>NC_044552.1:20516672-22916672 GCF_007565055.1 Rhinopithecus roxellana | reverse complement strand
CTTGTAGTATAGTTTGAAGTCAGGTAGCATGATGCCTCCAGCTTTGTTCTTTTGACTTAGGATTGTCTTGGCAATGCGGGATCTTTTTTGATTCCATATAAACTTTAAAGCCGTTTTTTCCAATTCTGTGAAGAAACTCATTGGTAGCTTCATGGGGATGGCATTGAATTTATAAATAACCTTGGGCAGTATGGCCATTTTCACAATATTGATTCTTCCTATCCATGAGCATGGTATGTTCTTCCATTTGTTTGTGTCCTCTTTTATTTCACTGAGCAGTGGTTTGTAGTTCTCCTTGAAGAGGTCCTTTACATCCCTTGTAAGTTGGATTCCTAGGTATTTTATTCTCTTTGAAGCAATTGTGAATGGAAGTTCATTCATGATTTGGCTCTCTGTTTGTCTGTTACTGGTGTATAAGAATGCTTGTGATTTTTGCACATTAATTTTGTATCCTGAGACTTTGCTGAAGTTGCTTATCAGCTTAAGGAGATTTGGGGCTGAGACAATGGGGTTTTCTAAATATACAATCATGTCATCTGCAAACAGGGACAATTTGACTTCTTCTTTTCCTAACTGAATACCCTTGATTTCTTTCTCTTGCCTGATTGCCCTAGCCAGAACTTCCAACACTATGTTGAATAGGAGTGGTGAGAGAGGGCATCCCTGTCTTGTGCCAGTTTTCAAAGGGAATTTTTCCAGTTTTTGCCCATTCAGTATGATATTGGCTGTGGGTTTGTCATAAATAGCTCTTATTATTTTGAGGTACGTTCCATCAATACCGAATTTATTGAGCGTTTTTAGCATGAAGGGCTGTTGAATTTTGTCAAAAGCCTTTTCTGCATCTATTGAGATAATCATGTGGTTCTTGTCTTTGGTTCTGTTTATATGCTGGATTACGTTTATTGATTTGCGAATGTTGAACCAGCCTTGCATCCCAGGGATGAAGCCCACTTGATCATGGTGGATAAGCTTTTTGATGTGCTGCTGAATCCGGTTTGCCAGTATTTTATTGAGGATTTTTGCATTGATGTTCATCAGGGATATTGATCTAAAATTCTCTTTTTTGTGTGTGTCTCTGCCAGGCTTTGGTATCAGGATGATGTTGGCCTCATAAAATGAGTTAGGGAGGATTCCCTCTTTTTCTATTGATTGGAATAGTTTCAGAAGGAATGGTACCAGCTCCTCCTTGTACCTCCGGTAGGATTCAGCTGTGAATCCATCCGGTCCTGGACTTTTTCTGGTTGGTAGGCTATTAATTATTGCCTCAATTTCAGAGCCTGCTATTGGTCTATTTAGGGATTCAACTTCTTCCTGGTTTAGTCTTGGAAGAGTGTAAGTGTCCAGGAAATTATCCATTTCTTCTAGATTTTCTAGTTGATTTGCGTAGAGGTGTTTAGAGTATTCTCTGATGGTAGTTTGTATTTCTGTGGGGTCGGTGGTGATATCCCCTTTATCATTTTTTATTGCGTCTATTTGATTCTTCTCTCTTTTCTTCTTTATTAGTCTTGCTAGCGGTCTGTCAATTTTGTTGATCTTTTCAAAAAACCAACTCCTGGATTCATTGATTTTTTGGAGGGTTTTTTGTGTCTCTATCTCCTTCAGTTCTGCTCTGATCTTAGTTATTTCTTGCCTTCTGCTAGCTTTTGAATGTGTTTGCTCTTGCCTCTCTAGTTGTTTTAATTGTGATGTTAGAGTGTCAATTTTAGATCTTTCCTGCTTTCTCTTGTGGGCATTTAGTGCTATTAATTTCCCTCTACACACTGCTTTAAATGTGTCCCAGAGATTGTGGTATGTTGTATCTTTGTTCTCATTGGTTTCAAAGAACATCTTTATTTCTGCCTTCATTCTGTTATGTACCCAGTAGTCGTTCAGGAGCAGGTTGTTCAGTTTCCATGTAGTTGAGCGGTTTTGATTGAGTTTCTTAGTCCTGAGTTCTAGTTTGATTGCACTGTGGTCTGAGAGACAGTTTGTTATAATTTCTGTTCTTTTACATTTGCTGAGGAGTGCTTTACTTCCAATTATGTAGTCAATTTTGGAATAAGTGCAATGTGGTGCTGAGAAGAATGTATATTCTGTTGATTTGGGGTGGAGAGTTCTATAGATGTCTATTAGGTCCGCTTGGTGCAGAGATGAGTTCAGTTCCTGGATATCCTTGTTAACTTTCTGTCTCGTTGATCTGTCTAATGTTGACAGTGGAGTGTTGAAGTCTCCCATTATTATTGTATGGGAGTCTAAGTCTCTTTGTAAGTCTCTAAGGACTTGCTTTATGAATCTGGGTGCTCCTGTATTGGGTGCATATATATTTAGAATAGTTAGCTCTTCCTGTTGAATTGATCCCTTTATCATTATGTAATGGCCTTCTTTGTCTCTTTTGATCTTTGATGGTTTAAAGTCTGTTTCATCAGAGACTAGGATTGCAACCCCTGCTTTTTTTTGTTCTCCGTTTGCTTGGTAGATCTTCCTCCATCCCTTTATTTTGAGCCTATGTATGTCTCTGCATGTGAGATGGGTCTCCAGAATACAGCAGACTGATGGGTCTTGACTCTTTATCCAGTTTGCCAGTCTGTGTCTTTTAATTGGAGCATTTAGTCCATTTACATTTAAGGTTAATATTGTTATGTGTGAACTTGATCCTGCCATTATGATATTAACTGGTTATTTTGCTTGTTATTTGATGCAGTTTCTTCCTAGCCTCGATGGTCTTTACATTTTGGCATGTTTTTGCAATGGCTGGTACCAGTTGCTCCTTTCCATGTTTAGGGCTTCCTTCAGGGTCTCTTGTAAGGCAGGCCTGGTGGTGACAAAATCTCTAAGCATTTGCTTATCTGTAAAGGATTTTATTTCTCCTTCACTTATGAAACTTAGTTTGGCTGGATATGAAATTCTGGGTTGAAAATTCTTTTCTTTAAGAATGTTGAATATTGGCCCCCACTCTCTTCTGGCTTGTAGAGTTTCTGCCGAGAGATCTGCTGTTCATCTGATGGGCTTCCCTTTGTGGGTAACCTGACCTTTCTCTCTGGCTGCCCTTAAGATTTTTTCCTTCATTTCAACTTTGGTGAATCTGGCAATTATGTGTCTTGGAGTCGCTCTTCCGGAGGAGTATCTTTGTGGCGTTCTCTGTATTTCCTGAATTTGAATGTTGGCCTGCCCTACTAGGTTGGGGAAGTTCTCCTGGATGATATCCTGAAGAGTGTTTTCCAACTTGGTTCCATTTCCCCCTCACTTTCAAGCACCCCAATCAGACGTAGATTTGGTCTTTTTACATAATCCCATACTTCTTGCAGGCTTTGTTCATTTCTTTTTCTTCTTTTTTCTTTTGGTTTCTCTTCTCACTTCATTTCATTCATTTGATCCTCAATCGCTGATACTCTTTCTTCCAGTTGATCGAGTCAGTTACTGAAGCTTCTGCATTTGTCACGTATTTCTCGTGTCATGGTTTTCATCTCTGTCATTTCGTTTATGACCTTCTCTGCATTAATTATTCTAGCTGTCAATTCTTCCACTCTTTTTTCAAGATTTTTAGTTTCTTTGCGCTGGGTACGTAATTCCTCCTTTAGCTCTGAGAAGTTTGATGGACTGAAGCCTTCTTCTCTCATCTCGTCAAAGTCATTCTCTGACCAGCTTTGATCCGTTGCTGGCAATGAGCTGCGCTCCTTTGCAGGGGAAGATGCACTCTTACTTTTTGAATTTCCAGCTTTTCTGCCCTGCTTTTTCCCCATCTTTGTGGTTTTATCTGCCTCTGGTCTTTGATGATGGTGACGTACTGATGGGGTTTTGGTATAGGTGTCCTTCCTGTTTGATAGTTTTCCTTCTAACAGTCAGGACCCTCAGCTGCAGGCCTGTTGGAGATTGCTTGAGGTCCACTCCAGACCCTGTTTGCCTGGGTATCAGCAGCAGAGGTTGCCGAAGATAGAATATTGCTGAACAGCGAGTGTACCTGTCTGATTCTTACTTTGGAAGCTTCCTCTCAGGGGTGTACTCCACCCTGTGAGGTGTGGGGTGTCAGACTGCCCCTAGTGGGGGATGTCTCCCAGTTAGGCTACTCAGGGGTCAAGGACCCACTTGAGCAGGCAGTCTGTCCCTTCTCAGATCTCAACCTCCGTGTGGGGAGATCCACTGCTCTCTTCAAAGCTGTCAGACAGAGTCGTTTGCGTCTGCAGAGGTTTCTGCTGCTTTTTTTGTTGTTGTTTAGCTGTGCCCTGTCCCCAGAGGTGGAGTCTACAGAGACAGGCAGGTTTCCTTGAGCTGCTGTGAGCTCCACCCAGTTCGAGCTTCCCAGCGGCTTTGTTTACCTACTTAAGCCTCAGCAATGGTGGGCGCCCCTCCCCCAGCCTCGCTGCTGCCTTGCAGTTAGATTGCAGACTGCTGTGCTAGCAATGAGGGAGGCTCTGTGGCCGTGGGACCTTCCCGGTCAGGTGTGGGATATAATCTCCTGGTGTGCCCATTTGCTTAAAGCGCAGTATTGGGGTGAGAGTTACCCGATTTTCCAGGTGTTGTGTGTCTCAGTTCCCCTTGCTAGGAAAAGGGATTCCCTTCCCCCTTGCGCTTCCCAGGTGAGGCGATGCCTCGCCCTGCTTCAGCTCTCGCTGGTCGGGCTGCAGCAGCTGACCAGCACCGATTGTCCGGCACTCCCTAGTGAGATGACCCCAGTACCTCAGTTGAAAATGCAGAAATCACCGGTCTTCTGTGTCGCTCGCGCTGGGAGTTGGAGACTGGAGCTGTTCCTATTCGGCCATCTTGCTCTGCCCTAAAAGATCATGTTATTTGCGAATAAGGGTCAGTTGAATTTCTTCTATGCTATTTGGATGCTCTTTATTTCCTCTTCTTGCCTGATTGCTCTGGCTAGAACTTCTAGCACTGCGTGGAATAAAAGTGGTGAAAGTGGGAGTCTTTGTCTTGTTCCAGATCTTAGAGGAGAGACTGTAAGTTTGTCTCCATTCAGAATAATGTTAGCTATATGTTTGTCATATACGGACATAACATGTTTTGTTATTCTTTTGGTGCATTGTTGGATTTGGTTGCTAATATTTTAAATTATTATTTATGTCAGCGGCACTATAATTTTTGTTATAAGCACTTTAAACTTATAAAATGTACATATACCAAAATAATCAGATCTTCATCAAACTTATCAATGAATTCTGACAAATACAGCCATATCACTCTTGCCGCTATCAATGTACACAAAGACCCCTTTTTCTCCCTTCAACTCCGCTTCCCTGTCCCCAGCATCCATTGATCTGATGACTATCATGATAGCATAATTCTTACTGTTTTAATATTTCATACAAATCTACTCATCCCTTATGGCCTCCCCCTTGCCTGGCTTTTTGCGATTGGGGTAATATCTATGTGATGTATCCATGTTGGTTCACGTATCAGTAGTTCATTTTTATTGCTGATAATATTCCATTGTATGATTTGATCATGATTGTTGCACATTGGCAATTATTTGATTTTTTGCTATTATAAATAAAGAAACTGTGAACATTCTTAAGGACGGATTTTTGACAAAATCTTCATTTCTCTTGAGTAAATACTTAGGAATGAAATGGTAGCCATACGATACTAGCTTGTTTAACTTTATTACATCATACAAAACTGATTTTCAAAGTGGCTGTTTTATATTCCTGTAGGTAATGGATGAGAGTACAGATTGTTCAACATCCTTGCCAACATTTATAGTTATTAATCATTTTAAATTTAGCCATTTGAATGGTTGCTTAGTGGTTTCTTACTGTGGTTTTACTTTGTGTTTTTCCCTGAAGACAACTGGCCATTCATATATCTTCTTTTGTAATGTTTCAGATTTCTCTACAGATTGTGGAAGGTGCTAAATAAACATGAGTTTTCTTCCTCTAGTGCTGTACATAAAGCAGAATGTTCAGAATCCATCCACACCTCCCAATCTGGCCAAACACACGCCATATTTGCCTCCAGACGTTCCTGCTCCTTCATCCCTCTTTCACAGTCTATCCACTTCGTTCTGGCTCCAGCTCACACTCCTCCAGGAAATCTGTTATTGTGAAGGTCACTAACATGCTCAGTATTGTCATCTCTCCATCTGTCTTTACTTCTCTGCAGCTTTCCTCACACTCAATAAATCCTTTTTTATTTTGCTCAATTTCTATGGATTCACTTCACAAATTTATACTATGAATTAGTTTTAGCTGGAAGAAAAAATAGAGAATTATAAGAAATCTTTGTGAAGCCGCCACTCAGGTTTGTCAATTCGAGACATTTTAACATTATGAGCTATACACAGAAAATAATAGAAATACATGTAGATAGCCCTGATTTTACACAGTTCTGATATGCATGTGTTCAGTCAATACTGAGCAAAGGTGCAAGCAGAGACAACCCTCACAGGCCCAGGGAAGGGCAGCACCACAGGCCGGCAGGACAGTCCCACCGCCGCGAAGAGGGGCTGCCCAAAAGGCAACAGCCACAGGAGATGAGCAGGGGTAGGACTCATCTCCCCAGCCCCACTGACGCCACGAGGCAGACGGCGGGGACAGCGAGGTCGACCGGATTCCGCACCCCTGTCTCCCACGCACCACCCATGTGCGGGGAGGAGAGACTACAGACTGCAGGCAGAAGGGGAAGAGTGGTCTCACTAGCCATGTCAGTCCCTCATGTGTGGTACCTCCTGCCCCGCCCGGGAGAACGTGACGTCACCACATCCATCACTTGTTCTCTTTCACTCTTCCCATTCCTTCCTCTTCCCGGTATATTTATATAGTAATTATGTTTAGTTCAGACATTCCTTGTTTCTTTTTCCATGACTAATCTTCTCATATGACAGCTTGACTACTTTTCATTTGCTTCGCAGTATTTGCTTTTCCTCAAGTTACTACTTGCCTTTGTTTTTGTTTCTTTTCGTTTCTTTCTTTCTTTTTTTTTTTTTCTGGCTCTGTCACCAGGCTGGAGTGCAGTGGTGGGATCTCAGCTCACTGCACCTTCTGCCTCCCAGGTTCAAGCGAGACTCCTGCCTCAGCCTCTCGAGTAGCTGGGACTACAGGCCTGCACCACGATGCCCGGCTAATTTTCGTATTTTTAGTAGAGACGGGGTTTCACCATGTTGGCCAGGATAGTCTCGATCTCTTGACCTCGTGATCTGCCCCTCTCAGCTTCCCAAAGTGCTGGGATTACAGGCTTGCGCCACCTCGCCCGGCCTGTTTATTTTCTACATAACTCTCTCATTAATTTAAATTTTGATATCTCATCCATTTGTATGATTCTTTTAAGAAGTTAGAGACTTTGGACATTCCATTAATTTTACTTTCTTGGAAATGTCCCTCCTGGGCCCTTCTGGCTGGACTGAAGGCTCCTACCTGTAGGGCAGAGTCACCATCCTAGGATGTCCCTCCACCACCACCTGGGGCAGTGCCTTACATGCAGTGGAGCCACCTGGGGTCCTGACAAATGCAGACTGATTCAAGATGTGAAGGCTGGGCCTATGAGTGTTTCTGTCTAGTTTCATGAGATGCTGATTCTGCTGGTTCATGGATGTTAGCTGGGGTAGCAAGGATCTCTCTTTTTGTCTCAAAGTTTTCTGTATCTCTTTTTCATAGTAAGCACATACAAATATATTTTCAATGAATTCATATGCTCTTTTCCTAAGTTAGTAAGAGAGCTAACTATTTTTTTTCATTGTGCCAAAAACCATATTATGTAAAATTTGGTATCACAAACCATTTTTAAGTATAGAGTACTATAATATTAACTGCAAGCCCATTGTTATGCAACAGATCTGTAGAACGTTTCATCTTGCAAAACTGAAACTCTATGCCCCAAAACTCCTCATGAATCCCCAGCCAAACCCCTGGCAGCCTGCCATTCTACTTTCAGGTTCTGAGTTTAGATGCCTCATATAACTGGAATTGTGCAGTATTGGAATTTCCTTGTGATTGGCTTATTTCACCTAGCATTGTTCTCCAGGTTCATCCATGTTGCAGCATATAACAGAATTTCTTTCTTTTTAAGGTTGAATCATATTCCATTGTCTACACAGACTACATGTTCTTCATCTATTCGTGTGTTGATGGCTGCTTTGTTTGCTTTCTTGTCTTGGCTATGGTGAGTAATGCTGCTGTGAATATGGATGTGCAATGTTTTTCTTTTTCACACCTTCCTCATTTCAGTGGAATTAATATTTTAGTAGATACTTGTGACAGCACATATTTAAAGTATGTTTGCATGTTTCAATGTGTCCATTGTTGTTTTGATTTCCTCCTGAAAAGGATGGAAATGTATGAAGGTGCTGTTTGGCACAGCATATAATGGTGAAGAAAGAGACAGTGTAATTGATCAGTGCTGGGTCTCAGCATCCTGCAATTTTAGAACTACTGTGAATACAAAAAGAACAAAAAACAGTGCTGTCCAGAAACGGGGAGTCATCCCTAAATATGGTGGCCCTGGGACAGCTGGCTCCCTGTCAGGACCTCTTCCATGGGGGCCCTTTTCTGCAGTGACTGGTGTTTTTTCCCATTTCACTCTACCCTAATTCCTGACCCAAGAGACAAGGCATGTCTGCAGCTGTGCCCACACTTGGAGTGTGTCAGTACATTGTAAACACTGGCTCAGTGGTATCAGTACATTATAAACATTGGCTTATTATGGGTTATTTTATTATTTGTTAAGTGTGTACTTTGATTTCACTTTACCGGCAGCACAATAAACTAGGACATGGTGACCAAAAAGCACCTTCCAGGGAGGTGAGAAGGAAACAGTTTTCGCTAGAGTTGGTTAAGGGAGAGCCCGCTGGGCTGGGCAGGAGGATTTTTACCTGGAATCTGTGCGATGAGCTGTAACATTCCTTTCCCCACCTTCAAGCAGCTGCCCCAGCATCCACCTCCTGGGCGCAGAAGCAGTGCAGCGGCGCCACCTGGTGGACTATGCTCTTCCTTTCCCAGATCAAGCACAGCCCTGAAATCCACCTGTCCCTCCTCTGTGCCTGGGATTTCTTCACTGGACACCAGCGTGAGTCAACTTTCCTGTAAAGCAGAACAAGCACGAGATTGGACCATGTTAGAGGAGGAATGGTGTCATCTCCACTTCTGGAGAGATTCCTGTCTCCGTGTTCGGAGAAGGACCAAGCCTCACTCCCATGCAAAGAGGAGGCTCTGGCTGTAACCGCACCTGTGGAGAGGTGAGGACCTGCCCCCTCTACACTGATGGCCAGAGCCTGCAGAGTGAGGCCAGGCTTTCCCTCAGCTATGTCCTGTCAGGTTCATCCAGGCCTCAAAGAATAGACCCTGGACCTTGCCTCCAGCAACGTAAGCTGGACACACATCCAGATGTAAGGTAGCCCTGCCAAGTATCCTGGGGTTGCCGGTAGTTCTGGGTGCTCAGTGTCCATAGTGGAGGGTGGGAAGGAGGCTTGGTGCAGAACAAGAACTATACTTCACACATTATTTTATTCTTTATTAGTGTTTTTGTCATAAAATAGAACACAGGTACCATAAAAGATAAAAGATCTAAAAATGGTGCTGTTTAATCAAAAGTAAACTCCCTTTAACCATCAGAGAGAGAGAGAGAGAGAGTGAGAGAAGTTTGGCAGCTGACCTAGAAGCCCCATCAACTGCCCCAGCTCAATGATAAACTCTTCCCTTTTTCAAATAAAAGCACATCCTCACCTGTATGGTCATCACTTCTTTGTTCAATTTTATATTTTTATCATCTAAAATTATAGTTTAGTTTTACCTTTAAAAATATGTTTTTGTCCTCATTTATTCTATAGGTTCCTCCTTGAAATTTATATTGTCTGGTAGGGTTTCCTGTTCTTTGCATTTTGCAGATTGCACCCCAAGGTGTGGTTTAATGTATCTCTATGACCTGTATTTTCTAGAAATTGGTAGTTTGGTATAGAGGTTTGCGTCTATTCAGGTTTTTTTTTCTCCATGAGGATTGATGGTACTATATCATGTTTTTCATCAAGAGGAAGAATTCAATACTAGTCATTTCTTTTTTGTGATGTTAATTGCCATTGCTGTTCAGTGGCTAAATCTATTAATTCATCACGAATTGCAAAAGTCTTAGTCTTTCATTTCTTCTCATATACTAGCTGAATAATTTCTAAAATAAAAGATTTACCCTCTTCCACCAGTTGTCTATTCAGTAGAAACATGTTTTTTTGAGAGACTAAACCAAGTTTCCAATCACCTATGACTCAGCAATTACACTTTTGGTTATATACCAATAGAAATGCATGCATTTGTGTGCCAAAATATATGAACGTATTATTTATAGCAAAACGATTTGTAGAATCTGAATACAAAAAAATGTCTGTCAACAGTGGAGAGACAAGAAGTGTGAGCTGTTTATACAGCTGAGCACCTGACTGCCACGGGAGTGAATAGTGATCACACACAGCAAGACCTGGGACATGGCAGTGACTGTATCCAGAACTGACAGAACTAATCCGTGGTATTAGAAATCAAGAGAGTGTCTGCTCTAGGGTTGGGGAGGGTGATTTATGACCAAGTAGAACCCAGTGGTGTTTTCTGGAGGCTGGCAATGCTGTTCCTTGATGTGGCCGCTATTTACCTGAGTGTTCACTTTGTGAAAATCCATGGCCCACTTATGGTTTGTCCACCTTTCTCCATGCATGTTGTTCTTCATTCAAGTATATATTTCTGATGTTTTGAAACAATTCTCTCTAAGATAATACAGAATCTCCATTACCGAAAGTCCTTAGAAATGCTACATTGGAAAAAATTAGTCCAATTATTAGAAATCCATGAAATAAATGCTATGACTCAGACATTAAGAGGAGAATCTACAACAAGAGCAGTCAGCTTGGGAGCTGACACAAGAACAGCTTTGGAAATGGCTGTCAGGCCAGGAATCAAAACCCAAAAAAGCCCATGCAAGGTGGAGGGTGTGAAATGATGCCCCAGTAGTGCATGAATGAATGAGTCACGGGCAGTGGCTCATGGGTTGCTTGGTCAGTCAGGAACTTGGGCAAAATAAAGTTGGAAAACTGGGGGATGGAAGAGAGAGGTATGCACAGACCTCTTGACATGGGCAGAGCTTGAGAAGATAGTGGTTGCAGGTTTCCCCAAATAGAGGATATCAATAAAAGGTAGAAATTTTACAGAGACCAAATAGAAAGTTTGGAGCTGAAAAGTGCAATAACTGAAATGAAAAATTCACTAGAGGGGCTCCAGACCAAATTTCACCATGCAGAATGGAGAATCTGCAAGCTTGAAGATAAGACAATTGAAATTCTCTAGTTCAGTAGCAGAAAGAAAAAAATATGAAGAAAAATGAACAGAATTTTAAAGATCTGTGAGACAACGTCAAGCACATGCACTTTGGGAGTCCTCAAAGAAAGGAGAGAGAGAAAGGAGAAGAATGACTATTAAAAGAATAACTCTAAACCTTCCAAATTTGATGAAAAACATCATTCATCCAACAAACTTGATAAATTTTAAGCAGCAAAAAAATTTAAATTTAAAGTCCACACTGAGAGAACATTATAATCAACCTGTCAAAAGCCAATGACAAACAGAGCATATTGAAAGGAATAACAGAGAAGGAACTTTTCAGGTTCAATGGATCCTCAATAAGATTGCAGCCCAATTTTCTTCAGAAACCATAGAGTTCAGAGGGCATTGGAATGCTGACAAATCTAGAGGTTAGAAAAAAAAAAAAGACTCCCATGCAAGAATTGTGTGTCTGGAAAAACTCTCCTTCAGAAATAATGGATATATATATGTATAGTAGGACTATACATAGTGCTGTATATATAGTACTACATATAATATAACTATACATAGTACTACTATGAAATTATATATATATTACTATATATAGTAGTCCTACAATAAAAGCTAGTAGTAATATGTATATTTTTGGTGTTTATATGTATATATATATAGTACTATATATAGTAGTCCTATATGTATATAGTAGTCATATATATACAGTAGTATATATAGTAGTCCTATATGTATATAGTAGTCATATATATATGTGACTATATACAGTAGTCCTACTATAAAAGCTAGTAGTAATAATGTATATTTTTGGTGTTTAATTCCTCTTTCATTTTTCCTATTTGGTTTAAAAGAAAATGCCTGCCTGGTGCGGTCCTCACGCCTCTAATCCCAACACTCTGGGAGGCCGAGGTGGGTGCATCATGAGGTCAGGAGTTTGAGACCAGCCTGGCCAACATAGTGAAACTCCGCCTCTACTAAAATACAAAAAAATTAGCCAGGCGTGGTGGCGGTGCCTGTAATCCCAGCTTCTCGGGAGGCTCAGACAGGAGAATGGCTTGAACCCGGGAGGCAGAGGTTGCAGTGAGCCGAGATCACGCCATTGTACTCCAGCCTGGGCAACAGAGCGAGACTCCATCTCAAAAAAAAAAAAAAAAAAAAAAAGAAGAAGAAAAAGAAAAAACAAAGAAAGAAAATGCCCATTGACCAACGAATGAATAAACAGCATGTAGTATATTTCTACAGTGGAATATGATTTGGCCATAAAAGGAATGAAGCACTGATACATGCTACAACATTGCTGAATCTTGAAAACATGATAAGTGAAGGAAGTCAGTCACAAAAAGGTACATTTTTTTTTTCTTTTTTTTTTTTTTTTGAGACGGAGTCTCGCTCTGCTGCCCAGGCTGGAGTGCAATGGCCGGATCTCAGCTCACTGCAAGCCCCGCCTCCTGGGTTTACGCCATTCTCCTGCCTCAGCCTCCCGAGTAGCTGGGACTACAGGCGCCCGCCACGTCGCCCGGCTAGTTTTTTGTATTTTTTAGTAGAGACGGGGTTTCACCGTGTTAGCCAGGATGGTCTTGATCTCCTGACCTCGTGATCCGCCCGTCTCGGCCTCCCAAAGTGCTGGGATTACAGGCTTGAGCCACCGCGCCTGGCCAAGGATACATATTTTATGAACCCATTTTTGTGAAATCTTCAGCCGAGAGACCAATATATAGAGAAAGAAAGCAGACTTGTGGCAACAGGGTCTGGTGGCAGGAGGAAATGGAGGGTGACTGCTTAATGGTGCAGAATTTCCCCTGAGGTGGTGAATTACTCTGGAACTAGAGAGTGATGATGGCTACAGAACATTGTGAACCTACTAATTGTCACTGCATTGTACACTCATTCTACAATGGGTATGGTGGTAAATTTTGTGTTCGTGTATGTTTTATCACAATAAAAAAGAGGCTGAGGAATAGCTTCCAAAATCTTTTATATGGTAAACTCCTGAGTTTGCTTGAGCATCTGCCCATCTGTCTTTTCCCCTCAGGACGTCATCTCCTACTCAGAGCTCACCCTTGTTCTTCTGTTAGTAGAAAGCTTTTCTTCACAACAGTCCCAGATCAGCCAGACTCAACTCCCAAAATGACTTTCTGTCTTGGATCCAAATGCCCAGGTGCAACTCTGGGGCAATTTCAGTGGGAGTGAAGAGATTACCCAGCTAGGATGATTCATTTGGAGGCAAATGTTTGACCTTATGTTAGGAAAGTCATTTGCTTTCCAAAAAATGATCCTGCTTACCAGTGAGTATACAGTTTTTGTATGTGCGGGGTGGAGTTCACAGCAGAGGAACTAACAATAGCTCTAAGAACACCATACACCGCATGCATAGCTGACTTGCCCATCTGCCTCCCCCAGCTGAAGGGAGGAGCTGGATTATCACCTTGGCCCATCCTCCAACTGCATTTCACTGGATGTGCACCCTCTACAAGTGTGAACCTTCCAGGGTTCTCAGTTGCTCTTCCTGCTGTTGTGCGGCCTCCACCGGTGTGGCTCATGCCCAGGTGGCCTGCAGGAGGCCGAGTGTCTCCTAATTCTCAAGGCCAACATTTTCAGTGAACCCAGACCAAGGCTTTATGTTCTCAGGGACTCATATTTTCATCTGTGGAAGGGAAAAATCCATCTCACTGTCTTAAGTGTGATGGTACTTTTACATAAATACATATGTAATTATAATTTTTATGTCTATAAATGAGATAATCAGTATTCTATAAATTGATGGTATTCTCAGCATTGACTTCAGTTGCTCAGCTAAATGCTGTAACCAAAGGATGAGTAGTGGAGTGGAGGAAGAATGTTTTTCTACTCTCTGGAGGTGCCATAATCAGCATTTCTATCCTATGGATTTCAAATGAGAAATTTTCTTTAGGCCGAGGTTGGAAGGAGATCTGAACTTTGCACTACTATTATTTTAGATGGGGTCTCGCTATGTTGTCCAAGCTGGAGAGAAGTGACTATTCACAGGTGTGATAATAGCACACGACAGCCTCAAAACCCTGGGCTCAAGTGATTATCCCACCTCAGCCTCCTGAGTACCTGGGACTACAGGTGTACATTCAACCACTTTTCATTGTTATTTTACTTCAAATGCTTTATTTTGAATATTAGAAATGAGAAAATCTGCTTGATCTTAGAATACACAGATCAATGCCTGCTTGAATTAAAAAAAAAATAAATGCACAGAAGAAAGAAATACCACCTAAGTCTCCCCTCAAAAATATCACTGCTGTTGTATTGTTGAACCTTCCTGAACTCAGTGTGAATGTTGGTCCCTGGAGCTGTCCTTTGCAGTGGTGCTGATTTCCATTTTGTTGTTGTTGGTTTTTGTTTTTGTTTTTGTTTCTGAAACACAATTTCACTCTGTCGCCCAGGCTGGAGTGTTGTGGTGCAACCTCAGCTCACTGCAACCTCTGCCTCTCAGGTTCAAGCGATTTCCATGCCTCAGCCTCCTGAGTAGCTGAGATTACACACATGCGCCACCAGGCCCAGCAATTTTTTTGTATTTTTAGTAGAGACAGGCTTTTGCCATGTTGGTCAGTCTGGTCTCGAACTCCCAACCTCAAGTGATCCGCCCACCTCAGCTTTTCAAAGTGCTTTTCAAAGGGATTACAGGAATGATCCAGGGCACCTGGCCCATTTTGTTGTTCTCTATGTATATATTTTTATAGATACCTTTATTGTACAAAGTTGCATTCATATGTTATAGGTTATCTTGAATGTTGCTTTTTGAATGTATTATTATACAAGTAGTTTTCCATGCTGTAAACTCTGTATAAAGTTTACATGTTTCTTGGCCAGGCAAGGTGGCTCACGCTTGTAATCCCAGCACTTTGGGAGGCTGAGGTGGGTGGATCACCTGAGGTCAGGATTTCGAGACCAGCCTGGCCAACATGGTGAAACCCCATCTCTACTAAAAAATACAGAAAATTAGCCAGGAGTCGTAGCACGTTCCTGCAGTCCCAACTACTCAGGAGACTGAGCCCAGAGAATCACTTGAACCCAGGAGGCAGAGGTTGCAGTGAGCCGAAATCACTGTCACTGTACTCCAGCCTGGGTGACAGACTGAGACTCCATCTAAAAAATTTTAAAAACTTTAAAAAGTTAACACACTTTTACAAGCTGCATCCCATGTCAAATAAGGAGATGATGTAACCAGAGTTATTTTAGATCCACCTGCTTTCATCTTGTCTTTTTGTAGGTAATATTTTGACAAGCATGTTTGTGCATAAAGATTCTCCTATGGTTGGGATTTTTAAAAGTCATAGACTACTCAGTCCAGGTGCGGTGCCTCAAGCCTGTAATCTCAACACTTTGGGAGGTCAAGGAGGGTGGATTGTCTGAGCCCAGAAGTTCAAGACCCGCCTGGGCAACATGGCAAAACCCTGTCTCTACAAAAAATACAAAAAAAAAAAAAAATAGTTGGGCACGGTGGCATGAGCCTGTAGTCCTAGGTACCCCAGTGTTTGAGGTGGGAAGATTGTTTGAGCCTGGAAGGTTGAGGCTGAAGTGAGCTGTGATTATGCCACTGCCCTCCAGACCAGGCTACAGAATGAGAACTTGTCTCCAAAATAAATAAATTCATAGACTACTCAAATGATAAATATTAAACCAGAGACTGCTTTAAACATTTTAAAGCCTTATGATACTGTCATACTGTGATTGTCCTGACATATTTATTCATTTAACAAATACTTACTGAGCGCTATTTACTGACTATGATGGTGAGAAACGATGGTAAGGAAACAGACCAGATCCCTTTCTCAAAGAACATATATTTCAGTGATACTGACTGTAATGGTTAATTTTACATTAAGGGATTGTAAAATTACTGACTGGGTTAAGGGATGCCTAGATAGCTGGTATAACATTATTTCTGCATGTACCTGTGAGAGTGTTTCTGGAAGGGATTGGCATGTGAGTGACTGAGTGGGGAAAATCCTCTTTCACTGTGGGCAGCCACAATCCAATCACCTAGGGGCCCAAATAGAACAAAAAGGCAGAAAGGAGTCAAATTTTTTTCTCTCTGTCTCTCTCTGTCTCTCTCTCTCAAGCTGGGACACTCTTCTTTTCCTGCCCTTGGATATCAGAACTCCTGGTTGTATGGTCTTTGGACTCTTGAGTGTTGTATCAGTCAACCCTTTACCCTCCTACCTCCTCCTCTGGCCCCTCAGGCCTTTGGCCTTGGACTGAGCCAGGCTACAGGCTTCCTTGGTTCTCCACCTTGCAGGTGGCCTTTCATGGATCTTATCAGCCTCCGTAACTATGTGAGCCATTTCCACTAATAAATCCCCTCTTATCTATCTATCTATCTATCTATCTATCTATCTATCTGTCTAACCTATCTATCTAATGGATCTTTCTGTCTTGGTGCAGATCCCGATACACCAACAGACAATAAGCAAATAGAATCTGTCATAGTATCAGTGATAATTGCCATTGATAAAAAATACACCTGGGCTAGAAGATTGATGGGGGTGGTGGGAATGGCAGGGAATAGATTTCAGAAAAGGTAACTGGGCATGACATTTCTGAGAACTTGACCATGGGACATTTGAGCAGACACCTTGAATGGTGTGAGGAGCGAGCCATGTGGATCACTGGGGAGCAGGTGCATGTGGGAGTCACAGCAGGGGCAGATGGCAGAGACAGGATGGAGCAGTGACAAGAGGCTGATGTGGGTGGAGACGAGTGAGCTGGGCTGAGAGTGGCAGGATGAGGCCACAGGGGTCCTATGATGAGGGGCTTGTAGGAAATAGTGAGAGGCTGAAGTTTCACTGTGCCTAAGAAAGAAAAAGGCTGAGGTGTTCATAGATATGTCCTTGATCCTCATTTGAAAG
The DNA here is from genome assembly GCF_007565055.1 of Rhinopithecus roxellana. NCBI lineage: Eukaryota > Metazoa > Chordata > Mammalia > Primates > Cercopithecidae > Rhinopithecus > Rhinopithecus roxellana. The sequence continues at coordinate 22,899,568 of NC_044552.1, read as the reverse complement.
GCTCACTCTGCCTTTTGTGTGGGTAATGGACAGTGGGCATGAGAGGCAGCAGGCAGCCCAGCTGGAAGGCCCTTCTGGATTTACAATTATTGAGAGGGTGGCTCTGGGGTTGTGGTAGGAGAGGAGTGAAAAGTGATTGGATTTAGTGTTGATATACTTGTTAATATTGTGGCAAAATATACATACCGTGTAATTTACCTTCTAACCACTTTTTTCAGTGTACAATTCGGTGGCCTAAAGCACATTTACAATGTTGTGTAACCACCACCAATATGCATTTCCAGAACATTTTCATCCTCCCAACAGAAACCAGACCCATTAAACCAAAGCTGCCCCTTCTCCCTACCCTCAAATTCTGGTAAATTCTATTTTACTCTCTGTTTCTATGAATTAGCCTATTTTAGCTACATTGTGTAATGAAATATTATATTTGTCTTATTGTTTCTGGCTCATTTCACTTATAGTGTTCTCAAGGTTCATCCAAACTGAATTTCATTCACTTTTAAGGCTGAATAATATTCCATGTGTATGTGCACCAGTGGGTCGTTTATCCAATCATCCTCTAATGGACACTCGGTTGCTTCCACCTTTTGGCCATTGGGAATAGTGCTGCTATGAACAGTGAGTGTACAATTATCTGTGTGAGCTCCTGCTTTCAATTCTTTTGAGGTATATGCCCAAAAGTGGAATTGCTGGCTCATATGGAAATTCTGTTCTTACTTTCTTGAGGAAACATCATACTGTTTTTCATGGTCGCTGTACCATTGTACACTCTCATCAGCAGTGTACAAGTGCTATGACTTCTCCACATCTTCACCAACACTTGGACTAGCGAAGTTGAGCATATTTTCATGTGCCTGTTGGCAATTTGTGTATCTTCTTTGGAGAACTGTCTATTCATGTCATTCACTCATTTTCAAATGAGATTGTTTTTCTGTTGTTGAGTCATAGTTCTTTATGCATTCTGGATATTAATTCTTTATCAGGTATATAATTGGCAAATACTTCCTCCCATTCTGTGCATTTTCTTTTAACTCTCTTAATAGCGTCTTTTGGGCCGGGCGCGGTGGCTCAAGCCTGTAATCCCAGCACTTTGGGAGGCCGAAACGGGCGGATCACGAGGTCAGGAGATCGAGACCATCCTGGCGAACACGGTGAAACCCCGTCTCTACTAAAAAAATACAAAAAACTAGCCGGGCGAGGTGGCGGGCGCCTGTAGTCCCAGCTACTCGCGACGCTGAGGCAGGAGAATGGCGTAAACCAGGGAGGCGGAGCTGGCAGTGAGCTGAGATCCGGCCACTGCACTCCAGCCTGGGTGACAGAGCGAGACTCCGTCTCAAAAAAAAAAAAAAAAAGTGTCTTTTGATATGAAAAAAGTTTTTAAATGTTGATAGTCTAATTTATTGTTTTTCTTTTATTGGTTGTACTTTTGTTCGCCAGCCAAGAAGCCATTGCCACATCCAATGTTCCTAAGATTTTCTTCAATGTTTTCTTCTAAAGGATTTATAGGTTTAACTCCTAAGTTGAGTTCCTTGAACCATTCTGAGTTAATTGAGCTAATTTTTGAATATGGTGTAAGGTGATGCTATGAATTTTGTCCAACATCATTATTTTGTATGTGGATATTAAGGTTTCCTGGTACCATCAGCTGAAGTGGGGCTGACACACTTGTAAGATGCAGTGAGCACTAATACATACGAACACCATGCATTTATGTACTTGTCTTTACTCCACAGTTGATTGGAGAAGGCTTTTGGTGGCAAACCCAAAAGAAATGAATACATATGAGGCCAGGCATGGTGGCTCATGCCTGTAATCCCAGCCTAGCAGTGGTAGAAGGTTTCAAGTTAGGGCCTCCCTCAATCTTTACCCTGCAGAGGATTGTGGCCTGTTGGCAGAAGAGTGGTGTCTTCGGCCCTAACTGACCTGATGAATATCAATATCCAATGCCCTGTAATGAAGTCATTTGTGCACATATCATCACTTCTGCATGCAGTCTCATGGGAGGGTGGGTTCCTGGACCCCACGTTAAGGGCATAAGCACTACAGGCATTCAGATAGAGCTCCAGGGAAGGAAGAGATCACTGGAGTGGGACCATACTTTTCCTTCAGGGTGTCCCTCAGTTCAAGGAAGTCTGTACTTAAGGGAGAGAAAGTCCTGGTAGGCCTCTTCACCCTTGGCATTCTTGATATTGGGGCTGGATAATTATCTGTTATGTGGGTGATTGGGCTGACTTGTACACTGCAGGATGTTAAGTATCACTGGTCATTCCCCACAAGATGCTGGTGGCACCTCCTCCTCACTCCAGTCATGGCAACCAAAAATTTTTCCAGATATAGCTCATGTCCTCTGGTGGGAAAATTGCTCCTGGAGACACTCAGGAGCTAGGCCTGTAGAGGGAAAGTGATCAGGAAGTAGATACAAAGCAGAATGGGGCTGGGGAAGAGAGGAAGACAGTCTAAGCCTGGAGGGGCCTGGTCTGATGGTTGCAGGTCTGGAGCTCAGAACCTCAAGGTATGGGGAACTAAAGCTCGTGAGGAATAGGGAGAGTGGCAGAACCTCCTGTTGCCAGAATATCACACTCATACCCACTAAACGCCCAGCCCATGGTTCTGCACCTCTGGGAAGTCAGGATAAATTTGGCTGTATGGGGTCAGAAAGAGTCCTGGTAACTCTAGGCTTTGTGTGCCTCCTACATGATGAACGTGCAGTCATATCTCTTCCTGTAAACATTGCTGCCAAATGTTTAACCCAGATCTACATAGGTCCTTAGGAGGCACAGCAGATAGAGGAAGAAAGTAAAAGGCATCAGGGGAAATAATATGATAAATCCAGTGTAGAGAAGATTCCACAGGTATTTGGCCTCATCTCTGAAACAGGAAATGCCATTGTAAAAGAAAAAGGATGGGCTGATTGTTATAGATTATAGGTAATTCAAGAAACATAACCAGAGGCAACAAGTGGACATTTTAAGAAAGCAAGCTATAAAAAATAGAATCAAAAATGTACTGAAAAAGTGGAGACATTTGAACATAAAAGGACTTTAAATAATATTATGGAATTATTATTTACTTTCTTTGGTGTGATAATGTTGATTCTTATTCTTAGGAGGTGCGTGATGAAGTATTTAGTGGTCTAGTAGCAAGGGTTTTGCAAGTTACTTTAGAATGACTCAGCAAAAATCTTAATCTGAACCCTTTTCATAAGATGGTGCCAAAAATGAAGAAGGAAGCTCCTGCCCCTCCTAGAGCAGAAGCCAAAGCGAAGGCTTTGCAAGGCCAAGAAGGCAGTGTTGAAAGATGTCCACAGTCACAAAAAAAAGAAGATCCACACATCACCCTACCTTCCAGTGGCCCAAGACTGCTGGGACTCTGGAGGCAGCCTGAATTATCCTTGGAAGAGCACCCCCAGGAGAAATAAGCTTGACCACCATGCTATCATCAAGTTTCCACTGACCACTGAGTCCGCCATGAGGAAGATAGAAGACAACAACACACTTGTGATCACTGTGGATGTTAAAACCAACAAGCACCAGATCAAACAGGCTGTGAAGAAGCTCGTGACATTGATGTGGCCAAGGTCAACACACTGATTCAGCCTGATGGAAAGAAGAAGGCATATGTTCGACTGTGTCCTGGTTGTTGTCAACATAATTGGGATCATCTAAACTGAGTCCAGCTGGCTAATTCTAAATATACGTATATATTTTTACCATAAAAAAATTAATCTCTATTCACTCTGTCTCTACACACACACACACACACACACACACTTACATACAAATACATCTACCTGTATCTATAGAAAGATACATTTTTATTTTTTATTTTTAAAATTTGTGTATGTTCATGAGGCACAAGTGCAGTTCTCCCACACTGATATATTGTGTTGCAGTAAAGTCAGGGCCCTCGGTGCATCCATCACTGAAGTGATGTGCCGGGCACACTGTACCCACCAAGCAGCCCCTCCCCTCATACACTCCCTGCAACCACCCCTACCCTTCCAAGTCCATTGTCCACCATTCCACACCCTACTTCCATGTATATAAAGAGATAGTAAGCAAATATGCACAATGATAATTGTCGAAATGTATTGCACTATTCTTCCAGCTTTTCTGTACATCTGAAAATTTATATAAGTTGGAACAATGAGGGAGAGAGAGACAGAGAAAGAGTGAGCTGAATCTGAATAGGTTAGGGGTTGTGTCCCACCAGAGAACATAATTGACCTTTGTGATTCTCAAAGTGTGGTCCCCTAAGCTGCCTTCAGAGAGTCCAGGAGGGAAACCTGTTTTCACAGTAATAGCAAGATGCCATCTGCCTGTTTCATTATGTTGACTTTTTCATTAATGCTGCAAATGCCAAAATAGGTAACATACCCACCACTTCAGCCAAACCAAGGCAGTGGCACCAGACTGCATTCTCACTTAAGGATATCTTTGATGGAGCAGGAAAAGTTCTACTTTCACTGAATTTTGATCCTTAACTACATACCTTTTTAGTATTCTTTGTGAGAAAATGGGAAGTATGCATAAAACACTTAGTGCACGATGGTAATCTTGAGGAAGGACACTTGTGTGACTGAGTTATGAGTTCGACCAGCAGATCTTCTCATTCACCCACTGAAAGACATTTGCATTATTTCCAGTTTGGAACTATAATGAATAAAGCTGCTATGAATATTTGTGTACAAGTTTTGCTGTGAACACAAAGTTTTCCTTGTTTGGGATAAGCACCCAGAAGGGCAATTGCTGGTCATATGGTAATTTCATGTTCATTTCCAGAGTGGCTGTACCATTTCACATTCCTGCCAGAAATATTTGAGTGGTCTAGTTCCTTTGCAACCTTGCCAGCATCTTATGTTAACTTTATTTTGTATTTCAGCCATTCTTACAGGAGTATAGTGATATCTCATTGTGATTCTAATCTGTATTTCCTTAATGACTAATGATGTTGAGCATCTTTTCATGGGCTTCTTAGCCTTGTGTTTATCCTCTTCAGAGAAACGTCTGTTCATGTCTTGCTCATTGCTTATTTTGTATTTGGATTTCATTTTTACTGTTGAGTTTTTAAATTTCTTTGTATATTCTGAGTGCAAGTCTTTACAGAATTTGTTGTTTGCAAATATCTCCTCTCATGCTGTAGCTTGTCTTTTTATGCTCTTTACAGGTCTCGCACAGAGCAATAGTTTTTAATTTTGATAAGAGCCTATTTATTAACTTATTCTTTTATGGATCATACCTTTGGTGTTACGTCTAAGACTTTTTTGTCCAGTTCTAGTTCTGATGATTTTTTCTTAAACAGGTTTATAATTTTTAAATTTTAATTAATGTATTATTTATTTTAGAAAAAAAATCTCGCCCAGGCTAGCCTTGAACTCCTGGGCTCAAGGGATCCCCCCATCTCAGTCTCAGAAGTAGCTGAGACTACACGCCTGTGACACTATGCCTGGCTCGATGTTTGCCGTTTTAAATGTATGTTTTACATTGAAGTCCATGATCCGTTTTGAGTTATTCTTTGTATAAGGTGTGAGATTTGGGCCAGGTTGTTTTTTAATGTTTCCATTGTGGTTGTCCAGTTGCTCCAGCATCATTTGTTGGGAAAGTTCTCCTTCCTTTGTTGAATTGTTTTTGTGCTTTTGTGAAAGTAGGTTGAGCATATTTGTGTGTTTTGCTCATTTTTAGTTGAGATGTTCATCTTTTTACATCAAGTTTAAGAACTTGTCACGTATTCTAGACACAAGTTCTTCATCAAAAATGTGATTTGTGATGAATTGTGAAATATTTTCTCCCAGTGTATGGCTTGTGTTCTCATTTTCTTAATACTGTCTTTTGGAGCATTAAAGTTTCAAATTTTAACTAAGCCCAATTTATCTTTTCTTTTTTCATTTGTAGATCATGCTTGTGGTATGTTACTTAAGAATCTTTTTTGGCCGGGCGCAGTGGCTCAAGCCTGTAATCCCAGCACTTTGGGAGGCCGAGACGGGCGGATCACGAGGTCAGGAGATCGAGACCATCCTGGCTAACACGGTGAAACCCCGTCTCTACTAAAAATACAAAAAAAAAAATTAGCCGGGCGAGGTGGCGGGCGCCTGTAGTCCCAGCTACGCCGGAGGCTGAGGTGGGAGAATGGCGTAAACCCGGGAGGCGGAGCTTGCAGTGAGCTGAGATCCGGCCACTGCACTCCAGCCTGGGCGACAGAGCGAGACTCCGTCTCAAAAAAAAAAAAAAAAAAGAATATTTTGCCTAATCACCCAAAGTAAGAACAATTTTCTCCTATATTTTCTTATAGAAATTTCATAGTTTAAACTCATATATTTTAGCTCTTTAATTTGAGTTGACATTTTATATGATATGAGATGTCTAAATCCACCTCTTTTTGTTTCTTGTATCATTTTGCGCACCTGATCAGAGCTAACTACAGCTTCAACTCTTGGGCTCAAGTGATTTTCTTGCCTCAGTCTCCTAAACCACTGGGATTATAGGCACAAACCACTGAACACTGCCATCTCTTTTCACATTTAGTTGTCCAGTTGTGTCTAAACCATTTATTTAAAAGACTATTATTTTCCCATTGAATTACCTAGGCAACTTTGTTGGATGTCAATTGAAAACAGTGTAAGAATGTCTTTCTAGATTCTCACTTCTGTTCATTTATCTCTATGTCTCTCAGTTCTATACTATCTGGATTATTATCGTTTTATGTTACATTCCAATTATTTTTTTTCAAATTTATGTTGGCTCTTCTGCATCTTTTGCGTTTTCATAAGCATTTTAGAATTATTTTGTCAATTTCTATAAAATGCCTGCTGGGATTTCCATAGAGATTGTGTTGAATCCATAGATCGATTTATGGAGAATTGCCATTTTAACAATATTATTAAGCTTTCCAACCCGCATCTCTCCATGTATTTAGACCATTCATTTCTCTCAGTAATGTTTTATATTTTTCAGTGTACAAACACTGCTCTCTTCCTAAATTTATTCCTATTTCATGATTTTATAACTACTGTGAAAAGAAATTCTAGATTTTCATTGCTGGTATAGAGAAACAGAATTGATTTTTGGATACTGGTTTTACATTCTATAGGTTCTTCTGAACTCTTTTCTTAGTGCTACAAGCTTTTATCTGCATGTGAATTCTACAGGCAGAATCACGTGAATAGAATTTTATGTTTTCTTTTTTGATCTGAATGACTTTAATTTTTTATTTTTCTTTTTTTGCCATATTGTATTGGCTAGAATCTCTAGTACAATGTTAAAAAGAAGTGATGAGAGTGGACATCTTTGCTTTGATCCCCATCTTAGGAGGAAAGCATTCAGTCTTTCATCATTATGCATGATTTTAGCTGTGAGTTTTTCACAGATGTCCTTTATCAAGTGAGGAACATCCCTCCATTCCTATTTCGTTGAAAGTTGTGAACATGAATGGTGTTAAGATTTTTGTCAACTGTTTCTTCTGCATCTATCGAGATAATTTTATCGCTCTGGTCCTTTATTCTATTAATATGGTGCATTACATTAATTGATTTCCAAATGTTAAGCCGACCTTATATTCCTGGGATGAATCCCATTGGTCATGGAGTGTAATCCTTTTTATATGGTATTGTATTCATTTTGCCAGTGTTTGTTAAGGATGTTTGCATTTATGTTCACTGGTGATACTGGTCTGTAGTATTCTTTTCTTGTGAGTCTTTGTCTTACTTTGATATTAGGGTAAAGCCAGTTCCACAAATGATGTGGGGCTCCCTCTCTGGGAGAGTCTGGTGGGAGATGTGGCTATGGCAGTGGTGATCTCAGGGTGCAAAGTGGGGGGCAGAGGCAGCCTCAGGCTGAAGGGTCTCAAGAAAACCCCTCCTCCACATGGAGAATATGATCCACTGTCGGCTGCCAGGGCAGTGGCCTGGGTGGGATCCCTGCTAGAAATGGGGTAGGAAGGCCTTGCGGTCTCACCACACAGCAGCCCTGGGGTGGAGCTGAGTTTCCAGGGGTTAATGGACCAGGCAGAAGAAGGGTGGCCCAAGTGCAGGTCATGGGCCTGGGTGAGTTCAGAGGGTCAGGGGACACTAGGCCTCTTCCATCATGGGGCGCCCTAGGGTCAGGTCAGGTGCAGACCCGTGGCAGCCACTTGTTTTGATGCTTTCCTGCGAGCCCCAGGGTTTTCTGATGGGCTTTCCAGTTAGAAGCTGCCTGCTCAGGGCTGGGAGGGGAAGAACGCTGAGCTGCAGATGGAGGGAGTACACGTTTTGTTTCTTGGAGGGAGTTGCTGATGTTGATGGAGTCACAGGAGGAGATTGGTGAGGGCTGGGAAAAGCGGAGTGGGAGGGAGAATCAATGTGGATATTATTTTTTTTCTGAGCGAAGTCATGGCTTGAAATCTGGATAGCCTGAGGAAGGAGTATCCCTGAGAGGATACAAAGATTTCTTACCCAAACGTGATTTTTCTTCACCGCCCCCACCTCCCGCAAGCCTCATGAAGCCATAGGCCCAGTACCAACACCAGGTGGTGCCAACAGGCCATGCAAGCACCATGCAGTTAGGCTTGTTTCTGGTCATCTCCCGGGTCCCTGACTTAACTGGGGTAGCATGGACCCTGCAACCAGATGACCTGGCTTCAACCTGCAGCTCTGGTCTCACTGGCACTTTCCCTCTTGGTGCCTCAGTTTCTTCAACTGTGAAGTGGACAGTTACTGCGCTTACCTCTGGGGCGGGTTTCTCAACAGCAGCACTATTAAGAGTTTGGGACAGAGACTCCCTTGTGGAGCGGTCTGCCCTGTGCATTGTGGGAGGTTTCCCGGCACACCCCACTCACCCCCTCCCACCAATTCCCACATGACAACCGAAAATGTCCCAGGATTTTTGGTTCTCCCTTGGGTCTGGAAGCTGCACTTAGGCATTTTCCCACCTGACACTTCAGCTCATCTCTGCTTTGGTCCAAATAAGGCCTCTCTTTTTTAAAAAATGTTTTTTCTTTAAAGATTGTATCCATCTTTTAAACAAATTAGTTTTCTTCCTTTATCTCTGCATTCAGTTAGTTCTTCCACACCCTTTCTTTAGCATATTTTGAAATGTATCCATTCTAATTCTAGTAATTAGCATATCTGACCTGCATGATACCTGCTATTACCCCAGTAGAGCTCTGATTTCTTGAATACAGGGAATGGAGTGTGCATTCCTAGTTCTGTTCTGGATGACCTAATTCAATTTATTTTACTTTAGTTGTCTGGGACGTTGCTCTTCATCTGCAAAATATAATTGTGAATGTGGCTTGAATTACTGGGTGGTTTTATTTCTTCATTCAGCTAGTATTTGTTGTGTACCTACTGCATGACAAATACATGGCATGACATTGTTTCATGGATCATACCATAGCAAATAAGAAACTACATTAAGACGTTATAGCCAGGTGTAGTGGTGTGTGCCTGTAGTCCTAGCTGCTTGGGGGGCTGAGAAGGAGAATTGCTTGAACCCAGGAGTTGGAGGTTACAGTCAGCTCAGCTATGATCACCACTGCATTTCAGTCTGGGCAACTGAGCAAGACCTTGTCTCTGAAAAAAAGAAAGCAGATATGTTATAAGCTGTCTACATGTACTCTATGTCTCAGGAGATTCACGTCCTGTAGTTTTTCTAAATGGCATCTCCCTGTGGTTTTTCATGAATGTTTGTCTGGTATTTCTTTTCTATCCTTTTACTTTCAACTTTTCTGTATCTGCCACTGATAGTATGTCTTTTATAAATAGCCTATGGTTATTTATTTGCTTGTTTATTTATTTATTTATTTTTACCCCTCTGCACTATTTGTCTTGTAATTGGGGTGCTTGAGTCCATTATCTTTAATGTCATTGTTGCCCTGATTGGGTTTAAGTCCACCTTGTCATTTGCTGTTTTCTAATATTACCTTTTTATTTGCTCCATTATTTTTCTTTTCTTGCCTTTTTTAGATTAATCAAAATATTTTCATTATTGTAGTATTCTTAATAAGTGTTTTAGTTACCCATTATCTTATTATTGCCTTAATTATCCAAGAAAGAACAATATTAATCTGTGACTTATTATAACAAATTGGAAATCATAACTTCCCTTTCACATACCTGTACAGATAGCCCAGGAAAGAATTGGTGCTCTGAGGATACACCATGGAATACTATGCAGCCATAAAAAACTGTGAGTTCATGTCCTTTGCAGGGACATGGATGAAGCTGGAAACCATCATTCTCAGCAAAATATCACAAGGACAGAAAACCAAACACCGCATGTCCTCATTCATAAGTGGCAGTTGAACAATGAGAACACATGGACGCAGGGAGGGGAACATCACACACCAGGGCCTGTCGGGGGGAGGGAGGCTGGGGGAGGGATAGCATTAGGAGAAATACCTAATGTAATGAGGAGTTGATGGGTGCAGCAAACCAACATGGCACAGGTATACCTATGTAACAAACATGCACGTTGTGCACATGTAACCTAGAACTTAAAGTGTGTGTGTGTGTATATATATATATATATAATTGGTGCTCTGGCTCCGAGATACAGAGGATCAAGGGTGTGGAAGCAGGAGAGTAATTTGATGATGAAACTGTAGCTGCAGAGCCATCTGGGTTCCTCACCTGCATTCCTTGTAGACATCTCCTCTAATGAATGCCTGAAATACCCTCTCCCCTGTATACTCCTGCCAGAGTCTCTCCATCTCCACTGACAGCAACTCCAGCCTTCTACTCTCATAGTCTAAAACCATGGCTGTCTTTGATTCTTCTTTCTCAGAACACAGATACAATCCATTAGCAAATGCTATGATGCATCCAGAATCCCATCACTTCTCATTATTTTCACTGGTCACACCCAGGTCAAGGTAACCGATGTCTCTATCCTGAAATGCTACATGCCTTTCCCACTGTTTTCTCTACTGCATCACTTGTCCCCCACCTCTCAATTCTGTTCTCAATAGGGCAGCCAGAGAGAAGCTTTTGAAGAGTAAGTCCTACCATGTCCCACTTTTCAAAACTGTACTGTAACTCACCATCTCACTCAGAGAGCAAAAGTGAAAACCCTGCCCACACTCTCCAGGCCTACCTGCTCTGGCCACACCTCTGACCTCATCTCAGTCACTCTCTGTCCAGCCCTTCTGGACTCTTCTCACTTCCCAAAAGACAGATACTTTCCTGCCCTAGTGCATTTTCACGGGAGGCTCCCCTGCCTGGAAAGAACTTTCCTAGACATCCTCGTAGATATCTCCTCATGTCCTTCAAATTGTCCTTCAAGACCTAGAAGCTTCTCTGCTCCTTCTTGAATCTCTGTCTGGCTCAGCCCACTTACCCCCACCATGTCCATTAGGGTGACACAGAAGTCCTACAAAGTATTCCAATCTGGCCCCCAGGCCTTCAGCAGCTGCTCCTACACAAGTAGGGCCTGGTACCCACATCAGCTCCTTGAGCTTCTTCTAAGTGGGCAGCAGTGGCAGCAGCTTTTGGGGTAGCTTGGGCATGGCAAGGGTCTGGGTAGGAGGCTATGGTGGGGCTCAGTGGTATGGGGGGCATCACAGCCATCATGGTCAACCAGAACCTACCTGAGGCCCCTTAAGCTGGAGGTGGACCCCAACATTCAGGCCATGTGCACCCAGGAGAAGGACCAGATCAAGACCCTCAACAACAAATTTGCCTCATTCATCAACAAGTTGCAGTTCCTGGAGCAATAGAACAAAATACTGGAGACCAAGTGGAGCCTCCTGAAGCAGCAGAAGATGGCTCAGAGGAAGATGGACTGCATGATTGAGAGCTACATCAACATTCAGCAGCAGCTGGACACCATGGGCCAGGAGAAGCTGAAACCGGAGGCGAAGTTTGGCAACACACAGGGACTGGTGGAAGACTTCAAGAACTAGTACAAGGATAAGATCAATATTAATACAGAGAAGGAGAATGAATTTATCCTCATCAAGAAGGGATGTGGCTGAAGCTAACATAAATGAGGTAAAGCAGGAGTCTCGCCTGGAAGGGCTGAATGACAAGATCAACTTCCTCAGGTGGCTGTATGAACAGGAGATCCTGGAGCTGCAGTCCCAGATCTCAGACACATCTGTGGTGCTGTCTGTGGACAACAGCCACTCCCTGGACATGGACAGCATCATCGCTGAGGTTGAGGCCCAGCAAGAAGAGATCACCAATTGAAGCTGGGCTGGGGCTGAGCATGCACCAGGTCAAGTATGAAGAACTGCAGGCGCTGGCTGGGAAGCACTGGACGACTTGTGTCACACAAAGAGGGAGATCTCAGAAATGACCTGGAACCTCAGGTGGCTCCAGGCTGAGACTGACAGCCTCAAAAACCAGTGGGCCTCCCTGCAGGCCGCCATCATGGATGCAGAGCAGCATCGGGAGCTGGCCATTAAGGAAGCCAAGCTGTCTGTGCTGGAGGCCACCCAGCAGTGGGCAAAGCAGGACATGACGCAGCAGCTGTGCGAGTACCAGGAGCTGATGAACATCAGGCAGGCCTGGACATCGAGATCATCACCTACAGGAAGCTGATGCAGAGCAGGGAAAGCTGGCTGGAACATGAGCATCCACACGAAGACCACCAGTGGCTACTCAGGTAGGCTGAGCTTGGCCTATGGGGCCCTCACAAGGCCTGGCCTCAGCTACAGCCTGGGCTCCAGATTTGGCTCTGGCAGGGGCTCCAGCTCCTTCAGCCACACCAGCTACTCCAGGGTCGTGGTTATGAGGAAAATTGAGACCCAGGATAGAAAGCTGGTGTCCAAGACCTCGGATGTCCTGCCTAAGTGAATGGCCACAGCAGCCACTCCCAGCCTGCCCCTTCCTGTGACTGCCCCAGGGCCTGTAGGAGAGGCTGCTGTGCAGGGGAGCACAGGGAACAGGAGACCCACCTGAGGCTCAGTCCTTGCCCTCAGCCCACCCATGGCAGGAGTTTACTGCCTGGGGTACTCCCACTTGCATATGCATTCAGCTACAAAGTAAATTTTTTTTTCTTCTTTCTTTCTTTCTTTTTCTTTCTTTCTTTCTCTTTCTTTTCCTTCCTTCCTTCCTTCCTTCCTTCCTTCCTTCCTTCCTTCCTTCCTTCCTTCCTTCTTTCTCTGTCTCTCTCTCTCTCTCCCTTTCTTTCTTTCTTTCTTTCTTTCTTTCTTTCTTTCTTTCTTTCTTTCTTTCTTTCTTTCTTTCTTTCTTTCTTTCTTTCTTTCTTTCTTTTCTTTCTTTCTTTTTTTCCCCCAAATTAAAGCCACAGTTAGCTCTGCCAACTGTGAAAAAAAAAAAGTCTTTCCTTGCAGATCACATTTGCAACAAGGCCCATGCTGACTACATAGTACAACAGCCACCTTCCCTGTCCCCAGAGCCCACACTCTGGATAACTCACTCCACAGCACTTGCCACCTTCTAACACAAGAATTTGCCTTCCGTACTCTGCTTATAGTTGCGTCTGCCTCTTCTCTCTAGAACATATGTGCCACAAGGCCAGAAATTTTTGTTTTTAGTTTAAAGATGTTTTCCAAATGCAAAACCGTCATATACCTAGCAGATAACAAATGTCAGTTCAATGAAAGCTCACCGTAGAGTACCTCCCTATCCAAAAGGCAATGTCTTTATTAATGTAGCCTCAAGCCAAATGCTATTTTGTGGCTGCTACAGCTGTTTGTGGCAGCTACAGCACAACATCCTCTCACACTGATATCAATGCCACCAGTGCTTTTGTCACCAGTGCTGTTTGAGTGTCCTCCCTCCCCTCATTCCTCCTCCCACACCAACCCTCCTGCACACTGCAGCACACAACCACATTTCTCTCTTCAGGAAAGATAATTTTAGGCTTATAAGTCCAATTTTCCAACTACATGTGAATCTAAATTAAGACTCTGCTTTACAAATCCATGAGTTTGGACTGGAGCCAGCGCTAGGATTACTACACCTCAGGGCAGGAAGAAGAGTAGGAGAGCAGAAGAGGAGCTTCCAACAGAAAGTTACCTATGATGAGAAACTATGGGACCCCTCCTCTACTGCAAATGTCACAATCTGGTTCCTATAAGAAGGCTGGTGAAAAGATGGAAAATACAATCCAGGAAAGAGCCTGGAAGGAGGGCAAGTGCTGGACAGGTCTGAAAAATCAGTCTCTTGATACCACAAGGACTTCTGTGTGCTAGGGACTGCCCTAAATAACATTTGAGTCCCTGAGATCACAGGTCCTGCTGGGAAAGGTTCTGCTGTAGGACCTAAGGCCACTAGAGCAGCAAAGATGACCTGGCTGAGCAGTGACCAGATAAAGCCCACAGTGGCCTGAGTACCCACCCGGCACAGCCCCATCTACTCTCCTACCCTGCAACAGATCAGCACAGGAAACACTAGACTCTAGAAGGTTCTCAGGTCTTCCATTTATTTTGTCTCTCAAATGTTAGTAATCTCCTCCTCTAATTAACTCATCAACCTCTCATGGCAAGAATTTAAAGAAGTAAATTTATACTCAGATTCTAATTTTAATAGGGAAGCAGGAAGTTGCAGCTCAGTACACCATGAAGTTGAGACAGAGATAAAGACATCCGAGCCCCAGTGTCTCTGGAACAGGAAAGGTAATTGGGTAGAAACATGGGGTAGTGCAGGGAAGGGGGTCATGGTGGACATGTGGGGTAGGCTGGTCTCCCCACCTCCTCACATTATGCTAACAGGGGTGAAGACACATTTGGACACCTTTGCAGAGAGAGAATTCAGGCTTCTTGAAGTCACAAAAGGGAGGCATGAACAAGTCTTGCTTCTCAGTCCCACACAAGGAAGCTGTCTCACACTATAGAGAAAATATTCATAAACAAATTCACATCAGTCACAGTGATGGGTCACACTCTAAACAGCCCATTTCATGCTCAAGACATCCAAGTCAAAGAAACCCCATAGCACAGCTGAGTCCCCTCTGTTCCTCCCAACACCCCACTCACATCAGGGCCCCTGCCCTGGAGTGTCACCTTTATTAGCTGTGAGAGACACACCAGAGCCCTGGGCACTGTCAATGATTGGGGTAGAGCAAAAACAGGACCTGGTCAGAGCCCACAGATGTGGCTAGAGGAACTGTGGGGTGGGTGAGCTCCCTCATGGGCTCCTGACCAATACCGCAACAATCTCAGGGATCAGCCTCCTTCACACTTACTTGCAGGCTGAGAGTAGCTCCCTCTGTTTCTATCTGTGGGAAACAAAATGTCCTGTGAGAGGCCAGAAAGGAGCCAGGGCCATAAGGTCCTAGAGCAACCTCCTAGTTGTTGATCCCAGAGAAGTTTCCAGAAATGTGTAACTGCAGATTACACATTTACTTCATCAGGAAATACGATGAAAGCAGATGTGGGTCCTGGACCAACTGCCCTCCTGAGGTCTGTCATCAGCAGAGATCTTCCCCTGTGATTTGTGACTGCTGGGAATCAGGTCCCCACCACCACAATCATTGAAGTGAAGAATCTGTCCTTCATTTTCACAAGTGCTTTACAAATGAGTAAGAGCTGGCACACAGGGCCCAGGCTGGGTAGGCCTGTGTGTGTGGATGGTGCTTCCCAGTAACGAGGCAGGACACACTTCTACCTGGGGCTTGCAACCCCAGTAGGACAAGAAAACTCAGACTCCGCCTCTTACCCCTTCCCTACCTGAGCTCTTCCTCCTCCACATTACAGCAGCAACCACAGCTCCAGTGACCACAACTGCTAGGACAGCCAGGCCAGCAACTGATGCCCACGATGGGGATGGTGGACTGGGAAGATGGCTCTGGGAAAGGAGAAGAAGGTGAGGGCCCCTGACCCCAGGCCTCAGCCCTGACTCTGCAGAAGGGCTCCTGCTTTCCCTGAGAAGAGACGCGACCCCTCATCCCCTTCCTTACCCCGTCTCACTCCTTACCCCATCTCAGGGTAAGGGGCTGGGGCAGCCCTTCGTGTTGCACATGGCACGTGTATCTCTGCTCCTCTCCAGAAGGCACCACCACAGCTGCCCACTTCTGGAAGGTTCCATCCCCTGCAGGCCTGGTCTCCACGAGCTCCGTGTCCTGGGTCTGTTCCTCCCCGTCCCGCTGCCAGGTCAGTGTGATCTCCGCAGGGTAGAAGCCCAGGGCCCAGCACCTCAGGGTGGCCTCACGGTCAGAGATGGGGTGGTGGGCAACGTGTGCCTTTGGAGGATCTGAGCAGAGTCAGAAAATTCAAGTACTTTGCCTTCCTCATGAGAAACCCCAGCAGTGCTCATGTGACCGTCCTGAGAATGGACAGGACACCTGGGGTGAGGAAGGGAGCACAGAACCCAGACACCAGCCTGGACACAGGCATCTGGGAAAATCTCCTATTCCTTGGAAAGTTCGAGTCTCTGAGGGGGGAGCAGGGACTTCTGGCCCTGACCTAAGTGGAGGCCAAGGGACTCAGAAGAGCTGGAATCAGAGCCCCACACACATTCAGTGTGCAGAGAACAAAGCTTGAGAGGAAAAGTCAGGGGGCCCAAGGCTGTTGGAGGGCTCAAAGGGGATCGCGGATCAGTATTCCAGGGACTGTCTTCCCTTCATTCCCTCAGAGACTTTATCCCTTAATTGTCCCAGAGAGCAGGGTGGACTCTCACAGTCACTCTCTGGTACAGGATCTGGAAAGCCAGAAAGATTCTTCCCATTCAGGACCAGAGAGAGGGCGATATTCTAGCATTAATCCCTCTTTCCTCCCCACCTTGTGCGAGGCCATCCCAAGAGATCTACAGGAGATGGGGAAGGCGCCCATGGCCCCTGGTACCTGCGCGCTGTAGCGTCTCCTTCCCGTTCTCCAGGTATCTGCGGAGCAACTCCAGGCACTCGCCCTCCAGGTAGGTCCTGAACTCCTCTGCATATTCCTCTGCCTCATAGAAGCGCTGGGTGATCCTAGCTACCGTGTCCGCGGCGGTCCAGGAGCGCAGGTCCTCGTTCAGGGAGATGTAATCCTTGCCGTCGTAGGCGTGCTGGTGATACCCGCGGAGGAGGCGTCCGTCGGGGCCCATGTCGCAGCCGTTCATTCCCTGGAGGGTGTGAGACCCTGGCCCGATCCCTGCAGTCAGCCCCGTCCAGCTAGCCGCGCCCTCTCTCCGCCTAACCCGCTGGGATTTTGGCCTAAACTGAAAATGAAACCCGGTAAAGGCGCCTGGGACTCTCCCTGGTGGACGGTCTGGGCGGGTCCCGCAGCCTCACAGTGAATTTCGGACCCGGAGACTCTGAGGGACCCGGAAGGTCCGTGGCTGATGGGGAGTGGTCGTGACCCGCGCCCCCGGTCGGGGTCACTCACCGGCCTCGCTCTGGTTGTAGCGGAGGAGCAGGTTGCTCAGGGCCACTCGGTCAGTCTGTGCGTTGGCCTTGGCGTACCCTGTGGTCCGCTCCCAATACTGCGGTCCCTCTTGCTCCACCCACGGCGCCCGCTGCTCCATCCTCGGAATCGCGGCGTCGCTGTCGAACCGCAGGAACTGCGTGTCGTCCACGTACTCCACCGCGATGTACCTGTACCGAGGCTCCCTGCGGCCAGGCCGCGACACAGCGGTGCTAAAATACCGCAAGGAGTGGGAGCCTGGGGACGAGGAGGGGCTGAGATCCGTCCGACCTTCCTCCGGGCACAACTCCCCAGGTCCTGCGCCCCAGCGGTACCGGCCTCTCGCTGCTCCCCGCAGAGACCCTTTCCCTCCCGACCCCGCACTCACCCGCCCAGGTCTCGGTCAGGGCCAGGGCCCCTGAGAGCATCAGGAGGAGGGTTCGGGGCGCCATGACCCCAGCCTCCGCGTCTGGGGAGAATCTGAGTCCCGTAGGGTGCATGGGGACTTTAGAACCGGAACGCGGCGACACTGATTGGCTTCTCTAGAAACTCCGCACACAATGGGAGTGAGAAATGGGGCCGCGTTATGAGTATCCAGGAAGAGGAACCTGGCACGGGTTGGGAGAGAAGGAGAAACTCTGGGGAGATGGGGAATTCTCAATACTGAGCCTCCCCACCCCAGACGCCGCCTCGGGGCCTGAGCCCTTGAGAGCCACTCCTGGGGCCCTGGGACTTTGCCCTCACCCTCCTCCTACTGTGTAGGGTGTATCTCACTGTCTCCCTGGGTCTTCGCCCGGGGACTGAGAAACCAGTGAGAAACCTTCGGCACGGACCGAGTCCATCTCCCTTCAGTTCTCATTCCGAAATCTCCGTCCCTTGACTGAACTTTCTGCCTCCCACTCCATACCTGGACTCCCCTGGACTCTTTTGGAAGAAAACTCACCCCAAGGAGCTTGGTGCCAGAGAATGAACTTGTCCTGAGAATGAAGGTATAGAGACAGTTTCTTCTTCTTCTCCTCCTCCTTTTCCTCCTCCTCCTCCTCCCCCTCCTCCTCCTTCTTCTTCCTCTTCTTCCTCTCCTTCTTCTCCTTCTCCTCCTCTTCCTCTTTTTTCTCCTTCCTCCTCCTCCTCGTCCTCCTCCTCCTCTTCCTTCTCTGGAAAAGTCGTAGCTGAGCATATGAAATAGAACGGAGACCAGTTTCCTTTTTATTAGCTGCAGTGAGTAGTAGAATCTTGGTAACCCCTGAATTATCAGGAATCTTATGTGTAAAAAATGTTACTTTGTCCCCTTGATATGTAAATGTGTCTAAATGCATTACAACTGACAACTCGCAGAGCTCCTAAGTTTTGCTTTCCCAGACTATGTATCTGTATCTTGTTGTATTCTAAAATTACCTTCATTCTATAGCCCTGAGTTTCTGTGTGAGTCCAGGACATCTCCTCAATACAAAGTAGCACAATGTGTTATTGTATGTTGCAACCAGGAGCCAGTGCATTCATTCACCTCAAAGTTGCAAGTGTTCAATGCAGTCACAATGCCCCTCACCAGTGCTCATGCACTTCCTGTTTTTAGGAAGTATCTACATCTAAGTAGTGTGCATATTTTATTGGAACACCTAGTATTTTTTTAAACCTGAAAAATAAAGAAGAAAAAGCAATTAATTTTTTGGCAGTCCTGCATGTGGTGTTAAAGGCCAAATGTAAGGAACACCCTGCTAGGCTCTGTAGATGGATGTATTAAAAATTTATAAAACAATGTGTTTAAACCTAAGAATTCTGCCGCTTTCAAATTCTGTCCCTCTGCTCCTTTTCCTCACCTCCTGCTTCTCCAGCCCTTCCCTGCATCCCTCTCATCCCTCAGGCCCTCCTCTCCCCTTAGTCCCCATCACCCTGTCACTCCTGAATTGTGGCTCTAGCACTGTCCCATGACCTGCCACCTGAGTGGTCCTGCTACTGCGAGTCACAGTGTGTCATTTCTTCACCTAAAACACTCCAGTGGCTCCACCTCGGTCTTGTGAAGCATCTAGAATGTCAGGCACTTGAGCATATGAGGGCATACCTGGTTCAGCGTAGGCACTAAATTAATTTTTGTTGACTAGTTGAATGACATATGATTGTACTAAAATTTAATTGCATCACAGAAAATTATAAAATGAAAAATACTGGAAAAAGGAAATATGTTATTTTATGCATGTAGTGTGCATATCAATTTATAAATTCATTCCATGTGTCTGTTGAGTCTGTGTATGAATTTTATATGACTGCATAACAAATTACCACAAACATTGGCTTTAAACAGCACCCATTTATTTTATTTATTTATTTTTAGAGACATGGCCTCCTCCTGTTATCCAGGGTAAAGTGTAGTTGCATAATCATGGTTCCCCGCAGCCTCAAACTCCTGGCCTCTAGAGGTCCTCTTGCCTCAGTCTCCGGAGTAGCTAGGACTACAGGCAAGTACCACCATGCTCAGGTAAATTTAAAAAAAAGAAAAATTTTTTTGTGGAGAGGAAGGTCTCCTCAAATTGCCCAGGCTAGTCTCTAACTCCTGGCTGCAAGTAATCCTCCTGCGTCATTCCCACAAACCTTAGGATTACAGGCATGAGCTACCACGCCTAACCACACAACACTTGTTTATTTGTTTACAGTTCCTCAGTCAGAAATCCGAACATGATTGGAGGGTTCTCTGTTTAGGGTTTCCCAAAGTTATGTTTTCATTTTGAGGACCTCTTTCAGGCTTATACAGAGGTGACAGAATTCAGTTTCTGCCAGTTGTAGGACTAACGTTCCTGTTCCTTGCCTGCTGTCAAGGTAGAGAGAGGCTGCTATCAGTTCCTGACGCCCACCAGCATTCTTTGCCACACAGCCCATTCATTTTTAAAACCCACAGTGGAGGAACTCCCTCACACTGAATCCGTCTCACACTGCCAATCTCTATGATCAGGAAGAACCCGGTCCTTTCAAGGGCTTGCCAAATGAGGACAACCCGACCAAGGATAATCCCTGTCTCAAAGTCAATTGATTTAGGACCTTAATTATATATGTAAAAATCCCTTCAAGGCAGGACCTACATTATTGTTGGTTGATTAACTGGGGTCAGGTGAATGACCAGGCGCACACACCTATCATGGGGGGCGATGATGGAATCAGCCTAGCATGGCTTGGGTCTTTCTTTTGAGTTTAATTGGGACACCGTTGGAAATTGAAGTTCAAATAAAGCAATAATTGTGAATGATAATAAAATACATCCTATTTAGCCATGGAAATTCTTCTTACTTCTTAAAACCAAACGACATGTTTAATATTTTATAATTAATTTAGGTCGGTTGTGGTGGCTCATGCCTGTAATCTCAGCACTTTCGGAGGCAGAGTTAGGCAGAGAGCTTGATTTCACGAGTTCAAGATCAGCCTAGGCAGCATGGCAAAACCCTTGTCTCTACCAATAATATAAAAATTTTAGCCAGGCATGGTGGTGCATGTCTGTACTCCCAGCCACTCCGACAGCTGAGGTAAGAAGATCACTTGAGCCCAGGAGGTCGAGGCTGCAGTGAGCTGTTATCCTACCACAGCACTCCAGCCTGAGTGACAGAGCAAGACCCTGTTTCAATAATAATGATGATAACAATAATACTAATAAATTTAGAGCAAATGAAAATTAAAGTGCAATTATTCATCCTCTCTTGTGAAACTGTATTCATTTTTTTACTGTTACATTACAAATTACTGAAAATTTACCAGCTCAAAGCAACAAATATTGATCATCTCCCACAGTTTCCAATGCTCAGGAATCCAGGAGAGGTTTCCCGCGGTGCTTCTGGCTCAGGGCCTCTCACAAGGTTGCAGTCCAGTTGTCAGTCTAGGGCTGCATCATCTGAGGGCTCAGCTGGGCTGGAGATTTGCATGAAAAATGGCTCACTCACATTGCTGTTGGAAAAGGCCTCAGTTCCTTGTTGTCTGGTCCTAGGAGGCGTCGGTCCTAGCCACATGGACCTTTCCACAGGTCTGCTTATGACACAGCAGCCGGCTTCCCCCAGAGTTCATGATCCCAGAGACAGAGAGAGCAAGGGTGGAAGCTATGGTAAGTTTTTTGTTTTACACCAAGAGTCACAAACTGTTATGTCAACATTACTCCATTAGTTAGAAGTGAATCATTAAGTCCAGGCCACATTCACAGGGAGGGAATTAAGCTGTACCTCTGGAAAGTGGAGAGTATCAAAGAATTTGCATATATGTTAAAAGCAAAATTAAAATTATAGTTTCAGAATTTTATAAATCCAAATCTTCTTTCATCTGATTATAATTCTTTAATGCTTTAAACTTCTCTTTTTAAAGTAATGATTAAAATTTGAGACATTGCAGAGCCTTGGGTATTGAGGTGAAAAATGTTTGATACACAGAAAGGAGATACTATAGTATCTCTGAGTTTTTCTTGCAAATACCTTTAATAACAATATTCTCGTGAATGAGTTGCAACACAGTTGAGAACTTATGGTAACTAGATCAAATAGTTCCAAGACTTCAGTGCCATAACAATAGAGCCTTAAAAATAAGTATTTGTTTTGCTAAGATGTCTCAAATTTAGTTTAAGAATGCCCCAAATGCCAATTTTCTCATTCAAATATCATCTTTAAAAATATTTGCAAATCGGCCGGGCGCGGTGGCTCAAGCCTGTAATCCCAGCACTTTGGGAGGCCGAGGCGGGCGGATCACGAGGTCAGGAGATCGAGACCATCCTGGCTAACATGGTGAAACCTCGTCTCTACTAAAAAATACAAAAAACTAGCCGGGCGCGTTGGCGGGCGCCTGTAGTCCCAGCTACTTGGGAGGCTGAGGCAGGAGAATGGCGTGAACCCGGGAGGCGGAGCTTGCAGTGAGCTGAGATCCGGCCACTGCACTCCAGCCTGGGTGACAGAGCGAGACTCCGTCTCAAAAAAAAAAAAGAAAGAAAAAAGAAAAAAAAATATTTGCAAATCAGATTGCTTTTAAGATAGAAAAAATATGAATCTCATACCTCAGTCAACACATCTGGCTTAGCATGATGTCAGTAACTTTGGTTGGATACAGTAGCCCAAAATGGTTAGCTCCAATCTAGGAATAAGATTTTTCAAAAACTGGCTATTGGGTGGGAATTCCATAATAAACTTGATATCTTTTGCTCTGGTTTTTAATGAGATGTGGTAGACATGATTTGGGCATCACTATGATTCTAAATAACTGCTATTCTGTGCTTCTACAGTATTTTTTAAGCAATGCCATTGTGTTTTCCATTCCTATTTGCTATTCTATCACTGGTTATTCATAAATAATCTTTTCCGTTTATTTTGATCAGTAACGTGCATTTCCAATTCTGTAAAAGTTTAATTCAGGTGTATGTGTGGTAAAATGCAACACATCAAATCCTTTGCAAGATGGAATTACCTTGCACATCAGACTGAACATTGTACACTGAAAATCTATGGAGATGCCAGTGAGCCAAGGATCAAATGACTTATTTCTAGTCAAGGCCACTTTCATAGCATTCTGGTCCTCTCCATCACATGGATAATTACAATTGGCTTAGTTCTTGCTAAGAATTCTTGTAATGGCAAAAACTGCAATTATTAAGTCACTGTCTTGACAACAGGCACTTTTTACTCAGACTCTGTTAATAGCTTCCTGTTCTTTACTTGTATCCCATATACTGTGGCATTAAACTTTTAACACACAGATTCAGAAAATGCTTTATATGTCATAACTACATAGGGTTATTTTATATGTTAGGAATATTTCATGAGAAAAAGGAAAAAGTGGTGGGAAGGAAGAGAAAAATCAAGAAGAGAATAGGTGTAGAGAAAGGGGAAACATCATGTATGGATAATATTATAAAAATAGAAGGAAATGAATCAGATGTAGATAACCACTATGGAATAATGGAAATATAGGAGAGGTTTATTAGTTACCTGTTGCTGTGTAACAAACTACCCAAAGACTTAATGGCTTGAAACAATGAACATCAATTGACTCAAAGAAAACAATACAAATACCAGCAACACTGGAGCCACTGCAGGTGGAAGAAGGTGGATAAACAAAAGGATTTTACAAACTGGAATAAGTAAGAGGTCACCATTGTGTAAATGGAAATGATTTGTTGGTCCATATTCTCCAAGAAGCAGATGACATGAGGTTAAAGTTGCAGTATTTTATTAGAGGACACACCTGCCAGACAATATGAGAAAAGATCCAGGAAACCCTGGGAAGGGCAGCAGACTGAGATGCAAGCGTGACCACCAAGTGAGGGACAGAAGGAGAGTGTTTGTTGGACACATTCTAAATCACAGGCAATCTAAGAAGAGTTGAGCAAGGCCATGGAGGAGTCCTCCAACCACAGTTGGCCCTTGTCTTCCAGAAATGGGTCTCCCTTAGTGTCCCTCTTGTCACCCATCACTGGTTGGGAATAGCCCGTGGGAAGCAGGGCATCTGCACCAATGCTGCTGAGGATGTCAGAGCACAGGAGTGGGGCCTTGGGAGATTATCCGGGAGCATGTCTCAAATCCTTCCTGAGGTTTCTGGGCCCTTGGAAATCAAATTCTCTCAGGCTTGGTTGCTGGACAATTCCACTAACACTTAAAATTGAACCAGGAGACCCCCCCAAATGGATCACTGGATTCCACACACATTCCTCCTGCCCTCATTGTGTGACAGCAGCCCAACCTCCTCCTGGAGATTAGGATCTATTACCTGTGCCTGGAGAGGAGGGGACTCCTCACTTGCTAGTCTCTGGGCACATACTGTCCAAATCTCCCTGCGGGCAATAGTAATGTGTTGTTCAGTGGGCTCTCATTTGTCCTGATTGAAGAGTACCCTCCTTTAGAATCCAGGACCTTCTACCCTGCAGAGCACAGGTTTGGGAGATGAGAAGTGCAAAATCCCACAGCAGGTGAATCCAAAGAATGAGACATTGAGCCATACCCACTTCCACTCCTTGGTTTCTTGACCCACATGTTCTTCCCTACTGAGAACACAGCACTGTAGACATGTCTCTGATTTAATAAATGCACCATGCCCTGAAAGACAGCACCCAGCCCTCAGAGTGCTTCCTCCAGACTGGCACTGAGTTGTGCCTGTAGAAGACCTGTCCGGCATTCTTTGTGGCTGGCAGACCCTGGGTGGTGCAGATGGTGATAGAACCAGTGGATCCCATGGCCGTGAAAATGCTGCACTTACTTCCCTGTCAAGTGGGTTCCCCCAGGAAGACAGTGTGCTAAGAGCAATGTCAAGCCTGTGGATCAGGAACGTCAACAGTCCCCAGAGAATGGTGTTGACTGAGGGTCTGAGAGCAGGACAGGAAAACCCACTCATGGAATGGTGCCTAACCCTGTGAAGATGAACCTCTGGCCCTTCCAGGATGGAAGTGGCTCAATGTAGTCAACTCATCACTTATCAGCGAGTTAGTCACCTAAAGAAATGTAGCATTTGAGGCACATCATTGGCCTCAAATGCTAATGAGTTGGACATTCAGAGGTGGCAGCAGCTGGATCTGTCTTGGAAGGTGGCAGTTAGTGCTTCTGGACCCATATTTAGCCTCACCCCTGCCACTATGGTTGCTCCACTGATGCACTGATTCTGCCAGGCCTGGGCTGACTCATGCTGAGGGCTGGCTAACTTCAATTTGTCTGCTTGGTTGTTTAGTGCCACTTCAGGTTCGGGTGTTTTCTGGAGGTGTCAACATAGGATTCATGCTCAACCCAGATGGACCATTTCCATCTCATGATGAATGCTTTGGGGTCTGTCCAATCTATGACTTCCTGAGTTACAGAAGCCAATTCATATGGGCATTTGAAATCACACGGTTGTTTGATGTCCCATGGCAAGTATTCTCTTATCAGGGCCAGTAACATGCCAAAAGTTGCTTCTAACAGGGGCATATGGCTCTGCCGTGGATGGCACGGCCTTACTCCCGAATCCCAGGCCCTCTGTGTGACTTCCCCACTGGTGCTTGTTTCAGCTCCATCCTGCATCTTTCCCCACGACTGACACCTCCAGGTGGGTCTGAGGGATGGTGCTCCCTCATGGCCTGAATCTGCCACAGTGTCTTTTCCTCGGTAGGCCCAATTGAAGTAAGTCCCCTCCTATTTCTCCTAGAGTGTGGGCCAAAGCAATAGATGTGGGATGTGGTGTTGTCAGAACTCAAAGAGTTTCACCAGGCAGTGTGCTTCCTTCTTTGTCGTGAGGATGCAAGATGCAACAGTTTGTCTTTTACTCTGGAGGAGAAACTCCTGGATGTCCTCAACCACCGGACGAATAAAACTTCACTGCAAGGGCCACTCCTGAATCTCTGTATGGTTTATCTTCCATCTTCTGAAGAGCACGTTATTTGCCAAGGCCTTCAGCATACTTTCCACCTCCTACTCATCTATCCTAGTCAACATGATGTGTTGATGAAATGAGCTGATTTACTATTCTATAGGATGCCGGGTTCTTCAGATCTCTGAAGACTCTACTATAGAGGGCAGGTCAGTGACAATAACCCTGAGGTCAACTATAAAGAAACATGTTGTGGATCCCACATGAATCAATTCATGTATAGATTTTCTCATTGGAGTGGAAAGGAATGCACTGACCAAATCCACAGCTGCACACTGTGTGCCTGAGGCCTTATCAATCTGCTCTACCAGTGATATCCAGCCAGCATGGCAGCTGCAATTATGACTCCTACTCTGTCAAGTCTGAAGTAATCCCATTCATTCTTTAGGCCCCATCAGGCTTCTTTGGGGACAGATTTCTGGGTCACATGAAGATAATAAGCAACCCCAACACCACCCCTCATCCTTCAGCTCTCTAATGGCAGTGCTACACCTACAATACCTACAGTACCTTCCATAAGACCCACCCTGGGACTCAATATCATTTTTTATTTGGCCAGGATGAAGTCAGTTGCAGAGGTTTCAGACAATGAAAGCCCTTATTTCAGAGACTTGGAACCCATTGTGGGGGTTACTCCAGCTGCCAGTGCATCAATACCAATTAAACACTTGGGGAATGGGGAGATAAACAGGGCTGGGTCTGTGGACCCGGTGGTTCCACTGTGATGTGTCCAGGTTTATTCCCGGCTTCTGTAAGTCCCACTGTGATGGGGACATGATGGTTCTGTAGGCCTATAGGCATCAATATCAGCTCAGACCCAGTGTCAATACTCCCCCAAATTCTGCCTGTTTCCCTTTCCAAGTGTACAGTCCCCCAAGTAAATAGCTGTAGACTCCTTGGCAGAAAGACAGAAGGAATTGTTCCAGCATATACTTGCCATGAGGTTCCAGTGTCCTTCCTCCTGGGGTAGGGACTCCTCTAGAACTGGGATATGAAACTTGGTTGAAGTTTAGGAATTGAGAGTGGGATCATGACTTTGTATTGAATTAAACACCCTCAGCCTCCTGCTCATCAATTCTTGCTTTCTTATCATGGATATCAAGCAGCACCCTTGTTGGCTGCCTGTCTATTCTGATACCACCCTCTATTAACCTTCCCCACAACTCCCTGCAGATCAAGCTGCCTCAGATGCTCCTCTGAGATTATCATGGTAACTGTGCCCTCTGGCTTTTGCAGGTCACTGCCACCATTTGGTTCTCTATCTTTTCAGGGCCACATTTTCCCCAGGAATATCAATGAGCCCAACTAAGGACCTCCTTCCTGCCATCACACCCAGCCTGCAGATGACACCACCCTGACGCCTCTTAGGAATGCAGGTCCCTCTTACCGGTATGTTCCTGAGACTCTGGTGGAAGGTGTACCCTCTGGGTCCTCTGTGGATCATGGCCCTAGGGGGCCTTCTGGTCTCGCATGATGTCTCCATCCCACACAACAACTTCCCTCGGCCTCTTTATCCATCCTCTACATGTTCCTACAACTAAGTCATGTCTAACTTACTGAGAGTTGGGCATCATTTTTTCCAGTCTACATGGGTCCACCCCAGCAGTGGGTCTGCCCCATGCCCTAAGGTCCTTGATAAACCCATACCCTGAGAAAGTGCTCCTAAGCCAAAGGTGTTTTTTATTTATCCAGCTTGATTCTGGCCCTTTGATCAAACACCCTCAAATTCCAATCCCAGAACTGCTCCTCAGGCTCCTACGGGGACATACCTACCAGCTAGTTACTGCAAAACTACTGAGTGGGATTCTCATTGCATCATAGGGGTAAGGCTTCTGCAGCATATTCCAGTGTAAGAAGTGGGAACTATTACCAGAGAAGAGCCTCCTCTGCATGCCCAGAGGGTTCTAAAGGGCACCCATAGGATAACCCGGTTCCAGTTTGCAGAGTCTCAGGTTTCCTCACCAGAGCCCTGAGTTTCCCACAACAGGCCTGCCTCTGATGAACTGACCAAACATCTCTGTAGTACTGTGACTTTCACAATGATGTCATCAGCTATCATTCCACTCTGCAAAGAGAGAGGGGCAGGTGCCTCTCCTCAATCTGTCTCCCCCAGGCCCTGTGAGGGTGGGTGGAGGCTCTCTCCAGGCCCTCATCTGGCCCCACCCCAGCATGTCTCCAGGTTCCTCTCAGCCCTGGTTCCTTTTGGCCCTGCAGTCACAATGGGCAACATTGTGATGCACCCTGAACTGTGTCACAGTGTCATCCACTCAGGCTCACATTGCTCATAGGCCACTTGCCAGCCAAGGGATGTGGCCACATTTTGTGCCTTCTGCACCTCAGCCTTGCTTTCAAGTGCAGGTGATGAAGACACCCATGTAGAACAAATGTTATCTTCTATCTTCATTGAGTTTAGTCATCCAATTTTCCAACCCTCAATGGGCAAGGAAGAGTGTGGTTTCCACCAAAAGGCAGGATGTCAGCAGTCATGGGGGCAACAAACAGGCAAAGACACCTGAAAACAGACCAAGCAGGAAGCACAGGCATCCAGTGAAGATGGGAACCCTGTAGATTTGCCTGTCTTTAAGCACATTAGAGAGATTACCGTTACTAACAACTTAGCCAGAAAAGTTTATTAGTTATTTTCAAAAAGCATAAAATTATGTAATACAGTATTTTTTTAAAATTCCCATCAATACAAAACTAATCTGGGCACTGCAACTTCTGGCGAGCAACTGGGACAGGCGGCATCATCAGGAAGGCAGGCCCTGCCGTGCCCCATGTGCCAGTGCCCCAGATGGCGGCAGCCTCCCCAGAAGCATCTTGTATGTCACCTGCACGGGGCCAGGGTTCCAGCTCCCCATACACCTTCTCCTGCTTTTTCTTTTTTGTCCTTTCCTGTTTTGATAAACCACCTGCAAGAAGGAAAAACCACTCTGAGGACAAGAAACATCTCCATGAGAAACACATGGTTGCCAGAGGGTAAAAGGCCCTGTTCATGCACATTGAAAAGCTCAGGTATTTCTATTAAAGTCTCTCCTTTTACTTTAGGATGCCGACTCCTGCGTCCATCTCAACCTGGGCATTGTGCCACCACCTTTAAGAAGAGAAAAACTAAGTAGTGCTTTGCAAAGGCGCAGCAGCATTTCTCACTTCTGACCACATCAGGTGCACGGCCATGCAGATGAGCAGGTGGGGGACACAGGTGAGGCCCCAGACCTGCTTTCCTCCCACAGTACATTCCTGAGTCTTTTTAAACAGTTGTGAAAATGCCACAGATGCAAGCACCTTGTGGGCCACTCCCATGGGAACCATTGCATGAGGCAGTTCCACTCATTCTCAGAACCTCCTGCCATGGGCTATGCTTAGTGACCTAAGGCCAAGCCGAGGAGGACACCTGCCACAGCACACCATCCTCAGGGGCATGCTGCCAGCAGGGGCAAAGTTATCCCTAGCAACAAGATACAGAAAGAAAGAAAAAAGGAAGGATGTGTAGCCGATGGGTCGGTTCGTGCTCTTGACTTGCCACACAAAAGAATTTGAGAGCGAGTCCAAAGTAAAAGTCAGCAAGATAATTTATTGCAAAGTGAAAGTACACTCTGACAGCTGATCAGAGCAGGCTGCTCAAAAGTGAGACAGTACCCTCCCCTTACGGGAGTCTTACATGATTATTCATGAATAGGTGGGAAGGGGTATTGTTTTAAGCATGTTCTGTGGTCCCTTGGACGTGCGTGCACTGTGGTTGCACATACGAGCACATACATCTCATGTCTCATTAGCTGCTTAATTTCCCACTCAGGGGTATGTTTTCTACTATTATAATGAGCATAGGTCAGCCCAAGGACACTAATCAAGGGTTTCTGTGCTTGTTTAGATTTTGGGATGTTCCCTTGGCTCTTCCACCTCCTTGCTGCAGGATGTTCTAACCACAAGCCCAGGATATGGTTTGTGCACTGTCGAACAGCTTGTTCTCTCCATCAACCTGACAAGTCTCTTGTTTCCTTTCAAGGGAGGCTGTGAACACCCTATTTCACCTACCTCAGAAGGACAGTACAGCAGTAGCCACCATGACCAAGAAAGATGATTCCAGAAGTGCAGGACAACTCCCCACCCAGATGCGGTGGCTGTGTAGTTACACACCAAGAGGTAAGTCCAGCTGGCTCTCAGGGTGCTCGCTGCCCTCAGCTGGCGGCCTGCAGGACATCAAGTCTTGAGAACGCCATGTCCTACTGGAGTAGAATGAACTGATAGATACACAGCAAAGCTCCACATACTTTTCCTTTTCTTTGGGCCTGCAAAGTTCTTCATCAGTGTCCTCTCGCTTTTCAGCTACTACTGTTGGCTGGCTGGAAAAAATAGAACAATAGTAAAAATTGGAGACAAGGCCGGGCGCGGTGGCTCAAGCCTGTAATCCCAGCACTTTGGGAGGCCGAGACGGGCGGATCACGAGGTCAGGAGATCGAGACCATCCTGGCTAACACGGTGAAACCCCGTCTCTACTAAAAATACAAAAACTAGCCGGGCGAGGTGGCGGGTGCCTGTAGTCCCAGCTACTCGGGAGGCTGAGGCAGGAGAATGGCATAAACCCGGGAGGCGGAGCTTGCAGTGAGCTGAGATCCGGCCACTGCACTCCAGTCCGGGCGACAGAGCGAGACTCCGCCTCAAAAAAAAAAAAAAAAAAAAAAAAAAAATTGGAGACAAGTCTTTGGTGATGAAAAGAAATATTGGCTATTTCCAGTATTTTCTAGCTTTGGTTATTGTTGCAGTTTTCCAGCTCACCTTGTGGGGATGAATTCAGAAAAAAAAAACTTATGTTACAAATCGAAATGAACATTCCAGAAGTATTGGCTCAAATCAACCTTGCCCTATTAAGCCACTTAGTGAATCAAAAGACTGCTTGTTGGACTGTTAATCTCGGAGGCCAGAGAAAGGAGCTGAAGAAGGTGTTGTCAGATCAGGAACAAATAATTACAGCGGCAATAGAAAATGGAAGGCCACTTGTTCATAACCATTTGAATAAGGGCAAGGTATACGGAAACACATTATGAACTGATATTTTCAGTTTTGTTTGCAAGAAAATAGGCCAGGTGCGGTGGCTCAGACCTGTAATCCCAGCACTTTGGGAGGCTGAGGCAGATGGATCACGAGGTCAGGAGTTCGAGGCCAGCCTGGCCAAGATGGTGAAACCCCATCTCTACTAAAAATGGAAAAATTAGCCAGGCATGGTGGTAGGTGCCTGTAATCCCAGCTACTCAGGAGGCTGAGGCAAGAGAATCGCTTGAACCAGGGAGGCAGAGCTTGCAGTGAGCAGAGAATGTGCCACTGCACTCTAGCCTGGGCGACAGAGCAAGACTCCATCTCAAAAAAAAAAAAAAAAAAAAAAAAAGAAAAGAAAAGAAAGAAAATGATTAATGGGGTAAAATAATTGAAGTATCACAGAAGATACACTAAAAAAAAAAAAAAAAAAAAGAAAGAAAGAAAAAAGCCTTTGTATAGTTTGCTGGAGCCACAGAAGCCCTACTCCAGAGCAGAACGATGCCTGAATCTTCAGGGTCCATTTGTGCCGCATTCACTAGCAGCCACAAACGTGACTTAATTTTACTTTGGAAATAATGCTTACCTATTGTGAGAGGCTGTAATGTGAACCAACATTACATGTTAACATGGCACATGGAATTTTGAGTGCCTAAGTTACATTTTTAGAGTTGTTTCTTAGTAGCCATGTGAGTTTCCACTCCAAAAACACAAGCTAACAACTTGTTTTAAGTGAAAGACATCTAGGGCAAATGGTGGCTGAAAGTGAGTAAGATCCCAATTACTCTTGCTTGTACTGTCTAAGGAAAAGAAAATAACTGCTCTTCTTGTTGGGTGTTTGCTAATTTATAATTACTGTTTTACGCTTTTCAACATTTTTAATAAAGATTTTTTATTGTTGGCTATAAACAGTTTTAAAAGGATTATCTTCCTCTAGAATCACTCTAGGTACCAAATTCTGTATTATTCTGGATTCATCAGAGAAACAGAACCAATAGGGTGTGTGTGTGTGTGTTTATTCGTGTTATGAAACTGACTCATGCAATTATTAGGGTGGCAAGTAGGAAATCTGCAGGATAAGCCAGCAGGCTGAAAATGCAGACAGAAGTTGATATTGTAGTCTTAAGGCAGAATTTCTTCTTTTCTGGGAAACTGTAGTTTCTGCTCTTAAAGCCTTCTATTGATTGGATGAGGCCCATCTACATTATTGAGGGTAATTTCCTTTTCATAAAGTCAACTGATTGTAAATGTTAACCACATGTACTAAATATCTTCATAGCAACATCTAGATTAGGTTTAATTAAATGACTGGGTACTATGTCCTAGCCGAGTTCTTTGGCATTGACTCTGGGTCAAGGCACCATGTTTTCCATCATCTGCACGAGACCTAGATGACTGCTTTGATATCTACTGAAGGCCACAGCCTTGCCAAAGCCAGCCCCAGCTGAAATGCATTCACCTGCATTCCCACACAATTTTACATGCAGTTTGGGGGAGGTTATGGGACCCGTGAAGACCAAGGGTCTGTGGTCCTGTGACACTTTCTCTCAGAGGGTGAAAAAGAAGTTCCTTGGAGCAGCAACTCCCCAGGGGTCTCCCTGCCTGCCCCTCCTCCCCTCTCAGCGCCAATCCTCTTTCCTGCTGGTGTTCATCATGCAGTTTTTAAATCCCCACTCCCTGCCTCACCACGGTTGGGCTCCAGGACCTGCCTATTGGGAACTGCGGATGGGAGAAAGTATGAAGTGACCCACCTGAATTTAGAGGAGGGAAGTGAGGAATTTGGAGATATCTAAAAACATTTTGTCCCTGTGGTTTTACTTTAAATTATTTTTATTGGAGATTTGCTTGAAATTATAACCAGTATCTCATGATTCTTCAGCATATACCATACCCCCTGGTAACACTGGTACTTATTTATTTATTTATTTATTTTTATTTTTTTGAGACGAAGTCTCACTCTGTCGCCCAGGCTGGAATGCAGTGGCTTGATCTCTGGTCACTGCAAGCTCTGCCTCCCGGGTTCATGCCATTCTCCTGCCTCAGCCTCCCTGAGTAGTTGGGACTACAAGCGCCCGCCACCGTGCCCAGCTAATTTTTTGTATTTTTAGTAGAGACGGAGTTTCACCATGTTAGCCAGGATGGTCTTGATCTCCTGACTTCGTGATGCACCCACCTTGGCCTCCCAAAAAGTGTTGGGATTACAGGCGTGAGCCACCGCTGCCCGGCCTTATTATTTTAAACTTGCACAAATATTTTAAACAAACACAAAAGTAGAGAGAAGAGTACAGTGACCTTCACTGTACCCTTCACTCAGTCACATCCACTCTTGATTTATCTATATCCTCAACCATAACCCAACACCAGGTTATTTTCAACTAAATCCTAGAATACAATATATTATTTCACATGTTAGCAGTTTTCTTTTGAAGATGCCAATGT
Source organism: Rhinopithecus roxellana (assembly GCF_007565055.1). NCBI lineage: Eukaryota > Metazoa > Chordata > Mammalia > Primates > Cercopithecidae > Rhinopithecus > Rhinopithecus roxellana. The sequence continues at coordinate 22,866,490 of NC_044552.1, read as the reverse complement.
TCAGCTTCTTTAAAAAGAGAAACAGAGAGGGGTGGGAGAAGGATTGAACTGACAAAATGTATTTTCAAATGCAATTAAGGCAGAGGACAATGCAGGAACCCTCATGCCACCTTTTAACTGAATGCTCAACACCTCCTAGATTCTCAATAGAAGAAAGCAGCAGCCCAGAGCCAAGGAGCCCGGGGAGGCACATCATGTTTTAATTTTTTGGCTGTTTTCAGAGCGGTATCTGGCATCTCTGAGTGGTAACACTGGACATTTATATCCCCACTCTTGTAATGGGACTCCCCAGCTCAGAGAAAGGGAAATTATCACCCATGCTCATTTATACCTTTAATGCCTCCACCCACTCCCTTGATCCTGACTTCCCAGTTGGAGGAGGGGGAGGAAAAGTAGAGGCATGAAATTGAAATGTCTTCTCTGCCATCTGCTGGGGATTTGCTTGAATAACAGGAAAGGCCTACATAAAAGATATGCAGCCAGGAATAGAGGTTCCTTTTCCTGTCTCCTTCAGGAAATTTCCCCTGGGGCAGACAGAGCAAGAGCGATGGACAGAGGAATGGGAGCAGGACCCAGGGGGAGGTCTGGTTGTGTGTGTGCATTTCCGCCTCCCCGTCTGTCATTGTCCTTCCTCACCAGGGCTGCAGACCACCTGCGATGGCCTGGCCACTTGCCATCCCTAGCTGGGCCAAAATTCCATCACGGGGACACACAGGGTGGCAGAAGTACAAGGCCTCATTCCTGCTGGGGCAGCCTCCGGAGATGGTCTCAGAAGAGCTTCTGGGAACTTCTTTAAAACCTGCACTACAGGCACCAATTACCCCAGTTATCCCATCCTTTTTTTTTTTTTTTTTTTTTGAGACGGAGTCTTGCTCTGTTGCCCAGGCTGGAGTGCAGTGGCCAGATCTCAGCTCACTGCAAGCTCCACCTCCCGGGTTTACACCATTCTCCTGCCTCAGCCTCCCGAGTAACTGGGACTACAGGCGCCCGCCACCTCGCCCGGCTAGTTTTTTGTATTTTTTAGTAGAGACGGGGTTTCACTGTGTTAGCCAGGATGGTCTCGATCTCCTGACCTCATGATCCACCTGTCTCAGCCTCCCAAAGTACTGGGATTACAGGCTTGAGCCACCACGCCCGGCCAAGTTATCCCATCCTTAAGTGAAAAATCAACCACAGAGATGATTGATTGTAATAGTCTTATTTCAGTACAGGCAGGTGAAAAAGGTTTCTCTTCATTGGCCCATTAGTTACAATGGGGAGGGGTCACTGAGTGAGAAGCGGGTGGTGGCAGTGACGACCACATCCTCTCACTGCGGACCAACACTTTTGAGACAAGTTCCCACTTCTCCATTAGAGGTGTCTCCTCCACATGCAGAAAATGTGATCGCATAGCTTCCCTTCTCAGTGCTGGATTGCTGGCATTTCTTTTCTTTATCAGAGACATGAATATCATTTTTCTTTATGAATTTCTAAGACTTCAGGGTTTCTTCAGGGAGAAGTTGCTTAAGGAGGCTTCTGCGTAGACTGAGTCCTTCTTGAGGGTTTGCTTGCTGGTTGTCCCCAGATACAGTGTGGCTGTGTCCTCCAGGATCCCCAAAGCTGGCACATTCTGCTGTGTACCCAGAGGTGGGGACAGATGCTGCCAGCTCTACCTTACAGCTGCCACATGAAATTTGAGGTCAGAGAATTCTCTTGTCTTTAAGGTCCCCACATTTGCCTTCTTCGATGTTTCAGGAAATCATAACTGAATTTAGAAAGGTTCCCTTTTCAGTTTACTCTCTGGAAGGAAATATACTGAAAATTCTGTTTATTTTCAGATATTGAATAGAATTGAAAAGTCAAACTGTCAGTTTACTTGCAGTGCACACAGAGAAATTGAGTGTTTCAAGCCACTGGGACATTTCTAGAAGCTCCATCCTTTTCCAGTAGGACGTGAGTAAAGTCAGTGAGGAGCGAACCTGCAGTCCACGGGCACCTCCAGGATTGCGGGAGGAGATGCACATGTCTTTCTGATGTGTGGAGTCCCGAGGACAGAGCCTGAGACCCTGCATTTCCCAAAGTACTTGTTTGCTAAGCAAATGTTTCTGTGACTTGAAATAAACTCGGGGGTGTGGAAGCCACCTTGCAACCAAGCAAACCCAGATGAGAAAATGAATATGAAGTGTTCTGGGAGAGAGCAGAAAAGTCCATTGCCATCATATTTCCTTATTTTTACAATTCTCTTAAACAACGTGCCTAAGGTTATAACCCCTCCAGTTTGTAACAACCTCTAAATGAGAAAATCATTGACAGGGCATTAGTAAGTGGTGGATACAGAATAAATGCTGAAAATCAGTGCTTGATTCAAAGTAGTGATAGTCAGAGTCTCCCAGGTGTCTATAGAGAGGTGGGCTGGGGACTTTTCCCAGCGACCAGAAAGAAGAGCCTCAGGGAGATGAGGATGTCTCACAGCCAGGGAAGGGACAGTGAAGGGCCCCATGGGAGTGCATCCCAGGGGTCTGTTCCTGTTCAGACTCCAATGCTCAGCACCCAGTGTGGCACATGGCAAGACCTCAGCAAATACGTCAGTTGGCTGGATGAAAGAGGGCAGATGTGAGCCAAAAAATATTTTGTTGGGGCATAAATGTAAAAGTGTTGGTGAACTTACCTTGCAAGGAGATAGAAAGGTGGATGGATGGATGGATGGATGGATGGATGGATGGATGGATTGATGGATGGATATTCATTTTCTCTATGTGTGTGTGTACGGGGGTATCTATCTCTATGTCTGTCTCTCTGCTCTTTCTCTCCGTTTTCCATTGTTCCTTCACAAACATGGTTTCACTATCATCAGTAACATCTTTTTTTTTTTTTTTTTTGAAACGGAGTCTCACTCTGTCACCCAGGCCGGAGTGCAATGGCATGATCTCTGCTCACTGCAGCCTCCATCTCCCGGGTTCAAGCGATTCTCCTGCCTCAGCCTTCTGAGTAGCTGGGATTATAGGTGCACGCCACCACACCTGGCTAATTTTTGGATTTTTTTTTTTTTTTTTTTTTTTTGGTAGAGACGAAGTTTCACCATGTTGGCCAGGCTGGTCTCGAACTCCTGACCTCGTGAGTTGCCTGCCTCAGCCTTCCAAAGTGCATCAGTAACATCTCTTACCTGGTCTTATAGGACCTTGCCTGTCTATTCTATTCGTGGTCACAAGATAGAAAAAGGAAAGGAGTGTGTGGAAAACAAGATAAGGGAAATAGATGCTTCTGACGTGGGGCAGTGGGGAGGCAGGGGCTGCACCTCACTGCAGAGTCCATCCTGCTGAACACAGAAGGGCAAAAACGCCCAGACAGCCATGCCCGTGCTGATCAGAGGGGAGGACTGCGCCTCCCGATCCTTCTACCTGTGTCTTTCAGGCATTTGCTGTCTAGGTCCAAGTTACCGCTATGAAAAGGGATTTGAGAATTCCCACAGGGGCCTTTCAGCCTCTTTCTATGGCTCTTCCTGCCCTTTTGAAAGCACAGCCAGAGACATCAGAAATGAAATTGTACGTACTTCCTTTTGGACTTTGATGCAATCTTTGGAAATAACTTTTGTAAATGCCAAGCTACATTTTGGCAGCCCCATCAGAGTCAGGTGTGCCCAGGGCGATCAACACAGGCCCTCGACTCTCATTCTGGTTGGATTCTATGACAGCTATTTTGCCATAAGAATTCTAGACCTAGATCTTGCTACACTACAATTGCCTCACGTTGCAAGACAAACAAATCTAACCTGAGTCCTGTGGATTCCAGGGCTGCTCAGGGGGAACCTCCATCCCAGCGTGGATGAACCTCAGGTTCAGCCCCGTCTGCCCACTCAGCCCGCAGCCCCCTCCCAGAGAGCGCTCAGTCGGGATCCGAGAGCAGCGCAGCGGCGCCCCCGTGTGGCCACAGGACCGAAGAGCGAGGACCCTGCTCCCCTTTCTCCCTAGCCAGGACCTCCCAGGCTCTCCTTCTGCTCCCAGCACCTTGACAGGGCTCTGCACACAAGGGGGTTTCCCGGTCTCAAGTCAGGCTCTGAGTCCATCCAGCTTCCCAAAATCCATGTTGACACTGACATTTCCTCCCACCACTGAGTGATTCTGGATTTTGGCTTCAGGGAAGAGATACCTCCAGGCCAAAACAGCGGGATCATATCTGGGGCTGACCCACCTCCAAACCATTGCTACCACATGACCCAGTCCCTCATCCTCCAAAATGGGGCCTTGCCCTCCTGTCCTCTCCCTTGTTCCTACTGCTGCTCCTGCAGGTGGAGGCTGCTCATCCCAGGAATCAGCCTGTGAGCTCCAACCCTGGAGTCCGGCCCTGGGCCCTTGGTCCAGAGAGCAGAAGGGAGAAGAAATGGATCATAAGAGAAGGGGGAGAGTGGAAGGAACCAGGGGGGAGAGAAAAATGGGAAGGGTCCTGTTAGAAGTTGTGTGTGTGTGCATGTGTGTGTGCATGTGTGTGTGTATGTGTGCAGATCAGGAGGGTGTTTCTAGGGACCTGGGGAAAGGAAAGCTAAGGGCAGGTGTTAAGGGGCCCAGCCCTGTTAATTTCAGGGTCTCACTTCCTGTAGTATCATTTCATGGCCATATTCAAGTCCAGCCCGAGCAGCCTGTGGTCACAGAAAATCGTGAGAATAACCAGAGAAAAATGACACTTTACATACCTGGGAACATTTATGAGAATGACCCCTCAATGTGTTTAAAATTTGTCATCAGAAACAGTGGTGGTCAGAAGACAATGAAATGGCGTTTTTTTGAGTGCTGTAAGAAAACAACCTAACTCAGAATTATACATCCAGTAAAAATATTTTCAGGGAAGAAAAATGAAAAAGTGTCTCCAGATAAAATAAAACTAGGATAATTTGTTGTAAACATAACTCTACTACAAGCAAAATACTGAAGGAGGTTCCCAGGTTGAAAGAAATCATACCAGATGGTAACTTGAGTCTTCAGACAGGAATGACCAACACTGGAAAAGGCAAATATATGGTGGGAAGTTAAAGATGCTCTATTTTTTTCTTAGTTTTTTTTAATTAATTTTTTTTGAGATGGAGTTTTGCTCTTGTTGCCCAGGCTGGAGTGCAATGGTGCAATCTCGGCTCACTGCAACCTCTGCCTCCCGGGTTCAAGCGATTCTCCTGCCTCAGCCTCCCGAGTAGCTGGGATTACAGGCATGTGCCACCATGCCCGGTTAATTTCGTATTTTTAGTAGAGACGTGGTTTCTCCATGTTGGTCAGTCTGGTCTCGAACCCCCAACCTCGGGTGATCCGCACATCTTGACCTCCCAAAGCGCTGGGATTACAGGTGTGAGCCACCACACCCGACTTTTTCTTACTTTTTTAAAAATACAAATGAACAACATTATCAACCATCTTGATCTGACATGTACAGTCACTGTATTCAACAACTCCAGAATATATATTTTGTAAAGTGAATATGGTACATTCACTAACACAGGTCATATGTTGAGACATAAAACAAATAACAATATATTTCAAAGGACTGAAATTATACAGGATATGTTCTCCGACCAAAATAGATTTTATTAGAAATCAATAATAAGTTGTCTAGGGGCCAAAAAAAAAGTATTGAAAATTCTAAATCGTCCTTCTAAATAACCTATGGATCAAAGAAGAAAACATAAGGGAAGTTAGACAATATTTTCAACTGTATGATGATGAAAATATACCTTTCAAAATTATGAGATACTATTTCCAGTCTTTCTGCAAAGGACGGTGATCAAGAGAGTGTAGTATTGGCAAAAGGACAGACACATAGATCAACAGAATAGAATGGAGAGGCCAGAAATGGAAGGAGAAAAATACAGTCACCGGATTTTGAAATACAAGTACAAAGGTCATCCAATGAAGAAGGGAATCTCCTTTCAACAATGATGCTGAAACAATTGGCATCCATCTACTTTGGGAGGCTGAGGCAGGTGGATCACTTGAGGTCAAGAGTTTGAGACCAGCTTGGCCAACATGGTGAAACCCTTCCTCTACTAAAGGCACAAAAACTAGCTGGTGTGGTGGCTCATGCCTGTAATCCCAACTACTCGGGAGGCTGAGGTAGAAGAATCACTTGAACCCGGGAGGCAGAGGTTGCAGCGAGCCAAGATCATGCCACTGCACTCCAAACTGGGCAACACAGCAAGACTCCATCTCAAAAAAAAAAAAAAATCTTGACAATACTTCACACCTATAAAAAAGTGACTCAAAATGTATCACAGATCTAAAAATAATATGTACAGCCATAAAACTTCTAGAAGAATATAAAGGAGAAAGTCTTAACCTTGAGTCTGAAGATAAAACACCAAAAGTACAATCCATGAAAGAGAAAACAAACCAATTAGACTTTATCATAATTAATAGCTCTTGCTTTACAGAAACGCTGGTAAGTGAATGAAAAGACAAGGCACAGACTGGAAGAAACTGTCAAAAAAACGGGAAGTTACAGATGTGACAAAGAGCTTGTAAAGATAATATGTAAATAAAATTAAAACACAATAATTGAGGAAAAAATCTTGATTTTAGAAGCAGGTGGAGGCCGGGCGCGGTGGCTCAAGCCTGTAGTCCCAGCACTTTGGGAGGCCGAGACGGCGGATCACGAGGTCAGGAGATCGAGACCATCCTGGCTAACGCGGTGAAACCCCGTCTCCACTAAAAATACAAAAAACTAGCCGGGCGAGGTGGCGGGCGCCTGTAGTCCCAGCTACTCGGGAAGCTGAGGCAGGAGAATGGTGTAAACCCGGGAGGTGGAGCTTGCAGTGAGCTGAGATCTGGCCACTGCACTCCAGCCTGGGCAACACAGCGAGACTCCGTCTCAAAAAAAAAAAAAAAAGAAGTAGGTGAAAGATCTCAACAGATACCACCAAAGAAGATATATGGGTGGTAAATAATACATGAAAATATGCTTAAGATCATCTGTCATTAGGGAAATGCCAATAGGCTGCAGTGGCTCATGTCTGCAATGCCAACACTTTGGTAGGCTGAGGCGGAAGGATCACTTGAGCCCAGGAGCTGAGACCAGCATGGGTAACATGGCGAGACAAGGTATCTACAAACAAACAAACAAACATTAACCAGGTGTGGTGGCATGCGCCTATGATTCCAGCTACTTGGGAGGGTGAGACGGGAGAACTGCTTGAAACTGGGAGATGGAGGCTGAAGTGAGCTGTGATCGCATCATTTTAAATCAGCCTGGGCAACAGAGCGAGACTCTGTTTCAAAAAACAAAACAAAACACCACAACAAAGTACTACTACACTATTAGAATAGCTAAACATTTTTAAACTTACAATAAAAAATGCTGAAAATATACAGAGCAACAAAAATTCCCAGTCACTGCTAATGGGAATGGAAAATGGTAAAGCCACTTTGAAAGACAGTTTAGAAGTTTCTTATAAAATTAAGGAGAGACTTACCATCAGTCGTGCTCTTAGATATTACCCAAGTTAATTCAAGGTTGATATCCACACAAAAACCTGTTCATGAATATTTATAGCAGCTTTACATATGTTCATTAAAAACTGTAAACAACCAAGATATCTTTCAGCCATGCAAGACTAAGCAAACTGTGGCATAACCATATGGATCATAAGAAATGAACTATTGTCAGACCGGACGTGGTGTGAACCTGTAATCCTAGCACTTTGGGAGGCTGAGGCAGGTGGATCATCTGAGGTCAGGAGTTTGAGACCAGCCTGGGCAACATGGCAAAACTCCATCTCTAGTAAAAATACAAAAAGAAAAAATTAGCCAGGCGTGGTGGCGAGCAACTGTAATCCCAGTTCCTCGGGAGGCTGAGGCAGGAGAATCACTTGAACCTGGGAGGCAGAGGTCGCAGTGAGCTGAGACTGCATCATTGCACTCCAGCCTGGGCAACAGAGTGAGACTTTGTCTCAAAAAAAAAAAAAAAAAAAAAAGCTATTGCCCTGGTGCAGGGACTCAATTTGGGAGGCCAAGGTGGAAGGATCACTTGTGGCCAGGGTTCAAGACCAGTCTGGGCAACATACTAAGATGCTATGTTTATTTTAAAGAGAAAGAAAGAAAGAAAGAAAAAGAAAAAAAAAAAAATAGGTTGGGCGCAGTGGCTCATGCCTGGAAGGCTGAGGCATGTGGATCACCTGAGGTCAGGAGTTCAAGACCAGCCTGACCAACATGAAGAAACCCTGTCTCTATTAAAAATACAAAATTAGCCGGGAGTGGTGGCACATGCCTGTAATTCCAGCTACTCAGGGAGCTGAGGCAGGAGAATCACTTGAACCCGGGAGGCGGAGATTGCAGTGAGCCAACATCATGCCATTGCACTCCAGCCTGGGCAACAAGAGCAAAACTCTGTCTCAAAATATTTATATATGTAAATAAGCTATTAATCCATACATCAATTAATCTTAAATGCATTTTACTAGGTGAAAAAAATGTCAGACACAAAAGGCTTCATTTTATCTGACTCAATTCATATACCATTATGGAAAAAGCAGATCTATGGGGACAGAAAACAGGTTAATGGTTACCAAAGGTTGGAGGGAGAAGGGATAAAGAATATTCAAAGGGAAATTTTTAGGATGAAGGAACTGTTGTATATGGTACTAGGGTCGTGGATATGCGATTCTATACATTTGTCAAAATCCAGGCTGGGTGTGGTGGCTCATGCCTGTAATCCCAGCACTTTGGGAGGCCAAGGCGGGTGGATCACCTGAGGTGAGGAGTTCAAGACCAGCCTGGCCAGCATGGTGAAACACTGCCTTTACTGAAAATACGAAACTTAACCAGGCGTGTTGGTGGGCGACTATAATCCCAGCTACTTGGGAGGTTGAGGCAGGAGAATCGCTTGAACCTGGAGGCAGAAGTTGCAGTGAGCCCAGATGGCGCCCGCCATTGCACTCCAGCCTGGGTGACAAGAGTGAGACTTCTTCTCAAAAAAAAAAAAAAAAAAAAAGAAAGTCACTGTTGTAAAAAGGGTAAAGGCTTTTCTACAGATTTTTCTACCAATGAAAAGATGTATACACTTGCCTGGCCTCATCACTCAGACCAATTCATAAAATAACAAATGCATGGAAAAAAACTTTAAAACACAATCATCATGTGACTGACTTCCAAATCAGATTCTCCTTAAAATCAGAGAGTATTGTTGTCAATAGTGTTTATAAATTTTAATTCCTGATTACTGAGACAATATGTACATAAAATATTTAACCAAAGAGTTCAAAATGAAATTACCTAAATTACCTATTTATTATTTTATACATAGTAATTATTTTTTAAAAATCTTTTGGGCTGAGCGCTGTGGCTCACGCCTATAATCCCAGTACTTTGGGAGGCCGAGGCGGGCAGATCACGAGGTCAGGAGATTGAGACCACGTGTCTCACTCATAGTGAGACCATGTCTCCACTAAAAATACAAAAAGTTAGATTCTTACAGATTGAGTAAGTTTTATTAGCTGAGATCTAATTCCTGGCTCCTCTCAGAATCCACCGATTCTCTGGTCTGTTCCCCAGTGGATGTTCTTGAGGAAGTGCTCCTCTGGCAGTATGGCAATGGGATTAATGCAGAGCAGAGGTGTCTACAGCAGTGAATACAGGGTAAAGGCCATGGCCATCTGGAGCTGCCCCGAGGCCCAGCTGACTCCCCTCCTGCAGCTGTAGGCACATCTCCTTTCCTACTGGATTCAGTGTATGGGCTGATTTATGCAGGTTTCCTCCACTCCTCTCAGATGTTGGTCCAGGCAGTTAGAATGTGAAGATTCAGAAACTCTAACTCTGTCTTCAAATAAACCAGACAGGGCTCCACTTCTAATGATGGCATACCAGCATATTTCAGACTAATTCCCTCCAAGAACAATTACCAGCGCTCTTCAGCAGGTGAGAACATCCACAGAAAGTCTGGAGAGCTGCCCAGGCAGTGAGGATTTAATGGAGCCAGAGTTGAGAAAGAGGAAATCCCCAGATATGAGAGCCCTGTATTTGGTACACTCTGGTTCAAAGTATTTGTCAAGTTCAGAGTGGAGGCTCAGAACCCCAGAAGCTGGTAGGACTTTCAGCAGCCTCTACTGGTAGAGAGACTTGAAAATAGAGAATAGAATATTCTACAGAAATGAAAATGAGTGAACTATTGCTATCCACAAAACATGGATGATCTCACAATAGATAGATAGATAGATAGATAGATAGATAGATAGATAGATAGATAAAGTTGAGCAACATAAGCCAGGCACAGGAAAAGTAGATGCTCTATGATTCCAGATATATAAATTCAAAATCAGAACAAACTTCTTCATGGCATTACCAGCGGGGAGAGCGGTTACTTCAGAGGGCAGCAGTCCGTGTCTGGAGGAAGCAGGGGCGAGATGCTGGCAACCTTCTCTGTCCTGGCCTGTGAAGTGGTTATCACTGTGGAGAACTTTGAGTAGACTCTGGGCTGTACAGTTATGAGCTGAGAAATTTTGTTTGCATGTGTTACTCTCATTTTCAATGTTTTTATATATATATTTATATATGCATGTATACACACACACATATATATGTATATGCATATTTTTATTTTTTGTAGAGACAGGGTTTTGCCATTGTTGCCCATGGCTAGCCTAGAACTCCCGGACTCAGGTGATCCGCTTGCCTCGGCCTCCCAAAGTGCTGGGATTACAGGTGTGAGCCACCAAGACTGGCCAAAGTTTATTTTTAAAACTTTTAGGATGTTAAGCCCTTGAAGCTCCAACTACAAAGCAGGATGAAAGGCCGCCTAAAGCAGCGAAGATCAAGGCGTGACCCTGGAGGCAGCAGAGGGAGACTGCATTAGTCCATTTGTGTTGTTATAAAGGAATACCTGGGGTTAGGTAATTTATAAAGAAAGGAGATTTATTTGGCTCACAGTTCTGCAGGCTGTACAATCATGGTGCCAGCTCCACTAGGCTTCTAGTGAAGTCTCAGGAAGCTTTTACTTGTGGCAAAAGGCAAAGGAGGAGGAGTTGTGTCACATGGAGAGAGAAGGAACAAGAGAGCTGCGAGGCTTTTTAAAATAATCAGCTATTGTGTGAACGAAGAGTGAAAACTCACTCATTACCACGGGCAGGGTACTAAGCCATTCATGAAAGAACCGCTCCCATGACCCAAGTGCCTCCCACTAGGCCCCAGCTCCAACACCGGGGATCACATTTCAACATGAAATTTGGAGGGGACAAACCTCCAAACCTTATCAGAGATGATCCCAGCCACAGGTCTCAGAGAACCAGCAGAGGGCACTCCTCCGGGGCCCAGCCTGAGTGTGGAAATAGCTGTCAGAATCACGTCAGAATGTTTCAGAACTCATGGGTAAAAGCTGAGACAGAAAAAAAGAAGAAAGTAAGGGGCTGGCAGAAATCAGCTAGGAAGGCCGGGCACGGTGGCTCACGCCTGTAATCCCAGCACTTTGGGAGGCCGAGGCGGGCGGATCACAAGGTCAGGAGATCGAGACTATCCTGGTGAACATGGTGAAACCCCGTTTCTACTAAAAATACAAAAAATTAGCCGGGCGCGGTGGCGGGCACCTGTAGTCCCAGCTACTCGAGAGGCTGAGGCAGGAGAATGGTGTGAACCCAGGATTGTGCCACTGCACTCCAGCCTGGGCAGCAGAGCCAGACTTTGTCTCAAAAAAAAAAAAAAAAAAGAAAGAAAGAAAGAAAGAAAGAAAGAAAGAAAGAAAGAAAGAAAGAAAGAAAGAAAGAAAGAAAGAAAGAAAGAAAGAAAGAAAGAAATCAGCTAGGAACCTTGAGAGACTTGACAGACTTTCATTGAAAGGTAAGATAGGAGTATTTTGACTCCCCTCATCCCTAAGGAAGACCACCAGTATCTGAACTGTCGGAGAGCTCCTCTTTCCTCACAAAGCCAAACGCTGATGTGCATGGCAATTTGGGAACTTCTTGAGGGCATCACACCAGACAACCAACTTGTGCTGGGTCACTTGTCCCTCCCCTAGACTCGGGCAGTGTTGGCAGGGTGCCATATTGGGAGTGTAGCCATCAGGGGACTGTGTCCTTCCCAGGGAACCCCAATCTTTGTATATTCACATCACAGAAGCTCCTTCAGCCATTTCCCCAGTGCCCATTTGGACTGTGGCAGCCACACAGGGCTGGCTGGACCCAGTGGAGCTGCAGGGTTCCCAGTGGTCTAGCCAGCAGGGATTGCTGCTCCTAAGGAAGGGAGACTGCAGTACACAAAAAAGGCACCACGTGGGACAAAGGAGGCCAGATCATGTGTTCTTCTGTGTCCAAGAGCTCCTTGTTTGTGGGCTGAGTGACTGCACCACTTCTAGCAGAGTTGTGGACAGTTTTCAGCTCTGCGCCAAAGGAGTGTAGTTCCAGCCCAGCAGCCAAGCAGCCCCAGTGCTTAGGATCAGGCACGGAAAGGGGAACTTCTTCTGCCCTTCCCCCATTCACCACTGCTTCAGACACAGCATGGCCACTCCCATGGGAAACTGGCACACGTGTGCCAGAGAAGAGCCTTTCTAGGGCTATCAGGGGTGACTGTGCTTCCATTGACAGTGTGGCCATTTGGGTCAGTCTTGTGTGAAAGACAGGGCCCTTTCCCCTCTCTATGGGGAGTGCCAGCATTCCTGCAGTAGAGAGGGAGAGCTGAAAAGCTATGTGTTTGGAGCTGAGGGAGGATGCTCTGCACCAAAGACATTTAAATGGTGAGCTGAGGAGAAGACATCTTTAATGAGTCTCAACTACATTGCAGCTTGGAGATAGAGAGTAGTGTCTGGTCAATCTGAGTGTCCCGATGCCAGGACTGGGGAATGACAGGAAAACGGATGGCATTCCTGCCTGGCCAGGTCATGAAGCTGGGGCAGCCCTCTCCTCATCTGTGGAGACCTAGGCATGCTTCACCAGAAACTTCCCATGCCACCTCTCCTGCCTGAAAGCTGCTGCCTATACTCACCATCGTGGGGCAGCCTTGGGGATCCAACTCTACTCAGTTATGGCCCCCTCTCTGGTGTTGAGCATGAGCAGGGAGCCCAGGCTGCTGTACATTCCATTTACCAGCACATTTTCTGAGGCAACAGAGAATTTTTCTAGGTATACAATGATAAAGCATATACTCACTTGCTTCTGCCACATAGGCCTTTAGGCATAAGCCCACCTACTGTTCTGGAGGCTGAACCACGAAACTCAATGCAAATCAGTTGACAAAAGGGCACATGAGTGGAAATAAACTTCTCATCTCTTCCAAAAGTGGAAATGAGATAGACTTCTTAAATCTCTGCCATCCTGGCCCTGCAGGAGGCTGTGAGCCTGTTCATACTCCCAGTACATCACTACCACAGCTGGCATTTGAGAAAGCCACCACACAAAGTCCATCTATAACCAAGGAACAACTATAGAGTCTTTGCCACTGAAAGCATCCACAACAAAATGCAAAGGACTTTATGCAACATTATAGTCACATCATAAACGGAAAAAAAAAAAATCCTGCCCAAATGAAATAAATTCAAAAATAAGAAGAGATAGTTTCTACACATGAGAAGGAACCAAAGAAATGATTCTGGAAGTCTCTATTTTTTCTATTTTTTAAGTCCTTTCTCTGTTGAAAACAATAAAATGTTTTGAAAAAATACTCTGGCTGGGCGCGGTGGCTCAAGCCTGTAATCCCAGCACTTTGGGAGGCCGAGACGGGCGGATCACAAGGTCAGGAGATCGAGACCATCCTGGCTAACATGGTGAAACCCCGTCTCTACTAAAAATACAAAAAACTAGCCGGGTGAGGTGGCGGGCGCCTGTAGTCCCAGCTACTTGGGACGCTGAGGCAGGAGAATGGTGTGAACCCGGGAGGTGGAGCTTGCAGTGAGCTGAGATCTGGCCACTGCACTCCAGCCTGGGCAGCAGAGAGAGACTCTGTCTCAAAAAAAAAAAAAAAAAAAAAAAGAAAAAGAAAAAGAAAAAATACTCTGAAAAAATAGAATGTTATGACACCCCCCAAAAATTACACTAACTTTCTAGCAATAGATCCTAATGAAAATAAAATCTTTGAAATACAAAATAAATAATTCAAAATAATGATAAAGAAACTCAATGAAATCCAAGAGAAAGTTGAAGACAATGCAAAGAAATTTAAAAAATCAATTCAGCATATGAATAAAAATGTACCAAGAGATAAATATTCAAAAAAAAAAAAATCAAACCACCTGGAAATAAAAAATTCATCAAAGTAGTTGCAAATGCAGCTGAAAGCTTTAACAATAGACTACACCAAGAAGAAGAAAGAATTTCAGAGACTGAAGACAAGTCTTTCAAATTAACCCAGTCAGACGAAAAAGAAAGAAAAGAGAATTAAAATATGAACAAAGCCTTCAGGAAGTATGTGGTTATGTAAAACATTTGAACCCATGAATCACAGGTATTCCTGAGGGAGAAAGAAGGGTAAAAAGTGTGGAAAATCTACTTGAGGAAATAATTGGGGAAAACTTCCCTAACCTTAGTTAGAGATTTAAAATCCAGGATAGAAGATACTCAGAGAACTCCTGGAAAATACATTGCAAGATAGACTTCAAGACAAATAGTCACTAGACAATCTTAAGTCAATGTAAAGGGAAAAAAATCCTAAAATCAGCAAGAGAAGAGAAAAGTGTTCTAAAAACCTATACAGGAAATTCCATCAGACTAACAGTGGACTTTTCAGCAGACACCTTACAAGTAAGGAGATTGGAATCATATTTTCAGACTTCCTAGAGAAAAAAACTGTCAACCACAAATTTTGTATTCTGCTAGAATAAGCTTCATAAATGAATGAGAAATAGTATTTCTCAGACCAGCAAATGCTTAGGGAATTCATCAGCACTATACTGCATCTACAAGAAATGCTCAAGGGAGTTTTAAACATTGATACTTATCATCATAAAAAACACACAAAAGTGTAAACTCATAGGCCTTAGAAAACAATTATGCAAATGAGACTGCAAAGGAACTAAATAACAATCAACATTATAAGGAATACAGGCCGGGCACGGTGGCTCACACCTGTAATCCTAGCACTTTGGGATGCCAAGGTGGCCGGATCATGAGGTCAGGAGTTTGAGACCAGCCTGACCAACATGGTGAAACCCCATCTCTACTAAAAATACAAAAATTAGCCAGGTGTGGTGGTGCACACCTGTAATCCCAGCTACTCAGGAGGCTGAGGCAGGAGAATCACTTGAACTCAGGAGGTGGAGATTGCAGTGAGCCTAGATCACACCACTGCACTCCAGCCTAGGCAACAGAGCAAGACTCTGTCTCAAAAAAAAAAAAAAATTATGAGGAATATAACATCACATACCCATATTAACCTTAAACATAAATGAATTAAATACTCCATTTAAAAGATGTAGATTGGTGGAACAGCTTAAAAAGACATGATCCAACCATATGCTGCTTAAAGAAAACCCACCTTGCCGGGCACGGTGGCCCATATCTGTAATCCCAGCACTTTGGGAGGCTGAGGTGGGTGGATCATGAGGTCAGGAGTTCGAGACCAGCCTGGCCAACATAGTGAAATCCTGTCTCTACCAAAAATACAAAAATTAACTGGGCGTGATGGCATGCGCCTGTAGTCCCTGCTACTCCGGGGGCTGAGGTGGGAAAATTGCTTGAACCTGGGAGGCGGAGGTTGCAGTGAGTTGAGACCATGCCATTGCACTCTAGCCTGGGTGACAGAGCGAGACTCTGTTTCAGGAAAAAAAAAAAAAAGTAAAAGAAAACTCACCTAACTTACAAAGACACTTATAGACTGAAAGCAAAGGGATGTAAAAAGATATTCAACATAAATGAAAATCAAAAGTGAGCAGGAATGCTATACTTATATCAGGTAAAACAACCTTTAAATAAAAAACAATAAAAAATGCCAAAGGGGGTTATTATATAATACTAAATGGAGCAGTTCAACAAGAAGATATAGCAATGCTAAATATAAATATGCACCCAACACAGATGCATGCTAATTAATAAAACAAATACTACTACACCAAAGAAAAGAGATAGACAACAATACAATAATAGTGTGGAAGTTTAACACACTACTGACACTAGGAGACAAATCATCAAGACAGAAAATCAACGGAGAAATAATGGACTTAAATTCGATCAAATGGACTTAATAGACATATACAGACTATTCTATCCAATAACCACAGAACATGCATTCTTCTCATCAGTGCATGGAACATTCTCCAAGATAGACCATATATTAGACCACAAAACAAGTCTCAATAAATTAAAAAAAAATCATATCAAGTATCTTCTCAGATCAAAGTGGAATAAAATTAGAGATCAAGTCAATTTTAAGAGCATTTCTCAAAACTATACAAATACATGAAAGTTAAACAACCTACTCCTGAATGATAATCTTTGGGTCAACAATGAAATTAAGATGTAAATTTTAAAACTTTTTGCTTTATGAAATAAATGAAAATGGAGACACAACATACCAATTACCTCTGGAATACCACAGAAGTGGTAGCACGACATACCAAAACATCTGGGATATCACAAAAGCAGTGCTAAGACAGAGGTTAATGAAATGTCCACATTTAAAAAAAAGAAGAAAGATCACAAATTAACAACCTAACATTGCACACCAAGTACTTTTTTTATTATCAGTAAAGAAAAAGTAACCCAAAATTAGCAGAAGAAAAGAAATAAGAAAGAGCAGAACTAAATAAAATTGAGGCAAAAAACAAAAAAACAAACAAAAAAAAATACAGGCTGGGTGCAGTAGTGGCTCACGCCTGTAATCACAGGATTTTGTGAGGCTGAGGCAGGCGGACCACCTGAGGTCAGGAGTTCGAGAGCAGTCTGACCAACATGGTGAAACCCCATTTCTACTAAAAATATGAAATTAGCCGGCTACGGTGGCGCGTGCCTGTAATCCCAGCTATTCGGGAGGCTGAGGCAGGAGAATCACTTCAACCCAGGAAGTGGAGGTTACAATGAGCCGAGATCATGCCATTGCACTGCAGTCTGGGCAACAAGAGCAAAATTCTGTCTCAAATATAAAAACAAAAACAATTTTTAAAAAGTACAAAAGATAAAGGAAATGAAATAAGTGGTTCTTTGAAAAGATAAACAAGGCTGGGTATGGTGGCTCATGTCTGTAATCCTAGCACTTTGGGAGGCTGAAAGCTCAGGAGTTCAAGACCAGTCTGGACAATATGGTGAAACCCCATCTCTACAAAAAATACAAAAATTAGCCAGGTGTGGTGGCATGTACTTGTAGTCTCAGGTATTTGAGAGGCTGAGGTGGGAGAGCTGCTTGAGCCCAGGAAGTCTAGGCTGCAGTGAACCAAGATTGTGCCACTGCACTTCATGCAGGGGGACAGACCCAGACCCTGTTTCAAAAAGAAAAAGTAAAAAACAAAACAAGAAAATAGATAAGATAAACAAAATTGATAGACTGCTAGCCAGAATCATCAAGAAAAGAAGATTTAAATCAGCAAAATCAGAAATGAAAAAGGAGACATTACAACTGACAATACAGAAATACAAAAGATTATTAAGACTGCTATGAAAACCTCTACACTCACAAACTAGAGGAAATGAATAAATACCTGGAAACATACAGCCTCTCAAAATTGAACCAGGAGGGAATAGAAATCTTGCACAAACTTACAACAAGGAGTAAGATCGAATCAGTAATAAAAAATCTCCCAACAGCAACAACAACAACAAGAAAAACAACAACAAGCCCAGGACCACATGGGTTCACAGCCCAAGTCTATCAGAGGCACAAAGAAGCACTGGTACCAATCTTACCAAAACTGTTTCAAAAAGTCAACGAGGCCAGCCTGGCCAACACGGTGAAAGCCCGTCTCTACTAAAAATACAAAAATCAGCCGGGCATGGTGGTGCACGCCTGTAATCTCAGCTACTTGGGAGGCTGAGGCAGGAGAATTTCTTGAGCCTGGGAGATGGAGGGTGCAGTGAGCTGAGATCGTGCCACTGCACTCCAGCCTGGGTGACAGAGTGAGACTCTGTCTCAAAAAAAAAAAAAAAAAAAAAAAAAAAAAAGTCAACAAGGAGGGATTCCTTTCTAGCTCATTCTACAAAGCCAGTATCACCCAGTTACCAAAGCCAGGCAAGAACACGAGAAAAACAAAAATAAAACTACAGACCAATATACCCAATGAACGTTGATGCAATGTTTAACAAAATACCAGCAAAATGAATCCAACAGCCCAGTGAAGATACACCATGAGCAAATAGGTTTTAGTCCAGGATGCAAAGATGATTCAACATATACAAATCAATAAATGTGGTTTACCACATAAAACGACTTTAAAACAAAAACCACATGACCATTTCAATGGGGGCAGAAAAAGTATTTGCTAAATTTCAGCATCCTTTTATGATTAAAAAAAAAACAAAAAAAACTTTCCACCAGTCGTGGCGGCTCACACCTGCTATCCCAGCACTTTGGGAGGCTAAGGTGGGTGGATCTCCTGAGGTCAAGAGTTCAAGATCAACCTGACCAACATGGTGAAACCCTGTCTCTACTAAAAGTATAAAAATTAGCTGGGCATGGTGGCAGGCACCTGTAATCCCAGCTACTCAGGAGGCTGAAGCAGGAGAATCCCTTGAACCTGGGAGGTGGAGGTTGCAGTGAGCTGAGATCGTGCCACTGCCCTCCGGCCTGGGTGACAAGAGTGAAAAAGAAAAAAAAAGAAAAAGAAAAAGAAAAAACAACTTTCAGGCCGGGTATGGTGGCTCACGCCTGTAACCCCAGCACTTTGGGAGACCAAGGTGGGCAGATCACTTGAGGTCAGGAGTTCAAGACCAGCCTGGCCAACATAGTGAAACCCCATCTCTACTAAAAATACAAAAGTAGTCAGGCATGGGGCCACATGCCTGTAATCCCAGCTTCTCAGGAGGCTGAGGCAGGAGAATCACTTGAACCCAGGAGGTGGAGGTTGCAGTGAGCCGAGATCATGCCATTGCACTCAGCATGGGTAAAAAAAGAGCAAAACTCTGTCTAAAAATAAATAAATAAATAAATAAATAAATAAATAAATAAATAAATTCAAGAAACAAGGCAAAGAAGAAATTTACCTCAAAATAATAAAAACCATCTATGATGAACCCACAGTCAACATCATGTTAAATGGAGAAAAGTTGTAAGTATTCCTCCGCTGGAACAAGACAAGGAGTCCCACATTCCTACTAATTGTAGTACTGGAAGTCCTAGCCAGAGCAATCAGGCAAGATAAACATATGAAAGGTATCCAAATTGGAAAACAGTAAGTCAAATTATCTCTGTTTGCTGATTATATAATTTTATACCTAGAAAACCTTAAAGGCTCTTCTGAAAGACTCCTAGATTTTATCAACAAATGCAGTAAATTTCCAAGTTACAAAATCTATGTACAAAAATCAGTAGTGCCCGGGCACAGTGGCTCATGCTTGTAATCCAGCACTTCGGCAGGCAGAGGCAGCTGGATCGCTTGAGGCCAGCAGTTTGAGGCTAGCCTGGCCAACATGGCAAAACTCCGTTTCTACTAAAAATACAAAAAAATTAACCGGGCGCTGTGACTCACACCTGTAATCCTAGCTACTTGGGAGGCTGAGGTGGGAGAATCGTTTGAACCTGGGAAGCAGAGGCTACAGTGAGCCGAGATCATGCCACTGCACTCCAGCCTGGGTGACAGAGCTAGACCCTGTCTCAACAACAACAACAACAACAACAACAAATCTGTAGCATTTCTCTCTCTCTCTCTCTCTCTTTTTTTTTTTTTTTTTTTTTTTTTGAGACAGAGTCTTGCTCTTTTGCCCAGGCTGGAGTGCAGTGGTGTGATCTTGGCTCACTGCAACCTCAGCCTCTTGAGTTCAAATGATTCGCCTGCCTCAGCCTCCTGAGGAGCTGGGATTACAGGCATGCACCACCATGCCTGGTTAATTTTTGTATTTTTAGTAGAGATGGGGTTTCACCATGTTGGTCAGGCTGATCTTGAACTCCTGATCTCAGGTGATCTTCCTGCCTCAGCCTCCCGAAGTGCTAGGATTACAGGCATGTGCCACCATGCCCAGCCTGTCAGAAGCACTTTACATCAATAATAATCAAGCTGAGAATCAAATCAACAAGTCAATTCCATTTACAATAGATACAAAAATACTTAAAATTACATTTAGTCAAGGAGATGAAAGATCTCTACAAGGAAATCTATGAAACTCTATGAAACACTAATAAAAGAAGTTGTAGATGACACAAACGGGGAAACATCCCATGCTCATGGATTGGAAGAAGCAATATCATTTAAAAGATCGCAGTGCCCAACAAATCTACAGATTTAATGCAATGCCTATCAAAGTACACAAATGTCATTTTTCAAAGAATTAGAAAAAGCAATCCTGAAATTCATGTGAAATCAAAAAAGAGCCCAAATAGTTAAAGCAGGGGCCAGGCGCGGTGGCTCAAGCCTGTAATCCCAGCACTTTGGGAGGCCGAGACGGGCGGATCACGAGGTCAGGAGATCGAGACCATCCTGGCTAACACGGTGAAACCCCGTCTCTACCAAAAATACAAAAAACTAGCCGGGCGAGGTGGCGGGCGCCTGTAGTCCCAGCTACTCGGGAGGCTGAGGCAGGAGAATGGCGTAAACCCGGGAGGCGGAGCTTGCAGTGAGCCGAGATCCCGCCACTGCACTCCAGCCTGGGCGACAGAGCGAGACTCTGTCTCAACAACAACAACAACAAAAAAAATAGTTAAAGCAATCAGAAATAAAAAGAACAAAGCTTAAGGTATCACATTAACTGACTTCAAATTATACTAGATAGTGGTAGTAACCAAAAACAGCATGGTTCTGGTATAAAAATAGACAATAGATAAATGGAACAGAATGGAGAATCCAGAAATAAAGGCACATACCTACAGTCAACTGATCTTTGACAATGTTCACAAAAACATACACTGGAGAAAGGACATCCTATTTAATAAATGGTGCTGGGAAAATTGGATAGCCATATGCAGAATGAAAGCTGGACCCATACCTCACCACATACAAAAATTAACTCAAGATGGGTTAAAGACTTAAATGTAAGACCCGAAACTATAAAGATTAGAGAAGAAAACCCAGGAAAAACCTCTGTGGACATTAACCTAGGCAAATAATTCATAACAAAGACCGAAAAAGCAAACACAACAAAACAAACAATAAACAAATCGGGCTATATTAAATTTAAAATTTTCTGCACAGCAAAAGAAATAATCAACAGAGTGAACAGATAATTTGAAGAATGGGAGAAAATACTCGCAAACTGTGCACACAACAAAGGACTAATATCCAGAATCTGCAAGAAACTCAAGAAGAAACAACAACAAACCTTATTAAAAAGTAATTGAAGGACATTAACATTTTTCAAAAAGAGGCATACAAATAGCCAATAAGCATATGAAAAATGCTGCCGGGCGCGGTGGCTCAAGCCTGTAATCCCAGCACTTTGGGAGGCCGAGACGGGCAGATCACGAGGTCAGAAGATCGAGACCATCCTGGCTAACACGGTGAAACCCCATTTCTACTAAAAAATATAAAAAACTAGCCGGGCGACCTGGCGGGCGCCTGTAGTCTCAGCTACTCGGGAGGCTGAGGCAGGAGAATGGCGTAAACCCGGGAGGCGGAGCTTGCAGTGAGCTGAGATCCGGCCACTGCACTCCAGCCTGGGAGACAGAGCCAGACTCCGTCTCAAAAAAAAAAAAAAAAAAAGAAAAATGCTGAACATCATTAATCATGAAGGAAATGAAAATTAAAACCACAATGAGATATCTTCTTACACCTGTCAGAATGGCTATCATTTATTTTATTTATTTATTTTTCTGAGACAAGGTCTCACTCTGTTGTCCAAGCTGGAGTACAGTGGCACAATCTCGGCTCACGGCAGCCTCTGCCTCCTGGGTTCAAGTGATTCTCCTGCCTCAGCCACCTGAGTAGCTGGGATTACAGGCATGAGCCACTACACCCAGCTAATCTTTGTATTTTTAGTAGAAATGGGATTTCAACATGATGGCCAGGCTGGTCTTGAACTCCTGACCTCAAGTGATCCACCCGCCTTGGCCTCCCGAAGTGCTGAGATTATAGGCATGAGCCACTGCACTGTGGCTAGTATTAAAAGTAAAACAGAATGGCTAGTATTAAAAGTAAAAAAAAAGAGAGAGAGAGAGAGAGACAGGTTAGCAAGAATGCAGAGAAAAGGGACCATTTATACACTGTTAGTGGAAATGTAATTAGGACAACCTCTATGGAAAATAGTACGGAAATTTCCCAAAGAACTAAAAACAAAACTATATTCAACCAAGAAACATCTCACATTCTGAGAGAATGGAGGGAAAAAAAAGAAGGAAAGAAATCCCACTATTGGGTACCTACCCAAAGGGGAAAAAATCATCTGCACTCATACGTTTATCGCAGCACTATTCATAACAACAAAGATACAGACTCAACCTAAGTGTCCATCAACAGATGATTGGATAAAGAATATTTGGTGTTTGGGTGTGTGTGTGTATATACATATATGTACATATGTGTGTGTGTTTGTGTGTATGACTGAATAGGATTCAGTCCTACTCAGCCATATACATGTATGTATATATGGAATCCTACTCAGTCATAAAAAAAGAATGAAATCATGTCATTTGCAACAACATAAATGGAACTGGAGGCCATTATCTTAAGTGAAATAACTCAGAAACAAGAAAGTCAAATACTATATATTCTCGTAAGTGGGAGCTAAATAATGTGAACACCTGGACATAGGGAGTAGAGCAATAGACATTAGAGACTTGGAAAGGTGTGAGACTGGGAAGGTGGTCAGGGATGAAAAATTACCTAGTGAATACAATGTAAACTATTTAGGTGATGATTACACTTCACCACTATGCAATATATCCATGTAACAAAATTGTACTTGTACCCATTGAATCTATAAAAACAAAAAAGAACCAAGAACATTTTATCAGTCATGAGACAAGATTGTATACATGTATGCAAAGAACTTTGACAACATAAAGAACTGATGTTTTACAAAAATATTACTTAGGAAAACAAAACCCAGTAGACAAAGAAAGTTTAACCAAGAAACCCAGTAGGCAAAGAAAGTTTAACCAAGTCAATTTCCATAAACAAAGAAAGTTATTAAAGAGCTTCTTCGTGAAAAAGCATGATTCCTCAGGAAGAGTCACACAATACTTTTCCAAACCTTTGAGAATTAAAAATCCCAATGGTAACTAAATTATTACAAAGCACAGCAAGTTCATTTTACTAAGCAAGAATAATATTGATAGCAAAATCTAAGGAAGATTGTACAAAGAGATAACTAGAAAACAATGTGAATGTGAGTGCAAACATATTTAATAAATCACGGCAAAAAGAAAAGCCTCTGCTATTTTAAGAAATATGCCTTTTTTTTTTTTTTTTTTTTTTTTTTTTGAGACAGAGTCTCGCCCTGTCGCCAAGGCTGGAGTGCAATGGCACGATCTTGGCTCACTGAAACCTCCGCCTCCTGGCTTCAAACAATTCTCCTGCCTCACCATCCCGAGTAGCTGGGATAACAGGCACCAGCCACCATGTTCAGCAATTTTTTTTTTTTTTTTTTTTTTTTTTGGTAATTTTAGTAGAGATGGGATTTCACCATGTTGGCCAGGCTGGTCTCGAACTGACCTTGTGATCCGCCCGCCTCACTCACCCAAAGTGATGGGATTACAGGCGTAAGCCAAAAATATATCACTTTAGCCTCATAAAATTTATTGTAGGATGGCAAGTATAGCTCACTATTAGATAAATCCAGCACCATAATTTATTAGTAGTAAACCTAAAGAATAAAAATGAACTCTCGGCCAGGCGCAGCGGCTCACGCCTGTAATTCCAGCACTTTGGGAGGCCGAGGCGGGCAGATCACGAGGTCAGGAGATGAAGACCACCCTGGCTAACACAGTGAAACCTTGTCTCTACTAAAAATACAAAAAAAATTAGCCGGGCATCGTGGCGGGCACTTGTAGTCCCAGCTACTCTGGAGGCAGAGGCAGGAGAATGGTGTGAACCCGGGAGGCGGAACTTGCAGTGAGCCGAGATCGTGCCACTGCACTCCAGCCTGGGCGACAGAGCGAGACCATCTCAAAAAAAAAAAAAAAAAAAAAAATGAACTGTCCAAAGATGCTAAAATACCATTTGACAAAATTCAGGAATTTTTCTGGAGTTAAAAAGAAAAAAATTCCTAACATTAAAACACACACACACCACACATGCACACACACATAACCCCCTCAGGATTTGACTTGAAAGGGGAAACACTGAATGCATTTGTGCTACATTAGGAACAAGATAAAGAAGTCCACTATTTCAATTAAAAAATATGCGACCGAGCCGGGCGCGGTGGCTCACACCTGTAATCCCAGTACTTTGGGAGGCCGAGGCAGGTGGATCACCTGAGGTCAGGAGTTCAAGACCAGCCTGGCCAACATGACGAAACCCCGTCTCTACTAAAAGTACAAAAATTAGCCAGGCATGGTGGTGCGAGTCTGTAATCCCAGCTACTCAGCAGGCTGAGGCAGAAGAATTGCTTGAACCCAGGAAGCAGAGGTTGCAGTGAGCCAATATTGCGCCATTGCACTGCAGCCTGGGCAACAAGAGTGAGACTCTGTCTTAAAAAAAAAAAAAAAAAACGGTCAAACACGCTGACTCACGCCTGTAATCCTAGGACTTTGGGAAGCTGAGGTGGGTGGATCATGAGGTCAGGAGTTAGAGATCAGCCTGACCAGTATGGAGAAACCCCACCTCTATTAAAAACAAAAATTAGTTGGGCATGGTGGCAGACACCTGTAGTCCCAGCTGCTTAGGAGGCTGAGGCAAGAGAATCACTTGAACCTGGGAGGCAGAGGTTGCAGTGAGCCGAGATCGTGCCATTGCACTCCAGCCTGGGTGACAGAGTGAGACTCCACCTCAAAAAAAAAGAACAAATGGGGCAGGTGCGGTGGCTCACACCTGTAATCCCAGCACTTTGGGAGGCCGAGGCGCGTGGATCACAAGGTCAGGAGTTCAAGACCAGCCTGGCCAATATGGTGAAACCCTGTCTCTGCTAAAAATACAAAAATTAGCCGGGAGTGGTGGCAGACGCCTATAGTCCCAGGTACTCGGGAGGCTGAGGCAGGAGAATCGCTTGAACCCGGGAGGCGGAGGTTGTAGTGAGCCAAGATTGGGCCACTGCACTCCAGCCTGGGAGACAGAGTGAGACTCCCTCTCAAAAAAAAAAAAAAAAAAAAAAAAAAAAAAAAAAAAAAAAAAGAACAAATGGAAGAACATTTTTTTCCATAAGTTGTTGGGGTACAGGTGGTACTCGGTTACATGAGTAAGTTCTTTAGTGGTGATTTGTGAGATTTTGGAGCACTTATCACCTAAGTAGTATACACTGCACCATATTTGTAATCTTCTGTCCCTTGCCGCCTCCTACTCTTCCTCCCAAGTCCCCAAAGTCCATTGCATCATTCATGTGCCTTTGTGTCTTCATAACTCAGCTTCTACATATCAGTGAGAACACATCATGTTTGGTTTTCCATTCCTGAGTTATTTCACTTAGAATAACAGTCTCCAATCTCAACCAGGTAACTGCAAATGCTGTTAATTCATTCCTTTTTATGGTTGTGTAGTACAGAAGAACATTCTCAAGACTATACAGCACATTTGCAGAGTAAATTTTAAAATGTAATACCTCCTAATCAAAATGCCAACAACTACTTTTTTTCTCAAGCTAGACAAGTAGATTATAAAGTTCACATAGAAAAATAAATAAGAATAATTAGAAAATCCCTTGGGGGAAAAAAACAAATTGAGAATTGGGTGTCTATTATGCCTAATAGTTAAATATTTTACAGATTCCCTGTCACTAGAACAGTGTGGCACTGGTGAATGAACAGACAAACCAATGGAACAGCACAGAAAGTCCAGAAAGAGCCAAGTGCAGAGCAACTGAGTCCTCATTTAATGACTTTAATTCATTCCTGGACATCCTGCCACTAAATAAAAAGTTTTAAACCAGGCCGGGTGTGGTGGCTCACGCCTGTAATCCCAGGAAGGCTGGTGGATCAGTTGAGGTTGGGAGTTTGAGACCAGCCTGAGCAACACGGAGAAACCCGGTCTCTACTAAAAATACAAATTAGGCAGGCATGGTGGTGCATGCCTTTAATCCCAGCTACTCCGAAGGCTGAGGCAGGAGAATCGCTTGACTTGAACTCAGGAGGCAGAGGTTGCCGTGAGCCAAGATCGCGCCATTGAACTCCAGCCTGGGCAACAACTGTGAAACTCCGTCTTAAAAAGGCCAGGCACGTTGGCTCACGCCTGTAATCCCAGCACTTTGGGAGGCCGAGGAGGGCAGATCACGAGGACAGGAGATCGAGAGCATCCTGGCTAACACGGTGAAACCTCGTCTCTACTAAAAACACAAAAAAATTAGCTGGGCGTGGTGGCAGGTGGCTGTAGTCCCAGTTACTCGAGAGGCTGAGGCAGGAGAATGGCGTGAAGCTGGGAGGTGGAGCTTGCAGTGAGCGGAGATCTAGCCACTGCACTCCTGCCTGAGCAACAGAGCGAGACTCTGCTTCAAAAAAATTTTTTTTTTTTTTTTGCAGAAGTAACATATTTTAACCACAGTTAGGATTACTGAGACTGTCTCAAAGTGGAGAAAATGGTACAGAAATGAAAGAGATGTTTACCTATTGAGCAAAAGATGTGAGGGTGTGTGTGTGTGTGTGTTTGTGTGTGTGTGTGTGATAGACGATACTACTAGAAAAAAAGAGGGCAAATGAATGATACTGTATTCTCTTCATAGTTAAGGTGTTCTGCTGCTTATATTTTTTTTGGTGGTGAGCGGGGCGGACAGTGTCTCACTCTGTCGCCCATGCTGGAGTGCAGTGGCGCGATCTCGCCTCACTGCAAACTTCTGCCTCCCAGGTTCAAGGGATTTTCCTGCCTCAGCCTCCTGAGTAGCTGGGATTACAGGCATGCGCCACCACGCCCAGCTAATTTTTGTGTTTTTAGTAAAGATGGGATTTCATCATTTTGGTCAGGCTGGTGGTTATATGATATTAACAAATAATGAAAGATAAAGAAAAGTTCTGAATCATTTGCATTTTCAGGAAAATTGTTACACATCAGAAAATCTGTCAGGAAATATTTGAGACTCCGTCATAATCATTGCCCCTTAAACATACCCATCATCACGACTATTCTTCCTCCTTTAGAGAGTAAAATAAACTTTCAGTACACTGAGTTTTGTGGAAGTCTTACCTATTTACTCTGAAGTTTCTATTTACTACTTACATACCTTTGTTTTCATTGCTCTATTGATATATCTATCTGCATAAGTTTTCTGTGAGTCCTCTATTGTTATGGAGTACACCATAATTTTTTCCATTAGGAAAACTGAATTTTGTTTAATCCTTTTTTTTTTTTTTTTTTTTTTTTGAGGCAGAGTTTCACTCTTGCTGCCCAGGCTGGAGTGCAATGGCATGATGTTGGCTCACTGCAACTTCTACCTCCCAGGTTCAAGTGATTCTCCTGCCTCAGCATTCTGAATAGCTGGGATTACAGGCATGTGCCATCATGCCTGGCTAATTTTGTGTTTTTAGTAGAGACAGGGTTTCTCCATGTTGGTGAGGCTGGTCTCAAACGCACAACCTCAGGCAAAAAAAAAAAAAAAAAAAAAAAAAAAAAAAAAAAAATTCTCAATGTGGCAGTGGTGTTGGAGGTGGGGCAGATCCTTCATGAATAGATTGATGCCGTCCCACATGAGTGAGTAATTTCTTACTCTGTTGGGGCTAGATTAGTTACCAAAGAGCAGGTTGTTATAAAAGCAAGTTTGGGTTCCTAGACTCTTTCTTGCTACCCTGTCTGCCCACATGATCTTTTTGCACATACCACTCACTTTTCCCCTTCTCCACCATGTTTTGACCTAACATTTGGCCTTCACCAGAAGCTGGCCAGATCCAGCACTATCCTGTTGAATTTCCCAGCCTGCAAAATCATGAGCTAAATAAACATCTTCTCTTTATAAACTACTCAGTTTCAAGTTATTCTGTTACAGTTAATACTTAGTCTGTTAATACTAAACAGACTAAGACAGTCATTGAAAACAAAGTCAACCGGAGGAGCCTTAAGGAGACATGATTAGGGCTAAATACAATGTGATATCCTTGATGAAATCCTGTGACAGAAAAAGGAAGTTAAAAGAACTAATGAAACCTGGCCGGGCATGGTGGCTCACACCTGTAGTCCTAGCACTTTGAGAGGCCAAGGTGGGTGGGTCACTTTAGGTCAGGAGTAAGAGATCAGCCTGGCCAACATGGTGAAATCCTGTCTCTACTAAAAATACAAAAATCAGCCGGGCACGGTGGCATGTGCCTGTAGTCACAGCTACTTGGGAGGCTGAGGCTTAAGAATCATTTGAACTAGGGAGGTGGAGGCTGCAGTGAGTGGACATCATGCCATTGCACTCCAGCCTGGGTGACAGAGCAAGACTTTGTTTCAAAACAGAAAGAACTAATGAAATGGAAATAAAGTTTAGTGATACTGTACTAATATTGTTTCACTGGTTGTGAAAAAATATATGATAGTGATGTAAGATGTTAACAATGGGGCCGGGGGCAGTGGCACATGCCTGTAATCCCAGAACTTTGGGAGGCTGAGGCAGGTAGATCACCTGAGGTCAGGAGTTCGAGACCAGCCTGGCCAATGTTTTGAAACCATGTCTTTATGAAAAATACAAAAACTAGCTGGGCATGGTGGCTTGCACCTGTAATTCTAGCTACTCAGGAGGCTGAGACAGGAGAATTGCTTGAACCCTGAGGCAGAGGTTGCAGTGAGCCGAAATCGTGCCACTGCACTTCAGCCTAGGTGACAGAGTGAGACTCCTTCTTAAAAAAAAAAAAAAAAAAAAGATGTTAACAATGGGGAACTGAGGGTGACATATCTGAGAACCATGTATTATCTTTGCAACTTTTGTGTAATCTAAAAGTATTCTAAAATAAATAAGTTTATTAAAAAACAAACAATCCTCAGAAGAGGAAAGGAATTGGGAGTTAAAGAAAAGACTGTGCACTTTTTAGTTTTCCCAGGGTTTTCTATCAAGGGGCTGGGAAGAGGGAGAAAAGATTGGAACCTCAGGGACAGTGCAGGGCTCCAGAGCTCTCTTGTCCTCTGACTCCTGGGGAGACTGGGGCTGCTCAGAAATTGTCTTCATCCCCCTGTTGATGTCAGGCTCCAGTGTCGGCCACCTCTGCCCAACTCAGACCACAGACATCCCAGCCTTCTCTGATTGCTCGATTTGTGTCTGAGACACCAGAGAGGTGGCACCCCTATGTGGCCATAAGCCTGAGGACAGATGACCTGAGCCCTCTTTTCTTCTCACTGTGGACCTCCCCTGGGTATCCTTGGGCTCCCAGAAGTCAGACAGGGTTCTTCATGCAAGGACAAGTGTTTTAGTCTCTTTGGGCTGCTATTAAAAAATATATACCATAGACTGGGAAACACTGCCCTAGCCTAGTGATGGAGGTTAACATAATCATTTGATAAATCTACTGGGTAATATACAATCTTGGTATGTTGTATTGAGAGTATTGCATTTCATCTCTGTGCTCTTCTTCCCCAAACCTATAGCCCTGTCAACCACACTCAAATTAAGGGATGTTTTACAATATGCCTCACCAGTACTCCTCAAAAAATACCAAATTATGAAAAATGAGGTCTGAGAAATTGTCACAGACCAGAGGAGGCTAAGGAGCTATGAAAGGGACTAAATGTAATGTATCCTGGATGGGATCCTGGAACATAAAAGTGACGTTAGGAAAAATAATAAAATCCAAATAAAATAGGAGTTAGTAACAATGTATCAATATTGTTTCATAACCTGTCACAAATGTATAATAAAATAAGACGTTAATAATAGGGGAAACTGACTTTGGAACATATGAGTACTATGTACTATCTTTGCCACTTTTCTGTAAATCCAAAAATATTATAGATTTGATTTGATTTGATTTGATTTGATTTGATTTGATTTTTGAGACGGAGTTTTGCTCTTGTTGCCCAGGCTGGAGGGCAATGGCGTGATCTTGGCTCCTCCGCCTCTTGGGTTCAAGTGATCCTCCTGCCTCAGCCTACCAAGTAGCTGGGATTAGTGGAGTGCGCCACCACGCCCGGCTAATTTTGTGGGTTTTTTTTTTTTTGTTTGTTTGTTTTATTTTGTTTTGTTTTGAGATGGAGTTTTGCTCTTGTTGCCCAGGCTAGAGTGCAATGGCGTGATCTTGGCTCACCGCAACCTCCACTGCCCGGGCTCTAGCAATTCTCCTGCCTCAGCCTCCTGAGTAGCTGGGATTACAGGAATGTACCACCATGCCCAGCTAATTTTGCATTTTTAGTAGAGACGGGATTTCTCCATGTTGGTCAGGCTGGTCTCGAACCCCCAGCCTCAGGTGATCCGCCTGCCTCAGCCTCCCAAAGTGCTGAGATTACAGGTGTGAGCCACTGTGCCCAGCCAATATTTTAGATTTTAAAAGGATATTTTTATAACTGGTGCTTAGGAAAGAAAAAGAAAGTGGAAGTAAAAATTACCCACTTTTCAGGTGGCTCACCTTCACCTCTTCATTGACACCCAGCCTCCACGCCAGCCACCTCTATCCAGTTTAGACTGCAGCCCAGTCCTCTCCCAGTCTGCTCAATCTGAATCCAAGAGAGCAGAATATCGGCACCCATGTGTGGTCACCGGGCTGAGAACAGAAGACCGACCCCTTTGGCCTCCTCAGGTTGAGACCTCCCCATTGTCATCCCTGGCTTTCAGCAATTGGACAGGACAACATACCCAAGGGGGCGCCCCAGTCCTGTGTTAGGTTTGGAATTTGAAATATTTCCCAAATCCACACTGACATAAATGTTTCCTCTCCACCTAGTGACCATGGATTCTGACCTCGGAAGAGAGCAAGGTTTCCAGGCCAAAACAGGTGATTCCCAGGTTGCAAGTGGACCCCACAAACATACTATCACTTCTGCTGCTGCTTCCAGGGATAAATGTGGCTTATCCTGGGGACCAACCCCTACTCTCCATCCCTGGGATGGGGGAGAAGAAAGGAAATTCTCAGGGCATTGGCCTGGGGAGATGGAGAGGCTGCTGGTGAAGTGAAAACAGGAACAGAATAGGGACATTAGAGATAAAGGGGCATAGAAAGGAATCAGCTCTGATGACACCTGTGTAGGATCAATGGGTTCTGCTTGGGGAGAAGCTCACAGGTTTCTAACTGGGGCGGTGTTTTTTGCATGGATGATAATTACTGCTGTGTCAGTTTTATAAGCAATCAGAAAACTGCACTTAAATTTTAGGCAATTTTCTGTGCTTACAGAGATAGGATAATGTGCTTACACACGAAGAAAGGGAAGAAAAGGGGAGAAGAAGTGATTGTAGGAATTAGGTTCCTGTTTCCTTGCTAACTGTCAACCAAGGGTTGCTCTCGGCTTCTGGAAATTGCCTGCATTCTTTTGCTCATGGCCACCTCCATCTTGAAAGCCAGCCATGGTACACTGAATACTTATTTTGCTTTGAATCTTCCCAACTTCTCTTTGATCTTTGTTTTTTCTGCCTCTTAAGGAGTTCATGTGATTAGATCAGGCCCAACCAGATAACCTATTATATGGTCAATTGTCTTGGGACTTCAATTACAACAACATAATCCCTGCATTGTGGTACAGATGGTCCCTGATTTATGATGGCTCAACTTAGGGTTTTTCAACTGTATGATGATGTGACAGCAACACACATTCAGTATAAACTGTACTTTGAATTTTGATATTTTCCTGGGTTAGAGAGTATGATACTCTGTGATGGTGCTGGACAGCAGTAGTGAGCTGCAGCTCCCATCAGCCACACAATAATGATGGTAACAACTGATACTGTACTCTACAGTGTACTGTATGCAACCAGTTACATGAGTTAGTCAACACTTTATCATACAATGGGATTTGTGTTAAGTGATTTTGCCCAACTGTAGGCAAATGTGTTCTGAGCACATTTAAGGTAGGCTAGGCTGAGCTAATATATTCAGTAGGTTAGGTGTATTAAATACATATTCCACTTTAAAATATTTTTAACTTACAATGGTTTTATCAAAACATAACCCCATTTTAAATTGAAGAGCATCTGTACTTATATTAGTATTTGACTGAATAACCAGGGGAAGGAATCTTGAGGGGGAAGGCATCTTTAGAATTCTGTTTATCACAGTACCTTGGGGGGCTACTGCAAATGAATGTATCCCATTAGAACTTCTTTATACCTCTAATCACCTTTTGTCTTAAAGTGGCTGAGGTGAGATAAAGGGATCTAAAGGGATTGGGAGCATGGAGGGGGAAACCAGTTCTGTTTCATTACAGTTCCACATTTACTTTCAGTTTCTTGCTGCATGGCAAGATTTCAGTGTTCTCAGACCACCCAGTACTTTATATAGGGCAGCGATATCCTGATGGCTGATGCCATCGGTTTTGGCCTTGGATCTAGCACCCACAGCCGTAGGCTCTGGCTGAGGCCATGGGGTTTGCACTTTCAGGCTGACTTAAGCTTGACTTGCATAGGGGTAACATTGAATGAGAAGGATTCCATCCATTACCAAGTTAACATTTTTTAAGTTCTCATCAGGTTTCAACACAAGGGCTAGGGGAATTTTTCAGAGGAATAGGGCTGACTGCAAGCATTTATTTACATTTCTTTAGGTCAGTTTGTCGTTCATCAATGGATCGCCTTCGTCAGTAGGGTAACACCAACCCAGGACACTAAGAGGCCAAATATGCACTTGATTTCCATAGTACTTTGTCTCAGGGAAATCTTACCTAGAGGGCCAAATCTTCCTGATGGCAGCCAGGGCTCACTGCAATGAAAATATGGGACCTTTTACTGTTGCCTAGAAATGGATCTAAGGTTGGACCCACAGACTGGAGGAGGTGCTGCTCTGTAAGGCAGCACAGTTGTTGCCATTCTTTCTTAACAAGCATTGACACTCTACCTCCTTATACCTCCCACCATCTCAACTCACAGGTGATCCACCTACAGTGAAATGATTTGGTTGGCTCTGCCAACAGCCGTTGTTAATTTCCCTCCTTTCACACTCACTGTGTGTCTCTACAATTTTCTGTGGAAAAATTGCAGGTAGTAGGATGAAATAACTTTTGTCAGACCCAGATAAAATAGAGCCAGGCCAGGCGTAGTGGCTCATGCCTGTAATTCCAGCACTTTGGGAGGCCGAGGCAGGCAGATCATCTGAGGTCAGGAGTTCGAGACCAGCCTGGCCAACATAGTGAGACCCCCCCCCCCATCTCTACTAAAAGTACAAAAATTAGCAGGGCATCCTGGCATGTTGCTGTAATTCCAGCTACTGGGGAGGCTGAGGCAGGAGAGTTGCTTGAACCTGGGAAGTGGAGGTTGCAGTGAGCCAAAATCACACCATTGCACTCCAGCCTGGGTGAAGAAGTGAGACTCTGTCTCAAAAAAAAAAAAGGGGGGGGTGGGCCAGGAAGGCATGAAGGAGAGAAAAGTCATGCTTACAGGTTGGAAGTAAGAATTGTTTTGTTGGGCGTGGTGGCTCACGCCTATAATCCCAGCACTTTGGGAGGCTGAGGCAGGCAGATCACCTGAGGTCGGGAGTTCGAGAACAGCCTGACCAACATGGAGAAACCTTGTCTCTACTAAGTACACAAAAAAATACAAAATTAGCCAGGCATGGTGGTACATGCCTGTAATCCCTGCTACTTGGGAGGCTGAGGCAGGAAAATCGCTTGAACCCGGGAGGCGGTGGTTGCAGTGAGCCAAGATCGTGCCATTGCACTCCAGCCTGGGCAACAAGAGCGAAACTCTGTATCAAAAAAAAAAAAAAAAAAAAAAAAAAGAAAGAAAGAAAGAAAGAAAGAAAGAAAGAAAAAGAAAAAGAATTGTTTCAAAAGAATTTTTAAAAACTCCACAAGAAATCTTTTCTAGCTGGGTGTGGTGGCTCATGCCTGTAATCCCAGCACTTTGGGAGGCCGAGGTAGGCAGATCATGAGGTCAGGAGTTCAAGACCAGCCTGACCAACATGGTGAAACCCTGTGTCTACTAAAAATACAAAAAAAAAAAAAAAATTGCCGGGTATGGTGGCACGGCCCTGTAATGCCAGCTCCTCGGGAGGCCAAGATGTAGCAGGACGAACTGCAGACAAAACCTCTCAGACACTGAGTTGTAGAAGGAAGGACTTTATTCAGCTGGGAACATCAGCAAGCTACTGCCTTGAAATCTGAGCTCCCCAAGTACACAATTTCTGTCCCTTTTAAGGGCTCACAACACTGAAGATTTTACATGAAAGGGTCGTAATTGATTTGAGCAAGCAGGGGGTATGTGACAGGGGCGGCATGCACCGGTGGTCAGAGTGAAATAGAACAGGGCGGGGAGTTTCACAATGTTCTTCTATACAATGTCTGGAATCTATGAATAACATCGGTTTCTAAGTTATGAGTGGATTTTTACCTACTGGGTTTAGGCCAGGCAGGCCCAGGGCTGGTTTCAGGCCTGGCGCCGGGCTGCCTGTGTTTGGTTTTACCTCCTTGTTTTTGTTTTTGTTTAAATAGGAAATGAGTATAAAACAGTATAAAACAATGTGAGAAGGTCTTTTTCTTTCTTCAAAGGCAGGAGAATTGCTTGAACCCCGGAGGTGGAGGTTGCAGTGAGCCGAGATGGTGCCACTGCACTCCAGCCGGGGCAGCAGAGCAAGACTCCATCTCAAAAATAAAAAAATAAAAAAATAAACGAAATATTTTCGCCGGGCGCGGTGGACTCAAGCCTGTAATCCCAGCACTTTGGGAGGCCGAGACGGGCGGATCACGAGGTCAGGAGATCGAGACCATCCTGGCTAACACCGTGAAACCCCGTCTCTACTAAAAAATACAAAAAACTAGCCGGGCGAGGTGGCGGGCGCCTATAGTCCCAGCTACTCGGGAGGCTGAGGCAGGAGAATGGCGTAAACCCGGGAGGCAGAGCTTGCAGTGAGTTGAGATCCGGCCACTGCACTCCAGTCTGGGCGATAGAGCGAGACTCCGTCTCAAAAAAAAAAAAAAAAAAAAAGAAATATTTTCTTCATCCTTCATGAATGTCCTGTCACAAGGTTTATCAGCAGACATTTTTGTTTTGTTTTGTTTTGTTTAGAGATAGGGCCTTACTCCATTGCCTAGGCTGGAATGCAGTGGTGCAATCTTAGCTCACTGGAACCTCAAACTGCTGGGCTCAAGCAATCCTCCCACCTCAACCTCCTAAGTAGCTAGGACTAAAGGCATGTACCACCACACCTGGCCAAGTTGTTTTCATTTTTTCTAGAGAAAGGGTCTTGCTATGTTGCCCAGTCTGGTCTTGGACTCCTGGCCTCCAGCAATCCTCCCTCCTCAGCTTCCCAAAGTGTTAGCATTACAGGCGTGAGCCATGGGGTCCAGCCTAGACATTCTTTAGTACTACAGTAATTCAGATAAGATGCTCTTTTTTTTTTTTTTTTTTTTTTTTTTTGAGGCCGAGTCTCGCTCTGTCGCCCGGACTGGAGTGCAGTGGCCAGATCTCAGCTCACTGCAAGCTCCGCCTCCCGGGTTTACACCATTCTCCAGCCTCAGCCTCCCGAGTAGCTGGGACTACAGGCGCCCGCCACCTCGCCCGGCTAGTTTTTGTATTTTTAGTAGAGACGGGGTTTCACCGTGTTAGCCAGGATGGTCTCGATCTCCTGACCTCGTGATCCGCCCGTCTCGGCCTCCCAAAGTGCTGGGATTACAGGCTTGAGCCACCGCACCCGGCAAGATGCTCTTAAAAGAACATTTGCCCAGTAATGGCAATGCCTCCCGAGTAGCTGGGATTACAGGCGTGAGTCACCACGACCGACTAACTTTTGTATTTTTTTTTTTTTTGAGATGGAGTCTCACTCTGTCACCCAGGCTGGAGTGCAGTGGTGATCTCGGCTCAGTGCAAGCTCCGCCTCCTGGGTTCACGCCATTCTCCTGCCTCAGCCTCCAGAGTAGCTGGGGCTACAGTCGCCCACCACAACTCCCGGCTAATTTTTGTATTTTTAGTAGAGATGGGGTTTCACCGTGTTAGCCAGGATGGTCTCGATCTCCTGACCTCGTGATCCGCCTACCTCGGCCTCCCAAAGTGCTGGGATTACAAGCGTGAGCCACCGCACCCGGCCTAACTTTTCTATTTTTAATAGAGACAGGGTTTCTCCATATTGGCCACGCTGATAACAGTTCGCCATACGGGTCACGCTGAGGTCGAACTTCAGACCTCAGGTGATCCGCCCCCCTCGGCCTCCCAAAGTGCTAGGATTACAGGTGTGAGCTACCACTCTCGGCCGTGTGTTTTAATCATAATACTTTCATCTTTTTTTTTTTCGTAAATACTTTTTTTTTTTTTTTTTTTTTTTTTGAGATGGAGTTTTGCTCTTGTTGCCCAGGCTGGAGCACAATGGCGTGATCTCGGCTCACTGCAACCTCCGCCTCCTGAGTTCAAGCGATTCTCCTGCCTCAGCCTCCTGAGTAGCTGGGGTTACAGGCGCCAGCCACCACGCCGGGCTAATTTTTATACTTTTGTAGAGACGGGGTTTCGCCATGTTGGCCAGGCTGGTCTTGAACCTCAGGTAATTCACCCACCTCAGCCTCCCACAGTGCCGGAATTACAGGCGTGAGCAACTGGGCCTGGCCTTTTTTTTTTTTTTTTTTTTTTTCTTCTACAGTCAATTAAGACTGGGAAAAGGAAAATCCTAGCGCTCTTTGGGACCAGCAGTTATCAGTTGGTGGGAGGCTCCAGGTGGTGCTGCATGGCTGGGCTGTCTATGATTCTTAGGATGGGAAGCTTGACCTTGGCAGGCCCACCCTTTTAGCTGAGTCAAGGGCAGGTTCTCGGTGGCCCGAGGACTGGGAGGGAGGGGAACCGGGCGGGGCCTGGGCGGGGCCGCGGCGCCGGGGCTGCGGGTGCTGGGCTGGAGCGCTCCCGCCGCTAGTTCCCGGGAGACCCTACGCCCCTAAATCGCGGTCCACTGCGGGGGTCAGGTGAGTAGAGCGGGGGCTGGGAGTCGCGTTGGCGGTGGTAGAGGCTGATGTTGGATGTTGTCCCCACTCCCCTGACTCTTCGGCAGGCCAGGGGAGCACCGCGCCCCAAATCTTGGAGGGGCTTTCAACCTCTGGGGTCCTCCGGGGAAACGTGGGTTAGTCTGGGGTGTAGCCAGGTGCCCTCTTCACTGTGGGCACGCTGGGGATTCCGGGCCGGGGAAGAGCTCCTGGCACGTGTTGAAAAAGTCGGCATCCCAGAAGGAAGATTCTGGGCAGATGGGCATCAGGGAAGGCAGTCCCAACCAATGGGCCCGTTTCTGAGCACGTAAGCCTATTCAATGGGTGCTAACAAGCGCCTGCTTTGCCAGGCAACAGTGAGCAAAACCGGCTTTGTTCCTGGCCGCCGGAAGCTTCAAGGCTGGGGTTCCGGAGCTGGGCGCGCAATGGCAAACTAAGCGCCGAGGACCGGAACAGGAGCGCCTACCAGGGCCGCGATCTGGTGGGTAGGGGCAGGGCAATGGCTGGAAAGGGTCCCTGAAGCTCTGAGCAGAGACCCAAGGACAGCACGACCTGCAGGAAGGCCATTTTGCTTGACTGACAGGCGGAAAACTCACGTGGCTGGAGTAGCAGGGTTGGTGACTACAAGGGCGAATCCCGCTAAGCCTTGAAGCTGTTTAGGGTGTGAGGGGTGAGGGGGATTCTCATTCTCAGAATTGCTGTGGATAGAGAGTTTTGGGTTGGAAAGAGATTGGGTGCACTCAAAGGACTGAAAGATGGCGACGACACATTCCCTCAGAGGATTTACATTCTGGAAGGGTGGGGACAGGCCCAGGTACAGATAAGCCCGCAGGCGGCCTCCAGCTCTTACAGTCGAAAGTCTGATGAATTATGCCCAGTCTTCTTCCTCCTCCCGCCGGCCTGAGGTCTGGGGCCCCGTGGACGAAGGAAGTTCATGGGCGGCAAACGTGCCTGGGCAAGCAACAGCTGCAGAGATTCAGTCCCCATAGGGGTTAGGAGTCACACTTCGAGCCTCTTCCTACCGCCTCCAGCAAATGGCCATCTTGAGGACTAGCGGCAGCAGTAGGTCTTCTCTGCCAGATAACTGGAAGACCAGGTTCTTGAGGGCATTGTTACTAAGGCTGTTTTTGTTGTTGTTGTTGTTGTTTTTGATACGGAGTTTCGCTCTTGTTGCCCTGGCTGGAGTGCAGTGGCGCGATTTCGGCTCACTGCAACCTCCGCCTCCCGTGTTCAAGCGATTCTCCTGCCTCAGCCTCCCGAGTAGCTGGGATTACAGGCATGCGCCACCACGCCCGGCTCATTTTGTAATTTTAGCTAGAGAGGGGTTTCTCCATGTTGGTCAGGCTGGTCTCAAATTCCGGACCTCAGGTGATCCGCCCGCCTCGGCCTCACAAAGTGTTGGGATTACAGGCTGAGCCACCGTGCCCTGCCTTATTAAAGCTGTTTTGAAGTGCAGTTGGCTGGAAAGTGGAAGAATAATCCAAGATCTGCATGCCTCATAAAAGGAGTGTGAATGGTTTTGAAAGCTAGGAAAGGAAAGGGAGAGAGAAGAAAGAGGAAGAAAGGAAGGAAATCAAATTCATATCCCATTCATGGCAATATTTTGGAGATCCAATTAACTCTGTTCCTCGAGGGCGTTTTTCCTTGCTGGTATTTTCAGTTCTATTAACACTTCTCAAAAAGTGAAAGGAAAAAATAGCCAACAGGGTTTTTTGGTCTTTATTCTTTTCTTTCTATCTCAAGTGAGGGAGATGTGGGTGAGTGGCTGTCAGCAGGAAAACATTCAGCTATGTTTGCATCTGAGCAGGAAATTTCCAAGGATGAGCAGGGAACTCCAGTGCTGGGTTCATTGTGAGCCCTAAATAAGGGATTGCTCTTGGGCTGTTAGCAGTATTCTGTACAAAGATCTGTGTATACAGTGGTTCCCTTTATCCACAGGTGATAAGTTCCAAGACCCCTAGTGGATACTTTGTTTTTGTTGTTGTTTGAGGCAGAATCTCACTCTGTCACCCAGGCTGGAGTGCAGTGGTACAATCTTGGCTCACTGCAATCTCCACCTCGCGGGTTCAAGTAATTCTTCTGCCTCAGCATCCTGAGCAGCTGGGACTACAGGCACGTGCCACCATGCCCAGCTAATTTTTGTATTTTCAATAGAGATGGGGTTTCACCATGTTGACCAGGGTGGTCTCAAATTCCTGACCTCAAGTGATCCACCGCGCCCCACCCCAGTGGATACTTTGAAACCACGGATAGTACCAAACTCTATATATACTATGGTGTTTTTTTTTTTTTTTTTCTGTACATACATACTAATGACAAAGTTTGATTTATAAATTAGGCATGGTAAGAGATTGACAACAATAACTAGTAATAAGAGAGAACAATTACAGCAGTATATTGTAATAAAAGTTGTGTGAATATGGTATCTCTCTCTCTCAAAATAACTTAAATTGCCGGGCGTGGTGGCTCACTCCTGTAATCCCAGCACTTTGGGAGGCTGAGGCGGGTGGATCACGAGGTCAGAAGATCAAGACAATCCTGGCTAACCAGGTGAAACCCCGTCTCTACTAACAATACAAAAAATTAGCCCAGCGCGGTGGCGGTGGCGAGCGACTGTAGTCCCAGCTACTCAGAAGGCTGAGGCAGGAGAATGGCATGAACCTGGGAGGCGGAGCTTGCAGTGAGCCGAGATCACGCTCCTGCTCTCCAGCCTGGGCGACAGAGCGAGACTCCATCTCAAAAAATAAAAAATAAAAACTAAAAAAAAAACTTATATTGTAAATCTTAGCAACCTCAGCATATGATTATTTTTTCTTTCCTTAAGACAAGAATTTTACCTTTTCATTTTATGGCTTCTCTTTGCATATCTGAATTTCCGGTGTCTCTACTCTTGTGCTTTAGGGCCATGATTAAGTAAAATAAGGGGTTCTTGAGCACAGGCAACTGCTATACTGCAGTAGTCAACCTGATAACTGAGATTATCTACTCAGATTAGCTACTAAGGAACTAATGGGCAGGTATTGTCTGCAGTGTGGATATGCTAGACAAATGGATGATTCACATCCTGGGCAGGCCAGAGAGAAAAGGTATAAGATCTCATCATGCTATCATGCTACTCAATGTCAAGCAATTTAAAACTTAGGAATTGTTTATCTCTGGATTTTTTTTTTTTTTTTTTTTTTTTTTTTTTTTTTTTGACAGAGTCTCACTCTGTCTCCCAGGTTGGAGTGCAGTGGCGCAATCTTGGCTCACTGTAACCTCCGCCTCCAGGGTTCAAGTGATTCTTCTGCCTCAGCCTCCCAAGTTGCTGGGATTACAGATGTGTGCCACTATACCCAGCTATTTTCTTTTTGTATTTTTAGTAGAGACAGGGTTTCACCATGTTGACCAGGCTGGTCTCGAACTCCTGACCTCAGATGATCTGCCTATGTCAGCCACCCAAAATGCTGGGATTACAGGCATGAGCTACTGTGCCTGTCCTCTGGATTTTTTCATTTAATATTTTTGAACCACAGTTGACCATGGGTAACTGAAGCATTGGAAAGCAAAACCATGATAAGGGGGAACTACTACATGTATTGAAAATCCAGATCACAGAATTGTGTGTGTGTGTGTGTGTGTGTGTGTGTGTGTGTGTGTGTGTAATTTTGGTCATGGAAGAGATCTTAGAGAGTGTCTCCTTTATTCTCACATTTCTGATGAAACCAAGTCAGAAAGAATAAAGAGACTCACTCAAGGTGATCTGTGACAGATCCTAGCCTGGTTACCCCAGCTATATGATTTCCAATGGTAATGAGTCTAACATTAACATTAGGTTTAAACATTTTTTGTAGATCAAGAATGTCCCCTTGTCCTTGGAAAATTATTTAGCATCTCTGCATTAGGTCCTTAAGACAGGGCCAGTAATTGTTACCTCATTGCTGAGAGCATCCAGTGGCACACAGCAGGGGTTTAATAACTAATGGCATTCCCTGACCAAATAAGAAAGCTGTTTCTTACCCTCCCTCTTGCTGATATGTTTTGTTTTTCTCTGACCTCAGGTATATAGAAGCAGGGTAGAACAGAGGGCAGACACCTAGCCCAGCCTGGTGTTACTAAACAATGGCAGCTGGTGAGCCAAGGGTGACCAGGGCCCTGAACTCTGTGGCCCAGGCTTTGAGGGAAACAAAGTTGTTCTCAATTGTGGAAGAGGAGAATTTGGACAGCAAAACAAAAAAGAAAGACAGCCTCTTGGAGCAGATACATTTGTCACAGGAAGCCACATCAAACCCTGGGACCTTTGCTGAGCCTCTCCATCTGCCCAGTTACTGGGAGGTAGATAGCCCCAGGAAGGAATCCAGTCAGCCCTGGGTGCCAGGCCAGGAGTGGATAAAGCTAGAAAGAGACACCACAGAAGAGAAGATGTTTGAACAGCTGAAGCCAATCGAACCTGTACAGAAGATGTTCCCATGGGTGGGCAAGGTAGCTGCCACCCTGCAGGAAGCCATGAAGAGAGATTGCTGGAGGGAGGCATGGGTGAAGAAGGTGAGGAGACTAAGCTAGAGAGAGGTGGGGTCCAGGTCCGGGACTCCAGGAGCTCTTTCATGCATGCTCCTGCCTACAGGTCAAATGAAATCTCAGATTGTTCCAGACTGAACGACATCCAGAAAAAGGAGCCACAAAACCTTTCTCCATCTCCCGCACCACCCTGGCATCCTTCATGTGGTACTTCCTGAAATTTGTTAGAGTGGCAGCATTTTTTCTTTTGCTTTGGTTTCCTATTTGTATTCTGCATATCCTCTTTCCTCTCCCCCACATCTTATCTTTCTCCTTTTCTCTTCATCTTTCGTTTCCTTTTTTTTTTTGAGACAGAGTCTTGCTCTGTCACCCAGGCTGGAGTGCAGTGGCGTGATCTTGGCTCACTGCAACCTCTGCCTCCCGGTCTCAAGTAATTCTCCTGCCTCAGCCTCCTGAATAGCTGGGATTACAGGCATGCATCACCACACCCGGCTAATTTTTGTATTTTTAGTAGATACCTGGTTTCACCATGTTGGTCAGGCTGGTCTCGAACTCCTGACCTCATGATCTGCCTGCCTCAGCCTCGCAAAGTGCTGGGATTACACGCATGAACCACCACATCCGGCCTCCTTTCCTTTCTATACTTCACAGTTGCAGGCCTTGTGTCTCTCTTTTAATATTTCTCTCTTCCTTCCATGGTTTTATCTTTCTCTTAGGTTTTAATTC
Source organism: Rhinopithecus roxellana (assembly GCF_007565055.1). Taxonomy (NCBI): domain Eukaryota; kingdom Metazoa; phylum Chordata; class Mammalia; order Primates; family Cercopithecidae; genus Rhinopithecus; species Rhinopithecus roxellana. Next base: position 22,824,184 of record NC_044552.1, on the reverse strand, counting down.
TCTGAATATTGAGACTGGATGTTAATCTTGTACACACATACACACACACACACGCACACATATACATACCTACATATATTTATATAAACTTCTTGAGTCTCTTCTGTTCTTCCAGAAGCCAGTCACCTTTGAGGATGTGGCAGTGAATTTCACCCAGGAAGAGTGGGACTGTCTAGATGCCAGCCAGAGGGTCCTTTACGAGGATGTTATGTCGGAAATCTTTAAGAACCTAGCATCTGTGGGTAAGAGGCTGGGCTTCCCTCAGCAAGCCCCCTGTCCTAAGGGCCCTGGAACATCTGGTTTCCCTGGACAGGTAGATCAGCTTACAGTTAGTTTCACTGACCCCTGGTTCTATGCTTTCCAGATATGAAAGATCTGAGTCACTAAGCTCAGTGGTAAAGAGAAGAAATGATAGCCTGCATGAAGGCAAAGATAACACTTATAACATGATGACAGTGTTCTCAAAATATGCAAATTTTTCCATTCATCAAACAAATATTTACTAAGTCACTCCTGAAAACCAGATACTTTGCTAGCAGCTGACCTTTTGAATGTCTCCTTTCTGCATCTACATGTCCCAGGTTATGGTTCTTAAACAAAGGCTACAGGAGGTAACCTGTTGTCCCCATCAGATGTGAAGGGGCCACACCTGGGACCAACTCAACTCTTTCTCATTCCCACACATCAGCCAGAATCTTTCTACATAAGCCAGAGCTAATCACTAAGCTTGAGCAAGAAGATGAACAACGGAGAGAGTTTGTCCATCTCCCAAACACAGAAGGCCTTTCAGGTAAGAATTGCCAAGCAGGGAGGAAGGTAAAAAGGACCCAGAATAACCCCTGAAAGGATGGAGAGCTGATGGGGAGGATAAATGCTCTACAGATGCTCTCCTAGTGAACCTCTGTCCAGCCTGGTCAGACTTGGAGTTGAAAGAGAGCTTAAGATCATAGGCTCAAGTCCCTCGACTTCAAGTTGAAGATCTAAGTCTCTTTTTTTTTTTTTTTTTTGAGACAGTCTTGCTGTGTTGCCAGGCTGGAGTGCAGTGGCACAATCCTGGCTTACTGCAACCTCCGCCTCCCGGGTTCGAGCGATTCTCCTGCCTCAGCCTCCCAAGTAGCTGGGACTACAGGCATGTGCCACCATGCCCAGATAATTTTTGTATTTTTAGTAGAGACAGGAGTTTCACCATGTTGGCCAGGATGGTCTCAATCTCTTGACCTCAAGTGATCCACCCACCTTGGCCTCCCAAAGTGCTAGGATTACAGGTGTGAACCACCGCGCCTGGTGGGCTGAAGATCTAAGTCTTTCAGGAGAAGTAAATGTCTTCAGTTTCTAGAGATTGAGAGATGACATGAAGGTTGCTTATGTCCATGACATTGTTCTGATTAAAATGTTCTGTCCAAGAGAAAAGAGAAGCAAAGGAGATAGGCTTCATGCTGCATTGGAGTAAGGGAGGCTTGCCCCTGGTAGTAAATAGTTGAGAGAGATATCAAGCCAAGCTGACTACACTTCTTGGTTTGCCAGGACGGTGCTGGTTTATGCTTCTCATCCTAGCTTGATTATTAATAACACCTCTTTTCACCTGCAAGTGGCCCAATGTTCATGATGCATTATTATGCGGGTGTCTGTGGAATGTCTATGGGAATTTGAGCAATAATGAAAATGAGATAAGATAGATTTCAAGAAATGTTGTTGTAAGTTAAAATTTACATTTCTGACAGTGTTGAAGACTCCAGTTAAGTTTTTATTTGCTTTTAATTTGAAACGCCAAATTTATTTTTTCTTATTTCTAGCCTATAAGGCCCAAGGGTGAGGATGAATGTGTTGGGTGGGAGAGCTAGGGCAGAGACAAGAAGTGTCTTGGGCTGAATGGAGAGCTGTGTTGTAGTTCTTCTTCTTCTTCTTCTTCTTTTTTTTTTTTGAGACAGAGTTTCACTCTGGTTGCCCAGGCAGGAGTGCAATGGTGCCATCTTGGCTCACTGCAACCTCTGCCTCCTGGGTTCAAGCAATTCCCCTGCGTCAGTCTCCCTAGTAGCTGGGATTACAGGCAGATGCCATGATGCCCACCTAATTTTTGTATTTGTGGTAGAGACAGGGATTCACCATGTTGGTCAGGCTGGTTTCGAACTCTTTTTTTTTTTTTTTGAAAGAGCTCTCAGGTGATGCAGTGGCGTGATCTGGCTCACTGCAAGCTCGCCCCCGGTTCCGCCTTCCATCAGCCTCGAGTGCTGGGAACAGCGCCGCCACTAGCTAGTTTTGATTTTAGTAAGACGGGGTTCACCGGTGTTAACCAGGAGGTCCACCGACTGGGATCCCGGGCCTCCAATAGTTGGGATGGATGTGCAGGTCAACTCTACTAGTGATCGTGGCTCAGCCTCCATGCTGGGTTACAGGTGTGGGCCTTAGTTCTTTAGTGGAATTTGGTTATCTCTCATTCACTACAGAAGGTGAGAAGAAAGAGCTTCAAGAACAACATCCCAGTCTGAGAGATGAGGGGACTAGTGATGACAAGGTCTTCCTTGCATGCAGAGGGGCCAGCCAGTGCCCCCTCTCTGACCCAGCTGGGTCTATGGACAGGACCCAGGTGCTTCAAGCATCCCAGGGTGGGCCACCCTTTTTTTGCCACATCTGTGGCAAGTGTTTCAGCAGGCGCTCCTACCTCTATAGCCACCAGTTTGTTCACAATCCTAAACTGACTAACAGCTGCAGCCAGTGTGGGAAGTTGTTTCGGAGCCCCAAGTCCCTCAGCTATCACAGACGCATGCATCTTGGTGAGAGGCCCTTCTGTTGCACGCTCTGTGACAAGACCTACTGTGATGCTTCTGGACTAAGTCGTCACCGCCGCGTCCATCTGGGTTATCGGCCCCATTCATGCTCCGTGTGTGGGAAGAGCTTCCGGGACCAGTCTGAGCTCAAACGCCACCAGAAGATACACCAAAACCAGGAGCCAGTGGATGGAAACCAGGAGTGTACTTTGAGGCTTCCAGGCACCCCTGCTGAATTACAGACACCTATCGCCAGAAGCCAGAGGTCCATCCAGGGGCTTGTGGATGTGAACCATGCACCAGTGGCCAGGTCTCAGGAAACCATATTTAGAACTGAGGGTCCTGTGGCCCAGAACCAGCCATCTGTACTTAAGAACCAAGCACCTGTGACCAGGACCGAGGCACCCATCATTGGAACCCCCTGTCAGGATGCCAGATCCAACTTGCATCCAGTGAAGCCCTCGAGACTCAATGTCTTCTCTTGCTCGCATTGTCCTTTGACTTTTAGCAAGAAATCCTCTCTCTCCAGACACCAGAAGGCCCACCTCACAGAGCCGCCCAACTACTGCTTCCATTGCAGCAAGTCTTTCAGTTCATTTTCCAGGCTGGTCAGACACCAGCAGACCCACTGGAAGCAGAAGAGCTACCATTGCCCTATATGTGACCTCTCCTTTGGGGAGAAAGAGGGCCTTATGGATCACTGGAGGGGCTATAAAGGCAAGGAACTGTGCCAGAGCAGCCACCATAAATGCCGGGTGATCCTGGGCCAGTGGCTTGGCTTCTCTCATGATGCCCCTACTATGGCTGGGGAGGAATGGAAGCATGGAGGTGAATAATCTCCCCCCAGGATCCATACCCTCAGGAGAAGAGGCCTAAGAGAGAAGGCCTGCAAAGGAGACAAAACAAAGGGGGCAGTGAGCATCTTGAAACATAAATAAATGGTCTTTCTGACTGAGGTCTTTATTTGTGTTTGGTTTCCTGAGGACTGACCTCTGGGGTAAGGAGGCTGGAGTAGAGGGAGACAGGTGAGTGGATAAGGAAGGAAATATATAAAAGAAAAGGGGTTAGAAGTGTGCATATGAAAGCTCGTATTATTATTTATTTATTTATTTATTTTTTCGAGATAGAATCTTACTCTGTCACCCCAGCTAGAATGCAGTGACGTGATCTCAGCTCACTGTAACCTCCGCCTCCTGGGTTCAAGCGATTCTCCTGCCTCAGCCTCCTGAGTAGCTGGGATTACAGGCGCCCACCAATATGCCCAGCTAATTGTTTGTATTTTTAGTAAAGACGGGGTTTCACCATGTTGGCCAGGCTGGTCTTGAACTCCTGACCTCGTGATCCACCCGCCTCAGCCTCCCAAAGTGCTGGGATTACAGGTGTGAGCCACCGTGCTCAACCAAAACTCATATCATTATTAATTAGCACCTAGCTTGTTTGTTTGTATCTGACCATCAAGTAGTAGTTGTTGAATAAACAGTGGATACTCTGGTAGATATGAAGACAGGAGAAAAAGGATGAGAGGAAGGAAATTCTGAGACCTGTGGAAGATGTGTAAGTAAAAGGAAGACATTCTAAGCAGGCATGTTGCCCAGCTTTCATTTCTTGCTTCCCCAGTTCCCTAGTAGGCTACCAAGACAAGGTGGAGCTCCGGCTAGTATTCTGTAGGTTTCTCACCATCTCCAGGTTTGGGTTGGGGCTACCCATATCCTTACTCTTCAGCTCACTCAGCTCTCTCTTCAATGTTTCACACTCTTCCTCTTCTTTCCCTTCACATGCCTCTCAGTTCTGTGCAATCAGGGCTGGAGTCTTGGAAGAAACAACCACCATTTGCAAAGTTATCATACTGTAATTTTCAGTGAGGAGGTTCCTGGCCTCCAGTTCATGGCAGAGACCATCCTATCTGTGTTGCTCTCCAGCACAGGTGTCCTCTGATGGAGAGAGGGGCACCTGCCTGTCCTTAGCCAGGAAGGGTTTCCAAGTGGAAGACTGGAGAGAGAAATGGAAAGAAGGATAATAAAAATGGGAAGACAAAGGAAGAGAAAAGGTAGATGACAGAAGAAGGGAAATCAATTCTAGTTGGAATTCAGAGTGTTCCTGAAAGTGCAAATTGGAATGTCCCCATAGCAAAGATGCCAGTGAGTATGCAACTTGATGGATGAGATGTCCCCAAGGACCAATCCCTGGGCAACCAGGCTCTCCTCCACCCCTGCCAAGATGTGACATCACTCAGAAAGGATTTCCTAGAAGAAGGAAAAAATAACTTGAAAAATCTATGTCAGTAGTTTGTATCATAAAACCATTGAACTAGGGAGAAGAAAAGCCCTTGGGGTCATCTTGTCTCCATGCCTGCCTCAATGATTGGTCTGAGAGGCGAGGCACTGGGCAGTTGCTGTGGAATGGGCAATGAGACCAGCTAGGGTGGGGTTCCTGCTTAGGGGCAGTGAAGGAGGAATGCGTCAGGCAGCAGATGGGAATGCCTCCAGCTTCTCTGCCACCTGTAAATGTGTCTAACAGCTGGCCTCTTGCCCCTGTACCTCCCAGGAGGAGTTTTCCCTCCACCCAGGCTCTCCAGCTCCTCCTTTCCTCTGGGACTGTGATCTCTCAATAGCCCCCCTCTTCCCTCTTGTTGCTTCTGTCTCCCTTTCCTCGCTTTTTATTCTCCGCTTATAAGAGAGAGAAGATAACTTACTTAGCTCTTCAATGAATTGCCCTGAAAACAAAAAGAAACAAATACATGATCAGTGGAAGATGAATAGCACCCTCCCCACATCCTCCCTGTGGATATTTGGAGTGACCCACACTGCCCTTTCCACTGGGGGACCCCACAGGTCCAGTAAGTGGTTCTCTTCACAGTTTCTCAGAAGAGCCTGGGGTTGGGCATGGGGACAGAGGAATAAGGAGATCCCAGCTCCCCTAATCTTGAGCCCTGGTTCTATTCTCTTTTGGCTTCCCATTCAAAGCTGACTTGGTTCCCCACTATTTGGTGGTCTTGCCTGCTGCCCAGCCACTGCACCTGCTAGTCTTCGATGTAGCCAGTTGTAGCAGATGATCAAGGCAACCAGGGGTCCGAGAACCGGCACAATTACAAACAGGGTTATCTTCCAGCAGGGCACCCTCAGAAAGTGGGGATCTGAATTATTCACCAGAACAAACAGGGTTAACATGTGTCCCCCCTCATGCCCCACCCACCTTTCTTTTTTGGTTCCTTAACCTGGGATCCTAGAACACCAAAGGACTCTGGGGACAGAATTCAGAGAGTCCATGAACTTGGATGAGAAAAGTACTGCCTCCTTATTTTCATTAACCGGATTTAACATTTTCTTTCATTAAAAATGTAACAACTGGCCAGGCACAGTGGCTCACACTTGTAATCCCAGCACTTTGGGAGGCCGAGGCAAGCAGATCACGAGGTCAGGAGATCAAGACCATCCTGGCTAACATGGTGAAATCCTGTCTCTACTAAAAAATAGAAAAAATTAGCCGGGCATGGTAGCGGGCACCTGTAGTCTCAGGTACTCTGGAGGCTGAGGCAGGAGAATGGTGTGAACCAGGAGGCGGAACTTGCCGTGAGCCAAGTTTGTGCCGCTGCACTCCAACCTGGGCAACAGAGCGAGACACTATCTCAAAACAAAACAAAACAAATGTAACAACTGCCAGGCGTGGTGGCTCACACCTGTAATCCCAGCACTTTGGGAGTCTGAGGCGGGCAGATCACGAGGCCAAGAGTTCAAGACCAGCCAGGCCAACATGGTGAAACCCTGTCTCTACTAAGAATATAAAAATTAGCCAGGCATGGTGGTGCATGCCTGTAATCCCAGCTACTAGGGAGGCTGAGGCAGGAGAATCGCTTGAACCTAGGAGGCAGAGGTTGCAGTGAGCCGAGATCCTGCCACTGCACTCCAGCCTGGGCGACAGAGCAAGACGCTGTCTTGGAAAAAACAAAACAAAGCAAAACATGTTACAACTAACCACAATATCAGCAGTACCTGTGACTTACCAATGGAAGCCATATACGTTTCATTCCCATTGGAGTTATTGCAGAAATCTTGAAATACTGTGTATGTTTATTAGTATTTTGAAATTAAAGGTTATTGGGCCAGGCCTGGTGGCTCACACCTGTAATCCCAGCACTTTGGAAGGCTGAGGCAGGCAGATCACCTGAGGTCAGGGATTCAATGCCGACCTGGCCAACATGGTAAGACCTCGTCTCTACTAAAAATACAAAAATTAGCTGGGCCTGTAGTTCCAGCAACTTGGGAGGTTGAGGCAGGAGAATTGCTTGAACCCAGGAGGCAGAGGTTGCAGTGAGCTGAGATCGTGCCATTGCACTCCAGCCTGGGCTACAAGAGCAAAACTCCATCTCAAAAAAAGAAAGAAAGAAAGAAATTACAGGTTACTAGACTTGCTGCTATATTACTTAATGTATTACTTTTGCTAAAGAAACATTTATGGTTGGGCATGGTGGCTCATGCCTGTAATCCCAGCACTTTGGGAGGCCAAGGCGGGTAGATCACCTGAGGTCAGGAGTTTGAGGCCAGCCTGGCCAACCTGGTGAAACCTAGTCTCTACTAAAAATACAAAAATTATCTGGGTGTGGTGGCAGGCACCTGTAATCCCAGCTACTCGGGAGGCTGAGAATCGCTTGAACCCAGGAGGCAGAGGTTTCAGTGAGCCTAGATCGCACCATTGCACTCCAGCCTGGGCGACAAGAGCAAAACTTTGCTTGAAAAAAAAAAAAAAAAAAAAAAAAAAAAGGAAGAAAGAAACATTTATGTTGCTGTATCACAAATGTGATTATTGGTTGATAGCTATATTTCAATACAATGATTGTTTTTGCAATCCTATGTGTTCTATTTTATGTGTATATTTAAAAACATTATTCTGCAAAGGGGTCCTTTAGACTTTACTGGAGTGTCAGAGAGATTCATGGTACAAAAAGGAGTTAAGGCCTTTAATAGTCACGTCCTCCAAAACAAATACTATTCCTCCTCTTTGGGTGTGTCAAGATGTGTGTGTGTGTGTGTGTTCCACAAACTGGTCTAATTTTATAAATCGTAGGTTAGAACTCTGTGTGCCAGGTGAACAAAACTAGAGTCACCTACAGGCTCGGGAGGAGGGGCTGTGAAGGAAGTTTGCTCAGAGAAGGTACCATCTGTGACCTAATGACACCTTCTAGTTTCTGCAACATTTATCTAACAGATATTTGGGTGCTCTTCTGTTGGCATTGTCTTTAGGCATTGGGTGAACTTCAGTGAACAAAAAGGCTAGAAACCATGTCCTTGGGGGGTCAATTCCTAGTGGGGCTTGGTGGCTTTTCTATTTGTCCATGAGGTCTTCTCTGATTAGTCATGTTCTGTACTCATGGAAACATCCTGAAATATAAGTACAGGTGATACAGTTGTGTCTTGTTTTTCTGTTCGTTTTACCTCCCCAACCAGACATCAGGTTTATGTGTAAACGATCTATATTCCTGAAAAGAGAAATCATGTGCATAAGGAGTTAAGCAGAATAAGATAACGTTTTTGTAAAGCAGTTAGAATAGTGTCTGGCACATAAAAATAGTACATGAGTATTTTTATTATGATTTTACCAATCCTAAATGCAAATGACTTCTATTTTAAAGAAAGAAAAGAGAGGAAGGGACCCAACCAGGAGCCAGGGGTCCTTGTTCCCCCAGGTGACTGGAACTACAGTGAAATGCCAAGTTGACCTGGGAGGGCCTGGATGTGCCAGAACTTACCAAAAGTCCGGTGGAGATTCTCTGAAAGAGAAACAAATGAGTCTTTGTTATTTAATTACTTAAAACTTGCTCTAGGCATGACACACCCACCGTAGAGAAAGGGAAACTAAGGGAAAAACAGGGTATTGAGAGGAACAGATGGTCCGAGAACGTGACCATTTCCATTATGCCAAAACACCGAAAGGCAAGAATTGAGAGAAAGGATGACTGTAACTCACCTATCTCTGCTCGAAGTTTTCCTAAAATAGAAAAAGGCAACATTTTAGTTCCTGCATGCTCTGACTCCCGGTGGGGACCCTCCTACACCCAGCGCCTGGGCCCCTTGTGCAGGCTATTTCTCTGCAGCCCGGAAACAACCTTAGGAGAGTCGGAAGAGCACTGGATTTAAAGCCAAGGGTTGCGGCTCTTTCTCTAGCTATAGTCTAGATACAATAGCGAATAAAGAATGTGAGCAATGCCCCAAACCAGCACAAGGATCTACTACCTCCCAGCTGTTCTTCGCCCCTTTTTGGATTCTCAGTTCATAGTGCTGCTCCAGCCCACTGCGTTGCCACTTCCCATCTGAATGAGGAAGGAGGAGCTGAACATTTAGTGAGTAGCTAGCTACTCGGTGACTGGATTTGTAGTAGGCACTTTGCATGACTTTTATCCTCCCTACAATGTAGGAGGGAGGATGTTTTCTCTATTTGACAGACAAGGCAATTGAGGCTTGGAGAATCTAAGAATTTTGCTATATAGTTCAGTACCTGAGATGGAATTCAAACCCAGGCTGCCTGACTCTAACATTCAGATTCTTTCTGCTCAGCCATGTGGGCTGAAGGCCTTTTTCATGTGGGAGAAGTAGACAAGCAGGCATCTTGGTGACAGAAAGGACTTTGTTGTTGATCCCACCAACACCCATCCCCCAAAAACATTCCCCATACCCTCCTTGCTACTTTCTCCTCTCCTCTTAGTAACAAATGAGGGGTGGGGTATGGGGAGGAGTGAAGGCTCTTCCTGCTCTGGCATTGGGGAGACACTTGGTAGGGGGAGAAGGCTCAGAATGAAAGCTCTAGGCACAAAAGAGGAGCGTCATCAGCAGCTGAACCAGCTGAACCTGAGTCCTCAGTGTTGAATGGAGAAGGAAACAATGTTTGAATGCCTACTGTGTAGCAGAGACTTTCACTTCAGTATCTATTCAAAACTCCTAATAGACCTGTCTGACTTTGAAGCTCACACTCTCCCAAGTCACATGGAGCTGCTAGGTATGATACAGAAGCCTCAACTCTACCACTTACAAGTTATATTGGTCTGAGTAAGTCACTGAACTACTCCTGGCCTCAGTTGTATCCTCTGTAAAATGGGGTTACTCTATGCCATAGTTAGCTCATAGGGAAAGCTGGGTCTGCTTATTCATATGAAAGCATTTCGTGAGATGTAAAACTCTTTCATCATGGAGTTATTTTTTTTCTTTATCACTCAGTAGTGAGAAGAAGTTCTGAACTCAGAAGTCACTCACAAATACATGTTTAGTGGTGTAACTCCAAGAAGCCAGCTCATTTAAAGGAAGGATCCTGATCCACCCACCCTCCGCCTTGTACCTCTCAGTCTATACTGCAGGCAGAGGAAGACGAGGCCGACAGTGATCTGCAGAAGGAGCACAGGCAGCACCGCGAGGAGAACCAGCACTCCAGGGCTGACCCAGTAGAAGGGATCTGAAAGGCAGGACCGACATTGCCCAGAGCTGAATTCTCAACACTCAGCACGGTGCCTGGGCCCAACAAATCAGGTCAAATAAAGAAATGAATATCATCAGGATTCAAAGAAGGTGACACAGAATTGGTCCCTGAGCTTAGCCTTGATAGAAAAATGTTTTTTTCCAGGAAATGCTATTGATTTAGAATGACAAGTAGTTTGAAGTCAAGACTGTGCACGCCTGTAATCCCAGCTACTTGGGAGACTGAGGGAGGAGAATTGCACGAACTGGGAGTTGGAGTTTGCACTGAGCCAAGATTACACCATTGCACTCCAGCCTGGGCAACAAGAGAAAAATTCCATCTCAAAAAAAAAAAAAAAAAAAAAGGAAGGTAGCTTACACAGGATTTGGTAACTGACCAGATGTGCAGACATGGAGTAGGTTGAGCAATGAGGGAGGGGGACCTTCACTTTTGTGGTTCCCATCTATTTCCCATTCTAGGTCTGCTCCTCAGCATCCAAAAACCCTGCTCTAATCTCCATGTGCCATGCTGCAGCTGAAGCCCTTTTCATCTTGATCTCTGCTTTAAGGGAGCTAAGTAAGGATATTGACATCAAAGGTAAGGATACATCACAGCCAATAACGTTAAACTGGTCCAGGAAGGTTGCTCAGGTATAATTACAGTCCTTTAAGCTGTAGACTAAGGCTCCTGTCTATTATTGTGTTCCCTAGAGGAAAATGCAGCAAACTTTACTTTCAAGTTCTTAATGGAAGTTACCTGTAGCAATGTGATTTAGTGGGTACATACTTAAGGGTTTTTTTCTCCCAACCCCCCATATTTTTACTTTCACAAATAATTAAAAGAGAGAGAAAAGCAGACATTATTAGCCTCCAGATGTAAATCAACAAGAAGTATAGAGTATCACTGATGAACTATACTTGTCAAAGTAAATCAAACACGAATGTCATTGCACTTCCACATCTATCAGTTTACAGAAAAACACAGGGCATGGAGGACCGTATTACATAGCAACATGGGAATGTCATCAACAAAATTCAGACCGTGGGAAACCCTAAGGGCAAAGGTCAACAGGTGGGTCTTGTTTGAATCTCACTAAAAGAAACCAACTGTAAGAGTATATTTATGAAACAATCAGGAAAATTTGAACACAAACTGGGTATTTGATGATACTAAGAAATTTTTGTTGAGTTTTTAAGATGTGATAATAGTATTGTAGTTATTTATGTATTTATTTTTATTATTTTGTGGGTTTTTTTTTTTTTTTTTTGAGATGGAGTCTCACTCTGTTGCCCAGGCTGGAGTGTGGTGATGCGATCTCAGCTCACTGCAAGCTCTGCCTCCCAGGTTCACTCCATTCTCCCACCTCAGCCTTCTGAGTGACTGGGACTACAGGCGCCCACCACCACACCCGGCTAATTTTGTTTTTGTATTTTTAGTAGAAACAGGGTTTCACCACATTAGCTAGGATGGTCTCGATCTCTTGACCTCGTGATTCGCCTTCCTCAGCCTCCCAAAGTACTGGGATTGCAGGCGTGAGTCCTCGCGCCCGGCCTATTTATTTAATTATTTATTTATTTATTTATTTATTTTATTTTATTTTTTTTGAGACGGAGTCTCACTCTGTCACCCAGGCTGGAGTGCTGTGGCCAGATCTCAGCTCACTGCAAGCTCCGCCTCCCGGGTTCACGCCATTCTCCTGCCTCAGCCTCCCGGGTAGCTGGGACTACAGGCGCCGCCACCTCACCCGGCTAGTTTTTTGTAGTTTTTAGTAGAGACGGGGTTTCACCGTGTTAGCCAGGATGGTCTCGATCTCCTGACCTCGTGATCCGCCCGTCTCGGCCTCCCAAAGTGCTGGGATTACAGGCTTGAGCCACCGTATTTTTTAAAAAGTGTTCTTTGCTGGGTGCAGTGGCTCACGCCTGTAATTCTAGCACTTTGGGAGGCCAAGGTGGGAGGATTGCTTGTGCCTAGGAGTTTGAGACCCGCCTGAGCAACATGGCAAAACCCAGTCTCTACAAAAAATACAAAACATTAGCAATGTGTGGTGGTGTTTGCCTGTGGTCCCAGCTACTATGAAGGCTGAGGTGGGAGGATGGCTTCTGTCTGGGAGGCAGAGGCTGCAGTGAGCAGAGGTCATGCCACTACACTCCAGCCTGGGTGACAGTGACAGATCCTGTCTCAAAATAAAAAGAAAAAAAAAAGAAATGATCATGCTGCCTAGGATTTACCTCAGTAATTGAGTAGGGGAGGGTGGTAATGAGTGGGGAGCTGGTGAAGTGGGTGGTCCCTGGATTGACAAGTGCTGCAGCAAGGTGGTAGGCACTTGGAGGCTCATTATAATATTCTCTCTGCTTTGTATGTTTTTTTTTCTTTTTTTTTTTTTTAGACGAAGTTTTGCTCTTGTTGCCCAGGCTGGAGTGCAATGGCACAATCTTGGCTCACTGCAACCTCTGCCTCCCGGGTTCAAGCGATTCTCCTGCCTCAGCCTCTTGAGTAGCTGGGATTACTGGCATGCGCCACCACACCCGGCTAATTTTGTAGTTTTTAGTAGAGACGGGGTTTCTCCATGTTGATCAGGCTGGTCTCGAACTCCGATCTCAGGTGATCAGCCTGCCTCGGCCTCCCAAAGTGCTGGGATTACAGGTGTGAGCCGCTGTGCCTGACATTTGTTGAAGAGTTTAAAGAAAGGATTAGAGACAACTAGTAATAAAATCACAAAAATGACAAGAAAAAATAAGTAAAAAAGAGAGATTAGAAACTCTTCAGAGAAAGAGCAGAGGTAGTTACACCTGAGACTTGCAATAATACCATTACTTCATCTCATTCCTAAATTTGTCTCAACTTCCTGGCTCCCAAGCCTAGGCAAAGTGTCCCTTGTTTACTTGTAAAACAGTTTATTTTAGATTCTTAGGCATGCAGACTAAGAGGTGGGAACAGGAGGCTGGAATGTGGGTAGCAACCCAAAAGACAACTTTCTCCCCTGAGGCAAAGTCTTTAGATGCTTTTCTTTTTGTCTTTTTTTTTTTTTTTTTTTTAGAGGGAGTTCCGCTTTTCTTGCCCAGGCTGGAGTGCAATGGAGCGATCTTGGCTCACTACAACCTCCGCCCCCCGGGTTCAAGCGATTCTCCTGCCTCAGCCTCCCAAGTAGCTGGGATAACAGGAATGTGCCAAGCTAATTTTGTATTTTTAGTAGAGACAGGGTTTCTCCATGTTGGTCAGGCTGGTCTTCAACTCCCAACCTCAGGTGATCCACCCACCTCGGCCTCCCAAAGTGCTAGGATTACAGGCTTGAGCCACTGCACCCTGCTTGTCTTCCTTTTTTGGTGTGGTGAAACTGAGAGAGTTTGTTGGGAGATGCAGTTACTGAGCTAGGAAGTTGTTGAGCAGCAAGAAAATCTGCAAACTGGAGAGGTTCTCTTTATCAAACTTTTTGACAAGTAGAATTTCCCCAGTGAAAACAGCTGTATGAAGAACATTATGAGACACACAAAGCTATTTCCATATCCCTGCAGGCAGTCTCTAGAAGTAGTGCTTTGTTGTTCCACATACAATGCCGTCTTCTGGTCCCAGCAGTGCAATGGTCACTCACACCCCCAAGATACAATAGTGATCAATTGTCTGATGTTTGCACTGCAGGTGGGGAGGAGGAAAAGGGAAAGGATCTGACACCAAGGCCCTCAAAGCAGTTTAGTTCTTCAATTAAATAGCGATTAACTTTCAAAGCTCCACCTCCATCTGCTTCACCTTGTCCACATCTTAATCATCCTGAGATAGAGCAAAAAATAATCTCCAAACACCCATCATGCAAAACATGTTGAAAATGAAATTCTGAGGCCAGGCGCTGTGGCTCACGCCTATAATTCCAGCACTTTGGGAGGCTGAGGCGAGTGGATCACCTGAGGTTAGGAGTTCAAGATCAGCCTTGCCAATCTGGTGAAACCCTGTCTCTACTAAAAATACAAAAATTAGCTGGGCGTGGTGGTGGGCACCTGTAATCCCAGCTACTCAGGAGGCTGAGGCAGGGGAATCACTTGAACCCAGGAGGTGGAGGGCACCATTGCACTCCAGCCTGGGCAACAGAGCAAGACTCCGTCCCCCGCCCAAAAAAAAAAAAAAAAAAATTCTGCAGAATGAAATAGTGGAGGTACAGCCAAAAGGTGACATCTTCTTTCTATAATTATATTTAGACATTTGCTTTACTTGCTTATTCACTAGGACCACACACAGGCATGTGTGTGTGTGTGTGTGTGTGTGCTCATAAATACAGGGTTTTGTTTTTTGTTTTTGTTTTTTTTATACACAGGGGTAGGGAGTGGGGGCAAAGGGTCTTTGCTCTGTCACCCAGGCTGGAGTGCAGTGGTGCAATCATAGCTCACTGTATCTGCAAACCCCTAGGCTCAAGCCAGTCTCCCACCTCAGCCTCCTGAGTAGCTGCGACTACGCCCTAGGGTTTTGTTTTTGTATCCTACATTCTGCAGCTTGCTCTTATCACTCAACAATACCTTATAGAAGGCCTCCAAACCATCTGGCATAGTGCTAAAATAATCTTTTTAATGCCTGCATACTATTCACAGTATGGCTACCATTGTTTATTCAGTCACTGATCTACTCAAAGGCGTTGACTTTGATCCCAATTTCCTCGCTACTCTGAATAATGATGCAGCAGACATCCCTAAGCATATGAGTTTCTGCTTATTGATGTGTACGTTTGTATGGAATTCATTCCCAGGAGTGAGATGTTTGGGTTGAGGTATCTCATCTTAATTGAGAGAATGATTGTTCCTGGCCACCCAACAGTTAATACCTAACATTATATGGCACTACTCACCTTCCACTTTCAATTCCATTGCTGCCTCCTCTTGGTAAGAATGATCTCGGAAGAAGCAGGTGAAACCTCCTTCATCTGAGAACCTTACATTCCGGATCCTGAGAGTCACCTTTCCCTCACCAATAGCGTCTTTCAGCAGCTCTGTCCGGCCCCGATATTCAGGTGCTTGGTCTCCATCTTGGTCCTTGCCATTTCTGTAGAGATGAACCACCCTAGAGAAGGGGGGCCGGTACCACCCTACTTCCATGCCTGTAGCATTCTTCCCAGGAGATATGCGACATGGCAATTCCACTTCATCACCGACCAGAGCCCGGATAGGTTGTCTTGGTCCTATCACTCTGAACTGTCCTGTCCAAGACACCAAAAGGAAGAGACTGAAGGTCAGAGGGAACCTTGGCAAGTAAGCCTGTCATGGGAAGGGCTGCTTCAAAACAGGGAAGGAAGAGGACACTCAACTTTTAAATGAAATTCTAGATCCAGGGAGGAATGCAATTTTTCTCTTTCTTTCTTTCTTTCTTTCTTTCTTTTTTTTTTTTTTTTAACTGTTGAGACTGAGTCTTACTCACTGTCGCCCAGGCTGGAGTGCAGTGGTAAGATCTTGGCTCACTGCAACCTCCACCTCCCTGCAACCTCTGCCTCCCTGCAAACACACACACACACACACACACACACACACACACACACACACACATGCGCATGGTCCTAGTGAATAAGCAAGTAAAGCAAATGTCTAAATATAATTATAGAAAGAAGGAGATGTCACCTTTTGACTGTACCTCCACTATTTCATTCAAGCGATTCTCCTGCCTCAGCCTCCTGAGTAGCTGGGATTACAGGTACCTGCCACCACGCCCAGCTAATTTTTGTATTTTTAGTAAAGATGAGGTTTCACACTGTTGGCCAGGCTGGTCTCGTACTCCTGACCTCAGGTAATCTGCCTTCCTTGGCTCCAAAGTGCTGGGATGATAGGCGTAAGCCACCACACCCGGCCCCAAGTTTCCTTCTTGAGAACAACAATAATAAAAAAGTCTCTGGTTATAGAGATATCGTGAATATCCTGGACAGAACATTCTAGCAATCATCTCATCTCAGCATCTGCCCATCTTTTTGCCAACTGTAGCCATCTCTGACTCTTCAGTCTAGGCTTTAAGTTTCCCTCTTGGAATGTGGTGCAGCCTCTTGAGGTTGAATCTTCCCATGGGCCTCCCTGTTAGGACTTGGCCAAATTGCTGCCTATTCTACGCTTAGAGGTTTTGCTTTTGTCACTCCATCCACTTTAACTGTCTCTCCACCACTTCTCACTATTCAGTCCTTGTTCATACACTGTTTCCCAAATTCTCCTCTGAGATCTTCCACCCTGGGGATGGCTCTATTTCACTCTTCCTTCTTCTGTATCTTCCACCTCACTGTGGCTCCTTGACCCTGACCTGAACAAGTTCCATGTTTTTTTCCATGTGGATGTGTTTCTCAAGTCAGACTCTGAGCTACTAGGAGATAAAGCTGCTTTCTCCCCTAGACCTGGGGAGTGGATGCACTGTACCTCTGTCAGTCAGGTGGCTCCCTGAGGATGGGAATCTTTCTGTTGATTTCCCCTCTGCATGTGACAGCCGGGTTCCTTTAAAAAACTTACTGGTGCCTGATTATGCAGAGCAAAGTCTCAAACATGACAAGATATTATAATTCCACAAACATTTCTTGAGATTTACTATGGACAGACACTGCTAAGCATGTTACATATCTCATCTCATGTAATCCTGATGGGAACTCCAAGAGGTTGCTATTCTTTTATCTCAAATTGAGAGGTGAAAAGACAAGTAAGAACTAGTTCAAGGAAAGCCTTGAGTTAGTCACATTAAGGAGTCTGGGCCGGGTGCAGTGGCTCATGCCTATAATCCCAGCACTTTGGGAAGTTGAGGAGGGCAGATTACTTGAGGTCAGGAGTTCAAGAACAGCCTGGCCAACATGGTAAAACCACGTCTCTACTAAAAATAAAAAAAATTAGGCTGGGCGCAGTGGCTCACACCTGCAATCCCAGTACTTTGGGAAGCCGAGGTGGCCGGATCAGCAGGTCAGGAGATTGAGACCATCCTGGCCAATTTGTGAAACCCTGTCTCTACTAAAATACAAAAAAAGAAAAAAAAATTAACTGGGCTTGGTGGCAGGTGCCTGTAGTCTCAGCTACTCAGGAGCCAAGGCCGGAGAATCGATTGAACCAAGGAGGCTGAGGTTGCAGTGAGCCAAGATCATACCACTGCACTCCAGCCTGAGCAACAGAGGGAGACTCTGTCTCAAAAAAAAAAAAAAAAAAAAAAAAAAAAAAAAAGAGTCTGGACTCCATCTTGAAGGCTGTAAGAACCACCCACGGAAGGTTTCTGAGGAAGGGAACTATGTCAGCAGGTCTATGTTTCAGAAAGATAATATAGCAACTTGAGGATGATTGAAGGAGCTAAGACCCAGGAAACTAGCCTTTCTGTTTTCAGGGTCTCCCCAGGGCAGGAAAAAAACATGTCTCACCTGCGTAGCTGGAAGACACTTGGAGGAGCAGGAGGAGGAGGAAGGAGCAGAGGCAGCTGGGCAGAGAGGGTCTTGATAAGCTTGCCATCTCCACCGTTCCTGGGGACAGAAAGCCCCCACAGCAGGGTCAGGCCAAGTGGAGGCCCTCGGGGTGCATGTCCCCTTACTGCTGAAAAGCCCGAGGGAAGATCTGGGAGGGTAGTGCTGCCTGGGCCCTGCCTCCACTCCAGTAAGTGCTGCAGCTGTGCCCGCAGAAACAGCCCCACGTCACCCTTGCCAGGCATTCACACAAAAGGTCTACAGACTGAGGGGATGACCAGGGTTTGCCTTCCCCACCCCCCACAGAGCAATGGAGCAGAGGCTGCCTGGTACTGGGCTTTCCTCCCCCACGCCCTCCTGGAGATCCAACCCTTGAAGGGTCTTGCAGGGGCTAATCGGTGGGGAAGGATCACTTACAGGACCGCAGGGAGAGGCTCGTTTATGGAATACATAAGGTTCCTCGAATCCACCCTAGCCCTACCAATTAGTCAAAAGAGAGAAAGTATGATTGGTTCTTCAAAAAAGAAAGAAAACAGATTTTTTTTTTCCTATTTCTATTATCTCACAACTGTCATCACCAGACCATTCTTCTTGATGTCTAACCTCCCTTTCTTCTATCGCAAATCCAAACTCTGTTCTGTATGTTTGTATGTGTGATGGGTCACTCGGGATTTGTTAGTTTCTTGTCCCCAAAGAATGTTTTTAGGGAAGTCATGAGATGAACGTCAGGAGTGCTCAGAGAGGCAAGGTTGGAGGAAGGGAGACCAGCAAGGGCAGCAACTAACTGTGTCAGTCAAAACAGGCAGCAGGGATAGAGCCAGCGTACAGGACACGCTCTCTAGCCTTCACATCACTTGCCAGTTTCCTCAGTGTCACAGGGAAGAGTGAGATCTGGAATGGAAACCTTTCTCTCACCTCTGGGCTCAGCTGAGAATTGCAAGGGTGAGACTAGCATTGGTACCAGGTTCCAAAAATAGACTTCCCAATCTTAAGGCAAGTATGCCTCCTCAAATAAGGAAAAAAGGCTCAATTTAGAGCCGTGCCTTCCAATGCAGCAATCACTGCCTGCAAGTGGCCACTTAAAATTAATTACAATTAAATAAATTAAAAATTTGGTTTCTTGATTGCACTAGCCATGTTTCGAATGCTCAATAGCACTACAGCTAGTGGTTATCTCATCAGACAACACAAATGCAGAATATTTACATCGTCACAAAAAATTATATTGGGCAACACAAAAATTTATATTGGGCAGCAAGGGGTAGAAACACAACTGAGACATACATTTCTGCTTTTGTCCGAGATGGGTGTAAGGAGCTAGAAGGACAGATTATGGTCAGCTGAATTTGGGAACTGCTTATTCTTTCACCCTGCAAGGCAGCTGGCATTTGGGCACAAGCAATGCTTGGCTACTCTGGTGCTGTGTGGTTGAAAGTCAAGATTGCAGGGGTGGATCCCATGGAAAAAGTGGCCGCTGTGGATCCCTGGCTTTTTACTAAGTGGGGATTTTCTACTTCAAAAACCTAAAATGTCCTGGGACGCTCTTTCTCCCTGATGCATATTCAGGTAGGAGAATTATGCACAAGATGTTTCTGGGCAGGGCTTCGGGGCGGTAGGATGTATGTAAGTGTCCAGCACTAAGCAAGCTGTCAAAAGCTGGATGGGAGATCAGGATGAGGGTGGAGGCATGTGGGAGCAGGGAGGGTCAGGAGCTTGCCGAGCCATCACAGCCACTTTGGAGAAATCACAGCATCTCTGAAAACAACAACAAAAAATAACCACCTTACTGAGATCTTCTATGTGCTGTGGTTCTAAGTGGTTTACTTGCATTAACACCTTTAATCCTCACAATAACAAAACAAATATTGAACTATTATCACCCATATCTTACAGGGGAGAAAAGGGAGGTACAAAAGAGGTAAAGGAACTTGCTAAAGTCACACCACTAGAGAGTGGCAGAGCTGGGATTTCAAGCCAGGCTTTCTAGTCCTAGAACTGGCTCTTTTAACCACCACAATACAAGACCTCTGATGAGCTCAGCTTATTTACTTTCATGCCCTCAACTGCCTCAAATCTCCTGAAAGGGGAGGATTCCTGGAGCTGTGAGAGCAGTCCCTTGGCTGACGTGCTCTTTGGGCAAAGATGATATATACAAAGGAAGTGGAGAGGGGCCACCAGCAAAATGAAGCCAGTGCTGTTGCCACTTGAAGAAATCTGGGGTATAGGGGCTGGGCGCAGTGGCTCATGCCTGTAATCCCAGCACTTTGGGAGGCCGAGGTGGGCAGATTACCTGAGGTCGGGAGTTCGAGACCAGCCTGACCAACATGGAGAAACCCTGTCTCTACTAAAAATATAAACATTAGCCAGGCGTGGTGGCGTGCATCTGTAATCCCAGCTACTTGGGAGGCTGAGGCAGGAGAATCCTTTGAACCCGGGAGGCGGAGATTGCGGTGATCCGAGATCGCGCCATTGCATTCCAGCCTGGGCCACAAAAGCGAAACTCCGTCTTAAAATAAAATAAAATAAAATAAAATAAAATAAAATAAAATAAAATAAAGAAATCTGGGGTATAGGAACACCAGGTATTGCCAGGAATAGAGCTTGGTGTAGATGTGTCCAAGAAGTGAAACCACCCTGTATCACCCTGGGAGCTGCTCATTTCTTTCAGCATTTAAACGTTATTTTAATTGATTTTGTATAGCATATGTTATGAGATCCTGCAAGTATTCTTGAGTTGCCTCTTTTTTTTTTTTTTTTTTTTGAGACAGGGTCTCTCTGTCACACAGGCTGGAGAACAGTGGCGTGATCAGGGCCCACTGTAGCCCTGACCTCTCAAGTTTAAGTGATCCTTATGCCTCAACCTCCTGAGTAGCTGAAACTACAGGTATATGCCACCATGCCTGGCTAAATGGAAACTTCTTTCCTTTCTTCCTTTCTCTGTCTTTCTTTCTTTCTTTCTTTCTTTCTTTCTTTCTTTCTTTCTTTCTTTCTTTCTTTCTTTCTTTCTCTTTCCTTTTTCTTTCTTTCTTTCAAGAAATGGGGTCTTGCTATGTTGCACAGGCTGGTCTCAAACTCCTGGACTCAAGTGATCCTCCTGCCTCAGCCTTCTAAAGTGTTGGGATTACAGGCTGAGCCACCACACCCAGCTCAATTTTCTTCCGGTGTTGCTGTCCTCAGTAATTTTAGCTTAATCTGCATTTCTCACCATGTCCAGTGACAGACCATGTGCACAGTAATATATACAGAGTGACACACTGAATACAATAAATGTGTGTGGTAATTTTTTTAACATGCTGTATCCTGTCCATATGTGAAATAGTAAGCACTCAATAAGTGATAACTTTCCTACATTAAATACCCAGCAACAGTACTGTGTAAGGTGTTCCAGATCATCTGTAAAATATATATCTTTACATTATTTATGTTATCAGAAGTGATAATGGACACACTGTTTTGATTCTTGTTGTCCACTTAATTCATAATTCCACGTTAATATGTAATATAGCTTTTTTGTACTTTTGAAAATTGATTTTAAGCCGGGCATGGTGACATGCACCTTTTGAGCCCATGAGAGAGAGGCTGCAGTGAGCACTGATCATGCTGCTGCACTCCAGCCTGTGCGACAGAGTGAGACCCTATCTCAAAAACATTAAAAAAGTAAAAATTGACTCTTATAAAGTAACATACTTTGAAAATCTCAGCCATCCAAAGTCAATCTGTATTTTCTCTAAATTCTTCCATATTTGTATATATATGCCACTAGAGGGCGCTCCATGAAAGTCAATGACCTGCGAGGGCTGAAAGTAGCGCTTACACATCCCTCCTTCTCCCTCCTCCCACCTGTTTTACGTAAATGGTAACAATTTATCTTGAAGCTCTTTCCTTATCAGTACCTAAAGAACATCCTTGTTATTTTTATACAGCTTACGATATTTTATTGGATGAATATAATATAGTTATTTAAGTAGCTTCCCTAGACATTTAGGCTGTTTCCGTTTTTTAAATATCTATTTTTACTAGGTTGAAGCAAAAATGTACTCAATTAATTTAAATCAATACATATTTAAAAGCAAGTGCTATGTGTCATACTTTATATTAGGCCCTGATTATAAGAGTTTCAGCAAGACAGACAAGATTCTTGCCTTCATGACTTATATTCTAGTTGTATTGCAGTTATATTCCAGTTATATGTTACCTAAAGGCACAAATTGATATATGTCAGGCCATCATTTTCAACCTTTTTGTTCTTACATATAATTTGTCAATGAATATCAGTCTACTAAGGCCAGCTACATATTTTGAGGGGCAAAATGAAACTATAGAGCTCCTTGTTTAATAGCAGGAAAAGGCCAGGTGCAGTATCTCATGCCTGTAATCCCATCACTTTGGGAGGACCAGGTTGGAGGATCGCTTGAGCCCAGGGGCTCGAGTACAGCCTGGACAAGATAGTGAGACCCCATCTCTAGTTAAATAAATCTATTAAAATATAATAAAATAGAAAATGAAAAGCAGAAAAAAAAGCCTTTTCCTTTTTTCTGTGGTTCCACTGTCAACCTATTATGTGGAGGTTTTTTTTCTTTCTTTCTTTTCTTTTCTTTTTTTTTGAGATGGAGTCTTCTATTGCCCAGGCTGGAGTGCAGTGGTGCAATCTCGGCTCACTGCAAGCTCCGCCTCTGGGTTCAAGCCATTCTCCTGCCTCAGCCTCTGGAGTAGCTGGGACTACAGGCGCCCGCCACCATGCCCGGCTAATTTTTTTTTTGTATTTTTTAGTAGAGACGGGGTTTCACTGTGTTAGCCAGGATGGTCTTGATCTCCTGACCTCATAATCTGTCCGCCTGGGCCTCCCAAAGTGCTGGGATTACAGGCGTGGGTCACCGCGCGTGGCCTTTTTTTTTTTTTTCTTTTTTATTTAATGTCACACTCCTTCAAGCACAGGAGTACCTGGGGGGAAGTGCAGATCTTCACAAGTGCCTAGGACCATGCCTTCCATTTGGCAAGGGAGGTGTGTATGCCTGACCTCCCTCATCATTTCCGCTGTGCCCAGGCCCCTGTTGGGAGCGAGCCTACAAAGAAGGTGGTGGAGCCGGCAGCTGAAAACCAGTGCTGGGGAGATTGGGAGGCATGGGGAGCAGGACCTGGTTTGGGCCAAGTCTCCAAGAGTCTCTAGCCCATGTTCTGCTTTCTCATCGGACCTCATTATAAGACACAAATTGAAAGATAAAATTATTAAGAATTTCAAGACAGGAAACACAGAGCTTTAGAACCCAAACCCGGTATCCCCTTCTAAATATGGGGCCCTTGTGTGACTGCCCTGGTCACTCACCTATGAAGTTTACTCTGCTTTATACACAGAATAGTTTGTTCAGAGAGCATGTTTTATTGGCAATTTCAATAAATATTGATAAATTGCCCTACACAAAGTTGTGTACTTCACTGTACCCTGGCTTTCTCCTTAGTGAGTGAGGGAATAATATCATCCACCTCACCAGGGTTATCATGAGAATTCCGTGAATCAGTCCCTGTTAACTGTGAATGGTACACAGTAACCACTCAGTAAATGCAGGCATTAGCCCTTACATGCAGTGATTTTCTCCTGGAACTCCCTCTAGTGGCATAAATGTAAAGAGGAATTCATTTTTTCTTTTCTACTTTTGTGGCCGTTATTTCCCATATTTGTGTGTTTAAATTGGTCTAGATATTCCACTGAGGCTCAATGACTGATAGACTATAAAATGTCTAATTTACATCCATTTAGCCAGATGCTTCCTAGGTAGGTCGGAGATATGAGAACACTGATCCGAATCAATGTGAGGCAGCTCCCAGCAAGTAAGCACTTGTAGCATGTGTGAGCACTGGTGCTGTGGTGAATGAAGCCAGGGGCTGCTCTTTCATACTGGTTTATTTCTTTTTTCTTTTCTTTTCTTTTCTTTTTTTGAGACTGAGTTTCGCTCATGTTGTCCAGGCTGGAGTGCAATGGCAGGATCTTGGCTCACTGCAACCTTCGCCTCCCGGGTTCAAGGGATTCTCCTGCCTCACTCTCCTTAGTAGCTGGGACTACAGGCACCGGCCACCATGCCCAGCTAGTTTTTTGTATTTTAGTAGAGATGGGGTTTCACCATATTGGTCAGGATGGTCTCGATCTTCTGACGTCGTGATCCACCTGCGTCGTCCTCACAAAGTGCTGGGATTGCAGGCATGAGCCACCGCGCCCGGCTATACTGGCTTATTTCTTCTAAGTAACACATACAGTGTAGAAAAATTAGAAACGATATGGAAAAATGTAGACAACAAAAGACTAATAATGTTAGGGCCAAAGGTTTAAATTTTATCTATCAACATTTTTTCCATTTTTGTATATTCCCTATTATTAATCTGAGATACACCAATATTTTTATCTTTCAAAAGAGAAAACATTCAGTTTCTTATGAGTCAAGTGAGTCAGGTGCTGAGGCTTGCCCCTCCCCCTCACCCCCCTCACTCTGTCACCAAATGGGAATGGGTTTGCGCTGATTTTAACCAAAATGCTATGGGTTGTCCTGTGGAAGAGGCTTTGGGCTGTTCTGTAGGTCCCTGTGGGGTAGAAGAGTTGGGTGCGAGACTCTGAAGGCAGATTTCAGCTCAAAAGAAAGAATTTTCCCTCCTTCAGAGCTGTCCAACAGTGGTGGGAATGGGTGGGAGCTGCGGGAGTGAGCTTCCCATTCCTGGATTTTCCAGCCAACCAAGAACTGGAGGTTAGGCCACATTATCCTAGTATTTTTGCCTAGCTGTAGGATGATACAAGAATATAAATTTTCCTTCCCCATCTTCTCCTGCTTTTCCTCGCTTCCTTTCCATTTCTTTGGCTCCTTCGCTTTTCGCCACCTAGCTGCCAGATATTGCGGGGTAAGGGCCAGGAAGCTCTCCCAATCCGACCCGCAACAGCTGACGTCACGGCTTCACCACCGAGAATTGGTTGCCAGGAGTTTTTGGGGGCGGAGAATAAGGCGCCGATTACAAATAGGTCAAAGAGAGGTGTATGCGAGCGGCCAGTGACACCCAGTTCCTACGGGCAGAGCCTTTCTTGCCTTTCGCATCAGACACACTGCCCTTGGTTACGTGCTTTTCCTCCGCTGCCTGCTTCGTTTATCTGCTTAAACCCAGCCTGGGCTAGGTAGGCCTGAAGCCTATAATGTTGCTTGGCTGTTGCTCAGGAGAAGAAAGGCCCAGGTGGCCAGTTTGGCAACTGGCCCAGGCCCTGTGAGCACCCACCTGGTGATGGTCCTTCTGTCACTACGTAGTCGCTCCGACGCCAGGAAAGCGCGGTGGTGGCCATTTTGGAACTGGGCAACTTACTTCCCAAGTCATCGTGGGGTCTGGCCACCACAGTATTTTTTTTGTTGTTGTTCTGGCAGAGAACACTTTATGGAGGGATAATTATGTAGCCTAAAATTTCTAGAGTTGTTTCAGGACTCATAATATCCTCATTCCAGAATATGGGAATATAGAAACTTGGAATACTCAGATGCAAATCCCAGCGCCACCCTTTCCTAACTGATTGAGGAACACATCTGACTCCAGTCTACGGTCCTGTGGAAAGACCTGTGACCTAGGCAAAGACCTTAAAGAAATCTCTATTTAACTGTAAAATGATAATTCTGTCACTCACCTCATGGTGCTGATGTAAGGATTAAATGAGACAAGGTACATAAAGTGCTTAGGCCTGTGTCTGGCTCCCCCAAAAAACATAACACCTCTTGTGCAGCACCTGTGCGCAGAATGTTAGCCAGTGAGGGCAGGACTTTGTCTTATTTTCCCTTTGCCCTCCTGGGCATTGAATAGTGAGGGATACATAATAGAATAAGTTTGCTGAAAGAATGAATGACAAAGAATCCCCGCCTGTAGGTCTTCAGCCTTTGTAGTCTATTCTCTTTTAGGCTGTGGGCTCTCCCTCAGGCATCTTCTTGCCACTCTAACCCCTCTAGGCTGATAATTACACTTTTACTTGCTCTAGGTCACAGCAACCTGTTAACTAAGAGATTAGGATTTTGATTAGTATTTTTGACTTTTTTTTTTTTTTTTTTTTTTTTGAGACATGGTTTCACTCTTGGAGTGCAGTGGCCTGATCTCGGCTCACTGCAACCTCCACCTCCCAGGTTCAAGCGATTCTCCTGCCTCAGCCTCCTGAGTAGCTGGGATTACAGGCGCCCATCACCACACCCGGCTAATTTTTGTATTTTTAGTAGAGACGGCGTTTCTCCATGTTGGTCCGGCTGTTCTCGAACTCCTGGCCTCGTGATCTGCCCGCCTCGGCCTCCCAAAGTGCTGAGATGACAGGCGCGAGCCACGGCGACCGGCCTGGAAGATTTTTGTCTGTTTGTTTTTTGTTTTGAGACGGAGTTTTGCTCTGTCTCCCAGGCTGGAGTGCGGTGGCGCGATCTCGGCTCACTGCAAGCTCCGCCTCTCGGGATTTACGCCATTCTCCTGCCTCAGCCTCCAGAGTAGCTGGGACTACAGGCGCCTGCCACCTCGCCCGGCTAATGTTTTGTATTTTTAGTAGAGGCGTTGCTTCACCGTGTTAGCCAGTATGGTCTCGATCTCCTGACCTCGTGATCCACCCACGTCGGCCTCCCAAAGTGCTGGGATTACAGTCGTGAGCCACCGCGCGCGGCCGGAAGATTTTTAGTATGCTTCTTGAAACTGTCGGTTCGGTTACTGGCTTACTAACACCACAAAAGCTGAACCAGTTATTAGTCTGTTAATGCTATCCCCTCAGAGAAGGAGGAGGACTTGGTAAGGAGCTAGTAAACCATAAAGAGACTGGGTACTTAAAATTTGTGAGTGGACTTGAATGTGGATACGTGTGTGTCTGCGGGGGTGGGGTGTGTGTGGGGGGGTAGACGTGGGTGTGGTGGTTTTGAGCTGGTTATGGTTAGCCTTCTGGGGTGGCCTTGAGACATGAAAGGGATTTCAACTAGCCCAGCACAGCTTTCTGCCTGACCAGAGTTAGCCAGGACCATACATTATTGCATTCAAATCAGGGCAAGGAAACTGCCTCAAGGTTTACCCAAAACGGATCATTTTTATTTATTTATTTATTTTTATTTTTTGAGACGGAGTCTAGCTCTGTCGCCCAGGCTGGAGTGCAATGGCAAGATCTCGGCTCACTGAAACCTCCACCTCCCGGGTTCCAGCAATTCTCCTGCCTCAGCCTCCCGAGTAGCTGGGATTACAGACGCCTGCCAACATGTCCAGCTAATTTTTGTATTTTTAGTAGAGACAGGGTTTCACTGTGTTGGCCAGGCTTGTCTCCAACTCCTGAACTCATGATCTGCCCGCCTTGGCCTCCCAAAGTGCTGGCATTACAAGCGTGAGCCACCGCGCCCGGCCGATAATTTACTTTTTATTGCACATACCACCTGATATATTTTCACAGTGAGCATATGGCCTTTATAATAATGATTTTTTGTTGTTTAAGTTACAAACAAACCTGAAAAAATACTTGCCTTTTAAAAATGCTGTTTCTGAAGGGACCTAAATTTGCCTTGTAACTAGTACCATCTAATGGTCAAACTGAGCTATTGCGCTGAGGTTGGACACAGGAAGCTAAGGGAAGACAGGGATGTGGGAAGTTCAACAGGGGTATGCTATGGAATAGGGTGATAGAACTTTGTGGATGACATACCGACATCACTTGCTGAAGTTGTGCAGAGTTTATTCTGACTGAAACAGTAATCCAGAAATTAACTCACATCTAATGACTTGGTGGTATAGCATACCAACACTTTAATGCCAGTCACTGAAGAAAAAGTGTGTTCCTATAGCATTTTCACATTCTGAAAACATCTGTCTATGATTGCATTTATTTCTCACAATATTATGTGAGTTAAGGAGATCAAATAGTTTGATTCCTATTTTACAGATGATGAAATTGAGGCCAGATGGGTTGTGACAGGCTCAATCAAGGTCAGTCAGGTAACCGTTGTCAGGGCAAGACCAGACTGCCATTCTTTTTCAGGTGTTTCTGCTGCAGTTGGGGGCAGAGATATGCAGGCTTAACTTTTATAAATATAAAAGAGATGCTTTATTGGGGAACATGAAGTAGTGGTTCACTGAGTTTTTTGTACCATTTCTTAGCCTTTTTGTTTTATACAATTTTTTATTTGCCCCAACCTGAACTCTATGTTTGGAGAGGTGATTTTCAGCAACTAAGCTAAATTTATGTATAATTTGTTTCTTTTTCTTTTATTAGTCAAACATGTTTTAACTTGTAACTTTTCTTCTAAAGTCAGCATCCTGTGTATACATATGTGAATAATTCCACTTCAAGGTAAGGAAACTTTAAGGGTATTTTAATTAGTGCTCACAACAAATATGTGTATCTCTTCTGATTTTTAAATCATAAAGACGGAGCATGACTATCTTATTCTGTTTCTGTATTCCAGTTTTAAAATCATTGGCTGGGGACAGTGGCTCACGCCCGTAATCTCAGCACTCTGGGAGGCTGAGGCAGGCGGATCACTTGAGGCCAGGAGTTTGAGATCAGCCTGGCCAACATGGCAAAACTCTGTTTCTATTAAAAATACAAAAAATAGCTGGGCATGGTGACATGCACCTGTAGTCCCAGCTCCTTGGGAGGCTGAGATGGAAGGATTGCTTGAGCCTGGTTGACAGAGTGAGACCCCCCATCTGAAAAAAAAAAAAAGTAGAAAGAAAAAAGAAAAAAAAGTCACCATACCACACTGTAGGAGCTATGAAGGCTGACATCATGCTTAGCTCATGTGTGTGATCCCAAAATGCCCTATTCCATAAATATTTATTGACTAAATGAGAAATCTTACAGCCAGATAAGTTTCTATTGCACACCTGTAATATTTTTAATGGTAGTTATGGAAGGTGATACTAAATAACAATAATATTTTCTGGACCAGGCATGGTGGCTCACCCCTGTAATCCCAGTATTTTAGGCGGGATGGTCACTTGAGGTCCAGAGTTCAAAACCAGCCTGGCCAACATGGCGAAACTCCGTCTCTACTTCAAATACAAAAATTAGCCAGGCATGGTGGTGCACGCCTATAATCCTAGCTACTGGGGAGGCTGAGGCACAAGAATTGTTTGAACCCTGGAGGCAGATATTGCAGTGAGCTGAGATTACACCAGTGCACTCCAACCTGGGTGATATATATATTTATTTATTTTTCTTATGAGCCCCTTAAGAATAAATCAATACACAGGCAGAAAAAAAGCATTCCAAGATTTTTGTTGTTGTTGTTTGTTTTGTTTTTGAGATGGAGTCTCGCTCTGTCTCCCAGGCTGGAGTGCAGTGGCTGATCTCGACTCACTGCAAACTCCGCTTCCTGGGTTCAGGCCATTCTCCTGCCTCAGCCTCCCAAGTAGCTGGGACTACAAACGCCCGCCACCACGCCCGGCTAATTTTTTTGTATTTTTAATAGAGACGGAGTTTCACCATGTTAGCCAGGATAGTCTTGATCTCCTGACCTCGTGATCCACCGCCTCGGCCTCCCAAAGTGATGGGATTACAGGTGTGAGCCACCGTGCCCAGGCCTCCAAGATATTTATTTATTTATTTATTTATTTATTTATTTATTTATTTATTTGAGACGGAGTCTTACTCTGTTGCCCAGGCTGGAGTGCAATGGCCGGATCTCAGCTCACTGCAAGCTCTGCTTCCCGGGTTTATGCCATTCTCCTGCCTCAGCCTCCCGAGTAGCTGGGACTACAGGTGCCCGCCACCTCGCCCAGCTAATTTTTTGTATTTTTTAGTAGAAACGGGGTTTCACCGTGTTAGCCAGGATGGTCTCGATCTCCTGACCTCAGTGATCCGCCCATCTCAGCCTCCCAAAGTGCTGGGATTACAGGCTTGAGCCACCGCGCCCGGCCTCTTTTTTTTTTTTCCTTGAGATGGCAGTCTCGCTCTGTTGCCTAGGCTGGAGAGCAATGGCTGAACTTGGTTCACATGCAACCTCCAACTCTCTGGTTCAAGTGATTCTCCTGCCTCAGCCTCCTGAGTAGCTGGGATGACAGGTGTCCACCACCATACCTGGCTAATTTTGGTATTTTTAATAGAAATGGGGTTTCAGGCCGGGCGCGGTGGCTCAAGCCTGTAATCCCAGCACTTTGGGAGGCCGAGACGGGCGGATCACGAGGTCAGGAGATCGAGACCATCCTGGCTAACATGGTGAAACCCCGTCTCTACTAAAAAATACAAAAAACTAGCCGGGCGAGGTGGCGGGCGCCTGTAGTCCCAGCTACTTGGAGGCTGAGGCAGGAGAATGGCATAAACCCGGGAGGCGGAGCTTGCAGTGAGCTGAGATCCGGCCACTGCACTCCAGCCCGGGCGACAGAGCGAGACTCCGTCTCAAAAAAAAAAAAAAAAAAAAAAAAAAAAAAAAAAAAAAAAAAAAAAGAAATGGGGTTTCACTATGTTGGTCAGGCTGGTCTCAAACTCCTGACTTCGTGATCTGTCCACCTTAGCCTCCCAAAGTGCTGGGATTACAGGTGTGAGTCAACACACCTAGCCTTTTTTCTCTTCTCCTTCTCCTCCTCCTCCTCCCCTCCTCGTCGTCCTCTTCTTCCTCCTCGTCCTCGTCATCGTCCTCCTCCTCCTCCTCCTTCTTTTTTATTTTTTAATTTTTATTTTATTTTATTTTATTTATTTTATTTTTTTTTTTTGAGACGGAGTCTCGCTCTGTTGCCCGGGCTGGAGTACAGTGGCCGGATCTCAGCTCACTGCAAGCTCCGCCTCCTGGGTTTACGCCATTCTCCCGCCTCAGCCTCCCGGGTAGCTGGGACTACAGGCGCCCACCACTTCGCCCGGCTAGTTTTTTTTTTTTTTGTATTTTTTAGTAGAGACGGGGTTTCACCGTGTTAACCAGGATGGTCTCGATCTCCTGACCTCGTGATCCGCCCGTCTCGGCCTCCCAAAGTGCTGGGATTACAGGCTTGAGCCACCGCGCCCGGCCCTCCTCCTTCTTTTTTAAAATAGAGATGGGTTTTTGCCATGTTGGCCTCAAACTCCTGGGCTCAAGCAATCTGCCTGCCTCAGTCTCCCAAAGTATTGGGATTACAAGTGTCAGCCACTGAGCCAGGCCTAAAACTTTTTATTTTCTAAAGCTGAAATAACTTCAAGATATAATTTAGAGATATCGTGACCCCTTGGGGCCCAGAGAAGAAAATCACTCAGAAGTTAAAATTAAGAGAAGGATCAGGCACAGTTGTGAGTGCTGTAGTCCCAACTACTCAGGAGGCTGAACAGGGAGAATTGGTTGAGGCCAGGAGTTCAAGACCAGCCTGGGCAATAGAGTGAGACCTGTCTTTTAAAAAAGTAAAAATAGGCCAGGCGCGGTGGCTCACACCTGTAAACCCAGCACTTTGGGAGGCTGAGGTGGGCGGATCACCTGAGGTCAGGAGCTCGAGACTAGCCTGGGCAACATGACGAATCCCCATCTCTACTAAAAATACACAAAATTAGCCGTGTGTGGTGGTGCATGCCTACAGTCCCAGCTACTCAGAAGGCTGAGGCAGGAGAATCATTTGAACCCAGGAGGTAGAGGTTGCAGACAGCCAAGATCGCACCATTGCTGCCTGGGCAACAAGAGTGAAACTCCACCAAAAAAAAAAAAAAAAAAAGTAAAAACAAGATCACGAGGAATGGTTGTAGGAGCCCAGCCCATTCTATTTGTGCCTCTATTTTGAGCCATTTCATCCTCTTCCCTGACCAGTTCATCCATCATCCCTCCTCCCCATTAACCACCAGCTTACCTTGTACTCTTCAGTCTTAGAACCCACATTACCTTCAATCTTCTTTGTAAAATGTTGGTAAGAAGTTAACAAATTCAGGCCGGGGGTGGTGGCTTATATCTGTAATCCCAGCACTTTGGGAGGCTGAGGTGGGAGGATCACTTGAGGTCAGGAGTTCTAGACCAGCCTGGCCAACATGGTGAAACCCCATCTCCACTAAAAGAACAAAATTAGCCAGGCGTGGTGGTGCACGCCTATAATCCCAACTACTCAGGTAGCTGAGGCACAAGAATTGCTTAAACCTTGGAGGCAGAAATTGCAGTGAGCCAAGCTTGCACGACTATACTCTAGCCTGGGTGACAGAACAAGACTGTTAAAAAAAAAAAAAAGTTAAACTCAAATTCAGGAATGATTTCTTAATACATTTATCCTGCTATTTTCCATTTTTCCCATAGTGGAAAATAGAAAATAGAATGGCATCACTTGAGTTCAGCATAGGGAAAGAAATTTCAAATAGGGCATAAGTTCTAGGATTTAGAACAGCTAATGCAGGAGTAGAATTAAAGAAGATACCCCACGTAGCCTAGCCTGCTAGCTGCTTGACAGTAACCAGGGATAACATGGGAACAGTTAAGGTTCTTCAGGTCATGGTCCCTTTCTTTTTCTTCTCCCCTCCCCCATCCTCCTTATAATTGTTCAGACATAATGAAAGTTTGCTGCAGGTACAAGTGAAAATTTTCCACCTGTATCCCTAGTTCATAACAGGACCTTGAGATAAGACCAAGAAGAATGATCCTTGGAAAAGTACTTTCTTAAGAGCAGCGAATGGCCGAACATGGTGGCTCATGCTTATAATCCCAGCACTTTGAGAGGCCAAGGCATGTGGATCCACCTGAGGTCAGGAGTTTGAGACTAGCCAGACCAACAATGTGAAACCCCATCTCTACTAAAAGTACAAAAATTTGCCGGGCGTGTTGGCAGGCGCCTGTAGTCCCAGCTACTTGGGAGACTGAGACAGGAGAATAGCTTGAACCTGGGAGGCGGAGGTTGCAGTGAGCTGAGACTGCACCACTACACTCCAGCCTGGGCAACGGAGCAAGACTCCATCAAAAAAAAAAAAAAAAAAGGCAGCGAGAAGAAAAGTAAGGCCCTCTTCCTGATAACATCTTGCTCTACTCCTGTTCCCGATGTGGGCCACCATTAATACCACTATGTGGAGCAGAATTTGTGCATGCACCAGAGATTATACTTGCGATGCTATCAAAATACTCATGGGTGGTGGGGGATGCATAGAGGTCCTGCCAGGTCTAATGCTGGTGAGGAAGCTTTAGTTTGCTAATGGTAAGGGCTACTGGGCAGTACAGTAAGGGTACTGAACATAGTAGCATCATGGACAGCAAAATGGCAGCACCTAAAAATAAGGCAAGTAAGTAAAGCTATTGCTAAAAGAAAATATTCAGATAAACACGGCTAAGTCTTTTTGGAGAGGGATTCTGCCTATGGCTCAGCCAAGGCCCCCTGCTGTATGGGAGGGTGAATCTTCTGAATCTTCTGCTAACAGAAATCTTACCCATGTAGTGATAACCCCAGTGGTTTAATCCATAGCAGCATTGCTGATATGCAGAGGTCTCTCAGGAAGAGAGACCCCGGGTATCTTGAGGATGCTTTCCACATCTTGTCATTGGGCTGCGCAGGGTCTTTGTGAGACACTGTGCAGATTATTAAACATGTCTGAGTTTCATTTTTCCCATTTTGCAAATGGGAAGAATAATATCTATATCAGAAAATGCTATAATGAGCAAGTGAGACAATCCAAGTAAAACACACAGCCCAAAACTGGTTATAGTAAAATAAATTCTATTATTATTATTATCCTGTAACTTATAGCGTGGCATGACTTAAATGTGTTTAGAATGTGTCACTGTTATGGCCCATGGAACAAAGCATCCCATTTTACCAATACCTAGTAGGTCTTCAACAAACAACAAAGACCACTAGATTAATAGACTTGGAAACTGGTGTGATCATTCTGTACAATGGAATGAAACTCATCTCTGAGTCAGAAAATATGTAGCTCTTTTAGTGGGATAAAATGAGTCACATAGTCAAAATCCCTGCCCCCCTGGAGTTTATGGTCTGGTTAGGAAGTCAAATGTAAATACACAATTCCATAGTTACCTTAATTACCACTGAGATAAGTTTTGTGTTTTTATTTTTATTTTGAGACAGGGTCTCCCTCTGTCACCCAGGCTGGAGTGCACTGGCATGACCGCAGCTTACTGACCTTGACTTCCTAGGCTGAAGTGATCCTCCTGCCTCAGCCTCCCACGTAGCTGGGACTACAGGCTCATGCCACCACACTTGGCTAATATTCCCCATGTTACCCAGACTGAGATA
Source organism: Rhinopithecus roxellana (assembly GCF_007565055.1). Lineage (NCBI taxonomy): Eukaryota > Metazoa > Chordata > Mammalia > Primates > Cercopithecidae > Rhinopithecus > Rhinopithecus roxellana. The sequence continues at coordinate 22,790,464 of NC_044552.1, read as the reverse complement.
AGTTAGTTCCTTCGTTCGTTCCTTCCTTCCTTCCTTCCTTCCTTCCTTCCTTCCTTCCTTCCTTCCTCCCTCCCTCCCCTCTTCCTTTCCTTTCCCTTCCCTTCCCTTTCCTCCCCTCCCCTCCCCTCCTCTGTTCTTTTCCTTTCCTTTCCTTTCCTTTCTCTTTTCTTTTTTTTTTTTTTCTTTTCTTTTCTTTCTCAGGGTCTCCCTCTGTTGCCCAGGCTGGAATGCAGTGGCATGATCTCAGCTCACTGCAACCTCCACCTCCCGGGTTCCAGCGATTCTCCCGCCTCAGCCTCCTGAGTAGCTGAGATGACAGGCATGCACCACCATGCCCAGCTAATTTGTGTATTTTTAGTAGAGATGGGTTTTCACCATGTTGGTCAGGCTGGTCTGGAACTCCAGACTTCAGCTATCTGCCTGCCTCGGCCTCCCAAAGTGCTGGGATTATGGGCGGAGGGGTGTGAGCCACCATGCCTGGCCTCTTTTCTTTTCTTCTTATTTCTTTCTTCTCTCTCTTTCTAAAAAACAAACAAACAAAACAATGACTACCATATGCCATATATGTGAGTGGTTAGTGGGATTGGGGAAACAGGGTTCTAAGTCTGAGGAATTCAGGGGAGGCTTTACTGAGGAGGCGCCATTTAAGCTGTTAGTAACATGAAAATGGTATAGGGTGAGGAGGTTGAAGACGGCACCACGCCCAGGCAGAGGGAGCTGGGTGTGTTTGGTTTCTGAGTTGAAAGTTAAGGAAGTTAAAAGAACAGCAATTAGACTACCATGGCTGGAGCATTGTGAGTGAGGGGGAGAAGGACCTGAGACTTGACTTTGAGGCCAGCCTGTGGTATTTATTGGCTGTGTGATCTTACGAAGTTCATTCAAACTTTCTGAGCTTCGGTTTTCCTATCTGACAAATGGAGATATTATCTTATAGAAACAACCGAAAGAATTAGGAGAGCTAATGTGAGAATTCTTTGTAAATTATGCACCAGTAAGGTATTCAGCTTCTGTGCAGATCTAAGTGTAACAAATACTGAAAGCATCTGAAGGTGTGTATGAGTCATGTCTGCTTTTTAGGTCTTCAGAGTGATGGCTTAGAAAGACAGGCATGGAAGAGTAAACTCAGCAGGTGTTTGTTTACTCTCAATTGCTAAAAGTCAAGCTTGCTTCACATCTGTTCCAGGCTTTCCCTCCACTGGGTCTCAGTGGTTCCTATGGTTCTCTGGACTAGGGCAAGATTCATCTGACCTGTTGTAATAGAGTCATGGATGTGACATGATCAGGTTTTCATCCGTGGCCTTTATGGGGATCCTTACTGGCATTTAAAAAATTATTTTATTTTAATTTATTTTATTTTAATTTGAAATGGAGTCTTGCTCTGTCACCCAGGCTGGAATGTAGTGGTGGGATCTTGGCTTACTGCAACCTCTGCCTCCCAGGTTCAAGCAATTCTCCTTCCTCAGCCTCCCCTGTAGCTGGGATTACAGGCACCTGCCACCACGCCCACCTAATTTTTTGTATTTTTGGTAGAGACAGCGTTTTGCATTTTTGGTAGAGATGGGGTTTCGCCATGTTGCCCAGGCTGGTCTCGGACTCCAGTTCAAGCGATCCACCCGCCTCAGCCTCCCAAAGTGCTAGGATCATAGGCGTGAGCCACCGCACCCAGCCCTTTTCCTGGCATTTTTACCATATTTCCATGAATAGAATTTCTAGTCTGTTGCCTCAGATTTGTTCATTTGACTCCTAAAACATTTATCTGTAAATGTCTTCTCATGTTTATAAACAGTTTCACATATCCTTTTCTGCAATTCCAAAATTCACAATACTGTGAAAACCAAAATTTTGTAAGTCATTTGGTGGCAAAGCCTGGCCTGACTTGCATTCATTCTGTGACAAAACGAGATGTGAAGCTATTTATAGTCTTTCTTTACCTCACCTAGTGTAAATAGCCATACATTTAACGTGAAAATATATTTGTGCTTAATATGGGCTTTAGATCTGCATACACATATTAAATGGTAGATTTTTGAGTACTGTGTAGCTTCTAATAGAAAAATCTGGGTGATATATCCTTTTACTCTGAGTATTATTTGATTAGTGTGCTTTGAATAAGTGAACAATCATTTTAGTATTTGAACAGAATATGACGAGAGACAGAAATCTATTGCAGCAAAATGAACAAACAAAACCCCTAGCAACCAATTACATACACACATTATGACGCATATGTTTTTCAGATTAGTATGAATAATTAATTGTAGATATTCATACCAGTATATACTTAATTACACATGTTTAATTAAATATAATACTTATTTTGAGATCTTTAAAATGCTCACTAAATTTGTTTGTGAGAACTGAACCTTTCTTTTTTCTTTTTCTTTTTTTTTTTTTGAGATAATTTTGCTTGTTGCAATGGCACAATCTCGGCTCACTGCAACCTCCAGCTCCTGGGTTCAAGCAATTCTCCTGCCTCAGCCTCCCAAGTAGCTGGGATTACAGGCATGCACCACCACGGCCGACTAATTTTGTATTTTTAGTAGAGATGTGGTTTCTCCATGTTGGTTAGGCTGGTCTTGAACTCCTGATCTCAGGTGATCCGCCCACCTAGGCCTCCCAAAGTGCTGGGATCACAGGCGTGAACCACGGCATCCGGCCGGAGAGCTGAACCTTTTCTAAGTCTGTTAACATGACCTCATTATCCTCTAGATGAATGGACAAAGAAGCTTTCTATTTTCCTTTTTGTTTCTTAGGTTAATCAGACATTTAATTACATTGTGTTCATTCACTTATTATATAAAGGTGTGCTTATTGAGAAATTATTTCTAGAGGCAACTTCACAGTGTCAACGTTGTAATCTGGTTATGGGCTCTGGGCACTCCTGAGACAGGGGTAGGATCCCCACTACCTCAGGGCTTCTTGTGGGTGAGGGTGGTAAGTGCTAGTGCAGGTATTCATAATGTGGCTTTTTAATTTCACTGGTTTTCTGACTCCCAAACTGGGCTCACCTGTACATGCCTGTAAAGACATGATAGAAATAGCTTCATGAGCTTCCTATGTCCTTTTATTGGCACGAAGAACCAAGGCCAGAAATGCCAAGAATGTACAACTGCTATGGTCTGAATGTTTGTGTTCTCCCAAAATTCATGTTCTGAAACCTAATCCCCAATGTGATGTGGTATTAAGTGGTGGGGACTTGTGTGAATGAGATTAGTGCCCTTATACAAGAGGCCCCAGGGAGCTTGTTTGCTCTTTCTAGCATGTGAAGACACAGCTAGATGGCAGATGGCAGATGGCAGTCTATGAGGAAGCCAGCCCTCACCAGACACTGAATCTGCCAGTAACTTAATCTTGGATTTCCCAGTCTCCAGAACTGTCAGAAATACATTTCTCTTGTTCATAAGTTACCCAGTGCAAGAGATTTTGTTATAGCAGCCCAAATAGACGAAGACAGCAACCAAACTAGAATTGTGTGTGGGGAGCAATAGAGAGGGTTTATTAAAGAAAGATTTTTCCCTTACTCTCTTACTTCTTTCTGGCTCAGTGATTCTGAGTGCCTGTGTCTATCAAGATGGGAAGAAAGAGAACATACAAATGGAAACTGAGGGGAAGGATCAAACAGTTTCACAAAAATATCCTATTTTAGTGATATTAAATATGACGGAAAGAGTTCAAAACCTCATTAAAAAGCCAGAGTGAATCCCAGAGTGTAAATAACTTCACATCTGAATAATAAACCTTTGCCCTATACATTTTTCTAAACAGCAAGAGCTGTTATAGGACAGAAAACTCTCCCAGAAGACAGGTCTTTCATCCTAATCCAAGAGGACGTGAACATCTTCCATTCACCCAGTGATCACCACTACTTCAGATGAGAGAACAGAACTGCAGTTGACCTTTGATAGAAAATGCCTTGGAGTGGGAGTTGGGTGAGAGAAGCGCCTCAAAACTAAGCCTCTCAATGCAATAGAAAGAATTTGGAAATAGTGCAGTGAACTTAAGTGCAAATTTTGGCTCTGTCAGCTTTAAAGCTGTGTGACCTCTGATTTGCTTCTTACTTTCTTTAAATGGTAGTTTACTAGGCTCAGTATAGAACATGAATAACCACTCTGTGTGGTTAGGTGAGAATTTAATGAGATACCCACAAAATGCACCTAGCATCTACATGATCATCAGTAAATTGAATTACATTGGTTAATATGTTTTCAGGGCTCCCAGCGTGTTAAATTCTGGGCTATATGTTCTCAGGGATGGATGGAAGATGAGGCAGAAGAGAGGAAAGGAGGTAGAAAGAAAGTATGGGAGGCCTGGCCCGGTGGCTCACACCTGTAATCCCAGCACTTTAGGAGGCCAAGGCAGGTGGATCATGAGGTCAGGAGTTTGAGACCAGCCTGGCCAACATGGTGAAACCCCGTCTCCACTAAAAATACAAAAAATTAGCTGGGAGCGGTGGTGGGCGCCTGTAATCCCAGCTACTCAGGAGACTGAGGCAAGATAATTGCTTGAACCCATAAGGCAGAAGTTGCAGTGAGTGAGATCGCACCATTGCACTCCAGCCTGGATGACAGTGTGAGACTCTGTCTCAAATAAATAAATAAATGAATAAATAAAAATAATTTTTAAAAAGTATGGGAACTAAAATGAATAAGGTTTGTCATTTTCCAGTAATCTGAGTAGGAACTCCACTGTCTCCATGAAAAACAGTCAAAAACTGCAAGAGGAGATGACATTGCCAAAGGTACAAATTTTACAGAAGTGAGAGAACTGGATCAAGCCCAGGGAGCTTTCCAGAGGAAATAAGTTGTGTACTTGATGTAAAAGAAAAGAAGGAAGTAGACTGACTGTGGGGAGGATGAAATTAGGATACTCAAATAGTGGTTCTAGAAGGACCTTTATAAATACCCTGAAAAATATGGCCAGGAATCCTGGCAGTGACATTGGAGTACGAAAAGATGTGAAAGGAGGAAGTTGCAGCTACTGGTGGAAAAAGGTAAGTGGTTTGTATAGTGAATACAATTGGAGCCCCTGTCTGTACCCTCAAATACCTCTGCCTCCCAAACAAGTAACAGATTTTAGCTATACTGATTCAACTTGCTTAGGAAGGTTTTCTTTTAAACCTTTATAAATCAATTAGAAATGATTTATAGAGGAGACACTTGTAAAACATTTGAACAAAAGTTGAACAACAAATACGACAAAAGAAAAGTGTACAGGCCATGCACAGTGACTCACACCTGTAACCCCAGCACTTTGGGAGGCTGAGTCAGGTGGATCACCTGAGGTCAGGAGTTCGAGACCAGCCTGATCAATATTGTGAAACCCTGTCTCTACTAAAAATACAAAATTTAGCCAGGCATGGTGGCGTGAACCTGTAGTCTCAGCTACTTGGGAGGCTGAGGCAGGAGAATTGCTTGAATGAGCCGAGATCACACCATTGTACTCCAGCCTGGCTGACAAGAGTGAAACTCCGTCTAAAAAAAAAAAAGAAAAAAAGAAAAGTATGCAAAAATTAATGGCCCAGAGGCAATTCTTGTTAACATTTTGATACATCTTTTAGCTGTTTTTTTTGTTTTGTTTTGTTTTTTGACTGAGTTTCACTCTTGTTGCCCAGGCTGGAGTGCAATGGCATGATCTTGGCTCATTGCAACCTCTGCCTCCCAGGTTCAAGTGATTCTTCTGCCTCAGCCTCCTGAGTAGCTGGGATTACAGGCATGTACCACCATGCCTGGCTAATTTTGTATTTTTAGTAGAGATTTTCCACATTGGTCAGGCTGGTCTTGAACTCAGGACCTCAGGTGATAAGGGAAGGGGCACTATTGACATTTATGGGTGGGACAGAGGTGTAAGATATTCTTCAAAGCACTACCTACATGTTGAAGAATTGTTCCTCACCCAGATTCTCAAAAGTCCCCTAGGACATTCATGTAGTGAAAACCTGTGTTTAATTATCTGAGCCTAGAACTTAATACAGTTAAATTTTTTTTTTTTAAATATACAGTGAACTTTCTAGGAATGCAATTATAGTTCTGTGTAAATTTAGGGAAAATTAACTTTGCTACCAAGAGTTGTTCAACATTTTGTTAAATCACTTCATTGATGGCAACATGCTGGAGGTAGTTGAGTCACCAACTCAGCACCTGGATCAGCCTGTGTTGGTAGCAGTTCCATCCCCGTGGTTCTGTGAACAGGTGGAAGCATCTACTTACTCCATCAAGACTTCTAGAGGTAGTCGGGCCTCGGCACTCACACATTAAAATACTGTTTATGTTATTTTATTGCAAGTTACTTTTCTTTCATTTCCCCTTTACATTACAGAAAGGGAAGCATTTTGCTTTTGTGTGTGTGTGTATGTAGGTAGGTTATATCATCTATGACTTTCTCTCCCTCCCTCCCTTTCTTTTTTTTGAGATGGAGTCTTGCTCTGTCACCCAGGTTGGAGTGCAGTGGTGCGATCTTGGCTCACTGCAACCTCTGCTTCCTGGGTTCAAGCGATTCTGGTGTCTCAGCTGGGATTACAGGCGCACACCACCACGCCAGACTAATTTTTCTATTTTTAGTAGAGATGGGATTTCGCCATGCTGGCCAGGGCAGGCTGGTCTCAAACTCCTGAGCTCAAGTGATTGGTCCGCCTCGGCCTCCCAAAGTCCTGGGATTACAGGCGTGAGCCTCATCCATGAATCGCAATTCAGGACAGTAAAAGTGTCATTACAAAATATTTATTGTAAAAAAGAAGTTGAAGGTTGAGAGTCTCAATTCTAGTCAGTCTCTCAGTGCTTGGTTTCTTCCTACCATTTTTTCCCCCTAGGACCAGTCAGAAAGAAGCTTTTTTTTTGTTTGGTCCCTCCGCAAGAAGGAGCCCACTGTTTCCTCTCCCAGCCCAAACTCAGGCCTACGAACAACAACAACACACCACACACACACCCCTCCACTTCAAGGTATAGCCAAGAGCTTCTGGAGCCGTCAGAAAGGTCTGTACATGCTGTCTTTAGAGCTTCCAGTTTGCCCTTGGTCAAGAAATACTGTTTGCTAGGCCCTGCTGGAGTACATTAGATAATATTGGCTTCTAACCACCTGGAGGTTCTTCTTTCTTTTGTCCTTTTACTACCTTCGTACCTTAATTTCTCTCCTTGATGTCCCCCTCCCTGTTTTTCTTTTTTCCTTTTTGCCTCCAATCCGTTCTGCGCGTTCCCTGCAGAGCAGGCGAGTAGCAATGCTGCTGGACCATGGAGCTGCTCTAGTCTCCCAGAAATCTTTTCTATACCCACATTTCTCGCGCTTAAGTGGCCCTCAGCCCCCCTCCCCCACCTCCTTCTAACCCAGGTTTCTTCTTTCTTGCCCTCCGGTCGCAGTTCTCCTGGGCCTCTGCCTCTCTCCTGTCACCCGGATCCAGGGCTGCCTTCTCTTTGTGCAGCCGTCCTTCTCCACCTTCATCCCAGACTCCCCTGTCTCAGCGCCAGCTCCTCTGCCTTTGGCTCGGGTTCCCTCATCCCGACCCCGAGCTTCCAGTAGTCTTGCCCGCAGGTCCCCGGGTAGTGACCAGTGCCCGGCGGCGAGTGCGTGTGCACCAGTGCACCTCCCTCTCTCCCACCTCTCAGCCGCGCGCCTCTCCGCCGCCCGCCCCACCGCGCTGTGGGCGGTCCAGGGCGGGGCTGGGATCCGGGGCGGCTCCCGGGGCTCGGGTTGTGGGAGGCGCCCTCTCCCCGGTCTTCCCCTCTCTTCCCCCCGCCCTGCCTTCCCCTGCACCCTCCTTCTTCCCTCCGCCCGGGAGCTCTCACCGGTCCCCGGCGCCGCCTCCTTCCCTCCCGGCTCCCCGCTCCCGTGGCTGCCGCCGCCCCGGGGAAGAAGAGACAGGGGTGGGGTTTGGGGGAAGCGAGAGAGGAGGGGAGAGACCCTGGCCAGGCTGGAGCCTGGATTCGAGGGGAGGAGGGACGGGAGGAGGAGAAAGAAAGGTGGAGGAGAAAGGAGGGGGGGAGCGGGGAGGAGCGGCCGGGCCTGGGGCCTTGAGGCCCGGGGAGAGCCGGGGAACCGGGCCGGCGCGCCGAGGTAAGAACCAGGGCCCCGGGTTAGCAGGGCTCGGAGAGGGGCGCGCGGCGTGGTGGGGGAGGGGGCAGTGGGCGCAGGGCCCAGCTGGGGGAAGCGGGACTGGGGGAGAGGAGGAACCGCGGGGATGGAATCGGGGAGCGCTGAGGCGGCCGATCCCGGGAGCGTGGGTAAGCCAGGCTCTTGTGAGCCGCGGGGGCCGGGGGAGAGGAGGTGGTGAGAGGTGGAGTCCCGGGAGGGTTGGGGGCCGAGGGAGGCAGGAGGAGGGTGGGGACAGGCTTTCTCTCCTCCTCTCCCCCCACCCCGCGCGGGGCTCCGCCCCCGCCTCCTCCGCGGGGCGCTCTCTTGGTCCCCGGACTGAGCCCAGTCGGAGCTTGCGAGGCAACCGGCAAGAGGTCGAGTAGTCTCCGGGTACGGGCCGCGCCGGCGGGGCTCGGTCCGGTCCTCATGGCCGCCTCTCACTTAGATGCTGCTGCTGCTGCTGCCTCTGGCGCCACTCTTCCTCCGCCCCCCGGGCGCGGGCGGGGCGCAGACCCCCAACGCCACCTCGGAAGGTGCACCCTTCTTCGACGACCTCGGGCCCTCCTTCGCCCCACTTCCCTTTCCCTGCATCTCCTCATTTCTGGTCCTCATCACGATCCCATCAGTCTCACATATCATCCCGGTCTGGCAACCCCTTCTGCTCGGCTCCGCTTTACTACTGCTGACCTCTTTCTGTCACCCCACGTTACTATCCAGCACCCCTTTTCTCTGCCCACATTACTACACTATACCACCTTTTTATGCATTATTTTCTCCTCCTCAATCCCTTTCCCAGCCCCTCATTACTACCTCAATTACTCCCTTTTCTTGGTCCCACTTTGCTGTCCAGATGATCTTATAAGGCCCCCTTTATCCTCCTGTCCTAATTCAACTCAAATATCCTCATTTAGCCTTTATTTTTTTTTAAATAAAAGCTCCACCCACATATCATACCCTTCATGATTTCTTTACTTTTCTTCCTTACCTCCACCCAGCACCCTTCCCTCCCCACTTGTGGGTTCTCTCATCAGCTTTAACCCTGGCCCTTTACTCTCGGTCCTTTAGCCAGGGGATCTGTACCTGTTCCCACTCCCACCCTCTAGTGCCCCATCCCTCTTCCTCCGTCCCCAGCCTGCCCACAGACCACGCCCTACCCTCCCCTGCCTCCCATTGGGGAGCCTGCCTTTTCCTCTTTCCCACCATTCCTCTCTGTATGCCTCCCCCACTCACCCCTTAGGTTGCCAGATCATACACCCGCCCTGGGAAGGGGGCATCAGGTACCGGGGCCTGACTCGGGACCAGGTGAAGGCTATCAACTTCCTGCCGGTGGACTATGAGATTGAGTATGTGTGCCGGGGGGAGCGCGAGGTGGTAGGGCCCAAGGTCCGCAAGTGCCTGGCCAACGGCTCCTGGACAGATATGGACACACCCAGCCGCTGTGGTGAGTAGCCTCGGAAGCCCCTCCCCTCTTCAAGACCATTCCTTTTCCTGCCGCAAACTTAGCATTACTGCTTGCAAGTCAGCACTTTAAATCCAGTATACCAAAATTCACAAATACATTTATTGAAAGACTACTACATAAGAGCGGTTTTGCTCTGTGCGGTTGGAGGTAGTAGAGCTAGCAGCCTGCACAGTTCATTTCATCCTCCCTTCATTAGGCCACTGCTCATTGGCCTATAACATTGATAATTCATCTTGTGAATTATTCTCTTTGAGGATCATTAGTGGCAGATGATGACAAAAAAATTCTAAAATGATTTCATCACATTTTTGAATACCTCTGTCACCAACCCAGAGACCATATGCCCAAGAAACAAAAGCCAGTTTAATATTAGTAGAAGCCAACTATAATAAGAAAATCTGATTGTGCATCCAAAGTTATATACATCTACATATTTCAAAGCCAGAGAACCGCCCACTGTAGCTGACTTTGAAGAGATCCCATTTTGTGTGCTTATAGCCCCATCTTGGGTTCCTACAATGGTAATTTTTTTTTTTTTTTTTTTCGGGAATGTGTGGATGCTTGCAGAGGTAAGGGAGGATTGGAAGATAGGTAGGCAAATCCTTTTCACATGTGATTTTCTTTAGAGCAGGATGCTTGTGGACCCAAACCCACACCTGAGTCCCCTGCTCTTTAAAGGGAAAGAGCCTTCTCCAACTCGCCTCTCTTCTTATTTTCCTGTCTCTCCACAGTCCGAATCTGCTCCAAGTCTTATTTGACCCTGGAAAATGGGAAGGTTTTCCTGACGGGTGGGGACCTCCCAGCTCTGGACGGAGCCCGGGTGGATTTCCGGTGTGACCCCGACTTCCATCTGGTGGGCAGCTCCCGGAGCATCTGTAGTCAGGGCCAGTGGAGCACCCCCAAGCCCCACTGCCAGGGTGAGGGGAACAGCTGCCTGCATGCAGCTGATGAGGACGCTTGTGTGAGGATGGGAGTGGGGTGGGAATGGATAATGGGAAAGAATGGGGAGCTACAAAAATGTGGGGGAGGACATTGGAAAGGGGGAGATGAAAGTCCCTTTTTCCTCCATCACTTGCCTCAAACTTCCTCTTGCAGTCCCGGATATCCTCTGTAGGTTGTGGGCTTCCTTCCTTTACCTTTTAAAAAAGTCTTCTTCCTGCTCCCAATTCTTAAAGCCTCACGTTTTCTCTTTTCCTTTATGAATCTCACCTCTCTCACCTTCTTAAGGTTTAAATACTCCAATTTTCCCTTTCTCTAAACTTAGAACTTTCCATTGCATCACCCTCTTCTAGAATTGATCCCTCACCATTCCTTATATAATTAATTTATTGTAAAGTCTCAGAAATAAATCAAACATTGTACTGAGAAAAATGGAGAAGGAGAGCTCTGGGGGTGGAAACATATTAGGGTAAAAGACTTAAAATTGGAGGCAGCACTATCAGAAGATGAAGAACAACTCAGGGATGGGGTGGGAAGAAGACAGTCCTTTTCTATACCTCCCAGACAACCTCCATTATTCCCTAAGGGAATCAGTGTTGTGTCTGTCTACTTTTTTTTTTTTTTTTTTTTGCCATGTAATTCTACAAACTCTCCCTTTTCTAGGCACCTGAACTCTGCCATCTTATCTCCTGGGGTGCAGTCATCCCATTCCTATGCCTCATACTTCCTCTACCCTGGTAGATTCTTTCAAGATCCTTGGGCTTTACTTTCCTCACATAACTCAGTTATTCTGCTTCTGGTTTACCATTTTATTCTGGAAATGGAGAGTCCCATCCAGGGGTGGACTTATGACACTACCGAAACTTAGGCTTCAAGGTTTCTCACCTACAGGGCCCTCTTCCTGTGCTCTAATAATATAGAGGGCTCGATGGATATGTGTTCATATGGTAATAGGCTTTTGTAAAAATTGCAGAAATAAGATTTTAACAGCAATTGCTTAAAGCCAATTGTATGTGTAATTTTTTTCTTAAAGATTCCCAGTTTTGTAATATTCAGGCACCACAGAACCAAGATCTGCCCCAAACTTAGCTACCGGCATTACTGTCTCAAATTCTGTTGTTCTATGAAAACTCGAAGAAGAAAATAAGTCCTGATCCCCAGACCCCCCTTGCTCTTATCCCCAGGCACCCTCCCCTCAGAAACGCAGGCTTCTGCCCTCCCTGGTCTTCAGCATGGACAGGTGTGGGAGGGGGCTGGGGATCAGGCCAGGGAAGCTGGGCGCCAGTGGTAACTCTTCTCTGATCCCCGTCTTTCCTGCTGCCAGTGAATCGAACGCCACACTCAGGTGAGATGAGAAACCCTTACCGCGTGCACTGCAATGCCCTCCCCTTCACTCTGCACCCTCCACCCCCTGAAATTCTGCCCTTGAGGCTACGGGGCGGGGCGTCGTCCGTTGTCACCTTCCCCAACCCACCCCAGTTTGCGGCCACCCCCTTCCCTCCCTACCTGTTTCCTGCCTCCAGTCCCGGTTTTCCGGGCTGCGGTCCCTCCGTGTCCCTGCTTGGCTACACTTCCCTGGGCTCCACCTCCTCCCAGACTGCCTCGCCGGTGTCAGGCAGAGCCCAGCAGAGGGCGGCAGGGTGCTGGGAGACCCTGAGCTTCCACCACGTCTTCCCTGTGGGGTTTCTTGCGACCTTCTCTGGAACCTTTTCCAGCCTGCTGCCTCCTAGGATTTCACCTAATGGACTTCCTCAGCCCGTCCCACCCATCCCAACCCTGGCCAGGCCTCTTGCGCTCTTCCCCACATCCTTTCCTTCTGTGGACCCCTTCCTTGTCTTTTCTCAATTCCATGTCCCGTCTCCCTTTCTCAGGTTTCTGTCTACCCCGCCCCAGGCTCCCTTCCACGATCCCACCACTCCCTCAAACCAGTCTCCCTTCCGCACCCAACTCGTTCCCTCCAAAACCGTTTCCTCTCCCCCCATACCCTCAGTGCTTCACTGTATCGACTCATACTCCCACTTCAGACCTCAGGCGCCAGCCCCGTTTCTCTCCCGTCCCACTCGCATCCTTCCCTTCCTACCTCTGGTTCCTCCGTGCTTCAGCCTCCCGCTGCTCCCTCCGCCCACCCCGCCCTCCTGGCACGCCCCGTCCCCATTTCTCCTCCCCTCGGGTCCCCTTAAGTGAGATCCCTCCCTTCCTCTTTCGTTCCTTTCCTCTTCGAGGTTGCATCCCCCCTCCTCTCCCCTTCCCTCCCCTCCCCGCCCCTCCGACTGTCGCTCCCACCAAGGCACTCGCTTCCCTCCCCGCCCCCTTCTTGCCTCCCCAGCTCCCGCCCGCCCCCCCACCCCCCGCTGCCGCGCGCCGTCCGTGACGTCAGAGCCCCCTCCCAGCCCCACATCTCCCTCCTCCTCCTCCTCCCCTCCGTCGGTCAGTCAGTCCGCGAGGAGAGTCCGCGGTGGCGGCGACGGTGGCGAGAGCCGCGGGGGCTGTAGGAAGCCAACCTTCCCTGCTTCTCCGGGGCCCTCGCCCCCTCCTCCCCACAAAACCAGGGATGGAGGCGCCTCCCCGGCACCCTCTCAGCAGCCCTCCCCGGGAAAAGTGTCCCCCCTGAGCTCCTTCCGCTCCCCAACAGCTACCCCTGCCCCCCACGCCATGGGGCCAGGGGCCCCTTTTCCGCGGGTGGGGTGGCCACTGCTGCTTCTGGTTGTGATGGCGGCAGGGGTGGCTCCGGTATGGGCCTCACACTCCCCCCATCTTCCGCGGCCTCACCCGCGGGTCCCCCCGCACCCCTCCTCAGAACGGCGCGCAGTGTACATCGGGGCACTGTTTCCCATGAGTGGGGGCTGGCCAGGGGGCCAGGCCTGCCAGCCCGCGGTGGAGATGGCGCTGGAGGACGTGAATAGCCGCAGGGACATCCTGCCGGACTATGAGCTCAAGCTCATCCACCACGACAGCAAGGTAGCCCTGGACATGGGGGTGGGTGGGAGGTGGGGGTTTGCGGGGCAGGGGGCCAGCCAGCTGCACGCGCCTCCATCTGTCTGAGTCGTCTCTGGGATTGCGAGGCAGACCCCTCCCTTGTGTGACTGGCAGGAGATGGGCTGGAGGTGCAGGAGCTCGGGGAGAGTCGCAGGGGCTGGAGGTCCAAGATGAGCGTCTAGGGGTTCAAGATGGTTAAGCATGCTGCAAGGCAGACCCTTCTGCCCCGCTGCGGGAGTCTCCCAGAAGTGTAGGGGTTTCCGGAAACTGGTGGTGGATTTAAGGTATTGGGAGACACTGATCCTCTGAGGGAGTAAACTAACCCTGGAATGGGTTGGGGGTGGAGGGAATGTCAGAGGTGGGTAGCTGGATTGGGGGTTTACATTTACCATGGTAACAAGGTAAAGTCTTGGCGTAGGTTGGAGCTGAAAGGAATAGAGACAGAATGAGGAAAATTTTGAGAGACTTGAGAGCTCTAGTTTATTTATCATAACAAACAGCAAGGTAGTGGTGAGCCCTACCTGACTCCTTCTCATCTCTCTATTTCCAACCCTGTTGAGCATTCCCAGACTGTGGGATAGATGGCATATGGAGACTGGGGAAGGCTAATGATCAAGAGGTGGGCAAAAGCACTGGGAAAATGATTTGGATTGGGGATCCACATGGGAGCCCCCACAATAGCATGGGGATGGAGAAGAGTCAGCATATAGGGAGAAGAGAACAGAAAAGAATGGCAGTGGGGGAGAGGGGCAAGGAGGTAGGGTGGGGATAATGAGAGATCTTGGGGCACCCTATGGAACTTGGGTCCTGACCTTATCTTCCCTTATAGCATTGTGGCCTCTAGGATGTGAGAAGGGAAATGGGATTTAGGGAATAGGGAGGTGAGTTGAGGGAGAGAGAAGGTAAGCAAATTTGTGTCCAGGGGTATTAGGGGATAGCTTATAATGAGGTTCCTTTCCCACCCCTGCCCTACATGAATAATTGGGGGTGCGGGAAAGGATGTGACACAGGGAAGGAGATTTAAGACCTCAAATTTATCTTTGCTGACATGGGGCCCCAGAGACTTAAGGAATTGGGTTAGGGTGAAATAGAGTACAGAAGGTGAGAATTTGGTGATCTTACCAAAGATCAACCTTGGGGTGATCCAAGGGTTTGTATTCATTCTTTAGAACGTCACTATACACCTAGAAATAGGTGTGTGTGTGTGATAGGTGTGTGAGGGGACAGAAGTGAGGTTGAAAGTAGGGTACTTGAGGAGAAGAGAGCACAAGAATTGTCAGGAGCTTGGAGAGAGAACTTCAAATCCCCTTTGACTGTTACTTTCTCATGGTTCTCAACCTTCAGTGTACATAAGAATCACCAGAGGAGTTTGTTAAAAATACAGATTTTAGCTCCTTGGTCAGGGATGAATCCCAAGTATTTATCTGTATTTTTACCAATAGGCATCCTGTCTTGGTGAATTCCTGAGCTGTAAGCTAACCCCAGAATGCCTATAGGAAGAGCAGGAGGGTACAGGAAAATAATTAGGTATTAGGGGATGGGAGGCAGGAAGAGAAATAGAGGATCAGATCTGGTAGAGGGTCAGACTCGGTCAGAGAGATCACTGGCTATGGGGAGTGAGTGTGAAGAAAATTACCGGGAGAGATGGGTGCAGGCTTTATGATAGGGGATCACAGGAGATAGGGGAGGCCTGGCTGTGAGCTCAAACTCATCCACCATGACAGGTGATTCCCTGGAGGTGGTGGGAAGCAGACGCGGGAACTGGGAGAAGGGAACTGGAGGAGAACATACCAGAGGCAGCAAGCGGGGCTGGATGGGAAGGCAGAGGAACCGGAATGTGTCAACTGGAATAAGTCGGTTTCCTGCCTGCAAATCCAGATCATTGCAAGAGCAAAGAGAGGGAGGAGAACTAAGGAAGTCTATTGGGGAGGGGGAGAGAATCTCGTGGTGGAGAGAATCTGCAGTGATGAACAGTGTGTGGAAGAGGGAAAGGGTTGCAAGAAAAGGTAGATAAGAAATCAGGAAACAAAATGGGGGGCATGCATTGCCCTGTTGATATGTATCTTATATGTTCTTGTATGTCCTCATTATTCCTATTAACCCTGTCTTTAGAGGAGAAGTGGAGGGGCACCGAGGGGCTGTAGGAGAAGCTGGGAGCAGGATCTGGAGTAATAAATGTGGGGAGAGTGCAGGAAGGTGGGTCCTGAGAATGGTAAAGATTTACAAAGTTGCCTTAGTGGGAGGCATAAAGAGAAAACCTTCCAATGTTGTTGAACACTGCCCTTGGCCAGGGTGAGGGTAGGGTGGGCAACAGAGTTCTCAGTGAGTGCTGGTTCTTCAGATTCCAACAGCTTCCCTTGTTTCCCCCTTCTCCAACTTCCCACCGTGTCCCAAATGTCAGGCCTCAGTGGGAGGTAAGCAGGCTCCAGAGTGCTTTCTTTATTTCCTTTCTACTTATCCTCTCCTCCCCGCAACATTTCACCTTCCTCAGTCCCCTGAGCCCCCTGTCTGTGTCCCCTCTGCCCTGGCTCCCCACTGGCTGCCATTTTGTCTTCACATGCACTGAGGTTCCAGCAGCTTCTGAAATGTCATATATCAGCAGGAAGGGAACAGGCAGTGGGAGACCCAAGGCTGGCTCTTCCTCCCCCATTTCCCCTCCTCCCAGGCTTCCTTTCTTCTCTGGCTTTCTGCTTGTTTACTTTCCCTAGCTCCAAGCCTCTCTTTAAGGCACCTCTCAAATTGTCTGGTTTCTTGAGAGTTCCATTCTATTCATTCTCTCTGTTCTTTCCTCATCCTACATTCTTCCCCACTTCCACCCCCCAGTGTCTTTTTTTCTAATGGACCTGTCAAATGTCAGGGCCCAGCAGGAGGGATGGATCACTGAGCGGGACCCCCTACTGGTCTTGTTCCTGTTCTCTCTTTACTTATCACTAGCTCTGAAAAGAGAAGAGGGAGGAAACAAAGGGAAGGTGGGGAGAAGGGGTTTGAAGAGGTGAGGAAGGGATTTTCATAATATGGCTTTGAGCAAGCTGCCTGAGGACATGGAAAGAGTTTACCATATTCCTACTGACTCTTTTCTACCCACTGGTGTTTGGATCATAGAAACATGGGGTAAAGGGCCTGGTGACAAAGGGAAGGGTCTGAGGGTGAGCTGAACGGAGGTAAGGTGATATGTTCATTAATACCAAAGGAGGGGTATGCAGGAGAGGTGATGGGTAAGGCTCCAGATGAAAGACAGAGAAGGAAGTTTAATGAAAGAGGAGAAAAAAGACTCTTGACAGGAAGAGATGCTAGAAAGGAGAAGAAAATGGTAATTAATGATGAAAGTGAGTAGTTGAGAAAGGAACTAGTTTGTTTGAGAAAGATAAGAGTAGGAATTGCAGACAGGGGAGGGGCCCCAGGAGAGCTTGCCCTCATCTCTTCTCTTGTCTTTCAGTGTGATCCAGGCCAGGCCACCAAGTACCTGTATGAGCTGCTCTACAACGACCCTATCAAGATCATCCTTATGCCTGGCTGCAGCTCTGTCTCCACGCTGGTGGCTGAGGCTGCTAGGATGTGGAACCTCATTGTGGTAAGTAGGGCTATGGGGGTCAAAAGATGGGGTCATTCCCTTTTGAGCTCTACTAAAGGGAAGATCGCGATTGCGGGTTTGTATTGAAAAGATTGCAGGGGACCTGCTTCTAAGATTCAGAGTCCTCTGCAGACCTGAGCTAGGCAGCTTCCTAGCAACAGTGGCCTGACAGTACTGCAGCTGACCTCCTTCTTCAGAAGGAATTGAAATTAGATCAGTGAAAGAGCATCCCGATTGTGAGGGGTGCGTGGGCCTTTGAGAATCACTTTTCCTTAGGCAGACCAGAGGTGGGGAGGTTTGGAGAGAGTAAAGTAGAGAAACTGAAAGACAGAAAGAGGGTTAAAGGAACTCTTAGCCACGCTTGGTGTCCTCAGTGAACAGACCCTGTTGCACTCACTCTCCCTGCCCCACAGCTTTCCTATGGCTCCAGCTCACCAGCCCTGTCAAATCGGCAGCGTTTCCCCACTTTCTTCCGAACGCACCCATCAGCCACACTCCACAACCCTACCCGCGTGAAACTCTTTGAAAAGTGGGGCTGGAAGAAGATTGCTACCATCCAGCAGACCACTGAGGTCTTCACTTCGGTGAGGAGGGGTTGGGCAAGGGGTAAAGGGACATAAGCTCTAATTCCAGCACAGGGAGATGTGATGCGAGATTCACTTTTAGAGGCGAGAGCTTGATTCTTCATTAAAAGAGAACACATTTCTTGAGGATTAAGTGCATGTTCTTTCTGTAGCCAGGGGAAAGAATGAGTTGAGTTTTTGGAATCCTCTCTGTCTTTATGATTTCATGATTTTTTTCCCCTGTTTAATGCCGTGTTCCCGACAGACAGACCCAGAATGACTCAGTTCTGTTAAAGTAGGTTCAATCCAAAGTGGAGGCAAGAGATGGGAGGGAAGATGAGATAGGAATCCAGGAAGGCAGCAGATTCCAGAGGCTCTCAAGGGGGGTGGTGGGTGGGTGCGAATGGGAACAGAGGGGATGGAGCCGGTGGATTACAGGGGAGAGAAGGAGAGGAGAAAGAGAAAGAGCGAGAGAGAGAGAGAGAGAGAGAGAGAGAGAGAGAGAGAGAGAGGAGAATGGGGGAGAGGAGAGAGAGGGGCAGACGGACAGCTGCATGGGTCTGGTAGTTGGCACTAAGAGAGAGAAGCCAACAGACAAGGAAAGGTTGAGTGGGGAGAGGGAGATTTGGGGAGGTAGAGAGGAAATACAGGCTCTACATCTGAAGAAGGCAGTCTGCTCCCTTCCTTTTGTTCTATTCTTTGGGTCTTCTATCCACTGTGTTCAGTGGCCCTTTAATCCTCCCCCACTTTCGCTCTGATTCAGACCATTCTTTGTCTGTCTGCCCACTTGCCTCTTGAGGTTGACATCATGCTGTCTGTCCTAGTCCTCGCCTTGTCTTTTCCTGGTTCCTCTATGTTTCTTTCCCCCATCTTTGCCTTCAGTGGTAGGAGTGGGTGAATGGAGTGGCTTCCCCCACACAGAGCCTCAGCAGGGGCTCATCATTCACCTTCCCACTTGGAAGCCATATCCTAAGACCAGACGCCTTCCTGAACTCCTCACTCCAGGGACAGAAGCTGTTGAAGGAAGGTTCAGAATGGCTGTGTCTTTGCTCTATCTGAGTACTGCTCTGAAATCCCCAGTTAACCTCTCTGGTCTTTATTCCCTCATGCACCTGTGTTTTTCCAACTTGTTTTTCATTCCCACCCAAGACTCTGGACGACCTGGAGGAACGAGTGAAGGAGGCTGGAATTGAGATTACTTTCCGCCAGAGTTTCTTCTCAGATCCGGCTGTGCCTGTCAAAAACCTGAAGGTCAGGTGGCTGGAAGTGATGGGCTCTGTTTACAGAGGGACCAAGCTGGGGGACAGGGGCTGGTTGGAGAGGAAAGCAAGGCGGGGGCAGGTTTTGATTCTCTGAGGCAATAGCATCTCCTGGGGAAGTTTAGCTCCATCTTCCAATTGACGTTTATCCACTATGCATTGAGCGTTACCGTGCACTAAGCACTTTGGGATGGGAAATCAAAGCTGCGAAGATGCCTGGCTTAGCCCCTCAGGCATTCCCAGATGTCCCTCAGGAGCTATTTCTCTCTCTGTTCTGTAGCGCCAGGATGCCCGAATCATCGTGGGACTTTTCTATGAGACTGAAGCCCGGAAAGTTTTTTGTGAGGTGGAGTTGGATCTGAAGAGGGAGGGGCACTGGGTGGGAATTCCCCTTGGTTTTCTTGTGGGGCCTCCTCTCGGCATCTGTGCCTGAGTTGATAGCATATGATCTGAGGTGACGATTCATAGGATGTCTCTGTTGTCTCTGACTGCATCCCTTGTCTGCACACACATGATGCTTTCTTCAGATCTCATTTTTCTACTGCTTTGTGTTTCCCGAGAAGCCTATGAATTCCATCTGTCCTGATAGACTGGAAAAGGCCACTCAGAAATACAGGGACTGGGGAGTAACTTAGAAGGAGGAATTGTCAGCCTTTCCTACCATCCCCAAGACTTGCAGATTTCTCTTTGTAGTTCTACTGCTCTTCCCTGGTTCCCAAGAGGCTAAATAGTGTCAAGTGAGATAAGACAAAAACAAACAAACGAGCAAACAAAAACCCAGCCATCCTCCTCTGTATTCAGGTGTACAAGGAGCGTCTCTTTGGGAAGAAGTACGTCTGGTTCCTCATTGGGTGGTATGCTGACAATTGGTTCAAGATCTACGACCCTTCTATCAACTGCACAGTGGATGAGATGACTGAGGCCGTGGAGGGCCACATCACCACTGAGATTGTCATGCTGAATCCTGCCAACACCCGCAGCATTTCCAACATGGTGAGAGTGTGGGGACTTGCAGGCTGGCACCTGGGAGGGTGGAGGGGACTGAGGGAGGCTTGCAGGGGAGAGGGTGCCAGGGAGAGGGTGTGGAATTTGGATATAAGGGAGAAGAGGGCGCTGTGCCCACCCTGGACTTGTCTGCATTATGTTTCCTGTGGATCCTACCTTTGCTCTGACTTCCTTGGGTAGGAGAGAGAGAGAGAAAAAAAAAGATAGAGTTGTATGTTCAGTGGGTTCCTAATGAGTGGAAGGGCTGTTACCATGGAGACGAGGAGCAGTTGGTGAGAAGTCAGAGGAGGAACCGGCGTTAATGATAATATGGATGCTGTATACGCAAGCACACCTTTACAGGAGCGCTGTGTCTGGGCAGGATTGCATTTTATTTTCTTGGTGATTTACGTTAGTACTTTAGAGTTGCTTAATATTCACTCATGATTGATATGCAATTAGCTTGGATCCTGTTGCTTTTTTTAATGATTCTTTTTTTAGAATTTTATATGGAGAAGGGGCTTTTGAAATCATTTAGCCCCAGACAGCTGGTTAATGACAGACTTGGAGCGAGCAGGCGCATTCTCTGATTTGGGAGGGCTGGGGCAGCCCTGCAGCTGAGGGGCAGAAGTGAGTGTGGGTGTAGGCGTAGGGGAAGAGGCTTCTTTACTGCTCAGCACTACATTGTAAAGAGTACGGGAATTTGGGATAAGCTCGATACGTCCACCTATGTGTCTGCTTATAGTACCAAGTGTGTACCTGCTTTGGAGAACATGCTAGGGGTGAGTTAATGGTTGTAAAGCCCCCAAATAGCTTGATTTAAAAAGTTTTACTAACAGTGGCATTTATGTGGCGCTTAGATTCATGATTTCAGGGATCCTAACAGCAATACTCTGATATGGACTTATTATTTACATTTTGTAGACCAGGAAAATGAGACTCAGAGTGGTTTAATGACTTGTCTCAGGTCATGCAGCTACTCAGCAGTCCAGCTGGAGTTGAATCCTAGTTAAATCTGACTCCAAACTGCTCTGCCTCATCACTTCCCATGGAAAACTATAAAGCCTGACTAAAAAGTTTGTACTTTTATCTGCTAACACTTTTTAGCTACTGGCAGTTTCTAAGCAAAGGAGAAATAAGATTTAGGAAGTTGACTCTGGTGGTGCGTTGTGATGAAAGATCTGCTGCCACATGGACTCTGGTCATGCACACTGTTTTGGGACATTCTAAGTGGACTCTATGTTTTAAGGTATGTTAGTTGAAAAATACAATGAAAAAATTTTGGAAGATCACTTTCCCGTAGAGTACCCAAGAGGTGAGTCATCCCTAAAACCTGGGAAAGTATTGGAATTGGCTACCAAAGCCAGAAAGGCTTGTTGGTGCCCTGAGCCCAGGACCTGCCGATCATTGATTCTGTCTTACAGCAGGGAGCTAGAGGAGGCTGACAGAAAACAGGGATTTGGCTGGGTCTGGTGGCTCACACCTGTAATCCCAGCATCTTGGGAAGCCAAGGCAGAAAGATCATTGGAGCCCAGGAGTTCAAGACCAGCCTGGGCAATATAGTGAGACCCCCAGCTCTAAACAAAAAGAGAGAGAGAGAGAACAGAGAGTTGGTTAGGAACATAGAGGGACACCTGAGCGTTGGGGCAGGAAGACTTGGAAGGTCCCTTTCTGGCTTTTTGTCTCTAGAGAAAGATAGAGTCCGTAGGGCTTCCAATGGGACCAGCCTAAAATGCCAATGGGGAAGCCAATATTTTCTGAAGAGGATAGAAGCAGTCTTAACAACAGCCTAGGGGCGGGAGAGATTATAGATGAATCAAACAGCACCAATAGAAGTGGATCAAAGTAAGGGTTGGACTTAGGGGGCCGGAGCCATGGAGACTTAGAAAAGAAGCACAGTTGCTTTTATTCCCTAAGGATGGCCTTACATTTAGATCAGTAGTTCTCAAACTTTAACGTTCATCAGAACCACCTGGAAAGGTAGTACACAGGTTACCAGGCCCTTCCCCTGGAAATTCTGATTCAGGAGATCTGGGCTAGGGCCTGAGAAATATTTCTAGTAAGTCCCTGGGGATGCTGATGCTACTGGTCTGGGGATCACACCTTGAGAACTGTTAGTTAGGGTAGTGGTTTTCAACCAGAGGCTACCCTATCTGGAGGCAGTTTTGGTTGTTACAGTTGAGGGTAGGGGATGGGGAGGGATACATGCTCCTGATATCTAATGTGTTGAAGCCAAAGATGATTCTAAACATCCTACAAAGCACAGTCCCTGACAACAAACAATTATCTTGCTCAAAATGTTAATAAATAGTGCAGAGAGTGAGAAACCTTAGTTTAGAGAAAACATCTTTAGGGGCCATATGTGGAAATGGAGAGTAGGTTAGGGTGGTTTTAGAGAAATGTAACTGTGGGATAGAGGGGAATGTGGGAGGTGGCATCCTGGAGATTAGATTTTGAGGAAATCCTGATTGGGGTAGAGATCCCATCAGACCTAGGACCAATACAAGCTAAAAAGCTACCTCAAGATACACATTCTAGCCCACTGTCAAGCATTCATTCTTGAGAGCCAGACGAGGATTTGCACTTGGCTGATTAACTAATTGCTATGGGTTGAGGGGTCTTTATTGTTCAGATTTCCTTAAGCTGCAGAGTAGAGTTTCTGTTTGACAATCTATAGCTGTATCTTTACTGACTCAAGGGGGAAGCATTCTACTCTTCTCTACTCTTGGGGTGGCAGGAGCAATGGTGCCCCCGGTGGTTAGGCGTGTTTGTGGTAGTGACCTGGCGTGAGCACAGAGTATGACGACCTGGGCAGGGGACCGCATCATGCTGAGCAGATTAATCCCTTTCCATCTGGGTGATTTTTTTTATGCTGTATTTACGTTGAACTGAAGATTGAATAGACCAATCTTTCAATTTGAAACTAAGGACTACTCAAAGTATTAGCCTAGCCGCTATTTGTGCAGATGCTCTTGGAGAGAGGTGGTCTCACGTACAGAGACTGTGTAGGGTGGCTGGTAAAAGTATGGATTAGCTCTGCTACTCACTAGCAGTATAATTTTTTTCAGGCAAGTTATATAACTCTTCTCTGCCTCAGTTTTCTTATCTCTAAAATGGGAATAATAACACCTCATTGGATTGTTTGAAGATTAAATAAGGTGATATAGGTTCCCTAGGAAAATGCTTGATACATACTAAGGACTGTAAATGTTAGCCATCATCATCATCATCCTGTGTAAGGAGGGTTTGATATCAATGAAACATTTCAACAAAAGAGTTAAGAGGACTCAGTGATTTGAAAGGGTCTAATGTGATTCCAAGGCTTCAGTCCCGTTTCCTGGGAACTGTTTGGGAGTAAGGAAAAATTGAGCTTCGTCTTGGATATTTTGATTTTGAAAGTATTCATCATCCATTTATAAATGCCTCAGAGTCAGTTAGAAATATGGACTTGAGGCCAGGCGCAGTGGCTCACGCCTATAATCCCAGCACTTTGGGAGGCCGACGCAGGTGGATCACAAGGTCAGGAGTTCAAGACCAGCCTGGCTAACATGGCGAAACCCTGTCTCTGCTAAAAATACACAAATCAGCTGGGTGTGGTGTTGCGTGCCTGTAATCCCAGCTACTCCGGAGGCTGAGGCACAAGAATCTCGTGAAACCAAGAGGTTGCAGTGAGCCAAGATCGCATCACTGCACTCCAGTCTGGCAACAGAGCAAGACTCCATCTCAAAAAAAAAAAAAAAAAAGAGAGAAAGAAAGAAGAAAACAAAGAAAAGAAATATGGACTTGAAATATTGAAATATTTGGCTGAAATTATAGAACTGAGTATCAGTAACAAAGATGAGGTTGAGAGTCAAGGAAATTCACATAGAAAAAATGTAACTTACTTTATACCCAGCATTTTTATACATGTTCTAATTTCATTCCACACTATTTTAGATAGTATTATTCTCATTTTAAAGCTGAATAACCAACTGGTGAGGTTTAATAACTTTTTTGAGATTTCATTGCAGGTAAAATGATTAGAATATGAATTCATCCCTTTATCTATCCAACAGACTTTTATTTTTATTTTTTTTTGAGATAGAGTATCCCTCTGTTGCCCAGGCAGGAGTGCAGTGGTGCAGTCACTGCAGCCTTGACCTCCTGGGCTCAAGCCATCCATCCACCTCAGCCCCTCCTAAGTAAGCTGGGATCACTGGCATATGCCACCAAGTCTGGCTAATTTTTTTTTTTTTTTTTTTTTCTTGAGATGGAGTTTTGCTCTGTTGCCTAGGCTGGAGTGCAATGGTGCGATCTCAGCTCACTGCAACCTCTGCCTCCTGGGTTCAAGCGATTCCCTGCCTCAGCCTTCTGAATAGCTGCGATTTTGGCACACATGCCCAGCTAATTTTTTTTGTATTTTTGGTAAAGATGGGGTTTCACCATGTTGGTCAGGTTGGTCTTGAACACCTAACCTCGTGATTCTCTCCTCGGCCTCCTGAAGTGCTGGGATTACAGGCGTGAGCCATTGCACCCAGCCAAGTCCGACTAATTTTTTTTTTTTTTGAGATGGAGTCTCGCTCTGTTGCCCAGGCTGGAGTGCGATTGGCATGATCTCCGCTTACTGCAACCTCTGATTTTTGAGTTCAAGCGATTCTCCTACCTCAGCCTCCCAAGTAGCTGGGATTACGGGAGCCCACCAACACACGCAGCTAATTTTTGTATTTTTAGTAGAGACGGGGTTTCACCAGGTTGGCCAGGCTCTCTGGAATTCCTGACCTCAGGTGATCCACCTGCCTTAGCCACCCAAAGTGCTGGGATTACAAGCATGAGCCACCGAGCCACTGTGCCCAGGCTGACTTGTTTTTTATAAAGCCTTTTTAAAATAAAAATTTTTCTTTTTCTTTTTTTTTTTTTTAAAGACAGAGCCTTGCTCTGTTGCTCAGGCTGGAGTGCGGTGGCATCATCTCAGCTCACTGTAACCTCCACTTCCCGAATTGAAGTGATTCTCTAGCCTCAGCCCTCAGCCTACTGAGTAGTTGGGACTACAAGTGCACACCACCATACCCAGCTAATTTTTTGTATTTTGGTAGAGATGGGGTTTCACCATGTTGCCCAGCTGGTCTTGAACTGCTGAGCTCAGGCAGTCTGCCCACCTCGGCCTCCCAAAGTGCTAGGATTATAGGCATGAGCCACTGTGCCTGGCTTTTTTTTTTTTTTAAAGCAGTTTTAGTTTCGCCAGGCGCAGTGGCTCAAGCCTGTGATCCCAGCACTTTGGGAGGCCGAGACGGGTGGATAACGAGGTCAGGAGATCGAGAGCATCCTGGCTAACACGGTGAAACCCTGTCTCTACTAAAAAAATACAAAAAAAAAAAAAAAAAAAACTAGCTGGGCGATGTGGGGGGCGCCTGTAGTCCCAGTTACTCCGGAGGCTGAGGCAGGAGAATGGCGTAAACCCGGGAGGTGGAGCTTACAGTGAGCTGATATCCGGCCACTGCACTCCAGCCTGGGCGACAGAGCGAGACTCCGTCTCAAAAAAAAAAGCAGTTTTAGTTTCACAGCAGAATTGAGATGAAGGTACAGAGACTTCCCATATACTCCCCACATGCGTAGCCTTCCACATTATCAACATCCTCCACTAGAGTGGTACGTTTGTTACAACTGATGAACCGACATTGATACATCATAATCACCCAAAGTCCATAGTTTACATTAGAGTTCACCCTTGGTGTTATATATTCTGTGGGTTTGGACAAATGTATAATGATGTGTATATGTACTGTTAAATACTTTACAGAGTATTTTCACTGGCCTTATCCAATGGACATTTATTGTGACTTCATTATGGTTGGGCACAGTGCTAGACGCTGATGATTAAGAAAGGGATGGGATTTGATCTTGTCCTCAAGGGTAGAACCCAGGCCCATTCTACCCTAGGGCAGAACCCAGGCATCTTCAAAGCCCAGGCTGCTTCAAATCCCAATGTAGTAGCCACTGCTCTACACTGCCTGTGCCCTTTGCATATCTCACTTCTCCATCTCTCTAGAAAGTTGGAGAAAAAGTGAGCAAGGCATGAGGAACAAAGTTATTTATTTATTCTTCATTCATCTATTTATTCTTTCATTAGTGTATGTGTTAATACATTCCAAACCCAAACAATTACTTGTATGGTCCCTTGTGTGTTACTTGTGGTTTCCCAAGAAGTAGTTGCTAAGCTTTTCCTTGTATGGTTTCTGTGAGGTAAGGAAGGAGTGATGTGATTTTCTCCAGTATGTAGAATGTAGTTCCAAGAGGTTAAATAATTTACCTACAGTTATTTAGCCAAACAAGGTTACTGCAAGGTATATGAAGTCCTGTCTCTTGACCCAGTTCATGAGAGAGTTAAAGCTAATTCTTTTTAGCTTTCTTGGAAAAAGAAGGTTGAGTGTTAGGAGGGGTGTGGGTAGGATTGAGTAATGGACTTCAAAAATGTGAAGGATATTTCTGTAGTTTTCAGTCTTCCGAAAGCCCTCTAAGAGGAAGTGAACTGAAAGCACACAAGAATGGCAAGAAGTTAGCACGCTGAAGAAAATTCCTCCTGGTTGGCAAGCAGAGTGAGAAGACTGTGCTATCACCTTTTCTAGAATCTTTCAGAATTGTAGGAGCTGTTAGATCCTGGGTTAAAACTCTATGAAGAAAGTCAGAAGGATCAGAGAACATCAATGTCACAACTCTTCATTGGAATATCCATCTCCCCCTTTACTCTAGCTCTACCTTCCATCCTTTGCCACTCATTATCCAGAGTGTTTATTTGTCAAACTTCTCTGTTTGCAGTTCTGAGCTAGCAACTATACACACTAAGACCGCTGGACACAGCTAATCCCTGCTCTAGTCTAGTAGCTTCCGATCTAAGGCAGACACATGGGTATAGTTAAAGATTTTGAATGTACATATGCCCAATCTGACAACAGTAACACAAACCATCCATTCAAGTAGAAGTGTTTGAGCCAGAGTTGGATTGCACCCCTTCCCCCACACCCACACACATTTCAGTTCTTTCCTTATGATTTTTTCCTCCCAAGACATCCCAGGAATTTGTGGAGAAACTAACCAAGCGACTGAAAAGACACCCTGAGGAGACAGGAGGTTTCCAGGAGGCACCGCTGGCCTATGATGCCATCTGGGCCTTGGCATTGGCCCTGAACAAGACATCTGGAGGAGGCGGCCATTCTGGCGTGCGCCTGGAGGACTTCAACTACAACAACCAGACCATTACCGACCAAATCTACCGGGCAATGAACTCCTCGTCCTTTGAGGGTGTCTCTGTGAGTTACAACAACTTCCTTTATACTCCCCTGTCTTCCCAATCTCAAGAGAGACTCCCGAGAAGCACCTTCTACAAACATGCATTCTCTGTTTTTCTTAGTTACTTCTTTGCAATAATCAGTCTCCAAACAGAGAAATAGGGATCTTCAAATTCGAAAAACCCATCAAAGACTGGAGGGAAAAAAAGGATGTATTCCTTTTTTTTTTTTTTTTTTTTTTTTTTTTTTTGAGACGGAGTCTTGCTCTGCTGCCCAGGCTGGAGTGCAGTGGCCGGCTCTCAGCTCACTGCAAGCTCCGCCTCCCGGGTTCACGCCATTCTCCTGTCTCAGCCTCCCGAGTAGCTGGGACTACAGGCGCCCGCCTCGTCGCCCGGCTAGTTTTTTGTATTTTTTAGTAGAGACGGGGTTTCACGGTATTAGCCAGGATGGTCTCGATCTCCTGACCTCGTGATCCGCCCGTCTCGGCCTTCCAAAGTGCTGGGATTACAGGCTTGAGCCACCGCGTCCGGCCTTGTATTCCATTTTTTTAAACCCCTCCCCTCATTTCTTTTCAAACTAGTCTGAGTATTCATGAGTCAGATGAGAATTGTAGGATTTTGAAAGACAAAACAGTCTGAAAGGTCATCTTCTTATTCCTTTTAAAATGAAAAGATTAGTTTCCAGAGAGATTTGCTGACTTGCTTAGGCCACACAACCAGAAGCCTGCTGGTGTTCTGTCTGGGGGTTTTTTCCCATTCAAATCTCATGAGTGAAGCTCCTTCTCCAAAGAATAATGTTTCTAAAATCTAGGGTATGGGCATCTGGGGTGTGTCCTATATGCAGGCAAATGCCATAAATAGCATTCATTCAGAGGCTCAATTACATCAAAAACAGAAGGATTTAAAGAGTCCCTGATGTTCTCTTTCACTCCTGCTTTTATCCCCTTTGCCTTCCTCCACATGTTTCTTCCCTCAGGGCCATGTGGTGTTTGATGCCAGTGGCTCTCGGATGGCATGGACGCTTATCGAGCAGCTGCAGGGTGAGTACTGGGGCAGGAGGGGACTGGACATGGGGGCCCGGCTGGGGCTGGGCTGGGATGCCACCTGGGGAAGAATATCACAGAATCACAAGATGGCCCTGGCACCTTCCCACTTCTGCCCTTTTCTTTTAACCCTGTTCATCAAGCTTGTAAATAATAATAATAAAAAGCTTAGCTACAAGAAGATTGATGTCTTTGAGTTGCACTGGTTTTGCTCTCGAAAAGAGGTGTGTAGGCTGGGTGTGGTGGCTCATCCCTGTAATCCCAGCACTTTTGGGAGGCCAAGGCGGGCAGATCATGAGGTCAGGAGTTTGAGACCAACCTGACCAACATGGTGAAACCCTGTCTCTACCAAAAATACAAAAAAAAAAAAAAAAAAAAAAAAAAAAAAAATTAGCTGGGTGTGGTGGTAGGCACTTGTAGTCCCAGCTACTTGGGAGACTGAGGCAGGAGAATCATTTGATCCCAGGAGGCAGAGGTTGCAGTGAGCCGAGATCATGCCACTGCACTCCAGCCTGGGTGACAGAGTGAGACTCTGTCTCAAAGAAAAAGGTAAAGAAAAGAGGCGTGTAAATTAAAAACAGCTACTCTCTTTCCCAGTGGCTTCCATTAATTTCACAAATTTCCCCTGGAGTGGCTTGGGTTGAGAGGTTGATGACCTGTCAGTTAGACTCAAGAAAGCTGAATCTAGGAGAACTGCTACATTTTTTTAAGGGAATCCACCAAATTTCCTTGATGTGTAAACTATCATTTCTAATTTATCTTCAGTGTGTATAGCTTGGCTTTTATAGATTGTATTTTCTTGAAACTTAGCACACTTAGGTATTTGCAGAACTTCTAGGAGTTAATTTTTCTGCTCCACCCGGCTCTCAGTCTTTTATGGCATGGCCAAGAGAGCTATTTCTTGGCCTCCTGTGAAAAGTTTCTTTCTTCCTTTCTCCCCACCTCCACATCCTCTCAGCTTCTCTTTGTATCCAGGACAAGAGGAAGTGGACTTCAGCCATGGTGAAAGGAGTGTGAGTTGGCTTTTGAAGGAAAAGTTATGGTAACGGAAACAGTTCTAGAACAGAAATCTTAGAAGTGACCAAATTTTACTCAATGGCGCTTTAAGAGGCAGATATAACTTATCCAAGGAATTAAAACCCAAGCCAACGGAAGAGAATGTTCTAAAATTAAAATGAAAGCCACTGGGAAAATAGAGCCTGCCCATCATGAGAGGAAGAATAAGCAGAAATATGTGTAAAGCTTTAGAAGCCAAAATCAAAGTGAGAGACATCTCACCGAGAGAGGTGTGAGGAATGGAATAGGTGGCAGACATGTTGTGGAGCCTCCTCACTGAAGACTTTTAAACATAGATATTCTTATTTATTTGAGTTGCCTTAGGAACCACCTTATATTGCTTTTAAGTCATGTTGCTGATTCAAGCAACTCGTAGGTCCTTCCAAGCATCCTTTAGGGCCTCAGGTGAAAATAAAATCAGATATAGCCATGCAAAGCTCTAGGAAAGTGGGAAGTTGAAAATGCCTAGGATCAGCTCTTTGGCTCCCTGTGGTCACTCCTTTTATTGTCGTCTGCTCAGGTGGCAGCTACAAGAAGATTGGCTACTATGACAGCACGAAGGATGATCTTTCCTGGTCCAAAACAGATAAGTGGATTGGTGAGTGGACCTTGTTTGTATTTTCCTTCAGCCCCTCTGGACAATCAAGGGAAAAAGTCATGCCTTTGAGTGAGGATGGAATGGTGGAGACTATTAGGTTGGTATGTGGCTGGCAGCTGGGCTAGGAGAAAGGGTTAAGTGAGAGTGAATACAACCCCTAAGGCGTGGGTAGGGGAGACTGGTGTATTTGGAGAGGGAATAGGCGGTGGTTATACTATTTTTAATAGTACATTGCTGGGGTAACTGGGGATTAGAGGCAGGGGGTGGGCAGAGGGCGGGAAATGGAAACTCCATTTGGGTTTCCCAGATGTCCTGGTGTCTTGATATATTTGAACCAGCTACTTCAAGCCCAGAGCTGTCTCTTTGTCTGTCTCTTTAGTTTAATGGTTGCTTAAACTATGGAGGAGGAGGGAAAACCTCATGTAATTGTCATCTTCCAAAATGTGCTTGTTATTTTTATATGCATTTTTAAAAATTTTCC
Source organism: Rhinopithecus roxellana (assembly GCF_007565055.1). Classification (NCBI taxonomy): domain Eukaryota; kingdom Metazoa; phylum Chordata; class Mammalia; order Primates; family Cercopithecidae; genus Rhinopithecus; species Rhinopithecus roxellana. The sequence continues at coordinate 22,760,210 of NC_044552.1, read as the reverse complement.
TATTTTTATGTAATTTTAGAGGTACACGTGCAGTTGTGTTACATGAATATATTGCATAGTGGTGAAGTCTGGGCATTTAGTGCACCTGTCACCCAAATAGTGTACATTGTACCTAATAGGTAGCACTTCATCCCTCAAAATATACTTTTTAAAGAGGGAAAGTAAGCAGTTATTCTTTGTGTGTTTGGCCTAAATGATAGGACATAGGAGAGAATCTGAAGGGGGACAAAAGGAAGGACCTACTGATAAAAAAAAGGCTCCTTGAGAATGAAGGGGAGGCCCAGCCATTGAAGATGGCTGCCATCTGCCCTGCCCAGTGGAAATCTAGTCATTCCCAGCACTGCTGGAGTTTTGCCCTTTTTTTTTTTTTTTTTTTTTTTATAATTTGAATTTAGGACAGTGTTCTGAGTTGCTATAAATGCTGCATGGCCTAAATTATTCTTAAAAAAAATACTAAGCAAATTGAAATTAGATTTTTGGTGAACTCTGACAAATTTGAACCCGTAATAATAACTGGAAAACATCTTTGGGAATATCACCTTGCCAGGATTAAAATTTCAGATTAGTTTTCCTTCTTTTTTTTTTTTTTTTTTGTCTTAAGATTAGGTGTCCACACTAGATACTTCAAGGCCTTTTTAGCTTTATGATTCAATAATTGTCGTTTGAAACTTTGATTTGGGTTATAAGAGACTTTATAACATTTTTTAGTTATCCCCTTCTTTCTCTTCCCATTTTCCTTTGCTGTAAGAAAGACAGAAAAACTTAAAGAACAAACAAAAACAAAGACTACAACTTTGGTGACATGCCTCAGCATTTCCCAACCTGTGGACAGACCATTCACTCCATCTTCTCATCTCGTTTCTGGTTGCTTTCTAACGGCCCCAGTGGCACTGAGCATTCTGCCTGCAGTAACCTCTGTTCAGTGCAGTTAGGGCCTCACGTCCCCAGCCAATGACTGAAGTCTGTCAGCAATCTAGTTCTTTGCCCTTTTCTCCTATCCCGTCTTCATTCCTTTGTCCTCCTTCCCTTCTCTTTTCCCTTCCCCTCCTCCTCCCCTGTGCCATGCAGGAGGGTCCCCCCCAGCTGACCAGACCCTGGTCATCAAGACATTCCGCTTCCTGTCACAGAAACTCTTTATCTCCGTCTCGGTTCTCTCCAGCCTGGGCATTGTCCTAGCTGTTGTCTGTCTGTCCTTTAACATCTACAACTCACATGTCCGGTAAGTTTCTCTTCTGATGTTTTCCTTGTCTGCCTCTCTGAGATACTGATCATGTTCCTGGACAGGATGAGAATGAAACCTGTGTAACTCGCATGGCCATGTATCATGGAGTTGTTCATTCTGACTTGTTAAGAATGAAAACAGGCAAACCAGATATAACCCCCACTCCTACTTCAAAGTAGCTAACTGGAAGGAAAAAGAAAAGAAGAGATAAAAACAACCTTTGGGGCCAGGTCTCACAGTCTTGGACTCTACATAGATAGCCTGTATTCTAGTGGGAGCCTGTGCTTGGGAAGCCCTCTGCAACTCCATCTTCAGCCCCATGACTGCATTGCTTTGCCTCTCAAGACTCCACTGTCTTCTTCAATCCTGTCTTCCTTTAGCCCCTGGCCCTGAAATTAGGGTCATGCCGTTGCATGGTATTTGGAGAGCTCAGCCTCCCTGGAGAAGAGGGGTAATTATCTCTCCCTGTCACCCTCTCCACCTCTGCCCTAGTTATATCCAGAACTCACAGCCCAACCTGAACAACCTGACTGCTGTGGGCTGCTCACTGGCATTAGCTGCTGTCTTCCCCCTGGGGCTGGATGGTTACCACATTGGGAGGAACCAGTTCCCTTTCGTCTGCCAGGTGAGGAGGTGGTGGGCAAATTCCTCACAGAATGTGGCTCTCCCACCCGTCTCAGGAGCGCCTTCCATGATTTATGGTTCTCTGCCTTTCCTCCTCAGCTTTCCCTGACTCTTGTCCCTGTTCTTTCCTTCTAGCAGTCACCCCTCTGGTCTCTGTTTGGCTCTGTCCCTTCTTTTTGTGCCTGCAGGCCATTTTCATTCTGTAGTTCACTTGTCAGTTCCAAGGTTGCCATGGCAGGCCTTGCAGAGAAGAGGAGGGAGCCATTGAAGGCAAAGGAAGGGAATTTGCTCAAAGGTCTCCTGAACAATGGTTGCTTGTCTGTAGTATGGGGGCTGAGAATCAGAACTGTGGACTTCCCTTGGGAGCCTCTGTTGGGTTTGGAAGGATGGAAGCAGAGATCAAAACAGACAGCAGAGAGAGTTGGGGGGAAGGGACCACTGCCACACAGGGAGGAGGGGCTCTGGGACTGTTGGTACATGGAAAGTTCTAGCGCTGTGGGGAGAGGCCAGCTTCAACAGTGATAGCTGAGTGGTTCTCTGTTGCATTGGTGGAAACACCCACTCTTTCTCCTGATCTGCCTGCCTGTCCTTGCTCTCTCTTTTTCCTCTGCTCTGTGCTGTCCTGATCATACATCTGTGCACATGGCATTTCCATGCACATGCACATGCAGTTCATCAGGAATCCTCTGTTCCCAGTGAGGCCAGAGTGCAGCTGGAGAAGCAGACAATTAGCTGCAGTGCAGTAGGAGAGGTTCCAGAGTAGAGATCTGCACAGAGTGCTTTGGGGGCAAAGAAGGGAATGCAGCTCACTGTTGGCATGATTGGGTGGACCTCCGTGAAGAGGTGCGTTTGAATACTGAAGGACAAATAGGATTTTATCAGCTAGAGAAATAAAGGAAGGCTACTTCAGGGGCATAGGGAGCATCGTGTGGCTAGAAAATACTTGAAAGAGAGTAGATGAAGAGAAAGTGAGTAGTTCAGCGTGGCTGGAGCGTGGGGTAGATGCAGGGCTGGGAGATTAGCCTAGCTGGACAGGTGGGTGGGAGCATGTTGTGAAGGGTCTGTGTCACATCCAGAAGTGTTCAGGCTGTAACTTATAGATACCGGGGAGTGGGTGGAGGTTTTTGGCCACTAAAGCCAGGAGGTTTTAGCAAGATCACCTTGGTGGTGTGGAAGTAGAGGGTGGATGGGAGGAACTGTTCAAGGTGGGGAGACTGCCCTCTCCCTGCCACTCCCCATCCTGTTAACATTTTCCCATCCTCCCTGTGTCACCATGTGCTCCCTGCCCACACTCCCTTAGGGTTCTGCCCATCCTTACTGCAGTCCCTGCTACTACCCTACCCTATTCTGCCTGTGCCCTCTCTTCTTTTCTAGGCCCGCCTCTGGCTCCTGGGCCTGGGCTTTAGTCTGGGCTATGGCTCCATGTTCACCAAGATTTGGTGGGTCCACACGGTCTTCACAAAGAAGGAAGAAAAGAAGGAGTGGAGAAAGGTGAGTTGCTGCCCAATCCTTAGCCCCCTGATCCTTGGCTCCTGGGGCACAGAGCATTTTCGCCTGATGTGCCTGTTCTCCCCACATATTTATCCAGACTCTGGAACCCTGGAAGCTATATGCCACAGTGGGCCTGCTGGTGGGCATGGATGTCCTCACTCTCGCCATCTGGCAGATTGTGGACCCTTTGCATCGAACCATTGAGGTACCGCTGGAGAGGAGGTGCTGTGGTCGGGAGAATGAGCAGGGCTCAGTGGCCATCAGGGCCCAGGGGTTGTGTGTGGTCTCGAGGGATGAAGCTACTTGGTGAGAGTGCCTTCCTCATATCGGAAGCTCTTCCTTTCCTTCCTAGAAGGAGCCCCTCATAGGCCTCCAGATTCTGAAGAAAGAAAGATTCCTCCAGATAGCTGAAGAAAGGAAGGGGTGGGGATCTGGGAAGGGTGTGTAGAACTTCCAGGCATCAGGGAAAGTGGGGAACAAGCACCTGCAAGGGTTCAGGAAAACATTCTCAGGCCTGGAGTGAGATTTGGCATCCGCATTGAGGGTCTCATAGGAGAACAGCTGGAAGCCAGAGAAGCATTGAGGAGAGGAGGGGAGGCTGGCAACCATCTTTCTTGTGACCTTGTTTCTCCTCTAGACATTTGCCAAGGAGGAACCAAAGGAAGATATCGACGTCTCTATTCTGCCTCAGCTGGAGCATTGCAGCTCCAGGAAGATGAATACATGGCTTGGTGTGTGGGATGTGGGCAAAGGAGGGCAGGGATGCACAAAGGCAAGAGGGAAGGCAAGGGCAGAGGACTTGGAGGGAGAGGGGTCTTTGGAAGAGGAGGTAGAGAGCTTCTCAACCCAGTTTGAACACCCTACTCTTTGTTATTGCACTAATCTTTTCTGAGAATAGGGGAGAGTTGCTCTTTTGCTATGAGGAGCTTAGGGCCCAAAGCACGGATGAAGAACTTGTGTTTAGCAGAGGGACAAGTGAGGGTAATCCACCTCCAGACCCTGACATTATCTTCTAGATCCCCCTTGGCCTTATTAACATTGTTCGATTCATGGTCACAAATGGCAAACCTACCCTCTGCCTGGAAAACCACCTTCCCCCCTGGAGGGTAAGGGTGAGGCATGTGTGGCCCAGACTGGCCTATTTCTAGATATTCAGCAAGCTCTTGCCTGACTGACAGCAGCTCGCCACCATTGCCTTCCTGTGTGAATCCCATGAAAAAGTGACGAGGTCTGGGCAAGCTGGGTGGACATAGGGGGTGGGGGATACAGGGTGAAGTTTGCTAGGTCAGAGGGGCTGGATTGGAGAGGAGGGCCCCTTTTCCATTGCAGAGTAGGTGAAGGGCAGACAGGGGATGGGGATTGAGTGAGGAGCATGGTGGTCCTTGTGACTCTCTCCTGTCATTCTAGGCATTTTCTACGGTTACAAGGGACTGCTGCTGCTGCTGGGAATCTTCCTTGCTTATGAGACCAAGAGTGTGTCCACTGAGAAGATCAATGACCACCGGGCTGTAGGCATGGCTATCTACAATGTGGCCGTGAGCATTGACCCCCTGGCATTGACCCTGTGGGCTGACCACTGCAGCCTAGATGTGATGAACTAGGAAGAATCAATGCTAGATCTGGGATCGGTTGCTTAGGAGTCTTAAAAAGTTTGTTAATTCTTCAAGTTTACAAAGCGCTTTACAGTTTACTAAGCTCACTGTAGACATTGTATCATTAATCTTACAGCTACCCAATGAAGTAGATATTAGTATCCCCACTTTATAGGTGAGGAAACAGAAACACAGAGAAGTTAAATTGCTTGTCTGTGGTTGATGGACTGGACTCTGTTGACATTTCCTACCAGGGACCGACTCTGGAGGACCTGGAATGTGTGCATAGAGATCCTGGGAGTTCCTGCCTTGAGGGGAGTGGTCAACCAAGAGTGAAAACTGGTTTGGGACAGTTTGAGATTTTTCTCAATCTGTATTTCAGGATGATCCTGAATTTGGATCCTTTTCAAAGGGAAAGTTCACCAGGAAGCTGTCTGCATAGGCTCCCTCCCATGGGGAGTAAACTCTGGATCTTGTCTGAGCCTGCAGACCTGAGACTCCCTCAATGTGTCTTTCCCTCTAGGTCCTGTGCCTCATCACCGCTCCTGTCACCATGATTCTGTCCAGCCAGCAGGATGCAGCCTTTGCCTTTGCCTCTCTTGCCATAGTTTTCTCCTCCTATATTACTCTTGTTGTGCTCTTTGTGCCCAAGGTGAGGTTCTATTTTTTCTCTCACCCTCTTTAGTCCCATGTTCCCTCCCTCCCTCCTTCCTACAGTACTGAGTTCCTCTGCCCTTCCATTCACCCTCCTCTCACTCCTCCCCTTGTTTGGGCCCAAGTCTCTTATCAGCATTCTTTCCACCTCCAACTTTCCATCAGCCATTCACTAGTACAGTCTCTGCTGGGCCACCCCACACCCAAACATTTGCCCCCAGATGCGCAGGCTGATCACCCGAGGGGAATGGCAGTCGGAGGCGCAGGACACCATGAAGACAGGGTCATCGACCAACAACAACGAGGAGGAGAAGTCCCGGCTGTTGGAGAAGGAGAACCGCGAACTGGAAAAGATCATTGCTGAGGTGCGGGGGTGGGTGTCAGGGTGGGGTGTTGGAGTGGTGGGGTCCAAGAGGCTTGTGTCTTAGCTCGGGTTGTCTGAAGCCAAGCCTGAGGTACAGGGTTAGATGTTCTTGGTTCATGGAGGGAGGGTCCTAGGAGAACAACCTGTAAGGAGTGAGTGGAGCAGGATAGGGGAGGGGAAAGGGCTGAGCAAGATTCTGTCTCAGGCAAAATCCAGTGTTGGCCTGACAGGTGGAGGGGCTCTGGAGTGGGAGCTATGTGGTTGACTCAGCCTCCTTAAGGCAAGAGGATGGCTGTTGGCTGTGGGTGGCAACTGAAGAGAGGCAGCAGTGAGCCTCTAGTAGTCAACACTCACAGCAGCTGGGTGTCGCATGCAGCCCCAGCATAAAGGACCTGGGCAGGCGTTCACTGTGCCCCAGGCTGTCATTAGGGGCTGGTGCAGTGCCAAAGAGAGGGATGTTCCAACTGGGTTGACACAAATCTCTCTGATTTATTGGAAGCTCTGTGCACTGACTTTTCTCTCCTTCCGCACTTTTTCCTTTTGTTTTTAAATTCTCTCTTATTTCCCTGATCTCATTTTTTTATTGGTATCCCCATTATGTTCTCTGGCTTTTCTTGTTCTATTTTGATTTCTCCTTTTAATTTCTTCTGTCCACTTACCCTATGTCCTCCCCCCTACATTTTTCTGTGCCCTTCCTCTCTTTCCTTCCTCCCCACCCCTTCATCACCTCCTCTTCTCCTACTCTCCCAATTGTGCTTCTTCCTCCAGAAAGAGGAGCGTGTCTCTGAACTGCGCCATCAACTCCAGTCTCGGCAGCAGCTCCGCTCCCGGCGCCACCCGCCAACACCCCCAGACCCCTCTGGGGGCCTGCCCAGGGGACCCCCTGAGCCCCCCGACCGGCTTAGCTGTGATGGGAGTCGAGTGCATTTGCTTTATAAGTGAGGGCAGGGTGAGGGAGGACAGGCCAGTAGCGGGTGGGAAAGGGAGATAGGAAGGCCAGGGGACTCAGGAAGCAGGGGGTCCCCATCCCCAGCTGGGAAGAACATGCTATCCAATCTCATCTCTTGTAAATACATGTCCCCCTGTGAGTCCTGGGCTGATTTGGGTCTCTCATACCTCTGGGAAACAGACCTTTTTCTCTCTTACTGCTTCATGTAATTTTGTATCACCTCTTCACAATTTAGTTCGTACCTGGCTTGAAGCTGCTCACTGCTCACGCGCTGCCTCCTCAGCAGCCTCACTGCATCTTTCTCTTCCCATGCAACACCCTCTTCTAGTTACCACGGCAACCCCTGCAGCTCCTCTGCCTTTGTGCTCTGTTCCTGTCCAGCAGAGGTCTCCCCACAAGTGCTCTTTCCACCCCAAAGGGGCCTCTCCTTTTCTCCACTGTCATAATCTCTTTCCATCTTACTTGCCCTTCCACACTTTCTCACATTTGTCTCCCCCTGAATTTTGCTTCCTTTGGGGGCTCATTCTTTTCGCCAAGGCTCACATGCTCCTGCCTCTGCTCTTTGTGCACTCACGCTCAGCACACATGTATCCTCCCCTCTCCTGCGTGTGCCCACTGAACATGCTTGTGTGCACTGCGTTTTTCTCTCATGTTCAGTCACATGTGCTCTCAGGCACCCTGCATTCATAGCCACGTGTGCCCCACTCACGGTTATGGGTCTGCCCTTGAGCGTGTTTGGGTAGGCATGTGCAATTTGTCTAGCATGCTGAGTCATGTTTTCCTGTTTGCACACATCCATGTACTTTCCCTGTGTACCCTCCATGTACCTTGTGTACCTTCTTCCCTTAAATCATGGTATTCTTCTAACAGAGCCATATGCACCCTACCCTGCACATTGTTATGCACTTTTCCCCAATTCTTGTCTGGTGGGGCCATCCACACCCTCTCCTCATCGCAGAATCTCCATTTCTGCTCAGACTCCCCCCTTCTCCATTGCATTCATGTACCACCCTCAGTCTACACTCACAACCATCTTCTCCCAAGACTGCTCCCTTTTGTTTTGTGGGTTTTTTTTTTTTTTTTTTTTTGAGGGGAATTAAGGAAAAATAAGTGGGGGCAGGTTTGGAGAGCTGCTTCCAGTGGATAATTGATGAGAATCCTGACTAAAGGAAGGCAGCCTTGACTGTTGGGATAGACAGATGGACCTACGGGGCGGGAGGTGGCGTCCCTTTCACACTGTGGTGTCTCTTGGGGAAGGATCTCCCCGAATCTCAATAAACCAGTGAACAGTGTGGCTCGGCACCTTGCACTCTTCCTGTGAACAGAATGGGTTTCAATCCAAGAAGGAAGGCTCAGAGGACTCCAAGTTCATGAAAAGGCTTTGAAGCAGAGGGTGAAAAGAGGTGTTTTATTGATCCATTGAGGCCTTAGCAGAATAAAGCAGGACATGATTAAGTCTGAGATTAGTGAGTGAGGACACTACTGGTTTAAAGTGTGGGCTCTGGAGTCAGACTGCCAGGGCATCAGATCCAACCACATGCAAACATTTTCTTAGTCTCTATTCCCCGTGTCCTCATCTATAAAAATGAGAATAACAATAATAATACATTCCTCCATATGTTGGGTACAAAGACTATATAAATTGTGCATTCAGGTGCCTAGGATGGCCCTTGGGCCATGGTATATGTTGCATGAATGTTAGCCTCTGTCCCTGCTGTTTAATGAGTTCCTCGACAGTAGTGGGCATGAATTGGGAGCCTGGAGCAAGTGCCTAAGCGTCCCCTCTAGGGACGCTCCTTCCCAGGAACTAAGAACAGTAAAAGAATGATGACTGCTGGAAGGTAATGGATGAGATGGCCACTGAGTGCTTCCAACCTTAAACATCTTTGTCTAGGAACTCTGAGCATTTTGGAAATAATTTGCTATCAAAATGAAAAAAATTTTGAATGGACAAGGGCCAAAACACTTGCCTGAGACTTTAAACATTTTTTATGTCGTCTTGGAGAGTGCTTTTTTGAAGCTCAACTTTTCTTTTACTTTGGCACTGATTTTTAAAATGATTCTCAGATTTTTGTAAGAGAGCTGCAAGGGTTGAATGGGCCCCTGTCATTCATTGACCAGTTAAGTGCCAATTTCTGAACTTCCACTAAAGCATGAGCTGGTTGAATCTTAGACCAGTACTTGAAAAACGTTCCACTGTGATTATCCACCTGGGACCAGTTGGACTTAATGTGAGTCTCTCTTCTTCCCACAGTGGAATATCCTCTAGGAAAAGAGAAGAAGCCAATGGAGTAGATAAGCCTGCAGTGTGGAAAATGAATAGTTGGCATCAGAACAGCAGCAGGAGGCTGGGCGCGGTGGCTCACGCCTGTAATCCCAGCACTTTGGGAGGCCGAGGTGGGTGGATCACGAGGTCAGGAGTTCAAGACCAGCCTGGTCGAGATGGTGAAACCCTGTCTCTACTAAAAATACAGAAATTAGCTGGGCGTGATGGTGGGCGCCTATAATCCCAGCTGCTCCGGAGGCTGAGGCAGATAATTGCTTGAACCCAGGAGACAGAGGTTGCAGTGAGTTTGTGCCACTGCACTCCAGCCTGGGCGACAGAGTGAAACTCCATCTCAAAAAAAAAAAAAAAAAAAGAAAAGAAACAGTAGCAGGAGCTGTAGAACAGTCATGGGTAGAACCTAAAAGACCCAAATTATCATCTTAAACTTGCATTGCACTTAGGTGGGCTGTAAATTATAAACAAAGGGTGAACAGTTCTACTGGGGCCAAAGGTGAGCCAGACACTCTGCTAGCAGGAGTGCAGGAGTCTCAAGCCAGATGGTGGGACTGGCAGAGTGCCCAGTGCAAAGGGGTGGGAAGGAGTGAGATTGAGGATATTATAAAGGTACTTAGAAGAGAACTTGTAAGATTGTTACTGGCCAAATTTAAAACATGACTGAGCACTGTTTTTCATACAGGCCTCCTACTAATAAGAAAAACACTTTTGAGATAACTGTTTGTTTGAGTTCACAGTTAATGTTCCTGATGATTAGGATCAGTTGCAAATGTACATCTGTCAATGCTCATCTATAATCAGACTTCATGTATTCATTTTTGAAAGTGTCTTTTCAGGGAGAAAGGTGCTATTGATTAGCACTAATACTAATTATTAATGTATTATTATATATAATTACAATGAGATAGATATACACACACACACACACACACATATATATACACACACACTCAATGATATTTAATTAATGTATAATTGTACCCCAAGAGGTGCAAAGGAGACGTGTTGCCAGGTGGAGAGGCTACCACTTGGCAGTTCTGGGAGGACTTGCTCCCTGGGCTCTGTGAGGCACGCTTTGCATTTCCAGCCCTGCCTTAGTCAGGGTAGGGTTCAGATCACTTTCTGACTTTGGAATGTCCTGGAATGTAGACTGCCTGCAGGCTTCCATGTCCCCTGCTTTTCCCTGACTTAGCCTGTTGCCTCCCTGCCCTCCTGTTGGTTGTCTACCAGTGGAGAGCATTTTGTGCGCACTTGGTTGCTACATTAGTTGGGTTATCTTCAACAAGTGTTGATGGTGAGTTGCTGTGGCAGGTGCTTTGCTTGGCACTGAGGCAAAATGGGGAGTAAGATGGCTTTCAAGGGTTGTACCTTCTCAACATGGGAAGATGACCAGTGAGCAGAAAAACAAATAAATGAGATCACTTAAGAGAGCAACCAGGAGTGTTAGGCATCTCACAACCATTAGCTCTGGTGTGAAGGACAACTCTAAAAGCAAGGGAATTGTGTGTTCATTTTCTGGGGTCACAGAGCTACTAAGGAGCAAAGCCAGCATTCAAACTGCATATATTATTATCTATTGCCACAAAACCTGTTACCCTAAATGGCTTCAGACAACAATAATCATTTATTATCATGGTTTTTGTGGGCTAGAAATTCAGATAGGGTACAGTGAGTGGGGAGGGTTCACCCTGCTCCGTAGCATCTGGAAGGTCAGAAATCTGGTGGCTGTTGTCGTCCGAAGGGTCCTTCACTCAGCGTCTAACGGGGGTGTTGGCTGTTGGCAGAGACCTCAGCGAGGGCTGTCAGCTGAAACCCCTACACATGGCCTTTCCATGTGGCCTGGTATTCCTCATGACCTAATGACAGTTCCAAAGGCAAGTGGAGGCAGTTGTAGAGAGCCAGCCAGGTTTAAGCTGTATTTATTTATTTATTTTCCCTGACAAAGCCTTGAAAGTCACGTAGAATCACTTCTGAGATATTCCACTGGTCCAAGCAGTCACAAGGCCATGCCTAGGTTCAGGAGAGGAAACACTTCACCTCTTGGTGGGATAAGCATAAGTCACACTGTAAAGAGAACATGTGGAATGGGACAAATGTGTGTTGCAGGCTTCTTTGGTAAAAGCAATCTGCTGCATCTGGTCTGCCTGCTACAAAGCCAGTGTTCATTTCATCTTACCAAGTTCTTTGTCCGCCCTCTGAGCTGAACACCCTAGCCTTGTATATTTGCTGTCATGCAGCCTCTTACCAGGCCCTAGATTCCTCTGGACGCTTTGGGGCCAGCTGTGATCTCACCCCAGCAGAAAATGGGAAGTGTTGAAGATGGTCCTGCCAATTGCTTCTCCCACAGTCCTTGGTAATTTTAGGATACCCTGGATAGGCAACATTTTGTTTATCCACTCAGGCTTTTGAAGCAGATAATTCTGTGACTTTGCCCTTGAGGGAATCTATCACTTGACATGAAGCTACCATAAGGTAGGCTTCATGTTAAGGGAGGCTGTCACTTGAAGGCAGGCGGAAAGGTGCTATTGATTAGCCACCTCATGGTGGTTTCATGTTAAGTGACAGCTTCCTTCAAATGGGATGCTACTCAAAATACTTAACCAATATGGCATCCACTTACATGGCTCCCTGGAACATGGAAGGACATGCTAGAGACTATCCTGGAAGGTGAGTTCAGCACTAGCAGCAGCTGTGATAGGGACACGTACTGAGGCCTGTGTGGGCTGGACACTGGGACTGTGATGCAACAAAGCTAGGGAGACAGATGCAGAAGCAACATCATGTGGCCTGCGGAGTACATTCCCCAGGTATGTGTAGGGAGTGTAGGAAATAAAATCCTTTTCCTCTGCCTGTCTTAGGTTCTCCAGCTACGGCTGTGTAAATTAGAGTGGCATAAGACAGATTAATGAGAGAAAAACAAATAGAAGTTTATTAACATTGGCTTCATGCATGTACACATGGGAGTACCCAGTGGTGAACAATGCAAAGAGGTAGTTAGAATTTAAGGGCTCTTGGCTGGGTGTGGTGGCTCACGCCTGTAATGCCAGCACTTTGGGAGGCCAAAGCGGGGGATCACTTGAGGTCAGAAGTTTTAGACCAGCCTGGGCAACATGGTGAAACCTCGTCTCTACTAAAAATACAAAAATTAGCTGGTTGTGGAGGCAGGAGAATTGCTTGAATCCGGGAGGCAGAGGTTGCAATGAGCAAAGATTGTGCCGTTGCACTCCAGCCTGGGTGACAAAACGAGACTCTGATTCAAAAAAAGAAAAAAAAAAAGGGAATTTGGAGCTCATACAGTTGCCCCTTGAACAACTTGGGGCTTAGGGTTGCCGATCCCACACACACACGAAAATCTGCACATAACTTTTGACTCCAAACTTAGCTACTAAAATAGCTTACTGTTGACTAAAAGTCTTACCAGTAACATAAACAGTTGATCAACACATATTTTGTATGCTATATGTCTTATATATGTATTCTTACAATAAAGTAAGCTAGAGAAAAGGAAATGTTATCAAGAAAATCGTAAGGAAAATATATATAGGGCACTATACTGTGTTTATTGATACCTTAAGTTTACATCATTTACATGATGAATTGTCTGTCTGAAATGGCAGCAACCCCAGCAATGGACCTCAATGGACCTCAATCTATGGTGTATATCAAGCAATTCAACTTTTTATAGAGTCATGACTTTTCTCTGCTTCTTGGGAGAACTTCCAGCATCACTATTGACACTTCATATGGGTCCTATGGTGTTATTTAAGGTTTATGGTATTGCTCTAGACGTGATGAAATATATGCAAGAATCTTGAGCAATCACTCTTTACTGCTATACACAATTTACTGGATAGATGAGCTGCTCATGCAGAGATGATTAGTGTCACATGGCATTTTAGGCAGATACTTGCAACAATTGAGCTCATTGCAATGGTAGGAGGAAGTGGCTATCAAATTACAGTAGAACAGTATACACTACAGTTAACTTTTTGCCATTATGATTTAATTCTGTATCTTTTGTTAAGCTTTCTCTTGACTTTGAATGGCTCATATGTGGTCTGTAAGTGTGTGCATACGTTTTGATAAATTCTGTTTATTTTTTGAGACAAGGTCTCACTCTGTTGCCCATGCTGGAGTGCAGTGGCATGATCTTGGCTCACTTCAGCCTCAACCTCCCAGGCTGAGGTGATCCTCCTACCTCAGCCTCCTGGGTAGCTGGGACTGTAGGTACATGCCACCATGCCCAGCAAATTTTTTGTATTTTTAGTAGAGATGGGGTTTTGCTATGTTGCTCGGATTGGTCGTGGACTCCTGGATTCAAGCAATCTGCCCACCTCAGCCTCCCAAAGTGCCTGGCCAAATGTTTGTTTTTTATAGTAGATTTGTGTATATTTTTTGGTAGTATCTACATATATTTTATACATTTATGTGTTGATGAGAAAAGCCAAATATGTAAAATATTTGAAGAGGTTTATTCTGAGCCATTTATGAGTGATCATGGCCTGTGACACAGCCTGAAGAGATCCTGAGAAGATATGCCCAAGATGGGTTGGGTTACAGCTTGGTTTCGTACATTTTGGGGAGCCATAAGTCACTGACAAAGACGTAAATCAATACATGTAAGGTATACATTGGTTCAACTCAGAAAGGCGGGACATCTCAAAGCAAGGGAGCTCACAGGTCATAGGGGTTATTCAGATTTTCTGATTGCCAATTGGTTGAGAAAGTTAAGCTCTGCCTAAAGAGTTGAGGTCAGCAGAAAGAAATGCTTGAGTTAAGATAAGGGGGCATGTAGGTGGTGCTGGGGGAGATGTTTGTGGACGCAAAGATTCTTGTTATGTAGTTGAAGCTTCCAGGCCTCAGAAATAATAGATGATAAATGTTTCTTATCGCACCTTAAAAGACATCAGGCTCTTATTAGTAAAATCTCTCCTGGATCAGAAGAATACCTGGAAGGGGAAGGGGATTCTCTACAAAATGCAAATCCCCACGACAAGAGATGGCTTTGCAGAGTCATTTCAAAATATGTCAAAGAAATATATTTTGGGGTAACATACTTTGATTTCCTTCAGGGCCTGCTATCTGTGATGTGATGCTATACCAGAGTCAGGTTGGAGTTGACTATTTTATTGCCACAGAGAATCTTTTGTCAGTCTTATGATCTCTATTTTAATGTTAATGCTGGTCAGTTGTCCCTAAACTCCAAAGGAAGGAGGGTATCACTGGCATGTCTTACCTCTCTTCCTGTCAGTTGGGGAGCTGAGAATTTTATTTTTGGTTTATACATGAGATACTTTTCTCTTATTTATTTATTTATTTTTTTAAATGGAGGCTGGAGTGAGGTGGCGCAATCACGGCTTACTACAGCCTCAACCACCTGGGCTCCAGAGAGCCTCCCATCTCAGCATTCCTAGTAGCTGGGACTACAGGTGCGTGCCACCATGTCCAGTTAATTTTTTTTTTTTTTGTAGAGATGAGGTTTCCGCATGTTACCCAGGCTGGTCTCCAACTCCTGAGCTCAAGCAATGCATCCATCTTGGCCTCCCAAAGTTCTGGGATTACAGGCATGTGCCACAGCACCTGGCCTGTTAATTTTTCCAATGTGTCTAGGCTATGGGTTTGTCTGTTTTTTTCAAATTGTCACAAATCTCCAAAAACTTTTTCAATATACTTACTGAAAAAAATCATGTGTGAGTGAATCCATGGAGTTCAAACTCGTGTTGTTCTTAGCAACTGTATACCATCTTGGCTAGGTAAAGGAAAAGGAGTTTGGGGCTTCTGGGTGAGTGATAGATGGGAAGGCAAGTTATGGGAAAGTGACCAGGAAAATATGGAACAAAGTGGTTTAGTAAGGTTTGTTATGCAGATTTAAACTGATGTCTTCTCCATTAGTAAGAGTTGCACCTTTACAGATAGAAAAGGTTTGTTATGCATATTTAAACTGATGTCTTCTCCATTAGTAAGAGTTGTACCTTTACAGATGTAAATTTATTTACAAAAGGAAAACTTGTACCCTATTTTACAGCATTCTCTAGTCTGATGATTTTCAGTTGTTAGCTCAAAATAATCCATATGCTAAAGATAGTTTGAGGTGGCATATACTGTTACCCTTCAAGGGGGAGCGATTAATTCTGCTTGGGAGGAGCCAGAAGGTTTCCCCTTCCCTGGGAGAGAGAGGGATAAGACAGGGCTGGGCCCTACACATAAGTAACCATGATTCAGTGAGCCCTTCAGATGTTTGAGTTTTTTTTTTTTTTTTTTGGAGATGGAGTCTCACTCTATCTCCCCATGCAGTGGCGTGATCTCAGTTCACCGAAACCTCCACCTCCTGGGTTCAAGTGGTTCTTCTACTTCAGCCTCCCAAGTAAGGGGATTACAGGCACCTGCCGCCTGCCCTGGCTATTATTATTATTATTTGTATTTTTAGTAGAGGTTTTTAAATTTTTATTAGAGACTTCATATTTTTAGTAGAGATGAGGTTCTTGAATAACGTTCCTTTAAGGCTTCCAACTCACATGTCATATTAGAATGAATAGTTAAGTGCCTGCCCTCAGGAGACTTAAACCATGTAGGTTTGAAACATCTGTAAGGGATTTTTTTTTTCCTAGTTGTGTTCAATTCAGTAGTTTCTGTATCTTTCTGAAATAATCCCTACCTTCCTCCTTAATCATTAATCATTTTGCTCCCTGGTGTAACTCCTTCCCCCACATCTCCCTATCTTAATGCACAACATGCTTATTTCTGTCTTTAGCCTTTTCTGTTATAGAACCAAACTGGGGTCTGCTTGCCTGGTGCAATAAAACCAGATACCTACACCAAGGATTGTGCCAACAGAAAGAAAGGCATTGATTGCAGGACACCACGCAGGGAGGACCAGGCAGCTAAATGCTCAAATCCTGGCCTCCCTGATGTCTTGCAGGCACGGGTGTTAGTGGCAGAATGTATCAGAGTTATATGGCATAAAAGATATGTTAGCAGCTGCGAATCTGTATGGGTCTGCAGCAACCTCAGTTTTTGCCTCCTCAGAAGAAAGAATCTGACTGAGGGGCATAAGGCAGAGTAAGAGACTGAGGCAAATTTTAGAACAGGAGTAAAAGTTTATTGAAAAGCTTTATGGCAGGAACAAAAGGAAGTAAAGCCCACTTGGAAGGGGGCCAAGTGGGCAACTTGAGAGATCAAGTGCATGGCTTGACCTTGACTTAGGGTTTTCTGTGTTGGCATGCTTCCAGGGTCCCTTCTCCCTGATTCTTCCCTTGGGGTGGGCTGTCTGCACTAGCAGTGGCCTGCTAGTGCTTGGGAGGGGCCACATGCATGGTATGTTTACTGGAGTTGTACGCATGCTCCCTTGAGGCATTCTTCCCTTACCAGGGAGTCTTATTATAAGGTTATAAACCAGTTAATGCTGCCATTTCCCCTCTTAGTCCCCATGCATGAGCCCACTTGCCCAACTCCTGAGATCTTATCAGTTTCAGGTTTTTCTATTTATTGGGAGACTGTTTTTTCCTGGCACGGACTGTGACCAATTATTATTTTAGAGACAGCTTAACAACCGCCTATCACCTGATGGTTGCTTGTCATTCCTGGTGGGGAAGGAGGCCCTTTCCTGCCCTGCTCATGTCTGGCTAACTACTGTAGCACAGGTTTTTAAAGGCAGGGGTAAGGCAGTGTGCAGTGGCTCACACCTGTAATCCCAGCACTTTGAGAGGCTGAGGTAGGAAGATCACTTGAACCCAGGAGTTCAAGAATAGCCTGGGCAACAAAGTGAGACCGCAACTCTACAAGAAATCAAAAAATTAGCCAAACATGGTGGCACATGCCTATACTCCCAGCCACTCAGAAGGCTGAGGTGAGAGGATCCCTTGGGCCCAGGAGGTCGAGGCTGCACTGAGCCGTGATTGTGCCACTGCACTCCAACCTGGACAACATGGCAAGACTCTGTCTCAAAAAACAGAAAACAAAACAAAAGGCAGGGGTAAACTTCAGAAAAGCAGAAGCTACAAGGAACATTGTAAATCAACGCATGGAGGTTCCACATTTTGTTTTTGTTTTTTGAGACGGAGTCTCACTCTGTCGCCCAGGTTGGAGTGCAGTGGTGCGATCTTGGCTTACTGCAAGCTCTGCCTCCCAGGATCAGGCCATTCTCCTGCCTCAGCCTCCTGAGTAGCTGGGACTACAGGCTCCCGCCACCAGGCCCGGTTAATTTTTTTTTTTTTTTTGTATTTTTAGTAGAGACAGGGTTTCACTGTGTTAGCCAGGATGGTCTTGATCTCCTGACCTCATTATCTGCCCACATCCACCTCCCAAAGTGCTGGGATTACAGGTGTGAGCCACCGCGCCTGGCTTCCACATTGGTTTTGATCTAAAGGGGTGGGATATCTTGAATTGGGCTGACAGGCTATAGATAGATTCAAAGATTTTTCTGGTCAGGTATGGTGGGTCATGCCTGTAATCCCAGCGCTTTGGGAGGCCAAGGAGAGAGGATCCCTTAAGACCAAGAGTTTGAGACCAGCCTGGGAAACATAACAAGACCCTATATCTACACATACAAATTTTTTTTTAAATTAGAGGCTGAGGCGGGAGAACTGCTTGAGCCTGGGAGGTTGAGCTACAGTGAACTACGATTGCAACTGCATTCCGGCCTGGGTAATGGAGCAAAAGCCTGTCTCAAAAAAACAAAAACAAAAAAAGCCCCCAAATTTGCAACTAGTTAAGGAAGAGAAGCTTTGTTTAAAAATTTGGGGTCCAGTAGAAAAATGTTAACTGGCTAGGAGGTGTTACTTTCTCCAAGCCCCTCAGGAAGAAACTTAGAACAAAGAATGACAGTTAAAGTTCAGTCGTCATTTTCCTGTCCTCTGAGGTCTATGCCAGCAGATCCATTTGGTGGGGTTCCGAGTATCTGAGACAACTCGGAGACATATGTTAAGATGTTATCTTTAGTTTCTATGAGGAAATCAAACCTATTCGGAATGCTGAACTTCCTTGGCTGTTGTCTTAGGCTGCTATTACCTTCTTGCTTATCAAGTTGCTACTTATTTCTCAGAGCTAGCTAGGTGCCTGGAACTTTCCTTGAAGAAACTCAGGATTTTGCTTTATTTCCATGCTTGGGAGTTCACAGGCCCCTAAAAAGGGGGTCTCTGCATCTCATTTCCACACAGTCAGCAAATATTTCTTATTAATTTTGTTTACTCTTCTGTGGTTCAAACCTCTAAGAAGATGTCTATGATCACTGCCGCTCCAAGCACTCACACACTTTTTTCTTCAATTCTGTATTCCTGTAGACTCTTATTTGCTCCAATTCAGTTGTGTAACTGTCATGCATACTGGCACTATGTGTCTGACCATCCCTATTTTCGTTGGACATTGTGGGGGTTGTGATTGAGTAACCTTATATTGGATTTTCTCACAGAGTATCCAATAGATGACTGTTACATGGAAATTGAATGAATTTGGGATAAGAGATGTTAGTTTTAAGGCCTATGTTAAACCATTTATTCAACAAAGCAGATTCTTTTAGACTGCTTTATTTAATTCTCTGTTGCACTTTCCGTAGAGTCTGTCTAGAAATGATTTTACTATACACAAACATTACAGCCTCTGGCTGTAGGGAACTGATAAACAGGAGAAAAGTATAGACATTTCTAGGTGCCAGTAAGAGAAAGAAGATAAGAGGGGGTCATAAAAAAAGGTCTTACTACAGTGATTTGAAAAGTGGAATTAAGGTTAGCCTTACCTATAGGGCTGAGATTATGATTATGATTGTTTGAGACGGAGTCTCACTCTGTCGCCCAGGCTGAAGTTCAGTGGCATGATCTCAGCTCACTGCAACCTCCGCCTCCCAGGTTCTCCTGCCTCAGCCTCCTAAGTAGCTGGGATTACAGGCTGTGTGCCACCACGCCCAGCTAGGATTTTTTTTTTTTTTTTTGTATTTTCAATAGAGACGGGGTTTCACCATGTTGGTCAGGCTGGTCCCGAACTCCAGACCTTGTGATCGCCTGTCTTGGCCTCCCAAAGTACTGGGATTATAGGCGTGAGCCACCGTGCCTGGCTGATTAGGATTATTAAATATAAAATGGGGGCTCTACATTAAGATTAGGATATGCTCTAATGAGGTCAAGGAGACAATAAGATTAACACAAGGATGGCTAGAATAAAGATTAGGATTATAAAAGAATTAATATTGTTGTTCTGTGCCAATGCCAGGGTAAATGTTGAATCAAAATCATTTTGTGTTGGAACTAGAAATAAAACTAAGATTTTCTTTTTTCTTATTTTATCAGTGTGTACTCAAAGGGAATTTGGTATTGCTGCCCTTGCCAGGGAAAAGCTGGGAGACAGCATCTGTGGGATTGGAACCCCAGAACCTTTTAGATATTCTCTTTGGAGAGTGTGATTCATTCATTCATTCATTCATTCACTTATTCATTCCTAAAACTGGGTGCCAGTTTTATGCAAAATTCTGGTCCTTGCCTTCTGAGAGCCTGAAATCTAGTGGGTGAACTAAGCCAGAAACACACACACAATGAACTGTAACACAACTTTTTCCAAAAGTTTTATTGTTCTATTGTTTCTTATGCTTTGAAGTATTTGAAAAACTCTTATTTTAAGGAAGCAAAACCCCTTCGGCTGGGGGATCACTTAGATATAGTTTTGGATTGAAATGATTTCCTCAAAGCTTGTTGAGAAGTTGAAGCTTTCACCTGGGCTCGGGAGGCATTATTTGTACCAAAAGGCAAGGTTAAGAGCGTGGAGTCTGGAGCCAGTTTTCCTGGGTTCAAATCCTGGCTTGCACATTTTCAATTGGTAACATAAATTCTGTGTTTTAGTTTTTACCTCTGAAAAAGGACAATAATATTATCTGTTTCATGGTGGTGTTATAAGGATTAAATGAGTCAATATGTGTAAATTACAGGCGGTTCCTGACTTTGACCATTTTTTGACTTAATGATGATGCAAAAGAAGTACATTCAGTAGAAACCGTACTTTGAGTACCAATATAACCATTCTGTTTTTTACTTTCAGTACAGTATTCAGCAAATTACATGAGATATTCAAAACTTTATTATAAAATAGACTTTGTGTTGAGGATTTTGCTGAACTGTAGGCTAATGTAAGTGTTCTGAGTATGTTTAAGGTAGGCTAGGCTAAGCTATGATGTTTGGTAGGTTAGGTGTATGAAATGCATATTCAACTTACAATATTTTCAGTATATGATAGGTTTATCGGGAGGTAATATCATCATAAGTCAAGGAGCATCTGTTCTTTAAGTGTTACTTGGGTTATCATAACAATTACATAAATGCTTTATAGTATCATAACAATACCTATGTCTTTGAGCAAAGTACAGTTCGGATGACCCTGGAGCAGAAGTCTGGGATGTCACATGCAATACCATATTTGGCCGGTAGATGACACCAAGGTCCACAATGTCGAAATTGTGCCAGCCTAAACATTAAGATATTTTTGTGTCTTTCTAGCTCCTCCTTTACCTGCGATTTATGGGCATTGTAAGGGAAGAAATAGGACTAAAGAAGCTAATTTACATTATTAAAGCTAATCTACAAATTTCCTTTGTAAGGCTCAAGCCTGAAATACTGAGATATTTGATTATGGTATGAAAACAACAGTGTGTATTTGAGAGTTGCCTGACTGAAAATTATGGGGCCTGGATTTTAGTTCATGATGCTGTGGACATTGTGTGTTCCTGGGTGAGTTTCTGAACTTAACTGGGTTTCAGCTTCCCCTTCTCTTTTGCTGTTATTTGAGGAACAAAATAGAATGAGAATGCAAAACAGACATATAACGAAGTGGAAAAACATGAGGGAGAAGCAAAGAAGATGTGGTAGGAATTAGAATTGGAGGTGAAGGAATAGTGGGCATACGGCAAGGGAGGGGAATTAAAAGTGGAAATGATAAAGGCAGGAACATGACTGTGGAGGCGAAGACAAAATAGAAAAATATAAAATATTATACTTAATGCCTATAATTTGTCACATAAAGATACCTCCCTTTACTACATTTCAGATGCTGTCTCTTGCACGCATACACACAGACATGTGGCTTTCATCCATTCTCGCAATGTAATGGGTGTGAGGAAGGCAGAGGGGCAGGGAACTCAAACTTTCTGATAAAAGCACATAGAATCTCCTCTCTTTTAAAGCACATTAAGCAGCTCTCCCTTAGCTTTGTGTGGGCCCCATTTCCTTCCCCAGCAATCTCCTGAATGCCCTGGTTACCTCCTTGTTCCTCAGGGTGTATATGAGAGGGTTAAGTAAAGGAGTGCCCACTGCATAGAAGAGACCAAAGAACTTGCCCCTCTCTTGGGCATAGGGATTTTTGGGCTGGAGGTAAACAGCAATGACTGAGCTGTAGAAGAGGGTGACCACAGTGAGATGGGAGGAGCAGGTCTCAAAAGCTTTCCTCCGCCCTTTTGCAGAGTTAATCCTCAACACTGCCCGGGTAATGGCTCCATAAGAGACAAGGATGAGGCTGAGAGGCACAACCAAGATGAAGACACTGGCAACAGCCATCTGGATCTCATTGTAGGAGGTGTCCCCACAGGATAGTCGAATTAGAGCTGGGACCTCACAGACAAAATCATCCACCTGCCGATGGGGGCAGAAGGGGCAGGCGCAGGGTGGATGGTATCTGGACCACTGATTCCACCAGCCCAATGACCCAGGCCACAGATGCCAGCTGCCAGCACAGGAGGGGGTGGATGATGGTGGCATAGTGGAGAGGCTGGCAGACAGCCACGTAGCGATCAAAAGCCATCACTGTCAAGAGGATGCACTCAGTGGTCCCCAGGGACAGGAAGATGAAGAGCTGAACAGAGCAGCCCAGGAAGCTGATGGTCTTCTTTGGGCCCCAGAGGTTAACCAGCATTTGGGGGACACAACTCGTGGTGAAGCAGAGGTCCAAGAAGGAGAGGTTGGAGAGGAAAAAGTACATTGGAGAGTGGAGACTGGGGTCCAGCACAGACAGCAGGATGATGAGTGTGTTGCCCACCAGGGTTAGGAGGTAGGAAGTGAAGACAACCATGAAGAGAGTCCTTTCCAGTGCTGGGTGTTTAGAGAAGCCCAGAAGGAGGAAGCCCATGGGGGAGCTTTGGTTAACCATGGTCTTTTCTTGTTTGTACCTGGGAGGATGAGGCTGTCACCCCAGTGTGATTCAACTTGTCTTATCAAAACTCAGCCTGGGTGTTTGTGAGGTCACAGCAGGTGGGTGTTTCTCTTCTGTCTCTGCTCACCCAGCCTCCCTTTCCCAGGCTCATCACCATCCAGCAGCTCCTTCTCGTTCCCTGTTCTTTGTGGTCAAACATTGTCTAGTGAGAATGAGGAAACCATGAATGTACTGGACAGCGGATGGAGACTCACATTGGTGCCTCTGACTTCCTGGGTGAGGGCAGAGGAGACTGATTTAAAACAGCATTAATTAATTCATTCATTCAAGGGAAACCTATTGAGTGCCACTATGTTCTGAATGCTGTTCTAGAGTTGTCTCTTATTTATTGGATGATCTCGTAATGTATATTGAATGAATTTTCTGATAAGTTGTCTCTGTAGGCTCAATTATTGCTGTATTGGTTGAATGAATTTTATAGAACTCTGTACATTCCATTTATTTTGTATTTTTTCATTTGCAAGTGAGCTTATCAGAGACAGTGTTTTATCTAAGAGAGATTTTGTTTTGTTTTAAGATGTCCCCAGAGGACATCCAGGTTGTCCTGGTCTACGGAGAGACCAGGTTGGTTGCCCTGGCCTTTTTAGCAACCTAAGTTGCTGAACCAACTGACCTGAAGGGAGGGGTGGAAATTGGTCCACATACTTTGTCCTTGCCATGAGTAGCTTACAAGTAGGAGGCAAGAGTGGCCACAAGCATGTTAAAATCACCAGGAGTTCACAGGAACATTATGGAAAGACTCCAAGAGTCACTCTCCCTAAATCCTGTGGTCTTTCAGACACCACCAAAAAAAGAGTCCAAAATTTAAAGGCCAGTGACACCAATGTACTGGGTGAATGAGAGTAAAGGTTCTGTAGGATGACTGACCTATTTGGTTGGATATATCAGGGAAAGCTTCCTAGAGGAGGTGGCTGGGTTTTTTCCTTAAAATGGAGATGTATTGGGGCATAGAAGGTCAGCTGAGAGCTAGAGGTGGGAGACTAAAGCCACTCTGGCAGGTCAGAGACAAGGACTCAGGGTCTTACAGGACCTTAGGAAGGCCATGAGGGGAGCAGAGGAGATGGTGGGCCACCCCACAAATGTGCCATGGAGTTCAGAGGATGGCAGGAGTGTCTTCCTCTTACAGGGTCTTCATGTTGTTTTAAGTTCTATCACATCTCCTTTTTTGCCAGGACTCTCTGCCATTGTCTCTTCTTCCTCTTTCTCCCATTATTCTTTTCTTGCTTAAAATATATTTTTAATTTTTAAAATATTGTTACATATTTAAACATAAGTATGAGTAAGGCAAATTACAGTTTAAAGAATAATAATGTCAGGGCTGGGCGTGGTGGCTCACACCTGTAATCCCAGCACTTTGGGAGGCCGAGGCGGGTGGATCACGAGGTCAGCAGTTCAAGACCAGCCTGACCAACATAGTGAAACCCTGTCTTTATTGAAAATACAAAAAAATTAGCTGGGCATGGTGGAGGGTGCCTGTAATCCCAGCTACTTGGGAGGTTGAGGCAAGAGAATCTCTTGAAACTAGAAGGCAGAGATTGCAGTGAGCCGAAATTGCACCACTGCACTCTAGCCTGGGCAATGAGAGCAAAATTCTGTCTAAAAAAAAAAAAAAAGAAGAATAGCGTCAACCCCCCCTGGTATGCCCATCAAGCAGGTTAAGAAACTGAGCAAATGTTTCAAGTATCTTAGAAGCTCCTGTGTGCCCCTCCCTGCTCTCTCAATTCCTCACCCCCTCAAGACGTCACCACCATTCTGTTTTTGTTTTTTTTTTTTTTTTAGACGGAGTCACATTCTGTAGCCCAGGCTGGAGTGCAATGGTGTGATCTCTGCTCACTGCAACCTCCACCTCCAGGGCTCAAGCTATTCTCCTGCCTCAGCCTCGCAAGTAGCAGGGATTATAGGCGCTCATGACCATGCTCAGCTAATTTTTGTATTTTTAGTAGAGATGGGGTTTTGCCGTGTTGGCCAGGCTGGTCTCAGACTCCTGACCTCAGGTGATCTGCCTGCCTCAGTCGCCCAAAGTGCTGGGATTACAGGCATGAGCCACCGTGCCTGGCCTCTAAAATTTTGATTATGCCTTCGCTTTCATTTTTTGAGATGTATTTCACATACCATAAAATTCGCCCTTTTGAAGTGTGTAATTTAGTGGTTTAAAGCATATTCACAAGTTGTGCAACCAACATCATTTACTTCCAGAACATTTCATCACCCCCAAAAGAAACCTCATGCTCATTAGCTGCCGCCCCCCTCCTTTGTTTTCTTTGCAATATAAAATTATTTGTATGTAACCTTAAACAATAGCCAACTGTTTCTTATTCATCCATCATGTGTCATCCTAAATAATTTTCTACATTTCTAACTTTGTCATTATCTTGGCATTTTACTCCTTTCCTTTCTCTGCTATATTGCTGAATCTCTTTAGATTACACCTTTCTTAGTGACTCTTTGTTTCCCTTTCCCTCTTTGATCTCTGTCTTTTCTACTCACATTATTTTTCTCCTACTCCTTTTCCTTCTGATATATTCATGCATTGGTCTGTGCATTTATTCATTTCTTAAACCCCAAAGTGCCAGCATTGTGTTAGGAGCTGGGGAAGGAGTTGGGAGGTCCCTTGAAAGGGGTTTATGATAGGCTAGTGACCATGACCTACCCTTGCTGTTAGTAAGGTGTTTCCTGTGTGCCAAGCATGGTGATAAACAGCTCCCTGAACATCTGGTTCTCATAGTGACCCTACAAAGAGATATCCCAATTTTACCAAAAAGTGAACAGTCACAGACAAGAGACTTGTATAAGGTTACCTAGCCAGTAAGTGCTAGGACTAGGATTTTAGAATATGTTTAACTCCAAATCTGGTGCTCCAGTGTTGAGGATAGGTGGAAACTGATATCTCAGAGCCAAAGAGCAAAGGTTCTACTTACCTTCAATCAAATAAAAATCTCTTCTGCTACCAGCAATCCCCATAACAGACTCTTAATTGGCACCCAGCCGCCACTTGTACATCAGGAAGAAACAAACAAATAAATAAATAAAGAGTAATGGGCATCCTTGAATGGGCAACTGCATCTCTGGTCACAATAGGGATTGCTAATGCTGACCATCTGGCACTTTTCTAAGCACACATGTGTGTGATGAGCTGGAGCTGGCTGAGACTATCTCTTGATTAGTAAAATTTAGGAATTTTGTGAGACAGTTATTAAACCATTGGTGGCTTGAGACAGCCATGTCAGGAATATTTACACTATGAAAATTGGCAAACACTACAAATTAGGGCTCTCCCCATCTGCCACCAACCAAGATGTTTATTAAACATTTAGCCTACACTGCTGATTGTCCTTCACAACGGTACATATTATTCTCTTCCTTCCAATATGAAGAAGTTGAAACAAAGAAATATAAATAACTTTCCCAAGGCAGTAAGTAAGCACCAGAGCTGATGGTTGAACCCAAATCTGCTAACTGTAGAGGGTGTGCACCAACCAAAGCCCACCAAATCTCTGCAGGGAGGATGAGGCCAAGGTCAGAACTTTGCCATTGAGTTCTTTGACATCGAGTTCTTTGCCAACAATCCTCCCCCTCCATCTAGGGAGAGGTGCGCCTCTGTTTTAGTGGCATTGGAGGTAGAAATGTTGACATGGTATGGTGGTAGAGAGAGGGATCCCATGGAGGGAAAGCGCTCATTAATTCTGCTGAGACCCTAGGGTCCATAGCCCACAGACAATTCATTAGCCGCTAATTATGGTAATGGGGGCAGGGGAATATCTATAGGAAATATGCCAACAATAGTCATCACTGTGGTAGGTAAAAGAGGTCCCTCACTGCTTCTTTCTGTCAATAGGAAGAAAAAGGACAGTGTCTCTCTTCCCCACCACATCCAGTGAGTCCCAGGCATCCTGATAGTCCTCTCAAGCTTATGATTCATCCATTCAGAACCTCAGTTGTTTAAGTTCTCAGCTTCCTCCTTTTCTATTTAATTCTGTGATGGATCACATTGTAGTAACAGAGAATTATAAAGCTCTGGATTTGGAGAGTACTTAGGACATTTAGCCAATCTTCATATAACTGAATCGTTATGCTTCTCTTCAATTAGAAAGGGAGCCTATGGGGTCAGCTAATAAATGGCATGTACTAGGTCCATGGATCTACCCAGTAGTCATTTCTGCAGCCTTTAGATCTGTAACTGGAATGCACATGCTTGGCAGTTGGCAGAATCCCCACATAGTTCTTTAATCTGTGGAGTAAGAACTACAGATTCAGGTGGAAGCCCTGAATCTACAACTCTTACCACAAAGACAGTGAATCAAGAACAATATCACAATTCAAGGGAAATGGCTGATTGATGCCACCTTTAAAGGATGTGAGGGTTTGTTCCTATCATAGTTCACATTTAATTCACCTGTCTGGTCACTACAAAAATCAGATGCATCTTGAAAGGTGACCAGACTAGCGCAAACCCAACCAAGAAATAGCTGTAATTGCAGCTGTTGTGCCTGATTAACATGGTTTCGGGTCCATGTTATATAGCTATTAATCTGTTGAATAATGTGTTCTTTTCTTTTTGAGATGGAATCTCACTTTGTTGCCCAGACTGGAGTGCAATGGCGCGATCTTGGCTCTCTGCAACCTCTGCCTCCCAAGTTCAAGCGATTCTCCTGCCTCAGCCTCCTGAGTAGCTGGGACTACAGGCGAATGCCACCACGCCCGGCTAATTTTTGTATTTTTAATAGAGGGTTTCACCATATTGTCAGGCTGGTCTAACTCCTGACCTCATGATCTGCCTGCCTCGGACTCCCAAAGTGCTGGGATTACAGACGTGAGCCACTGCGCCTGGATGAATGTGTTCTTTTCAAATACTATCAGGAAGAAAGACCAAAGGCAGTTTGAATTTACAGGGTATGGATATAAGTGTACATTTACATTTACATTTTTGCTTCAGTACCATGTTAAAACTCTCCCATTATAATAGGGTCCATATAATAGGGACATGGATGTGCTGCAACTCCGGCAAAAAAGCCTTGATTTCTATAGTGTAAATATTCTCACCATGGCCAATTTTAAACTGTCAATGTGAGATTACTGAAAATGCAGAGTTGTAGAGAAATGTACAGTAACACACCATTACACTGAAGAATTTATAATACAGAGGGTTTTTTTTTTTTTTTTTTTTTTTTTTTTTTTTTTTTTTTTTGCATAAACAAACGGTCTTTATTAGGCTAAGACCAGAAGTCCATGGGTCTTGAGGAGACCTGTGTGTATTTGTCAGTTTTCTTTTTCATGTTCTTTTCCGCCTATTTCTGCAGCCTCATAAGCTGTTTCTTCTTCTGGTAGTGGATCTTGGCCTTCTCCTTCCTCTTCTCCAGGGTGGCTGTCACTGCCTGGTACTTCCAGCTAACTTCATGAGCCGGGTGTCTAGGCAGACAAACTTTCTCGTAGGCTTCAGACACACAGCCTTGAGGGCAGCAGGAACCACTATCGCTTTTTCTTGTCATAGGGCGGCGGAATGCCATCAGACACCTTGAGGTGGTTCAGGGTGGCCTGGCCTCGCTGGGTCTTTTGGGGCAGCCGGCCTTGCACCATCCACCAGATGTCTCTGGGGCCGAGAAATGGCAGGGCCTCGAGAAGAGTTGGTGTTCATCTGCTTGCGGAGAAAGGCCTGCGGAAAGGCCAGGTACTTCAACTTGTTTCTGTAGAAATTGCCAGAAATGTTGATGCTCTCGCAGCGCACGACCACCACCTTCTGGCCTAGAAGGTGGGAAAGGGTTGGGAAGTGCTGAGGGTGCCACCCGAAGGCTGTCCCTCTACCTGTGACTGCACACAGACAGTGATGGGCAGAGCGGAGTTCATGTTTAAATTAAAAGACAACCTAACGGAAAATCACTTCTGAGCCAGGAGGACCGCACTCAAGGACTGGGAGTGGCTGGCAGGTCTCAGAGCAGCAGTGCATGGGGTTGGTCTCATGGCCATGAAACTCAAACGAAAGATGGTGATTGTTGCTCATCACCGATCCAGAATATTTTTATTATACAGACAACATCATTTAGTATTTTTATTATACAGACATAACAGATATAAATAACCAGAATAGTATAGAAAATATGGTAAGATAAATACCTAGAAAATGAAGAGCTTAGGGATTTGTTACCTATGTCTTAAAATAACTTATTAAAATAATAGTCGTGTTTAACAACTGATTTGCACAATTTCTGAAAATTTAACTGTTGGCTCCATAAGGCAGGATGAACTAGCTGCAACACACCACTGAACGTGGACCTTCTGGACATTCTGCAAAACATCACATTGTTCCACTGTATCAATAATATCTTATTAATCAAACAGAACGAGCCATGAGGGCAAGCATATTGGTGACACTGGTAAGACAAATGCACTCCAGAGAGTGGGAGATATACCCTGTGAAGATTCAGCATCCTCCACATCTTTGAAGTTTTTAAACTTCGTGCCAGGATATCCGTCTAAAGTAAGAACATATTGCATTTCACACTTAACACCACTAATGCAGAACTGGAAAGAGATGCACAGTAACACACCATTACACAGAATAATTTATAATACAGGAGTGTTTTTTGTTTGTGTGTGTTTCGGAATAAACAGTCTTTATTAGGCTCAGACCAGGAATCCATAGGTCTTGGGGAGACCTGTGTGTATTTGTCAATTTTCTTCTCCACGTTCTTTTCCACCTGCTTCTGTAGCCTTATGAGCTGTTTCTTCTTCCACTAGTGAGTCTTGATCTTCTCCTTCCTCTTCTCCGGGGTAGAGAATGCTTGGTTGTCCTATTTAGTTTCTAGAGGAAGCATATTCCACACTCATGGGAATACCACATGGAACAGTTTGCTAGTGACTGACTGAAGCCCAGAGCAGACATGGGGTCTGCAGTTGTTCTAGGCTGTCATATCAGCCATGTGGTACTGCTTTGGCCGTGTGACTTAATAGACTTAATAGGCACTAAAGGTATCAGTGGTGGGAAAAGATACAGTGTGGCATTTTGGGCAAGCCTCAAAAGGAAAATCACAACATAGATCCCCGGGGTTCTTGATCAAAGCTATGCTGTCTGCTGCAGGAAAGTGAACTCCATTAGGAAACAAGTCCTAGCCTACTCTTGGGCCTTATTAGAGACAGAGCTCCTGATCATGAGACATCAAATGGCCATGAGGCTAGGACTGTCCATCGTGAGCTGGGTCCTGTCAAATCAATCAAATGATGAGGTCTGGTGGTTACAACATCATCAATTGGAAGAGAGAAGTAGTATATCCTGGATCAATTGTGGGCAGAACTGGAGGGCAAATGCAAGGTGCTGAAGTGGGGGACCAGGCTCCCATGTCCTCCACACTGTGGCCTTGGTACTTCCCAAATTGCTCATACCAGTGGCTCATGGGAGTGTTCTAGTTATTTATTGCTGCATAACAAAATCTCCCCAAATTTGATGGGCTTAAATGAACACAAACTTCTTTGTATCTCACATGTTGTGGGCCAAGAATTTGGGAAGAAATTGGCTGGGTTTTCTTATATTCCATGTTGTACCAGCTGGGATCCCTTGGAAGTATTCAGCTGGCAGATGGACTGCTCTAGAGGGTCTGAGACAGCTTCACTCACATGCCTGACACCTTGGTGGGTTCACTGTAAGTTTGGGCTCATCTTGACTCTTCTCTGTCTTCATGCTATCTCAGGGCCTTTCTACATGGTCTGCCCAGCATGATAGTCAAACTTTTTACTTGGAAATTCAGAACTCCAAGACAGCAATGAGGAACAGCCAGTTCTCTTACAGGCTGGCCCCAGAGCTGGCATAGTGTCACTTCTGCCACGCTGCTTTTGTCAAAACAGTCATAGACTAGCACAGATTCAAGGGGAGGGGAAATAGATAGCCCTCCTGATGGGATGATTGTCTGATAGTTTGTAGCCATCTTTAATCTGTCATGGGGGCAGGGGTACTTTATAATTGGCTAATGGAGGAAAAATAAGATGACCTTGGTTCATGGATGTATCTGCTCAACACATTGGTGTGAGCTGAAAATGGACGGCTGCTGCATTATAGCCGCACTCAGAGTAGTTCTGGAAGACCATAGAAATTGTAAATCCTCCCAATGGCCAAAGCTTTGAGTAGTGCACCCGATTATCTGTTTTGTGTGGAAAGAATAATGGCCTAATGGAAGAATATTGTGAATACATGGGCAGTGGCAAATGACTTGGTTGGCTGGTCAAGGGCTTGGAAGGAGGAGGTTTAGAAGATGAAGAACAATGAAATTTGAGGAAGAGGCACTTGGATGGATTTATGAAAATGGGAAATCTTTTTTTATTTATGAAAATGGGAAAATTGTGAATACCTTTGTTTTGCATGCTAATGCCCACTAGAGAGCATCCACAATAGAAGGGGCTCTAAACAACCAAGTAAACAGTGACTACAGGCCAGTTCACACTAAGCAGGCTTCTCCACAGGCCACCCTAGTGCTGGTAAAAATGGACTTATGAAGGCAGTAGCAATGGTGGTAGGATGCAGGTCTGTATGTGTTCAACAACATGGCTTCAACTCACCAACACTGATCTAACTCCTGCTGCCGCTGAACATCCAACCTGCCAGAAACATGCAAATGCTGCCCTTGATATGGCACCACATTCTGGGCATGAATTTGCAGGTCCAGTATTCAAAATGGATTTGAATCCAGACCATCTGATGCTGCACAATGGGAAAGGGCTCTGAGTATTTGCAGAAAACCCCCAAACTGACCATTTTCTCCTATATCCTCAACATTCAACACTTCTAGTCACCAAAACGTGTTGGTTTTTATTTTATTTTATTTTATTTTATTTTAGTATTTTTTTTTTTGAGATGGGAGTTTTGCTCTGTTGCCCAGGCTGGAGTGCAGTGGCGCGATCTTGGCTCACTGCAAGCTCTGCCTCCCAGGTTCACGCCATTCTCCTGCTTCAGTCTCCCGAGTAGCTGGGACTACAGGCGCCTGCCACCATGCCCGGCTAATTTTTTGTATTTTTAGTAGAGACGGGGTTTCACTTTGTTAGCCAGGATGGTCTCGATTTCCTGACCTCGTGATCCGCCTGCTTTGGCCTCCCAAAGTACTGGGATTACAGGGCTGAGCCACTGCGCCTGGCCAACATATTGGTTTTTCTCCCAGACTGACCAATAAATTCTTCAGTGGACACCAATTAGGTGTCCTATAATTCAATTCAATTCACTTCTGACATTATTCACCTGGAGACAGAGTGAGATCCCACAGATTAAAGGATCGCATAAGACTGCTCCCTACTTCAGATGCCAATCACAAGTCCAAGCTTCTGGAACTTCTGATCCTAGTGGGAACCCTATTGGGGGTTCCCACAATTCCCTCCTTGGGTTTGATCATTTATTAGAGCAGTTCACAGAATATATGAAAGCTCTTTACTTCAATTTACCAGTTTATTATAAAGGATATTCCGAAGGATACAGATGAACAACGAAATAGAAGAGATGCACAGGAAAAGGTATGTGGGAAGGGGCACAGAGCTTCTGGGGCATGCCGCCCTCTCATCACTTCTGTGTGTTCACCAACCTGGAAGTTCTCTGAGCTCCATAGTTCAGGGGTTTTTGTGGAGGCTTCTTCAAATAGGTATAGTTGATTATTAACTCAATGTCTAGCCCCTCTCGATTTTCTGGAAGATGAGGGTAGAGCTGAAAGCTTCAAACTTCTAATCATGGCTTGGTCCTTCCAGTCAGAGTCCCCATTCAGGGGCCCACCAAGGGGTCACCTCATTAGAACAAAAGATGCTCCTGTTACCCAGGAAATTCCAAGGGATTAGAGCTCAATGTTAGGAACTGACATATTTGGTTAAAGACCAAATATTAGAACAAAAGACTCTCCTAGCACTCCTTGCTCAGGGAATTACAAGGGCCTTAGGAACTCTGTGCCAAGAACTGGGATCAAAGGCCAAATATGTATTTCTTCTTATATCACAATATCACAGCCTCTTGGCCACCACATTATTCTGCAGCCCATGACTGCAATAGCTTTTTGGATTATATTCAGATGGTTTTCACATGTGGCTATAGACTCAAGTACCATACTCAGTGATGATCTCAGAATTACATGTCATTTTGCTATGATTCTCTCCCAAGTTTGGCTTTGTGAAAAATCTTTTGGTTTCATATTATATTATGGGACATATTAGCAATCTCTGATAGTTTTGTGGCATATTAAATATTCATGGGTGAAGCAGCTTTGGGAGTAGATAATGGATGGGGTGTTTATAACTAACCTAATTTAAAGTTTATTCTAGTTACTACATTACTATAGCTATTTTGCCTGGCAATTAATGAAGAGCACTGGAAGTGATTCCTACTGGGGCATAAACTTGTAGCCACTTCTGTCTTGAGTCTATTAGCTGCTTAAAATTTACACGCACGCACACACATACACACTATTTTGAATATGTAAAGCACACACAGCTGTAACATTTAAAAGACAGGCAAAAATATAAAGTGAAAAGCAGATTTCTCTTCCATGTCTGTTCTTCAAGTTACAGCTGTCAATGATGTCATAGGGCTCACCAGCTCCAGAAACAGCTTCTTCTGCAGGAACCTGGGAGGCTTCCAAGACAAAGGGATTTTACTTCCTGCTGAAAGACATTGATGATGGCTTTCTTGACTCCTGTAGACCTCGTGACTGCCGGATCCCAGTTGGTGTAATCTACAGTCTTTGGCAGGAGCAGGCGTCACGGGCCCAGAGCTTGAGCCGATTTCTTCTTCTCGACATGGCAACCTTGTCTAGGGAAGGCTGGCACAGAGGTCTGCAACCATAAGCCAGCTCCGCCCTGCTCTGCTGTCAGCCTGCACTGGAGGCCAATGCTTTCATGAGGACGCAGGGCCTAGGATTTCTTTCCATAAATATAGTCTATCCTCCATTCCCATGGGTGCTGCATCCACAAGCAAACATGAATTGAAAATACAATATCCTCAGGATGCTAAACTCATGGATGTGAGAACCGACTTTTTGTATCTGTGAGTTCTGCAAGGTCAACTTTGGAACTTCAGCATCTGCAGATTTTGGTATCTGAGGGAAGTACTGGAACTAATTCCCTGGAGATACTGAGGGATGACTGTAATAAATGTTCATTAAATACCTACTATGCCAGATACTATGCCAGGCACTAAGAGTTTTAGAATAAGTGAGCCAAAACCCTGGCCCTCACTTTCCTTACTCTGTGCTTTGAGAGGTAGACAATTAAAAAGATCCTGTTACTTCATGGGAAGTGCTTTTTGTTGGTGGTAGAGAGGAACTGGAGGGGAGAGTCTTCCAAAAAGAGGGAGGAGCACGTTCAAAGGCTAAAGGTGGCAGAGAGCCTGGTGTGGCTCAAACACTTGCACTTGCAGGTAGTTCTATGAACTTGCAGGAGTCTAGGCAGTTGAGCCTTAGGAGGTCGAGATGGTAAAGTCTGGAAAACAGGAACCTGATCTAGGAGTTTGGGCTCCACATTTTATTGCAGGGGGAATCTATATATTATTTTTGGCTAAGGGAGTAACATAGTCAAATTTGTATTTTAGAATGATTACTCTGGTTCAACATGGATAATCAATTTGAATCGGTCAAGACTGCAGGCAAAGAGGCAGTTAGTAGTCATTCCTATCATCCACCAGATATTTCTGGTTCCCTTTCCTGCCACATGATTGGTTTATTTCCCCTCACCTTGAAGTTATATGTAGCCATGAGATTTGCATTGGCAAATGACCAATGAGTCAAAGTGTTATGCCACTTCTGATTGGAAACTAAGTGCTAGTTTGCTATTTGTCATGCTTATTATTTCCTTCTTTCCCAGCACCTAAGAGTGTTTGAGATGGTGGCTGTTCTGTCAGTCCACATCTTGGGGTGAGGATGACAAGGCAGAACTTCTGGTTGGATGACAATGGGCATGCAGCAGCAGCAAGAAATAAACCTATGCTGTTTCAAGTCACTGAGGATTGGTATTGTTATCACAGCATAACCTGGTATATACTGACTAGTACACCTGAGATGCAGCTATTGCAATAAAAATAAGCAGCACGTGGACTGCAGATAAGGTAGAAGCAGCGGGAATGGAGGGAATGGACAGATGTGAGGGCTGTTGAGATAAAATTGACCAGATAAAGTGACTGAAATGGAGGGGAAGAAACAGGTTCAGGTAGAGAAAGATGCTGACTTTAATGTGGAACATTCTGGATTTGAAGTTCAGGTGGAGGTGTCCGGTGGACAGCTGGACTTACAAGTGTGCAACTCAAGAGAGCTGGGTTACAGATGAAGATTAGAAGCATCAGTAGATTAACACATTCCTGCACTCCTCTTCCTTGACCTGAAGGTCAAGATTCTCTGCTCTTTCCTTCTGAAGGAGGCAGTAGCATCAAGATGGTGTAGGCTACTGAGGGGACAAAGGCAATGAGAAGAGGAAAGAGGAGAGAATGGTTCCATTCTAAACAGATTTTCCATCACACTCTCCATTCCATTCATGTGAGGCTTTGAGAAGGTAATGAATGTAGATCAACTTGAAAAAGGAAATAAGATTTCATAGAAGTTGGGGCTTACACTGCTGCTCCCTTTCTTCTGAGGCCCTTGCTCCATCCAGGCTCCGCTGCAGCACTTTATTACTTACAGTTGGATTTCATTTTTGTGCCTGGCCAGTAGAGGTTGGTCAGAATTTCAGAGCTGCACTAGAAAATGGATGCAGGACAGCTGTTACCACTGTGTAGCCACTGAAGAGCAGACTCACACCTCCTCATGGTCACTGTCATGCAGAGGTTGAGAAGAGGTAAAGGAAAATCATCTCCAGGAATGGGAACATATTTTCAGGGTTTGGCAGGAGATTAGTGTTGTGATCCCTGGAAAACTGGATGATCAGGAAACCTACTAGGACTGGAAAAACAGAGTTTTCTGCCTGATAACCCATTTGGGTATAAATCCTAATTATGTTGGTATATTTATAATGGTGTAAAAGCAACTGCATTCACTTGGTAAGTTAACAGATATGCATCTTAATTTAGGTCTAACAAACTGCTGTGTGTTCTTGGGTGAAATTACTACATTCTCTGAGCTTCAGCTTTCTGTCAGTCCACCTCAAGCAAGTGGAGATGAACCATCCTGATATCAAAGGAAATAAGATTGTAAGAATCAGAAGTGGCTGGGCACCATGGCTCACTCCTGTAATCCCAGCACTTTGGGAGGCCGAGGCGGGTGGATCACCTGAGGTCAGGAGTTTGAGAACAGCCTGGCCAACATGGTGAAACCCTGTCTCTACTTAAAATAAAAAATTAGCTGGGAGTGGTGGCGCATGCCTGTAGTCCCAGCTACTCGGGAGGCTGAGGCAGGAGAATTGCTTAAACCTGGGAAGCGGAGGTTGCAGTGAGCCGAGATCACACCACTGCACTCCAGCCTGGGTGACAGAGTGAGACTCTGTCTCAAAAAAAAAAAAAAAAAAAGAATCAAAAGTGATGATAAAGTGATGATATGATAATATGAGAATCAGAGAGAGGTTACATAACCAGAAATAGGCATGGTGTATCTGGAGAACCTGTAATGGAGAAGACAGTTAAAAAATCATAAAGAAAATAAAAATAAAGAAATTAAATATTAAAATGGGCAAGTATGATAATCTTTTCGAGTTTTAGATGTTAATTAAAGATACCTACCTCCTCTTACTTGACTCTTAGTCTTTCTCTGTCTCTTTCTCTCTCTCTCACACACACACTAATGTACTGTGACCCATTGTAAAGGCTTTGATGGGTGTATGAAAGGTAGTATAGGCCGGGCGCGGTGGCTCAAGCCTGTAATCCCAGCACTTTGGGAGGCCGAGACGGGCGGATCACGAGGTCAGGAGATCGAGACCATCCTGGCTAACACGGTGAAACCCCGTCTCTACTAAAAATACAAAAAAAAAAAAACCTAGCCGGGCGAGGTGGCGGGCGCCTGTAGTCCCAGCTACTCGGGAGGCTGAGGCAGGAGAATGGCGTAAACCCGGGAGGCAGAGCTTGCAGTGAGCTGAGATCCAGCCACTGCCCTCCAGCCTGGGCGACAGAGCGAGACTCCGTCTCAACAAAAAAAAAAAAAAAAAGAAAGGTAGTATACTTGGGAGCTCAAACTTGTTCACAAAAGGATAAATAATTTCTTCTTAATTTAGAAAGCACATTAAGCAGCTCTCCCCCAGCTTTGTGTGGGCCCCATTTCCTTCCCCAGCAATCTCCTGAATGCCCTGGTTACCTCCTTGTTCCTCAGGGTGTATATGAGAGAGTTCAGTGAAGGAGTGCCCACTGCATAGAAGAGACCAAAGAACTTGCCCCTCTCTTGGGCATAGGGATTTTTGGGCTGGAGGTAAACAGCAATGACTGAGCTGTAGAAGAGGGTGACCACAGTGAGATGGGAGGATAGGTCCCAAAAGCTTTCCTCCGCCCTTTTTCAGAGTTAGTCCTTAGCACTGCCCAGGCAATGGCTCCATAAGAGACAAGGATGAGGCTGAGGCACAGCCAAGATGAAGACACTGGCAACAGCCATCTGGATCTCATTGTAGGAGATGTCTTCACAGGAGAGTCGAATTAGCACTAGGCCCTCACAGACAAAATCATCCACCTGCCTATGGTCTTATTAAAACTCAGCCTGAGTGTTTGTGATGTCACAGTAGGTGGGTGTCTCTCTTCTGTCTCTGCTCACCCAGCCTTCCTTTCCCAGGCTCATCACCATCCAGCAGCTCCTTCTCATCCCCTGTTCCTTCTGATCAAACATTGTCTAGTGGGAGTGAGGAAACCATTAATGTGCTCGACAACGGATGGAGCCTCACACTGGTGCCTCTGACTTCCTGGTTGAATGCAAAACGGCTGATGTAAACCATAGATCAGCTAACTAGTTAGTTTTCATTAATTTTGAAAAAATTTATTAAGCACCTATATGTTCTAATCACTATGCTACTACTGAATTTTCCCTTTGTTATGTGTGGAAGGAAATACAAAGAAATGTGTGTTCAGTGTGTTTCCTGATTGTAAACATTGCTAGAGAATTCACCATGTTTTCTAGTGGTTGGTATAAATTTTCTCAAATCATTCACATTCTATCTACTTTACACTTTTGCAAGAGATTTGACCAGTGATAGAAATGTGGACTGTGGAGACTTCTTCTGCATGTGAAATGACTCAACCGCTAGAAAGATCAGTCTGGTGATTTAGGTCTTGCAAAAAAATTATGA
Source organism: Rhinopithecus roxellana (assembly GCF_007565055.1). Classification (NCBI taxonomy): domain Eukaryota; kingdom Metazoa; phylum Chordata; class Mammalia; order Primates; family Cercopithecidae; genus Rhinopithecus; species Rhinopithecus roxellana. The sequence goes on along the minus strand of NC_044552.1, from coordinate 22,722,659 downwards.
CTTATTAAACTAAGAACAAATATTTCTTCTGCAAATGAAACGTCCTACCTAAATGTTCCATTATGTGTAATATGTAAAAATAAGAAAAAATATAATGTCAGTCAGAAAGATTATTTTCTGGTTCTATAAATGCAAAAAAATCCTGAAGAACTGATGTTTGGCAATAGAAAGCTGAAATAGATTTCAATATCCTCTCCTTTTCATGTAAGATAAAATATAGTAGTAAAAACATATCATGTTGAGTTTGGGACATGTAAATAGAATTTTGTTTTGACAATGCTTGGTTAATTTTATTCACATGCAATTAAAAACGTTTGATTTTGAAATAAGTTGAAACTTACAGAAAAGTTGCAAGTGTAGTTTCAAGAACTTCCACATAACCTTTATCAAATGCATCAATTTTTAGTATTTTTACTCATTTTCACTATCATTATGCTCAATATGTTTATGTATCATCATTTTTACTCTGAGTCACTTGGGAATAACTTGTGGACATCATGCCTCTTTCTCCTTATTGTCTTAGTATGCATTTTCTACAAGATGATCTTAATTAACACTATTCAGCAATTAAATTCAATAAACTTAAAATTGAGACAGTATTGTTATATATTGTTATAACATACATTCCATATTCCTATTTTCTCTAGGTCCCAATAATATTCTTTGTAGTATTTATTTATTTTTTTTCCACATAGGATCCAGTTGAGAGTCACATATTGTACTTAGATGTCAGGTCTGACTGTCCTCTTTAGTAGCCTATCCTAAGTCACTGAACTAAGGAGCCTACTTAAAATTATTGAACAATGTGGTCATTCAAGGTTGAGGAGCTTATGGGCTGGAAGAAAGAGTAGTCTTTCTTTCTTACCCAGGGTTGAAAAACCCTGGGTAGTACATTCAGCATCAGCAGAAAACTTGAAACATTGCAGGCAAATAAGGCAAAAATATTGGGGTAGCGGGGTAGAGGTGAGAAACAGATCTGTAAAGAAAATAAGTAGGGTGGTTGAGTGAATCAGGGAATGCTTCCTGGAGGAGGTGACTGTGTTTTTGAGAAGGGAAAGAGAGTTTCAGCATACAGGGCCAACTCAGATGTGGGTGGATGGTGGCAGCTGAGAGGCAGGAACTGGGCAAGTTGTTGGGGAGGTGGCTGGAAAGGCTGTAGGTTGGCAGTGTCTCCCCATTACAGTGTCTCTTTTTTGTGTGTTTAAAAGCCCCATCTCATCTGTTTATATTTGTCTCTTTTTTTCTTTTCCTTTCTCCTATATTCTTTTTACTCTAAGAAAAAGTTTTCCCTTAAAATATTGTTAAATATTTTAACAAAAGATTGTTTAAATCTTAAAAGCCTTCTGTGTGCCTTCCCTAATCATACCCACTACCTACTCCTGAAGAGGCAATGACTATTTCGATTATTATTTTTATAAAATCATTCCTATATTGTCTTATAACATTACATCCTTTGTGTTGGTAAAAAATAGTCAACTGCTCCTTATTCATCTGTCAACCATCATTCTAATATGCTTTGTGCGTCCCGCCTTTACACTCTTATACTATTGGTAATTCATTGCTTAACTCTATGTCATTTTTCAGTCTCTTCAATTTACATAATTCTTTGACTCTCTGTTCTCTCTTGTTCTGTGCTTTGCAACATGTCTTTATTCTCACTCTCTTTCTTCTGGTCTTTTTTAGTTTTCTTGGACACCAACAAAAGTCCAGTACAACTTTACTCTCTTCCTATTAATTTCATATTCACGGATGTATTTCTTTATTAATCACCAAAGACCTAGTTGTGTACTAGGTGCTACAAGGGAATGAAATATCAAATCTTTTCTCCAATTCATTAGTGTAAACCACGTTAATACTTTGGCAGCTACCATCTGTTGTGTACTTCCTATACACCAGGCACTGTGCTAAACTTTTTCTGAATACCTGGTTCTCATAACTCTTTGAGGTAGTTAGTGTCATCTTCCTTTTACAGAAGAAGAAACAGTTGCAGAGAGGTTAAGTAGCTTGCCCAAGGTTACATAGCTGATAAAGACCGGGCCTGGAGTCTGAGTCCTGTTTGATTCCAAATCTGGTGCTCCTGGGGTAGCTCTACCATTGATGATATGTGGACATTAATGGGCAGTAGGAGAAGAATAAACTTATAAGTTTTCCTCAATCATGTCAGAATCTCCTCATTGCCTGCTGCTGGAGCTTCCCCCTGACAAGCAGCTTCTGGACTGAGTGAGCCTCTACTTAATCCTCACAGTGAAACCTACAAGCAAAGTCAGGAGTGTTGGGCATCTTTGAAAAGGTGGTGGATTAGGGCTTAGGTAGTAATGTTGACTGCTAGTGCTGCTGCCACACCTTTCAAAGCACTTCACAACATTTGTAGGACCCAGATATTATTTCTATAGTCTATCTTTATTTTCAGATGAAGAAACTAAAACATAGACAGGTTAAATAATTAGCTCAAAATTATATAGCTAGAGCTGAGACTTGAACCCAGGTGGGCTGGTTCTAGAGTCAGACACAAATTATACCCCATCACCATCCATCTTCTGGACCTGTGAGGCAGGAGGCTGCTCTTTGCCCACAACCTCTCCTCTTCAGTCCAGTAAATTAACATCTCTTTTAGTGGTAGTGGAGATAGAAAAGGAAACGTGGTGAAGTGATGGAGGGAGGAATCCCAGGACTCCCATCCCATGGAGAGCAATGGCTCATTAATTCTCCCAAGACTCCAGAGCCTCACAGCGCACAGACAGTTCATTAGCTGCCGGTGCTAATGATGATTAAGAAAGGAGGAGATGATTCAGAGGAAACGTGCCAGTATTGGTGCTCCCTGTGGTAAGTAAAAAGGTCACTTTCTGCTCCTTTGTGTCATTGAGGAGCACAAGGTCATGTTTTCTCATTGCCACCTCTCCTGAGTGTGTCCCATTCTTTTCTCTCAAGCCTCATTTGAACCCATCTAAGACTTCGTTATTTCTTGTTTCTTCTCTACTTGTTGAAATTTGTATATAATTTACATGCAATAAAATGCACAGATTTGAAATATACACTTTGATGAATTTTGATGACTTCAATGAAGAAACAGAAGATTTCCATCATCCTACAAACCTTCCCCTTGCCTCTTTCCTTGATACCTGCCATTTTTGCCCAAGGCCAACTGCTATTAAGATTGCTATCACCAGTTTTGGCTCTTCTAGGACTTCATACAAATGGAATAATACAATATGTACTCCTCTGAGTCAGAATTCTTTCACTAGGAGTAATTCTTTTGCAACTTATTAATGTTGTTTCATGTATCAGTAGCTCATTTCTCCTTTTAAAATCAACTTGAGTCTGGGCATGGCGGCTCACATCTGTAATCCCAGCACTTTGAGAGGCCAAGAAGAGTGGATCACTTGAGGCCAGGAGTTTGAGACCAGTCTGAGCAACATAGCGACACCCTGTCTCTACAAAATGTACAAAAACGTAGCTGTGTGTGGTGGCCTGTACCTGTAGTCCCAGCTCCTTGGGGAGCTGATTGGGAAAATAATCTAAGCCCAGGAGGTTGAGGCTGCAGTGAACTGTGATCATGCCACTACACTCTAGCCTGGGTGACAGAGTGAGACCTTGTTTCAAAAAAACATAAAATAAACTTCTTTAAGGTACAATTTACATGGAATAAAATGCACATACTTTAAGTACTACTGCACTCCAGCCTGGGTGACAGGGTGAGACCCTGTCTCCAAAAAAAAAAGAAAGAAAGAAACAAAGCATTCATATGTTCATGCCAGCTGATTTCATTGATATAACTTTCCTACAACAGGAAAAACAAATCTAGCAAGATAAAAATCAGATAACTGGTTGTCTGGGACAGGGCATAGGAGAACTTTCTAGAATAATAAAAATGCATGCTCTATATATTGAATGGGGTATTGGTTATCCAGGTGTATGCACTTGTCAAAACTTGTTGAACGATATACTTAAAATGTGTGCATTTTATTACCTGTAATTTTTACTTCAATGAAGTTTACTTTTTTATGTATTTTGAGACAAGGTCTTACTCTTCACCCAGGCTAGAGTGCAGTGGCATGATCACAGGTCACTGCAGCCTCAACCTCCTGGGCTCATTATCTTCCCAACTCAACCCCCATGTAGCTGGGACTACAGGTGCAGGCCACAACGCATAGCTAAGTTTTTGTACTTTTTGTAGAGACAGGGTCTTGCTATGTTGCCTGGACTGGTCTTGAACTCTTGGGCTCAAGTGATTCACCGACCTCGGACTCCCAAAGTGCTAGAATTACAGGCATGAGCCACTGTGCCTGGCCTTCATGCTTTATTTCTGGCTTCTGTTATCCAACTTGTTATGGAAACTCATTCATAGTGTTTCATATATTAGTAATTTGGTCTTTTTCATTGCTAATAATATTTCACTGTGTAAATATACCACAGTTTATCCATTCATTGATGGGCATTTGGGTTGTTTCTAGTTTTGGGCTGCTATGAAAGAAGCCACAATTGTTGGGTGTGGTGGCTCACACCTGTAATCCCAGAACTTTGGGAGGCCAAGGTGGGAGAACACTTGAGTCCTGAAGTTGGAGACCAGCCTGGGAAACATGATAAAACCCTGTCTCTACAAAAAAATACAAAATATTGACCGGGCATGGTGGTGCATCCTGTAGTCTCAGCTACTTGTGGGGCTGAGCTGGGAGGATCACTTGAGCCCAGGAAGTCGAGGCTACGGTGAGCCATGATCATGCCACTGCACAATAGCCTGGGTCACAAAAAAAAAAAAAAAAAAAAAAAAAAAAAGAAGTGAGCAGTTAGTTGTGTTGTATATAGTTCTTTGATCTTTGTGTGAACACATGTGTTCTTTATTTTGGGTAAATACCTAGAATTGGAATTTCTGAGTCATTTGATGTCTGTTTATCTTTATAAGAAACTGCTAAACTGCTTTCCAGAGTGATTGTGCCATTTACGCTCCCTATAGCAATGAGAGTTCCAGATGTTCCACATCCTTGGTAATGCTTGGAATTGTCAATCTCTTGGTTTTAGGCATTCTGTCGGCTGCAAAGTGCTCCCTCAAGTCGTTTCAGTTTGCTCTGTGGTGGTTAATGGTGTTAAATATCTTATCATGTGCTTTATTGGTCCTTACCTGTCTTTTATTTAAATTATTTTTCAATTTTTAAACTGTGCTATTTGTCTTATTAAAACTGTAGTCATATCTTATAATAATATAATAAAGTAATATAATAAGTATTTATGGTAATACTTTGAGATTGTGCAAGTATCTTTTACACATTATAGTTTTGCCTACTAATTTTAGCATCCACAAATGAGTTTTGACTGTAACAATTACTACTGGGCTGTTTGCGTAGTGATAACTCTCATCATGTCTCCTATGTTTGTTATTTTGAATTCTGTAAGAGCTGTTCCTCTCCTCCTATTCATTTACTGTTTATTTTCTTTATTCATATCCAGCAATGACTCCTGGATGTTTATTTTATTCTTTCTCCATTATTCTCATTATTTTGTTTGCTGCTTAAATTTTCCCAGATTTGGCTATGGGGAAATCCTTTAACTTGATTACTGTGAATTTTTTGGTATGTCCTCATTTTTTTTTAAATCACTTCTTTAGTTTCTGGCACCATACAGTATTCCAGGGTTATCTTGTATGTTCTCTTTCCACTCTCTGGGATCAACCATCTCTCCAAGGACTCCTGGTTCTTTTTACCAGAAAATCATATACAGTCGACCCTTGAACAATGCATGGGTTAGAGGTGCTGATCCCCTCATACACATTTGGAAATCCATGAATAACTTTTGACTCATGTAAACCTTAACTACTAATAACCTACTGTTGACCAGAAGCCTTACAGATCATATAAACAATTAACTAACACATATTTTGTATGTTGTATGTATTATATACTGCATTCTTACAATAACGTGAGACAGAGAAAATAAAATGTTATTAAGAAAATTATAAGGAAGAGAAAATACATTGACAGTAAAATACTGTATCATTATGTAAGTTTGTGTCATCTCTTAAGAAGATGAATCATCAGTCAGAAATGGCAGGAAACTGCAGCAGCAGACCTCAATCTACAGCACATATCAAGCAATTCAACTTTTTCCTGTAATGTTATGACTTTTCTCTGTCTCCTGGGAGAACTTATGGGTCTTAAGAACTTAAGAACTTATAAGTTCTTATAAGAAGAACTTAACTTATAACTTAAGAAGTTATAAGTTCTTATAAGAACTTATAAGTTCTTAAGGACTTATAACTTAAGAACTTATAAGTTCTCCCAGGATATAGCATCACTATATATAGCATATAGCATCACTATATGGGTCTCATGGTGTTATTCAAGCTTTATGGAATTGCACTAAACACAATTAAAAATACACAAGATCCTGGGCGCGGTGGCTCACACTTGTAATCCCAGCGCTTTGGGAGGCCAACGGGAGTGGATCACTTGAGGTCAGGAGTTCAAGACCAGCCTGGCCAACATGGTGAAACCCCGTCTCTACTAAAAATACAAAAATTAGCCAGGCGTGGTGATGCATGCTTCTAATCCCAGCTACTTGGGAGGCTGAGGCAGGGTAATCACTTGAACCCAGGAGGCAGAGGTTGCAGTGAGCCGAGATCGTGCCACTGCACTCCAGCCTAGATGACAGAGCAAAACTCTGTAACAAACAAACAAACAAAACAAAAACAGAACAACCACAAGAACCGTGAGACATCACTTTTTCCTAAAGAGAAGATGAACTACTCACATGGGAATGATTAGTATTACATGGTATTTTAATCCCATACTCCCAACACTTGAGCTCACCCTTAGTAACAGGAGCTGGCTACACAATTATTATAGTAGGACAATATGTACTATGACTAATTTTATGCAGTTTTGATTTAATACTGCATTTTATGATTGTTTATAAGTATTTGTGTGTGTTTTAATAAATTTTAACTTTTTATAATAGATTTGTGTATATTTTATAGTAAATGATAAAGTATGCTAGTATCTACATGTATTTTATGCATTTATGATATAACTAATTGTTTCTTAATTATTTTGATATTTCTAAGCTATGAAGTTTGCGAGTTTTTTCAAACTGTCACAAATGTACAAAAAATTTTCCAGTATATTTACTGAAAAAAAATCTACATTTAATGGACCCATGCAGTTCAAACCCTTGTTGTTCAAGGGTCAACTATATTGTATTTTTCAGGTCCAGCGTTTCCGTTTGGCTCTTTTTTTTTTTTTTTTTTTTTTTTGAGACGGAGTCTTGCTTTGTCGCCCAGGCTGGAGTGCAGTGGCCAGATCTCAGCTCACTGCAAGCTCCGCCTCCCGGGTTTAAGCCATTCTCATGTCTCAGCCTCCTGAGTAACTGGGACTACAGGCGCCCGCCACCTCGCCCGGCTAGTTTTTTGTATTGTTAGTAGAGACGGGGTTTCACCTTGTTAGCCAGGATGGTCTCGATCTCCCGACGTCGTGATCCGCCCGCCTCGGGCTCCCAAAGTGCTGGGATTACAGGCGTGAGCCACCGCGCCCGGCTCCGTTTGGCTTTTTAAAATGGCAGTTTCTACATCTCTCTCCTAAAATTCATCATTTTTTTACCCATTGTATAAATCTTTCCCTGTGGATTCTTTAAAATACTATAGTGATCTTAAAGTCTCCATCTGATAATTCTAACGTTTGGGTGGCATTTGGGTTTGCTTTTATTGAAGATTTAAAACTATTTGTCTAATATTTCTGTTTCTTCACATGATTGGTAATTTCCTGTTTTACACTTGATGATGTAATATGTTACAGAGATTTCGTATTCTATTATCTTTATCTATTTCGTATTCTATTATCTTTCTCTGAAGCATATTGAATCTTGTTTAATAAGCAGATATATTACCCACTGATCACTTTGAACTTCTGAAAAACTGACTTTACATTTTGCTGGAATGGATCATTGCAGTTTTTCCTTGGTTCTAGGGCGAATTCCTTAAGCCTTGGTTGTGATTTTGACTTCTAAAGTCTGGTCCTTTTGGGGTTTCAGTTAAAGCCACATTATTTTCAGGTCTCTGTTAATGGTAGCACAGCCTAATCTTAAGTGAAATCCGAAATCCCCAGCTGACAGAAGAAAGTACCAAATAAGTTGCATGGGAAGTAGGAGGCAGAGCCTAGATTCACTCCAAGATGGCCTGACTGCTACAAAGTGGATATGGGCCGTTGGTCAACACATCATCCTGCACCTATGACTGCATTAGTTATTCCAGTTGCTTTGTCAGGTCAGACAATTTTTGCACATCGACATCAGACCCAAGTACCAGACTCAGCAATTGTCTCAGAATTACTTTTTTTTTTTTCCGTTAGGTTTGGTCTCTGATTTTAGCTAATTATAAATTTCTTTGCTTTCAGATATATTATGGGCTATATTATCAATGTTTCCAAGTTTTGCGGTATGTAAAATATTAGTGGAAAATAAATTCTGGGGAGTAGGGAAGGCACAGAATCACAATAGTTAACTTACTATAGCCACCAACTTTTCATGGCCCTTTGCCTGTCAACTAGTGATGAGCACTGAAACTGGTTCCCATTGGTGTATAGCTTATAGCCAGCTCCATTCTGAGCTGATGACTATATAAAAAAAATACTATCCCTTCCCATATTATCTGCGTATCTGAATGTGTAAAACAAGCATGGTTGCAAAACTAGAAAATAACAGCAATAATAAGATAAGACGTATAATAAATAGTCCACTTCTCATTCCTGTTCCTCAGGCAACTCAGTTGCTCTTTGCAGAGTCAGTGTCTCCTCACAGAGATGTTGTATGCACATTTTAGCATATGTGTATATTTTCTTCCTTTCTAAATAACAAAATATTATACATATATTTTGCAACTTGGCTTTTACATTTAATTCAACTGTATACACCAGCATTTATTTGTCTATTGATAAGTGTTGTTCCCATTTATTTCCATTGCCAATAGTTATTTCACATGAATATTCTTGTACATGGCTTATTCCACACATACATAAGTGTACTAATAGGGCCAGGCATGGTGGCTCATACCTGTAATGCCAGCACTTTGGGAGGCTGAGGCAGGCGGATCACCTGAGGTCAGGAGTTCGAGACCAGCCTGACCAACATGCTGAAACCCCATCTCTACTAAAAATAAAAATAATAAATAAATAAGAAATTATAGTCAGGCATGGTGGCGCATGCCTGCAATCCCAGTTACTCAGAAGGCTGAGGGAGGAGAATCGCTTGAACCCAGGAGGCGGAGGTTGCAGAGAGCCAAGATCGTGCCATTGCACTCCAGGCTGGGAGGCAAGAGTGAAACTCCTTCTAAAAAAAAAAAAAAAGTGTACTAATAGGATAAATTCCTAGAAGCAGAATTGCTGAGCTAGAGGATATGAACATGAAAAGTTTTAAATTATATTTTATTATAATCTCTGATACCACAGATAAATAAATGTAACGCATGTAGAATAATATAATGTAACACTATAAAGCGTAATAGTAGCAATATGAACACTTAATGGTTTTTACATTTTTATAACAGCCGTATTGCTTACATATGTAGTTCTAGATACTATATTCAGTTTTGCTTATGTTTATTTTTCTTTGGAACATTTGTTTTAGATAATATTACTTTACCTTTAATAAAGTGAATATACAGTATGTCTGTCAAGTAATACATTTCTTTAACAAACATTAAGTTCTCTTGGTTAAATTTCAGATTCTGAATATGGCAAGATGAAATAATATCAGGCCTTCTAATGCCCTCTTACTTCCTGTTGAAAATCTCCTTCAAGTAGCTCATATCAGCATTTAGATTGGGCTTCATTTTTGTTAAAAAGCAGACATATCCTGAAGTTCAAAGTAGTTCGTCTTTTTCTCGTCTCACTATGTAGTTTTGCTTGCTTTTGAGATTTATGGAGAGTATCATACTTTATGTAGTCTTATTCATCTTGCTTTTATTAGATATACTGAACTCCAAGATGCTCTTTACTCTTTGATTCTCGATTTTAAAGTTGAACTTCCGGGTTCTCTTCACCCTCTTGCCGCTAGTTTCAGTAAACAACTTTCCTATCAGTTCTTATCAGTAGTTCACATCTGTTCCCCTGGTCACCTGCTCCATCCTGAGTCACCCCTGGCCACCTGCTTTGACTTGAATCATCCTGAGTCACCTGTTCTGTAACCACCCTTCCTGCCAAACTACCCACCATGCCACTCCGGCTCATACCCCTGCTCTCTTTGAAATAGCCAATCGGAATTAGCTTAGATTGTGCGGTCCAAGCCTAGCCACTAGGGGAACGACACAGCAGTAGGGGCTACCTGTCTCAAGAATAAGAACTCCTTCCCCTCCCTTGTCCAGGTGTGCTCTTGCCATTACTCAATTTGCGAGTCTCACCCTTCTATAGAAGTAAAAATTCCTTGCTGAGAAAATTAAATTTATGTCTGAGTGCTATTTCTTTGCAGCACTGCAGAATACGCATTTGTTTCTAAAACTTTTTTCACTCAATACGTTCTAGCACATTCATCCACATTGTTGTTCACAGGGATAATCCTATTTATGCTGCTTATGATATTCTACAATTTGGTTACCTATTTCCCTAACACTGATAGGCATTTGGTTGTCTTGGTTTGGTATGTCCATTTTAAATTTTGATAGGTATTTTCAAACTGTTCTTCTTTGAGTGTAGACTTTTTTCCCAATCACCAATAAATGAGAATTCACAGTAGCTTTCTGACTGAGTTTGGTTGGCATTTTTGAAGCGATATTCTAGGTCTCAAAGCAGTTTAGAAACTCTTTCATGGACGTTATTAAAGAGACTAGAAAGAGACCTCTGTTCCAAGTAGGCCTCAATGGGGGCAGTGACAGGCCCAAGAGCATCCCGTCAGCCAGGGCCACACTGGGACACTCGTAGATAACTGCAACAATTGTTTTATAACTTGGCAAGATCTCCATACCATCATCTTTTACTTTTGTTACTGGAAAGGGATCCTGATCCAGACCCCAAGAGAGCGTTACTGGATCTTGCACAAGAAAGAATTCAGGGTGAATCCATAGAATAAACCCAAAGCAAGCATATTAAGAAAGTAAAGGGAAAAAAGAATGGCTACTTTATAGGCAGAGCAAGCCTGAGTGCTGCTGGTTGATTATTTTTATGGTTATTTCTTGATTATACACTAAACAAGGGATGGCTTATTCTTGAGTTTTCCAGGAAAGAAGTGGGCAATTCCTGGAACTGAGGGCTCCTCCTCTTTTCAGACCATACAGAGTAACTTCTGGACATTGCCATGGCATCTGTAAACTGTCATGGCCCTGGTGGGAATATTTTTTAGCAAGTTAATGTTTTATTTAGCATATAATGAGCAGTGAGAATGACCAGAGGTCACTTTCATTGCCATCTTGGTTTTGGTGGGTTTTGGCTGGCTTCTTTACTGCTTCCTTTTATTTGCAAGGTCTTTATCACCTGTACTTTGTGCTGATTTCCTCTCTCATCCTGTGACTTAGAATGCCTAACTTCCTGCGAATGCAGCCTAGTAGGTGTCAGCCTTATTTTACCCAGCCCCTATTCAAGATGGAGTTGCTCTCATTCAGACACCTCTGACACTTTAGCTGGTTTTCTGAACTTGTCAGAGGGGTAAATGATGTAGTTTGGATGTTTGTACTCTCCAGATCTCATGTTGAAATGTGACCCCAAGTGTTGGAAATGGGCCTACTGGGAGGTGTTTGGCTTGTGGTGGCAGATCCCTCATGAATGGCTTGGGGCTGTCATCATTGTAATGAATGAGTTCTCACTCCATTAGCTCACATGAGAGCTGGTTGTTTAAAAAAGCCTGGCATTTTTCCCACTGTCTCTTACCTCCCTCTCTCGCCACATGACACGCCTACTGTCTTTCACCTTCCACTGTGAGTAAAAGCTTCTTGAGGCCTCACCAGAAGCAGATGCTGGTGCCATACTTCTTGTACAGTTGGTAGAACTATGAACCAATTAAACTGTTTTTCCTTATAAATTACCCAGCCTCAAGTACTCCTTTATAGTATGCAAAACAGACTAATACAGCAAATTAAAAGAGATCTGTCTCTGAAATAACTTATTGTAACATAGAGAGAGAGAAAAAAGTCAGATTGACACTGGGTAAGAAGCAAGGAGGCCAGGTCCCAAGAAGAAATCCTGCCTGTGGTCAGCAAAGGGGCACCAGGGTGTCTGGGACAGTCTTGGCCCTGGCTTTGGGCGGGGAGGGAATTTCTCATAGGAAGGGAACAGTAGAGAGAGAGAGGTCAGAGTTCAGATTTGTTGTTCATATGTCTTCTTGAAAGGGCACTATTTCCCGGAATCCAGGTCCTCTCTGGGTAGGAAATCCCCTGAATTAGTTTTTTTCTGAGAGTATATTAGATTTGCCCTCACAGTAACCCCATGCTGGAAATACCCAACTCCAGTAGCACTTTTCTCCTCGCCTTTTCCCACTGAAAGAATATAATAATATGGGAAGAATACAAGGACTATAGAAATACAGATTAGTGTTTGAGCCCTTGCTTACCAGCTACTACTAATATGATTGTGGATGAGGTAGCTCCTTGCTTATTAACAGGGATACTAATACAGGTGGTTCCTTACTTACAATGATTCTACTTAGGATTTTTTTATTTAATAGTGATGCCAAAGCAATACGTATTCAGTAGAAACCTACTTCAAGTTCCCATAAATCAGTCTGCTTTTCACTTTCAGTACAGTATTTAATAACTTAAATGAGATATTTCACACTTCAGTAGAAAATAGGCTTTTTGTTAGATAATTTTGTCCAACTGTATGCTAATATAAGTGTTCTGAGCATGTTTAAGGCAGGTTAGGTTAACCTATGATGTTTGGTGGTTTAAGGTATTAAATGCATTTCTGATTTTGGATATTTTCAGTGTACAATGGGTTTACTGGGATGTAACCCCATCATAAGTTAAGGAGCACCTGTACTTACTTCATTAAAATGCTGAAACAGTAAATAAGGTAACATTTAATAATAAATTGTTCAGTTCTTGAAATTTAACTACTCACTAAATATTACTTTTCCTTTTTTGTTATTTACGTACTTTTCATTCATTTATTAATTCATTTGTGCATTTAGTAAACATTTATAAATTATTTCCTGTGCCAGACAGCATGCTGGACCAGTGCTAAAGATACAAGTTAATTAAGACACAATCACGATCCTCAAGATTCCCACTGTTTTCTAAAGATTACAGACAAGCAGACGATGCTGTTGTTGAAGAAACACGCTCTGGGAGGCGTTTGAAGGAAGCGTAGAGGACAGAAGATGGGCACATAACCCAGGATGGGAGGAAGAGAGTTAGGGAAGGCTTTTTGACGAAGATGCTGTTTACACCGTGTGTTCTTATAAATTCATGGCGGTGGGGATAGAGTTGGAGGAAAAGGCATGCCCAGTGGCATGGAGATGGCAGACAGATTGGGATGTTCAAGGATATGCAGGAAATTCAAGGAACGAGAATCCCCATAGACACAGACACAGCTAGATATATAGATCTACAGCTGAGGTTGGCACTGTGGTTATAGATCTGGGTGGCTTCAACAAATATCTTTCCTGAGAAATGTCATCCTGGCTTCTCCTCCTGGAGCCAGCCTCTGGCCAAGGTTCCTTGTTGCTCCTGATACTTGGTGCAGACATTGGGACCAAGATAGTGTAGGTACTGAGGAAGAAGGAAAGTGGGAAGGGTATGAGAAGACAGTGACCTAATTTTAAGCAGCTTTTAACCATCTTCTCTTCCTCTTGTCTTCCTGGAAATAACATGAAGATCTAAGAAAGTAGTGAGTGCAAAGTTTGAAAAGCGAGAGCAGTTTACTCAAGTCTGAGTTTGTACAGCTTTTCCTTTCTCTTTTTCCAGGTACTTCCCCCACCCCTGCCATCCTGCAGGACTTTCTGTTTCCTGATCACCCTGAACCTGATCTGACATTGGCCACTGGTAATGTTTCAGAATCTCTAAATCCCATTGGACAACGGATGAAGGGCAGCCCTTATCTGCTGTGTAGCAGCCAAAGGTCAGAACATTGGTTTCTAGACACAAAGGGGCCACAGGGACCTGGAGAAAGATCTGAAAGGAGAATAGCAGAGGCCAGTGGTTCCTAATGTATTCCATTAGGCACTCTTCTGCTTTATATTTATCCTGCCTGTGTATTAAAAATTATGTCTACTCCACAAAATGCATTTAAATAATAATTAATGTTTTCAATTTTATTAACTAATAAAAGCTTCATATAGAAGAACATGATTTATAGTAAGCTTTTGAAGTAGAGAAATGAGCTGTTGCATTTCATTACTCTGCATCAATCCAGCACTTCTGTAAATTCGATTCTCCAGGACAGAACCTCCTAGAATAAGATGGGGTCATTTGCGATCTGTCAGTGAGTGAAGGTACAGTAAATGCCTCTGCAAACAGAGATGATAACTTGGCATTTTAAAGAGCTTCCTACTTTGAAAAGATTTGAAGCCCTTGAAAACATACTTTTAGGCTGGACACGGTGGCTCGCATCTGTAATCCCAGCACTTTGGGAGGCCAAGGTGGGCAGGTTGCCTGAGATCAGGAGTTTGAGACCAGCTTGGACAGCATGGTGAAACCATGTCTCTACTAAAATTACAAAAATTAGCAGCTGCCTATTATCCCAGCTACTCGGGAAGCTGAGGCAGGAGAATCACTTGAAGTCGGGAGGTGGAGGTTGCAGTGAGCTCAGATTGCACTGTTGCACTCCAGCCTGGGCAACAGAGTGAGACTCCATTCCAAAAAAAAAAAAAAGCTTTTAAAAACTGGTTCCATGGTAATGCCCTGAGAGTTTGGGAGAGAGCAGTAGTTAATTTGGGATACGAGGAGAATCAGAGTGATGGAGTAAACTTCCCGGGGACAGGCACACCTTTCTTGTCTCCATTTAAGTCTCAAGGGCAAGGGAGAGAGCGGCACCTTTAGGTTTGTCTGAGATCACGGTGGTGAGGTGCATCCAGGAGTAAAGGTAGAGAAATAGAGGTGCCGCAGTGTGAGAGTGGATGTTGATTGCTTTGTGTGTTGAAGAGGGGAGTCAGCATTTAATTGTTGGCTTAGGATTGTTCTCAAGTAGTGGATTTGGTTTGCAGGTTCTGGGACAGGGTAGGAAGTATGTTGGAGAGCTCAAGACCCAGAAATCCAATGTTATTTTGCAAAGGGAATTTTACAAGCAAAGTTTTCTGAGCCTGGAAGACACTTAGGAATCTTTTCCAGTCATCTCATTTTATAGACTGGGAAACCAACCTCTAAGGAGATTTGTCCAAGGTCACGTAGCAAGTGACCCTCCTGGGACTCTAACTCGTATCTCCTCTGTCTGAGGTTATTTCTCCTATGTCTTCTTAAGGCATGTTTTATACCTTCTGCCAGACTAGCCATGTCAGGCTCACAGTCACAGCACTCTACACAATGCTGACTGCCGTATCCTGCCTGGGTGCTCTCGTTCTTAGGACGGCCCCTGAGTAATGGGGTGCTCTTAAAAGCAGCATGAGAGGTTCAGCAAGCATTACAGGTCTTCACGCCAGTGAGGGCCCAGGCCACAGGACGGACAGTAATAAGTCAGGACTGGGAGAGGAGAGGTGGATTGTTAATCAGGGAAAAATTTTCAACACAGAAAGACCATCCCATGTTTGGAATGAGGATTGCAAATAGATTGCCTGAGGGGAGAAGTACGTAATCAGAAAGCATTCTTTGTTTATTAACTCCTGCCCAGCAAAAGTGAGAGAAAATTCACAGGAGCATGCAAGAACAAAGGGCACAGCAAAGCTGGACAAACACAGCAATCCAGGCAGGGGATTTCCAATTCAATGCTGGTATATAAGCTGGATGCAAAATCCTTTTTCTGTCTCTGGTTTCTGGCCCCTTGACTGCAGAGATGGCTCCTAATGCTTCCTGCCTCTGTGTAAGCTGGGATTTGATAAAGGGGATGGGGAAAGGAAAAGCACTTTCAAGAGTTGGGGAGAGATCTTAGAAACGGGAGATGGACAGTACTCAGGGCTCTGGGTGGCTAGGCAGGCATCCTTAAGGGGAAGAGACTGGCATTGACATTTGCAGAATGGGAAGAGGGATTGTCTGAAGAGAAGCTGGTTATCTGGCTTCTGTGTTCTTTTTTAAATCAAACATTGGACTAGCTACTCTTAGGGATAAATGGTAGAAAAAAAAGTGGGGGTGAGCTTTGTGTTCCACAGGGCTGGTGAGATTTGAAATTATGGAAACATTTTTTAGGGTTCTTAAACTTAATCTTCTCTTTTCTTTCAAAGGACAGCTTCACAAAACTCATTTATCTGAAGTTGTTAATGATCTAACACATTACATTATATAAGAAAATATGCACTATGGAGAGAACCTGGAATTAAGGCAATGCTTAACACAGATCCTCCAGTGAAGAAATGTCTGCAATATCTAGATTGGGAAAATATTTCTGAATGGAGTATGAGGGAGGTCTTCTCAGGCTTTCAAGTGGCCATTGGGAGTGAGTTTTCCAGTCTTTTAGGGTTTTCCAGCTATTGAAGTAAGACTTAGACATAGTCCCTATCTTCTGTGAGTGAGGCCCTAGTCTAATCAAAGGAGATCGTATTCTATATTAGGTAGATATAAAAACACAATAAATATAAATTAACAAGAAACACTGAACATAGTGTCACTGTAATATGTAAGTTATTATTATAAAGCAGTGGGATATTTGAAAAAAAACTAACAGTTCAGTGGTTATGTGTCCTACCCAGGATTTCCTTCTGAAGTATTGACAGAGGGTATCCTATTGCTATATCTTATGAGGCTGTCATATTTTAGAAATTCTCTTTGACAGTTGTTTTTAGAGTCTGGTGTACATCTTTTGAAGCTCTGTATTTACTTTTTGACATTTGACAAACTTTGTCTGGATAGGAGAGGCAGGTAAATAAGGTAGAAAATCTTTAATTACATCTCAAGATGAATAAAAAGTATGTTTTTTACATCTATTGAAATGCACAGAAAAAAGGAAGTAAAAAATTGTCAACTAAAAACAATTACACAATTTATACATTTAGAAAGGAGACTTTATTTCTTATGAAGGGTTATAGTCTGCAAGGTAGCCATTCTGACAAGCTGGGAAGCTCAGCTTCTGGTTGAAAACCAAAAGCAAGCTTTGTAGGAGGAAAGTGACATAGGACTTTATGCTGAAGGGGTTTGCTAAGTATACATATCCAATAGGTTACGACAGAGGCAATGAATATTCATGAAGGGGGTCCTAATGCATGCATGTTGAATAAGCTTGCATGTTATATACCACCCATGGTCACTCTGAGGTGGAGACTTAACATTTAATTGCATTACAGTTAGGCCTTATACATGAAAAGGTGAAGCAGGGACACAAAGGCATTCAAATGTGCAGCTTCTGTAAACTAGCCAGAACCAGTCCATGGTCAGTGGTCTCTTATCAGGAGAAAATTACTGAAATCAGTCATTTGTCCAACTAAAACTGTAGTTATGGCTTGAGGAACAGGGGGTCAGTTAGCATGTGGATGAGCTGTAATTGTTTTAATATTGTTCCTCTCGAGGCCAGTGCTTGTTTAGCTGCTAGAGAAAAAAGAAAACAACTTTGTGGCAGTTAGAACATAGTTTATTCTTTAAGTGTAGGGATGCATGACTTAACTCTGGCCTATTATAGCCTCGGGTCTTGTTTAAAATTTGCCACAAAAATCTTATTGCCACCAATAATCCATTCTTTCAGTCTTATAATCTCTAACGTTGCTGGTCAGTTGTGTCTAAACTGCAAAAGGGAGAAGATATAATGAGGCATGTCCAGCCTCCTGTTTCATCATGACTGAGGTATTTTATTTATTTATCTTTTTGAGACAGAGTCTCACTCTGTTGCCCCAGCTGGAGTGCAGTGGTGCCATCTCCACTTACTGCAACCTCTGCCTTCTGGGTTCAAATGATTCTCATGCCTCAGCCTCCTGAGTAGCTGGGATTACAGGGACTCAACACCACGCCTGGCTAATTTTTGTATTTTTAGTAGAGATGAGGTTTCACCAAGTTGGCCAGGCTGGTCTCGAACTCCCAGCCTCAAGTGATCAGCTTGCCTCAGCTTCCCAAAGTTCTGGGATTACAGGTATAAGCCACTGCCCTTGGCCCAATGACTAAGTTCTTAAAATTTCTCTAGGGTCCCCCTGAGCAAGAGAGGGTCTGTTCAATTGGTTGGGGGCTCAGGATTTTATTTTTCATTCTCAAGATTGAAAAAAAAGGTGTGATTACAAAGGAATGGGACAAATTTTCTTATTTGTGTTGCGACTTGGTAATTCCAAAGGAGAAGTTCCAAGAAAGAGAGGGACACTGGCTACTGAACAGGAGCTAGAGGACCAGATAAACAGTGGAAGGGTGGGAGCCATTGTGGTGGGGAGCAGAAATGTAAAGTGAGGCAGGCATCCTAGGCAACTGTCGTGTGGCTTTCACTTCCCAGGTGCATGTTCGTTCCAAGGAATGGGATTTAATGACCTTTGATGCCAACCCATATGACAGCGTGAAAAAAATCAGTGAACACGTCCGGTCTAAGACCAAGGTTCCTGTGCAGGACCAGGTTCTTTTGCTGGGCTCCAAGATCCTAAAGCCACGGAGAAGGCTCTCATCTTATGGCATTGACAAGGAGAAGACCATCCACCTTACCCTGAAAGTGGTGAAGCCCAATGATGAGGAGCTGCCCTTGTATCTTGTGGAGTCAGGTGATGAGGGGCAGAGACATCTCCTCCGGGTGCGAAGGTCCAGCTCAGTGGCACAAGTGAAAGCAATGATCGAGACCAAGACGGGTGTAACCCCTGAGACCCAGATTGTGAATTGCAATGGAAAGAGACTGGAAGATGGGAAGATGATGGCAGATTATGGAATCAGAAAGGGCAACTTACTCTTCCTGACATCTTATTGTATTGCAGGGTGACCACCCTGGGGATGGGGTGTTGGCAAGGGCCAAAAAGCTTATTTCTTTTAATCTCTTAATCAACAACCACATCCTTTGATGATTTCCCAAAATTAATGAGAATGAGATGAGTAGAGTAAGATTTGGGTGGGATGGGTAGGATGAAGAATATTGTCCAGCTCTATGTTTCTTTGATTCTAACACAATTAATTAAGTGGCAGGATTTTTAATAGTGTATTACTGAGACTAGTAAATAAAGTTTTAAGGCAAAATAGAGCATTCAAAGCCAGCTTGCAATTTAATTCTTTCTTGATATACCTTGTTATTTATGGAAAAACTCCTATCTCCTTTCATTTTTGACAAGAGAGTAAGTTTTAGGTTGGGATCCATGTTCTACTGATGTCTGTATTTCTTTGTTAAGCCCAGTGCTTTATTTATATCACTCAATAATGGTTGAACCAAATTGAATTTCTACTTACAGAGCATAGTGAAATGATTTATTTTAAAATGAATTAGTTGCTCTGACATGATCATAATCAAATTTCTAAACATTTTAGAAACTAAATTGAGCTCCTTTCCCCCTCTTCTCCTTTAAGGCTATTTGGTATGAAATGAAGTCCAGCACCATGCCCCCTCCTATTCTCTATGTCCCACATCCAACTAAAATAGTCATTATTTATGGGGATGATGGCGAGCAAGGAAAGGTATTTTCCACAGGAGTCTAGTGATCGTGTGTAACTAGTGGGGGTTCCTAGGGGTAGATGAACACTGGGAGAGAACAAACTTTCTGAAGCTGGGGGACTGTGGACCACCCTCTCTCCTACCTGCTGTAGGGTCTAGCAGGTCTTCTGCATGATGAGGGTGCCAGTCTGGGTGAGGGTGGGTGAGGAGCTGGGTTCTGGATTGACCTCAATATTCTGCTCAGGTTCTGTTGATTGAGCATTTTTCTCTCTGCTTTTTTTTCATGAGTAGATCCCTGTTCCTGTCTTGAGAACTTGAGTCCCTTCCTCCATCTTCCTCCCTCCATTTACTCCTCTTTCTGACTCTCTTTCTTGCTCTCTCTCTCTCTCTCTCATGTCTCACTATTGATCACCTGTGAGTTTTTTTCACAGCCTGAGACATGCCCGCCTTCTTCCACACTCGTCCTAGTTCCTTGTTTCTTTAAAACTTGTTCAAGAACCAACTCCTGCAGGAGGGTTTCCCATCTTGACCCCACTCAGCAAAATTCACCACCACGTATGGGCTTTCCTCATCACACTTATGGGTGAAATGCCCCGGGGAGGGCACTGGTCCCCTGGCAAGGTCTGCACTAGGTTGGACTGGTTTCCGAGAAGAGAGTCCATGGTCTCTTTTTCTGGATGACCCTCTCCTGCAGAGTAGGGACTATGATTTTCTTCTTAACTTGAGACTTCTGATGGCAGAGACCAAGAGGTCTTCACGGTCTTCCATCAGATAGGGAGGAAGCTAAAGGCAGTCATCACGTCCATCATCTTACCTGCACGTGGAGTCGTGAGGGGTAGGTTTTCCTTCCCTAAACCTGTGTATATAGAGGATTTAGGAATTTTCCCTCAAGAGCTAAACATTCCACATGGGAGGAAAACATTTCCCCCATTGGACTTCTTAGGACAAATCTTGCAGATTATCATACAAAAATGAACAGTCTGAAGTCTAAACTGACTCACTAATGGGTATTTCCATCCTTGGGTTTTGGCTTAATACTTTCTCCCCTCCCCAACTTACTCACTGTACAGCCTGGCCTCTCCCCAGACTCCACAGCAGCCTCCTCGCCGCCCCCTTCACTTCCTTATTCCTGAGGGTGTAGATGAGCGGGTTGAGAGCGGGTGTGACCACGGTGTAGAAGAGCGATATGAACTTGCCCCGTGCCTGGTTGTAGCGCTGCGCGGGCTGCAGGTAGGTGTAGATGGCCGAGCCGTAGAACAGGCAGACCGCTGTCAGGTGGGACCCACACGTGCCCAGCGCCCTCCTCCGGCCTCCGCTGGACCGCATGCAACAGACAGCTCGAGCCACGGCACCACAGGAGGCCAGGATGACAGCAGACGGCAGCAGCAGGATGACCACGCGGGCGGCGAATATCTGGTTCTCGGTGGTGTCTCCGTCGCCTCCGCAGGCCAGCTTGAGCAACGCCGGCAGCTCACAGATGAAGTGGTCCAGCAGGCGGGGCCCGCACAGCGGCCGCTCAGCCAGGAGCGCGGTTTGCGCAACGGAGTTGGTGACGCCGCCTAGCCAGGAGGCGCTGGCCAGCGCGCGGCATAGGCGCGCGGAGGCGAGCCCAGCGTAGCGCAGCGGGAGGCACACTGCGGCCGCGCGGTCCAGCGCCATCACCGCCAGGAGGACGCACTCGGCCGAACCCAGAGCCAGCGATGCGCACAGCTGGGCCGTGCAGTGGCTGTGCGGCAGCCAAAGCGCTGGTCTGCGCAGGTTGGCCAGCAGGGGCGGCACCACGCTCGTGGTGAAGCCCGCATCCACCAAGGCCAGGTGGCAGAGGAAGTAGTACATGGGCGTGTGCAGGCGCGGGTCGCGCAACGCCAGCAGCACCAGCACCGAGTTGCCGGTCAAGGTCAGGAGGTAGCAGAGGAGGACAAGGGCGAAGAGGACCGGCTGCAGGGAGGGCCAGTCGGAGAAACCCAGCAGGAGGAAGCGCTCCTCTGTGTTGTAGTTGGCCTAAAGGAGGAAAACTCCCAGAATGTTTGGAAGGTCGAAATAAGAAAGGGTGACTACCCCCTTATAAGCAAAGGAAAAACCTTGGAGTGTGGGACTGGGTTGGGCGAAGGAATGGAAGCATATACAAGGTTAGTTTGTGGATTGTAATCCCGTTTACAGATGAGATTACTTAGTAATAATCCCCCTAAGAATAAGAGCAACACTCCAAGCTTGGCCTGGCCAACATTCGGTAGGCAGAATGATCACCTCCCTTGTTTCAGGTACTCTATGTTTGTTTATGCAACTGTTCATGTAAAAATGGAGACCAGGCCAGAAGTATCCTTGAGCTGGCAGAGCCAGTTGGGCCTCCTAAGTAACATTAACCTTGTTTGATTCTCAAGCATGTCTGAAACTTTATTTGTGCTATTTCTTGTAAATGCCTATATTAAAGAAACATAGAACTTAAGCTCAACCAATCAGAAGCAGCCAACAAAAACATAATTATATAACTAGGACTTCCTCATGGGATAGACCAAATAAGGCAACTGTATAACTGTAACCAATGAAATATTATCTTTGCTTTTACCTGTTTGTCCTAAAAAGCCTCCTCCTCATGTCCTAGAAAGCTTCTCCACAGAGAGATCTGTGGAGCTCCCTAGTCACTTCTGGCTTGGAGCTGCCCAATTCAGGAATCACTGCTCAAATAAACTCTTAAATATGTTATTGGGCCTTAGTTTACTTTCTAACACAACCCATTATACTGCTGATTACCGATTTTTAATTTGTTGTGAATAGAGACCACTCCCAACGTCCATGCCCCTCCCACTGAGGGGAGATCAGCACATGCATACTAGCCTTTAAATCAGGAATCAGTTGGGTAGAAAAAAAGAACACTTTCTGGTAGACCAGAAGTCAGGACATCGTGGTTTTACCTAGCATACTCCCTTTAGCCAGTTATATGATATGGGGAGATCTTCATTTCCCTCTGTCTCAGTTTTCTCATGTGTAAATCAAGGAGTTTGAACTAGATGACATCTAAGTTTCCTGTCCAAACTCCTTCACTTTAGTATCAAATATTGATCAAATAAATAAAAAATAAAAAGAGAACCCCAGGGAACAAAAGGAACCTCATTCTCCAAAGGGTCTTGTTGAACCAAGCGTCTTAATGGTACAGAAACATATGGTTTATGTGATGGATGAAAGTTTATGTGATGGATAGAAATGTTTCTGCTGCATGACTCCTGACATAAATTATTGTGTAGATAACTTATTTTACACATCATGTTCACTTCTCTTAATTACAAAAGCACAGTAACCTAATTTTTCATTTTTCAGGGGGAAAAACACTGTTCCCTACCAAAGCATCCTGTTTGATTGTATGTTTCACTCATTTATCCTCACTGGGCAGAACAAGCATTAATGTTGTGATTAAGAACCAGGGTTTAGCAGCCAGACTGCCTGGGTTTGAGTCCTGGCTCTGCCATTTTCTAGCTGAACAACCTTGGGCATGTTACTTAGCCTCTCTCTGCCTCGGTTTCCTCATATGAAAATAGAAATATGTTAAGTGGGCTAAATATGAAAAGCTGTTAGAACAATGCCTGGCACATAGCAGTTGTTAACCATTGTCATCCTTTAATAAATGCTAACTATTGTCATATCTTTTTCCCAAATTAAGAAACAGGTTTTTAAGGGGTTCTTATGCTAGGCAGTGATGTAACTGCTATGAACATTTACATCTCGTTTCATTTATTAACTCTAATCTTTACTCACTTGAAAATTAGGCAATAGCCTTATTTTATAGAGTGTGTTAGGAGTGTAATTGAAGTTAAATTACTTGCCCAAGGCCACATCATTTGTAAATGCTTAATAGGTTTTCCACTTATATTTGACTAACTTCGAGGTCCTTCCCTGTTTGATCAACCAGGCTCCACTGTGCTAGAGACTGTGGAGTATAAAAGGACATGCAAAGTCTGACCTATATTTAGAGATAATTTTATAATTTGGGGTCATATTGGAGATGAATAAAGTAGGAGAGGTGACATTCAGGCTTACAGACCTATGGTGGCTAGAGATGTTGAGTTACAAAAGGTCAAATTCTTTAATGCGGTGATTACACGGACACTCAACAGTTTAGCCAGGCAAGCTCTAAACCATTCCTCTTCAAATATGCCACACCATGAAAACAGGCACACAATAATAAAACTGCACAGATAACATTCTTGTTACATGTATGCACAAATTCCCCAAAACATAGGCACGTGTGCACCTGTAAACATAAACCCATCATCTCCCTCATACATCTAGAAGACAAATCTGTTGTGAAATGTATAATATAATGTGTCATCAAACTTCACTTGGTATTTCAGAATGTGCCTCTCGGCACAAGACCATTTTGCTGTAAGGCACTGTAATACCCAACTTACCTTCATGACTAATCTTTGGCACTAATGTTTACACCTTGAGTTTCCAGATGAT
The DNA here is from genome assembly GCF_007565055.1 of Rhinopithecus roxellana. Lineage (NCBI taxonomy): Eukaryota > Metazoa > Chordata > Mammalia > Primates > Cercopithecidae > Rhinopithecus > Rhinopithecus roxellana. The sequence continues at coordinate 22,698,618 of NC_044552.1, read as the reverse complement.
AGGTTGGTCTCTTGCTCCTGCTCTGGATTCTCTGGATTTGAAATGGCAGTTGGGAGGATTTAATAAAAGATGAAATTGCATGGCTGTGTTGATTTCTGGAATAGGGTGCCTGAGATCAGAGCCAGGTATCTCAGGAAAAGGATAAGGGGTGGGTGTCATCGTGCTTGTAAATAGGGGAATAAAAAGAACTGATAAGAAAAAACCTACACTTGTGAAATTTCAGGATCTAGGCAGAGGTGGTGATGTCTGTTCCTGGAGAACCTTGTAATGGGGTACAGACCAGACAAGGACCTGGGCCTTGTGCTGGTAGCAAATCAGCATTAGCTGGTGGTGGTAGCAAAATCCCTCCTGGATCTAAAGGACAGAGTTAGAAGGAGGAAGCATGCTGATGAGTGCTCTCACTAGGGAAGAAACAGGGGAATCAACGTTCCCTGTTATTTAGAAGAGAGGATGGAGCTCTGGGGAATCAATGTCCCACTCCCATCATTAGTACTTTGCATGAAGGTGTCTGGAGAGGAGTCCCCAAGAGTGGGGAAGAGGAAATTCTGGAGGGAAAGTCCCTTTAGGATAGTGTGTCTCTGGCAGTGTATGAAGGCCAAAGGCAGCACAATTCCCTCTCATGATCGTTTCTACTATTCAATTGGAACTGGTTTAGAATTTCATTCTCTGATGGAGTGACCTTAAGCTAATTGTTTAACTTCAGTGATTCTCAGTGTCATCGTCTGTAAAACAAGGAAAATAACCGGTTCTGTCAGGAATTTTGTAGATTTGTTGAAGTCATTCTCAGTTTTGAATGTAGCTTTGACTGTTGTGTCATCAGCTTTGCTCCAAAGCCTGCCTCCCCGCTTGTGGCTGTCACCATGCTCGTTCCCTGTGCTCCTCCTTCATCCTTGAAGATTTTTGTCCCTGATCCCCTCTCACTCTCTCCAGAACTGTGATGATTCTCGGTGAATTCAGTATCCTCATAGATTATCTTTCTATACTCTCCTCTCAGTTTCTTCCTCAGTGAGAGGTCTGCAAATTCATCGTGGCCCCTCACGTCCCTTGTATCTTCACTCCTCTGTCAAGCTTAGACTGTCTGGTCAATCACTGTTACTCCTTTGCATACTCTCAATGTTCCTGCCCTTTTCACTTGTTAGACTCTTTTGGCTAAATTGCTTTCCTATTTAAATCCAACTATAATCCTACTCTCTCCCTGTATTTGTTCAGCTGACTGTGGCTGAAGAAAAGCCCATAGCCACGCTGAGAGGTTTCACTTTACATTCATGACCATTACTTTAAGAGGAAGGGTCTAATGTCATGGATAATCATATTTCCCTAGTCCCCTCACTTTCCCCTCTCCTATGTAACTCATGCATACTTTCTGGTCTCTCCTTAAATCCCCAATACTCCTCTCTCTCAAATAATATCATCTTTCTCAGATAGATATTTTGCTTCATTTTTTACTGAAAAAATGTAAGGCAATTAAAAGAAGTTCTTACCAACCCATCTGTTCACCTACTTACATCTGTGCTCACATATAGGACTCTACATTTGCTTCTGATACTGCTAGGAATATACTATTTTGCATCTGTCTGATGTCAGTACCTCCACTTGCCCACTATATTCCATCCCTTTCCACTTATTCAGGGATATTACTCTAGTCTTTCCCCTTTTTCCTGTAGTATAATTTGCCCTTCCAGTGGACCATCCCTATCCATACATAAACAGACTTTGATTTCACTCATTAAAAAATAATCTTCTCTTGACTTCACTTCCCCCTAGCTACCATCCAGGTCCTTGAATTCTCTTTTGGGTTGGCTCCAACAAGGCTTCTGCACTGGAAATCTTTCATCGAAGGTCACAGACTGACCTCCACATTGATATAGTAGTTTTCAGTCCTCATGTTACTTGACCAGTTAGAAGCTTTTCAACAGAGTGGACTTAGCTTTCCTTTTTGGAACATACCTTTCACTTCTGCTATGGACTGATTTGTGTCCCCCCTCAAAATTCATACATTGAAGATCTAATCCTCAATATGATGGTATTTGAAATGGGCATTTTAGGAGGTAATTATGAGGTTAAATGAGGTCACAAAGGTGAGGGCCTAATAGGATTAGTTTCCTTATAAATTAGGAGGAAAGAGAGTAAGAGCACGGGAAAGGCCTTGTGAGGAGGCAGCAAGTAGGGAGTTGTCTGCAAGCCAGGAGGAGAGCCATCACCAGGAACAAAATCAGTCAACATCTTGATCTTGAACTTCCCAGCCTCCAGCACTGTGAAAAATAAACTTCTGTTGTTCAAGCCACCCGGTTTACGGTATTTTGTTATGGCAGTCTGAGCTGACTGACAGCTTCAAAAGCACCAAAGTCTTCCAGCTGTTCCTTCTGAATCTCCTTTATTGGTTTCTCCTCCTCTCCTTGCAGTGCCCAGGGTTCCGCCCTCTTTCCTTTTTTACATGCACTTCCCTCATCCAGTCTTATGACATTGTACACCATCTACATACTGATGACTCCTAAATTTATATTTCCAACTTGGATTTTTCTCCTAACCTTCAGATTCCTATGTCCAATTGTCTACCCACCAGCAGCATTTTGGTGTCTAATACACATCTCAGGTTTAACATGCCATAAACTGAATTCCTTACTACCCACCTTCTCCCCTACAATGTGCTTCTTCTGTAGCCTTTCTCATCTCCCATAATGAAAATTTGTTCTTTTAGTTTCTCAGAAAAAATCTTGTGATACTGACTCTTCTTCATCTCACCCACATATAATCTATCCACAAATTCTGTTGGCTCTACCTGCAAAAATATGTGGTGAATCTGACAAGTTGTTATCACTGTTAGGACCACCACTCTGGTCTGTCCTTGTAATCATCATCTCTTGCTTGGCTGATTGAAATAATCCTCTGGTTCTTCCCTTAACCTTTAGTATATTCTCAACATGGAAGCCAGAGTAACCCATTTAAAACACAACTCAGATCATACCACTTCTTGTCTCAAAATCTTCCAACAGTTTCTGTCTTACAGAAACTAAAGACCTAAAAATCAGTGCTCTCCACCTCAGTACTACTGATGATTTTGACTGGATCATCGGATCATCCTTTTTAGGGGTGCTGTCCTGTGCATTGTAGGATGTTTAGCACCATCCCAGGGCTCTACCCACTAGGTGACAATAGTGCCTCTTCTCCAATTGTGACAATCAAAACCAGCTCTAGACATTGCCAAATGTCCCAGTGGGAGGCATAATCATCCACGGTGAGAACTGCTGCTTGACTTCATCAGATCCCTCTGACCTCATTGCCATCTTTCCTGATAAGTCACTCTACTCCAGTCACACTGGCCTCCTTGCTGTTCCCACATTCACAACAGTGCTGCTCCTACCCCAGGGCCTTTGCTCTTGCTCTTCTTCATACATGGAATGCTTTTCCCTCAGACTACTTGCTTCTTGACTACTTTACTTATTTCCTTTGGAAACTTTACCTAAGTGTCAGCTTCTTAGTGAAAGTCCCTCTGGCCATGCTATCTGAGATTCTGAGATACAAACTTCTATTCCTAGCCCCTTCCTTGCTTATTACTTTCTCATTAGGATTTATCATTATCTAACATACCAATGATTCCATTGTTTTTCTTATTTAAATAATCAGTAAAATGATTTTGTCTCTCATTAAAGTCTAAGCTAATTGAGAGTAAGGATTTTGGTCCTTTGTTTTTTTCTTCTTCTTCTGTTTCATTTACTGATGTATCTCTAATGCCTAGAACATTCCCTGGTACATAGCAGACAGCAAATGGATTTGTGGAATGAATGACTGAAAGAATGGATTCAAAGTGCCTCATGCCCCATGGTAAGCACTCCCTGAGTGGTAGTGTTTATTATTTTATCGAGCAGTTGCTTTTTATGAAGCATGATGTTTGGGACTGGAGTTACAAAAAAACACAATAAAAGGGCCTGACCATAGAAGTTTGTATTCTATCTGAGAACGCATGTTAAATTCCTTAAAAACAAAGCAAAATACTACTTTAAAATGCACTTAGGGCACAAGTCAGTAAACAACCAAGGAAAGGCAAGTGAGTGCTGTGAGGATCAAAGATGGGACATGCATTACCAGTAGGAGAAGTGGGGTGGGCTTTTCAGAGGAGGTACGGGGACTTCATCTCACCATGATAGGCTCCCATTAAAGTCCAGGAGAGTTAATTCGAACAAAGATGTTGATGTGGAAATGTGCATGGCAGATATGGTGTCCATGATAAAAGGCCAGCATTCAATGCATCTTAAACTGTGTTTGGGGCATAGTGAAGACAACTTGAATAATATAATAACACACAGAAGACTTCCCATGGTCCTTTCCTTTCCTTTTCCCTCAGGATCTTTTCAGTTTTTTTATTTGCCTTGAATTTAACCTAAATGTCTCCTGCCTCAGTAAGAGGGATGGGCAGTGGCTCAAAGGATGTAATTACCTCCTGTACTCCTCTCTAGTTAAAGCTGACAATGGAGACTTCCAACAGTCCAGCCCCAAGTTTTTAGGCCCAGTGGGTGTTCCGCTTCTCTTCATGTAAATGACACTACTGGTCAGGTTGGGTGACTGCCCATGATTTTCTGTCTCACGTCTTTGCACTTTCATTTGTTTTTGCTTCAGTAAAAGGCCCTTCTTGTTCTCTCTGCCCTATCTTAGCCCTCTTCCACTCTCAAGGCTCAGCACAAGCTCCACCTCCTCCAGGAAGCCTTCCCAAGCCCCCTGTCACTTCCCAGACCCCTTACAGTTTCCATGAGCATGCATGACCTTTCTCACACATTGTTCTTCATTTTTACTTCAAAAGTCATTTTCTGACTTTTGGAAGTCAAAAATAAAGTAATATATAAATAACCCTTTCTGTCAGGAAATAAAGTAATAAAGTAATATTCTGAAATGAAGTAATAAAGTAACATATACTGAAATAAAGTAATATATACTGATTATAAAGTAATAAAATCTAATATAAAGTAATATATACTGGAATAAAGTAACATATACTGATTATGGAATAATCTGAAATAAAGTAATATCTACTGATTATGAAGTAAAGTAATATATACTGATTATGGAAAACTGGGAAATAAAGTTTCTGAAATAAAGTAATATATACTGATTATGAAATAATAAATACTGAAATAAAGTAATATATACTGATTATGGAAAATTGGGAAATATAAAGAAGTACATAGAAGTTAAAAAGCCTATGCATAATACAGTCAACAAATACTGTTATTAATCATCTTCAAGCTTTTAATATATTCCCTTTCGCACCCCTTTCCTTCAACTTTTAACATAGCTGAGTGCATTATGGCTTCTGCAAATTTGTGTTTTCACTTTGCTTTGGCCATCTAACATTATAGTGACAGAATTTCTATGTTATTAAAGGTTCTTACAAAGAGAAAAATAATTTACATTTATTGATCATCTGCTAACAACTAGGCACTGTAGTATCTGCAAGATACATGTGCTGTCAATTGTGTACATTTATTATAATTTTCTTATCTATTGCCTTTTCTTTAATATCTAGGCTATTTTAATTTTCTTAGAAAGTAATAAAAATAACACTTTAAGAGACAGAATTAGTTTTCTGTATTCTTATCTTTTTCTATAGGAAAGAGTGTTGGAAATAGATTGCATTAAATATGCCCTCAGAATTAGTGGAGTCTCTCTTTCCCTCTCTCTGTCTTTCTCCTTACCTACCTAGCAATCATCTGTCTGTCTGTCATCTATCTGCATATCTATCTCTCTGGCAACAAAGCAGAAAGGGTGTATGCTTTGCAGATAGGAAGACCTGGGTGTGGATACTGGCCGTGATGCCTGGCTTTTAACAATGCATTTGAGGTCTGTAAGCATTAGTATCTTCATCTGTAATTTGAGTAGAATACCGGCTTTAATGCAAGTATTCTTTGCTGTGAGGATCAGATACGATGTATCAAAACCGCTGACACACAGTAGGAGCTCAGCAAATGGCAGCTTGTCAGAAGAGTTTTGTTTGTGTACACTTCTATCTGCCATGTACAGTGTACATGTTTCTCTGCCACTTTTCAGCTATTGCTAAATATTCTTATTCAAATAAAATGTCTGCCCATTTACGAGTGAAAAATTAAATTATTATTATTATTTTAAAGTTACACTGTATATATAGCTGTCTGCACCAAGTGTATGTAAAACACCATGCCTGTGGGCACAGGGCCAGGCCTACCAACCTCTACTTGTAGCTGCTGTGTACCCGGTCATGCTCATCTTGTGCTGTTTTACCTCTTGATTACTAAGGATCAGCCACATAGGCTCCCTTTCTTTTTCTTAAACAAGGTAAACTCTTTGTATTGCTATTTCTTCTTCCTGGAATACTTTCCCCTTCACTTGTCCAAGATTGGCACCTCGTCATCTTTGAGAGCACATCTTAAGTAGGAGTAGGGGCTTAGGAGGTGATAATTAGAGGCCAGCCAGAAAAGGCATGGCAAGAAGGGAGGTGAGATACTGTGGATGGTGGGGAGTTATGTGGAGACCCCATGTACGCTTCCCAAGGAAAAGTGTTAGTTTGGGATTTGCTAAGCCCAGAGGGAGTTAGCATTAAATATTTGCCATTGAGAGTGGAAACTGGCCAAAGCATAGGTACTGCCAAATCATAGTAAGTCCTTTTATGTCCATTAACTTATTCCTCCATACCCATCTCCCTTCCACCTCCAAGTCTGAAGGAGATAGAGGCAATCCTAGTGAGTGGAGGAGTAGAATAGGGGCAGACACTTCTCTCAAATCCCACTACAGGAAGACCCTAGTTAGGAGAAGGAAGAAATTCAGAATATTGACCTTTATAAAATTTTAGTCATTTTATTTACTTAGGTCAACTTTTGGGACAAAAGGTGACCAGAGTACATTTGTTGTCTGAGTGGCCTGTCCAGTATTTCGCCCAATGGGTTGGGAAGTGATCCACATGGTTGGTTTGCCCACATGGTTGGTGTGAGCAAATGAAGCACAGTTGTTTTCTTTCGGAATCCCACTCTCTGGAATTGTACTTGTTCAATGTACTGGTAATATTTATTTGTTTATTCTCTTCCCAACTAGAAAGTGAACTCTAGAAGAGCAGACACAAGGTATATCTTGTTTATAGCTGTGTCCTCAGTGCCTGTACATTAGGATTGCTAATATTTCTCGTATCTGACTGCATTGAAAGTACTTTGTAAAATAGAGTGAGATATTATTATAGCTGATATATGTTTTGATATTTTAATAAACTTGCATGAACATTATTAGGGTATAATTTACATACTAAACTATATTGGATGTTCTGGAGAGGGTGGAGCAAGATGGCAAAATGGAAGCCTACACTGTCCCCACCATGGGAATACCAAAGATTAACAACTAACTACACCCCAAAGCACCAACGTGAAAACCAAAAATGAGGTGAGCAATCACAGTACCTAGTTTAACTTCATATCACTGAAAGAGACATTGGAGAGGGCAGGAAAGACAGTCTTGAAGTGCCAACACCACCCATCTCCCAAGCATGGAGATTCTGTGCACTTGGGAGAGGGAGAGTGCAGAGACTGTCAGGCTTTGCATTGAACTCAGTGCTACCCTATCGCAGTGGAAAGCAGAGCCAGGCTGTACTCAGCTGACATCCACCCATGGATGGAGCATTTGGACCAGCCCTAGCTAGGGGGAAATTGCCCATCCTAGAGGTTGGAGTGTGAGTTCCTGCAAGCCTCGTCACCATAGGCAAGAGTGTTCTGGGGTCTTAAGTGACCTTGAGAGGCAGTGTAGGCCACAAAGACTGTAACTCCTAGGTAAGTCCTGGTGCTGACCTGGGCTCACAGCCAGAGCACTGAGGGGGGCACACAACATACTGAGATACCAGCCAGAGTGGTGAAGGGAGTACTTGCACCATATGCAGAAAACTGAAATTGGACCCCTTCCTTACACCTCATACAAAAATTAACTAAAGATGGATTAAAGATTTAAGCATAAGACCTAAAACCATAAAAACCCTAGGAGAAAATCTAGGCAATACTATTCAGGACATAGGCATGGGCAAAGACCTCATGACTAAAACACCAAAAGCAATAGCAACAAAAGCCAAAATTGACAAATGGGATCTAATTAAACTACAGAGCTTCTGCACAGCAAAAGAAACTATCATCAGAGTGAACAGGCAACCTATAGAATAGGAGAAAATTTTTGCAATCTACCCATCTGACAAAGGGCTAATATCCAGAATCTACAAAGAACTTAAACAAATTTACAAGAAAAAAACAAACAACCCCATCAAAAAGTGGGTAAAGGATATGAACAGACACTTTTCAAAAGAAGACATTTATGCACCCAACAAACACATGGCAAAAAGCTCATTATCACTGGTCATTAGAGAAATGCAAATCAAAACCACAATGAGATATCATCTCACACCAGTTAGAATGGTGATCATTAAAAAGTCAGGAAACAACAGATGCTGGAGAGGATGTGGAGAAATAAGAACACTTCTACACCCTTGGTGGGAGTGTAAATTAGTTCAACCATTGTGGAAGACAGTGTGGCAATTCCTCAAGATTTAGAATCAGAAATACTATTTGACCCAGCAATCCCATTACTGGGTATATACCCAAAGGATCACAAATCATTCTACTGTAAGGACACATGCACATGTATGTTTATTGCAGCACTGTTCACAATAGTAAAGACTTGGAACCAACCCAAATGACCATGAATAATTGACTGGATAAAGAAAATGTGGCACATATACAGCATGGAATACTATGCAGCCATAAAAATGGATGAATTCATGTCCTTTGCAGGAACATGGATGAAGCTGGAAACCATCATTCTCAGCAAACTAACACAGGAACAGAAAACCAAACACCGCGTGTTCTCACTCATAAGTGGGAGTCGAACAATGAGAACACATGGACACAGGGAGGGGAACATCACACACCAGGGCTTGTCAGGGCTTAGGGGGTTAGGGTAGGGATAGCATTAGGAGAAATACCTAATGTAGATGACGGGTTGATGGGTGCAGCAAACCACCATGGCACGTGTATACCTATGTAACAAACATGCACATTCTGCACGTGTATCCCAGAACTTAAAGTTTAGTAATAAAATAAATTATAGTGTAGAGTTTTTATTAGTTCTCTTTTTGTTTGTTTGATGTTTGTTTATGCAATCACTGTTAAGTCGTTGTCAGTTTGAAATAATTTAATTCAACCAGAGAATGCAACAATTCTAAATATATATGCAGCGAACACTGGATCATCCATATATATAAAGCAAATATTATTAGGCCTAAAAAAGAAATAGATCTTAATACAATAATAGGAGGAGACCTCAATACTTTCAGTACTGGGCAGAACTTCCAGATAGAAAATCGATAAAGAAACTCCAGATTTAATCTGCACCGTAGAACAAATGGAAGTAATAGACATTTATAGGACATTTTATCCAATAGCTACAGAATACACATTCTTTTTCTCAGCACATGGATCATTTTCAAGGATAGAGCATATGTTAAGTCACAAAATGAGTCTTGAAACATTTAAGGTATTTAATAATATCAAGCATCTTCCCTGACCGAAATGGAATAAAACTAGAAATTAATAGCAAGAAGGATTTTGGAAACTATACAAACATATGGAAATTAAACAATATGCTCCTGAATGAACAGTGGGTCAATGAAGAAATTAAAAAGCAAATGAAAAAATTATTGAGACAAATGATAATGGAAACACAACATACTAAACTTATGGGATACAGCAAAAGTAGTACTAAGAGGAAAATTTATAATTATAAGTGCCTACATTTCAAAAGAAGAAAAACTTCAAATAACCTAATGATTAATCTTAAAGAACAAGGAAAGAAAGAAAAAAACAAACCCAAAATTAGTAGGAAAAAAGGTCGCAGCAGAAATAAATAAATGTGAAATGAGGAAAACAACACAAAAGATCAATGAAACAAAAAATTGGTTTTAACAAATAAATAAAATGGACAACTCTTTAGCCAGAGTAAGAAAAAAGGAGAGAAGACCCAAATAAATACAATCAAGAGATGAGAAAGGAGACAGTACAATTAATAATGCACAAACTCAAACGATCATTAGTGGCTACTCTCAGCAACTGTATGCCAACAAATTGGAAAATCTAGAGGAAATGGAGAAATTCCTAGACACAAAAAACCTACTAAAATTCAACCATGAAGAAATCTAAAACTTGAAAATACCAATAACAATAATGAGATTGAAGTTCTAATAAAAAAATTCTCCCTGTAAAGAAAAGCCCAGGACCCAGTGGTTTCAAAGCTGAATCCAGCGAAACATTAAAAGAAGAACTAATACAAATCCTACTTGAACTATTCTGAAAATAGAGGAGGAGGAAATACCTCCAAACTCACTCTATAAGGTCAGAATTAGTCTGATACCAAAATCACACAAAAACACATTAAAAAAAAAAAAAAACTACAGGCCAATATCTCTGATAAATATTGATGCAAAAATCCTCAACAAAATACTAGCACACTGAATTCAACAACACAGTAAAAGATCAGTCCGCATAACCAAGTGGGATTTATCCCAGGGATGCAAGGATGGTTCAACATACACAAATCAATCAATGTGATACATCATATAAACAGAATAAAGGACAAAAACCATATGATCATTTCAATCAATGCTGAAAAAAATTTGATAAAATTCAACATCCCTTCATGATAAAAAGTTCTAAAGAAACTTTGGTATAGAAGGAACGTACCTCAACATAATAAAAGCCACACATGACAGACCCATAGTTTGTATCATACTGAATGGAAAAAAACTGAAAGCTCTGGAACAAGACAAGAATGCCCACTTTCATTACTATTATTTCACACAGTTATGGAAGTTCTAGCTATAGCAATCAAACAAGAGAAAGAAAGAAAGGGCATTCATATTGGAAAAGAAGAAGTCAAATTATCTTTGTTTGCAGATAATGTGATCTTATATTTGGAAAAACCTAAAGACTCCACCAAACTCTTAGAACTGGTAAGTTCAGTAAAGTGGCAGTATACAAAATCAACATACAAAAATCAGTAGCATTTCTATATGCCAGTAGCAAACAATCTGAAAAAGAAATAAAGTACTCACATTCACAGTAGTTGCAAATAAAATTAAATACCTAGGAATTAATTGAAGAAGTGAAAGATGTCTATAATGGAAACTATAAAACACTGATAAAAGAAACTGAAGAGGACACAAAAAATGGATGGCTATTTCATGTTTATAAATTGAAAAAATCAATATTATTAAAATGTCCGTAGTACTCAAAGCAATCTACAGATTCAATACCATCCCTATCAAAATACCAATGACATAGTTCATGAAAATAGAAAAAAAAGCCCTAAAACTTATATAGAGCCACAAAAGACCCAGCATAGCTAAAGCTGTCCTAAGCAAAAAGAACAAACCTGGAGGAATCACATTACCTAACTCTTATAGTACAGAGCTATAGAAACGAAAATGGCATGGCACTGGCATAAAAAGAGACACACAGGCCAATGGAACAGAATAGAGAGCCCAGAAACAAATCCATACACCTATCATGAACTCATTTTTGACAAAGGTGACAAGAACATACATTGGAGAAAAATAATCTCTTCAGTAAATGGTGCTAGGAAAACTGGATATCCATATGCAGAAGATGAAACTAGATCTGTGTCTCTAACCATATAAAAAATGAAATCAAAATGGATCAAAGACTTAAACCTAAGATCTTCCACTACAGAAGTACTACAAAAATAAATTGGGGAAACTCTCCAGGGCACAGATACAGACAAAAATTTATTGAGTATTACCCTAGAAACACAGCCAACCAAAACAAAAATGGACCAATGAGATCACATCAAGTTAAAAAGTTTCTGCACAGTGAAAGAAACAATCAACAAAGCAGAGACAACCCACAGAATAAGAGAAAATATTTACAAACTACTCAGCTGACAAGGGATTAATAACAAGAATATATAAGGAGCTCAAACAATTCTATAGGAAAAATATAATAATCTGATTTAAAAATAGGCAAAAGATTTGAATAGATATTTCTCAAAAGAAGACAGATAAATGGCAAACAGACATGAAAAAATGCTCAGTATCATTAATCATCAGTAAAACGCAAATCAAAACTACAATGAGATATCATCATATCATCTCACCCCAGTTAAAATGGCTTTTACCCAAAACACAGGCAATAACAAATGCTGGTGAGGATGTGGAGATAAGTGAACCCTCATACACTGTTGGTGGGAATGTAAATTAGTACAACCATTATGGTTGGGGCTTATTCCAACCTTTATTTCAGGTGAGAGGGCTGGATCCAAAGCATAAACTGAGCAGAATGGAAGGTTTAGTGAGTATTTAATATTTGGGGAAGGGAGTAGATTAGGGAGAAGTCAAATTTACTTTTAATTTTCTCTTCCTTAATCATACCTCCTCTTACCAACATATGCATCCAATTGTTAATGTGTTGGGAAATTATTGTTGTCAGCCACACACTTTTGCCATTGCCATTCCCATCATCATGCTTGTGAAGGCATTTGTCCTGTGCACCCCTTACCCTGAAACTGTCATTCTGCATCAGTCTCCCATTTTGCTTTACGTGCCTTCTAATCTGCAGGATGTATGTGTACTTATAGCTATCTCTGAGTCCTTTAGAGTACCTCCCCTGTGATACCACAAATCCCTAACAGCCAGATCCCTTTGTGTTCTAATTCTTGCCAATTTAGCAAGCATTTATGAGATATCGTGTGTTGTGGAGCTGTGCACTTCCTGAGCTCTATTCACCTTCCTTGGAGGATGTCATTTGGAGTGTGAAGTTGATTTGAATTTATTCCAGTAATATAAGGGAGACGCAGGGGATTTTTCTTTCTCTCCCAGGTAGCCTTGTAAATTTTTGAAAAATAAAACTAATATTTTTCTGATTACATATGGGATGCCTGCTCATTATAGAAAAGTTGTGCCAGGCGCGGTGGCTCAAGCCTGTAATCCCAGCACTTTGGGAGGCTGAGACGGGCGGATCACGAGGTCAGGAGATCGAGACCATCCTGGCTAACACGGTGAAACCCCGTCTCTACTAAAAAATACAAAAAAAACTAGCCGGGCGAGGTGGCGGGCGCCTGTAGTCCCAGCTACTGGGGAGGCTGAGGCAGGAGAATGGCGTTAACCCGGGAGACGGAGCTTGCAGTGAGCCAAGATCCGGCCACTGCACTCCAGCCTGGGCAACAGAGCGAGACTCTGTCTCAAAAAAAAAAAAAAAAAAAGAAAAGTTGTAAATATAAAAAGTGTAAAAAACTTTAAAAAAACTCATGATACCATTACCCAGCTAAAACGTCTCTTTACATTTTGGTATGTTCCTCAGAGACTTTTTAAAAAGTTAGCTTAATTACAGATCTAGAGACAATGTCCATCTTCATGTACCCACAAATATCTCCAAAAATGAGATTGTTAGAGTGATAAGAGGTTAGAATGGAAGGACAGTCATCTTCTGAGGCTCTTTAAATCAAACTGTGTACTAAGATCAGCTCTAGTATTTTTTATTATTTTGGACAGTGACCCCCAGTAGTATTTTGATGCTCACTTAAACTTGGAGCCACCTGGTGGTTATATTCCGATACTGATGATTTTTAAAGTCTGTATAAATTAGCTTAGTTTAAGTGTTGGCAGAAGTTTTGGAAAAAGTTCTTTCTATCCCGAAAATATCCAACCTGAAAGGTCTGGAGTTGTGATTGGTAGGTGATATGGTTTCAGAACAGCAGCAAGTGCACTCTGGTATCTTCAGCACTTATTGACTCTCATTAGTTACCTCTCCCAGGAGGTGGAGGTTGCAGTGGCAATGAGCCAAGATCACACCACTACACTCCAACCTTGCCGACAGAGCAAGACTCTATCTCAAAAAAAAAAATAAAAAAAAAGGAACCAAAAAAGAGACTATGTATCCAAGACAATCCTAAGCAAAAAGAACAAAGCTGGAGGCATCACATTACCTGACCTCAAACTATATCACAAGGCTACAGTAACCAAAACAGCATGGTACTGGTACAAAAGCAGACACATAGACCAATGCAACAGAATAGAGATCTCAGAAATAAGACCACATATCTACAACCATCTGATCTTTGATAAGCCCAGTGAAAACAAGCAATGGGGAAAGGATTCCCTATTTAATAAATGGTGGTGAAAAAACTGGATAGCCATATGCAAAAAACTGAAACTGTATAAGGTGTCTGAGGGCCCCTGTTGGGGGGATCTCACCCAGTCAGGAGGCATGGGATCTTGGACCTGCTAAGCAGAGTGCTCTATCTTCCCCTTGGAAGAGGGGATGTGCTGCATTGGGGAGAATCCCACTCTTCTGCATTTCCCGGATTCCTCAGAGCCAGCAGGGAGAAAGACTAATCTGCTGACCTGTGAAGAACCATGGCTACCCCTCCCCGCAGGGGCTCAGTCCCAGGGAGATCAGAGTTTTGTCCCTAACTCCCTGGTTAGAGTTGGTGAAATTTCTGCAGGGAGGCCCCACCTGGGGAAGAGGGATGGCTCAGGGTCCTGTCTAAAGAGGCAGGCTGGCCATGACCTGCCATAGCTGCTGTGCTGTACTGTGGGGAATTCCTCCTGGGTCCAAATGGCCCAGTTTCCCCAATAGCAGCAGGGAAAAAAAATTGCCAACTAGTGCTGCAGTGATGGCTGCCGCTCCTTTCCCTGAGAACTCAGTCATCTTAGGCAGCAGGCAGCTGCAGTGATGATGGCTGCCCCTCTGCCTGGGAACTCGATAGTCTTGGGCAGTCTCTAGTCCAGTGGCCATTTGAGAATCTGCACAGCTCTGTGCTTGGGACACAACACCCTGGTGGCATGCACTCACGAGGGAGATCTCCTAATCTTCAGATTGCACAAATCTGTGGGAAAAGCATGGTTGCCTGGGCAGGGTAGCACCATCACTGCCTTCCTTGGGTGGAAGTGGGAGCTCTTTTTGCCCCTTGTGGCTCCTAGTTGGGCCATCTCATCACCCTGCTTTTCCTTACTCTCCATGGGTCTCACCAGCTGCCTAGTCAGTCCCAGTGAAAGAAACTGGATAACTCATTTGCCAGTGCAGGATTCACTTGCCATTTTCATTTTTCTTGGTGGGAGCCTCTGACTGCAGCTGTTTCTAGTTGGTCAACTTGGCCCCTCCCCAAGACAGTCACATAGATCATTTTGTACATGTGTTTATGCTTCATGCTAAGGAAGAGAAGGTCAAGCATTTGATGACACCATGTTATTATTTATTATTATTATTATACTTTAAGTTCTGGGGTACATGTGCAGAATGTGCGGGATTGTTACATAGGTATACACGTGCCAAGGTGGTTCGTTGCACCCATCAACTCGTCGTCAACATTAGGTGTTTCTCCTAATACTATCCCTCCCTTAGACCCCCCCACCCCCCAACAGGCCCCAGTGTGTGATGTTCCCTTCCCTGTGTCCATGTATTCTCATTGTTCAGCTCCCAATTGTGAGTGAGAACATGCAGTGTTTGGTTTTCTGTTCCTGTGTTGTTAGTTGGCTGAGAATGGTGGTTTCCAGTTTCATCCATGCTCCTGCAAAGGACATGAACTCATCCATTTTTATGGCTGTATAGTATTCCATGCTGTATATGTGCCACATTTTCTTTATCCAGTCTATCATTGATAGCCATTTGGGTTGGTTCCAAGTCTTTGCTATTGTGAATAGTGCTGCAATAAACGTTATGTGTGCATGTGTCTTTATGGTAGAATGATTTATAATCCTTTGGGTATATACCCAGTAATGGGATTGCTGGGTCAAATGGTATTTCTGGTTCTAGATCCTTGAGAAATCTCCACACTGTCTTGCCCAATGGTTGAATTAATTTACACTCCCACCAACAGTGTAAGAGTATTCCTATTTCTCCACATCCTCTCCAGCATCTGTTGTTTCACAACATTTTAATGATCACCATTCTAACTGGTGTGAGATGGTATCTCATTGTAGTTTTGATTTGCATTTCTCTAATGCCAAGTGATGATGAGCTTTTTTTCATATGTTTGTTGGCTGCATATGTCTTCTTTTGAGAAGTGTCTGTTGTAATCCTTCACCTACTTTTTGATGGGGTTGTTTTTTTCCTGTAAATTTAAGTTCTTTGTAGATTCTGGATATTAGCCCTTTGTCAGATGGATAGATTGCAAAAATTTTCTCCCATTCTGTAGGTTGCCTGTTCACTCTGATGGTAGTTTCTTTTGCTGTGCAGAAGCTCTTTAGTTTAATTAGATCCCATTTGTCTATTTTGGCTTTTGCTTACCATTGCTTTTGGTGTTTTAGTCATGAAGTCCTTGCCCATGTCTGTGTCCTGAATGGTATTGCCTAGGTTTTCTTCTAGGGTTTTTTATGGTTTTAGGTCTTACATTTAAATCTTTAATCCATCTTGAGTTAAGAATACAGTGTCAGGAAGGGGGTCAGTTTCCATTTTCTGCATGTGGATAGCCAGTTTTCCCAACACCGTTTATTAAATAGGGAATCTTTTCACCATTGCCTGTTTTTGTCAGGTTTGTCAAAGATCAGATGGTTGTAGATGTGTGGTGTTATCTCTGAGGCCTCTGTTCTGTTCCATTGTCTATATATCTGATTTGGTACCAGTACCATGCTGTTTTGGTTACTGCAGACTTGTAGTATAGTTTGAGGTCAGGTAGGGTGATGCCTCCAGCTTTGTTCTTTTTGCTTAGGATTGTCTTGGTTATGCAAGCTCTTTTTTGTTTCCATATGAAATTTAAGGTAGTTTTTTCTAATTCTGTGAAGAAAGTCAGTGGTAGCTTGGTGGGGATAGCATTGAATTTATAAATTACTTTGGGCGGTATGGCCATTTTCCTGATATTGATTGTTCCTATCCATGAGCATGAAATGTTTTTCCATTTGTGTCCTCTCTGATTTCCTTGAGCAGTGGTTTGTAGTTCTTCATGAAGAGGGCCTTCACATCCCTTGTAAGTTGTATTTCAAGGTATTTTATTCTCTTTGTAGCAATTGTGAATGGGAGTTCACTCATGATTTGGCTCTCTGTTTGTCTAGTATTCATGTATAGGAATGCTTGTGATTATTTGCACATTGATTTTGTATCCTGAGACTTTGCTGAAGTTGCTTATCAGTTTAAGGAGATTTTGGGCTGAGATGATGGGGTTTCCTAAATGTACAATCATGTCATCTGCAAACACAGACAATTTCACTTCTTCTCTTTCTATTTGAACACCCTTTATTTCTTTCTCTTGCCTGACTGCCCTGACCAGAACTTCCAATACTATGTTGAATAGGAGTGGTGAAAGAGGGCATCCTTGTCTTGTGCCAGTTTTCAAAGGGAATGCTACCAGTTTTTGCCCATTCAGTATGATATTGGCTGTGGGTTTGTCATACACAGCTCTTATTATTTTCAGATATGTTCTATTCGTACCTAGTTTATTGAGAGTTTTTAGCACGAAGGGCTGTTGAATTTTATTGAAGGCCTTATCTGCATCTATTGAGATAATCATGTGTTTTTTGTTATTGGTTCTCTTTATGTGATGAATTACATTTACTGATTTGCATATATTGAACCAGTCTTGCATTCCAGGGATGAAGCCCACTTGATCATGGCTGATAAGCTTTTTGATGTGCTGATGGATTCGGTTTGCCAGTATTTTATTGAGGATTTTTGTATCGATGTTCATCAGGGATATTGGCCTGAAATTTTCTTTTTTTGTTGTGTCTCTGCCAGTTTTTGGTATCAGGATGATGCTGGCCTCATAAAATGAGCTAGGGAGGAGTTCCTCTTTTTCTATTGTTTGGAATAGTTTCAGAAGGAATAGTACCAGCTCCTCTTTGTACCTCATGTGGAATTCAGCTGTGAATCCATCTGGTCCTGGGCTCTTTTTGATTGGTAGGCTATTAATTACTGCCTCAATTTCAGAACTTGTTATCGATCTATTCAGGGATTCGACTTCTTCCTGGTTTAGTCTTGAGAGGGTGTATGTGTCCAGGAATTTATCCACGTCTTCTAGATTTTGTAGTTTATTTGCGTAGAGGTGTTCATAGTATTCTCTGATGGTAGTTTGTATTTGTATTTCTGTGGTATCAGTGGTGATATCCCCTGTATCATTTTTTTGTGTGTCTATTTGATTCTTCTCTCTTTTCTTTTTTATTAGTCTGGCTATCAGTCTATCTATTTTGTTAATCTTTTCAAAAAACAAGCTCCTGGATTCATTGACTTTTTGAAGGTTTTTTCTTGTGCCTCTATTTCCTTCAGCTCTGTTCTGATCTTAGTTATTTCTTGCCTTCTGCTAGATTTGGAATTTGTTTGCTCTTGCTTCTCTAGTTCTTTTAATTGTGATGTTAGGGTGTCAGTTTTAGATCTGTCCTGCTTCCTCTTGTGGGAGTTCAGGGGTATAAATTTCCCTCTAAACTCTGCTTTAGCTGTGTCCCAGGGATTGTGATACATTGTGTCTTTGTTCTCATTGGTTTAAAAGAACTTAATTATTTCTCCCTTAATTTTGTCATTTACTCAGTAGTCATTCAGGAGCAAGTTGCTCAGTTTCCATGTAGTTGTGCAGTTTTGAGTAAGTTTCTTAATCCTGAGTTCTAATTTGATTGCACTGTGGTCTGAGAAACTCTTATGGTTTCCGTTCTTTTGCATTTGCTGAGGAGTGTTTTACTTCCAATTATGTGGTCAATTTTAGAATAAGTACAATGTGGTGCTGAGAAGGATGTATATTCTGTTGTTTTGGGGTGGAGAGTTCTGTAGATGTCTATTAGGTCTGCTTGGTCCAGAGCTGAGTTCAAGTCCCGAATATCCTTGTAAATTTTCTGTCTCGTTGATCTGTCTAACATTGACAGTGGGGTGTTAAAGTCTCCCACTGTTACTGTGTAGGAGTCTGTCTTTTTGTAGGTCTTTAAGAACTTGCTTTATGAATCTGGGTGCTCCTGTATTGTGTGCATATATATTTAGGATAGTTAGCTCTTCTTGTTGCATTGATCCCTTTACCATTATGTAATGCCTTTCTTTGTCTTTTTTGATCTTTGTTGGTTTAAAGTCTGTTTTATCAGAAACTAGGATCACAACCCTTGCTTTTTTTTTGCTTTCCATTTGCTTGATAAATATTCCTCCATCCCTTTATTTTGAGCCTATGTGTCTCTTTGCATGTGAGATGGGCCTCCTGAATACAGCACACTGATGGGTCTTCACTCTTCATTCAATTTGCCAGTCTAGCTCTTTTAATTGCGGCTTTTAGCCCATTTACATTTAAGGTTAATATTGTTATGTGTGAGTTTGATCCTATCACTATGATGCTAGCTGGCTATTTTGTCCATTAGTTGATGTAGTTTCTTTATGGTGTTGATGGTCTTTACAATTTGGTATGTTTTTGCAGTGCCTGGTACTGGTTTTTCCTTTACCTATTTATTGCCTTCTTCAGGAACTCTTGTAAGGCAGGACTGGTGGTGACAAAATGTCTCAACATTTGCTTGTCTGTAAAGGATTTTATTTCTCTTTCACTTATGAAGCTTAGTTTGGCTGGATATGAAATTCTATGTTGAAAATTTTTTTCTTTAAGGATGTTCAATATTGGTCCCCACTCTCTTCTAGATTGTAGGGTTTCTGCAGAGATCTCCTGTTAGTCTGATAGGCTTTCCTTTGTGAGTAACCCAACCTTTCTCTCTGGCTGCCTTTAACATTTTTTCCTTCATTTCAACCTTGGTGAATCTGACAATTATGTGTCTTGGGGTTGCTCTTCTTGAGGAGTATCTTTGTGGTATTCTCTGTATTTCCTGAATTTGAATGTTGGCCTGTCTTGCTAGGTTGGAGAAGTTCTCCTGGATAATATCCTGAAGAGTGTTTTCCAAGTTGGTTCCATTCTCCCTCTCACTTTCAGATACGCCAATCAAATGTAGATTTGGTATTTTCACATAGTCCCATATTTCATGGAGGCTTTGTTCCTTTTCAGTCTTTTTTCTCTAATATTGTCTTCATGCTTTATTTAATTAAGTTGATCTTCAATCTCTGATATCTTTTCTTCTGCTTGATTGATTCCGCTATTGATAATTGTGTATGATTCATGAAGTTCTCGTGCTGTGTTTTTTTAGCTCCATCAGGTCATTTGCATTCTTCTCTAAACTGCTTATTCTAGTTAGCAATTCATCTAGCCTTTTTTCAAGGTTCTTAGCTTCCTTTCAGTGGGTTAGAACATGCTTCTTTAGCTTGGAGCAGTTTGTTATTATCCACCTTCTGAAGCCTACCTCCGTTAATTCATCAAACTCATTCTCCATCCTGTTTTGTTCCCTTGCTGGTGAGGAGTTATGATCCTTTGGAGGAGAAGAAGAGTTCTGGTTTTTGGAATTTTCAGCGTTTTTGCACTGGTTTTTCTCCATCTTCATGGATTCATCTACCTTTGGTCTTTGATGTTGGTGACCTTCTGCTGGGGTCTCTGGTTAGACACTCTTTTTGTTGATGTTGATGCTATTCTTTTCTGTTAGTTTCCCTTCTAACAGTTAGGCACCTCTGCTGCATGTCTGCGCGAGTTTGCTGGAGGTCCAGTCCTGGGTAACACCAGCAGATGCTGCAGAACAGCAAAGATTGCTGCTTGTTCCTTCCTCTGGAAGCTTATTCCCAGAGGGGCACCTGATAGATGCCAGCTGGAGCTCTTCTGTATGAAGTGTCTGTCAGCCCTACGGGGAGGTGTCTTCCAATCAGGAGACATCGGGGTCAGGGACCAACTTGAGGAGGCAGTCTGAACCTTGGCAGAGGTTGAACGCTGTGCTGGGATATCCGCTGCTCTCTTCAGAGCTGTCAGGCAGGGATATTTAAATCTGCTGAAGCTATGCCCACACCACTCCTCCCCCCAGGTGCTGTGTCCCAGGGAGATGGGGGTTTTGTCTATAAGACCCTGACTGGGGCTGCTGCCTTCTTTTCAGAGATGTCCTCCCTAGAGAGGAGGAATCTAGAGAGGCAGTCTGGCAAGTGTCTTTGTTGAGCTGTGGTGGGCTTGGCCCAGTTCAATCTTCTGGGTGGCTTTGTTTACACTGTGAGGGTAAAACCACCTACTCAAGCCTCAGTAATGGCGGACGCCCCTATCCCACCAAGTTTGAGCATCCTAGGTTGACCTCAGACTGCTGTGCTGACAACAAGAATTTTAAACCAGTGGATCTTAGCTTGCTGGGCTCCATGGGGGTGGGACCTGCTGAGCCAGATCACTTGGCTCCCTGGCTTCAGCCCCCTTTCCAGGGGAGTGAAAGGTTCTGTCTTGCTGGCATTCCAGGTGCCACTGGGGTATGGAAAAAAAAATAAACCTCCTGCAGCTAGCTTGGTGTCTGCCTAAACAGCCTCCTAGTTTTGTGCTTGAAACCCAGGGCTCTGGTGGCATAGGCACCAGAAGGAATCTCCTGGTCTGCGGGTTGCAAAGTCGTGGGAAAAGCGCAGTATCTGTGCCAGAGTGCACCATTCCTTGGGGCACAGTCCCTCAAGGCATTGGCCTCCCTTGGCTAAGAGAGGGAGTTCCCCGACCTTTTGTACTTCCTGGGCAAGGCGATGCCCCACCCTGCTTTGGCTGTCCCTCCGTGGGCTGCACCCACTGTCCAACCAGTTCCAATAAGAGGAACTGGGCACCTCAGTTGGAAATGCAGAAATCACCCACCTTCTGCGTCAATATTGCTGGGAGCTGCAGGTCAGAGCTGCTCCGATTTGGTCATCTTGCCAGCCTCCTCTCCTCATATCTAGCTGTAATTTTGTATCCATGAACCAGTCTGTTCCTATCCTTCCCTCTCCCCTCCCTTCAATCCTTCCCATGCTCTAATAATCAAAATTCCACTCTCTATTTCTAATGAACTCAACATTTTTTAGCTTCCATATGTGAGTGAGAACACACAGTGTTTATCTTTCTGTGCCTGCTTATTTCAGTTAACATGGTGTCTTCCAGGTTCATCTTTGTTGCCACGAATGACAGGATTTCATTTTTTTTCACGTCTCTGCCATTTAAAGGGGGTGTTTAATATATTTACTTTTAATGTAATTACTGACAGTATAGGATTTTGATCTGCCATTTTGCTACTTATTTTCTTTATATCATGTGTTTTTTATTGCTCTATTTCATTATTATTGCCTTTGTATGTTAAATAAATTTTCTTAGTGTTTCACTTAATTCTCCTTGTTGTTTCTTTTACTATACTTTTTGAGGTATTTTTTAAATATTGCCCTGGATCTTGCAATTAATAATTTATAACAATCTAGCCAGATTAATAGCAATTTAATTTCAATAGCACACAAAACCTTTGCTTCTGTACAGCTCCATTCTCTTCTGCTTCTTTTTTTATTGCCATACAAATTACATCTTTATACATTATAGGCTTATCAATACAGATTTATAATTATTTAATTATGCATTTGTCCTTTGAATCATATGAGAGAGGAAATCGCAAGCAAATTGCATTTATACTGTCTTTTATATTTACCTGTGTAGTTACCTTTACTGGAGTTCTTCATTTCTTCATAGGGATTTGAGTTGCTATCTAGTGTCCTTTCATGTCAACCTGCAGGACTATTTTTATAATTTCCCATAGGGCAGGTCTAGTAATTACAACTTCTCTCAGTTTTCAAAATCTAAGAATGTTTAATTTCTAGTTCATTTATGAAGAATAGTTTTCCTGGCTTAGGAATTGTTCATGACAGTATTTTACTTTTGTTACTTTGAATATGTCATCCCATTGCCTCTTGACTCTAATTTTTCGTGATAAATTAGTTCTTATTCTTACTGAGAATCTCTTGTACATGGTAAATCATTTCCCTCTTTTTGCCCTCAAGATTCTTTCTTTGTTTTTTGGCAGTTTGATTGTAATGTTTCTTTCTTTTTTTTTTGAGATGATGGAGTCTGGCTCTGTTGCCCAGGCTGGAGTGCGGTGGTGAGATCTCAGCTCACTGCAAGCTCCGCCTCCTGGGGTTCTCACCATTGTCCTGCCTCAGCCTCCTGAGTAGCTGGGACTACAGGCACCTGCCACCATGCCTGACTAAATTTTTGTATTTTTTAGTAGAGACGGGGTTTCACCGTGTTAGCCAGGATGGTCTCAATCTCATGACGTCATGATCCACTTACCTCGGCCTCCCAAAGTGCTGGGATTACAGGCATGAGCCACCGTGCCCAGCCTGATTATAATGTTTCTATGCGTGAATCTCTTTGAATTTATTCTACTTTAAGTTTGTTGAGCTTTGTGAGAGTGTAGATTAACATTTTTTTCTTTGAATTTGGAGGTTGTCCGCTAGTATTTCTTTAAATATTCCTTCTGTTCCTTTTATTCTATCCTCTCTTGAAAATTCCCTTATATGTGTTTTGGTACACTGGATGGTGTCCCACAGGTCTCTGAAACTCTGTTCATTTTTCTTCTTTTTAATTCATGTTCCTCATACTGGATAATTTCACCACCTATCTTTAAATTTAGTTATTCTTTCTTCTGCCCTCTCAAATCTGTTACTGAGACCATCTAGTGAAGTTTTTACTTCTATGATTATATTTATCAATTACTGAATTTTATTTGTTTCTTTTTTAACATTCCATCTCATTATTGATGTTCCGTATTTGGTGAGATATCATTCTCATGCATTCCTTTAGTTCTTTTGACAAGGTTTCCTTTAGCTCTTTTGACAAGGTTTCCTTTAGTACTTTGAACGTGTTTAAAATTGTTCATCTAATATGTTCATCTAGTATGTCCAATGTCTGGTATATGCAGTCTACAAGAGGCACTTTAGATTTTAAAAATGAGTATGTTGAAAAAGAGAGTGGAAGAAAGTATACCATGTAGAAAACCATGATAAAAGAGCTGAGACAGCTCTACTAATGTTGCACAAAGTAGACTTTGAGAAAAATAACATTACTAAAAATAAAGAGGCATATTCTATAATGATAAAAATTTCAATTTATCAGGAAGATATAAGGATTATAAACATATACACAATTAACAACACATCCCCCAAATACATAAAATGTGAAAATGACAGAATTGAAGGGATAAATAAACAAATCATTAATAATAATTGAAGATTTCAACACTCCATTATCAACCATTGATATAACAACTAGATAGAAAATCAGCAAGGATCCAGAGGCTGAAACATTATCAACCAACTTGACAACAACAAATGAATTATACATGCTTTTGAAACACACATGGAACATTCTCCAGGATAGACTAGATGGGAGGGCACAAATTATCTATAAATTAAAAAAAATTGAACTAATATAATGTATGTATTCCAACCACAGTGAAATCGAATTAGTAATCACCAACAGCTGGAAACTTCAGGAATCCACAAATAACAGGTGAAAGAAAAAAACATAGGGGAAATCAGAGAATTATGCATGAAATGAAATGAAACCATAACATGTCAACATTTATGAGATGGGGAAAAAGCAGTGCTTAGAGGAAAATCTATAGCTGTAGATGCCTACTTTGGAAAAGAAAAATACCTCTAATCAATAATTCAACTTTCTATGGTAAGAAGCAAGGAAAAGAAGAGAAAACTAACCCCAAAGCAAGCAGAGGGAAGGAAATAATAAAGATGAGAGCAAGAGTAGATGGAACAGAAAATAAAGCACAATAGAGGAAAGTAAAGAAACCAAAAAGTTGAATTGTGGAAAACAACAACACAATTGACAAACCTTTAGCTAGGCTTGCCAAAAAAAAAAAAAAAAAAGGCCTCAATTTCCTAAATTCAGAAATGAAATTGGGTACATCACTACCAACTTTATGGAAATTTAAAGGATTATAAAGAAATCCTACAAACAACTTTATGCTAACATATTATAGACACCTTTGATGAAATGGATACATTTCTAGAAAAACTAATTACCTAAATTGACACAAGAGGAAATAGAAAATCTGAATAAGCCTACAAGAAGTAAAGACATTAAAATTGTCAATGCATTATCTTCCCACAAAAAAAGGCCCAGGCCCAGATGTCTCCACTGGTGAATTCTACCAAACATTTAAAGAAAAAAAATACAATTCTATACAAACTCTTCCAAAACATAGATCAGAAAAGATTACTTCCCAACACATTGCATAGGGATGATGGAGATGTTGTAAAATCATATTCTAGTGAGTATGTACTTTTATACTTAAGGAAGTTAAGAGACACAGGGCCCCATCTGTGGGGAGTGTGAGAAGCACACATTTCCTACACCCATGTTCCCATTTGGAAGGGTTTCTCTGACCAGCGTCAGCCATAAGTGACTTTGCTGAGTAGGGCATCCAGAATTAGGGGCTGAATGTGGCATTTGAAGGCCTTTTCCTCTTTTCTCCTTGGAACCTGACTGTCTGCATGGAGGAGACATACTCCTGGGTTCTCTCCATTAAGTGATAAGCTTTAGGAGACAGGTGTTGACCATGGGTGCCTGTGCCTATTATTTTGAGGAGTAAATTCAATTGTTGGAGAGAATAACATATAAGCAAGTGCTTTGGGATCACAAACTGCTTCCCAGGTCATTAGGGGAGGGAGGAATAAAGATGTTATGTTTTGGGGCATTGTTTTGACTTCTCAATTTATCTCTCAGTTGATTCAGAGAGATGTAATGAAAATGAATTAATTGACTTATTGATTGATTGAAATTAGTGGAACAAGGAGACATGTCTTTTCTCGCCTCATAAAGGCAAGTCAAGGCCAGGCGCGGTGGCTCACCGCTATAATCTCAGCACTTTGGGAGGCTGAGGTGGGTGGATCACCTGAGATTGGGAGTTTGAGACCAGCCTGACCAACATGGCGAAACCCCATCTTTATTAAAAATACAAAGTTAGCTGGGTGTCGTGGCCCATGCCTATAATCCCATCTTCTTAGGAGGCTGAGGCAGAATTGCTTGGACCCGGGAGGCTGAGGTTGCTGTGAGCTGAGATTGTGCCATTGCACTGCAGCCTGAGCAACAAGAGTGACACTCCATCTCAAAACAAAACAAAACAAAACAAAACAAAACAAAACAAAAAACAGTCAGTGGTGGGGTAAACCAGGGCAAAAAAATGTTGGCTCCAACAAAGCGCAGCCAAATCTCCCTAGGCTTGGTGAATCCAGTGTAAGGTTCTGAGATAGATTTACAAGAACTTCCACACCTTTTGCAAAAAAAAATGCAATTCAATTTACAGCAAAATGAAAGGAGCACATTTGAGTTCCTGGCATGCTCAAGCTTATTGACAAAATGCCCACCAGAGTTCCCTCTCCTGCCTGTCTCAGATGGTCTGGGCTGGGCTGGATGTCATTCTAGGAGATTCACACAGGGAGGCAGGTGACAACTTGTCTTAAAGATCCTTCTTTTTTTGGGGAGCTGTTGTTCAGGATGGAGTCTAATGTAAATGACGAGTTAATGGGTGCAGCACACCAACATGGCACATGTATACATATGTAGCAAACCTGCACGTTGTGCACGTGTACCCTAGAACTTAAAGTATATATATATATAAAAGTGTCAATGGGATGGAGGATACCACAAGATGCTGAGATACAGTGTTTCAGATAAAGGCCTGGGCCCTAATATGCAATTTGCCCCAGTACAGGAAGACCCAACAGACACAGAGAAATTGACAACCTCTTGTCAGGACCCAGTTCAAATCAGACACCCTTAGAGTGCCTCCCGACCTGTGGGCAGAACTTTCATCTCTTGGGACATTGGCCTCTGTGGTACCAATTCTATCCAAGACTTCCCAGGTATGAGAAAAGATCTCTCTTCCTTCTTTCATTTTCAAACCATTTTAACTGGAAACATATTTTCAGGAATATTAAATAAAACATATTTTCCTGGAATTTGAAACCTCGTGATTTTTTACTGGCGAAGGTGCATTTCTCAGGAAAATAGGGACAGTACAGAAACCAGTTTCGGGGAGAAAGCAGGGTTTGGGGTTCCAGGGTAGTCCCAACAGGTGAGCCACAACTGTGCTCTGGCCACTGGTTCACAAATGCCCCAGCTGTGCAGATGGGCAGAGGGTGTTTTATTCTGTTAAAGGTAGGATTTGACCCACTGTGTTACTGAGGTGTGGTCTTGGACTTCTAGGAAAATCCTTTTGGATCTTCTGATTTCACGGCTTCTATATTCATATTTAGCTCGTGTCTAACACAAGGAATGAAGTTCTGATGCATGCTACCCTGTGAATAAGCTGTGAAAACAAGAGGCTGCGTGAAAGAAACAGACAAAAAGATCACAGAGGGTCTGGTTCCAATGATAGGACATGTCCAGAATAGGTGAATGTGCAGAAATGGAAGGTAGATGGGGTTGCCAAGAGCTGGGAGGAGGAAGACAAGGGGAGTAGCTGCTAACAGGTACAGAGCTTTCTTGTGGGGATATGTAAATATTTTGGAACTAGATATTCCAAAATATCTAGTATAGTACTGGGGCCGCACCAGGCACTGAAGCTTTCCCCGCAGGAGGGCTGTGTCTTCCTCCTGTGTGCTGCTTAGTTACTGGCCTCAGTAGTGGTCTCTGGGCATGAACTGGGTCTCAGTGAGCCCAGGGATGGGAAGCTTGGCTCTGCCCCTGAAGCCACATGTTGCCTCCAAAGTGGATATTTTCTCTTTGTTGAAGGGGAAGTCACCTCTCCCCCTGAAACTCTTTTGTCTATAAATCTCCTTTCCTGGTTGGAGACTAGAGCCCAGCTGCTCCTGCTTGGTGCCCTGGTGGCCCACGGAAGTCTGTTTGCAGCTTCTCTTCTGTCACTATCATGAGTTCTGACACCCTGGCCCAGACACAGAACTGCAGGTCACCCTGATGTTTCCATGGGCACCAATGTTACCAAGCCCCAAGACTCATCCTATGACCAGATTAGATCTGAGCCATATCTGTGGTCCTCTCTGGCCTCAGATAAGAGAGTCTAGGCAACAAATGCAGGGAGGGGAGGGGCTAGGGCTGGACCCTTCCATTTCAAGAGAGCTGCTGACTGAAGGGGACTCCATCATCCCGGCAAGGAGGGAAGATTCAAACACTGGGCTCACTTGGAGCTGGTCCCTAGCATCCTCCTAAACCCTACTGATGCACCAATATGTGACTGCAGGCGACAAGGTCACCTGTGGGATATTTCCAGGCATATCGCAGGCATTTGTCAGTTTGTGGAACGAGCTCTGTTCTAGAAGCTTCTGTGATTCAGAAGTGAAGCTTCAGCAGCTCAGGGTTGTAGGACCAGGTAGATCTCACTGTTCTGAGACTTTCCATAATTCTATCTGTAAAGTTTTCATCATAAATGTGATCATCAGTTCAGGCTCCCATGACAGAGATCATAGACTGAGTGGCTTAAGCAACAGAAGTTCATTCTCTCAGTTTTAGGAAGCTGAAAGTCGAGATCAAAAGATCGCTGGGATTATTTCTTTTCAAAGCCTCTCTCCTGAGCTTGTAGGTGGCCGCCTTCTCCCTGTGTCTTCACATGATCATCCCTCTGTGGGTGTCTGTGTCCTAATCTCCTTTGCTTATGAAGACACTACTCCTATTGGATTAGGGCCTACCCTAGTGACCCATCTAAACATAATTACCCCCTTTAATGTCCCTGTCTCCAAATTCAGTCACATTCTGAGCTACTGCGATAGTTCAACATATGAATTTAGAAGAATACAATTCATCCCACAGCAACAGCCCTTAGATGGGGGTGCTGAGGCTAAAAAGAGTCAGCTACTATGAAAAAGAGCTGGGATTTGCCCCCAAGAGGTCAGCTCTCACAGTCTCAGCATGAACTCCTCAGATCACTGGGTTTAACCAAGCTGTAGGATTCCAGAAGGCGTATTGACGTTTTCCTGTTTAACTTTCAAGTTGGGTGACAAACCACCTTGGTTTTCCAAGGGCTATGAGGGTTTTCAGGACAAGAGATGTTCAGAGCTCAAACTGGGTAAGTCATAGGCAAAGCAGGAGAAGTTGGTCACCCTCCCCGCATGATTCTACAAAGAACGACCTGTGATTGGCAATGTGGAGAAGAGTGCCTGCTCCTGTTGTGGATGTAGCCCAGGGCTCAGGTGCGTGTCTCCCTCTGGACCCCAAGAAACCTCTTTTTTATCAGTTTGTGAAACAAACTTTGTTCCAGAAGCTTCTATGATTCAGAAGCAAAGTTTGCTTCCATGAAGAGATCACCAACACTTCCCCAAGTGTAACTGACCTACATAAAGCTATCCATAGGCACCCTATCCAAGTGACTCCTCTGTGTCAAACCCTGTTCCAGGAGCTGCAGAAGTTAGTGAACAACATTGTGAAGAGAATAAAAACCCAATAAATCTTCCATTTCCACAGAGGGATTCCTACAAAAGTAAGTAAGTAAGTAATTTGCATAGACACGCAGCATGTGATGAATGCAATGTTAATAGGATGATCAGCAGAAGCTTCTCTGGAAGTTGATCCTGGGGCAAAGATTGGAAAGAAGAGACAAAGCCTACGGATGTGCAGAGGCCCTTCTAGGCAGCAGAACAGTATAAAGGTCCTACCAGGAGGCCCTTGTGCTGAAAGTCAGGAATTGAGGGAAGGTGAGCAGGAGAGAGATTGGGTAGACCTTCCCCAGAGCACTGAAGAGCAACTGCCCCATCCAGGACTCAGAATCTCTCAGAGCCTTAGGGTAGAGGAATTGCCTGGTGCCTCCACCAAAACCATGCCATGAAAACTGTCTGTGTCAGTGAGAGTTGGAGAACAAAGGTAAAGAAATGCACCTTTTTCCCTTATGGGCACCTGGGCGCATAGATACACACCTGGTGTTGGGCACAGCATCAAGAATACCTGAACGAGGTGGAGAGAGGGATGGGGGCAAGCAGGAGAGGGTACCCTGACATGGAGGATATGGGACGGATGGATCTCCCGCAGGAGACTCATTCCTCTCCTTGACTTTGCTCTTGAGATTCCCACCAATCATGGGAGGCCCAGCAGGACCCTCTTGGGAAGCCCAGCAGGTCAGAAGGCAACCCTGAGTCTCCTTCCTAGACCTGGTAAGTTACCAACCTTTGTCTTTGCAGAGTGTGCCCAGACAGCAAAGGCAGCCCACCATGACCCAGCTTCTCTCAATGTTCTCTGGGAAGCTGGATTGGGACAATGGGACAGAGACCCCAGGACACGTGAACATGAGTCATACGGGAGGTGAGTGGTTGGTGGGTAAACAGGTGGTTTTCATCCTGACAGTGCTGGTGGTTTTATGTGGGCTGGTGGGCAATGTGTGGTCTACTGGCTCCTCTGCTTCCAGGTCAGGAGCAGCCCCTACATGGCATACATCCTTAACCTGGCCGCTGCTGATATGGTCAACTTCTCCTGTGTAACTGTGATCCTGTTGGAGAAAATCCTCGTGTTGTATCACCAGGTGACATTGCAGGTAGCCGTGTTTCTGGAGCCTGTCTCCTATTTCTCCG
Organism: Rhinopithecus roxellana; assembly: GCF_007565055.1. Taxonomy (NCBI): domain Eukaryota; kingdom Metazoa; phylum Chordata; class Mammalia; order Primates; family Cercopithecidae; genus Rhinopithecus; species Rhinopithecus roxellana. The sequence continues at coordinate 22,668,286 of NC_044552.1, read as the reverse complement.
ACCCAGTGGGTCTCTGTCTCCTGGTGGCCATGAGTATTGAGAGCTTTCTGTGTGTCCTCTGTCCCACCTGGTGTTGCCACCGCCCAAAACACACCTCTGCCATGATGAGTGCCCTGAGCTGGGCCCTGGCCCTTTCTTTGCATGTGGTTAGCCAGGTCTGTGAGTACTGGGAGAAGGGCTTGGCATGTGACCAATTTCACGCAGGCTTTATAATATTTCACATGCTTATTTGTCTTGTGATGGGCATTTCCAGCCTGACTTTGACCATCAGGAGCCTGTGCTGCCTGAAGAAGTGTTCACCCATCCGGATCTACCACATTGTCCTCTTTGTGGCCATCAGCTTCCTCATCTGGGGCCTGCCCTTAGTTGTCCCTGTGTACCTGCCAGGAGAAGAATACCTGACCTTTGCCTTTGACCTCCTGTTGCTGCTGTCCATGGTGGTCAGTATGGCTCAATCAGCGGTCTACTTCTTGGCTGGCTACCTTCAAAGGAAGAGGCATGGGGAGTCCTTAAAGGTTGTTCTCCTAAGGGCTTTGTTGAATGAGATGGAAGGTGGAGGAGACAAGGGGTCTCAGGCAAGGGAACAGCAGGTTACCAGGACAGAGCTCCTCCCACTCCAGGAAACTGTTCCCCAGAACTGACCATGATGCCCTGTATTGGTCCGTTCTCACACTGCTATAAAGAAATATCTGAGACTGGGTAATTTATAAAGAAAAGAGTATTTATTGGCTCACAGTTTGACAGGCTGTACAGGAAGCACGGCTGGGAAGGCCTCAGGAAACTTACAGTCATGGCAGAAGGTGAAGGGGAAGCAGGCACGTCTTCACATGGCAGGAGCAGGAGGAAGAGAGCAATGGGAGAGGTGCTATACACTTTGAAACAATCAGATCTGGTGAGCACTCACTCGCTATCATGACAGCAGCACTGAGGGGGAAATCTGCCTCCATGATTCAATCACCTCCCACCAGGCCCAACCTCCAAATGGACGTGAGATTTGGGTGGGGAACACAGATCCAAACCATATCATGCCCTGTGGAGTCTGCCCCATAAGGAGGTGCTTGAATCCTGGCAAACATAAGACTCTGAATAGGGCAGGAAGTCAAGTGGTGGAAACAACTATGACTAGAGGAAATGTTCACTAAAGTTTCCCTTTACCTCAATACTGCTCTAATTACTTTGCAAATATGAAACCAGGTAATTTTAACAATTCTATGAATAGATAACATTACTATTATCCTGCTTCAGCCTAAGCCAAAAGGCCACTTGGCCCATTTAGCCAATAGCTATCCAAAGGCCCCAGCACATTATAACAAGCATAGTCCTTCACCATCACTCTCCTCCTTGGAGATCAATCACGGTTGGACTCTTGTGGGTCTGTTTCTGGGCCCTCTGCTCTATTCCATCAGTCTATTTACCCATCCATGGACAATACCACACTTGATGCAGTTACTGCATCTTTATTATACATGTCTATCTGCGAGAAGTTGAGTCCTCCTACAAGCAGTTAGAGAAGAAAAAGACATATATGTACAGAGAATCAAAGATACAAAGCAGATTCCTTGTTGGAAAATTGCAAGTTGTATGGAAGTACTTCTTTTTAAAGAAAAAAATGCCAACCTAGAATTCTTTACACAGTCAAAATATTTTCCAATAAAAAGGCAGAATAAAGAGGTTTTCAGATAGACAAAAGATGAAAGAAATCATCACAGGAGAGGTATAGATTGAGAAATGGTAAAGGACATCCATCTAGCAGGAGAATAATGACTCCAGATGGAAATCTGAGTCTGCTAAAGGAAGGACCCCTTTGCACTGCTGGACTCTCCATAGGATGCTGAATACAAGTAGTGAGAGCTGACAGCCTCGCCTAGTTCCTCCTCTGGGGTGAAAGCACCCAGTCTTTCATCATTAAGAATAATGTCCACTAAACATCAACTACAGGGGTTTTGTAGGTGCCTTTTATCAGTTTAGGAAAATTCACTTCTATTCCTAGTTTTTAGGAATAGAAATAGACTGGAAGTTTTTATAAGGTTGTTGGATTTTGTCTAATGCTTTTTCTAAATATACTGAAATAATGATGTGCTGTTGTCTTTTTATCTGTTAATATGGTAGGTTATACTGGCCCATTTTAAATGTTGAAGCAGCCTTGCATTCCTGGGATAAATTTCACTCTGTCATTCTGTGCCTATATTTATATTTGTGTTGCATATGTATATTTGTATTGCATATGTATGTATGCTCAAGGGCACGTGTTTCTGTGTATGGCAATGCAGTGAACCTAGAATAAAAAAAAAAACCCCTCTAAAAAAGAAGAATTAAGTAAGATGGCTAACAGTACCTAACTTCAAGACTTATTGTAAAGGTTCAGAAATTCAGACAGTATGGTATTGGTAAGAGGCTAGACAAGTAGATCAACAGAACAGAATACAGAGTCCAGAATAGACCATCACATATATATTCAATTGTTTTTCAAAAGGTGTACATCAAATTCAGTGGAGAAAAGACAATCTTAGCAAGAAATACTATTAGAACAATTAGATATGCATATTAAAAACTTCATACATGGCACCATTATTCAAAATGTATCATAAACCAAAATATAAGGCCAAAACTTTAAAATTTGCATAAGGAAAAAGGTAGATATTAGTGTGACTTTGGATTAGAGAAATATTTGCTAGATAAGCACCAAAAGCATGATTCGTACAATGAAAAAAAATGATCAATTGAATTTCATCAAAATGACGTGTGCACTCTGAAAGACCCTGTGGGGAGAATGAAAAGGCAAGTCCCAGGCTGGAGCACGTATTTGCATATCTCACCTCTGATGGACTCATACACAGGATCTACAAAAATCTCTGGGGAGTGGACTCCTCACGGCCCTCAGGAGTCAAAGGGGTGCTGTGCTTAGGGCAGAAATGGAAGATGCCTCCCACCCTGTCACTCATGTCCCCTGAGCAGTGGTGCTCAAAGTCCCATACCATTGCCCCTTCCTGAGTTCACAGTCCCTTCTCTCCCCACATCTACAATGCCAGGCCAGGCCCTAGGGACAGGCCCCTCCTCCAGGGCACAGGGAGGGACAGTTGGTCTCAGGCTCTGGGTTCCCAGCTTCATGCACATCCCTTCAAGGCCCACCGGGCCTGTCTCACAGGATATAGTGAGGTTGGCATTTCCTGGACATGCTGTCTGGGTCTATTCCCAAGCTGCAGCCAGAGAAATGGAGGGATGTTTGTCAGGCCAGTTATCCTGTTCTGCTGGGTGTCATGGGGCCCTTCCCACAGAGCCTGGGTCTAAACACACAGTACAGAGGCCACAGGGTGGCCAGCCTACAACCTGTGAAATGTATTGGGGATCACACAAGGGCTGTCTCCAGACAGCCAGGCGAAGCTTTGCTAGTTTCTCGGTACCTCATTTCTTTCCATTTCTTTTTTTCTTTTTATTTTTGAGACAGGGTCTTGCTCTGTTGCCCAGGCTGCAGTGTAATGGCGTGAGCTCGGCTCACTACAGTCTCCACTCTCTCACCTCCAGACTTAAGCCATTCTCCCACCTCAGCCCCACCAGTAGCTGGAACTATAGGCGCGTGCCACCACGCCTGGCTAATTTTTTGTTTTAGTAGAAATGGGCTTTGAACATGTTGTCTAGGCTGGTCTTGAACTTCTGGACTCAGGCAACCCACCCTCCTCGGCCTCCCAAAATCCTGGGATTACAGGTGTGAGCCACTGCACCTGGCTGTTACTTCATTTCTTGCCAATTACCTTACCCTCATGAAAAACCCCCTTCATTCAAAATCAGTAAGAGGAGAAAGATGGTAAAAGAGTCAATGGAAAGAAAACAGGATATAACTTCTGTCCATGTAACTTCTTTATGTCCCATTGGAAAGAGAAGCCTAAAGGGGTTCATTAATTTCTATTGCTCTGAGGTCCCAAGTATGGCATCACACAGTGCAATAACTACCAGCAGGGGCCATGCTTGATCTCAGCAGATGTCAGTGAGGACATACCCGGGATCTTCTGGGGTCATGGACATGGACTTACAGCAGAACTGAGTAAACAGGGATGCACAGGCACACACACACACACACACATACATACACATGCACATGTGCACACACAGGGACACACACAGTCCTGGGCTGCACAGATGAGCCCCTCCCCGTCCACTCTGACTCCACAAGGCTCCCCTGACCCCGCTAGTCACCTGGCCTGTTGTCAGTGGTGTCCTTTGTATCGCACCTTGGCACAGGCTCAGGACCTGGGATTGCCAGATACTGAGAGGAGATGAGATGGAAAGAAGGATGAGGGACAAGGGAAGAAGGGAGAGAGGGAGGGAGGGATGTGGGGAAGGAGGGAGGGAAGAAAGGAAGGGAGGGCTGCCGGAGACCAGCCACCACGGGACAGTAGGCACAGGTGACAGCAGACCCTCTCAGGGATGCTTTGTACAGACTGTCATGAATGAGCAATGTCACTGGAACTCCAACTTTTGCTCCCTTCCCAGCCCTCTGGAGTTCCCTGTCAGGCGCAGTTTGAATTACAGTAAATTATTGGATGGTCTTAACCCCGGCGTCTGCCTGAGAGTGGGAAGCTGCAGTGCAGTGTGGCCTCACAGTTGTGTGGGAACCTTGACCTTTCTGGTCCTTGGCCCTGCTGCGGCCTTTGGGATGGGGAGGCTGTGAGAGGCTGGTCAGGGGTCTGGGCTGTGTCACCCTCATTTCCCATCCACCCCAATGTGCCCAGGGTTTCCTGCAGAGAGCTCTGGGCAACTCAAAAACAGGCAGGTCATGACAACAAAGACTATATTGTGCTTTAATCAAAATAAGTGGGGGCTTTGAGGCCAAGGAAGGGGTCCTTTTCCCCAAGAAGAGGCTTTCTTAGGCATTGCTGAATCCATGCTGGAAGCTCTGGTCCCACCTTGGAGCCTCCTGCGGTGAGTAGTGTCAAGTTTCCTGACTTTTTCTGACCACAAAATGCAGCTGCCAAGAGTGGCAGATGAGGGATCCAGCCTCCTGGACTCTCATTTTCTTAGTTTTCTTCAGTCCTGTGTCCTGGAGAAGATTGTGGACCCTGGAAGCAGGGCCCCAGTGCCATCTGCTTGGGCCTCAGGACTCCACCCCATTGCTGGTCTGGTGGTGGCCACCTATCCTGCAGGAGCCTGGCCATTTCTGCTTCCTTGAATGGATGAGGTTGGTGGCTGGTTCGCCTGTTTCTGCCCTACCCTCACCAAGGTGGCCAGTGGTAGTTTGAGCTTGGTAACATCATCAGCTTGGCCTTGCCAGGGACACATAAGACCCAGGTACGTACGCAGTGCTCCAAGGGGGCTTGCTCTGCCTTAAGCCAAATACTAGTTCTGGCCAGGGCCACAGGGGACTCTGTCTCCTGTGTATCTTGGCTGCTGCTGGGGGTCCCAAGGCACCCCTGGTGCCCCTTCCCTTTCAGGGCTCAGGTTGAGTCTGGGCTAGAGCCCTCTGGGTCTGGGAATTGTGCATTGAGGGGGGGATTCTGCTGTACAGGTTGGGACCGTGGATACAGGGCATGCTGCTGGCTGGCCTGAGCAGGGGGAATGCCATGCTGACCCTTCCCTCCAGTGGCCTCCAAGTTTCCAGCTTCCCCTTCAGGAATGACTTTCCATGTCTAAGGAGCTATCTGGGGCTTTGGGGCAGCTTGCCAGGTGCTGCCCTGGCTCCTTCTGGGCCATGCTGCTCACTGTCTGCCAAGGGTGATCGATCAGATGTAGGTACCACATGCAGGAAAGTTGTCCCTGGCCCTACCTCTGGGCTATCAGGGGTCTGGGCAGGGTCTTGTATTGGGGGCTGGGCCAGTCCTGTGGTCTTAGAGGTATCCAGGGCAGATATGGAAGTGACAGGGGCCTAGCATTTCTGCTCCAAGCTGTACTGTGAAAACCACAGGCCTCTGAGGTCCAGGTCCATGGGGAGCTTAGAGAGGGAGTTCCAGTGTAGGAATCACCAAGCACCCTGTGGTCTATCCTGAGCTGGGGATGAGCTGGCCACACTCTTGAGTCCCCAGGGCCCCCAGAGAGCAGCCTGCTGTCCTGGACTCTGCAGAAGCTCCCTCATGCCTCTGGGCTTTGGCCTTGCATATAGCCTAACTAGGTGAGGGTGAGGGAGGATGAGACTCCCATTTCAGGAGGGCTACACCCATGGGCTGCTGGAGCTGGGCTGTGGGCCAGGGAGAACCAGCCAGTCCCCTTGGGGAGGGTCTCAATGCTGGGGGATATCTGCAGAGACCTGAGTGCTGGGGGTACTTGCTCAGGTTTGGCTGAAAGGAAAGCAGATTTGGTCAGCTTCTCCATTGAGAACATCTTGCTTTTGCCAGGCTGGACCCCCCAGACTTGGGTCCCTGCAGTCCTCAGGGTACCTGTGTGGTCCTCCCCCTGGTCTAATGCTGAGGACACTTCTGCAGGCTGCTGCTCCCAGAGTGAGATGTGTGTGTAGCCTAGAGTGGGGAAGCTAGTTAGGGAACCTGAAGTCACTCCAGGGACAGCCCCCAGGGTTCGGGCTGACTCAGGCTTCCTGCCTCACACCCTTGCCCCAGGGCTGCTTAGCCTGGGCTTTAGTCTTGATTCAGAGCTCAGATGGATGGGGCCCCTTTGCCACCCAGTATGGGGGCTTATCTCCACAGTGGGTGAGACACCCTCCACTCCTCTGGGGGATCTCCATGCCAGGGCTGGACTGTTCCCACACTCAGCTGAGCTCTCAATTCTGGCTCTGGGCCAGAGTTTCACATATGCCCTCTCCCTAAATCCTCTTAGGGTCTCTGACACTGATTTTAGGCCTTGGAGGATGCTCAGGAGTGAAGGCCCCGCTGCTCTCCAGGGCTGCTGGTACTCACAGGTGTGGTTGTGGGCTTGCACAGAAGGATCTGACCCCTCCAGTGTCCTTCTGGGGCTTTCAGGAGTGAGAGCAGGAGGCTACAGGGGAGGGGCTTGGAAGAGTCTTGCTCACATCTCATTGTCTCTGAGGCATGTTCAGTAAACCCAAGGTCAGCTTTTGCCCTAGGCTCAGTCAGCCTGTTTTCAGAAACTTCTTAGAGGAGGAGGGAGAGGAAGGGCTGGAGGAAGGACCAGGGAACAGGGCTGGTGAGGTCTAGGCACTTCCCACTATTTACTGCCCCACAGGGTGATGCAGGAGGAAGCTTGGTTCTGAAGCCCGCCTGGGTGTGGTCACAGTGCATGCTTCTCAGTTTCTCCATGGAGGCCTCAGGGCGCCTCATCACCATGTCCTCCTCCAGGGCCCAGGCCTAGGACAGCGTGTCCTGAAGGAACTCCTGCAGGCCAAACAGGAACAGCTTCAGGGGGTGTTCCAGGAACAGGGTGACTATCAGGCTGGGAAGGGTCTGTGGGAGAGTCAGTTTCTGCACCTTGTTCCCACTCCAGGCACCTTCCACTGGGCGGTGCTGGATCCTACTGTGGCTGCCCCAGGGGTCCAGATGTTCACAGAAAACCACAGCTGGAGGAAGGCCTGGGCAGGGAGGTGCTCACCACACTCCTGCCTTTCATCTAGGTTGTGTCAGGAGTGGGTTTGGTACTTGAGTCCACTCCCTGCCCAGTCAACCAGGCCTGGTCTGGCCCTCCCTCAGGGCTGGAGCAGAGAGCCATGAGGACAGTGTGGATGCTGGTCTTAGGTCATCACACACCAGAAGCCAGGGATCTGTCCTGCATGCTCCTTCTGGGCACCATTGGTGGATAGGATCCAAGGTCTGTCCTGCATGCTCCTTCTGGGCACCATTGGCCACCCAGGAACTTAATTCTGTATGCTGTGAAGGCCATGTATACCATAGTTGTCACCACGCACTCACCTTCCAGGAGGTAGACATCCCAGAGCGTCAGGATGAGCATGAAGGAAGTCTGCGGGAACAGCAGGTATGGGAGGACCTGGCCTTTCCAGCCTCGGGGCTGGTGGCTTGAGCAGGGCCCACTGTAGCCTCAGTCTGGACTTCCTGAGGCTCCCTCTGCTTGGGAAGAGAACCACCCTAGCTTCCATAAGGCTGGGTCAGACAAGGTTTGGCAGCTATTCATGGGGATGGACTCATCTCAGCAGAAATGTGGCTCCCAGAATAAGGGATTTCCTTAGGGCTCGTGGTTTCCCTGGCTCCTCCGGCTCCTCCAAGATGGTTCCTGGCCCAGTCCGCCCAGAAATCCCTGGTTTCTGGTGTGTCCTGCAGGCTTGTGTGCCCTGCAGAGACCTGCCTGTGCCTCCTGTGGGGTGGGGGTGAGCTGGGTCCTCCTGGGGAAGTCAGAGCCCTGGGCTGGGGGAGCTGAGCACTGTAGGGAAAGAAGATACCTGGCTTGGGGTCTCCCTATGCATCCTTATCCCATCGATGAAGCACCACAGAAACCAGTTTAAGGTGGAAAGCTGGATGCACAACCCTTCCTGGTCCTGATAGAAGGAGTGTTCAGGGCCCCCTGGGCTTCTGTGAAAACCTCTGTACTCCAGGGCCCACTGCAGACCCTTCCCCAAGAGGCAGAACAGTGGTGGCTGGGGCTTCCGCCAACACCTCCCCACGGCGTGGGCCCCCGGTGGACGTACTTCCCTTAGCCCTGGCTCAGCCTGGTCCCAGTGCCTCTGCCCCCTCCAGGTAAGGAAAAGGAGGCCGAACTTTGAATCTATTGAAAACCAGGTCAAGCCCTGACTGGAAGTTGGCCTCTCACCAGCCCCAGGCTTCCGCTGTCCCTCTAACCCCATGGGACCCAGGGCCTCTGGGGAAAAGCTGAGGGACTGTCCACTCACCATGTGCCTCATAAGCTCTTGGAGCACTTTTAGCAAAACTTGCTCTTGATGGGCTTGGAGACTCTGGAAGTTAGAACATCTTGGGATGTAGACTCCTGAGAGGCTCCTGGAGCCCCAAGGAATCAGAGCCTACTCCTGAGATGTGGAGCCATCAGGCTGGGTAGTGGCAGTTGGGCAGCGGTGGTTGGGCAGCAGCTGTTGGGCAGTGGCTGTTGGGCAGCGGCAGTTGGGCAGCGGCAGTTGGGCAGTGGCAGTGGCAGTTGGGCAGTGGTGGTTGGGCAGTGGTAGTTGCTTCTAGACCCTTTCACTCTCCCATCCAGTGACCCCATCATGTGGTCTTGGCCAGGAGAGGAGGGGTGGTGGGAATGTCCCCTGGGGCCTGGCTGGAGGCACTGCTTAGCAGCTTCCTGGGCCATGGTTTCAGAAGGGCAGGCCTGCCTTAAAAGCAGTGAGGAAAGGTGGGAGCTGGTGGGGTGACCAGGGGTGCTGGAGGATGTGTGGCCTTCTCCTGGATGTGGGGTCAGGGCAGGGGACACAGGACAGAGAGAAGCTGTCATCTGGGCTTGGTCTAGCCATGGGCAGGGAGGGTGGTTGGGAGGGTGGCCAGCTGGGAGGTTGAAGGACCAGCAGGGTGATAAGAGTCCCCTGCATAAGGTCAGGGCCAGAGGGCTGTGGCACCAGGATGCAGAAGGTGGTCACAGGGCAGCTGTGATCCCGTTTGCTGATGGGGACAAGAGGCATCTGACTTGGGGTGTGGGGTCCCTGACCAGTCACAGGCTCCTGTGGGACTCTCAGCAGGGGATATCTTGGAGGCTCAAAATGAGTAGGAGATAGAAGGTGCCTTGTCTGTAAGTCACAATTACCCAGTCAGTGTGGCCAGTCCCCTGTCCTGGCTGTGTGATGCCTCGTGGGTAGCTGTCCATGGTGGACTAATGTCACATGGGAGGACTGTGTCACCTGAGAGGACAGAGTTCACCTGGGAGAGTACCATGCTTGGCAAGCCTCTCATTGGCCAGCAGCTGGGCCAGCACCCAGATGTCTCCTCATTCTGGAACATGAGCAAGATAGTGGCTCATGCCATGATATGGCTCATGCCCCTGCAGTAGCCTACCTCCAGCAAGAGCCAAAGGCATAATGGAAAGGCTTCACCAAGGCTGACGTCACCTTGGAGGGTCAAGGTCACTTGAGATGGCTAATGTCATCTGAGCACACTATGTCACCAAGAGGGCAGAGGTTACCTGGAAAGGCAAAAGTCTCCTGGAAGAGCTGAGGTCACCTGAGAAAACAGGTCACTTGGAAGGGAAGAGGTCACTTGGGAGACGTAATATCCTCTGGGAGGACTAATGTCACCTGAGAGGGCAGAGATCATCTAGGAAAGCAGAGGTCCCCTGGAAGACCTGAGTTCACCAGGGAGGGCAGAGATAACCAGGGAGAACTAATGTCACTTAGGAGGGCTGAGGTCACCTGAAAAGACTGAAGTCATCTGGAAAGGCAGAGGTCACCTGGGACAGCTGAGGTAACCTAGGAGGGCACAGGTCACTTGAGAGGGGAGAGCTAATGTCACCCAGGAGGGCAGAAGTCACCTGAGAAGGCAGAGGTCACCGGGGAGGCCTGCCACAGGTCCCAGGGAATTTAGGGTGCAGCTTGCAGTGCCCCTCTCCTGACACTGTGCTTCACTTGAGCCAGTCATGGACATCGCAGTTGACAAGGAGCTACTGAAGTGACTCCTACTTCCTCCAAACTCATGTGTGGCCAGAAAGGGCATGGGTGAAGGCCGTTAAGACCACCCTGACCCCAACTGCAGATGCTAAGCTGGGGAGGCCACTGTGCCGGGCTCAGGGCAACACCCTTGAACTGAATCCCCATGAAGGCTGGTTGTGGGTGCTGACCACTGCACATAGGGGCCTGGGATGGCTCACAGGCTGCTGGGCACAGAAAGACAGCTAGGTCCAGACCCTGCATGGGCAGCCCATGGAGTCTGCTCAGCAGCTCTTCCTGCCAGGAATGGTCTAGAAAGTGGGGGCTGGAGAGTGGGAGCAGCCATCTCAGTAAATCCTTCCCTGTCTGCTGTGCTGTTCAGGGTTCGGGTGAAGGGGAACTGTGATTCCAAAGCCTTATTAAGAAGATGGCTTCTTCAGGATCCAAACTCACTTTATGACAAAAGAAATGTCCATCAGGCACTTCACCAACTTGTAAAATATTCTGAGAGGAACAATCTGCAACAATGCAAAGCCTGTGGGGATTGAAGTGGGAAAGGAAAATAAAACTCAGGACTCCAATTCACTATGCCAAAAGGAAGAAAATTAAGCTGAAAGCTGAGTCACGCAAGAAACCGTCTTTCCTTTTGTTCCTCAGGAGATAGGTACAGATAGAAGGTTAAATAGCTCCTTAGGTAGCTAGTCTTATATTCACCTTATGTAAAGGGCCAATTACTGAGTGTGAGATGAATACATAATTGACTGTTTTCCTACCTGCCCCTTTTCTCTTGCAACATGTGGATAACCACACCCTCTTTCCCCTCCAGCCCACTTCTCTCCTTTATATATTGAAGCCCTCACAATCATCTTTGAGAAAGGCACATATACCTGTTTCCTGGGTGTGTCTTTAACCTCGGCAAAATGAAAACTCTAAATGGATTGAGACCTATCTTACACACTTTTTCGTTTACAAGTTGGCAACCAATGGAAGAGACTCTGAGTGAAGGTGGCCTTGACCTTTGACAAATCTATTAGTGCTTGGTACCAGTTTGAACTATCTTTATTTTTATTTTGTTTGTTTTAATTTTGACTCACTCTGTCACCCAGGCTGAAGTGCAGTGGCACGATCACTGCTCACTGTAGCCTCTGTCAGGCCTCTGAGCTCAAGCTAAGCCATCATGTCCCCAGTAACCTGCACATATACAGCCAGATGGCCTGAAGCAACTGAAGATCCACAGAAGTGAAAACAGCCTTAACTGATGACATTCCACCATTGTGATTTGTTTCTGCCCCACCCTAACTGATCAATGTTCTTTATAATCTCCCCCACTCTTAAGAAGTTTCTTTGTAATTCTCCCCACCCTTGAGAAGGTACTTTGTGAGATCCACCCCCTGCCCCAAAACATTGCTCTTATCTCCACCGCCTATCCCCAAACCTATAAGAACTCATGATAACCCCACCCCTTTGCTGACTCTCTTTTCAGACTCAGCCCGCCTGCACCTAGGTGAAATAAACAGCCATACTGCTCACACAAGCCTGTTTGGTGATCTCTTCACACAGACACGTGAAACAGCCTCCACGTCCGGTCTCAGGTGATCTTTCCACCTCAGCTTCCCAAGCAGCTGGGACTACAGGCTTGTGCCACCACACTTGGCTAATTTTTGTAATTTTCATAGAGACAGGGTTTTGCCTTGTTGCCAAGGCTGGTCTTGAACTCCTGGGCTCAAGCAATACTCTTGCCTTGCAAGGCCTCCCAAAGTGCAGGGATTACAGGTGTGAACCACCATGTCTGGCCTTGAGCTATCTTTATTGTTCAAACTGTTACAATAGGTAATCAGTCAGACATAAACAGGACAGGAGAGGGGACCTGGACCAGGAATGTCAGGCAACCATCAGATGATGGTCATGAGGTTGTTAAACTGCCTTTTGAAAATAATTGGTTGCAGCTGGTGCCAGGGAAAGGCAGCCTCCCAACAGAAACACCTCAAGTTGGTAATCAGCAGCTTCCCAATAAGATGTCAGGAGCTGGGCTAGTGGACTTAAGCATGTGCACTAACAGGCAAAATGGCAGAGTTGAACCAGTATATAACCTTTCTCCAGAAACACTCAGTTGCTAAGGGAAGAATGCCTTAAGTGAGCATGTGTACAATTTTGGTAAATACAATGTGCATGTTGCCGCTTCCAAGTGCTGGCAGGCCACCGTGCACGTGGACAGCCCACCCCAAGGGAAGAATCAAGGGAGAAGGGATGCAAAACCCCCCTGCTCCAAGAGGCATGCCAATGTCTAAAATCCCAAGTCAAAGATCAAACCATGAACCTGATCTCTCCAGTCACCCACTCAGGCCCTCTTTCAAGCGGACTTTGCTTTCTTCAGTTCCTGCTCTAAAGCTTTTTAATAAACTTTCACTGTTGGCTCTAAAACTTGCCTCAATCTTTCACTCTGCCTTACGCCCCTCAGTCGAATTCTTTCTTCTGAGAAGGCAAGAATTGAGATTGCTGCAGACCCGTATGGATTTGCTGCCAGTAACAAAACCAATAGGACAATTTGCTGAGGCCTGGGAGGTACCATTTCCACAGAATCCCTGATTTCTCAAAGTGTTGTTGAGATCTAAGGTTTGTTTTGCTGTATAACTCCTTTTCCGGAGTTTTACTTGCATCCAACAAAGAAGATGAGTTTTTCTGGATCCATGATAATGGAAAGCAGGCAACTCCTTTCTGGAGTTTCAGCTTGCTTCCAACAGGGAAGATGAGTTTTGAGTTTTTTCCTGCTTCTAGGATGATAGAGAGCAGTCTTTGACCTGGGCCGTATTCCTACATAAGTAGCTGAAATGGGGTTTGTCTTGGAAATTCTCCTTAATGACTGACTAAAAGTTAAAATTAACTACCAGCTGGTCTTGATTTCTCCTTACCATTAGAGTGCTCAGTAATCTTACAAATTGTGCGATCATTTGTTTTGCTTAACTTTTTTTGGTTATTTATTTGTTTGGTTCTGTTTTTGTTGTTTTAGTCTTTTTTCCATTGGGTTTGACCACTCCACTTGACTTGGTCAAATCTGAAGGAAAATTCTAAATTATGGGGAAAAAGACCTCTGAATTGGCTAAATTCCTGAAGCTGGAAAAAAAAAAAAAAGAAAAGAAAAGAAAAATCAGCCATCAAAACAAGAAAGATTTCAATTACCTGAAGGGCTTTATTTACATAGCAAAACGACCCTTTGCTAGCCAAGCCAAACTGAAAGAGCAATAGTGGTTGCCCCATGCTGTAGTTCAGTAGCTAAGGTTCCGCCCTTTTTCCACCATAGCAGCCTGGGTTGGTTTCCTAAATAAAGTCCTTTCTGGTTTGATATTTGTATTACATTTGAAATATTAGAAGTTTGTCCCACCTAAACCATGGTAATGTAATCAAAATGCAGGTTAGTTGCTTGTTGCTTGCAGAGTCCAATTAACAAAAGTGAAGTCTGTTATAAAGAAAGTAATTTATTTCCAAAACTAGCTTAGGGGAAGAAATGCAGGTGTCCTCCATATGACTTCACTTTTAAAAGGCAGGGGAGGAAGTGAGCAAGGGTGGTGGCCGGGGGTCCATGCTAGCTCTTGTGCCTTATCTACTGGGCAATCAGCATGTGACTGCTGGCACCTTCATGGGCAGGCTGTTATCTCTTGAGACAACCCCCTAAAGAGTGAGAGTTCCACAGTGGGCATGTTTGGTTTGTAAATCAACTGTTAATCCTCAAGTTGACGTTCCAGTTTGAGCATGTAGTTAGATGAACTTGCACTATAGGGAGAGTCCGGTAATGGGGAGGTAAAAGGCTATATTTGTATTCCTAAAAGCCTAAGTAGGAAGTGGGGAACTGAAGGAACAAGAAAAGGAGGGAGAAAAAAAATAATTGATGTCTCAGGAAAATGGGTGTACTAGGTTACAATAATGAGATTTTAAAGGATTTTTAAAACTCAGTGGTTAAAAGTCAGCTTGATTAAATGCTAATATCATATATAAGGTGTCAAAATTTGGCATGAGGGTTATAAAGTTATAAACATAACTCAAAAGATAATTATCTTTGTGTAATTTTTTTGATAAATAAGTCATTTGTCCTGAGTTATTGGCAAAAAATTCATTTATTTAACCTTAAGCTTCTTACTTAGGTAAACACCTGAAATTCACAGGCTATATAAATGATTAACAGAAAAATACCTTTAAATGATGATTATTACAGTTTTCATAAGTAATCTAGGTAAACTATTAAAAATAAGTTAATTAGGTAAATGTAATGGAAGAAATGCTTCTAAATAAACATAATATAATTTAGAATCTAAAGTTACATTACATGACAGGCATTAAATGTCTGGGTTATTCACAATTAAAAAAATTATGGAAAAATATTTTGCTAAGAACGTGTTCTTATTTAAAGGAAAATAATTTTTGTTGAATTCAAAGGTTATTTAAAGGTTATGAAACAAGATAAAAGGAACCACTAAATAAGAGAGATATAAAGAAAGTTAAAAATCTGAAGAGATATTTTTGGTAAGAAAGGTTAAAAGGAAAATTTTATATGAGAAAAAAATCTTGCATGGTAAATGTTTGTTCTAAAATAAAATGGCTGGGTGCAAATGGCTCATGCATGTAATCCTAGCACTTTGTAAGGCTGAGGCGAGCAGATTGCTTGAGCCTGGGAGTTCCAGAGCAGCCTGGGCAACATGGTAAAACCCTGTCTACACAAAATACACAGAAAATTAACTGAGCATGCTGGTGTACATCTATAGTCCCAACTACCCGGGAGGTTGAAATGGGAGCATTGCTTGAGCCTGGGTGGGTCAAGGCTGCAGTGAGCCGTGATCATGCCACTACACCCCAGCCTGGGTGACAGAGAGAGACCTTTTCTCAAGGAAACAACAGCAGCAACAACAACAACAACAAAGAAATCTTAAAAAAAAGAAAAAGAAGATAAAATGACTGGTTATTTAGGAAAGAAGGATGTTTACGATAACACAGGAAGTCTAGACGTGTCATAAGTGGCTTGTGTAGGTCATAGTAAGGTTTGTAAAAAGGGACTTTATGAGAAAAGAATTTATTTGATCAAGTTGGCTATAATTAAAAGGAAATTAGTCTTTCTAGAGATTGTGCTTTGATATTAAAAATATGCTAATCCACTCAAGAATGGGCTAGAAGAACAAAGTTTTCTTAAGATATTAATTTACTCTAAATTTACCTCAGATTTCAACTTTTACTGAATCTCACTGTTTTCACCTTTCTCTCCCCTTCAAGAAGTCCTGAGATAATAGCTCTCTCCAACTTTCTTGTCAGCTTCTACAATTTTTTTCCTCAGGTTCTAACTGCTACTGTGACATGATGCTAAAAGTGTTTTATCTTAAAGGTCTAAAGGAAATATTTTCTTCCAATATAGCGGTCTGTACTCTTGGCTTGAAGTTGTTCTATGAAACTGAAAATTTTCACTTATGTCCCAAGACACACCCTTCCTATATCTAACTCATTCAAGTACCATTTTCATTAATTTTGACTTGAAGGCTATCTAAATGGACTTTCCATAGGGAAAAGCAATCACTGCAGAAGGTCTTTTATTTATTTTTTGCCTTTTGGCAACTGGCCTAACAAACAGATTTTATATTTTATTGAAACAATTCCTATGTCATTGTTATTAAGTTTTTTATTTGCCTAGGAAAACTGAGATTTAAAAAATTAAAGGTATTAGCATTCCATATAATGTTCTGTATTGCTTTTAAAGTCCTTGTTCTGTTGAGTTACAGGGCTTTGTACTCCTGCATCTAAGAAGGACACCAAGTCCTGCTAAATCTTAAACACTGAAAGCTTCTAAAACCTTATCTTCAGAACCAGGGAGAAGATGATAATCAAAAGAAACTGCACTCATGAGACGCAGCGCCAGAAATTGAAACTATTTTACCCCTCAAAGTCCAGCGGCTATTGTGGAAGAGGTGGGTGCCTGAGATTGTAAGGAACTATTTTGAAAGATAAAATTGGTTCAGAGTTTCTCTATAAACATTAGTATCAAAGCCTCACTGATGCGAGACTAGCCTCTGAGCCCCTGTGTCAGACTAGCAAGGTTTTCTTGGAGTATTAACCCACTTTTTCATTAAAAAATTGTAAAATGTTATAAAAAGGTTTGTGGAAATTATATATTATGGTCAAGATGATTAAAATTTAATAGATTTGTTTGTAAGATTTGAGAGACAGATTTCACTGGCCTCGTGCTATCTTTATTAGGGCTGATTGTTTGGGAAATTAAGTCTCCTCTCTCAAAGAGTAATGGTTTTGCCTTTTGCGTATTTTTTTTTTTTTTTTGAAATCTTTGTTACCACTTTGGCTAAATGAATGACTTATTTTACAATGACCAATGACCTATGATCCTATTTTGTGATATCAGGTGTTTTAAAGTTTTGATATTTGACTTTTTCAAAATTAAATTCTAAATTCAGTCCTTTTGACTTCATTAATTTTTTTGATATTAGGTCCCCTTAAGTCCAAAAGACACATATTTGGCTTATTTGGTATAACACAATCATTAGATATTAATTTCATATTTGACAATATTTACTGTATAATTTTATTATACCAAATAAGTACAACCTAATAATCTATACTTATAATTTATGTTTATAGATTTAACCTGTAATTTTATTATACCAAAGAAGTATAACCTAATTTTGTGGGATGTGCCCATTCCTCTGAATTCCTCCATCTCCCCTGGGACCTGTGTTGAAGGTCATCTCAGTAGCTTCTAGGTTTTAGTGATAATGAATAAAGCAGTGAATGTGACATGTAGGTTTTAGTTGGACATAAATTTTCAAGTCAGCTAGGTCAGTGTCTATGACACTTATGGTCATGTGGTACAAGTACATTTAGCTTTGTGAGCAATTTCCCAACTGTCTTCCAAGGAGGCTGTACCATTTTGCATTCAGCAATAGCAGCATTTTGCAGCAGCAATGGACAGAGTTCTGCGGCTCCACCTCCTCCATGGTGTTTGCTGTTGTCATTGTTGCCTGTGAAGTCTGAGCCCCTCTCATGGGTCTCTACCCCAGGTACTTGTGGGTTATGGAGAGAACTTTTCACCATGCAGCATGATTTTGTTTGCTACTGCTTGTTTCCTCAGTAGCCACCTGGATTCTGGACCCACATGCCCGAGCTTGGCCCATGGTTTGGAGCTCAGTAGATGCTCTGTGATGCTGATTGCTCCCTGGCCAGGAGATCCCTTGGGGGACTGTGTCACCTCGTATCTTGGACTCCTGCATGGAATGCCCCTATTCCTCTGAATTCCTCCATCTCCCCTGGGACCCTCCATCCCCCATAGGTCTTACCTGACTCTGTAGCGCTCCTAAAACATGACATGGTGTCTGAAGGTGCAGTTCATGTCCAGGTCAATCGGTTTATTTTCACTGAGGACATCTTGCCCTGCTCCTTTATTTTCTTTAGGGCAGGGCTGAGGAAGGAACCAACCTCAGAACAGACAAAAGGCTCACTATTACAAACAGCAATCATAAAACATTCAGCACTTCTGGAAGGAAAGGAGTTGTTTTGTTTGTTTGTTTGTTTGTTTGTTTTTTCCAGAAATATCCTTCTTTACCTTATTTCCAAAGCCATGGAGGGTCACCAGAGCCCAGTTCACTTGTGGTTCCCATGCCATCGTCTGTGCCTAGGATATGGGACTGACCATCACCCAGGCTTGACTTTTCCTCTAGCTAGAGACCTGGGCTCCTGACATGGCTTGGTCTGTTTGTTCTGCTCTAGCTGAGTGTGGAAGGACCATACCTGGTACTTCCTTGGGTTTTCAGCCTTCACCTTCTTGATGTCCAGCAGGAATGACCATGCCTGACTGCACATCTGCAGGGGGGTTCCCTTGTAGGCCAGCTGAGACATCTATGGACAGAAGAACTCTTTGGTGAGAAGGGACACAGGGAAGTGACTCTGGGAAGGATCAAAACCTGAGGATTCTGGAAATCTTCCAGAATCCCCAACTTTTGGCTCCATGGTTCATCTGGAGAGGTTGTGCCTATCTAGGACCCGGCCTCCTCTCCCAAGGTTAAAGAGTGGGTGAGCACTCAGGGTTGTGAATTCTGATCTGGACCTATTTCTTCAAGACATCAGGAGGTGTCCCTAACCCTCATTTAGGGATGGCCCAGGCCCTGGCATCAGATTCTCTCCCAGCAGAGTGACTCTGTTAAAGATGGGAAGAAAAGCCTGGGGATCAGGCCTGCTGTCCTCTGGGTGATAACAGCATGCTGCCTGCTCTCTGAGAGGCAGGCAGGGACCAGCCAACAGTAATGGATTCTTATCACCCCAACTCTGTGGAGAGTGGTCACGGGGGCCCTCACTCTCCGTGTCACCTTCCTGCTGTTCCTATATTTATTCCAGCTGTTAAACATTGTTAGCCATTTATCTGTGTGTCTGATCTCCTGATGTTTATTCTGTAAAACAAGATGATGGAGTTAGTAGACCTGCCATGCTTCCTGGAGTGGCCCTTTGATGCTGGGTCTTGTGCTCAGGGTTCCTGATGGGACAGAACTGGAATGACCCAGAAAAGGGAAGACTCTGGGGTTGTGATACTCTGACCGAGTGGGCGCCAGTGGCCTGGCCTTGTGACCTCAGGACACACATCCTTCAGGCTATAGACATTCTGGGCTTTGGTCAGGTCTCAGCCTCCAGGTGGGATCCTGGCACAAGTGAGCAGCAGCCCCTGAGCCACTATTAGTGGTTCTCAGTGCTGGGCAGGGACAGAGTCTTGAGGTCAGGTCCAGCAGGAACCATGGGTCCTCCCAGTGGTGGCATGTCACTCCCACTCACCACCACCCATACCTACAGGCCACACCCTCTGCCTCACTGACCATCAGCCAGGTCTCTTATTTATAGACCAGCTTCTCATACATCAGGAACAAGCTCTTACTTTTGTCTCCAGGGCACTGATGCAGACAGCTGTGTCTCACTGCAAAGCAACTGCGGGCGAGTGAGCCCCAGGGAAGGACCAGCCCCACCCTCATCTACCCCAGGTATCAGTCCAGGAGGCCACATAGGGAAGGGAAGAGGGTCTTTCTATGGGCTCACCCTCAGGAGGGCCTAGGACTCGGGAGCAGAGAGAGCACAAGGCCAGGCAGGGGCTGCTGGGGGCCCAGTGGGTGTCAGGCTGCCTAATGGGGCTGCCCCTCGTGGGCTGGAGGCAGCATACTCTGCAATGGGCTGAGAAAGTCCAGTCCTCAGACGGGACAGTACTGCCCAGGGTGGGTGGCTGGGCCCTGCCATTAGTCTGCCACTGCAGGCTCCAAGGGACAGGGCCAGCCCCTCAGGCTGCCCCCCTCCTCTCATGCTGACTTGGAAACCATGCTGCTCAGAGCCCAGGAACCTGGCCCAGCCCCAACTTGTCCCACCTGCTCTCCAGCGTTCTCTTGATGTGCCACTCAGCTTTGGTAACGCTGACTTAGGCTGGACCTGTAGGGGAGCTGGGGAGGAGTTCCGACCCTGGGATGGAGGTTGGGCCGAGCCAAGGAGATATGTCCTGCTTCCGAGGAACTTTTCTAAAAATAAAACCCATCCCTGAGACAAGATTGGTTGCTGAGAACAAGCCCTAGCCCTGGCATAAACAGGCTTTAAAGCAACTGGCCATAAATAGGATTTCTGAAGCAATGTGACATGCTTGTGATGGCTATCACACACACTGCTAGAAGTTTTTGGTTTATTGGAGCAGGGCAAGGAAAACCCGGCCTGCCCAGAGCGGAAAACTGCTCAAACCACAAGCAACAGCAGGAACGGCCTGTGCCTTAACAACATGCTTTTGCTGCAGACATCAGGGCCTGTTTCTCTGCTCCTTGCTAAGCATGCTTTGTTTCCCATAAGGAATGCTTTTAGCTCATCTATAATCTATAGAAGCAATGCTTATCACTGGCTTACTGTCAATAAATATGTGGGTCAAACTCCATTCATGGCTCTCAGCTCTGAAGGCTGTCAGCCCCTGATTCCCACTCTACACTCTATTTCTGTGTCTGTGTCTTTAATCCCTCTAGCGCCACTGGGTTAGGGTCTCCACGACCGAGCTGGTCTCAGCAATTGTTTGGGAGGACAGAAGACTGACTCGCTGTGGAATCTCGAGCTGACTGATAACCTTGTAGATGTAAACATCTTCATCTCCTGTGTCCACTGGTGCCCTGGATCAGCAACCTGCAAGGCAGAGGGAGAGAGGGTGCGGGGGGCCGAAATGAAAGTTGTCGGGTATGGGGGTGTGGGCGGCCCCTCCTTGCCCAGCATCCTGAGGGACTCCAGGACCATCAGACCAGGGAACAGAGGGAGAGGTGAGACCCCGCCTCCCCAGAGGGAGCAGCCTGACCTGTGTCTGCTTATGCTTGACAATGATGTCCCTTTACTCCTGGGCGAGCAGATATCCATGTCTTTGTCCATATCCATCCTATAAGACAAAATACTCCCAAAATTACATGGCACCTGAGAGCTTCAGAGAACACCCTGTACGTCTGCTCCCAGATGCCATCCGGGTGAGTCTCATTTCACCAACACCCCCAGGAAAATGGGACCAAGCGAAATGGCCCCACCTCTGCTAGGATTTCTGGAGTCCCTGTGCCTGACCAGAGGCGGGCTCTTTCCTGAGGACTTTAAAACAAGGGGACCTAGACAGCGAGGCTTGTTGTCCCTAAATGCCCCGAAATGGGCACATACCCCACAGCAGGATGAACTGCATCTGCCTGCTCAGGGTGAAAGGCCATGGTGACTATAATGGACACCTGGAGGCAGACTAGGGCCAGGAACCAGAAATCTCTATATGATCAACCTCCTGCGATTGTTCAGAGACCATGAAGATGCACAGTTTTCTGTAGGAAGGAAGAAATCTCATGAGTGTTCTGTTCCACTTAAATCTTTACTCACTGTGGCCAGTGAGGCCATTTGGAGAATAACACTAGTCAAGCAGGAGGATGTTTGGTTCGGAGAAAGCTTGATCTATTGTCTCCAAAGCAGCCTCTGTGCTTGTGGAAAACAGTTCTTTGGTGGAGGGAGGGCAGATTCCACAGTCCTGAGCTGTCGATATAGGAAGAGGCTTTGTTTTCCCAGGTCACCGGGGAACAAGTGAACTCTTGGGGACGGGTTCTGGAGAACACCCAGAGGGGCCATCTCTCCTGGGAATACCTGAGACAAAGGGAAGGTGATACCTCTAGAGGACAGGTCAGAGAGAGGGCCTTGCAGGTAAAACCCCTGTCCCCAAGCCCCAGACAACAGGAGGAATGACTGCACCTTCTGGCCAGACCTCCAGGCTTTCTTCATTTTTCACAACTATTTGGGGGCAGAGGGCTCCCAGCTCTGCTCCCAAGCTGGAAAACCCCAGTGTCTGGTGAGACCTACAGCAACCATCTGAGCCCACACCTAGAGTCTGAATCGATAAGATCCCTGCCTCTGGGGACCTTTGTCTTGCACAGACTTGGACTGAGGGATGCTTCTAACCCCACCCACAGGGCCCCCATTCCTGTGGCTCTTCCAGGGCCAGGTTCTACCCCGACTAGGGTACAGAATCCTTGGCAGATTGTGTATGTAAGGCAGGAAGGCTGCAGAGGCCAGGAGCTGAGTCCAGGACAGCACAAGGTAGGGCTGAGATCACAGTCCAGAGTTACATCTGGGTCCCTGGGTCAGTTACCTCCCCTCTGACCTCAGGCATCTCATCTGTCAAATGGGTACATTAGCACCCATTCCACAAAGTCAGTGTGAAGGTGAATGAGATGGCTGCAATACATGGTCAGTGAAAAAAAGGCACCTGGTGGGAGCTCAGTGACATTACCCTCCACAGCAGCCCCAGAGGCCAGTGCTGTCATCTGGTGGCATCTGTCCCCAAGTTAACAGGAAGGGGAGAGAGCAGGTCACACTGATCCGAGAATGATCAGTCAGCTGTGCTGAGATGTGTCTCTCACTTCGAAAAGGGTCCTGCACACAGAGACACTCACAGACACCACTGTGTGTCTCCAGCTGCTCCACAACTCAGAGGCAGGCAGATGTTCAGCAACGGTGATGTCTGGGGTTACAGCATCCACCAGAATGGGGCCCTGCCTGGGTCAGCAAGGCCCAGGTCCAGCATCCTCTACCCCTTGAACTGTCAACATGTATGCATTCAATGTGTTTGTGTGTGAATGTGAATGAGTATGTGTATGTTGTGAACACATGTGTGCATGAGTGTGTCTCTTCTTGGGCTGATCTTGGCTGCTCCACCCCATGTGCACCCAGGTCCTCATCAGTGTCACCCCCAAGGGCTGTGGCCAGCATCAGAGTATCCATGGGTGCTCCCTAATCTCTGCCTTCTCCACCTGAGGCAGTTCTGGGTATGCAGACAGAGGAAGGGCAGAGGGCAGAGGGCTTGCCCCTTCCTCATAGGGACTCAGCTTGTGTGTAAAATTTTAGGCCTGCCTGCTCAGCAGGGCAGGATTCAGCACACCTTCTCATGTCCTCCTCTGAGAAGCCTTCTGGGCTACTGTGTCCAGTCCCCCTTTATAGATGGAGGGAAGAAGGCTCCAAGGAAATATCTCCTGCCTGAGGTCACACAGTGGCAGGTGACCAGGCACCACTGACCAGTTCCCCTGCCTAACTGGACCTGAGGAAGGAGGAAATTCAGGAGGCAGGTGGGTGGAATCACCTCTTGGATGTCAGCTTCTGTCCACCAGGTGTCAGGTGACCCCTTCTTGTCTGTTTCCTTTACCTCTGCTATCCCCCTTGGTCATTGAAACTGAACTGGGGTGGGGACATGTTGGGAACCTATACCTGCAGCCCTTCCATCCCCTCAGAAACCTTCCCATGGGCCCAAAAATGCCCCCCCACTGGCCTTCTGTTTTCTGTGTTTAACTTTTAACCTCACCCAGGCATGGGGCCATAGTTGCTTGGAGACCCCATCAGATGTAAGTCCATTAGGGCACATCCCTGCTTAGGGGTCACCACCAGTGTCCACATCCCAATGGGATGCTCCAATGGCTAAGAAACCCCATTGCTCCCACACAGCCATGTGGAAACAACCTCATGTCCATTGAGAGATGAAAGGAAACGGGGTCTATTCTCACAGTGGAATATTATTCAGCCATGCAAAAGAAGGAAATCCTGCCGTCTGCAACATGGATGAACCTGGAGGACGCTGTGCTGAGACAAGCCAGTCACAAAAAGACATACACTGCATAATTCCACTCAGATAAAGTACCTAAAATAGTTAAACCCATAGAAGCAGAATGTAGAATGGGGGTTACCGGGAAGTGAGAAGAGAGACATGAGGAGTTGCTTTTCAGCTTATGTAAAATTTCGGGTATGGAAGATGATTAAATTCTAGAGATTCAATGCATAACATCCTACCTATAGTAAACAATACCATAGTATACATTAAAAAATTATGCTAACATTAAGATATATGTATATGTACCTGTGTGTGTATACAGTGTAGCTTTTTGTTGTTGTTGTTGTTACTGAACAGTACTCCATTATATGGATGCACCACAGTTTGTTACACATTCACCTGTTAAAGGGCATTTAGTTTGCTTCTAGGTTTTGCCTATTATGACTGGAGCTTTTATAACAGTTTGTGTACAGGTGTCTGTGTAGATATAAGCTTTTATGTCTTTAGGACGAATACCAGGGCTGAGACTGCTGGTTCCTGTGGTAAGTATATGTGTAACCCTACAAGAAACAAACTGCTTTCCAGTGCAGCTGTGCCATTTTGCCTTCCTGGCAGCGGTGTGTTAGAGTCCTGTTGCTCCACATCCTCGTCAGCAATAGTGCTGTGGGTTTTATTTTAGACATTCTAATGGGCGTGTAGTGGGATCTCACTGTGGTTTCGATTTGCAGTCCCCTGGTGAGTCACAGTATTGGGTATCTTGTCTGGGCTGCTCTGCCTGCTGCGTGTCCTCATTGCTGAAGTTTGTGTCTGAGTCTTCGTCTCATTTCCGAAACTGGTTTTGTGTTCCTGTTTTTGAATTGGATTGATTGTTTTAATTGGGTTGGCTTGAGCGTTCTTAAGTGTTCTGAATATGAGTCCTTGTCAGACGTGTGATTTTTAAAATATTTTCTTCAAATCTACAGCTCATCTTTTCATTCACTTAACAATGTATTTTGCAGAACAAAAGTTATAATTTTGATGAAGTACAACTTATTGATTTTTTTTGCCTTTTGATGTACTTTGCTTTCAGTGTCACATCTATGAACTCTTTGCCTAACTAGATTGGTAAAATTTTTTCTCCTATGTTTTAATCTAAGCATTATATATATTTATATTTTATGCCTAGATCTACGATCCATTTTGAGTTAATATTGTAACTAATGTAATTTATTACATGTAAATTAGGAGGTTTATATCAAGATTCATTATTCGGGATAAGACTGTCCAACTGTTGACTGGGTGTGGTGGCTCACACCTGTAATCCCAGCACTTTGGGAGGCTGAGGCGGATGGATCACGAGGTCAGGAGTTCAAGACCAGCCTGGCCAAGATGATGAAATCCCGTCTCTACTAAAAATCAAAAAAAATTAGCCTGGCATGGTGGTAGGCGCCTGTAATCTCAGCTACTTGGAAGACTGAAGCATAGAATTGTTTGAACCCAGGAGGTGGAGGTTGCAGTGAACTGAGATGGCCACTGCACTCCAGCCTGGATGGCAGAGCAAAACAAAAACAAAACCAAAAACCAAAAACAAAAAAAGACTGTCCAATTGTTTTAACACTGTTGAAAAGACCTTCCTTTCTCTGTTGAATTACTGTTGTTCCTTTGTCGGTAATTAGCCATTATTATCGACAATTGTGTGGGTTTATTCCTGAGCTTCCCAATGTCTTCCATAGATCTATGTGTCTATCTCCTCTCCAATATCACCTTGTCTCGGTGAGTTTTGTTGGAACAGCACTTTGTAAGGGTAATCTGCAAGGGGGGTGAGGGGCTCTATGATGGGATATACCTGGCCAAGTGGGCAAGGAAGGGCTTTATGGTCAAACATTCCTGGGATCCAATAATGGCTTTCCCCTGTATTGCAGGAACATCAAACATTCTCTTCATTTCTTTCAACTTGAATGTTCTCACCTGTAAAATGAAAAATAACTATTCTACCTTATTTGGAAGAGAAGACCAAGAACCTGTATGACATCGAGCAGGTGTCTATGGAGCACCTAGTATCATGTGATACACTTGGAAGATACCCTGGTGAACATGCGGGACACAGCTCCTGCTTCTGCAGGGCTTGCATGTTAGCGAGGGAGACAGAGACATAACCAGACAACTGTAATTATGGGCGAACATTACTGCCCTCAGAAACATATGATGTGCAAGTGGATCAACACAACCCAATCGTGGAGTGAAAGAGAAGGTTCTGGGGCTGTGACTTCTAAGTGAAAGAGTACAGGGTAAGAAAGGGACAGCACAGGAAAAAAACAGGGCGTGGGGAAAGAGGGACTATAGGTAGGCAGACAGCATGGGAGAGGGTAGAAGATGAAGAGAGTAGGACAGCATGGCAGGGCATAGAGAGCACTGAACAATGGCTAGAAATGGGATCCACCAAAGAATAAGGGAAAGGTTTTGCATGTTCCAGTGAGGTGTTGGGTTTCATGTCATTCATTTTGTTTTATTCTATTTAATTTTATTGCTATTATTCCACATAAAATTCACCATTTTATGTTAAACAATTTAATTGTAAATATATTCACAAGATTTGGAACTATCATTGCTACCTAATTCCAGATCACTTATATCACCCTTAAGAGAAAGCTTATATTCATTAGCCATCAGTTCCTATTTTCCCAGTTCCTATTTTCCCCTCCTGCAGCCTCTGGCAACCATTAATCTGTGTTTAGTCTCTATGGATTCACCTATTCTGGACACTTTACATAAATGGAATTATATAATATGTTGTCTTCTGTGCCTGTCTTCTTTCACTGAACATGCTGTTTTCACATTTCATCCACACGATAGCCAATAGCCGCTGTTGGTGCTTCATTCCTTTTTATGGCTGAACGACATTGCATTGTGTGGATGTATCAGTTTCCTAGGGCTGCTGCAACAAAGTACCACAAACTGGGGGGCTTCAAACAACAGAAACTTATTGTCTCATAACTCTGGAGGTTAGCATCTAAAGTGTTAGCTGACCACCTTCTCTTTGAAACCTGTAGGGGAGTCCTACCTTGCCTCTTCCTAATTTCTGGTGATTTGCCAGCAATCTTTGGCTTGCAGGAGCATCACTCCAATCTCTCCCCTTGTCACCACATGGTTGCCTTCTCTTTGTATGTTTGTGTCTTCGCATGCTATCTTTTCATAAAGACACCCACCATACTGGATTAGGGCCTGCCCTACTCTAATATGACTTTGTCTTAACTAATGACATCTGCAATGCTGCTATTTCCAAATAAGGGCACATTCTGAGGTTGGGGGAGTAGAGCTTCAATGTGTCTTTCTTGGGAGAACATAATTCAACCGATAACAGTGGACACACATTTTCTTTATGCTAGGCTTTCTTCTAAAAGTAAAGAGATGCCAGTTAAATTAACACTCCTTTGTGCTTCCTGTTTTTTGAGTCAAGAGCTTTGCATGTATTATGAAGTTTACAATTACTCTACAGGGTGGAAAGTGGAAGCTATTTTTTATAAGAAAAAAAATTAAGGAAAGAATGCTCAGAAGGTAAACCAAGGTCACACTCTTGATCCATAATGGAGATAGGGAGACTTTCCAAGGTTTTCCAAAAGTTCTATACCTGGTAAGTGGCAGAGTCCAAATAGAAACTCAGGTTTTCTGCTTCCAAATTCCATGATCTTTGCAATACTGCAAGTCTGGTTTCTGCTGTGAAAGGCTGCTGTTATAGAATATGTCTTCCAGATCACCGGAAGATTTCATGACCCTTCGACTGTCTCATGTAAGTGATGGTGAAATGGGGGAGATGCTAATTGAGCAGGGACATTAAGGGCACCCTCAGGGCTGAGTCAGCTGCAGTCCACAAGACAGAACTAAAAGGGAAGAAGCCATGGGGAAACACCTTCATTAGCCCTTTTCACTATGGGAAAAGAACTTTCAGAGTTTGAGTGATGGGAAGAGTGAGGACTTTAAACAAGATGGTGAAGGCAAAAGAAATTTTTAGAGGAGAATGGTGGGTTCCAGTTGGCCCTGTTGAGTTTGAAGGGTGTATTAGTTTGCTAGAACTGTAATAGCAAAGTATCACAGACCGGGAAGCTTCAACATGAAATATTTATTTTCTCATAGTCCTGGAGGCCAGAATTCTGAGATCAAGGTGTCCACAGTGTTGATTTCTTCTGAGGCCTCTCTTGTTGGCTTGTAGATAAGTGTCTTCTCCCTGTGTCTTCACACGATTGTCCCTCTGTGAGTGTCTGTGTCCTAATATCCTCTTAGAGCCCACCCTAATGATCTCATTTTAATTCTATAAAGACGCTATTTCCAAAGAAAGTTACATTCTGAGATACTGGGGGTTAGAACTTCAATATACGAATTTTGAGAGGACACAACCCAACTCACAACAAAGACCTTGCTGTGCAGTAAAGCGGAGATATCTTTTAGGTTCTTAGCAGTCAGAGTTGACAGTTGAGGAAAGACCAAGATTGAGCATGTCGTTTTTTGTTTTGTTTTGTTTTTTGAGGTGGAGTCTCACTGTGTCACCCAAGCTGGAGTGCAGTGATGTGATCTCGGCTGACTGCCACTTCTGCCTCTTGGGTTCAAGCAATTCCTCTGCCTCAGCCTCCTGTATAGCTGGGACTACAGGTGTGCACCACCACACCAGGCTAACTTTTTTGTATTTTTAGTAGAGATGGGATTTCACCATGTTGATCAGGCTGGTCTCAAACTCCTGACCTCAAGTGATTCACCTGCCTCAGCCTTCTGGAGTGCTGGGATTGCAGGTGTGAGCCACCACACCTGGCAAAGATGTCATTTTTAGGAGGCAGAGATGGAAGACATGTGATATGGTTTGGCTGTGTCCCCACCCAAATCTCATCTTGAATTGCAGTTCCCATAATTCCCACGTGTTATGGGAGGGACCTGGTGGGAAGTAATTGAATCATGCGGGCGGTTACATCCGTGCTGTTCTTGTGATAGTGAATTCTTACCAGATCTGATGGTTTTTTAAGGGGCTTCCATCTGCCCCCCTTCGCTTTGCACTTATCCTTGCCGACACCATGTAAAGAAGGAGGTGTTTGCTTCCCCTTCCGCTGGCATTGTAAGTTTTCTGAGGCCACTCCAGCTCTGCAGACCTGGGAGTCAATTAAACCTCTTTCCTTTATAAATTACTCCATCTCAGGTTGTCTTATAGCAGCGTGAGAATGGACTAATAACGACGTGTGACAGTGGATTGATCCCAGAAACAAAGTCTAGAGAAATTGGGCGAAGATGCCAGTCTTGTGTGTTTTTTGGTCATTGACAAGGTAAAATAAAATTTCTTAAAACATTTTCCTACTTTTGCTGTAAAAGCTTGATTTGTGAAATAGTGTTTGGAGAGTTGTAGTATAACTATCAATGCAGAGTGAATTAAAAAACAGAAGAAGTGGATAAACCAGATTTACAATCACTAAGCAAATCAAAATTGGTAGTTAAAAAAAATTCAGCATGACCAGGCCCAGATGATTTAACAGGCAAATTGAACAATTGAAAAATAGGCAGCAGGTGGATTTTTCTGGATTTACAGAGTATATCCACCCCAGCATATCCAATTATCTGAGCCTTCTCACCTCTGTCTTTCGTGGAGAGTTGTCACTTTTTCCATATTTACGGGAGCTTACCTCGAATCTGATTTGTACTATCTTTTGGAATCCCTGTAAGTCTGTTAAATCCTGTATCCTGTGAGGATCCTCCTGCATTGATGATAAACCTCTCTCATCTAACCTTAGGTTCTACCTGGAAATGGAGACCGTTTAGTATCCAGCCCCATGGATATCTCAGGACTTCTGCCTATACATGTGGCTATATTCTGTGGCTCTTCCCCTATTAAGTCATAGGATCCCTGGCTGAGGTAGGCTGTGGTGAACCTCATCATTGGCATGGCCACCAGAAAATAAAGTGTGAGCTGATCCGGGGGTTTGGGGGCACTACGGTCTTGTGGGAGAGCAGTATCTGCCTTCTCTCCAAGGAAGGGGACAGTGCTTTCCTTCCCAGGGAGGACTGGGCCACTCAGCACACTCAGATTGTGCAGGGTCATCTGGGGATTCAGATAAAGAGAGAAATGGGCATAGGGGAACCAGATAGGGGCACAGAGAGAGAAGCTGGGATGAGTCACAGAGCACAGAAAGAGGGGCAGAGACACGGCTGATTGCCAGCAAGGTCTCAGGACCAATAGGAAGACTGTTGTTGGAGGGAGGAAGATTTCCCCAATATTTTGTGTTGGAGCTCCAGTGAGAAACTGCAAGCTCTGCTTTTTTGCATCTTAGTGTGAGGATGGGGACCAAGGGGTCATCTCTCAAAGGCAGCTCTTCATTTTGTTGTTTTATTTTCTTTTTTTATTCTTATTTAGAAATTTTCTAAGTTAGAAATTTTCTACATTTCCTAAAATCTTAATTTTTATCTCATTGTTGGTGTCCAGTAAATTAAGAGAAATGTGGCAAAATGACATGGAATCTAAATATGTCATCAAAGAGATATTTTATTTGTAAACAAGTTACTCTCTAAGGTCTTAAAATCTACCCCAAGAGTTCTTCTCTCTGCACGTGAACAGGCGGAATAATTGTGATAAAATGGAAGAGCCCAGCAGGTGGGGTCTGTGAGATCATTCAGCTAACTCCTGCAGACAATGTGGTCTCTCTCTCTCTCTCTCTATCCCCATGCTAAGGGTGCATTCCTTGTTCATCTCCAGAACAGGGTCAGCAGATGCTGCCTGGGGCATGCTGGTGATCACTGTGTCACTTTGGGTCAGGAAACACACACTCTGGAGAGGACAAAGCAAGTGAACAGACCTTGTACTCTGAGTGGAAGGCCTTTTATCTCCAAAAAATCAAACCAGAAAAATTAAAAAATATCTTGAAACAAAAGACAAGGGAAACACAAACATAAAAACTTAAGGGTTCCAGGGGCCAGAGGGGTTCTGTACCTTAACCCGTTTCCTGCTCTGCTAAATGAGCAGATGTGTGATGTACTCTCTTTGGTCCCATCGCTTCCTATTGTGATTCCTCCACCCTGGGCACTTACTCCCATCCTGTTCTGCCGGCTACTGCCTCACTCAGCAAAATCTGTAGACTTCGACTAAGGTCAAGATTCATGGGTCGACTATAGTACCACCTGCCGTTGGCCCCAGGACCATGCCCTGTGCCACCACCCAGGCCCCAGAGCCCAGGGCACAGCAGATTCACCCTAAGGACATCTGAACAGGTCTTTTTTCACAAGAGGACAGAAGAAGGGATAGCGATGCTGAGCTCCAGTGCCGTGAAGAGGAGCATCACAGACGGGATCCTCTGAAATGCAGAATACATAGGGTCTGTGCTGGATTGGCCAACCCTTCTGCCTTCCTGGGATGACCAGATGGGTTTAGACAGTGTCATCTGCTGGCTCCTTTTCTCTTGTACCTGACTCAACCTGCTCACGATCTGGGAGACAGTGTCGTATCCTAGTAACTGGGCCACTCCAGGGACAGCTGTGCAGGTGGCAGGTGACACCCACGGTTGAGCTGAGCCTCCTGACTCTTCCCTCATCTGGCCTCGAGGGAGAGTCTCGTTGCCTGTCTGGGTTTCAATTTTGTCTTCTGTAAGATGGGGACTTCACACTCACCCCTTAGGGCAGGTTGCAGGTCCACAGAGGTGGTGAGGCAGAAGGCCTTCCTTTGTAAACTGAGTGCCATACCTGTTACCCATCTAGGCTCCCTGCGGTGGGCCTGCTTGGCTTGGCTGGGAGGCAGCAAGGGGCACCTTGACCAATCAAAGTGATGTGCTGGCACAGTTGCTAATGCTCATGCCAGTCCCCAGGAGGTACCCACCTGAGGAGGAGAACAATTCTGCTTCCCTGGGTCACCTTCCATGGAACAATGGCTTCCAAGTAGAACAGGTAAGGCCACAGGTGTGCAGAACCTTGAATTTATTTGTATAGACTGTGACTGTAGTGGGTTAGTGTCCCCCCTCAAATTCATGTCTACATAGAGCCTGAGAACGTGACTTTTTTTGGAAATATGGTCTGTGTAGGTGCAACTAGTTAAGGATCTCAAGGTGAGATCATCCTGGATTTAGGGTGGACCCTAAATGCAACAACTGGTGTTCTTATGAGAAGAGAACAGGACACAGAGACAAACAGAGGGGAAGGACCCATGAGGATGGAGACAGAGGTTAGAGTGATGTGTCCAGAAGCCAGAGAATGCCTGGAGTTCATCAAAGGTGGAAGAGACAAGAAAGAGTCTTTTCCTAGAGCCTTGAGAGAAAGCGCGGCCCTGCCGACTCCTCGATCTTAGATTTTGCTTTCAGAACTGTGAAGGAATTCACTTCTGTTGTTTTCAGTCACCAGTTTGTGGTCCTCTGTTTTTGTGGCTATGGGAAATAAACACAAGGACCCCCTCCGGCAGGGGTTGCCCCTTGTCCCCTCTCCCTGAGAAGCTCCTGAGGCAGACAGCTCAGGTTGGTTTCTGAGGAGCTCATCCTAATCCACTACACAAACCCCGTCCAGCGCCTCAGCAGATGCCTTCCCTGCCCCTCAACCCTCCACCCCTGTGATGGCTGCTCCATCTGTGGGAGGATGGCCTGAAGCCAGCAATGAGGTGATGGGACAGCGGCCAGTCTGTGCATACATCACCCCGCCTGCTGCCTCTCCACCCCTAGAATATCCCCCTCTATGGCTGCAGGAATGCAAACTTCCTCTGCCTTCTTTTCTCAATGTTCCACACACACACATGTTCTCCTGACTTCACTGACTAAACACATTTTAGAGCAAATACTGATGCTCAGACTGGCTCTGAAGCAACAGAGAATGCGAAACCACATTCCATCATTTTCATAAAGTTCTGATTGCAGACAACAATTAAAAAGCCCATTCTGAATTCATTTCCTAATTTTTTGGGGTCATTTTTGGCCATCCTATCCATTTTTGTGCATGTGGTGGAATTAGGATTTAGCCTCTTACAGTTTCCCTCGACCTGTGGCTCTTGCCTGGCTGAACCTGGGGACTGCCAGCCTGTGGCCACCCTGTCTATGAGGTTCCTATGTCTCCCTGAGCTCTTGGCCTTTCCTGAGCAATTCACTACTCTTGCTTGGACAAACCCATCCCTCGAGACTATGACAGTTAAATCAGTTTGTTTATTAAGGTGTTCAAGCTGAAACCAAGTTGTTGGTTATGTCTTTTTGCAACTACAGTCTTGATTGATATTGTACTTGAACAACTCTTTTGGCACAGTCCAGCCAAATGCCTGCTATTCTCCCATGTGTGAGTTCCTGTGTTCTGCCCCTTTCCCTATGGTCCACACCAGAAGGAAGCAGAGAACAAGAAGCGGAAAATCTCAAAGACTTCACTAGTCTGGAACATTCTACCTAAAAATACTCACCAGTAAGCTGGAGCTGGCCATGAAGCAGCTCGTGGTCTCATTCTTCAAAAAGTAGTGGCTGTCTTGGGGCACTGATAGGGGAGGCACCACCAGTTGGCACTGTCTGGCAGCCAGGAACACCCCGGCCAGGTGATAGGGAAGGACGATGAGGCCCACTGTGGCGGCCACAAGGCTTCGGAGGCTGCTGATCAGGCTGTTCCAGGCCTGTAGGGGATCTGGTCAGGGTTTACTCCTGAGCAGTTCATGCTCCTGAGGCACCACGATTCCACCAGGCTGGCAGCAGGTTCACACATCCAGGACCCTTGGCAGGATGGGACTTCCACTTCTGTCATATGATTTGATTCATTTTGTTCACTGTCAACCCCTCTCAGAGCACCCCAAGCCTACAGGAAATGCTTGCTGAAGCAAAGCATTTGGCATGATGCATGAATACGTGAATGAAGCAGAGACTTATGGTGGGACAGACAGGGGATGTGGTTCTAGTAGTTTCTCCACCCATGACTGGGCAGGGCTAGAGGAGGAGGAAGATATACACAGAACTGATGTCCCATTGGACTGAACTGGGTAGAGAAAATATTGCAGTGCCCACAGTGCTTGATAAATCACAGCTTCCCTGACCTCCAAGCCCCCTACTGGCTTTACCCAGTCCACTGGCACCCTGAGGAGGTTCCTTCTGCCATCTCCCCTAAGCCTAGCAAGAGGCCTCCTGCCTCATCCTGAGCTGAGGCTGGCATCAGGTGGGTTCCCTGACATGCTCTTTCCTATCATCTGGCTCTGTCTGCAGCACCCCTGCATGGCAGAGCTCAAGGCCAGAGGGCCTTCTTATCCAAGTACAACAGATGCCCCCACAGCAGCCTCTGTCATATGGGGCAGCAGCAGGATTGGTGCTCTCTCCTTTTTGTTTCATCCACTCCACTTTGTGAGAAGGGTGCCCTGGCGGGAGGGCCAGGGAGCATGTGGTGTGAGGGCTCAGTGTGGGGGCAACAGCACCTGGGGCGAAGGGTGGATGTTCAGATCCCGGCTGGGGCACTGTCCAGAGGAGGGCTGGAGAATCACAGCTGCGCCATGGGGGACCATCTGCCCTTGAAAGCAGGGAGTCTGGATTCCAGTTTTAGGGTGTCCAGACTCACTTTGTAAAAACCACCACCAGGGGAGGAATAGGCTGATGTCTGTGGTGGCTTCCGGGACACCTGGGCTAGGTGTTCCAGCCTGTCACAAACAGCCCATGGCACATGTGCTCAGGTATACCCAGCAGCCACTGGCAAAGACCCTGGCCCTCTTCCCAGGGGCTCAATCTCGGAGCTGGGCAGTGATGGGGTAGAGACGGGAAAAGGTGGTGAGCCATTTCTCCACACAGCACCAGGGATTCACAACTCATGTGGTCAGCATGTTCTGAGAAAGTCCCTTTTTTTCAGCCAGAGAAGAGGTCCCTGAGGATGGTGGAGGGTGGATTTCATAGCAGCCCGAGTGGCCCTGGAACACCATGGTCCCCACCCTGTGCCTCCATCTGTCTCACCCAGCTGCTGCTCGCTCTGTAGGGCTCGTGCTCCTGCCCCTGTTTAGGGGACTCACACAGGCTGCTTTCCTGGAGGGCTGAGGGGAGGCTGAGGGTGGGGATGAAGAAGGGCATCTGATCTTTTGAGGGAGGTCTGAGAGAATGACAGCATCCAAACCTGGCACTGCCACCTTGAAGCTCGGCTGCCAGTTTCTTGGCAGCTTCTGTGTGGCAGGACAGGAAGACCCCCGGATCCCAGGTCACCAGATCCTCCACCATACCTACCTCTGCCCCTCAACCCATGCCTCTCAGCCTCCTAAGAAAGGCCTGGAAATGATTTTGCAAAAGTGTGTCAACTAGATATGCTCGCATCACTGAACACCCCCTTTTCACTCTGCACCCCATTCTTTTCTGTCCCTGGCAACACAAGGATTCAGGTAACCCTTCCTGGCCCCTACCAGCAAGGCTCATCTCTTTTGGTTGATGCTTTTCTCGCCCAGGCTGTGGTGCACAACAAACAGCCCATGCTCTCACTGCCCTCTTTCCCCTGCAGTCACCAAGGACCTGGATCCAGGTGGTCGGTGAACACCAAAGGGTGTCATGATGAGGCAGGATTTTCCCGTAAAGCCACCCAGAGGCTGGAGAGGGTACAGGACTCTCTGCAAAATGGGGATCATGAAAGGAGTCCCCCAAATCAGTGGGCCCTGTGTACTTCCACAGGGCCACTGACCAAAGGGCACTTGTCAGCAACCTGGGGGTCAGTTCCTTTGTATGAACCTGGAAAGATCCAACTGGATGAGGTTCCACCAAAGTCCCTTTTTAGTAAGTGAGGCACTGTTGTTCCTGTACTCACCAGATGCTTGTTTGATTTTCTTCCCAAAGTGATGGACAGCAATCCAGAAATGATAAACTACTCAGAAAAGAGGAAAATGGTAAAGTCAGTTCCCACAGGAACAAGCATCTCAATGTCCCTACCACTGAATTGTCATATCCTTATACACCTCCAGGAACTTCCCCACAGGGTTGACATTATTGGGTATGTTGGAAGCTGGGCCAAAGTCCAGGCCACATGTAGCTACAGGCCAAAGTCAGGGAGAGTGGATACAGGAGGCCAAGCAACCCCTAGAATCTCATGAGGACCTGACTCAGCTGGAGAGGAAGTTCCTCTAGGGCAAAGACAAAGGTGCTTAAGGCCCAGGCTCCCCACAGGGACCAGGGAACAGTGATTTTCAGGGGAGAGAGGGCAGGTAAAGTTTACAAGACTCTATTTGGATGAAGGTACTGTGGTGGGGAGAGAAAAGGCATGTGGGCTTTGAACTGTGAGTTCTGTGGGCTCCTCCAGAGTCAGAGTTAAGGACAGAAGAAAACGGGGGTCCAAGTAGAGGGGAGACGTTGAGGCCAGGTTAAAAGCTAGAAAAAAGCAGTTGATTCTGGGTTATTACAGAAAAACGGTTCTGTGGAAACGCAGTAATTTGAAATAGCTGCAATGTACGAAAACTACATGGCATGGTGGCAAGACTATAAAAAAAAGTTATTCTGGTCTTAGCAAGAAAATAGCCAGATAGAGAGGGAACAGGGAGGTCCATGACTCAGTGGATGCTCAAAAGCCACTGTGAATGCAAGAGGCTGGGGCTGGGGCGTGAAGACAGGTCTAGGCTGTGGGAAAGCCTCATTCACATTTCACAAGACTAAAAGCTTTCTCCTGAAGCTTCTTGCTGTGGTCTGAATGTCTGCTGACCCCAGATTTCATGTGCTAAATGCCTAACCTCCAATGCGATGGTATCTGGAGGTGAGGTCTTTGGGAGGTAAGCAGGTCGTAAGGGTGAAGCCCTCATCAGTGGGATTACTTCCTTTATAAAAGGAACCCAGAGAGCTTCCTCTGCCCTTCCACCACGTGAGGACACAGTGAGAGGGCTCTATCTATGAACAGGCAATGGCCCTCACCAGACACCAAATCTGCTGGTGTCTCGATCTTGGACTTCCAGCCTCCAGAACTGTGAGTAATAGATGCTTGTTGTTTATAAGCCACCTTGTGGTGTTTTTGTTAAAGCAGCTCAAGCTCTCTAAGATGCTCCTTAATTCCAGGAGCATGGAGATATTCAGTACTCTGAGGTTATGTCTGGAGCAGAACTCTGCAGAAGGCCTTCCACATGCCAAGAGATGACAAGCAGCAGACAGAGCTTCTAAGTGCTCCATGCCACCTCTTCAAGCTCAGTACAGGCTCTACTGGCCCCACTGGCCCTGGTGGCCCCATGGACAGGGCCACAAGTGCACCAGCCTGGCCGTCCACAGTGTGCCCTGTCCACCCCATTCCTCATTTGCTTTCTGCCCACCTCACGCTTACTCCTTGTGTCACTTGAACTTAGGGAGAAGTAGGGTGACCCTATGTCCAGTGTGTAAGGGACAGTCCTAGATATTCCTGTTGTCATTGCACAAATATTAATAACACACCCTTTTATTCTTATAGTGTCCCTGTTGAGGTTACGCATGGTATGGTCACCCCAGAGAGAAGCTGCAGGGCTCCCGGGGCCCTCAAGGATGGCACTATGCAGATTTTGGAAGAACTGATATTTGAGCCAGATGATCAACTCTGTTCCCGTTGGCAAAACCCCTTCTGCCAGGCCTCCTCTCACTCCTGGCTGATTACTCCCATAACAAGTTCCATCCCTGCATCTTTGCTCTTCCCAGAGACATTGCTAGGTAGCATATCCGTTTTCTGTGCCCTGCTCCATCCCAGAGACCACCCTCCATGGGTACCCATCTTACTCACACACTTGGCTCCTACGAAAGGGTATCCAGACATCACCAAGGTGGGAACCACTGGGCCAAAGTGACAGGGAAAGGAAGTACATGCCAAAATGATCCCCATGCT
The DNA here is from genome assembly GCF_007565055.1 of Rhinopithecus roxellana. Lineage (NCBI taxonomy): Eukaryota > Metazoa > Chordata > Mammalia > Primates > Cercopithecidae > Rhinopithecus > Rhinopithecus roxellana. The sequence continues at coordinate 22,631,024 of NC_044552.1, read as the reverse complement.
CATAACTGCAAAGCCACAGAGGGTCCGGATGGTCTGTTAGGAGAAGAAGGGTCACCAGGTGTGTCCCCAGAAAGATATGCTCAAGTCTTAACCCCTGATACCTGGGAATGTGATCTTCTTTGGAAATAGGGTATTTGTAGATGTCATTGGGATGTCAGTTAAGATGAGGTCAGAGTGGAGCAGGGAGGGCCCTTAATCCAGTATGACTGGTGTAGGTACAAGACAAGAGAAACAGGCAGATGCTGGCAGAAAGAACGTCACACAAAAACGGAGGCAGAGGTGGGAGGGATGCAGCCACAACCACAGAGGGCCAATGGCTGCCAGGATCCACCAGAACTGGGAGAGAAAGCCTGGCCCTGCCCAGACCTGGATTTCAGACTCTGGCCTCCAGAATTCTCCAGAATTGGGAGAGCATGAGATTCTGTTTTGTTTTGTTGTTGTTGTTTTAGGCATCAGGTTTGTGGTAGTTTGTTACCATGGCCCCAGGAAACCAACTCACTGGATAAGGCAATCACGGACCAGTCCTTGTCAGTTTCCCCAGGGAAGCAGAGTGCTGGAGCTCTCTGTGCAACCCAAGGAGATGGTGCAGAAACAGGAAAAGTCTCTTGGGGGCATGGGAAACCCGGCGTGCAGGACATGCCCTCAGCCCTTCCTAGTGCTGGCTGAGATCAGCGTGCAGTGAAATGCTGGGTGTTTCTGTCCTTAGCTCTGAACCGTGGCACTGGGATCCCAGGTGATGGCTGGTCCCAGCCCAGGAGGTGCCCATACCCTGTGCTCCCTCTCCCTCCTAAGTACAAAGAAGCACTTAGGAGACGGCAGGTGGGGCAGGAACTCTGTGCAGGATGAGTGGACACAGGTACCTCTGTTCGGGGCATGGCTTCTTGGGGGAGAGGGACCTCAGAGCTGTGACGGGGTCCCAGGTGGCCTCTGAAATAGCCTCAGATTATTTCTACCACAAGATTTCACATTCACGTAACATTTACCGAACAACGTCTTACCTGTTCTAACTGTGGAGTCAGCTGGGAAATCACTTTTCAACCCAAAGTTAGACGTGGCCTGGGGATTGAAGGAACAGCTGAGGCTCCCACAAGTAGGTAAGTGCTGGCCCTGGGCCCCAGGTCCTTCCTCCTGGTGCCCGTGTTGCCCAGCTCCTTCTTTCCATTTCCCCCTCCGCCCTTTGATCATGCAGTGGAGTTGTACTTCTTTAAAAAAATCATGGATCATATGAGAGATGTTAGAAGGCAGACTAAGGGCAAGTGTCTGTTTTCTAATGGTTAATTTCTCAAGAAGGGAGAAAAGGAGACGAAGTTTCTACAATTTTCAGAAAGAAAAAAAAATCCCTGGAAAGTAAAATCTAGAATAATTTATTCAACAGACTACTTTTTTGCTTTTGTCTCCAAATAAAGTGTATGCAAATACGTTACTATTCCCTTAAAATGAGTTAAGCAGCCAAAGTTTTATATCTCAGGTGAATGCTCCCCAGAGCACAAAACTGGGAAATCTCTTGCTTTCTTGTGGAAAATGACTGGGTGGTCCCAGAGGGCTCCCCTGACGCCTCCAGAGCAACCTGGAACTCCTTAAGCCAAACCAAAGGCTCTGTCCCCAAAGTGAATGGTCCTCCCGCCACCCACCCAGTCTCTGCCCTTTGCTTGGCTGTTCTTACCTCAAGCACCTGGGCCTTTTTTTTCAGATCTTTTCTCATGTCTTCCTGGTTGGGAGGCTCCAGATTCTCTGTGAGGGGCTCAAAGATGCAACTTTGTGGAAGGACCACACGGTATCCACTGGGCAGGGCTCTGCACCTGGCTAGGGACTGCTGTTGCCGCAAACTTCCCAAGCTTCGGATTTCCCTGGGTAGTCAACCAGAATCCCCTAGTCATCCCAAGGCGACCTGAGTTCTAGGAAGGAACCTGGGATCAGGGGTGCCTCAAATCCTTGGGGTAGTGGGAATTCTCATGGGTGCTTGGCATTGCACAACACCTGTTGACAGCACAGCCTGCCCTGAGGAGGGTCACAGGCAAAGAGAGCAGACCAGCCTGCCTGCAGGTCCCCAGCCCCACCTTCATTCTGGTCATGAATTTCCTGCAGTCCCTAACAGGCTTGGGACATGCTCCCTCCAGCCCTGAGTTTTAGGATTGGATGCTTTCCAAATTCTGCTCTCCATCCCTTTGTATGCCAGCTCTACCTCTTTCAGGACATCCAGTTAGCACTGCCCTGCTTCTATAACCCAAATATTACGTGATTCTTTGTAGGAAAACCAGTTGTTGGTGTCAGAGCTCTCTGAGCACTGACAGTAGGCTAGGCTTCACGCTAAGGCAGTGCTGTTCCTTACACACAGCAAGGCCCATAATCAGAGTCTGACTTACTAGTTCTAAATGAGTAATACATTCTCAGCCCAGAAACACCTAGCCACAGCATGGCCTCTGTATGAATGTGTAGCAAATGTTAGCAATTATGAGTAATGCCAGGTCTAACTGTCACAGCCGATGTGACAAAGCCCACTGGTTCTGGGTCTTTTCTCATTTTATCTCCTCAGCTCCCTTTTTCCCCCTCTTATAGTGTAAGGCAGCTGCATATGGCGGAAAGAGAATGTGGTCCAGCCCTTACCGTGGTCTCTGCAGCTGAGCCCAGGCCCCACTTGCCTCAAGGACTCTGTTCACTGCATCAGCCCCTCCTAAGGACAGCACAGTCAGGAAACAGTCTGAAGTTGCCCAGAGAGCGGAGGATCCTGCTCCTGTGGCCTTTTGTCCAACTGCTTCTGGGCTTGCAGGATGTTCTGGGACCTCTGGGCTGGAGTGGACAACACCTGCAGCTCAGAAACCATGTCCCAAATTAGGCATGTGAAGGAGTCTAGTGGAAAAAGTAATAGGCCACAGAAACAAGGCTGCTGGGTGCCTTTCACAGTCTCACAGACAGCATCCTTCAGAAGAGACCCCAACACAGACATTGGCAGATATCTCTCAGGGGGCCTGTGTGACTTTCATCTCCTTTGAGGCCTCTGAGCTTCATTGGCCCATGTCAACCTGCTCTGCCCTGATTGGCAGGGAACACCCCGCATCTCTAGCTCAGGCAGTTATGATGACAAAATTTACAGGACCCTTCCTGCAGCAACTCTTTAATTTTTAAGGCCAGTGGCATTGTGATTGAGTTCAATTGCTGGGGAATCAATTGCATTGAACTTGTGGTGGGTGGTATTGTGTGCACTGAAGACACAATGCATGCATTAAGATCTCAGAACTTCAGAACTGCAAGGGTGCCCCATTTAGCAACCTCTAATTGGCTAAGAAGGTTGTGGCTTGGCTTTCCAGGCCCCTGGCAGGTGACATTGTCAGTCTTGGCTGCCAGGAGAGGAAACATCTAGAAAATGCTATTGTGCAAACCAGGTGGTGGTTATGGTAGATGAGACAGATTAATAATAATGCCTCTCCTTGAGGGAAATGGGATTAGGTGGTGAGGAGGGAGACAGGCAAGAGAAGCTCAGGGAAGGGAGGAAGTGGGTCTGGGCTGCAGCGAGAGTGAAGGAGAATGAAGAGGATCCACTGAGAAGCTGATCAGAGGAGAAATACAAAGGAAGTTGACCAGATTGTGAGGACTATGTAGAATAAGGCACACGGTGGGAACTTGATAATTATTTGCAGACTTGAAAGAAGTGTACAGGATTAGCCAAAAGAAAAAAAAGGTTGAATAGACAGTGGGTGGCATCTTTGAAGCTTGAAGTTTGCACTAAGACCCCACCTTATGTTTTTCTCAGCTCTCAGAGGATCAGCCCTGGAATCTTTTGTGTAGCAAGCCTGGTCAGCTCCTAATCCTTCTCCTTATGTCCCTGGGAGACCCAGAGCCCCTGTTTCTTGGTGGCCCTGATGTACCTGAGTTCTCTTCCTTCTTCTACAACATTTCCTCTTCCAACTCTTTGCTAGTCTTCCCTGACTGGAAAGAGTTAGGGCCAGTGAGAGCACACAACCTAGAGAGGCAGAGAGTCTGGCAATGGACAAGCACACACTCCCATTTCCAGGACTGAGTTAGAGCCTTTGTTCAGTGTCTCCTCCTGAGTCCTACATTCCTTTCCTGGCCCCTGTGTAAGATCCCCACCTGCTAGGCTCTCCAAGCCCACCCTAGGGCACTGATTTGTGAATCCCAGAGAGCTCAGTGGGGAGCAGAAAGGCAGGGGGACCAGGCTGCCACAGGAGCAGCTGATGGGGGGAATCAGTGAGCATAGACTGTGGGAGTGAGCTCTGGTTGGGAGGTTGCTCCAAGTCCTGTGAAGAGACTGGCTCAGGATGCACAGAGATGGTTTTCCTTGTGAGCAGGTGAGTCTTTCTCTGAGGTCTTTTTTGTTCTTTCTCTTTTCTATGCTCAGTTCTTCAGCCTGCCTCTATTTCCTCTTTCTCTCCCTCTCCCTTCCCTTCCATCTGACTTCTACCCTCCCTCCCTGATGCCACAGTCACTTCCTACTTCAGTTCTGCAAAGCTAAAGAATGAAGATACTGGCAAGGCACAGTGTCTCACGCCTGTAATCCCAGCTCTTTGGGAGGCGAAGGCGGGTGGATCACGAGGTCAGAAGTTCAAGACGAGCCTGGGCAACATGGTGAAACCCGTCTCTACTAAAAATTCAAAAATTAGCTGGGCGTGGTGGTAGGCACTTGTAATCCCAGCTACTCAGAAGGCTGAGGCAGGAGGATCACTTGAAACCGGAAGGCAGAGGTTGCAGTGAGCCGAGATCGTGCAACTGCACTCTAGCCTGGACAACAAGAGTAAAATCTTGTCAAAAAAAGAAAGAAAGAATGAGGACACCTCTGGTAGCAGATACCATCAGGAGCTGGTGTGCACTACAGTGAGTGGGTCCCATTGGATTAGGGAAGTTAAGGAAAGGGGTGTCAGGGGAGAAAGTTTGGTAGGAAGAAGCATTAGGGACAGAGCAGTGGGAGTTCAAGAAGCAGGTAAAGGCTTGCTCAGGGGCAAGGGCACGTGTGAGTAGGGGAGATGTGAGGTTCAGGAAGGTAGAACACAGTAGGGGAAGACTCAATATGGGGATCACTGATGGACTTCCCCCAGCTTTTGAGTAGTGTTTGTCTTGAAAACCAATGACTGTGCTTATATTGCCCAGGATTAATGTAGTTCAAGGCCCCTTGGTAGCCATGGTGGAGAAGGAGTGTTTGTTGCAATCTTCTTTCTGGTTCTTTGTAAGAATATCAGCTATAAGAAGCATATATTCTTTGGGACAAATAAGCACAGAATAGTGGATCTGGAACTCAGTCCAGAGCTCATTTTATTTAGCCCTTATGTTTATTGATGATGAAACTGAAAATCAAGAAGATGATGCAAAGAGTTTGCTCTAGGTCATGTGAAGTTTTAGTAACAGAGTAGAGATCATAACCCATGTCTTCAGTCTTTACCCAGGTATATTAGTCTGTTTTCACGCTGCTGATGAAGACTTACCCAAGGCTGGACAATTTACAAAACAAAGAAGTTTATTGGACTTACAGTTCCATATGGTTGGGGAGGCCTCACAATCATGGTGGAAGGCAAGGAGGAGCAAGTCACATCTTACATGGATGGTAGCAGGAAAAATGAGAGCTTGTGTAGGGCAACTCCCGTTTCTAAAACCATCAGATCATGTGAGACCCATTCACTATTGCAAGAACAGCACAGGAAACACCCACTCCTATAATTCAATCATCTCTCACCAGATCCCTCCCATAACACATGAGAATTATGGGAGCTACAAGATGAGATATGGGTGGGGACATAGAGCCAAACCATATCACCAGGGATTTTTCATTCAATACTTTCCCCTGCCTATTTTTTTTTTTTTTTCTTACTGATTGATGGCTCTAAGTCTTGCTCCAGAAAGACTAATATGCTGGCTTACATAAATGTGCAGAAAATAAGGATCAGGGAGACTGGACAAAGAAAAAGGTAGAATAGAAAAACAACAGTAACAACAGCAGGTAAGGCCAGAAACTAGATATCTCAAAAACATGTTGTTAGGAATTGCACATTTCCTGGAGATGAATTACAAATTCAGGTGGAAACTTGTTAGCTGTCATGTTAAGAGGAAAAGTGATTATTTAATTTCTTAAAAAATTAAACTTATACTTTCCATATGATACGGCCATTTCACATCTATGTATTTACCCCAGAGAAATGAAAGCATACAAAGACTTTGTACACAAATGTTCATAGAATCTTCATTCTATGAACCAAAAACTGGAAACAACCCAAACTTCCTTTAGCAGGTGAATGAATAAACAAATTGTGAAAACAACCCTAATTTCCTTCAGCAGGTGAACGGATTAACAAATTATGTCATATCCGTACAATGGAGTCTCACTCAGAAATGAAAAAGAATGGCTGTTGTACACACCACAACATGGCCGAATCTCCAAATATGCTGAATGAAAGAAGTCAGACTAAAAAGAGTACATGTTTTATAATTCCATTTATATAAAACTGAAAAAAGAAAAATATAGTGCTGGGAAGCATATCAGAAGTTGCTTGGGAATGAGGAGTTTAGGGAGGGGTAAAAGAGAGAGATTACAATGGGGAGTGAGGGAGCAAGGGGGATGGATATGTTAATTTCGTGATTGTGCCTGTAATGTCATGGTACATACATAGGTCAAAACTTATCAAATTGCACAATTAAACACGTACAATTTGTCATATGCCAATTGTACTTCCATAAAACTGTAAGGAAAAGTTATTGCTTATATGATAGGAAAAGTACAGTGATTCCTATCACTGAGATATGAGAGAAATGATCCCTCCGAGAGTTTCATAATGTTGCTTCTTGTAAACTTTCTCAACGTAAACCAATGGCTTAATGCCAAAACACTCTTTACCAAGAGCAGTTCTAGGAAAGATGAGTTGATGGAGATGCATAGGAGATGGAAATATTTCTGCATTTTAAATGTGTAGCTCTGTGCTCATCTGCTTTAGCCTGGGGATAAGATTTAGATTTTAAAATATCAGAGGAAAAGTTGTTTTGATCATCCTTTAGGCAATCCTTCTTAAATGCTGTTCCTCTCTATTGAAGTTTTGTTCAATTGAAGAGCAGTAGTTTTGAGGTTTTCCACATTGATAAAATGAGTATAAGGAAGGCCATACAACCCCTTTTGAGGGGTGGGGACAGGGAGTAACACCTTGTCTTTTCGCTTTACATTGTGAGAGTTTTCTTACTTTGCAAACTGTTCTCTGATCGTTTCATGAGAATCAGTGTTTTCTTAATGAGACAGCAAGTGCTTTCTGGACAAAATCACCACCCTGTATGTACTTGATATTCTCCACAGTGCCAAAGAGCAATAGGCACCTAGAATGTTTGCAATAAATAGTGGTGCATTTGAATAAGTGTTGGAATGATATAAAGTATGTAGATTGCATTTTTAATTATTAATAAATACTTGCCTCTTGGAGATGGTTTTTTGTGATTCAACCTCTCAGCTTATCTCATTTATTTGTTCTGCAGTTCACTGACTCTCCTGCATGTCATAGCCCTAATATTTGCTCTTGTGTGTCTTGGTAGTTTTTGGCTCATGTCTGTGCTGGGTAGCAGTTTCTATTAGCAGTGATGTATAGAGCCTCTTCTTCCACCTTCCTCTGGGTCTCTTGGGTCCCAGTGCCACTGATATTTCAAGAATACCCTTCTCTCCCCAGCAAAGGCACCCCATGTGAGCCAAACATTAGCCTTCATGCTGGCCTGTCTGACTGGCTAACAAAAACATCTATCAAGATACTATTTTGTGCCAGATACTAAGCTGGATTGTTTGCAAGTCTACAAATTCTCACAAAACCCCAATGAATCCGACTCTGTTGCTATCACAGCTTTATAGATAAGAAAATTAAGGCTCACATAAAAACAAAACAAAACAAAAAACAAACAAACAGATTATGTCCTTTGCAGCAACATGCATGGAACTGAAGGTTGTTATTCTAAGCAAACTAATGCAGGAACAGAAAACCAAATACCATATGTTCTCACTTAAAAGTGGGAGCTAAACACTGAGTACACATGGACACAAAGAAAGGAGCAATAGATACCAGGACATAATTGAGGGTGGAGGAGAGAAGAAGGGTGAGGATCAAAAAACTGCTTATCAGGTACTATGCTTATTACCTGGGTGACTAAATAATCATTTGGAGATGTAATTTACCTATGTAACAAACCTGCACATGTACCCTTGAATCTAAAATAAAAGTTAAAAAAATTAAGACTCAGAGAGATGATATCATTCGCCTGTGATGACATAGCTAACTAGCTGGAAAAAAATGAGACTTGGACTTTAAGTCTGTCTGACATCGAAATCTGTTCTCTTAATCTCTGTGGCATATGAATTTCCATAAGAACTTACCTTCATTGAAACCTTTGTGGCCACTCCTTACTTCTTGAGGAATCTGTCTTTAGCTGGTAGTAGATTTAATTAGGTATAATTATGTTTGCTAAGGTACTAATCACTAGTACCACCCAAGAAACAAATGCCTTATCTAAGATGTACAAATGTCAAATGACTTTAAGGATCGTTGCTGTGGCTGAAAATTTTATTACCCTGATAGTCTGATGGGGATAAGAGTTTGTAACTTTATCCCTGTTTGTCAACTTGCTCTGCTTCTGAAATTGATCCTCCATCCTGGGTTTCCTGTTTCTTGCAATAGAAAGCAGAATAGAATATGTATGTGTCGTGAGGTTCTGAGGAGAGCATTTGGCTACGGTAGCTTTTCAAAGATAAGTTTGTCTTTCTGACAGGCTGGCCCTCCCCTAATGTGAAGAAAGACCTTAAGGGAGACCCTTTGATCCTTAGTTATTTGGGACTGACTCAGGGCACTGCACAGAAGTCACTATCGCCCCCTTTTCAAATCTCCATAGGCACCATTTTCTGCATGGTTCTCTTGAGAGCAGCTTTGACCTCTGTGTTCCGCAGGCTGTAGATAATGGGGTTGAGGATGGGGGTGACCACAGCATAGAAGAGGGACACCAGAGTGTCAGTGATCGGATCGTAACTGGCCTTAGGGCGAATATAGATAAAGATGGCGGTGCCATAGAAGAGGGAGACCACGATCAGGTGGGAGGAGCAGGTGGAGAAGGCCTTGCGGCGGCCGACAGCAGATGGGATCCAGAAGATGGTAACCAGGATACGCCCGTAGGAGCCCAGGATGAGGCCAAAGGGGCAGAGGATGATGAGGGATGCGGCCAGGATAATCTGCAGTTCATTAAGCGAGGTGTCTCCATACACCAGCTGCAGGACAGGCTGGATCTCACAGAAGAAGTGTGGGATGGCATTGGGACCACAGAAGGGCAAGGAGAAGATGAAACAGGTGTGGCCCAACCCCACCAGCACCCCACAGGCCCACGCAGACCCAGTTAGCTGTAGACACATCCGGTGGCTCAGCAGCAGTGGGTAGCGGAGGGGTTCACAGATGGCTGCATAGCGGTCATAGGCCATGGCTGCCAGGAGGCAACACTCTGTGGCGCCAAAGAAGAGGAAGAAGAACATCTGGAGAGCACATCCAGAGCGAGAGATGTGGCACTGGCCAGTGAGGAGGTGGTGAAGCAGCAGGGGGACCGTGACGGACGTATAGCCCATCTCCAAGGTCCAGAGGACGCGCAGAAAGAAGTACATAGGGGACTGGAGGGCAGCATCGGTGGAGACCAGCACCACAATGAGGAAATTGCCTGCCACGGTCAGCAGGTAGATAGTGAGAAAGACAGAGAAGAGCAAGCCCTGGAGGTCAGCCAGGTGGGAGAAGCCTACTAGAAGAAATTCAGTCACCATGGAGGTGTTTGTGTTCATCCTGCCTACATCCCTTTGACTGGAAGACAAAAGAAATGGCAAGGAAAAGTCACAACTATGGAATTGTGAAATAGGCAAAGATGACCTCTCTCTGCATCTGATCCCAGCACTGGATCTCCCTTTCTATTAGAACATCATGGACTTTGAAATTACGCAGCCCGGCCTGGAGTCCATATTCCAGCCTTGCTCACTCTTGAAATCCTGGATGAATATTTGTCTCTCTGAGCCTGGATCCCTGACTTCATCTCTTCCTGATAGTGCCTATCATTCAGAAAAACACGTTGAACTGTGTTTTCAGTTTCACCTGGGCTGAGGATTAAATCAGTCTAGCTGCCTTTTCACTCTTTTCTGATTTTCCAATTCTTCCTGCAGGGCTGGAGACAGAATTTTCTCTCATAGCAGATCCTTTTCTCCTCAAACTCATAATTTGTTTCATGTTCATGGCAAAAAAATTTTTTTCCAAGTCAAGGGAATTTTCTGTCCTGTTCTACTCCCTCTTCAATCCTCTATTTGTTTTTCTTTTCTTCTTTCACATATTTTTTCTCTCTTTTCCTATCAACTTGTCTCCTGTTTGATAAGAGGTGACCTCTCTTATCACCTCTTGCCCTCTAGTTTTCTTTTTTCCAGCTCTTTCTTCAGTTACCAGATTCACTTAGCCTTTCTTCTTTTTCTATCATTTTGCCATCAATTTCACAGTTTTCAAGGAGGAGAAAAATAATTTGAAAGATACTCTCTTTTAAGCTCCTCTAGCAGTTAAACAGTTCAACTATTTAGAGGGGTGAGCATTTCTCTAGTTTTAAAAAATGCTCAGGTAAAAGATGACAACAACTTCCTTAATTGCTTATTTCTGCATCTTACAGTCTTTCAAACTTAATCCTCTTATATTGTAAACAGGAAAATCCCCAAACCACACACATAAACTCCACAAATCCACACACTGACAAATTATATTTCAAAATACAGGCACGGAAGAAGAGCCCAATATTCTCAGATGCCAAATTTATCTGAAGTCACATATCATGTATTATATTGGCATTATTACAGATAACAAAGTCGAAATACACTTAACATAAAACTACAAACACCCAAAGATACACTTGAATATATACATAAATTCAATATTCCAACCACATTCAAGGTTGTGTATTAGAAATACTACAGGTCCACACACTGATATCCTTTTGCAATTGAAGAGCCCTTGATTCATTCTACTCTGGGGGCTCTTTCAGTGTTTTCCAGAAGACATTATCTCAAAAGTATCTTTCTATTTGGAGAAATAACCAGAGAAAAAGGCAGATGGCATTTGTGACTTGCTTATTTTCCTTTTATCTACATAGTGAATCCCTCTTGAGGAAGGCTCTCTTAGGTTTGTTTTCTCTCTTTCAGGTCTCTGAGGATCTGAGTCTCCAAGCATTCTTGGCTTTCCAATGGGGAGAATGCTTCATATAACCAATTAAACTGTTATTTTGGAGTCTATTTCTTAGATTTCAAGAAATACGGAATGACCTGTTAAGAACATTTCAAAGAATATATCCAGAGCTACTGGTTTCTCTTAGTTCTCCCATAATATCTCTGGTTTAACCATTTTAATTTTCTTCTTTTTTCTCATGTTTTTTCCCATCACCGTAGATGTTCTAGTACATCTATAAAAAGTAGTAATGCAATTTTACCCTTCCTATTGCTATTGATATAACCCAGTAATCAATTCATTTGATAACCATTTATAGAGTCCCTTGCAGGATTTAGTGATTCTACAGAAAACTAATAATATAAAAGAGAAATAAACATGTTTTGACCCTATTGAGCTGCTAAATGTCATTTTCTTAGACAACTGTCACTAATTTTTCTTGCTTTGATTTCTTTTTCATTTATTATACAATATCTTTTTTTTGCATTTTTGTCATTTGTACCTATTATTTGATTTGTTGCTTCTGTGTTTTTATACATTTTCGTAGATATGATAAAAGCTGTGTGTCAAATAGAATGTTTTCAAGACACATCAACCATTACAACAAGCCCCAACTCAAACTGGTTTAAGTAATAATTTTACTTATTAATTTATATAACTAGAAGTTCAAAGTTTACATATACTGGATTTCCTACTTAGTTTTCTTCTGATTCCTTTATATTTTCTCCTTTCATTTATTTATTAGATTTGGCTGAAAGTAATGGAAATGCCAATGGCTCAAACAGAATGAAAATTTATCTCTCACTTAAATGTCTAAAGTTTTGTAGTTCAGGGAATATGGCTGTTCTGATCCAGAAGTCCTCAGGAATCAGTTTTCTCTCACATCATTAGTCATCTATTCCTGGAGTGTAGCCCTCTTATGGTTGAAGATAATGGCATTAATGTTTCAGGGAACAAAATGGAGTAGAATAATTTGGATCGCTATTTGCCCACTCTATTAGTGTAACCTATGTAGTATTATTGCCAAAAATGTTTAATTGGAGTGTAAGAAAACAGTCAGACAAACCAATATTGTGGCATATTCCATAGACAACTGACACAAACTCTTCAAAAATATCAATGTCTTTAAAGACAAAACAAAGATGGGAGATGACATTGTTCCATATTGAAGAAGATCAAAACGCATGGCAATAAAATGTTACTCATTATTTTTGACTGGATCCTAAATCATCAACAAAACAAAAACAACTATAAAAGACATTTGAAACAAGTGGGAAAATTGAATATGGGCTTTATATTATTGGTTCAATGTTAATTCCCTTGGGTGTAATAATAGTATTGTGGTTATGTTGGAGAATGTTCTTGTCATTAGAAAGATGCAGAATGAAGAACTTAAGAGCAAACGGTCCTGCTTACTGCAACTTTCTTTTAAGGGATTTATCCTAAAAATACGCCCATACATATGCATCCAAAAAGTACATTCATATGTACACGTGTATATGCATATATGAATCCTTGACTCTGCTCTAAGGAATGTTTGCCCTTGTAAATGATCCTCCTTGTCTTTGTCTGAGGAGGTTGCATACATGTTGCACCCTTCTTCCTGCTACTTCAGTGTTGGAGTATATCAGCCTGGCTAGGTCATGCTGCTATAGCAAGCAATCCAAAATCTTATAGCTTAGTATAAAATAATTTATGTCTTAATCACACAGAATCAACTGTAGGTTCCAATGGCCCAATAGGATGCTGTCCTCCATATGTCAGAGGTGTTTAAACCAGAGCAACTCTACTTTGCATAGGGGCTAGGTACAATGAAGCTGAGACCTACTGGGCTACATTTCTAGACAGTTAAGTCATTCTAAGTCACAGAATAAGATAGGAAGTCAGCATAAAATACAAGTTGTAAAGACCTTGCTGATAAAACAGGTTGCACTAAAGAAGCCTGCTAAAACCCACCAAAACCAAGATGGCAACAAGAGTGACCTCTGGTTATCCTCACTGCTATGGTTACACATGTCATGACAAGGTCAGAAAGTTAATAATCCCTCCTTGTGATTCCTGGGCAAGATGGCCAAATAGGAACAGATCTGGTCTGCAGCTCACAGTGAGACCAATGCAGAAGGCAGGTGATTTCTGCATTTCCAACTGAGGTACCCAGTTCATCTCACTGGGACTGGTTAGATAGTGGGTGAAACCCATGGCAGGTGAGCAGAAGCAGGTTGCGGCATCACCTCACCTGGGAATTTCAAGGGGCCAGGGAACTCCCTCCCCTAGTCAAGGGAAGCCATGAGGGACTGTGCCGTGAGGGATACTAATTGCCAGCCAAGATATTATGCTTTTCCCACAGTCTCACAGTTTCACAACCCCAATACCAGGAGATTCCCTTGGGTGCCTATGCCACCCAGGCCCTAGGTTTGAAGCACAAAACTGGGGGGCCATTTGGGCAAACACCAAACTAGCTACAGGAGTTTTTTTTTTTTCCATACCCTAGTGATGCCTGGAATGCAGACGAGACAAAACTGTTCACTCCACTGTAAAGGGCGCTGAAGCCAGGGAGCCCAGTGGTCTTGCTCAGCAGATCCCACTCCCAGGGAGCCCAACAAGCTAATATCCACTGGCTTGAAATTCTCACTGCCAGCACAGCCGTCTGAAGTCAGCCTGGGATGCTCGAATTTGGTGTGGGGAGGGGCATCCACCATTACTGAGGCTTGAGTAGGTGGTTTTCCCCTCACAGTGTAAATGAAGCCTCCAGGAAGTTCAGACTGGACAGAGTCCACTACAGTGCTGCAAAGCTGCTGTAGCTAGACTTCCTCTCTAGATTCCTCCTGTCTGGGCAGGGCATCTCTGAAAGAAAGGCAGCAGCCCCAGTCGGGGGCTTATAGATAAAACTCCCATTTCAGTGGGACAGAGCACATGGGAGAAGGGGCTTCCGTGGGAACAACTTCAGCAGACATGTAATCCTGACTGCTGGCTCTGCAGAGAGCAGCAGATCTCCCAACACAGCACTTGAGCTCTGCTGAGGGACAGACTACCTCCTCAAGTGGGACCCTGACCCCTGTGTCTCCTGACTGGGAGACATCTCCTAGCAGGAGTTGACAGACACCTCATACAGGAGAGCTCTGGCTGGGATCTGGCAGGTGCCCCTCTGGGATGAAGCTTCCAGAGGAAGGAGCAGGCAGCAGTCTTTGCTGTTCTGCAGCCTCCACTGATGATACCCAGGCAAATGGTCTGGAGTGGACCTCCAGCAAACTCCAGCAGACCTGCAGAAGAGGGGCCTGACTGTTAGAAGAAAAACTAACAAACAGAAAGCAATAGCATCAACATCAACAAAAAGGATGACCATGCAAAAACCCCGTCTGAAGGTCACCAACATCAAGACCAAAGGTAGATGAATCCACGAAGATGAGGAAAAACCAGTGCAAAAAGACTGAAAATTCGAAAAACCAGAATGTCTTTTCTCCTCCAAAGGATCACAACTCCTCATCATCAAGGGAACAAAACTGGATGGAGAATGAGTTTGACAAATGGACAGAAATAGGCTTCAGAAGGGAGGTAGTAACGCACTCATCTGAGCTAAAGGAGCATGTTCTAACCCAATGCAAGGAAGCTAAGAACCTTGATAAAAGGTTACAGGAATTGCTAACTAGAATAATAAGTTTACAGAAGAACATAGATGACCTAATGAAGCTGAAAAACAGCATGAGAACTTCGTGAAGCATACACAAGTATCAATTGCTGAATTGATGAAGTGAAAAAAAGGATATCAGAGATTGAAGATCAACTTAATAAAGCATGATGACAAGATTAGAGAAAAAAGAATGAAAAGGAACTAACAAAGCCTCCAAGAAATACGGGACTATGTGAAAAGACCAAATCTACATTTCATTGGTGTACCTGAACGTGATGAAGAAGATGGAACAAAATTGGAAAACACACTTCACAATATTATCCAGGAGAACTTCTCCAACCTAGCAAGACAGGCCAACATTCAAATTCAGGAAATACAGAGAACACCACAAAGATATTCATCAAGAAGAGCAACCCCAAGACACATAATTGTCAGATTCACCAAAGTTGAAATGAAGGAAAAAATGTTAAGGGCAGCCAAAGAGAAAGGTTGGGTTACCCACAAAGGGAAGCCCATCAGACTAGCAGTGGATCTCTCTGCAGAAACCCTCCAAGCCAGAAGAGAGTGGGGGCCAATATTCAACATTCTTAAAGAAAATAATTTTCAACTCAGAATTTCATATCCAGCCAAACTAAGCTTCATAAGCGAAGAAAAAATAAAATCCTTGACAGACAAGCAAATACTGAGAGATTTTGTTATCACCAGACCTGCCTTACAAGAGATCCTGAAGACAGCACTAAACATGGAAAGGAAAAAACCTGTACCAGCCACTGCAAAAGCACACCAAATTGTAAAGACCATTGACACTATGAAGAAACTGCATCAACTAATGGACAAAATAACCAGCTAGCATCATAATGACAGGATCAAATTCACACATAACAATATTAATCTTAAATGTAAATGGGTTAAATGCCCCAACTAAAAGATGCAGACTGACAAATCGGATAAAGAGTCAAGACTCATCAGTGTGCTGTATTCAGGAGACCAATCTCATGTGCAAAGACACACATAGGCTCAGAATAAAGGGATGAAGGAAGATTTATGAAGCAAATGGAAAGAAAAAAAAAAGCAGGGGTTGCATCCTAGTCTCTGATAAAACAGACTTTAAACCAACAAAGATCAAAAAAGGCAAAGAAGGGCATTACATAATGGTAAAGGGATCAATGCAACAAGAAGAACTAACTATCCTAAATATATGTGCACCCAATACAGGGGCACCCAGATTCATAAAACATGTTCTTAGAGACCTACAACAATAATATTGGGAGATTTAACACCCCATTGTCAATATTAGACAGATTGAGACAGATAATTAACAAGAGTATTCAGAACTTGAACTCAGTTCTGCAACAAGCAGACCTAATAGACATCTACAGAGCTCTCCATCCCAAATCAACAGAATATACGTTCTTTTCAGCACCACACAGCACTTATTCTAAAATTGACCACATACTGGGAAGTAAAACACTCCTCAGCAAATGCAAAGAACAAAAATCATAGCAATCTCTCAGACCACTGTGCAGACAAATTAGAACTCAGGATTAAGAAACTCACTCAAAACCACACAACCATATGGAAACTGAACAACCTGCTCCTGAAAAACCTGCTCCTGGGTACATAATGAAATTAAAGCAGAAATAAATAAGTTACTTGAAATCAATGAGAACAAAGACACAATGTACTAGAATCTCTGGGACAGTGATAAAGTGGTACTTAGAGGAAAATTTATAGCACTAAATGCCCACATAAGAAAGTGGGAAAGATCTAAAATCAACACCCTAACATCACAATTAAATGAACTAGAGAAGCAAGAGCAATCAATCTCAAAAACTAGCAGAAGACAAGAAATAACTAAGATCAGAGAAGAACTGAAGGAGACAGAGACAGAAAAACCCTTCAAAAATATCAATGAATCCAGGAGTTGGTTTTTTGAAAAGATTAACAAAACAGATAGAATGCTAGCCATTTTTTTTGAATAAAGAAGAAAACAGAAAATAATCAAATAGACACAATAAAAAATGATAAAGGGGCTATCACCACTGACTTCACAGAAACACAAACTACCATCAGAGACTACTATAAATGCCTCTATGCAAACAAACTAGAAAATCTAGAGAAAATGGATAAATTCCTGGATACATACACCCTCCCAAGACTAAACCAGAAGTCAAATCCCTGAATAGACCTATAACAAGTACTGAAATTGAGGCAGTAATTCATAGCCTACCAACCAAAAAGAAAAACCCAGGACCAGATGGATTCACAGCCAAATTCTACCAGAGGCACAAAGAGGAGATGGTACCATTCCTTCTAAAACTATTCCAAACAATATAAAAAGAAGAACTCCTCCTTAACTCATGTTATGAGGGCAGCATCATCCTGATACCAAAACCTGACCAAGACACAACAAAAAAAGAAAATATCCCTGATGAACATCGATGTGAAAATCCTCAATAAAATACTGGCAAACCAAATCACATCGAAAAGCTTATCCACCATGATCAAGTCAACTCCATCCCTGGGATGCAAGACTTGTTCAACATATGCAAATCAATAAACGTAATCCATCACATAAATAGAACCAATGACAAAAACCACATGATTGTCTCCATAGATGCAGAAAAAGCCTTCAATAAAATTCAACACCCCCTCATGCTAAAAACTCTCAACAAACTAGGTACTGATGGAGCATATCTCAAAATAATGAGAGCTATTTATGACAAACCCACAGCCAACATCATACCGAATGGGCAAAAGCTGAAAGCATTCCCTTTAAAAACTGGCATAAGACAAGGATGTCCTCTCTCACCACTCCTATTCAACATAGTATTGGAAGTTCTGATTGGGGCATCAGGCAAGAGAAATAAATAAAGGGTATTCAAATAGGAACAGAGGAAGTCAAATTATCTCTGTTTACAGATGACATGATTGCATATTTAGAAAACCCCATTGTCCCAGCCCCAAAACTCCTTAAGCTGATAAGGAACTTCAGCAAAGTGTCAGGATACAAAATCAATGTGCAAAAATCACAAGCATTCCTATACACCAATAATAGACAAACATAGAGCCAAATCATGAGTGAACTCCCATTCACAATTGCTAAAAAGAGAATAAAATACCTAGGAATACAACTTTCAAGGGATGTGAAGGACCTCTTCAAGGAGAACTACAAACCACTGCTCAAGGAAATATGAGAGGACACAAACAAATGGGAAAACATTCCATGCTCATGGATAGGACGAATCAATATCATGAAAATGGCCATGCTGCACAAGGATATTTATTTATAGATTCAATGCTATTCCCATCAAGCTACCATTGACTTTCTTCACAGAATTAGAAAAAACTACTTTAAATTTTGTATGGAACCAAAAGAGAGCCCTTACAGCCAAGACAATCCTAAGCAAAAAGAACAAAGCTGGAGGCATCATGCTATCTGACTTCAAACTATATTACAATGCTACAGCAACTAAAACAGCATGGTACTGGTACCAAAACGGATATATAAACCAATGGAACAGAACAGAGGCCTCAGAAATCACACCACACATCTACAACCATCTGATCTTTGACAAAACTGACAAAAACAAGCAACGGGGAAAGAAAACCCTATTTAATAAATGTTGTTGGGAAAACTGGCTAGTCATATGCAGAAAACGGAAACTGGACCCCTTCCTTACATCTTATACAAAAATCAACTCTAAATGGGTTAAAGATTTAAACATAAGACCTAAAACCATAAAAACCCTAGAAGAAAACCTAGGCAATATCATTCAGGACATAGGTATGGGCAGAGACTTCATGACTAAAACACCAAAAGCAATGGCAACAAAAGTCAGAATTGACTAATGGAATCTAATAAAATAAATAGCTTCTGCACAGCAAAAGAAACTATCATCAGAGTGAGCAGGCAACCTACAGAATGGGAGAAAATTTTTGCAATCTATCCATCTGACAAAGAGCTAATATCCAGTATCTACAAGGATCTTGAACAAATTTACAAGAAAAAAAAAAAAAAAAACAACCCCATCAAAAAGTGGGTGAAGGATATGAACAAACACTTTTCAAAAGAAGACATTTATGTGGCCAACAAACATATGAAAAAAAGCTCTTCATCACTGGTCATTAGAGAAAACACAAATTAAAACCACAATGAGATACCATCTTATGCCAATTAGAATGGCAATTATTAAAAACTCAGTAAGCAACAGATGTTGGAGTGGATATGGAGAAATAGGAACACTTCTATGCAGTTGGTGGGAGTGTAAATTAGTTCAACATTGTGGAAGACAGTGTGGCGATTCTTCAAGGATCTAGGACTAGAAATACTATTTGACCCAGTAATCCCATTACTGGGTATATACCCAAAGGATTATAAATAAATCTACTATAAATATATATCCACACGTATGTTTATTGCAGCACTGTTCACAATAGCAAAGACTTGGAACCAACCCAAATGCCCATCAGTGATAGACTGGATAAAGAAAATGTGGCACATATACACCATGGAATAATATGCAGACACAAAAAAGAATGAATTTTGTCCTTTGCAGGGACATGGATGAAGCTGGAAACCATTATTCTCATCAAACTAACACAGGACCAGAAAAACCAAACACCGCATGGGAGTTGAACAATGAGAACACATGGACACAGGGAGGGGAACATCACACACTGGGACCTGTCGGTGGGTGGGGGGCAAGGGTAGGGATAGCTTTAGGAGAAATACCTAATGTAGATGAAGGGTTGATGGGTGCAGCAAACCACCATGGCACAAACCTGCACCTTCTGCACATGTATCTCAGAATTTAAAGTGTACGTTTTTTTTTAAAAAAGAAAAAACTAAAACCCCGAAAAACAAAAGATAATAATCCACCCTTTGTTTAGCATATCATTTAAAAGTAACCACAAAAATGGGCAACCAGCAGCCCTTGGGGCTGCTCTGTCTATGGAGCAACCATTCTTATATTCTTCTACCGTTTTTTTCTTTCTTTTTTTGAGAGGGAGTCTCCCTTTGTTGCCCAGGCTGGAGTGCAGTGGCGCCATCTCGGCTCACTGCAAGCTCCGCCTCCCGGGTTCACACCATTCTCCTGCCTCAGCCTCGCGAGTAGCGGGGGCTACAGGCGCCCGCCACCGCACCCAGCTAATTTTTTTTATTTTTAGTAGAGACAGGGTTTCACTGTGTTAGCCAGGATGGTCTCAATCTCCTGACCTTGTGATCCGCCCACCTCAGCCTCCCAAAGTGCTAGGATTACAAGCGGGAGCCACTGCAACTGGCCTAATTCTTCTACTTTCTTAATAAACTTGCTTTCACTTGACTCTATGGACTCACCCTCTCTTGGAGTCTAAATCAGGACCCCTTTCCTGTTACACATGTGCTCACTATTTGCTGGTTTAAGTTAAATATTGTTAAAGTTATCTATTTTTTAATGCTTAGCTAACTTTGTGAAGGTATCTGTTCCCAGTGCTAGTTTTCTGTTTTTTGGGTTGTTTGGCAGTTCTTCATCTTTTTTTTCTTTTTTTTTTTTAATTGTAGTTTAAGTTCTAGGATACATGTGTACAACGTGCAGGTTTGTTACATATGTATACATGTGCCATGTTGGTGTGCTGTACCCATTAACTCGTCATTTACATTAGGTATACCTCCTAATGCTATCCATCCCTGCTCTACCCACTCCACTGCAGGCCCTAGTGTGTGATGTTCCCCTTCCTGTATCCTGGTGTTCTAATAGTTCAATTCCTACCTATGAGTGAGAACATGTGGTGTTTGGTTTTTGTCCTTGCGATAGTTTGCTGAGAATGATGGTTTCCAGCTTCATTCATGTCCCTACAAAGGACACAAACTCATCCTTTTTTTATGGCTGTGTAGTATTCCATGGTGTGTATATATGATGCATTTTCTGTATCCAGTCTATCATTGATGGACATTTGGGTTGGTTCCAAGTCTTTGCTATTGTGAATAGTGCCATTATAAACATATGTGTGCTTGTGTCTTTATAGCAGAATGATTTACAATCCTTTGGGTACATACACAGTAATGGGATGGCCGGGTCAAATGGTATTTCTAGTTCTAGATCCTTGAGGAATCACCACACTGTCTTCTACAATGGTTGAACTAGTTTACAGTCCCACCAACAGTGTAAAAGTGTTCCTATTTCTCCACATCCTCTCCAGCACCTGTTGTTTCCTGATTTTTTAATGATTGCCGTTCTAACTGGTGTGAGATGGTATCTCATGGTGGTTTTGATTTGCATTTCTCTGATGGTGAGAGATGATGAGCATTTTTTCATGTGTCTGTTGGCTGTATGAATGTCTTCATTTGAGAAGTGGCTGTTCATATCCTTCTTCCACTTTTTGATGGGGTTGTTTGTTTTTTTCTTGTAAATTTGATTGAGTTCTCTGTAGGTTCTGGATATTAGCCCTTTGTCAGATGAGTAGATTGCAAAAACTTTCTCCCATTCTGTAGGTTGCCTGTTCACTCTGATGGTAGTTTCTTTTGCTGTGCAGAAGCTGTTTAGTTTAATTAGATCCCATTTGTCAATTTTGGCTTTTGTTGCCATTGCTTTTGGTGTTTTAGACATGAAGTCCTTGTCCAAGCCTATGTCCTGAATGGTATTACCTAGGTTTTCTTCTAGGGTTTTTATGGTTTCAGGTCTAACATTTAAGTCTCTAATCCATCTTGAGTTAATTTTCGTGTAAGGAGTAAGGAAAGGATCCAGTTTCAGCTTTCTACTTATGGCTAGCCAATTTTCCCAGCACCATTTATTAAATAGGGAATCCTTTCCCCATATCTTGTTTTTGTCAGGTTTGTCAAAGATCAGATGGCTGTATATGTGTGGTATTATTTCTGAGGGTTCTGTTCTGTTCTATTGGTCTATATCTCTGTTTTGGTCCCAGTACCATGCTGTTTTGGTTACTGTAGCCTTGTAGTATAGTTTTAAGTCAGGTGGTGTGATGCCTCCAGCTTTGTTCTTTTGGCTTAGGTTTGTCTTGGCAATGCGGGGTCTTTTTTGGTTCCATATGAACTTTAAAGCAGTTTTTTCCAAGTCATTGGTAGCTTAATGGGGATGGCAGTGAATCTATAAATTACCTTGGGCAGCATGGCCATTTTCACAATATTGATTCTTCCTATCCATGAGCATGGTATGTTCTTCCATTTGTTTGTGTCCTCTTTTATTTCACTGAGCAGTGGTTTGTAGTTCCCCTTGAAGAGGTCCTTTACATCCCTTGTAAGTTGGATTCCTAGGTATTTTATTCTCTTTGAAGCTATTGTGAATGGGAGTTCATTCATGATTTGGCTCTCTGTTTGTCTGTTACTGGTGTACAAGAATGCTTGTGATATTTGCACATTGATTTTGTATCCTGAGACTTTGCCGAAGTTGCTTATCAGCTTAAGGAGATTTTGGGCTGAGATGATGGGGCTTTCTAAATATAGTTTCATGTCATCTGTAAACAGGGACAACTTGACTTCTTCTTTTCCTAACTGAATACCCTTTATTTCTTTCTCTTACCTGATTGCCCTAGCCAGAACTTCCAACACTATATTGAGTAGGAGTGGTGAGAGAGGGCATCCCTGTCTTGTGCCAGTTTTCAAAGGGAATGCTTCGAGTTTTTGCCCATTCAGAATGATATTCGCTGTGGGTTTGTCATAAACAGCTCTTATTATTTTGAGATACGTTCCATCAATACTGAATTTATTGAGAGTTTTTAGCATGAAGGACTGTTGAATTTTGTCAAAGGCCTTTTCTGCATCTATTGAGATAATCATGTGGTTTTTGTCTTTGGTTCTGTTTATATGCTGGATACATTTATTGATTTGCGTATGTTGAACCAGCCTTGCATCCCAGGGATGAAGCCCACTTGATCATGGTGGATAAGCTTTTTGATGTGCCACTGGATTTGGTTTGCCAGTATTTTATTGAGGATTTTTGCATTGATGTTCATCAGGGATATTGGTCTAAAATTCTCTTTTTTTGTTGTATCTCTGCCAGGCTTTGGTATCAGGATGATGTTGGCCTCATGAAATGAGTTAGGGAGGATTCCCTCTTTCTCTATTGATTGGAATAGTTTCAGAAGGAATGGTACCAGCTCCTTCTTGTACCTCTGGTAGAATTCGGCTGTGAATCCGTCTGGTCCTGAACTTTTTTTGGTTGGTAGGCTATTAATTATTGCCTGAATTTCAGAGCCTGCTATTGGTCTATTCGGGCATTCAACTTCTTTCTGGTTTAGTCTTGGGAGAGTGTAAGTGTCCAGGAAATTACCCATTTCTTCTAGGTTTTCTAATTCATTTGCATAGAGGTGTTTATAGTATTCTCTGATGGTAGCTTGTATTTCTGTGGGGTCGGTTGTGATATCCCCCTTATCATTTTTTATTGCATCTATTTGATTCTTCTCTCTTTTCTTCTTTATTAGTCTTGCTAGTGGTCTATCAATTTTGTTGATCTTTTCAAAAAACCAGCTCCTGGATTCATTGATTTTTTGGAGAGTTTTTTGTGTCTCTATCTCCTTCAGTTCTGCTCTGATCTCAGTTATTTCTTGCCTTCTGCTAGCTTTTGAATGTGTTTACTCTTGCATCTCTAGTTCTTTTAATTGTGATGTTAGGGTGTCAATTTTAGATCTTTCCTGCTTTCTCTTGTGGGCATTTAGTGCTATAAATTTCCCTCTACACACTGCTTTAAATGTGTCCCAGAGATTCTGGTATGTTGTATCTTTGCTCTCATTGGCTTCAAAGAACATCTTTATTTCTGCCTTCATTTTGTTATGTACCCAGTAGTCATTCAGGAGCAGGTTGTTCAGTTTCCATGTAGTTAAGCGGTTTTGATTGAGTTTCTTAGTCCTGAGTTCTAGTTTGATTGCACTGTGGTCTGAGAGACAGTTTGTTATAATTTCTGTTCTTTTACATTTGCTAAGGAGTGCTTTACTTCCAATGTGGTCAATTTTGGAATAAGTGCAATGTGGTGCTGAGAAGAATGTATATTCTGTTGATTTGGGGTGGAGAGTTCTGTAGATGTCTATTAGGTCCGCTTGGTGCAGAGTTGAGTTCAATTCCTGGATATCCTTGTTAACTTTCTGTCTCTTTGATCTGTCTAATGTTGACAGTGGAGTGTTAAAGTCTCCCATTATTATTGTATGGGAGTCTAAGTCTCTTTGTAAGTCTCTAAGGACATGCTTTATAAATCTGGGTGCTCCTGTATCGAGTGCATATATATTTAGGATAGTTAGCTCTTCTTGTTGAATTGATCCTTTTACCATTATGTAATGGTCTTCTTTGTCTCTTTTGATCTTTGATGGTTTAAAGTCTGTTTTATCAGAGACTAGGATTGCAACCCCTGCTTTTTTTTTGTTTTCTATTTGCTTGGTAGATCTTCCTTCATCCCTTCATTTTGAGCCTATGTGTGTCTCTGCATGTGAGATGAGTCTCATGAATACAGCAAACTGATGGGTCTTGACTCTTTATCCAATTTCCCAGTCTGTGACTTTTGATTTGATATGAAATTTTGGGTTGAAAATTCTTTTCTTTAAGAATGTTGAATATTGGCCCCCATTCTCTTCTGGCTTGTAGAGTTTCTGCTGAGAGATCTGCTGTTAGTCTGATGGGCTTCCCTTTGTGGGTAACCCGACCTTTCTCTCTGGCTGCCCTTAACATTTTTTCCTTCATTTCAACTTTGGTGAATCTGACAATTATGTGTCTTGGAGTTGCTCTTCTCGAGGAGTATCTTTGTGGCGTTCTCTGTATTTCCTGAATTTGAATGATGGCCTGCCTTACTAGGTTGGGGAATTTCTCCTGGATGATATCCTGCAGAGTGTTTTCCAATTTGGTTCCATTTTCCCCGTCACTTTCAAGCACACCAATCAGACGTAGATTTGGTCTTTTCACATAATCCCATATTTCTTGGATGCTTTGTTCATTTCTTTTTACTCTTTTTTCTCTGCACTTCTCTTCTCACTTCATTTCATTCATTTGATCTTCAATCGCTGATACTCTTTCTTCCAGTTGATCAAGTCAGTTACTGAAGCTTGTGCATTTGTCACGTAGTTCTCGTGTTATGGTTTCATCTCTATCAGTTCTTTTAAGGACTTCTCTACATTGGTTATTCTAGTTAGCCATTCGTCACATCTTTTTTCAATTTTTTTAGTTTCTTTGTGCTGGTTACATAGTTCCTCCTTTAGCTCTGAGAAGTTTAATTGACTGAAGCCGTCTTCTCTCAACTTGTCAAAGTCATTCTCTATTCAGCTTTGTTCTGTTGCTGGTGATGAGCTGCGTTTCTTTGGAGGGGGAGATGTACTCTGAATTTTTGAATCTCCAGCTTTTCTGCACTGCTTTTTCCCCGTCTTTGTGGTTTTCTCTGCCTTTGGTCTTTGATGATGGTGACATATTGATGGGGTTTTGGTGTGGGTGTCCTTTCTGTTAGTTTTCCTTCTAACAGTCAGGACCCTCAGCTGCAGGTCTGTTGGAGTTTGCCTGAGGTCCACTGCCAGACCCTGTTTGCCTGGGTATCAGCAGCAGAGGTTGCAGAAGATAGAATATTGCTGAACAGCGAGTGTTGCTGTCTCATTCTTGCTCTGCAAGCTTCGTCTCAGAGGTGCACCCAGCCGTGTAAGGTGTGAGGTGTCGGTCTGCACCTAGTCGGGGATGTCTCCCAGTTAGGCTACTCAGCGGTCAGGGACCCACTTAAGCAGGCAGTCTGTCCATTCTCAGATCTCAACCTCCATGCTGGGGGATCCACTGCTCTCTTCAAAGCTGTCAGACAGGGACATTTACCTCTGCTGAGGTTTCTGCTGCTTTTTGTTTAGCTATGCCCTGTCCCCAGAGGTGGAGTCTACAGAGGCAAGCAGGCCTCCTTGAGATGTGGTGGGCTCCACCCAGTTCGAGCTTCCTGGGGCTTTGTTTACCTACTTAAGCCTCAGAAATGGCGGGCGCCTCTCCCCAGCCTCCCTGCCACCTTGCAGTTAGATCTGCGACTGCTGTGCTAGCAATGAGGGAGGCTCCGTGCACATGGGACCCTCTGGGCCAGGTGTAGGACATAATCTCCTGGTGTGCCAGTTTGCTAAGAACCTTGGTAAAGTGCAGTATTAGGGTGGGAGTTACCCGATTTTCCAGGTGTTGTGTGTCTCAATTTCCTTTGGCTAGGAAAAGGAATTCCCTTCCCCCTTGCGCTTCCCAGGTGAGGCGGTACCTCGCCCTGCTTCAGCTCTTGCTGGCTGAGCTGCACCCGCGGACTAGCGCCAACTGTCCAACACGACATGCCCCAGTGAGATGAACCTGGTACCTCAGTTGAAAATGCAGAAATCACCCATCTTCTGAGTTGCTCACACTGGGAGCTGGAGGCTGGAGCTGTTCCTATTCAGCCATCTTGGGCGCTCCCCCAGATCTTCATCTTTTTAGTTGAAATGGATTTAAGTTTTCTGGGTACTCTGCCAATTTTGCAAGCACATTTCACCAGAAATTTACCCATTTTCTCTATATTTTCAAACATATTTTCAGAGATTCACTAAGTATTTTAACAATAGTAATACTTATTTTCCAAATATGTGGTTTATGACTGCTTTTTTATTTCTGCCCCGAGTGTTTTTCATTTTCTTCCATGTTAATCATATTTATAGTTCATTTAGTATAATGGCCTCTAAAAATTTTTGTTTTAAATGATATTTTGTTAACATATGTACTTCTTATGCCAATAAGTGCTTTTAAACTTAAATTCCACTTTCGTGTTATTAATGTTATCGCTTCATCTGTCTTTCTGTCTGCATTTGCCAGGTATTTTATTCTTTCTTTTTTATACTTCTTTTATTACATTTCCTATGCATGGTTTTAAAAATAATACACTTAAAAAAACAGTCTTCAATCTCTATTTAGCATGATTCAGCTCATTCATAATAACTGTTTTAGTTGTTTCATTAAATTTTATTTCTTATGTCTCATTTTTTATTTATTATGTGTTTTACTTTGTGGTTTCCTTTTATCTTTCTTTTTACTTTGATTTGATTAGGTCACTATTTTCCCCAAAATCTTCTAATCAATTATACATTTACACTGTATTTTCCTCTTCAGTAATGGTTACTGTCCTTTCTCTATCACTTATAAACACATTTCTCAACCATTATATGAAAACAAAAGAACACTCGGTTTTCCCTATCCAGTTGCTTTATCCCCCACTGCTTCTCCTCAAAGGAAGGTGAAATTTCCAGAATACTTTACTTCCTCATTCTCTCCCTCTAAAGACAAGATCATTATTGTGTTTTATTTACATATTTTCCTCCACTCTAAGTTCTTAGGCTTTGTTGAGGCAGTTCAGTACTTTATTTGCAATCTGTTGTATGTATGCTTCCTCTTTACAGATTGGCACCTCTGTATCAAAAGTGTATTTAGCAGTTGTAATGAACCTGTACTGGTTGTGGACAGTGGCTGCCTGACAATGATTTTACTTCACATAATTTTGTATTTTTAGTTTTATAATTGTCTCAGTTTCATACTTAGGCTATATCAGAGTAAACAACATGTGAGTCATTTTGGCTCAGCCTCAGCTGCAATGTAGGCATATTGGCTGGAAACAGGACCTTCAAGCCTGAGAAGGCTGACAAATCTTGGAAAAAAGGTTCTCAACTTGTCCTTCATTGAGCAGTGCAGAAAGGCAAAGAATTATAAAATCTGAAACATCCACTGGATTTGGCAAGTAGGTCAATGCTGCTTCCAAGGGAGAAATTACTTAGTGGAATAATAGGGAGTATCTATTAGTTAGAGATGCTTCCAGTTGCAAGTTGTAGATAATCTAATAGTAGCTTAAAATAACAAAATATCTAGTATTTGGTGTATTTCTAATTGCTCAATGAAGCCTCTGAAGTTCCATGCGCTTGATAATGGCTTTCTTATCTTTGGTGTGCTGGCATACTATCCTCATGGTTTTTGTCTCATGATCATAAGATGCCTTCTGCAGCTACATACAGTTATCATGTTTGCATTAAAGTCAGGAAGAAGAAGGTAAGTGTAGTTTCCCATTCCTTCAATATTTTATGCCATGGAAGCAAAGCTTTCCTAGGAATCCACCAATGGTCTTCCTCTTCTTCCTTATTAGCCACTATCAACTGCAAGGGGGTTGGGGAATTGACAACACGACTTTTCAGCCACTGTAGTAGGAAGTGGCAAGAGAGCAGGGAAATTGGGAATATTTCTTGTTTAATAAACCATCAGTGATTCCTCAAAAGCTAGATTTCAGGGGATTGAAGAGTATTTGAAGGAGTAAGGTGCTAAGTAAAACCAGAGCTTAGCTATTTTCACACTACTAACATCTGGGCATTCATTTGACATTAGCTGTGATGTCTTTTGAAAACTAGATGAGAAACTCAGGATAGTAGAAAGTGCATACTATTTGGAATTAAACAAAATTTGTCTTCAAATCGTTGCTCTGAAACTTTAACCTTGAGAAATTACTTAAACTCAACTGTAAAAGTGAAGTGTAATAATACATTTTATTAAGAATGAATACTATTCTAAGCATTTGTCAAAGAGTAAATGCTCAGTTAACATTAGCTTTTTCTCTATTCCTGTTAATCCTAGAAACTTCCTGTTTTCTTTATGATAGTATCCATCTCTGATATAAACTGAGACATGTTTCTTTACCCATATTTAAAAAATTGTACATATGTTTGCAAGAGAACTCTTACCTCAGTTTTTTTTCTTTCCAGGATCGAAGATTAGCATGCACAAATTAGCTTTAGCATATTTACTAGACTGAATTAAAATAAGTTTTAACTATTCAATCTTTTTAATTTATTTACTTTTTAACTGCAAAATGTACTACAAGCTAAAAGTAAAACAGGTCCCAAAACTGACACCTGTAGATTCCATTGTCAGGAAGTTGAAACAATTGTTGGACTGCTGCCACAGAATGGCAGTGGTGAGCTGCAATTGGCAGCTGAGGCGTCATCCTCCCAGGCCTTAGCTTAGCTTAGCATCTTCATCATTTTGTTCTGAAATAGTAGTTTGAAACAGTAGTTTCTGTGGAGGTGTCTTTGTATTAAGTAATCTCACTACTTTCAAAGTTTGTTTTGTGGTATTTCACACTACTTTTCAACCAAAAGAGATAATTACACTTAATATACGAGTGATTCTATGTGTCAGAATGTGCTATATGCTTTCTAAGCTTTTACATCATTTATATCTTCTCCCAAGAGCCCTAAGAAATTACTATTGGAACTCCATTTTAAAGGAAAGAAGTTGAGATTAGCACATTTGGAGAAATTCATATAGTTAATAACTGACAAATTTGAAATTTGATGCCAATTTTAGTTAAATTATCAAGATCATTCATGTTAATCATGGAATGTTCTCTTTCCTCTTAAAACTTGCTCTAAGGCTTGGGTTCTTAACCTGGGTCTAAGGGTTCATGAACTCGAATGGGGAAAATTACATCTTTATTTATTACTGAATTTTTTAAATTTAATGATTCTTTAAATCATGAATTTGGCAACGAACAACAGTAGGTAGCATTAGCAGTACCTGTAATTTTGTGTCCAGTAAGAAATATGTACAATTTTTATATCTCACAGTTACTTCAGATATCACAAAATATTATTTATACTATTATTACTTCAAACATTTTAGTAGTTATTAGGGTTGCTGCTGATGATTGACAAGGCTGGCCAACTGTCAGGCAATCCTACTGGTGGTTATTCATCAACCCAACAGTAACACAACATCGTTAGTCACTCTGATATCTACATTGCTTTACAGTATTCCTTACTGAGGATTGTCTGTTGATCAGTATGTGGAAAAAGAAATCATTTTCATTGTTAAAGTTTTGTGGAGTTATATTAAAAAATGACAAAATAGGCTACCACACAAACAAATGAAGCTCTGATACATGCTGCAATATAGATAAACATGTAAAACACTATGCCAAGTGAAATAAGCCAGATACAAAAGGACAAAAATGATTCCACTTACATGAGACACCTAGAATAGAGAAATTCACAGAGAGAAAGTAGATCTTTATTACAGGGGCAAGAGACAGTGAGGAATTGAAAGTTATTGCTTAATGGGTAGAGAGTTTCTGTTTGGTGTGCTGAAAATTTTTGGAGGCGGTGATGGTTGCATGACATTGTGAACTGTAATTAATGCCACTAAATTATGCATATTAATATGTCAAATTGTTTTTTACATATTTACCACAATAAAAAGTATATAATTTTAAAAAAAGATTTTGCACAATGAGATAGTAATAGTTTAAAGTGAAAATTCCTAACTTTCTGTTAAGACACTGCTGACTTCTGTAAAAGATATCTGGGTTACAGTGTACCAGGAAAGTTCCATCACTTTGACAGTGGAAAGAACTGTTTAAAAGAACATCCCACTTTTGCCAACAGAGGGAACAGGATTATTATGTGAGTTATCTGAATCAGTGGTGTCCCATCTCTTGGCTTCCCTCGCCCACATTGGAAGAAGAAGAATTGTCTTGGGTTACCCATAAAATACACTAACACTAACAATAGCAGATGAGCTAAAAAAACCAAAATTGCAAAAACAATTTAATGGTTTAAGATGTTTCTAAATTGCGTTGCGCTGCATTCAAAGCCATTGTGGGCAGCATGTGGCCCACAGGCCTCAGGTTGGACAAGCTTGATCTAAAGTGTTGTAAGTTTTCTTGGCAGCAACAATTCTTCAGTTTATTTGGTTTTTGGTTTATATTCTCTTTTTGGACACTGCCTTTGCTATAGAGTAAAACTGACAGGTGATTGAACAAACTGATAGTGCGCCTAACATACCTGACACCCAGAATGGATATTTTACGCCTCCCCTTTGTGTGAGAAAATTATCTTCAGTAGAAATCATGAAATGGAATTAATAATAATAATAATGATCAGAAAGGAAATAGAGATAGTGAAATATTCTTTTATTAAACTCTGAATATGTATTCATGCCAACAATAAAAAAGGAAAAAGTAAGAAATGATATTTGAAAATTTTATTAAACTTGTACCTACATGTTGGTCTGTTTTAGCAATGCAATAATTATAGTTTAATAAATATTCAAAGAACAATTAAACTTCAACTGTAAAGATATTTTTCAATAAAATATTCAATGAAAATATTCATATTCATTTTACATATACACTAAAATGTGTACTTATCAAATACAAAAAATTACACCTCACAAATTGTTTTACTAATTTAGCTTTAAACGCACATAAAAACTCCAGTGGCAACAGAGATGGAATTGAAGTAAGTCAATTCTGTTTTTCTATCATTAGTCACTATACTGTCATTGTTTATTCATAATCTATTGTTTCAAAGTAGGACATAAGTAGTACTGTAGAAGTTAGAAAAACGAACTAAGTCCTGAAATGAGCTGGAGATTCCAAATTCTTACTGTCCAATCAACAATTATTAATTGTTAAAATAAGTGGCTTAGCTGGTAGTTGAGTCTGAAATGTGCAATGCCACCTATTTAAGAGAGATTATTTGAATTAGCTTCCAGGTAGAATATGTTTACTAAAGTTTAAGTAATAGAAATGTGCTAATTTGAATATTACAGATACATTATTAAAAGACAATGGTAATTGCAGGAATAGCAACTTAGACCAACAAAAGATTTTTGTGTATGAAGTGGGGAGGAGTACTTTGTGACTGACATTACTTAGAATAGTGACTGCAAAGGTGTAATATAAAGCGGAGCAACTTTAGTTGGTTTTATTATTGTTTTAAAATTATCTACAGGCAATGCCTTATTGCCTCCACCTGGACAAACTGCTGCCATTGTCTCACTCTTGGCAGTGCACTGGTACAAGTTGTATTACATTATTATTTATGAAAATCCCATGTATTTGAAAAATAACTTCATGAAAAAATGAAAGACAATATCAGAACAGAAAACCATTATTTCTAGGAAGGCACAGATCACCAGACATAAACCCTTTTGCCACTACCACAGCGCTCTCACCTACAAGCTCACCTACTGTCTGGGAGGTCAACCTGTACAGCCCTTTACAACACCTGCTGACACAAGTGCATGGTGCTCAGGAAGGAGGCAAGATTTTTCTGACTGCTGCTACCATCAGTGCCCACACCACCCAAGCTAACCAGGAGGCCATGAGCCACTCACCCACCTTGTATGCTGCTAACTACGACCTCCTTTGAGAAAGCCACCACACAAAGACTATAACCAAGGAAATCAAAGAATCTTTGCCATTGACTCCCAGAAGCAAAGCCAAATGGCCCCACTCAATACACACCATATCACTTCCTCAAAGAAAAAAATCACCTGTGGTGTGATCTGAAGGGGAGATGCCATCACTTTGTCTTTAATTCGGGTGTCTACCTTGAGTATAGTAAACAAGGTGTTCATATCTATGAGTGCTTGTCTAGTCTCTCTGAATACAGTTTCCAGAAAGTTCAGGGGTAATGAAAGCTGAAAAAGCAGTCCATTCACCATTACTAGATTTCCAACAGTAAGGGTACCTGCCACAATTTCCTGACTGGTGAGGATCATTATAGCTGTTAAACCAACACTGAAAATAGCACTTTAACCAAAGTTCAGCATAGCCAGAGTAGAGGTACTTTTCAATGAAGCAGTCTCATACGTCTTCAAAAATCCGTCATATCTCTGTGCTTCATATCTTTCATTATTAAAATACTTCACAGTTTCATAATTCAGCAGTGAGTCTATAGCAGCATTACCTGCATCATTATCTGCTTTGTTCATTTCTATTCTAAATCTAGTTCTCCACTGTGTGACTGCAACTGTGAATGCTGTGTATGTACCAAGTGTTCCGAGGGTTACCAAAGCAAACTGAGCACTGCATTTGTAATAAAAAACACCACTGACAAGCATCACTTCAAACATGATAGGAAGAAAGTACTCAGGTACACCAAAGTACTCAGGACAGAACTGATACCCCTTGTTCCTCTGTCAACAGCCTTAGATAAATCTCCAGTCTGTCTGCTCAGGTGAAAACCCAGATTCAGGTTGTGAAGATGGAGAAAGACATTTTTGGCTATTCTTCGGATTGAATTTTGTGCTAACTTGCCAAATATTGCATTTCAATCTTCATTAAAAACAGCAGCTCGGGCTCTTGATACACCACAGCCAATCAGAACTGCTGTTGCCATGGTTGCAACTGTATTTGGTGCATCACTCAGGTTCAGCAAGTTTCCCAACATCTGGTTGAGGCTGTCTACAGCATATTTAAACATGAAGGGAACCACAATGTTCATGGCCTTTGCACCACCCCAAAATCTCAGAGAAATGGCAATTCTAGCTCGTAAATCTGGCCTGTCTTTGGGCTACACATAAGAAACCATTGCTTTTATGATTTTCCGAGTAGTCAACATCTTTTAATCATTCTTTTGGGTCTGTGTGGAGTCCTCCTCCTGCATGACCATGCCAACATGTCCTCTTTTCTATCAGTGGCCATACCTGGAGAGCCTTTGCAACAGCTAAGAATTGCCTTGAATTGTCTTTTCCCACTCTCTGCCATGTGATACTTTTCAATGACTTTGGGATCTGCTGGTAGGCTGGAGGGGTTCCCAAGGCGCCGAGTTGATGTGACCTCCATTGCAGACCTGAGCTGTTAACAGTGACTAAAGGCCGGATCGGAATCGCTGAGTGCTGGCGCTTTTCGAAAGCAGCCGCTGCTGCCGCCCAACGCCAAAAACGCTCTGCGAGCAGTGCCATCTTGAGCGAGGAAAGAGGAACCGAGAGAAGAGGATTGTGGGTCACTGGCGGACTGAATTCCGTATTTTATCTTTTCTTATTGCATTTTCAGAACTGAAAATGCACTGTCAGAAGCTGACAGAGCACTGAACTAGGCTAGGGTTTTAATCCTGGCTCCATGACTAACCTACTCTATAACTTGGTACAATTCATTTCACTTTCCCGAGACTCATATTTCTTATCTTTATAATGCAGACACAGCTGATTGTTATTATTCACTGCAGTTACATTCTATAAAGTTGCCTTGAACCCTGTAGGAGCAAATACTAAATCTCTCCTTGCTTCAGGGGAGATGCAGGGTTAGATTCCTATGAGTTTTTTGTCACATTTTTGTCACCTGATCAATAAATAACCTTACTGTAAGCGTGTTTCTGTTTAAACACATCTTATGTAAGATATATCATTGATCATTAACTTTAAATCCACCGCCAACTCCCTAGAACACATGCTTGAACAGAGCTTATCTAGCAAATGCATTTTCTCCATAAGATCCATTGCAGCCTTTTTGTGCTCAGGAGCACGAGACAGCACTTCAGTGCTACATTTGGGGCTATTTAGAATTATGAAATCACCAAAAAACAAACAAAAACTGTGAAAAATGTGGCATTCAGCAAATCGTGAAATAGTGAAAAGGACACTTGTTGACAGTATGATAGCTGAAACAAGAGGACAGAGCGTTTCGTTGTTCAGCGTCAGGTGGGGATACATGCAGTGTGTCTCAAATTTTTTGTCACTGTGTTCGTGCACTTGTTCATGAATGACTGCGAAGGTGCTGTATTGATCTAGGGGCTAAAAATAGATGTTAGGGAGCAGGTGATTTTGCAAATACTGAATCCACAAATAATGAAAGTCAGCTCTATTGCTAGTCATGTCTACGGGTGGAATCTTTGGAACTTTCTTTTCAACTGGACATTGTGTTAATATATTTTCAGAAGGCCAGGGATTATGAATCAAATGACCATTTTTATTTTTTCATTCATCCATTTATGCATTTCTGCTTATTCACTAATCATTTATGACACAGCTAAACTATTCTTGGGATATAAAGACAAGTAGGATATGCCATCTGCCCTGGATAATATTTACGTCTAATTTGTAGTCTAGTGAAGTGGAAATCTAAATGGCAAGACTATGTAAATCTCTAACAGAAACCACAAAGAGCCATAATTTGTTTTTGTAAAATCCTGCTGGGTTGAATACTATCTCTTTTGTATTAAAATGTATTGTTAATCCTCAAGAAGTTTTCGAAGATATGAGATCAAACAATATTTTGGGTTAGGTCCATGACGTACTGTTATTAAAGATTCCATGGATTCAGATTGCCTAGGATGCCTAGGCTGGGGTCTAAGGAACAAATAATCAGAAAATATCACTGAGCTCGTGTTTATGAAATATTCTAGTAACATGGGAGACCATGGAAATGTGTGTTTTCTTTTCCAACTGGATTACTGATACAAAGTAGGATATACACGTGACCAAGACCAAACAACATAAATGGTTGTCAAACTTGAGCTTAAAGTTAGGCCCCGTAAAGCATCCCATAGCCATTTCTGAGAGTTTGCAAGATGCGTTTGGGAATGACTTCTCTGGTCCTTCCTCTCTTGTGTCTTTTCTGTGTCTTCAAGCTGCTGCTCTGTGAGTGCTGACTGCCTCTTTTTATTTAGTTATCCTTTGCAGTGGCTGGCATTGCTTTCTCCACCCTGGCTGTGGGAACAGCAACCACTGTCTCCTGTACCTGCTTTTCCTAAGCAAGGGTACAGGCCCTCTTAGAATTCTCCTAGTACAACCTAGATCAAGTTGTAGCTTACGGAATAATTTGCTATAGTTCTAACTTAATGGGAAGTAAATGTAATGCAGAGAATTATGTGCCATTATGCTGATCCACATACACTTGAATTCCACCAGGTAATTCATGTGGCCAAGGGTATATTTTGTCTCATTTGGAACTGCTTATAATCTTTTCACATGTTTCAGTTTAGGCCAAATTGACCCCAGGACACAAAGGAAGGTAG
The DNA here is from genome assembly GCF_007565055.1 of Rhinopithecus roxellana. NCBI lineage: Eukaryota > Metazoa > Chordata > Mammalia > Primates > Cercopithecidae > Rhinopithecus > Rhinopithecus roxellana. The sequence continues at coordinate 22,595,483 of NC_044552.1, read as the reverse complement.
AAATGTATTTTTCATGCTAATATAGCACCTACTTTTGGAGACCTCATTTGTACCCCAGGATTAACCTCTCACCGGGTGATTAACAATACAAACATCTACTCCCCACAGATCTTTGTCTGTATCCATGGGAATGCGGTCTGGACTGATGACCTTAAAAAGTTCATAAAAAGTATTTTGACAAAAAGTTTGCTAAAAAATCTCTAAAAATTAAGATTAGTCAGATGTTCCCATCTTAAACTTGAATTCTCTCTGAAGTTGTGCTTGTCTATCAAACCAAATTCAACAGTATATTGAAAGGATCTTTCACCATGATCAAGTGAGATTTAGCTGAGATGCAAGGATGGTTCAACACACAAATTATTAAATATGACATACAACATTAACAGAATGAAGGATAAAACCATATGATCATACAAATACAACACAAAATGATGAAAGAAAAGTCTTTTTAATAAATGATGTTGGAAAAACTGAATATCCACATGCAGGAGAATGAAATTGGACCGTTATGACCCTCAATATATAAGAATTAACTCAAAATGGATTAATGACTTAAACATATGACTGGAAACTGTAAAACTATTAGAAGATAATATAGGAGAAATGTTCCATGACATTGGTCTGGGCACGATTCCTTCTATATGATCCTCAAATCACAGACAACAAAACCAAAAGTAAACAAATGGGATTGCATCAAATTAAAACATTTCTCCACAACAAAGGAAACAATAGAGTGAAAAGACAACCCACAGGTTGAGAGAAAATATTTGTAAATGATACACGGAAGTGGCTAATATTCAAGTTATATAAGGAATTCAAACAAATCAATAACAAGAAAACAAATAAATCAATTTTAAAACTGAGCAAAGCACCTGAATAGACATTTCTCTAAAGAAGACATACAAATGACAAACAGGTACGTGAAAAAATGCTCAACCTCACTAGTCATCAGGGAAATACAAATTAAATTCACAATGAGATGTCACCTCACACTTGTTAGAATGCCTGTTACAGAAAAGATGAAAGATAAGTGTTGATGAGAATGTGGAAAAGGAGAACTCTTATACACTTTTGGTGGAAGAGTAAATTAGTACAGTCATTACATACACTGTGGAGGTTTCTGAAAAATTCTGAAAAAATTAAAAATAGAATTATCATATGACTCAGCAATCCCTTGTCTGTGTATGTATCTAAAGGAAATAAGATTAGTATCTTGAGGAGATATCTACACTTTCATGTTCATTGTAGTATTATTCACAATAACCAAGACATGGAGTAAACCTAAGCATCCATCAACAGATGAATGGATAGAGAAAATGTGGTATATGTGCATAGTGGAATACTATTCAGCCTCAAAGAAGAAGGAAATTCTGTTGTTTGCAACAACATGGATGAATCTAGAGGGCCTTATGTTAAGTGAAATAAGTCAGGCACAGAAAGACAAATACCGCATGATCTTCCTTATATATGAAATCAAAAAGTCAAACTCAGAAACAGAGAGTAGAATGGTGGTTACCAGGGGTTGGCAGAAAGGGAGAGAATTGAGAAAATATTGGTCAAAGGTTACAAAAATTACAGTTAGGCAGGAGGGATAATTCAGTATGAAAGGGTGACTGTAGTTAAAGAATTGTATGTGTAAAAATTGCTAAAAGAGTAGATTTGAGTGTTCTCATAAAAACATGGTAAGTATGTGAGGTAATGGCTCATGTAAATTAGCTTGATTTTGTCATTCCATAATGTATACATATATCAAAACATCATGTTATACATCATAAATATATACAGTTTTAAGTTGTCAATTAAAAATCATAATAACTTAGGCTAACTAAAAAATACTAAATTTTTCTGAAAGTTTTGTTTTCAAGACACATACACTTTCCTTTTAGCATATGCTACAGTTTGATGAAAAAAATAAATGATTAAGAGAACCGCTCCTGCCTGCCAAGAAGAAATAGGGTGGCATTTACTGTGAGTTACAGATAGTAGACAGAGTAGTTCAGAGAAAAAGTGTTCTCTGTTGGTCAGGGAGAAAGTGGAACTGAATTAAGGGTCTGAATTTGATAAATAACACAGAAGTGCCTTCAGCACACTCCTAGGGATGAGAAATAAATATATCAGCCTGATTTCTGTAGAAGCTTCAAAAAAGGGAGTAGTTGGAGACAAAGTCGTCAGGCAGTAGTTTGGTCAGGAAGGATATTGAAACACTGCATAACCATTTGAACTTCATTTTGTAACATCATGCCAGCTTCCTTCTCCTTAAATCAGGCTCAGTATTGGCAAGATTTTGCTTACCTATATAAAACACCCCTACTAAGGGTGGTACCTATTGAAACAATTGCCTGGGATGGTAAGAGGGCAATTTGGAGGCTGTAAATTGGAGAATGAAAGTTCAGAGCAGGCTCCTGGGAGGACCACTGTTGGTAATGGGGAATTTAGGGATGTTGCAGAGAAATTAGAATTTTCAGGTGAGTTATGGGGAAGAGACTAGGAATTGGGGCTTGAGATAGTTGGTGAAATAGAGAGCACTTGTCTCTAAGGGGACGGAAAGGTGGGCTCCATTTGGCTCTTTTGGTTTCTGCTCCATTTATGGTCAAGGCAACAGTTCAGGAAACCGCCTTTGAAAAAACACAGTTTCCTTGGGGGCCTGCTATGTCTTGCTCATTTAAGGCTGCTCTCCAGTAAACATGTAATTGGTTCTCAGGGGCCTCTCCCTTTTTGGCAATTGCCTGCCCTCCCATGTGATAGAGGGAAAGGACTGTGATGAGGGGACAGAATAGTTTGAGAGCTAGAAAAGGGAATGGAGGGTGAAAGAGAAAATGGCTCAGGAGTGGAGGGTAACAAGAGTAACATTTGTAATCAATGTCCTATGTTACTTCAGATTGAGCTCAAGCAGGGAAGGAGCTGAAGGTAGGAAATTACAACATTCTGAAGTCTTCAGCAAATCTTAGCACATAGTCTCCTCCTCACAATCCTGTCTTTAGAGAACAGGGTTGCTATTTTGGGTGTGTTTATTTTTGTATAATTCTTTACATCTTAGTTCACAGATTCTTTAAAAAAGTTAAATGGCTGGTTTTTATGGCTGTTTATCCTGTAATCAGTAGTAACTTTCAATTAACCCAGAGAGTCAAAAAGTCTTTTATTAAAAATCATTTCAAGAAGTCCCGCCGTTATTTCTCTAGAATTCCCGTGCTACTATTTTCTCCATTGGATTTTTTAAAAGGTTGATTTCTAATCCTTCTGGGTGCATACTGACTTATTTTTTAAATTCTCTCTTCTCTTTCAGAGATGGGGAATAGTAGATATTCATGCTCCCCAAGCTTCAGAAGCGAGACACCCTCATACTAATGTTTTCATGGTGGAAAGTTTTCCTGCTGCTATCCCATGGCTTGACAAAACTGGGATATGCTTAAAATTGTATCGTTTTATTTTAAAACCTTTTAAGTATATTTTAATGTTTTATTATGGGGTAATTACTGAAGAGACTTGAGGAGAATTAATAGATTAAAAAATCAAACTGAATTTTTTTTTGTTTTCTGCTTATAAAGATAACATGTTTGTTTAGCAGACATTTCAAAATATATGAGAATAATTTTTTTAATTCCTAAAGATGAATTAAAATGTACAGTTTTGTATATATATTTTAAAATAGTTTTTCCTGGAATATTCTTTGAATTGCTAGTTTTAATTAAGGACTCTATGCTATCTCAGAGTCTGGGGTGAATGAGGGTTATCACCTGACACCTGTGTGTGACTGATTGTTCTTTAGACAACAGACAGGCATTTTCACCTCACACCTGTGTGTGACTATTGTTCTTTAGACAACAGACAGGCATTTTCACCTCACACCTGTGAGTGACTGATTGTTCTTTAGACAACAGACAGGCATTTTGCACTATTCTCACTTCTCTACCAGTTAGTATGGTGAAATTCACGTTGATTTCAAACTCTTCTCGCAGTTTTTTGAGTTTTCCAATTCCAAATTCAGCTCTATTGCTTGGAATTTTCAACTCTAAATTCATCAACTTCCTTTATTCCCTGATTCCCTTCTGTCTTTAAGGGAATATTACAGCCTCTCATGTATCCTACTGTTGCTGTGTTTTTCCCACTTCTCTTCTTTTCATATCTACTTTTACAGATTTAGGGGTACAAGTGCAGTTTTGTTACATGAATATATTGTGTAGTGGTTAAGTCTGGGCTTTTAGTGTAACCATCATCCAGATAGTGTGTATTATACCCATTAGGTAATTTCTCATCCCTCACCTCTTCCCACCTCACCTTTCCAAGTCTCCAATGTCTATTATTCTGAATTCTGTGTTCATGTGTACACATTATTTAGCTCCCACTTATAAGTGAGAATATGTAATATTTGACTTTCTGTTTCTAAGATATTTCACTTAAAATAATAGGCCTCCAACTCCATTCATGTTGTTGCAAAACACATGTTTTCATTTTTTTTTCATGGCTGAGTAGTATTCCATGGTGAATGTACACACAAAAACTACATTTTCTTTATCCAGTCATCTCTTAATAGACACTTAGATTGATTCCATATCTTTACTATTGTGAGTAGTGCTGTGATAAACATATGAGTGCAGGTATCTTTTTGATATAATAATTTCTTTTCCATTGACAAGATACTCAGTAGTGAGATTATTGGATTGAATGGTAGTTCTATTTTTAGTTATTTGAGAAATCTCCAATGTTTTCCATAAAGGTTGTACTAATTTCTACTTTCACCAACAGTGTATAAGCACTCTCATTTCTCAGCATCTTCACCAAAATCTGTTGGTTTTTTACTTTTTTTGTTTGTTTGTTTTTGAGATGGAGTCTCGCTCTGTCACCCAGGCTGGAGTGCAGTGGCGCCATCTCAGCTCACTGCAAACTCTGCCTTTCTCCTGCCTCAGCCTCTCGAGTAGCTGGGACTACAGGCGTCGGCCACCATGCCCGGCTAATTTTTTGTATTTTTAGTAGAGACGGGGTTTCACCGTGTTAGCCAGGATGGTCTTGATCTCCTGACCTCGTGATCCTGCCCGCCTCGGCCTCCCAAAGTGCTGGAATTACAGGCGTGAGCTGCTGCGCCCGGCGGTTTTTTACTTTTTAACAATAGCCATTCTGACTAGTTTAAGATGGTATCTCATTGTGGTTTTAATTTGTATTTTCCCGATGATTAGTAATTTAAGTCCTCAAATCCCACTACTTTCTCTTTACTTCCTCTTTCTTCCCACTCCCTCATTATTTGAACAATAGAGTTGGGAATGCGGTGTTCTGAAAATCCAGGATGATGTTTCTTTTTTGTATGAAAATGCTTCTCATTTGGGAGAAATTTTAAACACTCCAAAGAACTGTTTTGCTTATGGAGAGGAAATCAATTATATTTCCACACACTCTGTTTGTAGGCTCTATGACACTCCCTTTCCCCTCCACACATACGATCATTTAAATTATGAATTCACTTTGGGGATAGGAAGGCAGACATTTTTCACCTGGCCTCATTTGCAAACAACTTAGTACCCTAAGATGCCCATAATATTTATAATTCACTCTTTGCTTTCATTCCCATCTAGGCTGTTATTTTCAAATCACATCTCTGGACTGAAAGTAAATGATGCCTGAGGATATTTTAATGTGTTATCTCTCTTCCCATATTGGGTGGGAGGGCTGGGATTTGCAAAGACTGGAGCCTTTGTGGTGCCTACAGATTGCCACCTGGGTATGCAGGCCTCTGACTGCTGCCCTCTTTATCCTCTCATGTTTAGAAGTCAATAGAACTTTCTTTCCTTCGATTTCCCTAACTTTCTCTTGTCCTCAGTCTGTATTACTGGAAATAGAATCTCTAGGATGACTGGAATAAGAGGAATGATAAAATGTTTCTTTTATGGAATGGATTGGAATAGGTACAGATTATAAATGGATTGGAATAGACACATGTCAGTTTGATAACAAAATCATGAAACTTATGTTTGTCCTTAATACCTTGTTCTCTATTATACTTCCTCCTGATTTCCACCAGCTGAAAGGCTGTCATCTAAAAGAAGGATTTTTAAAAAACTTATTAACTGGAGGATGAATGAGTGGAAACTACAGGAAGCCAAATCTTGGCTCATAAAAGGAACAAACTGCTAAGAGTCAATATGATCCAATGATAGTCTTGATTTCCAGGGGAGGTAGTGGTCATTAGCTATTTATTATTAGAGGTGTTCTTGCCTGATTTACATGCTCACTTCTCTCCTGGGCAGGAATGCTATAGAAAGACTCCAAGCCTCAGATTGAGTTTGGACCAGATAAAATAATCTAGAGTTAAAGATGGCCCACATAGGGAGTGCCAAATTCACTCACAAGGAAATGCAGATGGGTGCAAAGGGTAAGGGAATAGCTTTAGAGACAGGAGTTGGAGGGCAATAACAGAACCTGTGGCATTTTGTAGTCCTATGAAGAACAGAATTCTTCTCTGATCAATTCATATGGGTTTAGGTTAAGGAAGACATGGTGTTAAACATTAAATATTAATTGAGATTTTATCTTTTTGTAAGACTTTTGGGTACAGTAGCAGTTATAAAAATTTAAATCCTGTGCTAAATGAACTTTTAGTCTTTTGGGAAAGAGAAAGTGCATACCATAAGATAATTGATGATCAATTCAAGGCAGCATGTATTTGCACATCAGGTATCAGATGGGTGGGGCCATCCCTTCTTTCACTCTTGTTACCTTGGATCTAGCTTCTATAATACTATTTAAATTTAGCTTGAAACATACCACCTTATTGTTTAAAAGCCTTCAGATGTGCCTTGCTGCCTATAGAATGAAGCTCTAGTTCCTTCTTGTGACAAGCAAGGTCCCCAGACTCTGATCCTTTCTCTCCATATCTTCCCCATTCTTCACCCCAATCCTAATGCTCCTTCAGAATCGAGGGGATTTTTTGAGCTAGCCTTGGCTACTTACCCCCTGCTACCTCTTTCTCCTCCTCACAGCCAATGTTGTTTCTTGCCTCAGTGTGTACTCATGGTTTTCCTTTTACCTGAAATGCCCTCACCTCCATTCTTTCCATTTTCCACTTCAATCACTGGGCAGTTCAGCATCATTTCCTCCCAGTACTATTTCTTTCAGGTTGAATTCATTAACGCTGTTTTGGTGTATTGCAATTTTCTGTTGATATGTCCATCTGCCACACAAGAGTGTAAGCTCCTTAAGAGTGTGAATCAGTTTTGTTTGGCCCACTATCCTCAGAAACAGATGTAATATCTTCTGAACACCAGATCCTCAGTACATGATTGGGAGAGAAATAAAGGGCTCCATTAGTCAAGGGGGATTCTTAGTAGAGATGAGTCTTAAGCTGGGTCTTTGAGGATTTAACATTAGCAATGAGCAGAGGTATGGAAAATGGGATTCCATTCAAAAGGCAGATTTGATCTTAGGCAAAACTACAAAACAGTATGCTGTGAAGGCTCCCAGCACCGTGGTCCCTGAGGCATCTGGTTTTTCACCTCTTAGGCAACTGATGTTCTAGACTGTGTTAAAGATAACTTACATTTTTGTGATAATAAATATAATGTATGTTTATTAATCTCATATTCTAGAAAGTAACTCTGTTAATATTATGTATTTATAATATTTATTTATATATCTGCTTTTTTTCCTCTACCGTTCTCAACTGTTTCTAATCATTCCCTGTATTCTCTCTCATAGTCTTCAGTTAATAAACACACATTGCTTTGAATAGCATATGAAAAACTTCCAGCAGGTGCAGCAGAGCCATTTTTAGATATTTAGAAGTGTCATGCTCAACTACAATTCTTTGCGTTTACATATACTTTCCTGCCAGGGTTGCCCTGCCTGGACTGGTTTCCTGTCGTTTGCCTGGCCAAAACTTAGCCTACTTGCTTCTATCTTCAGAAAGCCTTCCTTGACCTTGATCCCACACCTTCTGCCCCACAACCCTAGCCTGGGTTTGGTCCTTCTCTGCTCCCACAGCACCTACTTCCTTCTCTATTACCATTTACCACATTTTCACTACCAACTCCTGAATGACTTGATGAAACTACTATTTAAGGAAGGCAAAAAGTGAAGAATATGTAAGAATTATCCAAGGAACAGTTGGTAAGATATCACTGATTGGGAGATGGGGAATTAAAGAGGGGCTTGAGATAATGAGAAGAATGAGATAGTGACCATGGGAACTAGACAGAATTCTCAAACCACTCACAGAGGAATTGGCTGAGATTGAGGAAAATAAAAGAGTTTGTGGTTGTGGGCCATGTCTCCGTATCACACATTTGGAGAATGTTACACTGGTGCACAAGAAGAAGGCTGTGGCTGACTATATAGATAAGAATAATAGAGCTGATTATGTGATAGAGGTAGCAGATTGAATTAATGGGGTAAAGGACTTTGAAAGACTAAAATTATGAATTTGGATAAACTCTTTTGAGCCTTAAAGAATATGCACAATTAAGGAAGGCAGGGAAGGTGAGAGTTGGGGAAGGAATGACAACTAAGAAGGGGGATAGTTGAATACTTGTGTGAGCGATTCTTGTTTTAGAGACTCATTTTTGTCTTTTTTGCTTTGTTTTGTTTTAGCTCTAATAACCTTAGGCTTGGTATAGAAGATACAGAGACATGCTAAAATTTCTCCCCCAGTTATTGCCAAGCAGAAACTTGGATGATCGACATGGAAATTGTCCCCACAGGAAACGAAACTATTACTGAATTTGTCCTCCTTGGCTTCTATGACATCCGTGAGCTGCATTTCTTGTTCTTTATTGTATTCACTGCTGTCTATGTCTTCATCATCATAGGGAATACGCTGATTATTGTAGCAGTAGTTAGCTCCCAGAGGCTCCACAAACCCATGTATATTTTCCTGGTTAATCTGTCCTTCCTGGAGATTCTCTACACATCCGTAGTGATGCCAAAAATGCTGGAGGGCTTCTTGCAAGAAGCAACCATCTCTGTGGCTGGTTGCTTGCTCCAGTTCTTTATCTTTGGCTCTCTAGCCACAGCTGAATGCTTACTGTTAGCTGTCATGGCATATGATCGCTACCTGGCAATTTGCTACCCACTCCACTACCCACTCCTGATGGGGCCCAGACGGTGCATGGGGTTGGTGGTCACAACCTGGCTGTCTGGATTCATGGTAGATGGACTGGTTGTGGCCCTGGTGGCCCAGCTGAGGTTCTGTGGCCCCAACCACATTGACCAGTTTTACTGTGACTTTATGCCTTTAGTGGGCCTGGCTTGCTCGGATCCCAGAGTGGCTCAGGTGACAACTCTCATTCTGTCTGTGTTCTGCCTCACTGTTCCCTTTGGACTGATTCTGACATCTTATGCCAGAATTGTGGTGGCAGTGCTGAGAGTTCCTGCTGGGGCAAGCAGGAGAAAGGCTTTCTCCACATGCTCCTCCCACCTAGCTATAGTGACCACATTCTATGGAACGCTCATGATCTTATACGTTGCACCCTCTGCTGTCCACTCCCAGCACCTCTCCAAGGTCTTCTCTCTGCTCTACACTGTGGTCACCCCTCTCTTCAATCCTGTGATCTATACCCTGAGGAACAAGGCGGTATATCAGGCACTTCGGAAGATTCTCTGTATCAAACAAACACTTGATTGAAGGAGAGTAATGAAGAAGATTTTATTTAGGACTTCAGACACCTCCATTGGGAATTCTTCCAGGATGAGCTGGAGAGGAGTAACTTTGTCTTATTCGATCATTCTCTTTGAACTCTTCTGTAGTTATACCAAAAATGAAAATGATAGGGCAACAATTTTTTAAACTTTTATTTTAAGTTCAGGGGTACATGTGCAGGTTTTTTACATAGGTAAACTTGTGTTATGGGGTTTGTTGTACAGATTATTTCATCACCCAGGTATTAGGCCTAGTACTCATTAGTCTCCTGATTTTCTCCCTCCTCCCACCCTTCACCCTCAAGTAGGACCCGGTGTGTGTTGTTGCCCTCTGTGCATCTATATGTTTTCATAATTTAGCTCCCACTTATGAGTGAGGACATACGGTATTTGATTGTCTGTTCCTGTGTTAGTTTGCTAAGGATAGTAGCCTCCAATTCCATCCGTGTCCCTACAAAGGACATTGTCTATTTTTTATGGCTGCATAGCATTCCATGGTGTATATGGACCATATCTTCTTTATCCAGTCTATCATTGATGGGTGTTTAGGTTGATTCCATGTCATTGCTGTTGTGAATAGTGCTGCAATGAACATACACGTGCATGTGTCTTTATAATAGAATAATTTATATTCCTTTGGGTGTATACCAAGTAATGGGATTGCTGGGTGGAATGGTATTTCTGTTTTTGGTCTTTGAGGAACTGCCACACTGTCTTCCACAATGTCTAAACCAATTTACACTCCCACCAACAGTGTATAAGCATTCCTTTTTCTGCACAACCTTGCCAGCATCTGTTATTTTTTGACTTTGTAGTAATAGGCATTCTAACTGGTGTGAGATTCTATCTCATTGTGGTTTTGATTTGCATTTCTCTAATGATCAGTGATGTTGAGCTTTCTTTCATATGCTGTTGGTTACCTGTATATCTTCTTTTGAAAAGTGTTGTTCATGTCCTTAGGCAACAATTTTTAAGTGCTAGTTTAAAAAATTATTTAAACTTTGATTAGTTCTTTATTAAATATACCATAAATATTTAAAAATAGATATACAAAAGAGCAATACCAAAATAAATCTAGAAATATTGTTTTTTATATTAGTGTTGTATGACATTTTAAAATTTATTTCTATGTGCATTTATATTTATACATACAAGTTGGATCATGGAGTTTGTAATCTGGTTTTTCACTGAACACTGTGTCACGAACAACTTTTTCTATTAACAAGCATCTATTTCTTTATTCTTCTGGGCTTAATTGTGTGGCTGAACATGATTTGTTATTCTATTTTGGGAATTTTTAATTGTATTCTGTTCTTTTACTGTACATTGTTTATATCTGGATTTTCCTGTAATAAGCTTTTAGCACTTAAATTGCAAGATTTAAGGATATGTGTTTTTAAAAATCTGAAGCTGAATTCCTTTTACTGTTAAACTTCTTTTCTGGTAGAACATTTCAAACATACACAAAACAGAAGAGCATAGTGAACCCCCACGTGCCCCATGTAGCCATCACTCAGCTTCAACATCAACATTTTGCTAATCTTATTTTAATTAGCTACAGTTCCTTGTTTGTTTGTTTTCATGGAAAATTTTAGGGCAAATTCCAGATGTTGTGTAAGTATTATGTTGTGTAAGTTGTGTTTGTACATACTCCACATGTAAGTATTTAGTATGATCTGTGACTGATAAAGACATTTTAAAAAACCAGGCCCACCATATCATTATGATACTTAGCACAATCGTCAGTATTTCCTTTACATCATCTAATACACAAGCCATGTACAAATTTCTCCATTGATCTTTAAGTAATTTCTTAAAATTAGGATCTAAACAAGGTTCACACAATGCATTTTGTTATTGTCTTTCCAGTCCCTTTATAACATAGCAGACCCCACTTTTTTGTCATGCCATTGACTTGAGTTGCTATGTTATTTTTATTGAATCATATCCTGAGACACATGATATTTGGTTGTCCCACTCTTAGAGATGCTATTTATATTATTGACCAGTGAGTTGAAGTGGTATCAGCCAGATCTATCTGTTACTCAGTTTCTAATTAACATTTTCCCGAATATTTTAATCATCAATTGAGGAAAGGTGATGATTAATGCCTAGAGTGATTTAGTTCTTTGAATGTATTTCCCTTTAATGTTTTGAATCTATTTAATCCTTTGAATGTATTTCCCTTTAATGTTTTGAATCTATTTGTAAACAATTCTTGTACAATCTTTGCACATTCTTACACTTAGGTGATATCAGATTCAATTATTATTGATTTCTTTTTTCTTGAATATTGATAATATTTTGTCATGCTTTTGTATGATTAGTGTATTTCATTGAATTCAAGTTATTGTAGACATTCTGGGTATTTTCTTCAGAAGAATGTTGGCTTTTTCTGTAGCAGGTGCTAAAAGGAGAATCATTTGAATTTGGGTAGGCTTGGTTTTATGCTCTGATGGTATTGATCTGTGGAAAGTTCAAGGTGTTTTGCAAGTCTATATAACTTGAGAGGACTCAATCTCCACTTTCTCTCTTCCTTATGGACATTGCCAGGGCTTGGTTTAGGTTGTTAAGCCAGATTTAAAGTAAGTTTTACTTACATTTGTGATCCTTACTCTTAAAGCTTGGTCTTTGGGTCTCCACTGGGTGGCAGTGGTGTTTATGAGGTGGTAATGAGATTTCTGCACTTGAGTAGGGCAGAGAGCACACTGTCCTGGAGCTGCTCTTCTTTAAGCTTGATGCACCTCTGGTATTTGCTTCATTTCAATCCTGTAACAGCTTCTCTCTGGTAAGTCTCAAATAGTGTTGTCCTTCACATGTACAGTCTAGTACCTGTCATAGCTCACAGATCCCTCCATTAATATATTTCTGAGGTCCCCTCTGCACAATTCTGGCCTCTCTGATACCCTATCCTGCAGCTTCTAGTGGCTTCAGCTGCCCTAAATTTACTTTGATTTTTATTTTGTTAGATCAGTGAGACTGCTGTGGTCTTCTTCTTGGGCCACAGCAAGGACATTTTCCCAGGGAGAGAGCTGAGTGATTATGCGGCTCACCTGCGAGCTGTATTAACTGCTATTCGCTGCCTGAAAGCAATTTCTTCACATACTTTGTCCTGTCTTACAGTTAATTATGCTGGTGAGACTAGTCTAGACTAGTTATGCTATCATGGCCAGAAGTAGAAGCACACCCATAATGTTTTGAAAAATGGTTTTATTTTGGCAAATACCTTATTAAACTATTGAAATAAACTGTGCATTTGAATGTAAAATCTTCACTGATGAAGACTGACCATCTTCTTTTGCACTTCTCACAATGCCTTATTTATGACAAGTGCTCAGTATATACTTACAGCATTGGGCTAAATTATATTGAATGATGATGAAGAAAATGATAAGGCGGGGAGAACTGTGGTAGTGGTGGATAGGTAAAAGAAGTGCCTAATGATAGTTATTATCAAGTCCTTGTTCCAAAATCCCAAGTCACAACTGTGAATTGTTAAAAATACCCAACCTAATGAAGAAAGATTCTAGCCAAGGTGTGCAGGTCATATTTTCGTTTTTATTCAGGAGAAATAATTCTGCCCATTTTATCTTACTTCGGTGGTATTATAAACTATTAATATGAGTTAAAATGTGTATTTTTTTAGACTACAAACTCCAGGAAAGGAGTTCTTGCACTCCTTACAAATCAGTTCTTATGGGAGAATATTTTATTTTTATCTGAATATTCTCACTTATTTCTAGGCTGGCTAAGTTTGGATTTTGGTTTCTGACCTCAGAAATCTTATATTTTCCAGTGAAGCACAGAATGAATTGCATATTACATTTTAACTTCCTACTGGTGCCCTGGATTACAGCTACCCTTACTGGTTTCCTGACTCATTGAATTTTTATCTCTGTTACTCACCTCCACAACACTCAGAGGTTGGCTTCCCTTTGATATATTGTTGTTCAGTGACATTCCGTGTCCAGCCAAAGAGTGGCCATTCAGAGGAAAAAGTTTATTTGTATCACTACTTCCTGAGGAACAGAAGAAACCGTTTCTAAGGCTAGAGGAGATACATCAACTCAGATTATCCAGTCAGTAATCATTCATTCGAAAATAATTTCTGGACACATGTTATGACAAGTCATTAGATTAGAATTAGAAAGAAAACAATAACTTCTAGATGATCCCCCCAAAAAGTCTGGGCTAAGCACAGGTTGTATAGAGAGGCTGAACAGAGAATCCAGTCTGAGAATCTCAGGGGCACTCTTCCTAAATTAGATCTGTATTTAATCTATTCATTGAGTTGTTCTCCTGAATAGAATTAATTATCAGGTGTTTGTTTAATCAGACCCTGTAATTCATGGTGTACAATAACATGAACGACAGGGGGTGGTACAAATAGACACAATACATAGTCTCTGGTTGATGTAATACATGACATATGTAGAAAGACAAGCTGAACATAACATACTGTCTGAACTGGTTATGTACATTCTCTTCATAATGCAATTCAACAAGTCCTTTCTCTGCACTGTACTTTGACAGTCTGTCTGAAAAAGGAATTCTTTCATTGAGTGATGCATTGGCCAGTTGATATTTTTTTCAGAATCAAATTAATAAACATACATAGGAAATATAGTTTTGTTTTATTACAAAACAAGAAGTACTTTTTTTTTTTTTAAACAATTCTTTTACCTAGCTTTCAATTCTCAACCATAGAGTCAGGAACTCCGCACAAACTATCAAGCATAGCACAAGCACACAAATATATAAAACATTCTGAAAAGTGACAGAGTAACAGGGAGGAAACTGCACAGAACCAGTTTCCTTTCTCCTACAAATGGTGATGATACAGGCAACATTAATGGGGCTGGAATTGAAGATATCATATTCAATATTCAGACGGCAACAAAGATGACATTGGCTGTAGTAAGAGTGATGGTGAGCATCTTCATTGTTAAAACCACTGACTAAAACGCTAATGATGGAGGGGTCGTGCAAGATGACCGAATAGGAACAGCTCCAGCCTCCAGCTCCCAGCGTGAGCGACACAGAAGACAGGTGATTTCTGCATTTTCAATTGAGGTACCGGGTTCATCTCACTGGGGCGTGTCAGACAGTTGGTGCTGGTCAGTGGGTGCAGCCCGACCAGCGAGAGTTGAAGCAGGGCGAGGCATCATGTCACCTGGGAAGCACAAGGGGGAAGGGAATTCCTTTTCCTAGCCAAAGGAAATTGAGACACGCAACACCTGGAAAATTGGGTAACTCCCACCCTAATACTGTGCTTTACCAGGGGTCTTAGGAAACGGCACACCAGGAGATTATATCCCACACCTGGCCCAGAGGGTCCCATGCCCACAGAGCCTCCCTCATTGCCAGCACAGTAGTCTGAGATCTAACTGCAAGGCGGCAGCAAGGCTGGGGGAGGGGCACTTGCCATCGCTGAGGCTTAAGTAGGTAAACAAAACCTCGAATTGGGTGAAGCCCACCACAGCTCAAAGAGACCTGCCTGCCTCTGTAGACTCCACCTCTGGGAACAGGGCATAGCTAAACAAAAAGCAGCAGAAACCTCGGCAGAGGTAAATGTCCCAGTCTGACAGCTTTGAAGAGAGCAGTGGGTCTCCCAGCACAGAGGCTGAGATCTGAGAACAGACAGACTGCCTGCTCAAGTGGGTCCCTGACCGCTGAGTAGCCTAACTGGGAGACATCCCCCACTAGGTGCAGACCGACACCTCACACCTCACACGGCTGGCTACACCCCTGAGACGAGCAAGAATCAGACAGCAACACTCGCTGTTCAGCAATATTCTATCTTCTGCAGCCTCCGCTGCTGATACCCAGGCAAACAGGGTCTGAAGTGGACCTCAAGCAAACTCCAACAGACCTGCAGCTGAGGGTCCTGACTGTTAGAAGGAAAACTAACAAACAGAAAGGACACCTACACCAAAACCCCATCAGTACGTCACCATCATCAAAGACCAAAGGCAGATAAAACCACAAAGATGGGGAAAAAGCAGTGCAGAAAAGCGGGAAATTCAAACAATCAGAGTGTATCTCCACCTCCAAAGGAACTCAGCTCATCGCCAACAGTGGAACAAAGCTGGACAGAGAATGGCTTTGACAAGTTGAGAGAAGAAGGCTTTAGTCGATCAAACTTCTCAGAGCTAGAGGAGGAACTATGTAACCAGCGCAAGGAAACTAAAAACCTTGAAAAAAGACTTGACGAATGGCTAACTAGAATAACCAATGTAGAGAAGTCCTTAAAAGAACCGATAGCGATGAAAACCATAACACGAGAACTACATGACAAATGCACAAGCTTCAGTAACCGACTCGATCAACTGGAAGAAAGAGTATCAGCGATTGAAGATCAAATGAATGAAATAAAGCAAGAAGAGAAGTGTAGAGAAAAAACAGTAAAAAGAAATTAACAAAGCCTCCAAGAAATATGGGATTATGTGAAAAGACCAAATCTACGTCTGATTGGTGTGCCTGAAAGTGACAGGGAAAATGGAACCAAGTTGGAAAACACTCTGTAGGATATCATCCAGGAGAACTTCCCCAACCTAGTAAGGCAGGCCAACATTCAAATTCAGGAAATACAGAGAATGCCACAAAGATACTCCTAGAGAAGAGCAACTCCAAGACACATAATTGTCAGATTCACCAAAATTGAAATGAAGGAAAAACTGTTAAGGGCAGACAGAGAGAAAAGTGGGGTTACCCACAAAGGGAAGCCCATCAGACTAAGAGCGGATCTCTCGGCAGAAACTCTCCAAGCCAGAAGAGAGTGAGGGCCAATACTCAACATTCTTAAAGAAAAGAATTTGCAACCTAGAATTTCATATCCAGCCAAACTAAGTTTCATAAGTGAAGGAGAAATAAAATCCTTTACAGACAAGCAAATGCTTAGAGATTTTGTCACCACCAGGCCTGCCCTACAAGAGATCCTGAAGGAAGCACTAAACATTGAAAGGAACAACAGGTACCAGCCATTGCAAAAACACGTCAAAATGTAAAGTCCATGGATGCTAGGAAGAAACTGGATCAACTAATGAGCAAAATAACCAGCTAATATCATAATGACAGGATCAAGTTCACACATAACAATATTAATCTTAAATGTAAATGGACTAAATGGTCCAATTAAAAGACACAGACTGGCAAATTGGATAAAGAGTCAAGACCCATCAGTCTGCTGTATTCAGGAGACCCATCTCACATGCAGAGACATACATAGGCTCAAAATAAGGGGATGGAGGAAGATCTACCAAGCAAATGGAGAACAAAAAAAAGGAGGGGTTGCAATCCTAGTCTCTGATAAAACAGACTTTAAACCTTCAAAGATCAAAAGAGACAAAGAAGACCATTACATAATGGTAAAGGGATCAATTCATCAGGAAGAGCTAACTATCCTAAATATATATGCACACAATACAGGAGCACCCAGATTCGTAAAGGAAGTTCTTAAAGACCTAGTTACGCCAATTAACACATCCATCACCCACATAGTTACAACTTTTTGTATGTGTGTGGTGAGAACATTTATGATCTTCTAGTTTAGAAAATTTCAAGTATATAATATGGTACTATTAACTATAATCAGCATGTTATATGCACATTATATAGGTCATATTTTTAATCCACTTCTCTGTTTTGATGGACCGTTAGGCTAATTCCATATCTTGGCTATAGAGAATCATGCTGCAATGAACACAAGAGTGCAGATATGTCTTTGAAATACTAATTTTTAAAATTTTTCAATAGGTTATTGGGGTACAGGTAGTATTTGGTTACATGAGTAAGTTCTTTAATGGTGATTTGTGAGATTTTGGTGCACTCATCACCCAAGCAGTATACACTGTGCTGTATCGTACCTGTAGTCTTTTATCCTTCACCCCTTTCCCACTCTACACCCCAAGTCCCCTAAGTCCACTGTATCATTCTTACATCTTTGCATCCTTATAGGTTAGCTCCCACATATTAGTGAGAACACATAATGTTTGGTTTTGAAATACTGATTTTATTTCCTTTAGATGTATACCCAGAAGTGGGATTACTGAATCAGATGGTATTTCTACCTTTATGTTTTTTGAGGAACCTCCATATGTTCCCCACAATGGCTGTAGAAATGTAAATTCCCAAAAACAATGTACAAATGTTCTCTTTTTATATCCTCATTAATACTTGTTATCTTTTGTCTTTTTGATAAAAACCTTTCTAATAGATGTGAAGTGATTATTTTGTGGTTGTAGTTTGTATTTCCTTTGATTTAATGATGTTGAACATTAATAAATATACTTTTTGGCCATTTGTGTGGAAATATCTATTTCACTGAAAAAATGTCTATTTAGATTGTTTCCTCATTTTTAAACTAGGGCTATTTGTTTTCTTGCTATTGAGGTTTTTAAAAAAATGTATATTTTGGATATTAACTCTTTATGAAATATTGTTTTCCCATTTCATAGATTGTCTCTTCATTCTGTTGATGTTTTCTTTGTTAAATAGAAACTATTTAGTTTGGTACAATCCTATTTATTTTTGACTTTGTTACTTGTGCTTTAGGTATGATATTTTGAAAATATCATTGCCCAGACCACCATTGAGCAGTTTTTTCCCTGTTTTCTTCTAGTAGGTTTACAGTTTCAGGTCTTACCTTTCAGTTTTAATCCAATTAAGTTGATTTTTGTATATCGTTTGAGAAAATGGTTTAATTTCATTCTTCTTTAGTTGGATATTAAGTTTTTCCAACACAATTTATTGGAGAGACTATTCTTTTCCCATTGTATGTTCTTGGAACCTTTGCCAAAGACCAACTGACCATAAATACATAGGTTTATTTCTGGGCTTTCTATTCTGTTCTATTGTTCTACGTATCTGTTTTTATGCTAGTATCATACTGTTTTGATTACTATAGATTTGTAGTATATTTTGATTTCAGGTCGTCGTGCCTCTAGCTTTGTTCTTTTTGTTCAAGATAGCCTTGGCTATTTGGAGTCTTTTGTGGTTCCATATGAATTTTAGTACTTTTGCTATTTCTGTAAAAAATTCCATTAGAATATTGATAGGGATTGCAAAGAATCTGTAGTTTGCTTAGGGAAGTATAAGCATTTTGACAATATGAATTCTTCCAATCCATGAATAAGGAATATCTTTTCATTTATTTGTATCTTCTTCAATTTCTGTCATCCATGCCTTATAGTTTTCAAGGTACAGATCTTTCACCTTCTTGGTTAGATTTATTCCTAAGTATTTTGTTTACCTTTGACATTATTATAAATATGCTTGTTTTCTTGATTTCCTATTCAGATAGATCATTGTTGTAAAAATGCAACTGGCTTTTGTATACTAATTTTGTATCCTGTGAACTTAACTAAATTTATTAGTTCTCACAGTTTTTGGTGTAGTCTTTAGGATTTTCTAGATGTAAGATCATCTCATCTGCAAACAGACAATTTTACTTCTTCCTTTTTAATTTGGAAGCCTTTTATTTCTTTCTCTTGTGTAATTGCTATATCTAGGAATGTCAGAATTATATTGAAGAGAAATTGTAAAAGTGGGCCTCCTTGACTTGTTCCTGGTCTTGGAAAAAGAGCTTTTAGCTTTCCAACATTGATAATGAGAATAGCATTGGACTTGATATGCATTACCTTTATTATATTAAGCTACGTTTCTTCTATACCTAATTTGTTGGAAGTTTCTTTTAGTTATGAAAGAATATTGAATTGTAATCAAATGCTTTTTCTGCACCTATTATCATATGGTTTTTATCCCTCAGTATGTTAATGTGGCATATCATAATTATTAATTTGTGTATATTAACCATTCTTGCATCCTAAGGATGAATCCCACTTAGTCATGGTGCATGATCATTTTAATGTGCTGTTGAATTCATTTTGCTGGTTTTTATTGAGGATTTTTACATCTATGTTCATGAGGGATATTGGCCTGTAACTTTATTTCCTTATAGTTGCCTTATCTGGCTTTGGTATCAGGGTAATGCTAACCTCATAAAGCGAATTTGAAAGTATTTCTTCCTTTTCATATTTTTGAGCAAGTTTGAGAAGATTGGCATTAATTATCCTTTAAATGTTTGGTAGTATACATCAATAAAGCCATCAGATCCTGGGCTTTTTTGAATAGGAGACATTTTATTACTGGTCAATCTCAGCCCCAGGCTGGCAGCTTTTGCCATGGTCTACTGGAATGTGAAAAAGTCTGTCTGAGGCTTCCCTGTTGAAGAAGCATATGACAGTCACAATGAGCAATTAAGGAAGGAGAAAAAGAAATAAAGAGAGAGAGACTTACTCAGCTCTCAGCTATTCCATGACCAGAGTTGAAGTCATTCCAGCAAAGGTCAGAGACATTATGGATCAGAGTCAACCATTCTCTGCTATGTTTTTCCAAATTTCTTACCCAATGAAGCATGTAACTTAATTGTTTTAAGGGATTGAATTTTGGGGTCCTAGTGTGTTATGCACCAATAGTTAACCAGAACCCCATGTGCTCTTCTATAGTTCACACACTCTGTGAAGTTTTAATTATGTGACAAATTCTCACCACCAGAAATGAGAGAAAAAACATATTGTATAAAATATGCATCGAATATATTACTGATAGTGTGGGACAATTGAGATTAGGAGTTGCCATCTCCACACACACACATTGTTGTTTTGTTTTGTTATAAACTAAACTGGAATTGAGGGACCAAAGAAGGTGGAGTTAGAAGACAAAAGACTCATGGAGAGAAGTCAGAATAAAATCGTTTAGATTTACAAAAGTGAATACAGAGTCCTTGAAGGGTCAGTGCACGAGCTTAAAATGTCTTTTCATAGTATTTTCTGTCTATTCTTTAAATATTTATAAATTGTAGAATCCACCATTTCTTTAGAGACAGAAGTCATTTATAGGAACTTAAAAAGTGAGGAACATAGTAGTTCATGTCTAGAAATTCTTCAATAATTATGACTTCTATGCCTTTCCTTAGTATGAGTTTGGTGACAAGTAAGAAAAAGAAAATAAAATTTTGATAAAGTCATCATCTTCCACAATTAAAAGCTGAGAAAACAATAACTTTCTAATGAGATTGAAAAAGTCTTAAGAGCTTTGTTAAATTATCTCTGATTTTTAATATTTTAAGTAATCATTGAGGGTTTGGACAGTTGACTTCTAAAAGATATCTGGAGACAGAGGTGCCAAAACTATTTAGATGAACTGTCAGAGTTGTTGTTGTTGTTGTTATTTAGTGATTACAATGTCATTTGCTTTAATTACTTATTTGTCTCTTTCTTTAAAGAATAAGAAATCAAGGCACACCACTTAAAAATTCTCCTTAAGTCATATGTCAGTTAGCATATACTTTTCCAGTTGAGTAACCATGGCCCTAAAATAAAATCCTCAAAATATCAAAGCATAGTAATTTTATTTATAATATTATAATGCATTAACCTAGTAGGACCAGATAGATAAACAGACCCAAGTATTATCCATCTATTTAATACATGGGAAACACAGGCATATTTCTATACCAAATTTCATTATAAGAATATATAAAAAACCTAACATCAATTTTATCAACTGATATCTTCAAAACTTAGTCAGCAGTAGAGTTCCATGGCTAGCATCCCATTCATTCAAATGTCCCTTATATAACCTAGGAAAACATTGTTAAATACAATTACAGTATATTTTTCCATATATTTTTGTTTTATCCAGTTCCCTCTGTTGTACATTTCTAAATAATTTAAGAAAGAGTATAATTACAGACTCAACTTTTTAATTGTTTATTTATGCTTCAGAAGAGTTCTTCAAGATTTCTTTAGGTCAAAGCTACCTTTTGATTGCTCTATTAAAGGCCCCCTTCACTTCCTTGTTCCTCAAAGTGTAGATCAGTGGGTTTAGTACAGGAGTGACCACAGTGTACATGATGGCAATGATCCGGTCCTAGTCCATGGAGGTCCCTGAGGCAGGATGAATGTAGGTGAAGAGAACAGTTGCATAGAAAAGAATAACTACCATGAAGTGGGAGGCACAAGTGGACAGTGCTTTGTGGAGCATGCCAAAAGAATGAGTCTTGAAGAAGAGATGAGTGATAATGTAGAAATAAGAGAGAAATGTGAGCAAGAAAGAGCCCATTGCGATTGTCCCTGTGACAGTACTGAGCAGCCACTGATTAAGCTCAGTGTTCCCACAGGCCAGCTTTAGCAACGGCTTCACATCACAGAAGAAGTGATGGATACAGTTGGAACCACAGAAGTTCAAGCGAGAAGTCATTATGGAGTGCAGCAGGGCATGGAAGAAACCAATGGTCCAGATTGTGATGGCCATCTGGGTACAGAGCTGAGGGTTCATGATGACAGTGTAGCGAAGTGGCTTGCAGATAGCCACAAAGCGGTCAAATGCCATCACAGCCAACAGCATGGCCTCTGTGCCGCCCAGGAAGTGGAAGAAATGGAGCTGGCTTATGCATCCCAAGAAAGAAATTGCTTTGTGTGTAGAGAGGAAGTTCTGCAGCATCTTTGGCAGTGTCACCGTAGAGTAGCAGATATCCAGGCAGGACAGGTTTCCCAGGAAGAAATACATAGGGGAATGGAGTCTAGGATCAGAGATGACAATCATTAGAATGGCTCCATTCCCAGCCACACTGATGAAGTAGATGGTGAGGAAAACTACGAAGAGAAAAGGCTGCAGTTCTTGAATGTCTGTCACTCCCAAGAGGAGAAATTTGGTGACTGAGGTTGTATTCAGCATCACTTCAAAAAAAAACAAAATAATGTATGGAACACTAATCGCAATCAGAATCCTTCCAGCTCAGAATTTTCTCACCAAGCCAAGAATATTTGCAGGAAGAGCATTGTTGTTTTGCATGATTCAACCTCACAAGTTTTACATTTTTGGTTTTTAGATGGCTAAATATTAAATATATATATATATATATATATATATCTGTTATGATCTCTGACACAACTATTTTTTATTATGGTTTTCATTACTATATTTCTTTCTCCCAGGTATCAGAAAACATTGCTAGCCTGCTAGCCTACAATCTTCTCTGGCTGTGAATATTTTCATTCTTTTTTTTTTTTTTTTTTTTTTTTGAGATGGAGTCTTATTGTTTCTCCCAGGCTGGAGTACAGTGGTGTGATCTTGGCTCACTGCAACCTCCGCCTCCCGGGTTCAAGAGATTCTCTCACCTCAGCCTCCCAAGTAACTGAGATTACAGGAGTCCACCACCTCACCTGGCTAATTTTTGTATTTTTAATAGAGATGAGGTTTCACCGTGTATGCCAGGCTGGTCTTGAACTCCTGACCTCAAGTTATCTGCCTGCCTCGGTCTCCCAACATGCTGGGATTACGGGCATTAGCCACCTCTCTGGGCCCATGAATATCTTCATTCGGTTACAGCTTTCTTTTCGTCTTTCCAAGTAGCTCTCACAGGGGGCAATTTTTAAGCATACCACATAGCTATCTCTTGGTCTAGTAAGAAACCACCAGTAGGATGTTAACTTAAATAAAAAGACAGGTTTCAATGCATCAAAACCACAATTTTTTTTTTTTTAATCTTGAAAGAGTAGTAGTAATTGCATTTCCTCATTTTAGAATGTAAATGAATTAGAGATATTCTCTTACTGATCTCTTCCTGACCCACATCCCTGAAATGTCGTAGTGACCTACTGGGGTAAGAAACATGACCACATTAATCACATATTAGCCTGAATATTTAAAATTTCATCACTATTATATCTGATGATGAGCTCAGTTTCTTCCTATAATCTGACCCTTTATATATTTTTTGAAATAGAATCCCAAATTACTTTTTTCATTGCAAATGTTATTGTGCTTTTATTTACCTGTTGATCTTAGACTCTTCCTTTCCTAGGAAATCTATGAATCCCTAGATAAGAATAGTTTTTCCTCTGATAGATTCAGTAGTTTCTTTTTTCACCAGTACTAACCTCTCCTCTAAATATATATTCAGCCTTCTTGAAATTATCTTCTCTTGTGATATATTTTCTTAAGTTCTGCTTTTATTTGCCTGAAATAAACTCACTCATCAGATATTAAGGAATATTCTATCCCAATGAAATTCACCTTCTTTTCTTCTAGATCCATTACATTTTCTAGAGATTTTTTTTCTCCATAATTTGTAAAGTACTGGCATTATCTTCACTAAGTTTACTAATAAAAGGAGACATAATTTTGTGAGGTAGCTGCTTCTTTGTTCTTTTCATTAGGCTGTAATGGATTAGCTTTTGTATATTGGGAGGGAAGAAGTAGGATGTGTGGGGAACTTACAGAAGTGAGAGGCACTGAGAGAGCAGGTAGAACTGTAAAGAAATTGAAGAGATGCTGACATTGGAGTGCTTCCTATAAAAGGAGCATCATTCAGGGTTTTAGAAACCACTGAGGAGAGAAGAATATAATTTGATGTGACTACAGTAAAAAAAATATTGAACAAGGGAACACTTCTAGAGAGCCATGGGTTTTTTGGCTTCATAGCTGGGAAGAAATTTTGAAAAACAATCTAACTTTTACTATACCTACATGAAGGACTGCCTTCAAATAATTCATTTAACTTTCTTGAATGACCATGTGTATTTTGTGTATTTAAAAAATTACCACTCCTGTTTAAAATACAAATTATATTTCAAATATAATTTTTGGTTCTTGGACCCCGAAAACAAAATTGTCCCAAAAATCCATATGGTAAAACATATATTCCTAGCTTCTAAGAAAATTAGCAGTCAGAGTGGTTTGTAGTAAATCGTTTCACTTCACTGAAATTTCACCACTTAGAAATTACATGTTTGCTTTGGATAATGTCTAGAGAACTAGATATGTCGAATTGAGAATAAGATATGGCAGTAAAAATGTGGTAAGTCAAGGGTCTTCATATTTCTCCTCACAACGAGGAGTACACCATTAGATAGAAAATGAGATCTAGATACCGGGT
The DNA here is from genome assembly GCF_007565055.1 of Rhinopithecus roxellana. Classification (NCBI taxonomy): domain Eukaryota; kingdom Metazoa; phylum Chordata; class Mammalia; order Primates; family Cercopithecidae; genus Rhinopithecus; species Rhinopithecus roxellana. The sequence continues at coordinate 22,570,921 of NC_044552.1, read as the reverse complement.
GTTTAATACTAGCAAGTAGCTAGATCAATCATTAACATATTGAGATTATGTGCAACTTCGCAGCCTGTCTCTGTTCATTCTCCTACCTGATTGATTGTTCTGATTCACAGTTAAGGAAGCTATTCGTATTTATATTCCCAGTGATTATAAAAGTTAAAACGTATTTGAAGCAATAGTTCATGTTGGGATTGCAGCACAAACTCATCTTTAAAAACCTCTTTCTCTTTTTCTGAAAATCAACCTGCCTTTTAATGAGCCACAGGTCTCTAGACATAGAAATCCAAAGGGAGGGTGTCCCCTGGTGTTGAGAAAGATTGTAAGAATAGCAGGATGTCTTTCCACACCTACTAATATGAATCAGCGGCCTTGGGGAATTCCTGTGTGAAGTTCCATTTTTTTTTAAGAATTTTTTTTTATTTCTTTTTTTTCCTTGCTATGTTTGTTCCTTAGTTTTAGAACTATGGCCAACACAGATCTCAATGGCTTAATATGTTTTCTTAATCAACTTTCTTTTCATTTCCTAAGACAGAGGTATGGATTTACTTTCCCATTTTGGGGACTTTCCTGAAAGGACACCCTGGTATCCTTTCAGGAAACCTGTTTTGGTTACTGTTGCCCTGAAGTATAGTTTGAAGAAGGGTAACATGATGCCTCCAAATTTGTTCTTTTTGTTTAAAATTGCTTGGCTATTCAGGTTCTTTTTTGGTTTCACATGAATTTTAAAGCCTTTTTCTAGTTCTGCGAAGAATGTCATTGGTAGTTTGATAGAAATAGCCTTGAATCTGTAAATTGCTTTGGGCAGTATGGCCATTTAAACAATATTGATTCTAACTATCCATGAACAAGAAATTTGTTTCCATTTGTTTGTGTTATCTCTGATTTCTCTGAGCAGTGTTTTGTAGTTCTTATTGTAGAGGCTTTTCACCTGACTTGTTAGCTGCATTCCTAGATATTATATTCTTTCATTGGCAATTGTGAACGGGATTGTGTTCCTGATTTGTCTCTCAGCTTGACTGTTGTTGCTGTATAGGAATGCTAGTGACTTTTGCACTTGATTTTTTATCTGGAAACTTTGCTGAAATAGTGTATCAGCTGAAGGCACTTTTTGGCCAAGACCATGGGGTTTTCTAGATATAGAATCATGTCATCTGCAAACAGGAATAGTTTTACTTACTCTCTTCCTATAATGCCCATTATTTCTTTCTCTTGCCTAATTGCTCTGGCCAGGACTTCCAATACTATGTTGAATAGGAGTGCTGAGAGAGGATATCCTTGTCTTGTGCTGGTTTTCAAGGGGATGCTTCCAGCTTTTGTCCATTCAGTATGATGTTGGCTGTGGATTTGTCATAAATGGCGCCTATTATTTTGAGATATTTTCCTTAATACCTAGTTTATTGAGAGTTTTTAATATGAAGCAATGTTGAACTTAATCAGAAGTCCTTTTCTGTGTCTATTGAGAAAATTATGTGAGTTTTGTTTTTCATTCTGTTTATGTGATGAATCACTTTATTAATTTGCATATGTTGAACCAACTTTGTATCCCAGGGATAAAGCTTACTTAATCATTTTGTATTAGCTTTTTGATGTGCTGTTGAATTCAGTTTGCTACTATTTTGTTGAGACTTTTTTGCATCTATGTTCATGAAGAATATTGGCCTGAAGTTTTCCTTTTGTGTATGTGTTTCTTCCAGGTTTTTTTATTAGGATGATGCTGGCCTCATAGAATGAGGTGGGGAGAAGTCACTCCTCCTTTGTTTGGTAGGCTATTTATTACGGATTCAATTTCAGAGCTCATTATTGGTCTGTTCAGATAATCAGTTTCTTCTTGGTTCAGACTTGGAAGGATATATGTGTACAGAAATTTATCTATCTCATCTAGATTTTCTAGTTCTTGTGCATATGTCTTCAAGATTCATCATGTCTCTGATGATTATTTGTATTGTTGTGGGGTCAATGGTAGCATCCCATTTGTCATTTCTGACTATGTTTATTTGGATCATCTGTTTTCCTTCTCTATTGATCTGACTAGGAGTCTATTCATCTTACTAATTCTCCCAAAGAACAAACTCCTGGATTCGTTTATCTTTTATGCAGTTTTTCTCATCTCAATTTCTTTCAGATCAGCTCTGATTTTGGTTATTTCTTATCTTCTGCTAGCTTTGGGGTTGGTTTTGTCTTCTGTCTCTAGTTCTTTTATTTATGATGTAGGTTGTTAATTTGAGATCTTTGTATCTTTTTGATGTGTGCAGTTAGTGCTACAAATTTACCCCGTAACACTGCCTTAGCTGTGTCCCAGAGATTCTGGTATGTTGTATCTTCATTCTCAATAGTTTCCAAGAACATTTTGATTTCTGTGTTAATTTCAGTATTTACCTCAAATTCATTAAAAAGCAGTTGTTTAATTTCCATGTAATTGCATGGATTGAGTGATTTTTTTCAGTCTTGATTTCTATTTTTATTGAGGTGTTGTCCATGAGTGTGTTTGGTATGATTTTGGTCCTTTTGCATTTGCTGAGGATTGTTTTATGTCCAATTGTGTGTTCTATTTTAGAGTGTGTTCCATGTGTTGATGAGAATGTATATTCTGTTGTTTTGGGGTGGAGAGTTCTGAGGTCTAACAGATCTATTTGATCCAATGTTGAGTTCAATCTTTGTTTAAATCTTTGTTAATTTTCTGCCTTGATGATCTGTCTAGTACTGTCAGTGTTGAAATACTCCACTGGAGACTCTCATTGCGTTGGCATGTAAGTCTGTTTGTAGGTCTCTAAGAACTTGCTTTATGAATCTGGATTCTCCTGCTGTGGGTGCATATATATTTAGGATATTTAGCTCTTCTTGTTTGAATCCTTTATCATTATATAATACCCTTCCGTTGTCTTTTTTCACCTTTGTTAGTTTAAAGTCTGCTTTTTTCTGAAATTAGTATTGCAACCCCTTCTTTTTTCTTATTTTCATTTACTTGGTAGATTTTTTCCATCCCTTTATTTTGAGCCTATGGGTGTCATTGCATTTGAGATGGGTTTCCTGAAAACAGCATACAATTTGATTTTGCTTCTTTACCCAGCTTGCCACTCCATGCCTTTTAATTGGGACATTTATCCTGTTTACTTTCAATGTTAGTATTGATATGTGTAGATTTAAATCCTGTCTGTTTGTTGTTAGCTGGTTATTATGCCTGCTTGTTTGGTTGGTTGCTTTATAGTGTCACTGGTCTGTGTACTTAAATGTGTGTTTGTATTGGTTGGCAATGGTGTTTTCTTTCTACGTTTAGTTCTCCTTTCAAGATCTCTTGTAAGGTGTATCTAGTAATACAATCCCTCAATATTTACTTCTCTGAAAAGATCTTATTTCTCCTTCACAGAGGAAGCTTAGTTGGCTGGATATAAAATTCATGGTTAAAGAAATTTTTCTTTAAGAATGTTGAATATAGACCTGCAATCTGTTCTGGCTTACAACATTTCTGCGGAGAGGTCCACTGTTAGCCTCATATGGTTCCCTTTGTAGGTGACCTATCCTTTCTCTCAAGGTGCCTTTTACGTTCTTTCCTTCATTTCGTCCTTAGAAAATATGATGATTTTGTGTCTTGGGGATGATCTTGTGCAGAATCTTGCAGAGGTTTTCTGTATTTCCTGCATTTCGACTATCGGTCTCTTTAGCAAGATTGGGGAAGTTTTCATGGTTGATATCCTGAAATATGTTTTCCAAGTTGTTTGCTTTCTCCCCCTGTCTTTCAGGGATACCAGTGATTTGGCCTCTTTACATAATCTCATATTGCACAGAGGTTTTGTTCATTCCTTTTCCTTTTATTCTTTGTTTTTGTCTGACTCTCTTATTTCAGAGAGCCTATCAGTCAAATTCTGAGACTCTTTCCTCAGCTTTGTCTACTCTGCTGTTAATATTTTTGATTGCATTGAAAAATTCTTTTAGTGAATTTTTCAGTTCTATCAGGTCAGTTAGGTTGTTTTTATGCTGGCTGTTTTGTCTGTCACCTGCTGTATCATTTTTTTGTGATCCTTAGCTTCCTTGGATTGGGTTTTGCCATTCTCCTGAATCTCAATTATCTTCATTCCTATCCGTATTCTGAATTCTATTTGTTATTTCAGCCATGTCAGCCTGCTTAAGAATTCTTGTTGAAGAACTAGAGTGATCATTTGGAGGACATAAGACACTATGACCATTTGAGTTGCCAGATTCTCTCATTGTTTTTTTTTCTTATCTGTGTGTGTGTGTGTGTTCCTTTAACTGCAGGACTGCCTTTGATTGAAGTGGTCAGGTGGCAGCTGTGCTTTGATTGAAGTGGTCAGGTGTGCTTGAGTCCCAGGCCAGGTGGCCTTGTCTAGTGAGGAGAAGTGAGGATCAGGATCTGTATGGAGAACAGTTCAGCCACTTTTCTATGAGGTGGATGCTCTGCGCTATGGGTCCCAACCAGCCCTTGGTCCCGCAGACTCTCCAGGGCCTGGGGACACAAGGATGAAGACTGTGAGAAAGCAAAGATGGCAACCCACCCCTCCTATTGGCAGCTTTGTCCCAGGGCATTGCAGAACTGCTACTGGCTCAATAGTCTCAGTGTGGGGGTGACTGGAGACCCAGGCTGGGAGAATCTGCCCCAGGAGGAGATACAAGATTGGGGACCCACATACCCTACAGTCTGACCACTTCTCCATGGAGCTGCTACCATATTCTGGGGATCTGCTCCAGTCCCTAGTCACTTCAGATTTTCTAGTACCTGATGGTATCAACAGTGAATTTTGCCAAACAGCAAAGATGGCGGCCTGCCCCTCCCTCTGGGAGCTCTGCTCCAGGAAGGAATGGACCTATTACCAGCCCAAACACACTGGCAGGTTAGCTGGGGATCCCAGAAGGTCCCACTCAGTGAGGAAAAACAGTGGCCAGACTGCTTTTTTTATGCACCATGACCCATGCAGCACAATTTGAGTACCAGCTGCAGGATGTTGTTCTAGATTTGGAAATAGAAGAAAGACAATTTTGGGGTTTGGTTTCCCCAATAATTTTCTTCTAGTATTTTTACAATTTCAGGTTACACATTTAATCCAAATGTCTTTAATCCATTTTCAGTTTTTTTTTTTAATATACTGTGAGATAAGGGTCCAATTTCATTCTACTGGCATGCGAATATCCAATTGTTCCAACATTAGTTGTTGAAGGAACTGTCTTTTCTCCATAGTGTGTTATTGGCACTTTTGTCAAAAATCAATGGACTGTAAATGCATATATTTATTTCTCAGTTCTTTATTTTTTTCCATCAGTCTTTGTGTCTGTTTTTATGCCAGTACCATGCTGTCTTAATCACTCTAGCTTTGGAGTATATTTTCAAATCAGGTAGTATATTACTTGCAGTTCTGTTTGTTTTTTGCAAGATTGCTTTGGCTACTTGGGTTATTTTTAGTTCCATAGAATTATAGGATGTTTTCCTATTTCTGTGAAACATGCCATCAATATTTTGATGAGATTATGCTGACTCTGTAGATTGCTTTGAATAGCATGAAAAGTTTGACAATATTAATCCTTCAAAGTCATAGGATATATTTATAGGATATTTTTCCAATTATTTGTGTCTTCTTCAATTACTTTAATCAATGCTGTATAGCTTTTTTTGGATACAGATCTTTAACCTCCTTGGCTATGTTAATTCCTAAGTATGTTATTTTTCTTTTTTTTGTAGCTATTGTAAGTGGGATTGTTTTCTTGATTTCTTTTTTGGATAGTTTGTTGTTAGTGTATGGAAATAATTTTTATATGTTGATTTGTATCCTGCAAGTTTATTGAATTCATTTATTATTTCTAACAGTTTTTGGATAAATTCTTTACAGTTTTTATGTATGATAATATATCATATGCAATGAGGGACAATTTTAACTTTCTCAGGGGAAAAGACAGAATGAGTGTACTTACGCCACCATAATGGGAACAAGAATGTGTATTTTGAAATTTGATTAACCTTAAGTGAAACAAAATAGTCAGTGTTTATTTCTTACAGATGTAGTTTTCCATCCCATTTTTAACACTTCCAGTATTGGAAGAGCTTGAATTGTAAATGGAAATAGCTATAAGTTGATGGAAGAACCACTATACTCGTAATCAGAAGACATGTATTTGAAGTTGGATACTACTGATACATACCAGTGTAATCTTAGTCAAGATAGCTATGGTTTCTTTAATCTGAATTTTCTTTTCTATAAAATAAAAATAATTTTTAAAAACAAAAATACAAAAGTGTTTTTTGAAGTAACTATAGAAAACAATACACTGTTACTAGGGTGACTGAATGATGAGCGCTAACATCTCTTCCATGCTTATATGTGATATTATTTAATGTGGTTAATATATATTAACCCATTTAACATGCCACATGCGAGAGATACTATTACCATCTTTTTTACAATTGAGCCACCAAATTAACTAGCTTTCCTTAAGTCACATACCTAATAATTGGTGGTTAATTGTTCAAACTCATACCATCTGATTCTAAAAGATGTATTGTTAACTGGTGTATATGCCATATTGAAAGTTAGCAACAAGGTTTATTGCTTTCACAGAACATTTTTTTAAAATGCAGGATTGATTTGTTTATTGGGAGTATTTTATTAGATTATTCTAACCCACTTAAACATAAAACAAAGAAGAATTTGAAATTTTGGAGTTTGAATTCTGTCTCCCAATATAGAGAGCAGGTAACTAGAATAACTTTGGAGGCCTCCACAGTATTTGTTTTCTTCTAAGACTACAAGTTATAGCAATTGTTAATTTGTACTAAAGATGTGTGTTCACTGAGGGCCATACTAGCAAAGAGTCCATACAGTTTACAGAGAGCCAACAGCAGCTTCTTAACACCATCATTTTTCAGTTTTCATACAATTAAAAATGGTCTCTTGAAAACTGGCTCTTATCAAGAAAGTTTTTGTTCTACTAGCAGGTCACTTGGGGGCTCATTAGAAAGCTTACCGATAATTGTGTTATTAAGATGTTATAAATGTTTTCACAAAGTCAGTAAGTACATAATTGCTTAGGTGCCTCAAAACTGTTTTCTTTGAAGAGCAACATGATCCATCAGGGCATATGTATTAAATACTTCCAAAGTGTCTCCAGAGGTGCCAGCTTTGTTAGATAGTCCCTGGCGCCTTTCTCTCAGTTGTGCATCATGGTTTTAACAATTACTTCTGCAAAAGGCCTCTTGGGGTAAGCCACTTAACAAACAGCATTGAGATAAACTTTGTTCAAAGTCTATCCTTCAAAGTTGGCCTCCTTAGGGAAAGAAATCAGTGACTGCAAGCAAAGCACCACACTCAACTGTAAAGTAGAAAGGGTCATTACTATTAAAAAAGGAAGACATTTCAGAAAACCTAAAGGGTGTTTACTTTTTCTCTGAAAGCCCCTTACTCCAGAATTAATGAGAACTGGGTTCTTGTTAATACAAATATATATACATAGAGAGAGGGTAGAGAGAGAGAGCAAGGGAGGGAGTTGGTATTAGCAAAGTTCCAGTTCTCATTCACCCTGGGGACTATGTATGTACAGTATATATTCACATAGCCACCCATTCACTTAGTCTCTTGTTTTATTTAATTCACTATTTTGATATACTGGTAGTCTACCATATTGAAAGTTCTATTGAAATTACATATTAAAATAATAATACAAGTAACATACAACTGTAAAGAATGTGCCTCATCTTGTAAAATGAAAGCTTTTTTCCACTCAATATTTATGTTGCAGCATTTAAAATTAATTTTGTTCAGTTTCATAAAATCATGCTTTTCTACAATTTATTGCTATTTGTGAATTATAGTATAAATTTATCATCTATTAAGTCCATTTACTGTCCTATATATAGCCTTATGTTTGATCTTTGTTACTATATCATTCATAGATTCTTTTCATGTAGCTTTGAAAAGCTAGATGCATATTATAAACTTATGTATACTTGTATATGTACTTATAAAGCTATGTACAAATTACTAGCATATATACATGTAATAAAATTGTGTATTGGAATATTTCATTAGGTTATTTCAGCCATAAAACATGTATCATCATGCTTAAGAACCTATGGGAAGTGAGATTCTGTGCTAGGGAAGAATTTTTTTAGACAAGAACAGGACACTTATAATAGTTCTTTGAGAAATCATATTCTTTCTTTATAGCTGAATATTTCCATTCAAAACTTATATCTAAAATTTCCTGCTCTAGGAATTCATCTAGGATTGCATTTGGCACTAATATTGTTAGGCTTTGGGTCCCCACCCAAATCCACCTTGAATTGTAATCCCCAGGTGTTGTGGAAGAGACCTGGTGGGAAGTGATTGGATTATGGGAGTGGTTTACCCATTCTGTTCTCATGACAGGGTGTGGATTCTCACAAGAACTGATGTTTTTATAATTGGTAGTTTCTTCTGCACTTGCACAAGCGCTCTTGCCTGCCACTCTGTAAGATGTGTCTTTGCTTCTCCTTCACCTTCTGCCATGATTGTAAGTTTCCTGAGGCCTCTCCAGCAATACAGAACTATGCATTCATTAGACCTCTTTTCTTTATAAATTATCCAGTCTGGGGCATTTTTCCTCATAGCAGTGTGAGAATGGACTAATACAGGTACAGTCAAATTAGTAATTGTTATTCTGTCCCTCCAAGTCCTCTGCTTTTTCTGTATCAAGAAACTAGTATCAGTTTTTATTTGGAGGAAATGAATTGATGTGGTAAATAAATGTTTGCTACATCAATATGAGAAAAATATTCCATCATATAGCTTTCATATGTTTTATTTTCTAAAATGCATGAAAGTATCATTTGCTCAATGATACTAGACTACATACATAACTAAGTAAATTATTATATGGGACAGAGGTACATTATGCAAGGACATTCTCATGTTACTAGTTGAGCAGAGGACATATACTTTTATCTTGTTCAAAATTGCAGATAATGTCATTTAATTCAAATGAAAATTATATGCTTTCTTAATTTTAATCTGGTTTCGTTTTGAAATGATACATCAAAATTTTAATATCTAATTTAGCAGTTGTCTTCCATTACCAATCTCCTGGTGAGTACTTCAAGATATAAACAAATATATTATTATTCTAAAGCAAAACAACAACTCCATGAAATAAGTCTCATTGGTTTTTATTACTGTATATGTATTTTTACATACATATACAAAAGTGATAGGAGCTAGAGTTAAGTCCTGCTTCAAGGTAATTGGAAACCTTGATAGCTACTCAGACTCACATGCTAGAACCATTCTCATGATCATCCTATTCAAGCCTCACTCAAATCTAACTGTGAATTGAAATCAAATGACAATAGATAGCTGGTAAAAATGTGGGGTTATGAGTACAGGGAGCATGGTTGTGGACCTACGTATCCTACCTATTTTCAAACAAATAGAGTGAGGTATTCCAATTTTTTAGTTTGAAAATGCAAAATCAGCCTTTAAAATGAAAAAGTTTATTCCATTTGCAACAACGTGGATGAACCTGGAGACCACTATGCTGAGTGAAATAAGCCTCTCAGAAAGACTAATACTGCATGAGTCCACTTATATGAGGACCTGTAACAGTTAACCTCATAGAAGAAGAGAATGAAAGTTATTGTCAAGGGTAGGGGATGGGGGAAATGGAGATGGGGAAATAGCTTTTCAATGAGTGTAGTTTCAGTTATGCTAGATGAATAAGAGCTCTACTGTGCAACATCGTGCCTATAGGTATTATGCACTTCAAAATTTGCTAAGAGAGTAAATCTCATGTTGTGTTCTTATCACAAACAAAACAAAAAAGCAGAGGGATTCAAGGAAACTTTGGAAGGTGGCAGATGTGTCTATTACTTTGATTGTGGTGATGGCATCATGGATATTTTTATATGTCAAAGTTCATCCAATTGTACATATTAAGTATGTGCAGTTCTTTGCATATTATACTCCCAATAAAGCTGTTTTTTTTTTAAAGAAAAAATAATCAAACTTAATTTGGGGTAAGACACATTGCTATAAAGAATACTACCTGAGAGTGGGTAATTATAAAAGAAAGAGGCTTAATTGACTCACAATTCTGCATGACTGGGGATGCCTCAGGAAACTTACAATTATAGCAGAAAGTGAAGGGGAAACAAGAACCTTCTTCACATAGTGGCAGGAAAGAGAAGAGTGAAGGAGGAACTTCCAAACACTTACAAAGCCATCAGAGCTCTTGAGAACTCACTCACTATCAAGAGAACAGCATGGGAGAAACCAATCCCATGATCCAGTCACCTCCCTCCCTCAACACTTGGGGATTACAATTCGAGTTGTAAGATTTGGGTGGGGACACAGAACCAAACCATATCAACATTCAAAGTGCCAGTTCACATAGCTGTAATACTTCTCTTTTGTCTTTCTCAAAGGTCATCTTTTTTAGGAAACTATAGATTAACCTTTATTTTGGAATAATTATGTTAATATTGCAATACAAGTTCCAGTGACTTGTGTCTGGTTTATTCTTACCATTTATATACTGTTTGTAAGCATTCTACAGTATTTCTCATGTGAAAATTACCTTTGTCACTATGTCAAACATATCTGAGGGGAAAATAAATTCCATTTTGTTTTTATTATCTGCAGGAAGCACCTAATGCAAACATGTTCTCTTTTTTTCCATTTTACAAAATGATTTACAAAAGAGTTGTTTTAAATAATGTTATTGTTGTGCGTGGCAACCAGGATTTGGAGTATAAATAATTTATACACTGTTATCCAAAAGACTGTTCTGTAAAGCAAAGTGAAACTGTATGTTTCTCTTACTTACAAAAATAATTATGAATTTTTTAATATCATGCAAGTCACTCTCTCTCATGAATAAATAGTTGTTACTTAAAGAGCAATTAACCCAAAAGGTTAGCACATCTTTGAAAATCAATTATTTATTCTTTAGGACCAAAAGGTACATAACTGCATGGTGAAGAAGTGTTTTCATTTGCAAAAGTTCTATCACTAGAAAAATAAATTCAAGCAACATATTGTTATTTTCTTTTCTTTAACTTAGGTCATCCCACCTTTTCCTATCCCATGCTATCATTCTTACATTTTGGAAAGTTTGTTTTTTAATTCTTTGCTCACTAATAAAATTCCTTAGAACCCTAGCAATATATTATGAAAAAGTTCTCCAATACCACTACCTAGTCCTGATATTTCTGTGTTGTCGTTAACATTTGGTTCTTCTCCCAAAAGCTATTTCTCTTATTCTTCAATTCAAAGCTGCTCCTTCTCTCACAGTTTGAGGAGGTGGGTAGGATCAAGGTCTGCATTCTCTAAGTTCCTTATTTTTTTTTTTTCTGACTGTTACTTCTTCTCTTTCATATAAACTATCTTGCCCTTCAAGGCCTACATTTTCTTACCAAAAAATTCTTTACATCTTCTTGTTTTCCTCATATGCTTATTTTCCAGGTATGTTCCTAGCTGCATATTGGGTGCCTATACCAGTTTTTTCTTTCCAGTATCAAATATGGCCATCACCCAGGCATCTATGTTGATGATGCAACCTTCCCACTGACCATGATGCTGCCACAATTAATATCAGGTGGATATCTTGCCTCCCCACATTAACCTCAGACCTCCCTGACCTCCACTCCTTTTTTATTCTTTCTAAAATTATTGTTGATCATCAACCTAGTACAAGACATGGTGGTATAATCCAGATATCAAAAATTCCATTGTGTATAAGGTGAAGTCTCAATTCTCCACCTTTAAATCATTCACCATATAAAGAGAGAAACACATATAGCAGATAATTAGAATACGATGTAGTAAGTGCAACAGTTAATATGAAAAGGAGTTACAAAAGTAGTGCAGATGCTAATGATCACATCATGAAGATTACCTACGTGTCTACTCTAAGACTGTATCCCACCTTCATAGTCTTTTGTTTGGTATTGGAGTATGCTCTTTGCCATTCTCCCATTACTTCTTTCATTCCAATTTATTTTATAAATGTATAATTTATAGACAGTAACATTCTCTTTTTTAGCATATAATTATTTGATTTTTTACAAACATATAGTCATGTATAGTCATGCAACTATAGACACAGACAAGATATAAAACAATTCTATCACCTCCCAAATCTTCCCATTCCTTTTTATAAACAACACATCACTGATTCCAGCTTCTGGCAACCACAAATTTGTTTCTATCTTTACAGTTTTTTTATCTCCCCTAATGTAATAATACAAGTAGAATCATATGACATGTATCTTTTTTCTCTACTTCTTTTTTGTTTCTTTGGCTTCAAAGATACTTTCAGTTTCTTAACTCTCCACTTTCCCTAAGTCTTTCAGGTTCCTTGTAACTGTACTTATGCCCCTATAGAGCCAGAACTCTATGTCTGTAAAGGGCTAGAACAGTAAGCCAGAGGAGAAAAATTTGCATTTTATTTCTAGGATTTCCAACTTCATAACACATTTATCCTCTCTACCCACATCTCCAGTGAACACGCCAAACCAGCAGCCAGTGTCTTCTACACATATGGTTCAGAAAATGTGGAGAAAATTCCACACTCACACACTCTGGTGTTGTTTAAAATTAATAGCACTCTTGCCGGGCGCGGTGGCTCAAGCCTGTAATCCCAGCACTTTGGGAGGCCGAGACGGGCAGATCACGAGGTCAGGAGATCGAGACCATCCTGGCTAACACGGTGAAACCCCGTCTCTACTAAAAAATACAAAAAACTAGCCGGGCGAGGTGGCGGGCGCCTGTAGTCCCAGCTACTCGGGAGGCTGAGGCAGGAGAATGGCGTGAACCCGGGAGGCGGAGCTTGCAGTGAGCTGAGATCCGGCCACCGCACTCCAGCCTGGGTGACTGAGCGAGACTCCGTCTCAAAAAAAAAAAAAAAAAAAAAATTGCACTCTTACTTTTCTCTTATTTTATTTGTTGTGGTTACTGCTATCTCCCATTTCCTTCAGGAACTGTCTTAAACATTCACCTTTCCTTCATTACTTTACCCATACTCCCTTCATGCTTGGCAGACAGTCTCACCTTGTGTCCCACAGAAGAAACACAAACCGTTAGATAAGTTCATCTAATGCCATTCTCTGTATTTCCAACCACTATTCTGTCTTACTTCAGTCTATAATCAAGTTCAAATATTCAAAGTGTTATTAAAAATTAGGTCCACCCATTAAACTGTTGCTATGTGCAAGGAATTTATTATTGCCCCTGACCAGGAAAGTTCTGTAAAGAGATACAGGTGGGAACCTGATTTCAGTAGTCAGAGTGAATGGGTAGCCTTTCCCACTCCTCATTTTTCATTTCTTTACATCTAATGTTGAATGAATGATCAACAACTTCTCTTTAACCAACAACTTATTCTTACTTCCATATTGGCTATAATATCCCTAAACTTGGAGGATAAAAGTTATATGAACAAATTTATCTCTTTGCCTTGGAGTAGTTTTCTTAAGTCTCAGTGCACCAACTTCGGGGTTTCTCAACAGAAGAACAATTGGCATTTTGGGCTGCATAATTCTTCATGTGTGGGGCTTTTTAAATATGATGAAACAAAGCCACAGAAAGACTAAAGAACTTTCCCTGGCTTCTGGAAACCTTTAGTCACATTTAGTAAGGGGTGACATGCTGATTTGAACAAATGATTTTTATGTGTACTGTAAATTTATAAGCAGTTGGTTCCACTATTTCACCTCATTCTCCTATTTTACTGTAGTTTGAATACTTCCACTGGAAAAATGTCGTTTAAATGTCTGGCCAGAATGAGTCTCTAGAGATGGCTCATGATTGATAGGGCCATGACAGAGATTAGGATCAGAGTTCAGTCTGCGGTTGTATTCCATAGAAGCACAGTCTGTCCTCTGCACCAACTAACTTCACACACCAATTATGTAACTCATAACAGCTTAGTGACATGGTACATATCTTTTTCAAAATATAAGCAAATTAATATTAGTAAAGTAATTGCTAAGAGATTCCCATCTGGCCTATGTGTCTGTTTTTGTACCACTACCATGTTGTTTTGGTTAATGTAGCCTTGTAATATAGTTTGAAGTTGGGTAATATGATGCCTCCAGCACTTTTCTTTTTGCTTAGTATTGCTTTTGCTATTTGGGCTCTTTCTTGATTTCAAATGAATTTTAGAATTTTTTTTTCCAATTCTGTGAAAAACAATATTGGTAGTTTGATAAGAATAGCATTGAACCTGTAGATTGCTTTGAACAGTATGGTCATTTTAACAATATAAATTCTTCCAATCCATGAGCGTGGGTTTTTTTCCCCATTTATTTGTATCCTCTATGATTTCTTTCTTCAGTATTTTGTAGTTTTCCTCAAAGAAATCATTCACTTCTTTGGTTACACGGATTCAAATGTACTTTATTCTTTTTGTGGCTATTGTAAACAGGATTGTATTATTGATTTGGCATTCAGCTTCAGTGTTATTGGTATATAGAAATACCACTGATTTGTACATTGATTTTGTATCCTGAACTTTATCGAAGTTTTTATCAGCTCTACAAGCCTTTTGGCAGAGTCTTTAAGGTTTTCTACGTATAGAATCATATCGTCAGCAAGGAGATAATTTGACTTCCTCTTTTCCTATTTGGTTGCTTTTTATTTCTTTCTCTTGCCTGATTCCTGTGACTAGGACTTCCAGGAAGTACTATGTTCAATAGGAATGGTGAGAGTTGGCATCCTTGGCCTGTTCCAGTTCTTAAGTGTAACACTTCCAGCTTTTGCCCATCCATGTTGGCTGTGGGTTTTTCATAGTTGGCTCTTATTGTCTCGAGGTATGTTTCTTCCATGCCTAGTATGTTGAGGATTTTTTTTATGAAGGTATGTTAGATTTTATCAAAACATTTTTCTGCATTTATTGAGATAATTAAAAGGTTTTGTTTTTAATTGTTTATGTGGCGAGTCATGTTTATTGATTTGCATATGTTGAACCAACCTTGCAAACTGGTAGTGAAGTCTGCATGATAGTGGTGAATTAGCTTTTTGATGTGCTGCTGGAGTCCGTCTGCTAGTATTTTATTGAGAAATTTTGCATCTATGTTCATCAGGGATATTTGTCTGTAATTTTCTCTTTTGTTGTTGTGTCTTTACTAGATTTTGGTATCAGAGTGATACTGGCTTCGTAGAACGAATTAGGGAGGAGTCCTCTTCCCCATTTTAAAAAAATATTTCAGTAGGATTGGTACCAGCTTTTCTTTGTACATCTGGTAGAATTTGGCTGTGAATACACCTGTTTCAGGGCCCTTTTTATTTTGTAGGTTTGTTTTTCAATTTCAGAACTCTATATTGGTCTCTCCATGGTTTTGATTTCTTCCTGGCTCAATCTTGGGGTGTTGTGACCTTTAAGGAATTTATTCATTTCCTCGAGAGTTTCTGGTTTGTGTGCATAGTGGTGTTCATAATAGTTTCTGAGAATGTTTTATATTTCCATGGAATTGGTTGTTATTTCACTTTTGCCATTTCTGATTACACTTATTTAGATCTTCTCTTTTTGTTGTTGTTAATTTAGCTGGTGTTCTATTGATCTTGTTGACAAGAATAAGCTTTCGGTTATTACTTTGCATGTATTTTTGAGTCTCAATTTCATTCAGTCCTCTAACGAACTTGGGTTATTTATTGTCTTCTAGCTTTGGGACTAGTTCTTGTTTTTCTAGTTCTCTAGGTGTGATGTTAGATTGTTAATTTGAGATCTTTCTAATTTCTTGATGTAGGTATTTAGTGATGTAAGCTTTCCTAACACAGTTTTAGCTATATTCTAGAGATTTTAAAATATGTGTTTCTGTTTTTATTTATTTTAAATAATTTTCTAAATTTTTGCCTTAATTTTATTGTTTACCCAAAAGCAATAAAATTACTCAGAAGAAAATTCTTTCATTTCTATGTAATTTTGTGGTTTTGAGAGAACTTATTGGTATTGATTTGTATTTTTATTCCACTGTGGCCCAAAAGCATAGTTTGTATGATTTTGAATTTTTTAACTTTACTGAGACTTGCCTTATGTCCAAGCATGTGGTCAATCTTAGCATATCTTCCCTATGCAAATGAGAATAATGTATATTCTGTGGTTGCTGGGTGGAGTGTTCTGTAGATGTCTATTACGTCCAATTGGTCAAGTGTTGAATTTAACTCCAGGATTTCTTTGTTAGTTTTCTGTCTCGATGATCTAACTCTGTCAGTGGGATGCTGAAGTCACCCACTCTCATGGTGTGGCTGTCTACATCTTTTTGTAGGTCTAGCAGTACTTGTTTTATGAATCTAGGTGCTCCAATTTTAGGTGCATATATATTCAGGATAGTTAAGCCGTATGGTTGGATCTAACCCTTTATTACTGCATAGAGCCCTTCTTTACCCTTTTTTGACTGCTGTTGCTTTAAAGTCGATTTTATCTGATAGAATAATAGTAACCCCTGCTGTTTTTTGTCTTCTGTTTGGGTGATAGATCTTTCTCCTACCCTTTACCTTGAGTCTATCAGTGTCGTTACATGTGAGATGGTTCTCTTGAAGACAACAGATGAGTGAGTCTTGCTTTTTATCCAACTTGCCACTCTGTGCCTTTGAAGTAGGGTGTTAAGACCACTCACATTCAAGGTTAATATTAATATGTGAGACTTTGATTCTATCGTAAAGTTGTTAGCTGGTTGCTTTGTAGTTTCTATTGTGCGGTTGCTATATAGGGTCTGTGGACTATGTATTTAAGTGTGTTTTTGTAGTAGTGGTTACTATTCTTTCCATGTTTAGAAATCCATTGTGGACATCTTGTAAGGCTAGTTGAGTGGTAATGAATTCCCTTACCTATTGCTTATCTGAAAAAGATTTTTAGTTCTTGTTAACTTATGAAACTTGGTTTGGTGGGGTATGAAATTCTTGATTGGAGTTTCTTTTCTTAAAAAATGCTGAACATAAGTCCCCTGTAAGATTTCTGCTGGGAAGGCCCCCATAAGTTTATAATGTTTCCTCTGAGAAGTTTACTGTTAGCCTGCTGGGGTTCCCTTTGTATGTGATCTATCCTTTTTTTCTAGCTGCCTTTTTAGATTTTTTTCTTAAGCATTGACCTTGGACATTCTGGTCACTATATACCTTGGTGATGTTCATTTTATTTAGGATCTGGCAGGTCTTCTCTGGATTTGTTATGTCTGTGTGTCTACTTCTCTAGCAAGATAAAGGAAAATTTCTCAAATTATTCCCTTAAATATGTTTTCCAGGATTTTTACTTTTTCTTTTTCTCTCTCATTAATGCCAATCATTCATAGGTTTTGTCATTTTACATAATCCCATATGTCTTGGAGACTTTGTTTCAAGAATTTTAAGAATTTTTAAATTTCTTTTTTTTTTTATTTTTTATTTTTATCTGACTCAGTTAGTTTGAAAGAACAATCTTCAAACTCTGAAATTCTTTCTTCCATTTGGTCTTGTCTATTGAGAAAGCATTCAATTGTATTTTGAAATTCCCTAAGTGAGTTTTATAGTTTTCATTGCTCTGATTGATTTCTTTTTAAGACGTTTGCATCTTCTTTTATTTCCTGGATTGCTTTACAAGTTTCTTTGTAGTGATTTTCAACCTATTTTGGATCTCATTGAGTTTCCCTGTGATCTATACTTTGAATTCCTCATCTGTCATCCTCCTGCCTCCATTTTGGTTAAGAACCATTGCTGGAAAGCTAGAGTCAGCCTTTGATGATGTCAATCCTTTCAGATTTTTAATGGTGGCAGAATTCTTATGCTGGTTCCCTCTCATCTGGAGAGTGTTGTACTAGGTAGGGTCTTTGGGGTTGCATCTATAGTTCTGTGCACTTCTGTCAGCAGGTTTTGTATTAGACTGTGTGGTTTGACCTACAACGCAGGATATGGAATTTGCAGGTAAGAGTCAGCTGCCACATTAAGTAGGTGGGAGCAGAGCTGACCTTTGTTTACTGTGAGGTGCTCTCTTGTTTCAGGTGAAGGACTGGATGATGGGGTGCCCAGTGTTCTGTGCTTCCTAATTTGTGAGGTTTGTGGGACATACCTGGGCAGAGCTGGAACCACGGCTTTCCCATGAATATCTCAATGACAGGTACAGGCACCAGCCCTGATGGGTGTGGCTAGGAGAAGCTCCTGGTAAAATGTGCTGAGGTCTTTGCGAGCCCCCCATTTCCTTGGTGAATCTTGACATGCTCTCTTAGAGAATTCACCTGAAGAACTACTATCTACTCGCCACTTTCTTTCCTCTCTGTGAGAGCAGCACACACTAGCTGCTTCCAGTCAGCCATCTTGAACCTCCATAACCATTTTGAAAATGCAAATTGTGGTAGCAGCTGCAGTCAAGAGATATTAAAAATAACTTACGGCCGGGCGCGGTGGGTCACGCCTGTAATCCCAGCATTTTGGGAGGCCTAGGCAGGCGGATCACAAGGTCAGGGAAACCATCCTGGCAAACATGGAGAAGCACCATCTCCACCAGAAATACAAAAATTAGCTGTGTGTTGGCGCACGGGCCTGTAGTCCCAGCTACTTGGGAGGCTCACAACAGGAGAATCGCTTGAACCCGGGAGGTGGGGATTGCAGTGAGCCGAGAAAGGGCCACTGCACTCTGGACTGGCGACAGAAGGAGACACCGTCTCAAAAAAAAAGTGATTCATTTATTCATTATTTCTTCTTCAGAATTAAGTTTAAGATTTAAATACAGTATAAGAAATAGCTTTGGAAATAACTAAGAGTTCTACCCTAATTAAAATACATATCATTTAACTGGGTATGATGGCACATGCCAGCAGTCCTAGCTCCTCAGTATGCTGAGGCGGGAGGATGAGCCCAGGAGTCTGAGGCTGTGGTGAGCCATGATCACACCTGTGAATCACCACTGCACCCCAGCCCGGGCAACATAGCAAGACTCTGTCTCTAAACAAACAAACAAACAAAACAAAATACACATCAGCATATGAGTGTTGACGAGTCACTTGGTAATGAGTGTCATATTTCTGCATTTTTCTTTTCCATCTGTGAGTTCTAGAAAGAAGTGGGAAAACCGCTATATCCAACAGCCTCTTTGGACTTTATTCTAAACCATGTAAAATCTCACCAGATTTATTTGTGTGTCTCAGTAATTAATCTTAGAAATTATATCCGGAGGTGCAGGTTGAGGTGTCCAAAGAGGAAGGAATGACACCATTTTGGGAGCTTCCAGTCAACAATAAAGGACCAAGCATGCCCAGCATGGGAGTGGCCTCAGTGATTGAAATGAGTGAATTCAGCCATACCTGAAGCTGGTAAGAGGGCCTTTTAAAAATTAAAGTTGATTCAGTACAAGAAAGCAAGTTACTGCTGCTTACCATTCAGTGACTTATGGGTGCATTATAATAAAAGAACTCAATTATTAAACAAGACCTATATTTATCTCTTCACTTTGGACAGCCTAATAAACTATTATTACAGTTTCTTTACTGACTTTCAAACATTTTGAAGTTTGAAGGACCCCTTTGCAATTAACAAAGCATGAGCACAACCAGAACAGAGAAGGCTGTTATAATGGGTCTGTCTAGTCAAAACGGTCAGCTGAGGGGTCCCGTGAAACCCAGTGGTGGCCCTAGAGGAGAGGCCACACAGACACAGCAACAGATGAACCAGCTGAAAAAACCAACCCAATAATAGCACTCAGCAGCAAGCACAGAGTATGACCACCACCATTAAGCCTGATGATAACTGGAAGACTTTAAAACTCCTTCCAAAGGATCTAAGAATCAAAACATTAGATGTAACCTCCACAAGAGGAAATGAGTTTGAAGATTACTGGTTGAAATGGGAGTTACTGATGAGAATTTTTGAAATCAGATGGAAAAAGCCATCTCCTTTTCAAGAAGAGAGCATTCCCATTGCTTTATCTTGTAGGGATATCTTAGCTAGAGCAAAAAAAATGGAACAGGCAAGAGCTGTGCCTATGACATTCCCTTACTTAAAAAGCTAGACCTGAAGAAGGACACTATACAAACAGTGGTGATTGTTCCCACTGGAGAACCTGCTCTACAGGTCAGTCAAATTTGCATCCAGGTCAGCAAACACATGGGAGGAGCCAAAGTGATGACAACCACAGGAGGAACCAATTTAGATGATGTAATGAGGCTTCATGATACAGTGCATGTGGTGATTGCTGCCCCTGGGAGAATCCTGAATCTTATTAAGAAAGTAGTAGCAAAGGTCAATCATGTCCAGATGATAATATTGGATGAGGCAGGTAAGTTTCTGTCACAGGATTTTGTGCAGATAATGGAAGATATTATTCTCATGCTGCCTGAAGACAGGCAGATTTTACTATATTCGGCTACTTTCCCCCTTAGTATACAGAAGTTCGTGAATTCCCATTTGCAGAAATCCTGAGACTAACCTGATGGAAAAAATAACTCTGAAGGACATAACCCAGTACTACACATGTGTAACTGAACACCAAAAAGCACACGGCCTCAACACACTTTTCTCCAGGCTTCAGCTAAACCAGTTGATCATTTTCTTTAACTGCTCTCAGCGAGTTGAATGGCCAGCCAAAATTTCTCAACTGGTTTATTTTTGTTTCTACATTCATGCTAAAATGAGGCAGGAACATCAAAACTGTGTATTTTATTATTTCTGAAATGGTTTATTCTTGTTTGCACTGATCTGTTTACCTGAGGTATTGATATACAAGCCATGAATGTGGTAATAAACATTGACTTTTCAAAGCTGGAAGAGACCTATCTCCATTATACTGGAAGATCAGGTCACTTTGGTCATCTTGGCTTAGCCATCAGCTTGATCACATATGGTGATCACTTCAACCTGAAAAGTATTGAGGAGCAGTTGGGAACAGAAATTAAACCTATTCCAAGCAATATTGACAAAAGCCTGTAGGCAGCAGAATTCCACAGCAAAGCTGTAGAAAATGAGAAGCCTTAGCAAGCACTCTTTGGCAAACTACAGAAGCCTTGTTTGGATCTGTGACATACCACTTTTTAGAAAGGGGTGCTCTTCTCTTTGTGGGTTTTTCATCTTTTATTTCAGAACTATGAAGACGTAAAAGAGTTTGGATTTTTTTTTCCTTTTTTAACTGGTGAAGAGAAAAAAGCTGAAAAGAAGGAATATTCTTTTTTTGTTGTTGTTCCATCTGTTTGCACTGTGTGCTAACTGAACATTAGTTGCACTAACTGCTGGTTTTAAAAAAATGTTTTCTGGGGAAAGGGGACAAGGAAGGAAAAGAAAGAAGGGGAGAAACCCTATAAAGAGAAGAATCTTAATGAACACAAAAGCTTGTCTATGATTTCAAAATTCTCCAACACCTAACTCTCCAGGACATTTCAACTTCTCCCTAATCATCCATTTTTTTTTTTAAGCCTGAAGAGCTTATTACTCATTTGTGTGAAGTGGTATATGCTCTGAGATATTCAGAATATCATCTTTTAGACACAGACCAAGGAATCAACCATAGTGACTCTTTCCTTTTTGCTTTAAAACAATTTTGTCTTTTCGTTTTGGTTTTAAAGTGAAGTCTCTCTCTTTTCTTTCTACCCAGTACTCAAGTCCAGGGCTGGTAGAAGGTCAGGCGTGTGGTAAAGGCAGTGTCTGATGAGGTTATGAGCTTCCAAAGAGTTTCTACATTTTTAGTGTAGACACCCTCCCTTTGTGGGCAAAGTACAGTTCCTCCCATCTCTATTAAAAAGACAATAATTAAACTAAGTCATCAGAATGAGATGTTTTGACTCTAACAATTTACACTCAGATATTTTTAAACATGTTGTTTCCCTAGAAGATTCAGGATTTTTTAATTTTACATCTTTCGTACTGGACTATATCATAAAAATATTTCAAATTCCTGCTCTTCTAGCACCTGGAATTTGGAGCCCTTGGAATGTTCATATAGAAGGAAAATAGTTTAGTAAGTTGTTGGGTTTTGTTGTCCTTAGCATTGGTTCTCAAATTTTAGCAGACATTTGAATTGCCTAAAGATCTTGTTAAAACACAAGGACCTAAGTCTAAGCCTCAAACTCAGGAAATCTGATTCAGTAGGTCTGGAGAGGCACTCATGAATTTGAGTGCGTAATAAGCTCCCAGGTACTGCTGCTGCTAGTCCGAGAGCCAAACTTGGAGAATCAATGCACTCGCTAAATCACATATTTCCATAAAAGAAACAGGAACATTTAACCCTTTAAAAAATTATTGCATCTCTAATGCCAGACTTCCTGGAAAACTAGAAGTCAGTTCTTAACATTTTTTTTATGCTAGTGATTTGAGCCTTTGTGTCAACATTAGATTTAGAACAGCTATTTTGGTCATAAATTATGATCTCTAACAATCAGAAATATGTACTGAAATATTCAAAAACAAATCTAGCAACAATATCTGCAAATCTCATATAATAGCTAAATCCATTAAAATGTATATTAAAATTTTTGCAACAACTTTGTAATTACTTAGAAATAAAAGTAAGTCCATAATGTTGTTTTATATTTTGGAGTCATCTCACCATCTGTATATACATTTTAGTATTTTTAGTAATAACATAATTAGTTACAGAAATTCCTCTGAAGCTATGTGGATATACATTATTTTTTAAAGGCTACATAGCATTCTGCTCAGATAACAATTTACAATTTGCAGAAACATTTTATTTATTTATTTAACAAATATTTATTGATTGCCTATTGTATACCAGTCACTTTTCCAGTTTTTCATTGTTATAAGCAGCATTAGTCAATGCTTTCTGTAATCATTACCACATTCACCAAAACAGGTTAAATAGCTCTATTAATATTTTTTCTGAGTTATGAATAACATAACAACAAAGTGATAGCATAATCGTCTTTATAAACATTGCATTACCTGCAGTTGATTTTTTCCTTAAAATAAAATTAAAGAATATAAGATTATTCAGTTTAAGTTTATTTCTAAAACTGTATGCATTTAAATATTGATAAATTCCTTTCTAAAATTATTGTAAAATATTATATTGTTTCCAGTATTATCATTCGTTATTTTTTATACTTAATAATAGAAGGCATACTGTATCATATATAAGTACATAACAATTACAGTCAGTTTGCTTGGGTTTAATTCTAGTGCTACCAATTATCCTTTGTGAGGTAACTTTAGATGCTTTATTGTTCTGCCTCCGTAAAATGAGCATATTGAATAAATAATTCTGTAAAGTGCTTAGCAAAGTGACTCAAAAATAGACACTTAATGGTGCTACATATTATGTCCATTAATGTTTTATTTAAAATTTTATTACGAAGCAATCATAGACAACACAAACAAGTGGAAACACATCCTATGCTCATGGATGGGTAGAATCAATATTTTGAAAATGACAATACTGCCAAAAGCAATCTACAAATTCAATGCAATTCCCATCAAAATACCCCTACCATTCTTCACAGAATTAGAAAAGCAATTCTAAAATTGATATGATACCAAAAAACAGCCTGCATCGTCAAAGCAAGACCAAGCAAACACAACAAATTTGGAAACATCACATTACCCAACTTCAAACTATACTGTAAGGCCATAGTCACCAAAACAGCACAGTACTGGCATAAAAATAGGCACATAGACTAATGGAACAGAATAGAGAATCCAAAAATAAAACCAAATAGTTACAGCCAACTGATCTTCGATAAAGCAAAGAAAAACATGAAGTGGGGAAAGGACACCCTGTTCAACAAATGGTGCTGGGATAATTGGCAGGCCATATGTAGGAGAATGAAACTGGACCCTCATCTCTCACCTTATACAAAAATCAACTCAAAATGAGTCAAATACTTAAATCTAAGACCTGAAACCATAAAAACTCTAGAACATGACATCAGAAAAACCTTTCTAGATATTGGCTTAGGCAAAGATTTCATGACCAAGAACCCAAAAGCAAATGCAACAAAAACAAGGATAAATAGGACTAAAAAGCTTCTGCACAGCAAACAAAATAATCAGCAGAGTTAACAACCTACAGAGTGGGAGAAAATATTCACAATCTATACATCTGACAAGGGACTAATATCCAGAATCTACAAAGAACCCAAACAAATCAGCAAGAAGAAAACAAAGAATCCTATCAAAAAGTGGGCTGAGGACACGAATAGACAATTCTCAAAAGAAGATATACAAATGGCCTGACAAGCATATGGAAAAATGCTCAACATCCCTAATGATCAGGGAAATGTAAATCAAAACCACAGTGTGATACGACGTTACTCCTACAAGAATGGCCATAATCAAAAATTCAAAAAATAATAGATGTTGGCATGGATGTGGTGAAAAGGGAACACTTTTACACTGTTGGTGAGAATGTAAACTTTGTACAACCCTTATGGAAAACAATGTGGAAATTCCTTAACGAACTAAAAGTAGATCTACCAGTTGATCCAGCAATCCCACTACTAGGTATCTTCCCAGAGGAAAAGAAGTCATTATATGAAGAAGATTCCTTGCACACACATGTTTATAGTAGCACAATTTGCAACTGCAAAAATATGTAACCAGTCCAAATGCCCATCAATCAATGAGTGGATAAAGAACATGTGGGAGATGTATACATATACACCATGAAGTACTTTTCAGCCATTAAAAGGAACAAAATAATGGCATTCACAGCAACCTAGATGGAATTGGAGACCATTATTCTAAGTGCAGTAACTCGGGAATGGAAAACCAAACATTGCGTGTTCTCATTCATAAGTGGGAGCTAAGCTATGAGGATGCAAAGGCCTAAGAATGGATTTTGAGAACTCAGGGGAAAGGGTAGGATCAGGGTGAGGGACAAAAGACTACACGTTGGGTACAGTGTACACTGCTTGGGTGATGAGTGCACCAAAATCTCAGAAATCACCACTAAAGACCTTATTCATATAGCCAAACACCATCTGTTCCCCAAAAACCTATTGAAGCAAAAAAAAATTAAAAATTATTTAATAGCAGGGGATTTAATATCTTTAAGTAGAACATCAACTAATAAATGTGGAAGAGATGGTGGACTTATAAAATCACCATTTTGCAACAAATATAATAAAAATTGATTTAAGCAAAAATTTTCAGTGAATACTTAAATGAGTAGGTCAAAGTTTGGGGAAAAAAGAATATTTATGTATCGTCAAAGTACCTCTCCATAAATTACTTATAAATTACTAAGGGGAAAATAGTAAATTTATAGTGGAGAAACTTGGCAGAGCCATCTTAGCTAACTGATTACAGCTAATATCACCAGTAATGGTACAGATAAACATCATGTGCCTTCCGATGTAATGTGCTGAGAAGAAAATCTCATGTCTGTTTTCCTGTATGACATTTGTGACCTGAATCTAATCAGAGGAAGTATCAGACAGACCCAAGCTGAGTGACATTCTACAAAATAACATGTACTCGAAGCTGCCAATGTTATAAGAGAAAAGACTGAGGAGTTAATCCCTCAAGGGACATGACCGCTAAGTGAAATGTTTATTCCTGAATTGAATTTTAGACTAGGAAATAAAATCAATATAGGATGTTATTTGGATAATGGATTAAATTTGAATACTGACTCTGGATGACATAATACTACTGTATAAATGGTATTTTTTTATATTGGTCATTTTACAAGTTCTGCAGGAGAATGTCTGTTCTTAGGAAATACACATGGTTCAAAAGGTTAAAAAAAAGTTTATTAAAAGAGTAAATAATAAAGCAACTAGGGCAAAAATGTTAATAATTTGTGAATCTGGGTAAAGGATACATGAGTGTCGTTTGTTCTATTCTGAGAATCTCTAGGTAAACTTGAAATTATGTCAAAATAAAATGTTTAAAATTAATAAATAAATAAATAAATAAATAAAATTTTATTACACAAAACTGTCCAGGAAATAGGGAAGAAGAAACACTTCCAACTTGTCTTATGAGGCCAGTATCAACTTGATAACAAAATTAAAGGAAGACATTATATACACACACACACAGACATACACAGAGATGAAAAATAACTTTATTCCAATAGATCCAGCAAAACATTTGAAAAAATTTAACATCTACTAAAGATAAAATCACTGAATTACTGAGCATACTCAGATGAAAAGGGAATGTCTGATCTGATGAAAAGACTCTACGTAAAAGCTACAGTACATATCATATTTGATGAAATACTTTGAATTTCCACTATAGGTTAAGAAATAAGATAACAATGACTACTGTCAGTATTTCTGCTCAGTAGCCCAATAGAGCCAGGAAAATGACAAAGAAGGTATAAATGTTTTGGGTACATAATAATTTGGAAAGGAAATATACCTAAACTATTAGAATTAAGTAGTAAACTAAATAAAATACAAAGGCCATAAAATTTTAGTAGCATCGAAAGGCTCCCGATATTTAGGAACAAATTTAATTAAATATTGGCAAAATCTCTACATAGAAAACTACAAATGATTGCTAAAAAAATTTTAAATAGACGAATAAATCAAAGAATCTTACATTTTTATCAATTGGAAGTTTCAATATTGCTAAGAAGTCAATTCTTCCCAAATTTATCTTTAAATTCATTGTGATGCTCATTAAAATGCAAGCAGGTTTTGGCTTTATGGAAATTCATGAAATGACTCTATTAATATCTAAATGCAGGCAACCAAAAGCAACAATGACATGAAGAAAAACCAAGTTGGAGAATTCACACCACTGGATATCAAAACTTACAAAGCTATAATAACTAATTAGAACTGTGGCATAGAATCAAGTATCAAGAATCACATCACACATAAACATTGCCAAATTTATGACAAATATGCTAAACTGATTTTAATAATTTTAGCCATAAATACTTATATTAAAAAAGAAAAAATTAAATATTAACTAGCTAAGTCTCTAATGTGAAAAATTACAAATACAAATGGAAAAATTTCAAAATAAGTGGAAGAAGTGATACGGTGTTACAATAAGAGCAAGAGTTATTGAAATTAAGAACAATTGAGGGAAAGATATTAAAATGTCAAATTTCTGGCAAAATCTTTTAAGAATAATAGCTGATAATGCACAAATTAATAATATTAGGGATTGAAAGGAACCGTAACTTCAGGTAACCACAGAAATAAGATAAAATAAATTATGAAACAGTTATGCCAATAGGTTTGAAAAAATAGTGAATATAATTTAGTAACGGTGAAGAACAATTTAAAAAAATGTATTGGCTTCCTTGCTATTAATTACACATTCCAAGAATGCTCCCATCTCTGGACTTTGCATTGGTTTCTCTGCTTGGAATGTTTTTCCTCAGATACTCAATTAGCTAACTGTGTTTAAGCTTTATTTTTACATATGGTGCTATTAGTGAAAACTTTACAATATAAATTAATTTGTTTCCTACACTACGTCACTTGCCTTGCTTTCTTTACCTCTGTAATGTGTGTTGCCATCTAACCCCTTTCATGCTTACATGTTTATTTGTTAGTGGTTTCTCTACCACTATAGATTGTACTTCATGAATATGAAAACTTTGTCTAATTCATCACTTCTGGATTTTCAGTTGGAGTTCCAATAAATTCACTTGAATAAATGATGTATAAAAGAATTAAAACTGCATGATGGTCTTAATAGATATAGGAAAAAGAAACATTGTATACAAGTCAGCATATATTTATGATGAAAAGTTTAGCAGACTTGAAATAAGAAGGGACTTTGTCAATTTAATAAAGGCTCCTGGGGTAGATCAGCACTTTAATGGGCTCAATGAACTATGCCCCCAGTACTCACATTTGTTTCACAATGACATACTCCACAGTTGGCCATGTGATAAGTTTGACCAATGTAACCTAATACTAATTTTATTGGAACAGTGGCAAGCTGTCTTTACCAAGCTCTGCTAAAGTAAATAAGTTAAATAGTTATTGTTTGAAGTCACTGTTTTGGGATGTCTCCTTATGTAAAACTAGATAAGTGAAACAGTTGTCCACCTAAAACCTAGGTCAAAACATGTACTCAGTGAGAACAAGACATGACTGTCACTTGTTATCACTTTAATTCCACACTGTTTTGATTGTTGTAGCTGGTGCATTAAGATAAAGAAAATTTATAGGAACTAGAATGGAAATTTAAAATCTTTCCTTAATTATAGGAGCTGTATTTCCCTACTTAAAAAATCCCTAAGAATCTGCAAGATAAAACATTAGAAAAATGAGATAATTTAGCAAATCCCTTGGCCCAGGTATCAAATTTATTTCTATCTACCAGCAACAGAGAGTAAAATGTAGTTTGGAAAATATAATTTTGATAACTACCAAAGTAATAATGTCCAGATGTAAATCTAATAGAACACGGAAAAGCTTTACACAGAATATTATAAAACTTTACTGAAATACATTAGAGAAGATCTAAGTAAACATGGATATTTACCTTGATAATGGTTGAGGAGTTATCTTTAGTAGCTTTATGTTTTTGCTGACATACAGAGTCAATGAAATTTTAATTAAAAGATACTTTTACTTTATAAAAAATTTATTGCACCGATTCTCACATTTATGCAAAGGAGGAAGAGTGCAAGATAACAAAAAAAAAAAAGTAGAAAAACAGGAACAAAATTCAGAGATTTGTTCTAATAGCAAGATTTACAATGTATAGGAAATAAGATAGTATAATGTTAGCACAGGAACAGACAGGTAGATGAGTGGACAAAAAGAGAGGGCATCGAAGAGATCTGCACATATGTGTATACACACATTGCAAGTCAGTCAATGGCACTGGGGCAATTGGTTTTCCACATTAAGAAAAGAAAAATAAATACATTGAAATATTTCTCACTATACATATATCTAAAAATGAGTTTCAGGTGGATTAAAGATTGAAATATTAAAGTTAAAACTTTAAAACTTTTTAAAGTACCTATAAAGTCATTATCTTTATGTCCTTGGGAATGGAAAACATTCCTTAACAAAAGAACTAAAAAAGACTTTAGCATAAAGCAAAAGACTTATTTTAATAATTCCACAATATAAAATTAGAGCGTCTTTACAACAAAGGAAACCACAGAACGAATGAAAATTCAGGCTGCAGAAGGGAAAGAGATATCTGCCACTTTTATTAAGTGGCACAGTTTAGTATTCTAAAGAGACACATAATTCCCTTAAAAATAAGAAAAAGAAAATGACCAAAATGAAAATGAGCAAAAGTCTGCAAAGAAATCCAAATGCCTAGTAAACACATAAACAAAAATGTCTAATAAGATAGAAAAAGCAAATTAAAAGTAGAGTGTGCTATATCTATCAGTATCCTTAGGGTAGTACCTCGTTGGGTAAGTATGTAAAGCTCTGAGAGCTCGTATACAAGGTTGGTAAGAGTGTAAGTTGCTAAAACTACTTTGAAGAATAATTTCACATCATATTGGGAAGTTTTAGATGTCAAAGGGAAAAATATAATTTTTTCAGAAATTTATAGTAGATACCTTTTAGAAACAGGGAAGTAGGAAAAGGAGCCTAGAGCTGTGCACAAAGGGAAATAAAATACACTCATAAAGAATTATGCCTTTAAAAGTTATTGGACTCAAATCTTACAAACTATTAATGGTTATTGTTTCAACCATTATTATGAAATATGAATTTCAGTTGCATTGTTTTTTGTAATCTTCCTTCTGAGGGTAAAAATCAAACAGAAAGATTTACAAAGGTAGGGGTTCTGTTTATAATGCTATGACTTTTGGTCCCAAGTTGTGTCATGCTTCTTTATGGAAAGGCTGGAATTCTTTCCCTTTCCTGTCTTAGTCTTTCATTTTCTTTTCTTTCATTTATTTATTTTTTCCCTTTTCTTTCTTTTCTTTCCATCCCATTCCTTTCCTTTTCTTTTCCTATCTCTCTCTGTAAACACATAAGAATACATGCATATTCACTGCACCATTATGGCAGTGTTTTACTAATATATTCCTGTCCATTTATAAATCAAAATAGAAAGCTGCTATAATTCAACACCATAGACAGCTTTGAAAGATATGGATCATAGGACAATTTTAACTCATGTGTTGATGTGATAATATATCTCATAGAATGTCAACTCAAGAAAGATATAAGACATAGCATAATGTGTGTATGTGCATATTTGTGTCCAAGTTAGTATTGAAAAGTTATATTAAAAATGAACAAAGGGAAAAAGTGCATGAGGTGCAGGGAGTCTAGGAGAAACCAGGAATAAGCTTCTAGGTGTTCTCCTCCAGTGAGTTACAATGATGTGCTTAATGTGCCATCAATGGTATGATGCAGAATAACGTCAACCAGGAAGTTCACTCAAGGTTTTTATGGGGGATCAGTCAGGTACGCATATGGCACCTGTGTGACTGACCTCAGCTACTCCGACCCAGCCCACCAGAGCAAAATAGTCACCATAAATCACCCTGTTAGCATAATCTATCTGATCAAATTTATATTCTGTGACCCAAGAAAACAAATTATTTAAAAAAAAAACATTTTATTAGGCAGGATATTCCAAGAACTTAGAGCTCCTCTCCCAGAAGCCTGCCAAGAGCCAGTCCCGAATATAGGCCTTTTTGGGGAGTATACAGAGCTCTGCAATACAGACGTGAAAAGTTAACCCTTTTCTGCGTAATGGTTGACTGATATTTTGATATATCAGATGTGTTAGGTGTTTTACAACTGAAAAAAAAAGAAGCAAAACTATATTCAAAAAATAATATCGAATTTTTCCTTAAAATACCATAGTGGTAAAGAACGAAAACTTTGGGGCCAAACTGCCTTGAGTTTGAGTCCCAGGGTTAGCTAGTAATTTGCTAGTACTGTAGGTAAGTTGATTAGTGACCTGTGCCTTAAGTTCCTTATCTTTAAAATAGGAATATCAATATTATTTACCTCACAGGATTTATTGTGAATGTTGAACACAATAATGCCTTTGAAACCTAGAATAATCCTTGGCATAAGTAGTTCTTATTAAGTGTCATTGTTATTATTATAGTTTTATTATACACTAACATAGGCATAAGAAAGTAGATCTAGAGAGATGAGCAAAAAGTGTTCCAAAAAGCTAAAAGCGAAAAAAAAAAAAAAAAAAAAAAAAAAAAAAAAAAAAAACTCAAGCTATTTAGTCTATTTTATAATGAGAGAAGTGTTACAGTTTTGCAAGATAGTAACATTCGGGGAAACAAGGTGAGGGATAAAAGAGAAACCTCTGTATTGTTTTTACAAATTTTTTATAGGTTTAAAATTTCTCCAAAGTTTAAAAGTGAGGTAATGTTGTATTCTATTTGAGTAGTAAGTATTAGAAAGCAGGGTAGTGCCAAGAATTGGGAGAGCAGAGGAAATGACAGGAACACATCTGCCCCGCTGGTAGGAGTGTAGCCTCGTGGAAGCATTCTGGAGCACATTCTGGGTATAAAAATTCAAATTAAGTCTCTCATATATTGGACCTGAGCAATTTTGCTTCCAGGTATATATCCTAAATAAATCCTTACACAGGTCCATAACAACACTTGTTTGGCATAATTTATGGTAATGGGGAATTAGAAGCAACCCAGATGTCCATCAGTGGGAGAGTAGATCTGCAAAGGTTGAGGATGTACACCATCAAAAAACATGCAAGTTTTAGAAAAAGTGGGCTAGATATAGACATTGTAACATGATAGCTCTTAAAAGTAGTGTGCTGAGTGAAAAAAGTAAGAAACTGAAAAGATTATAATGTAATACTATTTTATAGAATAAAATATCCTAAAACAACAATACTAATAGAAATTAAGAGCCCATAAAAAGTTACACATGAAACTTATAATAATTGTTTTCCTTAGGGGGAATGGTAGCAGAAACAGATAGGAGAGAAATGTTATAAATTAATTAATGTAAGATGAGAGAGATTGTGCACATATTAATGAGGATAGGGTGCCATGAACTGACAAATGTAATGAATTCAACCTTCTGCACTTGAGATCCAACCACATAATAAAAGGAAAAAACCAATAATATATACAATTTTGTCTATGTATATATATCAAAATTAAAATAGTGAAAACCTCTAGGAATCACTATTAAAAAGGAAATTCTTATTTTATTGCTATTTTTACATTTGAAATAATTTAAGGAGCATGGTGTGTATTCAAAACATAAAGTGTGAATAATTAGTAATAAATTCAATAAAGGAACAAGACTGCCTCATAAAGCTATGTAACATTACTGAAAGAAATTAAAGACCTAAAAAATGGGAAGCTATGTCATGTGTATGAATTAAGTGACTCAATATTAAGATTTCTATTTTCTCAGAGATGATCTATAGATTTGATCCAATCCTAATAAAAATGCCAGCATGCTGCTTTTTAGTAGGAATTAACAAGCTAATTCCAAAGTGTATATGGAAATGCAAATGACTTGGAAAATCAAAGCCTAGAAAATCAAAAGATTAAAGGCCTTAAACTACCTGACTTCAAGAATTGTTATAAAGTTGCTGTAATTGATATAGTATGGTATTAGTTAAAAATAAACACATAGAACAATGAAAAAGAATAGTAAGCCCATATATTGACAAGGTTCTGAGGCACATCAACGGGGGAAAATAATGTCTTTTCAATAAATCACACTAAAAGCTATATATCTGTATAGAAAAAGAATGAGCATTAACACTCACTTTATACTGCACTCAAAAATTGACTCAATAGGGATCACGGACTTAATTAAGTACAGAAACTAAAACTATTCATTTTCTAAATGGTCACTTAGAAAAATATCTTTATAATTTTAGGCTCGGCATGGTGGCTCACACCTGTGATCCCAGCACATTAGGAGGCCAAGGCGGGTGGATCATTTGAGGTGAGGAGTTCAAACCCAGCCTGGCCAACACAGTGAAATCCCATCTCTATTAAAAATACAAAAAAAAAAAAAAAAAAAGAAAAGAAAAGAAAAGAAAAGAAAAGAAAATGAGCCAGCATAGTGGCACACACCTGTAATCTCAGCTACTTGAGAGGCTGAGACACGAGAATTGCTTGAAACAGGAGGTGGAGGTTGCAGTGAGTCAAGATTGCACCACTGCACTCCAGCCTGGGTGACAGAGTGAGACCCTGTCTCAAAAGAAAAAAAAACTTTATAATTTTAAAGAAGGTATTTTTGGAAGATAGGACACCAAACATGAATTATAAAACAAAAAGTTGATAGATTAAACTACATCAAAATTTTTAAAGTTTTACTCTCCAGAAGAATCTGATGGAAAAAAAAAAAAAAAAGACAACCACAGGAGATTAGAAAAAAACTTTTGTAATACATGTATCTGACAAAAGATTTTTATCCAGTATATATGCATATATACACACATACGTAAATGTCTTCATAATAGAAAGATTTAACAACTCATTTTAAAAATGGGCCAAGTGTTTGAGCAAACACTTTACAAATGAAGACACACAAATAACTAATAAGTCCATGAAAAGATGTTCAACCTTGTTGAACAGGGCAATATAAAATAAACTCATCGATATATATCACCATGAATGTGTTTAAAAAGCTATAAGTTTTGAAAACACCTGACAATATCAACTGTTGGTGCAAATGTGGAACAACTGGAACTCTCATACACTGCTTAGAATATTATATTCCCTGGACTATCTAGGGAATATAATATGGAACAACTACCGTAGAAATCAGTGTGGGTGGCTGGGAAGATGGCCGAATAGAAACAGCTTCAGGCCGCAGCTCCCACTGAGATCAAAGCAGAAGGTGGATGATTTCTGCATTTCCAACTGAGGTACCCGGCTAATCTCATTGGGACTGGTTAGACAGTGGGTGCAGCCCATGGAGGGCTAGCCAAAGCAGGATGGGGTATCTCCTCACCCGGGAAGCCCAACGGGTCAGACCAACTCCCTTTCCTAGTCAAGGGAAACCATGAGGGACTGGGCTGTGAGGAACAGTGCACTCCTGCCCAGATACTACGCTTTCCCCACAGATTTCACAAACCAGGAACAGGAGATTCCCTCGGGTGCCTATGCTACCAGGGCCCTGGGTTTCAAGCACAAAATTGGGCAGCCATTTGGGCAGAGACTGAGCTAGCTGCAGTAGTACCACTAAGGCAGTGTTTAAAGGGAAATTTATAGCACTAAATGCCCACAAAAGAAAGCAGGAAAGATCTAAACTCAACACCCTAACATTACAATTAAAAGAACTACAGAAGCAAGAGAAAACAAATTTAAAAGCTAGCAGAAGACAAGAAATAACTAAGATCAGAGCAGAAATGAAGGAGATAGAGAAACAAAAAAAAATTTCAAAAAATCAATGAATTCAGCAGCTGGGTTTTTTTGAAAAAATTAACAAAGTAGACCACTAGCCAGACTAATAAAGAAGAAAAGAGAGAAAAATCAAATAGATACTATAAAAAAATGATAAATGGAATATCACTGCTGATCCCGCAGAAATATAAACTACCATCAAGGAATACTACAAACATCTCTATGCAAATAAACTAGAAAATCTAGAAAAAATGGATAAATGCCTGGACACATAAACCCTCCCAAGACTAAACCAGGAAGAAGTCTAATCCCTGAATAGACCAATAACAAATTCTGAAATTGAGGCAGTAATTAATAGCCTACCAACCAAGAAAAGCCCAGAACCAGACGGATTCACAGCCGAATTCTACCAGAAGTACAAAAAGGAGGTGGTACCATTCCTTCTGAAGCTATTCCAAACAATAGAAAAAGAGGAAATCCTCCATAACTCATTTTATGAGGACAGCATCAACCTGATACCAAAACCTTGCAGAGACACAATAAAAAAAGAAAATTTCAGGCCAATATCCCTAATGAACATTGATGTGAAAATCCTCAATAAAATACTGGCAAACCAAATCCAGCAGTGCATCAAAAAGCTTATCTACCATGATCAAGTCGGCTTCATCCCTGGGATGCAAGATTGATTCAACATATGCAAATCAATAAATGTAATCCATCACATAAACAGAACCAATGACAAAAACCACATCATTATCTCAATAGATGCAGAAAAGGGTTTCGATAAAATTCAACACTCCTTCATGCTAAAAACTCTCAATAAACTAGGGATTGATGGAATGTATCTCAAAATAATAAGAGCTGTCTATGACAAACCCACAGCCAATATCATACTAAATGGGCAAAAGCTGGAATCATTCCCTGTGAAAACTGTCACAAGACAAGGATGCCGTCTCTCAACACTCCTATTCAACATAGTGTTGGAAGTTCTGGCCAGGGCAATTAGGCAAGACAAAAAAAAAATGGTATTCAAATATAAAGAGAAGAAGTCAAATTGTCTCTGTTTGCAGATGACATGATTCTATATTTAGAAAACCCCATCATCTCAGCCCCGAATCTCCTTAAGCTTATAAGCAATTTCAGCAAAGTCTCAGGATACAAAATCAACATGCAAAAACCACAGGCATTCCTATACACCAATAATAATAATAATAATAATAATAATAATAATAATAATAATAAAACAGAGAGCCAAATCATGAGTGAACTGCCATTCACAATTGCTGCAAAGAGAATAAAATACCCAGGAATACAACTTACAAGGCATGTGAAGGACTTCTTCAAGGAGAACTACAAACCACTGCTCAAGGACAGAGGACACAAACAAATGGAAAAACATTCCATCCTCATGGGCAGGAAGAATCAATATTGTGAAAATAGCCATACTGCCCAAAGTAATTTATAGATTCAATGCTATCCCCATCAAGCTACCATTGACTTTCTTCACAGAATAGGAAAAAACTACTTTAAATTTCATATGGAACCAAGAAAGAGCCCACGTAGCCAAGACAATCCTAAGCAAAAAGAACAAAGCTGGAGGCATCATGCTACCTGACTTCAAACTATACTACAATGCTACAGTAACCAAAACAGCATGGTACTGGTACCAAAATAGATATATACACCAATATAACAGAACAGAGGCCTCAGAAATAATGCCACACATCTACAACTATCTGATCTTTGATAAACTTGATAAAAAACAAGCAATGGGGAAAGAATTCCCTATTTAATAAGTGCTGTTGAGAAAACTGGCTAGCCATATGCAGAAAACTGAAACTGGACTCCTTCCTTACACCTTATACAAAAATTAACTCAAGATGGATTAAAGACTTAAACATAAGACCTAAAACCATAAAAACCCTACAAGAAAACCTAGGCAATACCATTCAGGACATAGGCATAGGCAGAGACTTCACAACTAAAGCATCAAAAGCAATGGCAGCAAAAGCCAAAATTGACAAATGGGATCTAATGAAACTAAAGAGCTTCTGCACAGCAAAAGAAACTATGATCGAGTGAATAGGCAGCCTACAAGAAAAAAAAAAACAACTCTATCAAAATGTAGGTGAAGGATATGAACAGACACTTTTGGGATTCTCTGGGTTCAAGTGATTCTCCTGCCTCAGCCTCCTGAGTAGCTGGGATTACAGGTGCATGGCACCATGCCCAGCTAATTTTTTGTATTTTCAATTGAGATAGAGTTTCACCATGTTAGCCAGGATGGTCTCAATCTCCTGACCTCATGATCTGCCCGCCGCGCCCCTCCAAAGTGCTGGGATTACAGGCATGAGCCACAGCCCCAGCCCAACAGACACTTTTTAAAAGAAGACATTTATGCGGCCAGCAAACATGTGAAAAAAAGCTCATCATCACTGGTCATCAGAGAAATGCAAATCAAAACCATAATGAGATACCATCTCATGGCAGTTAGAATGGCTGTCATTAAAAAGGCAGGAAACAACAGATGTTAGAGAGGATGTGGAGAAATAAAAACACTTTTACATGGTTGGCAGGAGTGTAAATTAGTTCAACCATTGTGGAAGACAGAGTGGTGATTCCTCAAGGATCTAGAACCAGAAATACCATTTGACCCAGCAATCCCATTACAGGGTATATACCCAAAGGATTATAAATCATTCTACTATAAAGACACATGCACATGTATGTTTATTGTGGCTCTGTTCACAATAGCAAAGACTTGAAACCAACCCAAATGCCCATCAATGATAGAATGGATAAAGAAAATGTGGCACATATATACCCATGGAATACTATGCAGTCATAAAAAGATGAGTTCATGTCCTTTGCAGGGACATGGATGAAGCTGGAAACTATCATTCTCAGCAAACTAACACAAGAACAGAAAACCAAACAGTGCAGGTTCTCACTCATAAGTGTGGGAGTTGAACCATGAGAACTCATGGACACAGGTAGGGGAACATCACACACCAGGGCCTGTTGGGGGGTAAGGGGGTAGGGGAGGGATAACATTAGGATATATACCTAATGTAGATGACAGGTTGATGGGTGCAGCAAACCACCATGGCACATGTATGCCTATGTAACAAACCTGCAAGTTTTGCACATGTACCCCAGAACTTAAAGTATATTAAAAAAGGAAAACAAAATCTCATGTAGAAGATTAAAGAAAAAAACTCACTAAGGTGTATGCATGTGTAGATATCATAACCATTAATTCAAAAAAATCCTATAAAAACATTCCCCATTACTGAGCAATTGCTCATTCTCTTTGTCATTAAAACATGTACTTTGATTTACTTCAAAACTGAGGGGACTAGTCCAGTTTTGTACTCTTGGAAATTATTAATCTTTCTTGAAGAAATCTGCAGCATTACACAAAATTGAATCAGATATTCAGATTCACAAGATTTATGCCTCCTTATCTCACACATTCATAAGTTGGATCTTTTCATTTGCAGTTTATCTATATTCTGTTTCATGGAACTAGGGAGCATCGCCAGGCTAACTCTGTAAAACCAACTTGTCAAACTCTTGTACAGATCAGAAAAGTAAAGGAATTAATATAAATATCTCCAGTAATAGGGATACACAAGGGTGATGACAATTTTATTAAGAGATTATAGTTGTATATGCTTATATTTATAGATTGTACACCTCACACACACACATAAACATACACACCCACATTTGGGTAATAATGCATTTGCCATGAGTAAGGAACATAAATGACCTTATTGTTTGAGTCAGACAAATATTAATTTGAATCACAGCTTAACTACTATTTGTTTGAGAAATCTCAGGAAAATTAATTAATCTTTCCTAAATTTATTGCTCCTATTGGCAAAATGGGGACAATATGGCATAGCTAGAAGAGTTGTTTTCTTGAGTCAAAAGAAAAAATTACGTATAGACACCTGATACTTGCTAGGGGCTGAATAAATTGTTGAAATAACCACTGTAATAATAGCAAAAGAACTTAATAAGAATACTTAATATGGATAGGAAACTAGGAGGCCCGCTGGAAAGACCATATATGCACTATCATATTATCCCAGTTAACTTCAACTATCTCCAACCTATTTGTTAATAATGGATTTAAAATTATACAGGCCAGACTCCAAACTAATTGTCTTTCTCCTTCATTTCAGAAAAATTTCCCAAAGATGACTTAAAATAGCACTTAAATTGGAGGGAGGGAGGAAAGCCAATATTATTAGAAGCACAACATCTTAAATTTTGAAGAATTATATTTGAGAGGAATATATGCAATAGACAGCTTGGAAGAGCGTTCTGGGAAGAAATTAGATTCACCCCCTTCCAATCTGAAACATAATAACAATGCCTTTCATTTCTATGGTTCTTTAGAGTTTAAACATGGCTTTTAAACACATCTTTCTCTGAGGAAGCTCTTCCTTTGACAGCATCTTCCTCAGTGCTGCCTTCATGGTGTCATTCCGTAAGCTATAGATGACTGGATTGAGTGTTGGAGGTATCACAGTATAGAATATGGAGAATGTAAGGTCCATAGTTGATGAGGAATCAGAAGGCAGTCTGAGAAACTCAAAGCCTGCAGCTGAAAGAAAGAAGGTGACTACAAATAGGTGTGGTAGGCAGGTGGAGAAGACCTTGGTCCGGCCCTCAGCTGATGGGATTCTCAGCACTGTAGAGAATATGCGAATGTAGGAGAGCACAATGGATATCAAACAGATGAATGCTGTAGACGTTGTGAATGCAGCCAGTGCAATCTCGTTAATGGATTCGTAAGAACAGGCTAGTTTCAGCATCTGAGGAACATCACAGAAGAATTGGTGAATGACTCTCTTCCCACAGAGAGGTATGGAGAAGTTAATGGCAGCATGCATGAGCCCAGAGAGGCCCCCAGCAATCCACACAGCTATCACTGCATGCCTACAGGCACTGGGATCCATAGTGGTCTCATAGTGAAGTGGTTGACAGATCGCTGCATACCGGTCATAAGACATCACTGTGAGAATGGCCACTTCTGATGAGGCCAGAGCTATGAAGAAGAAAACCTGAAGAATGCACTGAACAAGAGAAATATAACCGTTGCCCATAAGTGAATTTGCAATGGACTGGGGGACTGTGACAGAGATGAAGCAGAGGTCCAGAAGAGAGAGGTGCTTTAAAAAGTAATACATGGGGGAATGGAGACGATGGTCCAAGGTAATGACGGTGATAATGAGGAGGTTGCCTGTCAAGGCCAGCAGGTATGTCACCAGAAACAGCAATGCATGTAAAATCTGAAGCTTACGCTCATCAGAAAAGCCCATGAGGAGGAATCCACTCATTGCAGTCAAGTTGACCATAGTCTCTCTGAAGATACCAAGTGTGACTCTGTTTAGGAAGCCAAAGAACAGTAGGAAGAAAATGCATGACATCTAATATATTTGTATGTCAAGTAACTCAATTCGTCAGCATGGAGGTACTGAAATGAGATGAATTTATCTCCATTGTGATTAGTTAATATTCAATTCAAAAAAATTTAGCAGTTATTCAGAAATAGAATCCCTAAATGTGATCAACAAGTCATAAACATTTTCTGGAGCAGAGTTTGCATTGTCAAAAGAGGGAGAAATTGATGGAAATGATAAAATCTTTACCTTCAACAAAGTCAATGAAATATCAATCTCATTACATCTTCTATATGATGCCTTAGTATTATAGTTATGCACTATATAGCTTCATTTGCTAACCAGCTAACATGAAGTTATTGATACCACCTTGCAAATGCATCTAGAAACAACTCAGAGGCAGATCTAGAAACAGCTCAGAAGCTAATCTAGAAGAGAGGTTAGCTCAGAGAACAGTCATATTTTTTCCTCTGAAAAGCTCTTAACATCTAAAAAAGATTACATTTGATTGTAATAAACTTCCCATAGAAATTTTGAAAAATGAAATGTCTCAAAATTGTAAAATGCAGATGCCACTGATATCAGGCATTGAATCCTGAACTTTGGAGATCTTGCAACTAAGTGACAAAGGTTCACTGTCAAAGAACATTTAATTCTCAAAATTCTTATGACAACTTGGGGTTGGACATTTTCAATCAAATCCATTTGAAGAAATAAAGAGATTTTCTAAAATATCTGTGATAGGCAGAATGCTAGGTAGTGGAGTATGTATCTTTCTAGTGCTGTGTCTCATTGTGTCTTCCCAAATGAAAAAAAACAACAGTATTTTTTTCTCTCTACGACTTGAAATATATTAGATAGTGGGAGCCCATTGCTTAAAATAACCAACCAAACAAAAGAAACATCTATAGCAGATGTAACAATTGTTAGGAGGATTAAATGATGTAACTTTTCCTATTTCATTTTAAATGTGCTATTATTGTAGAATCATCATCATCATAGAATCATTTTGTGTATCAGAATCACTCTGCCAACTAATTTTTGCCTCTCTTTTTTTCTTTTTAAATCTGCATTTGTTGAAAGGTCAATCAGTATCATTTTCACTGAGTTTCTTTTGCACAAAGACTATTCCTTCATCATTTCAGTCCATTTCTTCACCCTTGACCAATGGTATCTAACATATAGGTACTAAGTACATAGTTATTTAACTGGATATCTACATAATTGATTTCACTTCTATATAGATAAAAACTTAATGGCCAAGTTACATGAGTTACTGCATTGGATTTTGAAGTTACTGTATCTGATATTGTAGTTTGTTTCATTTATTAATCTCTAAGCTGTAGGAAACAGTTAAAAATCACTTAAACCAAGATCTTTCTGATTTTGCTGTAATTTATTTTGAGAACTGATTGAAACTAATTTTTAGGAAATATAATTTTTTTCCCACAAGGCACAGTCTCAGGGATAGAAGGGCCCTTAATCCATCACCAATGGTCACATCCCCTGCTTCACGGCAGTAAGAATCAGAGAAAAACAGGGGTTACTTTCTTCAAAGTTTCTCTAGCTTTCTTGTTCCTACAGTTTTCCTGGTCCTCCATTAGATATGGCTTAATTCCCATTGTTGCCAATCTTAATGTCTGGCTTAACTTGCTCCAAATATCAGATGGTAGTTTTGGAATTTAAAATAAATAGATTAAAACAATTCACTTATATTTTAAAACTTATTGTCTCTGCTTGAAAATCGAGAGCGTCGTGTTATTTACCACTTCTAATACACACTGTTAGTGTAATTTAAGAAAAACCTCTATCATTTAGCCTCCTCATTAAGGTTTCTCCATAGAGGGAAGGAGGAGAAAAATCATTAGAAAAAACTTGAATGCACACACCATATTCTCCTCTCAACAACTCCCACCAACCTATTTTTATTTTTATTTTCTTTGAAGACAGAGAGAATAATTTTTATATATGATTAATACATGGAAAATTTCATCATTTTAATTTCATTAGCTGCAAATTGTATTGATTAATTCATCACCTATCAAATAAGAAGGAAGGGAATCATATCCATGTGGAGATACACTTAGGATTAAGGATGATACTGTGAGAACATACAAAACCTGTGTTCAATCCTTCCAAGTCATCCCTGCATTAAATACTTTATTTTATAATAAAACTAAACATTTTTTGGTGGAGAGTATAATGATTCTTTGAATGTTACTTGTTTCCCCCAAGCATTTATTTTCTCTCTTCACTAACCACTTATATGCAAATTTTATCCTACAAAACATTTATAAACTGTCTGTTTTTTAACTCTCATATGTTGTTGAAACACTCAATTTTTTTTTGAAAGTAGTTCTCTTTTAGGTTCAGTGGTACATGTGCATGTATGTTATGTAGGTAAACTCTAATTCATTCCAGTAGCAGCTCTAGAGAATTAGCATCCTAAGTCTCTTCTTCTCTATTTTCCTCTATTTCCTGGGAGGTTGCATTACCAATAACTTCAGTGAGAAAACATAGGTAATTATATGTTAAATATCTCAGTTTCCTACCTGTATAAATGAAATTATCTCTAATATGATTTAATTCCACCCACTCCAGGGTTTCAAAGGCAGAGAAAGAGCTCTTTCTTTCTTTCCAAGTCAGTGACCAACCCTATGCACAGCCTTATAAAGGGCATCTTTGCCACAGTATGCACTTGCTCTCTGTCTGTCTCTTTCTCTCTCTCTCTCATAAGAGCACACATTTTATGTGTGTGTGTCTGTGTATGTGTGTGTATAAAATTCACACAAACTCCCTGTCTAAAAATTCTAATAATGTTGATTTACTGAGATTACTTTTAATGAACCAGATTGTTTCACTATGCTCTATTGATAGATGATAAATGAGAGATAGATAGATGATAGATAGATAGGTAGATAGATAGGTAGATAGATAGGTAGATAGATATAGATAGATAGATAGATAGATAGATAGATAGATAGATAGATAGATAAGCAGATGAATATAGACAATCTTAAGACTTATTCACTTTAAAGAAAAAGAAAAGCCTTCACTCCATACTTAGGACTTTCTTATAATGTCCCTTCTCTTTATAGCCATGCTTTATGAGCAGAATAAGGTATCATTCTGTGCCCTGGCACATTTGGTTCAATTTTGAACCCTGTTTATCATGCTTGCCTCATGAGTCCTCACAAATAGCTCCAGCAAATCCACAAATAACTGTCACAATGGAAAATTCAATGCACTCTTTCTATTTTGCTTTTATTTTAAACTTTCTCAAATATATGACACTATCATACAGTTCTTTGTTCTAAAATAACTCTTTTCCATTGGCTCTGTGTCACTTAGTTCTGGTTTTCTATTTCTTCTCTGAATATTTTTTCTTTTTTAAATTTTTTAAAAAGGTACTTTATTTTTAGAGCAATTTTAAGTTTACAAAATAAATTGAAAGGAAGATACAGAGATTTTTCATATGCCCCTACCCCACATAGTCACACCTTTCCCCATTACCAGCATCTTCCATTGCAGTAGTACATTTGTTATAACTGATTAAGTTACATTGACATACTACCAGCCAAAATCCATAGCTTACATTTAGGGTTCATTCTTGGTGATGTACATTCTGTGGGTTTAGGCAATTCATAATGACATGAATTCACCATTTCAATGTCATACAGATCAATTTCGCTGCTCTAAATATTTTTTCTTAGTCTCTTTATCTGAGTCTTCTTTTAACATTTATTGAAATTTAACGGTTTCCAAAATTTTGTCCTGACTCTTTCTGTACTTTTGTTTACTCAAATATATTATTGTGCCTTTTAAAGAAGACAGATTAACTATTTTCTTACAGAATAGAAAATAATAGTCAGCTGTTTTGGGCAGTACCATAGGTCTTCTGGGTTGCAGGTCCTCATATCCTACTTCATGGTTGGTGCATCACTGCCCCTGAATGGGTCTTTCCCATATAAGGACTCACTTCTTCTTCCAGCCGTCTCCCTGCCACTGTTACCTATTTCAAAGAATGGCACAACTTTGCTTTAATCTGTATATTCAATCAAACACCAAAATTTTATTTGCTTACTACCTGTTGTAGTTATTACCTCTTGCTGTCACACAGTACAAATTAGTTCAAACCTTCATTATCTCTGGCAATATTTTATTCTTCAGCTTCATGTAATTCTAATCCAACTTCAATGCTGTTGTCAGGATAAATGGTGATGCAAATCACATCTTGTAACATTAATTTAGCTTTTAGCTCTTTATTGACTTAATTGATTATTCAAGGATGCACAGAAAGCTTAGGATGGCAAACAATATCTTTACAATGCTTCCTGACTGCCATTCCCTTATTATCTATCACTGTGACTTCTCCAACCCCATGCCAATCTCCACGTTTAATAATGCGGACTGACTTAATTACTCTTAATAAATCAATCAGGTTGTATCACCATGCTGTGTTTGTTTTCTTAAATCACACTATTCCTCCTGTCTGAAAGTCCTCCCACTAGAATCTTGCCTCGTGGCTGGGCACTGTTGCTCACGCCTATAATGC
Source organism: Rhinopithecus roxellana (assembly GCF_007565055.1). NCBI lineage: Eukaryota > Metazoa > Chordata > Mammalia > Primates > Cercopithecidae > Rhinopithecus > Rhinopithecus roxellana. Next base: position 22,526,803 of record NC_044552.1, on the reverse strand, counting down.
CAGCACTTTGGGAGGCTGAGGTGGGCAGATCACCTGAGGTCAGGAGTTCAAAACCAGCCTGGCCAACATGGCGAAACCCTGTCTCTACTAAAAATACAAAAATTAGCCAGGCACAGTGGTGGGCCCCTGTAACCCCAGCTACTCGGGAGGCTGAGGCAGGAGAATTGTTTGAACTCGGGAGGCGGAGTTTGCAGCGAGCCAAGAACGTGCCATTGCGCTCCAGCCTTGGCAACAGAGTGAGACTTGTCTCAAAAAAAAAAAAAAAAAAAAAAAAAAACACACACACACAACTCCCCTCATTTGTTTGGCAAATACTTAACTATCTTTTAACACAGCTACATTGTCTCTTTCCATCTAAAACTCACCTGAGTTTAACTGTCGACCCAAGAAGAACTGAACACTGTTTGGAGCCCAGATTGCATTCATTTCAGATTCCTTACTATTTATACTAACTTTATGACATTTATTTGCATAGATTTTCCAGCTTATTTAACTGTTCTTAGTTAAGGAATGAGAAATTATATACCTTATTTACAGTTACAATTTTGATGACTCGCATAGTCACTGGCACTAAGCAGATGCTACATAAATTTTGGATAAATTTCATAAAATTCGGAGAAGTTTTACTCACCAGAGTGGATTTCTTAATAGAAACAAATCTCAGTTGATCCTGAGACTGAGCATCTTTGTTCTAGAATCAAGCTGTTATTTCAGTCCATGAAATTTCCATGTAGGGAAAGGACTGAAATGCTTTTATATAGGATCAAACAGGATGTAACTGCCCAGGGACATTTAAATTTCCTATTAACTAAGTGATATTTGAAATAAAGCCAGTGCTGTCCAGGCACTAGGGACAAAAATCCTGTGCAGGGAAGTTGGTGTTTCAGATAAATACTATGAGTTCCAAGCAGGGGATTTCACGGACCTCTCCCTCAAGGAATTGCCTCATTGGAAAGTAGTTAATTATTATCTTGGTTTAGGCAACTCTTATAGTCGATGCATTTCAGGTTAAAAAATTAATATTATACATAATGTTTTCTGTAATATAAGTTCACAGGTTTTTCTAGTAAAAACTATTTTTTCATTAATTAACAATTTCAGTTTAACTAGGTCACTAATAAAATCATGCATGATTGCATTGGCCTTATGTAAAAAAAAAAAAGGAACACTTAGTAATTGTTTATTTACATAAACCCATACATAATAGTAGGAATCAAATAATCTCAGAATAAAACCAATACTTAGAGAGCTAAACTTTCTTCAAACATGGTGTCTTTTTTAAAATAACTTGAAACTTATAATCCAGTCTTCATTTTAACAATCCCCTAGATGAATATGAATAATTTTTACTCAAAAGCGAATGAATTCCATTCTCAAATATGTGTGATTATGGAAAAGGCATTTTTAAATCATGATAAGGACACAACATAAAATCTACCTTCTTAGCATTGAAAGAAATTTTTAAAAAACTTTTAGTATGAAAAATTTAATATATTGTATATTTTACTTGGCAAACATTTAAAAATAGCTCTAAGTTTCCCTGTATATATATGTGTGTATATATAATTTATATTATGTATATTATATACATACGAATTATATATATAAATACAAGAAACTGAATTGTAAATGTTGCAGACCAATAAACTTTATTTTGATCTCCACTGACAAATATAGTACCACATTAAGCACCACAATATGACAATACAGTGTCTCAATAAGGATCACACATTTTCATAAGGCTATTTATGAACGATAAGAAAGACAATCAATGAATGATCAAATAAATACTCTGAGGTTCTTTCCATTTTGAGGAAAGAATTTTCTATTTTAACATGGACTTTGATTGTGATCTGATCAATATTTTTGTAAAAGCTTTGGATGCAGATAGTAGGTGGATTCAATATTATACATGGTGGTTAGTAGACAAATAGTACAAAAATTTCAACATCCAACAATAATGAATAATTTAGAGAAAATTGTGAGATAGTTCAAATAGGATAAACTTTAATAAAATATTTTCCATAGATAAAGTCACATTAAAGTTTGAGAGATGTGTGTTTTCCTTTGCTTTTTATTTTTTTTTTAAAGATTGGTTAAATCTAATTAATACATGCTAAGAGCATCCAATGACAATCAAAGTAAACATTTAAAGAAAACCCTAAGTAATATATTAATTGATGAGTAATATTTTCACTTTACTCTCTTCAGCAGACCGAAACTGAATGAATTGTTTCAGAATTAAATACGTTAAGAAAATTGTAGACAAATGGATTTGTTAGCAAACAAAAGAGATTGTCATTCATTCTAATTACTAGAAAGCTCAGGGTGACCTATATTTTCAATATTAAAAATGTTTGGCTTTTAAAAATAAATTTAAATGTATCTATGTTCCTAGAATCAATCTAGTAATAATGGTTATTAGTTATATTCAGATAGTTGTTTTCTCAACATAAACAATAATTTTCAAAACCTGCTCCTGAGGAAACAGTAAACACACTGGTATTAAGAAATATTTATTTATTTATTTTTAAGGCAAGGGTTTGAATCCCTTACAAAAGTTCTGTGTAGACCTTTTTGAATTCAGTGAAAAAATTTAATTTCGATATTGTTGTAAAATTCTTTCTTTTTTTTTTTCCATCTACACTTTCAATTTCCAACTCCTGTGTCTACACCTTTAATATTCTGACTCATAATTCAAGCCATGAAGATGTTTTCCCACAACTCCTCCAGGATAAAAGAAAGCCCATATTAATTTATGTTAGTAATAATAACATTGGATAGTCTGAAACTGCTTATGTGGCTTATATAAAAGGGGTTTTCCACTAGAAGTTTAACTCAAGCAGGGCGAGATGGCTCATGCCTGCAATCCCAACACTTTGAGAGGCTAAGGCAGGTAGATCACTAGAGCTCATGAGTTCAAGACCAGCCTGGGCAACATGGTGAGACCCTGTCTCCACAAAAAAATACAAAAATTAGTTTATCTATTATTTCATATTTTATATTTTATTAATTTCTATTATTAAATATTTTCTTTATTTCCTGGCTTCTACTGACATGGATTTATTTTTCTTTTTTTCCCTAGCTTTTCAAAATCTTCTATCCAGACCACAAAAAATTTTCTCCATATCAACAATAAGACTGTTTTGCTATCTTATTTATGTGTTTCGAGTAGTGCATTTAAATTTTTTTCTATAACTTTTCTTTGCATTCACAACTTGGCTAACTGGTGCAAAAGCCCTAGCTTCTGGCCTGTCTTGGTTTTGATAGGCCTTCTTCACTAAGCTTAATCATTTCTAGCTTTTGATTTAAATAAGAGACATGTGACTCTTCCTTTCACTTGAATACTTAAAGGCCATTGTAGGATTATTAATTGGTCTCATTTCAATATTGTTGTGTCTTACAAAATAGAAAGGCCTGAAGAGAGGAAGAGATGAGTGGGTGGAGCAATCAAAACATACATCATTTATCAATTAAGTTCAGTGACTTATATGGGCAGTTTGTGGTTCCCTAAAACAATTACAATAGTAACATCAAAGATCACTGATCACACATCATCATAACTGATACAATCATAATGAAAAAGTTTGAAATATTGTGAGAATTACCAAAATGTCACATAGAGATAAGAAGGGGGCACATGGCATTGGAAAAATGGTATTGATAGATTTGCTCATTGCAAGGTTGCCACAAACCTTCCGGTGCAATAAAGTGAAGCATAATAAAATGAGATAGGCCTGTATTTGGTCGAACATCACTCTGGGTGTGTTTGCGGAGGTGGCTCCTCTCTGCAGGCAGGTCCCTATTGACTTCCCAACTCTCAGCAGAGAGGATAGCTACTCTCTGCAGCTGGTCATCCCGTCATCTCTCAGTTGTCCTCTACCATGCTATTGCTGATCCTGGAACTTTCATTGACCTCAGAGGGGAGGAAGTGCATGTGGATTGGTCCATCCGTGGCCATGGGTGGGCAGAAAAAGGCACCACAAGACCCCACTGCAGTCCACCGGTGTGGCAGCCTGACCCCCAGCCTTCAGACTCTTCCTGGCCTGAGCATGGGGCCTTACAGGGACCCGCTCCCTTCCACCTAGGAGCCCATCTGCCTCCTGACGCCTTCCATAGTGCACAGGCTGCTTGTGCCAAGGGGAACCTGCAGGCCAACGCTTCCCCCTCATCCACTCTTGTCTGGCCCAACATCCAGAGGGGGCTGAGGCTGGCAGGGCTCGATCATGCGTATACCCGGCAGGGTTATGACAGTGCCTGGGCTCAGCTCCACCTACTCCTAGGTTGGATCAGGTGCAGAGAGTGGAGAGAGACCAGGCAGTAGGAGCAGGCACTTCCGAACCTGCAATGGCAAAGGGGGCCTTCCCGGCTCTCAAGAGCACACAGAGGCCCAAGTCTACCGTCCGGATTTGGACAGCTGCAGCTGTGCCTGGGGATGTGGGGCTCCTGCCTGCTCCCAGCCCTCAAGAGCACACGGAGGCCCAAGTCTACAACCCTGATGTCTGTGGCTGCAGCAGCGCCCAGGATGGGCAGGGCTCCTGCCTGCTCCCAACACACAGGAGACCCGGGTATGCTGCACCGACTTTGGCGGCTGCAGCTGTGCCTAGTCGGGCAGGGGCTTTCAGGGGCGCCCTGGATAGAGTAGAACGCAGGCCCTGGCTGTAGGGAGTGGCAGGCTCCGAGGTCACGCAAACGCCTGGCGGACCCCAGGGGACTGGCCCTGGGAGGCCTGCGCAGAGCCTCCTCCCGAGGCCCAGGAACTCCAGCATGCCAACTGCAGATCACGGAGCTTCTCAATGTTGAATGCACTATGAATTACATCCAGTGCTTTTAGGTACTATGTATATTTAAACGTTGTGGTTTTCATCTCTAGAAGTTGGATTTTTTAAAGTATCTTCCACATCTATAAATTTCTGAATATATGGTAAACAGTATAATTGTTTTAATGCCATAACTTAAATCATTCTAACATATGTGTCAGTTCTGAGTCAGGTTTGATTTGTTGATTTTTTTCCTTACATCATATTTTCCTGCTTTTTTTCATGCTTAGTAAATTTTCATTGGGAAATTTTCTTTTACTGGGTGTATTTGTAATCCTAGAAATAGCCTTGAATTTCTTCTGGAGTGCTACTAAATTCCTTGGATACAGTTTGAAACTTTAGTCACTTGTTTCGAAGATTTGTTAGGTACAACCAGAACAGTGTTTAGTTTAGAGCTAATTATTGAAACTCTTGAAGCAAGACACTTTTGATTGCTAAACTCAATGTCTCAGGAATTCTTAGGTTTTCATTCTGACACATAAATAGCTTGAGAACCCACAGAATTCCCAGCCTTTGCATAAGCACTGGGCACTATTTACCTTAATCCATTAAGTAGTTCTTTCCTCATTCTGGGATAGCTTCCTCACACACATACGCAGATCAGCGCTCAGCTAAACTCAAGCAGTGCCCTCTCTCTGTGTATTAGTCCATTTTCATACTGCTATAAGGAAATACCCAAGACTGGGTAATTTATAAAAGAAAGAGGTTTAACTGACTCACAGTTCCACATGGCTGGGGAGGCCTCAAGAAACTTACAATCATGGGGGAAGGTCAAGAGAAAGCAATGACCTTCTTCACATGGTGGCAGGAAAAAGAAGTGCAAGCAGGGGAAATGCCAGACACTTATAAAACCATCAGATCTCATGAAAACTCACTCACTGTCACCAGACCAGAACAGGAGAAACCTGCCCCCGTGATCCAATCACCTCCCTCCCTCAACATATGGGGATTACAATCGAGATGAGAGTTGGATGGGGACACCGAGCCAAACCAGTATCATTCTGCAAGTCGTGAAAGATTTTTCTATGTTTAGCATTATCTTTTCTGACTTTTTTTATGACAAATTCTGCCTTAGTCTGGTTGCTCAGTTCTGTCTCCTTTATTTCTGTTTTGTTCAAAAGTTGTATGCCTTGATATAAAGGTGAATATCTAATTTTATTTCAGCAACTTGTACATAGTTGCCATCAAAAAATATTTACCAAATAAAGGAATAAACATTTTCATCATAAGATAAACTTCATCACAGCAACAGCTCGTTTAAATGATGCTGTTTTTGTTTTTTTATAACATATGCCAAGTATTTTTATTTAATAATTTACTAATATTATTTTTAAGTTGTGTTGGGTAGTTAATCTAAATCAACAATATATAACTGTGATGAGAGTCAGAAAATTTCTATTGTTTCTAAAAGTATTGGGAATTATCCACTGCTCCTAGAATAAATATGATAGTACACTTGGTTCTGATATAAATATTTTTACCTTATTGAATATGTTTTCCTACTGTTCCTACAGCACAGAGCATATTTCTATTTAATGGCTTGCTGGATATTTGCATAATTGATGTAATATTTGATAACTTTTAATATTTAATAACTTTAATGTTTTGGTAATACTTTCAGGAATACTTAAAATATTTCCTTATTAAATATGTTCAACATTGCCTTATTTTGATTTGCTTACTTGATAGTACAGGTACTATAATTTATTTAATGATATATTTAAATATATAGCCTTCCAAAATCTCAGGCAGCATACATGCAGAAACATTATACCTTTATAAAGTCAAAAATTTTACATTGTTTGAAGATAAAATTTTTCTCTGGCATATCTGTAATAATGAAAGAGAATCAAAATGTATTTTGAGGCCTTTGGGGACATATCTTGAGCAGCCACCCACATCAGCAGAACATTTTTCCAAGCACCCGTTTTTTTATTTAAAAATACATGAGATTTTCTCAACATAATATATCCATGTTTATTCCAATGCAGAATAGTAGTTTCAATGTTCAATTATTTTGAGCTCTATTTATACTTCTAAGTTAAACAAACAAAAACAAGAATATGTTAACATTTTTATTAAGTGACCCCCCAAAACCACACAACATTTAGCCTCTGAGAAACATACTCCTTTAATAGAATAAATAAATAAATACAATAAGCATTTTTTTCATAATACATATTAGGATGTATTTTATTTCATGCCAATAGCAGACTCCATGTGAAAACGAGTCATGGGTTGGGAAAAATACTGTGATCCAAAAAATTCATAATGTCTAGGATCCTTTTCCAGACTATACTAGAATTAAGGAAATGAACTCACTTTCTCTTATATAGCCACGGGCCTTCAAAAGTGTTCCCAAAAACCTTTTCTCTGTGTTCCAGCTTCTCATCTGTCTTAACACCGGGAGCCACAGAAAGTGGACATGCTCACAGTACAGGAAATAGAAGCTTTGCACTGTTCTTTTAAAGACGTGGATTTTTTGGTGAACTCACTCTATTTTGTCGTGGTATCTTTGGTTCATAGGTTTGTGAAGCAGTTTATAGCAACAGGCTATAGAAGTTTTTTTTTTCTAAATAAAGATAATAGATCAACCAAAGTTTTGAATTCCATATGGTATTCTCAAACCCCCACACTGAAATAGGACTAACTTGCCCAGTCAAGTGGTGAAGAAAGTTTCCTTGTCAAAACATGTAAATTCCTGCTGAGTTTGTGTCCCTAAATTAGAATTTTTTCCCATCTCAGGTTTTTCCCCTGCTGATCACTGTCCAAAGCATCTCACTGTTCATCTTTCCCCCCAGAGTAAGTTCTACTTGTATTGACCTAGGCCTCGTTGTTGTGTACCATGAGAGCATAAGACTGACTAAGGCAAAACATTTACGGCAAAAAAGAATTTTAAAAGAATTCATGGCAAAACAATTATATTTAAAATCATCACCTCTAAATTTGTTCATTAATTTATCTTTCCATAATTTCATCTTAATGTTTTTGAACTAATTGTCTCTTGATTTTACTTGCCTCTGAGACCTTAAAAAAGTATTTGAGGGTGATATAATAGGACATTGAATGTTAGAAGATGGCTAAATGGTGGCAATACTTGTTGATCAAAATTAACTCACGATAGTACTGACATGTTTTTCTAGGAGTTGGGATCATTTCTAATTTAATTGGGATTCATTTATAAACAATTCATGCTAAATATATTTCCTAAACTTTCTAAGTATCTTTTTCTCTAGCTATTATACCGTTTTCCCCTACTTTAACTAGATTAACTAGTCATTAGGAAAAGGGAGAAAAAATGACTGACTTGATGGAATTCAATATTGTAAAGCAGGTATTCTCATAAGTGAAAAAATGCTACATAGATTTTACCAAGAGTTAATTGCTTTTTTCTTAGTCTTGTTCCACTTGTGAACTTTGTGTCACTTGATACTATTCCCTCATCAATTCCATGTCTGACATCTTTCTGAAAGTCAAACATATCTATCCTTGCTTCTTAGGACTTCTTCTCAGTAGATCATCTTGTCTTAACCCAAAACTCTTTAGTCAGTGACCTTCTCAGGGCAGCTTTCACATCCTTGTTTCTCAATGTGTAGATGAATGGGTTGAGGGTGGGTGTGACAATGCCATAGAAGAGAGCCATGATCTTCCCCCTGTCACGAGAATAGCTAGAGGGAGGCTGGACATACATACTGATGGCCGTGAAGTAGAAGAGGGAGACCACCAGCAAATGTGAGGCACAGGTATTGAAAGCCTTCCAGCGACTTTCAGCAGAGCGGATTCTCATTACTGCCTGAGCAATGAACACATAAGTGCCCAGGATGAGGGTGAGTGGCACCAGGAGAAGCAAAGCGCCTAGTACATGGAGCTCAGTTTCATTCACACCAGTATCAATACAGGCTAGTTTCAAAAGGGCTGGAACTTCGCAGAAGAAATGGTCCAACACCCTCTGTCCACATCTTGGGGCCACCACTGTGAGAGTGGACTGGACAACGGAGTTAGCAAAACCACTGATCCAAGTGCCAGCAGCCATGTGGATACAGCATCTCTGGTTCATGATGACTGGGTAGTGAAGGGGCTTGCAAATGGCAGCGTAACGGTCAAAGGCCATGATGGCTAGAAATATGGATTCAGTAGAACCCAGGGCCAAAAATATATAGAGTTGGGCAACACAATCCCCCATAGCTTATGATTTTTTCTGCTCCCCGGAGGTTGACCAGCATCTGCGGGACAGTGCTGGTGGTATAGCAGAGGTCCAGAAAGGATAGATTGGAGACAAAAAAGTACATAGGACTGTCAAGCTGGGGATCCAGGCAGGAAACTAGGATAATGGAGATGTTTCCAAATAGGGAAAAGATGTAGGCCACCAGAAAGATTACAAAGAAGGGTGTCTCTAGCCAGGGACGGTCAGAAAATCCCAATAGGATAAAATCATGTAGCGAGCTTTGATTGTTGATCCACATGTCAGCACTGGTAGGTGAAATTCCAGCTGAGACCTCTAAATACCCACAGTTAGGGATAGACATCAACAGTAAGAGGAAACCACTGAGAATTAGAGATCAGAGATGCTGAGATTAAATTTCCACTTTTGCTCTAATCTGCATCTGTATCTTCATGACAGTAAAATGTCATTTGCATCTATATCCTGGTTATGATAAATTGTGGAGACAACATCATCAATGTAATATTGAAAGATTACTAAGAAAAGAATAAATACCACACCAGCAACATAGTTGGGAATTCTGCTTCTTTAATATATGTCTTCTGGTTAGCTACTCACTTCATTTGAGTTTTCATATTTTCTCTTCTAAACAGTTTTATTAGTGCCACCATCAACTCTACATTCATGGGTATTTAATGGTGGCAACAGAGTGTAGATTAAAACAGAAGGAAAAGGCAGAGCTTCCCACAAACAGTTCAAACGAAGGCCAGCATGAAGACTACAGGAGGATCTGCAGCCAGGGAGAGCAAAGACATCTTGGCATGTTCATCTGCTTTATACAGATCATGGTCAGAAAACACCGTAAGAACTGCAGCATTTCATAAAGTCTGCATGATAAAAGGATGGAGTGTCAGGACTCGTTTTACCCCTTTCAAGTTTTAATGCTAGTCCTACTCAGAAAATTTAAAAATACGGAGAAAAAAGCCAGAAAAATCAAAAGTTACACACACACACACAAAAATCAGTCCTTAGAAATTTGTTTGCTGTGAAAATGCAACTTTAAAAGTATCTGGATAAATCTGATGAAACTTTGATCTCTGGAAGAAATCACCAGAAAGAGTTTTAAATATTTAAATCCTTGAAATTTGAGGATATATATGAATTTCTAGTCCCTCAGGATCATTCTCAGCACATATAAACTTAATCATTTCCCTCTCTCTCCCTTCTTTATTCACATATTTTCTAATTACTGATACTATTTTTTCCACCTAAATTGCCTCTACCCTGCTCTTTGCCCATCCAAATTACACAATTCCTTTATCATATAATTTCTAAAGAATAACTCCAATTGCAAATTTTTCCATTCCCTACAATCCCAAATTCCTTGTTTTTGTTTGACTCTTATCTTTTAGTAAATTTGTCATGTTTTTCTCTAGTTGTTTTATAAAAGACATTTATAAAAGACTGAGATTTCCTCCAAATCCCAGTCATTCCATTCATCAGCTGTGTGACTTTGGATATGTCATTTAATCTTCATGTGCTTCAATTTTCTCATCTTTCAAATGAGCATAATTATACCCATCTCATAGAACCGCTGTACAAATTAAGGAATAGAGTGTACGTTGCAAACATAGCTCAGTTCTTGTCTTATACTAATAATTCAATGACTATTAATGATTATTATACACTTACCTAATTATGAATCCCCAGATATATTACAATTGTTTTATTTTTATGCATTTATACACAGTTTATAATGATATTTGTAATAATAAATATTTATTAGAGGATAGTAAACAAAATGTAACTGCTCTGAAATCAGCTCAGGATCCTCTATTTACTTTTCTGATCCTCTCATTTGCCCTATGTCATATTCTTCTTGTGATCCTGACTTAGTAGAGTTCGTGTACTTAGTTGGCCAGCTCTATTTTTCAAATTGTGTCATCTGAGTTATGGACTTAGACCATGTGAATGACCATGTGAGTGACAGTGAGAAATGATAGGGATAAAAACTTGCTTCACAGCTAAACGTAAGAATCACTAAATTCAAAACTGATTTTAGTATCCATTCATTAACACTTCTAATTTCTTCATTTGCTTATAGAATAACAATTCTTTTGGTATGCAGAGGTCATCATTCCCTTTGAATTATAATTGTATACATGTCACATAAGATGTCAGCTGGACTAATTTCTTCTTTACCATTGTCTCTCAAATCTATCCATTAAATCTGTATCTATCTGAAAACATTAAGGCAGACATATAGAAAATAGTTCAGTGTCCTATGATCTCTAAGTTTCAAACTATTATTCTTACTTACAATTGTTCTCTCATCTTCAAAACAACCTAGCTGGTTTGGAGAACAGCCTTTCCATTGTTAAAATGTGGCCACATGTACATTTCAGTTCAAAATTCTTCAGTGGCTCTCCATATTCTGACACATTATATTAAAATCCACCCTTGGACTCAGGCCTCATATAACAAGCACTTGAACCAATGCAGACATATTCACTGATGCAACCAAACTTGTGACCTTCCCCCTTCACCCCTTGTATTTCGGCTGATGCGAAATGCCATTGTTGTTTTGTATCCTGTAAGGATCATCTCAAATGCAAAAATGTCCTTAAGTATTTCCTGCTCTCCTTTCTTTTTTTTTTTTTTTTTTTTTTTTTTTTTTTTTTGAGACGGAGTCTTGCTCTGTCGCCCAAGCTGGAGTGCAGTGGCTCTATCTCAGCTCACTGCAAGCTCCACTTCCCGGGTTCACGGCATTCTCCTGCCTCAGCCTCCCGAGTAGCTGGGACTACAGGCGCCTGCCACCTCGCCTGGCTAGTTTTTTTGTATTTTTTAGTACAGACGGGGTTTCACTGTGTTAGCCAGGATGGTCTTGATCTCCTGACCTCGTGATCCGCCCGTCTCGGCCTCCCAAAGTGCTGGGATTACAGGCTTGAGCCACCGCGCCCGGCTCCTGCTCTCCTTTCTTACTGGTCATCCAGAACATTTTATTTGTAATTTCTTGATGATATACTCATTTATATATATGACATATATATATGATTTGATAATTTTTTCATGACATATTCATACATATATACTCATATATAGATATATACCCATATATGGGAGAGATAGAGATTTTTTTTCTGTCATTTTTGTACTTGACATGTTTTCTTGACTGTATCGATTACATACTCTTGTGAAAGAGTCAGCATGTGACTTTTAGAAGTAAGAGTATATGTTAAATATAATAGATATTTACTATGTGTTAATCAGTTTGAATTTAGTTGAAACCAGCAATCATGAAGCTTTTCCCTTTGGTGCTCTGATATGTTATTCCTAGATTACATTAGCATTTTTATATCGTTATTTTTCACCTGTGACCTCAATCAGTTTCACTCATATTTCATCACAACCAAACCCATATACATCATTTACTAATTCAGAGCCCAAGAGGTCAAAGCAGAGTCAAAATATGCCCTATTGGCAGTTTTAGGGTTTTATTGCTAATTCTCAAATTGACATAACTGATTAACCAATAAATACATTTATTTTACTTACTAAAAACTAATGGACTTTAAATATGTCACTTCATACCCTTGTGACCTGGTTTGTTCAGCCAGATCAAGAGAATTAACATACTTGCACATAAACTCCATAGTACTTCAATGACAATTAGACATACATTTCCTTTGTAAATTAAAAAAAAAAAAAAAACCTATACAAGACTATATATAATACAAAAGCAGTAGCTGCAATATTAGTAGGACTACTCACATGGTAAAATTACATAGAAGTGATTTTAGAAACTTCTGGGACTTCTCCTTTTTTAAACCTTGTCATTTTGTATCTGTATAATGCCACTCTTCATTCAAACTGGTGCTATCCAATTCCTTTCTTCTCCCATTTCTCACCTGGGACAGTGAGTCTTTAGGCATAGAGCCTTAAAAATATGATTACATTTTGTATTGTATCCCCAAAGAAATGGAACACATATCACTGCCAGTTGATTAGAAGATTATTATATAAATAAATTTTGATTCAATACTGAGAAATAATTTTATCTTTACATATATATTTCTGAATCCAATTTTGCCTTATCTATTATGGTCAAAGGAAGACTTCTTCTGCGTTGTAGGATTTCTTATAGAAGAATACTTCTTCATCAGTATTCAAGTAATTCCTTGTCCAATTAAATTCCTAAAAAGACACTTTTGGAATGCTACCTTCATTCTGTCTGGATTGTTTTCTTACTAGAGTCTCTTTCAGAATCTCATTTAGTTAGAACTCAGAAAATGTTCTAAATCTGAAGAAAGCTGTGTTTCTTTTCCTACATTTAAAAATTAGTAATAACATTTTACAATCTTTATATTTTCATACTGCTTCTCTTCCAGTAGGCACAGCTATTTGTTTCTATTAAGTGCTATTAAGTTTCTGGGATAAGTTTGGAAAATTATGAATAAAATTAATTATATACTTTACCCGATGAAAACAGTACAGTTATCAAAGAAGTATATGTAGCCTGTTCCCCTGGTGTTCCATATACTTCATTTGTGCCTAAATATTGAAAATGTGTAGGAAATAGAGGTAAAGTGAGTAATAAGGAAATAATAGCAGTAGATAAACTCATAGAGTTAAGAGAGAAGAAAAATGGAAAGGAAAGAAAAACAAGACAGAAAAAAGAAGTATATAAAGATAGTAAATTTTTGTCTAATACATAATAAGTCACATAAGTAACTGTCAAATATACAAATACAAAAAGAAATGGAAGAAAAATAGAAAATGAAAATGAAAGATCTAAGAATAAATTCAGTAATTCAGCGTAAATGTCTAGAAAGGACAGCAGGGAGTATTTGCCTTTCTGACTGTATAAGAATCAAATGGAAATAGGAGAGTTTAATTTGCCCTAAATCAGAAGTTAAAAACATGCTGATGATCCCCTTGAGGGTGAAAAACTGGAGCTGGGAGACAGAAGAATCTATAGATCTCTGGCAAATGGGGTGCACAAAAAAACGAAGAGTGAGCAGAGAAGTATCTGACCACATGGTTTAAGAACACATGAAGCCCATTATTTTAAATGTTTACATCCTAATACACTCTTCATTGACTTTCTAAGCATGGCTCTAATATAATATGTTAATAAACAAAACTGAAACAGTATTTAGATTTTCATTCTACTTGACTTATTTTATATACTTCTTAAGAACTTTTGCTGTAGGTTTAATTCCATGCTCTCTATCTATCAGGTTCCCTTGTTCCAAATTGTCATAGATTTAAACAACCTTTTGTTGTTGTTGTTGTTTGTTTTTGGGTTTGGTTTTGTTTTTGAGACAGAGTCTTGTTCTGCCACCCAGGCTGGAGTGCAGTGATGTGATCTCAGCTCACTGCAACCTCCACCTCCCAGGTTCAAACGATTCTCCTGTCTCAGCCTCCAGAGCAGCTAGAATTACAGATGTGCACCACCACGCCCAGCTAATGAATTTAAACAACCTTTGATTTATCTGAGTGGTAGGCCTTTCAGAGATAAATTTTCTCAAAAATCAATATCTTAATATGTACAATCTTTGTAATAGAAATAGCAGTTTCAATCCAGAAAAGTGGTTTAAAAAAAGTACACCTAAAAATATTTAAATGAAAATATAAAGTTTCAAAGGTAAATAACATGATTGGTAACACATATTTTTCCATCAGTCTCTTCATAATAAAATAGTATTTAACAAAGATTGGCAAACACCAGATAGTTCATATCAAATTTTCTATCCATAAACTTAAATTTTTAAGTATACAATTGCTTTCATACCAGTATGTTCGTTTTCTTCTTATAATATGCCTCTAAAGTAAGAATGATTTATTTTACAATAAAAGAGAGGAAACTCAGGCACTAAGAGGTTATAGGACTTGCTCAAGCTTATAGATCTAGTAAATTCAGAAGAAAATATTTGAATAATACAATATTTTGAATCCTACATCAGTATACTTTTCATAAGCTTATTGTTCTCTCAAACAAAAATGTACATGGCTTGTAGAATAAACCTTTTACATTTTTTAAAATTTTTATTTTATAGTTCTACTCCTGAGTGCTCCCTTTAGCCTACTCCATGAAGCGATGACAACTTTGATTAATGTTCCCTCCCCAAATCCCTTCAGCATTCACCTGATGCTGAGTTGTAATCCATCAGTTCGTCTGGAATGCGACATGGAGATGGGGAGTCCTGGAAGACTGACCTGGGGCCCAAACATGATCCTCAGATCAGTTTGTTGTTTGAATTTCTTCTCAGCCCTCTTTAACATCAACCCAGTTCTCTCTGACCTACCAAAGGGTCAACCTCAATAAACCAACTTAAACTTATGGCCATCCATTGATGAAAGCTCTTCAGGGAGCTTTCATGCCATTACTACCTCACTCCCATACTTCTGTTTAAGCCTCTGAGATTCAAAATAATTAGCCTCTACTGCTGCCAACATGTCCAGGGGAAAATAACCAGAGGGACTAGAAAATGAGGACACCACAAAAGAAACCAAGAAAATGTTTCTAACGAAATACAAACTTTGGGCATGTAAATTTGGAGAGTCATCTAAGAAGAAAGAAAATTAGTTCAGGCAAGACTAAATCTCATGGTTGCCAAGATGATTTTTTTTCATTATATTTTAAGTTCTGGGATACATGTGCAGAACGTGCAGGTTTGTTACATAGGTACACACATGCCGTGGTGGTTTGGTGCACCCATCAACCCGTCATCTACATTAGGTGTTTCTCCTAACGCACCCCACCCCCTAACAGGCCCCAATGTATGATGTTCCCCTCACTGTGTCCCTGTGTTCTCATTGTTCAACTCCCACTTATGAGTGAGAACAAGGAGTGTTCGGTTTGCTGTTCCTGTGTTAGTTTACTGAGAATGATGGTTTCCAGCTTCATCCATGTCCCTGCAAAGGACATGAACTCATTCTTTTTTATGGCAGCATAGTATCCCATGGTGTATATGGGCCACATTTTCTTTATGCAGTCTATTATTGATGGACATTTGGGTTCCAAGTCTTTGCTATTGTAAATCGTGCTGCAATAAACATACGTGTGCATGTGCATGTAGAATGATTTATAATCCTTTGGGTATATATCCAGTAATGGGATTTCTAGATCAAATGGTATTTCTGGTTCTAGATCCTTCAGGAATCACCACACTGTCTTCCACAATGGTTGAACTAATTTACATTCCCACCAACAGTGTGTAAAAGCACTCCTATTCCTCCACATCCTCTCCAGCCTCTCTTGTTTCTTGACTTTTTAATGATCACCATTCTAACTGGCATGAGGTGGTATCTCATTGTGGTTTTGATTTGCATTTGTCTAATGACCAATGATGATGAGCTTCATTTCATATGTTTGTTGACCACATAAATGCCTTCTTTTGAGAAGTGTCTGTTCATATCTTCACCCACTTTTTAATGGGGTTTTTTTTCTTGTAAATTTTTTTAAGTTCTTTGTAGATGCTGGATATTAGCCCTTTGTCAGATGGATAGATTGCAAAAATTTTCTTCCATTCTGTGAGTTAACTGTTCACTCTGATAACAGTTTCTTTTGTTGTGCAGAAGTTCTTTAGTTTAATTAGATCCCATTTGTCTATTTTGGCTTTTGTTGACGTTGCTTTTGGTGTTTTAGTCATGACGTCTTTGCACATGCCTGTATCATGAATGGTATTGTCTATGTTATCTTCTAGAGTTTTTGTGACATTGGGTCTTATGTTTAAGTCTTTAATCCATATTGAGTTAATTTTTTATAAGGTGTAAGGAAGGGGTCCAGTTTCCATTTTCTGCATATGGCTAGCCAGTTTTCTCAACACCATTTATTAAATAGGATATCCTTTCCCCATTGCTTGTTTTTGTCAGGTTTGTCAAAGATCAGATGGCTGTAGATGCTTGGCATTATTTCTGAGGCCTCTGTTCTGTTCTATTGGTCTATATATCTGTTTTGGTATCAGTACCATGCTGTTTTTGTATCAGTACCATGCTGTTTTTGTGACTGTAGCCTTATAGTATAGTTCAAAGTCAGACAGCATGATGCCTTCAGCTTTGTTATTTTTGCTTATGATTGTCTTGGCTATGCGTGCTCTTTTTTGGTTTCATATGAAATTTAAAGTAGTTTATTTCAAACTCTGTGAAGACAGTCAACACTAACTTGATGGGAATAGCATTGAATCTATAAATTACTTTGGGCAGTATGTCCATTTTCATATTGATTATTCCTATCCATGCACATGGGGTGTTTTTTCATTTGTTTATGTCCTCTCTTATTTTCTTGAGCTGTGGTTTGTAGTTCTCCTTGAAGAGGTCCTTCACATTCCTTGTAAGTTGTATTCCTAGGTATTTTATTCTCTTTGTTAGCAATTATGAATGGGAGTTCACTCATGATTTGGTTTTGTGTTTGTCTATTATTGGTGTATAGGAATGCTTGTGATTTTTGCAAATTGATTTTATATCCTAAGACTTTGCAGAAGTTGCTTATCAGCTTAAGGAGATTTGGGTCTGAGACGATGGGGTTTTCTAAATATACAGTCATGTCATCTGCAAACAGAGACAATTTGACTTCCTGCCTTCCTATTTGAATACCCTTTATTTTTTTCTCTTGCTTGATTGCCCTGACCAGAACTTCCAATACTATGTTGAATAGGAGTGGTGAGAGAGCACATTCTTGTCTTGTGCTGGTTTTCAAAGGAAATGCTTCCAGCTTGTGCCCATTCAGTATGATATTAGCTGTGGGTTTGTCATAAATAGTTTTTATTATTTTCAGATATGTTCTGTCAGTACCTAGTTTATTGAGAGTTTTTAGCAAGAAGAGTTGTTGAATTTTATTGAAGGCTTTTAAAATAAACAACCTGACATCACAATTAAAAGAACTAGAGAAGAAAGATCAAACAAATTCAAAAGCTAGCAGAAGACAAGAAATAACTAAGATCAGAGCAGAAATGAAGGAGATAGAGACACAAGAAACCCTTCAAAAAATCAATGAATCCAGGAGCTGGATTTTTGAAAAGCTTAACAAAATAGATAGACAACTAACCAGACTAATAAAGAAGAAAAGAGAGAAGAATCAAATAGACACAACAAAAAATGATAAGGGGGATGTCACCACTGATCTCACAGAAATGCAAACTACCATCAGAGGATACTATAAACACCTCTACACAAATAGACTAGAAAATCTAGAAGAAATTGATAAATTCCTGGACACATACACCCTCCCAAGACTAAACCAGGAAGAAGTCTAATCCCTGAATAGACCAATAACAAGTTCTGAAATTCAGGCAGTAATTAATAACCTACAAACCAAAAAAGAAGCCCAGGATCAGACAGATTCACAGTCGAATTCTACCAGAAGTAGGAAGAGGAGCTGGTTTTATTCTTTCTGAAACTTTTCCAAACAATAGAAAAACAGGGAATCCTCCCTAACTCATTTTGTGAGGCCAGCATCATCCTGATACCAAAACCTGGCAGAGACACAACCAAAAAAGAAAATTTCAGGCCAATATCCCTCATGAACATCGATGTGAAAATCCACAATAAAATACTGGCAAACTGAATCCAGCAGCACATCAAAAAGCTTATCCACCATAATCAAATCGACTTCATCCCTGGGATGCAAGGCTGGTTCAACACACACAAATCAATAAATGTAATTCATCACTTAAACAGAACCAATGTCTTTACTATTAGAAGCTAGCTACATACCAGGTAAATGAGACTTGTTTCTCTTTAATAACCGGTTATTTTCCTTAACAAATATAAATATTTTTCAACATCAGTTACCATTATATATAATGTCAGTGGCTGAATAATGCTCCATTACAAGGATGTCCCAAATTACTTGAGTAAATGCCACATTATTGGTTACTAAATTTGTTATAATTTTACTTTATATTAAGAACTGCTGTGATAAAATATTTTTATAATTAAATATATGATTTATAATTAAATATGCACACATACTATGATGTATTTACTTAGAAATAATATATGAGGCAAAAATACGGCATTGTCATATCTAAAAGAATTTTAAAACATCCATCTATGTCTCTTAACACTTGTGCAAGAGAGCCTCCCCACCTCCCCACTGCCAATTCCAATTCAATGATTATTTTTGTCTTGTAATCTGTTAGGTAAAAAATAGCATATCATCATGACTTTTAATTTGATTTATAAAAAATTCCAAATCCCAAGTTTATGCAAGAATTTACATTTCCTCCCCATTCTTCAAGTAAGATTCACAGTTTGCAGTGAAATATTTATATATTTAATCCTTTAAATATTTAATATATTAGTTAAATCATTGAGTCAGTAATCTAATATCATCATTATTTTAGTGGGTCATCATTTGATCCATTAAATAATGTATTATTTTGTCATTGATTTTAAATACCAGATTTATGACATTTTAAATTATTTCAGACAATTGCATTTTTATTGCAAAGTTTATGACTCTTCTAGTGATACGTTTCCCAGAAATATATCCACTGATTGTACTGATTCATGAAAATTTTATAGTGCATTTATTACTGTTGTTCTGTTTTAATTTCACATGACTTTTAAAATGTATGTATGCCCATGTCTCAGAATTCTTATCCAGTTACTGTTCCAAAATTATACTAGGTAGTAAATCTTTTTAAAAAGAGTAAATAATTGTGATAAATGCTGACAATCTTGACTTTTTCCTGATATTAATGAGATTTCTCTAGTATTTCTCTAATTAACATGATAGTAGATTTAGTTTTGAGTAAACATTTTTGTCTCATTAAATAATTTTCCTACTGTTCACTACAATGTCACATGTCACCAAGCATTTTTAAAAATTGGTAAGATATTTTGAATTTTAATCAGTGTTATTTACTCATTATTTGGAACAGTAATCTATTGAAACACTCTTGAAGAATTTCTCAAACAAATTCCACTTGGCTATGGCATATCATTCTTTTAATTTATTCTTGAATTTCATATAAAATGCTTCCACTTGTGGTAATGGGATTTCTATTTTTGTAAACATCCTGTAACCAGTTGGAAAATATAATAGAAGAAAAGATATATCTGCAGTAGTGCAAATAAACTAGAAAGCCTAGAAGAAATGGATAATTTCCTGGACACTTACACTCTCCCAAGACTAAACCAGGAAGAAGTTGAATCCCTGAATAGACCAATAGCAGGCTCTGAAATTGAGGCAATAATTAATAGCCTACCAACCAAAAAAAGTCCAGAACCAGACGGATTCACAGCCGAATTCTACCAGAGGTACAAGAAGGAGCTGGTACCATTCCTTCTGAAACTATTCCAATCAATAGAGAAAGAGGGAATCCTCCCTAACTCATTTTATGAGGCCAACATCATCCTGATACCAAAGCCTGGCAGAGACACAACAAATAAAGAGAATTTTAGACCAATATCCCTGATGAACATCGATGCAAAAATCCTCAATAAAATACTGGCAAACCAAATCCAGCAGCACATCAAAAAGCTTATCCAACATGATCAAGTGGGCTTCATCCTTGGGATGCAAGGCTGGTTCAACATATGCAAATCAATAAACGTAATCCAGCATATAAACAGAACCAAAGACAAAAACCACATGGTTATCTCAATAGATGCAGAAAAGGCCTTCGACAAAATTCAACAGTCCTTCATGCTAAAAACTCTCAATAAATTCGGTATTGATGGAACGTATCTCAAAATAATAAGAGCTATTTATGACAAACCCACAGCCAATACCAATATCATACTGAATGGGCAAAAACTGGAAGCATTCCCTTTGAAAACTGGCACAAGACCGGGATGCCCTCTCTCACCACTCCTATTCAACATAGTCTTGGAAGTTCTGGCTAGGGCAATCAGGCAAGAGAAAGAAATCAAGGGTATTCAGTTAGGAAAAGAGGAAGTCACATTGTCCCTGTTTGCAGATGACATGATTGTATGTTTAGAAAACCCCATCATCTCAGCCCAAAATTTCCTTAAACTGATAAGCAACTGCAGCAAAGTCTCAGGATACAAAATTAATGTGAAAAAATCACAAGCATTCTTACACACCAGTAACAGACAAACAGAGAACCAACTCATGAATGAACTCTCATTCACAATAGCTTCAAAGGGAATAAAATACCAAGGAATCCAACTTACAAGGGATGTAAAGGATCTCTTCAAGGAGAACTACAAACCACTGCTCAGTGAAATCAAAGAGGACACAAACAAATGGAAGAACATACCATGCTCATGGATAGGAAGAATCAATATCATGAAAATGGCCATACTGCCCAAGGTAATTTATAGATTCAATGCCATCTCCATTAAGCTACCAATGACTTTCTTCACAGAATTGGAAAAAACTGCTTTAAAGTTCATATGGAACCGAAAAAGAGCCCACATTGCCAAGACAATCCTAAGCCAAAAGAACAAAGCTGGAGGCATCACGCTACCTGACTTCAAACTACACTACAAGCTACAGTAACCAAAACAGCATGGTACTGGTACCAAAACAGAGATATAGATCAATGGAACAGAACAGAGTACTCAGAAATAATACCACACATCTGCAGCCATCTGATCTTTGATAAACCTGACAAAAACAAGAAATGGGGAAAGGATTCCCTATTTAATAAATGGTGCTGGGAAAATTGGCTAGCCATAAGTAGAAAGCTGAAACTGGATCCTTTCCTTACTCCTTATACGAAAATTAATTAAAGATGGATTAGAGACTTAAATGTTAGACCTAAAACCATAAAAACCCTAGAAGAAACCTAGGTAATACCATTCAGGACATAGGCATGGGCAAGGACTTCATGTCTAAAACACCAAAAGCAATGGCAACAAAAGCCATAATTGACAAATGGGATCTAATTAAACTAAAGAGCTTCTGCACAGCAAAAGAAACTACCATCAGAGTGAACAGGTAACCTACAGAATGGGAGAAAATTTTTGCAATCTACTCATCTGACAAAGGGCTAATATCCAGAACCTACAAAGAACTCAAACAAATTTACAAGAAAAAAACAAACAACCCCATCAAAAAGTGGGCAAAGGATATGAACAGACACTTCTCAAAAGAAGACATTCATACAGCCAACAGACACATGAAAAAATGCTTATCATCACTGGCCATCAGAGAAATGCAAATCAAAACCACAATGAGATACCATCTCACACCAGGTTAGAATGGCAATCATTAAAAAATCAGTAAACAACAGGTGCTGGAGAGGATGTGGAGAAATAGGAACACTTTTACACTGTTGGTGGGACTGTAAACTTAGTTCAACCATTGTGGAAAACAGTGTGGCGATTCCTCAAGGATCTAAAACTAGAAATACCATTTGACCCAGCCATCCCATTACTGGGTATATACCCAAAGGATTATAAGTCATGCTGCTATAAGGACACATGCACACGTATGTTTATTGTGGCCCTATTCACAATAGCAAAGACTTGGAATCAACCCAAATGTCTATCAGTGACAGACTGGATTAAGAAAATGTGGCACATATACACCATAGAATACTATGCAGCCATAAAAAGATGAGTTCTTGTCCTTTGTAGGGACATGGATGCAGCTGGAAACCATCATTCTCAGCAAACTATCGCAAGAACAGAAAACCAAATACCGCATGTTCTCTCTCATAGGTGGGAATTGAACAATGAGATCACTTGGACACAGGAAGGGCAGCATCACACACCAGGTCCTATTGTGGGGAGGGGGTAGGAGTAAGGGATAGCATTAGGAGATATACCTAATGTAAATGACGAGTTAATGGGTGCAGCACACCAACATGGCACATGTATACATATATAAAAAACCTGCACGTTGTGCACATGTGCCCTAGAACTTAAAGTATAATAAAAATAAATAAATAAATAAATAAATAAGAAAAAAATAATTTAAAGTATCTGGAAACTGGGGCAACATATAAAGCAGATACTCAAAAAGAACATTTTAAAATTCAAAAAGTTGATTAGACATCTGCTATAACCATATGCTCACATACTTTTTCGTTAAGAGTTAATCTAGCTGTTTTCAAGATGTGAATTCTCTACAAAATAATTACAATGCAATTTCAATAAAAATTTTCATAGGATGATTGAACAACTCAGCAAGCTGTTATGAACATTTATGTGGAAAAATAATATTCATGTGTAGCTAAATCAATGTGAAAGGAAAAAAGAATGGACTTGTCTACCAGATATTAATACATTGTCTACTAGATATTGTTGTGAAGCCATATAATAATAAAAACATAGTAGTGACACTACAGTTGCAAAAGTCTAATGACTTGTGAAATAAACTTGAAAATCCAAAACAGACTTAGAGAATTGGTATGCAAAGAGGTCAACACAAATCAGAAACCAATCATGGCTTTTGGGACACATGTTTAGGAATATTAGCCAATTATATAGAAAAAAAGTTGTATTACCCACCTCTTAGTCTGTATAAGTTAAGAACTGAATCTGAAGGGCACAAATGTAAAGCCCACAGGAGGAATGTAGCAAATTATTTTGTGTACTTGTAATGACATAAAGGTTTTGTTGATCAAGATATGAAAAATACAAAATAAAAATTTTAAAAATCAATACAATTAACTACATAAAACAGTAAAACCAATGTTTTTTTTTTTTTTTTTTTCTGTGATTAATCCTACCGACAAATTAAGAGATGAGTAACAACAGGCTAGGAGAAGACAAGGAAAAGATTTAAAACCTACATAGAATTAATGTCTTTTAGACAGGGATGTCCTGAAAATTAATATTTGAAATATAGGAAATTTGACAGAAACATTGGTGAAAGGCTATCAATCCACTAACACGTAAATAAAAAGATGCTAATTTTAACTATAATTTAGAAAAATACTCTTTATATCGGCATATTTCAGAAAATAATATGGCAAAAGTTGGTAATTATGTGGGAAAATGGGAACTCTGGCTGGAGAGTAAAATGATTCAATTATTCTGAAAATCGGTGAAGATTTAGTATGCATAGTCCCTGTTGCATATGTCCTCAAAAAACTGAAGGATAGATTCATAAAGATAACTTTGAATAACAATGTTCAGCACAGACATTTTTGCAGTGTTGCAGGTGTTCATTTGCACAATAATGGATAAATTGAAGTTGGTGAATGCATTAACTGACATACTATGATGTAGTCAGACTCAATAAATGAATATGCCATGTATAATTTAATTTTAAATACAGTTATAAATACAAAAATAGCACACAAAATGAGATCAAGACCACATGTTGTTTGTTTGTGCCTGTGTATGTGTGTGTACATATATAAAGGTACATCTACATATGTTCTCAAGTATGAATTCATATCCAAGGCCATGCATCTTTAAATTTGTGCTGGGAAACTACAGAGGAAAGGAGGATGAAAGCTGGATGAAGAATAAAGGAGAAGTATTCATACAAAACATGGTACCACAACATAAAACATCCTTGCAATGACTATTATGCCAATATGCAACACAAATGTAATCTGTGATTAACTAATATTTCCATCCCTGAGGTCCTTAAACTTCAGGTTGAAAATGAGAAATGTCATTTACAATAGCATTAAAAGATAAATACCTTGGAATATGTGAAGAAATGTGTATAGTTGTCTATGAGAATAACTTTGAGGCTCTAAGTATTGAAAAGCTTGAGTAAATAGTTTGTTCTTAAATGACAATTCAACATATCAGTATAATTTTGCATAATTGACATAATTCTCTACTTCATCTGGAATAAAAATGCCAGCATATTCTGCATATTTTAGGAAAAAGACAGTGTGAGTTTGCATAACAGCACAGAAAATGGGAGTAAAAGTGAATGTCCATACCATAAAATCATAACAGTTTTAAAGCTAGAGTATTTTAAGTAATATTGTATTTGTATAATATTGATTCTTCTTATTGAATAACAAAAAATCTATTTAATTCATCTTCATGTGGTTCATTTATTTTAAAAATTGTTTCATGAGATAAAAGTAGGCAAAATGCGCAAATAGCAGTGTAATTCCCATTGTCATTTCTCCCTAAATCAATCCTTTAAAAATATAATTTTAGAAAAAGTATTTTACTAAACACTATTTCGTTTGGAAATGTAATTTTAAAGAAAACGGAAAATGACAAATTTAAAGGTTTAAATGTTTGAGATAAAATTTTTAAAAAGGTAAAATACAATGACAAAGGTTCTTTTGAGAAAAAATAAACCCACGAAATAGATGACAAAAAAACCTTAGCAGATCAATAGCTGTCATCCTTAACATCCTCATCTTCCTTGAGTTAGGTCAGTAATTATACTAAATGGTTTACTCTTGTCATCTCATCTAATTCTATTTCAAACCTCTGAGAAAATGATTGTCTCCATTTTACAGATGGAGAAACTGAAGCTGAGATAGCTGAGTTGTCTCTTGTTCCAAAAAGAGTAAGCACATGTTCCAAGATTGGGCTCTAGGATTTCCTGGCTTTGGATCCTGAAACTATAATGTAACCATGTAGTAGTAGTAATGCATACTGAATCAAAATAAGGTGACGTTTGGCATTATGGTTATCGTTAAGGACCACAATTTTAATAAGTTCAATAAACGTTAAAAGAAAAGTAGTACACACCAAACATTTGTATTCGGTAAAAAGAATATAAAATGTAAAATGGATTATATATTGTCTCATTTTCTGAAGTCTGAGAGAGAAGGAGGAAGAGAGGGAAAGAGGGAAAAGAGATAATCTATTTATTACTCTGAGAGGAAAAATATAAATTACTTATACCTATGGAATGTAACTACTGATTTTTGTCCCGTTTTACATTACTTTCAGATTCTGTATACTGAATATTTATTACTATTAAATGGAAATGAATACATTTTCAAATATAATAACCTGGATGAGGGTAATGAATTTTCTTAGTTCTATCTATGGCTAATTCATATATTATGATGTATTACATTATGGTAAAATTTAATTTTCATATAGTTTTTTGGAAAATAGAGATACATCTGTTTAACATGTGACTTAATTTTTTCTTTAAATTATAAACTATCATTATTTGTTTGGCTGCAAATTGTGTCAAACACAAAACACAAATTCCAATTATTGGGAATTTTTTCATGTTGTTTCCTGTGTCCTTTGAATATGCCCCATCCTTTCTGAAATACTTCCTTACTTTCTGGCACCACAGATTTTTCAGGCTTATTTTATATATTTTTTGCTTCATTCCTGGAATCTAACACTTTTCCAGTGAGCCCTGGTTTCTTTAATTGGAGAATGATATTTAGAAACCATTATCTGGGCATTAGGTGTATTCTTCGTTACTGGGCTGTCATTGCTTCCAGGTTCCCTCAACACAGAGAGGTAGGAAATTATGTATATATAAAATATGTATACACTAACCCATATATACACACACATTTATGTGCATTTTTTTCTCTCTCACACAACAGATGAATAGATAGATGTGATATAATGATGTATGTTTACATATATATGTACATATAATATATATAAAACCATGAGATCTTACCAATACTGTCAATTATAATTCAACATCACAAGGTTCATTCAACCATTCTCTCATTCTTTATTTGTAATCTTTTCCCCCAAAATGAGAAAATTTGCTCTCATCTTCTGCAATATATCATTTATTTTGAGACTTAGTAAACACACAAAGTACTTTCAGAATAGCTAACCTTGAGAAATAGATATTAACTACAGTACAGTATTTGTGTAGAGTTCTTTTGTCTTTAGCCATATGTATTTACTAAAATATTTTTTTCCAAAGTTATCTAGGTTAGCTCTTTTATGTCCCCTTTTAAATATGGTTATGCTATTTATTTTACATACTTTTAAAATTTTATTAGCTTATATCATTTTTGGGCTTCAGTCATATCCTGATTGGTTTTAGTTAGTTATTTATTTGGAGAACATTTGAAACATGACTGTGGTTCTAAAGTCAGAGTTACACAGAAACATATACTCAGAGAAGTGTCACCGCTTCATCATCCCTACTAACCTCTTCACATTCCATTTGTGTTTTACACCTTTCCCACCCATCTCTTGTATGAAACCACTTCTTAGTTTCTAGTTTTTCCTTCCTGTGTTTATTTTCTTTGCCCAAATAAGCAGCTATGCATATTTCATCACTGTTTTTCTTACTTGAATGGTAGTCCACTGTTGATAGATACTTTTTATACTTTGCTTTTTTCACTTAATAACAGAGTAGAAATTATTCAAAATTGGTTTATAGAGAAAACAAATTGCCAAAAACACTAACTTAAATTAACCTACATAGATCAAAGACGTGTCTTGTAATTTCTAACATAGCAAGTAAAGTAATGGTAAAATAATGTATTGCAAATGACCTAAATGGTGAGGAAAGTGTAATAATAAAACGATATTCGATTAAATGTAAAGAAATGCAGTAGAATGAAACATAAACATAGATTGGACAAATAGAAAATGCATAGAAGTATGGTATCTACAAATCCCAATGTAGCAGTTATAAAAAATGTAAATGGCCAAATTCTACAAATAAACACAAAAATTTTCAGAACATATTTTTAAAAATATATTAAGATAGGGGAGGGGCCAAGATGGCCAATTAAAAGCAGCTGCAGTCTATGGCACTCACGAAGAGGAATGAGAGGGGCGAGTGAATACAGCACTTTCCACTAAAATATCCAGGCTACAATAAATTAACTCAAATATTTACATTGATTATTGCTGGGTTGCAAGAATATAACTCAATTAGATTTTAATTTTTAGATTTTTGTATATTTTATAAATTGTCCTGAAAAGCATGTATTACATTTGTTTTAAGAAAAACCTCAACAATTTGTAAGAAAAGGGAAGGATATATAAATAAAAAATTAAAAATAAACAATAAAAAAGAAAAAGGCTTTTAAAAAGAAGTCAACAATTTAATATTTTATATCTTTATTCACATGACATACATATTTATTGAAGATATTTCAGAAACAGAGAGAAGAAAAAAATTCACCAGTAATATAACTGCCTAAAGAAACTACTGTTGACATATCATTTGGATCCACTCAAATTTATATATAAAGTTCTTGCAAAAACAAGAGGTCATACTATACAACTATTAAAACATGCTCCATTACTTAATAAATCACATTTACATTTCTTTCTAAACTTATGAACATACTTATAAATTAATAACTAAATATAATTTCTGTTTTTAATTGTAGTCTGTGTTAACTAGTCAGTTATTCTTGCCCGTTCGGATTATTTATATTGTCAATTA
The DNA here is from genome assembly GCF_007565055.1 of Rhinopithecus roxellana. Taxonomy (NCBI): domain Eukaryota; kingdom Metazoa; phylum Chordata; class Mammalia; order Primates; family Cercopithecidae; genus Rhinopithecus; species Rhinopithecus roxellana. Next base: position 22,498,569 of record NC_044552.1, on the reverse strand, counting down.
CTATACACGCAGTATAAATAAAAACCACAGTTTTACGTTTACATTAATAAGTCAGGTTTTCATAAAATTGGGATATCCAGCAAAACATACACCTTGGTCATTAGTGAGCATCACCATTATTCCCCAATAGTAGAAATACCACATTCTGAGAGAAGATTACATCTCTCTATTTGGCAGATAACCTTAAGCAAGATCATGGAAGTATCACAATTTTCCACTGTTTCTTCTATTACAACTATTACATGAGTAGTTATTAATTCCTCATAGATCAAATGTTAACAGAGCCCCTCTCTGAGAACTAGACGTTTAAATCCAAGGCAATGCTTCTGTAGGTGCCTAGAGCTACTGAATTGTGCTATAACCATGTTCAGTCCTCTGAAGAGCAAGTTTTCGGATGATCTCCAAATCTATTGCATCAGGATCCATCTGCACATATATACATTTTTAAATTACATTTTAAAAAGTTTATATTAATTTTAGTTCCATTTTCTTTCTCCATCTTTGCATTTTAATACTATTTCTCTTTTTAAAAACATTTTACCGTGAGAACTCTCAATAAAAATTGCCCATATTTTTCTTTTAATATTCTGTAACAAATGCTTCTGAAACTTAAGAGGGTGCTTTTTTTTAAGGTTTACATATTTTATAGTTACATGCAAATCACAAAAATAATTATTTGACTCTATGTACCAATAATTAAAGTTGAATTTTAAGACATTTTTATGGAAGGAAATAATAAACTTTCTAGAATTATTAGGTAATTAAGAATCATAGGGGACAGGCACCTTTAAGAACACACTCCCTTGTGACCAAAGCAAAAGTCAGATAGGCCCCTCAGGGGCTAGAAAATGCTTAAGAGTGTAGAGTAAGAATTTGCCTGGCTTCTCAGGTGTAAACTGATAATTTTATACTCTAAGTACAGAGATGACTCAAAAATTACCATCACTGTAACTAAAGAAGCTCCTTACAAGACATGTGGAAGAGTACACAGCTTTTTGTTTGTTTGTTAACTTTTAGGATGTTTGTACATCTTTTCCAAGAAGCAAATTTTCAAAGCCCTCTGGTACCTAACTATGGGTCAAAATTTTTTTCTTGCCCACGGTTCTCTGGAGAGCTGCCTTAACTTCCTTGTTCCGTAAGCTGTAGATGATGGGGTTGAGCATGGATGTCACCACTGTGTAGAAGAGAGCTAGGAGTTTATCTGTTCCTGGTGAATGGCTAGCCTTGGGCCTCAAGTAGGTGACAGATCCTGAGCCGTAGAAGAGTGTTACTACAAGCAGGTGGGAAGAACAGGTGGAAAGAGCTTTACGGCGGCCTTCAGGTGAGGGCATGACCAGCACTGCAGCTAGAATTCTGCCATAGGAAGCAATGATCAGTAAAAATGGGCTGGAAATGCAAAGGATTGCCACAACAAAGACTGCAGCTTCATTATAAGATGTGTCCCCACAGGCGAGTGCCAGGATAGGTGGGAGGTCACAGAAGAAGTGGTCTATTTCACAGGGGCCACAGAAGTCCAAGGAGAAAATATAGTTTGTCTGGCCCAGGCCCACCATGCATCCTACTCCCCAAGAAACTATTGCCAAGTGGGCACACACTCCACGATTCATTCGTGTTGCATAGTGCAGTGGGGAGCATATGGCCACGTAGCGGTCAAACGCCATGGCTGCCAAAAGGCAGCATTCACTGATAGCAAACAATGTAAAGAAAAACATCTGTGTGGCACAACCCTTCCAAGAGATTCCTCGGGCCTCGCTCACCAGGCTCTGCAGCATCTTGGGTATGACTGAGCAAGTGTAGCCGATCTCCAGGAAAGACAAGTTGGACAGGAAAAAGTACATGGGGGTGTGGAGGACTGGGTTGGTCCAGATAGCAAGGGCTATGAGAGCATTGCCTGTCAGTGATGCTAAGAACATGAGTAGGATGAGGGTAAATAGAAGGAAACACTGTTCAGTGACCTCAGAGAATTTGGCAAACGCAAAGTGTTTGACAGACATGCTGTTGTCCTGCCACATGGAACAGTTAAGACTCATGACCTGGGAAAGAGAAACACCAAAGTCACTACAAAGATTCCTTTGGATGAGGGAAATAAGTCATTATTATTTTTAGGAATTTTAGTAAATCAGAGAAATGAATTTCTTACCTGCATTATAAAATTCAAAAATTACACTCATCCCCATACCTTTTCAAACCAAATCCTATTCTGTGTTCACTATCTCAGTTGATTTGTCCAAATATAATCACCTTACCTGGTTCAGTCCCTTAGTTCATCTGTTTTCATGGTGAAGTGTTTCTCTGTTTCCTATCAGCAGAAAGAAAACATGTGATACACTATTAAATATTGTATCCAAAACACCTAACGCACTTTCTGGCATACAAAATACAATAAATGTTAACCTTAATTATGATATAATACTTTTAAACACTTTAGAAGTGCATATAATTTATGTAAATTAGTTATTAAAAATTATGGATAGGACTACCCATTGTTTTCTACTATTTCCCCATAGTCACTTCATCAAGGACTTAATGTTTAACTGGGTGATATCTTAACCCCTTAGAAACTGTTTTATCTTTTGACAGAATTACCATGTACAAGATAATTGTATGTCCATTCCCCAAAAATAAGAGCTATGTCAATGTCCTATGAAATAATTAATTTAAAACAACTTATGGCAATTTTGTGACAGGAGTACTAAGAAGCTGAGTTGTACTTCAGAGAAAGAAAAAATAACTAATTTAAATAATGACCTGAACTGACAAATTCTTTAGGTATTGGCTGTACATTTTTATACCTTAATTCACTGTCTTGCACAGCCCTCTTTTCTTAAGGCATCAGCTATGTTGCATACCTTTAATCATAACATTTGAGAGAAAAAAATAGATGATTTTTGCTTCCGATGAACCACTTCCTGATTTTCTCTGCACCAGCTCCTTATAACTTCCCAAATTCAGAGGATGTAAATCTGCCCCATCTTCACTCCTAAGACTGTGCTGAGAAGTCTTTGTTGCAGTCAGAGACAGTGTCTGATCTCAGGAAGACTGTGTGCCTCGTGAGAGTGCACCACATCTCTTCTAGCAATGCCCTCAGCTACACACGCACACACACACACACACACTCACTCACAGAAAGAGAAAGAGAGGCTGTGCTAGTTACATAAGGATTACATAATTCTTCCTAAAAAGCAATGGGATATGAATACGTCATACTTCAGTTCTCTCTGTGTTTTGAATCCCTATCCTGCCACACTCCTCCCTAGAGACTTACATTGTCTTCTCACTGGAGAATATCAGGAAGCAGTTTGACTGAATCTCTCAACCACTTCCTGATTTTCATGGACAGGTCTGTCTCACTTGGGAAGCAAAAGTAGTAAATATAAAATGCAGATTAATCAACAGTTAAGTAAAATGAATAACCTGTATTAATTGCTATCACAGGCTGTGCACACAGTACAATATGAATTAAAGTGAAATGTGCTATTGCAACCAATTCTTTGATCACTCTAAATTGTTAAAATATTCAGATTTTAACTTTTGTATGAATTAAGCATAATAATCATCAAAAATAGTTAAAAAACTACACAAGCAACTATCATGTCACATTACGTTGATGAAGTTAATATTTATACTGATTATTATAAAAGATTCAAACTAATAAGTTATAATCTTCTAATCACAAATGAGTTTCACAAAGCATCCACTTTTTCCTATCAAAAGTAAACATAATAAAATAGAGAAGCAAAAGTATATATTAGGAAAGATAATGAATTCGGTAAGGTACCCAGTTTTAAAGAAAAGTGAGTATGGTAGTGAATATGTATCGTTTAAATGACATAAAGGAAAAGGAATAGGGAAGAGGAAAGTGTCATTTGGGTAGGAAACTACCCTTAGTATAACCCCCTTATAAAATAGGCACAACATCCTCTTTGGAATTTTTTATTGCCCTAATCTTATATTATCTGGCTTGCTCTTTTTAGTACCTTTGAACTAGAATCTGATTGCTTGAAAATGATTAAAATGTAGTTCTTACAGTTATCATTCTCTGGATTACATATAAAGCCAAGGGATTTTTATTAGGTTTATGGGGATAAGCAAGACAGCTATCTTCTCTAGCGTTCTCCACCTATTTAGTAACAGAATAATGAATTTACCTAGTGTGGCAAATGCATTCAGAAATAATCTATTTCTCAGCTTCTGTCGCAGCTTGGTGCATCCTACAAATCATTCTGACTGATAAACTGTAAATTGAAGTAGGTTGGGAGAGCTCCTTAAAGGGAAGTGGCATACCTTATTTTCACTCTTCATCCATTCAGCTGTGCTGGAACTCAATGTGATGTCTGAAGCGCTACTCGACAGCCTGCACAAGAAGGACAAGTGCCAAAGCTAAGGGATGTTGGAACAGAAAGCTAGAAGGAGGCTGCAATGCAGACAAACTGAACTTTTTTGGGTGAGAGATATAAACTTCCATTTTTTTAGAAAGGTACTGGTATTTTAGGATTTTCATTATGTGCCCCAGAGGCTAACCCTTACAGATTCAGGAATAACCTCTCAAGCAGATGATTCCATTAAGTTGAGAAAAACTACTGCAATAGTGCATACTCTCTATTCTCGACACATAAAGTTAGTTCTCCCTTTCAGTCAGCACCAAAGAGCACATGTACTTGCTGGGACATGATAAAACACATCCATTAATTTGCATAAAATTAAATAATTTACTCAAGCACTGAAGGAACACTAAAGGCCAGTAGCAAGTTGAATTAGTAATGGAAATTTTTGTTGATGAAGAAAAGATTGAAAGCAGAAGGATGAGAGAAGAAAGTAAAGATAAGTTTTCATAGCTACTAGATATGTTTGTGCAGTTGGTGCATTGTACAAAGTTGTGTAATTAAGAGATGCCTGGCTAAAAGAAGTGCTATCGTTGCCTTTTTTCTTCTAAAATACTCTGGTGCCTTTATCGATAAGTACAATCAGGTGTTGTATGTTTTATTGACCCCTTGTCCAGTGGGTAGTTTGCAAATATTTTCTCCCATTCTGTAGGTTGTCTCTGTTGATTGTAGAGCCAATTAACAATAGAGTCCATTAACATTTATTCAACATGATAATATATTAAAATATTTATGATAATAGGATAATTTTTAAATTAAATGAAAAGTATTATATTTGTTATTTTAAAAAAGATCAAATACATTACTAACTAACCAGTATGTATTTATTTTGTGGCATTGCTAGTTTGGACTTAACTTTTTTTGTTTATTTTAATTTTTTTATAACCTTTGTTTTATTGCAGCCTTTTGAAGAAAATGGGCCTAATTGGAGCATGGTAATATCTACTGGGTAAGCATTTGTGGACAAGTACACAGGTACAGCTTCTGCTGTTCAAAAGCATAAAATACTATTAATTCACTAGAGCTAGTTTTAAGTCCTTTAGAAATTTTGATATTCTGTTAAATTTATTTTGCTGCCAAAGCTAATGTGAAAACTTGTAAAGCTCTGTAGCTTCATGGTCTCTTGGAACATGCCACTGAGAAGGAAGAAATACCTGGCACACACGCTAACACTCTATCCTATGTTCACAGCAGACATAGTTAATCAATCCCAGCACTGGTGCTGAAGTGGGACATTCCTTCAGAATCCTCCCCATTTGGCAAAGGAGATGAAGATTCTTTGTCATTCCTTTCCTGGAATGCAAAGGATACAACCATTTTTACAAGCTGTGCAGTCAGTCTCTGCTACTTCCCAACATCAGTTTCAAGTTCTTCTCCTGGGAATTACCTCATGATTTCTAATTTTATTTGTTTCATTTTATTTTATTTAGTTTTTCAATCTTTGTGGGTACATAGTAGGTGTATATATTTATGGGGTGCATGAGAGGTTTTCATACAGTCATGCAATGTGAAATAATCACATCATGGAGAATGGGATATCTATTCCCTCAAGCATTTATCCTTTGAGTTACAAACAATCCAATTACACTCTTCAAGTTATTTAAAAATATACAATTAAGTTATTATTGACCATAGCCACCCTGTTGTGCTATAAAATAGTAAGTCTTATTCATTCTTTCTATTCTTTTGTACTCATTAACCATTCCTAGTTCCTCCACCATCCCCTGACACTTCTGAGCCTCTGGTAACTATTCTTCTATTCTCTATGTTCATGAGTTCAATTGTTTGGATTTTTAGATCCCACAAATAAGTGAGAACATGCAATGTTTGTCTTTCTGTGCCTGGCCTATTTCACTTAACATTATGATCTCCAGTTCCATCTATGTTGTTGCAAATAACTGGATTTCATTCTTTTTAGGTCTGAATAGAACTCCATTGTGTACATGTACCACATTTTCTTTATCCATTCATCTGTTGATGGACATTTCATTTGCTTCCAAATCTTAGTTATTGCAAACAGTGCTGCAACAAACATGGGAGTGCAGATATCTCTTTGCTATACCAATTTCCTTTCTTTGGGGTATATACCCAGCAGTGGTATTGCTGGATCATATGGTAGCTCAATTTTTAGTTTTTTTCAGAAACCTCCAAACCATTTTCCATAGTGCTTGTACTAATTTACATTCCCACCAACAGTGTACAAAAGGTTCTCTTTCTCCACATCCTCACCAGCATTTGTTATTGCCCGTCTTTCGGATATAAGCTATTTTAATTGGAGTGAGATGATATCTCATTGTAGTTTTGATTTGCATTTCTGTAATTGTCAACGATATTGGGCACCTTTCCATTTATCTGTTTGTTATTTGATCTTTTTCCCATTTTTTATTAGATTATTAGATTTTTTCCAGTAGAGTTGTTTGAGCTCCTTATATACTCTCATTATTAATCATTTGTCAGATGGAGAGTTTGCAAATATTTTCTCCCATTCTGTGGGATGTTTCTTCACTTTGTTGATTGTATCCCTTGCTGTGCAGAAGCCTTTTAGCTTTATGTGATCCCACTGGTCCATTTTTGCTTTGGTTTCCTGTGCTTGTCGGGGCATTGCTCAAGAAATTTTTGCCCATACCTATGTCCTAGAGATTTTCCCCAAAGTTTTCTTATAGTAGTTTCATAATTTGCAGTCTTAGATTTAAGTCTTTAATCCATTTTGTTTTGATTTTTTTATATGGTGAGAGACAGGGGTTTCGTTTCATTCTTCTGCCTATATATATCTAGTTTTCCCAGCAGCATTTATTGAAGAGACTGTCTTTTTCTCAGTATATGTCCTTGGAACTTTTGTTGAAAATGAGTTCACAGTAGGTGTATGGATTTGTTTCTAGGTTCTCTATTCTGTTCCCTTGGTCTATGTGTCTGTTTTACACCAGTGCCCTGCTGTTTTGGTTAGTATAGCTCTGTAGTATAATTTGAAGTCAGTTTCAGGTAATGTGATTCCTTCAGTTTTGATCTTTTTCCTTAGGACAGCTTTGGCTATTCTGGGCCTTTTGTGGTTCCACATACATTTTAGAATTGTATTTTCTATTTATGTGAAGAATGTCCTTGGTATTTTGATAGAGATTGCATTAAATCTGTAGATGTAGACTGCTTTGGGTAGTATGGACATTTTAACAATATTAACTCTTCCAATTCATGAACATGAATTTTTTTTCCATTTTTTGATGTCTTGTTCAATTTCCTTCATCAGTGTCTTATAGTTTTCATAATAGAGATCTTTCACTTCTTCAGTTAACTCCTAGGTATATAATTTTGTGTATTACTATGATAAGTGGGATTACTTTTTTATTTCTTTTTCACATTGTTCACTGTTGGCATATAGAAATGTTACTGATTTTTGTATGTTGATTATGTATCCTAAGACTTTATTGAATTTGTTTATCAGTTTTAGTGGTTTTCTTGTGGATTCTTTAGTTTTTTCCAAATATAAGATTATATTATCTGCAAACAAGGATAATTTGAGTTTTTCCCTTCCAGTTTGAATGCCCTTTATATCTTTCTCTTATCTGACTGCTGTAGCTTGAACTTCCAGTACTATGTTGAATAACACTGGTGACAGTGAGCATCCTTCTCATGCTTCTGATCTTACAGGAAAGGCTTTCAGTTTTTCCCCATTCAGTATAATACCAGCTGTCTGTCATATATGGCTTTTGTTATGTTGAGGTGTGTTCCTTCTATACCCAGTTGTTTGGGAGTTTTTACTATGAAGGGGTGTTGAATTTTATCAAATGTTTTATCAGCATCAATTGAAAGTAAGCATCATATAGATTTTTCCTTCATTCTGTTGATATGGTGTATTGTACTGATCGATTTGTGTATGTAGAACCATTCTTTCATCCCAGGGATAATTCCCATTTGGTCATGATGGATGATCTTTCCAATGTATTGTTGAATTTGGTTTGCTAGTATTTGGTTGAGAATTTTTCCATCAATATTAATCTGAGATATTGGCCTGTAGTTTTCTTTTTTTTTTTCATGTGTCTTTGTCTGACTTCGATATCAGGGTAATACTAGCCTCAAATAATTAGTATGGAAGTATTCCCTCCTCTGTTTCTTTTTTTTTTATTTTTTATTATTATACTTTAAGTTCTAGGGTACATGTGCATAACGTGCAGGTTTGTTACATATGTATACTTGTGCCATGTTGGTGTGCTGCACCCATCAACTCGTCAGCACCCATCAACTCGTCATTTACATCAGGTATTACTCCCATTGCAATCCCTCCCCCTTTCCCCCTCCCAATGATAGGCCCCGGTGTGTGATGTTCCCCTTCCTGAGGCCAAGTGATCTCATTGTTCAGTTCTCACCTATGAGTGAGAACATGTGGTGTTTGGTTTTCTGTTCTTGTGATAGTTTGCTAAGGATGGTTTCCACCTGCATCCATGTCCCTACAAAGGACACAAACTCATCCTTTTTTATGGCTGCATAGTATTCCATGGTGTATATGTGCCACATTTTCTTAATCCAGTCTGTCACTGATGGACATTTGGGTTGATTCCAAGTCTTTGCTATTGTGAATAGTGCCGCAATAAACATACGTGTGCATGTGTCTTTATAGCAGCATGATTTATGATCCTTTGGGTATATACCCAGTAATGGGATGGCTGGGTCATATGGTACATCTAGTTCTAGATCCTTGAGGAATCGCCATACTGTTTTCCATAATGGTTGAACTAGTTTATAATCCCATCAACAGTGTAAAAGTGTTCCTATTTCTCCACATCCTCTCCAACACCTGTTGTTTCCTGACTTTTGAATGATTGTCATTCTAACTGGTGTAAGATGGTATCTCATTGTGGTTTTGATTTGCATTTCTCTGATGGCCAGTGATGATGAGCATTTTTTCATGTGTCTGTTGGCTGTATGAATGTCTTCTATTGAGAAATGTCTGTTCATATCCTTTGCCCACATTTTGATGGGGTTGTTTTTTTCTTGTAAATTTGTTTGAGTTCTTTGTAGGTTCTGGATATTAGCCCTTTGTCGGATGAGTAGATTGCAAAAATTTTCTCCCATTCTGTAGGTTGCCTGTTCACTCTGATCGTAGTTTCTTTTGCTGTGCAGAAGCTCTTTAGTTTAATTAGATCCCATTTGTCAATTTTGGCTTTTGCTGCCGTTGCTTTTGGTGTTTTAGATATGAAGTCCTTGCCCATGTCTATGTCCTGAATGGTACTACCTAGGTTTTCTTCTAGGGTTTTTATGGTATTAGGTCTAATATTTAAGTCTCTAATCCATCTTGAATTAATTTTCGTATAAGGAGTAAGGAAAATATCCAGTTTCAGCTTTCTACTTATGGCTAGCCAATTTTCCCAGCACCATTTATTAAATAGGGAATCCTTTCTCCATTTCTTGTTTCTCTCAGGTTTGTCAAAGATCAGATGGCTGTAGATGTGTGGTATTATTTCTGAGGACTCTGTTCTGTTCCATTGGTCTATATCTCTGTTTTGGTACCAGTACCATGCTGTTTTGGTTACTGTAGCCTTGTAGTATAGTTTGAAGTCAGGTAGCGTGATGCCTCCAGCTTTGTTCTTTTGACTTAGGAATGTCTTGGCAATGCGGGCTCTTTTTTGGTTCCATATGAACTTTAAAGCAGTTTTTTCCAATTCTGTGAAGAAACTCATTGGTAGCTTGATGGGGATGGCATTGAATCTATAAATTACCTTGGGCAGTATGGTCATTTTTACGATATTGATTCTTCCTATCCATGAGCATGGTATGTTCTTCCATTTGTTTGTGTCCTCTTTGATTTCACTGAGCAGTGGTTTGTAGTTCTCCTTGAAGAGGTCCTTGACATCTCTTGTAAGTTGGATTCCTTGGTATTTTATTCTCTTTGAAGCAATTGTGAATGGAAGTTCATTCATGATTTGGCTCTCTGTTTGTCTGTTACTGGTGTATAAGAATGCTTGTGATTTTTGCACATTAATTTTGTATACTGAGACTTTGCTGAAGTTGCTTATCAGCTTAAGGAGATTTTGGGCTGAGACAATGGGGTTTTCTAAATATACAATCATGTCATCTGCAAACAGGGACAATTTGACTTCTTCTTTTCCTAACTGAATACCCTTGATTTCTTTCTCTTGCCTGATTGCCCTAGCCAGAACTTCCAACACTATGTTGAATAGGAGTGGTGAGAGAGGGCATCCCTGTCTTGTGCCAGTTTTCAAAGGGAATTTTTCCAGTTTTTGCCCATTCAGTATGATATTGGCTGTGGGTTTGTCATAAATAGCTCTTATTATTTTGAGGTACATTCCATCAATACCGAATTTATTGAGCGTCTTTAGCATGAAGGGCTGTTGAATTTTGTCAAAGGCCTTTTGTGCATCTGTTGAGATAATCATGTGGTTCTTGTCTTTGGTTCTGTTTATATGCTGGATTACGTTTATTGATTTGCGAATGTTGAAACAGCCTTGCATCCCAGGGATGAAGCCCACTTGATCATGTTGGATAAGCTTTTTGATGTGCTGCTGAATCCGGTTTGCCAGTATTTTATTGAGGATTTTTGCATCGATGTTCATCAGGGATATTGGTCTAAAATTCTCTTTTTTTGTTGTGTCTCTGCCAGGCTTTGGTATCAGGATGATGTTGGCCTCATAAAATGAGTTAGGGAGGATTCCCTCTTTTTCTATTGATTGGGATAGTTTCAGAAGGAATGGTACCAGCTCCTCCTTGTACCTCTGGTAGAATTCAGCTGTGAATCCATCTGGTCCTGGACTTTTTTTGGTGGGTAGGCTATTAATTGTTGCCTCAATTTCAGAGCCTGCTATTGGTCTATTCAGGGATTCAACTTCTTCCTGGTTTAGTCTTGGAAGAGTGTAAGTGTCCAGGAAATTATCCATTTCTTCTAGATTTTCTAGTTGATTTGCGTAGAGGTGTTTATAGTATTCTCTGATGGTAGTTTGTATTTCTGTGGGGTCGGTGGTGATATCCCCTTTATCATTTTTTATTGAATCTATTTGATTCTTCTCTCTTTTCTTCTTTATTAGTCTTGCTAGTGGTCTGTCAATTTTGTTGATCTTTTCAAAAAACCAACTCCTGGATTCATTGATTTTTTGGAGGGTTTTTTGTGTCTCTATCTCCTTCAGTTCTGCTCTGATCTTAGTTATTTCTTGCCTTCTGCTAGCTTTTGAATGTATTTGCTCTTCTTTTAATTGTGATGTTAGAGTGTCAATTTTAGATCTTTCCAGCTTTCTCTTGTGGGCATTTAGTGCTATAAATTTCCCTCTACACACTGCTTTAAATGTGTCCCAGAGATTCTGAAAAAATGCTCATCATCACTGGCCACAGAGAAATGCAAATCAAAACCACAATGAGATACCATCTCACACCAGTTAGAATGGCAATCATTCAAAAGTCAGGAAACAACAGGTGCTGGAGAAGATGTGGAGAAAAGGATGAGTTTGTGTCCTTTGTAGGGACATGGATGCAGCTGGAAACCATCATTCTTAGCAAACTATCACAAGAACAGAAAACCAAACACCACATGTTCTCACTCATAGGTGAGAACTGAACAATGAGATCACTTGGACTCAGGAAGGGGAACATCACACACCAGGGCCTATCATGGGGAGGGGGGAGGGGGGAGGGATTGCATTGGGAGTTATACCTGATGTAAATGACGAGTTGATGGGTGCTGACGAGTTGATGGGTGCAGCACGCCAACATGGCACAAGTATACATATGTAACAAACCTGCACGTTATGCACATGTACCCTAGAACTTAAAGTATAATAATAATAAAAAAAATAAAAATTAAAAATTAAAAAAAAAAAGAAAATGTGGCACATATACACCATGGAATACTATGCAGCCATAAAAAAGGATGAGTTTGTGTCCTTTGTAGGGACATGGATGCAGCTGGAAATCATCATTCTTAGCAAACTATCACAAGAACAGAAAACCAAACACCGCATGTTCTCACTCATAGGTGGGAACTGAACAATGAGATCACTTGGACTTGGGAAGGGGAACATCACACACCGGGGCCTATCACGGGGTGGGGGGAGGGGGGAGGGACTGCATTGGGAGTTATACCTGATGTAAATGACGAGTTGATGGGTGCTGACGAGTTGATGGGTGCAGCACACCAACATGGCACAAGTATACATATATAACAAACCCGCACGTTATGCACATGTACCCTAGAACTTAAAGTATAATAATAATAATAAATAAATTAAAAAAATAAAAAAAAGAAATTTCTAGAACTTCATATACATGCAACCATGAAGTCTATAGTCTTTGGGGATCAATTTCTTTCACTTAGCAGGACATTTATTAGATTCATTCATGTTGTTGTATATATTAATATTTAATTCAATTTTCTTGCCGAGCATTGCTGAAATTCCGGCTTATCTATTGGTTTATCCATTCACCAGTTGATATGGCTATTTCCAGTGTGAGCCTGTATAAATGAAATCACCATGAACATTTGAGTGTAAGTCATTGGGTGGACTTATGCTTTCCTTTTTCTTGGATAAATATCTAAGTATGGAAATGCTGGATCATATAATAAATATTGTTTAACTATATGAGAAATCTCCATACTGTTTTGCAAATATACTGTAATATTTTTGCCTCCCTACCATCAGTGTTTCAGATTTCCAGTTGCTACATATTCTTGCCAATATGCAGTACTGTCATGAGTCTTTTTAACTTTAATCATTCTATCTGATATGTAATGGCATCTTACTGTGTTTTAATTTGCATGTCTTTGATGTCTAATGATGTCTTTTTAATTTTAAAGAAATTAAGTATTTTGTGTTTATTTTAGATTTACAGAGAAGTTGTAAGGATATTATGGAGAGATTTTATCTTTCATCTAGTTTCCCCTAATGTTAGCATCCAACAAAGCCATCGTATATTTGTTACAACTAAGAATATTATATAACACAACTAAGTTATATTCTAATTAGTAAACAACAGATGGATATCTGTATCTGGATGTCACCAGTTTTTCCACTAATATCCTTTATTCTGTCCCATGATCCAATTCAGGATACTGCTTATTAGCTAAGTATTTTTTATGTTATTGTAAATGAAAAGATTTTTAAATTATCTAATTATTTATTCCTAGAATATAGGCAAAATTGAATTATTTAATGTTTTATTTCAGTTTTAGGAGTACAGGTGGTTTTGATTATATGGATAAGTTCTTTAGTGGTGATTTCTGAGATTTTAGTGCACCTGTCACCTAAGCAATATACACTGTACCCAATGTGTAGCCTTTTATCCATCACCCCCTTTCCAACCTTCCCCAGTGAGTCCCCAAAGCCCATTGTATCATTCTTATGCTTTGCATCCTCATAGCTTATCTCCCACTTGTAACTGAGAATATACGATATTTGGTTTTCCATTCTTGAGGTACTTTACTAAGAATAATGGTCTCCAACTCCATCCAGGTTACTGCAAGACATTATTTTGTTCCTTTTTATGGTTAAGTAGTATTCCATAGTGTATATATACCACCTTTTCTTTGTCCACTCATGATTGATGGGAATTTAGGTTGGTTTCATAACTTTGCAATTACGAATCGTGCTGCTATAAACATGCATGTGCATGTGTCTTTTTTGTATAATGACTTCTTTTCCTTTTGGTAGATACCAAGTAGTGAGACTGCTGGATCAAATGATAAATATATTTTTAGTTCTTTGAGAAACCTCAATACTGTTTTCCACAGAAGTTGTACTAATTTACATTCTCACCACTACCATAAAAATATTCCCCTTTTTACCACATCCATGCCAACATCTATTGTTTTTGGATTTTTTAATTATGTTCATTCTTGCAGGAGTAAGGTGGGATCTCATTGTGGTTTTAATTTGCAGAAAAAATTGATTTTTGCATATAGGGCTGAGTTGTTTGGACTTGCTAAAATCGTGTATTAATTATAATAATTTTGTAGGTTTCTTAGAATTTTCTATATACATGATCATGCCATTTACAAATTAGAAACATTTTACTCTTCTTTTCCTATCTATAGGTCTTTTGCTTTGTTTTCCTGCCTTATTGGACTGGTTAGGATATCCGGAGCAGGGTTAAACAAAAATGGTGACAGTAGACATCTTTGCTTTGGGGCTAATATTAGGAAGAAAGGATTGAGCCTTTCATCACTGATTATGACATTAGGAGGCAGGTTTTCTGTTAATGTCCTTAACCACATCAAGGAAATTTCTTTCTATTCCTATTTTGCTGAGATATTTTATTATGAAATGGTGTTGGATTTTGACAAATGCTTTTTCATGATCATAGGACTTTCATTCTTTGTTACATTAATTTAGTGAATTACACTGTTTAATTTGTAGATGATGTCTACGGCCATACCAACCTGAATGCACCCAATCTCTTCTAATTTGTAGATGATAAACCAACCTTACTTTCCAATAATAAAACCCAACTTGGAAGCTGTATTATCTTTTTATGTATTTTTTTCACTTGCTAACATTTTGTATAGAGTTTTGAGTCTATGTTCATGGGAGATATTGGTCTGTTGTTCTCTATTCTTTTCTTTGCCAGGTTTTTGAATCACGGTAATGCTGGCCTCATGAAATGAGGCCCACATGATTTGACCATACTTCTGACTGCATCTCAAATACTAGAGCCATACTGGCCTTCTTGCGGTTCCCAGAACACACAGGCACTGTTCCTGCCCTAGTGCATTTGCACTGGAGGATCCTCCTGCCTTGAAATAATTTTCTCCATTTTCTAATTTGAGTCCTAATTTGAGTTTATTATAAATGCTCCTGTCAGCTGAGTTTAAGAAATACATCTGTACACATTCTTGTGAACACCTGAATTTATCAGTTTGTTTTAGCTTAGGCATCCTGGCAGGTATACAGTGGTATTAAACTGTGGGCTGAATTTGCATTTCCATGATGACTAATGTAGTTGAAGTTTACTTTGTATTTTGATTGGTCATTTGAATGTCACTTTTTGGGAAGTACCTGTTGAAGACTTTAAAATATATTTTTAATTAAGATATGTGTCTTTTCCTTCTTGATTTGCAGGTATTTATATGTTCAGGTTTAACCTTAGAAGTTAAAATTATTATAACTTTCTCACACTCACAAGACATTAAATAAGTAAAAAGGCAAACTATAGATTGTATACTTTCTGTATAACAGAAATTTCTAATATTAACGAAGTTCAGTTTATCAATCATTTTCTTTATACTTAGTGCTATGTTAGCATTATTTATAAAAACTTTGCCAATTCTAAAATCATGAAGATATTCTGCAATGTTATTTTCCAGACTGTTTCCACACTTATATTTGCAATCTAAAAAAAAGTTTAGAGATAAATGCCAATATTAATTTTATATGAATATTCAATAGACAAAGCACTATTTATTTTTAAAAGACTGCCCTTTCCCCACTTCTTTTCACTGTCACTTTTTAAAAAATCTAGTGTCCAGATTCATGTGGACATGTTTATGGATTCTTGATTGTATTTTATTATTCTTTTTGTTTATTTTTATACCCATAATACATTATCTAATTGTTGTGTTTTTATAATAATTCTTGG
Organism: Rhinopithecus roxellana; assembly: GCF_007565055.1. NCBI lineage: Eukaryota > Metazoa > Chordata > Mammalia > Primates > Cercopithecidae > Rhinopithecus > Rhinopithecus roxellana. The sequence goes on along the minus strand of NC_044552.1, from coordinate 22,482,619 downwards.
TATCATGTATTGCAAATCCTACAAATTTATTCAGAAGGGAAAAATTACAGACCCATTTCTTTCATGAATATAATGCAAAATCCTAAGCAAATGTTTAGCATCTTGATCTAGCAATATATCAAAAAGAAAATCAATCATGAACAAGTTAATTTTATTCCAGGAATTTGAGGTCTGTTAAATGTTAAAAGTAGATCAATGGAGTAACTATATTAACATAATAAAAAGAAAAATCATATGATTATTTCAGTATATTCAGAAGAAGCCTCTGACAAAATGCAACATCAATGTAAGTGATCATCAATTAATGAATAGATAAAGAAAATGTGGTATAGATACACAACGGAATACTACTAAGCCTTGAAAAAGAATACAGTCCTGTCATTTGCAGCAACATGAATAAACCTGAAGGACATTAATTGAAATAAGGCAGGCACAGAAAGACAAACACTGCATGATTTTACTTATACGTAGAATCTAAAAAAGTTGAATTCATGAAAACATAGAGTAGAGTGGTAGTTACCATGAGGTTGGGTAAAGTAAAGGTGCATGTGTGGATGGACTGGAGAGATGTTGATCAAAGAACACAAAATTTTAGTTAGGAGGAATAAGTTTAAGAGATTTACTGTATATCATAGTGACTACAGTTAAAGACAATATATTGTATTCTTGAAAATTTCTTAGGAGTAGATTTTAAGTGTTCGCACCACAAAAAAAAAAAAAAAAGGCTATAGCATGAAATAGCCATTCCACAATGTATACATACATCAAAGTGTCCTATTTTACAATATGTAAATATTTACAAACTTTATGAATTAGAAATATATTTTAAGTTTAAAAAGTCATGTTCAAATAAAAACACACATAGCATACTAACAATAGATGATAGATGGTGACTTCCTTAATATGATAAAATGTAGGTATAAAAGTCCTAAAACAAACATCATCCCGGAAATTGGGAACTAGACAAGATAGCCACTTATGTCTAACAATAATCAACATCACTTCAAAGAACAAACATTTTAATTAAAATATATCAGGGTTATAGTACCAAGCAATGGAGCCAAAAATACTTGTCCCATACATGCAATAATAGTAGTCAAAATATTTATCATTCCTATACTTCTTATACACTGAAAAACCCAACGGATGCCTAATCAATCAGAAAAGACTCTGCCTAACAAGTAAGGCCTCACCTTTCTTGTTGGTTGAATGTCAGGTCTGTCAAAAGGGATTGAACTCCATTTTTTCTCTTTAATTCTGTCAAACAACTTAGCTGACTATCAATCTAAGGATAAATGATTCATTTCACTTAACCATCAACATTTATTTTAAGAAAGATGAAATCTAAAAGAGATCAGTGTATTTGGAAAACCTAACATTAATCACAAAAGCTGTTCCCCACCTGTTCTACCAAACCACAAACCCTGTAAAATACGGAAATGCTTGAGGAAAATGGATACTGATGTTCTCCTAGAGTTGTGACTATGATATTTATGTTATTTGAAACCTAATTTTCCAACTCCTATATATCCTTCTGAAATACTAGACACACATAAATGTATTTATATATTTACATATGTTATATATGTGTGTATATATAGGCTGGTATATATATACACACAAAACAAGAATATTTGTATTTTCATAGTGTTAAAATGTGTGCAGTTCGTAATAGAAGAGGAAGAAGTCAATTGTACATATATTGCATATATGTATAATGTATTTATATATATTCTTTAAAGATGGTAGACACTTTATCACATCTGTAAGCTCTTCATTTTCCATACTCTGTGGGAAGAAGTGAACTATGTATCCACTGCCCAAATATCTGTAAAGGGCAAGTATATGTCACCATTAATAAAATGACCATTGGATTACAATCTTTGAGGGTGGGTGCTTTTTGACGTTTTTCTACTGTAAATTCACACAAATGAATGTCCCATCTGTTTTTTTCTTTTCTATTCGGAATGATGAACACCATAATCTCCACAAGATGATAATAAATGATAAAAATATAATGAGATATATTGCTAGGAGAAATGTTCTTTCAGGTATTTTTTTAAAGACAAGGTCTTTGTCTCTCACCCAGGCTGGGGTGCAGTGGCATGATCATGGTTAACTGCAGCCTCAACCACTTGGGCTTAAGGGATCCTCCTGCCTCAGCCTCCCAAGTAACTGCGACTACAGGCATGCACCACAATGCCTGCTAATTTTTTATTTTTTGTAGACATGGGGGTCCTACTATGTTGCCCAAACTGGTCTCAAACTCCTGGCTTTAAGCAATCCTCCTGCCTTGGCCTCCCAAAGTAATTGAGATTACAGGCATGAGCCACCATGTCAGGCCAAGAGTTTTTTATTATGTCAAAACCAGACACCTTAAATGAGTTGTAGGCCTTTCATCCACCAACCATTACATAATGATGTAGAGTCTCTGAAATAGGGTATTGGGGATACATATCCTGTATACAGGAAGAAGGTCAGAAACTACTGGATTTCTTGTCTTTCAGTTTGAAAAGAATTGCTATTTTCCATTTGGCCTGCTGGGAATAGCTATTATAATGCTCATTAAGATTATTGAGCACCAACAATAAAATGCGTACTGATTGGGCAGCAATATGTTTTTAAATCAAAGTCCATTACTGAGAGACATGTGCGTCCTCCATATGTTAACCACTGAGAAAAACTTCTGTAGAATGAGGTGTAGATATAAAGGAATACACTAAAAGGGATGGTTAGGATTACCTAAGAGAATAAGTAGGCACAGTCATTGCACAGAACTTTCTATATTTGCACTCCTTTTTCTCCCGAGCAGCGTAGATGACTACAGCATGCATTTGGCTCACTGAGAATATACCATCCTAATACTAAAATAAAATTAGATAAAATAAAATTAGATAAGACAACTATGCTTACAATATCCAATAGAAAGAATATGCAAGGAGAAAATGAAGTTTCTCTTGATTATTTCTGGGTGCATTCTAATGTTGTGGCGTGATTTAGTCATTTTCCTTCTTTCTAAACAAGTCTTATGATTATTTTCTTAATCATTAGTTTTAAAGTGCTAGGTGATAAAAAATTTCATTTTGGTTAATTTTAAAATCCATTAGGAAAAACAACATATATTAATAAAAATGTAACATTTTGTTAAAATCTATGGGCATTCATTATTTTTAGAACTCTGTTTCATTATTTCTGGGGAAGGATAATAAATAATTTTCTTGCTATGAAATACACAGATAACAATAGTCACAATCAGCCACTGTTATTTGGGGATGGGAGGAATAATGGAAGATTGCAGTTGGCAATTGACAGTTGACCATTGGCATTCTGGGAGTGTGGAATTTGAATTGTAAGAGGACGGCATTCTCCTAAGCCACGTTCTGACCTTGCTCTTGTTCTCTTCCTAGTAGCTTCTTCACTGCTCCCTTAACATCCTTATTTCTCAAGGTATAGATGAGGGGATTGAGCATTGGAGTTATGAGTCCATAGAAAAGTGCAAGAAGCTTGCCCTTCAATTTGGCTGTGTTGCTCTTAGGTGCCATATATGCATAACCACTAATGGCAGAGACATAGAACATAATAACCACCAGCAGATGAGACCCACATGTATTGAAGGCCTTCTTGCGACCCTCAAAAGATTGGATGCTTACTACTGCTTTGACAATGTTGATGTAAGAAAACAGAATTAATCCAACTGGGATGACCTTTATGACCACCACAGCTGCATACATCTCCACTTCATTGATCCATGTATCAACACATGATAACTGAAGCATGGCAGGTACCTCACAGAAGAAATTCTCCACTTGGTATTGACCACAGCGAGATAACAAGAAAGTCAGCACTGTTTGCACCAAGGAGTTGCTGAAACCTGTTACCCAAGCCACTGCTGCCAATTGCTGGCATAGCCGAGAATGCATGATAACCATGTAATGGAGTGGCTGGCAGATTGCTATATAACGATCAAAGGCCATTACTGAGAGAAGTACACATTCAGTGGATCCTAGACCAAGGAAGATGAAGAGTTGAGCTATGCATCCTATGAAGCTAATGTCTCTCTGGTGGCTCCGTATATTTATCAGCATCTGGGGAACAGTGGAAGTTGTATAGCAGAGGTCCAAAAAGGAGAGATTGGCCAGAAAGAAATACATGGGTGTATGGAGTATGGGATCAAGGCAGGATAAGATAATGATGGCTGAATTCCCAACGAGGGTCATTATGTAGAAGATGGAGATGACCACAAAAAGAGCCATTTCTAGTCTGGGCCATTCAGAGAAGCCCACCAGAATAAAGCCATTGTTGTAATAAAAGGTGTTATTGAATCTTCTCATTGCTGTGACACTATATGCTGGTAATACCAAAGCCAGAATTTTAGAAGCCTGATTATCTTGTGCTTAGAACTAAATGTTAGCTCATAAATCTGCATGCAATAGAGAAACTGCATAAAAGAAAACAAATTCATTAGTGTGTTTCCTCTTATTACCTCAGTAAGAAAAATGAATTTTTAACAATTATATATCTATATTTTAGCAATCATATTTTAATCCACGATTTTAACTTAGTAAACTCAGAGTTTACTAAGTTTTATTTAGGAGTTTACTAAGAGTTTACTAAGTAAAGAGGTTTTCAAGAATACAGATAGTAAAGACTTATTACAAAATGTTTGTTATAAAAAGGTATTGGATCTATGAAGATTAAGGAAAATGGAGACTTCATTGGAGCTCCATTAAATCTCTAATTTACTCAATATGTTTCTTAACCATTCAATTTAATTTATCTTCTTGCTGCTTTTTAGTGCATTTCTATTATAGAATATGGAAATTGCCACTGATGAAAGATACTATGGGTTAGGGAAGGTAAATTCTCCTTTCTGCTTATTGTAATTAATATGAATAAAACTCCAAGGACTGAAGGCAATACACTCATTAAATTAATTTAGTATTGTATTTAGTCAAGACATTAGTAAGAGTTAACATGACTAGGACTAACATTCATTTATTTTGCTTATGTCAAAAACATTTATATTTATATTAAATAATGTATACTTACGAAATGGGAAATGTTCCCTTGTACCCCTCACAGGGCGTGCGATGGAGTGTGGCTCGCTTCTTCAGTGTCCTGCTGCTCAAACTTCTAGGGGAGCTTACAGATGGGCAGGCTGTGGGGCTCCAACCCGACGGCAGTGTCTCGGAGCGAATGTTTAAGCTGAAACCCCAGTGGACCTGTGTTACAGGGTGCTCTTTCAGTTTGCCATCTATAGGCAGCTTGCGTTAGTCACCTCAATTAGACGCTCTATCTTGTGGCAAGGACAGAGGGCTTTCTGTATCCCAGGTTCTTGCCTTGGTGTACCGAAAGAATCGGATCACACGTGGGCTTGGAGAAGGAGTGTCAAGTTTTATTGAGAGGAAGTAGCTCTCAATAAATGGAGCCGGAAGAGAGACGGTCTTCCCCTGGAGTTGGGCTGCTCAGCGGCCCGATCTCCTCTGGCTGCCCTGGCCAAACTCCGCCTCATCCCGCTGATCTGCTGGCGTCTGTCGGTACGCTCTTCCGCCAGCGTGCTCCCCTCGGCGTCCTCTCGACGCCCAGTTGCTTACCCGCTACTCTCGCCACCCAGCAGCTTCTGTCTTCTTCCGCTGATGTGCTCCTCTGACGTGTGGCTCCCTGTGTGTCTGGCCGCTAGGGTCTCAGGTTTTTATAGACCCAAGATGGGGCATGGTGGGCCAGGGTGGTCTTGGAAAATGCAACATTTGAGGACGAAAGCAGGAGCGTCTGTCCTCACCTAGGTCCACTGGAGTGGAGCCCTGCCTTTCTCTACCCAGTACTTCCCTGCCATATCACTTATGTCAACATGAACTACAAAAATGTTTGTGGTTTCTACGGATGCTCTCACTATTTCTTATTTAGCCACATATCCATGAAGAAAGAGTATCAAAACAGGCTTTCCTATAATCTTCGATATCACATAATCCTCTGTTTTCTGGGATAATATGCCTACACAATGGATGTTATATAGCAAAGTGGAAAAAACTGCGAAGCGTACCTAAGAAAATCTCTGGTGTTTGTCTTAGATGTGGTCATTGTCACATATATGATCATGCACACATACACATACATATCAATATACACACATTATCTGCATTCTTCATTTTCATTACGTGTAAAACATATATATAATTTCAGTGAGAATGTTTTATTGAAGCTTTGAACTATGTACAACGTGTCACATAAATATAAGTATTACTATTAAAGTAGTAATAATTATTCATAAAATGATTCTCAGTGAAGGTCTTTTATAAGCAATTTACATATAGCATTTCATTTCATTTTTAAATAATTTTATTTATTTTCAATATAAAGTTGTAATTCTTTTTATTCACCTTTTATTGCAAATTTTTGGACAGTTTTAAGTGAATTCATTCAGGTTTTTACTATTTTTAAACTGATAGATAAAATTGTATGCATTTATGAAAAACATGATATTTTGAAGTATGTATACATTGTGGAATGACTAAATCTAGCTAATGAACATATGCATTACCTTACATGGTTACCATTCTTGTGTTGAGAATGCTTAGCATCCACTCTGTCAGCATTTTTCAAAAATACGGTATATTGCTATTAACTATAGTCACCATATTATACAATAGATCTCTTTAACTTATTCCTCCTGTTTAACTGAAATTTTGTATTCACTGACCAACATCCCTCAGGTCCCCCTTGCCACCCACCAGCCCCTGGTAACTACCATTCTATGAGATCAACTTTTTAGCTTCTACCTATGAGTCAGATTATGCAGAAATTGTCTTTTAATGCCTGATTTACTTCATTTAATTCTCACAAATTAACTAATCATATCCATTTTACAGACAAGGACACTGAGTTTTAGAAAGTTTAAATAGTTTGCCTCCAATCACAGAGGTAGTAAATGGCAGAACAGGCGTCAGACTCCTGGTATACCTCAGAGTAAACTCTATGCTTTTAACTACTATTGCATGTAGCCACCAGGATTAATGAACAAGCCTGTGGCATGTGAATAGTTAAGAACTCACTCAGTAAAATGTTTTCTTTATGACATTAGATATTATCTGGTAAACAGAAAAATCTGTCATCTCCAGTTATCAGCAAGCCAGAAATTAAGGCCACTCTTCTGTCTCAACTTAGAGATAACAAAGCACATGAGGCAGAGCGGGACTGTGCCCTGGGGCAAAAGAAAGTAACCTGATTTACGAGCCAGCACAATTACATAATAAAACTAAATAGAAAGTAAAATTGCTGGAAGAATGAAACATTTCAACATAATTTATGAATAATTACTATCCTGAGATCCAATTATTTAAAAATTCTACGAAGTTCGTAAAATGAAGTTACTAAAGGCACAACACCAAAAAGATTACTATACAAATAATTCGCCGGGCACGGTGGCTCAAGCCTGTAATCCCAGCACTTTGGGAGGCCGAGACGGGCGGATCACGAGGTCAGGAGATCGAGACCATCCTGGCTAACCCAGTGAAACCCCGTCTCTACCAAAAAATCCAAAAAACTAGCCGGGCGAGGTGGCGGGCGCCTGTAGTCCCAGCTACTCGGGAGGCTGAGACAGGAGAATGGCGTGAACCCGAAAGGCGGAGCTTGCAGTGAGCCGAGATCTGGCCACTGCACTCCAGCCTGGGTGACAGAGCGAGACTCCGTCTCAAAAAAAAAAAAAAAAAAGACAAATAATTCAAAATAAAAAATGTTAAACACCACCAAGAGTTTAAAAATAAAAGGATACTATTTTAGAATGATAATATTTTACCTAGAAATTTCTTCTAAAGAAAATATTCTAGATATGTAATCTGATGCATATAAATATTTACATGCTAGGATATGCATGATTAGTATATTCACATTATTGAAAAATTACATAAAATAATCAATATTTTAGAATAGAGAATTGTTGATATTCTAAATATTTTAGAATAGAGAATTGTTGAATGTTTTGCTTATCAATAAAACTAATTTTAAATATGTAGTGCCTTTTCATGATTCTCACAATATCTTAGTACATGAAATAGGCATAATATAAAATATGAAGTTTTAAAAATATTGTTGAAATTTATGTAAATATAAGCTTATAAAAGCATGAACAAATACAACAAAAATGATAATTGGGATTATCTCTGGGTTTGACATCATTATTAATTTTCATTATATGACTGTAGTCTACTTTTCCAAACTTTATTCAGTAATTAGACATTATTTTTTACAATTAGTTAATATAGTAGTTCCCTCTTATCCTCAGGGGATACTTTCCAAGTCTCCTAGTGGATACCTGAAACCACATATAGTACCAAACCCTGTTTTTCCCTATACTGTACATGCATACTTTGATAACATTTAATTTATAAATTAGGCGCAGTAAGATATTAACAACAATAACTAACAATAAAATAAAACAATTACAAAAGTATACTATAATAAAAATTATGTGAATGTGCTCTCCCTCTCTTTCCCTCCCTCCCTCAAAATACCTTATTGCACTCTACTCACCTATTTTCAGACCATGGTTGATGGTGGGTAACTGAAACCACATAAAGTGAAAGTATGGATAAGGAGGAATTACTGTATATAATAGATGTTATTGAACATGGCACCTCCTCCAAGCATGATATTTCTTATTACTGAGTTCTTGTTATAGTGTTTCCATTCCCATACATTATATTTGCTCTTGTGCTTGAAATCTTCCCTCTCCAGACACGATTAAATCATTCCAACAGGCAGTTACTGAGACTGGCGCCTGCATATATTCCATTTATTTCATATCAGTTTTATGCCCTTGGGCAACTGACTCAAGTAACTGTCACATGGAGGTTGTTATAGGGATTCAATAAGTTGATGTAAAACAGCACATAATTGGACAAAAAAAAATTTTGATGCTAAATGGTTGCTTTGTTGTAATAATTATCTTTCTCTGATGGCTAATAATATTTTAGTTTAGTCATCTATTTATTTACAGTTAATCATATTCATAGTACAAATATGTAGAATTATTTGACAGATGGCAAGAAAAAATTGAAAGTTTAATTCCTTTGGGTTAATGTATTATCCTGTTAAAATTTGTACTGTTCTCTTATATACATCATTGACCATGCATATTGAGATGTGTTTGATATAAATATGAGAATTTTCTTATGGAAAGAATAGATCATTCTACAGTATATGAAAACTTTGATTCATAGGTGGTCATTTGGACAGTGCAGAAGAACTTCAGACCAGAGAAAGCATCAAAGGGGAGCAAGGCAATGAAAACAGAAATGAAATAACAAAAACCAGATTTCACCATGTTGTTAATGGCCAGATGTAACTTCTACCACTTTAAAGGATATCATTCACTACTGATTTCAGAGGAATAGAAATAAAGATAGAGAGAAGCATCCTAATCTTAATTTTGTTATCTGAAAAAAAAAAAAAAACTATAGGAATAGCTTTTATTATAAAAGGGCAGATTTCAAAGATTTGTCATCACATAGTCTAAGCAGAAGGAGTATTCATAAAATATTTTTATATCCTACTTCATCTAAACATATCTCACAACAATAATTCAAGATGTTTTTCTCATGTTTTCTTTAGTAGTATAAAACATCTTTTCTCTTATTTTCAATACAAGATGACATCATTGTGAGCAAAATGCATGATCAAATTGCTTTTGGAAAGTGTATCTCTTTGTACTGTGTATGCTACCTAACTGGTAAAACAGCAAACTCATTTGCAAAGTGCATGACAGCAAACTTTCTATACTCTTGTATGGTGCTGCCAAAATGAATTTATAGTACTTTTAAATCCATTGGTAATCATTTTCAAATTATATATACGCAGAAATGTGACTCCACAGTAAGTAGGGACTCATTCACTTTATTATTTATGTCTCTTCCCAAATGAATAAGCCAATTTTTAAAACCAAATCTACATTTGTGTTAGGGAAAAAAACTGGTTCAGCTTTAGAAGAACTACCCAGAATAATTTTCCTTGTCTTCAAGTTATCTATCCCATAATCAACAATCCTAGAAATTAGGAAAGAAAAATTACCTAAATTCAGTATCTTACTTATATTAAATTTAAACATGAGTATTCTTTTTTATTTTACTGTAAACAAATTTTATTCTTGATTAATTCATTTTTAAATCACATACCATGATAACATCTTTCTCTCCTAGTCACCTGTAGTCTCACCCTCCATAAGACAAACTCCTTTTTTGTCAAAATGACAATCCTCTAAGCAAAAGCTTCTGTCTCTAAGATACAGAAAAGCATAAAAAAAGTTAGAGTAATTTTACCTCTTTTAGAACAAGAGTTCCTTGTCCCCTGAAAGAAGTGTTTTCCAGGTTCTGTTGTGCCCCCTACCTCTTAGTTTTGCTAAGTTTTTCTACTTCTGAGGTAATGATTCATGCTCTGTAGTTCCTCCTAGGTCTCATCTTCTTTCTGTCTAAATCTCATCACAATATTGACTACTCATCTTTTGTGCTATATTTAAAAGAATGCAGGGATCCTAGAATCTTTTTCTCCTTGACTCCTCAGAGAATAGATCCACCTTAGAATGGAATATGCTAGAAATTTTTACCTTGGGGAGCCAATCTCCCAGTTGCAATTAAACAGAACTCAGAAATAGGAACTTTGGCCACAGGGAAAAATATAAAAAATAGCATCTTAAATTGTTTACAACATAAATGGATTCTATACAATTATTCCATTCAGCTTTCCTTCCTATAGAATAAATCCTGAATTTCAGATCTGTTTCTTCTCTAGGTTATTTTCTGCCTCTATTATTTATAATTAGATACTGAAACCAATTTGTGGCTTCATGGAAAATTCCAAATCCATTCAGAATGCTCTTAATCTCTATTTATTGAAATGTCTTTCTGATAAATCAGTATTTCTTTCAGGGCTTAGTGAGAATTGTGGGCAAAATGTACACTCTCTGGATTGAGTTTTGAATCCATAGTCCTTTTTGATAGAAATATACCCAACTCATGAATCTTAAAATGAATAGCTTTACTTTGTGCTAAGGATCTTTTATTAGATCTTAATATGAGTTACATCATTTAGGTTTTTTTCCAGTGCTTCATCAATGTAGTACACTGTTAAATTTTGGGAAATTTTTTCAAACCTCATAGTTGAGAAATGATGTCAGTGTTACTATATTTTGTATTTAGGTTATCATAAATGAGGTTTATATTCTTTTTTGTATGTTTCAATGCCATTTGCCTATTTATGAAATATCTGCCCATATTTGAAGACACCATTGCTCCCTTTACTGTTGGCTTATAAATCTTTCCTTTGCATATCTAAAAACTCTTTTACGGAGTTGGCCCTTTACCGTAATTTGTCAATTATAAATATGATTTTTGTGGCTATCATTTACGGTTCAATTTTGCTTAATATGTGTTTTCCACTGAAGTATAACATATACACCAAAATGTAAAAACTATAGAGTTCAATGAATTTTTTAAGTGGATGGAACCCTGTAAACAACACACAAAGAGAGAATATATCACCCAGATCATAAACTACTCCTTGTGCCTCCTCCCAATCACCATACCCTCAAACACTATTGAAAGCATAAATTATATTTACCTGTTTTTGAAATTTTGATAATTGAATTTATTTTTATGTATATATTAGTTTGTATCTGGTTTCCTTTGCTAAATGTTATGTCTTTGAGATTCGTCTATGTTTTTGCATGTGCCATTTTTCTCATATACTTCTACATTTATGAATATATCACAATTTGTTATTCTTACATTTGGATAATTTCAGTGGGAGGCTATTACAACTAGTGTTTATGTGTACGTTCTTGTAACATGCCTTTCAGTGAAGAAATGTATGAATTTTTTGGGCCTATAACTACAAGTTAAAATTTCGAGTTTAAAAGTATAGGGTATATTCCGTTTTAGTAGAAACTGCCAACATGTTTCCAAAGGGGCTGAAATGATTTATACCCCAACCAGCATGTATGAGCATTTATTTCCACCACAGCCTCTCACTTGGCAATGCCAACTTAAAAATATATATATACTTTCTGTTTGATATATAAGAGGTATCTCAATATATTTTCTTGATGACTATGAGGATAGACAACTTTTCAAGTCTATCTTGAAAAAATGAATGCTCAAGTCTTTTGTCCACTTTTTCTATGAGCTTTTTATCTTATTAACTTCTGAGAGATTTTTATATATTCTGGACATGAGTATTTATAAAATATATGCACCCCAAGTATCTTTTATGCTTTGGCTTATTGCTGTACTCTTTTTAATAATGTAATTACCTTTAATGGACATGTTTAAAAATATACAAATATATAGAGAGTAGTGCAATATACCTGACATATCCATCCAACAATAATGAATATGTGGCCCATTTTGCCTAATTTACATTCCCTATTACTCCCTCAATTGCTATTTTGAAGTAAGTCTCAACTATCAATTATTTCATCCATATATTTCAGTATTCATCTCTAAAATATAGTGATTCTTTATAAAAAAACATCATTTTGCAATACAAAAAAGATAATTCTTTATATCATCAAGTACCAAACTGTGTTTTTAGTAATTGTATTTTTTTTTAAAGGAGTTCTGCAAGTCCAATTTCAACATTTTCCTTTTTGGTTGGTGCTTTCTTTGTCTGATTATTGAAATCCTTCTCTACCTTAAGGCTATGAAGACATATTTCTCTATTTTGTACTAGAACTATTATTATTTGACCTTCACACTTGGATGTATAACCTGGTAGTAATTGATGTTTATGTATTATGTGGGGTAGGGGTCAATATTCATGTTTTCTACTCACTATCCAATTCACCCAACATCATTTATTGAAAATATCCTTTCCTTACTTAACTTCTGTATACCCTTATCATAAATCACATACATTTTTCCCATATACTTATGGGTCTGACTCTCAAGTCTCTACTCAGTTTTTCCTCTCCTGGCACCAATACCATATGGTCTTAATATATCTTCAAATAAGTCTGATATCTTGTAGTACAAGTCCTCCAGCTTAAATTTGATTCATCAAGTTTGCTTTAACCAATGTTTGTTCTTTGCATTTCTGTATGAATTTTTAAATCAGCTTAACAATTTTTTTAAAAACCTGTTAAAAATTTTTATTTGGCTTTTTCCCCCAGTGGAAAATCACTTGCTCACTTTTCAAATCTCAGCCAGTTCACAGACCCAGATTCTCTCTTGAAAAGAAAAGGACAGGTCCTCTTAAAGGCATTCTGCAATGTCATAGTAAATCTATTCGGTAGCATTTCATACAGTTTTCCTCTAACAGAGTTTAGGGCTACTTGTCAGACAATCCTACAGTGAAAAAATGGAAGTATCCACATCTGAATTTTGCCAAATTCTTTCTCTGCATCTATCAGGATAATCATATGGTTTTTATTCTTTGTTTTGTTAATGTGGTGTGTCACATTATTAATTTGCCTATGTTGAACTATTCGTTCATCTCTGGGATAGACCTCTTTCCTTTTAATATTCTGTTAAATTTAGTTTGCTAGTATTTTGTTAAGGATTTTTGTTTTTTGCATCTGTGTTAATTAGGGATATTGGCCTGTAATTTTCTTTTCTTGTAGTTTCTTTGTCTGGTGTTGGTATGAGGGTAATGTTAGCCATGTAAAATGAGTTTGGAAATGTTGTTTTTAGCATCCTCATCTGCTAGATATTCTGAGCATGATTTGATCTGCTCATTTGTAAGACACAATCAGTGGTAGACCTATTTGAACTGGAGGACTAAAGAAGTCACAGACTCTTCTTGCTTTCTGGACCCCACTAAAATACTGAGCTTTATGTGTTACACAGTAAACAAATCAGAGCCCAACATTCAAATTAGCTATATGTTGCCTCTAAATTCCAAAATAGCCAAACAAGCATTGTTCCTTTTTCAAATTTATGTGGTGCAAGATTCAGCAATTTTCACTTTACAATATTTTCTTAAATTAAAAATCCTTAACAAAATACTAGCAAATAAATTGTCTTCTGTAAAGTGAAAATTGCTGAATCTTGCACCACATAAACTGTTCTGAATCTTTATCACCTGGAACTGTATTAAGTTGAAGACCTGTGAATTTTCATTAGTCTTATTACCATGCACCCTTGTACATTGTCTTACCAAGTCATTACTGCAATTTCTACTTCTTGTGTACAAAAACGAATCATTGATGTCATCAATATATAGTATGGCATTCTGTAGGACAGCAAGATATCAAAGTTTTACAAGCCAGATGATAACAGAGAAACAGGTAATTTATATTACTCTGGAGTAAGATAGTGAACTTGTACTGAAAGAAAGCTTTTCCTACTGAGTCCTTTCCATTTGGAAGACAATAACATTTGTCTGCTTGATATCTAAATAGAGGGATTGGGAGTTACATTGATTTGTTCCATTAAAGAGACAATATCTGAAACAGCATCTGCAGTAAAATTATCATCTACTTAATTTTACAGTAACCCAAGTATTATTCTTTGAGCTCCATCTGTAGTAGATATTCATGGTGCTCAAAGATATTTCCATCTTCCCTCCTTTTCTTGGTCATATCTGAAGATTACACTTCTTCCTTCTGCTTCCAAGTTATGAGTAGTATTGTGGCAAGTTGGCCAACAAAATGTGTTAAATTATACATTTTGACCCTGGTAAAATAATTTAAGAGCAAATTTGCAAACTTCCATCCTCATTTCCTTTGCCACAGTGACTGTGGGTTAACATCCCGAGACTGAGGATCCATAAGTACAAAGAGGCCTAGAGTGCTGAGCTACTGCTTGGGTATTTGCTAGCACTCACTGAAGATTTTTAATGATTAAGACGTATATTAAGCCTCTTAGTCATTAACATTGTTACTGTAAGATCATCTAGCTTACCATTAATTATGCTACAGTCTATATTTTGCACAAGTCAAAAGGTGAATTAAACAGTGATGTGATATAAATTACTACCTGTGCATTTTCAAACCTTTAATGGTAGCACCAATGTCTGTGATTACCCTGAAGCTTTGATTTATTATTCTGTAAGTGTAGAGAGGAGAATTTTGAGGGACTTTCTCTTACCTTTCCTCCTTCTATTCAATAAGTAGATTTTGTTTTTCTTATTGCATACTTATAAAATTCCAAAGCTAGAGGCAGATTTGTAGGCATAATTGTTATAATGTCTCAGGTCTTTCCACAAGGGAACTAGCTCTTTTTCTATCCAACCAGACCTTGAACTGTTAACTGACTGCTATGGACTGCCTGTTTGTTTCCACCCAAAATTCATACGTTGACACCCTAACTTCCAAGTAGCAAGTGGGGCCTCTAGGAAGTTATTAGATTTAGATGAGGCCATGAGGATAAAGCCCCCATGATAGGATTAGTGCCATTATAAGAAAAGAAAGAGACTAGAGTTAGCTTTCTCTGCCACATAGGATATAATGAGAAGATAGTCTGCAAACTAGGCAGGGGGTCCTCATCAGACACTGAATCTTCCAGCACGCTGATCTTGGATTTCCCAATCTCCAGAACAATAAAAATTAAATTTATCTTGTTTAAGACACTGAGTCTATGGTATTTTTGTTATAGCAGCTTGAATTAACTAGGACACTGGCCTAGGTCTAAAAGTTAGTTATGGCAATGGCTCTTCAAGTGATAATTCAACATAATTCCCTATTCATCAAGTCTTAGTGGTTTTAATTTTATAGCTCAAATTAAACATTTACTGACCTTTCTCAGGCTTATGAACATCCTTATCAACTAACCACCACCATGGATTCCCACAGATGAATCATTTCTGATTTCTGTTAAACCCTTCTGATTTCTCCCCAGGCTTATTCCTTATCATGGCAAATTCACTCACCTTGCCTTTGTTAGATATGTGCTTTCATGTGGCCTCTACCATACAGTGTAGAATTGTCCCTATAGAAATCAAGAAGCCTATTTCTATGACATTTTCAACCACTTTCTTAGCTAATAAAAAATCTAGTAACTACATCTTTTTTTAAAATGTGAATGCTTCCCTCACTAATGTGCTTTAATGTTCTGGCAATGGGAGTATCATCTGGGCAATCCTGAGACATGAAAAGAAGTGAGTGAGAGGGTCAGATGTGTTAAATGTACTCCAAAATGTTTATCGTCATAAATCTCCAGATTTTTTCTAAAATACACTAATTATTTCATGGCATATTAACTTTGTTTAGTACTTCACTTAATAGAAGCTATTGGTTAGTTGAGTTTTTAAATTAACCCAATGAATAAACGGTCTTAGCTTCTCCCAGCTGTTTGAGCAGCACATACAATTAGAGTCTCTTTTAAGTGCTCTCATGTTGATAAATTGGGCTTAATCCACATTTGGTTCAGTCAAATGTTTTCTGTCTTCATGACAATCCATTCCAACATAATCCCCAAGATTTTTGTAGCTTAAAATCGCAAATTTTATAATTATTTTCTGTCTCCTGACACACAACCAGAGTCATCTCTCAGCATGCTCCAGGGAGACAGAAACATCCTACCTAGTTGTGTTGTGATTAGTCATGATAACTGATACCCTCTTTAAAGGTATTGCCTCAGATATCATCACAAAATCTTCAACCAAATCATGGTCATTTCACCAAAGAACTAGGGTGACCTGAGATGAAAACAAAGATTTTTTTGGAGGGGGGGGATTGATAGCACTCTAATTTATTTGAAACTATCTAGATATTCTCAACACTACAGGAACAAAGTTGGATGGGTATTTTGCCACAAGTGCAGCAGAAAAGTTAAGATAATTCACTCCAATGCACTACAAGCTTTCATAATGTGTGCTGAAATGTCCCTCTAAAGTTTGGGAGTGCCCTTAAAGGGCAGAAAGCTCGGGACAGGACTGGAAAGCAAATAGAAGTCCTCACTGACCCAAAAGGCTGGCAGCCAGACTATAAAGCAAAGAGCAATCTCCTATAGTCCAAAAGGCTGGTAGCCTCACTACTTATATGGACTCTCACCAGAATTCAGGCCCACCCTTCCTTCAAAATATTTGAAGCCAGTGGTTACCTGGATTTAACCAAATTTGCAACAGATTTAAGCTTAGCTACACAACAGACAATCTCATTTCCCCACACTCATACCCTGATAAATATGGAATGTGTCCTATCCTAGGGATAAATATTACCTATTATTTATTTCTCTCCCTACAATTATTTTTTACACAATGGTATAGACTGTTTGTGTCACTCCGAATTTATATGTTGAAGCCCTTACCCCAGTGTGATGATATTTGAAGGTAGAGTCTTTGGGAAGTTAAATTAGGTTTAGATGTAGTCATGAGAGTGGGGCCCCCATGTCAGGGTTAGTGTTTTTATAAGAAAAGGAAGAAAGATCCGAGCTTTATCTACATAATGTGAGAATACAGTGAAAGGTCTGTCAGCAAGAGAGAAGTCACCAAAACCTAAATTTTCAGGCATCTTAAATTTGGACATTCCAGCCTCCAGAATTGTGAGAAATAAATGTCTGTTGTTTAAGCCACCCAAGATATGGTATTTTGTTATAACATCCTGAGCTAAGACATATTTTTGTACCAGGAGTGGGATGCAGCTGAAACTGTAGAAGTGGTTTTAAAACTGGAAAAGAGGTAGAAATTGAAGAAATTTGGGGGTGCATGCTATAAATATGCACGTTAATAGCTATTCTGTTTAGGGCTTATAAAGAATATAAGACTGCTGGAGAAAAGCTTCCATTTGCTTATAGAATACATAAATAATTATAAACAGAATGTTGGCAGAAATACGTATGGTAAAGGTCATTCTGGTGAAGGCTTAGACAGAAATGAAGAATATGCTATTGGACAATTGAGAAAAAGTGATTCTTTTTATAAAGTGGTAAAGAACTTGGCTGAATTATGTTCATGTTATATTGTTTTGTGGAATGTAAAACCAGTAAGTGATGAAATTAAAAGTGAAAATAGCTGACATTTCTAATCAAAGTGTTGAAGGAGTTACTTTGTTCATCCTGACTGCTTCTACTAAAATGCAAGAAAAAAGAGAGAGATAAATGAATCAAAAAAGGAATTGTTAAACAAAAAGGAGCTGGAACTTAAAAAATTGGAAAGTTCTCAGCCTATCCACACTGCAAAAGATGAGAAAGCATGTTGAGAAAACAAAAACACCAAAGGTGTGACTGGCCCATCACTCAATAAAGAGATTATGGGATTATATAAGCAGAAACACTGTCAGTCTGAACTGAAGGATATGGGAATGGGATAAAATGAAGGAAGTCTGTCAGACTTCTTAGATTCTGTGGGACTAGACCATAGAGCTATTCAGATGTGAATGTGTGATATTACTCTTCAAAACAAGGGAAGAAAAGACCCTAAAGGTGTTTTAGAGATTATCAGGGCTGTCTCCTCAGTTTTAAAGGTTGGGGCTATCATCTCAGTTTCAAAGGGCAGTTGGTGTCAGAGTGGCTGCCAGAGCCTTTTGGGTACAATGCAGAATCACAGGGACATGATCCCTTTCCTGCAGAGCTACAGAGGTCCGACTACCTACTATCCCAGTTTGTCCAGAAAGTGGGACTGTCATCCCAGTAGACCCAGACTAGTATGAAACTAAAGCAGATTATCCTTGAGCTTTAAGATCTAATGGTAGTTGCATTACAAGGCTTTAGATTTGCTTGGAACCTGCCACTCCTTTCTTTTTTCCAGTTGTTGGAATGAGAATGCCTATTCTATGTCTAATCTACCATTGTATTTTGGAAGTGCATAATTTATCTAGTTTCACGGACTTATAGCTGGGGATGAATTTTCCCTCAGGATCAATCATATCTTGAGCCTCATCTATATCTGATTTAGTTGATATTTAGATGAGACTGGACTTCCAATTTTAGAGTTGATCTTGGAATAAGACTTTGGGGGCTACTGAAATAAGATCAGTTTTTTTTGCATATAAGAAGTACATTAATTTGGGAGACAAAAGACAGAATGCTATGGACTGACTGTCTCTGTTCCCCCCAAAATTCATATGTTGAAGTCCTAACCCTCAATGTGATGGTATTTGGAGATTGGGCCTTTAGAAAGTAATTAGGTTTAAATCCAGTCGCGAGGGTGGGGCTCTATAAGGGGATTAGTGACCTCATAAAAGGAAGAGGGACCATAAAAAGAAGAGCACACTGTTTCCCTACCACGTGAGGGAACAGCTAGTGAAAAGGCAGCTGTCTGCAAGTCAAGAAGAAGGACCTCATCAGAAACTGCACCTCCTACTCCTTTATCTTAAACCTCCTGGCCTCCAGAACTTCGAGAAATGAGTGTCTGTTGTTTAATCCACCCAGCCTGTGGTATTTTGTTAGAGCAGCCCAAGCTGACCAAGACGCACAATGCCTGGCATAAAATAAAAATCAAACACTATGAGGCACACTAACAAGCAAGAAAAATAGAAACAGTACACACCTGTAATCCCAACTACTAGGGAGGCTGGGGCAGGAGAATCGCTTGAACCTGGGAGGCAGAGGTTGCAGTGAGCCGAGATCATGCCACTGCACTCCAGCCTGGGTAACAGAGTGAGACTCCGTCTCAAAAAAAAAAGAAGAACAAGAAAGAAAAAGAAAGAAACAGGAATCATTCGAAGCTAAAAAGAGGAAATATTCAAGTGAAGTATACTCAGACATGGTTCAGATATTAGAATCATCAGACAAGAATGTTTTAAATATGTTTTAACATTTTGCTGATAAAAGCATTTAAGATTTATGAACAAACGGGAGATCTCAACAAAGAGATTAGCATTGTACAGAAGAACTAAATGGAAATGTTAGATATGAAAAATAACATACCAGAAATAATATAAGAAATAAATAATTAATTTGGTGGGCTTAACAATAGGCTGGACTCAGTAGGGGAAAGAATTCATGAACTGAAATGCAGGTTAACCAAAATTATCCAAACTTTAACCCAAAGAGAAAAAAGAAAAAGTATCCAAGTTATGTAGGATATTATCAAGTCCTCTGACACATGAGTACTTGGAGCTCCAGAGTATAAGAAAACGAAATAAACAGAAAAAAAAATCTTAAGAGATAATGGTTGGGAATTTTCCAAAACTAATTAATGACACCACCATAAATCCAAGAAGTTCACCAAGCCCAAAGCAAAATAAATAAGAAAATCACACAATCGCCCTTTACCAAAATGACGAAAACAAAAGTTAAACAGAAAATCTTTTTTTTTTTTTAACTGAGCAAAATTATTTATTTCTACTTGCCCATTAGTTTTCCATCTTTCTTTTTTTTTTTTCATCATTTATATCATGTATAACTCCCCAATGCACTCCCTCCCTCCTCCCCCCTCCCCATAATAGGCCCCAGTGCGTGATGTTCCCCTTCCCGAGTCCAAGTGATCTCATTGTTCAGTTCCCACCTATGAGTGAGAACATGCGGTGTTTGGTTTTCTCTTCTTGTGATAGTTTGCTAAGAATGATGGTTTCCAGCTGCATCCATGTCCCTACAAAGGACGCAAACTCATCCTTTTTTATGGCTGCATAGTATTCCTATGGTGTATATGTGCCACATTTTCTTAATCCAGTCTGTCACAGATGGACATTTGGGTTGATTCCAAGTCTTTGCTATTGTGAATAGTGCCGCAATAAACATACGTGTGCATGTGTCTTTGTAGTAGAATAACTAAAAGAAACAAGAGAAAAGGAAATACTGACTACAGGATAACAGTGACGACAATACCGGCTGACAATGAAAGTCAGAAAATAAAATGTCATCATTAAGGTGCTGGGCAAGTTGTCAACCTAGGATCTAATATACAGTGAAAATACTTTTCAAAATGAATGCAAAATACATTTTCAGCTTTTTAAAAAGCTAAAACAATTTATCTTCAGAAGCATAGCACTACAGGAAACTATAAAGGAGTCTTTCAAGCTAAAGGGAAATCTTAACATACAGAATGAATGAAAAACACAAGTTTTAATATGTGGATAAATATATATAAGATCTGTTTATGTGTATGTGTATACATTTGCTTGAAGACTATAGGCTTGTTGAAAACAAAAATAATATAAATGTGGAAAAAAGTGAGTGTAGTATCTGATATATATTAAAGTA
Organism: Rhinopithecus roxellana; assembly: GCF_007565055.1. NCBI lineage: Eukaryota > Metazoa > Chordata > Mammalia > Primates > Cercopithecidae > Rhinopithecus > Rhinopithecus roxellana. Next base: position 22,461,551 of record NC_044552.1, on the reverse strand, counting down.
AAATACGTGAATGCCAATAAATCACAAAGAAGGACAAATGGAATTGTTCTGCTTTAGGTTTTTACATTGTTTCTGGAGTAGAATAATATTTTTGATAGTATACTTTGATAAGGATGCGTTTTTTAATCATTAAAGCAATTTTTTAAAAGACATAAAGTGTTAACTAAAAAGTTAATAAAGGAGACAAAGTGTTAAAAACATAATCAATTCACCCAAAGGAATGCAGCAAAGGAAGAATAGAAGAAATGCAGAATAAATGGGGCGAGTAGAAAAGAAACAACGAAATAGTAACTTGAACCCAAATTACTTATTAAAATGGAAAAATCACTCCAAACTAAAGGCAGAGATTGGTAAGTTGAATAAAATAGTAAAACCCAGCTATAACCTGTTTTCCAGAAACACTTTAAATACAAAAACACAGATAAATAGAAAGTACAAGGATTGGGAAAAATATGCCACGCAAACACAAAGTATCAGAAAGCTGATGTGGCTACATTCACATTAGACAAAGCAGACTTCAAAACAGGGAACTTTACAAGAGAAAGAAATGGGATATCAGATAGAGTAAAATCATCAATACATCATGTATACATAACAGTCAAAAATGAGTATGCAAGTACAGAAAGACTGTAGTGGTCTAGGTTCTGCCAGCTCATGGTTCCTCCCAATTTGCTATTTTGTCATGTATTTTCTGTATTTCTGCACTTCTATTTTGTGTTCTAATTTCATGGTGTCAGCCACATTTTGTGGTTGGCTTTTTAACAATAATGACATTATATTTGGTCACGATCCTTACCTCATCTATGGCAACAATTTGGTGGAAATTGATCTTCACGTGACATTTATTTTCCTGTAAATTTCTTGGTTTTATCTTGCAGAGTTTTGCATATGCCCAGTAATAGATTTTTTAATAAAAGCTAGTACTTTTGTGGTTATTTATTGTTAATAAATTTATTGTTAATAAATTTGTTGTTCATGAACTCAATTTTTATTTTCCTACCACTATTACAACATTCATGTTGGAGAAGAGGAAAGTCCTTGTTCTAAGATAGCAAAAATACTATGAACAAGGTAAATTCTTGTCTTTTCTTTATCTCAATCAACTGAAATTTTTCTGCTCTTGGTGTGTTTTTTTGGAATTATTCAGAATATTAAAAGAATTTCTACAAATCAATGAGAAAAAACACAAACAACATGATAGAACAATCACTTCACAAAAGAGGGTATCCACATGGCCAACACATGAAAATGTGCTCAACTTCACCAATCATCAGGGAAAATTATAACAACAAAGAGATATGGTTAAACACAAATACTGCTCCATAATAACATGGTCTATTAATATAAAAAGATATGCAGTTTCTTACGATGTATATGAGAACTTTGAGAGTATGTTTGGGGGTGGATGTCAAGGAATATGAAACATAAAGCTTGAATGAACTGAATTTAATGACGTGAGTGCTATCACCCAGAGCACAGGATACAAGCATTGGCTCAAGCTCCTGAAAGTGTTATTGATCTTTTGCATTAGCTCACTGAAGCTTGAACTTCAGAGATAGCCTATAGTTAATGAGGGTGAAAAGCTAGAATTTCCTTGTAAAATAAGGAATCAGTAGTCCCAGAAAGATAGGGATTTTGGAATATAATACAGTATGCACATCCGCCCTCTGTGCATAAGACCCTGTGTTATAAGATTGGAGGACATGTTCTTCACTATGGCATTAAGAAATGGATCAGTGAGGAGGGCATCAGTGGTCTTAAAATGCTCTGTGGTATCTGAATTCTTTGGTGCAGAGATGATGGTGAGGAATGAAACAGTGAAATTGGATTATATGGTCTTGAGAAAAAGGATAATTCTGGAAAATTAAATGCCAGGAAGTGACACCATCACAGACAAAGTGGAAGTAATTACTACAAGTAAGTCACATTGACTATGGTATTTTGACCTAAAGGGCCTGTAGTGATACATAATTTATCAAATGGTACTTAAAAATACAATATTTGGGTAACCTACTGCTGTATTGTGAATGTTTGTCTCCCCCAAAATATGTTAAAACCTGTGTGATGGTGTTAGCAGGTAGGCCCTTTGGGAGGTGATTAAATCATGAGGGCACAGCCTTCTCGAATGGAATTCATGCCTTTATAGAAGAGGCCTCAGAAAGCTGCTTTGTCTCTTCCACCATGTGAAGACACAGTGAGAAGACACCATCTGTGAACCATAAAGGGCCTTCAACAGACACCAATCTACCAGAACCTTAATGTCAGACTTCCTAAATTCTAGAACTATGAGAAGTAAATTTCTTTTGTTTATTAGCTACCCAGTTTATGGTATTTTGTTATAGCGACACAAATGAACTAAGATACCTACTAAGATGTTAGCTGGAGTATATTAGCAGAAAAAAATTCTAGGTGTGGAGACATAAACATAACTTGAAACAATATAATAGGAATTTATAGCTTTTTACCCAGTTTCCATATTAAGCCAGTTTGCAGATCCAGATCTTCTCATCTGAGAGGTAGAATAATCCCTTTAAAAATAGATCTGACAATGAAGCAACATTAATATTCAAACTTTTTCCCTCAAGTCTTGTCTAGAGAGACATTCCAGGCACTTAACTAGCTAATCATCACTGAAGAAGGGGGTTATTAGATACTGTTGCTAGTCCCTGGTGATCTGGTTGCTTTGATGAATTCCTAGTGTCTGAAAATGAAAGACATGGGTTGAGTTCTAGCTAGTTCACTTTCATTCTGAACAGTTAATGATCTTATTGTCTATTTCCTTGAAGAGAAAAAACTCTAAAAGTAATTTTGCTCTACGAACTACTATGAAATTTATCTGAAACTTTTTAATTGCTTCAAATAGCATTGGGAGAAGTTAAAATCTAAAGTGACAGAATATTTTGGGATAGGAAGAAAGTGAGATCATCCATGCCAGGAATTCCATTCACTTCATAATGAGATCCCTTGGGCCTTGCCCTTCCCTCTGGTAAATAGCTGCTTACGAGAAAATCTCCCTTGCTCCTCCTTTGACTTTAAACCTCAAATATGAGTCTGTTATTCAGAATCATTGAGAATTTTCCCCAGTTATCCAGGATAGATGGCAGGGGCAAACACAACAACTCATCAATTTCTCAGAAAGTAGGAATGAACTGCCTGAAACAGGGATAACAACAGATAGAAGCACAATCTAACCTCAATGTGTGCTTCCATTTTTCCGTTATCACACCTTTAGAATATAAAAGCCATAAGGCAAATGAGGCTTCAGAAAAATAAATGTCAAGTTGTATCTTCGTTTTAACTTGGGAGCTGAGGAGAAATATAGTAACAATATAGGAAATCAAAGCCCTTGAAAGTAATTTATAGTAAATAATTGTCTGCTTTCAAGAATAGCCAAACATTTGAGAAAAGAAAACTTCTAATCTTTTTATTTGAACTGATACTTTGTTGTTAGAAGAAAGAATTTATGAGCAAACCATTAGTGAGAAAGTGAGTTCAGCAGTAAATAGGTAGTAGTAGAACTTACACAAACTAAGCCACAGAGTGCATCAGTCTAGTAGAGACTCAATAGGTTTTTTTTTTTAATTTGACTATGACCAGGATCTAAAATCAAAATGCATATTTTTCAAAAATCATTTTTTATGTTACTTTTATAAAGCACATCTATTTTTAACTCACTAAATTGTTTGACATATTGTAAGAAAATCATTTGGTATTAATTTTAATTTTGTGATTATAATATTGTGCAGTCAGAAACTGCAGCAACTGGAAAGCTTTAAGTTGTAGAATTAAAGTACCTCAGACAATGGTAGACACTGTATATGATAAAACACACATCCTTTAATCACATTAATGCTTTGGGAATTATATAAAAAGATATTTCCTTTACTATGCTGTTTGTCAAACCTAAGTAAGAGAATAAAAATAAATTGTTAATTATTTTCAAATTTTAAGTTATTTTGAATAATTCAAATTTTGTTACATATATAGAGAATATGTCTATTATAGTATAAAGTGAAAACTAAATATGTAACTCTTCTATAATGAGGCACATCACCCTGCAAAAACCAATAATGTCACTATAAGACAAATTATGCTGCATTATGTCATACAAATGAAATGCAATATATTCAATGCTCTGCCACTTTTAATTACCAATATATCTTGACCCTGTTTCTATATGAGTATATGCAAACTTCTGCAATTATGTTAAATGTATATAATATTCATTTAACTAGCTCCTTCTTAATGATCATGTGTGCTGTTTCCAACTTTTTACATTAAAATAATGTTTCGCAAATATTTTAGGATGCATGCAGAATAAATTCCTAGAAGTGAAATTACTGAAAGTTAGTTCAAAATATTATTATGTACATTTTTATTGTGAAAGATAACAGCAAATAGTCTTCCAAAAAGAATTTATACTTCTCCACACAGATTATGAAACTGACCATTTTCTAAACATTTGCAACATTGTTGGTTCTTAACAATCACTTAAATATAAGCCATTTCAGGAAGAAAGGATGCCTCAACTTTTCAATTTCAACTTACTAATTAGAATAGGATTGAAATTATTTTCATGTGTTTATTTCTTTTTTTCCAAAATGCCTTTTAGGATATTTGTCCATTTCTGTAGAAACTTTTTTAATTTGGGCAAAATAAAAAGTCAAAAAGCTATTTTTATTAAGAAAAGGAATATTTTTCCACTATGTGTATTAATGGTTTCATTTGGGTCCTATCGAACCACGTGGTTTATCCATCACTGAATTTTCTATTAAAATTTATGGTATATACTTTTTCTCAAATTTTGTTTTGATAATATCTGAAAAATAATAACATGTTCACATTCTGATTTATAAATACTTTTAATCAGTTGTGATTTTTAAAGAAATGTTCATAAATTATAATGGCACTTCCATAATGGTGGTGTGGCTCATTGCCCTGTAAAACAACCACGACTGATAGAATTTTTTTAATTCCAAGTCTCTGAAAGTTGTCTTAAGAGAAAACAACAAATGAAGTAATACTTATTCAAGATAATCTATTACATCTCAGTAAGAAGAGCAAGAGTCTAAGGCACTTGAGCCACAGCCTGCTTTCCTACCCAGTTCAGTGTGATGGAAGCTCCACTCTGCACAGGTGTGGCCAAGAAGAAAGAGATCCCTTTCCCCTCAGCTCCCAGTCATGGAATATAGTATCTCACTGGGAGGGGCAGAATGCCAGCATTTCTTATCACTTTCACTTTTGAGTTATCAAGGCTACATTCCCAGAGATCTAAATAAAAGATTGGGGCTACCTTCCTGCACTCCACACATAAGGTGGATACCCTACGCCAAGCATGTTAAGCCAAGAATACTGGAACTGTTATCACCCTTGCTGTAGCTCACTTGTAAACAGAGGTCCAACACTGGGAGAGGCAAGCAAAGAAAAGTAAAAGCTACCACTCTTGGCCAGAGCACTGGCCTTGGAAAAGTGGCATGGAAGGTTTTGTCTAGGGACAGGGGAAGAACAGAGCATTCAATAGCTGCAGAAAAGGCTTTCGATAAAATTCAGCTTCTCTTGATTCTAAAAACACTCAATAAACTAGGCATGGATGGAACATATCTAAAAATAGTAAGAGGTATTTATGACAAACCCACAGCTAATATCACACTGAATGGGCAAAAGTTGGAAACATTCCATTTGAAAACCAGCACAAGACAAGGATGCCCTCTCTCACAACTCCTATTCAACATAGTATTGGAAGTTCTGGCCAGGGTGATCAGGCAAGAGAAAGAAATAAAGCATATTCAGTTAGGAAGAGAGGAAGTCAAATTGTTTGTGTTTGCAGATGACATGATTGTATATGATTGTGTATTTAGAAAATCCCGTCACCTCAGCCCAAATCTCCTTAAGCTGATAAGCAACTTCAGCAAGGTCTCAGGATACATAATCAACATGCAAAAATCACAGGCATTTCTATACTCCAATAATAGACAAACACAAAGCCAAATTATGAATGAACTCCCATTCACAATTGCTACAAAAAGAATAAAATACCTAGGAATACAACTTACAAGGGATGTGAAGGACCTCTCTTCAAGTGCAACTACCAACCACTTCTCAAGGAAATAACAGAGGACACAAACGAATGGAAAACATTCCATGATTATGGATAGAAAAAATCAATATAGTGAAAAGGGCCATAGTGCCCAAAGTAATTTATAGATTCAATGTTATCCCCATCAAGCTACCATTGACTTTCTTCACAGAATTAGAAAAACCCACTTTAAATTTAATATGGAATGAAAAAAAGAGCCCGTATAGCCAGGACAATCCTAAGCAAAAAGAACAAAGCTGGAGGCATCACACTACCTGACTTCAAACTATACTGCAAGGGTAGCCAAAACAGCATGGTACTAGTACCAAAACAGATATATAGACCAATGGAACAAAACAGAGGCCTCAAAAATAATGCCACACATCTACTACCATCTGATCTTTGACAAACCTGACAAAAAACAAGCAATAGGGGAAGGATCCCCTATTTAATAAATGGTATTGAAAAAACTGGCTGCCCATATGCAAAAAACTGAAACCGGACCCCTTCCTTACACCTTATACAAAAACTAACTCAAGATGAATTAAAGACTTAAATGTAAGGCCTAAAAACATAAAAACCCTAGAGGAAAACCTAAGCAATACCATGCAGGATGGGCAAAGACTTCATGACTAAAACACCAAAAGCAATGGCAACAAAAGTCAAAATAGACAAATGGGATCTAATTAAAGTAAAGAGCTTCTGCACAGCAAAAGAAACCATCAACAGGGTGAAAAGGTAACCTACAGAATAGGAGAAAATTTTTGCAATCTATCCATCTGACAAAGGGCCAACGTCCAGAATCTACAAGGAACTTAAACAAATTTACAACAACAACAACAAAAAACCCATCAAAAAGTGGGTGAAGTATATGAGTCAACACTTCTCCAAAGAAGACATATATGTGGCCAACAAACATGAAAAAAAGCTCATCATCACTGGTCATTAGGGAAATGCAAATCAAAACCACAATGAGATACCATCTCATGCCAGTTAGAATGGTGATCATTAAACAGTTAGGAAACTACAGATACTGGAGAGGATATGGAGAAATAGGAACACTTTTACACTGTTTTGGGGGGTGAAAATTAGTTCGACCATTGTAGAAGACAGTGTGGCAATTCCTCAAGGATCTAGAACCAGCAATAGCATTTGACCCAGCATTCCCATTACTGGGTATATACCCAAAGGATTATAAATCATTCTGCTATAAAGACACAAGCACACGTATGTTTATTGCAGCACTGTTTACAATAGCAAAGATGTGGAACCAACCCAAATGCCCATCAATGATAGACTGGATAAAGAAAATGTGGCATATATACCCCATGGAATACTATGCAGCCATAAAAAAGGATGAGTTCATGTCCTTTGCGGGGACATGGATGAAGCTGGAAATCATCATTTTCAGCAAACTAACACAGGAACAGAAAACCAAACACTGCATGTCCTCACTTATAACTGGGAGTTGAAAAATGAGAACATATTGACACAGGGAGGGGAACATCACACACTGGGGTCTTTTAGGGGGTGGGAAACCAGGGGAGGGATAGCATTAGGAGAAATACCTAATGAAGATGATGGGTTGATGGGTGCTTCAATCACCATGGCACGTGTATACCTATGTAACAAACCTCCACGTCTACACATGTATCTCAGAACTTAAAAAATATATATATATATAAAGGAATTGCTACTATCCAGAATAATCAGGCAAACAAAAGAAAAAAAATGACATGTAAATAGGAAGAAAGAAAGTCAAACTATCTCTGTTTGCAGACCACACGATACTAAATCTAGAAAACCCACTGCCTCAGCCTAAAAGCTCCTTCAGCTGATAAACAACTTCAGCAACGTTTCAGAATACAAATCCATATACAAAAATCACTAGCATTACTATACAGCAACAGCCAAGCCAAGAGCCAAATTAGAACAGCAATCCCTTTCTAATTTGGGAATTACAATTGCCACAAAAAGGATAGAATACTCAGGGATACAGCTAACCAGGTGGGTGAAAGATCTCTACAATGAGAATTACAAAACACTGCTTAAAGAAATCAGAGAAGACAAAAACAAATGGAATAACATCCCATGCTTGTGGATAGGAAGAATCAATATTATTAAAATGGCCATACTACCCAGAGCAATTTACATATTCAATGCTATTCCTATCAAAATACCAATGACATTCTTTGCAGAACTAGGAAAATCTATTTTAAATTTCATATGGAACCAAAACAGAGCCCGAATAGCCAAGGCAATCCAAAGCAAAAAGAACTAAGCTAGACGTATCACCCAACTTTAAACTGCACTACAGGACTACAGTAACCAAACAGTATTGTACTGGAACGAAAACAGGCACATAGACCAATGAAACAGAATAGAGAGACCAGAAATAAGAATGCACACCTATGACCAGTTGATCTTCAACAAAGCTGACAAAAACAAAGGAGAAAAGACTCCCTATTCCATCAAACATGCTGGGATAACTAGCTAATATCCAGCTTCTATAAGGAACTTAAACAAATTTATGAGAGAAAAACAACCCCATTAAAAAGTGGGTGAAGGACATGAACAGACACTTTTCCAGAGAACACATACATGTGGCCAATAAGCATATGAAAAAAAAAAAAAAAGCTCAATATTACTGGTCATCAGAGAAATGCAAATCAAATCCAGAATGAGATACTATCTCATACCAGTCAGAATGGCTATTATTAAAATGTCAAAAAATAACAGATGCTGGCAAGGTTGCAGAGAAAAGGGAACACTTATACGTTGTTGATGGGAGTATAAATTAGTTAAGCCAGTGTGGAAAACAGTATGGTCATTCCTCAAACAGCTAAAAGCAAAACTACCATTCAACCCAGCAATCCCATTACTGGGTATATACCCAGAAGAATAGAAATCATTTTACCATAAAGACACATGTGGCCAGGTGCGGCGGCTCACAGCTATAATCCAAGCACTTTGAGACTAGCCTGGGTAACATGGCCAAACTGCATTTCTACCAGAAATACAAAAATTGGCCGAGTGTGGTGGTGCATGCCTGTGGTCCCAGCTACCAGGGAAGCTGAGACAGGAGGATCACCTGAGACTGGGGAGGTCAAGGCTGCAGTGAGCCATGACTGTGCCACCCACTGCACTGCAGCCTAGGCAAAAGAGTAACGTCCTGTTTCCAAAAAAAAAAAAAAAGGATATAGCACATGTGCAGGTAAACGTTCATTGCAGCACTATTCAGAAAAGCAAGACATGGAATTGACCTAAATGGCCATCAACAACAAATTAGATAAAGAAAATGTGGTATACACAGCCATAAGAAAAGAATAAGATAATGTATTCTGTGGGAGCGTGGAGCTAGAGGCCATTATCCTTAATTAACTAATGCAGGAACAGATAAACAAATACCACATGTTCTCACTTGTAAGTGGGAACTAAATGACGAGAACTCACAAACACAAAGAAGGAAACAACAGAAACAGACTTTCTTGAGAGTGGAAGGTGGGAGAAGGGGGAGGAGGGGAAAAAGATAACTACTGGATACTGAGCATAATACATGGGTGATGAAATAATTTGTACAACAAACCCCTGTGACACAGTTTACCTTCTGTAACAAACTTTCACACGTACCCCTGAACCTAAAATAACGTTTTTATTTAAAAAAAAAAAAAAAAAGTTGAAGTCAGCAGAAATGCTTGGGTTTAAGATAAAGAGAGTTGTGGAAGCCAAGGTTCTTGTTATGTAAATGAAGTCTCCAGGTATCAGGCTTCAGAGAGAATAAGTGGTATATGTCTCTTATGAGACCCTAAAAAGTGCCAGACTATTAGTTGAATCTCTCCTGGATCTGGAAAAGATGTGGAAAGGGTAGGGAATTCTATACAGAATGTAGATTTTCCCCACAAGCAACAATAATATAGGTGTTATAAAGAAATTATTTAGGCAGATAGTGAGGGCAAAGAAATCCTTCCTGGGTAAGGTTTTCCTTTTAATAAAAAGCAGCCCGCAAAACAGTTTTTCTAACAAAGAGCAGCCTGTATATAACCTAGCTGCAGACATAGACAAGCAAGCGGAAAGTTTGCATTGGTGAATGCTGGCAGTTGTGCTAACCGAAAAAAGCTACCTAGGATTAAGCATGATCAAAATGGTGGCTCCATCGTCCCTTCTCTTTGTCAGACACGTGTAGAATAAGGAGGAGACAAGATGGTGCTGGCCAAGTGGAAAGCCTATTTGCATAAGATTAAGATGGGTCAACCAGCCTTCCCTGTGGGCTATGTAAATGTCACACCTGATAGAACCAATCTGTGAGCCCTATGTAAATCAGACATCAGCTCCACCTCAAGCTTGCCTATAAAATATGCTGTAGTCTGCCACAAGCCAGTTTTTCCCCTTTCCAAAGCCTCTTTCTCATAAGACAGAGAGAGAAAGAAAGAGCTGCTCGCCTCTCTCCTTTCTTCTGCCTGTTAAACTCTCTGATCCTTAACTCACCCACATGTGTCCGTTTCTTTAATCTTCTTAGTGCGAGACAATGAACCCTGGGTATTTACCCCAGACAAGGATGCCACTCCAACAGCTTTGCAAAGGTATTCCAAAATGTGTCAAAGAAATCTATTCTGGGGTAAAATACTTTGATTTCTTTCAGGACCTGCTATCTATCATGTGATGCTATACTAGAGTCAGGTTGCAATTTGGTATGTTATTGCTATAAAGAGTCTGTTTTGTCAGTCTTAAGATCTCTGTTTTATGTATTTTTTTTTTAAGAAGTAAAACTACCTTTATTTGCAGATAACATGATCCTGTACATAGAAAATCCTAAGGAATAGACACACACACACACACACACACACACACACACAAGTCTATTAGAGCTAATAAAGTATTATAGTAAGGTTGCAGGATACAAGAGCAATATGAAAAAACAATCGTATTTCTGTACACTTGCAATAAACAATTTGAAAATGAAATTAAGGGAACAATTTCATTTTCAATAGTATCAGAAATAATAAAATACTTAGAATAAACTTATCAAAAGAAATGTGATATGTGCACAAGGAAACTCCAAAACATCTTTGAAAGAAATTGAAGAAAACCTGAGTAAGTGGGAAAACATCCTGTGTTTATGCATTGAAAGACTAATTACTATTTAAAAAGTAATTCTCAACTATATGATCTACAAAATCAATGCAATTCTTAAACAAATTCCAGCTCACCGTTTTCATAGAAATTTACAAACTAATTCTAAAATTTGTACGTAAGTTCAAGGGACCCAGAAAAGCCAAAAAACTTCTGAGTAATAAGAACAAATTTGGAGGACTTACATTTCCAGATTTTAAAACTTAGTACAAATAACAGTAGTCGAGACAGTGTGGTGCCGGCATAAGGAAAAACATAGATCAATGGAAAAACATAGATCAAAGTCCAGAAGTAAGTTGTCACATTTATAGTCACTTAATTTTCAACAAGTGTATCAAGATAATTTAATGGAGGAAGGATAGTTTATTCAACAAATAGCTCTGTATTAACTAGATATCCATATGCAAAAGAATAAAATTAAACTCTTACCACATATCATATTTTAAAAATTAGCTCAAAATTGAGTACAGACCAAAAGGTAAGAGCTAAAACTATAAAATTCCTAGGAAAAAAGTGGCAAAATTATTTGTGGCATTGGATTAGGCCATGGTTTCTTAGATATGACAGCAACAGTTCAAGCAACAAAAGAAAAAGATAAATAGGACTGAATAAAGTTTAAATATGTGTTCATTAAATAGACATTAGGACGAAAGTGAAAAGACAAACCTCAGTGCAGAAGAAAATCTTTGCAAATCACATATCTGATAAGGGTCTAGTACACAGAATATGTAACAAGCTAAACAATAAAAAGACAAATCATATAACTTAAAAATGAAGGGTCAGAATAAACATTTTTTCAAATAAAATGTACAAATGGTCAATAGGCACATGAAAAAATGCTCAACATCAGTAGTCATTAGAGAAATACAAAGTAAAACTGCAATAAAAACTACTTCAAACCCACTAGAATGTCTGTAACAACAACAACAGAAATACCACAGAAAATAACAAATGTCAGAAAGGATACAGAGAGATAGGAACCCTCATACATTGGTGGAATATAAAGTGATATAGTCACTGTGTAAAACAGTTTAGTGGTTCCTCAAATAGTTAAACATAGTTACCAAATTACTCAGTAATTTTACTTTTAGGAATATGTACAGAATAATTGAAAACATACATCCACACAAAAACTTGTTCATGAATGCTTGTAGCATCATTATTTCTATTAGCTAACAATGAAACAACCCAGATGTACATCAACAGATGAAATGGATAAATTAATTGTGATATATTCATATAGTGGAATATTATTCAGCCCTAACAAATCAAGTTATTTGTATCAAATTCTGTATTGATGCATGTTACAACATAGATAAAATTTGAAAACTATCATGCTAAGAAGTCAGACACAAAAGGCCACATACTTTATGATTCCATTTATATAAAATGTTCAGAACAGACAAATTCATTGACACAGAAATATTAGTGGCTGCCAGTGGATTGGAAAAGGGAAATTGGGAGTAATACTAATGGGTACAAGAGTGATGAAAATGTTCTGGAATTAGATAGTGGTGATTGTTGCACAGCTTTGTAAGTTGTACACTGTAAAGGGGTTGGTTTTATGCTATGTGAGTCATATCTCAATTTTAAAAATGCATGGGGAAGAGATAGTGTCAGCACAAGTTACAAGCCATTATTAGTCTATACTCAAGAAAGATTTCATTGCCTCTTTCATAAATTTTTGTATATTTGTAATTAATATCCTTATCTACTTTTATATTTCATAAAAGATTTGAAAGGATTTACTGTTTTAAAGTTCATAATGCTGGCAAGTTGTGCCTGAATTTCAAAGCGAGGAGAGTATGTCCCTGTAAAACTGCTTCTTGCGGGGGAAATTTACATTCTGTAGAGAATTGCTTTTCCTTTCCAGGTCTTTTTCTGATCCTGAAGAGTTTAGCTGAGAGTCCAGTACCTTTTAAAGGTCTGAATACAAAACATTTCCCACCTATTGCTTGTAAGGGTGACCACCTATGAGACTTCATCTACATAATAAGAACCTTGTTCTCTATAATCCCTTATTTTAATCAAGACACTCCTTTCTATTGATTCTAGGTATTTAAATAGTAATAACTTTCTCAACCATTGCCAGTAAGAAAATCTTTGAATCTACCTTTGACCTGGAAGGCCCCACTTTGAGTTGTTCCACCTTTCCTGACTGAACCAACATAGACCCCACATGTACTGATTGATTTTTTTATGTGCTCCTAAAATGTGTAAAACCAAGTTGTAACTCAATCACCTTGAGCACTTGTTCTCAGGATGTCTTGAGTACTGCACCTCAGGCCCTTGATTACTCACATTTGGCTCAGAATAAAACCCTTTAAATATTTTATGGAGTTTGACTCTTTTTTGTTGACAATTTTTTCTTCAAGAGTGTCTCAGAATTAATGGTACTTGGTATTCTACATACATTTTAGAATAATCTTAGAAAATTTTACAAATAGTCTTTGAATTTTGATTGGGTTAGCACTGAATATAGAGATCAAAGATATAATTAATATCCATACAATTTTGAATCATCTATGAATAGTTGTAATCACTTTGAATTTTCTACAGACATAATCATATATATAATAATGAAATTTTATTTCTTCTACTCCAATCTTGCCTGTTGCTTGTCTTATCCTATTATACTGGCTAAAGTCTCTAGAACAAAGTAGTTTGAATGGAAATGGAAATAGAAGGTGTCCTTGTCTTTTCCTCAGTTTCAAAGAGAAAATGTTCAACATACTCATAATGCTTGCTGAAAGGCTTTTCAGATCCTGTTTAACAGATTAGGATCTATCATTCTATTCATAGCTTACTAAGTCATTTTTATTATTTTTGTGTATTTTGAGATTTATCAAATACTTGATTTTTTATCTGATGATATGATTATAAAATGTTGTTTCTTTATTGTGTTATTTTGCTAACACAATGAAAAAAATGAATAAATTTACTTTCAGCAGTGTGTAGAATAATTTAAATAATTGAATTAATTTGTAATATTTTCAAATCTATGTTAATTCATGGGACTATTATGCAATTTTAAGATGTTGTTTTGTTGCCAAAGTTATACTTGACTAAAATAGTATTTGAACCTTGCCTTTTATTTTGTTAACCTCTGGTATATACAAAGATTTCCTACAAATGAATTTGGAAAAAGCCGAGGACTTGAATGGATATTACACATAAGATTTCTCAATGACTATAAATATAAGAAAAATTGGTCAACTTCATTAGTTAGTAGGTGAGTACAAATTAAAATCATAATGATATATTCATGACATACTACCAGAATGGCTAAAATTAAAAGGGCAGAAAACACTGTTAGCATAGATTTGGAGCAACTGTAATTCTCACCATACTGTGGAGTTTAAGTTTGTGCAACCAACTTCCAGACTTAGTGGTGTCTACCAAAGCTGAATATATGCATACCTCAAACCTAAGCAATTTCTCCACAGTATAGTCCCTGACGAAATGTTTACATTTCTTACCAAATGATTGCAGCAGCAATATTCACAAAAGACAAAAATCATAAACACCCAAATGTCTAGCCTATCAGTACTACAAAGGATTAAAAAGTTGTGGCATATTTATACAATGAAATACAATGCAGTAAAAATACAGTGCTGTATTGGTACATGCAACCACATAAATGAATCTCACAAAGATAACATTGAATAAATGTTAGCAAAAACAAAAGAAATAATGCTGTATGATTTTATTTATATATAGTTCAAAAAATCATAATAATGGTTACAAGGCGCAGGTATAAGTAGTATATGGAAATGAAATTGAGAGTCATTCTGGAATGTTTCTTACGTTCTTTCCTTGATCAAGATGTGTTCACTTTGTAATAATTGATTAAGTTGCACCTTCATGAACTATTTTATATAGACTATTTTTTAAAATGAAAGCTTTCATAAAAATCTAGATTCTATTGAAGATTCAGAATACTTTCCAATCATGGGGCTCAATGCATAGAAAATTGATCAACTAGAGCTCAGCAGTTGTTTTTTCTTCAGATGTGGCATGTGCAGCAAAATGTGCACCACTCTTTTATTACTGCATATAGACCTTAGCTAAATGTTTGTTGACGTTCATCATTGCATTTCTGCAACTGTTTTTCTTATACCTGATCCACTCAGTCAGTCATATCACCTGCTCGTACTTGAATATGCATGAGATTTTTCTTGGACCCTAAAATATTTATAGAATTTGCCTTAGACAAATAGAGGTTCACTTCCTCTATTGAGACCTGAAAAAAATCATTAAGGAAGCATATGAATGTGGATAGATTTATAGGTGACAGACAGGAAGTTAATGGAATTTCCCCCTGGGCCCTCTGTTTTGTCTTGGAAGTCCAAGCTGTGGGACACTGGGTTGGAGGATTTAAGAATTTGTTGAAAATTTGCTGTTGTGATGCAAGAGACAAACAACAAGATACACACAGAATGACCTCTGGGCAGAAGAGAGCCCATTTGAAGTTGAGAAAGACCAGAGGTGTTTAAGGGCACCATTCAAAACATTTATATATCTATCTCCAGCAACAGTCAAGTGCCTATTAGATATGAAAGAAAAGGCCCTGTTGGAAGGCTCCAGATCTGCCATTTTTGTCTCAGTAGAGGTGAGGTAAAGGCAAGGTGCCCCAAAATTTAAAGTTATTAAGAAGAGAATTTAAAGTTATGAGTCAACATGATAAATTAATTATATGTACTTGCATACATAAAATACTAGATTTTTGAGAGAAACTTAACAGCAGAAATGAGAAAATTAAATGTTGGGAGGCTATGAGGGCAGAAGTTAAATATCTTTGCAGTTTTGCCCAGATTTAAACAATACTGAAAGATCAGAGAGTCAAAAGTATTTCTTTCAGAATAATCTCCTGGGACAGTTCATCTTTGGATGCTACAGAGCCTGATATTAATTGCCACGTTGGGAGAACTGTGTCCCTGGGACCTTTTTGGATTCAGTGTCCTGTGTCCTTGCCAGTGTCTCCTGATTTGCTGATCTTCAGCCATCTCGAATCTCAAATAACAGCCCCGACAACCAATACATGAGCCTTAGACACTGATTTGTCACCTGAAGGTAATAATGGCTTGAACTCTGTGGCTTAAACTTCCTTTTTGTATTAAAATATGATTACTAGTGCAAAAAAATGTGGAAAACTTTGTCTTGTAACATATTTACTTCTTTTTATGCTTTGATTTTATTTCTATACCATGCCCATGATTCTTAACTTTTAATGGCGAACTGGTTTAAAGTGATGTTCATCTGGGTGAGGGGAAGTGATATAGTGCACATGTTAAATTTCGCGTCATGGTAAAATAAAATTATTCTGCAAGCCTGAAACAAACATATTCTTACAAATAAGGAGCTGGTTCATGACTGTGAATTGATCTCTCATCGCATTTCTTCGGAGGTATTGTGTGTGAGTGTGTGTTGAAAACACAGGAAAAGTCTCCTTTGATTGGGATGGGTAAATCGGCAATGAGCAAGCTGCATTAAAGAGATTAGAACAAGAGTGACATGTGTCTGGCTTTATTTCATTCCTTTGATAGAAGTAAAATGAGTACAATTTAGTGTAGCTAAATGGGTGGGAATTAACATAAATGAGAGGATCAGAAGACTTATGCATGTATGTATGTCTTTATGGGTATATATGTGTATAATTGTGAGTGAATTTATTAGAACTATATATATTTAGTGTATGTTATATTGAATATATCACATACCGCATATATATAAACTGGTTTGTTCCTTAGGGGTCCTTTCATGTTCTCTTTTTACTATTGTGCTCTCCTCACCCTATTTTGAGGGATCACTCAGTGTCTTCATCCTCTTATGGGGTACCCAGATGCCTCCTCTGACTTTTCCTGTAACTTCATTTCATTTCCATTGAGTTCTGCTTAAGTACAATTTTTACATAAGTGAAATAAATATTTTAAAAATCAGTGAAAATTACCTTATATCTTTTACTTTCATGATTAATTTTCAGAACAAATATTAATGCAATTTCAGGATATACAATTATTATAGGGGAAGAATTTTAGGCTGGAGTAATTTTTGCTGATGCCATGTGGAAAGTGCCTATTTGTCCTAACTATGAGGTAAAGTCATGAACTTTGGGTATATACTTTGTATCAGTGAATATATTTTAAACTTCTGCATTTATAACTGTTTAGACTTTTAAAAAGCCAATTAAAAATTTGGATCTTTCAGTCTTCTAGAAGATAAACATTCTATGTTGGTTCGATGCCCATGGAGGCAGCTTCTTTGTCTTACTAAAGAGGCCTCCTTATCCTGATCACCACTCTTTCCATTCAGAATCAACCACCTCTTCATTCAACACACAAGACCGGGAGCTGACTCCCTTCCCTAACACCACACACCAAAGAAGAGAAGGAGGGTTGCTGTGAATAAACTGCATGAGCTTACATCATCAATATGCTGGTGGACTAAATGAGTCAACTGATCCCTAAAGAAAATATGTCATTGAAAGTATGTGTCCATATAATCAAACGTTAAGTTATGAATGTTAATATTATTACTCTCAATAGCCAAATGTTTGCCATTTTATAGGAAAAATAACGTCTATAATCTCCAGAAGCTAGCTACCATTCATATAAAGAAAAACCTTTAAAAAATGCCCAACTCAAAATTTACAGTTGAAGAATGGAAATGCTATTTATATTAATTACTTGCATATATTAACCATTACTGAGTTTTTTCACTGAATTTGAACTATTTGTCCTAAGTTATAAATTGATTGAATGTACTTTATTCCTTTGACATTTTCTTTCTTTCTCTATTTTTTCGGTGATACATTTTATCTCAGCTTCTAATAGTTATCTGTCAGGAAAACACGGCTTCCACAATAGGCTTCATGTGTCTCTCTGTATTACGTATTTTCGTTAAGGTCTTCCTTTGTGGTTTCTATACCAAAATTTATTCCATGAGTCACTGTAACATCTCTGAGTCAGAGTTTTGATTAAATGTTTATTAAAGGTTAATATTGTGCCCAATGGCCAACACATTATCCTCCCTGAATTCTTGTATGTCTTGCTCCTGTTCTGAACCGGGTGATGGGCATGACCAACAGCAGTGTCAAGGGAGACATCATCCTGGTGGGCTTCTCTGAACAGCCCCACCTGGAAAAGATACTCTTTGTGGCTGTTTTGATATCCTATCTCCTTACCCTTGTGGGAAATACAGTAATTATTCTGATCTGCTCTGTAGACCCTAAACTCAAGACACCCATGTACTTTTTTCTTACTCACCTCTCCTTAGTTGATATCTGTTTTACCACCAGTATTGTCCCTCAGCTGCTGTGGAACCTAAAAGGACCCGCCAAAACAATCACATTCCTGGATTGTGTCATCCAGCTCTACGTCTCCCTGGCATTGGGCTCCACCGAGTGCGTCCTCCTGGCTATAATGGCTTTTGATCGCTATGCTGCAGTTTGCAAACCTCTCCACTATACAGCTGTAATGAACCCTCGGCTGTGCCAGGCTCTGGCAGGGGTTGCGTGGCTGAGTGGAATGGGAAACACTCTCATCCAGGGAACTGTCACCCTCTGGCTGCCTCGCTGTGGACACCAGTTGCTCCATCATTTCTTCTGTGAGGTACCCTCCATGATTAAGCTTGCATGTGTGGACATCCATGACAATGAGGTTCAGCTCTTTGTTGCTTCATTGGTCTTACTCCTCTTGCCCTTAATGCTAATATTGCTGTCCTATGGACATATTGCCAAGGTGGTCATAAGGATCAAGTCAGTCCAGGCCTGGTGCAAAGCCCTAGGGACATGTGGATCCCACTTGATAGTAGTGTCCCTCTTCTATGGGACCATCACAGCTGTCTACATCCAGCCCAACAGTTCTTATGCCCATGCTCATGGGAAGTTCATCTCCCTCTTCTATACAGTTGTGACCCCGACCCTCAATCCCCTCATCTATACACTGAGGAATAATGACGTGAAAGGAGCACTGCAAAGATTATTTCACAGAGACTTCACATAAAAAATGAAACGGAGTACACAGCGCTCAACTTTTTTTACAAAGAAACTTTAAAGGTCATCTTGTATAATTCTTCACTCAAGAATTTTAGCAGTCTATAAAGGAAGAGATGTAATATTCTCCATCTGCATTACTGTATTTCACTTGGCCACAGAACTGTCTATCGTCTCCAATCTCTTTCCAGACTTCTTTTGAGCCCATGTAAGGCAATATTTCCCCATACCTTTTAAATCTCCATGAGTCACATCATTTCTGTTTCTCACTCTCCCTCCCTGTGCTTTTCTTTAGCCTTCCTTCCTTTCTTGCTTTTTTCCTTCCCTTCCTTTCTTTTCCACCTTTTATTTCTTCTTTTCTTCTCATTTGTGTGATGTGTTTTACAGCCATTTTCCCGGTGCTTCTACATTATATCTCTTCCCATGAATATTCTAACAATTCCTGAAAACAACTAGCTCTAAAATGTGTTTCTCATTTATCACAATAAAAAGCTTGCATTTGCTTTGTGGGGAATAGTGGAGAGATTAGACTAGAGAATTCGGATTTTAACTCTACAACTTCCTTTTTGAGTTTGTGTAAATTTCATTGGATTTTTGGACCCAAGTTTACTTCAGAGTTAAGAAAAAAAAGAGCTTGACTATTATGTTCATTAATCTATGAAAATATAAATAAAGCACCTGGTAATACATGATCAATAAAAATCAATTAACATATTTGTGATCTACTTTTTTAGTCATAGTATTCTTCACATTTTGATCTCTTATATACTTATTACTTTCAATTGTATCCAATAAAAATTCTTACGTAGTCTATATTTATCCACTTGTGTTTATATACAAATGGAAAAACAAATATCTGAAAATATAAGAAAAATAAGTCAATCCTTGTTTTGTCTTTATCATATGAGAAGAACATGATTTATTTTCTCTACTAAGTTATAGAAGTGTGACACATTTGCTTTTAATGGTGATAGCAGAGTTGAAGGTGTCATTTCCAGAAATACAGATACTTTAGTGTGGCAGTAAAAAATATTATTTGAACTTGGAGACACCAGAGTCTATATTCTATCTCCACCATTTATTTACCAGCTGAATAACTCTGGGTAAATGATTTAATAACTCTGAGCCTCAGTTGCTAAAATGGAAACATTTCTAAAATGAGGACAACCTCAAAAATTCAGTGTACTTTAGTAGATAATTAGAAGGCAGACAGTAAGGACTCAGTAAATGTCAGTTATGATTAATAAACTGTTGATTTTCTCAGTAATAATCATATCAGATTGAGTAGCCTTGAAGGCAAATATACAGATCTTTTCCAGTCATATATTGTATGGATAGTCACTAGTCATTAATACCCAACTAAGTTTGCTTGCAATAATCAAGCAGGTTCTGCTTTCGACATGTGACCAATATGTTTTTAGTTGTTTTATGAAAACATGCACTTTTGCATAGACAAGCCAATAATAACAAGTCCACTATTATGTAATGATTTTGACTCAACTGTGATCTAATGATTGTCACTCAATTATAGTATATGATTCTTGCTTTGATTTCTGTGGTTCCCCATTCCCAGAGTACAGGGGAAGATGTATTCCTCATATTCACATAAAACTCAATATCTCAGCAAAGATATTCTTATGCAAGCATTATGCAGCACACCTCATGTTTAGTCATCTAGTTTACCTTCCAGCCTATAAGCTGGATTCATCTATGATAGTCCTGATTGGCAAAGTTCTCTTGAAAGCTGTACTAGTATGAACCATTACTCACCTGTACAATTACTCATCTTAGTTTTTTTAGTGTTTGTTTAGTGTTTAGTGTTTGTTTAGTGTTTGTTTGTTTAGTGTTTGTTTAGTGTTTGTTTAGTGTTTAGTGTTTGTTTAGGTAGATCCTACCATTTCGGCCTATCAAAATGCTAGGACTACAGGCATGAGCCACTGCACCCAGCCAACTATATAAATTTTTAACGAGGAGCTTTTCCCAAGATGGCCGAATTTAGTTTATTTAGTGTTTGTTCTTATGTTTAATATTACCACAAGTAATCTCTCTCCCTCTATTATCCTATTACACTTTTTAAATTTTACAACATACTTGGCTGGGCGAGGTGGTTCATGCCTGTAATCCTAGCACTTTGGGAGGCCGAGTCAGGCAAATTATCTGAGGTCAGGGGTTCAAAACCAGCCTGGCCAACATGGTGAAACTCCATCTCTACTAAAAATACAAAAAATATCCAGGTTCAGTGGCACACACCTGTAATCCCAGTTACCTGGGAGGCTGAGGCAGGAGAATCGCTTGAACCCAGGAGTCGGAGGTTGCAGTGAACTGAGATCATGCCACTGCACTCCAGCCTGGGCTACAGAGTGAGACTCAGTCTCAAAAACAAACAAACAGTATACTTGCTAAATTACATCAAAATTCAATCAATAATAAGTTTATATGACATAAAATGAACTGTGATCTCCGCCTTTTAAGAACCGCCCTTTAAATAGAAGTGTGCACTAAGAACTGATGTCAACTCATAGATCAACATACCAGTGTATTCATGATTCATTCAATCAGTAATAGTTTATGTAGGTTTATCATCGTGAATGATTAGAAGATGCTAGCACTGTCAACAAATAATATATAATATTCCTCTAGAAGGTATATTATGACTTATAAAAGAATTAAAAAGCAATTTAAGATTTCACTAGATGCAAAATAAAACAAGAAGGCAAACATATTGAATGTCGATGTGTTTGAGAAATTCACAGTAAAGAATAGATGGGCTACTAACTACGGATTATTATTTTGAAGGAAGAAATAAAACTATAAACATATGTGGAGTAAAGAAAACTACATTCCAGATGAAAACATCCTGAATATGCTAAGGATAAGAGGTCATTATCTCTGGAAGATAGAAATCAGCTCATTGGATTCCAATGACATACATCAGGAATAAAAATAACATGGTACCTTACATTTTTATAGCTAGAACTGTATAATTTTTTCTTTAATTGAGACAGAGTCTTGTTCTGTCTCCCAGGCTGGAGTGCAGTGGTGCGATCTCGGCTCACTGCAACCTCCACCTCCCAGGTTCAAGCGATTCTTCCGCCTCAGCCTCCCAAGTAGCTGGGACTACAGGCGCGTGCCACCACACCTGGCTAATCTTTTTCTTTTTTTTTTTTTTTTATGTTTAGTAGAGACAGGGTTTCACCAGGTTGGCCAGGCTGGTCTCGAGCTCCTGACTTCAGGGGATCCTACCATTTCGGCCTATCAAAATGCTAGGACTACAGGCATGAGCCACTGCACCCAGCCAACTATATAAATTTTTAACGAGGAGCTTTTCCCAAGATGGCCGAATAGGAACAGCTCTGATCTGCAGCTCTCAGTGAGATCAAGGCAGAAGGCAGGAGATTTTTGCATTTCCAACTGAGGGACCTGGCTCATCTCACTGGGACTTGTTAGAGAGTGGGTGCAGCCCACAGAGGGTGAGCCAAAGCTGGGTGGGGCATCATCTCACCCTGGAAGTGCAAGGGGTTGAGGAACTCCCTCCACTGGCCAAGGGAAGCGATAAGGGATTGTGCCATGAGGAATGGTGCACTCAGGCCCAGATACTATGTTTTTCCCATGGTTTTCACAACCCGCAGACCAGGAGATTCCTTGGGTGCCTATGTCAAAGGGCCCTGGGCCCTCGACAGTGCAAGCACAAAACTGGGCTGCCAATTAGGCAGACACCAAGCTAGCTGCAAGAGTTTATTTTCATACCCCAGTGGCATCTGGAACACCAATGAGACAGAACCGTCTACTCCCCTGGAAAGGTGACAGAAGCTGGGGAGCAAAGTGGTCTTGCTCAGCAGATCCCACCCCCAGGAGCCCAACAATCTAAGAACCACTGGCTTGAAGTTTTTGCAGTAAGTACAGCAGTCTGAAGTCAACCTGGGACACTCTAGTTTGGTGTGGGGAGGGGCATCTGCCATTACTGAGGCTTGAGTAGGCAGTTTTCCCTGACAGTGTAAACAATGCCACAGGGAAGATAGAACTGGCAGAGCCCATTGCATTTCACCAAAGCCCCTGTAGGCAGACTGCCTCTCTAAGTTCCTTCTCTCTGGGCAGGGCATCTCTGAAAAAAAGGCATCAGCCCCAGTCAGGGGCTTATAGATCAAATTCCCATCTCCCTGGGACAGAGCACCTGGGGAAAGAGGAGGCTGTGGGTGCAGCTTCAGCAGACTTAAACGTCCCTGCCTGCCAGCTCTGAAGAGAGCAGTGGATCTCCCAGCACAGCGTTCCAGCTATGCTAAGCAACAGACTATCTCCTCAAGTGGGTACCTGACCCCCATGCCTGCTGACTGGGAGGCACCTCCCAGCAGAGGTCGACAGACACATTACACAAGACAGCTCCAGCTGGCATCTGGAGGGTGCCCATTTAGGACAAAGTTTCCAGAGGAAGGAACAGGCAGCA
Organism: Rhinopithecus roxellana; assembly: GCF_007565055.1. NCBI lineage: Eukaryota > Metazoa > Chordata > Mammalia > Primates > Cercopithecidae > Rhinopithecus > Rhinopithecus roxellana. The sequence continues at coordinate 22,437,911 of NC_044552.1, read as the reverse complement.
ATCTCTGCCGTTCTGCAGCCTCCACTGTTGTTACCCAGGGAAATAAGGTCTGGAGTGGACCTCCAGCAAACTCCTGCAGATCTGCAGCAGAGGGCCCTGACTGTTAGAAGGAAAACTAACAAACAGAAAGGAATAGCATCAACATCAACAGAAAGGACATCTACTCAGAAACCCCATCCGAAGGTCACCAACATCAAAAACCAAAGGTATAGAAATCCACTAAGATGAGGACAAACCAGCACAGAAAGGCTGAAAATTCCAAAATGCAGAACGCCCTTTCTCCTCCAAGGGATCACAACTCCTTGCCAGCAAGAGAACAAAACTGGATGGAGAATGAGTTTGATGAATTGACAGAAGTAGGCTTCAGAAGGTGGGTAATAACAAACTCCCCCAAGCTAAAGGAGCATGTTCTAACCCAATTCAAGGAAGCTAAGAACCTTGAAAAAGGGTTAAAGGAATTGATAACTAGAATAACCAGTTTGGAGAAGAACATAAATAACCTGATGGAGCTGAAAAATACACCACGAGAACTTCATGAATCATACACAAGTATCAATAGCCAAATCAATCTAGTGGAAAAAAGGGTATCAGAGATTGAAGATCAACTTAATGAAATAAAGCATGAAGACAAGATTAGAGAAAAAAGAACAGAAAGTTACAAACAAAGTATCCCAGAAATATGGGAATATGTGAAAAGACCAAATCTACGTGTGATTGGTGTACCTGAAAGTGACGGGGAGAGTGGAACTAAGTTGGAAAACACTCTTTAGGATATTATTCAGGAGACCTTCCCCATCCTAGCAAGACAGGCCAACATTCAAATTCAAGAAATAGAGAAAACACCACAAAGATACTCCTTGAGAAGAGCAACCCCGAGAAACATAATTGTCTGATTCACCAAGGTTGAAATGAAGGAAAAAATTTAAGGACAGCCAGAGAGAAAGGTTGGGTTACCCACAAAAAGAAGCCCATCAGACTAACAACGGATGTCTCTGCAGAAACTCTACAAGCTAGAAGAAAATGGGCCAATATGCAACATTCTAAAAGAAAAGAATTTTCCACCCAGAATTTCATATCCATCCAAATTAAGCTTCATAAGCGAAGGAGAAATAAAATCCTTTACAGACAAGCAAATGCTGAGATATTTTGTCACCACCAAGCCTGCCTTGCAAAAACTCCTGAACTCCTCAAAGAAAGGAAAAGCCAGTACCAGCCACTGCAAAAACATAACAAATTGTAAAGACCGTTGACACTATGAAGAAACTGCATTAGCTAATGGGCAAAATAACCAGTTAACATCATAATGACAGGATCAAATTCACACATAACAATATTAACCTTAAATGTAAATAGGCTAAAAGGCCCAATTAAAAGACACAGACTGGTAAATTGGAAAAAGAGTCAAGACCCATCTGTGTGCTATATTCAGGAGACCCATTTCATGTGCAAAGACACACATAGGCTCAAAATAAAGGGATGGAGGAATATTTACCAAACAAATAGAAAGAAAAAAAAAAAAAAGCAGGGGTTGCAATCCTAGTCTCTGTTAAAACAGACTTGAAACCAACAAAGTTTAAAAAGACAGAGAAGGGCATTACATAATGGAAGAGAGATCAATGCAACAAGAAGAGCTAACTATTGTAAACATATATGCACCCAATACAGGAGCACCCAGATTCATAAAGGAAGTTATTAGACCTACAAAGAGACTTAGACTCCTACACAATAATAGTGGGAGATTTTAACACCCAATATCAATATTATACGGATCAATTAGAAGATTAACAAGTATATTGAGGACTTGAACTCAGTTCTGGACCAAGCAGGCCTAATAGACATCTACAGAACTCTCCACCCCAAATCAACAGAACATACATTCTTCTCAGCACCACATAGCACTTATTCTAAAATTGACCACATAATTGGAAGTAAAACACTCCTCAGCAAATGCAAAAGAACGGAAATCATAACAAAAGTCTCTCAGACCACAGTGCAATCAAAATAGACTTCAATATTAAGAAACTCACTCAAAACTGTGAAACTACATGGAAACTGAACAACCTGCTCCTGAATGACTACTGGGTAAATAACAAAATTAACGCAGAAATAAATAAGTTATTTGAAACCAATGAGAACAAAGACACAACATACCAGAATCTCTGGGACAGAGCTAAAGCAGTGTTTAGAGGGAGATTTATAGCACTAAATGCCCACAGGAGAAAGCAGGACACATCTAAAATCGACACCCTACCATCATAATTAAAAGAACTAGAGAAGCAAGAGCAAACAATGTCAAAAGCTAGCAGAAGACAAGAAATAACTAAGATCAGAGCAGAAATGAAGGAGATTGAGACACAAGAAACCTTTCAAAGAATCAATGAATCTAGGAGCTGATTTCTTGAAAAGATTAACAAAATAGATAGACTGCTGGCTAGACAAATAAGAAAAGACAGAAGAATCAAATAGACACAATACAAAATTAAAAAGGGGACATCACCACCGATCCCACAGAAATACAAACTGCCATCAGAGAATATTGTAAACACCTCTATGCAAATGAAGTAGAAAATCTAGAAGAAATGGATAAATTCCTGGACACATACACCCTCCCAAGACTAACCCAGGAAGAAGTCTAATCCCTGAGCAGACCAATAACAAGTTCTGAAATTGAGGCAATAATTAATAGCCTACCAACCAAAAAAAGCCCAGGACCAGACCGATTCCCACCCAAATTGTACCAGAGTCACAGAGAGGAGCTGGTACCATACCTTCTGAAACTATTCCAAACAACAGAAAAAGAGGGATTCCTCTCTAACTCATTCTATGAAGCCAGCATCATCCTGATACCAAAACCTGGCCGAGACACAATGAAAAAAGAAAATTTCAGGCCAATATCCCTGATGAACATCAATGCAAAATTCTTCAATAAAATACTGGCAAACCAAATCCAGCAGCATATCAAAAAGCTTATCCACCACGAGTGAGTTGGCTTCATCCCTGGGATGCAAGGCTGGTTCAACATATGCAAATCAATAAACATAATCCACCATACAAACATAACCAATAACAAAAACCACATGATTATTTCAATAGATGCAGAAAAGATCTTTGATAAAATTCAACACCCCTTCATGCTAAAAACTCTCAATCAGGTAGGAATCAATGAAACATATCTCAAAATAATAAGAGCTATTTGTGACAAACCCACAGCCAATGTCATACTGAATGGACCAAAAGGACAAAGGGAAAAACTGCAAGCATTCCCTTTGAAAACCAGCACAAGACAAGGATGCCCTCTCTGACAACTCCTGTTCAGCACAGTTTTGAAAGTTCTGGCCAGGGCAATCAGGTAAGAGAAAGAAGTAAAGGATATTCAGTTAGGAAGAGGGAAAGTCAAATTGTCTCTGTTTGCAGATGACATGATTGTATATGATTGTATATTTAGAAAACCCCACTGACTCACCCCAAAATCTCCTTAAGCTGATAAGCAATTCAGCAAAGTCTCAGGATACATAATCAATGTGCAAAATCACAGGCATTTCTATATACCAATAATAGACAAACAGAGATCCAAATCATGAGCGAGCTCCCATTCACAATTGCTACAAAGAGAATAAAATACTTAGGAATACAACTTACAAGGGATGTGAAGGATCTCTTCAGAAAGAACTAAAAACCACTGCTCAAGGAAGTAAGAGAGGATACAAACAATGAAAAAGCATTCCACGCTCAAGGATAGGAAGAATCAGTATTGTGAAAATGGCCATACTGCCCAAAGTAATTCATAGATTCAGTGCTATCCCCATCAAGCTACCATTGATTTTCTTCACAGAATTAGAAAAAAACTGCTCTAAATTTCATATGGAACCAAAAAAGAGCCCATATAGCCAAGACAATCATAAGCAAAAAGAACAAAGCTGGACACATCATGCTACCTGACTTCAAACTACACCACAAGGGTACAGTAACCAAAACAGCATGGTACTGATACCAAAACAGATATATAGACCAATGGAACAGAACAGAGGACTCAGAAATAATGCTACACATCTACAACCATCTGATTTTTTACAAACCTGACCAAAAAAAAAAAAAACATGGGGAAAGGATTCCCCATGTAATAAATGGTGTTAGGAAAACTGGCTGGCCATATGTAGGAAACTAAAACTGGACTCCTTCTTATACCTTATACAAAAATTAACTCAAGATGGATTAAAGACTTAAATGTAAGACCTAAAACCATAAAAACCCTAGAAGAAAACCTGGGCAATACCATTCAGGACACAGGTATAGGCAAACACTTCATGACTAAAACACCAAAAGCAATGGCAACAAAACCCAAAATTGACAAATGGGATCTAATTAAACTGAAGAACTTCTGTGCAAAAGAAACTGTCATCAGAGTTAACAGGCAACCTACAGAATGGGAGAAAATTTTTGCAATCCATTCATCTGACAAGGACTAATATCCAGAATCTACAAGGAACTGAAAAAAATTTATAAGAAAAAAAAAACAACCCTATCAAAAAGTGGGCAAAAGATATGAACAGACACTGTTCAAGAGAAGACACTTATGTGGCCAAAAAACATATGAAAAGAAGGTCATCATCACTGGTCATTAGAGAAATGCAAACCAAAACCACAATGAGATACCATCTCACACCACTAACTGGTGTGAGATCACCATTCTAACAATGGTGATCATTAAAAAGTCAGGAAGCAACAGATGCTAGAGAGGATGTGGAGAAACAGGAATGTTTTTACACTGTTGCTGGGAGAGTAAATTAGTTCAACCATTGTGGAAGACAGTGTGGTGATTCCCCAAGGCTCTAGAACCAGAAATAGCATTTAACCAGCAATCCTATTACTGGGTATATACCCAAAGAATTATAAATCATTCTACTATAAAAACTCATGCACACGTATGTTTATTGCAACACCGTTTACAATATCTAAGAGTTGGAACCAACCCAAACACTCATCAATGATAGACTGGATAAAGAAAATGTGGCACACATACACCATGGAATACTATGCAGCCATAAAAAGGATGAGTTAATGTCCTTTGCAAGGACATGGATGAAGTTGGAAACAATCATTCTCAGCAAACTAATACAGGAACAGAAAACCAAACACTGCATGTTCTCACTCACAAGTGGGAATTGAACAATGAGAACACATTGACACAGGGAGGGGAACATCACACACCAGGGTCTGTCAAGGGGTGGGGGACTAGGGAAGGGATACCATTAGAAGAAATACCTAATGTAGATGACGGTTTTATGGGTGCAGCAAACCACCATGGCATGCGTATACCTATGCAGCAAACCTGCACGTTCTGCACATATACCCCAGAACTTAAAGTATAATAAAAAAAAAATCTTGATGCTAATTATAATGAATAACAGCTCCATAAATATCAAACAGAATTAAATGCAAAATCCCTTTCAGGCAAAGGCAGATGTTAAAAAGCCATTTTTTAAATGTCATTTAATTCATTCTCCTATCTCCTAGACAGAACCAAACTCAACCTTCAAAAGAACTATCAATGATCTCCCTATGCAGAGTCCCCCACTTCCGCCCTAGGAAATCATGACCAAATGACTCATGTCAGCTCAGGTTCTCAGTGCTTCTACAAGGAGAGGGCAGAAATCCACATGTATTAAGAATGCGCAAGTTGAAGCAATAACTCATACAACATTTGGATAATTACCCATTCATTTTGAATTATTCTGCAATTTTTGTGATAATTTCAAATACGATGAACTCGTTTTACATAATATCAGTATCACAGAAACTTTTCCAGGACACCCATTGTAATTCGTCATTAATTGGATGCATGTTCAAATATTACACACCTCCCTGCTGTCTGCTTCTCGTAGCAGGAGCAGCCATTTCGTTTGCCTACTGACATGCTTACCCATTTAATTTCCAGAGATGACACAGTGTCAGCGTGACCCAGCCCCCTGTGTGTGCCCTGATGACCTAGTTTAATAAAATCTGGCCTCATGTCAAACAGACCACAGGTTTAATTCCTGGCTACAGCAGCTACATAACAGTACATATGACAGAGTGGTGCATGGAAAACTGCACAGTATTAGGCACCATTTAAAAATGGACAACAAAGAAGCTTATATGGTTTCTATCATCTTAAGACAATTGCCCATGTGACATTTACCGAATCCACCAACCCCTTTATCTCAATAAACAATATACTAAAATTCTGGGCTCTGGATCTATGAATTTAAATATTAAAATGTGTTTGGTCTTTTTTTTCTCTCCTGTGTTTTCTACCTAAGGAAAAAGATGAATTAGGGAAAAGATTTTTTAAAAAAAGAATGAATAAATTCTTGAATAAATGGTAGTGAAAGAAGTAAGTTAGAGAGGCATTCCAGTATAAGGGAACAGCCAAACGAAGGGTCAGGCACATAATACAGCCTGGGAAATAGGGTATCTTGCAGCTAGTACATGGGATAGGAGAAAAAATAAGGCTCTGGAGGCTGGTATAGGCTGGATTACATTTCTGTGAAAAATATGATTTACAGGCCAGAGATTAACAATCTTTTCACTCTACAAACATTTTTTAAATGTCCAAAACTGTACAAATACCCACATGTTAGTAATTATACTTTTAATGTCTGTTGATAAATAGTGAAAAAGGTTATAATTAATTCATCAGTAATTTAAAATAATTTTTTATTTTATTCATTAAAAAAAGACATATAAGCCCTCAAACACAATTTTGGTATACAAGGTCTTGTTTATTATATATTAGTCATTGTTTTGGATCAACTCAGAGAAAAGTATACGGCCCTTTTTGAATTACTTAAAACTTAACTTTTGTTACTAATAATTGGTTATAAATTAGGGCATGCTTTATTTAAATACACTCAAGCACTGAAAAGGAATAAGTATCTGTGTTCTAGAGCAGGCTGTGGTAAACTGGTGTAACAGGCCTAATCCAAAAGCTTCCTGGTTTTGTAATAGAGTCTTATCAGAACACAGCCAGACCCATTAATTTATGGATTAGCAAAGGCTACTTTCACACTGCTACGAAGACAGAGATGAGTGGCTGACAGAGCCCATATGACCACAAAGCCCAAAAGATGTATTAACTGGCCACTTAAATAAAAAAGAAGGAAAAAAGCTTGGCAATCCTGTTTTATAGTATGGTGAATTATAAAGAATTACTAAATGATATCTTACATTTGCTCATGAAGTTAACCTTTGATTTAATAACGTTGTATGTTTGATCACTCATTCTAACACTTGACAACAAATGAGTTTTTATTTCAGCTATTCACAAGAAGGGACATTCACCAGCAGTTAGTAATGATATCTTTTCCATCTTCAATTAAACAGAGAGTTCACAGAATTCCATCTGGGGCCTGCTTTCAAACTATGCACACTTGACAAAATGAAAAGAGCTCAGATCCAAACAGGACATGGGTATCAGTGTTTTATAAATCAAAATTTCTCACCCTTAGCCCTGTGGACATTTTGGACCAGATAATTATCTGTTGTCAGGGTCTGTCCTCTGCATTTTAGGATGCTCAGCAGTATCTTTGGCCACTGTACACTAGATGCTAGTAGCATCTCCTTTCCCCCTAAGTTGTGACAAGCAAAAATACCTCCAGACATTGTCAAATATGCCCTAGAAAGCAAAAGTCCTCCTGGCATAGAAGCACTGCCATAAATCAGGGCATATTGTTATATCAGGAGGCATGTTTTATTACGTAGGATTAAGCCTACAGAGTCAGAGTGAGACTAGCAGCAGTCATTCTAGGGCACAAAGCACAGGTGCGCACATACAAACACAAAAGCACAAGAACATATGCAAACATATTTGATAAAATGTTTTTAGTGTACTTTTGTTTTGTTTTATTATGCATGGTTTTAAATTTTCATTTTTATAAGAGAAAAGGCCATTTTGACATGTTGAACTATCTTTTTAAGAGCAATGTTATTTCATTTAAAAATTTTTTGAAGGAAAGATTTTACTTAATTTTATATTATTAAATATTAAGGCATGAGGTAAAATCTGTGGAAATGAGAATGTGAGGTAAATGCTCAGTGAGTCCAATTGCATTCATCTCTCCACCATGGCATCTGCTGTTTAGGGAGGCTGGGTTATCCAGTTTCTGGATCTGGGTGTGGGGATGGGATAGTCAGATGGGAATGGCACGAGTTGGAGAAACATGGGTAAGAGAGGGTGACAGGTGAAGTGCTATCTCTGAGGTAGGTTAGAGTCGGACATCTGGAAAGTTGGGGAAGGAAGGAGCCTTAAGGTGATATAGCCTAGGGCTTTCCCAAGTACTTTGACAGCCATTTGTTCTGTTATGAAATCCCAATGTCACTTGAACAAGACCCTCAGTGGGCCTCATCTTGGCTCCATTACTTTCTGAAAGTGTTTTCTTCATCTTCTGTTTTTTTCTTGGGTTCAACACCAGATGGTGCCAGGAGATCACAATGCATCCAGCAAATTCTTCCTGTTATATCCAGCCTCCTCTGCTTTATCCAAAGATTCTTGGGTTTTATCGGTGAAATTTCTCCTAATTCCCTTCCTCTGCCAAATCCTCCTATTTCTCTGTTGAAAACAATAGTGATGTCTTCCCTACCATAAAAATCCTTGTGTGCCTTTATAATCCAAACATATTAGATGACATATTAGAACAAATGACAATACTTGTCATTTGTTCTGCAACTATCCTTTAATATATTAAAATTTATTTCTTTATAAATAAAAATATATTTCAAGTATAAATAACTGGTTGAGTTTGCCATTTTATATAATTTGGAGAGTTTCTGAGGTCAAGAATTTAGAACCATGGAACTCAACACTGAAGAGCCACCAGTGAGGGCCAGCACATACCCAGAAGTTATTGTTTTGGGAACGGTCTGTCAATTTGGGGTCCGGGGTTTAGTGGATGTGCATGTGGAAGAAGGAGAAAGAGTAAAGAGTTTTGAACAGCTAGAGCCTTCTGTGATTGAGCAAAATAACAGCGTGTTTACTGGGCCTTTTACCTTAAGACTTTGGTGAGTTTCTTAGCCTAGATTCTCTAAAAATCAGAGCTTGAGGCATAAAAGGAAATATTAAGGCTTTATTTGGGACATGCAAATAGAGGGCAGCAAAGGTGAGGAAAAAAGGGAACTGAGAAAAGGGAAATATGAAGCAAGGTGAGGTGATGCATTTTCACACTGGCTACCACTTCTTGAGAAACTTTAGAAGGCTGCCTCACAGATGCTTTAATCTGCTCTTGCCACCCTCCTTCAGACAAAGTAGGAGGAGGAATCTTGCTTTGGGTGAAAGAAAAAAAAAAGAAAGTATTAAAGTATATCAAAGTAGAAGGAGCTGTGTCAAAGGCTGCTAATATAGTAGGTCAAGTGAGATGAAGATTAAGAACTGACCACTGGATTTAGCAATAAGGAAGTCGTCTGTGACACTAAGAGAGGAGTGTTGCTAGAGAAAATGAAGGCAACAGCCACACTGGAATGGAAGCAAGAGAGAACAGTAGGAGACAACTTAGAGACAGAAAGCATAGAAAACTCATTAAGGGTGCTTTGCTGAAGGCAGAAAGAAATGATTCAACAGCTGTAGGGAAAGACGGGGTCAAGAGAAGGCAGAAAGAGTTTTTTTCTGTAAGATGGATGTAATGGCAGCATGCTTGTGTTCCATGGTAATGACCTATAGAGTATGCAAAACTACATAGCAGGAGACCAAGGGTGAACTCTGAAACAAAGTCTTCAGGTCGGTGAGGGGATGGATCCAGGACAGCAGAGGATTGATCAGCCTTTGCTAGAACACAAACAGTTCATCAATAGGAACCAGACGGAAAGTAGAATACATGGATATAGAAGCAGCTGGGTGTGTTGAGGTAGTATTGAAATCTGATAGAAATTCCTTTCTGATTTCTCCAATTTTCTCTGAAGTTTTGAAAAGCAGGGGCATCAGCTGGGAGTGAAGAAAAGGAAAGGATGTACACTTGGATAGAGAAGAGAAGGTGTGAACAGACACCTGGGAAGAGGGAGAGTACAGAAATTATGAAATATAGAAAACTAACGATTTTCTTTTCTGGATTTTCCTTTTGTTTTGTTGCATTTCGTTTTTTTTCAAAGGTTTATCTGGTGATATGTTATGACCCTGGGGGAGGAAGAGCTGAGCTCTACATTTGGCTCAGTCTGTCATGGTGTTTCCCCATGGATCTCTTCTTTTTTCACTATATCTCTAACTGTTTTATCATTTTCATCAAATGACTTCTTAAATCAATTGAAATAGTCATTTATAAAAGTCATTTGTATATAAACATTCCATTGTTTTCATACCTGTGTTTTAACTACAGTAAATATAACACTTGATATACAGAAAGTTAGTTCCAAATGTCTTTGATTGTTCAACTGCCTTTATAAATCTCCCACTATAACTTATTTAAAAAATAGAATATTGTACATGTACTATCTAGAAATTAAAATTATTTACTCTTCCCCAACATTTAAATAATACATATTTAGAAAACACCATCCTAAGAGTTTTAATTCTATTAAGCTTCAATTTGAACTACTGTATGACAATTTAACAGCAATGAAACTAGAATAGAGAGAATTTTTAATTACTTTAGGACAACAATGATATGGCTGTTTTTCCTGGATATTAAAAGTAGGTTCAGGGCCAGGTGCGATGGCTCACATCTGTAATTCCAGCACTTGGGAGGCAGAGGCAGGAAGATCACTTGAGCCCAGGAGTTCAAGACTAGCCTGGGCAAAACTGCAAGATCCCATCTCTACAAAAACATTAAAAAATAATAATAAGCAGGTCCATTTGAAAGTGGAATCAACCAGGAAGGTTATCTTCTTCTACTATAAGATGTATAAATATGGAAAAGACCTAAAGTTTTATTTCATTTTCTTGATATGTATCAGTAATTAATCTCTGTCCTGGAGATTTTGAAGCTAACTTTCATACTGTGCATGTTCTCGTCCAAAGATGCTTGATTTATTTTATATGCTTAATATGATTTTAAGTGTCCCTTTTATTCTTTTCAGATAATTGACTATATTTTGTTTGTGTCCTCTCCAAAGGTTTTTACAAAAGCATAAATCAGATTATTCAGAGCTATCTAAGTAATATACATGTTCTGATTTGTCTATTACTTCCACTCTAACATACCTGCGTCTTCTTTATCTCCTCCAAGTGTCAGAGATTTGCTCTGACTTTTCTTGTTCCTTGGAACTTGTTCTGGGTGTTCTCAGTTCTGACTCATTCTAAGTTATTTCCGTTTATTGAAATATTTTCAATATGTTTATTTCTGTTGGCTTCATCTTTTATTTCATCCTTCAGTTTTTTGTAAAAGCGAGTTTGCATTTTCCTGAAGATGGACGTTTTCATCCAAACTCGACCTTATTCCTATGGCAAGTCTTCATTCATATGATATAGTTTTAAAGTTATTTTGGCTTTATCCATTTGGTACTGATGGACTTTGACATATCTTCTAGTGACTGAATCCTTATTTTAACGTCAGACACAAATCATTATGAACATTTAGATTCCTTTTCCTTCCATTTTTTTTCTAATGAGTCCAGTTTAAACTGAAAGGGTTAGATCTTTCAGGTTTTTAATTAACTAACTGCCTTTAAATTTGGAGTTCTTGATAAATTGTTCTCAAGACTAGACTCAATAAGAAAAACATCTGTAACTCTTCCTATACTTTTAAAATCAGTTTAACCTAACCAAAATCTTCACATTTTTTTCTACCTAGAACAGAACTTCTTATGGAAAACACATTTATCCCTATTTGGATAAAGTCAGCTTTTAACTATTAAAAAAATTCAGATATAACTGCACTTACCGCCATCTCCCATGTTAAGCCAGAGAGATCTGCTGTGAGTCTCATGTCTCCTGGTAACAGACATGGCCTCACTTAGCTTCTCCAGAACTTGTATACAGTAAAACTTTATAGCAGTAAGCAGGTACTCTGTAGCACCAGCTCTGCCTCAGGTTGCCAGGACCCATCTATTCTACAACACACTGTAGAGAACACTGTGGAGTATTCTGCTCAGAACCTAAACCAGTGCCTGGCAACCAAGAGAGACCAGCAGTGTGGGTGGCGATATGGGAGAATAGGCAGTGCTTCCCAAACGTTTTCGTTTCATAGCACGCATAAGTTAGATGTATGAGGCTGACTTTCACCAGGGAAGATTGGCCACTGGGACTTTGTTCATCCAAGGCCACATCCAGCAATCCCAAAATCTGGGAGGATAGATGTATTTTTACACATGTGCTATTTGGGAATCACTGACAAAGACTGTCAGATGAAATGATGTGACTCAAAAGCTAAAGACTTTATTCAGTTGATGGGCATTGGGACCTCCTTACTGAAGCCAGATCAGTTTTTATAGGATAGAGGAAGTGGAGTACACATCCTCATTACCTTGTTTTGGCTAAGGCAACAGTTTTCTACTTTAAAATCTCAGTTGGGGGCTTATACCTGCTTTCATGCCCCTTTCATGTCAATAATCATCAGAACAGTATTTTTTAGAATGATTTTTGCAAGCCTTGAGGTTTGTTAGTCAAAGTTCATTGGGTGGGGAGAGAGAGAAGAAGAAAGAAAGGAAAAGAGAAAGGAAGGGAGGAAGGAAAGAAAGAAGGAAAAAAAAATAAAAGATTAAGAAAGGATAAGAAAAGAGGACAAAGGTAGAAAGCAATGGGGAAACTGGAAACTTCTGTCTTGTTTGTTTTCATTGTTTTACAGAGTTTACATTCCCTCCTTTATGGTAAATATTTTCTTAATGTAAACATTTTTTTAGACCCATAGGTTCTAATACTTCAAAAAAGTTAAACAAAGTCCTCCCTTTGGCAACCTGTCCCTTCTTGTGTTTGGTCAGATCTCAAGTGTAGAAGAAGGAGAATAAAGGTCTCGTAATCAACAAGGGCAGACAGCAAGATCTAGTAGAGGGTAAGAAACAAAACATACTGCTTCAGGTCCAATGCCCTATGCTCCTTTATTTCCTTAAAGGCATAGGGAGGTCCAGTGCTGGAAAGAGACCCAGAGAGATATATCGATACTGCTACAATAACAGTAATGGAGAGAAACAAAGCAGTAGAGAGACAAAAAGAGACAGAGAAGCAGAGAAACAAAGAGAAACAGATGAAGAGCATATGGATAAAGGCAGAGATCCATGGAGAAACAGATTTGGAGACATAGGGAGAGAATCTCAGAGAAAGCCAAGAGAGTCTCTCCTGCTTAAACAGCTGCAGTGCTCCTCTGTTGCCCGTAAAGTCCAAATATAACACCTTGACCCACAAGACCACACCAACCTCTCCAGGCTCAGTTAATAATACTGTCCCCCCGATTGGCACCCTATAGTCAAAACAGTTTCTTAGTGTCTCTAAGTCACCACTGCCTTCGACATATTTTCTTGCATACACTAAGAGATCAATAAATATATTTTGAATGAATGACATACTATCTTGAAGTTGATGAGAAGGCATCGAAGGATGACTACTTTCTTCTCTCTGCCCCAGGCTACAATCTACATGGAATATGCATACTCTGACAGTACAAGCATAGAATCAAAACCCAGGTCTCTGATCCACAGAAACTTCACTGCTGTCTACCCCTAAGTAGAATCCTGCTATCCTTACCCACATCTTTGTCAAAGAGGCCAGCCTCTTTCCCTGCCCACCACCTCTCCCCTCCCCTACCCAATGCAGCCACGTCCATGTTCATACAGAAGTTAAGGTGCGTATGTAAGGGGTAAAGGTCAGTAGCCTGACTGAGAAGCCAGTATGTATCTGTTAAGAAATTAGAAATTAGTTTTCTGTCTGTTAATAAATTAGTATCTAAGTTAAGAAATCAGATCTCATCAACAGTGTAAAAGCTGTATCCTATTTCTCCAAAGCCTTGCTAGCATCTATTGTTTCTCGACTTTTTAATAATGGCCATTCTGACTGGTGTGAGATGTTATCTCACTGTGGTTTTGATTTGCACTTCTCTAATAATCAGTGATGTTCCTTGTAGATGCTTGATATTAGACCTTTGTCAGATGGATAGATTGCAAAAATTTTCTCCCTTTCTATAGGTTGTCTGAGTTCAACCATTGTGGAAGACAGTGTGGCAATTCCTCAAAGACCTAGAACCAGAAATACCATTTGACCCAACAATCCCATTACTGGGTTTACACCCAAAGGAATATAAATCATTCTATTATAAAGATACATGCACACATATGAACTTTGCAGCACTATTCACAATAGCAAAGGAATGGAATCAACCCCAATGTCCATCAATGATAGACTGGATAAAGAAAATGTGGTACATATATACCATGGAATACTATGCAGCCATGAAAAGGAACAAGATCATGTCCTTTGTAGGGACATGGATGGAGCTGGAAGCCATCATTCTCAGCAAACTAACACATGAACAGAAGAGCAAACACTACATGTTCTCACTTATAAGTGGGAACTGAACAATGAAAACATGTGGACACAGGGAGGGGAACAATACACACTGGGACCTGCCAGGAGTAGGTAGGGAGAGCATCAGAATAAATAGCTAATGCTTGTGGGGCTTAATACCTAGGTGGTGGGTTAATAGGTGTAGCAAACCACCATGGCACACATTTACCTATGTAACAATGTATCCTGGAACTTAAAATTAAATTACATTTTTAAAAAAGAAATTAGAGGCTGGTCATGGTGGCTCATGCCTATAATCCCAGCACTTTGGGAGACTGAGGTGGGTAAATCTCGAGGCCAGGAGTTCAAGACCAGCCTGGACAAGATAGTGAAATCCCGTCTCTACTAAAACTACAAAAATTAGCTGGATGCAGTGGCAGGCACCTGTAATCCCAGCTACTCAGGAGGCTGAGGCAGGAGAATTGCTTGAACCTAAGCAGCAGAGGTTGCAGTGAGCTGAGATGGCACCACTGCACTCCAGCCTGACTGACAGTGAGACTCCATCTCAAAAAAAAAAAAGAAAAAAAAAAAAATAGATCTCCAGAAACAACTCAGTTAGGTCACCTTAGGTTGCTCATGATCTCTTGGCCTACTACCAATTCTGTCAACTGCTCTTGATCTTAACTACAGACCCAACTCTGCTAATTGTTGGAGAGAAAAGCCTCCTATCTTCCCAGGATCATTCAAATTTTCTATAATTTAGATACAAATCCAACCCCCAGAGAGTTGGTTCATGAGATCCATAAAGAAATGCAAACTAATTTTTAAAAGAAAAATATATAATCCATTGCTTATTGTAATCTGTAATAGCTAAACTGAAATTAAAAGAGAATGCCAAAGCAGATCTTAATGCTAGACTAAGTTCAGATTTTGGTGAGTGTGAACTCAGACCACTAACCTCAAAACCACCCCAAACAGAAAAATATGTTGGGCACAAGAGAAATTATCTCTACGATCTCTGATCCAAGAGGGTAGTTAACATGAGAGAAGGTATATTAGTCCATTCTCATGCTGCTAATAAAGACGTACCTGAGACTGGGTAATTTGTAAAGGAAATAAGTTTAATTGACTCACAGTTCCATAGGGCTGGGGAGGCCTCAGGAAACTTACAATTATGGCAGAAAAGGAAGCAAACATGTCCTTCTTCAGATGGCAGCAGAAGAGAGAAAAAGAGCAAAAGGGGAAAAACCCCTTACAAAACCATCAGATCTTGTGAGAACTCACTCACTATGATAAAAGCAGCAGCATGGGGGGTAACCGCTATGATTCAATTGCCTCTCACTGGGTCCCTACCAAGACACATTGGGATTATAGGAACTACAATTCAAGATTTGATTTAGGTGGGGACAAGAGAAAACCATATCATTCTGTCCCTGGCCCCTTCCAAATCTCATGTCCTCACATTTCAAAACACAATAATGCCCTTCCAACGAGTCCCTCAAAGCTTTAATTAATTCCACCATTAACTCAAAGTCCAAGTCCAAAGTCTCATCTGAGACAAGGCAAATCCCTTCTGTTTATAAACCTGTAAAATCAAAAGCAAGTTAGTTACTTCCTAGATACAATGGAAGTACAGCACTGGGTAAATACACCCATTCCAGATGGGAGAAATTGGCCAAAACAAAGGGGTTGCAGGCCCCACACAAGTCCGAAATCCAGCAGGGCAGTCAATTCTCAAAACTCAAAAATGATCTCTTTTGACTCCACGTCTCAAATCTAGGTCAAGCTGATGCAAGAGGTGGACTCCCATGGCCTTGGGCAACTCCATCCCTGTGGCTTTGCTCCCCTACTGGCTGCTTTCACAGGCTGGCATTGAGTGTCTGCAACTTTTCCAGGCACACAGTGCAAGCTGTCGGTGGATCTACCATTCTGGAGTCTGGAAGATGGTGACCACAGTTCCACCAGGCAGTGCCCCAGTGGGTACTCTGTAGGGGGGCTCCAACACCACATTTTTCTTCTGCACTGCCCTAGCAGAGATTCTCCATAAGGGCTCTTGCCAACCCAGCAAACTTCTTCCTGGACATCCAAGCATATCAATACATCTTCTGAAATCTAGGTGGAGGTTCTTAAAGCTCAATTCTTGTCTTCTGCACACCCACAGGACCAACACCACGTGGAAGCTGCCAATGCTTGGGGCTTGCACTCTCTGAAGCAATCTGTACCTTGGCCTCTTTTAGCCAAGGATGGAGCTGAAGCAGCTGAGACACAGGGCACCATGCACCAAGGCTGCATGGAGCAGGGGGACCCTGGGCTTGGCCTAGGAAACCATTTCTCCCTCCTAGGCCTCTGGGCCTGTGATGGAAGGGGCTGCTGTGAAGACCTCTGACATGCCCTGGAGACATTTTCCCCATTGTCTTGGTGATTAACATTTGGTTCCTCCTTACTTATGCAAATTTCTGCAGCCTGCTTGAATTTCTCCTCTGAAAATGGGTTTTTCTTTTCTATCACATTGTCACTCTGTCTAAGCAGGAGTGAACTGAGGGGGAAGCACTTGCTAGACCAGTGTTGTTAGCTGCAGTGTGAAGCAACACAGTGGCTGAACCTAATGTTACTTCCAAAGTTGAAAAAGTTTGGTTGTAAATGGAGAACAGAAATAATAGCTAAGAGTAAAGCAATAAACAAATGGGTTTTGTAATGAGGGAAATCTAATATTACATCAATACTGTGAAAGAGTCTAAGAGCAAGAGATGGTATTGTTATAAGTTCCATGATGTTGATTATTTTATATGTTTTATCTACTATTATATAACTACCATCTAAAATGTAATAGGTATATAATAGGAAAGCCATAAATATCTATAAGATGAAAGAATAATTGGGTCTGATAAAAAGATAGCCATTTTGTTACAATAAGGCCTCAGAATGAAGAAAAATCATAAGTCTATTCCTGTAACTGGGGACCCAGAATATCAAGGCTCAAATTGAGAAACTTGCACATACCCTCTTACCTTGGTAACAGCACCAGAGAGCAGTAACTGTGGACTTTGACATGGCAAACGCTTTGCATTGGATAGTGAAAGGCACATTACACGTCAACAATGGTGATGCTGAGACAGAGAGACAGAGCAATTAAAACCAAGACCTGCCAGATTACAGTATAGGGGTACATATAAGTTGCTCAAGAAGTTTCTGTCTCAAAACTTTAGAAATCTTCTCGGGACTGAAAGCACTGGTGAAGCTTGTAGGAAAATAGAACAAAAAAAGAATGAAATAAAAAGGCGTGAAATGTACTACTTGGTATTTTATTTTGCAAGTAATGTGTTTCTTGTGTCTCCTCCTCCTCTCCCATTCAATTGCATTGTGTCCTTTTCAAGACAATAGCTATTAAGTATATTAATTTGTATACCATACTGTGTCTAAATCCACAATATGAAGAATTTAAGGCCCACTGAATGATTGATAAAGGGAACTGAAATCTCAACCTGAACAGAATGCAGATTTTTCTCTCCTACTTTTGGCTTGGGAGGTGTATCTCCAGCTTTTTGTGATGGGGTTGTTCTGTATTCTCAGGTTAAGCAACAGGTAAACATATGTTAACCTCATTAGTTATTCTGGGAATCCCAGGTCCTCCTCCCCAATCTTATTAGTGCTCCCTTTACCTCCTTGTTCCTTAGAGTATAGATGAGGGGATTAAGAGTTGGGGTTACCACAGTGTAGAAAAGAGTGAGAAATTTACCCCATTCATGAGCATAGTGATTTTTTGGTTGAAGGTAGACACCTGTGACAGTGCCATAAAAGAGAGAAACCACAAGAAGTGAGAGGTGCAGGTGCTAAATGCTTTCTTCTGTCCCACAGTTGACTTAATCCTCAGCACAGCCTTAGCAATAGCACCGTAAGAGGAAAGGTTAATGATCAAGGGCACCACCAGGAGGATAACACTGGCTGTGGACATCTGAATTTCATTGTAGGTAGTATCAGTACTGGAGAGCTGAATCAGAGCTGGGACTTCACAAACAATATCATCCACCATCCGATGGGAGCAGAAGGGTAACTGGAGGGTGGCAGGGGACTGGATCAGAGACTGGGCCAAGCCAGTCCCCCATGCCAGGATAGCCAGCTGCAGACAAAGTTTTGGGTGCATGATCATGGTATATTGCAGTGGATGACACACTGCCACATAACGATCCACAGACATGACAACAAGAAGGACACATTCCGTGGCCCCAAGCCACAAAAAAACATAGAGTTGAATGGCACAGCCAATGTAGCTGATGGTCTTTTCTGGGCCCCAGAAGTTAATCAACATCTGTGGAACACAGCTGCTGGTGAAACATAGGTCTACCAAGGAAAGGTTGGAAAGAAAGAAATACATAGGGATGTGGAGTTTTGGATCCTTCAAGGACACAAGAACTATGACCATATTTCCTGCAACAGTCAAAAAATAAAAAATAAAAATGACCCAAAAAAGTATCTTCTCCAAATGTGGCTTGTTAGAGAAGCCCAGAAGGATGAAATCACTGTGGCTGTCATTGCAAATTATAATCATAGCTACTGGGGCAAATACCTCTCTGGGGAATGTTTCAAAGGCAGTTGCTCAAAAGCCTGTGATGGTTCCAGTAAAGACAGGAAGAAGGGTGGTATATGACTTGTTTGATTCCTCTCTACTCAAGAATAAGATTTTCACCAGCTGTATTTTGGGAAAGAATACAAGATTTAGTAAAGTGCTTTAATCTTTGATATTCATCACTCACTCTCTCTCTTCCTCTTTTACATCTTCCTCATACTTTGTCTCTGATTAAAATTGTTCATTATAAATATTATATAAAATATATGTAAGCACCAGCTAGTAAAAAATCACTTTGCTAAATATTAGATGTGTTCCATCTGTGCTGTCAAAGAGTATACATTTACCACATTTATTACATAGTTCTATTCACTGCATATTAGCTTTATAATTCTCTATTTCTTTTGTTCTCTTAGTTCTCTGTGACCTTGTATCTTGATTTATTTCACTGTTTGTCTCCCATCTTTCCTCTCTTTCCTTCCCCTTTTCTCTCCCTGGATATTCTCCCTTTATCTTCTCTTTTTTCTCTCTCATTCTCCTCTTCTCCATTCCTCCTTTTCACTCTGTCTCTTACTGATGAGCTTGAATTCTCCCTCAGTCACCTTTATGCTGTGTGATATTAGGAAAAGTGGTTAACATTTTTGTTCTTACCTTAGTTCTTTCCTTAGATATTCTATTTGGAAAACAAGTGAAATTAAAAACCTACATATGCTTGTTGGGGAAATTAAATGTGAAAATGGGGAAAATACTAAAAAGTGTTCTTCGCACAAAGTAACTGTTCAATGTAAGTTAGCAATAATTATCATGATGATGACACTGTTCAATAGATTGTTTCAGAAACCAAAATTTATTACCAAAGTTTTGCAGAGAGCATGAGTAAAAATAACACTTAGAAAAAAGAAACATTATATTTCTACATGATCTTCTTTGATGAAGAATGATAAAGTATATTAAAGAAAACCAAAAGCTTGAAATTAGATGAAAATATTTAAAATAATTAACAATAATAATTGTGTCAAATAGACCACTCAAGCCATAATTCTAAGGAAAATTATGACATAGTCTGATATTTACTATTATATCATCATACATTGTGGTGAATTCTTAATCACACTTTAATGTAGTTTGAGCAACATGATGGTATATTATGCAATTACATATGTAAAATTTTTACATCAATATATGCTTTTGTTTTTACGAAGTTTGCTGGAGGCTATTTTCTGAATATCCTAGCCCTGTTGTCTCCTATCTTCCAACCATATTCTTACCCACCTATCATATGTCACATTTAACTTTATCAATACACTAGAAGCAAATTCATTTGAAGTTCTCTCAATCAGTAGTTCTCATGCTTAAAGGGTTTTAATCTACAGGTAAACCCACAAGTAAAATGTCACAGGGCATTAAGATGCACTGACCCTCATGGCTTAAATTTCACCATAATTTTACTCACATTTGTCTTTACTATGCTGTGCATTCTAGAACATCTATACATTCTCCTTTTTGTCTGTGTTTTGTGTGTTATTGTTCCTTTATTTTCTTTAGAATTTTTCAAATTAATGATGAAATGTTACCACTTTAGTTGTGAATTTGAGTTTGATATTATATTAGAGTAGAAGAGTAGTTTGATGTTTTAAAGAATCTGTCTTATAGATTTTTCCATGTCCAGAATCAACCTGCCTCTTATCCCATCCTTCGATTTTCATCCACTTCATAACCACTAACTACTGATTTCGTTTTTTGTCTATTCCGATTGCTTTTCCTTTCCCCATTTTCTTTCTTGTATATTATCACCTACAGGTCTCTACCTAGCTAGTTTTATATATGTATCCATCTGTATGTCTCATCTCTTCCAGTTCCTTTTAAATTACTAATCATTGAAGGAGATGCATTTTTTTTTCCTGGATCAACTATTTGTAAAAGGTCCTTGGTTAGGGGAGAGAGTCTTAGACTAGATGGTTTTTACTATGCAAAATTCAAGAATACTCTTAATCTCTGCTTCTCTTGAGATTATCTTCTTCCCGCAAATATAATTTTTCCTGTGATTTTATTTTAGTTGGCCTCCTCTGCTTTGCAGAACACTATCTGGGGGAGTTCATGGTAAAAGCCAGCACACCTCCATTCCTATGGTTATAAATGTAAAATACAGCATTTCTATCTCATCTTCTAAAGTAGGTGCCTCTAGTACCAATGTATCACACCTCCTCAGCCCAGCTCTAATTTCAGCAGAGCTGCAAGGGACAGTTGTGTGTGAACTCAGATTCGTCTCACACATACTGACAGTGACCTACCTCAAGTATGCTATATACAGCTTCCCTCGGCCCCAAGGCTTGTCTGACACCATGGGAGCCCATTTGGCTTATATACAAGTGCTGCCCAGAAGTACAAAATGCTTAATGACCCTAGGGGAATTCCTCCAACAATGAAGAATTTTAACTAGGAATAAATGGTCCAGCAGCTCTTCCTTCAGGCAAAAACATACTGTGTGCTTTTCAGAAGGTCTTTAGAGAACTGGACTCCCATTACACACAACCTGGCTAATGCATCCCTAAATTACCTTTCTTTCTTAAATGTTTAACTCTTCCTGTTCCCTCACTCGGTCTTCTTGTAATCACCTCCAAAATCACTTACTGGTACTTAATTCCTTATCTTAAGTTCTGCTTTCAGGAGGGATCTAAATTAAGAGAGTTGGTTCTGAAATGGACCAAGAAATGAGAGTTTTAGAAGAATATTCAGGAAATGAATTACTCATCAGTCAGATTGCAACAGGTCGTCCATTGTTGGGGGTAAATGGAATGCTAGCAACTCTTGGCATGCTTCAATATCACCATTACTCATAGTCTTACCTATTGTGGCTTGGGATGAGGTACAGGTAGAAGGAGGAGCATTGGCTTATATGGTCTTCTAGCCTCTGAAAGTTTTGGAGGTAAAAGTAATTAGATAATTGTCAAGTTGACTGGCTTTTGTTGATTGTTTTGGAAGTCTTGAAGAAAAAGAACAGCATAGTCAAGTAAGCCAACTATCAACCTAGGGCATTGGTGCACAACTGCTTGTTGAACATAGATTTCTGGGCCCCACGCTCAGAGTTTCTGATTCTGTAGGTCTGGGGCAAGGTCCAAGAATTTTAATTTCTAACAAGGTCCCAAGTGATGTTAATGATGATACAGGTTCACAAACTATAGTTTGAGGATCACTAACTTAATAAATGCTATGAAAAGAAAACTTTCATGACAGTATTTAAAGAGATTCGCATTTCCTACAGCCTTAGAGAAGGCTATTGGAAATCAGGCCCAGGACATAATTGTAAGGGTCATAGAGTCACAAAGGAGACAAAACGCACAGGCTCAGTAGACTTTTTATGCTAAAACCAGGGCCCTGGTAGGGAAGGAGTCAGACACTGAGAGCTTGATATCTGTACGTTGTACTCCAGAAACAGAAACTTTCAGATTTCTCTGAACCTGCCAAAGTGGCAGAAGCAGTGTTCCCCTTGCTAGAGGAAAGAAGCTCCTGCTTTCCTGGAAACCATGCATAGCATGTTTCTTTTAAGATGATAATCCGTCTCAATATCTTTCACTGCCTTCATCCAACAACTCCTACAAGAAAAAAAAAATAGCTTATTCTAAAATTTCATTGACTGGAATAACATGCATTATCAGTAATCCCTCTTAGAGGGGAAATAGAATGTAAACCCAGATTGGGAAAGTTTATAGTCATGGCAACTTTCTCCGATGACTTAGAAATTAAACTCCTGGAAAGAAATGCTGGATCCAGTTATAGTATACTGCAGCAATGTCTTACTGAAACTTTAACACAATGATATCCACAGTAACCAAAATAGAGTGGTTGTAATTTCCTTAACAGGCTATTGAGGTGTCAGAAGGATCAGAGTTAGTAACTCTAGAGTGCATTTATTAGGTACCAGCAGAGGACCTATCACCTAACTACACTTCACGTGATATCCCAGAGGACATTCCCTTTATAAAAAGAGTAGAAAATACACTAGTTAGAGAGGCAAAGTATCTTTCAGGGGCTTAATGCCCTCTGTAGACCATGGTTGACAATAGAAGATGCTTTCATGGAGCTGAGTTCCCTACTTTCAATATGAATGATACAATTTCATATAAACAGAGTCCAGATGGCAGCTTTCAACTTCCAGAAGCTATCCATACATAATGAACTGGCTTGAATCAACAACTGGAGGCTAGATAGATATACAGACAGCTAGAAAGTTGCTTGAGTTGTGTCCCTGGAAAAAAAAAAAAAAAAAGAGTGAAAGTTGGTGAAATGGAAGCTACAATGAAAAAATAATAATCTCTCACTCAGTTTTTTTATCAAAGCCAGGTCTCATACCTAGAGACTCTCAATTAAAGAGAAGGGCAAGTACCTTAACTTTGGAATGCCACTGCAAATAAATACAATAAATATTGTACCTAATATTTCTTCAAAGTGATCTGTGACCATTTACAGAGTAATTGCACAAGAAGAAAGATAAATATTGAGACTAAAAACTTTGGGACTGTTGAATATAGGGTCCTAGTTGACACAAATGTTGGGGCACATGCCATCATGACCTCTAGTTAGGGTAGGGACTTAGGAGAAGAGACAAATAATGTCCTGGCCTAAGTTCAATGAATAGTTAGTTCAGTGTGTCTGTAGACCTACCCTACGGTGGTTTCCCTAGTCCCCGGATATATCATGCAAATAGTTATACTTAAAAGCTGGAGCAAAAAACTCACTGAAGTTCTGATAGAATAAGAACCAAGGGAAAACCCATACAATTACTCTTCATAAGCCAAGATCAGAAGCAATACTCCTAGAAAAAATGCATAAATTAGTTCGACCTTTGAAATGTAAAGGATAAAGAGTAAAAGGTGACAGCTCCCATCTCCAAAAATCAGAGATACTATGGCAGGTGAAAGTCCATTGAACACATAGGCCCAGAGCAAAAGAGGGATTTGGAACAAGTACAGGCTAGGTTGAGTGCTGCTGTGTTGGTGGGTCATACAACAAAGTGTGTATCTAGTGGTGCTAGAGGTATTCATAAGGTAAAGACTTCACATACTGTCTCTGACAAGACAAAATAAGAACCACAGTGCAGACACTTGAGTTCTGGACTGGAGGAATGCCTTGTGCAAGAGAAAATTACTTGCACTGAAAAAGCAGCATGTCATCCAGTTTTTTCAGTGCAGTGCAATTCTGACATAGTGGAGACATCAAGTGATTATACAAAATGAGTTTGATATTTTCAGATCCACCAACTCATCCGGTCAGATTAATGCAGCAAAAATCAATCATGTAATTGGAAACTAAACATTTGGGATCAGGCAAAAGCATGTCCAGAAGACATAATTCAATGACATAAACTAGTGATCCAGTCACCTATCACCTATGGCTGCTGCGTCAGTGCTGCTCTCTCAATTCACACCTATGGCCTCATGAGGTTTTTCAATTGACCAAGTGCTAGGGAAAAATAGAAACCTCAGAACTCTCACAAATGGTCTATAGGACCACAAGTGCTGTAGGTTGTTATAAGCCATAAGCAAACGGATGCTTCATTAGAGTCCAACTTGGGAGTCACTCTAAAGGGCAGTAGTGAAGGGAAATTCTTTTAGTGGGCATAATTCTACACAGCACACTTGATTGTCTACTTTGAATAGAAAGAGGAATGACCTGAGGTATGGATATACATGGGCTTCTGGGCGGAGGTATAGGGCTTGACTTGTTGTTTAGAGGCCTTGACCAAGCTCACAATATCAGAGACAAAAAGGTTTGGTGAAGATACTTGTGAATGGTTCTGTGGGAGCGGGAATGAAGCATGTGGACTTTTTTGATGCATGGTAATGACCACCAGAGAGTGTTTGCCAGAGAAGTGGCACTTCCTAAACAAGTGGATGCCACCCAGTTTTTCAACCAATTCATGTTTTATTCAATGGACTCTTAATGGAGTTGCTGTGGTGGAAAGATGAAGGCTAAGCATAGGCCCAGCAGCACGGACTGTCTTGTACCAAGGCCAGTGAGACTGACACTGCGGAATCCGTAACCATTCTGATGCCTAGAAAAGTAGAGTTCAATGCTGAGCTCTTGCTACCATACGAGCCGCTGAGGAAACCAGTCAATATCTGGGCAAGCTGATTACATCTAACCCTTTGACCCTGCAGCATGAAGCCATTTCTCCTTAAAGTATTATCCTTTTTATAGATATGTATTTGTCTTGCTTGCCTACAGTGCTCTGCTTAGACTACCATGCCTGATTTACCAATATTTGATCCTGCTTAAAATTCCCTCAAACTAGGAATATATTTTATATTGATAGAAGTATGATTCTAGATGTGTAACCATTTGAACCACTGATCCTGAAATATGTATATATATAAAATGGAGTTTCCCAGGAAGCAGACTCAGGGGTGGAGATTAGCATTCAGAAGATTTATTAGGGAACATTTTTTGGATCAACATCTTTCAAAAGAAAGGGTGGGAAACATGATTGAGCAAAGGAAGTAATGCAAACTACCTACTTTGGAAGTTTGTAATGCAAACTACCTACTTTGGAAGTTTGTAATGCAAACTACCAAAGTTTCACTGAACCCTGTAGGAAGTTCTCAATATGAGATGACAATTCATTGATGTTCTGAGCTGAGGCAAAGGCAAGCCTTAAATCTCCTTGTTGATCAGGATTGAAGGCAGATTACATGGAAAAAGGCCATACATTTAGATGATGCAACTCTGTTTAGCTGAGGCAACCCAGAAAGAAGGATCTTAGCTGAGCCCTATCTACCTGTAGCACATCTAGCAGCTGAAGTAATAATGCCTTCATTCTGAAAGTGGTAGCTGAGTAGTGCATTGTAACTTCCAACACTGTCTATTCCTTTAATTTCTCAGATCTACTCCTTTGTATAAGATCTGGTGTGGGGTGGGGGGAGGGGGAGGGATAACATTAGGAGACATACCTAATGTAAATGATGAGTTAATGGGTGCAGCACACCAACATGGCTCATGTATACATATGTAACAAACTGGCATGTTGTGCACATGTACCTTAGTAGTTAAAGTATTTATTAATTAATTAATTAATTAAAAAAAGATATGGGAAAAGCTCTTACAGGGCTATAGTGGGCCTCTGTATCTAGAGGAAACTTAGAAGAGGACCACCACTGCGGCTGGTCTTAAGTCTTACAAATTATAGTCACCATCTCCTTCTTACTATTCATTCTATGTTGTTCTCACCCTTATCTGTCAACTTTCCTGCTCTCAGTGGTTTACCTGGTGTCATGATCCAGAGGTGTCTGAGCCCCTGATCACAATGGCTTTTTTCAGTTACTCTCATTGCCCTTGGTCATTTACCATCACAATTAAACAAAATATACACTTCCTCGTGTACCTTTTGTACCCCTAGTGGGAACATTTCCCTTTAGAGAGTTAGAACCTCTAAACTCACAGAGCTTATAATTGTGGAGACAAAAAACACAAATTTCTCAAATGAGTTACTGGTAGGGATTCTAAGAAAGGCTGCACCTGCTTTCACCTTTTGGTTTCTAAACCATGCATTTTTCCTAGTGAGGACACAGCACCATAGAAAGATAATTGATTTAAAGTACTGGGTCTTGAAGGATGACATTGCATCTGAGCTGGTATTTCAGGTGCAGCTTCAACAGATCCCTCCATAACTCTAATAGATCATTTATGGTAGTGCAATATGTGATGTGGCCAAAGGATTCCATGGTCATGAGTCCACTCCTACACTTTCTTTGCCATTAAGTCAGCCCTTTTTTCTGACACAATGGTATGTGGGATCTCCTGCTGCTGCATCAAACATCCTATAAGCCTTTAGACAGTCATGCTGGCTGAGGACTTATGTTCAGGAATGAAAACCCATGCCTGGAGTATGTGTATCTATTCCTACCAAAAAAACATTGCTACATTCAAAGTAGAAAAAGTCTAGTGTCATCAACTTGACATTAACTAACTGGTTGACCTTTTGACGGGAAACTATTTTATCCGATCATTGCATGGGACACTTGTTGATGGAAGACTGGATGTTTGACAGTGGCTATAATGCATGCTGGTAAACCCATGCATTGCTTCTATCCCTACTATCATGGCGACTTCATTCATAAGCTCATTGCACCAGCATTGCAGGTAGGAGAATGAGGGCAAATGACAGAAGCTCTTGACAATAACAGCTCGCCAAGTCACATTTTCTACCTAGTTGCTTAATTCATTTTCTATGGTGGATTCCATCTTGTGGTTTTTAGCATGTAATACAAATAATGTAACACTTCATACCTTCACTCTTACATGTTTATGCATGTGCCTCTGTTCCAGACTTCTTTTTTCCAAGTCTATCTTTTTCTTTCCAGCCACCTGAAAAGCCTCCTAAGTCATTTATCATTACCTATGAGTTATACATATTCTAACTTCAAACTACTTCTCTTTCCACACAAAGTGAATGACTGGGTACCATCTGAAACTCTGTCCATTGGGAGGCGTTTTCCTCACTACTATTTTTCAAGATCACCATAAGCGAGGCTATGATTCTTCATCCTCTTTGACTTGGATTCACATACCGAGCTGACCCATTAATGAACCAAGCTTGACATTTTTCTCCTCCATTAGACAGTTGGAAATGTTCTCTCATGCAGGTATAAGTGTGATCTGAAGAAGAGATATTGATGCCAAAGTGGTGGATAGCATGAAGGCCTGGGCTGCTTGCTCATACTATTTTCCTCTGCCCTCTAGTCATGCTGGTGGTCAGTCCTGGATGTACTAATGCCATGTTACAGTGATTGCTCTGTATCTACTCGACCTAATGACTTGATGGTTCAGACAGTCCCCAGCTCATATGGGTAGTTTTGCCTGCATGGTTATTTGATGTTCGATGGTCAGATGTTATTTCTGTACCCAGAATTCGGTAAACCAGGGCTTTATTCTCAAAATGCATACAACCCTGTGCTGTAGATAGTAGAGTTTTATCAAAACCCTAAGAATTTTGTTACGATCTTCCCATAAACTTGCCATAAATTTCACCTCATTTATGGTGAAATTTAGACTTGCTCTAGAGCCCATTCTTACCCTGAAGGCCATTCAAATATAGGAACTAGTAGATGAATTAGTACTAGTAGATGAACAGTACTCTATAGTGTCAAATATGCTTACTACAAAGTACTGTGAGGTCTGCCAGGCACTTTGCTTCTTTTTTATGATAGGAAATGCATAATGTAAAAAATGTATCCTTTACTTTAGAGAGAATGTCTCATAATGCCCCAGATCAATAAACACAATATTTTTATGCTTCAGGTCCCTGAATCTTTATGGAGTATAACACTCACTCTCTGGATCACATGTGTCTTATCAAGGCCTTCAATGTATTAACTACTTCTTGTTCATATTGTCTGATTAGCATGATGTCTTAGATATAGTTGACCAGTGTGACGGCCTACAGAATGTACAGCTAGTCCAGTTCTCTTCAGTATTTTATGATGGAAGATGAAAAACCTAGCATAGCCCTGAGACATGGTATAGTATTGTCAGCTCCAAGTGAGTGCAAACTCCCTGATCATGTTTCCTAATAAGGATGAAAAAGAAAAACATTTACCAGATCAATGAATGCATACTATGTACTCAGTAACACACTAATATACTCTATCAAGGATAACATATCTCTTCCAACAGATTCAACTGGGGCTACTACTTGTTTCAATTTGTGATAATTTGCTATTTTCATCCCAATATCTGTCTGATTTATTTCAGGGGTCTGACTGGTAATGCAAATGAAGATATGACAGGAAGTACCACTACTGCATACTTTAGGATTTTAAGGGGAATAGGGAAAATAAAAGCAACTTTACAACCCTGAGGATAATTTAGGATTCAATATTAAAAATGAAAAGATATAAGGAAAATCAAAAGAGGAGGCACATATATATATATATATATACATGTATACACACATACACACACATACATACACACACACATATATATAGTTCTTCAGTGATGTTTGTGAGATTTATGCTTTTATAAGTTGTACAAAATTGCTTTTCTATTATAATTCAAGTACAAACAATTCTATACCTTTTAAAAGCAATTCAAAATATGTATTTGTTATATACTGATGCCTTTTAAAAATTTTTTTCTTGAGACAGGGTCTTGCTCTGTTGCCCAGGCTGGAGTGCACTGGCACAATCTTGGCTCCCTGTGACCTCCACCTCCCAGACTCAAGCAATCCTCCCACCTCAGTCTTCAGAGTAGCTGACACTATAGGCATGCACCACCATGTCTGGCTAATTTTTTTTGCATCTTTAGTAGAGACAGGGTCTCACCATGTCACCCAGGCTGGTCTCAAACTCCTGAATTAATGCAATCCTCCCACTTCAGCCTCCCGAAGTGCTAGGATTACAGCGTGAGCCACTACACCCAGCCTATACTAACACTTTTAATTCACTGACTTCATTTCTGATAAACAGTCTAAAGAAGATCACATATGAAAATCACTTTATTCTGAATGATCTATAATATAAGGTGACAAATTCAGAAAATATAGATATTTAGTTGTAGAAGATTGGGAAAGAACATATATGTGTATATATAATGTATATATGAATTATTGATTAAAAAAGAATGTTATATAGCTTCAAAAACTGCATATCAAGAAAATTTTATAAATTAGAAAATGATTATGTCTTACATATGTCAGTTTACAATTTGTAAAAATACATGATACGGCCAGGTATGGTGGCTCACGCCTGTAATCCCAGCACTTTGGGAGGCCAAGGTGGGCAGATCACCTGAGGTCGGGAGTTCAAGACCAGCCTGAGCAAGATGGAGAAACCCCGTCTCTGCTAAAAATACAAAATTAGCCAGGCATGGTGGCAGGTGCCTGTAATCCCAGCTACTCAGGAAGCTGAGGCAGGAGAATCGCTTGAACCTGGGAGGCGGAGGTTGCTGTGAGCCGAGATTGCACCATTACACCCCAGCCTGTGGGACAAGAGCAAGACTCCGCCTCAAAAAAAAAAAAAAAAAAAAAAAAAAAATACACAAAAGAAAACTAAGGGAAAACAAATACATTAAAATACGAGCATGTGGCCAGGTACCATGGCTCACACCTGTAATCCCAGCACTTTGAGAGGCCAAGGCAGGTGGATGGCCTGAACCCAAGAGTTGGAGACCAGCCTGGGCAATGTGGTAAAATCTCATCTCTACAAAAGATATAAAAATTAGCTGGGTGTGGTGGCGTGCAACTGTGGTCCCAGCTACTCAGGCAGCTGAGGCGGGAGGATCACCTCAGCCCAGGAAGTCGAGTCTGCAGTGACCTGTGATCACACCACTGCACTCCGGCCTGGGCCATGGGAGTGAGATCCTGTCTCAAAACAAAACAAAACAAAACAAACAAACAAACAAAAAATAGCATTTTTTTTGAGACTATATCCAGGTTGATACTAGATATTTAATTTAATTATAATTTTCTTTATTTCACTGAAAATCTTTGGCGAGCACTTATTAAGCTATAAATTGCATAAATCTTCTTATTTTCAAAAACTATTCCAGTTGCAATCTCATATTATTTCTACTTGTTCTGCTCCAGTGAATTAATGCTAACCTTAAACTTCAGTGTGTTAATTTATGTTAAATGACATCATATGATGTAAATAATATTTTAACCGCAGATCTCTGGGAGATTTAGTCCAAGCATATTCATCACAAAAAAAATCAATCAACAATAGAAATACCATTTTCCTATATACGCCATCAAAGCACTCCCTATTTGACCCTGAGACCAATTTACGTTAAATCCTACAAAACAAAATCCAAACTCCTAAGCATGATTTACAAAATTCTGCCCAACTGCACTGCCTAGTCCCTGCCTAACCATGAACATTCTCACAATATGCTGCTA
The DNA here is from genome assembly GCF_007565055.1 of Rhinopithecus roxellana. NCBI lineage: Eukaryota > Metazoa > Chordata > Mammalia > Primates > Cercopithecidae > Rhinopithecus > Rhinopithecus roxellana. The sequence continues at coordinate 22,407,059 of NC_044552.1, read as the reverse complement.
AATGAAAAAGCAGGCTATAGAGTAATATGTACATCTTATGCTAAATGAATAAGCCAGAACTAAAAGGGTGAAAATTGTATGTTTCCAATAACATGAAATATCTGGAACACGCAAGTTCATGGAGATATAAGGTAGGTTGAAGGTTACTAGGGTACAGAGGAGGGGAATGGAGAGTTATCACTAAGGGTTACAGCGTTTCTGTTTGGGATGATGAAAAAGTTTAGAAAATAGTGGCAAGATTTACATAATAGCATGAATATAATTAATACCATTAAATTGTACACTTAAAAATAGTTAAAACGGCAAATTTTATGTTATATATTACTACAATGTTATAAATTAGTAATGAAATATACCAAAAATCATTGACTTGTACACTTTAAATGGTTGAACTGTATTGTAAATAAATTATATCTCAATACAGCTATAAAATTTAAAAATGAAAAATAAAGAAATTTGCAGCTGTATGTTTATTTAGCCTTGCGCTCTTCAAATTAATACATTCCAAACCTATTTTTCATAGTTCATGTTTTATAATTCTAATCTTCACCCTAGTTTTAGAATTTGTGAACTACCTATGTGTCAGTATTATGCCACCAGTGCAATTGGGAATAGAGTTCACTTATTGCCTCTCGGGACACAATGACCAATTAAACTTAAGGGACTCGGAATCCCTAAGGTTAAAATAAAGGACACAGCATTGTGAGAATAGTAGGCCTTTAATAAATACTGGCTGACTCTATTAAAAGTCACAACCTTCTCTCTGTGACAGTGCAAATGTTGCTAATGTTGATAAAATCAGCCTCTTATTGTGGAAATCCATTAGGAATCTAGCGAGAACAGCCGTGTCAGTCAAAAATATCCCAGTGACTGAAGACATTATCTGTAACACACTTTTACCTCATCTTAAGATTTTTACTCATATGTTCTTAAGGCAGTGCAAGATACGTTACAATTTTATTCTCAATCCGTTGGCAAAAGGTAGTTGAGTCAGAATGGCAAAAGAGTTGAAAGCTCAAAGCATCATTGCATGTATCAGTCTTTGCACCAGACTTCCTTGAAACACAACACAAAGAAAGGCATGGATATCTCTTGGACACTTAGAATAAAGGCAAGTGGTGTCTACCACAGAGAATTATGTTACCGTGGTTGGGAAGGGTCTCTCAGGATCATCTTACGTACATTATTACCTCTGGGTTGCATCATGTTAAATAATCAGAATGTCCAATTTGTTTCCAGGGAACCTTGAAATACATATCAAGTATTTTTAGTGACTCCAAAAATCCTTCTTATCCTTTGAAACTTTTGAATGAACATTTGCTGATTATATTTCCACACATGAAAAAGTCAGTGGGATTTTTTTAACTAGAAAAAGATTCAGTGGTATTTGAGGTTTCTTTTGATACATGCAGGATGCATAAATAGGAAAAGGTTGAAGATAACAGTGGAATCACCATTCTCTTGTCAAGGGATAAGTCTATTTACTGATAATGCAAAAAAAAAAAGGAATTGATAAATGAACTGGCACCAGAGCCACATAAAAGGTGAAGAGGAGTAGAGGGTGCGAAAATAACAGAATAAGAAGGAACAGCTGCTGAGTCGATTACTGTTATCGCCTATGCCCTTCAGATAACCAAATATCTCCTACTACTGACTTAACTTTCACTTATGAGAAAGCTATGTTCTCTGCACTATGCTAGAAACAAAGAAAAAGTGACATATACATTTAATCATTTCATATCATATTATAAAATTACAATAAACACTGAGACCACCAATAATAAATTATATCTCTGCTTTCTCATATACATGACAAGTTGAAATAATGGCTCAATATTATGAGTAGTGATTATCACTAATGATTAATGCTAATCACACTATTAATGATAACTGGCTTACATTCATTAGATCCTTCCTATGTTTCAAGCACTGTCCAAAATCCAGATGTGTATGCACTGGCTCATTGAAGCCTCACAATAATTCTCTTTTTAATAAAACAGGTTTTAAAAACAATATGGTACTGGTACCAAAACAAATATACAGACCAATGGAACAGAACAGAGGCCTCAGAAATAACACCACACATCTACAAACATCTGATCTTCAATGACCCTGAAAAAAACAAGCAATGTGGAAAGGATTCCCTATTTAATAAATGGTGTTGGGAAAACTGGCTAGCCATATGCAGAAAACAGAAACTGGACCCCTTCCTTACATCTTATACAAAAATTAACTCAATATGGATTAAAGACTTAAATGTAAAACCTAAAACCTAAAAACCCTAGAAGAAAACCTAGGCAATACCATTCAGGACATAGGCATGGACAAAGACTTCATGAGTAAAACACCAAAAGCAATGGCAACAAAAGCCAAAATTGACAAATGGGATCTAATTAAACTAAAGAGCTTCTGCACAGCAAAAGAAACTATCATCAGAGTGAACAGGCAACCCACAGAATAGGAAAAAATTGGTGCAATCAATTCACCTGAAAAAGGGCTAATATTCAGAATCTACAAAGAATTTAAACAAATTTAGAAGTAAAAAACAAACAACCACATCAAAAAGTGGGCGAAGGATATGAAGAGACACTCCTCAAAAGAAGACATTTATGCAGCCAACAAACATATGAAAAAAGCTCATCATCCCTGGTCATTAGAGAAATGCAAATCAAAACCACAATGAGATACCATCGCACGCCAGTTAGAATGGTGACCATTAAAAAGACAGGAAACTACAGATGCTGGAGAGGATGTGGAGAAATAGGAACACTTTTACACTGTTGGTGGGAGTGTAAATTAATTCAACCATTGTGGAAAACAGGGTGGTGATTCCTCAAGGATCTAGAACCAGAAAAATCATTTGACCCAGCAATCCCATTATTGGGTTTATACCCAAAGGATTATAAATCATTCTACCATAAAGACACATGCACACGTATGTTTACTGTGGCACTGTTCACAATAGCAAAGATGTGTAACCAACCCAAATGCCCATCAATGGTAGCCTGGATAAAGAAAATGTGGCACATATACACCATGGAATACTATGCAGCCATAAAAAAGAATGAGTTCATGTCCTTTTCAAGGACTCGGATGAAGCTGGAAGCCATCATTCTCAGCAAACTAACACAAGAAGAGAAAACCAAACACCACATGTTCTCACTCATATGTGGGAACTGAACAACAAGAACACATGGACACAGGAAGGGGAACATTACACACTGGGGCCTGTCAGGGGTTGGGTGGCTAGGGGAGGGTTAACATTAGGAGAAATACCTAATGTAGATGGCTGGTTGATGGGTGCAGCAAACCACCATGGCACATGTATACCCATGTAACAAACCTGCACGTTCTGCACATGTATCCCAGAACTTAAAGTATAATAAATAAAGAAAGAAAGAAAGAAAAGAAAATTATAGAAAGCTGAGAGGGAGAGATAATTTGATAGATGATATAATCACATTTCAAAAGAATCTCCTGTCAGGTTGAAATGCTAGACCCAAATACATTTTACACACACACACACACACACACACACACACACACACTCCTCCAACATGTACTTCTCAAAAAGTCACTTCACTAGTACATAATTCTGTGCTATTTTTCAAGGAAAAACATCTGGGTGGTCTTAGGAGATGATAAGCATATGTAAATAGAAATACAATGACCAGATCATGGAGGGTAGCAATCTCACTGTACTCTTTCATGTTGTAGTAGTAATGTCTCCTCAACTTTACCATACCAGCCCTGAGATTTCATTTATCAAGAAATCTAAAACCAAATCTAATCATGACACTACTCTCCTTAAAATTTGTCAAGACTCTCATTTCCAGGCTGGGTATAGTGGCTCTTGCCTGTAATCTTTGCACTTTGTGAAGCCAAGGCAGGAGGATTTAAAAAAAAAAAAAAAAAATGAGACCTTGGTCTTTGCAGTAATAGGGGTGGAGCTGGAGGCCATTATGCTAAACAAATTAGTGCAGGAATGGAAACCCCAATACTGCATGTTCTCACTTTTAAGTGGGAGCTAAATATTGAGTATCAGGACACAAAGGAAAGAACAATAGACACTGGGACATATGGCATGGGGAGATGAGGATCGAAAACCAGCCTTGGTTACCATGCTTATTACATGGGTGACAAAATAATCTGTACACCATACCCTTTAGCACTGAGCATTCATAGAGCCCTGAATCTGCACACAGCCATATGCATGCATATGAATTTGCTTGCATATGAAATGCAAGGAAATGTGACACACACTTTACCTGTATAGCAAAACTGCACATGTACTCTGAACCCAAAATTAAAGTTTTTTAAAAAAGGACATCCATGCAGCCAACAATCTTATGAAAAAAATTCAACATCGCTGATCATTAGAGAAATGCAGATCAAAACCACAAGGAGATAGCATATCATACCAGTCAGAATGACTATTTATTAAAAAGTCAAAAAACAGACGCTGGCAAGGTTATGGAGAAAAACAAACATTTATAAACTGTTGGTGGGAGTGTAAATTAGTTCAACCATTGGGAAGGCATTGTGGGAATTCCTCAGTCTTAAAGACAGAAATACTATTTGACCCAGCAATCCCATTACTTGGTATATACCCAGAGGGATACAAATTACTCTATTATAAACACACACACATGCTTAAGTTCATTGGAGCACTACTCACAATAGCAAAGATACTATTGAAAATAGCAAAGACATGGAATCAACTTAAATGCCCATCAATGGTAGACTGGATAAAGAAAATGTGGTACATATACACCATGGAATACTATGCAGTCATAAAAAAGAATGAGATCATGTTCTTTGCAGGAACATAGACGGAGTTGGAGGCGATTATCCTTAGTAAATGGATACAGAAACAGAATATCAAATACCACATGTTCTCACTTACAAGTGGGAGCTAAATGATGAGAAAATACGGACACATAAAGGGGAACAATACATACTGTAGCCTGGTAGAGGGTGGAGGGCAGGAGGATGAAGAGGATCGGGAAAAATAACTAATGGGTACTAGGCTTAATAGCTGGGTGATGAAACTATCTCTAAAAAAAGCCCCATGACACAAGTTTACCTATGTAAAAAACCTGCATATGTACTTTTGAACTTAAAATAAAAATTTAAAAAATAAAAATAAATAAAATGAAATATCTAGTTTTCAACATAAAATTATGATACAGGTAAAGAAAAACACAGAAAGAAGTCATAAAAGGAGGGAGAAATGCAATCAGTAGTAGCAAGTCTAGGTGTGAACTTGTTGGACAAAGGCTTTAATCAGCTTCTTTAAAATATGGTCAAAGAGCTGAAAGAAACCATGTTTAAAGAACTAAAGCAAGATATGACAACTATTTCTCACTAAACAAAGAAAATTAATAAACAGGCATTATTTGTTGTTAAATAACCAAGTCAAATTCTAGAGATGAAGAAATACAGTGACGGAAATAAAAAATTCAGCAGAAGACCTGAACACCAGATTTTAACAAGCAGAAGAAAGAATCAACAAACTACAAGACAGGTCAGTTGAGATTATCTAGTCAGAGTAATACAAAGAAAAACAGAACAAAGAAAAATAAAAGAGCCTAAAGAAATCTGGGACATCATCAGTCATAGCAAACCACTGAAAATATCAGATATTGGCAAAGAGGTGAAACAACAGGAACTCTCTTTCATTGTTTACAGAAATTAAAATGTGTACAACCACTCTGTAAGACAACTGGGCCATTTCATACTGGACTAAACATTTTTACCATACAATCCAGCAATCACGCGTCTTGGTATAGACCCAAATGGTCTGAAACTTTATGTCCATACAGAACCCATACACAAATGTTTACATAGCTTTATTCTGAATTGCTAAAGTTTAGACACACACACAAACACACACACACACAAAAGAGTCCATCAGTGAATGAATAAGCAGACTGCAGTACATTAATAGAATGGAATATTATTCGGTTATAAGAAAGGAGCTATCAAGCCAATGAAAGACCTGGAAGTAACTTAAATGCATATTACTAAATCAAAGAAGCCAATCAGAAAAGGCTACATCTTATATGATTTCAATTGTATGATATTCTGGAAAAAGCACAGTTATGGAAACAAAAAAAAAAAATCAGTGGTTGCCAGGGGCTCCAAGGAAGGAGAGGATGAATGGATGGAGCACAGGGAATTTTTAAGGCAGTGAAACTATTCTTTATGATACTGAACGGAGGATACATGTTATTAAACGTTTGTCAAAACCAATAGAATGTACAACATACAGCATCAACTCTAATGTAAACTATGGAATTTTGTTGCTAATAATGTATTAATATTGGCTTATCAATTATAACAAATGTACCACACTAATGCAAGTTGTTAATAATAAAAGAAACTGGATGAGAGAGTAAAAGGGGTTACATGTGAGATTTCTACACCTTCCATTCAATTTTTTTGTAAACCTAAAGCTTCTGAAAAATAGTCTATTCATTTAAAAAATGGAAGAGACAGACAAGATGTATTTAAAAACATAATCCAAGGATATGCTGTCAACAATATATTCACTTTAGATTCAAAAATGCAAATCGATTGAAACTGAAAGGATGAAAAAGGTATTCCATTCAAAGAGTAACCACGATAGAGTGCTAATGGCTATACTGATATTACACAATATCAACAAAAAGACAAGGATTATTACTGGAGACAAAAAAGGACAATTTATGATGATGAAATCACTGGTCCATCAAGAAGATACATCAATTATAAGTATGTATGCACCTTGCAGCAGATCTCCAGACTGCGTAAAACAAAGACTAACAGAACTGTTTGGAGCAATAGATAATTCCACAATTATAGTTCAATGTCAACATCCCACTTTCAATAACAATAGAATAATCAGACAGAAAATCTACAAGGAAATAGATGATGAGAATAGCATTATAAACTAACTAGAGCTAATTGGTGTCTGCAGAAAACTCCACCCAATAGTGGTAGAATACACGTATTACTCAGGGCAATGGAACATTCTACAGATTAGGCTATAAGTTAGGTCATAAAACAAATCACAATACATTTAAAAGATTGAAATCATGTAAAGTATGTCCTCTATATACACAATGGAATAAAATTGGAAATCAATATCAGACAAAATATTGTGAAATACCAAGTAAGTGGCAATTAAACAATACATTCCTAAATAATGGATGGATCAGATGAAATCATAAGGGAACTTAGCAAATCATTTGCAAAGAATGAAAATAGAAACACAACATACCAAAGCTTATGGAATGCAACAAAAGTAGATAAGCTAGAGATGTGTTTAAAAGAAAAAAAATCCTTTATTAGTCATTTTCTCTGAAATGACAAGGAGTGTGTGTGTATGTGTGCGGTGTGTGTGTGTGCATGACTGTGTGTAAAAATCAAGTAACAATAATAAGTTCATGATGGTTTAATTGTATTTTTGAATTTGCTTGTCAAAAACTATGCATCCTAGAGGGGGAGACTTCAGAAGCAAAATAACTAAGAAAGCTTTCATTCTTTTGCTGAAAATTAAAAGACACTATGATATAGAAATTCTGTGTAGAATACTCATGTTAGATATTCCTTCTTAGGTGATATTTGAGATCAAATCTGAGACACAGAAAGGAGCCAGTCATGAAAAAATCAGAAGACGAGCATTTTAGACAGAAAAAAAAAAAAAAGCTAATTCAAATGTCCTGAAGCAAGAAATGACCTTGAAGCAATTGTGAATGGAAGTTCATTCCTGGTTTGGCTCTCTGCTTGTCTGTTACTGGTGTATAAGAATGCTTGTGATTTTTGCACATTAATTTTGTATCCTGAGACTTTGCTGAAGTTGCTTATCAGCTTAAGGAGATTTTGGGCTGAGACAATGGGGTTTTCTAAATATACAATCATGTCATCTGCAAACAGGGACAGTTTGACTTCTTCTTTTCCTAATGGAATACCCTTGATTTATTTCTCTTGCCTGATTGCCCTAGCCAGAACTTCCAACACTATGTTGAATAGGAGTGGTGAGAGAGGGCATCCCTGTCTTGTGCCAGTTTTCAAAGGGAATTTTTCCAGTTTTTGCCCATTCAGTATGATATTAGCTGTGGGTTTGTCATAAATAGCTCTTATTATTTTGAGATACGTTCCATCAATACTGAATTTATTGAGCGTTTTTAGCATGAAGGGCTGTTGAATTTTGTCAAAAGCCTTTTCTGCATCTATTGAGACAATCATGTGGTTCTTGTCTTTGGTTCTGTTTATATGCTGGATTACGTTTATTGATTTGCGAATGTTGAACCAGCCTTGCATCCCAGGGATGAAGCCCACTTGATCATGGTGGATAAGCTTTTTGATGTGCTGCTGAATCCGGTTTGCCAGTATAACCATCATTCTTAGCAAACTATCACAAGAAGAGAAAACCAAACATCACATGTTCTCACTCATAGGTGGGAACTGAACAATGAGATCACTTGGACTCGGGAAGGGGAACATCACACACCGGGGCCTATCATGGGGAGGGGGGAGGGGGGAGGGATTGCAATGGGAGTTATACCTGATGTAAATGACGAGTTGATGGGTGCTGACGAGTTGATGGGTGCAGCACACCAACATGGCACAAATATACATATGTAACAAACCTGCATGTTATGCACATGTACCCTAGAACTTAAAGTATAATTAAAAAAAAAAAAAAGAAAAGAAATGACCTTGGTCTGTTTGTAATGGAAAGTTATATTCATCTATGGTCCCAGCAGAAAATAGATGGCATGATCCTCCTGGAAAACTGAGGGAAGTTTAACAAAAGAAGTACTTACAAAGGTGTGAGAAGGATTTAGAAACACCAAGAAGGGATTTCTGTATGTGTATTATATATGTACTACCCTGGATCTAGCAACAGTGGGGAGGCTTTAGCAACCAACACAAACCCTGAAGTAGCAAAGAGAGAAAGTACTATTAGAAAGCAGAAAGAGAGAGAATCTGTACATGGCTACATCAATGACCTGTGATCTTTTGTTGAGCAATACAAGTAGCCTCATTTGTTCCACTTGAGGGGGATGGTAGGGGAAAATACTTCAAACTAGCTGCTGCCTCACTCTAATCCTCAGCTGAGGACTCATTGACTGAACACAACCAGAAGCCAGATATCAAGGAATTATCTTGATTCCGCCTCTAGAGACACAATGCAGGGTAGAAACAAACATGGTTGGATAGAGAGTGGATCTGGGTCAGGGGAAGGAGGAATGGAAAATATCCAGCACATATGTAATTCGGAAAGATGCACATCCTGTGGCACTAGTGGTTACCTTTAAAGAAAGGGGAGGAACTACAGAACTTCAAAGTAGGTTGTCAAAGAGAATACCTGTAATCCCAGCTACTTGGGAGGCTGAGGCAGGAGAATCACTTGAACCCGGGTGGCAGAGCTTGCAGTGAACAAAGGTCATGACACTGCACTCCAGCTTAGGCAACAGAGCAAGACTCCATCTCAACAAAAAAAAACAAAAGCAAAAACTTTCCATTTCTATCTGCTATTCCATGTACTTGAATTTGTTTTTCAACATAATGTATTTATGCATTTTGTATGTAATTTTTAAAATCTTAAAGTGATCTGTGTATCTGCCTAATGTTATGTGGCATGTGCATGGTGAGAGAGAGTGAAGAAATTGTCATTTCAACATTTTAATATAAAAGCATTAAATATTACAAAGTGTTTTTAAACTATCACTTGATTCCTTCTCATTGGAAATCTCTTTTTATTATTTTTCTTCCTTTTCAACTCATTTTTGTGCCCCTTTATTCTCACAGCTAGAAATGATTAAATTTTATGTGCAATAGTTTAAGAGCTAATGAGGTAAGATATTCAGGGACCTCTCATATAAGTTCTTCAGAATCATTTATTCAAACTAGCTCATCTCTTTTTTTTTAATTTTTATTTTTATTATACTTTAAGTTCTAGGTATAGAACTTGTGCATAACGTGCAGGTTTGTTACATATGTATACTTATGCCATGTTGGTGTGCTGCACCCATCAACTCGTCAGCACCCATCAATTCATCATTTATATCATGTATAACTCCCCAATGCAATCCCTCCCTCCTCCCCCCTCCCCATGATAGGCCCCAGTGTGTGATGTTCCCCTTCCCGAGTCCAAGTGACCTCATTGTTCAGTTCCCACCTATGAGTGAGAACATGCGGTGTTTGGTTTCTCTTCTTGTGATAGTTTGCTAAGAATGATAGTTTCCAGCTGCATCCATGTCCCTACAAAGGACGCAAACTCATCCTTTTTTATGGCTGCATAGTATTCCATGGTGTATATGTGCCACATTTTCTTAATCCAGTCTGTCACAGATGGACATTTGGGTTGATTCCAAGTCTTTGCTATTGTGAATAGTGCCGCAATAAACATACGTGTGCATGTGTCTTTGTAGTAGAATAATTTATAATCCTTTGGGTATATACCCAGTAGTGGGATGGCTGGGTCATATGGTACATCTAGTTCTAGATCCTTGAGGAATTGCCATACTGTTTTCCATAATGGTTGAACTAGTTTACAATCCCACCAACAGTGTAAAAGTGTTCCTATTTCTCCACATCCTCTCCAACACCTGTTGTTTCCTGACTTCTTAATGATTGCCATTCTAACTGGTGTGAGATGGTGGACATAGGCATGGGCAAGGACTTCATGTCTAAAACAGCAAAAGCAATGGCAGCAAAAGCCAAAATTGACAAATGGGATCTAATTAAACTAAAGAGCTTTTGCACAGCAAAAGAAACTACCATCAGAGTGAACAGGCAACCTACAGAATGGGAGAAAATTTTTGCAACCTACTCATCTGACAAAGGGCTAATATCCAGAATCTACAAAGAGCTCAAACAAATTTACAAGAAAAAAACAAACAACCCCATCAAAAAGTGGGGAAAGGATATGAACAGACATTTCTCAAAAGAAGACATTCATACAGCACAGACACATGAAAAAATGCTCATCATCACTCGCCATCAGAGAAATGCAAAGCAAAATCAAACTAGCTCATCTCTAATTGAATCTCATTTAAAATTGGTGTCTACTGTTTTGAGAAATTGAGTAAGTGTATTTTAAAATACACCTGACAACAGAAGAGACTTCCTACCAACCTCAGTTCAGTAGGTAACTAATTGTACGTAAGAAGCATTTCCATAGAGATCTCTGTCCCAAGGAATTTTCTCTGCTCACTCCTTGTCTGGGATAAGAATTAATGGCCTGTTGGAAAACAATGCTCAAGAGGTCTCAGGAAGAGCTTAAAAACAACACACCCACAAAGCATTCTGATATTTTCTACTATTGTCTTCCTAACTCATGCTTTCTTCTCTTTGGAACCCTATAGCAACTGAAAACCTAAGCTGTAAAGCTAATTCTTAGATACTTCTATGTACCACAGTTTATCCATCTTCTGAAAGTTTGAAAACTTCAAGTGTATTCCTTCACAATTCCTTTTTATTGAAGAATATTTATCAAAATAAAGTAAGTAAAAAGGCACATGTTTTTAAAGTTCATGCTTTCTTAGGAAATTGAAATATGTGTAGATCATACTGCCACTGCCTAATATACATCTGAAAGGTAGAGAGCATTTCATTTCTAACCTTTGGAAACATTTACTCAGTGCTTCTAAGAAGCAACTAGATTTCTCTTTGTAATTAATCTCCCTCTCAGTCTCTCACTGAAACCAAACTTAAACTCATTTAAAAATTTGAAAGACTTAAAAATTTAAATGATTTTAAATTTGGTTTCAGTGAGAGACTGAGAGATTGATACACTATATCTGAGAAATATTAAATGCCTGAAACAAATATGAAGCCTTCATTCAGTCATGTGGATTTTTAAAATATATGGTCATGGCTGGATGGATTGACTTGTTTGTGTGTTTCATCCACATTTCTAATGTCAGATAAAATAACTTATTTCTTCTGATAATCTTTTACTATATAGAAAGTTTACAAGTGTTCTACATATACAGAAAATATTGTGTGTGGTAAAAATGAAGTATAAGCTACACTACAATGAAAATGGAAGTGGAGATAAAATGAAGAAATCAACAGGAATCGGTCTGGTAGTTTATTTACTTATTTATTTATTTATTCATTTATTTATTTATTTATGTGAAAGCAAGTTTATTCAGAAAGCAAAGGAATAAAAGAATGGCTATTCATTAGACAGAGCAGCCCTAAGGGCTGCTCGTTGCCCATTTTTATGGTTATTTCTTGAGGATATGTTAAACAATGTGTGGATTATTCATGCCTTCCCTTTTTAGAACATGTAGGGTAACTTCCTGATGTTGCCACGGCATTTGTAAGCAAATGTACCCTACCATATAGGGTAACTTCCTGATGTCATGGCACTGGTGGAAGTGTAGCAGTGAGGATGACCAGCAGTCACTCTCGTCACCATCTTGGTTTTGGTGGGTTTTGGCCGGATTCTTTACAGTAAACTGTTTTATCAGCAAGGGCTTTATGACTGTATCTTGTGCTGACCTTCTGTCTCATCCTGTGACTTACAGTTACCTTAACCATCTGGGAATGCAGCCCAGTAGGTTTCAGCCTCATTTTACCTAGCTTCTATTCAAGATAGTGTTGCTCTGGATTACATGCCTCTGACATTTCCCTCCTCCCTTTTACAAGAGAACCCTTAATCCTAAGGGTTGCAGAGGGACAAAGATCCATCTTCTTCTGTAGCTTCCTCAGGATGAAGAGGAGCAATGATATTCCTGCCTAACAATTAGGGCCTCTCGTATTTGGAGTAGAGAGGAGCTCAGTCAGAAAGTGTTGGTATGATGAGAGCCATTTATAACTCTGAGTTTCAACAAGAGGTGCTATCTGAAAGACTAATAAGTGTTCCATTTAAGAAAACATTCAACAAGTATATTGTGCATTCCTATACTAAGAGTACAAATGCAATGTATTCCACAGCAGCAAAGCAAAATAAGTGACATTATTCGAAGTAAACTAAATTTGAAGGCTTTCCATGAACTCAGCAACTGTTGGAACCAAGATGACATAGGGTTGCCAGATGATTCCAATACGTGCCCAAGATTAAATTATTGATTCAGATTTTTACTTTACCCAACCATCTTATGGCTTCTGAGTTACAGTCAGAGATCACTGGTTGGTTCACAGGAACAAGCAGGATTAGCCTAAATTGTAGAAAAAAACTTAAAAAGCAACTCACGAGACTAGATTTTAATAACAAGTGTACCATAGTTCTTAAAACATTATTTTTCTCTCTCCAGTTTCCCATTTTTACTAAAGACAAATCATGATAAGACTGATTCACTTTATTACACTTGGCCTGATTATTTATATAAAGTGCAGCAAGAATAATTATTTTTCACATAAGCACTTCTAAACTGACTTTGATGGAACTCTGTTCCATAGAAGGAATCTCAGATATGACTTTTTAAAGCCAAGCTCAGCCTATGGGTTTGCACCTTCAAATACCTATAGTGTATGTTATTAATAGTTATAATTGTTACATTAAATTATTGTGTTCCACAGAGGAACCAAAATTTCTTTATCAATCGTGTTGGTGGTTTATAGTCAGCTATACAACTCTAATGGTTGTTCCTAAATGCAAGTTTCTGATAATTTGTAATTGTGACATTGGAATAGAGGAAACAACTTTTGCAACTCTCATGAAGAACTGGAATGTTCATGGGTATCAAACAGAACAAGAGTTAACTGCATAAACTAAACTAAACAAAACAACTAAAGTAATCTTTTTGACTTTGCTTAAAACATTGCTGACCTTTGTTTTCCAGAGTCAAGAAAACTTTTCTTCTGAGCTATTTACAGCTTTTAGCAATTGAGTAAAGTATACTTCTGTGAGGGGGGAAAAAAAAAAAAAAAAAGAGCATATTTGTTTTTCTCTATCTGATTTCTCCAGAATTTGGAGACTATTTGTGAGTATTCTTTTTTTTTTTTTTTTTTTTTTTTTTTTTTTTTTTTTTTTTTTTACCCTTAGAACTAAAATTTATTCTGAAATAAAGGCACAATGAAAGAAGAGATAATGACAATGGGAGTATTCTAAAGCATATTAATTTTTAAATTAAATAGTATTAATGAATCTATGCTTTTTTAGACTGAGAGAACAATTTCATGTACAATCTCTGACAAAACAAATGCTATCCTTGCAATGGAATTTGTCGTTTTACAATTAATTAAATGTTTTAGCTGGGTTAAGGCTCTATCTCTGCCCAAATTCTTAAAGCAATATGAATTTCTATCAAGATATTGAAACACCTAAAACATTTTGTCACCTGAGAATTTCTGTAGTACTCTCTTAATTGTATGTTTAGATTAATAATGTTTTCTAATTTTAGTGGAGTCTGATTTGTCAATTTTTTTCCTGAATGGTTAGCACATTATTTGTCTAACCAACTTTTAGAAGTTATTTTTTTTCTCATCTAAGCATTTATTATTTATTTAAAAATATTACTTCAGTGTCTTTCTGGGTCAAAAATAGGATATAAAAGTTCTCTCTCTGCCTAATTGATGAGAAACATAGGTCCTCAGCCCTTGGACTGGGACTTACTTCATTGATGCTCCTGGTTCTCATGCCTTCAGATTCAGACTAACATTTATTGAATACAACATCAGCTTTCCTGGGTCTCCAGCTTGCAAACAGGAGATCATGGGACTTCTCAGCCTCCTTCACTGTATTAACCAATTCTTATTAAAAAATTCATAAATAAATATGTATAAACATGCGTGTGTGTGTGTGTTTGTGTGTGTATAGATATACATATCCTATTAGTTCTGTTTCTTTAGAGAACCCTGACTAATACAATGTGAGATCGAGATTAAATAACTTTATTTCCCATGTTGATATTCAATTGATCTAGTAAACTTATGGCAATATAGTTATTTGCATAAGTGAAATAAGAATCTGTTTTCTTTTGTAACAGGACACAATTGGAGAAATTGGTTATTTAACCAAGGCTTTGACTGGAATGGTGTGTTTTCCTTTAAGGAATTCAACTTGACTTATACAGCCAATAAACGCCCCTTGGGGAAATGACCTCCTACCTTGCCTATGCAGTCCCTGTACAGGGTTTCTGACCTGTGGTAAGTAAAGAATGCCATTTTCTAACAGGACCAGGAGCCCTAAGTTACCTTGGGACCCCAAGAGGAGAGGAATTTACTCAACTCACGGATCTGGCACTTTAATAAAGTGTCTTTAAACATTTGTGGATAAGTAGAACCCCATGTAGTAAAATACTGAGGAAAAATTTCTTGAAGTATAAGATCCAAAAGATAGGTAAAATCCCAAAGCTAAAAGAAATAAAATACAAGAATGACATGGGAAAAATATGAGATCTAAGATTAGAATTACAGAGCTTAAATATACTTCAGAATTATATCACATTGATTAGTCATTCCTACTCTGATGTCTCTAGGGAAATGTCCAGAGAAATGGAGGAGCTCAGGGTGACCACCATTCACAGACAAACTACACTTAATAAAGTTAATAAGATAACAAAATCCCAAATAATACAAATTTAATGAAATTTGTATTATTAAGTAAGCTCAGATGAATTTATTATTAAAGAGAGACAAGTGCTTTTGTAATAAATTTAGTGTAGGGTAAATGTCAGTGTTTACAAAGTCTATAGTAGTATACAATAGTGGTCTAGGCCTTCACATTCACTCACCTCTCACTCACTGACTCACCCAGAGCAACCTCAAGTCCTGCAAGCTCCATTCATGGTAAGTGCCCTATACAAGTGTACCATTTTTTCTTTTTTACCATATTTTTTATTATACTTTTCTATTTTTATATATGCTTAATACATAAATACTTACAATTGTGTTACAATTGTCTACAGTATTTAATAAAGTAACATGCTGCACAAGTTTGTAGCCTAGGAGCAATAAGCTATAACATATAGCCGAGGTGTGTAGTAGGCTATACCATCTAGGCTTGTGTAAGTGCACTCTATTTTGCTCACTCAATGGCAAAATCACTTAACGATGCATTTCTCAGAATGTATCCCTTTTGTTAAGCCATGCATGACTATATTTATTTTGACATCAAATTAACTTATATTATGCCTTTATTTCTTTTTATTTCTTTTCCTTTCTTTTCTTTTCTTTCTCTCTTTTTTTTTTTTTTTAGATGGAGTCTCACTCTTGCCGCTCAGGCTGGAGTGCAATGGCATAATCTTGGCTCACTGCAACCTCCACCTCCTGGATTCAAGCGATTCTCCTGCTTCAGCCTCCCGAGTAGCTGTGCTTATAGGCACCGTGCCTGGCTAATTTTTTTGCATTTTTATTATAGACGGGGTTTCACCATGTTGGCCAGGCTGGTCTCGAACTCCTGACCTCAGGCTATCTGCCTGCCTCAGCTTTCCAAAATGCTGGGATTGCAGGCGTGAGCCACCAAGCCCCGCCATGCCTTTATTTCATCTTCCATGTCCAACACAGATTTTCACCTGAAAAAGCACTCAGGCCAAGACTTACTTCTAAAATTGATGCGCTCATATAACATCTTCATTAAATCAAGGTGGAATAATGTGAAGGGGGTCACACTCAATCAGGAAACAACCCTAGGGTGCAGATGCTTTCTCGGGAATCTTGAAACTCTGAGTTTATAGTCTCAATATTTTATCACCTCATTTAAAACAACGGTTACTTTTCAATCTTTAGAATGTTCTTAGTCATTACCAGAGTATGAAAATAAATGATTAACAATATCTTAAAATATGGATACTAAAATTTTCTTTGTCACAGCATTTGGGCGTGGATACTAAACTATTTAATGGTATCAAAAGTATATAGGAGTGTTTGACATGGACGGCTCATTAAGGACTAGTTGGAAAGAGTATTATTATTGTTTTGCACACTTCTGGCCTAAGATAGCATATAATCAAAGGGCAACATTCACATGTTAGCCCTGAGTAGCTCTGTGTGACACCTCAGAGGATGACTTTGAAGATGTAATGAAACAGTGAATGTGGAAGCTGTGCTTTATAAACTTATAAATGTAATCTATTACCATTACACAACTGACTAGCGGAGTGACTCAGAATGTTGTCACTGAGATGCCATCTTAACTTTCCATCTGAATATTTCTCATCCTGCAGGAGATTGTGATTTTCATAAAACACACATCACCACGACAAAAAAAAGCATATGAGCAAAAAATTAATCTTTCTCAAAATACTGCTTCATTAAACTAGTTGATGTTAGTATATCAATCTGCTTTCTAGCTGAAAAAAAAAAGTCTTGAAAATGTAAAATAATTTCAGATTTGACTGTCTCTGAGCCTAAATTGGGACATACACTTTTCTCCTGACAACCGTTACTTAGAACTAAAATACATATTTGTAGTTATGTACAATCAGTGGGTAATGACAACTGTCCAAACTCTTATATTAAAACAGAGGATAATCTCACTGAATAAAAAATATTTCTTCAAGATGAGTAAGTAAGCTAAAATGTAACATAAAATATCAAATGTCCAATGGTTGAACTAAATAGTAATGAATAAAACCCCAAAAATGCAAAACCAAATTCATCATCATAGGAGAACCTTGCCATTGTAGGTTAACTCTGTCAATTTATACTTGAGGAAATGAACAATAAAAATATTTAATTTTCTTGTTCAAATTCAAATTGCTTAGATAGATTTGTTTAAATCCAAAGTCTTCTTGCTTCCCATGGAGATGATATGATTATCCAACCAACTAGTTGGAGCTGGACAACGCTATCTTGATGATTCTTATGACTCCAGGTTTTCTCCTCCTTTTTCTCCTATCATTGCTACCTCAATACGTTTATTCTTCTTGACATTTCAGTAATGCCTTGCAGCAGGGTTTCTGAAAATAAGCCATCCTGTTCCTCAGCCCCAGGACACATTTACTCTATCAGACACCTAAAGATAGGAAACAATAAATTTCATTCTAGCAACCTCCTCAGCTGATTTTTATGCAACTCAAAGATTGAAAATTGTTATTTTGAAGTTTCCAAAATAGTCACTTCTACTTTGTATTTAATCCTCACCTCACTCAAGAATGATGGTTATTGTCAGCCTTCTTACACAGAAGAAGAAATTCTGTTTCAAAATGGTTGGGTTACTGGGTTGAGATAATTGCCTTTAATTTGTAGTGTCATGTGGGAAAATAAGATCACCCGATACCAGATGTTTTATGTTATTCTGACCCCAGGTTACTGCACCCTGTCATCTATAAGTAGATAATCAATGCATCACCATGTTTTGTCAATGCCCATAACTCTACCTTCTTTGGCACATCCCTACTACAGGTGAAACAAATTGAAGATAATGCCACTAATTAATGAAAGCCGTCCTGAAGAATTTACTCTGCTAGGCTTTGCAGACCGCCCTTGGCTACAGCTTCCTCTGTTCACTAGTCTTCTTATAACGTACCCCATAGCCATGATGGGAAACGTCACAATCATTCTGGTGTCCAGGTTGGACTCTCGTCTTCACAGCCCCATGTATTTCTTCCTCGCCAACCTCTCCTTTTTGGACATGTGTTACACCACAAGCATTGTGCCTCAGATGCTGGTTAACCTGGGAAGCTCTAAGAAGACCATCAGCTATACGGGGTGTGCAGTTCAGCTTTATTTCTTTCACATAATGGGGGGCACAGAATGTTTGCTCTTGGCTCTTATGTCCTTCGATCGCTATGTGGCCATCTGCAGACCTCTTCACTACACCCTCATCATGAATCAGCGCATTTGTATCCTATTAGTTTCCACCGTGTGGCTAATTGGAATAACCTATGCTGTCTCAGAGGCCACTGCTACATTACGGTTGCCACTGTGTGGTCTCAATAAGCTGGACCACTTACTGTGTGAGATTCCTGTTCTGATAAAGAATGCCTGTGGTGAAAAGGGTGCTAACGAGCTCACACTCTCTGTGGTATGCATTTTTATGTTAGCTGTTCCACTATGCTTAATTCTTGCTTCCTATGCTAGTATTGGACATGCTGTATTTAAGATCAAATCTTCTGAGGGAAGGAAAAAGGCCTTTGGGACAAGCTCCTCCCATCTTATTGTAGTTTTGTTATTTTATGGCCCAGCCATCAGCATGTACCTTCAGCCCCCGTCCTCCATCTCAAGGGATCAGCCCAAGTTCATGGCCCTCTTCTATGGAGTGGTGACTCCCACACTCAACCCCTTTATCTACACCCTGCGGAATAAGGATGTGAAGGGGGCATTATGCCACCTGGTGAGGAGCATTTTCAGCTTTAAGTGATAGCTGGTAGACGTCAAATGAAATTATTGAACAATTAGAGTAGGTTGCTATAGTTTTCTGTAACAAATTCT
Source organism: Rhinopithecus roxellana (assembly GCF_007565055.1). Classification (NCBI taxonomy): domain Eukaryota; kingdom Metazoa; phylum Chordata; class Mammalia; order Primates; family Cercopithecidae; genus Rhinopithecus; species Rhinopithecus roxellana. The sequence goes on along the minus strand of NC_044552.1, from coordinate 22,387,739 downwards.
TATCTCATAATCAAATATCGGTTTACATGCTCTTGCAAAATATGTTATGTCTCTGATCCTCTTTGTAAACATGTTCGGCAAGGATTATACTTGACTAGTATGCACGTTTTATTATGCAAATATATTAAAATAGTTTTATACTAGTTGGTACATACTGAAATAGTAGCTGTGTTAAGCAGTAAAAAATATTAGTAAAATGAATTCATTAGTTCAAGCTACCTGTAAAAATAGCATGGCAAGCACTCATCAGTTCATCACTCTCTATGAGTTGTCCCAAGTCTAAATGCGCAGTGTGGCTACACTGGTCATTCAGTGTGAAGCACTCTATACTTTGGAAGAATCATGAGTTTCATAAGTTTATCAACCCCAATTTATGTAGATGCTATTGCTTCTTAAAATGCTTTGTAATTCTTGTTTAACAAATAAGTATGCAGTGATTTTGTATTTTTAATTAAAGAATTTATTATTAAATATGGAAATGAGTGGTCTAGTGGGACAAAAAGTATGAATAAGTTTCCTATAGTTTCCTTTTACATACTATAATAATGAGTCTTCTGAATCAGTGAGATAACAAGGAAGTGACATTAATAACGAAACACAACCTGGAAGTATTTCTGTGCATAATTGGGAATAGCCAGGAATGCCTTTTGGAACTAACTGTGTAAGAATCAGTATGAGAAAGAAATAAATTGTATTTTTGGAACAAAGAGCAACTTGATTACTTCAACAAACAATATAAGTTTGTTTTTTGATGTAAATGTTGAATGCAAATGGTATTCAAAATCTGTATCATTAAAAGTTGAAAGCACTAAAACTTAGCTCTAGAACTCACACCCCAAAACTTAAAACTTTGTCATCAAATTAGTTATAACTTATGAGAGCAAATTAATGGATTTTATATTTATTTGGTGTTGAATTAATATGTTGAGAGTTCAACATGATGTTGTGCAGTGAAGAAGTAAACACTTGTAAGAAAAACAAAAGCTCATTTGGATTTTCCTGGCGTATCTTCTGGTATGATCAAGAATAAGCCAATAATTGGCAGGAAAACCTCATGTTATTCCAAACAAGAATCAACTGCAAAATAACAGATCATCTGGTGCTGGTACAGATCCTCAGATCATTGAACTTCTGTATATTTAGTTTGGAAAAAAATTTTAAGTAACTTTAAAAATTGGCATATTTCTAGTTGATTGCCAGAAAAATATTTTCAAATTTTATACACATGCACACATAAAGACATGACCTAATTCTGTGATGTTAAACGATAGCTTTGATAATTTTTATTAAAGTATCCTTTGTCTAACTTAGTCGTATATACAGAAATATATGGTAATTTCTAGTTTTGAGGGCAAAACCCAGAAAGATTTGTGTCAAAAGCTTTGCTGTAGAAACTCATCACAGTTCGTCTGACTCTTTCTCAAATGTCCTCTGTCCTTGGCTAATGTATGTACTACTTTCAAGACCTGTAAAAAATATTCATTTCAGAGGCATAAGTGAAATCTAGACACAGTGAAAAATCAGGATTTCCTAAGAATTAAATGCAAAAATCTCAGAATAAAGAATACTGAGAACAGTGGTCTGGAAAATCCGCAGAAAGGTTTTATTTGGACTTCATATTTCCAGGGAATATATACTGTTTAGTATACTACAGCATGAAGGATACTTCAGTCAACTTTTGAAAAGTACTGTAGAAGGAAATGCATGTATTATACTGGAAAGTGAAAGTGTGCTCTACCTTTTGAGTAAACCACCAGCAATTCTGAGATTGCCTTTCAAGGAAAGTGATCTAAAGGTTTTATTTCCCCAAGCAAGCAGGCCTTTCCTAAACAACAAATGGAAGAAAACAAAGCATGTTGACCCCAGTTTTAAAGATACTAAAAATGTATTTGGGACAATATTTAAGGTAGAACTCAAGAAGGTTTAACAGTGGCTTTCTCCATATTAGAGATGTCCTCAGATTTGCATAGCATAATAACCGCAAGGCAAGAAGTGCATCTTGCTTTAAAGGAGATGATTAAAAATTCCTTTATGGCCAATGCACAACTAATTTCTTTTCAAACTGTGATACTCAGAATTTCAATGCCTTGGAGGAGTCCCAGAGGCCACAGAGCATGAGGGTGGGATGGAGAATGTTAGAAATGGTGGAGTAGGAAAATCCATGTCATATTTTCTTTGAAGACAGGACATTTGATATGAACATGGATAACTGCTTCCCTACTATAAAAAGTAATCATTTTACTTTATTTTCATGTCATAGAAATGGTATATTTGGACTAAATGGTCAAATATTTACTTGAGCAAAAAGTATACTATATAATACACATAAACACAAAATGAAACTTAAGCGAGTAGTGAGAATTCATTTAAACCTTTAGAAATTTTTTCCACATAGAACTAAAGGCTGAACATCTTTATTTTCATTAAGATTTGTATCATACAAAAATGTTTTTACCTCTTTCTAGATGTATCCATTTGTAACCATTGATCTTGAGGCCTCAGACTCTTGATACATACTGAGACGTAATTATTTTATATAAAGACGGAGCTGACCTACATAGCTGCTTATGTTTCACTTTGTCATACAAAAGGAAATTAAATCCATTGTATTAAAGGGTCTTTAAATCTACTTCTCAACACTCATATTTTTCAGCTACTGCATTGTGCACCTCCCCTAAAACCACCATCACCTCCCATACAACCACAGCATGTACTCTAGTACTTCTACTTCTTAAACTCTTCTGCATTTTCTCACTCCTGTATTCTCATTTATTTTTGCATTCTGAAATGCCTCCTCCAGTTTTTAACCTCTCTAAACCCTTCCTTAAAATTAATTATAATATAGAATGCAATAAGCACCAACATGCATGTTCAAGAATGTGCCTTTGGAATGAAAAAGACTAAATACTCAAAGAAGAATTAAATATATTTTCAAAGGGTAGATAAAAATTGTAATATTTAATAGGAGTAACATAGTAATACATCACTGCTTGAGGAAATATCATAATCAAAAAGTTAAATAAAAAGGAGAAGTCACAACTATTGAAAAGCTGCCATAAGTTACAAAAAGTTACTAAAAGTGTTAAACACATTGGATCCGCAGTCTTATTTAACCTTTTGATAACCCTTTAAGGTATGTATTAGCCACACTTGATAGATAATAAAAATGTGGTTTACTAATTCTTGAGCTTGCATAGTTTGTGTCAGAACTGGAATTTCAAAGTTTTCAATTACCAAAAATTCATGCTTTTTCCACCTTATAACAAACTCATGAAGAACTCAATGTTTCCGTCTGAAATTACATGGGGCAATATGTAAGACTGAAAGAAGGATACATGTTGACCTAGAACCAGGAACCAGAAACAAGGCTGATATTAAAGAATGTGTGTTTCTATAGAAGACAAGAATTTGATGGATTTTAAACCCTGAGATTATATAAGATCTTTATTTTGTGACTATATTTGGCAAAGTAAAAAAATCATTTGTAGTAGGAAAATACAGGAAATTACTTAAATGTACTTCAACAATCTATGCAATAGAAAATGAGCCTTTCTAGTAGGATGAGAAGTAAAAATGAAAAAGATGGGGAAAGTGTGAGAGATTAATACAGGAGGTTAACTTGGAAACTTTGTTAAATGTGTGTCCTCTGGGAAAGAGATGAGCCAAAGACAGTGGTGTTGATGTTTTAAGTCTGCAGGACTGAGCAGAAGGCGTAGATTTTTTCAAAGACTTTAAAATCAAGGAAAGTAGTTTTTGAAACAGAAGTTAAAAGGACTCTAGAAAAACTGAAGTCAAATTCCACGGAAGGTGTTATTAATTATCTACAAGAAGAAATAGACATCTATTTGTGGGAATGGTGGCTCACCCCCGTAATCCCAACACTTTGGGAGGCCAAGGTGGGCAGATCACTTGAGGCCAGGAGTTTGACACCACCCTGGTCAACATGGTGAAACCCCATCTCTACTAAAAATACAAAAATTAGCCAGAAGTGGCGGCCCGCGCCTGTGGGCCCAGCTACTTGGGAGACTGAAGCACAAGAATTGCTTAAACCCAGAAGGTGGAGTTTGCAATGAGAAGAGATCACGCCACTGCACTCCAGCCTGGCCAACACAGTGAGACTGTATCTAAAGAAAAAAAAAAGAAAAAGAAAAAGAAAAAAGAAGAAAAAGAAAGAAACAATTGCAAAAAGAGAGAATAAATTGTTATTCATAAAGGATGAATTTTTAGCATTTCTTCTTTGGACACATTAAAGAGATCCAACATTTAACATAATGTTTTATTAAGATAAAGGTTTATGCATATAATATTTAGTATAATATAAATATACATTTTAACAATAATTAATATTGGAAAGTGGACAACAGTAGTTTCTGCAGACACTTCTAAGTCTTAGAGGCTGTAATCCCCTTTTTCCAGAAAAGCTCTTCAAAGTAAAATAATAGTACTTACAAGGAACACTGGTAAGTTTTCAATTGAAGGTTGTTTTAATATATGTGATATGCTGTCTGCATTAGGATAGTGAGGAGGCAGGGCTCAGTGGGCAATAGAGAGGATTCAAATGTTTTGGCAAATAAACTGCTTTAAATTTTGCTTCTGGAATTTCTTACCTTGCTATTATTCCAATATTCTCCCACTGAGCAAAGAGTAGAGTTAACTGCACCATGGGGACATCACCTCCTTTACTCTCAGGGGATTCATTATCTCAGATTGCAAATTTTTAAGTGCAGCAAATCCTCTAATCATTTCTCTCTTGATTCCATAGAAACTGTTTTTACTATAGAGAGTACCAACTAATGACTGAATCTGAGTTCACTTAGTGACTCTTAGACAAAACGGCATATCTGACAGGTCACATTGTAAGGCGATTAATAAACAATGTTGACTGGTCATTCTGAGTACATCAACAGCTTTGTTAGTAAGTAGTTATTGTGTGGCTTCTCTTTATAAACTAATGAATATGTTAATATAAATCATTTTCTGATTCATATATTCAATTTGCAGTGCACAATATTTGGTATGAACATTATATTGTGTTATAATTAAGACTGTATTTTGAAATTCATAATTGGCAAGAAATGGCCAGGTAGTCTTCTCTATTTGAACTATCCAAAAAATGTCTTCAAATTTTTAAATGACAGTCAGTATTCAAAGTACTTTAACATCTCACCTGAAATATTTTTATGGCTGAAGGAGAAAAAATTTGAGATGCATTCCTTTTAAAATATTTATAATAAAGGACTGACACATGGTCTATTGTCTATGAAACTCCTTTGAATAGTTCCATATATCTATGAATTTAACTATGTCTTTAACATGAAGTTGCTACTAAATTATTCACTGTTTTAATTAATACCTATAAAAAATTATCTGAAAATGGAACATACTAAAATGCTTTTGATCTCATAATTTAGCTGAAGTCAATTGTCAGCTATTATTAACAGTAATTTATAGCCTGATTTTTTTGTGATCCTATTCCAAAATGATTCTATTGGTGAAAATGGCATAGACTTTTGTCCTACCCCTTTTGTTTTGCACTAACTGAAAATCAAACATCAAATATTATCTTCTCTTTTCCACTCTCCTTCTGCCTAAAACATGTTTTCCTTTCTTTCTGGCTAAAATGTTGCAGGACCATTTTATTTTACTTTATTTAGTTTCATTTTCCCTTTAGTTCACATATAATTGTACACACCTATGAGACATGATGGGATGTTTTGATATAGATATACAATGTGGAGAGACCAAATTAGGGTAATTAGCTATTCATCTCCTTGAATATTTACCAATTCTTTGTGATGAGATCATTCAAAATCCTCTTTTCTACCTGTTTTGAAATATACGATATATTATTGTTAGCAACAGTCAACCTATCGTGCAATGAAACGCTACAACTTATTCATCCTAACTGTAACTCTGTACCCATTGATCATACTCTCCTCATTCCCCTTTTCACCCTACCCTATCCTGCTCCTCTGTAACCACTGTTGTACTCTCTACTTCCATAAGATGAACTTTTTTAGGCAATAGGACCATTTTAAATAAGCCTCTTATACTTTGTTACTATTAACCTGAAGCTGGAGTAGAGCCTTTATCTTTCAGTAGCTTAATGAAGTCGTGAAGAAAAATTCAGTATAGTTCATTGCACTGGTTGATTTAGAAAGTTCTGGGACATATTTTGGTTAATGGGAAAACTGAAGTACCACTTGATCCCAATACATCTCTCCATTTTCCCCATGATTCACGTTCAATTATACCTGATATGAGATCACTTTCCCTGCCTCAGTGCTTTTTACTAACCTATACTATTGCTGATACCAAGACACTCAGAGAGTTGCATTCTCCCTCATCCTCTGAAGAGTTTCCATTTACATAGGGTGTGAGCATCTGTGTGTGAAAGAGTCGAGGGAGCAGTGTTAGCATACATTTCTGGCACTATAAACTTTCTAAAGTGTTGGTAGTAATGATTGGCTAATAGAACTTTATTGTTTGAATTTCAACTTTTATGTTAGATACAGAGGGTACACGTGCAGGTTTGTTACATGGGTATGTTTCACCCAGGTAATGAGCATAGTACCCAATTTCTAATATCCTAAATTTAGGTAGTTTTCAACCCATGCTTCCCTCCCTCCACCTGCCTCTAATAGTCCCCAGTGTCTATTGTTGCCATGTTTATGTCAATGTGTGTGCAACGTTTAGCTCTCACTTATAAGTGAGAAAGTGTGGTGTTTTATTAGTCCACTTAGGAGTATGACCTCCAGCTCCATCCATGTTGCTTCTAAGGACATGATTTCATTCTCTTTTACGGCTGCAGTTTTCATAATGTATTTATACCACATTTTCTTTAATTCACAACTGATGGGCACCTAGGTTGATTCCACGTCATTTTTATGGTGAATACTGCAGCAATGAATGTACAAGTGCGTGTGTCTTTTTGGTGCAATAAACTATTTTCCCTTGTATATACCCTGTAATGGAATTGCTGGATCAAATGGTAGCTCTCTTTTGAGTTCTCTGAGAAATCTCCAAACTGCTTTCCACAGTGGCTGAAGTAATTTATATTCCCACCAACAGTGTGTAAGCATTTCCTTTTCTCTGCAGCCTTGCCAGCAGCTGTTGTTTTTTGACTTTTTATAATAGCCATTCCAACTGGTATGAGGTGGTATTTCATTGTGGCTTTTACTTGCATTTCTATGATGATTAGTGATGTCAAGCATTGTTTATATGTGTGTGGGTGACTAGTATGTCTTCTTTTGAGAAGTGTCCGTTCATAACCCCATTTTTAAATGGGCTTATTTGTTGTTTGTTTTAAGTTTCTATAAATTCTGGATATTACACTTTTGTCAAGTGCATAGTTTCTGAATATTTTCTCCCATTCTGTGAGTTGTGTGTTTACTGTTGACAGTTTCTTTTGCTGTGCAGAGTAGCTTCAGTTTAATTACTTCCCCCTTGTCAATGTTTTGGTTTTGTTGCAATTGCTTTTAGGGACTTAGTCAAAATTTCTTTGCCAAGCCCAATGTTGAAAAGGATATTTCCTAGGTTTTCTGCTAGAATTTTTTTTATAAACTTTAAGTTCTAGGGTACATGTGCACAACATGCAGGTTTCTTACCTAAGTATACAGGTGCCATATTGGTTTGCTGCATCCATCAACTCGTCGTTGATATTAGGTATTTCTCCTAATACTATCCCTCCCCTAGCCCACCACCCCACAACAGGCTCCAGTGTGTGATGTTCCCCACCCTGGGTCCAAGTGTTCTCATTGTTCAATTCCCACCTATGAATGAAAACATGTGGTGTTTGGTTTTCCGTCCTTGTGATGGTTTGCTGAGAATGATGGCTTCCAGTTTCACCCATGTCCCTGCAAAGAACATAAACTCACCCTTTTTATGGCTGCATAATATTCCATGGTGTATATGTGGCACATTTTCTTTCTTTCTTTTTTTTTTTTTTTTTTTTTGAGGCGGAGTCTCGCTCTGTCGCCCGGACTGGAGTGCAGTGGCCGGATCTCAGCTCACTGCAAGCTCCGCCTCCCGGGTTTACGCCATTCTCCTGCCTCAGCCTCCCGAGTAGCTGGGACTACAGGAGCCCGCCACCTCGCCCAGCTAGTTTTTGTATTTTTAGTAGAGACGGGGGTTCACATTTTCTTAATCCAATGTATCATTGATGGACATTTGGGTTGGTTCCAAGTCTTTGCTATTGTGAATAGTGCTGCAATAAACATACGTGTGCATGTGTACTTAAGGTAGCATGATTTATAATCCTTTGGGTATATACCCAGTAATGGGATGGCTGGGTCAAACGGTATTTCTGGTTCTAGATCCTTGAGGAATCACTGCACTGTCCTCCACAATGGTTGAACTAATTTGCACTCCCACCAACAGTGTAAAAGCGTTCCTGTTTCTCCACATCCTCTCCAGCATCTGTTGTTTCCTGACTTTTTAATGATCACCATTCTAACTGGTGTGAGATGGTATATCATTGCGGTTTTGATTTGCATTTCTCTGATGACCAGTGACGATGAGCATTTTTTTCATGTGTCTGTTGGCTGCAGAAATGTCTTCTTTTGAGAAGTATCTATTTATATCCTTTGCCTACTTTTTGATGGGGTTGTTTTTTTCTTGTAAATTTGTTGAAGTTCTTTGTAGATTCTGTATATTAGCCCTTTGTCAGATGGCTAGATTGCAAAAATTTTCTCCCATTCTGTAGGTTGCATGTTCACTCTGATGGTAGTTTCTTTTGCTGTACAGAAGCTCTTTAGTTTAGTTAGATCCCATTTGACAATTTTGGCTTTTGTTGCCATTGTTTTGGTGTTTTAGTCATAAAGTCCTTGCCCATGCCTTTGTCTTGAACGGTATTACCTAGGTAATAGGGTTTTTTATGGTTTTAGGTCTAACATTTAAGTCTTTAATCCATCTGGAATTAATTTTTTGTATAAGGTATAAGGAAGGGATCCAGTTTCAGCTTTCTACTTATGGCTAGCCAGTTTTCCCAGCACCATTTATTAAATATGGAATCCTTTCCCCATTGCTTGTTTTTGTCAGGTTTGTCAAAGATCAGATGGTTGTAGATGTGTGGTGTTATTTCTGAGGCCTCTGTTCTGTTCCATTGGTCTATATCTGTGTTTTGGTATCAATACCATGCTGTTTTGGTTACTGTGGCCTTGTAGCACAGTTTGAAGTCTGGTAGCATGATGTCTCCAGCTTTGTTCTTTTGACTTAGGATTGTCTTGGCAATGTGGATTCTTTTTTGGTGGATGTGAACTTTAGTTTTTCCAATTCTGTGAAGAAAGTCATCAGTAGCTTGATGGGGATGGCATTGAATCTATACATTACCTTGGGCAGTATGGCCATTTTCACAATATTGATTCTTCCTATTCATGAGCATGGAATGTTCTTCCATTTGTTTGTGTTCTTTTATTTCGTTGAGCAGTGGTTTGTAGTTCTCCTTGAAGAGGTCCTTCGCATCCCTTGTAAGTTGTATTCCTAGGTATTTTATTCTCTTTGAAGCAATTGTGAATGGGAGTTCACTCATTATTTGGCTCTCTGTTTGTCCGTTATTGGTGTATAGGAATGCTTGTGATTTTTGCACATTGACTTTGTATCCTGAGACTTTGCTGAATTTGCTTCTCAGCTTAAGGAGATTTCGGGCTGAGATGATGGGGTGTTCTAAATATACAATCATGTCATCTGCAAACAGGGACAATTTGACTTCCTTGTTTTCTAATTGAATACCCTTTATTTATTTCTCTTGCCTGATTGCCCTGGCCAGAACTTCCAACACTATGTTGAATAGGAGTGGTGAGAGAGGGCATCCTTGTCTTGTGCTGGTTTTCAAAGGGAATACTTCCAATTCTTGCCTATTCAGTATGATATTGGCTATTGGTTTGTTATAATTCTGCTAGAATTTTTATAGTTTGAGGTCTTACACTGAAATCCTTCATCTATCTTGAGTCAATTTTTGTATATGGTAAAAGTAAATGTCCAGATTAGGGCTAATTAGCTATCCCAGCACCATTTCTTGAATAGAGAGTCCTTTTCCCATTGTTTTTGTTTTTGTCAGCCTTGTTGAAGATCCCACCACAGGTATTAGGCTTTATTTCTGAGTTTCTATTCTGTTTCATTGCTATATGTGTCTGATTTTGTGCCCATACCATGATGTTTTGGTGACTACAGCCTTATAATGTAGTTTGAAATTGGGTATTGTGATTCCTACGGCTACGTTCTTTTTTCCTAGGGTTGCTTTGGCTATTCGTGATCTTTTTTGGTTGCATATAACTTTTAGAATAGTTTTTTCTAATTCTGTGAAGAAGGATGTTGGTTTAAATTGTTTTAGGCAGTACAGTTGTTTTAACAATATTGATTCTTCCAATCCATGAGCATGTAATGTTTTTCCATTTATTTATGTTGCTTCTGATTTCTTCCAGCAGTGTTTTATAGTTCTCCTTGTAGAGATCTTTCACCTCCTTGGTTAGCTATATTCCTAGATATTTCATTTTCTCTGTGGCTATTGTAAATGAGATTGTTCTGATTTGACTCTCAGCCTTCATATTTTTGGTATACAGAAATGATACTGATTTGGTACACTGATTTTGTACCCTGAAACTTTGTTAAAATCATTTATCAGTTCTAGTAGCCTTCTGGCAGTCTTTAGGGCTTTCTAAGTATAGAATCATATCATCAGCAAAGGAAGATGGTTTGACTTATTTTCCTATGGGAATGCCTTTTATTTCTTTCTATCTCCCGATTGTTCTGGAGAGAATTTCACCATGCCTATACTGAATAGGCGTGGTGAGAGTGGGCATTCTTGTCTTGCTCCAAATCTCAAGGGGAATGCTTCCAGCTTTTGCTCATTCTATATGATGTTAGCTATAGGTTTTTTTAATAGATGGCTCTTATTATTTTGAGGTTTGTTCCTTTAATGCCTAGTCTGTTGAGAGTTTTAATCATGAACCCTCAGGATTCGTGGAGATGTTGGATTTTACCAAAAGCTTTTTCAGCATCTATTGAGATGATCATATGGCTTTTCTTTTTAATTCTGTTTATGTGATGAATCACATTTGTTGATTTGCAGATGTTCAACCAATCTTGCATGCCAGAAATAGAGCTTTCTTGATTGTGGTGTATTAACTTTTTGATGTGCTGCTGGATTTGTTTGGCTAGTATTTTCTTGAGGATTTTTCCTTCTATGTTTATCAGGGATAATAGATGGAATTTTTTTCTTTTTTCTTTCTTTCTTTCTTTCTTTTTTTTTTTTTTTTTTTTTTTTTTTTTTTTTTTTTGGTATTAAGCTAACTCACCTACCTTAGTGTGGGTCACATATCTTGGCTTGATAATCCCAAGCTGTGCTTAGAAACCCAGGTAGCACCAGGACATCCTGCAGCTCAGAGTTGGGCTCTGGCTGCACTGTGAGATCTGATGTGCTCCTGGGTTGCTGGGAAAGTACTCACATGAAGCATGGCACTCAGCTGGGCTGTGGAAGCTGCACAATGCACCTGCTTCCTCTAGTGCAGCTAGGCTTAGGACCTGAGAGGAGCCTGCAGGCAGGAGGGCTTGCAGAACAGACGTGCCCCAGTCCCACAGGGAAGCCAGCCCAGCTCTCCTCTGGCTTGGCAGTCAGCTGGGGCAAGAGCCTTGAAGAGGGAGACAGGAAGCTCTCAAGGATGGGTATCTATGGCTATCCTCCACTGAAGCTGCCCAGCACACAAAAGCTCCCAGGCTCTGCACTGTCTGAAGGACTGTCTCTGCCTGTTCCCCAGGGAGATCCCCCTGCCAGCTAACACATCTATGGGGGACACGGGGTCTCTTGTAGCTAGGATCCCAGAGATCCATGACAAGAATGAGCTGTCCCTCAGTTCCCTTGCTCACCAATTTCCCAGGAGCCATGTGGGGCTGGGAACTGCCCTGGCATTCAGGTACCACTTGCAGGGTTCCCAGATTTCTGCCTCTACAGCCTCAGCTTCAGCTTTGTCTCTCCATACACTCAGCATTTTCTCTCCTAAGATCCAAACAATATATGTTGATTTACTCAATAATTTGGTCTCTCTTAGTGAAAGCAGTGCTTCCTGGCTGCATCTAATTGAACATCTTGTCCCTTCCCACCTGTGTAATACATTTTTTATACATGCTTTATTTTGACATAATTTTAGCTTTACACAAATGTTGCAAAGATGGCAAAGAATTCCCATATACACCTCACCTCACTTTCCCTTAATGTTACATTTCTCTGGTATATTTTTCAAAATTAAGAAACTAACAGTAGTATATTCCTACTACCAAAACTTTAGACTATCTTTGAATTTCAGCAAGATTTTCTTTAATGTCCTTTTTTTGTTGCAGAATCCTATCCAGGACACTCCATTGCATTTAGTTGTCATGTCTTTCAGTTTCCTGAATCTCTGCTATCTTGTTTTTCATGATGTTGAAAATTCTGAGTACTGTTCAAGTATGTTACAGAATGCACTTCAATCATGGTTTGTCTGACGTTTTCTAACGCTTATGTTATGGGATCCTTGGGGTATCACTTCACCAGCTGAAAACCTCTATGGCTAGTGGCACCTAAGCCCAGGTTTTGCTCAGGCCCACTGGCCCACTCAGCCTGGCAGCCTGTGCTCAGCTCACATGACCAGTCTGGATACTATGCCTGCCAAAGGCAAGCAGAGCAGCCAGGGGTATATGAGCCAGCAAGAGTGGGGTCCAGCCACTGCACACAGCCAGGCATGCTTGCCGTGGCAGGGCTGCAGTTCCTGGCACTGACAGGGGTGCCGGCTCCCTGCAAGTCTGCAGCTGGACCAGGTGTACTGCAAGCAGCTCCCACACCAGGAACCACAGAACCACCCAAAAAGGGTGTCACAGTCCTGGCTCAGCGAGCTCCTAGGTCTAGGCTCCCCAAAGGGCTGCAGCTCTTATCTCCTTTATGTCACCTGCAATGAGGTGAGGAAAGGGTATGTTCCAGCCCTGTTTGTGTGACGGCTCTTTCAGCCATGCCATTCAGTGGGTCCCAAGTTCTTGTCCCACACCCACAGGGTATGCGGATAAGTGGAGGGTGAGTAAGGTGAAGAGTTTTATTGAACAATAGAACAGCTGAGAGGAAACCCGCTCCTCTCCATAGCCAGGGTGTCCTGACTAGTGTTCAGCTCTCAGCAGAGAGGAGACCCTGGAGTGGGTAGCTCCTCTCCTCAGACAGGTCATCCCATAGAGTGTTCAGGTCTCAGCAGAAAAGAGACCCTAGGGTAGGTAATTCCTCTCTGCAGCTGCCTGTCCTGACATCTTTTTGCGTCTGGCTGAGTCTGGGGGTTTTTATGGACTTCAGAGGAGAGGAAGTGCGTGCTGATTGGTCCTTGAGCAGCCATGGACAGGCTTGGAAAAAGCACCCTAAGTTCACACTCCAGTCTGCAAGGCTGGCAGCCCGTCTCCCAGGTTTCGACCCTTCCCTGGGGGTTGAAAGTGGGGCCTCAACGTGGACCCATCCCTTTCTGCCCAGGAGCCTGTCGGCCTCCTGCCACTGTTGACGGTGCCCCAGGCTGTTCCTGCCAAGGGGCACCTGCAGTCCAGCGCCAAGCTGCCCTCAGCAGCACCCCCTCCAGCTTCCCTCCCTTGCTTACCGGTGCCCAAAGCCCAGAGGGGGCTGAAGTGGCAGAAGACTGGCATGACAGCACTGCCCCAAGTGTGGGCACATCAGGCCAGGTTGCAACAGCACCTGGGCTCAGCCTCAGCCATGCTCTGATATCAGAGCCGGTGCCAGGAGCAGGGAGAGGCCAGACACCAGGAGCAGGCACCTCCAAGCCTACGGGGGCAAAAAGGGCTTTCCCGGGCCCCCAAGAGTGCAGAGATGCCCGGGTCTGCAGCTGCAGCTTGGGCATCTGCAACTGCGCACAAGAGGGCAGGGTTATTACCTGCTCCTGGCACCTAAGAGCACAGGGATGCCCAGGTTTGTAGCCACAGCTTGAGCAGCTGCAGGTGCACACAGGAGGGTGGGGCTTCTGCCGGCTCCCGAACCCCAAGCGCACAGGGACTCCCGGATCCGCAGCCGCTGCTAGGCAACTGTAGCTGAGCCTGGGGAGCACAGGGCTCTTGCCTGCCAACTCTTAAGGGACGGGGGCTTCCGCCTGTTCCCGGCTCCTGCGGGCTCCATCGAGCACATAGCCCCAACCGCACCTCCCCTACTACAGCCGGCGTCCTGGTTCAGTCGGGCCTCAGCTGCAGTCAATGACACTGGGCCTTTGAATTTTTGGAGAGGAGACCACAGAGGTAAAGTGCCCTTTTTATCCCATCAGAGCAGGGGTTACATAATATCTACATGGCATCACTGATGTGCTGACTTTAATCACTTGGTTAAGGTAGTGTTTGCACTAAATAAAATTTAAACTTACAGTTGTTACCTTTCAGTACTCTATTCCTCGGAAAATAGTCACTGAGTGCAGCCTATGCTTAACGAAGGAGATCATGAGCTTCACATCTGAAAGTGGGGACTATTAATAGACTAGTAAGGAAGATTTCTCTCTTCATCTCATTTATGTATTTATTCAGTCATTTATTTGTAACAGTATGGACTCATACTTTTTATACTTCAGGTTATAATCCAGTGACATATTATTTATTTTGTTGTTGAAAGTGCTCCAGCTTCCCCACTGAGAGCTCTTTCATGTTGGCTGCTGGGTCCCTTGGACAAGTCTTCATCCTTTTGTTATCCTTTTCTCTTCAGGGCCCCTCCTTGATTTCTGGTATTACTGGTTCTTCTCCAGGCTTCTCTTACATATTTTTTCACCAGCCTTAGAAATATCTTAGAATCAGACATTTCCCCAAGGATCTCTGGTTCTTTTCACTGGAAAATGGCATTAGAAAACATTATCTGAATGGGACATGTACACATTGCTATGAGGGTAACATTGTTTCTAGATTATTTCACCAGAAAAGGCTAGGCAATGTGTGTCTACACAGTAAGCTCTGAACACACATGTATCTGTCATTGTTTCAATATTTGTCCATCTGTGTGTGTGTCCGTGTGTATTGGTGCTTGTGTTTAAACATGAGGTCATAGTGATAACTCTGACTCTAACACAGTCCCTAATGTCATTCTGGCCTTCCTTTCTTGCTTCTCTGTAACTTCTTATACCAACAGGGAGAAACCTGGATGCCACTGTTCATCTTTAAACATTTTTGTTCAACTAGTATGTATGTGAAGCAATTACAGAATTAGCTGAACCTGCATGAGAAACAAATTTACTATTCAGAATACCATATTTATGCACAGTTACTTTTGTCTATAGTCTGACATTTTTTAACCAAAATATTATTTCTCGAAGTAAGTTAGGTCACTTTTTACTTCTTCTCTATCCTTTTCAGTGTTGTTAGCTTATATATTTATATAAAGTGAGGTTGATTTGTCACCGACATACCATTCTAGAATCTTCCCACATCTTGGTGATATTTTTACCTGTTTATTTGCATGCATTTGAGTGCAGTTTTGTGATATACTACTTGGGGATTAATAAATCATAGACTTGGGTATTACTAGTGCAGCACCATACAAGACAACTCCATCATTTAAAAATTTCCCTTGTGTGCCTTCTTTGTAATCAACTAATCTCCCCTACACTAAGCCCTGGATACCACTGGTGTGTTTCCATCCCAATGGGTTTTTTTCCCAGATGTCTTATGAATGAAATCATACAATATTCAGACTTTGAAGTCTGGCTTTATCTATTTAGTAAAACACACTTAACATATATTCATGTTGTTGCATGTATCAGTAGCTCATTCCATCGCACTGGTCAATAGTATTCGTTGATCAATCAATTTCCACACAATCATAGATCATTGTGTGGAAATACCCAAGATTATCTTTCCCCTGTTGAGGGGCGTGGGTGGCTTACAGTTTTGAGTAATTATGAATAAAACTGATATAAACATTTGCGTGCAGATTTTTACATGGACAAAAGTTTTAATTCACTGGGGTAAATACTTAGGAATGTGATTGTTAAGTCATATAGAAAGATTATATTAAACTTTATAAAAATTGCCAAATAGTCAGTGTTTGCATCACTTTGCATTTCTACCAGCAATCAAAGAGAGTTTCCCCTCACTTTGCGTTCTTGCTAGCATTTATTATTTTCAGTGCTTTTGTCTCAGTGACAAACAAAATTGTGAGAATTTATTTTTAATCTTATTATATGAGTACTTTCATAATACTCCAATTTTGTATCTTGGTTTACAAAGCCTTAATACTGACTATGTAGCTTTTTATAGGAAAAAATACTGTTATCTTGACTTTCATATAGGTTTTCTTAAATCAGTGAGATTTCCATCAGTCAACTTAACTGTAAATCAATTATTACAAGTTTTTTTAAATGTGGAAAATCATGTCTTTGATAAGAATAGGTCAGTTTTTTCATTTTTTTCTCTAAGAATTTTTGGGGTGTGTGTGTGTGTGTGTGTGTGTGTGTGTGTGTGTGTGTGTATCTATCACTTAATATGTATTTGAAAACTTTCCAATTAACTTTTTCTAATACAAATGATCCATGGAACTTTATTCCATTTTCTCAATACAGTTTACTTGAACATTTGGCTAAATGTTCTGAACCTTACTTTCAAACTACATTTTCTTACTAGAAAAATGCTTAGGCAGTGTGGTGATTCCTCAAGGATCTAGAACTAGAAATACCATTTGACCCAGCAATCTCATTACTGGGTATATACCCAAAGGATTATAAATCATGCTACTATAAAGGCACATGCACACATATGTTTATTGCGGCACTCACAATAGCAAAGACTTGGAACCAACTCAAATGTCCATCAATAATACACTGGATAAAGAAAACGTGGCACATATACACCATGGAATACTATGCAGCCATAAAAAAGGATGAGTTCATGTCCTTTGTAGGGACATAGATGAAACTGGAAACCATCATTCTCAGCAAACTATCACAAGGACAGAAAACCAAACACTGCATGTTCTCATTTATAAGTGGGAGTTGAATAATGAAAAGACTTGGCCACAGGGCGGGGAACATCACACACCAGGGCCTGTTGTGGGGGTGGGAGCTGGGGGGAGGGATACCACTAGGAGATATACCTAATGTAAATGACGAGTTTCTGGGTGCAACCAATCAACATGGCACAGGTACACCTGTGTAACAAACCTGCATGTTGTGCACATGTACCCCAGAACTTAAAGTATAATAAAAAAAGAAATGCTTAATTCACGCTGAATATGTTCAGTGTGATTTTTAAAGGCTTCGTGATTCAATGTTATTCATATAGCCTAATTTCTATTTTATTTCTCTCTCCATGAAGAGTCTTTTAAGAGGCCAGGCACAGTGGCTCACACCTGTAATCCCAGCACTTTGGGAAGCCAAAGTGGGAGGGTGACTTGAGGTCAGGAATTTGAAACTAGACTGGGCAACAGGGTGAAACACTGTCTCTACTAAAGATACAAGAATTAGCCAGAATTGGTGGTGCATGCTTGTAATCCCAGCTACTCGGGATGCTGAGGTAGGAGAATCACTTGAAACTGGGAGATGGAGGTTGAAGTGAGCCAAGATCACACCACCGCACTCCAGCCTGGGCAACAGAGCAAGACTCCGTTTCAAAAAAGAAAAAAAAAAAGCATTTTAAGAAGCATAAACAAATTTCCTCCAATCGCCTTTGACTGAACATTGATTGGTACTCGTTCTGATTTGATCCAATTCTAAGTCGCAGCATCCACTTTATCTTCTCCAAGTATAGTAGCGAATATTCATCAATTGTTCACCCAGTTATTTGGTTTGATTTCTTATCACTTAGCATTTAATCCAAGGATATAAATATCTTTTTGCCCAGTGGTAAATTTGTCATCCAATCCTTGAGTTTCTTTTGCAAATAGGTTAGGTTTTTCTCAAGATTAAAATGCTCATCCAAACCCTTTTTTTTTTCTGTCTTAAGTTGTTTTTTTTCCTCTACTAACATAGTTTTAAGGCTATTTTGGCATCAGCTTCTCACTATTTAAAAGACTTCAACACCTCTTCCAGTAACTGAACCCATATTCTAAACCTAGCCATGAATGTAATTCATACTGAGGTTTAAGGTATTCTTTTTTATTTTTTAAGATGACATATAAATGGCCAATAACCATATGAACAAACGCTAATCATAAGAGAACTTCAGATTAAAACCACAATGAGATATTATCTTATGCCAGTCAAAATGGCCATTCTTAAAAAATAAAAAATAAAAAAAAATTTTGCCGAGGGTATAGAGAAAAAGGATTACATACAATGTTGGTGGGAATGTAAATTAGTACAATCTCTATGGAAAACAGTATGGAGACTTTTCAAATAACTGAAAATAGAGCTACCATTTGATTCAGCAATCCCATTACTGGATATCAAACTAAAGGTAAACAAGCCATTATATCAGAAAGAAACCTGCACATCTATGTATATCGCAGCACTATTCACAATAGCAAAGTATTAGAATCAACTTGAGCATCCATCAATGGACTATTGGATTTCTAAAATGTGATTATTTGTATATATATATATATATACTTTAGAATACTCCTTGAAAATAAAAAGACTGAAATCATGTCTTTCACAGCAATGTGAATGTAACTGGAGGCCATTGGCTTAAGTGAGATAACTCAAAAACAGAAAGCCAAATGCTAGATATTATCAATTATAGGTGGGAGCTAAACAATGGGTACATGTGGATATAGAGTGAAATATAGGCATTGGAGACTCCAAAAGGTGGGAGGTTGGGAAAGGGTTGAGGGATGAAAGACTACCTATTGAGGATAATGTATACTATTTGAATGATGGATACACTGAAAGCTCACATTTCACCACTATGCAATATATCCATGAAACACAACTGCACTTCTACACCTTAAATCTGTAAAAATTCACATTTTCCTTAAACATTCCTTTTTTTCAAGGCATCTATTTTGAATTCAAATTTCCTATACACTTAGAGGATTTGATGCCTTGTTCTAAGGGCAGGACTCCATGACAAATAATTTATATGCTTCATACTCTTTTTTTTTTTTTTTTAAGAGACAAAGTTTCACTCCTGTTGCCCAGGCTGTAGTACAATGGCGTAATCTTGGCTCACTGCAACCTCTGCCTCCAGGGTTCAAGTGATTCCTCAGCCTCCCAAGTAGCTGGGATTACAGGAACCCGCCACCACGGCCGGCTATTTTTTCGTATTTTTAATAGAGACGGGATTTCACCACATTGGCCAGGCTGGTCTCAAACTCTTGACCTCAGGTGAGCCACCTGCCTCTGCCTCCCAAAGTGCTGGGATTACAGGCATGAGCCACCATGCCAATTTCATATTCTTTTTTAATCAGCCTAATTTATTAAAACATTACATTTGTCTTCAACTACAGAAGAAACTTCTCTGGTAAACTCTTTTTACTCTCTTTACATGAAGTTGGCTTTCATAACTGTAAAATCCAAATATAGGTGCACTTACCACCATCTCCCATGTTAAGCCATAGAACTCTGATGTGAGTCTCATGTCTCCTTGCAACAGTGACTTGGCCTCAATCAGCTTCTCCAGGACCTGCATAAAGTAATACCTCATAGCAGTAAGCAGGTCCTCCATAGCACCAGATCTGCCTTTGGTTGCCAAGACACTCTGATTCTACAACAAACTGCAGAGAACACTAGGAGTGTTCTGCTTGGAACCTAAATCTGCACCTAGCAACCAGGACAGCACATCAATGGGATGCCAATGGGGCAGGATAGATGGTGCTTTCTCAACATTTTCACTGAATAGCACATGAAAAACGAGAAAGTACAAGGCTTTTGTTGATCCAAGGAGATTGACCACAAAGACTCCATTTCTTCTAGGCACTAACAAGCAACCCTAAAGCATGAGAGAATTAATGTCATTTCATACATGTACACTTCAGGAATTACTAAGAACGTGGCAGTAAAGAACTTACATGCCTATATCAATAGTCAACGTCCTCTTAATGTAAACATGTCTTTCTGAGGCTCTGGTAGATCTAATATTTAAAAATTCAAAGGTTCCTCACCTCAATATTCCATCTTAGATTTTTTTTTTTTTTTTTTTTTTTTTTTTTTTTTTTTTTTTTTTTTTTTTTGGTTAGATGAGGGGGATAAGCATGAGAGAGTTAAATTATTGTCATTAACTCATCAATCGAATTTTCAAATGTAACAACTCATAAAGAATCAAGGTAATTTAGGTTTTAGATTTTTTTAACATTTATTTTAGATTCATGGGTATATGTGCAGGTTTGTTATACAGGTAAACTGTGCCTCACAGAGGTTTGGAGTACAGATCATTTCATCACCCAGGCAATAAGCACGGTACGTAATAGGTATTCTTTCTGATTTTCTTCCTCCTCCCACCCTCCACCATCAAGTAGACCCAAGTGTATGTGGTTCACCTCCTAGTATCCATATGTTCTTATGTTTAACTCCCACTTATAAGTGACAACATGCAGTATTTGGCTCTTTTCTAGTTAGTTTGCTTAGGATGATGGCCTGCAGCTCCATCCAGGGTGCTGCAAAGGAAATTATCTCATTCTTTTTACAACTGTATAGTATTCCATGCGGGTCTATGTACCACATTTTCTTTACCCAGTCTACTGTTGATGGGCATTTAGGTTGATTTCATGTCTTTGCTGTTGTGAATAGTGCTGCAATGAACATACTGGTGTATATGTGTTTATGGTAGAATGATTTATATTCCTTTGGATATATACCCAGTAATGGTTTTGCTTGGTCGAAGAGTATATACCCAAAGGAATATAAATCATTCTACCATAAGATCAAGGAGCTTTTGGGCCAAGACTATGGGGTTTTCTCGTATAGATTCATGTCTTTTGCAACCAGGAATAATTTAACTTTGTCTTGTCCTATTTGGATGCCTTTCTTTTATGTCTCTTGCCTGATTGCTCTGGCCAGGACTTCCAGTACTATGCTGAATAGGAGTGGTGAGAGAGGGCATCAATGTCTTCTGCCAGTTTTCAAGGGGAATGCTTCCAGCTTTTGCCCATTCAGTATGATGTTGGCTGTGGGTTTTTTATAGATTGCTCTTATTTTTGAAGTATGTTCTTTCAATGCCTAGTTTCTTGAGGGTTTTTAACATCAAGGGATGTTGAATATTATTGAAAGCGTTTTCTGCATGTATTGAGATAACATGTAGTTTTTGTTTTCATTTCTGTTTATGTGATTAATCACATTTATTGATTTGCATATGTTGAACCAACCTTTTGTCTCAGGGATAAAGCCTACTTGATCATGGCAGGCTTTATCCCTGGGTTGCAAGAGGTCGTGGTAGGCTTTTTCCCTGGGATGCAAATGATCATACCCTAATCTCTGGAACCTGTGACTATACATTACTTTACATGGCAAAAGGACTTCATAGATGTGATTAAATTCAGAATCTTGATATGGGGATATTATCCTGGATTAGGCAGGTGGGCTAAAATAATCACCTGTGTCCATATAAGAGGGAGGCTGGAGGTCAGAGAAAAGATACTCTGTTGTTGACTTTAAAGATAGAAGAATGGGCCATAAGCCAAGGAATGTAGGTTACCTCTAGATGATAGAAAAGGTGAGGAAACAGCTATTTCATAAAAAAGCTAAGAAACTGGGTTTTTATATGCTGTTGGTTTGCTAGTATTTTGTTGAGGAGAAACAAGGTAATTTGAAAGATCTTCAAATTTCAAGGATTTACATTCCTGCCAAATGACTCGTCAAACCCATAGCCAGTCACCGTTCTTCAGCATTGCCCACTCTCAAACGCAATACAACAACTTTCCATTTCCTGAGAGGGTAAAGAAATGTGGTGTTATAACTAAATAAATATTTGTCAACAATATTACCATCTCTTGGTGTCGTCTACTCCATGCATTTCCAGTTAGGAAACCCCACTACTTTCTTCAAATGTCCATCAGTGACAGACTGGATTAAGAAAATGTGGCACATATACACCATGGAATACTATGCAGCCATAAAAAAGGATGAGTTCATGTCCTTTGTAGGGACATGGATGCAGCTGGAAACCATCATTCTCAGCAAGCTATCGCAAGAACAGAAAACCAAACACCACATGTTCTCACTCATAGGTGGGAATTTAACAATGAGATCACTTGGACACAGGAAGGGGAACATCACACACAAGGGCCTATTGTGGGGAGTGGGGAGTGGGGAGGTATAGCATTAGGAGATATACCTAATGTAAATGATGAGTTAATGGGTGCAGCACACCAACATGGCACATGTATACATATGTAACAAACCTGCACGTTGTGCACATGTACCCTAGAACTTAAAGTATAATTAAAAAAAAAAAAAAGAATACAGTAACCTAAACAGCATGGTATATGTACCAAGACGGATATATAGACCAACGGAATGGGACAGAGGCCTCTGAAATAATGCCACACATCTACAACCATCTGATCTTCAACAAACCTGACAAAAACAAGCAATGGGGAAAGGATTCCTTATTTAATACATGGTGTTGGGAAAACTGGCTAGCCATATGCAGAAAACTGAAATTGGACCCCTTCTTTACACCTTATGCAAAAATTAACTCAAGACAGATTGAAGACTTAAATGTAAGATCAAAAACCATGAAATCCCTAGAAAAAAACCTAGGCAATACCATTGAGGATATCAGCATGGACAAAGACTTCATGACTAAAACACCAAAAGCGATGGCAACAGAAGCCAAAATTGACAAATGGGATCTAATTAAACTAAAGAGCTTCTGCACAGCAAAAGAAACCTTCTGAACAGGCAGCCTACAGAATGGGAGAAAAACTTTGCAATCTATCCATCTGACAAAGGGCTAATATCCACAACCGACAAAGAACTTAAACAAATTTACAAGAAAAAAACAACCACATCAAAAAGTGGATGAAGGATGTGAACAGTTTTCTAAAAAAGACATTTATACAGTCAACAAACATGAAAAAAAGCTCATAATCACAGATCATTAGAGAAATGCAAATCAAAACCACAATGAGATACCATCTCACACCAGTTAGAATGGTGATCTTTAAAAAGTCAGGAAACAACAGATGCTGGAGAGGATGTGGAGAAATAGGAACGCTTTTACACTGTTGGTGAGAATGTAAATTAGTTCATCCATTGTGGAAGACAGTGTGACAATTCCTCAAGGATCTAGAATGAGTAATACCACTGAACCCAGCAATCCCATTACTGGGTATACACCCAAAGGATTATAAATCATTCTACTATAAAGACAAATGCACATGTATGTTTATTGCAGCACCATTCACAATAGCAAAGACTTGGAACCAACCCAAATGCCCATCAATGATAGACTGGATAAAGAAAATGTAACATATATACACCATGGAATACTATGCAGCCATAAAAAAAGGATGAATTCATGTTCTTTGTAGGGACATGGATGAAACTGGAAATGATTGTTCTCAGCAAACTAAAAACAGGAACAGAAAACCAAACACTGCATGTTCTCACTCATAAGTGGGAGTTGAACAATGAGAAAACATGGACACAATGAGGGGAACATCACACAGCAGGGTCTGTCAGAAGGTGGGTGGGCTAGGGGAGAGATAGCATTAGGAGAAATACCTAATGTAGATGATGGGTTGATGAGTGCAACAAACCACCATGGCATGTATATGCCTATGTAACAAACCTGCACATTCTGCACATGTCTTCCAGAACTTAAAATATAAAAAATAAAATTCATTTTGCCATATAAGGTAATATATAGTAACTTGTCGCAGTGATTAGGGTATGATCATTTGAGAGAAGGAGAGGAAGTATTTAGCCTGCCACACAAACTAATTAATTTGGAAGGAATTACGGAACTTTAATAATCATTACTTGGAAACCACTATAGTAATAAGTATTTCTGGGAAGGACTATTAAGGGATGCTTACTAATAAAACTAGTGGATGAAAGCTAGTTAAAAAACAGAATGCTACCTAATCTCAACATATTTCCCCACATGATACTTACATATTACTAAGAAAAACACTAATTTTTATAGTAAAGATATCTGGCAGATACACAACATTAACCGAGTAATCAAAGCCAATATTGCCCGTAACAGAATAAAGAAATACCATGTACATTCCAATAGGATGAATTAAGGAGAACACAATCGCACTTCTGTGGTATTCCTGACAAAAATTTACAGGGCAAAAGAAGCTGATGCTGCAGAGCAGTTAGTCGTCATTCCTATCTGGAAAAAAGCTGGCTTCACTGTTAGTTCTACAGTAAAGTTGCTTGCCACATACATTCATTTGTTCTTTGGAAATTCCAGTTCACAAATATTGACATGAGGTTTAGACCCGACAAGCGGAGCATCTCAGGGCTTCTATTTTGCCTTAAGTGTTGTTGACATAGGAATGAGTCGTCAGAGCTAAAAATGTATTGTCCTTACCCTGATTTTTTCACATACAAGTTGCCAGAGCTTATGCAAGCACCTATCTCCTCCCTTCAGTTTGATAAAGTGAGAAAACTCATTCTTGTTGTTCTACTTGTGATAAAACTGCATAAAGTTTGTTTGACTGGTTTGAAAAGTACAAAACAATAAAAACAATAATATCTGTGTTACTCTTTGGGGGAATTATTGGTAACTGATCTCTTTCAGATTACAAATTAAATAGTACAGGCTAATATGACTAGGATTCAATATTAGATATCCTATAATTATAACCTTGCCAAGACCAGCTCAATCGTGGAGACCCTAACCCAGCAGCACTAGAGGAATTAAAGACACACATACAGAAATACAGAGTGTGGAGTTGGAAATCAGGGGACTCATAGTCTTTAGAGCTGAGAGCCCTGAACACAGTTTGACCCACACATATTTATTGACAGCAAGCCAGTGCTAAGCATTATTTCTATAGATTATAGATTAACTAAAAGTATTCCTTACAGGAAACAAAGGGATGGGCCGAAACAAAGGGATGGGCTCTGGCTAGCTATCAGCAGCAGGAACATGTCCTTAAGGCACAGATCGCTCATGCTATTGTTTGTGTTTTAGGAACACCTTTAAGCGGTTTTCTGCCCTGGGTGGGCCAGGTGTTCCTTGCCCTGATTCTGGTAAACCCACAACCTTCACCGTGGGCATCATGGCCATCACAAACATGTCACAGTGCTGCAGAGATTTTGTTTATGGCCAGTTTTGGGGCCAGTTTATGGCCAGATTTGGGGGCCTGTTTCCAACATAACCTTCCAAAAAAAACAAGAAGTCTACACATATAGAAGAAAATATATACGTTTTGTAAAAGAAAAAGGAGAAAAGAGCACAGAAAGTTAAAAAGCCAAAAAAAATTTAGATAGTGAGAAGTGATATCAATAAAATGGCAAAATAGGACTTTCCAGTGCCAGTTGGCCCCCCAGGTCAGACTCTGAAGTCCGAAGACCCATGCCAGTACCCAAGGACCTAGCCTCCAGACCAGCACATAAAGCTGGGCCCCATAAACCCAGGCTCCAGACAAGCCCCCAAGGCAGCAAGTTCCAGTCTAGCACCAGGCCAGTTCCAGGCTTCAGGTTGGTCCCCACTGCTCTAGGCTCCACTGGACCTAAATTCCAGGCCCACACCAGTAAATATCACCTCATACCTCACACCAGTTAGAATGTCTATTATGAAAAAGACAAAGGATAACAGGTGTTGGGAAGAATATGGAGAAAAGGGAATTCTTGTACATTGATTTTGGAAATGTAAATTAGGACTGCCATGAGGGAAAATACTGTGAAAGTTCCTAAATAAATTAAAAATAGGGCCAGGCACAGTGGCTTACGCCTGTAATTCCAACACTATGGGAGGCCGAGGTGGGCAGATCACCTGAGGTCAAGAGTTTGAGACTAGCCTGGCCAACATGGTGAAATCCCATCTCTACCAGAAACAAGCAATTGGGGAAAGGACTCTCTGTTTAACAAATGGTGATGGGAAAATTGGCTAGCCATATCCAAAAAAACTGAAACTGGACCCCTTCCTTATACCTTATGCAAAAATTAACTCAAGATAGATTAAAAACTTAAATGTAGAACCCAAAACCATAAAAACCCTAGAAAAGAACCTAGGCAATACCATTCAGGACATAGGCATGGGCAAAGACTTCATGACTAAAACACCAAAAGCAATTGCAACAAAAGCCAAAATTGACAAATGGGATCTAATTAGATTAAAGAGCTACAGCACAGCAAAAGAAACTATCATCAGAGTGAACAGGCAACCTACAGAATGGGACAAATTTTTGCAATCTATCCATCTGACAAAAGTCTAATATCCAGAATATATGAGGAGCTTAAACAAATTTATAAAAATAAAACAAACAACCCCATCAAAAAGTGAGCGAAGGATATAAATAGACACTTCTCAAAAGAAGACATTTATGGAGCCAACAAACATATGAAAAACAGCTCATCATCAGTGATCATTAGAGAAATGCAAATCAAAACCACAAGATACCATCTCGCGCCAGTTAGAATGGCAATTATTAAAATGTCAGGAAACAACAGATGCTGACGAGTCTGTGGAGAAATAAGAATGCTTTTACACTGTGGTGGGAGTGTAAATTAGTTCATCTATTGCGGAAGACAGTGTGGCGATTCCTCAAGGATCTAGAACCAGCAATACCATTTGACCCAGCAATCCCATGACTCTGTATATACCCAAAAGATTATAAATCATTCTACGATAAAGACACATGCACATGTATGTTTATTGCAGCACCATTTACAATAGCAAAGACTTGGAACCAACCCAAATGCCCATCAATGATAGACTGGATGAAGAAAATGTGGCACATATACGCCATGGAATACTATGCAGCCATAAAAAAGAATGAGTTCATGTCCTTTGCAGGGACATGGATGAAGCTGGAAACCATTATTCTCAGCAAAATAACACAGGAACAGAAAACCAAACACCGCACATTCTCACTCATAAGTGGGAGTCGAACAATGAGAACACATGGACACAGTGAGGGGAACATCACACAGCAGGGTCTGTCATGGGTTCGGGGGAAGGAGAGGGAGAGCATTAGGACAAATACCTAATGCACGCAGGGCTTAAAACCTAGATGACAGGTTGATAGGTGCAGCAAACCACTATGGCACATGTATACCTATGTAACAAACCTGCACATTCTGCACATGTATCCCAGAACTTAAAGTAAAATAAAAATAAAAATAATGAAAAATAAAAGATTTCCTAAGAACATATAGGAGAAACTATATCGGCCTTAGGGTAATTACAGATTTCCTAGGACACACACACACACACACACACACACACAAGAAATCCTGTCTCTACTAAAAATACAGAAATTAGCTGGGCATGGTGGCGCTCACCTCTAGTCCCAGCTACTCTGAAGGCTGAGGCAAGATAATCGCTAGAACCCAGGAAGTGGAGGTTGCAGTGAGCTGAGATCACACCACTGCACTCCAGCCTGGGTGACAGAGTGAGACTCTGTCTCAAAAAATAAATAAATTATTAA
Source organism: Rhinopithecus roxellana (assembly GCF_007565055.1). Lineage (NCBI taxonomy): Eukaryota > Metazoa > Chordata > Mammalia > Primates > Cercopithecidae > Rhinopithecus > Rhinopithecus roxellana. Next base: position 22,360,270 of record NC_044552.1, on the reverse strand, counting down.
TTAATAACAAATAAAAATAGAACTGCTGTATGATGCATCAATCACACTTCTGAATTTATATCCAAAAGAATTAAATCACTATGTTGAAGAGCTATCTCCACTTTCATGTATATGGCAGCAAATTCATAATAGCCAAAGTATTTAATCAATCTAAGAGTCAATCAATTAATGAGTGAATTTAAAAAGTGTAGTTTATATACAATAGAATAACATTCTGCCTTAAAATAAGAAAGAAGTCCTAATATTTTCAACAACATGGCAAACCTGAGGACATTTTGCTAAGTAAAATGAGCCAGGCACAGAAAAATAAACACTGCATGATCTCATATGTGAAATCCACATAAAATGAACTCATAGAAGCACAAAGTAGTGGAATGATGCTTGTCAGGGGTTAGGAGTGGAGAGAGGGAAAATGGGGAGATGCTGGTCAAAGGGTACAAAGTTTCAGTTAGAAGGAATAAATTTAAGAGATCTATTCTATAGTATGGTGACTATAGTTAATAATACTGTACTGCATACTTGAAAATTGCTGAGAAAACAGATCCTAAATGTTCTCACCACAAAACAGATAAGTATGTGAGTTAATGATTTGTTAATTAGCTTGATAATAATTGCATAATTATGCATATATCAAAACTTTATGTCGTATATCATAAATAAATACAACTTTTCACTTATCCTTAATAAAGATGGGGAGATATTTGAGTAGGTGAGAAACCAGGATGCTACAGGAAGTGTTCCAAATCGTAAGATTTCCATAGTAGGAAGTAGTTCAAAGAGCTAAGCTATGTTCTTTAAGTTTTTAAAAATTTGCTTTTATGTGATGTTTTACCCTATGTGGTCTCAATTGTTTACTAAAAGTTATTTTACATACATTATTCTTGGTTCTTCATTTCTTGGGTAAGCTTAAGGACAAGGGCACATGACTCATATTTTTCATGCCTAGTTAGAAATAAAGGAAGAGTCACAGATGCAGAAAGAAGATAAAGTCAGCAGAATCAATGCAATCTTAAGTCACACTAGAAATTGGAGAGAAGTTCCGAGATCCGTTTTTATTTTTATAATTTAGGAAATGGTATGTGAATCAATCATATCCAAATCTCACAGGCCTCAAAAGCTACAGCTGACATTCGAGTTATAGAGAAAACTCAGGCATTGCAAGTACGTTACATTATCCTGAATTCTCCTTTAGTCATTTTTCCATGTCATTTGACTATGACTGTCAGTTTAGATTGCTCTAGGTATAGCACAATTATTTCAGATGAAGATGGTTGGCAATAATATATGGAACAAAATGATAACTTCTATAAAATATATTTCTTTATTTGACACCATATATTGACATTCCTAATATACTTATTAACTATAAATATTCAAATTAGAACAAGCTTAAAAATAAGAATAAACTAACATTTTCCATATAACAGCTTTTATCATAAAATTTTTCCAATATATTTAAACATAATTCTTCTATACACCCATTGACTTCAAGTTATTTTCAGAGTCTTTCTATTTGCCTCAAATGTTCTCCATAGCTCTTTAGGTAATGCAGTTGTTCTAAGCACTTACTTCACTTAAGTATATCTAGCCGGTGATGACCATTTCTTTATAAGCTACATAGATCAGCTTTACCAGCTCCTTTCACCTCCAATATATCACTGCCTTGCAAAAAAGAGGGATCTCAGATGTCGACTTCTGCTACACTGCTTCAACGTGTCTCTTGCTACAATTCATAAAACTTATCGTCCTACTATTGATATTGGATATCAAAGAATATGGACCAAAATTCCTCTCAAAATTTACTATCCAACAAAGAATAAGTAGTGTTGGAGGAAAGGATTTGAAGTATTTTGCTGTGTATTCAACTAAACTAAAGATGGAAGACAAAAGTATTCTGCCTAAAAAGCAAAAAATTAAAAGACATATTCTAGATATTTTTAAATTGAGAGTATCATCTTTTCATAGGAATTATAACTTCACTTTTATCATTATTTACAACAAATTTCATGCCTTATTTTTAATCAGGAAAAGTCTGTCTTGGATTCATTAGGTTTGTGCCATGGAAAAACATCGCTATAGATGTTTTATCTTGATTTTACATAGCTGTTTTCTCCACAAGTGAATGGCATTTAAGCTGAATATGTTTTATTCCTACCTGTTACCAGGAACTCCACGACTTTGTTAAGAGTACATGCTCAGCAAGTACTAACAGAGTGAGTGAATAAAAGAATCGTTGATAAATAAACAGATGGATGAATCATTGTGAGGAGAGACTCCATTTTATTGTTAATATCACACATACACAGGCTCATTCCCACCCCATTAGTCTCTTCACTGCCCCTCTTACATCTTTGTTTCTGAGGGTGTAGATTAGAGGGTTAAGACTAGGTGTGACAACAGTATAAAACAGAGCAATGAACGTGCTTTGATCTCGAGAATTTCCTGATGGTGGCTGGAGATACATGCACATGGCCAGAAAGAAAAAGAGAGATACAACCATAAGATGAGCTCCACATGTTCCAAACACTTTCCGAAGCCCAGCAGTTAACTGCATCCTCAGTACAGCCTGGACAATGGCACCATAGGAAGTGAAAATGGGGGTGAGAAGTAGGAGAACAAAAATGGAGCTTGTGATCATGAGGGTCAGCTTATTTGCATGGGTACTGACCCACAATAATCACAAAAGTGCTGGAACTTCACAGAAAAAGTGATCTACTTGGCGATGTCCACACAGGGGTACCCAGAAGGTAAAGGAGGAATTAAGTGCTGAGTTTATAAAACCACTTACCCAAGAAGCCGCAGCCAACAAGCGGCAGAAACGAGGGTGCATGAGGACAGTGTAATGCAAAGGTCTACACACAGCTGCATAACGGTCATAGGACATCACCACCAGTAGCACACACTCTGCGGTTCCCAGTGTGAGAACAAAGTAAAGTTGAACCATGCAACCAGCATAAGAGATGGTCTTTTCCAGGCCCCAGAGATTGTCCAGCAACTGAGGAATAGAGCTGGTGGTGTAGCAGAGATCCAGAAATGAGAGGTTTGAAAGGAAGAAGTACAAGGGAGTGTGGAGATGGGAGTCCAGGTGTGACAGGATAATGATGAGCAGGCTTCCTACCAGTGTCATCAAGTAGAAGATCAAAATAACCACAAAGAAAACTACTTCCAGATAAGGCCAATTAGAAAATCCAACTAAAATAAAGTACCCCTCAGAGCTAGCATTGACTTTTCCATCATCATTCATTTCCTATTACCTGAGAGAAAAAAAAATAAAGTCAGGTAAACTCAAAAAATAGTAAACAAGTGCTGTGCTCCAAAAAACATCAGGACACATTAAAAAAATAAAATCCAGTTTGAAGGGCTTGCCATCATTTAATTGTAAGACAATTTAACCATTAGTAGTAATGAATTTAACAAAAGAAGAATTAGAAAGCTCATACTGATATAAAAAGTAAAAGAGTAAATAAATGAATAATGGGGAACAGGATATGTACATACTCTAAAATATCTCCTCACAACTTTCTTGTTAATTTCAAATTGAAAAATAGTAAAGTTCATAGTAGAAAAACCTGGCAGACACCACCATAACCAAGTGATTTTATTGATCTTAAGATCACCTGTATTTGTACAAACCAACATCATGAGACTGCTGAGATGATGCTCTGAACATGATGTCACTTCAGTGATATTTATGCTAAAACTACACAGACTAATTCTAATAATGAAGACACATGAGAAAAACTCAAATTGAGAGAAATAGCTTGCTTGTACAATTCAAAAGTATCAAGTTTAAGTAGACAAACAAAGGCTGAGGCACTGGTCCAGACGAAAGGAGACTAATGAGACATGATTTCTCAGTGTATGATCTGGGATTTTTTTTAAAAAAACTAGCTATTAACAAAATTATTGAGACAATTTAAGAAATCTCACTGTGGACTATGGATTAGATAATAATATTGTGCCCATACTAAATTTGCTGATTTGGGTACTGTGCAGGACTTATGTAAAATAACATCCTTCTTCTTAGACAAGAAACATTGAATAAAGTATTTGGTGTAAAGGTACGTGGCATCTCCAACTTACTCTCAGCTAGTCCAGAAAAAGAGATAGATGATAAATAGATAGATTAGATAGATAGATAGATAGATAGATAGATAGATAGATAGATAGATAGATAGAAAAATAGATGATGTAACAAAGCTTTGGGGGAAATGTAAACTAATGCTTAATCTGGTTATAGGGTAAATGCTAGTCTTTGTACTACTTTTTTGCAACTCTGCTCTAAGTTTGAAATTTTACCATAATAAAAAGTCACAAAAAATAGAAAATAATTTTTTAATTTTATATTTTATTCATATGTTTGCCTTTTTATAGAAATATAACTATCAAGTTCTTCTCATTCATTTTATGGTGACTTCTAGGTAAATGGTAATTGAAAGAAATTTCTAACCTAGCTAAGGAAAATAATTTCCATAAAACACAAAATCTTTCTTTGTTTATTAATAAGGAACTTTAGTTTTCTTTTCTGCATTTTCAGGTTATTTTCATAAATGTGATTATAGAAAACATAAAAATTACAATCCCAATAATCTTACATATGGATGAAATAATATGTTGAAAATATTGAATTTGGTAGTGATTTCAAAATGTTCACGTAAAGTGAAAAAAATGTTTAGCTTCAATTAGATAAGAAGCTTATCTTCTGATTTGTTTACTTGGACTCAAAACTTATTTCTAAACTGAAAAATTGAATACAAATAGAGAAGACACAAACAAATGGGTATTCATTATATGAACTAAGCTAAAAATCTGGGGAGAAGAGTGATAGAATACTTCTAAAGGATGTGTGAATATAACTGAATTTGAAAAGATAAAATCTTAGGGGAAGGAAGATAAAAATTCATTGAGAGAACAAAGAAGGAAGGAAAGGTGGGAGGGAGGGGCAGGAAAATGGAGAAGAGCCTGAGTAAAGGTCTTAGAGTTGCAGGTGTGTCTGTCACAGGGTTCACAAAGCTGAACCACACGGCCTGAAGAAGCTTTTTACATGATGTATTTTTCTCTAGGACAATAATTTAGATAGTATATAAATTCTGAGCACGAGCTATCATTAGTACATATTTATTCTCCAATTTAGAGAGTTCTGAATATTTAGTGAATCATTAAGTGACTGTTCATCATTTAATACATTGCGCCCAGTGAATCTCATGTTACCTTTTTGTTAAAAATAAAATAATATCTTGCAAATAGTTATGACTCAGGTGATGCTTCCTCTCCAGTGAGTTTTCAATCTTTCATAAGAAAAAAATACTTACTTTTGTTATATAGTTATTGTGTCAGGCATAGTAACCCACCATTTATCCCTTTTTCTCTGAATTCTTTGCTTCTTCCAGCTTTGCCACATGCCCTCTATTTCATTCCTCCCACAGTCAGTTATTTTTCTTATACCTCCCAACTGGTTACGGCACAGGAGGAAAGGAATCATTGTGGGGCCACCTGTGATTACTTCTTTCAAGGGTCTCTTAATCGCTCATGTTTTATAAATGCAACTCCTGAAAAAGATATCAGGAGTAGCTAATTGGTTGAGTTTCAGCAGAGAAGTTTGGAATATTCAGTTTGATCCCAAGATTAAAAGATGGACCTCAGACCTTATTAATAGACTTGGTAATGTAAATAATCATTAGCCAGTTGTTACACTAATCTAGATTACTTTCAACAATTTAGAAACCATCCAAGAAAATTAGTCTGCACGTTGTTTTAAAAGAAAAATTAAAAAATTATGGCTGAATCAAGAAACAGCAATAGTCAAAGAGTAAATTATGAAGATTACTTCACTCAGAGGTCACTGCCCTAGAGGGATGATGAAAGTTTTCCAAGACATTTTTAAAAATTTCTCTAGAATGGGAGATAACACATCATGAGAAATGTGAACACAAATGTTATAGTTACTTCCTCTCATGCCGATATAGTTTTCTTCTTTCTTGTACATTAACTAAAACAAGAGGCCGCTGCGAGATATCTTATTGTATGCCTGTATCAAAAATATCTTGGTCGGTCACCATGACTCACACCTGTAATCCCAACACTTTGGGAGGCCAAGGTGGGTGGATCTCTGGAGCCCAGAAGTTCAAGACTAGCCTGGACAATGAAATGAGATCCGGTCTCTACAAAAAATAAAAAGAAAGAAATTATCAAAAAAAATCTCATGTACCCCATAAATACATTCACCTAGTTTGTACCCTTAAAAATTAAAAAGTAAAAGATGCTTTCACGGACCATGAATAAATGATCCTCTCTAGTTTTGGAAATCGGGTATAATAGGGGGGAAATGGCCTCTTTTCCCCATCTCCGTATCACTGGCCAAGTTTTTTAACTCTTACCATATTATTTCTTTATACTCTTTTCTAGTAATTAAGCAGTACTCAAACAATGCCTTTCACTCTATCCTTCCTGTGTCTGTCCACATTCCTTGTATATTGTCTTCCCAACCGATGCCCTCATCATGAATAGCCGGATCTGATCTCTGACTTTGATCACCTTGAAATCACCAGTATAAATGGCTGCCTACACTTCATTCATCTACTACATCAAATTAGGAAAACAGTCTAATGTAACGAAGACTATTATTGCTACAAAAGAGAAAGCACTGAGTCTACTAAAAAAATTAGTTTTACTCAAAAGATAAACTTGTTAGAGCTTTCAGTGTATCAAGAGATGGGCCTTTATCTTAGAGTAAATGGGCCCTTTTCGGAAACAAAAGAATGTGACTTGCTTTCCTCGACTGGGGCCACTGGGAGGGTAAATCCCAAAGTGGGAATTAATGCCCTTCAAGGAGTTGTCCTGGTTAGAACAGTTTCTCAACGATGTTCTTGGCATGATGCCACATTGTTATACTAAGATGACAAGGAATCTATAGTCCAACCATCACTGAGAAAAATGCTTTGAGCTATGTTTTCAGGGAAAGGAATGGGTTATCTTGAGTTACCTGAAACTTTTTCCCCAATTCTTCAGTATGCTATGGGCCAAATTTGAGATAAAGTTTGTCAGGTGGTCTAATTGAGGAATGGGAGAAGGCATGAAACATTTTTAAAAAGAAAATATAAAGATTACATTATACATATTTGTTTTATTAATTTGAATTCTTTGTGTCTAACATTTCTAAAATTCAAGGCCAAGTTCAGCCCTGAAAAAGTGTTAAAAATTACCTTTGAAGACCGTTCAAACTATACTCAGAAGATCACTACCAAACTCAGAAAACATTTAACAAAATTGTTTAATATTTCCAAAATATTGTTATCAATAATTTCCCTTGATGTCTTATCAAAAGCTTTGCTGAAATATATAAAAAAGTTAAATTTTCTCTGATAGCTAGTCTATATCCAGTGATTGGCTTGTTGATATTTAAAAAAAAAAGTATGTCATGAGTTTATAAATTAATAAAGATTTTTAAATTGTTACATTGTGTCTAGCTAATACTTTCCAGGGGTACCAAACAAAGGCTTGTTAGGAAAATCAAGTCACATTTACAATACAATTATATTTTAAAATTAGTAATTTTAAGAGCATGATCAGGTATTTTCCTGTGTATTTAATTGAAGCAACTGAAATGGTCTTGGCTTCAGTAGTCTTGACTGTTGTGAAAACTCAATATGAAAAATATGTAAACATCATCCTCGATTCCCAGTGCATAATCATTCAATACATGTTAGCTGCTATTACTATTACAGTAAATTTTAATTTGAACTGATGTTTAACAAACTATTCTACATTATTTCTTCATCATTCTTTTAGATATTTAAAATATTAAAAATAAACATCTATGTTCCCACCACACAGAATCGTCAACCATAACTTTTGTCATTTTTATTTTCAGCAATTTTAGCACATAAAGTGTCAAGATAAAGTTCATATCCCCTTTAACTATCACTCTCTGACCCAACACTGAATCCAGAGACAACTACCACGAGCGTGGTATGTATCACTCCAGTTCACTTTAAAATATATTAAATATGATTTTTCAGATAAATATAATTAAATGGTCATGTAATCATATGTTTAAATTTCTCTGTCTTATTGGAGAGGAATTTAACCAGTGATCCTACAACCTGTGGGGACTAGCAGAATTCACTCAGTTATCAAAATCTAGGAAACATCCGATATTCTGGTCCATAGGAGATTGTACCAAGCTCCAATATTTTTCATGCTTTGGTAACTAGACTTGTAGGAGAGTTCAGGCCAATCTACTGGGTACCAGCAAATGTTAACGTTTTTAGGTGAGATGTTAGTAACTTGTGAAAATACAGACAGCATGACATGATTTAATTACAGCAAAGTATTTCTAAGGCAGCAGCCCTCAACTTTTTTCCCTACAATACACACTAAGATAAATAAAACACACTGAAAGTCACATCTGAAGAATCAAAAGGAATAAATGACACTAACTGATCTCTTCAAGCTTCTGTTAATTTGAGTGCTTTGTTTGGGAGGAAGGTGAATTAGAGTAGATCAAAAACTATTAAAGCATTATGGATGGAAGCTCGGCTGGAGTTGAGGTCTAGAAATTAGCATTTAGTTGTTGCAAGATGTGATTTCCTTTTCCCATTCTTTTCATCTTCATAAGCTATCAGAAAAACTATGCACTCCTAAGGTGAGAGCACACAAAGATGATGTAAAATATGATGATACCACTGAGATTGTGTTAGGACAAGGTATAGCATTACTGAGATGCTGGCAGAAGCTTTTTCATTCTCATCTTAAGATAAATGTTAGACACAGTGGTTAAAAAAAAAAAAAGGGATGGAATTATAAAGATACATCATGGGTTGAGCACGGTGGCTCACATCTGTAATCCTAGCACTTTGCGAGGCCGAGGTGGGCAGATCACGAGATCAGGAGTTTGAGACCAGACTGGCCAATATGGTGAAACCCCATCTCTACTAAAAATACAAAAATTAGCCGGGCATGCTGGCGCTCACCTGTAGTCCCAGCTACTCAAGAGGCTGATCTGATGCAGGAGAATCGTTTGAACCCAGGAGGGAGGTTGCAGTGAGCCAAGGTGGCACCACTGCACTCCACCCTGGGTGACAGAGTGAGACTCCATCTCAAAAAAAGAAAAAATATATATCACAAATAATCTCATTATCTGCCTTCTAGGATAGTGCCTGGTCATTTATAAGTTTATGGGGTTCATATATGGGCTAGATCTGGTAAGGACAAGTTTACAAGAATTATTTATTTAAATTGCTCATTTAGGGTGTCCAATCTTTTGGCTTCCCTGGGCCACATTGGAAGAAAAAGAATTGTCTTGGGCCACACATAAAATACCCTAACAGTAACAACAGCTGATGAGGAAAAAAAAAAAAGAAAAAGAAAGAAAAGTCTGTGCATAAAGCTCATAATCTTTTAAGAAAGTTTATGAATTTGTGTTGGGCCACATTCAAAGCCATCCAGAGCCACATACAGCCCATGGGCTGCGGTTGGCCAAGCTTGATTTAGGGTATCTTGGTTCTCTTACCCAGAGATAAAAGTCAGAATGCCAATGACTCATAGGGAGACATCGTTCAAGTTATCTCTGAGTGGAAAAATAAAAATTTGGAATCTCCTCCAAATTAAAAAAAAAGAAAAGGAAAGATGAAGAATATTGAGTTTTTTGTATACCTGAAATAAAAAAAAAAGTAACTATTCATAGCCAAGACCAGTAACAGTGTCCCCCAAAAAAGTTACGCACCTCAGATCTTGTGATTGTTTAATGTCTCTTTTTATTGTTTAATGCCTTTTTACTGAAACTCCTAGTCAAATGTTCATTTCTCACCCAAAGTCATTCCATTTTGAAATTATTAATTATATCCTTTCCTGATATTTGTCTTTCTCCCAAGAGGTAAAGCAAGGATATAGGGAAAGAAAAAGAAAATAACCAGTCTTTAGAAAAGTGCACCCTGGAAAATTTCTCTGACTATCCCTGCCTAGAGATGATTCTCTTTGTGATTTTCCTCACATTTTACCTGATGACTCACTGAGAAACACACATATTTCCTTGATTTCACCTTAGATTTCCAGTTCCTCATACCAGTGTTTTTTTCAGGGAGTCACGTTTTCATTACTAGATGTGAGGTTCACCACAAGCCTCATCCCTTCAATGTTGTGTGATCTTATCTGAGTCCCAGATAAGACTGTAACCTATCTCTATCTACGTTTGCCATGAGCACTATCTTTTCCTGGCACTGGGGTGGAATTGTATCCTCCTGACCATAAAGATACATGAGAAATGTACTGCAGTCTGCAAAATCCTGCACTAACTGTCATCATATACCCAAATATTTGGCAATGCTCTCATATTGCCGGTCTTGACCCAGACATTGCCCTACTGTGTAGATACTCTAGCCCTTGAGGCTTCTGTGTTTACCATCCTTATTATCCTTGTGCCACTCATTCGTATCCTTGTCTTTCATAGGGAAACTGTATGTCATGACTTGATGTTTTATGAAATCAGATGCTCAAGGAAAGAAAACCTCCAACATTTATGTCTTCCCATCATGTGTCTCTCCTATGCCACCACAACATAGAGTGATAATAGAGACAGACAGAAAAAAAGAGAGACAAACAGAGAGAAATAGGTGCAGTTGTAGATTATGGATATACATAGCTCTCTAGCAAACAAACCTTACTTGCCAAAACCAGGGCAAGCCTCTTAGTCTTTTTCAATATAATTGTTACTCTCGCTATCAATACTCTCATCAATACATGAATAAACCAAGGATGTAATGGAGTCTATAAAGACAAAGCTTGAGAGGTGGTAGGTGTCTTTTCTATAACTATCTTTAAACCCATGCACCATATATGTTGCCAGACTTAGTGTGATAAAGATATGTTCTGGAAATGATGAGGATAATAGGGAAGGTAGTAAGAGGCTTATTCATTACATGAAAGTAAAGTATTCCTGAGATGACTGTCCACCATGCCCATCTCTAAATCACCAGTTAATCAAAAAAGAGACTCTAGTTTAAAAGTCTAGCACTTGTGAAACACTTGTTTTTATTATAGAAACTAGATTTACTTTTTTTGCTTTTGATCCCAGCAATCCCACCGAGTATGTATATAAAAAAAGAAACAAGGATCTTGAAGAGATGTCTATGCTCCCATGTTCATTGCAGCATTAGTCATGATAGCCAGGATGAAGAAAAAACCTAAGCATCCACTGACAGAGGAATGGATTTAAAATGTCGTCTCACACACACGCACAAACACACACACACTGAAATATTATTCAGCCATAAAAAAGAAAATCCTGCTGATTTTTAGAACACAGATGGAGTACGTTGTACTACGTGAAATAAACCAGACACAGAAAGACAAAAGATGTATGATATGACTTACATGTGAAATCTAAAAACTTTGAACTCGAACAGGCACAATGGCTCACACTTGTAATCCCAGCACTTTGGGAGGCTGAGGAAGGTGGATCATTTCAGGTCAAGGGTTCAAGACCCTCCTTGCCAAAATGGTGAGACCCTATCTCTGCTAAAAATACAAAAATTAGCTGGGCATGGTGGTGGGCGCCTGTAGTCCCAGTTACTGGGGAGGCTGAGGCAGGAGAATTAATTGAAGCCAGGAGGCAGAGGTTGCAGTGAGTCGAGATCGCACTCCAGCCTGTGTGACAGAGTAAGACCCTGTATCAAAAAATAAAAAGGTTGAACTTATAGAAGCAGGGAATAGAATGGTGGTTGCCATGGGCTGGAGGGTGGGGAGTGGAGAGACAGTCAAATGGTACAAACTTTCTGTCATAAGATGAACACATTCTGGAGATCTAATGTAGATTATGGTGACTGTAGTTAATAATACTGTGCTGTATACTTGAAATTTGCTTAGAGATTAGATCTTAAGTGTCCTCAACGTCCCCGCTCCCTCTATACACAGTAACTATGTGAGATGATGGATGTGTTAGTTTGATTATGATAATAATTTCACAATTTGGTTTGGTTTCTATATAATCACATTGTGCACATTAAATACATGCAATTTTATTTATGCCTCAATAAAACTGGAAAAAATCAAAATGAAGGACTTTTAAAATAATGCTATTCTGCAAAGGACAATGATGTTAAGAGTTTTAAGCTGTCTTCAATATGTCATTAACTACCTCAACTAAAGCAAATTAAGCACATATTCTGTTTTGTTTCATTTACTAGCATTGTCTTCCTACAGGAGCCATCAAGTGGTATTTACTTTCAGAGTTTATAGCTAAACATCTTGTTTGTTTTTTATTTTTTTATTTTTTTTTTAGATGGCATCTCGCCCTGTCACCCAGGCTGGAGTGCAGTGGCACAATCTCGGCTCACCACAACCTCTGCCTCCCAGATTCAAGTGATTCTTCTGCCCCAGCCTCCGAGTAGCCGGGACTACAGGTGTGTGCCACCACATCTGGCTAATTTTTTTGTATTTTTAGTAGAGACAGGGTTTCACCATGTTAGCCAGGATGGTCTCGATCTCCTGACCTCGTGATCCACCTGCTGCAGCCTCCCAAAGTGCTGGGATTACAGGCACGAGCCACCGCGCTTGGCCTTGTTTTTGATTTTTAAAAAGTGAAAGATTTACACAATCTGAAGAGTAATCAGAGTTTATTGTTTCTGACTTTTAAAAGCTATCTTGATTTATTAGCATTACCCCCAGTGACAAATTAAGCCATGAATGGATACTTCATCTTTTACGTTGTCATTTTTCCGGACGGAGGGACAGAGAGTGTGTTCTGTTCAGACAGAGTATGTTATATTTATACATGTTACCAAGAATTTCACAAACTGGGAGAGAGTACACATTCAATAAGATTTGGCTAATAAAGAATAAGTTAATGAATAAATGGACAGATGAACGAATGAGCCATTTTAAAGAGATATTAGTTTACTGTTCAGTGTGACAAGTATGTAGACCTACAGGATAAATTAGATGATTTAGTGTCTTTAAAAAGTGCCTTTTAGCCAAAAACTTATGATATATCCTTTACCATATAATAAACAATATTATTCATTATGGTTACCATTTTTCTTTGCTGTGACTATTTTTAGCTTCATTTAAGGTTTATTCAATAACCAAAAACTTTTTTAGCCTAAGTCTTTGCAATATTGCCCTTCTCTTTCTGTATACATCAATAGTCAATTCATAATTTAGCACACTGTTAGAAATATTTCCAACATTTTTGAAATAATCTCCTCATAACTATTCACACACACATTTATTTATGTTGAAACCACAGTCCACAATTGTCACGGAAATAAAATATAGAATTGTAAAAGACCAAAGTGGCACTAATCAAAAACTTTATCTCAAGATAATATTTCAGAAATAATAAAAAGAGCAACAAACGTGAGACTGAACTATTCCATATTTTGTGAGCTGTTAGAACAAAAATAAATCACAAAGAAGCAGAGAAACCACCTTTCAAGATGGACGAGACCCTAGGAAAAACAACAACAGCCAACATGATTTCCCTGTCACATCCCCCACTCCCACCCCATTAGTCTCTTCACTGCCCTTCTTACATCCTTGTTTCTGAGAGTGTAGATTAGAGGGTTAAGACTAGGTGTGACGACAGTATAAAAGAGGGCAATGAACTTGCCTTGATCAGGAGAATTTTCTGATGGTGGCTGGAGATATATGCACATGACTGGAATGAAAAAGAGAGATGCAACCATAAGATGGGCTCCACATGTTCCAAACACTTTCTGAAGCCCAGTGGTTGATTGCATGCTCAGTGCAGTCCAGGCAATGGCACCATAGGAAGTGAGAATGAGGATGAGAGGTATAAGAACAAAAATGGAGCTCATGACCATGAGGGTCAGCTCATTTGCATGGGTATCAACACATGATAATCGCAGAAGTGCTGGAACTTCACAGAAGAAATGATCCACTAGGCGATGTCCACATAGGGGTATCCAGAAAGTAAAGGAGGAATGAAGTGCTGAGATAGTAAAACCACTTACCCAAGAAGCCACAGCCAACAAGCAGCAGAAACGAGGGTGCATGAGGACAGTGTAATGCAAAGGTCTACACACAGCTGCATAACGGTCATAGGACATCACCACCAGTAGGACACACTCTGCAATTCCCAGTGCAAGAACAAAGTAAAGTTGAACCATGCAACCAGCATAAGAGATGGTCTTTTCCAGGCCCCAGAGGTTGACCAGCAACTGAGGGATAGAGCTAGTGGTGTAGCAGATATCCAGAAATGAGAGGTTTGAAAGGAAGAAGTACATTGGAGTGTGAAGATGGGAGTCCAGGTATGACAGGATGATGATGAACAGGTTTCCTGTCAGTGTCATTAGGTAGAAGATCAAGATAACCACAAACAGAACTACTTCCAGATGAGGCCAATTAGAAAATCCAAGTAGAATAAAGAAGTTTTCAGAACTTGTGTTTTTTTCCATCATCATTCATTTTTTTCTTGTACCTAAAGAAAGAATCACATAAACTCAAAGTCTGTCCATGCATTGTCAATTGCTCACTTGCAAACAGATTGAAGACAAATCCCACTTCCAGACAGTATGCATCATAATGTCAGTAGAATTTTTTCCCTTTACATGCTTCATTGAGATATTTATCCAGCTATGGATACAAGCAATAGCTTCTCAAGTTACTGAGTTCTTTTATATACATCCCTGAGTTAACATTTGGATTAATGAAGACTATGATAGTCCATAATCAGGAACACAATGTTTATGAAAAAGAACTTTTTACTTTAAAAAGTTAATTTGATTATTTTTATATTTTCAAGCTATTTCCAATTTTGCAATTACAGAGAAAGGAATAACAGCAGTCTTAATAATCTTACTTACAGATAGGAATTTTTCTTATTAAAAAGCAATTAGGCAGCCACTTTAAAACATTAACTGAAAAGAAATAATTGAATATGATTATAGAAAAAATTAACTGCTATTTATTTATGCTAGCAGTTTATTTCTAGACAAATAACACACAAATGAGAGTTTAAACAGAATATGCACAAACACACCAACTTATAAAAATTCACAATATACACAAAGCCGATTAATAAAGCAAAATAGAGTAATCGGTGATAGAATGCTTCCAAAGGTAAATGAGACTATATTACTGGAAGATATAAATATTAGAGTCTACCAAAAACATAGGTTAGTAAGAGAGAAAGGGACAGTGTTTGGATGCACAACAGTGAAAAGGAGGTCTGAATGTGGTATTTGAAGTTGAAAGAATGTATAACAGGACTGTTTGACAGGGACAAGAAGACTTAAACATGGTTTCTACAAAATTTTATATGCTTTAGGCCAATAGCTGAACTATAAATTCTGAGTTACAATTTATAATTTGTATTTTCTGGGGTTTCTACAATTTTTAATGGAGCTTCTGAACAGAAATTAATATTAGTAGAAAGATACATGAATATTGTATAAAATCCAGAAAATTCACCTTGTAGTTATTTTTAAAAAATAAAGAAGAAATTCAAATATGCTTTGATAGTTTGATTTTCAGTTGCTTATTTTCTCTTGCACACTACCAATCTTGTATGAGAAAGATAAACACTCTTTTATGATATAGTTTTTGCAATAAAATACAGGAACCCAGCATTTCAGTATTCCTAAATAGCATTGCCATCCCCCTTCTGCTCCCCTCCTGCCACAGCCAACTCTTCCTCTTGTACTCTCTGATAAATTTGGCAAAAGAGGCCGGGTGTGGTGGCTCATGCCTGTAATCCCAGCATTTTGGGAGGCCAAGGCAGGTGGAACACCTGAGGTCAGGAGTTCGAGACCAGCCTGACCAACATGGTGAAACACCATCTCTACTAAAAAATACAAAAATTAGCCAGGCATAGTGGTGGACACCTGTAATACCAGCTACTCTGGAGGCTGAGGCAGGAGAATCACTTAAACCTGGGAGACGGAGGTTGCAGTGAGCTGAGATCACACCATTGTCCTCCAGCCTGGGTGACAGAGCAAGACTCTGTCTCAAAAAAATAATAATGATAATAAGGCAAAAGACCTTATCTACACCCGACTCACCTGCCATGTTTTGAAAAACTTTTAATACTCAAATATTGTAATCTTGACTCTTGAAAAAGATGTAAGGAGTTGCCTAATTGGTTGAGTTACAGCTGGAGAGCTAGGAACATTAAACTCGGGCCAAATCTATGCAAACGCTCCAGATAGGTACAAAGATACTGTACATTTTCCCATATTGTTGGTAAAGGAATGAGCACTAACCTTTTGAGAAATCATGGGAAAATTCCAAGAATTTTTTAAAAATCTCCCTAGGATTAAAGGTAATATGCCATAAGATACTTGAACTCAAATGCTGTGGATACTTTTGCTGATGTAGACCTAATTTTCTTTCCTATTGCAGCTGCCTGAGTTCTTTATTACACTAATTAAAAGGTGGAATCTGATAACTATCTGTTGTATGACTCATCTTTCAGCATTCCTCCAGAGTTGATAAAAGGGATAGGAAATAAGGGACCAAAAAAAAAAAAAAAAAAAAAAGCCCAGAACTCATGTAGAGAAAAGTTTGCAGCTTTGATTTTCTTCTTGGTGGAAAAGAGGGAAATGCAGACCCTATCAAATGTAGCTTCTATGAGCTGTGGAATAAAATACCTTCTCTCTCTTTTAAATCAAACACTGTAGGGAAAATGGATGGCTGAGTGTCTCTTCCTTCCCCAATTATTATTAAGAGACATTTTGCCAATTTGTGTCACATCCATTCCTTTATACTATATCTGGTTTGTTTTCTTAATTTTTCATTGACTAGTAATAATTGCATATATTTATGGAGTACGTTGTAATGTTTTGATGTATATATACATTACAGAATGATTATATTAAGCTAGTTAATATGTCCATCACCTCACAACCATCATATTTTTGTAGTAAGAACATTTAAAATCTACACTTTTTGCAATTTTGAAATATGGAAGCTGTCTACCCCTTAAGAAGTGCACCAACTTCTTTCAGTACTGACCCTCCTGTGTTTGTCCCTGTTCCCTGTCACTCTCTTCCTGACCTATGACCTCATTATGTATAAACTGACGAAGGGGCTCTCTGGTTGCCGTACAACCTAAAAAACATCAACTTAATTGCCTTCTTATAACATTTTTGCCAGTGTTTTAAATCTAACTATGAAGAACAGAGTCTGGAAATAACTGTGATTGTCATTGCTACAGAAAAGAGAGCCTGAGTTTGTCCAAAAGATCTGCTTTTTAGCAGAATGTGGGAATACTTTAGGGCATTCAAGGTATCATGGGATGGACCCTTTATCCCAGAGCAAATGCAATCTTTATGGAAACAAAAAGAATAATGGGATACTCTTTCATTGATTGGGGCCTTTGGGAGTATAAATCCCAAAGCTGCAATTAATGCCCTTCAAGGAGTTGTCCTGGTGTGATGTTCTCAGTTCAAAACTCTTCACAGAAATATCTTCAGCATGATGTTATAGTTTTACTGAGATGACAGTGAATTTATCACCAACAAACATGGGAAAAGATGCTGTGAGTTACATTTACAACGAAAGGAACAGGTTTTACTGAGCCGTCTGATTTTTTTCAGTTTCCCATGGGGCTAAGGGTCAAATTTACAAGACAATTGGAAAAAAAAAGGAGAGACTTGAGAGCCATTCAACAGAAAAACTAAAATACATAAAGACTAAACTGTTCCTTATTAATGAGGTGCTCTTTGAGACTGACCTATATTACTTATGCCTTCCCAGTTGTCTTTTAAATTCAATTCCAAGATTTTTCCTGCAACAGGCGAAAAAAATCTTAAATATTACTCCAGTCTTTTATTATTTTAATTGACAAATAACAATTTTATATGTTTATTAGGTACAATGTGATCTGTTGATATATATATGTGTGTATATATGTGTGTGTGCATATATATATGTACAATATGGAATGATTAAGTCCAGTTAACACAGTCATCACCTCACTTACTTTTCTTATAGTGAGAACATTTAAAATCTACTTGTTTAAAATCCCCCCTTTCTCCATCCCCTGCCCCCCAGGTAGCTACTCATTCTACTCTCCACCTGTATAACTTTTTTAGATTCCATATATGAGTGAGATCATGTGGTATTTGTCTTTCTGTGCCTGGCTTCTTTCACTTCGCATAATGTCCTGCAGCTTCATGAATGTTGTTGTAAAGACAGAATTTCCCTTTTTCTTTAAGGCTGAATAGTATTCCATTTTATATAGATACTGTGGTACATATATATATCGCATTATATCCCTTTTATATATTTACCTGTTTATCCATTGATGGACATTTAAGGTCCTTCCATATCTCAGCTATTGTGAAAAATGCTACAATGAACATGATAGTGCAAATATCTGTAGTGAATTCTTATGATTTTATGTTGCCTCAGTGTTCATTTTCAATATATAGTTGAAATTTTTCATACCAGAAGCAGGACTTAGTCACCCTTATCACAATTTCGAGTTCTCCTCTCCTCCCAGTTTCTCAACGTGGTCAATCCAGATATTTGGCCCCTTGGTTTCCACCTCCCTATGGGAAACCTGGATACAATCTGCTTGACTTATCCCACTGATCCCCACACCCTACATGGACTGCAGATTTATGGCAGTGAACACCTCTCAATACAACATGACTCCCAAGAACTCGTGCCTGCTTGCTCTAAACCCACCAATCAGTTACTCCCTGCTTGGGTAATGCTGTGCACCCCAATAAGGGCTTTGGCCTTCTTGGCTGTCACTCACTCTCTCTTGCTACCCACTCACTGGTTGAGCATGCGTGTCTCTAAGGGATGACCTTTCTCCCATTAGGCCTGTGAGGCAAGTTGCCCTCTTCTCTCTGGAATCTTTAAGTAATAAAACTACTTCTACCTTTTTTTTTTTTTTTTTTTTTTTTTTAACGTGTCTTCTTGGCGTTGCACCTGACTGACACACCTGAAATTAATAATTTTTTCTGGACAAGGCTCTCTTAGAGAGTGGTGATCTTGGTAGGAATGAACTGGACACTAGTCAGGCAAGAGCCACAAGTGTGTCTGCCAGTGAAAACAAGTTCTAGTAAGAGGGACACCTGGTCATAAATAGGATAATTAGGCATTAGCTCTCCATCAGGATAAGGAAGTATTCCATGAAAAGAACACCGAAAACATCCACAACCACAACCACAACCACAACCACCTCCACTGGAGCCCATCAGAGGCAGGCTAGAGTTTCTAGCCACTCTTCAAAGAGAGACATTAAAACGAAATGAAAATCTGACCTTTTTTTTGAGATAGAGTCTCGCTCTGTAGCCCAGGCTGGAGTGCAGTTGCACAATCTCAGTTCACTGCAAACTTCGCCTCCCAGGTTCAAACAATTATCCTGTCTCAGTCACCCGAGTAGCTGGGACTATAGGTGCAAACCACACCCTGCTAATTTTTTTGTATTTTTAGTAGAGATGGGTTTCACCATATTGGTCAGGCTGGTCTCTAACATATTTTTAACATACAAATTTCAATCTCTTTGGCTATGTACCCAGAAATATGATTGCTGGATTATATGGTAATTCTATCTTTAGTTTTTTGAGGAATCTCCATGCTGATTTCAGTAATACCTGTATTAACTTACATTCCTGCCATTAGTATATAAGGATTCCCCACATCCTTGTCAGTACTTACTACCTTTTAGTTCATTGATAATAGTCATTCTAACTGGTATGAGGTGATATCTCTTTGTGTTTTTAATTTGCGTTTCCCTGATGATTAGTGATACTGAAAAATTTTTGTATATAGCTATTGGTCTTTTGAAAGATGTCCATTCAAGTCCATTGCTCAGTTTTAAATGGGGTTCTTTGTTTTCTTGCTAACAAATTAAGCTGTTTGCATTTCTTACATATTTTGGATATTAGCCATGTATGATTTGTAAATATTTTCTCCCAGTCTATGGGTTGTCTCTTCAATCTGTTATTGACTTTGTTGTAGAGAAGCTTTTGGTTTGAGGTAATCCCATTTGGCTACTTCTGCTTTGGTTTCCTGAGCTTTTGAGATCATCACCAAGAAAGTATTGCCAAGATTAATTTCAAGGACATTTTTCCCTATGTTTTCTTCTAGTAGTTTTACATTTTCAGGTCTCAAATTTAAATCTTTAAACCGTTTTTAGTGGACTTTGCACATATGGTGTGAGATAAGGGTTCAATTTCATTCTTCTGTGTGTGGGTATTCGATTTCTCCAGCATCATTTATTAAAGAAACTGTCCTTTCCCCATAGTGTGCTTATTCTTGGCATCTTTGGCAAAAATCAATTAATCACAAATACATGAGTTTATGTCTGGGCTCTCTATCATGTTACATTGGTCCATGTGTCTGTTGTTATGCCAGTACTTTTCTGTTTTGAATACTATAACTTTGTAATATATTTTGAATCAGGGAGTGTGATGCCTCCAGCTCTGTTTTCTTAGCTCAAAAGTGCTTTAGCTACTTAAGATTTTTTGTCATTCTATATAAATTTTTGAATTGCTTTTTCTATTTCTGTGAAACAAAAAGGTCATTAGAACTTTTATAGGAATTGCCTTGAATCTGTATACCACTTTCGGCAGTACAGACATTTTAATAATATTAATTCCTCCAATCCATGAACCATCAAGTTCTGGGCTTTTCTTTGGTAGGAGACTTTTATCACTGATTCAACCTCCTTACTCATTAGTCTGTTCAGATTTTCTATTTTTTCGTGATTCATTCTTGTTATGTTTCTAGAAATCTAACCATTTCTTCTAGGTCATCTTATTTGTTGGTGTAAAACTGTTCATAGTATTATTTATGATATTTTGTACTTCTGTAGTTTCAATCTTAATGTCTCCTCTTTCATTTCTTATTTTATTAGAATCTTCTTTTTTCTCTTAGTTGGTCTACTAAAGTTTTGTCAACTGTTTTTGTCTTTTCAAAAACCGAACTGTTAGTTTTGTGAATGTGTTCTTTTGTTTTGTAGTTTTATTTCTGCTCTGATCTTTGTTATTTCCTTCCTTCTGCTAACTTTGGGATTCGTTTGTTCTCTTTTTCTAGTTTCTTGAAATGTGACATTAGGTTGCTTGGGATCTTTCTTCTTTTCTAATACAGGCATTTATTACTATAAACTTTCCTCCTGCTAAGAACTTCTTTTGTTACCTCCCATAAGTTGTGGTACATTGTGTTTTCATTTTCATCTGTCTTAAGATATTTTTTAATTTCCCTTTTGATTTCTTCATTAACCCATTGTTTATTCAAGAGCATGTTGGTAAATTTTCATGTTTGTAATATTTTCAAACTTTCTCCTATTATTTCTATTCATTTCTACTTTCATACTTTTGTGGTCAGAAAAGATACTTGATACAATTTTAATCTTCCAATCTTCTTACAATTGTTGAGTCTTATTTTGTTACCTAATATTTGATCCTGGATAATGTACCATTCGCACTTGAGAAGAATGAATATTCTGTTGCTGTTGGATGAAATGTTCAGTATATGTCTGTTAGGTCCATTTGGTCTAAAGTGTATGTCAAGTCCAGTGTTTCCTTATTGATTTTTGTCTAGATGATAAGTTCACTGTTGAAAGTGAAGTACTGAAATCCTGTGCTATTATTGTGTTGCAGTCTATCTCTTTTCAGGTCTACTAATACTTTCTTTATATGTTGAGGTTATCTTATATTAGGTGCATATATATTTACAATTGTTAAGTCCTTTTCATGATTTGACCCTTTTATCATTATGTAATGACCTTTGTCTCTTTTAACAGTTTTAGACTTAAAGTTCATCTAAGTACAGCTACCCTTGTCTTTTGCTTGCCACTTGCATGAAATAATTTTTTCAATCAATGTGTGTTCTTCAAGTTACAGTGAGCCTCTTATAGGCAGCCTGCGTCTGCGTATTGTTTTTCAGTTTCTTTCCAATGCAAAGCATTTTAGTAGGTTGTCAAATATACAATTATTAGAAAATCTAAATATTACCTGTAAAAACTAGTTATATCACATTAGATAATTCTATAAAATAAGGAAACACAAATCACACATTGCCAATAACCTCTGCAGTCCAATAATACCCCCATCGATAGTACAAATTGCAAACACATTTTTAAAATAAAGACATGATTTAGACATTTAAACCAAAGCAACCATAGCTAACCTAAATACATTCATTCCTCAAGTACAATAAATTAGGCTTTGCTACTTATAGTCACTAACAACAAAATTTTAGGTTCAATTTTACCTAAAATTTCATAAATCTTCCAATACAGTTCCCATAGTAAAGTATCTTTGTGCGTGCCATTTTAATTTATATGCGGGTGCATCATGTATCAGACTTAAGACTATTTCACTTCATAATTAAATTGTTCATACATATATATTGAAAGTGAATACGCGGCCAAAACTTAATCCCAAAGATGACAAAATGTAAAATTGTTTTAAATTCTTGAATGCATATACTGATTTGTTTAATTGCCTGTGTACTACTTTTTTAAATTAGAGACTATCAAAGTAAGTAATGAGAATTTAAATATTAACTCAAAAAAAGATGAAGGCTTCAACCTTCCTACAATAGTAACAAGCATCTTAAATAACAACACCAGGAGCCTGTAAGCTAAAAAGTAACTTTATATTCATTGCAAAATGTAAAATACCAGTGAATTGAAGATAAGATTGAGGTCTAAAATATTTGTACTGAATTGTAAAATACAGTTTAAAATATGCAGTTAATTTGCTTGTGGACATGTAACGGCATGTTTTTCAACAGTAATGTTACGTTAAACACTACTTTAAATGGTCGCTCTAAGTAAACGTAACCTTATTAGCAAGAAAAGTGAAACATTAAGGCTTTCATGCTGTCTATATCTAGTACGCAAAGTCAAAAGTCTAACAGAGCTTACAGTGCGGCAAAATATTATTTCTAACTTCTGTGACATTAGCTGCTTCATCTCAACTCAATACTTACTATCTTATCTTTATACAAACTCAAATGCTAGTTATCTTTATTATTCATAAATACAAATTAAACTAAAGAACTTCTGCACAGCAAAAGAAACTAGTAATAGAATAAACAGACAACTTACAGAAGGGGAGAAAAGATTCACAAACTATGCATACAACAAAGGTCTAATATCCAGAATCTATAAGGAACTTAAATCAACAAACAAAACATAACCCCATTAAAAAATTAACAAATGACAAAGGATGAACAGACACTTCTCAAAAGAAGACATTCAGGTGACCAATAAACATATGAAAAAATCGTTCATCATCACCAGTCATCAGAGAAATGCAAATCAAAACCACAATGAGATACCATCTCACACCAGTCAGAATGGCTGTCATTTAAAAGTCAAAAAACAAGATACTGCAGAGGCTGAAGAGAAATGCGAACGCTTAATGCACTGTTGGTGAGAATGAACATTAGTTCAGCCACTGTGGAAAGCAGTTTGGAGATTTTAGTTTGGAGAACTAAAAACAGAGCTACCACTGGACCCAGCAATTCCATTACCGCGTATTTAGTCAAAGGAAAATATATCATTATACCAAAAGGACACACGCACTCATGTTCATGGCAGCACTATTCACAGTAGCAGAGACATAGACCCAACCTAGGTGCCCATCAGTGGTGGATTGGATAGAGACAATGTGGAGTTCTGGCAGAGACCCGAGTGAGACACGCTGACCCAGGGCCTGCGGAGGGGCTGGGGGTTCAGGACCTCCCACAGCCTCTGCCCTGCAGGCTCCAGGCGCCCTCCCTGTGGCTCCCCTCGTGGGCCCAGGCCTGAAGCAGCCGTGAACCTCTCTTCCCTACCCCACCTCGGTGACTGATGGCAGCTCCTCTGCCAGCCCAGACCCCGCCCATCCCTGCAGGGCCTAAACTAAGCCCCTGCCGAGCCGCTAGGATGCAGCGCATTTGGGTGGCAGCCAGCGTGGCGGGCCGGGAAGCGTGGCGACCGCCTCAACTCTCAGCGGAGGCCATTAGGCTGTGGAGAGCGCGGGAAGGCGGGTCGCCTGCCACCAGGGCGCAGACAGATTGAACCGCTCTGTCCCAACTGGGCGAGACCGACCTAGTCCTGACGACAAGGGACAACGGCATTAACGGCCGGAAGGTGAGCGGTGTCCCAGACAACGACGGATAGTGGCCATCTGGCCACTGGTCTTCCTTCTCTACCAGAACTGGAGGTGGGAAGAGAGAAGTGGTGGAACAACAGGCCACATTTGGCGCATTGGAGATGCCCGCTACCCTTTGGGAAGATTTGATTACCACCGTTTATAAGAAGGCCTGCGTGTGTAATATGAGAAAGCGGCTCTCACCTTCCTCTGCCCCCAACTTTTAAATAGAAAACGTTTGCCAAATCTAGCCCTTCTAGACGGAAAAAGGTTGTGATGTATGATAGAGTTAGAAAATCACACATCTCATAAATTCTCATTTGTTCAAAAATAAATCATAGAAAATAGATGTTTTCTGGAAATGGCTTTTCGAAATGGAATTGTTGGACCACCTCTGGAAGCCACACCAGGAGTGACAGACCCATCCACGTTTGTTCAGTGGGTTAGAGGACGTGAAGAAGACCTGAGAAGGAAGAGAAAAAGGTTCTGTGCCAGACTAGTCATATTCACAAGACTTTCTCATATTCTTTCCATTGTTTTGTGTGCATTTTATTCCCCACTACTGTATAGATCGTTGACAATGCTAAACTTTTTTGAAATGTCTAGTCTTTCTAGATGTTCTGAAGTGCCTGATATATGTTTAAACTAGAAGTAGTAAAATAACACATTTTTGTAAGTATCTTTTTGTTAAAATTCATATAAAACGTTGTTTTAGGGGGAATGGCCAAACCACCAGTTGAGTACTTTGCATTGTATTATGCACTGGTTCAGGACAGGAGGAGGAGGAGGCTGTGCAGAGAGCTCTGTGCCACCAGTGGACTTACAGTGAGGCAATATTAACCATTGTAGCTTATGTTTGTGCATTTTGTTTTACTTATCTGTGTATGAAGTGTATATAGAGGAAAACAAGTCCTAATTTACATCTAGTGTTTGTAGATGTTATAGAGGTTGCCAGTGTATGACAAAAGTAGAGTTAATAAAATAATATTTTTGTATATTTGTTTTTAAATTTCTAAGGAAGATTGTCTTCTGAAAACTTGAGCATTCTTGCCTACTGGGTTAATGCAGATGGAAAGATTTCTAGGCCAGAATGTTCACATTTGGAAGACTCCTTCAAATTATAACTATTGTTACATGTATGCAGTTTATTCAGGGCTGCAGTGTACATAGTGGACAGATTAACTTCTTACCTGAAACCTCTAGTCTATTTAGATGTTTAGAAGGGCCCGATGTATGTTAAATGTAGAGATAGTAAAATGTCACTTGGTAAATGTCTTTTTGCTGAAATTCATAGGAAATACTGTATTTTGGAGATTGAATTGTTAAGCCATCTTTGTGAGCAGTATAGTACTGTACTTGCTCAATAGTTTAGAGGAGCTGGGATGGATGAAACTGCAAAATGTAATAAGCTAGTGTGCTCATAGTTGCACATTTTCAGGCACCATTTTTCTGTATGTTTTGTGCATTATGTTTTGCTCTGTATATAGCATATATAATAAACAAGTGAGTCCTAATTTTGCAACATCTAGTCTCTAGATGTTAAAGAGGTTGGCAATGTATGACAAAGTACTTAGTAAAATTAGCACGTTTTGTATGCTTTGTGTTGAAATTCATAGGAAACCTTGTCTTCTGTAAATAACTTTTGGATATAAATTTGTTCAACAATTTCTAAAGCATGACACACGCCTATACTTGTCTACTGAAATAAAGACAGAGAGAAGAAAGGAAGGAATACTTCAAGGCCAAAATGGTCATGTTTAGAAGATACCTCAGATTATAACTGTTGTTATGTGTGTGCAATTTTATTTAACAGTGCTGTGTACACGGTGGACAAGTTATATGAAATATCTAGTCTTTCTAGATATTTGGAAGTGCTTGGTGTATTTAAAAATAGAAGTGGTAGAATAACATTTTTTGTAAATATCTTTTAAAACTAATGAGAAATACTGTTTGGAACTGGCATTGTTGAACCACCTTAGTGAACAGTGTGTACTCTCTGTACATGTTCATTGGATTGAGAGAGATTGGAAGGCAGATATTGCAAAAGGTGTTTTGCTAGTGTTTACTAGAAAATTTCAGCTTAATCCATTACCTATATGTTACATGCATCGCATTTAACTTTGCTATACTGTATATATTGTGTATGTACTGGACGAAGGGGTCCCAATTTTATAATATCTAATCTAGTCTCTAGGTATTAAAGAGGTTGCCAATTTATGACAATTTATGAGAATTAGTTTACTGTTTTTGTACACTTTGTTGAAATTCATAGAAAGTCTGTCTTCTGAAAAGGACTTTTGGGAGTGAAATGATAACATCAGTTCTAAATGACACATATGCGTATATCCACTAGGTTCGTGGTGGAGAGGAGTTAGAAGGAATGAAAGATTTTAGATCAGAATGTTCTTATTTAGAAGACACTTTCAGATATAACCATTGTTACATGTGTATATAGTGGACAAATTTAAGTCTTTATTTGAAACATGTAGTCTTTCTAGTTGTTTAGAAGTGCACAAAGTATGTTAAAAGTAGAGGTAGTAAATAACACTTAGTAGATATCCTTTTGATTCATATGAAATATTGTCTTTGGGAAATGGATCAAACCACTCACTGAGCAGTACACGTTATTATATGTTGTTGGCTCAGGGAGGAAGGAGAAGCAGAAAGTGCAGAGGGTAATTGAAATACGAGTGTGTTTACAGTGAAGTATACTTTACCATTGTCCTTTATGCCTGCATTTTATTTTATAGTGTTCAGTTTCAAATCACTGAGATAGATTTGTTTAATCTAAAAGACTTCTTGCTTCCCTTGGAGATTATATATTATTCAACTAACTAGTTGGAGCTGGACAATGCTATCTTGATTCTTATGACTCCGGGTTTTCTCCTCCTTTTTCTCCTACCATTGCTACCTCAATATGTTTATTCTTCTTAACATTTCAGCAATGCCTTGCAGCAGGGTTTCTGAAAATGAATCATCCTGTTCCTCAGCCCCAGGACACATTTACTCTATCAGACACCTAAAGATAGGAAGCAATAAATTTCATTCTAGCAACCTCCTCAGCTGATTTTTATGCAACTCAAAGTTGGAAAACTATACAGCCACTTTTACTTTGTATTTAATCCTCACCTCACTCAAGAATGATAGCTATTGTCAACCTTCTTACACAGAAGAAGAAATTCCATTTCAAAATGGTTGGGTTACTGGATTAAGATAACTGCCTTTAATTTGTAGTGTCACATAGGAAAATAAGATCACCTGACATCAGATGTTTTATGTTATTCTGACCCCAGGTTACTGCACCCTGTCATCTATAAGTAGACAATCAATGCATCACCATGTTTTGTCAATGCCCGTATCTCTAAATTCCTTGCCACATCCTTACTACAGGTGAAACAAATTGAAGAGAATGCCACTAATTAATGAAAGCCGTCCTGAAGAATTTACTCTGTTAGGCTTTGCAGACCGCCCTTGGCTACAGCTTCCTCTGTTCACTAGTCTTATAACGTACCCCATAGCCATGATGGGAAACATCACAATCATTCTGGTGTCCAGGTTAGACTCTCGTCTTCATAGCCCCATGTATTTCTTCCTCGCCAACCTCTCCTTTTTGGACATGTGTTACACCACAAGCATTGTCCCTCAGATGCTGGTTAACCTGGGAAGCTCTAAGAAGACCATCAGCTATATGGGGTGTGCAGTTCAACTTTATTTCTTTCACATAATGGGGGGCACAGAATGTTTGCTCTTGGCTCTTATGTCCTTCGATCGCTATGTGGCCATCTGCAGACCTCTTCACTACACCCTCATCATGAATCAGCGCATTTGTATCCTATTAGTTTCCACCATGTGGCTAATTGGAATAACCTATGCTGTCTCAGAGGCCACTGCTACATTACGGTTGCCACTGTGTGGTCTCAATAAGCTGGACCACTTACTGTGTGAGATTCCTGTTCTGATAAAGAATGCCTGTGGTGAAAAGGGTACTAACGAGCTCACACTCTCTGTGGTATGCATTTTTATGTTAGCTGTCCCACTATGCTTAATTCTTGCTTCCTATGCTAGTATTGGACATGCTGTATTTAAGATCAAATCTTCTGAGGGAAGGAAAAAGGCCTTTGGGACAAGCTCCTCCCATCTTATTGTAGTTTTGTTATTTTATGGCCCAGCCATCAGCATGTACCTTCAGCCCCCGTCCTCCATCTCAAGGGATCAGCCCAAGTTCATGGCCCTCTTCTATGGAGTGGTGACTCCCACACTCAACCCCTTTATCTACACCCTGCGGAATAAGGACGTGAAGGGGGCATTATGCCACCTGGTGAGGAGAATTTCAGCTTTAAGTGATAGTTGGTAGACATCAAATGAAGTTATTGAACAATTAGAGTAGGTTGCTATGGTTTTCTCTAACAAATTCTTGTCTCATAATCAAATATCGGTTTACATGTTCTTGCAAAATATGTTATGTCTCTGAGACTCTTTGTAAACATGTTCAGCAAGGATTATATTTGGCTAGTATGCACATTATATTATGGAAATATATTAAAATAGTTCTATACTGGTTGGTACATATGGAGATAGTAACTGTGTTACATAGAAAAAAAGATTAGTAAAATGAATGTATTAGTTCAAGCTAATTGTAAAAATAATATGAGTTACCTAAGAAACATTCCATCACTCTCTAGGAGTTGTCCCAAGTTTAAATGGGCACTGTGGCTACACTGGGCATTCAATGGGAAGAACTTTGGAAGAATCATGAGTCTCATAAGTTTATCAACCCCAATTTATGTAGATACTATTGCTTCTTAGAAATTCAGTGTAATTCTTTTTTAACAAATAAATATGCAGTGATTTTGTACTTTAATTTAATTTATTATTAAATTTTGAAATGAGTGGAATAGTGGGACAAAAAGTATGAAAAAGTGTCTGACACTTTCCTTTTACATACTATAATAATAAGTCTTCGAATCAGTGAGATAACAAGAAAGTGACATTAGTAATGAAATACAACCTGGAAGCATTTCCGTGCACAATTTGGAACAGCCAGGAATGCCTTTTGGAACTGACTGTGTTAGAATCAGTATGAGAAAAAAATAATTTGCATTTCTGGAACAAAAAGAAACTTGATTACCTCAACAAACAATTTAAGTGTCTTTATACTGATGTAAATGTTGAGCAAAACCTGTATTATTAAAAGTTGAAAGTGCTAAAGCTTAGTTCTAGGACTCACACCCCAAAACTTAAAACTTTGTCATGAAATTAGTTACAATTTATGGGAACAAATGAATAGATTTTATATTTACTTGGTGTTGAATTAATATGTTGAGAGTTCAACACGGTGTTGTGTAGTAAAGAAGTAAATACTTGTAAGAAAAACAAAAGGTCATTTGGACTTTTCTGGCGTAACTTCTGGTATGATCAAGATCTAAGTCAATAATTGGAAGGAAAACCTCACGTTATTTCAAACAAGAATCAACTACAAACCAGATACATTTGTTGAAAAATAACAGATCATCTGGTGCTGGTACAGATCCTCAAATCATTAAACTTTTATATATTTAGTTTGGAAAAAATTTTAAGTAACTTTAAAATTGGCCTATTTCTGGTTGACTGCCAGAAAAATGTTTTCAAATTTTATACACATGCACGCACAAACACATGACCCAATTCTGTAGTGTTAAACAATAGCTTTGATCATTTTTATTAGTTAAGGTATCCTCTGTCTAACTTAGTCTTACATACAGAAGTATATAGTAATTTCTAGTTTTGAGGGCAAAACCCAGAAAGATTTTTGTCAAGTTTTGCTATAAAAACTCATTACAGTTCATCTGACTCTTTCTCAAGTTATACTCTGTCCTTGGCTAATGTATATACTACCTTCAAGGCCTGTAAAAAATATTCGTTTCAGAGGCATGAGTGAAATCTAGACACAGTGAAAAATCAGGATTTCCTAAGAATTATGTACAAAAATCTCAGAATAAAGAATACTCAGAACAGTGGTCTGGAAAACCCACAGAAAGGTTTTATTTGGACTTTGCATTTCCAGGGAATATATACTGCTCAGTATGCTACAGCATGAAGGATACTTCAGTCAACTTCTGAAAAATTCTGTAGAAGAGAAGGGACACATTATACTGGAAAGAGAAAGCGTGCTCTACCTTCTGTGTAAAGCATGAGCAATTCTGAGATTGCCTTTCAAGGAAAGTGATCTAAAGGTTTTATTTCCCGCAAGCAAGTAGGCCTTTCCTAAATAACAAATGGAAGAAAACAAAGCATTTTAACCCTAGTTTTAAAGACACTAAAAATGTATTGGGGAAAATATTTAAGGTAGAACTCAGGAAGGTTTAACAGTGGCTTTCTCCATATTAGAGATATTCTCAGATCTGCATAGCATAATAACTACAAGGCAAGAAGTGCTAACACACACCTTCAAGAATCTGCCTTTGGGATGAGTTTATGTCCTTTGCAGGGACATGGAAGAAGCTGGAAACCATCATTGTGAGCAAATTATCACAAAGGCAGAAAACCAAACACCACATGTTCTTGCTCACAGGTGGGAAATGAACAATGAGAACACTTGGACACAGGGTGGGGAACATCACACACCGGGGACTGTAGTGGGGTAGGGGACAGGAGAAGGGATAACATTAGGAGAAATACCTAATGTAAATGACAAGTTAATGGGTGCAACAAACCAACATGGCACATGTATACCTATGTAACAAACCTGAACGTTGTGCACGTGTACCCTAGAACTTAAAGTATAATAAAAATTATAATGTAGACATAAAAGCAAAAAAAGAAAAAAAAGGAATGTGCTTTTGGAATGAAAAAAGAAGACTAATTAAAGTACTCAAAGAAGAATTAAATTAAAAATATTTTCAAAAGGCAAATAAAAATTGTAATATTTAATAGGAGTATATAGTAATACATCACTGGCTGAGGAAATATCATAATCATAATCAAAAAGTTATGTTAAAAAGGAGAACTCACAACTATTGAAAAGCTGCCATGAGTCAGTAAAAGTGTTAAACACATTTTATGTATGGTCTTATTTAATCTTTCAATAATCCTTTAAGGTATGTATTAGCCACATTTGATAGATAATGAAAATGTGGTTCACTAATTCTTGAGCTTGCACAGTGTACGTCAGAACTGGAATTTGAAAGCTTTCAAATGCCAAAACTTCACGCTTTTTCCACCTTATAACAAACTACTTGCAAAAATGATGGAAATTTAAAATTATACATTCAAAATCATGAATTCAATGTTTCCTTCTGAAATCACATGAGTCAATATGGAAGACTGAAAGGAGGATATATGTTGAACTAGAACCAGGAACCAGAACCAAGGCTGATATGAAAGAATGTGTGTTTCTATAGGAGATGAGAACTTGAAGGATTTTAAACCCTGAGACTATATAAGACCTTTATTTTATGACTACATTTAGCAAAGTAAAAAACCATTTGGAGTAGAAAAACACGGGAAATTAGTTAAGTGTACTGCAACAATCTATGCAATAGATAATGAGGCTTTCTAGTAGGATAAGAGAAGTAAAAATGAAAAAGATGGGGAAAGTGTGAGAGATTAACATAGGAGGTTAACTTGGAAACTTTGTTAAATGTGTGTCCTCTGGGAAAGAGATGAGCCAAAGACAGTGGTGTTTGTGTTTTAAGTCTGCAGGATTGAGCAGAAGGGGTAGATTATTTCAACAACTTTAATATCAAGGAAAGTAGTTTTTGAAACAGAAGTTAAAAGGACTCCAGAAAAACTGAAGTCAAATTCCGTGGAAGATGTTACTAATTATCTACAAGAAGAAATAGACATCAATTGGCCGGGAGCAGTGGCCCACGCCTATAATCCCAGCATTTTGGGAGGCCGAGGTGAGCAGATCACCTGAGGTCAGGAGTTCAAGACCAGCCTGGCCAACATGGTAAAACCCCGTCTCTACTAAAAATACAAAAATTAGCGAGGTGTGGTGGCATGCACCTGTGGTCCCAGCTACTTGGGAGGCTGAGGCACAAGAATGGTTTCAACCTGGGAAGTGGAGGTTAAAGTGAGTGGAGATTATGCCACTGCACTCCAGCCTGGGCAACAGAGTGAGACTCTCATCTCAAAAAAAGAAAGAAGTTGTGCACATGTACCCTAGAACTTAAAGTATAATAATAAAAAAACATTAATTGCAAAAAGAGAATTAATTGTTATCAAAAAATTTTATTTATAAAGGATAAATCTAAATGAATTTTTAGCATTTCCTTTTTGGAGACATTAAAGATCCAACATTTAACATCACGTTATGTTAAGATAAAGGGTTTATGCATACCATACTTAGTATGATACATAATATACATTTTAACAAGAATTAATATTGGAAAGTGGACAATAGTAGTTTCTGCAGACACTTCTAAGTCTTAGAGTCTGTAATCCCCTTTCCCCAGAAAAACTCTTCAAAGTGAAATAATAGTATTTATGAGAAACACTGATAAGTGTCCAATTTAAGGTTGTTTTAATATATGTGATATGTTGTCTGCATTAGGATAGTGAGAAGCCAGGGCTCAGTGGGCAATAGGGAGGATTCAAATGTTTTGGCAGAGAAACTGCTTTAAAATTTGCTTCTGGAATTTCTTATCTTGCTATGATTCCAATATCCTCCCACTGAGCAAACAGTAGAGTTAACTGCACCATGGGGACATCACCTCCTTCCATCTCAGGGGATTCATTATCTCAGATTGCAAATTCTTAAATGCAGTAAATCCTCTAATCATTTCTTTCTTGAATCCGTAGAAGCTATTTTGCTAGAAAGAGTACCAACTAATAACTGAATCTGAGTTCACTAAGTGACTCTTAGGCAAATGGGCACATCTGACAGGTCACATTAAAAGGCTATTAATACGTAATTTTGACTGGTCATCTATGTACATCAACAGCTTTGTTAGTGTAAAGGTATTGTGTGGCTTTTCTATATGAACTAATGAATATGTTAACATACATTATTTTCTGATTAATACATTCAATTTGCATGAGCACAATTCTTGGTATGAACATTGTATCATATTACAATTAAGATTGTGTTTTAAATTTCATAATTGGCAAGAAATGACCAGGTTGTCTTTTCTATTTGAGAGAACTATCCAAAAAAATGTCTTTAAATATTTAAATGACAGTCAGTATACCAAGTACTTTAACAAACATCTCGCCTGAAACAAAGATTTTATGGCTGAAGGAAAAAAGTTTGAGATGCATTCCTTTTAAAATATTTATAATAAAGGATTTTCACATGATCTACTGTCTATGAAACTCCTTTGAATAGTTCTATCTATGCATTTAACTATGCATTTAACATAAAGTTGCTACTGAATTATTCATTGTTTTAATTACTATCTTAAAAAATCTGAAAATGGAACATGCTAAAATGCTTTTGAACTCATTATTTGGCTGTAGTCAATTGTCAGCTCTTATTAGCAGTAATTTATAACCTGATTTTTTTGTGATCCTATTCCAAAATGGTTCTATTGGTGAAAATGGCATAGACTTTTGTTCTACCCATTTTGTTTTGCATTAACTGTGAAAATCAAACATCAAATATTATCTTCTCTTTTCCACTGTCCTTCTGCCTAAAATATATTTTCCTTTCTTTCTGGCTGAAATGTTGCAGGGCCGTTGCAGGGCCATTTTATTTTACTTTATTTAGTTCCATTTTCCTTTTATTTCACATATAATTGTACACACCTATGAGACATGATGTGATGTTTTGATACACATATACAATGTGGAGAGACCAAATTAGGGTAATTACCATATTCATCTCCTTGAATATTTATCAATTCTTTGTGATGAGATCATTCAAAATCCTCTTTTCTGCCTATTTTGATATTTTGATGTTCTGCTTATTTTATCATTGTTAACAACAGTCACGCTATGGTGCAATGAAACACTACAACTTATTCATCGTAACTCTAACTTTGTATCCATTGATCATACTCTCCTCACTCCCCTCTTCACGCTACCCTATCCAGCTCCTCTGGTAACCACTCTTCTACTCTCTACTTCCATGAGATCAACTTTTTTAGGTAATAGGACCATTTTAAATAGGCATATTATACTTTGCTACTATTAATCTAGAAGCTGGAGTAGAGACTTTATCTTTTAGTAGCATAATGAAGTCATGAATAAAAATTCAGTATAGTTCATTGCACTAGCTGATTTAGAAAGTTCTGGGATGTATTTTGACTAATGGGAAAACCGAAGTACCACTTGATCCCAATACATCTCTCAGTTTTCCCTGTGATTCACGTTCAATTATTCCTGATATGAGATCATTTTCCCTGCCTCAGTGCTTATTACTAACCTGTGCTGTTGCTGATACCGAGACACTCAGAGAGTTTCGTTCTCCCTCATCCTCTGAAGAGTTTCCATTTACATGATCTGTGAGTGTCTGTGTGTGAAAGGGTTGAGGAAGCGGTGTTAACCTTCCCCAGGGAGATCCCCCTGCCAGCTAACACATTTATGGGGGGCATGGAGTCTCTTGTAGCTAGGATCCCAGAGGTCTATGACAAGAGTGAGCTGTCCCTCAGTTCCCTCATTCACCAGTTTTCCAGAAGCCATCCCACCTGCAGAGTTCCCAGCTTTCTGTCTCTACAGCCTCAGCTTCAGCTTTGCCTCTCCACGCTCAGCATTTTCTTTCCTAAGTTCTGTCCAATTTACGCTGATTTACTCAATAATTTGGTCTCTTTCAGTGAAAGCGCTGCTTCCTGCCTGCATCTAGTTGGACATCTTGTTCCTTTCCATCTGTGTAATACATTTTTCATACAGGCTTTGTTTTGACATAATTTTAGCCTTACAGAAAAGTTGCAAAGATGGCATGGAGAATTCCCAAATACCCCTCACCCAGTTTCACTTTCGTTAATGTTACATTTCTCTGGTTTATTTTTCAAAATTAGGAAACTAACATTGGTATGTTACTATCACCAAAACTCCAGACTATCTTTGGATTTCAGCAGGATTTTCTTTAATGTTCTTTTTTGTAGCAAAATTCAATCCAGAACACTCCATTGCATTTAGTTGTCATGTTTCAGTTTCCTGAATCTGTTTTCTTGTTTTTCATGATATTGATAATCTTGAGTACTGCTCAGGTATGTTATAAAATGCACTTCAATCATGGTTTGTCTGATATTTTCCCATGATTAGATTATGGGATCCTTGGGGTATCGCTTCACCAACAAAAACCTCTGTCACTAGTGGCACCTATGCCCAAGTTTTCCTTAGGCCCACTGGCCCACTCAGCCTGGCAGGCTGTGCTCAGCTCACACTACCAGCCTGGATCCCATACCTGCCAAGGGCAAGTGGAGCAGCGAGGCATGTATGAGCAAGAAAGTGTGGGGTCCAGCTACTGCACACAGCCAGGCATGCTTGCTGTGGCAGGGCAGGCAATTCCAGGCACCAACACAGGCGCCAGTTCCCTGCAAGGCTGCAGCTGGACCAGGTGTACTGCAAGCAGCTTCCATGGCTGATGCTGTGGTCTTAATCTGCCTAATTTATTAAAACTTTACATTTGTCTTTAACTACAGAAGGAACTTCTCTGGTAAACTCTTTTTACTCTCTTTACATGAAGTTGGGTTTTATAGTTACAAAATCCAAATATAGCTGCACTTACCACCATCTCCCATGGTAAGCCGTAGAACTCTGATGTGAGTCTCATGTCTCCTTGCAACATTGAGTTGGCCTCAATCAGCTTCTCCAAGACCTGTATAAAGTAACACCTCGTAGCAGTAAGCAGGTCCTCCATAGCACCAGATCTGCCTTTGGTTGCCAAGACACTCTGATTCTACAACAAACTGCAGAGAACAGTGGGAGTGTTCTGCTTGGAACCTAAATCTGCACCTAGCAACCAGGACAGAGCATTAGTGGGATGCCAATGGGGGAGGATAGATGGGGCTTTCTAAAGCCTTTTCTGCATGTATTGAGATAGTCATGTGGCTTTTGTTTTCATTTCCGTTTATGTGATTAATCACATTTATTGATTTGCATATGTTGAACCAACCTTTCCTTGCAGGGATAAAGCCTACTTGATCATGGTGGGCTTTATCCCTGGGACACAAGGGATCGTGGTAGGCTTTTTTCCTGGGATGCAAATGATCACACTCTAATCTCTGCAGCCTGTGATTATATGTTACTTTACATGGCAAAAGGACTTTATAGATGTGATTAAATTCAGAATCTTGAGATGAGGATATTACCCTGGATTAGGCAGCTAAGCTGACATAATCACACGTGTCCATATAAGAGAGAGGCCAGAGGTCAAAGGGAAGATACTCTGCTGCTGACTTTAAATATAGAGGAATGGGCCATGAGCCAAGCAATGTAGGTTACCTCTAGATGATAGAAAAGGTGAGGAAACAGTTATTTCATCATAAAGCTAAGAAATTAGGTTTTTATGTGCTGTTCGATTGGGTTTGCTAATATTTTGTTGAGGAGAATCAAGGTAATTTGAAAGATCTTCAAACTTCAAGGATTTACACTCCTGCCAAATGACTCCGCAAACCCATAGCCAGTCACTGTTCTTCAGCATTGCCCCACTCTCAAGCACAATACAACAACTTTCCATTCCCTGAGTGGGTGAAGAAATATGATGTTATAACTAAATAAATATTTGTCAACAATATTACCATCTCTTGGTGTTATCTACTCCATGCATTTCTATTGAATTGTTCATTAGGAAACGCCACTACTTTATTCAAAGTTTTGGTCATTTGACCTAAGATAAACAAAGTTATCTACTCCTCCCAAAGAAAAGTGTCAGATATGTTAAGATCATCTCAGTTTGCCAACAGTAAGAAAATATTTTTTTTCTCTGTCGCCCAGGCTGGAGCGCAGTAGAGCCATCTTGGCTCACTGCAAGCTCCGCCTCCCAGGTTCACGCCATTCTCCTGCCTCAGCCTCCCGTGTAGTTGGGACTACAGGCGCCCGCCACCACACCCAGCTAATTTTTTGTATTTTTAGTAGAGTTGGGATTTCACCGTGTTAGCAGGATGGTCTCGATCTGCTGACCTTGTGATCTGCTCGTCTTGGCCTTAAGAAGTATGGAGACATATAAAAAAGATGTATGAGCCAACTGGAAGGGGTCCTCTCTAGCCAAAACAGTGACCATTTCAGCATCAAAATAATGGCAGAATGAAATAAGAATGCATAAGACCGTATTATGATATATAGATAGACACATAGATAAATAATACCTGATACCCACACGTAAACACACACACACAGGAAAAAAGGAAAGCTATTCCTTCATGTAGAATGCCAACTCTGTTAGTTTTCCATTGTTGCTATAACAAATTACTACAAATTTGGTGTTTAGAATAACAAAAATATCTTATATATCTGGAGATAGACTAAATTGGGTCTACAGGGCTGCATTTCTTTTGCAGGCTTTAAGAGAGAATCTGTTTTCTCAACTACTCCAGCTTCTAGAAGAAACCTGTTTTCCTTGGCTCATGGCCCATTCCTCTTTCTTTAAAGTCAGCAGCAGAATATCTTCTCTCTGACCTCTGGCCTCCCTCTTATATGAACACGTATGACCATGTCAGCCCACCTGGCTAATCCAGGATAATAATCCCAACTCAAGGTTCTGAATTTAATCACATCTGTAAAAATCTTTTTGCCATGTAAAGTAATATATAATAACAGGTCCCAGAGATTAGGATGTGATCATTTGAGAGAAGGAGAGGAAGTATTTAGCCTGCCACACAAACTAACAAGTTTAGAAGGAATGATGGAACTTTAAGAATCACTATTTGGAAACCACTATAGTAATAATAGAAAAATTAGTAATAAAAAATAACTACTGGCCTACATATGGCAGATACTGCCCAGTGCTCTAGGAAAATGACGTTGTCGCTGATGTTCTTCATGCACCAATGTCCTGTTAAAGGTACAGTGGCCCAAAACACTTCTCAGCCATTAGTTGAGCCTTGAGGAATTTACAACCTTATGTGAATAAGCATAATTACTGCAAATATGAAATGTTTGGTTGAGGTATGAGTGACAAATTTTAACCTTGAAAGAAAAGTTCCTGTGAACATCCTCAGGACAGTAAGAAAATAAGATAAATTCAGTGTGGTTCAAATATTAGGTGTTAAAACAAAGAACAGGAGAAAATGAAGACCTTCCCATGACCAGTTGCAAAGAGCCAAGAAATGTACATACTGAATCCTCACCTTCTTGTTTTAAAGAGTTCAGATATCTATAGGGAGGAAAAATTGCCTAGTGATTAAGAACAAACTATGAAGTTAGAAAGCCCAAATTTGAATCCAAGCTTCATCACTTACTAGTTCTGTTGTGGTCAGTTTTCTCATGCAGACAATAGAGACTATGATATTATTGTTGCCTCCCAATAGTTATCCCATCTCTCCTACATTGTGTAGCATGTGCTTTGGATGAAATTAACCCCACTCCCAGTGCAGGGACAAGAGTGACTTTATTTTAAATGCTAAGCTGCCATGTAACTTCTGAATAACCCCAAGTCCCAAGTCCAGGAATGCCTATAAGATGTTAAGTTGATATATTACTCTTTATGTAGGAACATGTGTTCACTGTAAGTTTCCTGCAAAACAACCCTTGACGCTGTTGTAGGAAGCATAGTCCGTGGCACCTGTAGGTACCTACACATTTCTTTCAGAGCAAATATGTTTTCCTCAAAAGATAAGCCCTAGATCTGGAGGACTGCAGTGCAGAAATCTAACTATGTTGTGGCCACCCAAGACAACATATATGTCTGTAAATTCCTTTAGTAAATCATCCCAAACCAACAAGCTAGATTTGTCTGCCTCCTTCTTTGATTTATCTGCTTTGTGCATTTGAGGGATGGCTTTGCATATATGGTCCTTTCACTGAAAACCTGGCTTCAGAAGTGGCTCCCAATTAATCTCAGCCAATCATTGCATTTTCGCCCCTTGTCCCAGTAATGTTGCCAGGAATGTGCAGACAACTCATGCTTCAGTATGAAGCTCTGTATAAAGAGCCATTTTTGCTTATTGGTTATAGGATGGTATCCATCCTCTTGAATGTGAACAAGGAAGCATATAGGCCTGATTATTGCTGACAACATTTCGTGATTGTGAGGGGAATCAACTTGATGACAAATCCAATACATGGAAGCGACACGGCTGAGGAAACTGCAGAGATATTGATCCAGAGCACTGATCAAACTATGCCTGAAGCCCACACTGCTGCTGAACTTTTTGGTTTTATAAGCAATAAATCCCCATTATTTGTTAAAAATAATTATTTTGTTAAAATTAAGTAAATGGCCTGTACTCTTCAAAACTATAAAGCGCATTAAAGACACAGACAGACTGAGCAATAGTTACTAATTAAAGAGGAATAAGAGATATCACAGTGCCAACTTATGATCCTGGATTAGATACTTTCTTCGGAAATATTCTTGTGACAACCTGGGGGTACATGTGCATTACACTCTGTAATATTTTAGAAAAAAATTTTAAATGCATATTAATATTAGTATAAAGTGAGAATGATAAACCACCCACGTTGAAATGCTAACATTGTTAAAATCTGGTGAAGCTCAGTGGTAAGTCTTTCTACAATTTTTATAACTTTTCTGTGAGTTTTTTTGTGATTGTTGGATGATACTTGGTATATAATCACTTGTATTTGAAAGTTATGTTTGAAATAATGTAATGTTTTCATAACATATGATCACTAATCACCTTTACAGCCTCACATATATAAAACAGAAGATATGAACCTGAGCCACATAGCAGAGCAGAGACGAGTGTACCTAGGCGGGAAGCCAGAGCTTCTTTCTGTGGTTACCTGGATGACATATTTGTGCCAATAATCCTGTACTGCAGAGTTAAAATAAGGAAAGATAATTGAGCATGTATGTAAGAATATGCTATACAGCAATAAGTATAAGATATAGTAGACAAAGACTGGGAGACATCTGTCTGAATGGGGAGGAGAAATTTACAGGGTGAAAAAAGCTGATACTTCAGTGCAGTTAACCTTCATTCCTATCTGGGAAAAAGCTGGCTTCACTGTTAGTTCTTCAGTAAAGTTGCTTGCGGCACAAATTCATGTGTGCTTTGGAAATCCCAGTTCACAAACGTTTTCATAAGGTTTAGGGCTGACAAGGGAAGCATCTCAGGGCTTCTACTTTGCCTTCAGTGTTGTTGACATAGGAATGGTCCTCCAAAGCTAAAAAGGTATTGCCCTTACCCTGATTTTTTCACATACAAGTTGCCAGAAGTTATGCAAGCCACCTATCTTTTTCCCTTCAGTTTGATAAAGTGAGAAAACTCATTCCTGTTGTCCTATTTGTGATAAAACTGCATAAAGTTTGTTCGACTGGTTTGAAAAATACAAAACAATAAAAACAATAATATCTGTGTTAATCTTTGGTGGAATTTTTGGTAAGTGATCTATTTCTCAGATTACAAATTAAATAGCACAGGCTAATATGGCTAGGATTCAACATTAGATATGTTATAACCTCCCAAAAGAAAACAAAAAGTCTATACATATAAAAGAAAATGTATATGTTTTGTAAGAGAAAAAGGAAAAAAGAGCACAGAAAGTTAAAAATAAAAAAAAAGAAAATTTAGATAGTGAGAAGTGATATCAATAAAATGGCAAAATAGGACTTTCCAGTGCCAGTTGGCCCCCCAGGTCAGACTCTGTAGCCCCAAGACCCATGCCAGTACCCAAGGACCTAGCCTCCAGACCAGTACATATAAGCTGGGCCCCATAAACCCAGACTCCAGACCAGCCTCCAAGGCAGTAAGTTCTGCTCTAGCACCAGGTCAGCTACAGACTTCAGGTTGGTCCCCACTGCTTGAGGCTCCAGTGGACCTAAAGTCCACATCCACACCAGTAGATATCACCTCATACCTGACACCAGTTAGAATGTCTATTATGAAAAAAGACAAAGGATAACAAATGTTGAGAAGAATATGGAGAAAAGGGAATTCTTATACACTGTTTTTGGAAATGTAC
This sequence comes from Rhinopithecus roxellana, assembly GCF_007565055.1. Lineage (NCBI taxonomy): Eukaryota > Metazoa > Chordata > Mammalia > Primates > Cercopithecidae > Rhinopithecus > Rhinopithecus roxellana. Next base: position 22,319,198 of record NC_044552.1, on the reverse strand, counting down.
ATTAGGACAGCCATGAGGGAAAACACTGTGAAGGTTCCTAAATAAGTTAAAAATATTGCCAAACAGGATGGCTTACAACTGTAATCCCAGCACTTTGGGAGGCCGAGGCAGGCGGATTACCTGAGGTCAGGAGTTTGAGACCAGCCTGGCCAACATGGTGAAACTCCATCTCTACTAAAAATACAAAAATCAGCTGGGCAAGGTGGCACACACCTGTAGTCCCAGCTACTCGGAAGGCTGAGGCAAGAGTGTCACTTGAGCCCAGGAGGCAGAGTTTGCAGTGAGCAGAGATTCCACCGCTGCACTCCAGGCTGGGCGACAGAGTGAGACTCTGTCTCAAAAAATGAAATTAAATTAAGTATATAAATTAAAAATAAATAAATAAAAATAGAACTACCATATGATCCATTTGTATACGTTCTAGGTATGTATCCAAAAGAATTAAATCATTATGTTGAAGAGCTGTCTGCACACCCATTTTTATGACAGCAAATTCATAATAGCCAAGGTATTAAATCAATCAATGAATGAGTGAATAAAGAAAGTGTAGTATATATAAAATAGAATACTATTCTGCCTGAAAACAAGAAGGAAGTCTTAATATTTTCAACAACATGGCAAACCTGAAGATATTTTGCTAAGTAAAAGGACACAGAAAAATAAATACTGCATGATCTCATATGTGAAATCAGCATAAAGTGAATTCATAGAAGCACAAAGTAGTCGAATGATATTTGTCAAGGGTTAGGAGTAGAGAGAAATAGGGAAAATGGGGAGATGTTGGTCAAAGAGTACAAAGTTTCAGTTGGAAGGAACAAATTCAAGAAATCTATTCTACAATATGGTGACTATAGTTAATAGTACTGTAATGCATACTTGAAAATTGCTAAGATAACAGGTCCTAAATGTTCTCACCACAAAACAGGCAAGTATGTGAGTTAATGATCTGTTAATTAACTTGAATAATAATTGCATAATTATGCATATGTCAAAATATTATGCTGTATATCATAAATAAGTACAATTTTTTGACTTATCCTTATTAAAGATGGGGGGTGATTTTAGTAGGTGAGAAACTAGGATGCTACAGGAAGTATTCCAAATCATAAAATTTCCATAGTAGAAAATAGTTCAAAGGGCTAAGCTATGTTCTTTAAGTTTTTAAAAATGTGTTTTTATGTGATGTTTTACCCTATGTGGTCCCAATTGTTTGCTAAAAGTTATTTTACATACACAATTCTTGGTTCTTCATTTCTTGGGTAAGCTTAAGGACAAGGGCACATGCCTCATAATTTTCATGCCTAGTTAGAAATAAAGGAAGAGTCACAGATGCAGAAGGAAGATAAAGTCAGCAGAATCAATGCAATTGCAAGTCACACTGGAAATTGGAGGGAAGTTCCAAGATGCGTTTTTATTTTTATAATTAAGGAAACAGTGTGTGAATCAATCATATCTAAATTTCACAGGCCTCAAAAGCTACAGCTGACATTTGAGTTATAGAGAAAACTCAGGGATTGCAAGTATGTTACTTTATAGTGAATTCTCCTTTAGTCATTTTTCCACTTCATTTGACTACGACTGTCAGTTTAAATTGCTCTAGGTATAGCACTATTATTTCACATGAAGATGGTTGACAATAATATATAGAACAAAACAACAACTTCTATAAAATATATTCATTTATTTGAAACACATATATTGACATACATAATGTACTTATTAACCATAAATATTCAAATTAGATCAAGCTTTAAAATAAAAGTAAACTATCATTTTCCATATGACAACTTGTATCATAAAATTTTTCCAATACATTTTCACATAATTCATTCATATGCCCATTTGCTTCAAGTCATTTTCAGAGCCTAGCTCTCTATTTGCCTCAAATGTTCTCCATAGTTCCTTAGGTTATACAGTTGCTCCAAGCATTTACCTCACCTAAGTGTACCAAACCTATGATGACCATTTCTTTATAAACTACATAGATCTGCTTTACCAGCTCCTTTTACTTCCTGTATACTTCTCACTGCCTTGCAAAAAAGAGGGATCTCAGATGTCGACTTCTGCTACACTGCTTCAAAGACTCTCTTGCTACAATTCATAAAACTTATCGTCCTACTATTGATATTGGCTATAAAAGAATATGGACCAAAATTCCTCTCAAAATTTACTATCCAACAAAGAAAAATCAGTGTTGGAGAAAAGGATTTGAAGTATTTTGCTGTGTATTTAACTAAACTAAAGATAGAAGACAAAAGTATTCTGCCCAAAAAGCAACAAATTAAAAGCCATATTGTAGAGATTTTTAAATTGAGAGTATCATCTTTTCATAGGAATTATAACTTCGCTTTTATCAAGATTTACAACAAATTTCATGCCTTATTTTCAATCAAGAAAAGTCTGTCTTGGATTCATTAGGTTTGTGCCATGGAAAAACATCGCTATAGATGTTTTATCTTGATTTTACATAGCTGTTTTCTCCACAAGTGAATGGTATTTAGGTTGACTGTGCTTTATTCATACCTGTCACCAGGAACTCCAGGACCTTGTTAGAGTACATGCTAAGCAAGTGGTAACAGAGTGAGTGAATAAAAGAATTGTTGATAAATAAATAGAAGGATGAATCATTGTGAGGGGAGACTCCATTATATTGTTAATATGACACATACACAGGCTCACTCCCACCCCATTAGTCTCTTCACTGCCCCTCTTACATCTTTGTTTCTGAGAGTGTAGATTAGAGGGTTAAGACTAGGTGTGACAACAGTATAAAAGAGAACAATGAACTTGCCTTGATCTTGAGAATTTCCTGATGGTGGCTGGAGATATATGCACATGGCCAGAATGAAAAAGAGAGATACAACCATAAGGTGGGCTCCACATGTTCCAAATACTCTCTGAAGCCCAGTGGTTGATTGCATCCTCAGTACAGCCTGGACGATGGCACCATAAGAAGTGAGAATGAGAATGAGAGGTATGAGAATAAAAACGGAGCTTGTGATCATGAGGGTCAGCTCATTGGCATGGGTATCAACACACGATAATCGCAGAAGTGCTGGAACTTCACAGAAGAAATGATCCACTAGGCGATGTCCACATAGGGGTATCCAGAAAGTAAAGGAGGAATGAAGTGCTGAGGTAGTAAAACCACTTACCCAAGAAGCCGCAGCCAACAAGCGGCAGAAACGAGGGTGCATGAGGAGAGTGTAATGCAAAGGTCTACACACAGCTGCATAACGATCATAGGACATCACCACCAGTAGGACACACTCTGCGGTTCCCAGTGTGAGAACAAAGTAAAGTTGAACCATGCAACCAGCATAAGAGATGGTCTTTTCTGGGCCCCAGAGATTGACCAGCAAGTGAGGTATAGAGCTGGTGGTGTAGCAGAGATCCAGAAATGAGAGGTTTGAAAGGAAGAAGTACATGGGAGTGTGGAGTTGGGAGTCCAGGTATGACAGGATGATGATGAACAGGTTTCCTGTCAGTGTCATCAAGTAGAAGATCAAGACAACCACGAAGAGAACTACTTCCAGATGAGGCCAGTTAGAAAATCCAACTAAAATAAAGTACCCCTCAGAGCTAGCATTGACTTTTCCATCATCATTCATTTCCTATTACCTGAGAGAAAAAAAAAAGTCAGGTAAACTCAAAAAAGAGTAAACAAGTTATCCAAAAACATCAGCACACTTGAATAAAAAATAAAAGCCAGTTTGAAGGGCTTGCCATCATTTAATTGTAGGATAATTTAACCATTAGTAGTAATGAATTTAACAAAAGAAGAATTATAAAGCTCATACTGATATAAAAAGTAAAAGAATAAATACATGAATGGTGAAGATAAAGCTATTCCCTACAGTAGATCCCTAATTAACAAATATAGAAGGGGTGATGGTGTTAAGAAAAACATAAATGATTGCAAAACTAGTGGATAAAAATTTGATGGGGAACAGGATATGTACAAATATCTAAAATAGTCTAAAATATCTCCTCACAAATTTCTTGTTAATTTCAAACTGAAAAACAGTGAAATTTATAGTAGAAAAACCTGGCAGACACCACCATAACCAAGTGGTTTTATTGATCTTAAGATCGCCTGTATTTGCACAACCAACATCATGAGCCTGTTGTGATGATGCTCTGAACAGGACATGATGTCACTTCAGTGATATTTGTGTTAAACATTCTAATAATGCAGACTAATTCTAATAATGAAGACACATGAGAAAAACTCAAATTGAGAGAACTATCTTGCCTATACAATTCAGAACTATCAAGCTTAAGTAGAAAAACAAAGGGTGAGGAACTGGTCCGGATGAAAGGAGACTAGAGAGACATGATTTCTCAGTGTACAATCCTGCATTTTTTCAAAAACTAGCTATTAACAAAATTATTGAGACAATTTAAAAAATCTCAGTTTGGACTAGATTTGGGTACTGTGCTGGACTTATGTAAAGTAACATCCTTTTTCTTAGACAAAAAAACACTGAATAAGGTATTTGGTGTAAAGGAATGTGTCATCTCCAACATACTCTCAACTAGTCCAGAAAAAGAGATGATAGATAGATAGATAGATAGATAGATAGATAGATAGATAGATAGATACATACATACATACATACATACATACATACATACATACATACATAGATGGATAGATAGATGATAGATGGTATAACAAAGCTTTGGGGGGAAATGTAAACTAATACTCAATCTGGTCAAAGGGTAAACGTTAGTCTTTTATACTACTTTTTTGCAACTCTTCTCTAAGTTTGAAATTTTACCATAATAAAAAAATACAAAATAATTTTTTAATTTTATATTTTATTCAGATGTTTGCCTTATTATAGAAAAATAACTATCAAGTTCTCATTCATTTTACGGTGACATCTAGGTAAACGGTAATTGAAAGAAATTCCTAGCTAAGGAAGATAATTTCCATAAAACACAGAATCTTTCTTTGTTAATAAACAAGGAACTTTAGTTTTCTTTTCAGCATTTTCAGGTTATTTTCTTAAGTGTGATTGTGGAAAACGTAATCATTGTAACCCTAATAATCTTACACATGGATGGAAAGATATGTTGAAAATATTGAATTTAGTAATTATTTCAAAATGTTCACCTAGGGGGTGGAGCAAGATGGCCAAATAGGAACAGCTCCAGTCTCCAGCTCCCAGCGCGAGCGACACAGAAGACAGGTGATTTCTGCATTTTCAACTGAGGTACTGGGTACATCTCACTAGGGAGTGCTGGACAATCGGTGCTGGTCAGCTGTTGCAGACCAACCAGCAAGAGCTGAAGCAGGGCGAGGCATCGCCTCACCTGGGAAGCCCAAGGGGGAAGGGAATCCCTTTTCCTAGCCAGGGGAACTGAGACACAAAACACCTGGATAATCAGGTAACTCCCACCCCAATACTGCACTTTACCAAGGGTCTTAGCAAACAGGAATACCAAGAGATTATATCCCACACCTGGCCGGTAGGGTCCCACGCCCACGGAGCCTCCCTCATTGCTGCTAGCACAGCAGTCTGCGATCTAATGGCAAGACAGCAGCGAGGCTGGGGGAGGGGCGCCCACCATTGCTGAGGCTTAAGTAGGTAAACAAAGCCGCTGGGAAGCTCGAACTGGGTGGAGCTCACAGCAGCTCAAAGAGGCCTGCCTGTCTCTGTAGACTCCACCTCTGGGGACAGGGCACAGCTAAACAACAACAACACAAAAAAAGCAGCAGAAACCTCTGCAGATGCAAACGACTCTGTCTGACAGCTTTGAAGAGAGCAGTGGATCTCCCAACACGGAGGTTGAGATCTGAGAACGGACAGACTGCCTGCTCAAGTGTGTCCCTGATCCCTGCTCAAGTGGGTCCCTGATCCCAGTCTAACTGGGAGACATCCCCCACTAGGGGCAGACCGACTCTCCACACCTCACACAGTGGAGTACACCGCTGAGAGGAAGCTTCCAAAGCAAGAATCACACAGGTACACTCGCTGTTCAGCAATATTCTATCTTCTGCAGCTTCTGCAGCTGACACCCAGGCAAACAGGGTCTGGAGTGGACCTCAAGCAATCTCCAACAGACCTACAGCTGAGGGTCCAGACTGTTAGAAGGAAAACTAACAAACAGGAAGGACACCCCCACCAAAACCCCATCAGTATGCCACCATCATCAAAGACCAGAGGCAGATAAAACCACAAAGATGGGGAAAAAGCAGGGCAGAAAAGCTGGAAATTCAAAAAATAAGAGCGCATCTCCCCCTGCAAAGGAACGCAGCTCATCGCCAGCAACGGATCAAAGCTGGACGGAGAATGACTGACAAGATGAGAGAAGAAGGCTTCAGTCCATCAAACTTCTCAGAGCTAAAGGAGGAATTATGTACCCAGCACAAAGAAACTAAAAATCTTGAAAAAAGAGGGGAGGAATTGATAACTAGAATAATTAATGCAGAGAAGGCCATAAACGAAATGACAGAGATGAAAACCATGACACGAGAAATACGTGACAAATGCACAAGCTTCAGTAACCGACTCGATCAACTGGAAGAAAGAGTATCAGCGATTGAGGATCAAATGAATGAAATGAAGTGAGAAGAGAAACCTAAAGAAAAAAGAAGAAAAAGAAATGAACAAAGCCTGTACGAAGTATGGGATTATGTAAAAAGACCAAATCTACGTCTGATTGGGGTGCCTGAAAGTGAGGTGGAAAATGGAACCAAGTTGGAAAACACTCTTCAGGATATCATCCAGGAGAACTTCCCCAACATAGTAGGGCAGGCCAACATTCAAATTCAGGAAATACAGAGAACGCCACAAAGATACTCCTCATGAAGAGCAACTCCAAGACACATAATTGCCAGATTCACCAAAGTTGAAATGAAGGAAAAAATCTTAAGGGCAGCCAGAGAAAAAGGTCGGGTTACCCACAAAGGGAAGCCCATCAGAATAACAGGAGATCTCTCGGCCGAAACTCTACAAGCCAGATGGGAGTGGGGGCCAATATTCAACATTCTTAGAGAAAAGAATTTTAAACCCAGAATTTCATATCCAGCCAAACTAAGTTTCATAAGTGAAGGAGAAATAAAAGCCTTTACAGATAAGCAAATGCTTAGAGATTTTATCACCACCAGGCCTGCCTTACAAGAGACCCTGAAGGAAGCACTAAACATGGAAAGGAACAACCGGTACCAGCCATTGCAAAAACATGCCAAAATGTAAAGACCATCGAGGCTAGGAAGAAACTGAATCATCTAACGAACAAAATAACCGGTTAATATCATAATGGCAGGATCAAGTGCACACATAACAATATTAACCTTAAATGTAAATGAACTAAATGGTCCAATTAAAACACACAGACTGGCAAACTGGATAAAGAGTCAAGACCCATCAGTCTGCTGTATTCAGGAGACCCATCTCACATGCAGAGACATACATAGGCTCAAAATAAAGGGATGGAGGAAGATCTACCAAGCAAATAGAGAACAAAAAAAGCAGGGGTTGCAATCCTAGTCTCTGATAAAACAGACTTCAAACCATCAAAGATCAAAAGAGACAAAGAAGGCCATTACATAATGATAAAGGGATCAATTCAACAGGAAGAGCTAACTATCCTAAATATATATGCACCCAATACAGGAGCACCGAGATTCATAAAGCAAGTCCTTAGAGACTTACAAAGAGACTTAGACTCCCATACAATAATAATGGGAGACTTCAACACCCCACTGTCAACATTAGATAGATCAACGAGACAGAAAGTTAACAAGGATATCCAGGAATTGAACTCAACTCTGCACCAAGTGAACGTAATAGACATCTACAGAACTCTCCACCCCAAATCAACAGAATATACATTCTTCTCAGCACCACATCACACTTCTTCCAAAACTGACCACATAATTGGAAGTAAAGCACTCCTCAGCAAATGTACAAGAACAGAAATTATAACAAACTGTCTATCAGACCACAGTGCAATCAAACTAGAACTCAGGACTAAGAAACTCAATCAAAACCGCTCAACTACTTGGAAACTGAATAACCTGCTCCTGAACGACTACTGGGTTCATAACAAAATGAAGGCAGAAATAAAGATGTTCTTTGAAACCAATGAGAACAAAGATACAACATACCAGAACCTCTGGGACACATTTAAAGCAGTGTGTAGAGGGAAATTTATAGCACTAAATGCCCACAAGAGAAAGCTGGAAAGATCTAAAATGGACAATCTAACATCACAATTAAAAGAACTAGGGAAGCAAGAGCAAACAAATTCAAAAGCTAGCAGAAGGCAAGAAATAACTAAGATCAGAGCAGAACTGAAGGAGATAGAGATACAAAAAACCCTACAAAAAAATCAATGAATACAGGAGTTGGTTTTTTGAAAAGATCAACAAAATTGATAGACCGCTAGCAAGACTAATAAAGAAGAAAAGAGAGAAGAATCAAATAGATTCAATAAAAAATGATAAAGGGGATATCACCACCGACCCCACAGAAATACAAACTACCATCAGAGAATACTATAAACACCTCTATGCAAATCAACTAGAAAATCTAGAAGAAATCGATAATTTCCTGGACACTTACACTCTCCCAAGACTAAACCAGGAAGAAGCTGAATCCCTGAATAGACCAATAGCAGGCTCTGAAATTGAGGCAATAATTAGTAGCCTACCAACCAAAAAAAGTCCAGGACCAGATGGATTCACAGCTGAATTCTACCAGAGGTACAAGGAGGAGCTGGTACCATTCCTTCCGAAACTATTCCAACCAATAGAAAAAGAAGGAATCCCCCCTAACTCATTTTATGAGGCCAACATCATCCTGATACCAAAGCCTGGCAGAGACACAACAAAAAAAGAGAATTTTAGACCAATATCCCTGATGAACATCGATGCAAAAATCCTCGATAAAATACTGGCAAACCGGATTCAGCAGCACATCAAAAAGCTTATCCACCATGATCAAGTGGGCTTCATCCTTTGGATGCAAGGCTGGTTCAACATACGCAAATCAATAAATGTAATCCAGCATATAAACAGAACCAAAGACAAGAACCACTTGATTATCTCAATAGTTGCAGAAAAGGCCTTTGACAAAATTCAACAGCCCTTCATGCTAAAAACGCTCAATAAATTCGGTATTGATGGAACGTATCTCAAAATAATAAGAGCTATTTATGACAAACCCACAGCCAATATCATACTGAATGGGCAAAAACTGGAAAAATTCCCTTTGAAAACTGGCACAAGACAGGGATGCCCTCTCTCACCACTCCTATTCAACATAGTGTTGGAAGTTCTGGCTAGGGCAATCAGGCAAGAGAAAGAAATCAAGGGTATTCCATTAGGAAAAGAAGAAGTCAAACTGTCCCTGTTTGCAGATGACATGATTGTATATTTAGAAAACCCCATTGTCTCAGCCCAAAATCTCCTTAAGCTGATAAGCAACTTCAGCAAAGTCTCAGGATACAAAATTAATGTGCAAAAATCACAAGCATTCTTATACACCAGTAACAGTCAAACAGAGAACCAAATCAGGAATGAACTTCCATTCACAATTGCTTCAAAGAGAATAAAATACCTAGGAATCCAACTTACAAGGGATGTAAAGGACTTCTTCAAGGAGAACTACAAACCACTGCTCAGTGAAATAAAAGAGGACACAAACAAATGGAAGAACATATCATGCTTATGGATAGGAAGAATCAACATCGTGAAAATGGCCATACTGTCCAAGGTAATTTATAGATTCAATGCCATCCCCATCAAGCTACCAATGAGTTTCTTCACAGAATTGGAAAAAACTGCTTTAAAGTTCATATGGAACCAAAAAAGAGCCCGCATTGCCAAGTCAATCCTAAGGCAAAAGAACAAAGCTGGAGGCATCACGCTACCTGACTTCAAACTATACTACAAGGCTACAGTAACCAAAACAGCATGGTACTGGTACCAAAACAGAGATATAGACCAATGGAACAGAACAGAGCCCTCAGAAATAATACCACACATCTACAGTCATCTGATCTTTGACAAACCTGAGAAAAACAAGAAATGGGGAAAGGATTCCCTATTTAATAAATGGTGCTGGGAAAATTGGCTAGCCATAAGTAGAAAGCTGAAACTGTATCCTTTCCTTACTCCTTATACGAAAATTAATTCAAGATGGCTTAGAGACTTAAATGTTAGACCTAATACCATAAAAACCCTAGAAGAAAACCTAGGTAATACCATTCAGGACATAGGCATGGGCAAGGACTTCATGTCTAAAACACCAAAAGCAACGGCAACAAAAGCAATAATTGACAAATGGGATCTAATTAAACTAAAGAGCTTCTGCACAGCAAAAGAAACTACCATCAGAGTGAAACTACCATCAGAGTGAAAGAATGGGAGAAAATTTTTGCAATCTACTCATCCGACAAAGGGCTAATATCCAGAAACTACAAAGAACTCAAACAAATTTATAAGAAAAAACAAACAACCCCATCAAAAAGTGGGCAAAGGATATGAACAGACATTTCTCAAAAGAAGACATTCATACAGCCAACAGACACATGAAAAAATACTCATCATCACTGGCCATCAGAGAAATGCAAATCAAAACCACAATGAGATACCATCTCACACAAATAAAGTTTTAGTACTGCCTTATAAGTCTTTATGTCTAGCTTACCACTTTAGGGGTCTTCTTTTCTTCTATCTGTTTGAAGAAGAAACAAGGCAGTTTGAGCCTGCCTTGATGCCTCCACTTCCCAGTTTAGATAATTGGGTGCTTATATTAACCCAAGCTGAGTTTATTGGTTTACTGCTATCACCTGTGCTGAGCTAATTGGCTTATTGAATTCACCTGCACTGCAAGTGTAATAAAGGCGATGGCCTCTAGTCTACTTTTCTTCTGATGCTTTTTTTTTTTTTACAGGACACATGGACAAATGACCATTACACAGACATAACCATGGAACTTATTCTGTGCATATATGTTTATGCAGCTACTTTATATATCTATATAGGTATATACAATAAAGCTTCCAAAGTTAACTAGGTCAGAGTTCATCTCCATTTTCTTTTATAAATGCAACTCCTGAAAAAAATGTCAGGAGTAGCGAATTGGTTGAGTTTCAGCAGAAAAGTTTGGAACATTCAGTTTGGTCCCAAGATTAAAAGATTGACCTCAGACCCTATTAATAGACTTGGTAATGTAAATAATCATTAGCTAGTTGTTACACTCATCTAAATTACTTTCAACAACTTAGAAACCATCCAGGAAAATCAGTCTACACATTGTTTTAAAAGAAAATTTTAAAAGCTACGGTTGAATCAAAAAACAGCAATAGTCAAAGAGTAAATCATGAAGATTACTTCACTTAAAGGTCACAGCCCTTGAGGGAAGATGAAAATTTTCCAAGAGATTTTCAAAAATTTCTCTAGAATAGGAGATAATACATCATGATAAATATGAACACAAATGTTATAGTTACTTCCTTTCATGCAGATATAATTTTCTTTTTTCTTGTAGTTGCCTTGATAATTTAGTACATTAACTAAAACAAGAGGCAGCTGTGAGTTATCTCTGCCAATTGCATGACCCATCCTTCAGCAGTCTTACAGAGGGAGGTTAGAATGAGATATGAGATAAAAAAAAAAAAAAAAAAAAAAAAAATTACCAGATGCAAGTAAGGAAAAGGTAGGAATTTTTCTGGGTTAATTTTCTTCTTACTGGTGCAGCAGAAAATAAAAGCCTTATCAAAAGGTAAAAGCCTTATCAAAAGTTTAAGTTATCCTTAACACAAAGAAAGGATAAATGCTTGTGTTGATATATACTCCATTTAGTCTGCTGTGATTATTACACATTGTATGCCTGTGTCAAAAATACCTGGATCCAGCACCGTGGCTCATGCCTGTAATCCCAACACTTTGGGAGCCCAAGGTGGGTGGATCTCTGGAGCCCAGAAGTTTGAGACTAGCCTGGGCAATGAAGTGAAACCCTGTCTCTACAAAAAATAAAAAAGAAGACATTATCACAAAAAAATCTCATGTACCCCATAAATACATACGCCTAATGTGTACCCACAAAAGTTAAAAGTTAAAATTTGGTTTCATGGACTAGGAATAAATGATCCTCTCTAGTTTTGGAAATCAGGTATAATGGAGGGAGAAAATGACATCTTTTCCCCATTCGCATGTCACTGGCCAAGTTTTTTTATTCTTACAATATTTCTTTATACTCTTACCTAGTACTTAAGCAGTACTCAAACAATGCCTTTCACTTTGTCCTTCCTGTGTCTGTCCACATTCCTTGTATATTGTCTTCCCAACTGACTCCCTCATCATGCACAGACTGATCTGATCTCTGATTGTTATCACCTTGAAATCACCAACATAAATGCCTACACTTCCCTCATCTACTACATCATTTAGGAAAACAGTCTGAATGTAACTATGACTATCATTGCTACAGAAGAGAAAGCTCTGAGTCTACTAAAAAATTTAGTTTTACCCAAAAGAGAAACTTATGAGAGCTTTCAGTGTATCAAGGGATGGGCCTTTGTCTTAGAGTCCAATGGGCCCTTTTTGGAAACAAAAGAATGTGACTTGCTTTCCTTGACTGGGGCTACTAAGAGGGTAAATCCCAAAGCGGCAATTAATGCCCTTCAAGGAGTTATCCTGGTTAGAACAGTTTCTCAGTGATATTCTTGGCATGATGTCACATTGTTGTACTAAGATGACAAAGAATCTATAGTCCAACCATCACTGAGAAAAACGCTTTGAGCTGTATTTACAAGGAAAAGAATGGGTTATCTTGAGTTACCTGAAACTTCTTCCCCAATTCTTCAGTATGGTAGGGGCCAAATTTGAGATGTAGCTCGTCAGGTAGTCTAATTTGGGAATGGGAAAAGACATGAAACATTTTTAAAAAGGAAATATAAAGACTACATTATACATATTTGTTTTATTAATTTGAATTCTTTAATTGTGTCTAACATCTCTAAAATTCAAGGCCAAGTTCAGCCCTGCAAAAGTGTTAAAAATTACCTTTGAAGACCATTCAAACTATACTCAGAAGGTCACTACCAAACTCAGAAAACTTTTAACAAAATTATTTAATATTTTCAAAATATTGTTATCAATAATTTCTTTTGATGTCTTGTTAAAAGCTTTGCTGATATATATAAAAAAGTTAAATTAGCTGTGATAGCTATCTCCATCCCATGTTTAAAAAAAAAAGCACATCATGAGTTTATAAATTAATGAAGATTTTTCAATTGTTACATTGCGTCTAGGTGATACCATGTGTACCAAACAAAGTCTCGGTATGAAAATCGAGTCACATTTACAATACAATTATGTTTTAAAGTCAGTAATTTTAAGAGAATGATCAGGTATTTTCCTGTCCACTTATGTGAAGCAACTGAAATGGTCTTGGCTTCAGTAGTCTTGATTGCTGCAAAAACTCAATATGAAAAACATGTAAACATTATCCTCTATGCCTAGTGCATAGTCATTCAATACATGTTAGCTGCTATTACCATTATAGTGAATTTTAATTTGAACTGATATTTTAACAAGGCATTCTACATTATTTCTTCATCCTTTATTTTAGATATTTAAAATATTAAAAATAAACACCTATATTCCCATCATTCAGAATCATCAACCACAACTTTTGTCATTTTAATTTTCAGCATTTTTAGCACATAAAGTGTCACAGATAAAGTTCATAACCTCTTTAACTGTCACTCTCTGACACAACACTAAATCCAGAGACAACTACTATGAGCTTGGTATATATCACTCCAGTTTACTTTAAAATATATTAAATGTTAGTTTTAAGATAAATATGATTAAATAGTCATATAATCATATGCTTAAATTTCTCTGTCTTATTGGAGAAGAATTTAGCCAGTGATCCTACAACCTGTGGGGACTAGCAGAATTCATTCAGTTATCAAAATCCAGGAAATGTCTGATATCCTGGTCTGTAGGAGATTGTACCAAGCTCCAATATTTTTCATGTTTTGGTAACTAGACTTGTAGGAGAGTTTTTAGCCCCTGCCAATCTACTGGGTGCCAGCAAATGTTAACATTTTTAGGTGTGATGTTAGTAACTTGTGAAAATACAGATGGCATAACATGATTTAATTACAGCAAAGTATTTCTAAGGCAGCAACTCTCAATTTTTTTCTCTACAATACACACTCAGATCAATAAAACACACTGAAAGTCACATCTGAGGAATCAAAAGGAATAAATGATACTAAATGATCTCTGCTGAGCTTCTTTTAATTCGAGTGCTTTGTATGGGAGGAATGTGAATTAAAGTAGATCACAAACTATTAAAGCATTGTAGATGGGAAGCTCAGTTGGAGTTGAGGTCTAGAAAATTCACATATACACCATGGAATACTATGCAGCCATAGAAAAGGATGAGTTCATGTCCTTTGCAGGGACATGGATGAAGTTGGAAACCATCATTCTCAGCAAACTATCACAAAGACAGAAAAACAAACACTGCATGTTCTCACTTATAGGTAGGAATTGAACAATGAGAACACTTGGACACAGGGCTGGGAACATCACACACTGGGGCCTGTGTGGGCGGGAGTGGATGTGGGAGGGATAGCATTAGGAGAAATACCTAATGTAAATGACGAGTTGATGAGTGCAGCAAACCAACATGGCACATGTATACCTACGTAACAAACCTGCACGTTGTGCACATGTACCCTAGAACTTAAAGTATAATAAAACACACAATGGAAAAAAAATCAGTCATATTTCTATACAATTTATAGTGGTATCCAGAAACATGAAATACGTAGAGATGACTTTAACAAAATATGAATGATATCTATACAATGAAAACCTCAAATGCTTCTGAAAGAAAATAAGATGTAAGTAAATGGAGATCTATACCATGTTCCCAGATCAGAAAAGTCAATGTTGTCAAGTTGCCAGTTCTTCTTCAATTGGTCTATAAATTCAGTGCAATCCCCAATCAAAATACCACCAGGATTTTTTTATGGAAATGACACACTGTATTTTATTGAAGTTAAAAATTTTCTCTTTGAAAGATATGACAGTACTTTATTTGCAAAAGATTTGTTTGACCAAGGACTTGAGTTCAGAATATACGAAGAACTTCAAATTCAACAATAAGAAGACAAATGATGCAATTTTTAAAGTGAGTAAAATATTTGAACAGAAACTACACAAAATAACGTATAAGAAGCATGTGAAAAGCACACAAAATGATGGTCAACGTCGACATTCCTCAATGCAAATTATAGCTACAGGTAACCTAACTTGAGAGGTGAAAAGTATAAAAACTGACAACACCAAGTATTAGAAAGAATGTGAGTTCAGTTGGAACTCTCATACACCGCTGTTTGAAGTGAAAATAGAACAGCCACTTTGAAAACATTTTTGCAGTATCTCATAAAGATAATATACACTAAGCATGTGGTCCGCCGGGAGAGGTACAAATAAAAGGTATTTACCCAAATTAAGTGAAAGCATGCATCCACACAAACACTTGCATACAAATTTTCATAGCAGCATTATTCATAATAGCCAAAAATTTTAAATACTCCCAAAGCCCATCACAGATAAATGGATAAATTGTAGCATGTTCATACAATGGAGTTCTAACAAGCAATAAAAAGGAAAAAGTAACTGATACATGTAGCAACATAATAAATGTCAAAAACATCACGCTAAATGAAACAAGCCACACCCAAAGATTACATACTGCATGATTGCAATTATTTCAAATTCTAAACATGGAAAAGCCAAGTACATTTAGAGAAAGTTAATGCTGCCTCAGGCTATGACTAAAAGGGGAGAGTTGACTACAAAACAAAACAAGTTCTTTGGGGAGTAATAGAAATATCCTATAATCTTGATTGTGGTGGTATTTACACAATTATACATTTGTCAAACTCACTGAACTATTCTTTCAATTTGATATTGAGAGACCTGTCTTTGAGACTCAAATTTGCCATTTATTAGTATGTGCATTTAGACAAGACTACATAATCTCTCTGAGACTGAATTTCCTAACCTTTAACGTAGGAACAACAATGTTTATATCTTATTTTTCCTTTGTTTCAAGAGGCTAATAGTCAACAAAGCTTTCGGGTTTCTATGATGACCAAAATTCTAATGAAACAAAGTATATTAATGTGCTTTATAAGTTGTGTAATACTGTTACAGTATAAAGGATTATAATTATACACTTTTTCTGATGGCTTATTAAATCCAATATTTGATGTCTAACAAAGATACAATGAAAAGAAGATATGAAAAAATTCATTGAACTATATACTTAAAATGTGTAGATTTCATTGTACATGTACTTCAATAAATTTGAAAAGAAAAGAGTCTTGTAGATCATGAGAAGCTGGAGTGACTCATGACATATCACAAAATGGCAAGATTTCCATGGAGGCAGGAGGAATCTATGTTCTCACATTTTGTGAAGTCTGTGTGAGATGTGATGTGATCCCAACAATCCCACTGGGTATTTATCCAAGAAAAATGAAGCAAGTATCTCGAAGAGGTATCAATCCCCCTGTGTTCATTGCAGCATTATACATGATAGCCAAGATAAAGAAACAACCTCAGCATCCATTGATGGAAGAATGGATAAAGAAAATCTGATCACACACACACACACACACACACACAGAGAGAGAGAGAGAGAGAGAGAGAGAGAGAGAGAGGGAGAGAAATATTATTCAGCCAATAAAAAGAAAATCCTGCCATTTGTTATAACATGGATGAACTGGAGGATATTGTGATAAGTGAAATAAACCACACACAGAAAGACAAAAAAAGTATGATAACACTTACATGTGGAATCTAAAAAATTTGAACTCAGATAGGAACAGTGGCTCATGCCTGTAAGCCCAGCACTTTGGGAGGCCAAGGCAGGTGGATCTTTTCAGTTCAGGGGTTCAAGACCAGCCTGGTTAACATGGTGAGAACTTGTTTCTATTAAAAATACAAAATTAGCTGGGTGTGGTGGCAGGTGCCTGTAGTCTCAGCCACTGGGGAGGCTGAGGTAGGAGAGTTGCTTGAAGCTGGGAGGCAGAGGTTGCAGTGAGCGAAGATCACACCACTGCACTCCAGCCTGTGTGACAGAGTGAGACTCTGTATCAAAAAAATAAAAAACTGAACCCATAGAAGCAGAGAATAGAATGGTGGTTGCCATGGGCTGGAGGGTGGGGAGTGGAGAGACAGTCAAATGGTACAAAATTTCTGTCATAAGATAAATACATTCTGGAGATCTAATGTAGATTAGAGTGACTAAAGTTAATAATACTGTACTGTATACTTGAAGTTTGCTTAGAGATTAGATCTTAAGTGTCCTGACCCTCCCCGCTCCCCCTACACACAGTAACTATGTGAGATGATGGATGTGTCCATTTGATTGTGGTAATAATTTCACAATTCGGTTTGATTTATGTATAATCACACTGTGCACATTAAATATATGTAATTTTATTTGTGCCTAAGTAAAGCTGGAAAAAATAAAATCAAACTAAATAATTTTTTTAATAATGCTATTCAGCAAAGAACAAGGATGTTAAGGGTTTTAAGCTGTCTTCAATATGCCATTGACTAAGCCAACTAAAGCACGTAAAGCACACGTTCTGTTTTGTTTCATTTCATAGCATTGTCTTCCTACAGGAGCTATGAATTGGTATTTATTTTCAGAGTTTATTGCCAAACTTCTTGTTTTGTTTTTGATTTTTAAAAGGTGAAAGATGTATTCAATCTAAAGAGTAATCAGAATTTATTGTTTCTGATTTTTAAAAGCTATGTTAATTTATTAGCATTAACGCCAGTCACAAATTAAGCCATGAACGGATACTTCATCTTTTATCTTAAGTTGCCATTTTTCCCGACAGAAAGTGCGTTCTGTTCAGACAAAGTATGTTATATTTATACATGTTACCAAGAATTTCACAAACTGGGAGAGAGTACACATTCAAAAAGATTTAGCTAATGAAGAATAAGTTAATGAATAAATGGACAGATGAACGAATGAGCCATTTTAAAGAGATATTAGTTTACTGTTCACTGTGACAAGTATGTAGACCTATAGGGTAAATTATATAATTTAGTGTCTTTTTTTTACATATACTTTAAGTTCTAGGGTACATGTGCACAAGGTGCAGGTTTGTTACATATATATACATGTGCCATGTTGGTATGCTGCACCCATTAACTCGTCATTTACATTAGGTATATCTCCTAATGCTATCCCTATGCCCACCCCGCTCCCCACAATAGGCCCTGGTGTGTGAGGTACCCCTTCCTGTGTCCAACTGATCTCATTGTCCAATTCCCATCTATGAGTGAGAACATGCAGTGTTTGGTTTTCTGTTCTTGCAATAGTTTGCTGAGAATGATAGTTTCCAGCTGCATCCATGTCCCTACAAAGGACACAAACTCATCCTTTTTTATGGCTGCATAGTATTCCATGGTGTATATGTACCACATTTTCTTAATCTAGTCTGTCACTGATGGACATTTGGGTTGATTCCAAGTCTTTGCTATTGTGAATAGTGCCCCAATAAACATACGTGTGCATGTGTCTTTATAGCAGCATGATTTATAATCCTTTGGGTATATACCCAGTAATGGGATGGCTGGGTCATATGGTATTTCTAGTTCTAGATCCTTGAGGAATCGCCACATTGTTTTCCACAATGATTGAACTAGTTTACAGTCCCACCAACAGTGTAAAAGTGTTCCTATTTCTCCACATCCTCTCCAGCACCTGTTGTTTCCTGATTTTTTTAATGATTGCTATTGTAACTGGTGTGAGATGGTATCTCATTGTGGTTTTGATTTGCATTTCACTGATGGCAAGTGATGATGAGCATTTTTTCATGTGTCTGTTGGCTGTATGCATGTCTTCTTTTGAGAAGTATCTGTTCATATCCTTTGCCCACTTTTTGATGGGGTTGTTTTTTTTCTTGTAAATTTGTTTGAGTTCTTTGTAGATTCTGGATATTAGCCCTTTGTCAGATAAGTGGATTGCAAAAATTGTCTCCCATTCTGTAGGTTGCCTGTTCACTCTGATGGTAGTTTCTTTTGCTGTGCAGAAGCTCTTTAGTTTAATTAGATCCCATTTGTCAATTTTGGCTTTTGTTGCCATTGCTTTTGGTGTTTTAGACATGAAGTCCTTGCCCATGCCTATGTCCTGAATGGTATTACCTAGGTTTTCTTCTAGGGTTTTTATGGTTTTAGGTCTAACATTTAAGTAACTTAGTGTCTTTAAAAAGTGAACTTCAACCAAAAAATTATGATACGTCCTTTGCCATATAATAAACAGTGTTATTCTTTATGCTTACCATTTTTCTTTGTTGTGACTATTTTTAGCTTCATTTAAGGTTTATTCAATAACCAAAAACTTCTTTAGCATACGCCTTTGCAATATTGCCCTTCTCTTCCTGTACATATCAATGGTCAGTTCATAATTTAGCACATTGTCAGAAATATTTCCAATATTTTTTAAATAATCTCCTTATAATTATTCACACACACATTTATTTATGTTGAAACCACAGTACACAATTTTCGTGGAAATAAATATAGAATTGTAAAAGACCAGAGTGGTACTAATCAAAAAGTTATATCAACATAACATTTCAGAACTAAATATTAAAAAGAGTAGCAAATGGGGGACTGAACTATTCCATGTTTTGTAAACTGTTAGACGAAAAACAAATCACAAAGAAGCAGGGAAACCACCTTTCAAGATGGACAAGACCCTAAGAAAAACAACAACAGCCAACATGACTTCCCTGTCACATTCCCCACTCCCACCCCATTAGCCTCTTCACTGCTCCTCTTACATCCTTGTTTCTGAGAGTGTAGATTAGAGGGTTAAGACTAGGTGTGACGACAATATAAAAGAGGGCAATGAACTTGCCTTGATTAGGAGAATTTTCTGATGGTGGCTGGAGATATATGCACATGATTGGAATGAAAAAGAGAGATGCAACCATAAGATGGGCTCCACATGTTCCAAACACTTTCTGAAGCCCAGTGGTTGATTGCATGCTCAGTACAGCCCAGGCAATGGCACCATAGGAAGTGAGAATGAGGATGAGAGGTATAAGAACAAAAATGGAGCTCATGACCATGAGGATCAGCTCATTTACATGGGTATCAACACATGATAATCGCAGAAGTGCTGGAACTTCACAGAAGAAATGATCCACTAGGCGACGTCCACATAGGGGTATCCAGAAAGTAAAGGAGGAATGAAGTGCTGAGGTAGTAAAACCACTTACCCAAGAAGCCACAGCCAACAAGCGGCAGAAACGAGGGTGCATGAGGAGAGTGTAATGCAAAGGTCTACACACAGCTGCATAACGATCATAGGACATCACCACCAGTAGCACACACTCTGCGGTTCCCAGTGTGAGAACAAAGTAAAGTTGAACCATGCAACCAGCATAAGAGATGGTCTTTTCTGGGCCCCAGAGATTGTCCAGCAACTGAGGGATAGAGCTGGTGGTGTAGCAGATATCCAGAAATGAGAGGTTTGAAAGGAAGAAGTACATTGGAGTGTGGAGATGGGAGTCCAGGTGTGACAGGATGATGATGAACAGGTTTCCTATCAGTGTTATCAAGTAGAAGATCAAGATAACCACGAAGAGAACTACTTCCAGATGAGGCCAATTAGAAAATCCAAGTAGAATAAAGAAGTCTCCAAAACTTGCATTTTTTTCCGTCATCATTCTTATTTTTCCTGTACCTAAAGAAAGAATCACATAAACTCAAAGTCTGTCCATGCATTGTCAACCGCTCACTTGCAAACAGACTGGAGAAAAAAAGTATCCCAATTCCAGATAGTGTGCACCATTATGACAGTAGAATTTTTATGCTGTTTCCTTTATATGCTTCATTGAGATATTTTTCCAGCTGTGGATACAAGCAATAGCTTTTCAAGTTACTGAGTTATTTTATACACATCTCTGAGTTAACATTTGGATAAATGAAGACTAAGATATTCCATAATCAGAAAGACAATATTTAAGAAAATAATTTTATATTTTAAAAAGTTAAATTGATTTTTTTGCATTTTCAGACTATTTCCAGTTTTGCAGTTACAGAGAAAGGAATAACTGTAGTCATAATAATCCTACTTACACATAGAAATTTCCCATGTTAAAAATCAATTAGGTAGTCACTTTAAAATATTAATATTAACTGAAAAAAATTAATTGAATATGATGTATAGAAAGAATTAAATGATATTCATTTATTTATGCTAGCAGTTTATTTCTAGACAAATAAAATAACATGCAAATGAAGGTTTAAACAGACATATGCACACACACACCAACTTATAAAAGTTCACAATATAAGCAAAGCTGATTAATAAAGCAAAATAGAGTAGAGATATCAGTGATAGAATGCTTCCAAAAGTAAATGGGGGTGTAATTCTTATTGGAAGAGAAACAGATTACAGAGTCTAACAAAACCATAGGGAGGGGTAAGAGAGAAAGGAAGAGTGTTTCCATGCACAACAGTAAAGAGGAGATCCGAATGTGGCATTTGAAATTGAAAGAATGTATAACGCAGGATTGTTAGACAGGGATAAGAAGACTTAAACATGGTTTCTAAAAAATTTTATGTGCTTTAGGCCAATAACTGAACTATACTTTAAATTCTGAGCTGCAATTTATGATTTGTATTTCTGGGTTTTCTTCAATATTCCTAAATAGCATTGCCATCCCCCTTCTGCTCCCCTCCTGCCACAGCCAACTCTTCCTCTCATACTCTCTGATAAAATACGACAAAAGACAAATTTACTTACACCCGACTCACCTTCAGGGTTCTGAAAAGCTTTTAACAACTCACATATTCTAATCTTCACTCTTGAAAAAGATGTAAAGGTTTGCCTAATTAGTTGAGTTACGACTGGAGAAGTAGGAACGTTGAACTTGGGCCAAGTCTGTGCAAATGCTCCAGACAGGTACAAAGATATCTGTACACTTTTCCATATTGTTGGTAATGGAAAGATTATTACTTTTTGAGAAATCATGAAAAAATTGCAAGAATTTTTTTTTTAATTTCCCTAGGATGAAAGGTAATATTCTGTAAGCTACTTGAACTCTAATGCTGATATTTTTGCTAATGCAGGCATAATTTTCTTTCCTAACGCAGCTGCCTGAGTTCCTTACTACAGTAATTAAAAGGTGAAATCTGATATTTTTCTGTTGTATAAACCGTCTTTCAGCCTTCTTCCAGAGTTGATAAAAGGGATAGGAAATAAGGGACAAACAAAAAACTCATGTAGAGACAAGTTTGCAGCTTCGATTTTCTTCTTGGTGGAAAAGAGGGAAATGAAGACCCTATCAAACGTAGCTTCTATGAGCTGTGGAATAAAATATCTTCTCTCTTCTTTTAAATCAAACACTTTAGGGAACTTGGATGGCTGAGTGTCTCTTCTTTTCTCAATTACTACTAAGAGACATTTTCCCAATTCGTGTCTTATTCATTCCTTTATACTATATCTGGTTTGTTTTCTTACTTTAATTTTTCATTGACTAGTAATAATTATATATATTTATGGAGTACATTGTAATGTTTTGATATGTATATATATTATAGAATGATTATATTAAACTAGTTAAAGTATCTATCACCTCACACCTATTTTTTTTTTTTGTAGTAACAACATTTAAAATCTACACTTCCTGCGATTTTGAAATATGGAAGCTGTCTACCCCTTAAGAAGTGCACCAACTTCTTTCAGTACTGACCTTCCTGTGTTTGTCCCTGTTCCCTGTCACTCTCTTCCTGACTTATGACCTCATCATGTATAAACTGATGAAGGGGCTCTCTGGTTGCCGTACAACCTAAAAACATCAACCTAATTGCCTTCTTATAACATTTTTGCCAATGTTTTAAATCTAACTATGGACAACAGAGTCTGTGATTGTCATTGCTACAGAAAAGACAGCCTGAGTTTGTCCAAAAGATCTGCTTTTTAGCAGAATGTGGAAATACTTTAGGGCATTCAAGGTATCAGGGGATGGAGCCTTTATCCCAGAGTAAATGGTATATTTATGGAAACAAAAAGAATAATGGGATACTCTTTCATTGACTGGGGCCTTTGGGATGATAAATCTCAAAGTTGCAATTAATGCCCTTCAAGGAGTTGTCCTGGTGTGATGTTCTCAGTACAAAACTTTTCACAGAAATATATTCAGCATATGTTCAGCATGATTCACTGTGATGACAGTGAATTTATCACCAACAAATATGGGGAAAGATGCTGTGAGTTATATTTACAATAAAGGGAATGGGTTTTACTGAGCCATCTGATTTCTTTTTTCAGTTTTCCATGGGGCTAAAGGTCAAATTTACAAGACAACTGGAAAAAAAGGAATTATTTCAGAGCACTCAACAGAAAAACTAGAATACATAAAGACTAAACTGTGTATCTGTTCCTCACTAATAGCGTGCTCTTTGAGACTGACCTATATTATTTATGCCTTCCCAGTTGTCTTTTAAATTCAATTCCCAGATTTTTCCTGCAACAGGTTAAAAATATCTTGAATATTACTCCAATCTTCTATTTTATTTTAATTGACAAACAATAATTCTATATATTGATTAGGTACAATGTGATATTTTGATATATATATGTACAATACAGAATGATTCAGTCCAGCTAACACAGTCATTACCTCACATACTTATTTTTCTTATAGTGAGAACATTTAAAATCTACGAGTTTAAAATCCTCCCTTTCTCCATCCCCTGCCCCCCAGGTAGCTACTCATTCTACTCTCCACCTGTATGAGTTTAACTTTTTTAGATTCCACATATGAGTGAGATCATGTGGTATTTGTCTTTCTGTGTCTGGCTTCTTTCACTTCGTATAATGTCCTGCAGGTTCATGAAATGTTGCTGTAAAGACAGAATTTCCCTTTTTCTTTAAGGCCGAATAGTATTCCATTTTATGTAGATAATGTGGTACATATATATATCACATTATATCCCTTTTATATATTTACCTGTTTATCACTGATGGACATTTAAGTTCCTTCCATATCTCAGTTATTGTGAACAATGCTACAATGAACATGGTAGTGCAAATAACTGTAGTGAATTCTTATGATTTTATGTTGCCTCAGTGTTTATTTTCAACATATGTTGAACTTTCTCATACCAGAAGCAGGGCTTAGTCACCCTCAACACAATTTCGAGTTCTCCTCTCCCACTGTCTCAAGGTGGTCAATCCAGATATTTGGCCTCTTGGTTTCCCCCTCCCTTTGGGACACCTGGATACAACCTGCTTGACTTACCCCACCGATCCCCACACCCCACATGGACTGCGGATTTGCGGCAGTGAACACCTCTCAATACAACATGACTCCCAAGAACTCATGCCTGCTTGCTCTAAACCCACCAATCTGTTACTCCCTGCTTGGGTAATGCTGTGTACCCCAGTAAAGGCTTTGGCTTTCTCGGCTGTCACTCACTCTCTCTTGCTACCCACCCACTGGTTGAGCATACATGTCTCTGAGGGCTGCCCCTTCTCCTATTAGACCTGTGAGGAAAGTTGCCCTCTTCTCTCTGGATCTTTAAGTAATAAAACTATTTCTATTACGTGTTTTGTTTACTTGCATCTCACCTGACTGACACAACTGAAACTAACTTCTTTTGTGGACAAGGCTCTCTTAGAGAGTGGTTATCTTGGTAGGAATGAACTGGACACACTAGTCAGACAAGAGCCACAAGGGTGTCTGCCAGTGAAAACAAGTTTCCAGTGAGGGGAAACCTGGTCATAAATAGGATAATTAGGCATTAGCTCTCCATCAGGATATAGAAGTATTCCATGAAAACAACACTGAAAACATCCACAACTACAACCACCTCCACTGGAGCCCATCAGAGCAGGGCTAGAGTTTCCAGCCACTCTTTAAAGAGAGACATTAAGACCAAATTAAAGGAAAATCTACCAATATATTTTTAACATTCTAATTTCAGTCTCTCTGGCTATGTACCCAGAAATATAGTTGCTGGATCATATGGTAATTCTATCTTTTTTTGAGGAATCTCCATCCTGATTTCAATAATAGCTGTATTAATTTACATTCCTACCATTAGTATATAAGGATTCCCTTCTCCACATCTTTGCCAATACTTATTACCTCTTATTTTACTGATATAGCCATTCTAACAGGTATGAAGTGATATCTCATTGTGGTTTTAATTTGCAGTTCCTTGATGATCAGTGATGTTGAGAAATTTTTTTATATATCTGTTAATCTTTTATGTCATCTTTTCAAAGATATCCATGAATCTTCTGCTCAGTTTTAAATGGGGTTCTTTGCTTTCTTGCTAACAAATTTAAGTTGTTTGCATTTCTTACACATTTTGGATACTAACCATGTATGGTTTGTAAATGTTTTCTCCCAGTCCATGGGTTGTCTCTTCAATCTGTTGTTTACTTTATTATACAGGAGCTTTTTGGTTTGAGGTAATCCCATTTGTCTATTTCTGCTTTGGTTTCCTGTGCTATTGAGATCATCACCAATAAATTATTGCCATGATTAATTTCAAGGACATTTTTTCCTATGCTTTCTTCTAGTAGTTTCACATTTTCAGGTCATGCAATTAAATCTTTAAACTATTTTTAGTGGATTTTTGCATATGGTGTGAAATAAGGTTTCAATTTCATTGTTCTGTATTTGGGTATTTGATTTTCCCAGCATCATTCATTAAAGACACTGCCGTTTCTCCATAATGTGTTTATTCTTGGCATCTTTGGCAAAAATCAATTAACCACAAATGCACAAGTTTATGTCTGTTGTTATGCCAGTACCTTTCTGTTTTGAATACTATAACTTTGTAATATATTTTGAATCAGGTAGTGTGATGTCTCCAGGTTTGTTCTTTTTGCTCAAAAGTGCTTCAGCTACTTTGGGGTTTTTTCATTCCATACGAATTTTTAAATTGCTTTTTCTATTGCTGTGAAACAAAAAAGTCATTGAACTTTTATAGAAATTGCACTGAATATGTGTATCACTTTAGGTAGTATACATATATATTAATAATATTAATTCTTCCAAACTATGAACACAAGATCCATCATATTCTGGGATTTTCTTTGGTAGGAGACTTTTATTACTGATTTAACCTCCTTACTCATTATTAGTCTGTTCAGATTTTCTATTTTTTCGTGATTCACTCTTGTTATGTTTCTAGAAATCTAACATTTCTTCTAGGTTACCCTATTTGTTGGTGTAAAATTGTTGATAGTATTCTTTTATGATCTTTTGTACTTCTGTAGTTTCAATTTTAATATCTCCTCTTTCATTTCTGACTTTATTAGAGTCTTCTTTTTTTTCTTAGTTGGTCTACTAAAGTTTTGTCAATTGTTTTTATCTTTTCAAAAATTCAAGTCTTCATTTTGTGAATGTGTTCTATTGTTTTCTAGTCTCTTATTTATTTCTGCTCTGATCTTTGTTATTTCCTTCCTTCTGCTAACTTTGGGATTAGTTTGCTCTTCTCTTTTTCTAGTTTTTTGAAATGTAACATTAGGCTGTTTGTTTGGGATCTTTCTTCTTTTTTAATGTAGGCATTTATTACTATAAACATTCCTCTTGCTAATACCCTCTTTTGCTACACCCCGTAAGTTGTGGTATATTGTGTTTTCATTTTCATCTGTCTTAAGATATTTTTTAATTTCTATTTTGATTTTTTCTTTAACCCATTGTTTATTTAGGAGCATGTTGTTTAATTTCCACGTGTGTAAATATTTCAAATTTTCTCCTATTATTCATTTCTACTTTCATACCTTTGTGGTCAGAAAAGATACTTGATATGATTTCAATCTTCTTAAAACTATGGAGTCTTATTTTGTTCCCTAATATTTGATCCTGGATAATGTCCCATTTGCACTTGAGAAGAATGAGTATTCTGATGTTGTTGGATGGAATATTCTATGTATGCCTGTTAGGTCCATTTGGTCTAATGCGCATTTCAAGTCCAGTGTTTCCTTATTGATATCTGTCTAGATGATATGTTCATCGTTGAAAGTGAAGTATTGAAAAACTCCTGCTATTATTGTATTGCAGTCTGATTCTTTTCACGTCTACTAATACTTTCTTTATACATTTAGATGATCTGGCATTAGGTGCATATATATTTACAATTGTTATGTCCTTTTGATGAATTCACCCTTTGATCATGTAACGACTTTCTTTGTCTCTTTTTATAGTTTTGGACTTAAAGTTTGTCTAATATAAGCAGAGCTATCCCTGCTGTCTTTTGGTTTCTACTTGCATGAAATATTTTTTTCAATCAATGTGTGTCCTTCAAGTTGAAGTTAGCCTCTCACAAGCAGCCATGTTTGAGTATTGTTTTTCAGTTTTTTTCCAAAGCAAATCATGTTAGTAGGTTGTCAAATATATAATTATTAGAAATATATAAATATTACCTGTAAAAATTAGTATATCACATTAGATAATTCTATAAAATAAGAAAACACAAATCACACATTGCCAACAACCACTGCAGTCCAAGATTATCCCCGTCAATAGTACAAATTACAAACACATTTTTAAAACTAAAGATGTTATTTAGACATTTAAACCAAAGTAACCATGACTAGCCTAAATACATTCATTCATCAAGTACAATAAATTTAGCATTGCTACTTACAGTCACTAATAACACAATTTTAGGTGCAATTTTACCTAAAATTCCATAAATTTTCCAATATAGTTCTGAAAGTAAAGTGTCTTTGTGCATACCATTTCCATTTTTATGTGGGTGCATCATATATCAGACTTAAGGCTATTCACCTCATTATTAAATTGTTCATAGTCATATATAGAAAGTGAACACCAGGCCAAAATTAAATCCCAATGATAACAAAATACATATTTTTTTTTTCGAGACGGAGTCTTGCCCTGTCGCTCAAGCTGGAGTGCAGTGGCACGATCTCGGGCTCACTGCAATCTCCGCCTCCCAGGTTCAAGTAATTATCCTGCCTCAGCCTCCCAAGTAGTTGGGATTACAGGCGTGCACCATTACATCCGGCTGATTTTCGTATTTTTAATAGAGACAGGGTTTCACCATGTTGGCCAGGCTGGTCTCAAACTCCTGACCTTGTTATCAGCCTGCCTTGGCCTTCCAAAGTGCTGGGATTACATGTGTGAGCCACAGTGCCCGGTCAGACAAAATATAAATTTTTTTTAAATTCTTGAACGCATATATGGATTTGTTTAATTGCATGTGTACTACTACTATTCTTTACCAGAGATATCACAGTAAATAATGAGAATTTAATAACTCAGAAAAAGATGAAGGCTTCAACCTTCCTACTTCCTACAATAGTAACAAGCTTTTTTTTTTTTTTTTTAGATGGAGTCTCCCTCTGTTGCCCAGGCTGGAGTGCAGTGGTGCGGTCTTGGCTGACCGCAACCTCCACCTACTAGGTTCAAACGAGTCTCCTGCCTCAACCTCCTGAGTCGCTTAGGATTATAAAACCCTAGAAGAAAATCTAGGCAATACCATTCAGGACATAGGTATGGGCAAAGATTTCATGACTAAAACACCAAAAGCAATGGCAACAAAAGCCAAAATTGGCAAATGGGATCTAATCAAACTAAGGGGGTTCTGCACAGCAAAAGAAACTATCATCAGAGTGAACAGGTAACCTACAGAATGGGATAAAATTTTTGCTATCTACCCATCAAAGTTCTAATATCCAGAATCTACAAGGAATTTAAACAAATTTACAAGAGAAAAACAATCCCATCAAAAAGTGAGCAAAAGATATGAACAGACACTTCTCGAAAGAAGACAGGCGGCCTACAAACATTGAAAAAAGCTCATCACAGGTCATTAGAGAAATGCACATTAAAACCCCAGTGAGATACCATCTCACGCCAGTTAGAATGGCGATTATGAAAAGGTCAGGAAACAACTGTGAGCCAAAATAAACCTTTTTTCTTTGTAAATTACCCAGTCTCAGGTATTCCTTTATAGCAATGCAAATGGATGAGTGCAGAAAGAAAGCATCAGTCTGCATTTCCTAACTTCAAAAACTACAGTCTTTGTAGTTTCCTTTGGAGTGCCTGTGTAAAGACAAAGGTCGTTAAATAGTTTAGTGCTTAGTGTTCTTGTTAAAATATAATGTTATATAATGAAGACGGGCTGATAAATCATTGATGCATTAAATGGCAACATTTCAAAAAAAAATTCAAACTTGAAACCTCAGTATAGAATCTTCCAAGTGAATGAGAACCCCTAACTCTGTTCAGGTCAAGTGTTGCCCCCTCAGAGAAACTGACTGACCATGCTGTCTAAAGTAACAGCCTCAGTTAATTTTGATTCTCTTACGCTGCTTTTTTCTTCATAGCATTTATCACTATCTGACATTGTTCTATATACCCATTTATTTATTATTAGTTTTCTATCTCCTTACTAGTATGTAAGCTTCATTAGAACAGAGACTTTAGGCTGGGCATGGTGGCTCACGCCTGTAATCCCAACACTTGGGAGGCTGAAGCGGGCAGATCACGAGGTCAGGAGATTGAGACCATCCTGACTAACATGGTGAAACCCCACCTCTACTAAAAATACAAAAAATTAGCGGGGCCTGGTGGTGGGCGCCTGTAGTCCCAGCTACTTGGGAGGCTGAGGCAGGAGAATGGCGTGAACCCAGGAGGCGGAGCTTGCAGTGAGCCGAGATCACACCACAGCACTCCAGCCTGGGCAACAGAGTGAAACTCCATCTCAAAAAAAAAAAATCTCCTGTGCATATGACAGTGCCTGACATTTATCACCATTACATAAAGATTTATTGAGTAAATGATTAAACGGTTTGTTTCCAAGTTCATGTTACAGCCAGAGACATAGGCAGGTATTGTGGCTTATCTCTGAATTCCTTGGCACTGACTGGCTAGCATAGAACCTTGCAAACAATGAATAAATAAATTACCCTGATTGATCAGTGTGCCTGGATAGAGAAGGCATGTAGGAATGCTGCACCCCTGGATGTGCCATCAATACACTTATACACCATGGAATACTATGCAGCCATAAAAAAGAATGAGTTCATGTCCTTTGCAGGGACATGGATAAAGCTGGATGCCATCATCCTCAGCAAACTAACACAGGAACAGAAAACCAAACACCATATGTTCTCACTCATAAGTGGGAGTTGAACAATGAGAACACACAGACACAGGGAGGGGAACATTATACACCAGGGCCTGTCAGGGGGTGGGGGGCAAGGGGAAGGAGAGCATCAGGACAAATACCTAATGCATGCAGGGCTTAAAGATGATGGGTTGATAGGTGCAGCAAACCACTATGGCACATGTATACCTATGTAACAAACCTGCATGTTCTGCACAGGTATCCCAGAACTTAAAGTAAAATAAAAATAATAATAATTTATAAAATACACTTAAAATTTATTTTTTTAAACAAGATTGTTCTCTTGAGGTTAACTTATTACTACTTTGAGTTGCCAGGAGTGATTGCACATTTCTTGGGAATCCCTAAGTCACCAAGAATAAAGACCACTTGTAATAGCTAAGGCATATTCAACAATAAAATTCTAGAGATTCGGGATATTTGATATTTACGTATAATATTTCACTTTTGAGCTTTTATTCATTTAATAAATGTTTTCTTTATCATCTTGTATGCTCACAAACAGCTTTAAGTGTCCATTCAAATCATTTCATTGGGAAAAAAAAGTCAGGAAACAACAGATGTTGGCGATGCTCTGGAGAAATAGGAACGCTTTTACACTGTTGGTGGAAATGTAAATTAGTTCAGCCATTGTGGAAGACAGTGTGGCGATTTCTCAAGAATCTAGAGCCAGAAATACTATTTGACCCAGCAATGCCATTACTGGGTATGTACCCAAAGGATTATAAATCATTCTACTATAAAGACACATGCACACGTATGTTTATTGCAGTACCATTCACAATAGCAAAGACTTGGAACCAATCTAATGCCCATCGATGATAGACTGGATAAAGAAAATGTGGCACATGTACACCATGGAATACTATGCAGCCATAGGAAAGAATGAGTTCATGTCCTTTGCAGGGACATGGATGAAGCTGGAAACCATCATTCTCAGCAAACTAACACAGGAACAGAAAACCAAACATTGCATGTTCTGACTCATAAGTGGGAGTTGAAAATAAGAACACATGGACACAGGAAGGGGAATATCACACACTGGGGCCTGTTGAGGGGTGGGGGCACAGGGAGAAGAACATTAGTACAAATACCTAATGCATGGGGGCTTCAAACCTAGATGACCAGTTGATAGGTGCAGCAAACCACCATGGCACGTATATACACCTATGTAACAAACCTGCACGTTCTGCACATGTATCCCAGAACTTAAAGTAAAATTTTTTTAAAAAAGTAAAACCCGAGGTGGGTGGATCACGAGGTCAGGAGATCGAGACCATCCTAGCTAGCACGGTGAAACCCTGTCTCTACTAAAAATACAAAAATTTAGCCGGGCGTGTGGTGGGCGTCTGTAATCCCAGCTGCTCAGGAGGCTGAGGCGGGAGAATGGCGTGAACCCAGGAAGGGGAGCTTGCAGTGAGCGGTGATTGCACCACTGCACTCCGGCCTGGGCAACAGAGCGAGACTCTGTCTCAAAAAAAAGTAAAACCACAAAAAAATGAAATAAAATAACTTTACTATTATAATCCAAGCACAACAAGTTGTATTTAAAAACCAATTAAGAATGTGTATTACATATAGAAAGTATGTATATATGCATATTAAACGTATATAAATTATTAACTATAACAGATGTCATATAGTTACAAAAATCACTGGCTAAGAAAATGCTCTAATTTAGAAAATGGTCATATTTTACATAGTTGATTTTATAATTCATAGAAATACATCATGATACACAAAAAGAAAAAACGAGGAAAAATAAATACATTAAAATACAAGCACATAAGTTTCCTGAAGATTATATCTAGGCTGATGCTCAATTCAATTACACCTTCTTTATTTTAATAAAATCTTAGGATGAGAACATATTAAGTCACATATTAAGTCAGAACTTGCACAAATCAGCTTTTTTTTTTTTTTTTTTTTTTTTTTTTTTTTGAGACAAAGTTTCACTCTTGTTGCCCAGGCTGAAGTGCAATGGCCGATCTTGTCTCACTGCAGCCTCTCCCTCCCAGGTTCAAGCGATTCTCCCATCCCGCCTCAGCCTCCCTAGTAGCTGGGGTTGCAAGTGCCTGCTACCACGCCCAGCTAATTTTTTGTATTTTTAGTAGAGATTGGGTTTCACCATGTTAGCCAGACTGGTCTTGAACTCCTGACCTCAGGTGATCTGCCCACCTCAGCCTCCCAAAGTGCTGGGATTACAGGCGTGAGCCACGGCCCCAGCCCTCAGCTTCTTCTTTCAAAAACAATTCCCCCATTGCAGTTTCATGTAATTTCTATGTGTTCTGACCCAGTGAATTAATGCTAACCTTAAATTTCAATGTGTATATTAATACGTTAAGTGACTTTGTATGACATAATTTTTAACCTACAGATCTCTGGTAGGTTTAGTTTATAAATACTCATTACAAAAATCAGTGAAAACTAGATATATTATTTTTCCCTATACACCATCATAGGGCTCCCTATTTGACTTTGCAACTATTTAAAAGGAATTTGGGGTTATAAGTTCATTAAAACTTGTGCTCTCCTAATTAAACAACTTTAAATTTATTTTTCATTGTTTATTTTTTATTACTCTAATCTTCGCCCTGGTTTTAGAATTTGTGAACCACATATGTGGTAGTATCACGCAACCAGTCCAGTTAGGAATAGAATTGACTTATTGACTCTCTGGACATAATGACCAATTAAACTTGAGGGACTCTAGAATCCCTAGGGCTAAAATGAGGACACAGAATTGTGTGAATGGTACTCCCTTAATAAATATTGGTTGGCTTTATTTAAAGGCATAACTTTCTTTCCATGACACTTCCAATGTTGTTGATGTCTATAAAGTCAACTTCTCATTGTAGAAATCCATCAGGAACCTGGTGAGGAGAACCCCTGTCAGTCAAAAATGCCCCAATGACTGAAGACACACTATCTATAACACTTTTTCCCCTCCTCATAAGTATTTTTCTCACATGTTCTTGATGCAGTCCAGGTTTCATGCTAACTTAATTCTTGGTCAGTGGGCAAAAGGTAGTTGACTTAGAATGTCACAAGGATGGAAAATTCAAAAAGTTAGCTGCATTTATTAATCTGTCTTTGAACCAGACTTCCTTTGAAACACAACACAAAGAAAGGCGTGAATATCTCTTGGACATTTAGAAAAAAGGTGAGTGGCATCTACTACGGTGAATGATATTATCATGAGTGGGAAGGACCTCTCAAGAACATCTCATCTACATCCCTGCCTCTGAGTTACATCATGTTAAATAATCAGAATGCCCAATTTGTTTCCTGGGAAACTTGAAATCAATATCAAGTATTTTCAATGATTCCAAAAATCCTTCGTATCTTTTCAGCCTTTTGAATGAAGTTTTGCTCATTATATCTCCGTACATGAAAAGAGTCAGTGGGATTTAAGATTTCTTTTGAATCGTGTAGAAAATAAAAATAGGAAAAAAGTTAACATGACAGTGGAATCAACATGTTCTTGTCAAGAGGTAAGTTCATTTTCTGATAATGTAAAAGAGAAATTGGTGCCATATAAAATATGAAGAAAATAAGAGAAATTAATAGTGCCATATAAAATGTGAAGAGAAGAGGATGTGAAAAAATAGGAGTAGAAAATAACAGCTACTGAACAGGGTCCTCTTTTATTCCATGCCCTTTAGATAACCAGATATCACCTACTATATTGATTTAACTTCCATTTACTGGAAAACTATGTACTCAGTATATCATGCTAGGAACAAAGAAAAAGTGATATATACGTTCAATCATTTGATATTATAATATTATGAAATTATAACAATCACTTGAACCACCAATAGTAAGTTACTTGTATGTTTTCTCATGTACAAGACAAGCTGAGATAATGATACAGTATTACTACTAATGACTTATTAGTGATTAATAGTAATGATACTACTATTGATATCAAGCTCACATTCATTAAATGCTTAGTATATTTGGGGCAGGGTCCTGAGTTCAGATGTGTATACATCGTCTCACTTGAGCTTCATAATACTCTCTTTTTATCAATTCAGAGATTGTTTTTTAAAGTAGCAGAAGGATGCTCATCCATTTGCCCAGGATCACACAATCCAGTAATAAAAAACTGGCAGATTCTAGCTCCAGAGGCACTGTACCTAACAGCTAACTTTTAACAGTGATTTTTTTTAAGGCTACTAAATAGAAAGATAATGTGATGCTTTCTTCTTGTTTTTATTTGTTTCTTCAATAATGAAAAGTTATCATCTTTTATATTTTCACCAGCATTTTATGTTGTTTTCTTCCCCAAACTGCTTAGTTATGTCCATTGCTCATTTTTTTTCTATTGGACTTTTGATCTTTTTCTTCTTATTATGTAATGATTCTTTATATTTTAAAATAATAACCATTTTTTCCATAAACTGTATATTTTTCTGTCTTGCCATTTATGTTTTATCTTTCTGTGTAGTCTTTTTCTCACATAAAAAAGTTTATTAATGAGTAAAAATTATATATATTTATAGTGTACAACATGATGTTTTGATATATGTGTACATTATAAAGTGGCTAAATCAAGTTATTTAACGTATGTATTACCTTACATAGTTATCATTTTGTAAATTTACTTCAACATTCAAAAAAGCCTAATGTCATATTCTCTTTTATTTTTCAACCAAAGGTGTACTACTGTTATTTGTTAAGAAATAATGTGTATCTATAGCTAAAAAAAACATATATAGTGGAATAAGTTAAAAATATTAAAGTCATCTCTGTTCATTTTCATTTAGACATTCCGTTATCAAATTATATTTTATACATCATTGTTTTTACTCTGGAAAAGCTGTCTCATTCTGTGGTAAGTTGTGTCAGTGCTTACTTTCTCTTCACTCTTCAGTCTATCTATTTTTATGCTTGCAAATTCAAATGGTGTAAATCATCTCAATGACATTTCATTTAAACATACAAAGTAGACTGAAGAAATTAAGTGCACTTAGGTTATATAACTAAATAACTGATGACTTTTACAGACTGAAGAAGATCAACTTGAATATATGACTTTTGGTTTGTGGCTGTTTTAATTTATGACCACTCTTGTGCTGTATGCAGTCATTCTTTTTGTACTATCTGTGTATTTAGGGGGAAATATGGTATAAAAGAAAGAATGGTCTTTAAATCTTAGGTGTTAGTCTTGACCTCGCCATTAATGAGTGTGCAAATTATTTATTCTTGCTGAATCACAGGAATAATAAAATGTAAACCATGACTGTGAGGGGTTGCAGTTTCTGGCACATTTTAAGTAAAGCAACATTTATGTTATCAGTTTTATTATTTTAATTAAGGTATTTGCAGATGGGGAGATGACACCTATGGTCATTACTGTATATCACAAGTAACCATAATTTTATTACTAATACCCATGGTAGTTCTTTATGGAAATGGACCTACATGCATGGCATTTACGAGAAAGACACAACTCAAAAAAATCACATCGAGATGTTACTGAAAGAAGCAAAATTTCTTTAGATCAATTGCAGATTTATATTCAACACTTAAAACCTCTATATTAGCATTTTCAGTCCAAATTTAAAATAATTGGAGTAAAAGTAGTATTTCTTTCTAAACTATTTATTAAGATAGGTTAGGAAGTAAGAAGAAGAGAGAACATAAAATGCATTGAGAACTCACAATTTTCCATGTGTTGTGCATATGTTATATACTTTGTTATTTAAATGTAATGATTTCCTTTGAAATAATTTAAACACTACTGAAAACACAGAAACTACTTTTAAGCTTAAACGTAATCATATTATATTTCACACGGGCTTTATTCAATTGACTGTAAATTGTATTTGATGATGAGCTATTCATTAAATTTAATTCCGTTCCAATAAGAGTATTCAATAAACATACATTGATTGCTTTCCTATCTTACATTTTTTTAGGAGTGCGAAATAAGTGAGTCATCATGAATTGGGCAAATGAGAGCTCCCCAAAAGAGTTTATACTACTTGGCTTCTCAGATAGGGCTTGGCTACAAATGCCCCTTTTTGTGGTCCTGATAATATCATACACGACCACCATATTTGGCAATGTGTCCATCATGATGGTGTGCATTCTGGATCCCAAACTTCATACGCCCATGTATTTCTTTCTCACTAATCTCTCCATCTTAGATCTCTGCTATACCACAACTACAGTCCCTCATATGTTGGTAAATATTGGTTACAACAAAAAGACCATCAGCTATGCTGGCTGTGTGGCCCAACTCATCATCTTCCTGGCCCTGGGTGCTACTGAGTGTCTCCTTCTGGCTGTTATGTCCTTTGACAGATATGTGGCTGTTTGCAGACCCCTCCACTATGTAGTCATCATGAATTATTGGTTCTGCTTAAGGATGGCAGCCTTCTCATGGTTCACTGGTTTCAGCAACTCAGTGCTGCAGTCTTCCTTGACTCTTAACATGCCACACTGTGGTCACCAGGAAGTGGACCACTTTTTCTGTGAGGTGCCTGCACTTCTCAAGTTGTCATGTGCTGACACAAAGCCTATTGAGGCTGAGCTCTTCTTCTTTAGCGTACTAATTCTTCTAATTCCAGTGACATTGATCCTCATCTCCTATGGCTTCATAGCTCAAGCAGTATTAAAAATCAGGTCAGCAGAAGGACGGCGAAAAGCATTTGGGACATGTGGATCCCACATGATTGTGGTGTCTCTCTTTTATGGAACAGCCATTTATATGTATCTACAACCTCCTTCATCCACCTCTAAGGACTGGGGAAAGATGGTTTCCCTCTTCTATGGAATCATCACACCCATGTTGAACCCCCTCATCTACAGCCTTAGAAATAAAGATATGAAGGAGGCCTTCAAAAGGTTGATGCCAAGAATCTTTTTCTGTAAGAAATAAGAAGTACTCCATTGTGATGAGAATCTTCTTAGTCTTTCCTTATCTTCAAGGATGGTAATGACCTTTGAACTCATTTTCCAGGCTCTGGTGATTTCACTGAATTCTATCAACAGTTAGAAAATCCTTCCTCTGTTGGCCGGGCGTGGTGGTTCACGCCTGTAATCCCAGTACTTGGTGGGGGCCAAGGTGGGCAGATCACCTGAGGTCAGGAGTTCAAGACCAGCCTGGCCAACATGGCAAAACCCTGTCTCTACTAAAAATACAAAATTTAGCAAGTCATGGTCGTGCGTGCCTGTAATCCCAGATACTTGGGAGACTGGGGCAAGAGAATCACTTGAACCCAGGAGTCAGAAGTTGCAGTGAGCCCAGATCGCACCACTGCACTCCAGCCTGGGCGACAGAGTGGGAATCTGTCTCAGGAAAAGAAAAATAAAAGAAAGAAAGGAAAAGTCTCCTTCTGTTTAGGAAGCAATGCTGAACCCATATGACATGTCTTCAAAGTTAGAAACTCCTTTCTTTTCAGAAGTTCCTCCAATGTACTCTGTTCCTTGAGACAAGTCATGCCAATTTCCTATCAACTTCAGAGTAGTCAGGAGACTTTGATGGATTGCCTTCCCTCTTGTATACTATTATTCTACAACCATCCTGTCTACGCCTTTAGTTAGGGATTTTAATATCTTTATAACTAAATTACCAGTTATTCCAAGCCAAAAATTATTCCATCAGAATCAAAGTCTTCAAACACTTTGAACTCTCTCATGTCTTGATAAAATTCATCATATGCACCTTTTCAGAACTGTTTTAGGTGTGTAATTTGGCTTCAATCTAGCTGGGTTTGTTTTTGTTTTGTTTGAGAATGAATTTCCCTCTTGTTGCCCAGGCTGGAGTGCAATGGCACGATCTCGGCTCACTGCAACCTCCACCTCCTGGGTTCAAGCAATTCTCCTGCTTCAGCATTCCGAGTAGCTGGGATTACAGATGCTCGCCACCACACCCAGCTAATTTTTTGTATTTTTAGTAGAAACGGGGTTTCATCGTGTTGGCCAGGCTGGCCTCGAACTCCTGACCTCAGGTGATCCACCCATCTCGGCCTTCCAAATTGCTGGGATTACAGGCATGAGCCACTGCACCCAACCAATCTAGCTGGTTTTAAACCTGCTAAGTGTGTGCATCTCAATCTGGAAACCTTAAATGTCAGTTGAGTTTTATTTCAAATTCTATTTTCAATTCATCTGTTTATTCCTCTGGATAGCATTTCTCCTTTCTTCCCCTTTTGTTAAATTCCTTATTTGTCCCAAGTTCTACCTCAGGTATGTGGAATCTTTTCTAAATTGTAGAGCTAATTAAAGAAATGTTAATGGGAATCATTTTTTCTCATATTGAACTGAATTAGCTTACTCTGTATTTGTGGTAGTCATTCAATAAACGTTTATTGTTCACAAGACAGCAGTAGTCCAGAGAAGAAATATCACAGTTCCTCTGCTGAAGAAATGTGCTAGCTCCAGAAGGCAATGATCCTTAAACTGAGACATTTGAATGATTGTTTACCGTTAGTAATATAAGGACACAGATGAGGCAACA
Source organism: Rhinopithecus roxellana (assembly GCF_007565055.1). Taxonomy (NCBI): domain Eukaryota; kingdom Metazoa; phylum Chordata; class Mammalia; order Primates; family Cercopithecidae; genus Rhinopithecus; species Rhinopithecus roxellana. The sequence goes on along the minus strand of NC_044552.1, from coordinate 22,280,517 downwards.
TTTTGGGCAACAGAGAAAGATTTACAAAACAAAGCATTTCATCATTACAAGTAATTTAGTACAGTTAAGCAATACAAAAACATGCAAGATGAGGCTGGTGATGTAATATAATTATATATTATATATAGTTCTATATCACATATAATTATGTAATATAATTATATATTAGATATATTTATGATAATATAATTATATATTATATACTTATAATTATGATACTATTATATATTAGATAACTATAATATAATTATACTATAATTATATATAATTATAATTATAGTATAATTATATATAATTATATAATTATATATAAAATATAATATAATTATATGATTTTATATATATAATATATAATTGTATAATTTATATATAATATAATTATATATTTTATATTATAGAATTATAATTATGATTATATGATTATATATTATATAATTATAATATAATTATGATTATATAATTATATGTTGTATAATTATACTATAATTATATCTAATATATAATATAATAATATTTAAATGACATTTCAAATAAGTGGAAAAAGAAGAGACTGAAGAAACATCTGTTGAGTTTTATTTCAAACTTTATTTCAATTCATTTCTTTATTACCCTGGATAGCATTTCTCCATTTTCCCTTTTGTCAAATTCCGTATTTGTCCCAGCTTCTACCTCAGGCATGTGGAATGTCCTCTTAATTATAGAGCTAATTATAGAAATGTTAATGGGAATCATTTTTCCTATATCGATCATATCTTGATAAAACACAAAAAAAGAAAGAACACAAACGGACCCACCTTTTACTTGGACCTCTGTTATTACCCAAGCTACCTTTATGCACTTCTCCCAACTCCCTACCAATGGAGTTTGGGTTTTTCTCATGTGCATTATATCAGAAAATACTCCCATGTTTTCTGGTATTTAAAACATAATTGAAATAGCTGTAAATTTAATTTCACCATGGAAGTATATTAAAATCCCTTTAACCACTTTTCTATTGTTGAACATTTACACTCCTTGTTTTGATTATTGTAACTACTACTGCCAATAATTCAATATGAATCTGTATCTAAATGTCAGTTTATATTCTTGCCTAATGTTTTCCAATTGCTTACTATACATACAGATTTTGCTATTTGCCAGGTATTCGCTGGTGAGTAAGACAGACACAATTCCTCCCCTCACAACCTTTATAGTCTAGTGGGAGAAAGAAAACAAATAATAATACTAAACATGTAATTACAAGTTGTACTAAGTACTATAAAGTAAAAATGACAAGGTTTCATGAATAAAATGGATGAGTGATTAGTTTAAACCAGGAAAGGGTAAAGGAAAGCTCTTCTAGAAAGTGTCATTTAGGCTCAGATCTATAAGTGAAGTAGTAAATTCTTCAGAGTAGATGAAACAGCATGTGCTAAGGCCTTAATCTGGCAGGAAGTGTCTTAACCACAAGGGTTCTTTTTATTGTCATCTTTTTATTTAATGTAGTTTACTATATTTTACATTTATAACATATTTTAATATAATTTTTAAAGTCACAAGTATAATACAGAACTTTAAATACCCTTTTCCAGAGTCACCATTCATTACATTTGTCTTACTTTTATACATATATAATATATAAATATAGTTTTCATATCTATGAAATTTTTTCCAAACTTTTTATTGCGACATACACTTTAGTGTGTAGTTGCTAAGGACATTAACTTATATACATAGCCAGTACAATCATCAAAAATGGAACATTTTACAGTCATATAACTATTATGTAATCAATAGTTCATATTCAGATTTTGTTAATTACCTCCAAAATGTTCTTTATATTTTCTCCCATTCAGGAACCAATCATGATGCAACATTTCAGAAAAGTGTATAAGGATAATTTGTCTTAAAATCGATGCTGTTCAGTTTAGTCACTTGACTAACATGGTGTCCCCGAGATCTCATTATGCTTTTTCCTTAGAAATTAATAAGTAATTTGTGGGAGACAGCGTAATTATGTAAATATCTTAAACTTTTACCCACCAATTTTAACATCTATTAATAATTCTCCAAACCTAGTATGCCGTATTTATTAGTTGATGTACCATAAGAGTTTTCCCTTTTCCCCCTTTATTTATTCACTTTTTAATATTTTTTATCAGTATGTACTCATAAATTTCTATTTTATATCACTATTTTACCTTTTTTTATTATCATAGTTTAAGTTCTGGGGTACATGTGCGGGACATGAAGGTTTGTTACGTAGGCATACATGTGCCATGGTGGTTTGCTGCACCCATTGACCCGTCACCTACATTAGGTATTTCTCCTAACGCTATCCCTCCCCCAGCCCCCCATTCCCGACAGGCCCCAGTTGTGATGTTCCTCTCCCTGTTCCATGTGTTCTCATTCTTTAAGTCCCACTTATGAGTGAGAACATGCAGTGTTTGGTTTTCTGTTCTTGTGTTAGTTTGCTGAAAATGGTGGTTTCCAGCTTGAGGCTTGCTCTGTCGCTAGACTGGAGTGCAGTGGGAGATCTCAGCTCACTGCAGCTTCTGCCTCCTGGGTTCAAGCGATTATCCTGCCTCAGCCTCCTGAGTAGCTGGGATTACAGGTGCCTGCCACCATGCCCAGCTAATTTTTGTATTTTTAGTAGAGACCGAGTTTCACCATGTTGGCCAGGTTGGTCTCAAACTCCTAACCTCAGGTGATCCACCCGCCTCGGCCTCCCAAAGTGCTGGGATTACAGGTGTGAGACACTGCGCCCAGCCCACTATTTTACTTTATTTTGGTACTCAAATTGTCCCAGATGTGACCAATGTAAGCCCTTCAAGCTGTGCTAGTGTTTCTAATTCACAGGTTATGGAGACATATTTTTTAATTCTACATTCATGCTTTGCTCAGTATAGATAGAATATTTTCTTATATTTCAGAGTTACTTATTCTCCGTGGAGCCCTAATTTCAGACTTCCCCAAAGCAGATGAAGTTCCTTAGGTCTTTGCCTAAGAGATCATAGTAATTTTTTAATTTCAGTTTTCTCCACCTCCCTGTATTCTTATTCAATACGACATTTTTTGTGTGGTAGGGTGGTGTATTAGGTAGAATTAGGTCTAACCATAACTGATGGAAAACCTAAAGTAACAGTGCCTTTAACAAAACAGAAATTTATCTTTCTCTCTCACTTAAAATCAATCCAGAGGCAAAGATCCATGGCTGCCAAGTTGATTCTGCTGCATATGACTCTCTGGAATCCAGGCATTTGATGGCTCATGAGATAGTGATTCTTATTGTATTGTCCAAGCCAACAACTTTGCTGCAAAGAGGAAGAGACCAAAAAGGAATGGCAAAGTTAACATGCCAACAATTGCTAAAGGAAGGTTTCAGAATGCTGCCCCATTATACGCTTCCATGTATGTCCCATTGGCCAAACCTTAGGCGCTTGCTCAAGCCTGGCTTCATGGAAGGCTAGAAAGTCATCTTTTTTTCTGAACCACCACATACCTAGATAAAATTTCTATCGATGCTTAGAAGGAAAGACAGTTATAGTGGAACATCTGATAGTCTCATCCACAGCCCACCCCTTTAGCTTCATAAGGATTCCTACACATTCTCATTCATATATATATGACATTCATATATATATGACATTCATATATATATATGAACTCATTCATATATATATAAAAACAAACATATATACATATATGTGTGTGTATATATGTGTGTGTGTATGTATATATATATACATACACACATATGAATGACACAAAAGAGACAGGCCCAAAAGACACAGCCCTGAAGCCTCATCAAGTTATAGAACAGAGGGTCGCTGAGTGACACATACTCCTGTCTCAGTTCTGGGTATACATGCTCCAGTTATCTGGTGAACTGTAAACTAAAAAGCAAACAATTCTACCACATACAGCATACAGTGGCAGAGAGGAAACTGGTTAGTTGCAAAAAAAAAAAAAAAAAAAAAATTCGAAAATAGAAAAGGCAGATATCATGCTCTACATCAATTATAATGTAGTGATGGATGAGATAACAAAGATTTCCTTTTCCAACAATAGAGTGTGTCTCTCCACTATCCCACAGAGAAGGCACAGAATATTTGGTTGATAATAATACAATGTATCAGGGTTTAAAATTCTGATTGCTAAATATTTGTTTTTAATTTCACAACCATTTACAAAACATACCCATTCCCTTCCCAACAGTGACCACTCAAAAGTGGTCCTGAGGAGCAGTATTAGAGCTCAAGATGGTTACTTCACACTCCAGCATTGTTTAATATATGCACCAATTATCTAATGTAAAATAATGAATAATAATGTAAATACCCCTCTCCATTGATTGCTTTTCATTTTTAGTTGTGCTTCTCTATTTCCATTTGATTCATTAACTGGATTAACTGTGTAGTAAGAATTTATTATTCGCTTTTCATTTCCACACCAGGTATGATGACACAGGAAACTAACACAATCAAAAAGGATAATGTTTTAAAATTAAAGCTATAACAGGTAAATATATATACCACATCCCTACATAAAACTGAGGGTTACAGAGAATAAGTCAAATGTATTCATTAGCTTCAATAATGAATTTGGTGGTAGTGGATTTAGACAGAAAAGAAATAAAAACAAAGGGTATATTATATATCAAATCATCACACTGTACACCTTGAATATATACAATCTTTATTGTCAATTAAATATTGTTTTAAAAAATAAAGGACCAGAAGCCAAATATAGTTATAGAATGCAGCAAATGATGAAAACAAAGTGGGAACGAAGAACAAGCCTGAGGTGATCGGTGTAAGCTTGGCTAGAAGGATTCCAGATTGTTAGATCTGCTGCTAATTGGGACGTATGGGTGAAAAAAGCAATTACTTTAAAAACAAGCCCATGGCCAAAAGTTTTCTGGACCCATATTTTCAAAGTTCTAGATTCCATGATTTTTAATCATGTTAAATAACATTAATGTATGTTAATATCTTCTTGACACAATGTTTTTATGGTTTAAATAAAATGAGGAACTTTAGTCAATGGTAGGTAAAAAGTCCATACCGTGTTGGGCTATTGTGGAAGAAATTACTGAAGACTTCTTTTGTCTATATGTAGAACTAGGATTATGATGGCTCTATTGTAGCAGAAATCTAAAGAAATAATATCTTGAGAAAACTATAAATAAAAGAACATTGGATCTTGGCACCCAAAATAATAATCTTAATTTCCTCCTTGTGATCCAAGGAAATTTATAAAATTGTTGAGGCAGATTCAGTTTCCTTGGAGTCTCTTAGTCCTGAGTCCATTTTAAATAACAGGTGCCAAAATTTATCATTTCATTTTACTACGGCAAGGAAGTTAGAGGGAAGCATACCCACTAAGGAATTACTATAATGACCCTTACCAAGAAATTTCAACTGTATTATCTGTATGGGGAACAAAGTTTCACAGCTTTATACAGTGAGTGACAACCCTATAAAGTACTTTTTTTTTAAGTACCTTTAGAACAAGGTCGTGTCCTTTGCAGAGACATGGATGGAGCTGGAAGCCATTATACAGGAACAGAAAACCAAGCACCGCATGTTTTCACTCAGGCAGTGATGAGCTGAGCAATGAGAAAACATTGACACAGGGAGGAAAACAACACACAATGGGGCCCGCCCGGGGGTGGAGAGGGGGCAGAACATCAGGAAAAATAGCTAACTCATGCTGGACTTAATACATAGGTGATGGGTTAATAGGTGCAGCAAACCACCATGGCACACGTTTAACCTATGTAACAAACCCGCACATCCTGCACGTGTATCCCAGAACTTAAATACAATAAATTTTTTAGAAGTACCTTCCTTACCTCTAAAGAGTAAGTAGGTTTTCATATCTGAAAATATTTGGGGTGTGCTCTGAGGGAGGACCCAGGCCACCCACTGTTGCAGGAGGAGCCCTTCAGGACATAGTAAGCATGAATAATGTCTTTCATCTTTGAGTGGATCTACAATGGCTTCAGCAGTGTTCTCCAGTTCCTGGACTCTACAAGAAATCTGGAAAACTTGTATTCTTGGGTTTGGACAACGCAGGCAAAACCACTCTTCTTCGCATGCTCAAAGATGACAGATTGGGTCAACATGTTCCAACACTACATCTGACATCAGAAAAGCTAATAATTGTTGCAATGACTTTTACAACTTTTGATCTTGGTGGACACAAGCAACCATGTCAGGTTTGAAAAAATTATCTCCCAGGAATTAATGGGATTGTTTTTCTGGTGAAATCTGCAGATCATTCTGGCCTCATGGAATCCAAAGTTGAGCTTAATGTTTTAATGACTGATGAAATAATATCCAATGTGCCAATCCTCATCTTGGGTAACAAAATAGACAGAACAATGCAATCAGTGAAGAAAAACTCTTCGAGATATTTGGGCTTTCTGGATAGACCACAGGAAAGAGGAACGTGGCCATTTAGGAGCTGAACACTCACCCCATGGAAGTGTTCATGTGCAGTGTGCTCAAGAGGCAAGGCTAGGGCGAGGGGTTCTGCTGGCTCTCCCAATATATTGGCTGATATTTGGACAGTGAAAATAAGAGTTTATCTTCTCTGGACTGATCCTATTCACAGCTTCTTCATGGACTTTTCTAATAGAACGAGGAAAGGTCTCCAATCATGTCTGGCGTTGAGAAGCCAAGAGTCTCTGTCAACTCTCTCATCACCCAGTGGTGAAATGTTCTCTTCTCCACACTGTTGGGGAGGTAATGCTGCCCCACATGCTGGTGCAGGTCAGTATCCTGGGGCTTGGAAGCTGGCAGGGTTTTCTGAGTGAAGCTGTGCACCATCATGGGGCACCTGAAAAGAAAAACACATCTCATCACTCTGGTTGATTTCAAAAGAAAATGATTCTATTTTTAAAGAAAGTGTTTTAATATAATTGATACCCCTTCTAACTTTCTGAGTCCAAAATTTACTTAGTCCAGAGTTTTCTATTCTTTTTTTAACTAATGAATGACATTTAGATACTTCATAAAATTATGAGCAGATACACACATTGGAGGCCAGAGCTCATTTGGGTGAACTCACTCCTGCTGAGTTAGCAGGTTGGTGAGAGAAGCTCCCCTGAGCTCACCTGTCTCTCTAACTGTCTTGGAGAAGGTGGTATTACCTTCTGAACAGAGAACTAGAAAAGGGGCAGAACCTGGCCTTGTAGTTGTGGCAGGTTTCCACTGTGGTAAGCTAGGGTCATTCCTCGTCAAGGAATGTGTAGCAGACTGTTCAATGTTGAGCAGATGATTAATAGTATTAGTTATTGTTATTATTCTTATTTATAAAGTTACAGACTTCAGCCAGTATTTGCTTTTATACTTTGGTGAAATTTCATTTCCCTCTATAGCACCTTCCTTTTTCATTTTCAGTTATAAAAAGTGACTTTCACCTCACAAAAGAGTTGAGAACATCTCTCATGTTGTCACATACTGCAGGTGTGTCAGTTACTTTTGCACAGATTCTAGCAGAAAACTTTTCTGAATAGGAAGACAGGACAAAGTTAACAGCTTAAGGGCTCTTAATTCTGTGAGTTGAGGACTTAAATGTATTGCAGCACTTGTTTGAATGCAGGAAAAATTTACTCAGTAGGCTTTAAAATTTCCATTTGGAGAATTTGGTCTCCATTGGATTTTTCCTGAGCTCTTTGTCTCACATCTTATCTCCTTAGATATCTATGTTGCTGGTGTTTAAAGTAAAGGTTAACCTCTGTAGCTTTTCCAGGTGTGTTTGTGTGGAGTTTTTTATATATGAAATTGCCTTTCTCCATTACAGAAATAAGCTGGGGGAAACACTTAACTCAAAAACTTTCTATAGAGCTGTTCCTTTGGAGGCAGCATCACTTATTGGCAGTAAAGACTCAATATAAAAGCAACAGCATCCCTACCACGGTGATGAGGACTGATTTTATAGCATTCCATTTTCTTAGTGCCACATGTGAAATTGGATTTTTACTATCTTAACCTAAATTCTACCCTAGTAGGAAAAGATCAAAAGATAGGATCTCCTAGGAAAAGACAGGAGATAGGAGATGAAAAGTTGGGAGGATATCTTTATTCTAATGTGAGGGTAGGGAAAATGTGGATAACATATTACTGGGGTGAGAGGGTATAGTTATGTAGTTGGAGTTCTCGGTCTTCCGTACTGACTTGTTGGAAAAGCATACTTTTTCACTGTCAGGTACCGAATGCAGAGGCTCAATAAAGTATATTTCTGGGAAGTGCATTTTTTTCATTTATTAGCAAGCATAGCTAGATTAAGACAAAATTGTTTGGAAGGAGGTTAAAGCCTTAAGTGAACAAATGTAGCTAACAGTGAATGAACTAGATAGTTAACTTGCATATTTTTTTAAAATTTCCTTTGGTTAAATGTTCCCCATACATCGCTATTCAGAGACATGAGAAGTACGATTGCTTCCATGTTGGTTTTCCTATTTTTAGTTTTGGATTTTTTCCCCCTTTGTCCCCAGTCGCTTTGTTGCAAGCTAGAAAACTGTGGGTTCTACGTAGGGCAGCTCTTTGTGAAAGTGGTTTATTCCACTGGAGAAAGGGGATTGAAAATCAGTTAGAACCAATGTATTTCTTGCCCCATGGAACACTCTTCCTGTAATAAGACAGCTGAAAGAAGCTGCTGTGAGGAGCTCATCTCCAAACACAGGATCAGCGCCCTGTACAGGAATTCTCATGAATTAAGATGTTTCATTCTGTTTTATTAGAGCGCATATATGTCCTATTTCAGAAAAAGTAAAACAGTCATTTACAAAAGAAAATAAATCTGTATCCTAAGCATTTTAATAAAAAGTTAAAGCATAAATAAATAAATAAACAATAAAAAGATTTGGGATCCTTTCAATCAAATAAATAAATAACTATTAAAGACCTATGATATGACATAAGGCCACTGAATACAGAAAGAACATTCAATCTTTATCCCCAATTAACATTGAATTTTGATAGAAGAAAAAGATTAATGTTCATTTGGTAAGAAAAGAGGGTACCACTAGAAACTATCAACATTGATTTAGGTAACTGCTGTCTATGAGAAGAAATAATCTATTTAACTTGATTGATTTAATCTTTTTATACAACTACATGTATGTTGTGATCTCCTTATGAAAACTTGCATACTAAAAAAACTATTTTAAAAAAGGCTACTCTGGGCACACTGCCTATAGGGTAGCCCTGCTCTGCAAGGAGCAGTTAAAAAAAAGTATAAATAAATTGACACCTATTAATACTAATACTAATCATTATAATTTAAAATATTGAAACGTGTTTGAAAAATAATCTATGGTACTGTTTGCATTTGTGGGCATTTCCACTGATTAAAAACATACGTGTACTGGTATTAACATCTAGAAATCATTATCATCAGATTCAAGACAAGTGATCTGAGTAATGTAAGGAAATAAAATGGTAGAAAAAGTAACCCTCCTGAGACTTATGGGAATATAAGGACATGGTTAATATTTGGATACAAAGTGAAGAAAAATTAACTAGAAGATATAGACTTAAAATCAAACAGGGTGCTGTATTTCATGAAAATAACAAACCCAACTTTGAGTATTGGACTTCATAAAGCGTTGTCACACATATGGTGCTAACTAATCTCCACAACAGAGCAAGACAGGTAAGGGAGGTTCTGAATATTTAAACAAGACCTAAAATGTACATATATTAACAATTGGGCAGTATACTAAATCTAGATTTTCTAATGTCATATCTTGTTTCTTTTCTACTATGCCAGTATTGTTCAAATTTTTTACCATTACCTGTAGTGAGGAATATATTGTACATCAGAATCCAGGTCATACAAACACACATATAAAAAGAGTGATGAAAATAAGTAAAATAAATCAATAAAATAGCATATAACTGTACGATAGATTACAACTCACAGTGTGAAAAGCACTAACACACATCATACTGTATAACTACTGATACTTTAATGACCTTGTATCACTTGGCTGTGCAATGAATTGTCTTGTTTTGTAAGTACTGAACATGTTGCAAGGAACCATTTCCTTTCAGCTGTGTACTTCCTTTTATGACAAAAGTTTTATGTTGGCAATCGTCACTCCAGGATTTGGGAAGAAGAGGTAAGGAATAGTATTATGTTGTTTCTATACAAATCAGACTAATCCACATGGAGCTCAATGAGTTCTGAACTCACCTAAATGAACTCGTAAATTGAACCAGAATATGACAAGGGCCAGCAGATTTTGGATGAAAGAAATGAACACGTTTGTTAGTTAGCATGGGTAGTTCTTGGGCATTCTTTAAAATTATTCATTTCTCCATTTGATTCATTTTTCTAATATAAGATTAATTATGTTTCTCATTACTTAATCATTATTCTGTAAAAGTTTACTATACTGTGTTTCTTGGGTGAGATATAGAGATTTGCTGGTCTTCCTTTTAGAGGCACTAGAAAGGTAACATTTTGGCCTTTAGACATAATTTTTCATGCTTACAAGTGTCAAATCACCAGTGAAGTTACGTCGCAGATAAAACCCCTTCATAACTCAGTTTATTTTGCTTAACTGAATAAGTGGACTATCAGAAAAATTCAATACTAAAGTAAGCCTTTCCTTTCCCTCAAATACACCAACAAGAGCAATGACAGTTAGGAATCTGGGCAATGAAATTGCTCCAAAGATCTTCATTCTCTGGGGTTTCTTTGACCACTCCAGCCGGAAATGCTTCTCTTCATAACGGGGCTTGTTGCTTATCTCTGCACACTGCTGGGCAACATCTCAATTACTGTGGTACCCAGGGGATATTTTTGGAGAGCACTAAATGCATCATTTTAGCTGTGATGTCTTTGCATCCTTACATTGCCATCTGCAAACACTTGAGGTACCCAGCTATCATGCATCAGCAACTCTGTGTCCTCCTAGTGGCCATGGCATGGCTAAGCAGTTTGGCCAACTCTAGTCATCCCTTGCCGTCCAGCTGCCACTAGGCGGTAACAACAAGGTAGAGGACTTTCTGTGTGAGGTCTCAGCGATGATCAAGATATCCTGTGTTGACACCACATTCAATGTATCTATGCTCTCCATTGTGAGGATATTTTAGTCCCTGGTTCTCTAATCAATTATCTTTGTTTCCTGTGAATTCATTGTAGCTACTGTGCTGAGGATTCAGTCCTCAGGGGGAAAGAAGGAGGCCTTCAACACATGTTGTTCTCATGATACTGTTGTATCTCTCCTCTATGGGCCAGTAATTAGAATGTATGTACAGCCCTCTGCCAACTCCCAGAACAAAAACAAATTCATGTCCCTGTTCTACAGTTTGTTGACTCCTATGCTTAACCCTTTTATCTACACTTTGAGGAACAGGGATATAAAAGGGGCAATGAGGAGGCTTCTTGTCTTTTTGTATCATCAGGAAGAGAACAAAAGTAATTATTTTTATATTCCACATTCTTCACATACAGGTCAGAAGATCTCCTGTTCTAAAATTACCTGTTGATTTAACCTTCTCCAAAATTGTTAGCATTCTTTACTACCCACCCTGTCTACATATTTGCTTTTGTACCACACCAGTATGGTTTGATGGATATCATTTCAAGCGTGAATCCTAATCCTCAGATTGTCTGCAATTTGCATGGTAGTGAGAACCATGTCCTTATATTCCTTTGTATTTATCTAGAAATATCCGCAGGCATCTAAAAAGTGGGCAATAAATAAATGTTAATAGACTGACTCATTTACTCAGAACAAAAATCAAGTCCTATCATTTTATGTGTTATTTTGAAAAATATGTATGAGTAATATAGACTGCAGTTTACCTTCTTGTTATTATAAATGTGATTTAAAGGCCAATCTTTTATTTGCAAATTAACTCTTTTTATGGATTGCCAATAAGATCAAATGAGTTAATATCTCATATTCTATAACTGACCCTCTCAACCACACATTCACTGATCCTTTATAAATAAAATAATTCAAAAATAATATCTGACTCTTTCCTACCCATCTTAATGGGATTTCTGCCTTTTGAGGTATTTGACTGAAGTAATTATTTCTAGGTTATCAAATGGAAAAGTTAAAATCTTCAGAAATTTCTATGTTGTCTCCTAATATTGAGAGCCACTCACCCTTCAATGGGAAGACAACTTACCTAGAATGAGAAAATTAGATGTATTTGGTAGGTAACCAAAGGATTAAATCATTTCATCATTTAAAATCAGAATATTCAGCAGAAGGAAAATGGAAAAAGAAGGTAGAGCGCAACCTGGGGACAAATATAAAATAAACTAGCTATCAGACCGTCAATTTTGAGATAGAGGTGACAAAGTAGAAAGTTTGCTAATGATGTAAGAAGGCAGTGTTCTGTCGACTTTATCCATAACATCAACTCTCCTCATTATAAATCCATAATCTTTCTTATACTTCCTCTGCTCCCCCATCTTTCAACTTGTGTTTAACAGAAACATTTGTTTTTCTAACAACTACATACATTCATTTGAGGCCTTCACACATCTGCGCATCCTTCATGTATTTCCACTGTGCTCTTCCGAATGACAAGAACAAAATCTATTAACTCACAATGTGCAAACCTCTGATACAGAAATATATTTATTGTAATCAATTATTAATTATAATAAATTAATTCACTCTTCAATTTATGCTGTATGCATTTCAATAAAATTTCCTTTGTAGACTTGAAGGGAAGGATATTATAGTTTTGCTCTTGTTGGAGACAAAGGAAACATCACTCCTTTGGAGGAAAGTTGACTCCCTGGCATATCCACATGTCTGTAAGGACTAGGCCTGATTTCACTCTGTACCTGTCCTTCATAGTACTCACCTGTATTGAGAGAATAGGCTCTAAATAAGTATTTTTAAATAAATGAGTGAATGATAAGTATTACCCAACATCATAGTTACATAGTGTTAAAACCTATATAACAGAATCATGCAAAAATGTGTCATATACTAAACAATGAGTGTAGCAAAAGAGGTTTGTAGCTGATTTTTTAAAAATTTTTTATCTCCATAGGTTTTTAGGTAACAGGTGGTATTTGGTTACGTAAGTTCTTTAGTGGTGATTTGTGAGATTTTGGTGCACCCACCACCTAAGCAGTATACACTGAACCCAATTTGTAGTCTTTCAACCCTCATTTCCTTCTTACCCTTTCCCCCACCCAGTCCCCAAAGTCCATTGTATCATTCTTATGCCTTTGCATCCTCATTGCTTAGCTCCCTCTTATGAGCGAGAACATACAATATTTGGCTTTCCATTCCTGAGTTACTTCATTTAGAATAATAGTCTCCAATCCCATCCAGTTTGTTGTGAATGCCATTAATTCATTCCTTTTTATGGCTGAGTAGTATTCCATTGTACATATATACCACGGTTTCTTTACATACACATTGATTGATGGGCATTTGGGCTGGTTCTACATTTTTGCAATTGCAAATTGCACTGCTATAAGCATTCATGTGCAAGTATATTTTTGTATAATGACTTCTTTTCCTCTGAGTAGATACCTAGTGAGGTGAATGCTGGATCAAATGGTAGTTCCACTTTTAGTTATTTAAGGAATCTCCACACTGTTTTCCATAATGGTTGTACTAGTTTACATTCCCACCAGCAGTGTAAAAGTGTTCCCTTTCACCACATCCATGCCAACATTTATTTTTTTAAATTTTTTTATAACGGTCATTCTTGCAGGAGTAAGGTTGGTATCTCATGGCAGTTTTGATTTGCATTTCTCTGATCATTAGTGATGTTGAGCATTTATTCACATGTTTGCTGGCCATTTGTATATCTTCTTTTGAGAATCGCCTGTTCATGTCCTCAGTTCACTAATTGATGGGATTGTTTGATTTTTTTTTTCTTGCTAATTTGTCTGAGTTCCTTGTAAATACTGGATTATTAGTCCTTTATCAGATGTATAGATTGTGAAAAACTTTCTCCCAGTCTGTGGGTTATCTACTATGCTGACTGTTCCTTTTGCTGTGCAAAGGCTCTTTAGTTTCATTAAACCCCACCTATTTATCTCGGATTTTGTTGTATTTGCTTTTGGGTTCTTGGTCAGAAATCTTTGCCTAAGCCAATGTCTAGAAGGTTTTTACCGATGTTATCTTCTAGAAGTTTTACAGTTTCAAATCTTAGATTTAAGTCTTTGATCCATCTTGCTGTGACTTTTGTATAAAGTGAGAGATGAGGATCCAGGTTCGTTATCCTACGTGCGGCTTGCCAATTATCCCAGCACCATCTGTTGAACAGTGTGTTCTCTCCGCACTTTATGTTTCTGTTTGCTTTGTCAAAGTTTAGTTGGCTGTAAGTATTTGGGTTTATTTCTTAGTTCTGTATTCTGTTACATTGGTCTATGTGCCTATTTTTATACCCGTACCATGCTGCTTTGGTGACTATGGCCTTATAGTATAGTCTGAAATCAGGTAATGTGATGCCTCCAGATTTGTTCTTTTTGCTTAGTCTTGCTTTGGCTATGTGGGCTCTTTTTTGGTTCCATATGAATTTTAGGATTTTTTTTTTCTAGTTCTTTGAAGAATGATGGTGGTTGGATCATATGGTGAGTTTATTATAAGCTTTATAAGAAACTGCCAAGTGGCCGGGTGCGGTGGCTCAAGCCTGTAATCCCAGCACTTTGGGAAGCCGAGCTGGGCGGATCACGAGGTCAGGAGATCGAGACCATCCTGGCTAACCTGGTGAAACCCCATCTCTACTAAAAATACAAAAAACTAGCCGGGTGAGGTTGGGGGTGCCTGTAGTCCCAGCTACTCAGGAGGCTGAGGCAGGAGAATGGCGTAAACCCGGGAGGCGGAGCTTGCAGTGAGCTGAGATCAGGCCACTGCACTCCAGCCCGGGCGACAGAGCGAGACTCTGTCTCAAAAAAAAAAAAAGAAAAAAAAAAGAAACTGCCAAGTGGTTCTTCAAAGTGATTGTAATATTTTGCATTCCCATCAGTAATAAATAAGAGTCCCCTTTGCTCTGCATTTTTTCTAGCATTTACTATTGTGAGGGGTTTTTTGTTGTTGTTGTTGTTGTTTTTAATTTTAGCCAATAGAACACTACGTGGGAATTTTTCTGTCTTGTAGCCTAAGTACTTTTGTAATATTTAAATTTTGCTTCTTGGCCTGCAAAACGTAAAATATTTTCTATCTGGCTCTTGCGGGGAAAATTAGCTGATCTCTGGTCTTTCATACGGATTTTCTTAACTCATTGAACCTCATTGAGGTTCGATCGAACTATAAGTCAATAACTATAAGCTTTTTAAATATGGGAAATAGTGAGTCTTTGATAGGAACAAGTAATTTTTACCAATTTTTCTTTAAGAAATTTGGCCTATGTATAACTATGATATATCAATTTTAAAATGCAAGACAAAGACAGACTTTGGCTTTTTTCTGTAGGTATCTGTTACTTAATATGCATGGTCGATCTTTTTAGTTGCCTTTAAAATGTTCTGTACTTAATTAATTCATTCTAATATAAATATTCTGTGAATCTTTATTCTATTTTCTCAATACAATTTAGAACTTTAACTTTCTGAGGAAGGTTTTAAACCTCACTTTTCAACTGAATTTCCTGACTGTCAAATTGCTTAACCCATTCTGAATATTTTTTCTGTAATTTTTACAGGCTTTAATGAAAAGAGGCTTGAGGAAAGGGAGCCTGTTTTGCCCTTTACACCATGAGAGGACACATAGAAGGCACCATCCGTAAGAAGCGAATCCTTACCAGTTATGAAATTTACTGGTACCTTGATCTTGAACTTCCCAGCCTCCAGAACTGTAAGCAATAAATTTATGCTGTTTACATAAAAAAGAAAATAAAAATACATGAAGAAGAATTACCCAGAGTTTCTCTCACATCCCTTACACACTTCTAAATAATACAAACTCTTGAAATTATAAACGAACTTGGAAAAATTTTACATCATGTTAAACAATTATGTATATCAGTTAAAAACAAATAAAGGCTTTAATAATTTGTGTTCTTCAAATAATTTAATTTATATTTTGCTTCTTCCTCCATCAAAAAAGTCTTTACAGAGCATAAATCAATTTCCTCAAAGCCCCTTTTGACTGATTATTGACCGGTACTCATTTTCTGATTGCTTCATTCTCTCCAATTCTAAGTCCCTGATGTCAATTTAACTTCTCCAAGTAGAAAATATCCATCAAGTGTTTCAATATTTACTCAGACTTTACTTATAATTTAGCACTTATTACAATCATTTACATATCTTTTCAGTTGACCATTTGTTCAGTTGGTCATCCCATTCTTGAGCCTTTGTGCATGTAGTTTATGCTTTCCTGAACATTGCAATGCTCATCTTAGCCATATTTTGTTGTTATCTTAACTTGCTGGCTTTTTTTACTCTTCTGATATATTTTGTGGTTATTTTGGCATCCACTTTTTGGGATTAAAAGGATTGAACACATCTTCTACTGACTGAACTACAATTCTAAATCTAGCCATCACCTTCACTCAGTGTGAACATTAAGACTTTCTTCCTTTTGATTCTTTTCTGAAAGTGTCTATTTTAAACTCAAATTTGCTATAGACTTAGACCACTGGATACCTTCTTCTCAAGGCTGCACTCCCTTAAAGGTAATTTAAGTGTTCACATTATTTTTTAATCAGCCTAATTTATCAAAAACTTTACATTTTTCTCCAACTAAAGCATAAATTCTTTGGCAAACTCTTTCTTCCTATATGTATAAACTTGGCTTTCAACTACTAAGAAACACAAATATAGCTGCACTTACCACTATGTTCCATGTTAAGCCACAGAGATCTGGCATGATTCTCATGTCTTCTGGCAACATTGGCACGGCCTCACTTAGCTTCTCCAGGATTTGTATAAAATAAAACTTCATATCAGCAAGTGCACCCTCCATAGTACCAAATCTGCCTCAGGCTTCCAGGGCACCCAATTCCAGGGCACCATTCTGCTTGGAACCTAAATCAGTCACCTGGGAACAAAGAAAGACCATAAGTCTGGCAGCAATGGGGGAAGACAGAGTTTTCCAAATATTTTCACATCATAGCACACATAACATGGAAATGTATAAGGCTGTTCTTGATTAAAGAAGACTGGCCACTGCTAGTGTGCTCATCCTAGGCCTCACACAACAACCCCAAAGTCTAAGAGGATTAATACCTTTTCACACCTGTAAAATTCAGAGATCACTGTTTAAGAGGCTTGACAGCTAAGAACTTACATGCCAACATCAATACTCAATCTTGCCTTAATGTAAACATATTTTTCTGACATCCAGTAAACCTAATCTTTAAAAAACTAAAAACAAAGATTCTTCCCTTCAGGATACCATTTCTGCCTTGCTTTCTTTAGATAATGAGAGTAGGCATTGGGGAATTGAATTCTCACTGTCATTCACTTATCAGTCTGAATTGCAAGCATAAAAACTCATGAAAGGATGAGGCATGGTGGCTCATACCTCTAATCCCAGCACTTTGGGAGGCCAAGGCAGGAGAGTTGCTTCAGCCCAGAAGTTCAAGACCAGTTTGGGCTACATAGTGAGACCCCATCTCTAGAGAAATTTAAAAATTAGCCAAGTGTGGTGGTGCATGCTCATAGTTCCAGCTACTCAGGGGGCTGAGGCAGGATTCCCTGAGGCCAGGAGGTCAAGTCTGCAGTGAGCCATGATCATACCACTACACTCTAGTCTGGGTAAGAGAGCAAAACTCTGGGGAAAAAAAAAAAAAAAAAAAAAAAAAAAAAAAAAAAAAAAAAAAAAAAAAACACCTCAGGAAGAATTCTGGTACTTTGAGATTGGAAAAGAATTTGAAAAAAATTCAACATTCTTCATAAGAAATGTCTCAACAGGCCGGGCGCGGTGGCTCACGCCTATAATCCCAGCACTTTGGGAGGCCGAGGTGGGTGGATCACGAGGTCAGGAGATCGAGGCCATCCTGGCTAACACTATAAAACCCCATCTCTACTAAAAAATGCAAAACAAAATTAGCCGGGCGTGGTGGCGGATGCCTGTAGTCCCAGCTACACGGGAGGCTGAGGCAAGAGAATGCCGTGAACCCGGGAGGCGGAGCTTGCAGTGAGCCGAGATCACGCCACTGCACTCCAGCCTGGGCGACAGAGCCAGGCTCCATCTCAAAAAAAAAAAAGTCTCAACAAATTAGTTGTAAGGAATGTATGACAACACAATAAAGACCATGTAAGACAACCCCACAGCTGAGATCATCAACTTGAAAGTTTTTCCTCTCAGATCAGAAACAAAACAAGGATGCCCACTCTCACCACTTCTATTCAACATAGTACTGGCAGTTATAGCCACAGCAATTAGGCAAGAGAAAGAAATTAAAAGCATACAAATCAGAACGAATGAACGAAAGAAAGAAAGAGAGAGAGAAAGAAAGAGAGAGAGAGAGAGAGAAAGAAGGAAGGAAGGAAGGAAGGAAGGAAGGAAGGAAGGAAGGAAGGAAGGAAGGAAGGAAGGAAGGAAGGAAGGAAGGAAGGAAGGAAAGAAAGAAAGGGAAAGGCAAGACAAGGCAAGGAGGAAGGAAGGAAGGAAGGAAGGAAGGAAGGAAGGAAGGAAGGAAGGAAGGAAGGAAGGAAGGAAGGAAGGAAGGAAACAGTCTTTGTATGCTGATTACCTATTCTTATGTACAGAAACCCTAAATACTGCACCAAAAACTGTTAAAACTAACAAACTAATTCAGGATATAAATAAACATAAAAAATCAGTAGTGTTTTTGCAGTATTGTAAAGACCATTGACATTATGAAGAAACTGTATCAACAGGCAAAATAACCAGCTAGCATCATAATGACAGGATCAAATTCACACATAACAATATTAACCTTAAATATAAATGGGCTAAATGCTCCAATTGAAAGACACATGCTGACAAAATGGATAACAAGTCAAGACCCATCAGTGTGCTCTATTCAGGAGACCCATCTCACATGCAAAGATACACATAGGCTCAAAATAAAGGGATGGAGGAATATTTACCAAGCAAATGGAAAGCTAAAAATAAAAAAAAAATAAAAAAAAGCAGGAGTAACAATCCTAGTATCTGATAAAACAGACTTTAAACCAACAAAAATCAAAAGAGACAAAGAAAAGTACATAATGGTAAAGGGATCAATACAACAAGAAGAGCTAACTATCCTAAATATATATGCACCCAATATAAGTGCACCCAGTTTCATAAAGCAAGTTCTTAGAGACCTACAAAGAGACTTAGACTCTCACACAATAATAGTGGGAGACTTTAACACCCCACTGTCAATATTAGACAGATCAGTGAGACAGAAAATTAATAAGGATATTCAGAACTCGAACTCAGCTCTGGACCAAGCAGACCTAATAGACATCTACAGAACTCTCCACCCCAAATCAGCAGAAAAATGCATTCTTCTCAGAACCACATTACACTTATTCTAAAATTGGTCACATAATTGGAAGTAAAACACTCCTCAGCAAATGCAAAAGAATGGAAATCATAAAAAAAACCGTCTCTCAGACCACAGTGCAATCAAATTAGAACTCAGGATTAAGAAACTCACTCAAAACTGCACAACTACATGGAAACTGAACAACCTGCTCCTGAATGACTACTGGGTAGATAACAAAATTAAGGCAGAAATAAAGAAGTTATTTGAAACCAATGAGAACAAAGACACAACGTACCAGAATCTCTGGGACACAGCTAAAGCAGTTTAGAAGGAAATGTATAGCACTGAATGCCAACATCAGAAAAAGGAAAAGATCTAAAATTGACACCTTAACATCACAATTAGAAGAACTAGAGAAGCAAGAGCAAACTAGCTAGCAGAAGACAAGAAATAACTAAGATCAGAGCAAAAGTGAAGGAGATACAGACACAAAAAAAACCTTCAAAAAATCAATGAATCCATGAAATGTTTTTTCGAAAAGAGAGAAAAGAGAGAAGAATCAGACACAATAAAAAATGGTAAAGGGATATCACCACTGATCTCACAGAAATACAAACTACCATCAGAGAATATTATAAATACCTCTATGCAAATAAAGTAGACAATCTAGAAGAAACTGATAAATTCCTAGACACATGCACCCTCCCAAAACTAAACCAGGAAGAAGTCGAATCCCTGAATAGACCAGTAACAAGTTCTGAAATGGAGGCAGTAATTAATAGCCTGCCAATCAAAAAAATTCCAGGACCAGACAGATTCACAGCCGAATTCTACCAGAGGTACAAAGATGACCTGGTACCATTCCTTCTGAAACTATTCCAAACTACAGAAAAAGAAAGACTCCTCCCTCATTTTATGAAGTCAGTATCATCCTGATACCAAAACCTGGCAGAGATGCAACAACAACAAAAAAAAGAAAATTTCAGGCCAACATCCCTCATGAACATTGATGTGAGAATCCTCAATAAAATACTAGCAAACTGAATCCAACAGCACATCAAAAAGCTTATCCACCATGAGCTAGTTGGCTTCATCCCTGGGATGCAAGGCTGTTTCAACATACACAAATCAATAAATGTAATCCAGCATATAAACAGAACCAATGACAAAAACCATATGATTATCTCAGTAAATGCAGAAAAGGCCTTCAATAAAATTCAACACCCCTTCATGCTAAAAACACTCAATAAACTAGGTATTGACGGAACATATTTCAAAATAATAAGAGCTATTTATGACAAAACCACAGCCAATATCATACTGAATAGGCAAAAGCTGGAAGCATTTCCTTTGAAAACCAGGACAAGACAAAGATGCCCTCTCTCACCACTCCTATTCAACATAGTATTGGAAGTTCTGGCCAGGACAATCAGGCAAGAGAAAGAAATAAAGGGTATTCAAATAGGAAGAAAGGAAGTCAAATTATCTCTGTTTGCAGATGACATGATTATATATTTAGCAAACCCCCCATCGTCTCAGGCCAAAATCTCCTTAAGCTGATAAGCAACTTCAACAAAGTCTCAGTATACAAAATCAATGTGCAAAAAGCAGAAGCATTCCTATACACCAATAATAGACAAAGAGCCAAATCATGAGTGAACTCCCATTCACAATTGCTTCAAAGAGAATAAAATACCTATGAGTACAATTTACAAGGAATGTGAAGGACCTCTTCAAGGAGAACTACAAACCACTGCTCAAGGAAATAAGAGAAGACACAAACAAATGGAAAAATAGTCCATGCTCATGGGTAGGAAGAATCAGTATCATGAAAACGGCCATACTGCCCAAAGTAATTTATAGATTCAATGCTATCCCAATCAAGCTACCATTAACGTTCTTCGCAGAATTAGAAAAACTACTTTAAATTTCATATGGAACCAAAAAAAGAGCCCGTATAGCCAAGACAATTCTAGGCAAAAAGAACAAAGCTGTAGACATCATGCTACCTGACTTCAAACTATACTACAAGGCTACAGTAACCAAAACAGCATGGTACTGGTACCAAAACAAATATATAGAGCAATGGAACAGAACAGAGACCTCAGAAATAACACCACACATCTGCACCCCTCTGATTTTGACAAACCTGACAAAAACAAGCAATGGGGAAAGGATTCCCTATTTAATAAATGGTGTTGGGAAAACTGGCTAGCCATATGCAGAAAACAGAAACTGGACCCCTTCCTTACACCTTATACAAAAATTATCTCAAGATGGATTAAAGACTTAAACATGAGACCTAAAACCATAAAAGTCCTGCAAGAAAACCTGGGCAATACCATTCAGGATATAGGCATGGGCAAAGTCTTCAAGACTAAAACACCAAAAGCAATGGCAACAAAAGTCAAAATCAACAAATGGGATCTAATTAAACTAAAGAACTTCTGCACAGCAAAAGAAACTATCATCAGAATGAACAGGTAACCTACAAAATGGAAGAACATTTTTGCAATCTATCCAACTGACAAAGGGCTAATATCCAGAATCTACAAGTAACTTAAACAAATTTACAAGAAAAAAAACAAACAACCCCATCAAAAAGTGGGCCAAGGATATAAACAGACACTTCTCAAAAGAAGACATTTATGTGCCCAACAAACATATGAAAAAAAGTTCATTATCACTGGTCATTAGAGAAATGCAAATCAAAACCACAATGAGTTACCATCTCACGCCAGTTAGAATGGTGATCATTAAAAAGTCAGGAAACAACAGATGCTGGAGAAGATGTGGAGAAATAGGAACGCTTTTATACTGTTGGTGGGAGTGTAAATTAGTTCAACCATTGTAGAAAACAGTGTGGCAATTCCTCAAGGATCTAGGACCAGAAATACCATTTGACCCAGCAATCCCATTACTAGGTATATACCCAAAGAATTATAAATCTTGCTACTATAAAGACACATGTACACATATGTTTATTGCGACATTGTTCACAATAGCAAAGACTTGGAACCAACCCAAATGCCCAACAATGACAGGCTGGAAAAAGAAAATGTGGCACATAAGCACCATGGAATACTATGCACCCATAAAAAATGATGAGTTCATGTCGTTTGCAGGGACATGGATGAAACTGGAAACCATTATTCTCAGTAAACTAACACAGGAACAGAAAACCGAACACCACATGTTCTCACTTATAAGTGGGAGTTGAACAATGAGAATACATGGACACAGAAAGGGGAACATCACATACTGGGGCCTGTCAGGGATTGGGGGGCTAGGAGAGGGCTAGCATTAGGAGAAATACCTAATGTAGATGACGGGTTGATGGGTGTTGCAAACCACCAGGGCACATTTATGCCTATGTAACAAACCTGCACATTCTGCACATGTATCCTAGAACTTAATGTATATTAAAAAAAAAAAAAATAGTGTTACACTAACAACAAACTATTTTTAAAAGAATCAATAAAACAATCCTATTTTCAAAACATGAAAATGCTCAGGCATAAATTAAACCAAAAAGGTGAAAGATACGTATACTGAAATCTAGAAGACATTGGTAAAAGAAATTGAAGAAAATAAATGGAAAAATTCCTTGTTCATGGACTGGAAGAACTAAAACTGCTAAAATAGTCATGCTACCCAAAATAATCAACAAATTCAATACAGTTCTTACCAAAATACCAATGATAATTTTCGTAGAAATAGAGAAACAATCTTAAAATTTATATGGAACCACAAAAGACTCTAAACAGACCAAGCAATCTCGAGCAAGAAGAACAAAACTGGTGGCATTATAGTACTTAATTTCAAAATATACTACAAAGCTACGGTAATAAAAGCTGTATGGTATTGGCATAAAAAGAGACACATAGACCAATACAATAGAATAAGGAACCTAGAAATAAATCTAAGTATTTACAACCAACTGATTTTCAACAAAAGTGCCAAAAACACATAATGAAAAAAGAACAGTCTCTTTAATGAATGGTGTTTGGAAAACTGGATGTCCACCTGCAGAAGAATGAAATTAGACCCTCATCTCACACCATCTACAAAACTCAACTCAAAATTAATTAAAAGCTTATACATAATGCCATAAACTTTAAAACTACAAGAAGAAAACGCAGGGGAAAACCTCCATGACACTGGCCTGAGCAATGGTTTTTTTTAGGTAATCCTAAAAGCACAGGCAACAAAAGTAAAGATAGACAAATAGAATTACATCAAACCAAAAAATTTCTGCACAGAAAAGGAAACAATCAACAGACTGAATAGACAACCCAAAGAAATATTAGCAGAAAATATTTGCAAACCATACATCTGATGTGTTTAATATGCAAAATAAATAAGGAACTCAAACAACTCAGTAGTAAGAAAACTAACAGCCTAATGAAAAATTGGACAAATGATTGAATAGACATTTCTCAAAGACATGGCCAGGTATATAAAAAATGCTCAACATCACTAATCATTAGAAAAATGCAAATTAAAACCACAATGAGATCACCTCACACATGTTAGAATGGCTATTATCAAAACAAATAAAAGATAACAATGTTGGAGAGGATGCAGAGAAAGAAAACCCTTGTTTTTTCCCTAGAAAAACAAGGTGCTTACCAGAGGCCAGGGGGTGGGGAATACAGACAGATCTTGGTCAAAGGTTACAAAATTTCAATTAGGAGGAATAAATTCAAGTGATCTATTGTACATCATGATGGCTATACTTAATAACAATATATTGTATTCTTAAAAATTGCCAAAATATTATATTTTAAATGTTCTCATCACAAAAAAAGAGGTAATAAATATATTAAATAGCTTAACTTAGCCATTCCACAATGTATTCATATATCAAAACATCATGATTGTACACTGTGAAGAAATACAATTTTTATTTGTCAATTGAAAACATAAACAATCAGTTGTGTTTCTGTACAGTAACACTGAATTATCTGGAAAAACAAATGCCATTTACAATAGAATCAAAATGAATAAAATATTGGCCGGGTGCGGTGGCTCAAGCCTGTAATCCCAGCACTTTGGGAGGCCGAGACGGGCGGATCACGAGGTCAGGAGATCGAGACCATCCTGGCTAACACGGTGAAACCCCGTCTCTACTAAAAAAAATACAAAAAACTAGCCGGGCGAGGTGGCAGGCGCCTGTAGTCCCAGCTACTCGAGAGGCTGAGGCAGGAGAATGGCGTAAACCCGGGAGGCGGAGCTTGCAGTGAGCTGAGATCGGGCCACAGCACTCCAGCCTGGGTGACAGAGCAAGGCTCCCTCTAAAAAAAAAAAACAAAAAACAAAAACAAAATGAATAAAATATTTAGAAATAAATTTAACCCTGGAGTTGATTAATCTTTACACTTAAAACTATAATATTGATGAAATATATTGAAGAAACTACAAATAAATGTTTAAAATATTTCATGCTCATGGAATGGAAAAATACTACTAAAATGTCCATAATACCCAAAGTAATTGACAGATTCAATGCAATTCTTATCAAAACTCTAATGACATTTTTCACAGCATTAGAGAAACAATTCTAAAATATGTATGGAACCACAAAAAAGAAAAAAAGAAAAAAAAACCACAAATAGCCAAAACAACTTGAACAACAACAACATAAAAGCTGAGGCATCACATTTCCTGACTTGAAACCGTATTACAGAACCATAGGAATCAAAACAGTATGATACTGGCATAAAAGCAGACACATAGACTAATGGAACAGAATCAAGACCCCAGAAATAAATCCACACATATATGGTCAACTAACTAATATTTGACAAATGTGTCAAGAATACACAGGAGAAAGGATAGTTTATTCAATGAATTGTGCTGGGAAAACTTAGTCTCTATATGCAAAAGAATAAAATGGAACCATTATCTTACATAACTCACAAATCTGATAAGGAGTTAATATTCAAAAAACCACAAGGAATTCAAACAACTCTATAGCAAAAATAATACAATAAATTGATTTTTAAATGGCCAAAGACCTGAGCAGACATTTCTCAATAGAAGACATACATATGGCCAACAGATATGTGAAATAATGCTCAACAGTACTATTCACGAGGGAAATGAAAATTAAAACCACAATGAGATCAGCTAACATATGTTAGGATGGCTATTATCAAGACAAGAGATAACAAGTATTGGCAAGGATTCAGAAAGAAAGGGAATCCTTATGCACTACTGGTGGGAATATAAATTGGAACAGCCATTTTAGAAAACAGTATGAAGGTTCCTCAAAAATCAAAACTAGAGCTACCATCTTATCCAGCAATCCCACTTCCGGGTATATACCCAAAAGAAATGAAATTAGTATGTCAAAGAGATATATGCACTCTTATGTTCAATGTAGCATCATTCACATTAACCAACACTTGGAAACAAACCAAGCATCCATCAAAAAGAAGGAAATTCTGTGCTGCAATAACATGGATCAACCTTGTGGGCGTTATGCTTAGTAAAATAAAAGAATCAGAGAAAGACAAATAGTGTATGAACTCACTAATTCATGAAATCTTAAAAAGTTGAATTCACAGAAACAGAGAATAGAATTAGAATGGTGGTTTCCAAAAGCTGGGGGAGGGGAAAATAGGGAGATGTTGGTCAGCAGATACAAGCTTTCAGTTTTAAGGCAACCAAGTTCTGGGGATTTAATATGCAGCATGGTGAATATAGTTAACAATACAGTATCTAATATTTGAAATTTGTTAAGAGTGTAGATCTTAAATATTCCCACCACAAAACAAAAAAAAATATGTCAGCTGATGGATAGATTAATTAGCTGGTTTGTGGTAATCATTTCACAATATATACATATGTCAAAACATCATGTACATAGTAAGTGTATTCAATTTTTACTTCTTAATTATATCTTCATAAAGCTGGGGTGAAAAGAACAAATGTAAAACTATATTATTTTCATAAATTGCCTAAGTGTATATTTTATGATTACTATGAAAAAGGGGTTTTTTTAATTTCTATTTTTAGTTTAGATTCAGGAGGGTGTATGGGCAGGTTTATCACAAGGGTATATTGTGTGATGCTGAGGTTTGGGCTTATATTAATTCTGTCACCCAGACAGTGAATATAGTACATGATAGGAAGTTTTTCAGTCCTTGCTCCTCTCCTCCTCTCCTTCCTTTTGAAATCCCTAGTGTTTGTTGTTTCCATCTTTATGTCCATATGTACCCAAAATTTAGCTCCTTAAACTTTAAATCAAGTGAGAAGCTGTGATATTTGGTTTTCTATTTCTGCATTAATTTGCTAAGGATGATGGCCTCCAGCTGCATCCATGTTGCTTCAAAGGACATTATTTTGTTCTCCTTTATGGCTGTGTAGCATTCCATGTTGTATATGTACCACATTTTATTTATCCAATCCACCATTAATGGGCACCTAGCTTGATTCCATGTCTTTGCAATTGTGAATAGTGCTGCAATGAACATGCGAGTGCATGTATATTTTAGGTAGAACAATTTGTCTGGGGGCGGGGACACATACCCAGTGATGTAATTGCTGGGTTGAATGATAATTCTATTTTCAGGTCTTTGAGAAATTCCCAAACTACTTTCCATAGTGGCTGAACTGATTTACATTTCTACCAGCAGTATGTAAGTGTTCATTTTCTCTCTAGTCTCATCAATATCTGTCATTTTTTCACTTTTTAGTAATAGCCATTCTGACTGGTGCAAGATGGTATCTCATTGTGGTTTTGAGTGGCATTTCTCTAATGATTACTGTTTGAGCATTTTTTTTATACATTTGTTAGCTGCTTTTATGTCTTCTTTTAAGAATTGTCTGTTCATGTTCTTTGCCCATTCTTTTTTTTTTTTTTTTTTTTTTTTTTTTTTTTTTTTTTTTTTTGAGACGGAGTCTCGCTCTGTCGCCCAGGCTGGAGTGCAGTGGCCGGATCTCAGCTCACTGCAAGCTCCGCCTCCCGGGTTTCCGCCATTCTCCTGCCTCAGCCTCCCGAGTAGCTGGGACTACAGGGCCCGCCACTTCGCCCGGCTAGTTTTTTGTATTTTTTAGTAGAGACAGGGTTTCACCATGTTAGCCAGGATGGTCTCGATCTCCTGACCTCGTGATCCGCCCGTCTCGGCCTCCCAAAGTGCTGGGATTACAGGCTTGAGCCACTGCGCCCGGCCTGCCCATTCTTTAATGGGGTTATTTGTTTTTCTCTTGTTGATTTGTTTAGGTTCCTTATAGATTCTGGATATTACTCCTTTGTCAGATGCATAGTTTGCAAATATTTTCTCCTATTCTGTAAGTTGTCTGTTTATTCTGTTGATAGGTACTTTTGCTGTGCAGAAGCTCTTTGGTTTAATTAGGTTCCATTTGTCAATTTTTTATGTGTTGCAATTGCTTTTGAGGACTTGGTCATAAGTTCTTTGCCAAGGCCAGTGTCCAGAAGGGCATTTCTGAGTTTTCTCCCAGGATTTTTATAGTTTGAGGCTTTACATTTAAGTCTTTAATCTTTCTTGAATTAATTTTTGCATATGGTGCTTGGTAAGGGTTAAGTTTCATCCTTCTGAATATAGTTAGCCAGTTTTCCTAGCACCATTTATGGAATAGGGAGTCCTTTCTGCATTACTTATTTTTGTCGACTTTGTTCAAGATCAGTTGGGTGTAGGTATGCTGCTTCATTTCTGGGTTCTTTATTCTGTTCCATTGGTCTAAGTGCCTATTTTTGTACAGTACCTTGCTGTTTTGATTACTGTAGACTTGCAGTATAGTTTGAAGTCCAGTAATGTGATGCCTCCAGCTTTGTTCTTTTTGCTTAGGATTGTTATAGCTATTTGGGCTCTTTTTTTGGTTCCATATAATTTTAGAATCGTTTTTTCTAGTTCTGTGTAAAATGACATTGGTAATTTAATAGGAATACTGTTGAATCTGTAGATTGCTTTAGGTGGTAACATTTAAACATTTTAATTATGTTGTTGTTTCTTCCAATCTATGAGCATGGAAGGTTTTTCCATTTGTTTGTGTCATCTATGATTTCTTTCAGCAGTGCTTTGTAGTTTTTTTTGTGAAGATCTTTCACTTCCTTGGTTAGAAGTATTCCTAGATTGTGTGTGTGTGTGTGTTTGTTTTAAAGGGAATTACATTCTTGATTTGGCTCTCAGCTTGAATGTTATTGATGTATAGAAATGCTATTGATTGTTGTACATTGATTTTGTATCTTCAAACTTTACTGAAGTTGTTTTATCAGATCTAGAAGCCTTTTGGAAGAGCCTTTGGGGTTTTCTAGTCATAGAATCATAGCATAATTTGACTTCCTCTTTTCCTATCTGGATACTTTTTATTTCTCTCTCTTGCCTGATTTATCTGACTAGGACTTCCAGTACTATGTTGAATAAGAGTAGTGTCAGAATTCTTGTCTTATTCCAGTTCTTAAAGGGAATGCTTCCAGCTTTTACCTATTTGGTATGATGTTGGCTGTGGGACTGAAATAAATGGCTTTATTATTTTGAAGTATGTTTCTTGGATACATAACTTATTGAGGGTTTTTAACATGAAGATGTGTTGGATTTTATCAAAAGATTTTTCTGCAACTATTGAGAGAATCATAGAGTTTGGGGAAAATAAGGCTTAAAATATTTGATTTCATAAGTTCACGAGAAGGTAAATAGATAAATTGTTTTGGTTTTGTGTTTGCTTTTTTCCCCAAAGTATGCCAAAAATATTTTCTGATATTTCAACAAATATCATTTACAATATTTCAGATACTTTGGTAAAATATATGGTCCACCAAAAAAAAAAAATCAAACAGAGTCAAGTTTTGTGGTACACACCAGTAATCCCAGTGACTGGAAAGACTGAAATGGGAGGATCTCTTGAGCCCAAGAGTTTGAAGCCAAAATGAGCCATGATCACACCACCGCACTCCAGCCTGGGTGACAGTGAGACCCAAAAGTCAAAAGCCAAAAAAAAAGTCAAAAAATAGAAATGTAAAGGATAACATAAAAGCAGTCTCAGAAATCTCTTTCTTGTGGGAACATACTCTTTATCCAGGCTATTTGATGATCAATATCATTAAACTCTGATCTCCATCACCACATAAATGCATTAGCATTATATTTCTTGAATATATCACCCTAGATAATCTTGACTGAATGGGATATTTAATATACACATCAGATATTGCTCTAACTGCTTTATAGTCAACAAACTTTTATTGATCCCTGTTACATGCTAGACCACCTTCCAGGCACCAAGCAGCCACTGGAAGCTAATATGACATCATCAAGGAATGCTGAGTGCAACATTATCACAGGGCTAACAGGTCCTGACCAGTTAGTTAGTCTACGGAAATACTGGAAGACAATGTCTGTAAAATCACAAAGTAAGAAATCAACATCCACACGGAATGCTATTCCTAAAGAGAGAATGTTCCTATTTGGTGGGATGTTATATTAAAAAAAAAAAAGAAAAAGAAATCAGAAAAAAAAAAAAAAAAACAAGCAGTGAACAAATAAACACTTTATATAATTTGGCTGATGAGCTTGTTTTCACAAAGAAAAGCAAGCTCCATTAGGTCAGGGACTTTCCTGTTTTGTCTTAGTTGTTTGCTATATTTCTATTGCTAATCAAATTTGCTGAATTGATTCGTTCAGTTATGTGGCAAACAAGGGGGATCAGATCCGTATTCGTTTGGATCTTAGGTTTTAACTGTGGGGAGATACATTTTAAAAAAACAAAATTTAGAGTGGTAAGTGCTACGAAAAACACATGGAAATGTGACGGAGAGTGGCTGGGGAGGAGGGATTTTAATTTAGATTAAGTAGTCAAGAAAGATCTCATTGAATAGATTATATCTGAAAAACGATTACAAACAAGGAGTTCAATCTGGGGACAGAATCTGCCAGGCCAATGAAATTCAATGCAAAGACCCTTTAACACCTGCAACCCTGGAATGACAAAGCCATGAGACGATTGGGAGAAGGAGGGAGGGATAAAAAGGAGCCAGGCATGGTGCATTTGATAGTTCTTGGTAAGGAGTGTGAATTTTATCCTAAGTGCATAGGAAGTCTAGAAAGATTTCAAACTGGTAAATGGAAACACTTGATTTGTGGTTTTGGTTTTCTTGGGTTTTTGTTGTTGTTGTTGTTGTTGCTTTGTTTTGTTTTTTGTTTTGAGACGGAGTCTTGCTCTGTCGCCCAGGCTGGAGTGCAATGGTGTGATCTCGGCTCACCACAACCTCCGTCTCCCGGGTTCAAGCGATTCTCCTGTCTCAGCCTCTGGAGTAGCTGGGATTACAGGCATGCGCCACCACACCCAGCGAATTGTATATTGTTAGTAGAGACGGAGTTTCTCCATGTTTATCACATTGGTCTCGAACTCCTGACCTCAGGTGATCCGCCCGCCTCGGCCTCCCAAAGTGCTGGGATTACAGGCGTGAGCCACCGCGCCCGGCCAATGTGTCGTTTTTTTTAAAGAACGCTTTTGGCCGCCATATGAAGAATAGATTGAAAGGGGAATGAATTAAAGTAGGGAAACAAGATAGGAATACATTGGGTAATCCAGGAAAAATAGGCCTAGTTTGTTAGTCATTCTAGAAATGGAGACAAGTCAAGCTTAGAATCGTTCAGATTTTCAAGATGAGGGCAGGCTAGTAATTAAGGATAACTCCTTAATTACTGGTTTCTGGCCAGAAATAGGTAGGTGTTTATATCATTTACTACAATGAGGAAGACTGGAATTAGAGCAGACTCAGTGCAATCAAGAGTTCTATTTTAGCTATGTTTAGACTTATAATTTTGTGCATGAAATTAGGCAGCTGGAACTACCTATTTGATGCTCAATGTAGAAGACTGGAAATAGACACTTGAAAGCCATCAATATGTAGATGGGATTTAAAGCCTTAAAACTATAAGATGGTATCTAGGGACACAGTATAAAAAGAAAAGAATTGAGCCCTTGGCAAGGGCATAGGAATCTCAGGACAGTGTATTTCTAAAATTTCTACATACGCCAGCCAATACAGTTACTCTGATACGCAGCCAGTTGTGGAAGCACTGCTAATAGCTTCACTTTAAATGGCTTCCATAAGTAAAGGGCTAAAGTAAGCAAGGGAAAAAAAATGGTTAAATAAAAAGGAAACAGGAAAACATGTCTTGATTTATTCAAAGAGGAATGGAAAGGTCTTATATTAAAGTTTAAGGCACCAGCATCTGCTTTACAAGCTGGGTATATCCATTTCTTGACAACAAATGAAAACTTTTTAAAAAAATAATTCAAAAATCCAAAGGATTCCTCTATAATTTCTCCAGAGTAACAAATCCATGGATTTTAATCACAGAATGAGGAGCAAGGAAAAGTCACTGTGCAGGAATGTATTTAAACCAGAAATATGGGTGGGCATGACAGTTTATATACATTTTTATTTTTCAAATGAAAATTGAATATTTGCTTATGGTTGGATTGAAATTGTGAAATTAAATTATAACTGTACATCAGTTTTTAAACGAAAAAGGAGAACTGTAGAAAACTTGACTAAATGGGAAGAGAAAAATACACAAGTGAAACTGAATCTCTAGTCCGTGAACAGTTTCAAGTATTCAGATGTTTAGAATCTTGATAGACAAAAATGTACCATTAGTAGATGTTATGTTTCTTATCATCATTATCATAGCATTTATAAAGAATATATATACATACATATGCATATACTATGTATATAGTATATATATTTTATATATGTATTATAATCCTAAAGGAGGATTTTCCAGATGTTTTATCAAATATCAGCATAAATTTTCCCCAAATATTTTTGCAGCACACAGACACCCTGAACTGATCGAAATTGTAATAGTTAATACTTATTTGGATGCTTATTGTGTGCTAACCAGTATTGTAGCATTTACATATATTAAACTTGTTGAATCCTTATATTTGCCCTTTAAATTATGTATTATAGTATCCCCTATTATAGATAAGAAATCAGAGGCAACGAAGATTAAGTAATTTTCCCAAGTTCACACATCTGATAACTCTAGCCACCAGGATTTCAGCCCAGAAAGTCTGGCACCACAATCCGTCCATCTAACCATTACACTATACTATATCTCAAGTGTAAGATATGTTGACTATTATACAGAAGCAGATAGTTAAAATTATTTTATTGATCAGTAATGTCATCCACATTTGAACATGTATCAGGAGGCCGTCAATTCGTGCTTATGTATTTTATTAAAACCAATTATTGCTGATATGTAATTTTAATTTAAGGAAGCTGTTAAAACCT
This sequence comes from Rhinopithecus roxellana, assembly GCF_007565055.1. NCBI lineage: Eukaryota > Metazoa > Chordata > Mammalia > Primates > Cercopithecidae > Rhinopithecus > Rhinopithecus roxellana. Next base: position 22,247,859 of record NC_044552.1, on the reverse strand, counting down.
ATGATTATAAGCCAGCTCACAAAAATTTTCATAGTATATACTTACTCCAGAATTTAATGTGTAAATAGTGACCTCTGAGACAACAACAAAACGAATTGTCATAGACACTGAAGTATTTGAATCACCCCTCACGGTCACCAAAACAACTGAGCAAAAATATAAATCTTATGATCCTGTTCTTATTGTTTAGAGCTTTGGGGATTAAACAGCTCTTTCAAATACAACTGTTTTGACCATGCGTATCAGAGATAACCACTAGAGGTACCTTATTTAAATGATATCTGCTCAGAGTAAGTTTAGTTCCACAATCACTATTTGTGCTTTGAATGGTAAGATTATTCTATAGTTAAGTATAATTGTAGTGTTGGAAATCTACATTATTTAAGAGTAAATTTTATTTATAATACATTCACAACCTAAGAAAATATGAAAATACATTTTCTTATTTCTTGTCCTATAGTTTTCCTTCATATTAAATAACTTTTACATCTACTAAACCTGCCCTAGTGAAATATTAGGGTATAGTGTAATTCTCCAAATGTTTCATTAACTGGCATTTTCTATGACACTGTACTCTAGTAAAGTTAATTGGATGCAGTCCCATTGGTTTAGATAATCTTTTTGATTATCTGAGTCTTCAGGTAATATTGGGAAATTTTGTTCAATTCTGATTCTGAATTATCTGGTTGCTTTTCATAATGTTTCTGTTTGGTCAAGACCTACTTGCAGGTTGATTTAAACTCAGAACAAGAAGTAAGAATTTGTGACAGGTTTCATCCTCTTACTTGAAGTCATATATTCAAGAAAGAGGAGTCCTGTTGAGAATCTCTACCCTAACACACTTTGGGAAAAGCAGAATTCACCATGGCAACCGCAGGGAAAACATGAGAAATTTACAGCCCTGGAGAAAAAATGCTTCACTGGGATCTATTTTCCATAGTGTGGACTCTACAAAAGTCGAGAAGTAGAATGGCAAAGGAACTCTCTCTGGATCGCAGTAATGTTCATCCTTAATCTCTTGGAGAAACAGTATGCCTGGGTTGGTAAAACAATTTGTAGAAAGTAGAAGAAAAAGAACTTAGATCTGTAAGGGCTGGTTTTATTTCAGAAGTCTGAGAACAAATATTGTAAATCTCTGCAGAGAAATTCTCCTTATCTAGATTGTGAAAGAAACATTAAATTTATTCTTTATTATAAGAGGAGGACATGAAGCTATTTCTTGATTTGTGATATCAAACATTTTGATCCGGCAGAAACAAAAGCGAGAAATACAGATTAAATTGAAAATGAAGAATTCAGATACTTTTTTTAAATTTTGTTTTGTTTAGTTTTTTTATTGCCATCTGTGAAATCTGTCAGTGAAATATTTTATTCTTGAAGGTTGTGGAGTCCTAAAGGACTCGGATTTTATTTATCCATTTCTAAATCTCATATTGTGCATGAAAATTTATTTGAAGATTTTTCTATGTCACTTTTTAATAGGCAGAAGGAGGACTTTTATTCTTTCCTGACTTAATCTTTACAGACTATAGTAATAATGAAAATAGTTAAGAAATTAACAGCATAATATTGATTTTAATTTTAAAAGAATTTTCAGGTTCAGGTTTTTATATAATTTTAACTGAAGCCCTGCTTTATTCAGAAGTTAGGCACAATTATACACATCGAGTCTGTTAATATAAATAAGTATTAATTATTCATGCCCCTGCTCAGACATTATGGAACTTTAATGGGGTGTGACAGCTTGAAATATCTTTCAGAGTATTATTTTTCTTTCTATCCAATTTGATCAATGGCAGAACACAGAATCAAATCGTAATTTTTGAAAAGCTAATGCTAAGGAAATCACAAAATGATTTTCTCAAAACGGCTATTTCAACCACTATCTCCAGTTAGTCTCATAAACGTATCCACTTTTGAATCATGGCCACAGTTGGAAGTAATTTCTTAATAATATTCAAAAAAATTTTGAAATGGCATAACAAACAGAAAAAGCACAACTTTTTGTACTACATCTATATAAAGAGAGAGAGAAGCACGAGTTTGATATTTATCTGGGTTTTGTTTGTTTTTGAGACAGGTTCTTGCTCCAGCACCCAAGGTGGAGTGCAGTGGTGCAATCATAGCTCACTACAACCTCGACCTCCTGGGCTCAAGTGATCTTCCTGCCTCAGCCTCCTGAGTAGCTGGGACTATAGAAGCATGCCACCACACCTGGCTAATGGCTGTTATTTTTTAACCAAATGTTTTATTTTAGCTTTTTGACCACTTTATTGAAGTATGACTGACATACCAAAGCAGTACACATTTAATGTATACAACTTAATGAGTTTGAAGGTGAGTATATACCTGTGAAACCATCACCACAATCTATGCCATATATACATCCATCACCTCCAACAGTTTCCTCCCACCTTCTTTATTGTGTTTGTGTATGTGTGTGCATGTGATGAGAACATTTAACATAAGATCTACCCTCCTCACAAAATTTTAAGTATACAATATAGTATTTCTTAAATGTAGTGGAAAGTGGCTGACAAGTTTTAAGGAGATGGATGACATGATTTTATCAAACGTTGTAACAATGTAAAGGCATAAGACTGGATGCAAGGACTGGATGCAAGACTATTGCCAGAATCCAGAAAAGAAATCATAGTGGTTTGGATTAGGGTAGTGGTGGTAGGGATTTTTTAAAGTGAAAGGATAATTAGCATATATTTTTGCATCCAAATTTACCAGTTTTGGTGATAAGTAAGGTGTTAAGGATGAGAAAGACAAAGCGTCCAAGGGTAAATACCAGATGTCCTACAAAACAAAGTAGGAGATCGCAGGTGCTTAGTCACTAAGATATGAAAAAAGAGGAACAATCTTTCCTCATTCTTTTGTAAGTTATATTTTTAATGAACAAACAATAATCATATATGTTTATGGGGTACCATATAATGTTTTAATATATGTTTATAATGTGTAATGATTAAATCAGGCTAATTAACAAACCCATCACCTAACATACTTATTTTTTGTGGTGAAAACACTTAAAATCTACTCTTAGTAATTTTGAGATCATGCACTACTGTTTATTGTAGTCACCATTCTGTGAGATCACTAAAGCTGGTTCCTTTTTTCTAACTGAAACTCAGTACCCTTGATCAACATCTCCCCTTTTCCCATCCATCTCCTGCCCCTACTCTCTACTTCTATGAGTTCAGCTTTTTTGGATTCCATATATAAATGAAATAATGCAGTATTTGTCTTTCAGCTTACTTCAGTTAGCATAATGTCCCCAGGTTCATCCTCCAGTTTATCACATCTTTTCCTCATCCTACCATTAGCCCAGTACTTAAATTTTACAGGTGAATTTACTGATCAAATAAAAGAATATGTTATTTTATCAGGCTAACTAGCTTATAAAGAATCATAGGGTCATTTTAGAACCAGCATCTATTTCAAACTTTCAAATCTACATGTGAGATAATTCAGACCTCAAGTTTAAAAGTGAACTCCCCATGGTCACCTGGATTTTTTAAAAAATCTAATATTAAACTCATTGCCATAAAAGAATCTATGACAAATAGCAGATTTCTTGGCTGTAATTTTTACTTTTATCCATTAAATTTTTTCAATTAGTAACATAAATTATCTCCCTTTGTTTAGTTCTGTATTTTATCAAATTATTTAGATAGTTCATGTTGACAAATTGTTTCTTCCTCTTTTCCTTTTCTTCTTCCTCTCCCTCCTCCTCCTCCTCTACCTCTTCTTCCTTCTTCTTCCTTCTCCTTATCCTCCTATCATCATCTACCTCCTCCTCTTCTCACTCTAGGATTTAGACATTGAAGGACTATGGACCAAAGAAATTATAGTTCTTTACATGGTTTTATTCTGCTTGGCTTCTCTGACCATCCAAAAATGGAGATGATCCTGTCAGGAGCTGTCGCCGTCTTCTACTTAATTACATTGGTGGGTAACACAGCCATCACTCTCGCATCTCTCCTGGATTCCCAGCTTCATACACCAATGTACTTTTTCCTCAGAAATTTATCTTTCCTAGATCTATGTTTCACAACCAGCATCATCCCTCAGATGCTGGTCAACTTGTGGGGACCTGATAAGACCATCAGTTATGTGGGCTGTATCATCCAACTCTATGTTTACATGTGGTTGGGCTCAATTGAGTGCCTTCTCCTGGCTGTTATGTCCTATGATCGTTTTACAGCTATATGTAAGCCTTTGCATTATTTTGTAATTATGAACCCACATCTATGTCTAAAGATGATTATCATGGTCTGGAGTATTAGTATGGCCAATTCTGTAGTACTATGTACACTCACTCTGAATTTGCCCACATGTGGAAACAACCTTCTGGATCATTTCTTGTGTGAGTTGCCAGCTCTGGTCAAGATAGCTTGTGTAGACACCACAACAGTTGAAATGTCTGTTTTCACTTTAGGCATTATAATTGTCCTCACACCTCTCATCCTTATCCTTATATCCTATGGCTACATTGCCAAAGCTGTGCTGAGAATGAAGTCAAAAGCAGGCCAGAGAAAAGCAATGAATACCTGTGGATCTCATCTTACTGTAGTGTCTATATTCTATGGAACTATTATCTACATGTACCTGCAACCAGGTAACAGTGCTTCCAAAGACCAGGGCAAGTTCCTCACCCTCTTTTACACCATCATCACTCCAAGTCTCAACCCGCTCATTTACACCTTAAGAAATAAGGACATGAAGGACGCCCTGAAGAAACTGATGAGATTTCACCACAAATCTACAAAAATAAAGAGAAACTGCAAGTCATAGAAAAAGACTAAAGTTAATAAGGCAATTAAATATGTTTTCTAATTTTCTTTAATTTTTACAAAGGCAAGTAATTCCTACATCATAGAGATCAATAAATATAATTATTATATACAAACATTTTGTAGATGCAAACAAAATTACAACCATTCTACTTAGCTCCTTTATGTCCCTAATCATTGGTATATCATCGGATAAAACAGATCATTAGAAATTTTATTTTTGCTTGAAATATAACACAAATGGATATAAACATAAATGTGAATGCATTTAATTTATTCTAAAACCCCATAGCAACTGTTTTGGTTATCTAGTTTTGTATTTTCAATGTTAATCCATGCCTCTTCCAAAATATGGACCTGAGTAAATGGCTTCATATGCATTATGGTGTGTATATTAAGTAATATACAAATAATGTTCATTCTATTGGAGCTTGAGAAAAAAGATATATATACACAATAATGATTTTGTACACCCAATCTTTTGTAATGCCACCTAAATATTTGTGTTTGATGAAAACAGTGCAGTTTATAAGACAATTGTCATAAGCCCCATTTAAAACAATTCACTTTTTTTTCAATGAAATTTCAAATCGGTATCTTGAGTAAAGGGTCTTTGTTACTTACGTCTATTACTACTCTATCATAATACAAGGAAGCCACAAATTAAAGGGTTTTAAAGGTAATGACACAGTCTTATCCATTTATCTTTCATTCATGAAATATTTATTCCATGATTGTCTCAACTTAATGGAAAGATAATATGATTAGTTTGAAACCAGTTAGGCTTTTGACATACATCTGTGGAATTGGGGAATTTATGTGAATTTTTAGAAATGTGGTAATGTTTATATGTAGTGGAATTTCATAAAAGAATAAATCTTTTTATTTCTATTTATCATAATATAATATTTAGCTTTTATGGGACAATGTGATTACTTTTTAAACTTTTATTTCTGCCATGATCTGATACCTTTCTCTAAAAGTGCCCATTATTTAATAATAGTGGTCAATTTAGATAGATTTAGAAAGATACATTGCTAGAATCTAAAAATATGTAGTTTCTCTTCCATCATGCCATCTTTAATGATGAGGAGCACAGCACCAGAATTTTGAGTTGTCCCTTTCTTTGGTGTACCACTGGTTTTCACAACGTCAATGATATGTAAGATCAGTAGAGATGGGAATTATGCCTTTCTTTTGTGAAGCAGGAGAGGGGATCTTTGAAAGTGAAGGCTGGAAAGAGAACCTGTCTAACCCCTCAACCTGGCATTTCCTCAAGAAAATGCTAGGGAAGAAAACAAAGGGACAAGGAGGATCTAGAAGTTTATTTCCTTAAAACTAACTTTATAACCCTACAAAATTATCTGCATCCCAGAACGTGTCCCCCTGTTGAAGTCCATTGTCTTAGACTATGGTTCTCTTAACAAGCCATGCAAATCTCTATGAAGGTTCAAATTGCATTGTTTTGTAACCATTATTTATAGAACTGATAAGCCTCTAGCCAATGTAATTATAAGTTCCTTGAAAGCATAATTTTGTATAGCTCTTTCTCGATTCACCATCATATAATAGGGTTCCATGACTCTTAGTAGGTATCGAATATTTTTAACAATTTGGATGAATTTTTCAGTGTTCATTCAAATGTTTGTAAACAGGGCAAAAATCATCTTGTTCTCATTTTTAACTAAAAAACAATACAAAAATATGAGTTAAGCAGAATATCCCAAGCCTTCAAAAACATGTCCTAGAAAATTTCAGAATGTCTTACCTTGACCTGCATCATAATGATGCTTAACTACTGTGGTGGAGAACCAGTCTCAAAGGGTTTAACAATATTCAGAAACTAAGTCAGCTCTCTTAGATATTATATCCATAAATCATCTCTTACTTATCACATTTATCTTTTTCTAAGGTTAGCCCTTGGCCAGGGCAGGAAAATGTTTCTGCCACTCACAAAATGCCCAGTAAAAAGGTAATTTTCAAAACCACATATGCCTAGTGTCAGAAAAATGCAATATAATACAATCAAGTTTATTGCATATTTCCTTTTCATATGGACATCTCCAGATTCTTCCACAAGAAGTTCCACTCTGACTGGTCCCAATTAACCACAATGTGGTAGATACTGACTGGTTCAGACAAGGAAATTCATAATGATTTATGATTAAAGATAAAAGCAACCCTTCTAACTGAGTCAACCATCACAACTTGAGGAGTGGTGGACTAAGGAAGCCATAGCAGAAAATGGATATAATGACTCCCCTCAGTGCAAGTAAATGGCTAATTCTTTCAATACTTCTCTTCTTTAGAAGACTATAATCTAAAAAATACATTATTCAAATTCAGAGAATCACAAATATCTTCAGAAAATGAAATGCCATTTTTACTATAACTGTTTACATTCATAACAGTTCTTAATTTTCTCTCACTTCTTAAACAAAAACCTATCATAAATGGGTTCAAGTTGAAGATGCTATGATACGTAATTGTCATATAGTGATGAATTTTAAAGTACAGAAACTACTAGAGGTCAAATACATACACACCCACATATTATCTAATTCTAATCCCATAATTTTAATTGATGTGTTTGGGTATCTTTGCAAGTACATACATTTACCTACTTTACCATGAATATATTTTTAAGAAATGTATTGACATGTATTATTGAAGTATGTTGCATAAAAATGATATGGCATATCAAATTTTCAAACACATTATAAAAACTAAGTTAATTATTAGTTGGTAATTTTTTTCAAGCAATACCTGGGTATAGATGCTGATAATTTATAATTCTAAATATGTACCCAACTTACTGAAGTACATTGATTCATTTTATCACTTTTATAGATACCAGTTCATCCAGGTTTCTGGCATTTCTGATATTGTTTTTTGTATTAATACATAAGTTAAATTTTAAAACTCCATCTACTTTCTGAAGAAATTGTGATACTCTTCATTGCATTTCTGGAAATTATTTTCTATGGGAGAAGGATTTTATTATTTTTGAAGATTTTTGTTTAAAATACTGCTCCTGATACATTTTAAACCTCCTCTCACAGTTGAGTCCCTGTGGTCACTGTCCTCACCAATTTCTACTATGAGAAACAGCTTCTTGTCCACTTAAAGACTATTTCTTGTCCTCTTACCAGCGAACCAAGTCTATTTTCTTTTATTCTCTAAAATACCACTAACAAATGGGGGATGCAGTTAGTAGGATTTTCATAAAGAACTGGGAATAATAAAGGAGGATTATACTGCAGGATAAAAAGGGAAACATTGCCTAATGAATATTTGACTTCTTAAAATTCCTTAGCAATCCCTACCACAGAGCTTTGCTCTCTGGGTGTCTGTTTTTTTTTAGGTCCCCCTTGCTCCATGTTTTGGAAATCTTATTTACTTTTGGCCCCAACTTCTATTCCAATCTGTCTTTGTCTCTGATCTAGGACCTCTGATTCTTTCAACTGTAGTGTCTGTGAAGGAATGCTGTCCCTATCACTTAGAGAGTAATATTTGTCTGGCTCTATCTTCTATAAACACTAGAATAAGGGGTACAGATACACTCACTTTGCATTAGAAAATAGTTAGAATTTGTTGTTTTAAGTAAAAGAACACCTTTTCTTCTGCTGCTGCTGCTGCTCCATTCCTCAGAACACAGATGCAATTAAAACAATTCCAATCTTCTATTTTTCCCCATTACATCCCTTAACTAAAGAGTGTACAATTTTGATCCATGTGATTATAAGGAGCACATATTTGGTGTTATTACTAAGAAGCTTTCTGTATTAATAACGCATATTTTTAGCTCACACTTTTAGAATTTAATTTATACAAACCTTTCCTACAATTCAGTGATTTATCTTTATTTTGATGTCTTGAATAGAAATGAACAAGTTTATGTTTCAATGAATAAAATTTTGAAATCAAAACATAATACACTTTTTGAAACTATCTAGGTGGAGAAGTAACATGGAAAGGATTTTTAAAAAAGAAGCTACTTCCATGTCCTGAAAACCTGAGTAATATTTAATGTAGAGTAATCGTGGAGAAAATTTTCTAGTACCAATAAGTACCCATTTATGACTATGTGGGTCCATTCCCAACACTGAAGCAATTCCAGTACCTGTTTTCACTATTTGTACTCCCAAATTCCAAATCACTGTGTAGAAATTAATTCTACTAGGCAATTAACTCTAGGTCAATTTTATCCTCTTTGAAGTTAGTTGGATGGAAATGTTCCTTGGTAGTTCTTTTTATTTATGTTCTATTACCAATCTCACTATTCTTCATAGACAAGTTTCTTCAGAGAAAAACTTTGTCATGATAACTGTAGTATACTTTAAAACACTTTGTCAGGCAATTGATATAAGTGCATTTATTCATTCAAATATTACATTCTATGGACATGAGTGGCTCTAATCAGTAATTGTACACTATTAGATGGGGAAGTCAACTAGCATTTAGTCAGAAAGGCTGCCCTCCAAGGCAGCTACCACAAGCCCTTCAGTTATCCACCTTTTGGTCAACATCTGATACCTAGCCAATTCACATAATAATTGAGGTTTAAATCTGTTATCATCCTGAAATTAATGGCACCAAATATATGAGGGTTATCTAACATATTTTAGAAACATTCTCTATTCTTATATGAAGGGCTTAAGAACCTAGCCAGATGTGTAGCCTAAACTTTAGGGGTAGTGCCCAAGACTTGTTCCCTAAATGGGCCTGTGTCCAGCCATGGATAAGTTCCACTTTCTCGATGTTGACATGAAAGTAAAACCCTACTACTGTTATCTTATCTTCTTCAAATACACCTTTTATACAAGATAGTATTGGAGTATCTTAAAGGAGAGTTGTGGATTTATTAAATTTACAGAGCAGATGACATAAACTATCTTATGCTAATGTCTGGTTAACGAATCTCGATATGCATGGCAGAATTTGATCAGAGTCACTTTCATCATAACTGGGACATAAGATTATGGTGGTAAATGCTAACCATATATATGCCCACCTCACCTTTTTTAGGCACTATGAATAACTACCAAAAATGACCCTGGTGTCGAACATGACCAAATTGGGTTAGGCTAGCTCAAAACACGCTCTATTTCTCTCATTACACACTATTCATTACTTCTTAATTTGTTGCACCTTGCTTTTAGTCCCTCTGAACTAAAATGTTTAAGAGCAAATATCAACGAGAGTTTCCACTGTTATTTTACATTAGCTGAAAGATACAGGTATATCCCCCAAAAAATTAAGAAGAAAGAAAACTATCATTATTTTAAGATAACAGAATCCACTCCATTTTTAATACAAAAAATAAATAAGGAAGTTGTTGGAGATCCCTATAGATTCAGTGAAAAAGAAATATACAAAATAAATATTTAAAATCTTCTGCACAGCAAAAGAAACTACCAACAGATTAAATAGACAACCTGCAAAATAGGAAAAAATATTTGCAAATTAAGCATACAACAAAGGTCTAATATCCAGAATCTATAAGAAATTTAAACAAATCAACAAGCAAAAACAACCCCATTTAAAAATGAGCAAAGGACATGAACCGACACTTCCCAAAAGAAGACATACACATGGCCAAAAAGCATATGAAAACATGCTCAATATCACTAATAGTTACAAAAATGCAAATCAAAACCACAATGAAATACCATCTCACACCAGTCAGAATGGACATTATTAAAAAGTCAAAAAATGACAGATGTTAGCGAGGTTGCAGAGAAAATGGAATACTTATATACTGCTGGTGGGAATTTAAATTAGTTTAGCCACTGCGGAACACAGTTTAGAGATTTCTCAAAGAACTCAGAACTACCATTTGATATAACAATCCCATTACTGGGTATATGCCCAAAGAAATAAAAATTGTTCTACCAAAAAGACACATGCACTCGCATGTTCATCACAGCACTATTCACAATAGCAAAGACATAGAATCAACCTAGATACCCATCAGTGGTGGACTGGATAAAGAAAATGTGGCATATATACACAACGGAATACTATGCAACCATAAAAAGAATAAAATCATGTCCTTTGCAACTGCATGGATGGCAGCTGGAGACCATTATCTTAAGTGAATTAATGAAAAAGAGAAAACCAAATGTCACATGTTCTCACTTATAAGTATGAGCTAAACACTGAGTACACTCGGACACAAAGGGAACAATAGACACCTGGACCTACCTGACGGTGGCGGGTGAAAGGAAGGTGAGGGTTGAAAAACTACTGATTGGGTACTATGCTCACTATCTGGGTGACAAAATCATTTGAACACCAAACCTTAGCAAAACACAATTTACTCAAGTAACAAACCTGCATATGTACCCCTAAACCTAAAATAAAAGTTAAAAAAGAAAAAAAATTAATTTAAAATATACATATATAACTCTAACAACAATAAGCAATGAGTAATTAAATAAAATGATATCAATAAAGATAAACTTAACAAGATATGTTGAACATTTTTAAAGTATTATTAATCTTTACCAAAAAAGGGGGGAAAACAAAATGCCACATTCTTCAAAAAACTATTTTGAATATAAATTTAAATGCAGACATTTTCAATAATTGTCTGCATTGTGTTTGGATTGTAACAAATTGATTTCAAGATTTATTTGATCTAATTACAGCTTAGAAGAGTCAAACCATTTTCATAAACTAATAATAAGCAAGGATTTGCTCTGGCCAGCACTGAAATACTATCAATATTACTAAGAGTTTGATTCGGGGTCAGGAGCAGTGGTTCCTGCCTGTAATCCCAACGTTTTGTGAGGCCTAGGCAGGAGGATAGTTTGAACTCAGAAGTTGGAGACCAGCCTAGGCAACAGAGTGAGATCCTTGTCTCCACAAAAAAATCAAAAAAATAGCCGGGCGTGGTGGCCCACGCCTGTAGTCCCAGTTACTCGGGAGGCTGTAGTGGGAAGACTACTTGAGCCTGGGAAGTCGAGGCTGCAGTGAACAGAGATTGTGCCACTGCACTCCAGTCCGGGTGACAGAGTGAGGCTCTGTCTCAGAAAAAGAAAAAGAGTTTTATTTGCAGATGATTGAAACAACATTGCCTCAAAACAGACCCTAGTGCATTTTACATTAGAATATTAAATACAAAAGGAATGACATTACAGATTAGTGTGTGATGAAGGCCTATTTGTTGATCAGTGTGGGAAAACTGATGAAAGATCTAGAAATAAAATTTGTCAGTAAAAACAATACCTAAAAAACGTACATTACTAAAAATTTCAAATTGATTTAAAAATGTGGAGAGTTCCAGCAGAGATCCCAGTCCTGAAGCAGCGGCGAACCTCTCTTCCCCACCCCACCTCGGTGACCTGGTGGCCGCCGGGACACGGCGCCTTTGGATGGCGGCGGTTGTGCCGGGCGGGAAGAACCACGCGGAGTCTGCTGGGGCGCAGGGCCCGCGAAGGCGGAGCTAGGGACTGACCTGGCCTTCTCTTTAGGCCACGGCGCCGCAGATCGGGTCCTCAGGAGGCCTCTCTGTCCCGAATGGGCGAGACCTACCTGGTCCTGATGGCAACGGACAATGGCCTTAACGGCCGGAAGGTGAGCGGAGTCCCGGATGAGGACGGGTGGAACAGTAGCATCCATGCGGCAGCTGGCCTTCCTTCTACCAGACCTTGATGTGGGAAGAGTGAAATGGAGTAACAGGCCACATTTGGCGCTCTGGAGATGCCCACCATGCTTTGGGAAAATTTACTGGCATTTATAGAATGACTTTGTGTATAATATGGGAAAGCTGCTCTCAGCTTCCCCCAAAACTTTTACAAGGAAACATTTGCCACATCTAGCCCTTCCAGATGTGTACAGGTTACCGACATATGATAGAGTTAGCAAATCACATATCGTGTAAATTCCCATTTATTTTTAAAAAAATAGAAAATAGATGTCTTCTGGAAATGACTTTTTGAAATTGAGTTGTTGGACCACCTCTGAAAGCAGTAACAGGAGCGGACACATCCCACATTTGTTTAGTGCGTTAGAGGACGTGGAGCAGAACAACTGAGAAGGAAGAGAAGAGGGTTCTGTATCAGACTCATCAGATTTAGGAGATATTTTCACATTCTTTCCATTGTTTTGTATATATTTTATTCCTCACTACTGTATATATGGTTGACAATGCTTAAACTTTTTTGAAATGTCTAGTCTTTGTAGATGTTCTGAAGTCCTTAAATCAGAGATAGTAAAATAACACATTTAGTAAATGTCTTTTTGTGAAAATTCATACGAAATGTTGGTGGTGGGGGGGATATCCAAACCACCAGTTGAGTAACAATACATTGTGTTTGTGCACTGCTTCAGGGCAGGAGGAGAAGGAGGCTGTGCAGAAAGCTCTATGCCACCAGTGTACTTACAGTGAGACAAGATTAACCATTATATCTTATGTCTGTGCATTTGGCTTATCTGTGTATACAATGTATATCGAGGAAAACAAGTCCTAATGTACATCTAGTCTTTCTAGATGTTATAGAGGTTGGCAGGATATGACAAAAGTAGAGTTAGTAAACTAATACTTTTGTACATTTTGTTCTAAAATTGCTAGGAAGATTGTCTTCTGAAAATTTGAGCATTCTTGCCCACTGAGTTGATGGAGATGGAAAGATTTCTAGGCCAGAATGTTCATATTTGGAAAACTTCAAATTATAACTATTGTTACATGTGTGCAGTTTAATCAAGACTGCTGTGCACATAGTGGACAAATTAACTCCTTACCTGAAACATGTAGTCTATCTAGATGTTTAGAACGATGTATATTAAATAGAGAGGTAGCAAAATATCACTTTGTAAATATCTTTTGGCTAAAATTCATACGTAATATTGTGTTTTGGAAATTGAATTGTTAAACCATCTTTGTGGGCAGTATAGTACTGTCTACACTTGTTTGATAGTTTAGAGGAAGCGGAGGGAAGAAATTGCAAAAGGTACTATGCGAGGGTGTTTATACTTGGACATTTTCAGACAGCATTTTTCTGTATGTTTTGTGCATTTAGTTTTGCTCTGTATATAGTGTATAGAATGAACAAATGAGCCCTAATTTTGCAATACCTAGTCCATAGATGTAAAAGAGGTTGCCAGTGTCTGACTAAGTACTTAGTAAAATTAGCACATTTTGTACACTCTGTGCTGAAATTCATAGGAAACCTTGTCTTCTGTAAATGACTTTTGGATAGAAATTTGTCCAACATCCATAAACATGGCATGTGCCTGTACTGGTCCATTGGATTGAAGGCCGAGAGAAAGAAGTGAAGGGTGAATGGTTTAAAGGGAAAACTGTCATATTTGTAAGTTACCACAGATTATAACCATTGTTATGTGTATAATTTTATTGAACAGTACTCTGTACACAGTGGACAAATTTTATGAAATATCTAGTCTTTCTAGATATTTAGAAGTGCTTGATGTATTTAAAAGTAGAAGTACTAGAATAACACTTTTTGTAAATAGCTTTTAAAAACTAATGGGAAATACTATTTGGAACTGGAATTGTTTCTTTTATTTATTTATTTTTATTTTTTTTTTTTTGAGACGGAGTCTCGCTCTGTCTCCCGGGCTGGAGTGCAGTGGCCGGATCTCTGCTCACTGCAAGCTCCGCCTCCCGGGTTTACGCCATTCTCCTGCCTCAGCCTCCCGAGTAGCTGGGACTACAGGCGCCCGCCACCTCGCCCGGCTAGTTTTTTTTGTATTTTTTAGTAGAGACGGGGTTTCACCGTGTTAGCCAGGATGGTCTCGATCTCCTGACCTCGTGATCCGCCCGTCTCGGCCTCCCAAAGTGCTGGGATTACAGGCTTGAGCCACCGCGCCCGGCCATGGAACTGGAATTGTTGAACCACCTCTGTAAACAGTGTACACTCTCTGTATTTGTTCTTTTGATTGAGGGAGGTGAAATTGCAAAAACTGTTTTGCTAGTGTTTACTAGAAATTTTCACGTAATCCATTGCCTGTGTGTTACATGCATTTCATTTAACTTTACTATACTGTATGTATCTTGTATATACTGAACAAAGGAGTCCTAATTTTATACCTAGTCTAGTCTCTAGATATTAAAGAGGTTGTCAATGTATGACTGAAGTACAGTTACTAACTCTACTATGTAGACTTTGTTAAAATTCATAGAAAGGCTGTCTTTGGAAAGGACTTTTGGAAGTGAAATGATAACATCAGCTCGAAGTGACATGTGTCTATATCCACCGGGTTGGTGGTGGAGAGGCTAGACCAGAATATTCCTATTTAGAAGACACTTTCAGATATAACCATTGTTACATGTGTGCAGTTTATTCAACACTGCTATGTATATGGTGGACAGACTGAAGTCCTTATTTGAAACACCTAGTCTTTCTAGATGTTTAGAAGTGCACAATGTTAAAGGTAGTAAATAACACATTTTGTAGATACCCTTTTAATTAATATGAAATATTGTCTTTTGGAAATTGATCAAACCACTTCCCTGAGCAGTACACATTTATTATATTTGTGCTGGTTTGGGAAGGAAGAAGGAGCAGAAAGTGCAAAGGGTGATTGAGATACCAGTGTGTTTATGGTGAGGCACACTTGACCATTGTCCCTTGTGTCTGCATTTTCTTTTACTGTGCTGTGTATGTAGTGTATGTAAGTGGACAAACGAGTCCTAATTTACAACATTAAAGGGATTGCAAGTGCATGACAAAAGTAGAGTTAGTAAACTAATACGTTAAGTACACTTTGTGTTAAAATTCATAGGGAAAACTGTTCTTAAAAACACAAAAGTGAAATTGCTAAAATCCTCTACAAGTATTAAGGATGCTTATACCTGCCCTCAGGGTTGATTTAGAGATCGGAAGGGGAAGGGTTCTAGGCCAGAATATTCCTATTCAGAAGACACCTTCAAATTATAGTTCATGTTATACATATGCCTGATTTATTCAATGCTACTGTGTATATAGTGGAAAACTTACATCCTATTTGAAACATCTATTCTTTCTAAAACATCTACATGTTTAAAAGTGTACAACATAGATTAAAAGTAGAGGGATAAAGTAACACCCTTTAAGCACTTTTTTTGTTGTTTCCTGGGAGTGGTTGCATTTTTGAGTGGAATTGTTAAACTAGATGTTTTGGACAGTATGCTGATTGTTCATTGGGTCGCAGTGGATTGAGGGAAGAAGTATGCAGGCGAAGGATTCTGCGCCCATGCCCATGAGTTAGATTGATTCCATGGTCTAACCGTTGTTCTACATGTGCATTTTAGTTAATATTGTTGTGTATTAAAGGATAAGTCCTAATGCTCAAGATATGTTAAAAATAGACATAGTAAAGCAATCTCTTTGTGTTTTTTAACTTTTTTTTAGGTTTGGAGGTACATGTGAAGATTTGTTACACAAGTAAACATTTGTCACAGAGGTTTGTTATTTATGTTATTTCATCACCCAGGTATTCAGCCCAGTACCCAATAGTTACTGTTTCTGCTCCTCTCCCTCCTCCCAACCTCCAACCTCAAGTAGACTCCAGTGTCTGTTGTTTCCTTTTCTGTGTTCATAAGTTCTTATCATTTAGCTCCCACTTATAAGGGAGAACATGCGGTATTTGGTTTTCTGTTCCTGCATTAGTTTGCTAAAGATAACAGCTTCTAGCTCCATCCATGCTCCTGCAAAAGATAGGATCTTGTTCTTTTTTATGGCTGCATAGCATTGCATGTTGTATATGTACCACATTTTCTTTATCCAATCTGTCATTGATGGGCATTTAGGTTGATTCCACGTCTTTGCTATTGTGAATAGTACTGTAATGAACACAGGCATGCATGTGTGAGATGGTATCTTATTGTGGTTTTGACTTGCATTTCTCTTATAATCAGTGATATTGATCTCTTTTTCATAAGTTTGTTGACCACATATGTGTCTTTTGAGGAATGCCTGTTCATGTCCTTTGCCCACTTTTTAATGGGATTTTTTGTTTTTCTCTTGTAAATTTCAGTTCCTTATAGATGCTGGATATTGGACCTTTGTCAGATGCATAGTTTGCAAAAATGTCCTCACATTCTGTAGGTTGCCTGGTTACTCTGTTGATAATTTATTTTGCCATGCAAAAGGTCTTAAGTTTAATTAGATCCCATTTGTCAACTTTTGCTTCTGTTGTGATTGCTTTTGGTGTCTTTATCATGACATCTTTGCCTGTTCCTATGTCCAGAATGATATTGCCTAGGTTGTCTTCCAGGGTTTTTATAGTTTTGGGTTTTACATTTAAGTTTTTAATCAATCTTGAGTTGATTTTTGAATGTGGTGTAAGGAAGGGGTCCAGTTTCAATCTTCTGCATGTAGCTAGCCAGTTCTCCCAGCACTAGTTATTGAATAGGGAGTGTTTTTACCATTGCTTGTTTTTTTCAGCTTTGTCAAAGATCAGATGGTCATAGATGTGCAAGCTTATTTCTGGGCTCCCTATTCTGTTCCATTGGTCTATGTGCCTGTTCTTGTACCAGTACCAAGCTGTTTTGGTTACTGTAGCCTTGTAGTCTAGTTTGAAGTTGGGTAGCATGATGCTTCCAGCTTTGTTCTTTTTGCTTAGGATTGTCTTGGCTATATGGGTTCTTTTTTGGTTCCATATGAATTTTAAAGTAGTTTTTTCCTAGTTCTGTGAAGAATGTCATTGGCAGTTTGATAAAAATAACACTGAATCTATAAATTGCTTTGGGCGGTATAGCCATTTTAATGATATTTGTTCTTCCTATACATGAGCATGGGATGTTTTTCCATTTGTTTGTGTCTTCTCTGATTTCTTTGAGCTGTGTTTTGTAATCTCATTGTCAAGATCCCTCACCTCCCTGATTAGCTGTATTCCTAGGTATTTTATTCTTTTCTGTGGCAGTGGTGAATGGGATTGCCTTTCTGATTTGACTCTCAGTTTGGCTGTTATTGGTATATAGGAATACTAGTGATTTTTGTAAATTGATTTTGTGTCCTGCAACTTTGCTGGAGTTTTTTATCAGCTGAAGGAGCTTTTGGGCCAAGACTATGGGGCTTTCTAGATACAGATCATGTCGTTGGCAAACAGAGATAATTTGACTTCCTCTCTTCCTATTTGGATGCGCTTTATTTCCTTCTCTTGCCCAATTGCTTTGGCTAGGACTTCAAACAATCCCTTTGTAAATGTTCTTTCGTTTGTTTTTATGAAGTCCTGTCTCCTAGGAGTGACCTTTGCTAATCCACCTCTTAATTAATTAATCTATGCTAGACATGGTCCTATACTTAGTCACTAGGATAATGGAAAAGGGAAAAGAGTACAGGTGAAGGAAAGAGCTTTTTGCCAATATCTCCATATCTAGAAGATGGTTTTAGGTGATAATCATAGGTATATAAGAGTATTTTTAGTAAAGTACCTGTGTTTTTGTTGACAAAATTCATTACTTTATAACATCTACACTTTATGAATACCTCGAGGTAACAATGTATGATAAAAAGTAGAGCTAGTAAATTAGCTAATTTTTAAATATCTTTTTGTTATAATTGATGGAAAAGATGCATCTTGGACATGGAATTGTTAAACCACCTTTGAGCAGTATATGTCAGGACTTACTTGTTCATCAGGCTGGCAGCAGAGGGGCAGAAGGAAGTAAAAAGGGAGAGATGAAGGCAGATGTGTTCGTGTTTACATTTTGACTATAGCCATTGATGTGTGTGCGTCTCTTTTGGCTATACTATAGGAATACATTAAGTAATCCAAAGCAAACATACCTTCTAATATTTTAGTGGTACAGATCTGCTAATTAATTCTCTTAGAAACATTATACTTAGTATGTTCTGTTGCTTTACGTTTCATTTTAAATTGAGCATTAAGGTAATACAGTATTTTAATCAGAACTCTGCCCATACTTTTATCTAGAGGTGTGTTGCCAATTTTGTCTTCAACGAAATTTTTGTCTCAAGAAAGGCAGAATTACATTTTTTTCTAACAGGTTGAGTCGGTATTGTGTATTCTTGGTTATCACAATACACAGCTTTGGGATTTAAAATTGGCAAATATTCATGATATGTGGAAAAGCATGATACATTCTGTATAATCTCAATCCCATAAAACTGAATGTTTTGTCTATGTACACACTGGACCTAGAAGGTCATGTCAAACTGTAAACTGCTTGTGATTGTGGATGACTTTGTTTTTTCTTCTTGTGTTTTTCAGCTTCCTATAATGCACATATTAACTTTTCTAAAATAAAGTTTACTTTGAAAAACAAAGCTAATATAATCATGACCAGTTTTAGCAGAATTGATTTTAATATTAGAAAGTATGGAATTATGTCTTTAACAAACATTAAATGAATACCTGCTATATGCCAGTTCCTATAACAGATGTGGAGAGCCTATAGGGAACAAAAGATAATTCCTGCTCACAGATCTTTCAGAAAGTATCATTAGATGATTCAACAGACAATTTCATCTAACTTAGTTGAAAGAAATTTTTTAGATTCCATAATACAGAGTAGGTAATCAGTATGTAATTGTATCAGTAGATTACAAAATCTGGAGATTATATTCTGAGAATCTGCTTTCTCCAACACAGTAAAAGTCATATATTACAAGCCCACAGCTAACATCATAATTATAAAAAGTTGAAAGCTTTCCCTCTAAGATCCAGAGCACGACAAAGATGCCTGCTCTCACCACTTCTGTTCAACATAGTATTGAATGTCCTAGCCAGAGCAGTTACGCAAGAAAAAGAAAAAATGGTATACAAATTGGAAATGAAGAAGTGAAATCGTCTCTTCTGATGACATGATCCTTTATTTGGAAAACCCTAGGAACTCCAACAAAAAAAAAATTATTCAAATAAACAAATTCAGTAAAGTCACAGGTTACAAAATCAATATACAAAAATCAGCAGTGTTTCTAAGCAATAACAATCATCTGAAAAAGAAATTAAGTAAGCAATCCCATTTATAATTTAAAAAATAAATTAATTAAAATAACTAGGTGCAAATTTAACCAAGGAGGTGAAAGATTTTTACACTTGAAAACTATAAAACACTGATATTTAAAATGAGAAAAGACACAAAAATGGAAAAATACCTCATGTTCATGGATTGGGAAAATTAATACTTTTGAAATACCTATACTACCCCAAATAAAGATTCAATGCAATCTCTATCCAAGTATCAATGTCATCATTCTTGTATCTTATCTAGATGCTCAGCTCCATACCCCCATGTATTTTTTTCTTATCCAATTTGTCTTTTTTGGATCTTTGTTATACAACTAGCATTATCCCCCAGATGCTGGCAAATCAATGGGGTCCAAAAAAATCTATTACTTATGGAGGGTGTGTGCTCCAATTCTTCTTTGTCCTTGACTTGGGAGCCACAGAATGTCTTCTATTGGCTATGATGGTCTATGATCGTTATGCTGCTGTCTGTCAACCTCTTCACTACACCTTAATAATGCACCCTCAGCTTTGCCAGAAAATGGTGCTCACTGCCTGGTTGAGTGGTCTTGCCAGTGCCTTAATCGTTTGCTCCTTGACTTTGAAGTTGCCAAGATGTGGGCACCGGGAAGTGGATAATTTTTTCTGTGAGATGCCAGCATTGATCAAGATGGCTTGTGTCTATCCAAAAGTAATTGAGATTGTTGTCTTTGCTCTTGGAGTGGTATTTCTTTTTGTACCTCTATCACTAATTCTTATCTCATATGGAGTTATCCATCACTCAAGCTGTAATGAGGATCAAGTCAGCAACAAGGTGGCAAAAGGTCCTTAATACATGTGGTTCCCACCTCACAGTAGTAATTCTGTTTTATGGAACAATCATTTATATATATATGAAGCCACAGAATACCATATCCCAAGATGAAGGGAAGTTCTTCACTCTCTTTTACACAATCATCACACCCAGCCTTAACCCTCCGATCTACACTTTACGAAACAAAGATGTAAAGAGTGCACTGAGGAGAATACTGTGGATGAAAAAATGTTCAGCAAAATCGTGAATTAGATGGAAGAAAAGTAGAATGTAGAGCACTAAAGAAATGTTGGCATTTATCAAGAGAAGTTAAATCAATTTATTTATCCAAAACACATTCACGTTCAAAGCCTGATGCTCTTAAATGACAAAAGAAAATTTAGCAAGCTTATGTTTTTACTTTGCTTTACTTTGTTTTTACTTTGTTTTACTGGTAAATACATTCAAAATTTGGAAATCGCTATGCTAGAGAATAAACGACTCCACTTCTCTGTAAATCAGCCATTTCAGAGATTGAAAATCCTCTCTGTAAGTGAAAGATTCCTCACATCTACAGTGCCCTTGCTGTGTTATTTCAAAGACAGTAAGTCACAGCCTACATGAAGTAATTGAGTAGGAGGATGGGAGTAATAAGGGCTTAGGATCTCTCTACAATCCTTAAACCCTGTGGCTTCTAAATTTCCACAGCAAGAACATCATACCTTTATTTCAAGGTTTTGATTCCTCTTCTTTTTTTTTTTTACTTTTATTTTAGGTGAAGGTTTGTTACATACATAAACACGTGTCATGGGGGGTTATTGTACATCTTACTGCATCGCTCAGGTATTAAGCCCAGTACCCAATAGTTATATTTTCTTTGCAAGTGACTCTAAAATTGTCAGTTGTACATACCTTGGTAAACATAAAAAATATGAGGGAGGACAGTGAAATCAGAGGCTAAGGAAAGCATGAAGACACTGTAAACTTTATGGTGTCATAAGAACTATGGAAGAAAGACAAAAGTATAGAATGATAAAATTGTGGCCACTGAAAAAGAGTATCAATTTTCCTTTGTTAAAAATGAGTGATCCTAAATCTTTCTAGGCATTTATCACTCAAAAACCTTCTATTCAACCTTCTATACCCTGCTGAAATCTTATCTCAACTGAAAAGTATTTAGAAATCTCATCGGTCTATGGCCTATAGTCCCTAAAAACTCTGACCATATAAGAATATGGCATTATCCCATTTTTATTTCATTATTTGTTTGTATGTCTGTTTGAAGAAGATGCATTAGTAAGCTTTTCAACAATATAGACCTTCTTATTCATGTGTGATTTTGCTGTGTCTAATCAGTTTCTGACATGAATTACATAGCCAATAAATGTCTACAGAATGATTATGTCAATGCTTTTAATTAAATCTCCATGAAAATGTTATCAAATCTGCAGAATATCACAAATTCTCATTGGGTAATGAATAGTAAAGCAATATATTCAGTTTGTGTTAACACTAAAGATATGTAAATCATCTAACCCTAAAATTTAATATATTTAAAGACCTACGACTTAGCAAAGGAAAAGATACAGTTTTTCTTTCACATACTTAAAATTATAGAATACATACATAATATTATAGAATCTTTACAACATCCCCTATAGGTATATATAAGTACATAACGGAAACTAGGAAATAAAAGAAATAATTGCTCATTATCTCGTATCCCAGAAATAATGACTAAATTTTTTAAACTAATTTTCTTTTAAAGTATTGTCACCTATGTTAAAATTTGGTGTAATATTTTGTCTTATTTCTCTCAGTGTATACCTTCATATCAGGGATGATATCACCCCCACAGGGGCAAAATTGATTCCAGGGGAGGTAGCAAAAATCTTCAGTATTACAATGGTTGGTGGTCCTCCAAAGAGCCTCTGTACATAAGCAGTTACACAATATAACTGTGGCACTAAAATTTTGTTAGAAATGAGGTAGCTATAATGAAAAAGTTTGAGAAAACACTTAATTTGAGGCTTTTTCCTATTCGAAAAGATGATTAAAAGAAAGACTCCCTTAGGCCAAACTGATTGACAAGGATATGCACATCTACGCTCCAATACACAGAAGAATTAGTAAACTTCTAGATTGGCAATTGAAACCTGCATTCAATGATGGTCTTCAGTTTCAGGTTAAAATGCTGGAAATTCCCTGTTATATTGGGGATTTTTTTTAAGTTTGATAAAGAAATCATGCCCCAAAGGGGTTTTTTTAATGATAAAATTCTTGAGTTTATAGGATAGCATGTAAGAAAAGAAACAACTTGCTGAAAAGTTGAAACTGAAATTGTGCCCCAAAGAACAGGAAACCAATAACTGACAGAAATTCTTGAGTTTGCCAGATAGCAGATAAGAAAATAAATAACTTTCTGAAACACAGAAATTCCCTCCATTTGTGAGATAACAAAAGTGGCCAAAATTAATTGGAACCAATATGGCCAAATGGAGTTTGCACAGAACAAGCTTGCTAATGTCACACCCAAATTTCCACTGCATGTTTCATACTAACTCCCTTTGAATTTGCACCTGGGACCCACGAAGAGGAATGGAGAGACAACTATGCATTTCTGAGGACTTTCTAGACCTCCCTTTTCCTTCCACCAATCACCTGCTAATTCCAGAATCCACCAGTAAACCTTTTCTAATAAAATCACTATCTTAAAGCCAGCACAGGGAGATACAGTTGAGCTAGATTCCTGTCTCCTTGTTGGTCAACCTATAATAAAAAGTTTTTCTTTTCTTAGAAATCCAGTGTCATAGTATTGGCTTCTAGCACATCCAGCAGTGAGCCCCTTTTGCCTGGTAGCAAAAACATAATATAGTATCAAGAATTTGTGGCCAGACACAGTGGCTCAAGCCTGTAATCCCAGCACTTTGGGAGCCTGAGGTGGATGGATCACAAGGTCAGGAGTTCAAGACGAGCCTGGCCAATATGGTGAAACCCCATCTCTACTAAAAATACAAAAAGTTAGCTGGGCGTGGTGGTGGACACCTGTAGTCCCAGCTAGCTACTAGGGAGGCTGAGGCAGGAGAATGGCTTGAACCCAGGAGGCAGAGGTTGCAGTGAGCCGAGATCACACCACTGTACTCCAACCTGGGCAACGGAGCAAGACACCATCCCAAAAAAAAAAAAAAAAAAAAAAAAAAAAAAGAATTTGCTGAAACAATATCTCATTTATTTCTGGTTGTAGTCGTTATCTGCTGCTACATGAACATTTTTTTAAAGAAACAAACAGAACTTCCAGACATAATCAATATAGGTTGAAAATCCCTTATCCATAATTCTGAATCGAAAATGGTCAGAAATGCAAAGACATAAGAACGATACATTGGACTTTGGGGACTCAGGGAAAAGGGTGGGGGTTGGTGAGGGATAAAACACTACACATTGGGTACAGTGTACACTGCTCAAATGATGGATGCACCAAAATCTCAGAAATCACCACTAAAGAACTTATTAATGTAACCAAACACCACCTGTCCCCCCAAAAACCTATTGAAATAAAAAAATTAAAAATTCGAACGGCCGGGCGCGGTGGCTCAAGCCTGTAATCCCAGCACTTTGGGAGGCCGAGATGGGCGGATCACGAGGTCAGGAAATCGAGACCATCCTGGCTAACACGGTGAAACACTGTCTCTACTAAAAAATACAAAAAATTAGCCGGGCGTGGTGGCGGGCGCCTGTAGCCCCTGTCACTTAGGAGGCTGAGGCAGGAGAATGGCGTAAACCCGGGAGGCAGAGGTTGCAGTGAGCTGAGAGCTGGCCACTGCACTCCAGCCCGGGCGACAGAGCAAGACTCCGTCTCAAAAAAAAAAAAAAAAAAAAAAAAATTAAAAATTCAAATAAAAAACAAAAATAAAATGGTCAGAAAACTAAATGCTTTCCTTTTTTTTATTTTGAGTCTCACTATGTTGCCCAGGCTGATCTCAAACTCCTGACCTCAAGCAATTCTCTCAAGTAGCTGGTATTACAGGTGAGAGCCACCATGCCCAGGTAGAAAACTAAAAGTGTTCGTAACTCTGTTGGCAACAAAACCTGACCTGAACTGATGTAGGACTATTTCTATCTACTCTTTACTTTCAGTTTTATTAAACAAGAGAAACTATATGTTAAAAGAATAGAGTTCCTTTTAAGAAAAAATAATATGAGCTATTTGTCATTTGTCAGAAATGGCAGATATTTTTTAAAGAGGACACTCACTGTTATCACTAATTTATAAAACCATAGAGTTTCTTTCAAGTTGAAGATTCAAGAGCAATTAGAACATGTCTGTTTTAAAATATGGTAGTCACTAGGTGTAGCATCAAAAGAAAAACTATCGGCCGGGCGCGGTGGCTCAAGCCTGTAATCCCAGCACTTTGGGAGGCCGAGACGGGCGGTCACGAGGTCAGGAGATGGAGACCATCCTGGCTAACACGGTGAAACCCCGTCTCTACTAAAAAATACAAAAAAACTAGCCAGGCGCGGTGGCGGGCACCTATAGTCCCAGCTAGTCGGCAGGCTGAGGCAGGAGAATGGAGTAAACCTGTCAGTCCGCAGGCTGGGAGGCGGAGCTTGCAGTGAGCTGAGATCCGGCCACTGCACTCCAGCCTGGGTGACAGAGCAAGACTTTGTCTCAAAAAAAAAAAAAAAAGAAAGAAAGAAAAACTATCAAAGAATAATAAAACTTTAAACTATTTTTTCTTTTTTCTTTTCTTTTTAACTTCAGTGGATGTATATTTTAAACTATTTTTATCTAAGATATTAAGTTAACATTTAAAGGGGCCACATGAAAAAATAGGTCACATTTTATGTTCTTGTGAGTCAACTGAAATACTGAAGAGAAAAAAAAAAAAAAAAGTTTGTTTCCTTGCTATTCTTTGTACCTTTCTGGCTAGAAATGTTCCATGGAATGTGTGAGAGCTCTGGTTCCAAAATGGCTGCATAGAAGGAGGCTGGCTTTACTTTTCCTCCACGGAAAACCTAAAACAAATACACGGTGCTGAGATTATCACCAGCAATATCCCAGAACTCAAATATGAGGATGGGACTGTGCCTGTGGCCACAGAGAAGTAAAAAACTTCAAGCAGGCACTATAAGACTCAGACCTCCAAATCTGTGACATCCCTCTCCCAAATCTGCCTAGCACCAAGCATGTGGAAAACTTCCCCCACCTCACCCCCAGTTTCTACACTGGAAAAAGTGAGATTGAAGTGCATAACTAGTTTCCCCACCACCTTGGGTTCCCTGGTAAGAGATCTGTCCCTACCTCAACCCACAGGTTGAGGTACCTAAGTATCTAAAGGCAGAAATATTTCCAAAGACAACCAGAGAAAAAGTGGGGAGGTGAGGCTTCTTTCCCCAGCCCTAGAAACACTCTTCTTTGACTCAGCCAAAGGAGACACCAGATCAGCGAAGCTGCTCAGCAGCACCACACCATAGGAGATATGTTCCCCAGGTTCCCTGAGCACAAAATTCTAGCCAGCCTTCCCATTCTATTGGGATATCCCCTGTAAGACCTTCTCCATTTGGGTCGGGCAGTGCTCCAGTCATTTACTAGGGCCAACAAACACCTGGACTTCAGGCTCCATGTGATGTCAAAAAGAAGGCAAGATCAAGAGGGAAAAAAAAGCAGATGCTGTCATGCTTTCTGTACAGCCTGCAAAACCATGAGCTAATTAAACCTCTTTTCTTTATAAATTGCCCAGTCTCATGTATTTATGTATTAGAACAGACTAATATACATGACTTCCCCAAACAAGCAAAGCAAGGAACCAGTGACTTACCCTAACAAGACAGTGATATGTGAGCTCTCTCACCAAGAATTCAAAATAGCAGTTTCAAAGAAACTCAGTGAACTCCAGGATAACACAAGAAAGCAATTCAAAAATGTATCAGAGAAATTAAACAAAGAGATTAAAATAATTTTTTAAAATCAAACAGAAATCTTGGAACTGAGATTTATACTTGTCAAACTGAAAAATTTATTAGAGACTCTCAATAGCAGAATGGATCAAACAGTGGAAAGAATTAGTAAACTCAAAGACAGGCTATTTGAAAATATAGTCAGAGGAGAAAAAAGGGAAAAGAATACAAAGGAATGAAGATCACCTAAATAATATAGAAAAGTACCTCAAAAAGACAAATCTAAGAATTATTGGTTCTCAAGAGGGAATTCAGCCACAGCAAAAGTTAGAAAGCTTATCCAAAGAAACAGTAACTCAAAACTTTCCAAACTTAAGAAATATATAGTTATCTAGGTACAAGAAGATTAGAGAACATGAAACAGATTCAACCCAAATAAGACCACCCCAAGACATACAATAATCAAATTCTCAAAGGTCAAGGACAAAGAGAGGATTGCAAAAGTTGGCTGGGTGCCATGGCTCATGCCTGTAATCCCAGCACTTTGGAAGGCTGAGGCAGGTGGATTACCTGAGGTCAGGAGTTTGAAATCAGCCTGGCCAACATGGTGAAACCCTGTCTCCAGTAAAAATACAATAAGTAGTGAGGCATGGTAGGGGGTGCCTGTAATCCCAGCTACTCGGGAGGCTGAGGCAGGAGAATCGCTTGAACCCAGGAGGCAGAGGTTGCAGTGAGCTGAGATAGCACCACTGCACTCCAGCCTGGACAACAAGAATGAAAGTCAGTCTCAAAAAAAATAAAAAAATAAATAAATAAATAAAAGCAGCAAGAGAAAAGAAGTAAATAACATACAAAGAGCTCAAATTATTCTGGCTGCAGACTCCTCCATGTAAACTATACAGGCCAGGTAGATGTGGGATGACATTTTCAAAGTGCTAATAGAAAAAAGAAAGAAAACTGCCATTCAAGAATAATGTACCAGAAAAGTTATTCTTCAAATATGAAGGAGAAATAAATCATTTCCCTGACAAACAAAAGCTGAGAATTCACTACCACCAAGCCCATCTTAAAATAAATGGCAAATGAAGTCCTTCAATCTAAGAGAAAAAAATGCTAATATGCGTAAAGAAAACATTTGAAGGAAAAAAAAAACACTGGTAAAATTAAGTACAAGACATACCCAGAATATTCTAATACTCTAATTGTGGTGTGCAATCCATTTATAACTCTAGTATGAAATCTAAAAGACAAACCTATCAAAAACAATAACAGCTACAGTGATCTGCTAAGAGATAGACAATATAAAAATACGTAAGCTGAGACAACAAAAAGTCAAAGTGTGGGGGCATAGAGTTAAAGGGCAGGGTTTTGTGGGGGTTTTAAAGATTTTTGTTTGTTTCTAGTCTTTTCTTTGTGATCAAAGATAAGTTATCATCTTTGTAAAATATCAGCTGGGCGCCATGTAATCCCAGCACTTCGGGAGGCCAAGGCTAGCTAATCACTTGAGCTCAGGAGTTCAAAACCAGTCTGGGCAACATGGCAAAACCCCATCTCTACAAAAAATACAAAACTTAGCTGGCTATGGTGGCACGTGTCTGTGGTATCAGCTACTCAGGAGGCTGAGGTAGGAGGACTGCTTGAGTTCATAAGGTAGAGGCTGCAGCAAGCTGAGATCTCACCACGGCACTCCAGCCTGAGTGACAGAGACCCTGTCTCAGAATAGTAAGTAAATAAATAACAAAATAAAATAAAATAGCTATAAGATGTGTTTTGTAAGCCTCATGGTAACCCCAATGCAAAAATCTATAATAAATACACTAAAAATAAAAGGCAATGAATTGAAGCATTCTACCAGAGAAAATCACTTAACCACAAAAGAATACAGTAGGAAAAGAAGAAAGGAAGAGAGACGTTTCAAAACAACCAGAAAACAAGCAACAAAACGGCAGTCAGAAGTCCTTACTTATCAATAACACCAAATATAAATGGACTGAATTCTCCAATTAAAAGATGTAGAGTAGTTAAATGGGTAAAGAGACGAGATCCAACTATGTGGTGCTACAAGAAACCCACCTTGCCTATAAGGACATACATAGGCTGAAAGTGAATTTATGGAAAAAGATATTCCATGCAAGTGGAAATCAAAAAGAATGGGATTAGGTATATTTATATCAGATAAAATAGACTACAAGTCAAGGAATATAAAAAGTGACAAAAGGTCACTATGTCATGATAAAGAGGTCAATTCATCAAGAGGATATTAAAAATTATAAATATCTGTGCACCCAACACCAGAGCATCCAAATATGTAAGACAAACAATAAATCTCAAGGGAGAGATAGGCTCCAATATAATAATAGTAGGGACTTCAACACCTCTCTTTCAGTAATGGACAGATTTTCCAGACAGAAAATCAACAAAGAAACATTGGAATTAAGCTATGCACTAGACCAAGTAGGCCTAACTGACATTTATAGAACATTTCACCCAGCTGCACATTCTTTTCACTTGCACATGGCACATTCTCCAGAATAGACCATATCTTAAGCCACAAAAGAAGTTTCAGCAAATTCAAAAAGGTAAAAATTATATAAAGTATCTTTTCTGACCACAGTGGAATGAAACCAGAAATCAATAACAAGAGGAACCTTGGAAACTATACAAACACGTGGAAATTAAACACATGCTCCTAAACAACCAATGGGTCAATGAATAAAGTAAGAAGAAAGTTTAAAAATTTGGGCCAGGCGCGGTGGCTCACGCCTATAATCCCAGCACTTTGGAAGGCCGAGGCGGGCGGATCACGAGGTCAGGAAATCGAGACCATCCTGGCTAACACGGTGAAACCCCGTCTCTACTAAAAATACAAAAAATTAGCCGGGCATGGTGGCAGGTGCCTGTAGCCCCAGCTGAGGCAGGAGAATGGCGTGAACCCGGGAGGTGGAGCTTGCAGTGAGCCGAGATCGCGCCACTGCACTCCAGCCTGGGCGACAAAGCGAGATTCCGTCTCAAAAAGAAAGAAAAAAAAAATTCATGAAACAAGTGAAAATAGAAATGCAACATACCGGCCGGGCGCAGTGGCTCACGAATGTAATCTCAGAACTTTGGGAGGCTGAGGCGGGCGGATCACGAGGTCAGGAGATGGAGACCATCCTGGCTAACGCGGTGAAACCCCGTCTTTACTAAAAACACAAAACAAAATTAGCCGGGCATGGTGGCGGGCGCCTGTAATCCCAGTTACTCGAGAGGCTGAGGCAGGAAAATGGCGTGAACCCGGGAGGCGGAGCTTGCAGTGGGCCGAGATCGCGCCTCTGGACTCCAGCCTGGGGGCCAGAGCGAGACTCCGTCTCAGGGAAGAAAAAAAAAGAAAAGAAAAGAAAAAGAAAAAAAGAAATACAACATGCCAAAGCCTACAGAATTTGTCTAACAATAATTTTATAGCAATAAACACCTACATCAAAAAAGGGAAAGGACTTCCAATAATCAACCTAAGAATGCAACTCAAGGAATTCAAAAAGCAAGGATGAACCAAACCCAAAGTTAGTAGAAGGAAAGAAATAATAAATATCAGAGCAGAAATAAATGAAATTGAAACTAAAAAATAAATACATCTGATCAATGAAATGAAAAGTTGATTTTTTGAAAAGATAAACAAAATTAACAAATCTTTTCCTAGACTAAAAAAGAGAAACAATAAAATCAGGGAAAAAAAGAGATATAACTGAGACCACAAAAATACAAAGAATCATTAGAGACTGTTAGGAACAACTATATACCAACAAATCGGAAAACATAGAAGAAATGGAGGTCGGGCGCGGTGGCTCAAGCCTGTAATCCCAGCACTTTGGGAGGCCGAGACGGGCGGATCACGAGGTCAGGAGATCAAGACCATCCTGGCTAACACGGTGAAACCCCGTCTCTACTAAAAATACAAAAAACTAGCCGGGCGACCTGGCGGGCGCTGTAGTCCCAGCTACTCGGGAGGCTGAGGCAGGAGAATGGCGTGAACCCGGGAGGCGGAGCTTGCAGTGAGCTGAGATCCGGCCACTGCACTCCAGCCTGGGCGACAGAGCGAGACTCCGTCTCAAAAAAAAAAAAAAAAAGAAGAAGAAGAAATGGATAAATTATTAAACATATACAACCTACTAAGATTGAACCATGAATAAATAGCCTCAATAAACCAATAATGAGTAATGAAATTGAAGCCTTAATAAAAAGTCACTCATCAAAGAAAAGCACAGGACGTTATGGCCTCACTGCTGAATTCTAGCAAATATTTAGAGAACTAATACCATTCTACTCAAACTCTTTTTTAAAAAATTGAAGAGGAGGATATACCTCTAAACTCATTCTACAAGGCCAGCATTACCCTGATGCCAAAACCAGACAAGGATACAGCAAACAAAGAAAACTGCAGGCCAAAACCCCTGATGAACATAGGTGCAAAAATTCTCAACAAAATAACTAGCAACCCCAATTCAACAACCCATTAAGAAGATCGCTCATCATGATGAGTGGGATCCATGAATACTGCATGTTCTCACTCCTATGTGGAAGCTAAAACAGTAGATCTCATGAAGCTAGAGAGTACATTGGTGGTTATCAGAGGCTGGGAAGGGGAAGGAAGAGGGGGGATAAAGAGTGGTTGGTTAAAGGGTATAAATATACAATTAGATAGAAGAAAGAAGACCAGAGTTCAATAGATCAGTAGGGTGACTATAGTTAATATAATCTATTAGAAATTTCTAGCTGGGCGTGTTGGCTCACGCCTGTAATTCCAGCACTTTGGGAGGCCGAGGTGGGCGGATCACGAGGTCAGGAGTTCAAGACCAGCCTGACCAACATGGTGAAACCCCGCCTCTACTAAAAATACAAAAATTGGCCGGGCGTGGTGGCGTGTGCCTGTAATCCCAGCTACTTGGGAGGCTAAGGCAGGAGAATCTCTTGAACCCAGGAGGCGGAGGTTGCAGTGGGCCGAGATCGGGCCATTGCACTCCAACCTGGGTGACATTTCAAAATACCTAAAAGATTGCTTGATATATAGATATAGATATATTTAGATATATCTAGAGAAGAATTCGAATGTTCCCAGCAAAAAGAAAGGATAAACATTTAAGGTTTTATATATATGTATATACACACACACACACACACACACACAGGTTATCCTTATCTTTAATCTTTATACATTATATGAATATCAAAATATTACATGTATTATGCATCAATTAAAAAATGAGAAATAGAAAAATCAAAAAAAAGTTCCATGACTTCTGAACACAAATGTGGCCCATTACTTTCTTTATTGTTATTTGTCTATTCATCATTCCCCACTTGCAGTATTAACAAAACGTCAGTGTTTACATTTAGGGATCTCCTTCTGCCCGAATAATCTCTAAATCTCAGATTCAAAAATTGAGTTCTTATCAGCTTGCACACTCAAGAAAGCACCTGAGCCCAAGTCCACTACGGCCATTTTGTCACTGCCACAAGGTGGCGCTATTGAAAAATGGGCCACAGTATTAGCATTGACCGTCCGCATTATAATGAGAACAAACTTCGGATCTCTGCACAGGCCATAGTAGTCCTTCTAAGTAGGTAGACAGACCCCCCACCATGCACCCGCTTTTTCACGGCAGTTGCATCTCAGTAAGTCTTGAGTTCGTTCTGAGTGGCTGCTCTTTGTTTTCACGTCTTACAGTCTGAAAGCACCCATCTCCATCAGAGAGCCTACCGCTCAGTAACTCCGGCCGAATTTGTTCGGGTGTGAGGTTTAAGGTCCTGATCGCTGTTCTCTCTTCTTCCTTGGGGATCCCCATCTCTGAAGCGTCACACAGTTTTTCTTTCATCGATCCGCAACATAAACAAAAAAGTGTAACCAATGACACTCCTTCCCCAGAAGACGGCGCTCCCGGCCCGCACACGCTCGGTGCCTCCGGCGAGCCTGGACTCCAGGGCCACTTAGAGCCTCGGAGTTCCTTTCAGCTCTTAACAGTGACCAAGACAACTTCCTTCTCTGCGACAGTGTGGGAAAGGGAGACGAGGGTAACCCAAGTTTGGTCTGGAAGAGCTCCCCCTCCACGTAATTTGTGAGGAGCCACCGAACAAGCAAGTGGGGTGTGCCCGGGTCTCCGTTCCCCCAGACGCGGGATTCCGAGCCGGAGGGCACGTTTTAAGCCAGTCGATCCCATTTGCCTCCACTCCTCTCGGAATATCCTGAAGTCGGCCTCTTTCTGGTGTCTCTGGCCTTGTAGTAACTTAGAGGTGTCTCTGATGAGGGTGCAGCCCTGGGTGTGGTCGTGACCACCTCAGGCACCATCCCGACCCTTCCCTGTGCGACTTCCCGCAACCACCTGCGGAAAAGCAAGATGAGATCCCGCGCGGAGGGAAGAAGAGGCGTGCCGTCCGGGGGCGGGAGGCTGGCGGGAAATGCTACAGGGTCGTAACAAAGCAAGCCCAGGGGGACTGAGTGGAATTGCGTCCTTTAGCTCTCCAGAGCTCTTTAAGCTCAGTGAAAGGCCAGAGGCTGAGCCTATTCTGGGACATAATTAGTAAGCCTGACTCGGTGAGATGGCCCTACCAAAAGAAAACGTTCCCTGAAGGAACAGAGCCTTCTCACGCATTCTGACGCCTCAGGAGGCGCAGCCTGAATGTGAGAGACTGAATTAGGACAGAACTGAAGGCCCCTTGAGTCACACTGGTATTGGGAGGGTATAAGGGACTGCAAGAAAAAGGGGGTATAGGAGAGAAAGAATTCCATCTACAAAAGCGTTACCATGCAGGCAGGGTTTAGCTTTGGGTAATGAATGGCTCAGTTCTGTGGCTGGAAAAATACACAAAGAGGATTACTAGAAAAGTTTCTGATTATTTGTTTCATCAAAAGGACATTTCTGCCTACTTCCTGGTTATAGTATGAGTTTGTGAAATTTGGGATCATAGAAGAAACTAAAAATTCTATTAGAAAGAGAACAGATACAAGTGCTGACAGTTCTTCGTGACACCTCAGAAACTGTTATTCCAAAATCCTATTTGCAGTCAGTTGGATTACAGCCTCCTGAGATTCACCCTCCTGATTCTGGCCCTGAACTAGGTTTGTCCAGAGATTTATAAGTTTGTGATCTTTCTGTCCTTCAGGTTTTGCTTAACTGGAATAACAAGTGAGATGAGGAAATGACGAATAGAGCTCATCTTGAGTGTATTTTAAAAACAAAAAACAAAAACAAACAAACAAAAATATTCTTGCAGTGGGCTGGAAGGGGTAGTGGGAAACATTCAACATCCTCTGCCCACACCAGGCCTGCCTCAACTTAATCCTTTCTCAGCTATTCTTCCAATGTAGAGCCATCACTAATCTGATTGGTCATGTTCTAGGGCATCAACAAGGTCTTGATATCTGGCGGAAAGTTTAAGAGTTTGTCTTGCTTTTCCTCTCCTCTGGGCCCACAGAGCATGACACAGCTGAGCTTGGATCTTCTCTGGAGACCCAGCCATGTTGCTTCCTGCCTTTTCTCAACTTATTTCCTCCATGTAGCTGGCCAGCAGTTGACACAAGCCTAAGACTTAGGAGAAAGTTAAAGGCACCACTGGAGGTTAAATCTAGGCTACATGCTCCAACTGAGATCTGAACTTCTGCATGAGATTTGAACTTCTCCATGGGTGATTCTTTGATTATCTGAGCACTCACTTAGCTCTTTATAAGTTAGTAGTTCCATTTAGTTTAACAAAGTTTTTGAGATCATAGGCTCAGGAATCAGATGACTTGGTTTCAAATCCTACCACCTACCAGCTATGTGACTTTTTCTGTGTCTCATATTCCTCATCTCTAAGATAGAAATAGTAATTTCTAGGTCATAAATTTGCTGCAAAGATGTGGTACAATAGGCCTTGCAATAAATTCTACAATATCACATAGTATGAGTTAAGGAATGGGAATAAGATTTACTGGGGAAACTTAGAAACCAAGAATCAGGCACAAGAGGCATAGACTTCTCAATCCTCTCATGATCCCATGGAGAGGTGAACCAGGGGCAAGAACAAGCCATTTGACATGCAATAGGTTGGGGCTCTGGTCCTGACCCAATTGTTCTATCTGCTCAAGGATAAACTTGAACACCACTTTTCAGTAAGACAACAAGCAGACTACTTTATTGCCAGGCAGTCTGGGTTTAGATGCCAGCAGAGCTGAGGAAGCATCTGAGGAAGACCAGATGCCCAACACCTGGAGACCATGCATCCTGTGGAGAGTTGCAGCCCCCTCCTATTAGGGAGTGTAAACAGCTGATCTCATGCGAAGCTAAATTTAGGTGCAACCTCTCTTTCCAAGAGGAGCAGGAAACCCCAGTTCTAGCTAGCTCATTTCCTGGGCAATCTAGAGTGAGATCCCAGGATCATTTCTGACTAGTTCTGCTTATTGCCCCATAGAAGATTAAGTAAAATATACACACAATATGTTTAGTAAAGTATTAATAAGTGCTTAATAAATATTAGCTATTATAGTTAGTCCCATTTGGCTATCACTCCTTTTGTTCAACTTCCTTAGGAACATCATATGCGTAGAGTGTCTGAAGTGATTGACAGGGTAATCCAGAAATTTAGTCATTTCTGGATTCTTTAGCAAAAATAATAATCTAAAACCACCTCAAACTAAAACCACCCTAAACTCTTTTAACAGAGACTTGTAATCACATCAACATCTACATTAACCCACAGCTTTAAAACTCATGTGTATCTTTGTTTCCAAACAGCTTCCTAACTGGTCTCCCCAGTTCCAGTTTCTCTACTATCTAGTTAAAATTTCACGGTTGTCAGTTTCACAATTAATTCACATAATTAAAAGGTTTTGCTAATTATTATGTTGGCAAAGCTGGGGGGAAACAGGCTGCCATTTCTGTGTGATATAAAATAAGGTACAACCAGTAGATACCATGATCATGTGCCCTTTGTAACACATCCTTCACAGTAAAGTGAGTCCCTTGGTCTGAGATGTAAGGCAAAGTTCCATATCAGTACATCAGACATTGTGAGTCCTTGGGTAGTATTAGCAGGGGCATTGGAGACAAGGAAGGCAAAACTATACGTAGAATGCATATAAATCCCTATAAGGATGAGTCTCTGCCCACTGCAAGGTATTAATAAAAAGGGTTCGAAGTGATCAATCTGCCATCAAATCGCTGCTTAATCTTCTCAAGAGATCATACCATGTTGAGTGTTCAATGTCAGTGCTAACTGTCCTTTCCAGTCTGAGAAAATGAAAAGAATCCCAATCCTTAGAGAACATGAAAAGAAAATACATGTGTTAGGCAGGGCGTGGTGGTTCAAGCCTATAATCCCAGCACTTTTGGGAGGCCAAGGCAGGTGGATCAACTGAGGTCAGGAGTTCAAGACCAGCCTGGCCAACATGGCAAAACCCCATCCCTACCAAAAATACAAAAAAAATTAAAAATACCTGAGCGTGGTGGCACGTGCCTGTGGTCCCAGCTACTCGGGAGACTGAAGCAGGAGAATCGTTTGAACCCGGGAGGCAGAGGTTGCAGTGAGCTGAGATGACACCACTGCACTGCACTTCAACGTGGGCAACAGAAAAGGAAATATATGTGCTATGTGGGGATATGTAGTGGTGTCCTAGGGCTGCTGTAACCAGGTACCACAAGACTTTAGGTGGCCTAAAATCAGAAATCTATTTTCTCGCAAGTCTGGAGGCTAGAAGTTCAAGACCGTGGTGTTGGTGAGTTGGTTCCTCTGAGGACTGTGAAAAAGAATCTGATCCAAGCCTCTCTCCCAGCTCCTGGTGGTTTGCTGGCAATTGTTGAAATCACTCGGCTTGTATCACCCCCAGTCTCTGCCTTCATCTTCACATGGTGCTCTCCCTGTATCTGTATCCAGATTTCCCCCTTTTTATCAGCACACCAGTCATATTGGATTGGGGTCCACCCTCCTGAACTCACCTTAACTGCATTTACAACCCAATTTCCAGATAAGGTAACATTCTGAGGCAACGGGGGTTATTATAACCCTGATAATAAGCAAATATACAATAAAATGTCAGATCAGTCGTAAGTGTTATTAAGAAAGATAAAGCAGGGCAAGGAGAGAGCGATGGAAAATGCTAATTTAGAGAGGATGGTCGGACAGTCTCTCTGAGTACATGATATGTGAGCACAGATCTAAATGAAATAAAGGAATCAGTGTTGTGAAAATTATGGGATTCCCAGAAAATTGCAATGGAAATGTTTGATGTGTTTGCTGAAGAGGAAGGAAGCCAGTGTGCAAGAAGTGGAAGAATCGTAGGAGAGGCTCCCTATAGCAGCAGCAGGGAAAGAGACAATCAGGAGGGCCCTTATATTCATGCACAGTTTAAACATCCCTTATTTGACATGCCTGGAAACAGAAGTGCTTCAGATTTCAGATTTTTTTAGGATGTTGAAATATTTGCATATAAATAATGAGACGTTTTGGGGATGAGACCCAAGTCTAAACACAAAATTCGTTTATACTTCATATACACCCTAAACACACAGCCTAAATGTAATTTTACAAAATTTTTAAAACTAATTTTGTGCATGAAACAAAGTTTGTATACACTGAACCATTAGGAAGCAAAGGTGTCACTCAGTCACTCACGTGGACAATCTGTGGAGTTATGTTGGCGCTCAAAAAGTTTTGGAGCATTTCGGAATACGGATTTTCAGATTACGGATAGTCAACCAGTACCACTTTTTATTCTAAAGTGATAATTCAGTATGTGAAATATTCTACAAGACAACTTTCCCGGACTCATTAAAAAGTCAATGTCGTGAAAGAAAAAGGTGAGTTAATTGCTCAAGATTCACAGTATCCAATAGAAATACGAAGTAAGCCACAAATACAAGCCACCTATGTATTTTAAGTATTTTAGTATTATGTCTAAAAAATTAAAAATAAACATTAATTTTAATTATATATTTTACTCAACCCATATATTCAAAATATTATCATTTTAATGTTAGTCAAAATAAAAATTCAGATATTTCATATTTTTTCTGTAAGAAATCAAAACTGATGTGTATTTTACACTTACAGCACATTTCAATTCAGACTAGTCACATTCGAGTGCTTTCAATTCAGACTAGTCATATTTGAGCCACATAGCTAATGGCTACCATACTGGACAGTATCGTTCTAGATGAAAATAGACTAAAGAGATGTAACAATTGCAATGTATTTTCCTTAATTGGATTCTGACTGATAGGGGAAGAAAGCAACTATAAAAGGTTTTCAAGGACAATAGAAAAATTTGAATATAGGCTGGATACTAGACTTATTGTATTATTAGTCACTTTCTTAGGTATGATAATGATACTGTGATTATCAAAGAGAATACCCTTATTCTCAGAAGAGGCATACTGAAGTGTTTAGGAATAAGTATCATGATATCTTCAACTTATTTTCAGATGATTCAGAAAGAGATAAAGCAAATGTGACCAAAAGTTTTGTTTAACATGGGGGAAAAGTTATGGGAAGCCACTGGAGAATTTTAAACGACATCACCTGACTTGCATTTCTAAATAATACTGTTGGCTGCTCTGTGGAGTGTGTCTGGAGTCTACACTGTAGGGAGGCAACAGCATAAGCAGGGCAACCAATGGTATGACCTAGGTAGTAACAAATGGATTCAGGATTGTGTTTGTTTTTTAATGATTGACACAGGGTCTCACCCTGTCACTCAGGCTAGAGTGCAGTGGCGCAATCATAGATCACCATAGTCTCAGTCTCCTAGGCTCAACCAGTCCTCCTGCCTCAGTCTCCCGAGTACCTAGGACTACAGGCACATGCCACCACATCTAGCTTCAGGATAGACTTTAAATATAGCACTGACATTATTTGCCAACATTCCTGAGATAAAAGGAAGAGAACTTTCAGGCAAGAGAATGGCATAAACACAATTATTTATTTTCCCCTCCCATAATTTTCCTTGAAATGTCCAACTGAATACAAAACTAGCATGTGTGTGTTTTATTTACATTAAATATCTTGTTGACTTAGAAGTGATAGCAGAACATCATTTAGCCAAACAAGAGGGGAGCTAAAGTCAGAAGAAGATACAGGTAATTACGTGATGTAGGCAATGAAAATTCCTGAATGGTGCATGATGCACAGCCACAACTTAGGGATGAGGAGACCAAAAGAAGCAAGTAAAGGCAAGAGGAAAGGACAGCTGGAGACAACCTAGAAAAAGTATCATGGAAATCAAGGAATTCATGTCATTCAAAAAATATTTATTTTGCTTCCCCCCTTTCCTCCCACCCTCATCATTTACCAGGCAAGATTCTAGTGGATTAGAATAATCAGTAAACAAGAGATAAAGTGCCCTGCCTGCGATGGCGTTTATACTCTAACAGAGAAGTAAAATAATACACATTATAAACAAATAATACATATAGAATATTAGAAATTATTGAGAGCTATGAAAAAAGTAGGCTAAGATAAGAAAAATTAGGAATATCAAGAAGCAATATACAATATTAAACAGGTTTACGTTCTCCCCAAAAATTAAGGGCTCCGTGTTGTCAAATTTTGCAGGGAGGTAGATTTTGCAGGGAGGATGAGACTAAGGAAAGGACATTGGACTTAATGATTTTTCACTTTCATACTCGAGGAATTTCTCCTCAGTATGCTTTCTTAACTTATGTCCATTGAGATCTGAGCTCATTCTGAAAGCTTTCCCACACTTTTCACATTTAC
Organism: Rhinopithecus roxellana; assembly: GCF_007565055.1. NCBI lineage: Eukaryota > Metazoa > Chordata > Mammalia > Primates > Cercopithecidae > Rhinopithecus > Rhinopithecus roxellana. Next base: position 22,208,724 of record NC_044552.1, on the reverse strand, counting down.
ATGGTTTCTCTACTGCATGGACTCTTTTGTGTATGCTCATCTTTGAGCTCTGATGAAAGGTCTTCCCACACTCTTTACATCCAAAGGATTTCTCCACAGTACGGACTTTTTTGTAGTGCCTAAGGCCTGAGCTATAACTGATGTCTTTTGCATACTCCTGCTACTCATAAGGCTTCTCCCCAGTGTGGACTCGTTTGTGTTTGGTAAATTCTGACTTCCCACCAAAGGTCTTCCCACACCGGTTACAACCATATGGTTTCTCTCCACTGTTAATCATTTTATGTTTGTTAAGGTCAGAGCTGCAACTGAAAGTCCTCCCACACTCGGCACACTGGTAGGGCTTTTCTCCAGTGTGGATTCTCTTGTGTTTGGTAAGGTCTGAACTCCCACTGAAGGCCTTCCCACATACTGCACATACATAGATTTTCTCTCCAGTGTGGAATCTCTGATGCACCTTAGGCAGTGCCTAAATGGGAAGGCCTTGCCACTATATTTATAAAGCTTCTCCCCATTGTGGATTTTCTGGTGCATGGTAAGGCAATTTCTGGTCTTGAAGGCTTTCCCACAGTCACTGCACTCATAGGGTTTCCCTCCATTGTGAATCCCTTTATGCTGAGAAAACACTGACCTGCTACTGAAGGCCTTCCAGCGCTCATGTCATTCAAAAGGCTTTTCCCCAGTGTGAATTCAGTGGTGTTCAATGAGAGCCGAGATATTCCTGAAGGATTTCCCATAGTCCCCACCTTCATACGGTTTCTCTCCAGTGTAAATTGTCTTGTGTTTAATAAGATCTGAGTTCCCATTGAAGGTTTTGTGGCATTGGTCACACATACATGGTTTCTCCCCACTATAGATTCTTTTGTGTTGGGTTAGGGCAGACCTCTGGCTGAAGGCCTTCCCACACTCTTCACATGCATAAGGCTTCTCAACACTGTGGATTCTTTTATGTAGGGTGAGGGCTAAGGTCACCCTGAAAGCTTTTCCACATTTATCACACTCACAAGGTTCCTCTGTGGCATCCATTTCCTCATGGATAAGGTCTGACTGCCAACAGACACTTTTAAGCATTTGTAGACCTGTGCTACATTTACAGAAACTATGTCCATTAGGAACTCTCTTATACGTGGCATATTTTGAGCTTACATGCAAGCTTTCCTCTAAATCTTTACCTTTTTGTTCTGTCATGTTCATTAAAATTTTCTTAACTTTGTCATTCACCTCCTTAGAATTTCTATTCTTATTTTTCAATGTTTCTCCTGTGGATTTTTCATACTGATTCTTCTGGGCACTTTTCAAGATGACCCAGTGGACTCCTCATTTTCAACACTTAGTTTTTCAACTTTTTCAGTTGATTCTTCACCCCCAATGTTAGTCTTAATATTTGACACCTAGAAAGAGGAGAGAAAGAGAGACGGGAAGGAAGCAAAAGGAAAGAAGAAAAGGAGTTGGACAGAGGAAAATAAAGAAAAAAGAAAATGTTACTTGTTTAATGTATTTGTATTGGGGAAAAATGGATAGTGATGATATGGAAGAACAATGAGCTGTGATAAGAAGTTGTCTAAGGCTAAAAATTGTTTAAATACTATGAAGCAAAAACTAACACAAAATTAATTTTTTAAAAAAATGATTGGGCTACAGTTATCTGAGAAAGACAAAGGGAAAAGAGAATGCGTTGAAGTAGGAAATAAAGGGAGATAAAATATATGGCAAAACAGTGAATGGAAAAGCCTGCGCTCACAAAGATAGGGATTGACAACCTCAGAGTGCCCCACAAACTGAAAACGATGAAGCTAAAAGAACAGATTCTGTCTCCCAGGATCCCACCATAGGAGCTCAGAAATGAAATGTAACTCAAAAAATCTGTTCAGCCTGGCCTAACGTCCCACACCTCACTTTGAAAACATTCTCTTTTAGCTGCTAGATTATTTTCACTATCTTCCTTCAAACTATAACTCTAAACTCCTCTTCTATAAGAAACCACCTAACTCCCCTCTAAAGGAAACCCCTCTGATTAACTTTGATCCAAATCTGGTCAAACCAGGAATGAATTATTTGTCTTTTCTTATAAACTATTATTCATTCTGTACTAATGGAATTGCTATATATGCCACTTTGTTAACTTGGCCGGGCGCGGTGGCTCAAGTCTGTAATCCCAGCACTTTGGGAGGCCGAGTCGGGCGGATCACTTGAAGTCGGGAGTTCGCGACCAGCCTAACCAACATGGTGAAACCCTGTCTCTACTAAAAATACAAAAATTAGCCGGGCGTGGTGGCAGGTGCCTGTAATCCCAGCTACCCGGAAGGCTGAGGCAGGAGAATCGCTTGAACTCCAGAGGCGGAGATAACAGTGAGCCAAGATTGCATCATTGCACTCCAGCCTGGGCAAAAAGAGCAAAACTCCGTATAAAAAAAAAAAAAAAAAAAAAAGTCTGGCTCACGCCTATAATCCCAGCACTTTGGGAGGCCGAAGCGGGAGGATCACCTGAGGTCGGGAATTCGAGACCAGCTGACCAACATGAAGAAACCCTGTCTCTACCAAAAATACAAAATTAGCCGGGCACGGTGGCGCATGCCGGTAATCCCAGGTACACGAGGCGGGAGAATTGCTTGAACCCGGGAGGCGGAGGTTGCAGTGAGCCGAGATCGCGCCATTGCACTCCAGCCTGGGCAACAAGAGTGAAACTCCGTCTCAAAAAAAAAAAAAAAAGGCACAGATGCGGGCACCACACTGCCGGGGTGTCCCATCCTCAACTCACCAGCTGTGACACTGTGGGCAAGTTTATCATCTTTTCCAGGCCTCAGGTTGCCTATCTAAAAATTGGCATAATGATAATACCTACCCCATTGGATTGTTTGAGCATTAAATGAGTTGACACACATAAAGCATTTAAAACGACACCTGACCCAGAATAAGCGCGCTCTATTCAAATGTTTACCAAATATTAAAGGATGGCTTAAAGGAGGAGGAGCAAATGGAGGAGAGAAAAACAGCCGAGAAGAGGTTAAAAATAAGATGCCTCTGCCGGCAGGACCTGCTCTACCCACCTCCCCGCCCCGCCCCGCCCCAGAGCTCCAGCAAACGGGCTTCCACGCCCGGATGCGACGCCGCCACGCGGACCTGCCCCGCAGCCTCAGGTTCCCGGCTGTGTGGCCAAAGTATATCCCAAAGCCCTCCCGCCCCCTTCTCCCCAGGCGAAGTCGAGGGAAACACTACCCCATACGAGGCTAAGAAACAAAAAACCGAACGTTTTTCCATTGCGCAGCCTCCATGGTAACACGTGCTTCGCTCTTCTAGGACAGGGGAGGACTATTCTCTTTGGTCCAGCCCCGCAGAGCCCGGGAAGCTGTGCTGTCTGAATCAGCTTGGCCAATGTTGGACTGTTATCATTTTGGGGGAACAGACCAGCTTAAATATGAAATTTATCCTCTTCAGTGTACAAAGAGAAAAACAAAGAAAAAGAAAGCACGAGTTAATTAGAATTACTTGAATGTAAACTCCAAGGGGCAGAGATCTTTAACCGTTATTACAAACTCTTAGAACAGTTGCTTTTAGAAATATTTGTTGAATGAGTGAATTGAAATGAGTCTGAAAAGAATTGACGCAAAGCAGTTTTTCCTGATATATCACCATTTGGTTCTTCTCAGTAGCTTTATTTTAAAAAGAACCATGAGTTATATACATTTAAGTGTGCTATAACTTTTAGTCATGAAGGCCAACGAGCATACGTCATAAGTAATGTATCCTGTATTTTCAAAAATATATTTCCAATGTATGGTATTTTTCTATAATATATTTTTATCATGTTATGTTTCAATATAATGATTATGAGCAAAACCTTGAACAGAAAAGTGTTCCATATATGTAAGTAATAAGGTTAAACACAAAAGACATATTTAAAAGTTTGGGGAAGTAATAAATATTTTTTAACTAGACTTTATCTTTTAGAGCCGTTTTAGGTTCACAGCAAAATTGAGCTGAAAGTACAGAGATGTACCATATGTCTTGCTCCCATACATGTATAGCTCTCTCACTCTCAGCATCCCCAACCAGAGGGGTGAACCTACATTGACAATCACCTGGAGTCTGGACAAATGTATAGTGACATGTATCTACCATTACATAATCATATTTTCACTTTCAGTGCCCTAAAAATCTCCTTGTGCTCGGCCTGGTCATCCTTCTCCCCTTCCAACCCCTGGCAACCACTGATCTTTTTTTCCTTGTTTAAGATGCTACATACATGATCTTTTTACTGTCTCCATAGTTTTGCCTTTTCCAGAATGTCATACACTTGAAATCATACAGAATGTAGCCTTTTCAAATTGGCTTCTTTCCCTTAATAATATGCATTTAAGTTTCCTCTGTGTACTTTTTAGATTGTTCTTTCCCACATTAGAATGTAAACTTTCTACCAAAAATTATGGGAAATTACCCTTTTAGAAGGGAAAATTCCAAGAAAACAATTATTTCAAAAAGATTGCCAATATTTTTTAAATGAAGTATCAAAGACAAAAAAAATACTTACTAGCAAGTTCTGAGTTGAACTGAAAAACAATCAGGTTAATTAAAAAGACTATTGGAAGGAAAATGGAAAGACCTATCTATGGCAGTTAAAATGAATGAGCTAGAGCCACGTTTTTTATGAAGGATAAATCTCAAAACCATAAAGTTGAGTACAAATTACATAGTAACCCCTATAATGTATTCTTGCCAAAAATATTGAACCAAAATGAAATCAAGTCTTTAGAGCTCAAAGGATATGTACAAAGTGAAACTATTTGTATAAAATTTGTAAAATATGTAAATTACACTATATAATATTTGTGGCTACCCACATACATACTAAAAATATGTAAACATGCATGGGAATAATAACATCAAAATCAAGATAGTAGTTAACCTGGGAAGGAAGAGGGAAGGAATTGGTGAGGAGTAGACACGGTGATTTAATTGTGTGTATAATCTTCTATGTCTTAAGCTAGATGTTGAGTGTTCTTTATATTACTCTTTAATATGCCTGAATTATTTGCTGTTTTTTTTTTTTCAAAAGCCCCAGGAAATGAGTTTTGTAATTTTGACAGATGGCAGAAGGGCCATAGAATTACTTAATCAGGCTTTCATATCTCCATCAAGTGTCATGACCTTCAAGTTGAGAATAGTAGGACAAACATTTACATAAGGAAGATAGTAAAAGAGTAACTACAAGTTTTCATGCCCAGCTTAAAGCATCCTAAAGTTCAGGAGGATTGGCCACAGGATCCCTGAAGTCCATTTTTGAGCAGTGCAACAAATGCCCAAGTCTGACAAATATCCAAATTTTCAAAAAGTAAGAAGGTGGACTGTGGAATTAACAGGATGAAAAATTTGACACGGATCCTTGGCAAAATTCCAGTATTAATTATTTTAGGAGATATTTTACGAGCGATTGTGGTTAGCCAAGAACAAATAGTGTAAATAAATGTCTGTCAATCGAACAAGATTATTAAAGTATACGCTAAGGGTCTACTGTGGAAGTATCTTTATAACAGCAAAGATATAGCAGTCTTTCATGAATGTATCACACAAAAATATGTGAACTGGACATTATTACTGTTAAGTAGATTAACATTGGAAAGAAAGACTGTACCCAGTTAGCCTGGAGGGTAGATGATCATGCATAGCATCTCTCCTGTAGCTCCCTGCACAGTGCCTTTGCACAGTATTCACTGAAGTCATTTACAAAATTATAGACTTAGTATCCTTAGGGATCATTCTACTTAAAATGCCAATTTCCACTAGATGAGAAAAAAAATTTATAAAATTGGGGAATTGAAGAAATTATTTTTGTATAATGATTTTTATTCAGCAAGTAATATGGTCAAGCATTTTCATATACAATATGTGTATATTAACCCTCTCACAATGAACTTGTGCATAAGGGATTTGTTTTCACTATTTTACAGATGCAGCAATTAAGACACAGAGAAATTAAGTAACTTGCTCACAGTGTCATAGCTAACAAGTTGCAGAATCAGGAACCAAATCTTCTCAATATAAAGTTGTTGCGCTTCCCATAACACCACTTTATTAGTACTGGGCCAAGTGTTTTCTTACCTCCTTTATCTTTGAATAAACAAGACCCGACTGGGCTGGAAAGGCTGCATTTATATCCAAAGTAGCCTAGGTATGAGATCCAAGAGTGTGAAGTCATTAGATTCTCTTCTAATTTTATCCTCCTTTGTATGTTCAAGCAAGTTTTTAATCTCTTGGGCCTCAATTTTCTCAAGTGTAAAATGAAGAAAGTGTGCCTCATTACCATTATAGTATCTTCCAGGTTTGCAATTATTCTGATCACGAAATTTGATGCCAGGCATTGTGTTAAGTGATTTCCATAACTTAACACATTATATTTCCATATAATTTATCCTTATAACAGCTCTGAAATTTAGGTATTTACACTGGACCTATTTTGTAGATAGACAAACTAGGGTGTGTCTAAGGTACGATACACACATATTGTGAGTGGGGTAGCCTCGATTTAATCTCATACTTAAGCAAATTTTATTTCATTTTGATACATTTTTAAAGTAGCTAACCATGACTATTCACAAAGGTATGCAATCGTTGCCTGCATTGAAAGCACCAGAACACCTTGGAAAAATGGCTGATTCCAGGTCTGAGGCAGGAAATGTACGACATGTGTCTGAAACATTTATCTTGCCATAAAGGAAAAAAGCAAAGACACTTAAAGTTGGATGAAAAGGATACAGGAGATAAAATAAAGGGACTCCCACTGATCAAAGATGAAATAATTTGAACATTAAAAAGAATAACGACTGCAATTGATTGAGACTCATTGAATGTACTTTTTTAAATCCATGTGTTCATACTGATATGCAAAAAGAGAAAACAAAACTTTGCATTAGTTATCAACTGATGCAGAACACTTGATGTGCACAAAAAGAGAAAACAAAATTTTGCATTAGTTGCACAAAAAGATTGTACATTAAAGATGTGCAAAAAGAGAAAACAAAATTCTGCATTAGTTATCAACTGATGCACTATCCTAAAACTTAGAACCAAACATTGGTTGCAGTTTCCTCACTCAAAACCATTCCCCTGTTTCTGCAGACCAGAGTCTGGGAGCAGCTTGGCTGGTGGTTCTGCGTATATCCTAAGGTTGCACCCAAGACTTCATTCCGGACTGCAGTCATCTGAAGGCTTTACTAACACAGAAAGATCCACTTCCAAACTCACTCATGTGGCTGCTGGCAGGAGGCTTCAGTTCCTCACCACATGGGCCTCTCCTTACAACATGGCATTTGGCTTTCTCATGGGTGTGTGATCTAAGAAAGAGAAAGAGACCAAAACAGAAGTCATAGATTATTTTATAACCTAATATTGGAGCATCGGCCAGGTGCGGTGGCTCATGCCTGTAATCCCAGCACTTTGGGAGGCCAAGACAGGCAGATCACTTGAGACCAGGAGCTTAAGACCAGCCTGGTCAACATGGTGAAACCCCATCTCTACTAAAAATATAAAAATAAGCTAGGCATGCTGGTGCATGCCTGTAGTCCCAGCTATTTGGGAAACTGAGGCAGGAGACTCACTTAAACCCGGGAAGTGGAGATTTTAGTGAGCCAAGATCACACCACTGCACTGCAGCCGGGGCAACAGAACAAGACTCTGTCTCAAAAAACAAAACAAATTAAAAAAAAACATAGCATCACTTTTACCAGATCATCCAGTCACACAAACCAACCCTGGTACAATGTGGAAGGGGGCTACACAAGGATGTGAATGCTGGACAGTAGGGCCCAGCCAGGCATTTTGTAGGATGGCTATCACATTGTAAGATGGTTACCATTGATGGCACCTAAGGCACAACTGCTTTTTCTGAAAATTGGCAATTATGTTGAAAATTAAACAGTCTGTCTTTCCTGTACAAACTACATTTCAGGATAACCAAATAGCCCTGAGTTGTTAAAGTGATGAATGAAAGTTTTTCTTTATACAGGAATTCTAACTAATAAATGTGAAAAACTTATTGAATTAGAAAAACTACAGTTTTACAACCTCTATTGAAATGGTTGCTTTTGGCAAAAATCATCAGTGGCTGAATCTATCAGATTAAAAACCAGTGGGAAAGTTTACATTGAGGGATTCAGCTATCACGTATTAAACCCATTGGTCAATCTTAGCATCAAAAACATTATATGCTCCCTGATGTATGGCAAAAAGTATATAGCACCACCTAAGGATTCTTACCAACAAAGTTAAACCTAACTAACTGTAATCAAACCTTTAGAGGTAACATCAAGTTTTACAGGACATATAAGGCTAGAGAAACTAATAAAATGGGGACACAAATAGACAAAGCCAGCATGTAGAACATTTAGGACAATGTCCCAATGTGTTCAATTAGTTGACTATATGAGGGGCAGGGGAAGAGAAGGATGGAAGGAGGAACTAATTCAGATGTGAATTTTTAAAGAATTAAGACACATGCCCAAATTAAACATATGGACTTTAGATCTTGAATGAAAAAGAAAACAAATGTAAGAAGCATATGTATATATTTAGGGAAATATAATATGGACTTGGTATTAGATGATAACCAGGAATTAGTTTGTTAAATGGGATAATAGTATTGTGATTCTGTAGGAAAATATCCTTTCTAAAAGAAATGCATAATGAAGTTGAAAGTAACATATTTGGGGTTTGCTTTAAAACGTTTCAGCAATAAAAAAAATGGAGATGTGGCCGGACGCGGTGGCTCAAGCCTGTAATCCCAGCACTTTGGGAGGCCGAGACGGGCGGATCACGAGGTCAGGAAATCGAGACCATCCTGGCTAACACGGTGAAACCCCGTCTCTACTAAAAAAAATACAAAAAGACTACCCGGGCGAGGTGGCGGGCGCCTGTAGTCCCAGCTACTCGGGAGGCTGAGGCAGGAGAATGGCGTAAACCCGGGAGGCGGAGCTTGCAGTGAGCTGAGATCCGGCCACTGCACTCCAGCCCGGGCGACAGAGCGAGACCCAGTCTCAAAAAAAAAAAAAAAAAAAAGGAGATGGATGAAACAAGTGTGGCAGAATTTTATGTATTTTTAAATGTAAATGATGGGTATATGCGGGTTAATTATACTTTTCTTTCGACTTCTGCATAGGCTTAATCTTTGCTTTTGAAAAAAATTCAATTATTTGTCTTCTTAGTTAATATTTAAAAGTAACTTTTTCATATATTTGTCACAAAACTTCTGTCCATTCCTATCTAGAGGTTCCTCTACATGGGAAAAATGGGGCAAAAGTGCAACATTTCTGCACCCCCTTTGCACCCGCCATAAACGCACGAGAACTCCTAGAAGGCTGAGCCGCGACGAGAAGGGCGGAGAGTTTGAGGGAACGCCTAGACCAGAGAGTTGATGCCTTTCCTAGAAAATCACCGGAAATGATAATTGGCGGACTAGGAAGTGGAGCTTCTGTATAGTTCTGTTTCTCATTTCTTGGGGAGAGTATCTGCGGGAAGGTCTGTGCTTTCGGCCGGCGTGGGTCGGGATTTGCAGATGAGAGGAGTCTGGCGCCGCCGCCCCCCTCACCTAAATACCCGGGCCCCTGGGGTTGCAGGCAGGGGCGGGGCTTTGGGGCCAGATTTGAGGAGGGGGGTCTACTGCAGTTTCCTCCCTCGAAGCCATTCCCCAAAATGAGCTTGTCCCGCCTGTCTGCCCTACCTCCTCCCCTCCTCTTGTTCCCAGGGGCCCCTGACCCATTCTGGTTTTTTGTTTGTTCGTTTTTGTTTTTCTGAGACGGAGTTTTGCTCTTGTCACCCCCTGACCCATTCTTTTTATTCTTCTCTACAGCACCCATTCATATATTCATTCAGTCAGCTAATTTTTAATCCAGCACATACTATTGCAAGCGCTGTTTTAGGCATTGAGAATACAACAGTGAACAAGAGGACAAAAATTCCTGCCCTCACGGAGCCTAAAAGCCTACATTTTAGCGAGGGTAGAACGACCATAAACAGTGTATATATTAATAAGCAACTTATGCACCATATTGGAAAGTGATAAAGCGCTATAGAGAAAAGAAGAATTCATGTAAAGCAAGGTAAGGCACGTCAGGATTGGAAGGAGGGGATAAGTTGCAATCTTAAATAAGGTATTTAGAGTAGACCTCCTTGGGAAGATGACATATAAGAAAACACTTGAAGGAGGCAAGATTATTAGCCGTGGAGATCGCTTGAGGTGAAGGGAGCAGCCAATGGAAAGGCCCTAAGATGGAAGAGAAGGAAGGTCGGTGTGGCTGAAGAAAATTGAGGGAGTGGGAGAAGAGTAGAACGTGTTGAGAATCACATCCTGTAGACTTGTGTGCCACTCTTAAGACTTCAGCTTTTATTTTGAGTGAGCAGGAAAGGAAGTTAGAAGTAGTGGGCACATTCAATAGGGCCTTGTATACCTCTGTAAGAACTTCAGCTTTTATTCTAAGTAAGGTTGAGCCACTGGAGAGTTTTCAGCAGAAAGATTAAATGATCCAACTCAAGTTGTAAACGGACCACTCGGACTGCTCTATTAAGAAAGACAGGAGGAAGGCAAGGATTGAAGAAAGGAGACCAGTTAGAAGGCTACCACAGTAATGGAAAGGAGGGGAGACAGCAGGTGACGGTGGCTCAGAAAAAGGTGGTAGCAATAGAGATTGTATTCTAGATGTGTTCACATTTTCAGTTTGTCTTCCTGCCTCAGGTTCTCAGTGACTCCCTGTTTTTTTCTGTGGTCACATTCCTCTTTTCCCTTCACCAAATATGCAAGGAAACAAGAAGTGAGATCACAGCTGGTTTAGTGTTGCTAATGAAACCCAAATCCAGGGCAGTGTTTGACACATTAAGCCAAACAGCAGCTGCCCTGTGGGTCAGAAGGGCCCTTTGGCTGGCACCACCAAAATATGTGTTCTCCAAAGGAGGCTGGCATCAACTGGAGCCACTTCACAGCTTGTTTGAGAACTGGATCTGACCAGTAGGAAGAAACCAGGACAGCAGTGGAAGACTGTTAAAGAAACCTGGGTAAAAAGATGCAGAAGGTAAGAAGAGGAGGGTCTGTGATACGTCACAAGGAGGAAGAAGGAGAAGTGAGTCCAAGAAAGAAGGAAAGCAATGTGAGTGGTGGTGTGTCTGACTCTAGATACTGTTGGAGGTATCTCCTCCTCGATACTGTTTTTCCTGCTTGACTTGGTGATCATTAAAGCTTTGTAGTTGTAGATGCCATTTCTAATTTTCATAAGATATTAGGAACTGAGTCCATTATTTTCTTCCCTCTTTTGGTATTTCTGGGAGACAATTTCCATGGATAGACCTGTATGGTTGCTTGCATCTTCCTATGTGTTTTTCTCACCTTCATAACTTCCCTGAATTCATTCTATGCCTTGCAATAGGTTGTGCTGTCAGATGAGAGTTCAGGACCACCAAGCCAGCTGCTTTGGACCCCCCAGGATACCCAGCTCCCTCAGGAAAGAGGTGAGGTACACAGGAGATTGTGGCAGGAGTCATGGCAGCTGAGAAGGGAGTAAGGACACAGAGTGGGTGGAAAATGCCACACTGGGGCCCAAAAATCTGTTCATTAATGAGCATTTATAGAAAGTCTTATTTCGTTTCTATACTAGGCTTGGATCAATATCTTAGAGGAACTAAATATTCAGTTTTTGTCTGTATCTTAAATTTCAAAAAAAATCAATTTATAAAAGATTCTATAAAGCAATTTATCAGAGAGACTCAGTGCAGTCATTTACTATTTGTATAACTTGAGATATATGGTAAATATTCGCATATAATATTTTACACTTGTAAAACTTGTGGTATAATTCAGTAATTCCTACCCAAGCATAATTTTGCCAACATATAAAATTTGAATATATACAATTTTATTTCTGCAGACCTTTTTGGAGCCCTGATACTTTTAAATGATGTGTAGATATCTCCGAAATATAAAATAAAGCAGTGACAAAAGAGGAAGCAAAAGTTTTCCCATTGAAGCCTTGTGCTCTTTGGTGGCTTATGTGAGGAGGAAAAGTGGTTAAGATTTGTATAAAAGCTGATGGTGGGCCAGGCGCGGTGACTCATGCCTGTAATCCTAGCACTTTGGGAGGCCTGGGTGGGTGGATCACTTGAGGTCAGGAGTTCATGACCAGCCTAGCCAATATGATGAAACCCCATCTCTACTAAAAATACAAAAATTAGCCAGGCGTGGTGGCATGCATCTGTAACCCCAGTTACTCAGGAGGCTGAGGCAGAAGAATCACTTGAACCCAGGAGGCAGAGGTTGCAGTGAGCTCAGATCATGCCACTACACCCAAGCCTGGGCAACAGAGTGAGACTCTGTCTCAAAAAAAAAAAAAAAAAAAAAATGCTGTTGGAGGTGCAACCTAGGAGATGGTATACAGCAATTCAGGAGTCATAAAATCAGACCCAGAAAGGCACAGACTTTTGGACAGAGGAGTAGCACATTCAAAAGTAAGCTTTTTAGTATATGTTACCTGCAAAAAATAAAAATAAAATGTGTTTCTAGATATATTGTTGAAACATCCAGAGGAGGAATCCTGAAATTCTGCTGTACAAGGGATCACAAATGAGAATTAATAATATGGAACATAACTTTTTTATAAATTTAGAAATAGAAAATAATAGCTATTGCTAAACTCGGATGCACGAGTCTCCCAGTCCTTTTTTTCTCAAAAGATCTTGAGGCCGGGCGCGGTGGCTCAAGCCTGTAATCCCAGCACTTTGGGAGGCCGAGACGGGTGGATCGTGAGGTCAGGAGATCGAGACCAACCTAGCTAACACGGCGAAACCCCGTCTCTACTAAAAAATACAAAAAACTAGCCGGGCGAGTTGGCGGGCGCCTGTAGTCCCAGCTACTTGGGAGGCTGAGGCAGGAGAATGGTGTAAACCCGAGAGGCGGAGCTTGCAGTGAGCTGAGATCCGGCCACTGCACTCCAGCCTGGGCGACAGCGCGAGACTCCGTCTCAAAAAAAAAAAAAAAAAAAAAAAAAAAAAAAAAAAAAAAAAAAAAAAAAAAAGATCTTGAAATCTGCTGTGGTAGATTTTCAGGATCAGAAATTCTATAGCCACCTATCATATAATACAATACAAATGTATTAATCTCATCCCACAAAATATCTGTATAGTGCTCTAACAAAAAGTTTTATGTTGTTTTTTCATGTAGCCTGTTTCCTAAATTCACTTTTAAGAGGAATAACTAACCTTTCAATTTCTAAAGCTAAAGCTAAAAAATAAAGCTTATGAATCACTATGAGTGACAGCCTTTCCCAGTTGTGAAGAAGATACGGTAAAAACCAGCAGGGACGTATATGGAGGAGAATGAGTTACATAGGGGTATGCTTTTGTCAGAGTTTCTCCAAGGGTACATTTAAGACATGTGCATTTCATTATATGCAAATTTTACCTCAAAAAAGAACGTAAACAAATATTGAACTTCCAGTTAATGATATATATGTTAAAGTGTTTAGGGGTAAAGTGTACTGATGCTTTCGACATACTTTGAAATTATTCAAAAAATAAAATACATTAATGAACAGGTAGAGGAATAGATAAATGGATAAGTATGTGATAAAGCAAATACCGCAGAACGTAAATTCTGGAATGTAAGTGATTGGTATATGGATATTTACTATATAATTTTTTCAATTTTTCTATGTACTTGAAAATATTCATAATAAAATAATGGTTGAAAACATCCAATTGAGAGCTTTAAGTGTATTAATGTTATAAGGAAAATAACTGTTATGTAACATTAACAAGGCACAAACATGTGTCTTCTGTGAGTTGTGTGCCATCCAGGTGAGTTTAGACTTTTTGAGACAGTTATAAAGGAACTCGGAGCTTTTAAAGTGAGACAGAGAAAAAACTGTATGGAACCACCACGACTGAGATGCAGCCTTGGTCTTGGTCAAAAGTTGTAAGTAGCTGAAACTAAAGAAGAGTCTTCTTGGGCAATTTCAGTGAAAAGAAATCAGCTTGGTTCTAAAATCGGGTTTTGGTAGAAATGAAATGATAGTCTCGAAGGTCTAAAGCCAAAGGGTGATCCTAAAATCTTACCAATGGATTACTTTGACCCTGCTGGTGTCTTAATAGCAGAAAGCAATTATTCAGATTTGGACTTGGGGATGTGTTGATAAACTATCAAGAAAAATAAGGCACCTTAAACATTGAAGCTACAGAAAGATTGAGCTGCCCTGCAAGGAATAAAGTCAGGCCCTATTAATTAGTAATATGAATCTACTTCTCAGCCGGGCATGGCGGCTCACGCCTGTAATCCCAGCACTCTGGGAGGCCAAGGTGGGCAGATCATGAAGGCAGCAGATTGAGACCATCCTGGCTAACACGGTGAAACCCCGTCTCTACTAAAAATACAAAAAATTAGCGAGGAGTGGTAGTGGGTGCCTGTAGTCCCAGCTACTTGGGAGGCTGAGGCAGGAGAATGGCGTGAAGCCAGGAGGTGGAGCTTGCAGGGAGGCGAGATGGTGCCACTGCACTCCAGCCTGGGCGACAGAGTAAGACGAAGTCTCAAAAAAAAAATAAATAAATAAAAACTACTTCTCACCCAATCATATGGATTATACCTGAACACTTGGACATTCTTAATAAAGTTTATTTTGCATTTTAAAATGCTGTGTGTGCTATACTATATTGATGTAGGGAAGATAGCTTGGTACTAGGGAATTAGTAGGAAAGAGGTGCAAAATCGGGAAGAATGGTCCTTCTCTAATAAGTGTAAGGAAAAAAATTTGTAACAAACTACTGGAGGTAGACCAGCCATTAAGTTACCAGAAGAAGTAAGCATCTCTGGATGCTTTTGTTCAACACATACGCACACACACACACACTCTTTCACTCTCCTTCTACCCCAAGTATTTTGGAAGAAATGACTTTAGTATTCAAATACAGGAAGAAGGGTTATTCAAAACCAGGGAGTAAGTGATTTGGGCCTTTTTACCAGATGTTTGGTGAGGGGGAAAGTTTATTCCAGGGCAGAGAGCACAGGAAAACATAGTAGGTGAGAGAGGAGGAGAGTGCACTTCCAAGAGCTGTCTTGGCTGCTGTGCCAGGGCCTGATGCCCAACACTGGAAGATGCCCAACACTGGAAGCTGAGACTAGAAAAATAATGAAGAGGAAGGAAACTGTAAGGCAGTAGCCTAAAACCCTAGGTTAGAGCTGCAGAAGCTTCTACATTTGAGGAAGAGAAGATGAATGCAGGAGTAATACTGTGCTAAATTGACTCTTGGCTTACTTATCTTCCCTCAGCTCTATTACCTGCTCAGTATCCTGCCTTCACTAAAGATGGAAGCCAAGGAAACCTGCTACAAGCAGATATCACACTGATGAGCCAGGCCCAAGTGAGCTGAGGCCCTTTTCCTCCTCTTTGAAAATACATCACTACCTCCAAAATATGGCCTTATTTTCACTGCGTTCTCTGGCTGTGCAACTCCTAAATCAAGGTTCTCCCTCTCATAAGGAACATTTTGTTGCATGATAAACCACTTGTGGGTTGTTTTCTCTTTCATTATTTTTTGCTATCAAAACCCCATGCTCCCTTTCATCTCATTTATAAATATCCAACAAAAGAGAAGAGCCTTTCACATCTATAAACCTCCTTCTTGCAAATTCCTTTCTTCTGCCTCTGTTTCCTGAGGAAACTATGGTGTTTTCTCCAGGATAACAGAAGCATATTATTTCAGGAGTCAGTGACATTCGAGGATGTAGCTGTGAACTTCACTAACAGGGAGTGGCAGAGTCTGACCTACGCTCAAAGGCATCTCTATAAGCATGTGATGTTGGAAAATTATAGGAACATGGTATCACTTGGTAAGGACCTTCCCTGCACTTGACTTAATGCTTTCTACCTTCTTTTTTATTATTTAATTGCTTTATTTATTGATGTATATGAGGTCTCATATTGAAAGTCAGAGTCCCTATTCTTTATCATCAGGATCTTGCCCAAAAATTAAGAGTTTTGAGTTGCCTCTGTTACATAGCAAGATAATTTTTGGCTAACCTAGCTGCTGTTTTTTGATTTGGAATGAGAGTCTGCCTGAGTGAAAAGGAGACACTTAGCTTCTGTTTTCCCTGGGTTCTTGCTTCCTCAAGCCTCTCATTTTTTTATGAGGTGTTCTGTATTCCACTCCTAGTCATGAACTGCCTTCTAGGTGCCTGAAACTGATAGTCTTCCTATACAGATTCCCATTCTCCTAAACAAAAACAAAATAAAATAAAAGACAGGAAAGCATGCCCAAATGACTGTTTCCCAGAACCTTCTCTTTCCTTCTGAGTGTGACTTTTCCGAGAAAGTCCCCAAACATGTTCTTTTACATGTTACTAGACCCCTGAAAACCCCTTTTCTCTAAATTAACATTTATTTCCTGTTTCCATATGCAAACAGAAGGATCAGGGCTAAGCATTAAGTTATATGTTACTCTACACACTTATTTCTTCTCTGCAACCAGGATTTCCATTTCCTAAACCTCCTTTAATCTCTCATCTGGAGCGAGGAGTAGAGCCCTGTGTGCAGGATCCACAGGACAAGGAGTCCCTAAGCTGCTCCTACCCAGGTGAGTAATAGAGAAACTTTCAGTTCCCTTTGATTTTCATGTGACATGATGGTTATGGAACATTCTCGGTGGATCGTCCAGCCCAAAGGGCCCAGAAAGGAAACCCATTTAGGAAACTTAAGGAAAAGAAAATTGAAACAATGACAAACTATTTGGGCAGTTATTCTGTCATTATCTAATTGGTTCTTTGCAACCTATCTAATAAATTTTTGCAATTTGGCCTTCAAAACAAACTCAGAGGCTGGGCACGGTGGCTTACGCCTGTAATCCCAGCACTTTGGGAGGCCGAGATGGGCAGATCACCTGAGGTCAGGAGTTTGAGACCAGCCTGGCCAATATGGTGAAACCCCATCTCTACTGAAAATACAAAAATTAGCTGGATGTGGTGGTGCGTGCTGGGTGTAATCCCAGCTACTTGGGGGGTCTGAGGCAGGAGAATCATTTGAACCTAGGAGACAGAGCCGAGATCACACCACTGCACTCCAACCCGGGGGCACAGAGTGAGACTCCACCTCAAAAGAAAAAAAGCGCAGAATATTTATCACCCTTCTGTGTATCAGTTACTCCAGTACTCATAAATTGAGACAGGTGAGAGGCATTCTACGCAGAAGGAATAACGTGTGAGAAAGCACTGAGGAATAAAAGAATATGAACTGTGAATTGTTCGGTATGAGTAGAGCAAGGGACTTAGAATAGCTTTGGGGAAGTTCATAAGTAGTAGAAAGGGGCAAGATCATGATATGATGTCTGTTTTTTGGGAGTTTTCTCCAGGAATTTAAACTGCAAAACTTGAACTTATAATAACAGCTAATATTGATTAAAGTACTTCAGTGTGGCGTGTGCTTTACAAACATTAACTCATTTAATTATCATAGGTAGCCTAGAGCTCATTTTATAGATAAAGCAACTGAGGCAAAGGAGAAGTGAAGGCGTCCTCCCAAGTTCACACAGGTATTAAGAGTTATTAAGTGTCATACTAGGATTTGAACCTAGGCAGTCTCACTCTAGAGCCAGGACTCTTGACATATGCTTTACGTTCTTCCTGTCTGGTTAACTGTGGAGTGCCATAGAAGTATTTTAAGCTAAAAAGTGACATGATTAGACTTGATTTTCAGAAAGAATAATCTGGAAGCAGTGTAGAGGATGGATTAGAAGGGATTCAGGCTAAAGGATGTTTGAGGGATATAGCAATTAGTGAGTGAGAATGCCCTGGCAGTGGAAATAAAGAGGAAGAGATAGAGTTCAGAGATAATATTAACAAGATGTATTTGGAGTCTTTGGTTGCCAGCAATAGAAATTAACCCAAGCTAGCTTAAGCAGAAAAACACGAATTTATTTATTATTCAGGATGTGTCATGGGACCTAAGGGCAGGTATGTGTCAGGACCTAGAAGAGACTCGAAACCATCAGGGCCCTCTTTCCAACTGTATTCCCTGCATCTTTGTGAGTCAGCTTCATTCTTCTTTCTAGGCAAATTGACCTCTCTGCTTCTCGGACCAGATGGCAGAACATTCCCTCGTCTGTACCAAATACCATCCCACTACCACTAGTTCTCAAATTTAAGTGCTAAAGACTGAGCTACTCTTAGAGCTGGCCTTACCTGCCTTCAGATCACAATTCTAAAGTCCAGGATGAGAGAATCTGGCCTGGTTTGGGTCAGGTATTGTGCAGATCTAATCTGTCCCAACCAGATGTGCTGAGTCACATAACAGAAATATGACTCTCCAGGGCCCACCCTTGGGAGGAAAGCAGACAGTTCCTTGAAAAGGGACTGCATCAGCATTTCAACACCTCCTCTGTAACTCTCTTCACAGGTAGAATTTGTAAAATGTTAGCTGGGTAAATATGAGGGAGACAGAATTGAAGATTATTTCGTTTTGTGGCTTACATGACTAGGTATATAGAGTTTATACTCACTAAACTAAGAGACTATAGAGGAGGAGTAGGTTTTTAAGGATTTTTTATAAAGTGTGCTGAGTTTAAAATATTTCAGGGCCGGGTGCGGTGACACACACCTGTAATGCCAGCACTTTGGGAGGCCGAGGCAGGTGGATCACAAGGTCAGGAGTTCGAGACCAGCCTGGCCAATGTAGTGAAACCCCGTCTCTACTAAAAATACAGAAATCAGCCGGGCATGGTGGCAGGCGCCTGTAATCCCAGCTACTCGGGAGGCTGAGGCAGGAGAATCACTTGAATCTGGGAGGCAGAGGTTGCAGTGAGCTGAGATTGCACCATTGTACTCCAGCCTGGCCGGCAGAGAGACTCAATCTCAAAAAAAAATAAAAATAAAAAATAAAATATCTCAATACTTTTCATCATTTCAGCCTGTTCTGACTTTCGGCCACAACGTTAGTAATTTTTCCAGCATGGAAAAGTTATTTACTCTTCAAACAGCTTAACATTGCTTCACCCCTCCCATCTCACTTATTTTCTTTCCTCTGACATTTGTATTTTCTTGTTAAAGTGTCAACTGATAAGATGTGGCCTGAAAATGAAAAGGCAAGTTCACAACAACAGATTTTTGAAAATGAAGAAGCCTACTGGATGAAATCTAACAGTCTCCTAAAAGTTGATTCCCGGGATCCTGAGGTTAGAGAAGTTTGTGTTCAGGAAGTCAAATTAGAGAATCAATGGAAAACACCTATAAGGGAGAAACTGAGAGAAAAGAAAGAAGGCTCTGAGGAAGTAACCTGCAAAAAAAGAAAGAACCAGAAGGTGCTTAGAAAAAACCTGAATCCAAACTCAAAATACAGTCGGTGTAATAGAGTTCTTACAGCACAGAAACTCCATGAATGTGCCAGGTGTGGCAAAAACTTCAGTTGGCACTCAGATCTAATTCTCCATGAGCAGATTCATTCTGCTGAGAAACCCCATGTGTGTGATGAGTGTGGGAAAGCATTCAAGACCAGAAATCAGCTTTCTGTGCACCAGATAATCCACACAGGGGAGAAACCTTTTAACTGCACCCAGTGTGGGAAGGCTTTCAACAGTAGATCAGCTCTTTGCCGACATAAAAAAACCCACAGTGGGGAGAAGCCTCACGAGTGCAGGGACTGTGGAAAGGCCTTCAAGACCAGGAACCGTCTGTGTATGCATCAGCTCATCCACACTGGAGAGAAGCCTTACGAATGTAACTGCTGTGGGAAGGCCTTCCAGTTTAAGCATTCCCTTACCATCCATGGCAGAACCCACACTGGAGAGAAGCCATATGAATGTGAGGAGTGCGGGAAGGCCTTCAGCGGGAGTTCAGACCTCACCAAACACATAAGAATCCACACTGGCGAACGACCTTATGAGTGCAGCGAGTGTGGAAGGGCCTTCAGTCGGAGCTCAGACCTAAGCAAGCACAAACGAATTCATATTAGGGAGAAACACTATGGGTGCCCCCAGTGTGGAAAAGACTTCAGCATCAAGGCAGAACTCACCAAACACAGAAGGATCCACACTGAAGAGAAACGTTACAGGTGTGAGGAGTGTGGGAAAGCCTTTCATCATAACTGTAAGCGCCGGGCTCATGAACGAGAGCACACCGGGGAGAAGCCCTATCAGTGCGGAGATTGTGGGAAAACCTTCCAAGATCGGCACTGCCTTACGGTCCATCAGAGAATCCACACTGGAGAGAAACCTTACAAATGTTTAGAGTGTGGGAAAGCTTTCAGTGGGAAGTCAAACTTGACCAATCACCAAAGAATTCACACTGGAGAGAAGCGTCACAAATGTGAGGTATGCGGAATGGCCTTCCATCATAGTTCAGTCCTGAGGCAACACAAAAGAATCCACACTGGTGAGAAGCCATACACCTGCAGTGAGTGTGGCATGTCCTTCCGTCAGGGCTCAGCTCTGATTGGACATAAGCGAGTTCATACTGGAGAGAAACCTTATGAATGTGAGGAGTGTGGAAAAGCTTTTAGAGTGAGCTCAAATCTTACTGGACATAAGAAAAGAAAACATCAAGTATGGAGAACCCATGAACTTGATGGGAGTAGGAAATCCCTCTCTCCAGTAACTGTTTCTCAGACCTCAGCAGTCAGTATTTTGACCAGTGCCTGAGTATAACAATTCTGGTGTTACTTTATGTTTTTCCTACCTCGTAGACTGGTCCTTCTATCGCCTATATTAGTTATTCCTGATTTCCTGACCCTTAATTGTGAGATTCCCCAAAGATATTGTCCTTTACCTTCTTATTCAGTATTTTTTCAGTGAGCACATTTACTTCCAAGAGTTTATCAATCACTTCCTAATAATAATAAACACTTATTAGTGCTTGCTGTGTCGTAGGCACTGTTCTAAGGGATTTACACATTTATACTTTTTAAATCCATACAACATCCCTATGAGATCAGGAATTTGAGGCACAGAAAGATGAACAAACTTGCCCAGGATCACATAAGTAGTAAATTCTGTGCTCAGGCTTTCCTAGGCAATTCCCATATGCGTGCACCACATCCTTCAGACATGAAGTTATACCTCAGTTCAGCACAAAACAGTTTTTAATTTATAAACACCAATCATTGTTAGCAATTTTTTTAACATAAAGCTAGAATGGTACTTCTCCATATTGTATCAGGATTGCTGAGATTCAAAGTGAAAAGGGAGGCAGGGAGAGAACAGGTTTAGAAATCACAGATAAGGGCCGGGTGCGGTGGTTCACGCCTGTAATCTCAGCACTTTGGGAGGCTGAGGAGGGAGGATCACGAGGTCAGGAATTCAAGACCAGCCTGGCCAATATGGTGAAGCCCTGTCTCTACTAAAAATACAAAAATTAGCCAGATGTGGTGGTGCACACCTGTAGTGCCAGCTACTCGGGAGGCTGAGGCAGGAGAATCGCTGGAACCCAGGAGGCGGAGGTTGCAATGAGCCAAGATCATGTCACTGCACTCCAGCCTGGGCAACAGAGCGAGACTCCATCTCAAAAAAAAAAAAGAAAGAAATTACTAGCCTGACCTCCAGAAGTCTTTTGATGTTTACTAAACACATAAAATGAACATTTGAGAGCGTATTTTTTTTATTAAATTTTAGACTTTTACCTGGTGAAAAAGATACGTCTTGAAAATTTTGAAGGACTACTTTATGAGCAGTGGGTTAATCTTGTTCTGCAACTATCCCAGAATAGAATTACGGTCCACAAGTAGAAGCTACAGGACATCTGTACATTTAGAAGATACTCAACTGGAACAGATTCTGCCCTAAGGTAATAAGTTTGGTAAGAATAATGCTAAAGAAATTCAAAGGTCAGGTTCATAGTTGAATGATAAAACATGTTGCTTGAAACCCTAAGTTATCTGTAGTTCTAATTCTGAAGAGTTACCAAACAAGAGTTAGTCTAACTTATAATTTACATACAAAAATCACCAGGTAAACTCACTTTTTAAAATCTAATTACATTCTACATGCAAACACAGAATTTTTACCGGGAACATTGATATTATGAGATTATTTCTACTTTACCTTCACAAAAGAAATAGAGAATGCCCATTTCATTTAAGTTTAAGAAAGATGATAAGATACTTCTTGGTAAGGATTGTAGCTTGACTACGTGTATCTGGTATTGCTCACCCCTGAGAACTACACTAATGCTACAGTAAAACCATTCATAATCAGGAAGAATGACAGAAGAAACAACAACAAATTTTGGAAACTGAAAAATGGATAAGTAGTAATGACATTGAATCTAAGAAAGCCAAATTTTAGCCTGAAGGGGGCAAGTAAAGGACAAATCTGACCAGGCATAGTGGTTTACATGTGTAATCCCAGCACTTTGGGTGGCCAAGATGGGAGGATCACTTGAGATCAGCAATTTGAGACCAGCCTGGCCAACACGGTGAAACCCTGTCTCTCTATTAAAAATACAAAAATTAGCTGGGCTTGGTGGCGCGTGCCTGTAGTCCCAGCTACTGGGGAGGGAGAGGGGGAGGTGGCAGTTAGCCAAGATCACACCACTGCACTCCAGTCTCTGGGCAACAGTGAGACTCCTTCTAAAAAAAAAAGACAAATCTATTTTACATCATAGAATCTTAAACGACTCAAGAAATGGTGGCACCATATACACCTGGAAATGAGGATGAACGGACTAAAATGAGGAGAGTCTGTCAAAGGCTATTTAAGAAGCAAGCAGAGTCCTAGGTCCTCAAGCCCAAAGAAGATTGGAGGTTTATTTTCTGAAGAAGGTTAAACAAAGGATATGTGGGTTAGACACACTCGAGGACAGGAATTCCATTTGGGAAAAGGAGCATTCTGAATGCCAATGCCTCCAGCCTACTTTCCTTGTCTCCCAGAAAGGTGAGGGTCTGGCTATCACCTCCCAGACAAAAGACAGTTTTCAGTGAGAAATCCAACCAGAATAGACCTGAAGATACATCAGGAGTTTCTCAGCAAGTGGCCTAGCCAGATAACCTGTAGTGAACATAAGCAAGTCATAGTCGTGCTGTCAGAGCTTCCCATAGGTTTTATAGTCCTCTTCTATTAAAAAAATAAAGTTTGTTGGCCAGGCACAGTGGCTCACACCTGTAATCCCAGCACTTTGGGAGGCTGAGGCAGGCGGATCATCTGAGGTCAGGCGTTCAAGACCATTAGCCAGGCATGGTGGCTCTTGCCTGTAATCCCACCTACTTGGGAGGGTGAAGCAGGAGAATCGCTTGAACCCAGGAGGCAGAGGTTGCAGTGAGCCGAGATCGTGCCATTGCACTCCAGCCTGGGCAATAAGAGCGAAACTCTGTCTCAAAAAAATAAATAAATAAAAAACAAATTTTATTATAGAACATTTCAAATCCACGCAAAAGCAAAGGCAACAGAAAAATGAACTCCACGTACACATCATTCAGCTTCAACAATTATTACATCAGGGTTAATCTTGTTTCATCTGTATCCCCACCCATTCCCTCTGCTTAAGATTATTTTCAAGCAAATGACAGAAATTGTGTTTCATCCATAAGTATTTAATTGTCTATAGGAGATAATGACTGTTTAAAAAAACTAATAATATGGGCCAGGCGCGGTGGCTCACGCCTGTAATCCCAGCACTTTTGGGAGGCCAAGGCGGACGGATTGCCTGAGGTCAGGAGTTCGAGACCAGCCTGGCCAACATAGTGAAACCCCATCTCTACTGAAAATACAAAAATTAGCCAGGCGTGGTGGCAGGTCCCTGTAATCCCAGCTACTCGGGAGGCTGAGGCAGGAGAATTGCTTGAACCCGGGAGGCAGAGGTTGCAGTGAGCCAAGATCACACCACTGCACTCCAGCCTGGGCGACAGAGTGAGACTCCATCTCAAAATAAATAAATAAATAAATAAACAAACTAATAATAGAGCCAGGGGCACGACGGCCTATGCTGTAGTCCCAGCTATTTAAGAGGCTGAAGTGAGAAGACTCCTTGAGCCCTGAAGTTTGAGGTTAGCCTGGGCAATATTGCAAGACCGCATCTCTAAAACACAAACCAAAAATATAAATAAACTAACACTAGTACAGTTATCATACCTAAACAAAATCATCTACTTGGCAACATCATCAAAGATTCATTTGGTGTTCAAATATTTCTCTAATGCCATTTTTTTCTTAACATTTGAGAAGAAACAGGCCTGGCACCATGGCTCACACCTGTAAGCCCAGTACTTTGGGAGGCCAAGGCAAGAGAATCACTTGGGCTCAGGAGTTCAAGACCAGCCTGGGCAACATAGCAAGACCCTGTCTCTACAAAATATTCAAAAATTAGTCAGGCATGGTGGTGCACGACTGTGGTCCCAGCTACTCAGGAGAGGAGATTGGGAGGTCAAAGCTGCAGTGAGCCATGATCATGCCACCACACTCCAGCCTGGGTGACAGAATGAGACCCTGTCTCAGAAGAAAAAAAAAAAGTATTCAAATAAGGTCAATACATTGTGATTAGTTCGTACGTGTCTTAAGTCTTTTAACATATAAGTTCTCCCCATATCTCTTTTTTCTTGAAATTAATTTAATGATTAACTAGGTGGTTGGTGCTATTGAGTTTCACAGTTTGGATTTTAATTATTGCACACCTTTGGTAGTATTTAACATGTTCCTCTGCCCCTGTATGTCCTAAAAATTAATAATTAGATCTAGGGGTTTGAGATTTGGTTTTGGTAAGACGACTTCAGAGGCATCAGCACAAGCCTTTTTTGTTTAACATGACTAAAGTCGTCTTCAGTAGCCTCCTTGCTTTCTGGTGAAAAGATTTTCCAGGTTCATCTGGTATATTTCCTTAAGAAAACTCTTCTAAAACTAGTACAGGAAAAAAATACAAGACCTGAATAGTCTGATACCAATTATTTAAGTAGAACCTATAATATATATTCCCAGAAAGAAAACTCCAGGCTCAGATGGTTTCACCAGTTAATTCTACTAAACAAACGAGGAAAAATAATCCCAATGTTAAACTCATTTTATGAGGCCTGTGTAACCTTAATACCAAACCATTAGGGAATGATGAGGGAAAACAAACAACACAAGAAGTTTTTTTTTGTTTTTGAGATCAGAGTTTCACTTATCGCCCAGCTGGAGTGAAGTGGTGCAATCTTGGCTCACTGCAACCTTTGCCTCCCAGGTTCAAGCGATTCTCCTGCCTCAGCCTCTTGAGTAGCTGGGATAACAGGCGCCCGCTACCACGCCTGGCTAATTTTTTGTATTTTTAGTAGAGACAGGGTTTCGCCATGTTGTCCAGGCTGGTCTCGAACTCCTGACCTCAGGCGATCTACCTGCCTTGGCCTCCCAAAGTGCTGGGATTACAGGCTTGAGCCACCGCGCCCGGCTGGGCGCGTGGCTGGAAATTTTTTTTTTTTTTTTTTTTTTTTGAGACGGAGTCTGGCTCTGTCACCCGGGCTGGAGTACAGTGGCCGGATCTCAGCTCACTGCAAGCTCTGCCTCCCGGGTTCACGCCATTCTCCTGCCTCAGCCTCCTGAGTAGCTGGGAAAATTACAGGCCGGGCGCGGTGGCTCAAGCCTGTAATCCCAGCACTTTGGGAGGCCGAGACGGGCGGATCACGAGGTCAGGAGATCGAGACCATCCTGGCTAACACAGTGAAACCCCGTCTCTACTAAAAATACAAAAAACTAGCCGGGCGCGGTGGCGGGCGCCTGTAGTCCCAGGAGGCTGAGGCGGGAGAATGGCGGGAACCCGGGAGGCGGAGCTTGCAGTGAGCCGAGATCGCGCCACTGCACTCCAGCTCTGGGCGACAGAGCGAGACTCCGTCTCAAAAAAAAGAAAAAAGAAAAAAAAAAAAGAAAATTACAGGCTATTATCATTCATGAATGTAGTGAGAAAAATCTTGAGATAGTAACAAACAGAATCCAGGAATATACATTTTTTAAAAGATGACATGTCTTGAACAAGTTAAGATTATTTATTCTAGCATGGAGAAAGTGGACTAGCATTCAAAAATCAGTAAAGATGGCCAGGCGTGGTGGCTCACGCCTGTAATCCCAGCACTTTAGGAGTCCCAGGAGGGAGGATCACTTGAGGTAAGGAGTTTGAGACCAGCCTGGCCAACGTAGCAAAACCCCCCTCTCTACTAAAAATACAAAAATTAGCCAGTGTGGCCTGCACCTGTAATCCCAGTTGGGAACAATTCTGTGATTGTCCTTCTTTCTAACATACAATTCATATGATTTTCTTTTTATTCTCTTAAATCTGGAACATCATTCAAAATCTACACATAGAAAACTATCTCCTCTTTAGTAGAGTTTGCCCCTATTAGGGCAATAACATATCTAATCCTTGTGAACCCCCATGAGAACCCCGCTAAACTCTGAGTTCCATGGGGCAAGGACGTTCTGTGCTGTTCCCTTCCACATCCTCTCCATACCCTCCCAAACTTTAACTATGAAGCTGGAAGGAGGAAGAGACGATTAGGGAAGGTTTCCAGGGAGAAACAACTTCCAAGCTAAGGTCTAGAGAATGAGACAGACCGGAAGTATGCAGACAGAACTGCTCGGAGGAGATAGGGCTCCCCCGGAAACCACAGAGATACGGGGTACTGAGAAGCCCACAGAGAAGGTACCTGGCTGGATGTGTCTGGCAGTTGTAAGGTAAGGCAAGGCACTGGCACTTTCCCTAGAGTTGTCTCTTCTCTAGTCCAAGCGAGAAGTGAGCACACTACAGAGAGGCTGGAGGAAGAACCGCAGCTGATTCCAAACATAAATTAATCCTTCAGGCTGCCGGCGGTGATTCAAGCCTGTAATCCCAGCACTTTGGGAGGCCAAGGAGGGAGGATCACTTGAGGCTAGGAGTTCGAGACCAGCCTGACCAACGTGGCGAAACCCTGTCTCTACTAGAAATACAAAAATTAGCCAGGGCGTAGTGGCGCGCACCTGTAATCCCAGCCACTCGGGAGACTGAGGCAGGAAAATAGTTTGAACCGGGGAGGCAGAGGTTACAGTGAGCCGAGATCGTGCCACTGCACTCCAGCCTGGGCGACAGAGCGAGATTCTGCCTCAAAAACAAACAAAATTAATCCTTCAGAGGAACTAGCGGAATCTGTCTTTAGTTACGAGCAGATTGCAAGAGTCGGACGTCCATTCGTTTGTTTGTAATAAAGAAGTATGTGTCATTAAAGTTTTCCTTTTGCTTGTGTCACACATTGCTGTATCTGAGGAGCCTGGAGTACACTGTCCTCTCAATTACAGGGGAACATTGTTCTGTGGACGGTTATCTCTAGCTCCGTGGTAAACAGAAGTCAAAGAGGAGAAAGAATGGGATTGATACGTAAGAACCATGCATACTGAACATTTGGAAAGGGATTCTCCTAAAAACTGTCCCCAGTGAGAATGAAAAGTGCTTGGCAACGGTGGGATTCGAACCCACGCCCCCGAAGAGACTGGAGCCTTAATCCAGCGCCTTAGACCGCTCGGCCACGCTACCGTGGGTCCGGAATATACCTTTCCGCACTTTCCCTAGTAGAGAATGTCGCCCCCTACGGCGTTTAAGGTGTACCGTTTTCCCCAGTGGGGAATGTTGCCCCCTGCGGCGTTTAAGGTGCGTCTTCTCCCCACGACCTCTTTTCTGGAGCTCCCTCCAGTGCCACCAGAGAACTTCAGGTTGCTGTTCAGCCGCCACACACCCCGACCCCCAACACGTTGCTTTCTCACTGATGGGAGTAGTGAGGAAGGAAACCGGCCGATCCTAGACGCCAGTCACTTGTGTCACCGATGTAAGAGGAAGCGGCCACGCGGACCGAGAGCCCCAGGGGACGCTGTGGGTCACAGGTTCGCCGTGGAAGGTGACGCCTGCCTGGAATTCCGACGCCGCTGAGCGAGTTTCGAGTGGTTTGGCCGAGGGAACGCTACGAAAAAAGGGGGCGCCATGCCAAAGAGCGCAGTTGTAGCTGTTTATGAAGGTAAAAATTCAGAAAAAATTCAGACCCGCGGTCTCCGCAGAAAAGGCACATAACGGTTCAGTTTGAAACTCCAAGATTCGAATCATTTAAAAGTATAGTTGCTGCTGTACTATAATGCGATGAATTGATAAAGTTGTTCGTTGCGTTTCTCTTAACTGCAGGCGACAGCGCATCGGTCTCCTTGGCCCAAATTTTTGACTGAGTCCTAAAATAAAAACGGATTGTGCAAAAAATTATGACAGAAATAAGATCATAATAAAGAAAGCGCTGGAGTTTATTTTGTCATTCATCTTCATTAAAATCAATGCTGACAGAAGTTTTTATCCAATATGCCTATGGAAACTAGGCTGTCTTACAAATTCTTTTTTTTTTTTTTTTTTTTTTTTTTTTTTTTTGAGACATAGTTTCGTTCTTGCTGCCCAGGCTGGAGTCCAATAGCGCGATCTCGTCTCACCGCAACCTCCGCCTCCTGGGTTCAAGCAATTCTCCCGCCTCAGCCTCCCGAGTAGCTGGGATCACAGGCATGCGCTACCATGCCCGGCTGATTTTGTATTTTTAGTAGAGATGGGGGTTTCTCCATGTTGATCAGGCTGGTCTGAAACTCCTGACCTCAGGTGATCCGCCCGTTCCAGCCTCCCAAAGTGCTGGGATTACAGGCGTGAGCCACCGCGCCCGGCTGTCTTACAAATTCTTATACTTGAATTGTTCATAGGGAATTTATTGCATAGTGCCTGGTGTTAATTTCCTGTGGCTACTGTAACAAATTATCGGAAACTGTGTGTCTAAAAACAACAGATATGTATTCTCTTACAAGTCTGGAGGCCAGAAATCCACAATCAGTATGTGGGCCAAAATCAAGGTGTGGGCTGGGTCCAGCTCGCTCTAGAAACTCTAGGTAAAATCCTATCCTGGCCTTTTCCAGTGGTGGTGGTTGCTTGTTGACTTATGGCCACATTTCTCCAGCCTTCAAGGTCAGCACCTACAAATATACCTCTGCTTTGTCTTCATATGGCCTTCACCACCAAAAAAAAAAAAAAAAAAGGGCTGATTCACTAAAAGTATCTCGTTGCAGTACTCTTAGCAATACATTATTTCCTAAGGAAATTACTTCAGGAAAATTACTAAGAAAAAAGATTTCCAAGAAGGCAAAAGCAATATAGTCACTCCCTACTCCATGTTGGTCAGGCTGGTCTGAAACTCCCGACCTCAGGTGATCTGCCCGTTCCAGCCTTTTTTTTTTTTTTTTTTTGAGGCGAAGTCTCCCTAAGTCACCCAGGCTAGAGTGCAATGGCGCGATCTTGGCTCACTGCAACCTCTGCCTCCCGGGTTCAAGCGATTCTCCTGCCTCAGCCTCCTGAGTGGCTGGGACTACAGGCACCTGCCACCATGCCCAGCTAATTGTTGTATTTTTAATACAGACAGAGTTTCACCATATTGGTCAGGCTGGTCTCGAACTCCTGAGCTTGTAATCAGCCTGCCTCGGCCTCCCGGAATGCTGGGATTACAGGCGTGAGCCACGGCGCCCAGCCTGCTCACGCCCTGCTCTTTCTCCTTGTCTCACTTTCCTTTGTTCCTCCGTATTCCCCAAGGTAGGCGTGCCTCTTTTCTCACCTGCTGTATCAATCTGGGCTCTCTGCCTGGTTCTCTCAGTCCCTCACAACAGCAATAATCTCCTCTCCACTATCTGCCTGGTTCTCTCAGTCCCTCACAGCAGCAATAATCTCCTCTCCACTATCAAGGCTATATTCTCCTACCAGTTCTAGATCTCTGAGAACAAGATGGCCGAACTTGAGGGAGATTGACCACTTTTTGACAGCTTTAACCTTCAAGGACACAAAGCAAGGGTGCCCTCCTGCTAGGTGCTAATTGGTTCAATGTTTCATCAGCTGCATCTTGGTCCATCAAAGGCATCAATCCAGAGACTGATTTTCTCTCTGGTGTTTGCATTCCTGCACGGTAAACTAGAAGGGTGAAATCAAAATAGAAAAATGGCAGAAATTATTTGAAAGTGACGATATCAACCAGTGAGCACCAGAAATCCATTAACCCGTTCAACAAGTACTGACTGAATGCCTACTCTGTGCCTGGGCACTGAATATTCAGGATGAACGCTGACACCGGCGGTCCTCACCCTCACAGCTAGGAGGAAAGGCAAACTGATTAAGCGATTGTAAGTCATCATCGTGACTGAATTGGTGCTGGGTCACGCAGCTCGGGATTGGAACTTAGTGTCGATCTGGAAAGGCCTGCTTGGAGAAATTTACGAATGCACTGAGGAATGGGGTGGAGGTAGTAGGTTGGAGCGAGACAAGACTGGCGAGAAGTCTGAAAAGAGAAAGACAATTTGGGTTGTAGGGGGGCCTCTGGCGGGATTGAACCCGCAACAGAACCACCCCCACAACCCCTCTCTCTCCATAGAATCCCTACTTCCTGGGTGAAAGACTGAGAATCCTGAAGGGGTCAGGAATGAGAAGGACAAAGGAGAAAGAAAAGAGTAGGAGGGCTTCTCCCACAGTTCCCGCGGATCAGTTGCGTAGGTGGTGGAGGTCCCTGACAGCTGCAGCTGCCTGGTCATTGCTGGATCTGTGATTCTAAAATTCGGAGCAGTAACGAGCCCAAGGGTGCACCTGAGGAAAGAGTAAGGGCACACAGAGTCATAACAATGTATGTATGTATTTGAGCCAGGGCCTCGCTCTGCCACGATCAGAGCTCATTGCGGCCTCGAACTTCTGGGCTCAAGAGATCCTCCTGCCTCAGCCTCCAAGCAGCTGGAATTACACGCACAATTGACCGCGCCTAGCTTTTCTTTCTCTTTCTCTCTCTCTCTCTCTCTCTCTCTCTCTCTCTCTCTCTCTCTCTCTCTCTCTCTCTCTCTTCTCTCTCTCTCCCCCCCACCTCTCTCTTTTTGGTAGAAACGGGGGTCTCGCTTTTTTGTCCAGTTTGATCTCTAAATCCGAGGCTTCAAGCGACCCTCCCGCCTCCGCCAGAAGGAAGAATGTAAACGGGACATGAATGTGTCCCTGTTGCCCGGCCCTGGCGAGGCACTTGCTAGTATCCTCTATCCAACTGCCGGCTGAATGTGTTCTCTCTAGGAATCGAGGAGGACTGCCTTTCTCGCTGGTTCTATTTCAGTCCCGATCCCACAGCTTCAGTCCAACAGGTTTGCTTTGTTTGATGGGCCGGGCATGAGAGTGAGATTTGGAGCTATCCTCACACGTTCCTGGAAGTTGAACAGAGATCTCTGATAGAACTAAACTGATTCCCCAGGACCTACCAACTTGAGAAGTTTTCTGGGTACCTGTACGTACTTGTCAGCAACTGCCATATATAAGTCTCTCTCTGTCGCCCAGGGTGGAGTGCAGTGGCGCGATCTCGGCTCACTGCAAGCTCCGCTTCCTGGATTCAAACAATTCTCCTGCCTCAGCCTCCCGAGTAGCTGGGACTGCAGGTGCCCGCCACCGCGCCCGCTTAAATTTTTTTTGTATTTTTAGTAGAGACGGGGGTTTCACCATGTTGGCCAGGCTGGTCTCGATCTCCTGACCTCAAGTGATCCGCCCGCCTCTGCCTCCCAGAGTGCTGGGATTACAGGCGTGAGCCACCACGCCCGGCCGCTTTTGCTTCTTCCGATCCCTTGTCCTGGAATGTTGGTTTCCATTTTGTTCCCTAATAAAAATCTTGTTCATTCTTCAAAGCCCACTTCAGATAAGGTCTTCTCCACCCCACCTCCAAATCTCCTTCTCTCACACACACACAAACACATGCCATTGTATTTTTCCACACTTCATTTTAGCAGGTGACTCTTCTGCCCAATAGAAAACTTATTCACACTATCCGTCTTCTTCATTCCCTAAGTACCGTGAGAAGAATGATGATGATGATAACATTAATAACATGGATTTGGATAATTGGCTGACTGCTTTTGTGTATTATGTTATTGACTCATCACAACTTTATATAGTAAATACTATAATACTTCTATTCCCATTTTACAGTTGAGAAAATCGGGATTTGGGGGGTGTTAAGAGGTGAGATTTGTGTCTTGGTCGTTTTTCATTTTTCATAGTGACTAGTGTAGTACAAGCCTACGGGCTCTGAATATTTATAGATTGATTCATTGACCCTAGCTGTTGACTTTTTTGTTTTTGTTTTTGTTTTTGTTTGTTTGTTTTTAGCAGTCATTCACATTCTCTTTCCTCCTCTTGTCCTGATGCATATTTTGGTTTTATTTTTTCGACTCTCTCTCTGAGTTGACGAGTAATCAGTGGCAAGTCTGGTGAATAAACAGAACCTACTGTGCCAAAATGCAAAATTAAGGAATTTTGTTTTCCTCTGGGCAATGAATAATAGCTTATATGAGAAGGAAAGAAAGTGGTAGCATTCGAAGAAAAGTTCTTCATCTCTAATCCAATTAGCTTTATATGGAAAATGAAGGAAAAGAAAGGGAAAAAAAGAGGCATTAATCAAGATAAATTAACCCAGACAGTTCCTTTCACAGGGGTCCCAACCAGACTGTTTTCTGATAGCAGAGGCATAAAAACTAATGAAGCAAGAGATTCTTGCTGCACATAGAGGAGACAACGTGTGATATCATGAGAAGAGGGTGCTGCTGTTCAAGAAGTGATCACCACCAGGCCTAGAGGGTTGAATTCCTATGAAACATTAGATTAAAAGACTTCCGTATATACAGGAATTTTACAAACCATATTACTTTTATGTCTATGTCAAAATAAAATGTCTTAGTCAAATGTATGTGCCAAAGTTTATTAATTCAAGGAGAGAACTGACAAGATGACAAACGAGTGTCCCATCTCAAGGAAGTTTTGGAAACTGAATATATGGGGCAAGAGAAGCGAAAGTGCAATTAATTAGAAAAAGTCCTGCTTCATTTAACTTGATCATAAAAACATCATGTCCTGGCCGTACGCGGTGGCTCACGCCTGTAACCCCAGCACTTTGGGAGGCTGAGGCGGGTGGGTCACTTGAGGTCAGGAGTTGGAGACCAACCTGGCCAACATGGTGAAACCTCCGTCTCTACTAAAAATAGAAAAATTAGCCGGGAGTGGTAATCCCAGCTACTCGGGAGTGCCTGTAATCCCAGCTACTCAGGAGGCCAAGACAGGAGAATTGCTTGAAACCGGGAAACCGAGGTTGCAGTGAGCTGAGATCGGGCCACTGCATTCCAGCCTGGGTGACAGAGAAAGACTCCATTTCAAAACAAACAAACAAAAAACTCACATCTTCCATTTGCTGGAGAAATAATATCAGGAGCACCATGATTTTTCTTTGGAAACTTGTAGAGAAGTCATACGTGCCCCAAACTCTTATCAGATATAAGAAAGAAATAATAAGCAGTACATCTGGGGCTGCTCTTTAGACAGACCAAGAAACAAAGATTCATGCCTCAATACTGTCAGACAGGAGCCAGTCAGCACAGTCACCAAACCTTGTCAGGAGAGAAACAAAAATCTGCTTTTTCTCCAGTAGTTATCGGTAAATTTATCAAATGTGCATTCAGAGATGATGATGAATGCATTGTTTGCCTGTTTCTCAGTTTTGTGACAGCAGGTTTTAATTTAATTTAACATGAAATTAAACCTTCTCCTATCCTCTCTTAGGAAAATACATGATTTGTACGTTCATAGGGGAAGAAAGATTGAAGCGCTGGAGAGATGAAGCAGTCCCGAAACTGCTTTGGCCCAGAATATTAAATTACTGTGTAGGTATTTCTAGGGCTATCCCCTAGCTCCCAGCTGGAGCAGCGTGGAACTAACAGAAAAATCTGAGGAAGATAGACTGGGTGTGTAAACCACTGAGGTTCTAGCAACTTCAGAAGCTTGAACACAGCCATCAAATCTCCCAGAAATGACTTCCCCATTTCTTCTCTGTCGTCTTCATAACTGTCTTTTCAAAAGGTTATGCTAGTCTCGACTAACTCCTAATCGATTGTCTCTGGAATTTCCCGCTTACTGAATCACCCAATTGAATGAGTTAAAATTGTTAAAGCGCTTACTTAGAACAATGCCGGACACTCGATCTACGCTAGATTAAGTTTTCATTAATAAATGTTTTAAAATAATTGAAAATTACATCGCTTGTCATTTTGTACCTGGAGTACTAAAACACGAACGGGGTTTCTATGCAGAAAACACTTCATATGAAAATTGAAAGTTAACTTATCCACAATTATCTGTCTACGCAGAGATTTCGTTCCTGGATGAAAGAATTTGGAGGTTAAAAGAAAAACATCTTTTCCCTGACCGGGAATCGAACCCGGGCCGCGGCGGTGAGAGCGCCGAATCCTAACCACTAGACCACCAGGGAACTCATAAACGCCTTCTTAAAATACATTTATGAAGCTAGAACTCGACACACTTGCACACAGTTGACTTTTCCCAGTTTTCCAACGAATTAGTGCGAGGTCATGCCCTCGTATTCACCGACCTCTTGTTTTGCACCAACCAATAAAATCTGGACGCAGAGGGCGTGGAAACGCCATAACAGTAACTGGTAGGTTCGTAACTGGACGATGGAACGTGCTCTGTTTCGATGTGTGCATTCAACCGGGAATAAATTGTAACGTTAATTTGTAATTGTCTTCTTGCTTTTCTTTGCATAAAGTAGTGAGCCATATGAAGAACAAAGTAATTTTTTAATTTGTCTTTGGTTCCTTCGGAGTACTTGTCATTGTGGTTTTTGTTTTGTTTTGTTTTTTAATAAATACCTCATAGTAAATAAAAACATAAGTAATAAATTCATTAGGCCTTATTTCCAAGTGATATGGGCGGAGCCGAAATAGCTCAGTTGGGAGAGCGTTAGACTGAAGATCTAAAGGTCCCTGGTTCGATCCCGGGTTTCGGCAAAAGGGCGCCCGCTTTTTGAGCCCAGGGCACTATAAATACTGTACTTTCCTTCTACAATACAGAAAGACTCCTTAGAACCTAAAATGGGGGCACATTTTTCTCAGATTCATAAAGGAAATCGCAAGAACACTGGGATACGTTTATTTCTGTAGCAGAACTCTAGGTGGAGGTTTCAACATCTCACTAGATAAAAGAGGAAAAAGGCAAACGTGCTGAAAGAAGTTTAATCTTGAGCAATACCAATTACATTTTATTTTCGACCTATTTTCCCTCAATGAATATTTATTAAGTGAATTGTTATTGTTATGCGCGCATCTAATTGAAGAGACATCCTGAACAGGCTAAGTACGAGCAGCAAGGCTGTTTATTCACTCGGGTGCGAGCGGGTTGAGTCCGAAAAGGGAGTCTGTGGAGGGTGGTGGGATTGCAGCTAGTCTTATAGGTTAGGGGTAAGCAGTGGAAAGTTACACTTAGGGGCCGTTTATTGCGGGCAGGGTAAGAATGTCACAAGATACATTATCACAAGGTAGGAGGGGTCACAGAGCACAGTGTCACGAAGTTGATTGATCAGTTAGGGTAGAGCATGTTACAATGGTAGAAGGTCGCAAGGTTGGCTAATCAGCTAAGACAGGAACTATTTATCTTCTTTTGTGGTTTTCCTGTTGTCCCAGACTTTCTGGCTGCAGGATACCTTCTGGATGTGTACGTGTGGGACACAGGGGTCACAATGGCTTGACCATAGCACAGCCTGCTCCGAGGAAAAGGATAGAGAGAGGCACGGCCGGTGAACTGAAAGAAAGGTTCCTAGAAGAAAGAGCCGGCTGAGCTGCTGAAAGAGTGGCTCCTTGCTATGGGTGGGGGAGGGGCGGGGTGGGTGCTGAGCTGTGAAAGGGAGAGAGCCAGCATATTCCCTCAGCCACCTTTTTCCTAACCTCCTAATTTGCTAGCTCTTGGCGTATTCAACCCGTCTTCCTACTCGGAGGAATGGTCTCTGGTTTCCAAGTCTACTTAATATTCCATCTGAGCTTTTGACCCCTCTACCCATTACATTTTGCTCTATGCTTGTGTCTTGCATCTCTCTCCTCCTTACGTGCCTCTCTTCAAACTACAGAATGTCTAAATCTCCATCTTTGGACAACAACAATGGAACACATGACCTTACGCATTATCCTCAGACTTTTTCCTTCCACTCAGCACTAAATCTGTTCTAAGAACAATGTTTACCCCATTATTTGCTCATTGGCTGAGGAGGTCTGCCTTCCAATCCCAGGAAACCATTACCATCAACTTTCCAACTTTCAAATGTCTTGACTCTTTTTGGTCCTATACTTAATTTTGCACAGTATAACAACCTATTGACAATCCTTCCTTTATGAAGCAGCCCTCCTTTGGACTTTGGGACTTTGAAGGAGCCTCGTTGTCTGGGGTGACACCAAAGGTTCATCATCTCACAGCCACAGAGATCAAGGACCTGGACACACAAGAGTGAGGTTAAGAGTGGAAATTTAATAGGTGAAAGAAAGAAAATATCTCTCTGCTACAGAGAGCGGTCCCGGAAAAATGGGTTGCCAAAATGTGGTGAAATGCAGGGATTTTTACAGATGAGCTAGTGGGGAGATGGCGTCTGACCTACACAGGGCACGAAAAACCCAGTTAGGACCAGGTGTGCCAACTGCATAGGGTGTGAATCTCTGGCAGCCCTCACCCCAATCTGTTATTATGCAGGTGAGTTCTCTGCCTGAGCTTCTCCATGTTGCCCATTTCTTTCTTACTGTACACATGCTAACAAAAAATGGAAGGTGGAGCCTCATGGTGGACATGCCTGGCCTCCAGGTAGACCTTTTCTATATAGGTGCAGCTGCCAGCCTTCCCCCATTCAAGTTTCCAGCTTCCTTATCTATGTCTGCAGCTCCATCTTTCAGGCTGCTCTTTTTCAGAAAAGGAATAATTTCTAGGGCTGCTTTTTGTTAGAAGAGAAGTTCTGCTGAGGACTCTTTTGCCCTATCTACCTAAGCAATTTCTTTGTGCCTCCTGTAGCAACTTGACTCTCCATTATTTTTCTCCATACTCTCTCACTATTCCCTTTCAGCTCCCCATCCCTCCAATGTTAATGACTTTGGTATTTTTTTAAATTAAATGTTTATTTTTAGGTAGTCATAGATTCACATGCAGCTATAAGAAATAATACAGAGAGATTCCTTACCTGCTTGCCCCCAATGGTAACATCTTGCAAAACTGTAGTGCAAAATCACAATAGGATATTGATATTGATAAAGTCAAGATGCAAAACATTTCCATCACCACAAGGATTCCTTATTGCCTTTTTACAGCCACACCCACTTCCCTACTGTCCCTGCTTCAACCTCTGGCAACTACTAATCTTTTTCACTTTTATGATTTTGTCATTTCAAATATGTTTTAAAAATGGAATGATACATTATGTAACCTATTAGGATTGGCATTTTGCACTCAGTGTAATTTTCTAAAGATTCATCTAGGTTGTTCAGCATCAAGAGTTCATTCTTTTTTCTTGCTCAATAGTATTCTGTGGTATGAATTTACCAGTTTGAACATTCACCTGCTGAAGGAAAGTTGAGTCATTTTCAGCTTTTGACTTTTACAAATAAAGCCACCATAAACATTTGTATACTGGTTTTAGTGTTAATATAAATCTTTGTTTATCCAAGATAAATGTCCAGGAGTGCAGCTGCCGGGTGGTATGGTACTTGCACATTTAACTTTTTAAGAAACTGTCACTGTCTTCCAGAACAGCTACATTTCATTCCCACCTACATGTTTACAGCCTCATCAGCATTTGGTTGTTGCCACTATTTTTATTTTAGTCATTCTGATAGATGCATAGTGATATCTCACTGTGGTTGTAATTTGCATTTCCCTAATGCTAAGGATGTTGAAAACGTTTTTATGTGCTCATCTGCCATCTGTATATCTTCTTCGGTGAAATGTCTCTTTAGATGTTTTATCCAATCCGATAAGAATAGCTGTGTACATGCCGGGTGCGGTGGCTCACGCCTGTAATCCCAGCACTTTGGGAGGCCGAGGCGGGCGGATTACGCAGTCAGAAGATGGAGACCATCCCGGCTAACATGGGGAAACCCCGTCTCTACTAAAAACACAGAAAATTAGCCGGGCGTGGTTGCAGGCGCCTGTAGTCCCAGCTACTCAGGAGGCTGAGGCAGGAGAATGGCCTGAACCCGGGATGGGGAGCTTGCTGTGAGCCGAGATGGCGCCACTGCACTCCAGCCTGGGCAACAGAGCTAGACTCCATCTCAAAAAAAAAAAAAAAAAAAAAAAAAAGAGTACTTGTGTACAGGTTTTTATGTGAGAAGTTCCTGAAAAAGCTGGAAGTTCAAAACTTTTCCAAATCTCTGTCTTAGATTATGAAGTTGTCATGCCATGCAATTTGTTTTTTAAAAAAATTATTTAGTGATACTTCTTAAAGCAATGTAAGGAAGACTATTCAGGACTATCGTGATAGGCAGGGACCACTGCAAGGAGTTCTTGCAATAAGGGAAAGAGATTGGCCTCAATTCTGAATATAGCATGGGCAAATGGGAATTTATAGCCAAGGAGCAGTGTGTGGTGGTCAGTGGACAGGAAATTACTAAGAGAAAACTTCAGAGGTAAGGGAAATTCTGGCTAAACAAACCTAACAGGATTCTTGCTGAAGACAGGCCAAGGTAATCAGACATCAATCATCTGGGGGATGGTGG
Source organism: Rhinopithecus roxellana (assembly GCF_007565055.1). Lineage (NCBI taxonomy): Eukaryota > Metazoa > Chordata > Mammalia > Primates > Cercopithecidae > Rhinopithecus > Rhinopithecus roxellana. The sequence continues at coordinate 22,170,192 of NC_044552.1, read as the reverse complement.
AGAAATGAGGAGCCTGATCAGAAATGGAGGTTAATTAAACATAGATGATATGGGGGTTCTTGCTAAACTGACTTGGCAGTGTTCTTTGCTAAAACTGGACGTTACAAGGAAGTGCATAGATGGGCCTAGCAGAAGATTCAGAAGCCTGACTAAAGTTTGGCCAAGCGAATAATCTTTGTTAAATTCTTATGCAACTTCATTTGCAAAGTGCAATACAGACTACCGTCTTGTTGTTTGAAGAAAGGAAGAACGCAACATGGAGAAATTTCCAAGATCATAAGTCACTAACGAGTTTCTTCCGGCTCTCACTGACTGAATGAATCACTATTCCCTGAGGGAAAAAAAAAAAAAGGAAGATCGAGCAAAGGGTAGCATATACCAGTCCCACCAGTGAACTCACGTGGTCCTCTGTATGCAAAAATAATGCTGTTGATTTTTAAAAAGAAATCCTGAAAAGGGAAGTTAAAAGAGACCGGGTCTCGTCGGTCCCGGGCGGAACCGCAGGCGTTGCTCGCAGGCGCGGTCCCACCGCCGCCCAACACGGGGAGTTTGACCTGCTCCGTGTCCGGCCTGGGCCTGGTCCCCCCCTCCTTAGACAACCTGGTACCCCCGGGCTCCCCCGGGAGTCCCATGTTGGTGCCAGACCCGGTGCGGACGCCCGCTCCACACAGCGCCGTAGCCCTGAACCCCCGAGCACCCACGATCCGCCGACCTCAGCCTCCCGGGGAGCTGGGATTACAGGCGCGCGCCACCGCGTCCGGCGCTTGGTTTGGTGGCACCGCGATCTTGGAGGCTGCAACTGCCGACTGCGTGTGCTGGGAGGCGGGATCCGTGCAGCGGTTTCGTCGCGGCCCAGCCGGCTGCCGCTCCAGATTGCCGAAAATGCCTGGTAGAACTAGCTGAAGACACCGCAGAAAGCACTGGCAGAGAAATGAATGAGCATCCCTTACTATGTTGTCCTCGGAACCTTTACAAAAAGGTCAATTAAACAGATAGCTGTAAATTTAATAAGGGAAAGAGTGAAGGACTGTGTTGAGTGGGTTTCACAGACTTCAATATGTATATGAAATCACCTGGGGATCTGGCTAAAATGTGGAGTTCTAACGCTGTAGGTCTAGGATGGGGTCTAGGTATTCTGCATTTGTGAGGAACTCCCAGGTTAGGCCAGTGTTGCTGATCAGCAGCCCAGGCTGCAAGTGACAAGGTTGTTGATGCTTTGGGACCTGATGGTTCTACAAGTTCTTGTCACATCATTATAATATTAGAACATTGAAGAGAAAAGAAAAGAAAGACAGAAAGAAAGAAAAGTAAATAAATTATTATTATTATTATTATTATTATTATTGAGACGGAGTCTTGCTCTGTCGCCCAGGCTGGAGTGCAGTGGGGCCATCTCTGCTCACTGCAAGCTCCGCCTCCCGGGTTCACGCCATTCTCCTGCCTCACCCCCCCGAGTCGGGGACTACAGGCGCCCGCCACCGAGCCCGGCTAAATTTTTTATTTTTAGTAGAGACGGGGTTTCACCGTGTTAGCCAGGATGGTCTCGATCTCATGACCTCGTGATCCGCCCGCCTGGGCCTCCCAAAGTGCTGGGATTACAGGCATGAGCCATTGCGCTGGGCCTAAATAAATTTATTTTAAAAAAGAATAGAGACGTGAGATCTCAACTCTCACTGAGAGTTAAGATTTACTCATAAGTTCTTCCATAGGTGTAATGGCAGGGTACTCTGTACAGAATCACCAATACAGGCACCTAATCTGCACAAGAATGGCTTACTGGACGAGGTGCTACCTGAAATATGTCTTAAACATAAGCTATAATTAGGCACATAAAGAAGGGCATGGAAAAATTTTTACCATCAAGTCCTGGCAGAAGCAAAGCTAAAAAGGTATGAACGCCTGGGAAAATTACTAGTTCCTAGTTCAAGTAGACCTGAGCAGAAAATCAAAGGTTCATGGACCAAAGTAAAAAGATGAAGCAGTGGCTGCTCCAGCCTGTAATCCCAGCACTTTGGGAGGCCAAGACAGTAGGATTACCTGAGGTCAGGAGTTCCAGACCAACCTGGACAACATGGTGAGACCCCCCCCCCAACACACACACACGCACACACACACTAAAAATACAAAAAAATTAGCCAGGCGTGGTGGCACACGCCTATAATCCCAGCTACTTGAGAGGCTGAGTCATGAGAATAGCTTGAACCCTGGAGGCAGAGGTTGCAGCGAGCTGAGATTGTGCCACTGCACTCCAGCTTGGGTGACAGAGTGAGACTCCATCTAAAAACAAAAAACAAAACAAAACAAAAAGGATAAAGATGAGTCCACAAAGGAAAAAATAGTTACTTTGTGTAGTATACAGTCTCCAAAAACTGACCTCAATGCAGCATATTTTTCAGTAGTTACACCCTTTTATAGTCCATTCCCACAGTGAATCTTGGCTGACATAACAAAATTATTTCATTGAGGTGATACTGTGCCAGTTCCAGGGCTAACCCATATGAAATTTCACACCTTCTGACTTGGTTTTTTGGAATGCTAAATCTTGGGATGCTCCCTCTCAGAGTCTAGTCACCATGCTGTGAGAAACCCAAGCCACATGAAAAGCCCAGTTTCATTCTCCTACATGTGACTAACCAATTATCCCAGCACATTTGTTGAAAAGGTGTCCTTTCCCCATATTATGTTTTTGTGTGCTTTGTGGAGATCAGTTGGCTGTAACTATTTGGGTTTATTTCTGGGATCTCTACTGTTCCATTGGTCTATGTGCCTATTTTTATACCTGTACCATGCTGTTTTGGTGACAATGGCCTTATAGTATAGTTTGAAATCAGATAATGTGATGCCTCCAGCTTTGCTCTTTTTGCTTAGTCTTGCTTTGGCTATGTGGCCTCTTTTTTGGTTCCATATGAACTTTAAATTGTTTTTTTCTAATTCTGTGAAGAATGATGGTGATATTTTGATGGGAATTGTATGAAATTTATAGATTGCTTTTGGCAGTATGATCATTTTCACAATATTGATTCTAGCCATCCATGATCATGGGATGTGTTTCCATTTGTTTGTGTCGTCTATGGTTTCTTTTAGCAGTGTTTTGTAGTTTTACTTGTAGAGGTCTTTCACCTCCTGGGTTAGGTGCATTTCTAAGTATTTTAATTGTTTTTGCAGCTATTGTAAAAGGGTTTGAGTTCTTGATTTGATTCTCCACTTGATGGCTGTTGCTGTATAGAAGAGGTACTGATTTGTATACATTAATTTTGTATCCAGAAACTTTACTGAATTATTTTATCCGTTCTAGGAGCTTTCTGGAGGAGTCTTTAGGGTGTTCAAGGTAAACGATCATATCATCAACAAACAGTGACAGTTTGAGTTCCTCTTTACTGATTTGGATGCCTTTTTCTTTCTCTTATCTGATTGCTCTGGCTAGGACTTTCAGTACTATGTTGAGGAGGAGTGGTGACAGTGGGTATCCTTGTCTTGTTTAGGTTCTCAGAGGGAATGCTTTCAACTTTTCCCCATTCAGATTATGTTGCCTGTAGGTTTGTCATAGATGGCTTTTATTACGTTGAGGTATGTCCCTTGTATCTCAAGTTTGCTGAGAATTTTGATCATAAAGGGATGCTTGATATTGTTGAATGCTTTTTCTGCATCTATTGAGATGATTGTGTGGTTTTTGTTTTTAATTCTGTTTATGTGGTGTATCACATTTATTGCACACATACTTGTGTATGTTAAACCATCCCTGCATCCTGGTGTGAAACCCACTTGACCATGTGGATTATCTTTTTGATGTGTTGTTGGATTTGGTTAGCTAGTATTTTGTTAAGGAATTTAGCATCTATATTCATCAGAGATATTGGTCTGTAGTTTTCTTTTTTGATTATGTCCTTTCCTGCTTTTGGTATTAGGGTGATATTGGCTTCAGAGAATGAATTAGGGGGGTTCCCTCTTTATCTTGTGGAATAGCATCAATAGGATTGGTAACAATTCTTCTTTGAATGTCTGGTAGAATTCTGCTGTGAATCCATCTGGTCCTGAACTTTTTTTTGTGATAATTTTTTTGTTTGTTTGTTTGTCTTTTTAGATGGAGTTTCGCTTTGTCACCTAGGCTGGAGTGCAGTGGCATGATCTCGGCTCACTGCAGCCTCGCCTCCTGGGTTCCAGCGATTCTCCTGCCTCAGACTCCCGGGTAATTGGGTTTACAGGGGCCTGCCACCATGCCCAGCTAATTTTGTATTTTTAGTAAAGACAGAGTTTCACCATGTTGTCCAGGCTGGTCTCCAACTCCTGACTTTAGGTGATCCACCTGTCTTGGCCTCCCAAAGAGATTACAGGCAAGAGCCACCGTGCCCGGCCTGGTAATTTTTTCTTTTCCTTTTTTTTTTTTTTTTTTTTTTTTTTTTTTTTTTGAGACGGAGTCTCACTCTTGTTGCCCAAGCTGGAGTGCAATGGTGTGACCTCGGTTCACTACACCTCCGCCTCCTGGGTTCGAGCGATTATGTTGCCTCAGCCTCCCGAGTAGCTGGGATTACAGGCACCCGCCACCATGCCCGGTTAATTTTTTGTATTTTTAGTAGAGACGGGGTTTCCCCATGTTAGCCAGGCTGGTCTCAAACTCCTGATGTCTGGTGATCCACTCACCTCAGCCTCTCAAAGTGCTGGGATTACAGGCATGAGCCACCATGCCCAGCTTGGCCTGGTAATTTTTTAATTACCATTTTAATTTCCCTGCTTGTTATTTGTCTGTTCAGCATATTTGATTCTTCCTGATTTAAGCTAGGAGGGTTGCGTCTTTCTAGGAATTTATCCATCTCTTCCAGGTTTTTTAGTTTATGCATATAGAGGTATTCATAGTAGCCTTGAATGATCTTTTGAATTTCTGTGGTGTCAGCTGTCATACTTCCCGTTTAATTTTTTATTGAGGTTATTTGGATTTTCTCTCTTCTTTTGGTTAATCTTGCTAAAGGTCTATCAATTTTATTTATCTTTTCAAAGAACCAGATTTTTGTTTTATTTATCTTTTGTATTTTTTGGTTTGTTTCCATTTCATTTAGTTCTGCTGTGATCTTGTTTATTTCCTTTCTTCTGCTGTGTTTGGGTTTGCTTTGTCCTTGTTTCTCTAAGTCCTTGCGGTGGAACCTTAGGTTGTCAGTTTGTGCTCTTTCAGTCTTCTTGATGTAAGTGTTCAGGGCTATGAACTTTCATCTTAGCACTGCTTTTGCTGTTTCCCAGAGGTTTTAATAAGTTATCACTACTGTCGTTCAGTTCAAGGAATTTTTAAATTTCCATTTTGATTTTATTTTTGACCTAATGTTCATTCAGGACCAGGTTATTTAATTTCTATGTATTTGCATGGTTTTGAAGGTTCCTTTTGGAGTTGATTTCCAGTTTTATTTCACTGTACTCTGAGAAAGTGCTTGATATAATTTGAATTTTCTTAAATTTATTGAGGCTTGTTTTGTGGCCTATCATATGGTTTATCTTGGAGAAAGTTTCATGAGCTGTTGAATAGAATGTGTATTCTGCATTATTGAATGGAATGTTTTGTATATATCTGTTAAATCCATTTCTTCCAAGGTATAGTTTAAATTCATTGTTTCTTTGATTTTCTGTTTTGATGACCTGTCTAGTACTGTCAGTAGAGTATTAAAGTCCCCCACTGTTATTATGCTGCCATCTATCTCATTTGTTAGGGCTATTAAGTAATTGTTTTAGGCCGGGCACGGTGGCTCAAGCCTGTAATCCCAGCACTTTGGGAGGCCGAGACGGGTGGATCACGAGGTCAGGAGATCGAGACCATCCTGGCTAACACGGTGAAACCCCGTCTCTACTAAAAAAAATACAAAAAAGTAGCCGGGCGAGGTGGCGGGCGCCTGTAGTCCCAGCAACTCGGGAGGCTGAGGCAGGAGAATGGCGTAAACCCGGGAGGCGGAGCTTGTAGTGAGCTGAGATCGACCACAGCACTCCAGCCTGGGCGGCAGAGCGAAACTCCGTCTCAAAAGAAAAAAAAGAAAATCAAAGTAATTGTTTTATAAATTTGGGAGCTTCAATGATAGGTGCGCACATGTTTAGGACTGTGATATTTTCCTGTTAGCCAAGGCCTTTTACCATTATATAATGTCTCTGTCTTTTTTAACTGCTGTTGCTTTAAAGTTTGTTTTGTCTGGTATAAGAGTAGCGACGCCTGCTCAATTTTGTTGTCCGTTTGAATGAAATGCCGTTTTCCACTGCTTTTTGTTGTTGTTGTTGTTGTTGTTGTTGTTGTTGTTGTTGTTGAGACGGAGTCTTGCACTATTCAGCCCAGGCTGGAGTGCAGTGGAGCGATCTCTGCTCACTGCAAGCTCCGCCTCCCGGGTTCACGCCATTCTCCTGCCTCAGCCTCCCGAGTAGCTGGGACTACAGGCGCCCACCACCAAGCCCGGCTAATTTTTTGTATTTTTAGTAGAGACGGGGGTCTCACCGTGTTGGCCACGATGGTCTCGATCTCCTGACCTGGTGATCCGCCCGCCTTGGCCTCCCAGCGTGCTGGGATTACAGGCGTGAGCCACAGCGCCCGGCCTCCACCGCTTTTTAAGTTTATGTGAGTCCTTATGTGTTATGTGAGTCTCTTGAATACAGCAGATGGTTGGTGAATTCTTATCCATTCTGCAGTTCTATATCTTTTCAGTGGAGCATTTAAGCTGCTTACATTCAATGTTAGTATGGAGATGTGAAGTACTATTCCATTGATCATGCTATTTGTTGCCTGTGTACCCGGGTTTTTTTATTTTTGTTTCTGCTTTTTAAATTGTATTTTTGTTTTATAGGTCCTGTGAGATTGATGCTTTAAATAGGTTCTGTTTTGATGTGTTTTCAGGATTTGTTTCAAGAGTTAGAGATTTTTTTTTTTTTTTTTTTTTGAGATGGAGTCTCCCTCTGTCGCCCAGGCTGGAGTGCAGTGGCGCGATCTCGGCTCACTGCAAACTCCACCTCCCGGGTTCATGCCATTCTGCTTCAGCCTCCTGAGTAGCTGGGACTACAGGCGCCCGCCACTATGCCTGGCTAATTTTTTTGTGTTTTTAGTGGAGATGGGTTTCACCGTGTTATCCAGGATGGTCTGGATCTCCTGACCTCGTGATCCTCTCGCCTCAGCCTGTCAAAGAGCTGGGATTACAGGCGTGAGTCACCATGCCGGGCCAAGATTTGGAGAACCTTTTAGCAGTTCTTGTAGTGGTGGCTTGGTAGTGGCGAATTCTCTCAGCACTGGTTTGTCTGAAAAAGACTATCTTTCTTTCATATATGATGCTTAGTTTTGCAGGATACAAATTCTTGGCTGATAATTGTTTTGTTTGAGGAGGCTGAGGATTTGGCCCCAATCTCTTCTAGCTTGTAGGGTTTCTGCTAAGAAATCTGTTGTTAATCTGAAGGTTTTCCTTTATAGGTTACCTGGTGGTTTTGTCTCACAACTCTGAAGATTCTTTCCTTTGCCTTAACTTTAGATAGCCTGATGACAATGTGGCTAGGCGATAATCTTTTTATGATGAATTTTCCAGGTGTTTTTTGTGCTTCTTGTATTTGGATTTCTAGGTCTCTAGCAAGACCAGGGAAGTTTTCCTCGATTATTCCCCCAAATATGTTTTCCAAACTTTTAGATTTCTCTTTTTATTCTGGAACGCCAGTTATTCTTAGGTTTGGTCATTACATAATCCCAGACTTCTTGGAGACTTTGTTCATACTTTCTTATTTTTTTTCTTTGTGTTTGTTGGATTGGGTTAATTCAAAGACCTTGCCTTTAAGCTCTGAATTTCCTTCTTCTACTTGTTCAATTCTATTGGTGAGACTTTCCAGAGCATTTTGCATGTCTATATATGTGTCCAATGTTTCCCGAAGTTTTTATTGTTTTTTTATTTATGCTATCTACTTCATTGAATAGTTCGCCCTTCACTTTTTTTTTTTTTTTTTTTTTCCCCCCCGAGATGAAGTCTCACTGTGTTGCTCAGGCTGGATTGCAGCCACAGGGTCTCAGCTCACTGCAACCTCCGCCTCCCGGGTTCAAGCAATTCTCCTGCCTCTCAGCCTCCTGAGTAGCTGGGATTACAGGTGCATGCCACCACGCCCAGGCAATTTTTGTATTTTTATTAGAGATGGGGTTTCACCATGTCAGGCGGGCTGACCTCGAACTCCTGACCTCAAATGATCTGCCCACCTTGGCCTCCCAAGGGATTACAGGTATGAACCACTGCACCTGGTCTTTCCCTTCACTTCTCCTATCATATTTTGGATTTCCTTGTGTTGGGCTTCACTTTTCTCTGGTACCTCCCTAATTAGCTTAATAACTAACCTCCTGAATTCTTTTTCAGGTAAATCAGGGATTTCTTCTTGGTTTGGATCCACTACTAGTGAGCTAGTGCGATTTTTGGGAGTGTTTCCTTCAGGTTAACAACAGATTTCTTAGCAGAAACCCTACAAACTAGAAGGGATTGGGGCCCAATCTTCAGCCTCCTCAAACAAAACAATTATCAACCAAGTGTTTCTGCTTCCTTCAGAGGATCCGTGGGTCCTCTTGGGTGTCCTGATTTATTCCTGCAGTCGTTCTGGAGCTAAAATTCATGATGGGGGCCTCCACAGGCTGCTCTGTCCATTCAAGTCAGAAGTGCAATCTAGTCCTGTCTCCATCTGCCATGATGCTTCCAATTCACTTCCAGTGGTCAATTTTCAGGCTTCAATTTGCTCAGCCTCTCAATGGCATTTGGCCCAGCTGATATTCCCCCTTTATGAAAACACATTCCGGCCGGGCGCGGTGTCTCACGCCTGTAATCCCAGCACTTTGGGAGGCCGAGGCGGCGGATCACGAGATGAGGAGATCGAGACCATCCTGGCTAATACGGTTAAACCCTGTCTCTACTAAAAAAACAAAAAATTAGCTGGGCGTGGCGGCGGGCACCTGCAGTCCCAGCTACTTGGGAGGCTGAGGCAGGAGAATGGAGAGAACCCGGGAGGCGGAGCTTGCAGTGAGCCGAGAGGGCGCCACGGCACTCCAACATGGGCGACAGAGAGAGGCTCCGTCTCAAAAAAATAAAATAAAATAAATAAAAAAGAAAAAAAAAGAAAACACACTCCTCATTAGACCCCTGAGGGTCTTCTATCACAAAATCCCTGAGTGTTAATGAAAGATCTGAAGTATACCAGCCTCGGGTTTACGAGATGACCTCTTTTAATCTTTTTCACAGCAGAAAGGAAATCATAACTTCCTTGAGTGTTGCTAAAATTGTTTTATTATTCAGGCAGAAGCAGTCTCATGACCCAAAGAATGAGTATCTGAAAAGAAAGAATAGCTATTGGCAATCACCCTGTTACCTCCAATCACTTATAAACCATTATTGTCTATCAGAAACCATCCATTTTTATCTGTTAAGCCGGACATTGTCCTTGAAGCTCACTGGGACCTCTTAATTCTTTATTCTTTTCATAAATAGTGTTTCCCCAAACTTTGGTGAACCAGTTGCTTTTGGTGTTCAACTTTTTAGGGAGCCAACTGAGACATAGCCATACCAGACCCTTCCACCCCCCCAAAAAAATCCAACATAATTATATAATATATAATATATACATGTATTACTTTAACATAAAATTTTAAAAATAGATGTTTGAAATTATGTATCATTCTGTAATATTTGCTTTTCGATTGCATCACTGTTATTACTTAAACAAAATAATAGGACTAGCTAATAATGGCAATTAGTAGTAATTTATAGTAGGGCTAAATACATAAATAATATGTTTGGGAAAAAGATAATATGTTTTTAGTATTTCTATCTGTTCTCATGCAGTAATTTAATTTTTAAAAACTCTTTATTGGATATTTAAGTCTCATAGGCTATATTATTTCAACTTTAAGGTACGTTAATAAAGGAAAAACATAAATACAAAAATGTAAAATACAGTAAGAATGTAAAAGAAGAACATAACTACAATAAAACTACTTAAGCAGATATTACCTATATTTAATGAAAAAAATGGCACTTCTTTCTGTTCTGTGAAACAAATTGAGTATCTTTACCCTTTCTGTTTCTTTTTCCAATATTTTTTTCTGTGATCTGTCTGCAACATTTAAGACATCTTTATTTTCTTTAATAGAGTGGTAATACTGAATACAGTCAAAGATAAAATTCACTTTGAATTGCAGCTCTGCTCTCTTACCAAGCCCATATTACTTAGATTCCTGGTATCATTCTAGTGTGATAAAATCACACTAAATATCCTCTCAACAAAAGCATTTGAGCATTGAATACTCAGTATTTTACTTACTAGCAATAGCAGGCTGTTGCAGCAAGCTGAGATCGCACCACAGTACTCCAGCCTGGGCAACAGAGGGAGACTCCATCTCAAAAAAATAAATAAATAAAATGAAATAAATAAATAATAAACTTGGGAAACAAAGCTTGGATTCCAAATAAATTGTATTTTTAGCAAGAGATTGATAAAGTCCTATTTAACTTGCATTCTGAAGCAGTCTTTTTTTTAAAAAAAAAAAATCTTTTCTTAGTGTATGAATCTTTATGTCACAATCTACATAGCATAACATTGTTAAAATTAATGTGAGGCTATTGTTTTGGAATGAACTCCTGCACTAGGTTCCAACAGACCAGACCAAACCAGAAGGGAGTCACTTATGCAGGGTACCAAGTGATCAAACTGAACTTTAAAACAGGTCGGTTTTCCAAAAAACAGGAGATTCAGAGCAACCAGTAGAAAAGGGTCCAGTCTACCTCAGCCAGCATGATAAGGAAGTATTCTCTGCTTTAACCCTACAAGGAAAGTCACTTTGAAATTACCAATCCACTTATTGTTCCTTGTTTGTAGTTTCTTCAGCCTGTTCTACCTATAAACCTCATCTCCTCATCAGAGCACCTTCTTATTTCGTAGATGAGATGCTGCCTGATTCATAAATTGCTAATAAAAGTTGATCTGATCTTTAACCTACGTGTGTTGAAATTTTGTTCTTTGACAACATGGAACAAATGAAACTGTAAATTTCTGTTTTACGATAGTTCTTTTCTCCATTCTCACTCTTAAAATATTTTCAAATTAGAGAATAGCATTCCTCTTGCCGCACACTTTGAAAATATGATTTTACACCAAGTAAACATTTTAACATCTATCCTATGGCCAGGAATAATGATAGTCAACTTCAGACATTTCTAAGGAGGCTACCTCCTTTCGTTTCTATAAAGTGAAAAATCTTATTGTTTCTGCACATTTTGAGGAAACTAAAAAGTGACCATAAATCTCAATAAGGCATGAAAGCCTCAATATCACCAGTAAGCAAATCACAGTCCTTCTTAGCAATGTTGTTTGTTTTGTTTTGTTTTGTTTGAGACGGAGTTTCGCGCTTGTTGCCCAAACTAGAGTGCAATGGCGCGATCTCGGCTCACAGCAACCTCTGCCTCTGGGGTTCAAGCGATTCTCCTGCCTCAGCCTCCCGAGTAGCTGGGATTACAGGCATGTGCTACCACACCCCGCTGTTTTTTTGTATTTTTAGTAGAAACGGGGTTTCACCATTTTAGCCAGGCTGGTCTCAAACTCCTGACCTCAGGTGATCCACCCGCCTTGGCCTCCCACAGTGCTGGGATTACAGGCCTGAGCGGTCATGCCGGGCCTCTCAGCAGTGTTGTGAACAACGTGTGCAGAACAGTTCACATGTAGGATCTTTTCATTTTCTTTGGTAAAAAGTTTATAGTCTGAATGGAATTTGCCAAAATTTACATTTGCACTGTCTGGCAAATATGCAGATAGATGAGCAAGGTCTAACTTGTAGTTGACCAACGAATCAATAATGATTGTTTATGTTTCAAGTGGTTTCATTAAGTCTTCATACATACCAAGAAAGATGATTTTCAACATCAGCTGGTCATCTGACAGAATCAGCTCTCCACTGCAAAAGACCGATATGTGGTATCCGATTTTCCTCTTGTTCACCTACGAGATGCAACCTCTGAATCAGGAAATAGAGTAATTAAGGAAGCCATAAAATAATGTGTGTTCTTTTCTAATATTCTGCCCAATGCCATTTTCTTGTATTTATTTTTAATTTTAATTTTCTTTGAAGTCTGCTTGTAAGCAAGCCCAATGCTATTCTCTACAGAGCGTTGGCATCACTTTTGGGAGACAAAAACTCTTTTGATTGGTTCACAAGTTCTTGCCTGTCTCATCCCAGACTGGAGAGATGCAGTGTCCCTGTGTACTTTCACATCCAAATCTGTTTTGAATATTGCGTAGTATGCTCTGTTTTGATTATTTATTCTCCAAATCCAGTTGTATGTGTCCTTCTATCTGTCATTCAAGTAACAGTCTGTTTAGACTTTTTCAGTGCTCTCTGGGTTATGCTGGCATTCGCATGATATTCGTTCTCGTTTTCCTTATCTAAACTCTAAAAATCTGGCCATAGTATTCACAATGTTAAAAATTAAACAAGGCCGGGCGCGGTGGCTCAGGCCTGTAATCCCACCACTTTGGGAGGTCGAGGCGGCGGATCACTTGAGGTCAGGAGTTCCAGACTAGCCTGGCCAACAGACCTTTAGTCTCTACTAAAGGTACAAAAAATTAGCCGGGAGTGGTGGTGCAGGTTTGTAATCCCAGGTACTCGGGAGGCTGAGGCAGGAGAATCGTTTGAACCCTGGAGGCAGCGATTGCGGTGACCCGAGATCACGCCATTGCACTCCAACCTGGGCGACAAGAATGAAACTCCATCTCAAAATAAATAAATAAATTTAATTTAATTTAATTAAACGAGCGCTATCTCAATACAAACTAGCACTATGTAGACACGACAGTCTACAAAGACCGAGTGTTACGCTCACGATTACAAACGCTAACATCGCGCATTTAAGTCGCCTCACTCAGAGAGATGCACGATCCAAGGTTGTCACCATCAGCGGCCAAGGGAAAAACGGCCACAACTACAAAAGTGGGATAACCTAAGCCCTATTACCCATTGGCAATAAAATCAGTGTTACTTTCAGTCCTGGGGCAGGGGTGGGAACAAGGGTGGGGTTATCACTTTTTGTGTGTGTGTAATCTCTCCAACCTATCGCCAAAAACCGAAAGCCCAGACTTTTCACATCCCAGGTAGGGTTTTCCTGGGAGGTGGGTCTTTGAGTGCTAAACCTCAGACAATCCCCTGGCAAACAAAGTCAGTGGAGAAGATAAGCTTTTCACCCCTTCCTGCTTATTACTACCGCTCTCACATCCTAGCAGATGCCCAAGAGTTTGCACCAAGAGCTTCATGCAACCATGAAGTTGCATTTGTCCAAATCCCTTTGGACTTCCTCAAGACCGAGACGGAGGCGTGATTGGGAAGACTGCAGTGGGACTAGGGAAGGTATTTTCTTAAAACAGACGGCCTCACAAGAGGTTTGCTGTACATTAGGAAAGCCTTACAAGAAGTTTGAGCACATGAGATAGCGACAGGTGGAGACGCCTGTCAAAGGACGTTGTTTTGTTGTTTGAGATAGTAAAAGCTTCAATGCTTCCCGATGGGAAACACTAGATCACTTTTCTTGTGGGAAAGAACCGGTATGAAGGGAGAGAGGAAACAGGCTGGTTTCCTGTTCTCTCCAGACAAAATGGATGGACGCCCGTGCAGATTAAGTGTCAGGTTTCTGGACAGGACGTTTAGGAAATTTTCTACTTGAGGTGAGAAGTGGGGAGTCATCAGCTCAGAAAGAGACGGGCAAAAGCAGCGGATCAGCAGCGACTTTCTTGATCTGATTCAAGTTTTGGAAGCTGTTGAGCTTTTAAGAGGTTTCATAAGAATATTTTATCTTAGAAATTTAAAATACGGGTAATGTAGACTTTAAAAAGTTTAAATGAAGTAAAAATCAGTGTTGAACACACCTGACGAACACCCTTTGCTGTATGCCTCCTTAGCGCAGTAGGCAGCGCGTCAGTCTCATAATCTGAAGGTCCTGAGTTCGAACCTCAGAGGGGGCAGCTGCTGTTTTGTCCCCAACTTAAAAAACCGTATTTGTTCATTATATAATTATCTCTATAATTTCTTGGCCCCGTATATGTTGTCAAACAGATCAAGTCTCAGCTCTCTCAGTCCCGACGGATTATCAAGTTCCAGTAAATCTCTTTTAGTTCTTGTAGTACCATCTCTTTCCAGAGGGCATACTGTTTTGTCCGAGTTCCTCTGATCTCAATTCCCTCTTGGGACAGTATCCTCCTACCGGTGCAACTTAATCTATTGAAAAAATGAATAGACAGATGAAAACCTGATATTCAATTTGTTATGGCAGCCCTAGGAAACTAACACACCATCCCTTCTCTCACTCACCGGCCTCCCATCACGTCACCTCAAGCTGTTTTATTTTCTTCATATAATTTTTACTACATAAAGTTTCCTTGTTCTTTTATTTTTTAACGTCTTCATTGTCTGTTGCCCACCCATCCTCCTAGATTGTAAATTCCGGTAGAGACTGAATTTGTTTTATCCACTTCTGTATTTTCAGTGCCTAGTACAGTATCTGATAAACAAGTATTTCTCAAATCAATCACTTAATTTGCATATTAAATGTTATGGTTTTCTTTCCATGCTTCCTGTCACTATCTTACTCCACAAAATCAACATCTCAAACTTAGATTATTTGCAATCATTACCCCAGCATTTACACATACTGAAATTCATCTTGCAGGCTATACCTCTCTGGCCCAGTTTGTGCTGGAAAAAGAGAGGGCTCTCCTTAGGCATCTCCTCCAAAATGTCTGGACTTTAGGGGTCTGTATTTCAGGACAGCTTTCTTAACAGTTCATTCTGGGGTCGACTTAAGAAAATGTTTTATAGGGAACATCTTAACAGCTTCTTCTGGACCCTAGGCCTCTGGTTCCAGGAGTCTGCAGCTTCCACAGTTAAGGAAATACTGTTAAAGATTTGGGAGAAGCCTAAGAGCTGGGTTGTCTGGCTGTTCAGGCAGCTTTTCAGAGACCGCTTTATCTTTATTGGAGCCATCACAATTCAGAGTCTATTCCTCTCCTTTGCAGAATCAGACACTATTTTTATTTTATTTATTTATTTGTATTATTTGTTTTGAGTCTCGCTCTGTCTACCAGGATGGAGTGGTGCGGCGTGATCTCGGCTCGCCGCAACCTCTGCCTCCCGGATTCCAGAGATTCTCCTGCCTCAGCCTCCCCAGTAGCTGGGATTACAGGCGCGTGCCACCACGCCCGCCTAATTTTTGTATTGTTAGTAGAGACTGGTTCACCATGTTGATCCGGCTGATCTCGAACTCCTGACCGCAGGTGATCTGCCCGCCTAGGACTCCCAAAGTGCTGGAATTACAGGCGTAAGCCACCGGCCCCGTCAGAAACTATTTTTAAATTAACTTAGCTTTTCAGACTTGCAGGGCTGACTCACAATAACTAAATGCCAGAAACATATCAAGCCAGAATATGAACATATTATAACTTTCTTGATAATTGATCAGTATATTCCCTCCTATGTAAAATAAACTCTGTACTGGAAAGCAAGTAACAACAGAAGATTACTCTGGCACCTGTAAACAGAGTAACAGGAATAATAAAATATTAAATACTTCGTATTCTAAGGTTATCCTTAAATGCTAGCTTTCTTCAGAAAATCTGGGGCTATCTCACTGTAGAGGTCCCACGTATTCACCTCACTACTTTTATTTTGCATCAGAGTTACTTACCTATCTGTGGGTTGAAATTTGGGGCTATAAAGGGTTTTGTGAAATTTTGCAGTATATGTAATCTGTCCAAAAAGTAAATGATACTTTTCTTTTTGGCTTTTTCAAACGTGAAGTGAGTATCAGATGCCAAAAACCGGAAGTCACGCCCGAACAGGGACTTGAACCCTGGACCCTCAGATTAAAAGTCTGATGCTCTACCGACTGAGCTATCCGGGCTCCCTGCAACGGTCCTTCTTCCTGCATATTCCAGAGTAAGAGGGTGTACAAACTCGATACCTTCCGATCTAAATCCTGTCCACGACCCTTTTCTTTATTCCCATCTACATTTTTGTCCCCTTTGAATATGGCTCACAGTTATTTTTGTCCCCAGCTCATGGAAAAAATTAACTCCCATCCTTGTGTAATGTAATCCAAACAATTACTTGTAAGAGTAATGTAAAACTACAGACGTAATCGCCGGGTTTGTCTGGTCTTTAGTCTTCAAAGGTTATGCTCCAGTCTTGCCTGTGACCTTAAGAATACCTGTCACACGGGCGCCGTGGCTCACGCCTGTAATCCCAGCTCTCTGGGAGGCCGGGGCGTGCTATCACAAGGTCAGGAGATCCAGACCATCCTGGCCAACATGGTGAAACCTCGTCTCTACTAAAATACAAAAAATTAGCCGGGCGTGGTGGCGCACGCCTGTAGTCCCAACTACTCGGGAGGCTGAGGCAAGGGAATCGGTTCAATCCGGGAAGTGAAGGTTGCAGGGAACCGAAATCACGCCACTTGCACTTCAACCTGGTGACACAGCGAGACTGCGGGAAAAAAAAAAAAAAAAAAAAAAAACAACTACCTGGCACAAAGAGCGCACAAAAATAGGTTTTGAGAACTTACTTTGAGCAAGGCGCTCAGCTGTTGCCCTGGGGTTACTGCAGTGCAGAGGTACTACCTCAGCCCTTGGGGGGTTCATACTTTAAAAGGGAAAGGCAGCAATTAAAGGACAAATTACACTCTGTTTAAACAGCCATTGTGATAAATGCTCTCAATAAAAGTTTAGGTTACAAAATGTTGAGAAAAACAAGCATAATCTCATGACCTAACTTTGCAAATTCAATGAGATAATATATAAGGAAACTCTTGCTGACATTTCCGTGAAAATTAAGTGTTATCACAATTGTTAATCTTATTGTAAAATAGATCATTTAGAACACTGTATTTAACCATTTTGGTTGTGCCACTTTAGACAAGTTTCTTAATCTCTCAACCACTTCACTTCCTTAAATCTCACAACAGAAATCCCTTCCTCAAAGACTAGGTTTAGCACAATGGTTGTCATGTGGTACATTTCTGATCATGCATTTATTTATGCTACTATTGCAAAACAGATTCGAGGTTATCTGCACAACTATACTATAAGATAAAGTGAAAAATGTTAATAGATTTAAATCAAGATAAAGAGAACATAGAGGAAGAAAAGTAAGGTGAGACAAAATAATGCACACTGTAAATCACACTCTGCCCCCTGTCTTCAAGAGCATGGATTATAAAGGGAGATGACCTCTTCCAGGAGATTAGAGAAGACTTCTCCCAGGAAGTGATGTTTAAACTGAAAACTAAAGGCCTAGTTGGACAAAAATGTGACTCCAGCATTCCAAGAAGATCAAAGAGCAGAGCACTTTCAGACACCTGAGAGAAGTCCTGAGCAGTTTGTGTACAGAGAGCTCAAGAGAGTGTTGATGAGGGTGGGGGCTGAGGTAGACAGGAAGGCAGGGACAGACCAGTGACTCACAGGCTCAGAGGTTATGGCTAGTAGTACAGAAAGCTGACTGCACCCTAGCAGCAATGTGAAGCCACTGGGAATTCTAAGCAGGAAGGAACGACATGATGAGATTACTTTTAAGAGTACACTGGCTTTATGTAAAGAATGAGTCAGAGTGGAGGAAGAGATGATGCAAAAACATAAATTAGGCCATTGTGCAGAAGAAGGCCATCCAGACATGGCTTAGTGACTACGTGGCAGTGGGGAGGAATGGTGCAGAGAAACTGGGGAACAACTAGAAGAAAGAAAATTTGGGCCCAGACTGCCCCTGGGAACCTGGAGGGCAGGAGTTGTCAAGATGTCTCAGCTGCTTATTTACCAAAAGAAGCTCTTTACAGGAAAAGGCAATAATAAAGCAAAACAGGGCAAGGCCAGTGGCTCCCGCCTGTAATCCCAACATTTTGGGAGGCAGAAGTGGGCGCATCACTTGCGGTCAGGAGTTCCAGACCAGCCTGGCCAACATGATGAAACTCCGTCCGTCTCTACTAAAAATACAAAAAGTAGCCAAATGTGGTGGCGCATGACTGTAGTCCCAGCTACTTCAGGAGGCTGAGGCAAGAGAATCACTTGAACCTGGGAGGCAGAGGTTGTAGTGAGCGGAGATCACACCACTGCACTCCAGCCTGGGTGACAGAGCAAGACTTCATCTCAAAAAAAAAAAAAAAAAAAAAAAAAAAAAAGAAAAAAGAAAAATTAGAAATAAAGCGGAATATGGCCGGGCGCGGTGGCTCAAGCCTGTAATCCCAGCACTTTGGGAGGCCGAGACGGGCGGATCACGAGGTCAGGAGATGGAGACCATCCTGGCTAACACGGTGAAACCCCGTCTCTACTAAAAAATACAAAAAAAAAACTAGCCGGGCGTGGTGGCGGGCGCCTGTAGTCCCAGCTACTCGGGAGGCTGAGGCAGGAGAATGGCGTAAACCCGGGAGGCGGAGCTTGCAGTGAGCTGATATCCGGCCACTGCACTCCAGCCTGGGCGACAGAGCGAGACTCCGTCTCAAAAAAAAAAAAAAAAAAAAAAAAAAGAAATAAAGCGGAATAGGAAACGGCACCTTGTAGCTTTTGAGAGTTCTCTGGGAGCATAGAGCATTTATTCTGCTCTTGATGAGCTTTGTGAAAACCTGAGGCAACTGCTGCTAGTTTAAACCAGTAAGCAAGGCCTGGATGACCAAATAATAACAAGGAGAAAAAAAATAAAAAATAATAAATAATAAAAAATAAAAAAATAAAAAAAGAAGGAGAATTTTGGGAGGAAGTGATCTCTCCAGAGACAGTCAACATGGGATAAATGAATACAGGCTGAGTAAGTCCTTGACGGGGGCTTCCAAAATGTTGCCACACGGATGGCATTCAAATCTCCTAGAGTCACTGTTAAAAACCCAGATTCAGGCTGGTTGCGGTGGCTCACACCTATAATCCCAGCACTTTGGGAGGCCCAGGTGCACGGACCATCTGAGGTCCGGAGATCGAGACCAGCTTGACCAACATGGAGAAACCCCATCTCTACTAAAAATACAAAATTAGCTGGGCGTGGCGGCGCATGCCTGTAATTCCAGCTACTCAGGAGGCTGAGGCAGGAGAATCACTTGAACCACGAGGTGGAGGTGGCAGTGAGCCAAGATCATGCCATTGCACTCCAGCCTGGGCTCCAGCCTGGGCAACAAGAGCGAAACTCCATCTGAAAAAAAAACAGTTTCACAGTTTCTATCTCAGACTCACTGAATCAGAATATTCTCAAGGTCTGGCTGACCTCCGCAACTTAACTCACTGTTATCTTTTCTCTGCCCTGTGCAGTGAATTCCCTCTCTGAACATGATCCTGACCTCTGAGACCCTACATGATCTATGTGCATCATGTAGGGTCTATGTGTATCTAACCCCCTCATCTCCTATCAAGTTCTCCCTTGTTTACTGATCTTCAGCCGCACTATTCTCCTCCGTCGTTCCTTGAACATGCCAACGGCATTCAGGCCAAGCCTTTTGTAA
The DNA here is from genome assembly GCF_007565055.1 of Rhinopithecus roxellana. Classification (NCBI taxonomy): domain Eukaryota; kingdom Metazoa; phylum Chordata; class Mammalia; order Primates; family Cercopithecidae; genus Rhinopithecus; species Rhinopithecus roxellana. The sequence goes on along the minus strand of NC_044552.1, from coordinate 22,150,720 downwards.
TTACTGTTCCCTCGGCCTGAAATTCTCTTTTCCCTGAAAGCCTCACAGCTCACTCACTCACTTCCTTCAAGTCTCTGTTCAGATGCCTCCTCATCAGGAAGGCCTCCTTGGTCACCCTTTATTATAAAGCAATCTCCTCCCCTTTGTTCTCCATTCTCTTGCTCTTTTTCTTCATGGCATGTATCACCACCTCACATTTTATATATCTGGTTGAGTTTATTCTTTATCATTCCCCACTAAAATGTAAACTCCATGAGAGCAGAAGCTTTTTCTGTTGTGTGGAGTGCTATCCCTGCACCCACTATGTATCGTTCAGGTCTAGTTAAGAAATAAGGCGGGCGCGGTGACCATCCTGGCTAACACGGTGAAACCCCGTCTCTACTAAAAATACAAAAAAAAACTAGCCGGGCGTGGTGGCGGGCGCCTGTAGTCCCAGCTACTCGGGAGGCTGAGGCAGGAGAATGGCGGGAACCCGGGAGATGGAGCTTGCAGTGAGCCGAGATTGCGCCACTGCACTCCAGCCTGGGCAACAGAGCCAGACTCCGTCTCAAAAAAAAAAAAAAAAAAAAAAAAAAAAAAAAAAAAAAAAGAAATAAGGCCTGGCACGGTGGCTGATGTCTGTAATCCCAGCACTTTGGAAGGCCGAAGAGGGCGGATCACTCGAGGTCAGGAGTTCAAGACCAGCCTGGCCAACATGGTGAAACCCCGTCTCTGGTAAAAATACAAAAATTAGCTGGACGTGGTCACAGCGGGTATCTGTAATTTCAGCTATTTGGGATGCTGAGGCAGGAGAATCGCTTGAACCTGGGAGGCAGAGGTTGCAGTGAGCCGAGATCACGCCACTGCACTCCAGCCTGGGCGACGGAGCAAGACTCTGTCTCAAAAAAAAAAAAGAAAGAAAGAAAGAAAGAATAAGACTAGGTATTTCAACTAGGCACAACATAGTAACTCAGAGGTAATAACTACTGGGAAGTAGCTACCACCTTGTGGGGCTGGAAGAATGAAAAGGAAGAGGTTGAGACCACTAAGAAAAGGCACCCTGGAGTGCTAAAGAGGACGCGCTGCAGCTAGACTAGTACTTATTTATGTAAGGGACAGTGAGACATTCTGGAATGCATGAAGAGAACAAACAGAGATGGGACTCAACTGCCATTGTTGGAGTGACCTGATAGGAAGAACAAAATTTAGAAAGTAGCCCTTGCTTCTCTCCTCTTGCTTTCTAGTCTCTTTCTGTTTCCTCTTATTGACAGAACACAAGAGGAAGCCAGTGGGCAAAGGTGTTTGGGAAATGTCATTTACAGGTGCCCAGCCCCAATGTCACAAAACAAAGTATACGAGGATGATTTTAAAGCTGAGAGGGAATGGATTAATAGGAACACAGCTTTGAACAAAGTAGGACTCAAGAGCAGCACATTAATTATCAGTCTTGTTCATTACTATTTGAGTTAGGGGCTCATCTTGACTGTAAATATCAGCCTGTCTTCTTCACTTCTTCTTTCTCTTTTTACCCCTTCCTGCATCTGGTAGTTTGGATGACTTATATCCAGTCAACAGGACTGGAAGCAAGAGAAAAGGTTCAATGCAATGAGATTGAGAGGGTAGTTTTTTGTTAGCTTTTTGTTTCCTTTATTTTTTCATATGGAGTGTTATTGGTGGCAACCTGGTGGTAAGCCATTCCAGAAGAATGGTAAAAGATAACCAAGTCAGTAATTGATAATTAGATTCTATACCTTCCACACCCCTAGTACAACCCTCCACCCACTCTTTCTTCTCTTAGCACTCTAAAACTGGTAAGTTTCTTGACTCTGGTGTTTTTAAAACAAAGACAAATGCCAAGCATATCTGAAAAAACATTTGAAAATGCTACCAGCTCTATCTCCAATTGGTATGCAGGGCGGGAGGGGAGATGAGAAGAATTTTGGAGAATTTAAGTCTTAATAAAAATCACTGTTTTGTAACTGAACATGGTTCTATTAAGCAGCAGTTACCCTTTCTGTTCCATCAAAGCAATTTCCTTAGATTTTTTCTTTTTTCCTTACCAGACATATTGTACTCTTTTCTACAGAGAAAGCGGAGTAAGAACAAGGATTTGCCAACTTCCTTCGTTGTCTTACTCATTTTGGGTCAAGAAGAAGAAAAATGGCAAAACAGATGCGTTGCCCCCTCTGAGGTTCGAACTCAGGACCTTCAGATTATGAGACTGACGCGCTGCCTACTGCGCTAAGGAGGCAACTGTCTATCCCCTATAAGCAAGGGCTCTACCAATGGGATTATGAGGACTATTAATAAGGTTTTAAGTTCTCTGAATTATAGTGTTTCAAAATAAGATGGAAATATGATTTAATTCACTTCTAAAACACTTTGGATGACAAAACTACGTAGTACAAGGCAGGGGCCAACTCCTAAACCAACCTCGTTCCCCCATAGCCCTTCCTAAAGAGACTTAAAGGGCTGCGAAGGCAGTTGAGTCCAGACTTTGCAAAAGTCCTTCCTGTACGGGGCCCTGGATTTCTCATCTCATTTCTGGGCCAGGAACGAGCAGTCTTTCCCTCTATGATTCGGGCTTTCGTAGATGTATCGCCTCTGAAACGAAGACAAGACAAATAATAACGAGTGCACTCTTCTTCTCCCTTGTGAAGTTCCGTGGAGACGCTCGGTCCCTTGAAAAGGACGAAGGGCTAGGGGTGGAGGTCTCAGGATTTTTCCACGCTTTTCTTGGAAGCAACAGCCTCAAACCAAACGGTTGGACTTGCTTATTCCTGAAGTCTAGAGGCTTACTTCCTGGAGTCCAAGTGGATGTGGAGCCCATGGCGTCCTCTGGCGCTCTCGGTCTCTTCGACCCCTTTTTATTGTGTTGATGACAAATGGGGCAAGATTCCCTTCCTGCACCACCTGCAGCATCCTGTCCGGGATCCACCTGGGAGCTGCAAGGAAGCAAAGTGTTGGGGATTGGGGATTCTCGGGCTGTGCTGAGAAGTGAGGAAAGCTGAAGAAGGGGCCCGAGGGTAGGATTTATAGCGATGTGGGAATGGGAATGAAAGGACTGGAAAGGGGCGACAGTCACTTGGGTGAAAGTGCAAGCGATGACACAACTTGCGGACGGTAGCGTGGCCGAGCGGTCTAAGGCGCTGGATTAAGGCTCCAGTCTCTTCGGGGGCGTGGGTTCGAATCCCACCGCTGCCAGAGTGAGTTTCTTTTCTGACCCAGGAGAGGTCCATTTTCAAGCCTTGTGTGGGCAGTTCTCACGGCCTCCTAAGTGAGGCAGGTTCCTCTTCTGTTTCCCAAGGGGCCACCGATAACACCCATATATACAGTCCCCCAAACAGTGCCCAACTGTTTCTCGATTTAGGAGCTCAGAAATCTCTTACCCTAGTTATTCCCTTCAGTGGCCTTCATGTGTTTTCATTCACTTTGCAAGATTTGTGAACCAATCATGGGCAATTCTAACGAAAAAGTACAACCTTCTTAACTCCAGACTCAAGAATAAATAAGCCACGCACGCTCATCTGCCCTATTTTCCATTGTCTTCTCCAAGGATAAATGTGCTAAGGCTGACAAAACAAACGAACCAACAAACGAAACAGTCACCAGACACCTAGAGCCTTTCCCCCTTCACCTATCCTCAGAGAGCAGTTTAAGGCCCTTAGTTGAACACAGCTGAAGAGTTCGCTTTTAAGATTCTGATATTATCTTAAACAGTAACCATTTTTTATTTTCTTTTTCCTTTTTCTTTTTCTTTTTTCTTTTTTTTAAAGAAATAGGGTGGAGGCTCATAGAATAAAAAGAATGACAACTGTTTTAGGGAAGAAGGACTTGATCCGTTATCTACCTGGATCTGGAGCAGTTTAGACCATCTTTTAAGGCTAGGAGACTCGAGGAAATAGAATGGAGAGTTTGTGTGTGCAGGGAGGTGGGTAGATGCTTAGGAGCACTTTACAGTCATCTAGCCAGAAGTCTTTTAATTTCACTGCTTCCTTCCTCACCTTCCAAAAGATGTATCCAATACATACTAATTGAGCAGGTATTTTGTAACAGGCACCTTGCTTGGTTGGAGATACAACGAAAGGATGAATATCAGCAAATGATTCCAGGGTTTCTTAGCAATTCAGTCTTGAGAGACTAGAGAGGCACATTAAGTATAATTGACCTAGGCCGGGCGCGGTGGCTCACGCCTGTAATCCCAGCACTTTGGGAGGCTGAGACGGGCAGATCACGAGGTCAGGAGATCGTTAGACCATCCTGGCTAACACGGTGAAACCACGTCTCTACTAACAATACAAAAAATTAGCCGGACGTGGTGGCGGACGCCTGTAGTCCCAGCAACTCGGGAGGCTGAGCCAGGAGAATGGCGTGAACCCGGGAGGTGGAGCTTGCAGTGAGCTGAAATTGCGCCACTGCACTCCACCCTGTACGAAAGAGCGAGACTCCGTCTCAAGAAAAAAAAAAAAAAAAAAAGCATAATTGACCAATAATTAATATTAAGATTGACTAAAGTAGTAATTTATACCTGAGTATTTCTTCCAGACATGCTACGTATATATGTGGTCTATTTGTTTTATGTTGTTCTTATAGTTACTAGATAAATAACCACGTTATCTTAATAAAGTTAAGATTTGAAAAAATAAATGACTACGTCCAGCACTATAACATCTTCGTTGGGTCATCCATACTAAAGGATACCTATTTGTGGGGCCATCTGGACGCTAAGATGTCCACCTGGGAGCTGGGACCTGGAAAGATGAAAGAAGATAGGAGGAAGATAGGAGGAGGAGGAGGAGTTCCCTTTTGAACTTGTAAAATTTAGCCTAGCGAATGAAGGCAAAAAAGAAGTCTAAAGTCTCCCAAAAGTCTAAGTTGAGCTGTCCCACTGAGTATTGATTCATTCGTTCATTCATTCACTCATTCTTTCATTTATGCATTCACGCAACAAACATTGATTGAGCTTCTACAAAGTAGCAGACCGTGGGCTATCAAAGAGGAGTGAGACTCAGTCCTGCACTTAAGGCATTTTGCAGGAATGCGGGAGACAGATTTTAAAAATTCAAGCCCATGGTTACAACTGAGGGGCAGTGCCAAGATACTCGGAGGTTGTTCTAGAGGCATCTGTAGGTATCGTACGATGAATAAATGAGACTGTAGAAAGTAGATAGTATATTTTGCTTTTCTCTCTTTTCTCCCTTTCAAACCGCGAGACTAAAATTCAAGTTATCTTTTCGTGGGCTGGAAACGGAAGAAAAATCTCCAGGAATAACCATATTCCCAGATCAGTATACTGCGCTGCCCCAAGGATGGAAAGAAACCTGGGAGAAAGGCGCAGTGGAAGCAGTGTGTGAGCCCTCCCTCTCCCATCCCTGTGTTTGGCACTCCAAAACAAAATTGATAAAAAAAAACTGCCCCTGCAAAATTACTTTAAATCAATTAGTAAGTAGAAGAAAAGAGAGATCCCAGGTGGATCGAATATCCGGCTTCTGCTAAGGAGGGTTCCATGGTGTAATGGTTAGCACTCTGGACTCTGAATCCAGCGATCCGAGTTCAAATCTCGGTGGAACCTTTCATATTTCTCTCTTTTTGCCCTGCTTCCGGTAACTTGAGCGTGAACCTTGCTGCTTTCAATTTCAGTTTCATCACTTTGATTTTTGATGGTGTCTGGCCGTGAGGAAAAACATGTAATCTGCAGTCCCAATAACCTATGAGCTCAGGGCCAGTATGTAATAATGGAGTCTGTATACATGTCTTTCTACTCCTACCTAGTCTGGTTTCCTCCCAGGACGCCTCTGGGTGAGTGCTCATGTAGTAAATGAATGCGCCTTTTAAAGAACTGACCAAAGCAGAGCAAAACGTGATTCACTATTAAACAGCGAACAAGACTAAAAAGGAAGGGGATAGATCTCATTGAGAGTGTATCATTTTAGTTAGGATAGAAAACGTAGAGAGAATGAAAACACAGAAATGGCTGAGAAAGTAGAGTGGAGGGAGAATAAAATACATGTGTCAGAAGTGGGATTCGAACCCACGCCTCCATTAGGAGACCAGAATCCTCAACACGGGGAAGCCAAGCTTGAGTCTGGCGCCTTAGACCACTCGGCCATCCTGACACCTGGGATAGTTGCGCTCGCAAATCAATATAATCTTTAATTGTAATGAATGTGTAACCAGTGTAAGTCATTACTACGTTCGCGGTTTAATGAAAGAAATGGAAAAGGAAATCCCTACAAGTTAACAAAACGTTCTATCTAAATGGAATCGGGAACCGTAAGTCAACTCGCGAGGCTCTCCTCCCAATTCAGGCTAGAATTCAGCGTTTCTCGCCCCTCGCCCCTTTCTACACTTCCCTGCACGTCCCGGGTACGGGGCGCGAGCATCCTAACAACCCAGCCGCGACTCTCCCCTGAACGAGAAAGAACACATAGCATGACAAGAAAAAACTCACATCCAGCACAAGAAACAACATATAGCACGGGGGCTGTTCCCGAGATGCTGCTTAGCAAACCAAAGAGCTCAGCAGGGAAGACATGAGTGAGCCAATGTAGACCGGAAGTGAAGCAGGAGAGTTAGTAGAGACTGGGGGATGAATGGGGTCTTGAACATGAAGAATGACTGTCGATGTGAGTAACGAGAGTTAGTCAGGAGTTGAAAGAGGGTGAAGTGCAGGGGTGCAGAACCAGATTAGCATGAAGGAAGTGTCAGCACAGAGACGCAATCCCCAGATCTCTTCCCTCACCACATTCCCAGAAGTAGTCAAACAGGCTCATCTCCCCGCCCACTACCTCTCCCAGGAGGTTGAAGGAGTATGTCAAGGGAAACTGAGATAAAGTTTTCCAGACATAAAGAAAGACAGACGAGATATCCAAGTCAGTTTACGAGGAAAAAATAAAAATTAAATCAACGACAAACACTGGTATTTCAGGGTCTCCCAAAGAAATGGCTGGGTCTCCATAGAATTCCCAAAGACTCTCCAGTCTACATGCTTGGCCCAAGTCCACAGAGCTTCCAGAATCAGGTGTTTTGTGCCTTACTTAAAATATGTACGACAACCAAGGATAATCAGATGGTTGTGAAAACATTTCTACAATAAGACAAGGATGAATACCAACAGAAGGGGGCAGGAAGAACTTAAGAGGAAACAAATACAGTGGAGGAACCTGGATTTTTGTTTGTTTTTGTTTTTGAGACAGACTCTCGCTCTGTCGCCCAGGCTGGAGTGCAGTGCCGCGATCTCAGCTCACTGCAAGCTCCGCCTCCAGGGTTCACGCCATTCTCCTGCCTCAGCCTCCCGAGTAGCTGGGACTACAGGCGCCCGTCACCAAGCCCGGCTAATTTTTTGGTATTTTTAGTAGAGACGGGGTTTCACCATGTAGCCGAGTAGCTGGGACTACAGGCGCCCGTCACCAAGCCCGGCTAATTTTTTGGTATTTTTAGTAGAGACGGGGTTTCACCATGTTAGCCAGGATGGTCTCGATCTCCTGACCTCGTGATCCACCCGCCTCGGCCTCCCAAAGTGCTAGGATAACAGGCGTGAGCCACCGCGCCGGCCGGAACCTGGATTTTTAAAAACTTACTACAATTAATCCTTGGGAAAGTAAGAGAAGATACGCTGCACTCATGAAACAAAAAGGAGGGGGGAGCTCTTAATATTATTAATAATATTATAATGGCCGGAGTTTTAAAATTTTCTCCTTTTTTTTTGTATTCTTGAGACAGAGTTTGGCTCTTACTGCCCAGACTAGAGTGCAATGGCGCAATCTCGGCTCACATCAACCTCCGCCTCCCAGGTTCAACCGATTCTCCTGCCTCCGGAGTACCTGGGATTACAGGCATGCGCCACCACGCCCGGCTAGTTTTATGTTTTTAGTTAAGACGGGGTTTCTCCATTTTGGTCAGGCTTATACTGTAAAGGCTTGTGTACTTTATGTATATTTTACTTCAATAAATTAACAATATGAGACAGTTTATAATTTAATGTCAATTAAATGCTCTACAGCATAAGCTCTAAAAATGTTTGATATAGTTTGGATATTTGTCCCCACTCAAATTGGATATTTGTCTCATATTGAGATGTAATCCCCAATATTGGAGGTGGGGTCTGGTGGGGCCTCCTTCCTCCATTCTCGCCGGGCGACTTACCTGCTCCCCCTTTGTCTTCCGCCATGATTGGAAGTTTCCTAGGCCAGGCGCAGTGGCTCAAGCTTGTAATCCCAGCACTTTGGGAGGCCGAGGCAGGTGGATCACTTGAGGTCAGGAGTTCGAGACCAGCCTGATCAACATGATGAAACCGGTCTCTACTAAAAAAATACAAAATTAGCCAGCCGTGGTGTGAGCCAAGACAGCGCCATTGCACTCCAGCTTGCGCAACAAGAGCGAAACCCCGTCTCGAAAAAAAAAAAAAAAACACACACAGAAGTTTCCCAAGGCCTCTGCAGAAGCAGCTGCCACTATGCTTCCTGTACAACCCGCAGAATCATGAACCAATTAACACTCTTTTCTTATAAATTACGCAGTCTCAGGTGTTTCTCTGTTTTGTTTTGTTTTGAGACAGAGTCTCTCTCTGTGTTGCCAAGGCTGGAGTACAGTGACACAATCTCGGCTCACTGCAACCTCCGCCTCCCAGGTTCCAGCGATTCTCCTGCCTTAGCTTCCCAAGTAGCTGGGATTACAGCCACCACACACGGCTAACTTTTTATATTTTTAGTAGAGACGGCGTTTCACTATGTTGGCCACGCTGGTCTCAAACTCCTGACCTCAAGTGATCCGCCCACCTCAGCCTCCCAAAGTGCTGGGATTACAGGCGTGAGCCACTGCACCTGGCCCTCAGGTATTTCTTTATAGCAGTGCAGGCACAGCCTAATACAATGTTAAAAAGGGAAAAATTGCTGTGACCTGGGAAGATGGGAAAAGTTTTATGAGAGGCTGATCTGGAGGGAGTGGTCACGTGGAAGGAAAGCGGAGGCACCTGCTTATTCAAGGAGTTTAGCCCAGAAAGGGAAGAGAAATAGTTCCAGAGCTCACAAAAGCATTGAAATCTTCCTCAGGCCCAACATCTCTAGGTCCTTCAATTATTTCTCCCTTGCGGTTAGGGATGCCATTCCCACCCACTGTGTTATTCTTTCTCATGGCATCCTGTCTCGTCCTTCATAGCACTTGTCACAATTAGTAACCACATATTGATTTGATTAATAACTGAATGCCAGTCCTTGTTCTGATTATTTCATACTGTATAACAAACTGCCCAACAGGTAGGGCTCACTGGGATGATTTTTCTGTTACACCTGGCACTGACTAGTGACTCAGAATGTATCCATTTGGCAATTGGGCTGCTCTTCATTGACAATCCTCATGCTTTTGTCAGGGAATGGCTGGAAGGATGGCCTCAGTGAGCCCACTCCCCTTTTATGGAGTCGCATAGTAGAGTAGTTGGACATCATTATGGACCAAGTTGTGTCCACTCTGCCCACCACATACACACAGCTCCCAACTCATGTTTTGGAATTTTAACTCCCAATGTGACTATATTTGAAGACAATTTTTTTTTTCTTCAGAGTTTTGCTCAGTTGCCCAGGCTGGAGTGCAGTGGCACAATCTTGGCTCGCTGCAACCTCCGCCTCCTAGGTTCAAGCGATTCTCCTGTCTCAGCCTCCTGAGTAGCTGGGATTACAGGTATCTGCCACCACACCCGGCTAATTTTTGTATTTTTAGTAGAGACAGACTTTTGCCATGTTGGCCAAGCTGGTCTTGAACTCCTAGCCCCAAGTGATACACCTGCCTCAGCCTCCCAAGTAACTGGGATTACAGGCATGTGCCACCACACCCAGCTAATTTTGTATTTTTAGTAGAGACGTGGTTTCTCCATGTTGGTTAGGCTAGTCTTGAACTCCTGACCTCAGGTGATCTGCCCACCTCGGCCTCCCAAAGTGCCGGGATTGCAGGTGTGAGCCACCGTGGCCTTTTTTTTTTTTTTTTTTTTTTTAGACGAGGATCTCACTGTGTCCCCCAGGCTGGAGTGCAGTGGTGTGATCATAGCTCACTGCAGCCTCCAACTCCTGGGCTCAGGCAATCCTCCCACCTTAGCGTCCCAAGTAGCTGAAACTACAAGCATGTGCCATGATACCCAACTTACATATCTTGGTGATCCAATGTCATGTGCATATGAGATGTCTCTAAGATACTGACTATCTTGGAGACAGCTACCATCCCTGCCTCCATCCAGCCCCCAGTGGCCTGTCAGCTCCATAAGGGCAGGAATCTTGTCTAGTGTGTTTACCAGGTATAGTCTGCTCATATTCAAATGCCTGTGTCAAAATCAAGGAAATCCTCAATCCCTTGCTGTTTGAAAGAATGGGTCAGATTAGCTTTCCCTCCCACTGTCTTCAAAGATTTTATCCCCAGGAAATAGAATATAGCTAAATGTTGGGAAGCACACAACCAGTTCAAAAATAAATGATATTTAAATGACTAATGACAATTACATTTTTCAGTGGGTCTTGATGCATAGACTAGTGAGCATTATCTCAGCTCCCTTGCCATAGTAATTGGTTCAGGAATAGGTAGTATAACCAAACTTAAGCCAGTTGGCACATGAATTTCTCTATCCACAGGGATTAATCCAATCAATAAGAGCAAAACATAGGGCTTTGCTGGCTGGGAAAGACAAGTCATTGATGTTGTGATTGCAGAAATTTTTTAAAATTTATTTTGACATAATTGTAGATTCACATACAGTTACAGGATATAATTAAGATCCAGTGGCTGGGGGCGGTGGCTTGCTCCTGTAATCCTTGCACTTTGGGAGGCAGAGGCGGGAAGATTGCTTGAGGCGAGGAGTTCAAGATCAGCCTGACCAACATGGCAAAACCCCATCTCTACTAAAAATACAAAAATTAGCTGGGCATGGTGGCACAAAGCCTGTAATCCCAGCTACTTGGGAGGCTGAGGCATGAGAATTGCTTGAACCCAGGAGGTGGAGGTTACAGTGAGCCAAGATCATGCCACTGCACTCCAGCCTGGGCGAAAGAGCGAGACTCTGTCTCCAAAAAAATAAAATAAAATAAAAATAAAGATCCAGCATACTCTTCACTCAGTTTCTCCCAATGGTAACATCTTGCATAAATGTAGTACAATATCACACCAGGAAATTATTATTGATAAAATCCACCAATCTTACTCAGATTTCACCATTTTTACATACACTCATGTGTTCGTGTGTGCTTAGTTCTATGCAATTTTATTGCATGTGTAAATATCACATAGGAACAACAAACATTACAGTCAAGATACAAAACTGTTCCATCACAAGGATCCCTCAGGGTACCCTTTTATAGCCACAGACACCTCCTTCCCTTCTCTTTCCCTAATGCCTAGCAACTACTCATCTGTTCTCTATCTCTATAATTTTGTCATTTCAAGAACGTTATGGGCTGGCCACAGTGGGTCACTCCTATAATCCCAGCACTTTGGGAAGCCAAGGCGGGTGGATCATTTGCGGTCAAGAGTTGGACACTAGCCTGGCCAACATGGTGAAAACCTGTGTTTACTAAAAACACCAAAAAAAATTAGCTGGGCATGGTGGTGCATGCCGTAATCCTAGCTACTCGGGAGGCTGACACAGGAGAATCACTTGAACCCAGGAGGCAGAGGCTGCAGTGAGTCGAGATTGTCCCGCTGCACTCCAGCCTGAGCAACACAGTGAAACTGTCTCAAAAATAAATAAATAAAATAAATAAATAAATAAAAATAAGGAAATAAATGTTATTAATGGAATCATAGAAATCATAACCTTCTGAGATTGACTCTTCTTACTTAGCATAATTCCCTTGAGATCTATCCAAGTTGTTGCCTATCTCAGTAGTTTATTCATTTTTATCGCTGGGTAGTATTTCACAATATGGATGTGCCACTGTTTAACTCTTCACCATTTGAGGACATTTGAATTCTTTCTAGGCTTGGCTATTGTGAACAATGTTTTGTGCAGATTCTTAGGTGAACAAACATTTTTATTTCTCTGAGATAAATGCCCAGTGACATGCATACTTGAGACTCTACACTGCAGCAGCTGTTTGGCTACCTCATCAGAGAGATTCCACTCTGATGACCCAATATAAAGTAATAACCATCACTCTTCATCTTCCATATTCTGATTCATTTCACTTTATGGCATGTTTCATACCATGTATTTATTGCTTGGTTTGCTTATCATCCGTCTTTCCCTCTAGAAAGTAATACCTTGACCCTAGTAACCTTGTCTGTTTTGTTCCACACAGTGTCCTGGAATATAGAAGATTGGCACATAGTTGAGACTCAACAAACATTTGTTGAATAAATTAATGAGTAAATAAATCTCAGACAGATTTCCCTATTAGTAGATTATTATTTCTTCTTCTCCTTCTCCTCTTCCTCCTTCTTTTTCTTCTTCTCTTTTTTCTTCTCCTTTCTTCTTTTCTTCTTCTTCCTCCTCCTCTTCCTCTTCTTCTTCCTCCTCCTCCTCCTCCTTCTTTGCTTTTGTTTTTGGAAACTGCATAGCATTTCATTGTACACCTGCATAATATTTTCATTACCTTATCCCCTGTTGGAGCATATTGATGTTGGTCCCAGTATTTTACAAATCCAAACAATGCTATAATGGCAATCATTATATAATCAAACATCTCTGTCCAGACGGGAGAGAAGCAGAGTAGAAGGTTCTAAGAGTGTGTGCATTTAAAATTTTTTAGTGATTATCAAATTGCTTTCTTTTTTTTTTTTGAGATGAAGTTTCGCTCTTGTCACCCATGCTGGAGTGCAATGGTGTGATCTCAGCTCACTGCAACATCCGCCTCCTGGGTTCAAGCAATTCTCCTTCCTCAGGCTCCTGAGTAGCTGGGATTACAGGTGTGCGCCACCAAGCCTAGCTAATTTTGTATTTTTAGTAGAGACAGAGTTTCTCCATGTTGGTCAGGCTGGCCTCGAACTCCTGACCTCAGGTGATCCACCCGCCTCAGCCTCCCAAAGTGTTGGGAGTACAGGCGTGAGCCACTGCGCTCAGCCCAATTGTCAAATTGCTTTCAATGGTGTTCTCCCAATTTACATTTCCACAGTGTACTGGAATTCCTCTTATTCTCATCAATACTGAATACCGTCAAAGTTCTAAATCTTTGCTAATCTCATAAATTAAAATTAACATCACCTCTTTTCACATGTTTATTGACCATTTGTTCTCTGTACCATCTGTTTATGACCTTTGCTTGTTTCTCTTCTCTCTTTTTTTGCTTTTATTTGTGGAAATATTTTGTCTCTCAAGGAAATTCATCCTTTGTTTTATTTGCTAAAAATATCTTTCCCCAAAATTTTCCTTTATCATTCAGTTGTTTAGAAAATTTTTTTTATTAGAAGTCATCTAATTTTGAATTCTGTATAATCAAATTTATCCATTTGTGACTTCTGTGGGGTCATATTTACAAAGATATTCCAGATGACAAGTGCTTTTTAAAAAAATCAGTTTTCTTTTTCCTAGAATTTTTATGGATTATTATTATTATTATTATTATTATTATTAAGACAGAGTCTCGCTCTGTCACCCAGGCTGGAGTGCAGTGGCACAATCTCGACTCACTGCAAGCTCCACCTCCTGGCTTCACGCCATTCTCCTGCCTCAGCCTCCCCAGTAGCTGGGACTACAGGCACCTGCCACCACACTCGGCTAATTTTTTGTATTTTTTAGTAGAGACAGAGTTTCACCGTGTTAGTCAGGAAGGTCTCGATCTCCTGACCTCGTGGTCCACCCGTCTCGGCCTCCCAAAGAGCTGGGATTACAAGTGTGAGCCACCGCACCCAGCCGGATTAATTTTCTTTAAAAAATTTCATTAATCAATAATACAGTTCAGTATAAGAAGTGAGATGAGATCTTTTTTCTCCCAAATAGCTAGCCAGTTATTCCACGATCATTTATTGAATGTATAGGGTACCAACCTGCAATTTCTCCTGTATCTTGTACTAAATTCTTTTTTTTTTTTTTTTTTTTTCTTTTTTGGAGACGGGGTCTGGCTCTGTCACCTAGCCTGGAGTGCAGTGGTGGAATCTCAGCTAACTGCAACCTCTGTCTCCTGGGCTCAAGGGATCCTCCCATCTTAGCCTCCCACGTAGCTGTGACCACAGGTGCATACCACCACACCCAGCTAATTTTTTGTATTTTTGGTAAAGACTGGGTTTCACCATGTTGCCCAGGCTGGTCTCAAACTCCTGAGCTCAAGCCGTGGCCTCCCAAAGTGCTGAGATTACCCTGCATGAGCCACCGCACCTGGCCCTTACATTAATGTTAAATTCTTATTGATATTTCATCCTTTTCTCCATTTCCCATTCTGTCTCATCTATATGCTGGCTTCTTAAGTACTGTATTCTTGTATTTATTATGATAATTTTTTATTTTTCCAGACTAAGGTTAGTGTCAGTTGGTGAAAGACAGATAAGAGAGAAGGAGATAGAAGAAGCAGAAATACTTTAGGCCTTATCAGGTCCCACTCAGTTTGCTGCTTGGAAGAAGAATGATCCAACGAGGAAGGGATCAACAGTGACATTTTAATGTCACAGGTAAGTGATGACTATCTGGGCTTGTGGTGTGGGGGGAAAAGATTTATGAAGACAGTTGTAGGTAAAGAAAGGCAGATTTATTAGACAAAGTAGAAATATATGTTGCCAGGGAGACAACAGGCAGTATCAAGAGAAGAGAAGCTGACTACAAAGAAACAAAGAATTGCTAGGGATTTTATACAATGGAACTTGGACTGACTGAAAACGCCAAGGTAGCAGGAAGCTTAACCCGCATTCTTCTGTCAGCCACGGTGCTTGATAAATTGAGGCAGTTGATGGTAAGCAGGAAGTTTGTGACTTATGTACAGTTGTCTGTGCAGGAGGGCCATGTGCCCTGGGCCATAAAAAAAGCAGACCTATCGCTTAGTTGCTTTATTTCTGCTTTCCCCTGGTCCCACCAGCCTGACTCCGTTTCCCTAATTAGGACTCCACATAAAATGCCTTCGAGATGTTAAGATGAACACTGAAAAGTGTCCCTTGGATTTGGCCAATACTAGTAAAAGTCACTCGTTCCCTTAGGGCAGGGAGGTTTAAAGTGGGCAGGAAGGAATTCATTTTAAAACACTATATTTTATTTGATTTATTTTTTGAGACAGAGTCTCACTCTTGTCGCTCAGACTGGAGTGCAAAAGCGCAATCTTGGCTCTCTGCAACCTCTGCCTCCCAGGTTCAAGCGATTCTCCTGCCTCAGCCTCCCGAACAGCTGAGGTTACAGGCACACGACACCACGCATGGATAATTTTTGTATTTTTAGTAGGGACAGGGCTTCCCATGTTGGCCAGGCTAGTCTCCAACTCCTGACCTCAGGTGATCCGCCCACCTCAGCCTCCCAGAGTGCTGGGTTTACAGGTGTGAGCCACTGTGCCTGGCCTTAAAACAGTATATTTTATTAATAATCTTTTTTTTTTTTTTTTTTTGAGACAGTCTCACTCTGTTGCCCAAGCTGGAGTGCAGTGGTGCTATCTCGGCTTACCACAACCTTCGCCTCCCAGGTTCAAGAGATTCTCCTGCCTCAACCTCCTGAGTAGCTGGGACTACAGGTGTGCGCCACCATGCCCGGCTAATTTTTGTATTTTTAGTAGAGATGGGGTTTCACTGTATTGGCCAGGCCAGTCTTCATCTCCTGACCTCAGGATCCGCCCACCTCAGCCTCCCAAAGTGCTGGGATTACAGGCGTGAGTTACGGCACCTATTAATAAGAATTTGATTAGGCCTTTATACTAAAGAATTTGGGCCGGGCGCGGTGGCTCACTTTGTCTCAAAAAAAAAAAAAAAAAAAAAAAAAAAAAAAAAAAGTGACAGAATGAAAAGCATTTTCTTCTTTAAGAATTTTTAAGGATGATTCTATTCCTTGAGGTGGTATTGAAATCAGTTAAAAAGTACAAATAGAGAAACTAATGGGAAGGCTGCACAGTTACTGATTCTTTGAAAAATACTTGTAAACTGACACACTGGTGCAATAATATAGGTTAGGATTAGTAATAGAAATTAACATGCCGGGCGCGGTGGCTCAAGCCTGTAATCCTAGCACTTTGGGAGGCCGAGACGGGCGGATCACGAGGTCAGGAGATCGAGACCATCCTGGCTAACACGGTGAGACCCCGTCTCTACTAAAAATACAAAAAACTAGCCGGGCGAGGTGGCGGGCGCCTGTAGTCCCAGCTACTCCGGAGGCTGAGGCAGGAGAATGGTGTAAACCCGGGAGGCGGAGCTTGCAGTGAGCTGAGATCCGGCCACTGCACTCCAGCCTGGGCGACAGAGCCAGACTCTGTCTCAAAAAAAAAAAAAAAAGAAAAGAAAGAAATTAACATGAACAGGTAAGTTAAGCAAATCAAAATTCCATGAAATCTGGATGATGAAGGGAAGTCAGTAAACATTCAAGGAAGAGGGGCTGGGCATGGTAACTCATGCCTGTAATCCCCACATACAAAATATATATAACATATAATGTATATTATAATCCCCATATGTAATATATCATATATAATGTATATTTATATATATTTATAATACATAAGTTATAACACATTGATAATATATTATATTATATATCATATAGTATATATTTTATATATATACATATATTTATATATTTATATATAAATTTCCAGAGGAAGCAGCCTGGGCCCTGAGGCCATGAAATCTTGTCTATATTTATATTTCATGTAAATATATTTATATATTAAATATATATTATATATTTTTAGATTATATATTTAATAAATATAAATATAATTTAAAAATTAAATGCTTATAGTTAATATATAAGATATAAAATTTATATATTAACTATAAATATTTCCTCCCACTCTGTTCTACCCAACTCATCTATTTTGTTTTACCTTTTAAAAATTTTTTTCCTTTTTTTTCTTTTTTGAGACAGAGCCTTGCTCTGTTGCCCAGGCTGGAGTGCAGTGGCCGGGTCTCGGCTCCCTGTAACCTCTGTCTCCCGCCCGGGCTCAAATGATTCTCCAGCCTCAGCCTCCGGACTACTTGGAATTATAGGTGTGCACCACCATGCCCAGCGAGTTTCTGTATTTTTGGTAGAGACGGGGTTTCACCATGTTGGTCAGGCTGGTCTTGAACTCCTGGGCTTAAGCAATCCACCCACCTCAGCCTCCCAAAGTGATGGGATTACAGGCATGAGCCAAGGCACCCCTTCTGTTCTACCTTTCTTTATCCCCAGGTCACCTGCCTCCAGAGGTTATAAAGGGTTGGTAAGATAAACACCATCAATTCTGAAAAACAAAGCCAAACTCAAGGCTTGCATCCTGCAAGTAAGGGAGAAGATGAAGGGCAGCTTTATCTACCTATCTATATCTCTCATATTTCTGCACTGTATTGTAATGCTTATTAGTCCTTTTTGGAGTAAATGAGAGGAGACATATCCTTTAATTCTTACAAATTGCATTGTTGACCCAATCTCAAACCAAGACCAGACTGTCTTGTGGCCTGGCCCAAGTACGCTATGTTTTTCTGGAAATGGGCTAGGGCTATTTGGTACTGGAATTTGAACGACTGGGTACTCAGAGTATGGTTGCAAGGTGGATGTGGGTTTGGGGTTGGCAAGTCCACTCAGTCCCTCAGACTTCTCATCCCATGGGGAAGAGGACCAGAGGGGAACTCTAAAGGGATGATGTGGGCTGCTTTGCCTATGGAGTAGCCATTCTTTATTCCTTTACTTTCTTAATAAACGTACTTTCACTTTGAAAAAATAAAATAAAAATCAAGTGAGGTCTGGAAGCAGAAGCCCGTATTGCTCAGATAGCACGACAATATTGAGAAAATCTCGAAGAAAACTAGGAGACACCAAGTAAGGGATAAGAAAGCGACTTAAAAATGCTGGAGGTCTACTGGATGATAAGACAATGAGTACTGTGGGACTCCAACACCCTGGGTCGCCGTAGGATTCTTAGTCTCTCTATACTTGAGAAAGGAGCAAGCAATTTTTAGTTGCTCCTCAATACAACAACCCTATGTAATGGGCATTTTGTTACTATTTTAATGGATAAACAACCTTATGGTTCAAAAAGTAAAAGATGTAACGAAATCTACTTCTTTACTGCGGTACAGTTATCATCCCCATTTCACAGGAGGAGAAACTGAGGTAAATGAATGGTAAACCAACTTGCTTGGGCACAAGCGAGAGGTAGCAGAGCTGGGCTTGTTATTACCACACAGAAATGTTACCATCTGATAATTAAACCTTTGTTTTTCTAAGCAAAACTGCAAGTGCCTACAAATCGGGCGGTTTAATAAAAGGCCTCACCTATCAGGTGGGCTCAGTCGGTGACCCTCCTCATCCTCCAGCGTCTTGGGGAGGCCAGATGTCTGCGCTCCCCAGCACCTATACAAAGCCAGCTTTCTTTCTTTTTTCTTTTTTTTTCCAGACGGAGTCTCGCTCTGTTGCCCAGGCTGGAGTGCAGTGGCGATCTCGGGTCACTGCAACCTCCGCCTCCCGGGTTCAAGCGATTCTGCTGCCTCAGTCTCCTAAGTAGCTGGGACTACAGGCGCCCGCCACCACGCCCGGCTAATTTTTCTATTTTTAGTAGAGATGGGGTTTTACCATGTTGGCCAGGATAGTCTCGATCTCCTGATCTCGTGATCCACCCGCCTCGGCCTCCCAAATGCTGGGATTACAGGCGTGAGCCACTGCGCGCGGCCAAAGCCAGCTTTCTTTAGCAGGGGCTGAGACCTGGGCACCAAGAAGAAACCCAACAAAAGACTAGGGGCCTGGGCCCGGCAGTCGTGGAAGCTTGTAGGCCCGGAGCGTGTGGCACCATCTGCTTTTGTGACCAGTCCCCAGGCTAGAGCTTCGGCGCGACCCGCCCAAGGGAGAGTGGCGGAGGCTCCTGGGCCGTTCCAGAGAAAGCAGCTCGGGCCCCGAGGCCACGAAATTTTGTCACACGCTAGAAGCGCGGGCCAAGCCCCGCCCCCCCGAGCCGCCTCTTCCGCTCGCGCCGGGGTGGGGTCTACGCGGCCGCCGGGATCCGCTCCGACGCGGCCACGTTGTCTTGCGCGCTTTGCGCGCCTGGCCCTGGGATCCTGACCCTTGGCTACCCGTTCCTGCCCCAGTAGCGTGGCCGCGAGCCTCTGTGAGCCGGCTGTATTCCCGCACTCACTCAGGGGGCACAGGCGCAGGGCCGGCCACTCTGAGCCTTCGGTGCGCGGGCGCGTCTGGGATACGGGCCCGGAAGGCACCGCCCTCCGTCCGCCCCGTGCCTCCCAGGAACAGCGAACGGGAGAGAGCGCCGGAGAGTTGGGCTCCGTGCAGAGCTCGGCGCCGGGGCCCATGCCCGTGAGCCCCCGCAGGCCCGCGCCATGGCCTCCGGGAGCGTGGCCGAGTGCCTGCAGCAGGAGACCACCTGCCCAGTGTGCCTGCAGTACTTCGCAGAGCCCATGATGCTCGACTGCGGCCATAACATCTGTTGCGCGTGCCTCGCCCGCTGCTGGGGCACGGCAGAGACTAACGTGTCGTGCCCGCAGTGCCGGGAGACCTTCCCGCAGAGGCACATGCGGCCCAACCGACACCTGGCCAACGTGACCCAGCTGGTGAAGCAGCTGCGCACCGAGCGGCCGTCGGGGCCCGGCGGCGAGATGGGCGTGTGCGAGAAGCACCGCGAGCCCCTGAAGCTCTACTGCGAGGAGGACCAGATGCCCATCTGCGTGGTGTGCGACCGCTCCCGCGAGCACCGCGGCCACAGCGTGCTGCCGCTCGAGGAGGCAGTGGAGGGCTTCAAGGTGAGGGCGCGGATCCGGGAGGGCGGGAGCGCTAGTCGGACAAAGGGAGGAGAGAGCCAAAGGGGCTTCCCTTTTTCCGCCTAGAAAATGGCTGAGCCGGACGTGTGGTTCACAGCCGTCATTTCCTCTCTGTCCGCTCCAGAGCCTCAGCACTCAGATTTGGAGGAAAACCTGTAGCTGGCGAGGGAGCCAGAAGTCTCCCCACCCCCACTCTCCTTTCTCCGTTTGCCCCCATGTTTCCTGTCTCACGGACACATTGTACACGGAGACATGCTTTTGACAGTATAAAAGAAGTGCATAAAATCGCGTGCACATCGACGAGCTGCAGAGACACATGTACTCTCGTCGACTGTCTGACAAAACGCAGTCGGACATTAACTGACTGATGCCCATTCCTTAGTCTATAAGCATTTCTCCAGCACTTTACTGCAATACGTCCTGGTCTAGAAACTCACAGAAAAGAACAGGCTCTTCACTGCTTAAATCATTTAACCACTCTGAGACTCAGGAGATAACAGTTATGAGGAAGATTGTGGAATCATGTGATGCACAGAGCCCTCTGTGAACTGGCACAGCTAAACAGAAACGTGGAAACAATACTACATATAAAACAGTTGTAAGGTGACCTTCAAGGAGTCCATGATACTGTGTATTTTCTGTATGTTGAGGGCTTCAGGAATTCATACACAATTACGTCCGTGTTTAAATATGAATACATTCATGTGTAATTAATCACTTAACATTTATGGACCTTTCAGCTATTTTCTTTCACTCACGCTGGTGAGAACTCTTGAGTAGATTGGGAAGATGGTGTTTGCCCATTTCACACATGAAGGAAATAAGAAGTCACTTTCACAGTATGCTTGTGTGGAAGAGCTACAATACAACATAACTCTAAGCCTCTTACTCAAGTCACAGTTCTGCTAAGTCATGCGATATCCTACCAGGGACAGGTAGATGATTCATTGTTTAAGATAGACACAAATAATCCTGACGAGGTAGCTGAGTGGTTGAAGCGACAGGCTGCTAAGATAGACACAGATTGCCAAATGAGTGGCTTGTTGGCCCCTGCGCCCTGAGTCTTTCTCTTGTGGGTGGCAGTGTGGCCTGAGAACAAGCGCCAACTAGAGACTTGGGATCAGGTGTGTGGACTCCATGTGTGATTAGAAGTACCATGCTGATGCTAAGGTCTACCTAATTTTGAACTGCCCATCTGTTTTGCTTTTCTCAGGAGCAAATCCAGAACCAGCTTGACCATTTAAAAAGAGTGAAAGATTTAAAGAAGAGACGTCGGGCCCAAGGGGAACAGGCACGAGCTGAACTCCTGGTAAGGGTTGTTGGAATTCACAGTCGCTTCTGCTGGTGCTCCCCTCTTCTGTAGAGCTGCTGTTACTTCCCTTAAACTTGTCCAGCATGTCACCCAGAACCTGTAGGTAGAGGGGGATCAACTGCACATGGCAGTGGGAACTCATCCAGAGAACTAATTCCCTTACTTTTGGGGAAAGGATGGAGGAGCCAAGTTTGGAACCCTTGGAAATCAGACCTGTCAGTATAGTTTAACCTGCTAACTGTGTAGACCAAGGTTGATCCTTGGCAAAGCTGAGATAGGTAAAATTATTGGATACAGTTAGCTTGCGTTGTTACCATTCTGCAGACAAGTGCTAATAGTGGATTTGTGTAAGTCCCACTGTTGCTTCTCTTTGGGTTATTCTCCTTTCTTGACAATGCCTTAATTCTGAATTTTTTGCTCTGCTCTCTTCCTCCATTCTCTCAAGGCCTCGACAAGTGGCTGATGTGTTAATTTATGATAGGGGTATATGGGAATTTTTTCTTTTTTTTTTTTCAACAGGGTCTCACTCGGTCACCCAGGCTGGAGTGCAATGGCGAGGTTTTGACTCACTGCAACCTCTGCCTCCCATTTCAAATGATTCTCCCACCGCAACCTCCGATTCTCCCACCGCAGCCTCCCAGGTAGCTGAGGCTACAGGCATGCGCCAACACACCCAGCTGATTTTTGTATTTTTAGTAGTGATGGGGTTTCACCATATTGACCAGGCAGGTCTCGAACTCCTAACCTCAAGTGATCCACCTGCCTTGGCCTTCCAAAGTGTTGGGATTACAGGTGTGAGCCACTGCACCTAACCGGGAATTTTGTTTTGAAAAGAAAAAAAAACAAGGCAGGGCACGGGGGCGGGGGGGGGGGGGGGCTCACACCTGTAATCCCAGCACTCTGGGAGGCTGAGGCAGGCGGATCACCTGAGGTCAGGAGTTGAAGACCAGCCTGGTCATGGTGAAACCCCGTCTCTACTAAAAATACAAACATTAGCCAGGCATGGTGGTACACACCTGTAATCTCAGGTACTCGGGAGGCTGAGGCAGGAGAATCACTGGAACCCGGGAGGTGGAGATTGCGGTGAGCCAAGATCGTGCCATTGCACTCCAGCCTGGGCAACAAGGGTGAAACTCTGTCTCAAGAAAAAAAAAAAAAAGACAGAAAGTACAGAGACATTTATAATACACATTTGTATATCCACCACTTAGATGTTTAAAAATGTTTTTTGAACAATAAATAAAACATTACTAGTCTCTACCCACTAGAGGTATTTCTGTCTGAAAAGTAAAGTCCCAGACTGGTAGAGTCTAGCATCACTTTTTCAGTCCTGGTAGGGCGTAGTAAAGAACTTTTGGACCGCGAACTTATTCCCATGGTGTCCTTAGATCCCACCACTTGCTCTGCCCACACAATACACTGAGACTTGAGCTCTCCTTTTTGCAAACAGGTGTGATGGGCCGGGTGCAGTGGCTCATGCCTGTAAACCCAGCACTTTGGGAGGTCGAGGCAGGTGGATCACGAGGGCAGGAGATGGAGACCATCCTCACTAACGGTGAAACCCTATCTCTACTAAAAAATATAAAAAATTAGCCGGGTGTGGTGGCAGCACCTGTAGTCCCAGCTACTCGGGAGGCTGAGGCAGGAGAATGGCGTGAACCTGGGAGGCAGAGCTTGTGGTGAGCTGAGATCGCCCCACTGCACTCCAGCCTGGGTGACAGAGCAAGACTCTGTCTCACAAAAAAAAAAAAAGAAAAGAAAACAGATCTGATGAATGGAGAATCTTCTCAGTGAGCCTGAGTGGACTCAAATCATTATGCACACGATGATATTCTCTGTGGGAGGATTATCAAAGGGGAGAACAGCCCTTCTCTGAGAATCAGGGCACCTGGACATGCTTCTATGCTCTGACACCACCCAGTTGTATAGATGGAGTCATACAACCTCTGTGGGTCTCAGTTTGGTCATCTGTGAAACAAGCAGGTTGGACTAGACTAGCAAGGGTAGTACTGCCTTTTTGTCCTCTACAATGGTGTGTGGGTATTTCTTTGGCTGTCTTCAGAAGAATCCAGTGATTGGGGAGGTTGGGCAGGAATGCTAAATGTCTTACAATGCAAGAAACAGTCCCATGCCAGGCGGAATTGTCCTACCAAGGTGCCAGTAGCACCCCCTTTGAGAAACACTGAATTAGTTGATATTTAAGAATTGTTTCAGCCTTAATTTTTCATTTCTAAGATTATTTTGTATAGTTTAAGTCTTTGAAAGAATTACCCAGCTGACATGAAATATGACCTTTGAAAAGGATTTAATAAACAAAGACATATATGTGCATAGTGAGTGTCTTAAGAAGGGTGGTTAGAGGGATAGTCAGTGTGGGAAGGTTCTCAGGAGAAGCTGAGTTTGGAACAGGTGTTGGTAAATTTTCTAAAAAGAGTCAGATAGTGAATATTTTTAGCTTTGTAGGCTATATAGACTCTGTCACAGCTGATTAGCTCTGTTGTAGCTCAAAAGCAGCCATTGCCAATATGTAAATGCAGGGCATGGCTGTGTCCAATATGACTTCACTTGGCTCCTTTGGAGCTCGTTGCTGGCTCCTTGTTTAGAACAAACGTTTATATTAGAGTCCTGTTGGTGGTGGGGGTGGGGTGAAGAAAGGAGGACAGTAAGTTATGGTAAACAAATCAGCACCAAGAGGGAACCGTGGGGAGACCACCTCTCTCCCTCCCACCCAAGGCTGGATAGACAGCAGTTGGTGAAGGACAGACAGGGTATGGCTTACATGTGAAGGGCCCAGAAAGATTGGGCAAGAAAACTGTTACTGGTTGTTCCATCCTCCATAGGGCACATATCTGACCCTGTCACTTTCCTGTGTGACAATCTTCCATGCTTCCCAGTTGGGATAGAGTCGTTACCCCCAGCCTCCCAGGCCAGGCATGACAAGGCCTCACCTTTTCTGGTCCCTTCCCTCAACACTCATGTGCTCCAGCCAGATAGCACCATTTGCTTTCTCTCTCCACTGTTTTTTGCCTGTGCCATTTCTTCTGCCTGGAAAGCCTTCCTGCTCATTGCCTATGTGGTGAACTCTTGTTCATCACATAAACACTCTGTGAAATTGCTTCTGTGAAGATGGTACCAGCTTCTTCCATTGCAGGCTGTCACCCTTTCTTTAATTACCCATCCATGACTGCGTATATCACATGAACCTGACTCACTTCTCTGAGTTACTTGAGAACAGGGACTGTCTTAATAATCACTGGGGTAAGCCAGGCGCGGTGGCTTACGCCTGTAATCCCAGCACTTTGGGAGGCCGAGGTGGGCGGATCACAAAGTCATGAGATTGAGACCCTGGTTAACACAGTGAAACCCCATCTCTACTAAAAAATACAGAAAGTAGCCAGGTATGGTGGCGGGCGCCTGTAGTCCCGGCTACTCTGGAGGCTGAGGCAGGAGAATGGTGTGAACCTGGGAAGGTGGAGCTTGCAGTGAGCCAAGATTGCGCCACTGCAATCCAGCCTGGGTGACAGGGCGAGACTCCGTGTCAAAAAAAAATCATCATCATCATCATCATCATCATCATCACTGGGGTAATTCAGTTCCTGGCCATTATATATGCAGTCAGTAAAGACTGGAAATAATGAGTTGGCACTTTGCTTGTTTTATGCATAATGAGGTCTTGGGGTAGGTGGTCACGGGAGAACTATGAAGGCCCTAGAAATGAGCCATTTCTCTCTTTACTGCCTTTCCCTGTCATCTGCATAGAGCCTAACCCAGATGGAGAGGGAGAAGATTGTTTGGGAGTTTGAGCAGCTGTATCACTCCTTAAAGGAGCATGAGTATCGCCTCCTGGCCCGTCTTGAGGAGCTAGACTTGGCCATCTACAATAGCATCAATGGTGCCATCACCCAGTTCTCTTGCAACATCTCCCACCTCAGCAGCCTGATCGCTCAGCTAGAAGAGAAGCAGCAGCAGCCCACCAGGGAGCTCCTGCAGGTAAGGCTTGCAGAGCCCTGCCAGAGCAGCACCCACTGAAAATATCCTCCCTTCTCCTTTGCCAAGTAGTATCCAGGACCCCCTGTCTTTTTAACTCTGCAGGAATAGCAAGAGCTTGCCAAACTCTATATTGTGCACCTTGGAAACTATGTAAACTAGAAGTTCTGGTTCACACAACTTGAATTAGTCAATTGCATTGTCTCATGGAAATGGCAAAAAGAAGACCTGGTGCTTGGGCCTGCCCAGCACTGACAAGTGGTCTGATTACAGGCAAGGCTCTCTACATTTTTGGGCCTCAGTGACCTTGTTTGTTCAATAATGAGGGGCTTAGACAATATGTCATTCAAAGACTCTCCTCACTCCAGTATCTTATAGTTTTAACCTATTACTACAGCCACAAAACAATGAGCACTTGAGCAGGAGTGGTTAGGTTAACTGAGCAGTCCTGTGGTTTAATGTTGGTAGAGCAGGTGATAAAGCTGCAGCAGACCTACCCCAGCAAGACTACAGGAAATGAGCTAATGCCTGTCTGTCGTTTGCTCATTCAGTGCATATTAATTATTTGCTTTGTGTCAGGCACTATTCTAGGCACTGAGATTAAGTGCCAAATAAGCTTTCCTGAATTATTATATTTTAGTGTGGTGATCAGACAGTTCTTATAGGTATTGATAAAAGCCATTAAAAAGGGATGATAGCAGGCCAGGCGCAGTGGCTCACACCTGTAATCCCAGCATTTTGGGGGGCCGAGGCGGGTGGATCATGAGGTCTAGGAGTTCAAGACCAGCCTGGCCAATAGGGTGAAACCCCGTTTCTACTAAAAATACAAAAATTAGCCAGGCATGGTGATGTGCCTATAGTCTCAGCTACACGGGAGACTGAGGCAAGGAATTGCCTGAACTCAGGAGGAGGAGGTTGCAGTGAGCCAAGATCACGCCACTGCACTCCAGCCTGGGCGACAGAGCGAGACTCTTGTCTCAAAAAACAAATAAAAAATAAAAATAAAAATTGATGATGGCATAGGGCAAGGGTCAGCAAATTATGGTCCATCACTTGTTTTTGTATGTCTTGGGCAATAAGTATGGTTTTTACGTTTTAATTTTAATTTAGTATTATTTATTTATTTTGAGACTGAGTCTTGCTCTGTTGCCCAGGCTGGAGTGCAGTGGTGCGATCTCGGCTCATTGTAACCTCTGCCTCCTGGGTTCAAGTGATTCTCCTGCCTCAACCTCCTGAGTAGCTGGGATTACAGGTGCACACCACCATGCCTGGCTAATTTTTGTATTTTTACTAAAGACGGGGTTTCACCACATTGGTCAGGCTGATCTCGAATTCCTCACCTCGTGATCCGCCTTCCTCGGCCTCCCAAATTGTTGGGATTATAGGTGTGAGCCACGGCACCCAGCCAGTTTACATTTTTAAATGGGAAAAATCAGAAAAATTTATTTCTTTTTTTCTTCCTCTTTTCTTTTTTTTATTTTTGAGATGGAGCAAGGAGGGAGTGGACAACATAGTAATGCAATTGAGGTCAAATAATATCAAAGCTGATACCCATTTGATTCAATAACATGACCATCATTGTAACCTTATGTAGAACTACCACAATGGAATAATTGGGGCAGGAGCCACATTAGTGGCAGCTGAGTGCTGGCTAGGTTAGGTGAATGGAGACTACACAAGTAGATGACTATTTGAAGTACAACTGTGAAGGGGATGTAATAAAATACTTAAGAGACGAGACAGGATTATGGAGTTTTATCTGGAGGGGTTGGTTAAAGAAACTAGAAGTTAGACATATTTTCAAAATACATATGGAAAGGAGTCTATATTGTAAGGTTTCTAGATGAGGGAGAACACTGAAGCCACAAGAAACCATATACTGGCCGGGCACGGTGGCTTATGCCTGTAATCCCAGCACTTTGGGAGGCCAAGGTGGCCAGATCGCCTGAGGTCGGGAGATCGAGACCAACCTAACTAACATGGAGAAACCCCATCTCTACTAAAAATACAAAATTAGCCGGGCATGGTGGCGCACGCCTGTAATCCCAGCTACTCGGGAGGCTGAGACAGGAGAATTGCTTGAACCATGGAGGCGGAGATTGCAGTGAGCCGAGATCGCGCCACTGCACTCCAGCCTGGGCAACAAGAGTGAAACCCCGTCTCAAAAAAGAGAGAAAGAAAGAAACTATGTACTGATCAGCATTGTGCGGTTCCTGAGAAGGCAGGTGGAAATGAGAACTAAAGTACCTATGCCAGGAATTCCAGAGGGTCTTCTGTTGTACGGGAAGAAATGATTGTTTCAGGGTATGGGAAAGAGGGTCGCGAGAACTAGTAGGAGCATTTGGTCAGTGAACATCTATTTATAACGTAACCATTCTGTCCTGTTGTGTAACTTTCTTTTTTTTTTTTGGAGACGGAGTCTTGCTCTGTCGCCCAGGCTGGAGTGCAGTGGCATTATCTGGGCTCACTGCAACATCTCCCTCCCAGGTTCAAGCATTTCTCCTGCCTCAGCCTCCCAAGTAGCTGGGATTACAGGCGTGCGCCACCACGCCCGGCTAATTTTTGTATTTTTTATAGAGATGGAGTTTTGGCCAGGCTGGTCCTGAACTCCTGACCTCAGGTGATACGCCTGCCTCAGCCTCCCAAAGCACTGGGATAACAGGTGCGAACCACCGTGCCCAGCCCCTGTTGTGTAACTTTCTTATCAGTTTTGCTTTCTCAAATCTTGACTGCTCTGGCGTGGGCACTGGGTAAGCAGATGGTCAGTCTCATCCAGGATTGGGGTTTTGCAAGATGGACTTGAGGGTTTTTTTTTCCCCTTGGTTTTGATTGTTGTTGTTTGAGACAGGGTCTCACTCTGAAACCCAGGCCGGAGTGTGGTGACATGATCAAGGCTCACCGCAGCCTTAACCTCCCAGGCTCAGATGATCCTCCCACTTCAGCCTCCTGAGTAGCTGGGACTACAGGTGTAAACCACCATGCTTGGTTAATTTTTGTAATTTTAGTAGGAGTGGAGTTTTGCCGTGTTGCCTAGGCTGGTCTTGAACTCCGGGACTCAAGCAGTCTATCCACCTCAGCCTCCGAAAGTGCTAGGATTACAGGTGTGAGCCACCACATCCAGCCTTCTTCATTTTTTAATTGTAAAATATACATAACCTAAATTTCACCATTTTAAACTGTAAAACTCTGGCACAAAGTAGCATTTCGTAAATCCACAGTGTTGTACAATTATCAACCACTGTCTGGATCCAAAACATTTTTACCACCCAAAAGGAAACCTCACACTAATAAGCAATCACTCCTCATTTCCTTCTACCCCTGACTCCTGGCTCTATGGATTAATCTATTCTAGATATTAGATATAATTGAAATCATACAGTACGTAGCCTTTTTCTTTCACTTAGCATATTTTTTTTTTTTTTTTTTTTTTGAGAATGTTATTTAAACAGATGGAGCATGAAACTGAAGGTGGATGATGAGGAAAGAAGAGAAGGAAAGAAGTAATGGACTCAGTAAGGGAGGAGGGGCTCCATGAATATCAAAAAGTGTTTATGTTGGAAGTCACTGGAAAAGTAGGCTAAATATTACTTAATGGGGCAATACTGGAGGCATTCCCATTGAGGTCAGAAATAGGGAAGATGCCCAGTATCATTTATCTCTATTTAACACTGCATTAAAGGTTATAACCAGTTCAGGTAAATAAAATAATTACAGGTATACAAATTGGGATAGAAGTTAACATACAGAAATTAGCAGCCTTCATATGCCAGATAGCAGCCACTAGAAGACATATTAGAAGAGAAAATGCTGTTTACATTTGCAAAAACAAGAAAAAAGAAAAAGTAGTGATAAAATACCTGGGAATAAATTTATAAGAAATGTACAAAAACCTATGTGGAGAAAATTATAAAACATTCATACATTCCTGAAAGACATAAAATAAGCTTAAACAAATAACGAGATAATCACTTGTTCTTTGATAAGACAGTGAAAGCAAGTTATCAGTCCTTCACATTCATAAATGCAGTTTGTTTGTTTTTTTTTTCTGTTAAGCGGATATATTGTGTAGTGAAGTCTCGGATTTCAGTGTAACCATCACCCAAGTAGTGTACATTGTACCCATTGAGTAATCTCCTCTCCCTCATCCCCCCTCCCACCTTTGCAATTTCAATAAAAATACCAACAAGTGCTTTTTCTGGATCTAGACAAATTGACAGTCAACTTCAGATAGAAAAATAAGCACATAACAATAGCTGGGATAGGCCAGGTGCAATGAGTCACGCCTGTAATCCCAGTACTTTTAGAGGCCGAGGCAAGTGAATTACCTTAGGTCAGGAGTTCGAGACCAGCCTGGCCAACATGGCAAAACCTTGTCTCTATTAAAAATACAAAAATTAGCCAGGTGTGGTGGTGCGTGCCTGTAATCTCAGCTACTTGGGAGGCTGAGGCAGGAGAATCGCTTGAACTCGGAGGTGGAAGTTGCAGTGAGCTGAGATCGCACCATTGCACTCCAACCTGGGAGGCAGAGCAAGACTCCGTCTCAAAAAAAAAAAAAAAAAGCTGGGATAGATCACTAGAGCTCAAGAGGTTGAGCCTGCAGTGAGCTATGATTGCACCACTGCACTCCAGCCGGGGCAACAGAGCAAGACTCTGTCTTCAAAAAAAAAAAAAAAAATAGGTTGGCTACACTGTGAAAGAAGAGCTCTGTCTTTCTTGTGAAAGAAGGGCTCTTTCTTTCACAGGAGAACTGGCCCTACTAGATATTACACTATATTTTAAAGCCCATATAATTAAAGCAGTTCGTATTAGTACAAGAAAAAGAAAAAAGCACACACACATTGTAGCCAGTCAAAAGGTGGTATTAAAATTGAATATTTGCCACAGATACCACAAATACAAGTGATAGTTCTAACATAAAAAGACCTTTTAAAAATTGAGAGAGAAAAGACCAAAATTCTAGAGAAAAGTGGGTTAAAGGCACAAATAGGCAAGTTGCAAAAGACATTAATTGGTTTGTGAACATGTGAAAAAATGCTCAGCTGTACTTATAATAAGAGAAATGCGAACTAAAACTACATTGAGATACCATTTCTTACTCGTTACAATAGCAAAAATTTTCAACTTAATACACTGTTGATGAAGTATGGGAGAGACACTCATATGTCAGTGGGTTGGTGGGAATGCAAAATCATATGACCCTTTTGGAGGAGAATTTCTTAATTTTTAACAAAACTGTATGTGTGTGTGTGTGCATGTATACACACAGAATTAACAAATAATTTTTCTAGGAAGGGTAGAAGGAGGAGAGATGAGGAGAGATGAATGGGTACAAATACACAGTTTGATAGAAGAAATAAGACCTAGTGTTTGATAGATCAGTAGGGGGACTAGTTTACAAATCTATTTTTTATACATATATGTATATATATGTGTGTATATACACGTGTGTATGTTTACATACATACATATATATACACACACTGATATATATATATATTTTTTGTTTTTGTTTTTGTTTTTTTTGAGACGCAGTTTCGCTCTTGTTGCCCAGGCTGGATTGCAATGGCATGATCTCGGCTCGCCGCAACCTCCGCCTCCTGGGTTCAAGCGATTCTCCTGCCTCCCGAGTAGCTGGGATTACAGGCATGCGCCGCCGTGCCCAGCTAATTTTGTATTTTTAGTAGAGATGGGATTTCTCCATGTTGGTCAGGCTGGTCTCAAACTCCCGACCTCAGGTGATCTGTCCGCCTGGGCCTCCCAAAGTGCTAGGATTACAGGCGTGAGCCACCACACCTGGCCTATTTTATATTCCAAAGTGACTAGAGGAGAGTAATTGCAGTGCTTCTTGAGTAAAGAAAAGACAAATACTTATGATGTCATGGATATCCCAATACACTGATTTCTTTACAAATTATGAATGTGTTAAAGTATCACATGTACTCCCAAAATATGTATGTCTGTTATATATCAATAAAAAATTTTAAAAATCTAAGAATTTACTTTGAAGATATAATTAAGTATGAAAATATATTTGAAAATACATATGCACAAGATTACTTGCTGCAACATATTTGTACTTGCAAAATATTGGAAGTAGTCTAACTTCGAAACCTACAAGTTTGTTTTAGTTAATTGTGCACATATACACTCTGGAACACTATCCAAGTTAAAAAAAAAAAGGGAAAAGAATGATACCTATGAACTAATACGGAGTGGTTTCTAGTATATATTGCTTTGTGGAAAATAAAAATGTAAAATAGAGAGTATGCTACTTTTTTTTTTTTTTCCTCTCCCGAGACGGAGTTTCACTGTTGTTGCCCAGGCTGTAGTACAATGGCACGATCTTGACTCACTGCAACCTCCGCCTCCTGGATTCAAGCAGTTCTCCTGCCGCAGCCTCCCGAGTAGCTGGGATTACAGGCATGCACCACCACACTGGGCTAATTTTGCATTTTTAGTAGAGACGGGATTTCACCATGTTGGTCAGGCTGGTTTCGAACTCCCGACCTCATGTGATTCGCCCGCCTTGACCTCTCATAGTGCTGGGATTGCAGACATGAGCCACCGCGCCCGACGAGCATATGCTACTTTTTGTGTATGAAAGAAGGGAGAGGCTGCCGGTGGCTCACACCTGTAATCCCAGCACTTTGAGAGGTGGAGGCGGGTGGATCACCTGAGGTCAGGAGTTCGAGACCATCCTGGCCAATATGGCGAAACGCTGTCTGTACTAAAAACACAAAAATTAGCCAGGCGTGGTGGCAGGCACCTGTAGTCCCAGCTACTCAGGAGGCTGAGGCAGGAGAATTGCTCGAACCCAGGTGGCAGAGGTTGCAGTGAGCCAAGATTGGGCCATTGCACTCCAGCCTGGGCTACACAGAGTGAGACTCCGTCTCAAAAAAAAAAGTATACTGAAGTTCTTTGTACTAACAGCTTTTCTGTGTATTTGAAATTATTTCATAATAAAAAGAAAAAGATCTGGACAGGTAGGCAAGTTGAGGTCCAATCGTAGGATACTTGAGTTAGTAAATTTGAAATCCTGAGGTCCTTGACCAGTGGATGGTGGGTACTGAAGGCGGATATGGGAAATGCTGGTATAGCAAATAGTATGCATCCCATTTTCCTCTGCCTGCTTTTTAGCTCCTCAAAACTGAGTTATGTTCCAGTGATCCTTTTCTCCTTGATTTCTCCCATGAGAGCCAGTCTGTAGTTGGTTTTTCAACAAACATCTGTGAAAGAAAACTGAAGTTATAAATGACTTCTCATGGTTATTTTTTTTTTCCTTTCTCTTGCAGGACATTGGGGACACATTGAGCAGGTATAGTTTTCTGTTTCCCTAGTGTTAAATCAAATATGAGAAGACTGTCTCCTTCACATTTGTAAATCCTGAAAGGAGCCCTGAGCCTGAGGATGGACATCTTATCAAATTGACACATATCCCTGAAGAGAGTCACTAGTATACTAAGAATTAGATGAACCACAGCTCTACTCAGTAAAATTCAGGAAGTAGGGGGTTCACGTGGGAGGCTGCTGGTGGATTAGGGGTATGAGAGGAGAAGGTGTGGCCTTACAGAGACCTGGGCTGAACATAAGGGTAGTTTATGTCTGTTGCTTCCTATACATTTCAGAATCCTTTCCTTATCTCATAATCCTTCATTATCTCATTTTTTTTTCTATAATGGGGGAAATAAAGCCTAAGAAAGGTGTGACTGTCCTGGATTTACATAATTACTGATGAGCCACCTGGATTCTGGCTCTTATTCTTACTCTTGCTATTTCTTTGTTCCATCAAAAAAAAAAAAAAAAAAAAAAGTGAGGAAAAACTGCCTGGCAGCTGGAACACGACCAAAGAGGGAGAGCTTGGAGGGGGCAGTAAGCCAGGGCAAAGTTGTATTTGCAGGATGGATGACCAAGTGGGATGGGCCTTGGGAAGCTAATGTTTGGTGCAAGAATGCCTTCAGGGGTGGAAACTTTGAGGAAGCTGTACTGTGAAGGTAATTAAGACCCTGAATGATGAAAACCTTCTAAAGCAAAATGCAGCTTGACTGTGTGGGAGCATTTAAGGAGACTGGGGAGGTCCTTACAGATGGGGCAGTTTGGCTGGGAGGCCAGTGTTGATAGAATCAGGTTGATGGAATTGAGGTTCCTGAGGGACCCTAGGATGAAGATAAGGTGGAGTTCATACTAGTCCCAGCCAGATGACCCAAGCAAATAATACTGTTACCTGCTACTTTATGATGCCAGTCTAGCTCTGACCTAATATACGGAGTTAGCTCCCTCAGACCTTAGCACTTTGTGACGTTAAGGATTGAATTTGGCTATATAAGATAGGAAACCCAAAATGTTATTGGTTTAAGGGTTAAACATAATAAAATTTTGTCTTATCTATAAAAGAAATGTGCAGGTTGGGTGCAGTGGCTAATACCTGTAATCCCAGCACTTTGGGAGGCCGAGGCAGGTCGATCACCTGAGGTCAGGAGTTCAAGACTAGCCGGACCAACATGGTGAAACCCTGTTTCTACTAAAAATACAAAAATTAGCTAGGTGTGGTGATGCATGCCTGTAATCCCAGCTACTTGGGAGGTTGAGGCAGGAGAATTGCTCAAACTCGGGTGGCGGAGGTTGCAGTGAGCTGAGATCATGCTGTTGCACTCCAGCCTGGCAGCCTGGGTGACAGAGCCTGATTCCATCTCAAAAAAAAAAAAAAAAAAAGAGAAGAAAAGAAATGTGCAGATAAGTAGTCTGTGGCTAGTATGGTAACTCCAGTGATCCTCACACTCAGGTTTCTTCCCATTCACTGTTCTACCATCCCTAAGGTGTGATCCTCATATATTCCATGATAGCTCGTAGAATGCTAACCAAGAAGAAGGAGATAAGTCACATCACATTACTTTTTTTTGTTTTGTTTTGTTTTTGTTTTTTTTGTAGACACAGGGTCTCACCATGTTGCCCAGGCTGGTCTTGAACTCCTAGCCTCAAAGCAGTTCTCCCACCACGGCCTCCCAAAGTGTTGGGATTGCAGACGTGAGCCACTGCTCCCGGTCATGTTACTTTTTTAAGTAGACTTCTCAAAACATCATGAGATACATTTTATCTCTCATAGACCAGAAAACTCAGTCACAAGGTCACATCTAGCTATGGGACTGGGCAGCTGTGAGCCATAAAAGGCAGAAGATGGCAGAAGGGCTATTGGATAGGCAACTGGCAGTCTTTGCTATAGACATCCTTGCAGGGCTAGGGAATTGGGTATTGTCCCCCACAGTGCCTTTCTGTCTGAACATGTCATTCTCTCCATATTTGGGAACCTGAGAATTCGGGTTAATTGCCCACCATAAATATTAAGGACTGTCATGGAATCTAATGCTTTCTGGCAAAGTCAGCTTGTCCCCCACAGTGCCTTTCTGTCTGAACATGTCATTCTCTCCATATTTGGGAACCTGAGAATTCGGGTTAATTGCCCACCATAAATATCAAGGACTGTCATGGAATCTAGTGCTTTCTGGCAAAGTCAGCCTCATATGTAATTCAGTGAATCTTTTTGAGTACTTAATATTTGAAAAGCCATGAGCTAGGTGCTTTGGGGGATATGAGAATGAGTACAATATCTATCCTGTTTTGGTCTAGAGGATCATAGCTCAGGAAGAGAAGATGGGAAAAGCTGTAGTGTTTTAAAGACTGTCCATCTGTGCTAGACAGTTTAGCTTAGCCCCTGTCCTAGTTCCTGGAAGATCACAGAATTGGGAAAAAGAATTTACTCAGACCCGGCACGGTGGCTCATGCCTGTAATCCCAGCATTTTGGGAGGCCCAGGTGGGAGGATCACCTGAGGTCGTCAGGAGTTTGAGACCAGCCTGACCAATATGGAGAAACCCTGTCTCTACTAAAAATACAAAATTAGCTGGGTGTGGTGGCGCTTGCCTGTAATCCCATCTACTTGGGAGGCTGAGGCAGGAGAATCACTTGAACCTGGGAGGCAGAGGTTGCGGTAAGCCGAGATGACGCCATTGCACTCCAACCTGGGGAACGAGCGAAACGCCATCTCAAAAAAAAAAAAAATTTACTCATGTTTTTTAAATTTAGGGCTGAAAGAATCAGGATTCCTGAACCTTGGATCACGCCTCCAGATTTGCAAGAGAAAATCCACATTTTTGCCCAAAAATGTCTATTCTTGACGGAGAGTCTAAAGCAGTTCACAGGTAATGTGAGGAGTGGTGTCATGAGGGGAAATGGATTTATACTCAATATCTGCATATTGCCTGATGAAAGGATATATTTTCCAGCCAGATAGTGGGATGCAAACTGAATATTTTCTTGTTTTCTTTTCTTAGAAAAAATGCAGTCAGATATGGAGAAAATCCAAGGTAAATTTATCTGCCTACTGGGCTTTTGATGTAAAGTTGCTTGGAAAAAAGAACATCTGCACTGAAAGTGGGAAACATGGGGTGATACCCATTGGCCAGCCTTCCCTTATATTTTACATCTTCCCTTGGTCTTAACTAATTTTCTCAACTAACAGCCTCTTGCTCTAATTTGAAGTCTGATAACTGTATTTAGTCAATTCTCAATCTGCATTGATGGAGGAGAAAAATAAGCAATCCAAAAATTAATCAATCCAGAATTAATTTGATTATTTCGGAAAGAGTATGAACAAAAACTACCTTGGATACATTTCACTTGAGCTAGTGTTTATTGTTGTAATTACTGAGTTTCTGCTGCTTGTGGGCACAGGTGCCAGCTCGGGCAGGAGGTAATCAAGCAGCGCTGACAGGCAGCACTGCCAGGGACATGGTTAGGAGCAGGCAGTCAGGAGTCAGGCCGCTTGGGTTCTGGGCCTGGCTCTACCACTTAGTAAGGATTCAACAAGTAATTTCCTTATCTGTAACAGAACAGTAATAGTTCTTACCTCCTAAGGTATAAGAATTAAGGTTAGTTATCATTTCTAACACTTCTAGAATAGAATCTGACACAATAAGTCCTATAATTACGTTTATTAAATAAAGTGTTCTAGGCATTTGGAGAAGCTTTTCCAAATTTAAATTTTCCTGCTCACAAGCCACATTCAGTAAAGAGTTGGCCATATATTATTCCACCTGGGAATACTTAAATTCCTGGGCAGTCTGGTGGATTCTGAAATCCTTATATGTAGGTAAACCCCTTGTCTTAACTATTAGAAATTACAAACACCCATAATCTTTGATTATTTTCTGTTTTATATATGCTGAGTTCTTACTTGCATTCATCTACTCAGATATATACTTTTTGGGGCATCTAGCAACGTAGAGTTAGCAGATACATGTCCTCTACAAATGGGGAGAAATTCCACTTAATACAGTGGGTAATAACCAGAAGTGGTTAGTTCAGGCATGACCTTGATCTGGCTCTTCTTTTCTTGCCACTTAAAAGGCTTAGTGGGATAATGTGTGAAAAATTCTGTTTCAGCTATAAAGTGCCTTATAAATGAATGGTCATGTTTACCCTAGAGTGTCAGTGAGTGCCATTTGAGCCATTCAGCTGTCATACACAGATGACTTATGAAACTCAAAAGTTATGTATGACGTGGGGTTGGAACTGCGTTTCCCTCTGCAGAGCCAGCTGACTCACTAGAAGGTGGAATTCTTGATCTTGGCTCAGTTTGATCCCATATTCTACCAGTCTCAGGCATGTGGTTATCCCTCTGCTTAAGATTCCCAATCCCTCTCCCCTTAAAGCTTTTGGTTGGATGATAGAGCCATACATCATAAGAAAAAATTAGTGCATGACTGACAGCAGAGGTTCTGGGGTTTCTAATGGAGACCACTGCTTTATGATGACTAACCAGAGCCCCCTCAGTTATGTATTTCCTGGAAACCCTCATGACTTCTATAACTTTTCTCTTTTGTTCTTTCAGAATTAAGAGAGGCTCAGTTATACTCAGGTAGGTGATGAGAGACAAAACCATATTAGGTTAAGGAGTAACAATCTTTGTGAACCTAACTACTATTATGAATGATTTGGAAATTGTTTAGATTTGGATTCTTTAGGTTACATGTATAAAGATGATACACAACAACCACAAAAATCCACAGTTGTTTCTATGTGTTAACAGTATCTTTGCCTCCTGAAATGCCTCAGAGTTGAAGCTATAGGGTAAAATCAATCTCAGGTGTTAAAGAAGGATTATAGGGGGTGGAAACCACAGTTCCCCAAAAGTAGAACAGAGCTGGTACCCTAGTACACTGCTGTGCCTGCCCAGCTTCAGGGTCAAACCATGGTGTGTGACAAGCAAGACTGATTGAGCTCCACTATTACTTTTGAGTGTTAGAGGAAGTCTAGGAGTCTTGTGTCATCCCATCGCTGTGCCTCAGGGCAAAGTTTGAAACTCCCCTTCCCCCTCACAACCACTTTCATCCTACTGTAGAGCCTGGGTAAATTTAACATTGCAGAAGTACTCAAATCTAAGGTGTATTCATCCCACAGTCACAGTCACCTTCTGTTATGAAGTGTCCTCTAAATGAAGAGAAGGACTCTACATACAGTGGATCTGCAGTCCTGGGTGTGCACTGGCTCTGATCCGTATTTAATTATTTCGAGAAGTATTAACTGAGTACTTTGCTTGTATCCTACACTGCCTAACATTGTACAGGGTATTTTAGAGGAACAGAAGAGCATAAATGATCCTACTCATGGGGTTTACATTGTCTGGTTGGAGATACACCCATGACACAAGATAGAGGTAGGCACGTGTTGTAGACAGATTGTTGAACCGGGAACCAAGGGTTCTGGGGTTCTTTGTTATCTCTACCAGTTGCCTGTCTTTTGTGGGAGTCAAAATTTGTGGGCTTAAATTTCTAAGAGGTAATGTTTGGGAATCTTCCTCCTGAACAAGATGTGAAGAGCAAATGAGAGAATACATATCACTGTTTTTTTAATTAATTTATTTTTTGAGTATTTTAATTTTTTAAATACTTTATTATTCATTTTAGAGGCAGGTTCTCTGTTGCCCAGGCTGGCATGTAGTGGCGTGGTCATAGCTTGCTGCAGGCTCAAACTCCTGGGCTCAAGTGATCCTCCTGCCTCAGCCTCCTGAGTGGCTGGAATTACAGGCATACACCGCCATGCTTGCCTAAATTTTTACTTTTATATTTTGTAGAGACAGGGTCTCACTATGTTGCCCAGGCTGGTCTCAAACTCCTGTATGCAAGCGATCCTCTTGCCTTAGCTTCCCAAAGTGCTGAGATTAACAGGCATGAGTCACACACCCAGCCCATTATCAGTGTTTTTGAAGCAGGAAAACACTTGATGATAGCAAGATGCTGTAATACTAAATGCCAGAGGTGATGACATGGATCATACATAGTTTTAGATTTCAGAACAGGAAGAGTGTAATGGCCTGGGCAGATTAAGAAAAACTTGGAGGATGTGTGTCTTGCAGTGGACATTAGAAGATGAATAGAGCTTTGATATGCAGAGTAAAGATCTTATAGAATGGATAAAAGAGGGATTTGGACTGGGTGTAGTGACTCACACCTGTAATCCTAACACTTTGGGAGGCTGAAATGGGAAGACTGCTTGAACCCGGGAGATGAAGTCTGCAGTGAGCCATGATTATGCCACTGTACTAGCCTGGGTGACAGAGTGAGACTTCATCTCAAAAAATACAGTAAAAAATAATTGTAAGAGAGTGATTTAAAAGGTAAGCATACTGATACAGGTTCCCAGTCCTTTACCCATGGTTCTAAAATCCTGAATCTCTGAAAGCCACAACCTTTTTCATTATTTTGTAGGAAATTAAAGTATCAAGACCTGAATTTATGTCATGCTGTTTAGAGTCTATCCTTCATTATGTAAACATTCATGGATCTCATAGCAGATCTATTAATATTTCATTATAGAATGCTGCACCAGACCCTACCTGTCTAAAACCTGTAATATTCTGAATTCTGTGAAACTTTGGGCCCCTGAAGTTTTCAGAATAAGGGATGATGAGCATGTAAGAAAACCTCAATTCAGTGTATCCGCCAGGCACAGTGGCTCATGCCTGAAATCCCCACTGCTTTGGGAAGTTGAGGTGGGAGGATTGCTTGAGGCCAAGAGTTCAAGACCATCCTGGGCAACAGTAAGACCTCGTCTCTACAAAAATTTTTTTAAAATTAGGGTGGTAGTGCACACCTATGATCCCAGCTACTTGGGAGTCTTAGGCGGGAGAATCACCTGAGCCCAGGAGTTTGGGGTTACAGTGAACTATGACCACACCACTGTGCTCCAGCCTGGGCAACAGAGCAAGACCCTATCTCTTAAAATCGGTTCATAATGGATATTGTGGTTTCAGATGTGAAAGAAAATATATGGGGCTAAAATTCAGTGTTTTCAGTGTATTCTGGTAACCAGCTAATCCAAGCAGTAATTTTTGAAATGTGAAGTTTAGAATATATTTTAAATAAAATATGTGCAACCTCTAGTGGGAACCTCTCATTCTTGGGGAGGTAATAGAAAGGCACTGAGTGTTTTAGAATAGGCTCTCCTGGCCCGTGGCTGACTCTCTTCTTTGTGTCTCTGCAGTGGACGTGACTCTGGACCCAGACACGGCCTACCCCAGCCTGATCCTCTCTGACAATCTGCGGCAAGTGCGGTACAGTTACCTCCAACAGGACCTGCCTGACAACCCCGAGCGGTTCAATCTGTTTCCCTGTGTCTTGGGCTCTCCATGCTTCATCGCTGGGAGACACTATTGGGAGGTAGAGGTGGGAGATAAAGCCAAGTGGACCATAGGTGTCTGTGAAGACTCAGTGTGCAGAAAAGGTGGAGTAACCTCAGCCCCCCAGAATGGATTCTGGGCAGTGTCTTTGTGGTATGGGAAAGAATATTGGGCTCTTACCTCCCCAATGACTGCCCTCCCCCTGCGGACCCCGCTTCAGCGGGTGGGGATTTTCTTGGACTATGATGCTGGCGAGGTCTCCTTCTACAACGTGACAGAGAGGTGTCACACTTTCACTTTCTCTCATGCTACCTTTTGTGGGCCTGTGCGGCCCTACTTCAGTCTGAGTTACTCGGGAGGGAAAAGCGCAGCTCCTCTGATCATCTGCCCCATGAGTGGGATAGATGGGTTTTCTGGGCATGTTGGGAACCATGGTCATTCCATGGAGACCTCCCCTTGAGGAGGTGGATTCAGGCCAAAAGGGCTGTTGGCTGTAATCCTATGCCAGGCACAAGGCATCTTGTTGCCTTGCCATGTCCTGTCACAGCTGGGTATCCTTACCATGTTCCACGCCCTTGCAGTGGGAGACAGGATGTCCATGTTCTCTACCATCCTTTTCCTTCCTGTGCAGATTGTGCAATGTAATGAGATGTATCAAGATATCCTAGAAATAAAAACCAGATGTCCACCTCCAGTGTTTCACACTTTCTGGTTTTACACATTGCTGGAGGGATAAAGAGTATGGATAATCTTTGGATTTGGAGAGCCATTCAAGATACTTCCACCTTCTTGGCTCAGCCTGGCTTCCTCTGGTTCAGCCCCACATAATGATTATGGCTATTTGCTGTCATTTCTGGGTTAGGGCTCCTTTCTAACAACCTAGACTGGAACAAGGCCCTGTGAGCATGGCTCCTTTATCCCAGTTTTTCCATCTGGGAACAGTACCTCTGCCCCTGATTCCCAATCTGCCATAGTTTTACTAACTCCATTAAAGAAGCCTGTATGTGTTTTGGTTAGTTACAGTTATTTTACAATAATGGTGGGTAATGGCCCCACCTCTGTTATGAGATAATGTTCTAATCAATGTCTCTGCCTTTGTATCTTTTCTGAGGGTTTTGTCTGCTCCCTTCATTCTAATGAAAGGTGTATTCTAGTGCTGGGCGCATATCATCCAGGATAATATTATGCCCAACTCCATCCTCTGTTACTAGATCCCTTACCAGTCACATTTGTGGACTGGTGGTCAGTAGTATACCATCCCTGGAAGGATTCTGGGACAATATTCCAGGGATTCATTGACTTCTTGGCTCCTTTTCTCCATTTCCTTTGGGGAATGGGGGAATTGACCATTCTTAAGTGCATACTGTCAAGGGGCAGCTCCACCCCCATGGCCATTGGATCATGAGACACTCTGAAGTCAGAAGGCTGGGGCAGATCACTTCAAGCAAGCCCCCATGATGGTTCTCAGTCCTGCTCTTCTGGGTACATGACCCTCTGTTTAAAAATAAAGTGAATATGGATGTTTACATTGTTGTTGCTTTCTGGGTGTTGGTAGGATTGGGTTCAGATGTTGGAATGGGTGTGGGGAGGAAATGGTTAATGGTGTTGCTTTCCCATATGGGTCCCAAAACCCCACTCTGGCCAATAGTTTACTTCAAACTGGAAAATAAAACTACTTTCTCGGTATGATGTCACTACTTTCTAGAGGTGCTAAGAAAGTAGTGTTGGACATTCATAGCCTACAGTTCTTATATTGGTTAATCCTGTAATTTTACTAGGAAAGTATTTTCTCAAGTCCTTTTTGTAGTATTGTGCCAGGCATTGGGGTTCCATGGCTGAGGTTCATGAGTTGGTGATATGTCCTAATTCTTCATTCACTCATCAGGTTTTAAGGGAGCTATAGAAAGTAGCTTCCATGAGGCTAGGTTAGCTTTTGCTGAATATTCTGAGATCTAAATGTATATGGTAATATATATATATATATATATATACAGGTACATAAATACTACTAACAAACATAGAGCAGTGCTTGGAATATCATATGAAGAGCTTTATGCACAGTAACTTAATGCTCATGATAACTTTATCAAGCATATACTATTGCCTTTACAGATAAAGAAACTGCAGCAGAGGGGGTAAATGACTTATCCAAGGTATACAGCTAGGAAGCAGCAGAGCCAGGATTCAAACTGAGATGGAACACATGACCACATACATCAGATCCTGCCCCACAATGTTATCGGTTATGGTTTCCTGCATAGAAGGGGCAGAACAGAGACTGGAAGCCTTGGAGTACCAGTTCATTGACCTGGGATGTCTGCCTTATAACACTGTCTACTCTAAACTCAAGGATCTGCAATTGGCAAATGGGGTGAACAGTCCTATTCAAAGTCATCTTCCACTTTCACTTTTAGTCAGTTGGGTCAGGGAGCAAGAATAAGGGCTCACAAAGAGGATACCTTGTACCAGTCCAGGGAAACGTGCCCTTGGGATGGACTTTTGGTTCTTGCTGCCCCAGTGATAGAGTTGTCTCCAAGCTACTTAGAGAATCCCACACTGGGTCTACTTTATTCCCAGTAGACCTAGTGCTTTAGGAGTGGCATCTTACTGCACTTTTATTGACAGCATCAGCGGGACCAGAGATAAACAATCTTGTTGGATTCAAGAAAATTTCTTGCGATTTGAATGGGGATGTATCTAGGAGGGTGAAGAATTTTACCAACAATGTCTAGTGAAAAAAGTCTCAGAAGACTGTATACCTTATATATACCCTTTATAATATGAACAAAAATAGCATGGTTACCTATGGAGTGTGAGAGAGGATGGGATAGAGGATAGGGCATAGGTTGACATGTGTTATTGGTTATCTTCTAGTTCTTGTAGGTGGTGTGTTTATAGTTTCTTATTTACATTTTTAGTTTTAAAAGCCTGCCATTTTGAATGGAATTAAATGAACTTGTGATTCTAAGTTTACTCATCTGCAGAAAGGTAAGCAGCTTTTGAGTTCAAGAACTGAGTCACTAAACTGAGTCACTAAAGGCAGATATGGGGCCCACTGTGATTCTTTTGTCTCCCCTCTTTCCTCAGAACATCTGCAATTCTTAATTATACATTAGGGTTTCAATAACTTCTCCTTCCTTAATTATTTTGCTGTTCCAGGAAGTATGTTTGTGCATGCACGGACGTGCACATGCCTGTGTGTCTTCAGGTGCTGTTGTTTTTTCTGATAAAGGCCAACATGCAAAGAAGACCGTCTTCCTCAAGAGCAGACAAGGCCTAGAAGAGATAGGTTCAAAGAATAAAGGGAAACTGAACATGGCCCCTACCCTCCACCATGTACAATTAAGTGAGAAGATGAGAGAATGCATGTAACTGCCTAACACTTAAAGGCACTATGAAATTACGAGCAAATCGCTATCAGATAGTAAATGAGAGCCATTTGTTAATGCCTTTAGTTATTTGAGATCCAAAGAGTATAGATGGAAATCACGTATCTCCTTCCACCAAAATAAAAAAAAGGTTCTTAGCATACCAATGGTGGTTGAGTTGCTTCTTCACAAATGAAAGACATTATTTTATTCAAACAGACAATTTAACCACTGTTGGGTGCCCCAGCTGAACTTGCTCTTGAAGAGAATACAGGAGAACATGGCTTCT
This sequence comes from Rhinopithecus roxellana, assembly GCF_007565055.1. Classification (NCBI taxonomy): domain Eukaryota; kingdom Metazoa; phylum Chordata; class Mammalia; order Primates; family Cercopithecidae; genus Rhinopithecus; species Rhinopithecus roxellana. Next base: position 22,107,279 of record NC_044552.1, on the reverse strand, counting down.
ATTCTTTGAAAAGTTAGTTAATTAGGAGAGGGGGAAATAACGTGAAAAAAAGTAGAGTACAGCTAAAGACAATCTGGGGAGAAGTGAAACCTGTGCTCCAGGAGACCTCATTGCAGACCACAGTAATGTAAGAGGAAGCCTAAATGCCTGGGCTGTGTTTCTTAGTTCCCTTTTTCTTGAGACTAAGAGACTTGCCCACTAGCTCCGTCCTGCAATAAATTTTGACTTGATGTAAGCACAGTACTAAATCCTGTACTTTGTTGAACCCAGAAATTCCTCCTATATGAAGTCTCTGAGAATAATAATAAGTCCCAACCAAAACAGCGTTAGAGAAAGGGTCTTACTTTGTCACCAAGGCTGGAGTGCAGTGGCAAGATCATCACTCACTGCAGCCTTGAACTCCTGGGCTCAAGGGATTCTCCCTCCTCAACCTCCCAAAGCGTTGGGATTACAGGCATGGGCCACCATGCCAGGCCAACAGTACTTCCATTTGACAGTATTGCCCCATAACATTTCCTTTTTCCCTGTTGAAGATAGATTTCTTAGATCTGGCTTATCTGTTGAATTAATTTTGCATTTGAAGTTTAAAATGTAAGCAGGACATTTGAAGGTAACGTTTACAGATACACACGTCTCTACCAGATTCTTTGTTCAGAGGGTGTGAAGAACTTGGATTTGTATGGGATGTGATTGCCAAACCCAGTTTAGGGTTCTGATGCTGAAAAAGAATATAACAGAAAAAAGTGAGAAATACTAATTTAGATTAGAAAGATTTCAACCTACATATTTCTTTAAAAACTGGGAAGAAATATGCCAAAATATTAGCATAGATGCTTTTGATGAGACTTGGTGATTTTTTATTTTTTCTGTATTGAATGAACTCTTCACTATGGAAACCTTTAACCATACACAAAAATGAAGAAAATACACAGCGAACCCTCCTATATCATCTCCCAACTTCAACAACTACCAATTTATGGTCAATCTCATTTGAATACAGCCTCATCTCAATTTCCACCCCAATCCAATCCCTGTTAATCTCACGTAATCCTGGACATATCAGAAAATCAAATTATATAACCTCACACAAAACGGTCAAGGAACTCATTTCAAGGTTGGAAATGAAATCCTGTTTTGTTTTCCATTTTCATAGACCACCATTGTCAGCTTCTTTCTCTTTTAGTCGCCCTGCTTCCCTCTGTAAATAATTTGTCAGGGCCGGGCGCGGTGGCTCAAGCCTGTAATCCCAGCACTTTGGGAGGCCGAGACGGGCGGATCACGAGGTCAGGAGATAGAGACCATCCTGGCTAACACGTTGAAACCCCGTCTCTACTAAAAAAATACAAAAAACTAGCCGGGCGAGGTGGCGGCGCCTGTAGTCCTAGCTACTCGGGAGGCTGAGGCAGGAGAATGGCGGGAACCCGGGAGGCGGAGCTTGCAGTGAGCTGAGATCCGGCCACTGCACTCCAGCCTGGGCGACAGCGAGACTCCGTCTCAAAAAAAATAATAATAATAATTTGTCAGCCCTTTTAAAATTCTTACAGATGTTTTCATAAAAATGTAGAATGGCCTGTGGGGAGTCTTATTGTGCAATAAATATTATTAGTAAACAGTTAAAATATTTACATATTTAATTATATTTTACCTTATTCCAAAAAGGACTTAAAGCCATTTAAAACATAAAATCATGTCTGGGCTCGGTGGCTCCCACCAGCACCTTGGGAGGCCGAGGCGGATGGATCGTCTGAGGTCAGGAGTTCAAGACCAGCCTGGCCAACATGGTGAAACCCCATCTCTACTAAAAATACAAAAATTAGCCAGGTATGGTGGTGCATGTCTGTAATCCTAGCTACTCTGGAGGCTGAGACGGGAGAATCGCTTGAACCCAGGAGGCGGAGGTTGCAGTGAGCCAAGATTGCACTACTGCACTCCAGCCTGGGCGAAAGAGCAAGACTCCATCTCAACAACAACAACAACAACAACAGAACCATAAAATTGAGATATCAGGAGTTTAACATGCCATAAAGGAAGAAAGAAAAAAAATATGGCTCAGCCGGGCGTGGTGGCTCACACCTGTAATCCCCGCACTTTGGGAGGCCGAGGCGTGCAGATCACGAGGTCAGGAGTTCGAGACCAGCCTGGCCAACATAGTGAAAAACCCTGTCTCTACTAAAAATACAAAAATTAGCCGGCATGGTGGCAGGCGCCTGTAGTCCCAGCTACTTGGGAGGCTAAGTAAGGCAGGAAAATTGCTTGGACCGGGGAGGCAGAGGTTGCAGCAAGCCAAGATTGCGCTGCTGCACACCTACCAGGCTGACAGTGTGAGACTCCGTCTCAAAAAAAAAAAAAAGAAGAAAAAAGATGGCACAAAAAATGACCATGATTAGAGGTAAATCTATAGTATGAAAACATTTACGAGGACACTAAATGTGGGCTACAGTTGGGTTTTAAAAATTGACATGGGAACCTTGTTAATTGTATGACTCCTAGTTTCCATAAGATTGAAATAATTAAATGTTTAAGGGACATAATGGGATTCTTGTTAGTAAGAGATAGGAATTTCTGCTTGGGTTCTCGGTAAATAGAAACTGTATCCCAAGAGTTTACTTTTCATAAAATAAGTCTTACAAAATCAATAAGGCAAGATGGACACCTCATAAAAATTTGGTAAGCAATTTACTGAGGAAGGAGTATAAAAACCCTTTAAACATGAATATTGAACCTCACTAATAACAAATCTGTAAAAAAAAAAAAAAAAAAAAAAAAAAGCCATATCATTTTTTACCTATTAAAACGTACTGGGCACGGTGGGTCACGCCTGTAATCCTGGCACTGGGAGGCCGAGGCGGGCGCATCATTTGAGGTCACGAGTTTGAGACCAGCCTGACCAACTTGGTGAAACCCTGTCTCTAAAAATACAAAAAAAGTAGCCGGGCGTGGTGGCGCATGCATGTAGTTCCAGCTACTCGGGAGGCTGAGGCAAGAGAATTACTTGAATCCAGGAGACAGAGGTTGCAGTGAGCTGAGATCATGCCACTGCACTCCAGCCTGGGCAACAGAGCAAAACTCAGTCAAAAAAAAAAAAAAAAAAAAAAGCTGGATAAACATTGATGTAATGGTTTCACTTTTCGAAATTTAAGGAAATAATTATGGATGTTTGAAAATATTTATGTAAGGATAGTTTTTACAGCATTGCTCATGAAAGTAAAAAATTAGAAATAATTCAGTGTTCAAGAATACCAACTTGATATGGAATATCTGCAGTAATTAAGATTTATACAGGCCGGGCGCGGTGGCTCACTCCTGTAATCCCAGCACTTTGCGAGGCCAAGGCGGGGGGATCACGAGGTCAGGAGATCGAGACCATCCTGGCCAACACGTGAATTAAAACAAAAAAAAAAAAATTAGCCGGGCTAACGGTGGTGGTGACGGGCGCCTGTAGTCCCAGCTGCTCGGGAGGCTGAGGCAGGAGAATGGCGTGAAGCCGGGAGGCGGAGCTTGCAGTGAGCCGAGATCGCGCCACTGTACTCCTGCCTGGGCGACAGAGCGAGACTCTGTCTCAAAAAAAAAAAAAAAGGTGTATACAAAATATCTATAGTACTTAGCAGGTATATATGTTCGTAATATACTCATTTAGAAAGCAAGTTATCAAATTACCGCACATGACCATTTTTTGGAAAAAATGTATGCCATATGAAAGACTAAATACATAAAAATGTTAATAGTTACTTCTGACTAGTGAGATTATGAGTAATTTTAATTTTTGACATGTTTGTATGTTCTACAATTTGTGTGTACTTTGTAATTAGAAAAAAATAATTATAAATAGGGTTAAGATTACAGTTGCCATGTTGGGAATCACTTCCTGGACAATTTCCTTCCAATCGAAAGAAAATATACAAATCTCATGTATTGGAGGGAGACTGGGGAACCAGTGTTCACTGTACTTCTCACTACTAATTTTCTCTCTATCAAAAATAGGATATGAAACCAAGGAAGTCAATGGAAATTAAGAAAGAGCCTACTGAAACTCAGTTATTTTTCCATGCAGAAAAGAGACTTAACTTTGCCTTACAAAAAGGAAAATAAAATTTTTTAATGTTAATAAATACAAAAAGTAACCTATTAGGACAAAATCTAATTAAAATATCCAACTTTATATTTCCTCTATCTGAACTTCACAGCCCCAAATACAAGAGTTAAGACGGTTGAGTTAAAATATATTTATTGAACCTCTACCGTGTTTGCCAGGCACTGTTACCTGGACGGCATTGGTCTACACATGTTATTTTAGCAGTGTCCCTGGCCTCTAGGGGCTCTTGTTCTAGTGGGAGGCATGATTTCTGTTTAGTTTCAGGGCTCCATTAAAATTTGTGACCTCGGGGTTTCCCAGCCTGGTGCTCAGATTGCTTGGCGAAGGCTGAGGAACAGCTAGAAAAGTGGGTCAGGCGATGTGGTGCACTCCCTTAAAAACTGCCGCCGTGTTCCCCGACCTGACAGTGGACACTCGGTGTCCATTAATCGGCAATATCTGAGAGCGATAAGGAAGGCCGCGGGCGAGCGCGTCGCTCCCGGAGTTTCCCCGGACTTGGGATGGCCGATCCCTCGGCGCGGACACCAGCCTTGCCCATGTGGTCCCTGTACGGACGTTCCCAGCCGTTCCCGGCTGCCACTTTCAGAGCCCAAGACAAACTTCGACGAGTGGCAAGGCAGTGACAAATGGAACCAAAATAGAAGGGCTAAAAGGGGACCTTGCCATAGAACCGGGGTCTTTTGTTAGGGTTTTGTTTTGTTCCTCATCGTCTTCCAAACAATGAAGTCCTAGGGGGAGGCTAACCATAATCAAGATTTCAGTAAACATCAGACGCTGGAGAGCCGATGCAGCGACCGAAGCAAAAGATGTTCTTTCCTTCCTGAAACCTGGGCAGGCTGGAGGCAAAAAAAAAAAAAAAAAAATTGCACGCGTTTTTCGAGATGGGGATGACAGTTGTAAGGCCCGTAAGAGACTTGATCCAGTTTTATGCATAAACATTTTTTAGTTCTGCGAAGTCTTTCCCTTTTTTAATCCACAAGTGGCTTTCTTCCCTTCTGTTACCGAGCAACCCTGACGTCATCGCGTTTCTGCGTGCGTGCACGTCACAAAAAAAAAAAAAAAAAAAAAAAAATCATTGCTTGTTGATCTCTATTTTAGCGGAAAAATCGCCCCTTCGGTGCAGGGTGTCAGGATGGCCGAGTGGTCTAAGGCGCCAGACTCAAGCTTCGCTTCCTCGCGCTGGGGATTCTGGTCTCCAATGGAGGCGTGGGTTCGAATCCCACTTCTGACACATAGTTTTTATTTTTCCTAAAATTACTTTTGAGATATCTTGATCTCAGCAGTAGGCATAAACAATTACCAACGTATATTTTTAAGAATCGGCTTTTAAATTTTTCTCAAAGGGATTGTTCAAACTAAAAACATTAAAAGTGGAAGCATCGCGATATTTTTACGAAGCCGCGAGATTTGGGGTAAAAAACGCCTAATAAATGGCAGAGATTACTAGAGGTTGGTGCCTGTGCTGCAATGCGAGATAATCCGGAAGTCGTGGGATTCGGAACCCAGGTAGCTTCCTGCCTCGCCTGGGCGAGTTCTTTTCCCACTTCTCCACCAGGCTCACACGCTGTGTCTCAGATCCAAGCCCTCCCCTGGATACTTCCTGTAGCACTTTCTTACCGATCTTACAGCCCTGTGGCTCGTGACAGGGCAGTCTCTTTAAAAATCTTACACAGGTCCTCTGCTCTCCTATTTTCAAAACTCATGTAGCCAGTTCTCAAAAATGTCTTTCGTAAACTATGCACATTCACACTCGTTTCGGCATCTGATCATTACTGTTCAGTCAAAATTGAGTACCATTTTAACCACTGAATGAAATATGAAAGCTGTACCTTCCTCTCCCAAATGTAATCACCGTGAAAAATTTATTGTATTTCTTACAGTTCTTTTTTCTCTGCATTCGCATATATGTATAACATTTTGGGTTTTTTTACAGAAATGTAGTCATACTACTATACATAGGGTTCTATGACATTTTTCACTTAATATATCTTGGGTTCTTTCCATGTAGAACACTCATTCTTTTCTCTTACAAAAGAAATATTGCTGGCCGGGGGCAGTGGCTCACACCTGTAATCCCAGCACTTTGGGAGGCTGAGGCGGGCGGATCACCTGAGGTCAAGAGTTCGAGACCAGCCCGGCCAACATGGTTAAACCCTGTCCTCTACTAAAAATCAGTCGGGTGTGGTGGTGCATGCCTATAATCCCAGCTACTTGGGAGGCTGAGGCAGGGAGGTCGCTTGAACCCCGGAGGCGAACGTTGTAGTGAGCCGAGATCGCACCACTGCACTCCAAGTTGGGCGACAGAGGGAGACTCTGTCTCCAAAAAAGAAAAAAGGAAAATATTGCAAATCATTCTACAGCATGGATATAACCACTTCATTTTTTTAACTCAACATTTAGAATACTTTCAATTATCGTAATTTAATGAATGATTACTATACGTCAGGGAATGCAGCCCAGAGGATATAGGAGTAAAAATATAAAATTAAAGATGAAGAAATTTTTTTTTCTGCCCTTGCGGAGCTTATATTCTAGTTAAACGACTTTGGCTCTGCCTCAGGAACACCAAATTCCAAGATTTCCTTTAAAACTGTTTTTTCTTTCTTTTTCTTTTCAACTTATTTCCGCATTACAAGATTTCCTTATTTTTCAGGAGAATGTAAATTCTAGATCTAAGCTTAGATCTAACTGTCTAATACAAGCTATTGAAGACTCGTATCTGCATAACCATATATTTCTCTGTCATTACGATCACTCATAACTATTTGATTAAGTGATTTTAATTTCAATTTTAAAATTATTTTTATTTTTTTCAGCTCCTAGACAGATTAACACATTGATTATTGATTTTAGCCTCATAGAATATGAGACTGGACAGAAGGAAAGAAAGCTGCTTTATCCGACAATAGAATTCTCAGGAGACATTCATCATAGACAAAATCCAGTTGTTCCATTTGAGAAGCAACATTCTGAATTCAGATAGCTTGAACCAAATAGTTTTTTGTTTTTGAGATTGAGTTTCGCTCTTGTCACCCAGGCTGGAGTGCAATGGCATGATCTCAGCTCACTGCAACCTCCGCCTCCTGAGTTCAAGCGATTCTCCTGCCTCAGCCTCCCGAGTAGCTGGGACTACAAGCATGCTCGGCTAATTTTTGTGTATTTTTAGTAGAGATGGGGTTTCACTACTTCACCTTAGGTGATGTGCCCGCCTTGGCCTTCCAAAGTGCTGGGATTACAGGCGTGAGCCACCACGTCCCGCCCCTGAACCAAACAGTTTTAAGTACAGTACTTCCAGACTGTCCCAGATTCCTGCCATACTTAAATTAACTGTGGGAAAGTGAGATATGAAATGGAATTTAAAAGCTTATGTCAGGGAAATGAAACTAATTGTCATACAATTTCTATTACTATTATTAAATATATAAAAGTTGGCCGGGCGCAGTGGCTCATTCCTGTAATCCCAGCACTTTGGGAAGCCGAGGTGGGTGGATCACCTGAGGTCAGGAGTTCGAGACCAGCCTGGCCAACATGGTGAAACCCCGTGTCTACTAAAAATACAAAAATTAGCCAGGCATGTTGGTGGGCACCTGTAATCCCAGCTGCCCGGGAGGCTGAGGCAGGAGAATCGCTTGAACCAGGGAGGCAGAGGTTGCAGTGAGCCGAGATCGCGTCATTGCACTCTAGCCTAGGTGACAAGAGTGAGACTCTGTCTCTAAATAAATAAATAAATAAATAAATAAATAAATAAATAAATATGTATATAAGGTATAATATAACATGTTCATGTACAGCCGCTACCCTAATGATGATTTTTTCAGATGAGCAGATAAGTACCTTTGATGACTCTAAAAAAAAATTACAGTTCCTTTTGCAGAACCAGGTGAGTTGGAAAAAAGAAGATTGTATGAGGAGGAGGAGATAGCAGCTGTTTCTCCTGTTAATTTCCAGAGGAAAAAAAGCAAGGATGCTGCCATAAATTACTTTTCTGAGCCTGTTACATTTGATTTAAAAAGTTAATTTTAGGCTGGGCGTAGTGGTTTATGCCTATAATCCCACCACTTTGGTAGGCCGATGTGGGAAGATTGTTGGCATCCAGGAGTTTGAGACCAGCCTGGGCAACATAGTGAAACCCTGTCTCTACTAAAAATACAAAAATAAATAAATAAAAATAATTTGGGCATAGTTGCACATGCCTGTAATCCCATCTACTTGGGAGGCTGAGTCATGAGAATCGCTTGAACCCGGGAGGCGGAGGTTGCAGTGAGCTGAGATCATCCTGCATTCCAGCCTGGGTGACAGAGTATGACTCTGTCTCAAAAAAAAAAAAAAACTCTTTAAGTCTAATAAGAAAAATTTACAATGTATTCTCTCTGAAGCCTGCTACCTGGAGGTTTCATCTGCATGATAAAAGCTTGGTCTTCACAACCCTTTATCCCATTACTTTCTGTTGATAATAACTCAACCAATTGCCAATTAGAAAATCTTTTAATCTGCCTGTGACTTGGAAGCACCCCCACTTTCAGTTCTGCATTTCCAGACCCACCCAATGTATGTCTTATATGTATTGATTGATGTCTAATGTCTCCTTAAAATGTATAAAGCCAAGTTGTAGCCAAAACATTTTGGGCACATGTTCTCAGGATTTCCTGGGGGCTGTGTCACAGGCCATTGTTCATTCACATTTGGCTCAGAATAAATCTCTTCAAATATTTTACAGAGTTTGACTCTTTCTATCGACAACATTAATGCCACCCAAAACAGAAATGTGAGCCAAAGAAGGTAAAAACGCTTATTAACACTTACTCAGATTAATCATTCCTCTTCCTACATGGAAAAGCAAAGGATAGGCGGGGAAAAAGGGCTGAAGTATCTTCTTGGTAATTCCAAGAGGCATCTGTGAGTGAAACGGGAAAGATAAATTTCCTCTTAAAGAGTAGTTTTGTAAAATTCTGTAACTATTTTTTAACAAAAATTAACTTCTTTTTTTTTGAAACAGGTTCTCAGTCTGTTGTCTAGGCTGGAATGCAGTGATGTGATCACGGCCTACTGCATGCTCACTGCAGCCTCCACCTCCAGGGCTCAAGCGATTCTCCCATCTCAGCTTCCCAAGTAGCTGGGGCATGCACCACCACTTCTGGCTAATGTTTAAATTTTTTTATAGAGATGGGGTCTCACTCCTGGCCTCAAGTGATCCACCAGCCTCGACCTCCCAAAGTGCTAGGATTACGTGAGCCACCATGCCCAACCCAATAAACTTTTTTAAAACGTGTCAATATTCAGAGCAATGATCAATTGCATTCCACTGAACATAGTTCATTTGTATTTCTATGGATGAAAATCATTTGGACTATTCTCAATTTTCTATAATTTGAAGAGTTGTAAGATAACACAAAATCGATGAAAAATGCCCCTGACAAGGTACTCAGGAATCTTTTTTCCCCATTTGAAACTTGTTTATACTTTTTTCTGACAGCATTCACATGAGACATTGATGCGATTATTACCTTCAAAACTGAACACATCCGTCCACTATTCAGCTAATATGATTTCATAGAATTGTTTTTTGCTGTTGTTGTTGTTGTTTTGAGACAGAATTTTGCTCTTGTCGCCCAGACTAGAGTGCAATGGCATGATCTCGGGACACCGCAACCTCTGCCTCCCGGATTCAAGTGATTCTCCTGGCTCAGCCTCCGGAGTAGCTGGGCTTAATAGGCACGCCCAGCTAACTTTATATTTTTAGTAGAGATAGGGGTTTCTCCATGTTGGTCAGGGTGTTCTCAAACTCCTGACCTCAGGTGATCTGTCCACCTGGGCCTCCCAAAGTGCTAGGATTACAGGCATGAGCCACCGGGTCCGGCCAGAATTGGGTTTTAGAGTTGAATTTTTTAAACAAAAATTATGAAAAGCTCTTGTTTTGGATTGACAAAAACACTAAGCCCCAACACGACAAACCAAACCAAAATAGTCACTTATGCTAAATGCCATAAAATCAAATTGTCGCTTTAGTGAAACAGGTCCCCCAAACAGACCAGGTTTTCCTGAAAAGAGGAGATTCCAGTCAACCTGAGTCAGATTAACAAAGAAGTCCCCTCTGTTTTAACTCATAAAAATTCTTTGCTTGGCCAAACTTTAGTCAGACTTCTGAACCTTCTCCTAGACCCATCTGTGCACTGCCTTGTAAAATCCATTTAGTAAAGAACCCTGCTACATCAGTTTAGCAAGAACCCGTCATCCTTGATATCTGATCATCCTCATATCTGATGAGGTTCCTCATCCTCCACCATTGGCCAGGTGATGTCTGATCACCCTGGCAGGTGTTCAACAAGAAACCTGTTAGGTTGGGTTAGCCAGAATTCTGCTTATCCCTGATGTTTCCTCTTAGTAATTTACCATCCATTGACTCCCACCCTGATCCTTGGCTATACATTTCCACTTGCCCATGCTATGGAGTAGAGCCTGTCAACAGCCAAAATTAAAACAAATTGAGTTACAGATCTAATTGTCTTTTATTTGTGATAAATGAATTAGGTCAGCCTCCATTCTACAAAATAGAATGAAAGCTCCCACTCGGCAATAGCAGAACAATGGATTTTGTAAGGTGGGAACAAGGAAACAACAATACAGGGGGAAAATGCTGGTTGGTTAACATCAGGTTACTTCAAGTTCCTTTTTTTGTAAGAGTTAAAGGAGAGGGGATTTTCTTGTTAACCTAATTCAGGTTGACTGGCATCTATCTCCTGTGTTCAGGAAACGTTAGACTGTTAGGGGATCTATCTGCTTCCTTAAAGTTTGATTATGTGGCATTTAGCATGAGTGGTTCTATTTTGGTTTGGCCTGGTGTACTGGGGCCTAGCACAGGAGTTCAGTCCAAAACAATGGCCTCTTATAATTTTCGTTTAACAAGCCCAATCTCTCTCCACACTGCAAGACCCCGTTACAGTGGTCTCTATACCTATTGCAATGGTCCTGAACACAGTCTTCCCTACTGTGCTTTAGCAACAAGTATCATTGAATAATTTTTTCTTTAACATAAGTCTCACAAGAAAAGCAACCTGACGTTCATGAATCAGCTATCCCCTACTATTTTTCTGCTTCCTTTCCCACTTTACAAAACATATTGTTCTGCTACTGCCCAGTGGGAACCTTCATTCTCTTTTGTATAATGGATTTATGCCTCATTCATGAATCTCAAATAAAAGTCAATTAGATTTTTAACTGAATTTGTTGTCATTATATCTTATAACAAATCTGTTAAAAAGTAGAGACTACAGATATCAATCTCACTACATCTTAGCAAGCACCCTCCAACATAAACTAATTTTTTGGCTGATCAGTGTTCTTTTTTTGTTTGAAATAGTAATGGTCATTTATTGAGAAATTCTATGACATTTACATTGTTATATACAAGTGCTTTTATGTAAGTTTTCCAATTATTCTTGTAGCAGGACGAGCCACCGACAAGAACCCCTCAGACACCGAGTTGTAGAAGGAAAGGGCTTTATTCAGCAGGGAGCATCAGCGGACTCGTGTCTCTAAAAACCAAGCTCCCTGAGTGAGCAATTCCTGTCCCTTTAAGGGCTTATAACTCTAAGGGGGTCCGCGTGAGAGGGTTGTGATTGATTGAGCAAGCAGGGGTAGTGACTGGGGGCTGCATGCACCGGTAATCAGAATGGAACAGAACAGGACAGGGATTTTCACGATGCTTTTCCATACAATGTCCGAAATCTGTAGATAACACAAGCAGTTAGGTCAGGGGTTGCTTTTTAACTACTAGGCTCAGGGCGTGGTGCTGGGCCGTCTGCCTGTGGATTCCATTTCTGCCGTTTAGTTTTTACTACTTCTTTCCTTGGAGGCAGAATGGGCATAAGACAATATGAGTGGTGGTCTCCTCCCTTATTCTTATTTGCATTAACTTCAAGGTAATGATGACAAGAAATAAAAGGAGAGAAAAGAGGGTAAATGAATAGGGAGGTTTGAAGTATTAGCCTCAAAATTAATGACCGTGGTAATGTTTTCTGTGAAAACTTCCCTTTTGTTTCTCACTTTGCTTCCTCATTCTCCTCATTCTCTCTCTTATAACCAGACACCTCAGTTTTAAAAATCACCCACTTTCTTTTTCTTCCTTTTCTCCCCTCTCACCTCTCCATTCTTTCCCTCTCTAGACCCTACCCTTCGGCAATGCATGCTTATCTGATTATGCTCCAATTTAAGAATCCACAACAGCTAATCTTGAAACCAACCGGGCACTTTAGCCCGCCTTGCAGAATCCTCCCACTTGGCGGGAGTCTCAAACAATTATCCTCACCATCTGGCCAAAGTCAAGATAAAGCCAACCAGGCCTCTGGACAGGCAACTATCCAAGACAGCCATGGGAACAAGAAACAGACCCTGCACCCTGCGCCACTTCCGCATACCTCGCATATTAAATGTCAATTTTAAAACCCTATGGTAGGCTGGGAGTGGGGGCTCTCGCCTGTAATCCCAGCATTTTGGGAGGCTGAGGCAGGTGAATCACTTGAGGGGAGGAGTTCAAGACCAGCCTGGCCAACATGGTGAAACCCTGTCTGTACTAAAAATACAAAAATTAGCTGGGTGTGGTAGCAGATGCCTGTAGTCCCAGCTACTCAGGAGCCTGAGGCAGGAGAATCACTTGAACCCGGGAGGCAGACGTTGCAGTGAGCCAAGATTGTGCCACTGGCCTCCAGCCTGGGCAACAGAGTGAGACTCTGTCACAAACAAACAAACACCCTATGGTAAATTTTAAAATTTAAGGTGGTAGTTTAGAACACTAGTGTTCCATCTTCTCAGTTTGCTGGATCTCAGATTAAAAGCCGCTTTTCCTCCCACCAAACCTCCCCTCTAATATTTGGCTTTGGAGCGGTGAGCAGCAGAATCTGGGTCAGGTTATGCTTTTTTCCCTCCAGTCCCATTAACTCTGGAATCCTAGGTGCCCTCTGCACACTTGGACTCCACAAAACCACTTTCTCCAACAAGAAAACAAGGTAAACTGCAGACTATGTAATAGGAGATTTTAAATTCATTTCAGAATTCACTATGGAAGATAATAGTTTCTCATCTGGAACCCATCATGCGTGTCTGGATTTACCCTACTTCTTCCTGCATTGCTCACATTTCTGATTCTTTCATGGAACAGAGTACATTATCCTCTAAAAGTTTTTACAAAACTGATAGAATTTCCTATGTCTCGCCCCCCACCCCCACCTACTGCTTTTCAAAGTAAAGTGGCATTTATCTGCAAGGCCGGATGAAGTTAATGTCTGTTAAACCCCCCTTTATTTCCAGAAGCTTCCAAAATCACCCCAACCTCCCAATGTTACTTAACTCTCTAATAAAACAAAAGGTGAACTCCCTGAAATAATTATCCTGCAGAATTCTATTATAGGGTTAGAGGAAAAAGCACTGCCACTGTGTAAAATTGTGTAGATTTGGGGTAAAAGGCCAAGGTACTTTCCAGTTTCAATTTTCTTGACCGTCCTGCTGGGCACAGTGGTTTACACCTATAATCCTAACACTTGGGTGAGGCTGAGGAGAGAGGATCACATGAGACCAAGAGTTCAAGACCAGCCTGGGCTTGTCTCCAACCCCTCACCCCAACCCCGCACCCCACCCCAAATGCTCAACTACAGTTGAAGTGAATTAAATTGCGTCTCTCTCTTTCCTTCCTTCCTTCCTTCCTTCCTTCCTTCCTTCCTTCCTTCCTTCCTTCCTTCCTTCCTTCCTTCCTTCCCTCCTTCCTTCCTTCCCTCTCTTTCCCTCCCTTTCTTCCCTCCTTCCTTCCTTCTCTCTCTCTTTCTCTCTCTCTCTTTCTCTCTTTCTTTCTTGAGACAGAGTCTTGCTCTGTCACCCAGGCTAAAGTGCAATGGCGCGGTCTTGGCTCACTGCAACCACTGCCTTGCAAGTTCCAGGGATTCTCCTGCCTCAGACTCCTGAATAGCTGGGACTACAGGCGCGCACCACCACGCCTGGCTAATTTTTGTATTTTTTGGTAGAGACGGGGTTTCTTCATGTTGACCAGGCTGGTCTCAAACTCCTGACCTCGAGTGATTCGCCCACTCACCCTCTACATATAGAATACATGGTTCATTAAGGCCAAGATTATTTCCCATTTTGTGTATATCATTACTTGATACTACTCATTAAAATAATCTTCAGTGCAGAGATTATCTCATTTCCCCTGCTAAAGACTCAATAATCTTTCATTCAGACAAATGAGACATAACATAAGACCTACCTGGTTACATAAAAACAAAGTAACTACACTAGTACTCCTGTCTGTTAAAGGACTATCAGATAAGTCACTGAGGTTATGTGTATATAACAATGAACAATCATCCTAATAATTACTAGTGAATGCCTTTTCTTTCTAGATAGAAGCTGAAGATATAAAATCTAAATCTATATTCGAATGTAACTTTTGTCTCAACTGACAGAATACTGTACATTGATCAAATAAAGGATTTTATTGAATCACTAAATTTTTACCAGCTTTATTGAGATATAATTTACACACCATTCAATTCAATCACTTTTGCAATATTCAGAGTTGTACAAACATTATCAACATCAGAGTTAGAACATTTTTATCACCTCAAAGGAAAAAAAAATACTCCTTAGCAGTTACTCCCCATCTCCCAACCTCCCCCAACCTGCAGGCAACCGACTATTTTCTGTCATTTTTTTCTTCTTTCTTTCTTTCTTTCTTTCTTTCTTTCTTTCTTTCTTTCTTTCTTTCTTTCTTTCTTTCTTTCTTTCTTTCTTTCTTTCTTTCTTTCTTTCTTTCTTTCTTTCTTTCTTTCTTTCTTTCTTTCTATTCTTCTTTCTTTTGCTTTCTTCTATCTATTCAACATTTCTTCACGAAGTCCTCCCTCCCTTCCTCCTCCTCCTTCCTTCATTCCCCTCCCTCCCTCCCTCCCTCCCTCTCTCTTTCTTCCTTTCTTTCTTTCTTTTAATACAGGGTCTCACTCTGTCACTCAGGCTAGAGTGCAGTGGCACAATCAGAGCTCACTGCAGCCTTGACCACCCTGGACTCAGACGATTCCAATATTGGAATATAAAATAATTTAGGATAAGAAAACTTATTTAGAATACGTTCAATAAGTGGGTAGTAGTATGTCCCCTATTTTGCTTAAAACCCAGGATCACCACTTTGGGAGGCTGAGGGGGGCAAATCACTTGAGGTCAGGAGTTTGAGACCAGCCTGGTCAACATGGTGAAACCCCGTCTCTACCAAAAAATGCAAAAATTAGCTAGGTGTGATGGTGTGCGCCTGCAATACCAGCTACTCGGGGGGTGGAGGTGGGAGAATCACTTAAACCCGGGAGGTGGAAGTTGCTGTGAGCCGAGATCACACCACTGCACTCCAGCCTGGGCAACAGAGACCTTTTCTCTAAATCAATCAATCCATCCATCCATCCCAGCAGTGCAGTGGCACGATCTCAGCTCTCTGCAACCTCTGCCTCCCCGGTTCAAACGATTCTCCTGCCTCAGTCTTCCAAGTACCTGGAAGGCCCGTGCCACCATGCCCGGATAATTGTATTTTTAGTAGAGACGGGTTTTCACAGTGTTGGCCAGGCATGTCTTGAGCTCCTGACAGCAAGAGATTTGCCTGCCTCAGCCTCCAAAGGGCTGGGATTACAGCCATGAGCCACTGTGCAGGGCCAGTCTTGTCCATTTTCTCCTTGAAGACCATCTTCCACACTGTCACTATAGTGACTTGCATAAAACTCAGAGCTAATATTACACACCTTCTTCTTCTTCTTTTGAGACGGAGTCTTGCTCTGTCACCAGGTTGGAGTGCAGTGGGGTGATCTCGGCTCACTGCAACCTCCACCTCCCAGGTTCAAGCAATTCTCCTGCCTCAGACTCCCGAGTAGCTGGGACTACAGGCGTGTGCCACCACGCCCGGCTAAGTTTTTGTATTCTTAGTAGAGATGAGGTTTCACTGTGTTAGGTGAGTGTAGGTTTATTTATTATTTTTGAGACAGTCTTGCTCTGTTGTACAGGCTGGAGTGCAATAGCACAATCACTGCAGCCTTGACCTCTTGGGTTCAAGCAATCCTCCCATCTCAGCCTCCTGAGTAGCTGGGACTACAGACACACACCACCATGCCCAGCTAATTTTTTTATTTTTATTTTTTAGAGATGGAGTCTCACGATGTTGCCTAGCTTGGTCTCAAGTGATCCTCCTGGGCTCAAGTGACCCTCTCACCTCAGCCTCCCAAAATGCTGGGATTGCAGGTATGAGCCACCATGCCTGGCCTGAGTATAGGTTTGGAAATGTAAGCATGACTTTAGAGTTCCAAAAAGTACTGAAGAAGTAGCATCTCACTCACTGTTCCTGGGAAGATGGAAAAGTGATGATCCCTTAAAACCTACAACTGAAAACATTTGTGACCCTGAGGGCAGGTATGAGAGGCACTAAGAAAATTCTTTGTTGGTGAGACAGAGAACATTTTCACTCCAGGAAAAACAGATCATAGAGAAGTCATGAAAACTGTATTAAACAAAATACTTATGGGAAAGAGGGGTTATAAATGTGATGAATGTAGAAAGTTCTTCACTAAGACCTCAAATCTTATTCAACAGCAAAGGATCCACACTGGAGAGAGACCCTGTAAATACAAAGTTTGTGGCACGCCTTCAGTGGGAACACCAGCCTCTATCTCCAGAAGATCTACACTGGGGAGAACCCTTGTAAGTGTGATGAGCATAGAAGGGACTTCACCATGAAAGCCTGCATTATAGAAGCTGTGCTTTTCACAGACCCTACGAATGTGATCAGTGTGGCAAGACTCATTTGGAGCTCAGATCTTAGTAAACATCAGAGGCTTCATACTGGAGGGAAAATCCACAAGCATAATGAGTGGAATAAGACCTTCAGAATTCTGACCATCTCAAACATCAGAGAATACATACTGGAGAAAAACCCTACAAATATCTTTGTTTGTTTGTTTGTTTGTTTGTTTGTTTGTTTGTTTGTTTTTGAGACGGAGTCTCGCTCTGTCGCCCAGGCTGGAGTGCAGTGGCCGGATCTCAGCTCACTGCAAGCTCCGTCTCCTGGGTTTACGCCATTCTCCTGCCTCAGCCTCCCGAGTAGCTGGGACTACAGGCGCCCGCCATCTCGCCCGGCTAGTTTTTTTTTTTGTATTTTTTAGTAGAGAAGGGGTTTCACCATGTTAGCCAGGATGGTCTCGATCTCCTGACCTCGTGATTCGCCCGCCTCGGCCTCCCAAAGTGCTGGGATTACAGGCTTGAGCCCCCGCGCCCGGCCTGTTTTTTTTTTTTTTTTTTTTTTTTTTTTTTTTTTTTTGAGACGGAGTCTCGCTCTGTCGCCCAGGCTGGAGTGCAGTGGCCGGATCGCAGCTCCGCCTCCCGAGTTTACGCCATTCTCCTGCCTCAGCCTCCCGAGTAGCTGGGACTACAGGCGCCCGCCACCTCGCCCGGCTAGTTTTTTGTATTTTTTAGTAGAGACGGGGTTTCACCGTGTTAGCCAGGATGGTCTCTATCTCCTGACCTCGTGATCCGCCCGTCTCGGCCTCCCAAAGTGCTAGGATTACAGGCTTGAGCCACCGCGCCCGGCCCCCTACAAATATCTTATTCGTGGGAAAGCTTTTAATCAGAGCCCACTCTTTCTTAAGCATCATAGAGTACACACGGAGAGAAACCTT
Source organism: Rhinopithecus roxellana (assembly GCF_007565055.1). NCBI lineage: Eukaryota > Metazoa > Chordata > Mammalia > Primates > Cercopithecidae > Rhinopithecus > Rhinopithecus roxellana. The sequence continues at coordinate 22,089,498 of NC_044552.1, read as the reverse complement.
ATCACTTTAAGGAATGTGGAGAAAGCTTTAGTCACAATGCAGGTCTGACACATGAGAGACTGCACACAAGAGAGAAACCTTATAAAAGTAAAGTATTTGCGCCGGGCAATCATGGTGCCCGTGATTGGCTAACATGGTGAAACCCCGTCTCTACTAACAAAATACAAAAAATTAGCCGGGCTTGGTGGCGGGTGCCTGTAGTCCCAGCTACTCCGGAGGCTGAGGCAGGAGAACCGCATGAACCCAGGAGGCGGAGCTGGCAGTGAGGCGAGATCGGGCCACCACACTCTAGCCTGGGCGACAGAGTGAGACTCTGTCTCAAAAAAAAAAAAAAAAAAAGTTAAGTATTTGGGAAAGCCTGCATTGAGAGCTCACACTTCATTAACTATCCCAAAATTCATACAGGGGAAAGACTTCATCATTGCCCTGAACATGGAAAATGCTTTACTCAAAATGAAGGTCTTATTTAGACATTAAAAAGAAAAGCCATATCAGAGAAAAAAGATTTATAGCTCTGATGAATGTGTGTAAAACTTTGGGTTTCTCTAGTAATTGACCTTTAGAGAGTAGATATGGAAGGGAATTGGATATAACAATTTTGAAATGTTTGAATGGCAGCTTTTTGCCTCACTTAATATTAGCAAATTTGTCAAGAGCATGCCCAGGAAATGAGTTGGCTAGAACTTGTTTTAGCAGAAATAAATGTTTTCAGTCATTATCCTCCTTAAGGAAAGGGTCAGTCTCACCCAGTGACCAGTTCTAAGTTCCTGACTCTTAGGTGGGAAACGAAGAGTATTTTGTTTAAGCCTGCAGGTATTTGTACACTTTGGTATTCAGAGGGTAGGCAAAATGGTCACTTACTCCTGAGACTTCCTTTGTAAACAGAGCTTTGTAATATTTGTGATTCCCTGCTCTCTCTTTCAGGAAAAGATGCTCACTATATCCAAAAAGGCTTATAAAATACTGGGTATCAGTTGAAAGGTATCAAGAAATCAATTGTTGGCTGGCTGCAGTGGTTCACACCTGTAATCCCAGCATTTTGGGAGGTTGAGGCAGGAGGATCACTTGAGCCCAAGAGTTCGAGACCAGTCTGGGCAACATAGTGAGACCCTTGTCTTTACGAAAAATAAATTAGCTAGGCGTGGTGGCGCAGGCCTGTAATCCTGGCTACCTGGGAGGCTGAGATGGGAGAATCACTTGAGCCCAGGAGGAATAGGTTGCAGTGAGCTGTGTTCATGCCACTGCACTCCAGCCTGGGCAACAGAGTGAGACCCCTCCTCAAAAAACTAAAACTAAAAATAAAATAAAAATGAAAAAAGAAATAAATTGGTTTCTTGTCTTTGTTCAAAACCTGGACCACTATGTGTAGTCCTATTCCCAGACTGTCACAAAGATCTAGCGATGCTGGTACAAATTGAGAGAAAGGGAACCGGACGGTTCTTCCTCATATTTGCATGCATGTAGCTGGCATAATGATTGGCATTTGCATTCCATAAATGTTTATTGAAATGAATTAAATTAAAATAAATAGAATTAGAAATCCTGGACTTACATAGTGTACTTGCTGAAATTCAGTTTTAAGAAGTGGCATAAAGTGAAAATAAAAATATTTTAAACTTATGTAGAAATATTGGTGAGATGGTTAAAATGGAAATTTCTGATCTTTTGAAAGACGTATGTGTAATTCGTGAGTTGATATGTAGGAGGGCATTGCTTCCTCCCACTGCTTTAGAATCATGAAGTAATAGACTGGGGGGGAACATAGGCCTGACCAAGTGGGACTATTGTTAAGTTATGCTCTTAAATAAAGAAAAAAAAGTAACATCAGTTTTTTTAGTACTGTGTTCTAACCATGTAATTATTGTGTTCTGTCTAAAACTATGATACAGTGTTAAACTTCTCAAGGTTTCCTTTGTCTATGAGATACAGTCGAGTGTTGTTCCCTGTTTATTTGTGACATGGCCTATCTTCACTTACTGTGAAAACAAACTAACATATGCTTCTTCTTTTAAAAGGAAACTCTGAGATAAAAAATATGAAGTTCTCTTCAAAAAAGGAATCAGCTTTTCATTACAGGAAAACTGTGGAGTAAAACACTTGAGCCTTTTTTTTTTTTTTTTTTTTTTTTTCCCTGAGATGGAGTCTCATTCTGTTGCCCAGGCTGGAGTGCAATGGCAAGATCTCAGCTCACTGCAATCTCCCCCTCCCTGCCTCAGTCTCCCAAGTAGCTGGGACTACAGGCACCTGCCACTACGCCTGGCTAATTTTTGTATTTTTAGTAGAGACGAGGGTTTCATTGTGTTAGCCAGGATGGTCATGATCTCCTGACCTCATGATCCACCCGCCTTGGCCTCCCAGGGTGCTGGGATTACAGGCGTGAGCCACCGTGCCTGGCCCAACTTGAGCCCTAAATTACTTTATTTGGGCACTGAATAAAATGTATCTGTGCTAATTCTTTATCTGTACTAATATGCAGTAGTCTTTAGCCAAGGCATTGCTACCTACTAGTATATATTTGGGGACATTTACGGTTCTCACAATGACTGGGGTATGGCACTTTCATTTTTATGGGAGGGGTTCAGACATTATAAACATTATAGTATATATTGTAGTATATAGTATAAATATAAGAGCTACAACCATTAGAAGAAAACTCTTAGAAGAAACAGAGATAAATCTTCGTGCAGCCGGGAACGGTGGCTCACACCTGTGATCCCAACACTTTGGGAGGCCGAGGCAGGCAGATCATGAGATCAGGAGATTGAGACCATCCTGGCTAACACAGTGAAACCCCATCTCTACTAAAAAAAAAAAAATTAACTGGGCGTGATGACACACGTCTGTAGTCCCACTTACTCAGGAGGCTGAGGCAGGAGAAGTGCTTGAACCCAGGAGGTGGAGGTTGCAGTGAGCTGAGATTGCGCCACTGCACTCCAGCCTGGGCAGCAGAGCAAGATTCCGACTCAAAACAAACAAACAAACAAACAAACAAAAAAACTTCGTATCTTTGGATTTGACAATGGGTTATTTTATATGACACCAAAAGCCCAGGCAACCAAACAAAGAAATAGGCCAGGCATGGTGGCTCACACTTATCATCCCAGCACTTTAGGCAGTGTGGTGGCACACACCGGTAGTCCCAGGATGAGGCAGGAGAATTGCTTGAACCTGGAGGCAGAGGTTGCAGTGAGCCTAGATCGTGCCACTGCATTCCAGCCTGGGCAACAGAGTGAGCTCCATCTCAAAGACAAACAAACAAATAGATGATAAATGGTATGTCATCAAAATTAAAAACTTTTGTGCTGTCTAAATAAGGACATTATTTAGACAGTGAAAAAAGAGCATATAGAATTGGTGAAAATATTTACAAATCACATATTTGATAAGGGTCTAACATCCAGATACACCCCCCCCAAAAAAAAAGAAAAGAAAAAACAAAACAAAACAAAAACCACAAACCAAACCTTAATACAACTCAAAAACAAAAAGACAACCCAATTAAAAATATGCACAAAGAAATCAAATAGACACTTCTCCAAAGAAAATATATAAATAGCCAATAAGCACATGGAAAGTACTCAGTGTCTTTATTCACTAGGGAAATGCAAATCCAAACCAAAGTGGGTACCATTTCAAACTTTCTTGGATGGCTATAATCAGGAAAATGGCAAATGAAAAGTGTTGGTGAAGATGTGGATAAACTGGAACTTTCATGCATTGTTGGTGAGAATGTAAAATGATAAAGCCACCGTGGAAACCAGTTTGGTGGTTCCTAACAAGCTAAACATGGATTTAGCATATGCCTCAGCAATTCTACTCCTAGGTGTAGAAACTCAAACAGATACTTGTAATCCAGTGTTCATTGCGGCATTATTCAGAATAGCTAAAAGGGGAATCCAGCCACCGACAGATGAGCAGAGAAGCAAAATAAATAAAAATAAACAAAAATGCGTAAGCAGAATAGGCATCAAAATATAAAAAATAAAAAATAAAGCCGAGCGCAGTGGCTCACACCTATAATCCTAGCACTTTGGGAGGCTGAAGCGGGCGGATCACGAGGTCAAGAGATCGAGACCATCCTGGTCAAAATGGTGAAACCCCGCCTCTACTAAAAATACAAAAATTAATTGGGTGTGTTGGCAAGTGCCTGCAGTCCCAGTTACTCAGGAGGCTGAGGCAGGAGGATCACTTGAACTCAGGAGGCAGAGGTTGCAACGAGCCTAGATCGTGTCACTGCACTCCAGCCTGACGACGGAGTGAGACTCCGTCAAAATAAAAAAAAAAATAAAATAAAATTATATATATATATATATATATATATATATATATATATATATATATATATATATATGAGATGTGCTGGTATATGCTGTGAGATGGATGAATCTTGAAAACATTTTGTTTAGTGATGAAATAGGCCAGATACAAAAAGGCAAGTACTGTATAATTCCACTTATATGAAATATCTAGAATAGGCGATTTCAAAATACGAAAAGGTGAGGGGCTGTGTGTGGCTCATGCCTGTAATCCAAGCACTTTGGGAGGTCAAGGCGGGAGGACTGCTTGAGACCAGGAGTTCAAAACCAGCTTGGGTAACATGGTGAGACCACGCTGCCCCCCACATCTCTACAAAAAATTAAAAATTAGCCATGTGTTGTGACACATGACTAGTCTTAGTTACACGGGAGGCTGAGGCAGGAGGATCCTTTGAGCCCAGGGGTTTGAGACTGCGATGAGAATGAGACCCTGTCTCTTTAAAATACCAAAACAAGGGCCGGGCGCGGTGGCTCACGCCTGTAATCCCAGCACTTTGGGAGGCCGAGGCGGGTGGATCACGAGGTCAGGAGATGGAGACTTTCCTGGCTAACACAGTAAAACCCCGTCTCTACTAAAAATACAAAAACTTAGTTGGGCGTGGTGGCACGCGCCTGTACTCCCAGCTACTCGGGAGACTGAGGCAGGAGAATCGCTTGAACCCAGGAGGCGGAGGTTGCAATGAGCCGAGATAGCCGAGATCCCGCCACTGCACTCCAGCCTGGCCACAGAGCAAGACTCTGTCTCAAAAAAAAAAAAAAAAGTTAAAGTGACATTTTATGTTATATATATTTTACCACACTGCATCATGCCATTAAACAACAAAAGGTTGTTTTAAACATTAAGACTTGTGCTCCAGAAATAACATATTTTGGCTAAGTTTCCAGCTTTACTCTTTATTAGTTGTGTTGGGCAATGTATTATACCCTTCTAGGTGTCAGTTTCTACATCTGTAAAATAAGACTATTAATACATTTCTCATAGTTGGAATAGTGCAGCCACAGTGTATGCATTCGGTAAATGTTAACTGGCGTTGGTGTTAAATCTGGGAATTGCATTGTTTCTTTTTAAAGAATTCTTATTCAGTTACCACGTATTCTCACAGAAACAAATGTTCTTGAGAATCAATTTTAGCTTCCTGTTCCTCAAGAAGCGACTGGAGCTCCATTAAAAATGATGAAAACTTGCTTGATCTTGCGCTCACTGTGCTTTCTTTGTAGTAATGTTCAGGTCAATTTATGGCACTGGCCCGCTTGCAAAAATTGAACCTATCATGACTACCCTAATACAGGTTGCACTAGAGGACGGCTCAGTTTGGATTAAAGCTTTTGGTGGTTTCTGCCTTTAGGCTTAAGTGATGACAATTTGCCTGGTGATGACAGTTACCTTTTTTGGTAGCTAGTGAAAATCTGGAGAACACTAATTTTAAATCATGTTCAGAGTCTCAGCCATAGAGAATTTCTGTGAGAGAGCTTGTTCCCAGAAATTTAACTCACTTTGTCTCTTTTTGTTGATTTTCTCTGTAGTGATTTCCACTGCTTCCCCCGCCCCCCACCCCCAGCTCCAAACACATACACACAAGCGTTCAGCAACCTGAACTTTGCAAATACTTAGTGATTTCAGATTCTCAGTGAATTAACAAATGCTATTCCTTCTGCCTGAAAAATACTCATTTTCCAGCTAAACAGCATTTCTTCAGTACCTCCAGGAGGATGGATGCTTCCTAAAGAAGCCCCCATCCCTTATTTTTTATTTTATCCTCCTACTTACTTCTTCCACAGGAGTGGAAACCAGTTTTTTGTTTTTGTTTTTATTTTTATTTTTTTCTTCCCAGCGTTTGCTTGATTTCAACTGTTAGGTCCAGTAGAAAGTAAGCTCTTTGAGGCCAAGTGCTATTTCTGCTTTGTTCTTTTATAAAGCACTTGTCACAGGGCGGGCACGCTGTATATACTCTTTATACCTTTAGTTGTTAATTGGCAGCGAGACCGGAGCAAGAAGAGGGAAAACGCTCTAACTCAATAAACATCTTTCAGACCAGCGAATGAAAAACGACGACCACGAAGGGACTCGAACCCTCAATCTTCTGATCCGGAATCAGACGCCTTATCCATTAGGCCACGCGGCCAACCGCCGGAGAGGGATCCTTACATAAGACACAAAGAGAATGTAACGTGGTGGGGAAGGGGGCTTTTTAAGCGCTGACTTCAAAGATCCAGCTTAATAAAAAGTTCCTCGTTTGAAATTAAAATTCACTAACAGCTAAAAACTATTTACAACACCCTCTAAAACTTGCAAAAACTAATACACAGTTGTCAGAAACTGTGAGAGGACGAGCAGTTAGATGGGTCATCAATGTGAATCCTGTTGAAATCTTTAATGACTTCGAGATGTGGGATAGGGAGATTTTCAGTTCTGAACTGATGCTGCAACCCATAGGGGAAACAATCAAGAGAAGGTTGAGAGAGCCCACAGAAGGCACTTTCGGGAAGTGAGGGGTGTGAAAGGAATGATGGCCAGGAAGCTTCGAAGATGGTACTGTTGGAAGTGCAGGGTTGGCGCAAGGCGGAACAAAGTAGGTTATTCAGTTCACATATACTGTTTATTTTAATGGAGCTTGGTGACTTCCATTCTTGACTTGAAGACTTCCCAAGTTTGATTTGGTCTTGACAAGAACGCGTCACCAGCTCGCTGTGGATTAATCCACAGAGCAATAGCGTGTTTGGGGGAACCCCCCAGTCACCAAAAGTGTGGATGGGATAGGAAAGATATGAGACGTCCAACCCTGAAGTAGAACCATAACACCAGTCTGTCCAATACACAGTATATTTTTGGTTCCTTCAAAATGACATGTTATTCTAACACAATGAAATCAAAGCAAAATTTCTCCCTTCCTGAACCCTACACTCGTTTCAACAAAGAGAATCTTTCCCATCAACTTCTCCTATTTTTCCTAGTGTTTTCTTCTATAGTATTTTCTTTGGGGTGAAAACAAAGCTCAAATTATCGCCGAATATTCAGTCAAAATTTTTAGAGTGCCTACTTTGGGCTTTGCTCAGGGACCCGGACACACTGAGGAGGAAGACGCCACAGAGTGGCATGGAAAATGAACTAGCATGAGTACAAGATGTGGAATAATATCATGTGCTTCTTGTTATTCCAATATAGGATTACATAAACTGTTGCAGAGCACGAAAGCAACAAAAATGTCCCACTGCATTTTAGAAAGGTAGCTTAATCTCTACTGTAAAAACTGCCACGATTGCCCAAAGATACGGCAATTATTATTATTATTTTGTTGTTGTTGTTTTGTTTTTGAGACAGAGTCTCGCTCTGTCACCCAAGCTGGAGTGCAGTGGCGCGATCTCGGCTCACTGCAAGCTCCGCCTCTCGGAAGCGATTCTCCTGTCTCAACCTCACGAACGGCCGAGACTACAGGCGTGCGCCACCACACCCGGCTAATTTTTGTATTTTTAGTAAAGATGGGATTTCACTATGTTGGGCCAGGCTGGTATGGAACTCCTGACCTCAAGTGATCCGCCCGCCTCGGCCTCCCAAAGTGCTGGGATTACCGGTGTGAGCCACTGCGTCCGGCCTATGATTATTATTATTATTATTATTATTTTTGAGACAGGGTCTCACTCCGTCAACCAGGCTGGAGTGCAGTGACATTATAAGGGCTCACTGCAGCCTCGACCTCCCGGGCTCAAGGGATCCTCCCTTCTCAGCCTCCTGAGTAGCTAGGACTACAGGCGCGTGCCACCACGCCCAGCTAATTTTTTTGTATTTGTAGAGCCGGGGTCTCCCCATATTGCCCAAGCTGGTCGAGAACTCCTGGACTCAAGAGACCCACTCGTCTCTGCCTTCCAAAGTGCTAGGATTACAAGACCCAGCCACCGCGCCCTGTCTATGCAGCAACCATTAACGAAACATAATATCGCCATGATGAACAAATAACGCCATGAAATGTAAAAACTGAAGAGGATTCTCCTTTCTAAAATAATTTTTAATAACATGGGAAGATGCTCTGAATACAATGTTGAGAATAAAGCAAACAACAAAAACATACGCAGTATGATCCCAATTCTGTAAGTCTGTATTTATATGTCAGTCTCCACTCAGATTGAATCTTGAAGTTCTCAATCCCTTTAAATAACTGGAAACGAACCTGTACAATACACATTCTAAGTGTGTGATGCAATAAACATACATAGAACTCCGATAAGTGCAACTCCCCCTCCCCATTTTCAAAGTTTGGTGAACATTTTCAATTAAAGCCAAACATTTGAAGTTATATGCGATTATTGAAACTGGATATATTGAAAGTATTGAAACTGAAAAAAAATTAAGTTACTGGAAAGTATTTTCTCATCTTCATCATCAGCATTGGGACACTTACTGCTGAAAAAATATATGTGGCTCACGTTTTTAATGAATTGGAATCAGGTCTCCTAGGGCTTAGGACATCTTCTGGAACTGCCCAAGGACAGCTATGGCTGATACCATGATTCACGGTCCTAATCCTTCCTCCAGAGAGGCCACAACAGAGCTAAAAGATTTAGATCCTGAATAGTGACAATATTAGGGTTTGAGATCTTTGTGAGCTAAAATACAATTGTCATGTTTCTCATAGGGCTTTAATTCTAAAATAAAAATAAGAACTGAGAGTTCATGGAGATTTTTTTTCCTCTCCTTTTAAATCTCACCTTGCTAACCTGAAAATGTTAAGCCTCCTAACCTGCATCTCACTCTATTTCTGATCTCCTTTACCTGGTTATCATTCAGAACTACTCTCTACAGTTTCTTCTGCTCAGAGAAGGGCAATTTCTGACTGGCTCCATTTTCCTTCTTTTATTTCTGCCCCCTTTATTGTCTCAACTTTGGCTCCATCCTCACTTTCTTTTCCACTTGTACTTTGCATCCTGTGTCTTCTGAAAATATACCCAGAAATATGTGCTTAGCTTCCTTTCTTGCATTTTGTTCCCTTTTATTCTCCTTTTCTCATTTTCACTGTCCCTAGATAATAATAGGTCTGTCTTTAAAGGGAGAAAAGGGGAAAACAATGAAATTTCAGAAGATTTGTGTGTGTGTGAGCAAATGTTAGGGCTTTGCATTTTTATATTCACATTTTCCTCTCACGTGGTTTACATCAATTTACAACAATCTACATAAGTTGAAACAGAACATAGACAAAAAAATACATCCTTACCAACTTATTTTTTTGTTTGTTTTTTTCAGACGGAGTCTCGCTCTGTCGCCCAGGCTGGAGTGCAATGGCTGATCCACAGATCATGTTTATCAGACATTTTCATGAAGTTGCCCTTAAGTATTTTAAATTCTTGTCCAAAACCGAACAGCTTCATCCCCTTCTGGATACCATCCTACTTCCACAAACAAAAACAAACAAACAAGCGTAATTCCTGCTTCTCCTCTATCTAATAAGTTTGGTGAAAGGCAATATCCACATCTCTTACACTACCTGTGTGTTCGTTTTTTCCTGAGGACACGTTCCATCTTTGTTGCTTTTAAAATCCGTAAAGTCTCTGAATCCTGCAGCATCCACCTTCTTTCTCCAGTTGAAATAAGTTCCTTCTTTGTTTTTTACCACTAAAGTCTCTGCTAGTTTAGACCTTAAGCATTGTTCCTACTGACCGATTGCAGGAGACACACATTACGCCCTCCTTAGAGTAGGACAGAGAACAAGGTCAATGATTAACAAAATGTTGAATCATTAGCTCTCCAATTGTATGACAACTGTAGCTCTTTCATGGTTCTGCGCTTGAGACTTATTTTTTTTTTAAGACGAAATTTCGCTCTTTGGAGTCTAGCTCTTGTCGCTAAGGCTGGAGTGCAATGGTGCAATCTCGGCTCACTGCAACCTCCACCTCCCAGGTTCAAGCGACTCTCCTGCCTTGGCCTCCCTAGTAGCTGGGATTACAGGTGCCTACCACACCACACCAGGCTAATTTTTGTATTTTTAGTAGAGACGGGGTTTCACCATGTTGGCTAGGCTGGTTTCCAACTCCTGACCTCAGGAGATCCACCCACCTCGGTCTCTCAAAGTGCTGGGATTACAGGTGTGAACCGCTGCGCCCGGCCAAGACTCCTTTTTATGCAATAGCAGTGTGACAGTAGCAGAAGAGCCAGCTGCATATGCTATAAGAGCGTGCCCAGGAAAAAGCTGGATTTTGATAGCTTTCTACCTGGAGGAGAAAGATGTAATTTGGGTGCACAGGGATCAGAACTTGAACTTCAGATCTTTGTAGAGGCCACTTAGATTCCTAAACTCAGAAACTTTGTTGTTGTTGTTGTTTTGAGAATCTTGTAAAGTGTACACATTTGACTGGTCTGTCTTATTATTTTGTTATTTTGGATTCTCAACTAGATGTGCTAAAAATAAGCAGGCAAAAAAAGCAAGCAAGCAAACATGCTAAATTGGTGTTTCCTTCTGCAACCGGAGCTGCCCAGCCCTAAGCAGGCTTGCCTCTTGTGAGAGCATTTACCGCTGCTCCCTGACAACCAGATGGGTTGGCTTCCCTGTGACAGTTTCAAAGAGCAGGTGTATGTGACTAACGAACTTCAAACATACAGTTTAGGAGATGGACCTGAGAAAATGCTGAGCCCATCCAGAGACTCAGTGAGTCACAAAAGTCTCAGGCAAGACAAGCCGGGTCTGTTGTAAGAGGTTCTGGAATTTGGTCCACGGATCACCATCAGTATAATCTGGAAACCTGTTAGAACTGCAAATTCTTGGGCCCTACCCCAGGCCCACTAAATCAGAAATTCCAATGGATGTTCCCAATATATGTTTCAACAAGCCATCCAGATGATTCTGATGCACCTTCGCTTTGTGAACAACTGAACTCGAAGGATTGACACCTTCTGTTGCCTCACTTTAGAACAAGGGGCATTCATTCTTCTGTACTACCTGGAGGAAGCACAGATGCACTGGGGGCCTGGGACACATACAGATCTGAGCACCCAAATCCTGAGCATCCTTGAGTCTCCACTCCCCAGCACACTGCCTCTCACCTCTTCTTCTGTCTGCTGCTCATGGGTTTCCTCTTTTCCCTTCTGTAGTGTGATGAGTCCTCCACCAGATTATGTAAGGATGTATGTCCACTGCCTGAATCCTGAGAGCCAGGTGGTGAGCCAAGGCCATGGTGCCCAGCCAAGGAGTAGGTGTCCCTGAGAACCCAAACATCCAGGAGAGTATCTAGGAACCTACTAAGAAAAACAGTTTCATCACTCAAACACAGTAGACAAATAACCTGAAAATAAGTTTGAAAGCAGTTTAGAGGCTGGGTGCAGTGGCACACGCCTGTAATCCCAGCACTCTGGGAGGCCGAGAGGGGTGGATTGTTTGAGCCCAGGAGTTCGAGACCAGCCTGGCCAACATAGTGAAACCCTGTCTCTACTAAAAATACAAATATTACCAGGGCAGGGTGGTGGGTGCCAGTAATCCCAGTTACTCAGAAGGCTGAGGCAGGAGAATCACTTGAACCCAGGAGGCGGAGGCTGCAGTGAGCCGAGATGACAGCACTATACTGGGAGCCTGGGAGACAGAGTGAGACTTGGTTTAAAAAAAAAAAAAAAGTCGTTTAGAGACAGGAGGCTGCATGGATCTCTAGAGCTGTCCTGCTACATCCAGGAGTACCCTGTGTGTAAGTCCTAATAAACTCATCTACTTGTCAAGCTGTACTTGTCTGAGTCATTCTTTGGTCTCTCGGCTCCTTCCCAATTTAGGGGGACATTACAGTCCCAAGTTTTCTCATAACAATTGGCCTCACAAACAGGAGCTGAGAGACCAGAGGATGAGTCAGGAAACGGCATCTGCAGGGGGAATCCTGGGTGGTCAGCAACATGCAGGTGGGGTGGAATTGCTCCACCGCTCAACCTTTGTGGACTGCTGCGCAAGTATAGGGAGACTCAGAAAATGTGGCAGGGACTAAGTGCATATTGCAAGAGGCTAAGATATTAAAGTAGGATAAGGATAGCAAATGTGCTATTGTTGCAATAAGGCTGGCCCCTGAGAAAGCATTAGAGCAGGAAAGGGAGAAAGGGTAGAAACGCCTGCAAAAATTCAAAGGAATGCCAGCTTTTTTAGGACTCCAGCTGGTTACCTATTATGTGTGGTCCTTTCTTGTGCACATTTTTAAACTGATGGGAAAATTACAACAAAAAAAATTCAGATCTCAAATGGTTAAGCTGCAACTATAGAGTTAAGAAGAGTCTCCTAAAACTCTCTATTTCTCTATTTTTTGTTTCTGCCTATTTTGAATATGCTATTTATTTATTTAGAGACAGATTCTTGCTCTTTCACCCAGGCTGGAGTGCAGTGATCTCAGTTCACTGCGGCCTCTTCCTCCTGAGTTCAAGCTATTCTCCTGCCTCAGCCTCCCAAGTAGCTGGGATTACAGGCACCCGCCACCATGCCCAGCTAAGTTTTGTATTTTTAGTAGAGATGGGGTTTCACCATATTGGCCAGGCTGGTCTCAAACTCCTGACCTTGTGATCCGCCCACCTCGGCCTCCCAAAGTGCTGGGATTACAGGTATGAGACACTGCGCCCTGCCTCAAATGTTGGGAGAAAAGCTGAGTGTTGGGGGAGAAGCTGAGGCAGGGCTTGCATGTCTGCTAGACTTGCTGGCTCCTTGCTTCTAGCACTCCCATTGTCTCAAGTAGCCATATGTTTCTCATTTACTTGACACACCATTTCCTTTCAACCCCCACATCCTCACCGCCTGTTTCTTTGTTTGAGCACCAATAAATAGAGTGGGCCCCCATTGCTCAGGTCTTTCACAGCCTCCATACTTCACAGCATTCACCCTCGCGATGGCCACCAGTCTCACTTTCTCTCTCAAACTGTTTTTTCTCATTCCTTTGACTCTGCCGGACTTTGTTGCCCCCATGACCTGGTGTTGGGTGTGATCACCCCAACATTAGAATATGCCATTATTAAGCTACTGGTGTTGAAATAAAACTAACTAATTCAAAGCCACTTGGAGATTTTACTTTTCTCTACAGTATAGCCAGTTCTTACTAAAATGTAAACAATGAAACTCATTTGAAGCAGAGAAAAAAAGGAGATGGGATAAATGAGGATTTTAAAAACCAAACTGCTATAGAAACTGGTTTACCCAAAATTTTGTTGCACAGTCTTTATTGGATTACCTATCAGTGCAAACAAAGTTTAGTCATGTGAAGAGGTCTCAATTTTGTGAAAAATAATTTGGATCCAGCTTTTTTTTGTTTTTTTGAGACAGAGTTTCGCTCTTGTTGCCCAATCTGGAGTGCAATTGTAAGATCTCAGCTCACTGCAACCCCCGTCTCCCAAGTTCAAGCAATTCTCCTACCTGAGCCTCTGAGAAGCTGGGATTACAGGAGTGCATCACCACTCCCAGCTAATTTTTTGTATTTTTAGTAGAAACGGGGTTTCACCATGTTAGCCAGGCTGGTCTCCAACTCCTCACCTCAGGTGATCCTCCCGCCTCGGCCTCCTAAAGTGCTAGGATTACAGGTTTGAGCCACTGTACCTGGCCTGATCCAGCTATCTTTTGTAAAATAATAAATTTATGATGTTGTCTCCTGGCTATGGTTCCAAGTAAAAGCTGTTGGATATTGATTTGTGTGTATATATACATGCTTAAATGTGTATGTATGTATATTACGTGTTATGCCTAGCATACTACCAAATGGCTTATACATAAATGAGTACTCATAAATTAAGTCCAAATGCTTTTCAAGTTCATATGAATTTAGTAATATTTAATAAATAATCTGGCTTTAAAATTATTGGTAAAATAAAAATAGAAATGTCTTCAGAATTGTCAGCATACGTTTTTGTCTCAGTTTACCAATTAGTTTTACATTTGCCTCTGCTAGATATTTTAAGGTGTCAGGGTTTGACATAAAGGCCATAAGTCTGTAAACCCAGCCAAAAACAGAATGATCTTTGTGTGATTTTTTGGTAAGTATGACTAATTTAATATTGTTAGCTCAGTGAAAACAGCTAAACTTCCTGAGTTATTGGCAAAAATGCCCATGTGTTTAAAGTTCTTGCCTAGGTGAACACCTGACATTCACAGTTTAACAGAAAAATAATTCAGAATGATGAGTAACTTTGTTTAATGTCTTCGTTCCCATGAATAATCTAGGTAAACTGCTAAAAATTAATAAATTGAGTAAATGTAAGAGATAAATGCTTGCAGGTGAACTTTTTGTGTAGTTTAAAAGCTTAAAATTGTTTTAAGTACTTGTTGAATGTCTGGGTCATTTCCAATTTTAAAAATGGCATTTATAATAATATAGGGCATTGGTCATACTTCTGAGCCTCTTAGTGGGAAATGAAATCTATGATATGGGGGAAGCATTGGCAGACCTCAGTGAGCTGGATAAAAATAAGGACCAGGTCCAGAGAGTAATCAAAAGGAAAAAGGGGACGAGCCAAATGGGCACCTGTATACTTGCAGGTAATGAACATGAAACAATACTGCCTGCTCTCGGGATGACTCTCTGAAATCACCCAAACAATCCAGAAACTACATAAGGTACAAATAGTCAGACTGGCCCAGAGCCCCTACAGCAGCCCTGTGTGGCCTGTGAAGAAGCCAGGTGATGCCGGGAAGAGGATGGTGGATTACCGCTAGCTGAACAAAGTGGTACTCCCTGTACATGCAGCTGTATCCAATATTGCTCAACTGCTAAAGCAAGCAGTACCAAAGCTGGGAAGTATCCATGCTGTGATTGACTTCATTAATACCTTTTCCAATATTCCTTTAGCTGAAAATTCACAAGACCAGTTTGCCTCCACTTAGGAGGGCCAAGAATGGACTTTCCAGGTGCAGCCACAAGGGCACCTGCAAAGCCCCACCATCTGTCACAGTATGATTGCACAGGAGCTGTCTATAATCTTTTTGCCTGCCTTGGTCTCCCTGTTTCACTATATTAATGATAACGTGCTAACCTCAGAGTCTCCTACAGATTTGGAGACTACCCTACAAACTGTTTTGGACAGCCTGAAGGAGGGATAGGAAGTCAACCCCAAAAAGATACAGGGGCTTGGCATGGTTGTCAAATTCCTAAGAGTTACCTGGTTGGGTATGATGTGAAACATACCCAAAGCTGTCATTGATAAGACAGCGCAGTAGCCTGCTCTCCAGACAGTAGAGCAGCTCCAGGTTTTCCTAGGTTTACTGGCTACTGGAGGATATTCATTCCTCATCTGTCACAAATACTCCACCCATTATATAACCTAATAAAGACAGGTAAAAAATGAGATGACATAAATAGAGCAAGAGGCATTTGACAAAACAAAAATATTGGTGAAACAAGCCCAAGCACTAGAGACTCTATTGCTGTATTAGTAATCACCAGAGATGTCACAGGGATGAATTTAGGTTTGGGGCAAAAGCAACCAATGGGAATGGTACCTGTAGGGTTTTGGTCTCAGTTATGGGAGGGAGCCAACATGGCAGTGGAGCCACCTATCAGGCCAACCACCATATATAAGGGTACCCCGCCAATATCTTCTAGGCCCTGGTACATTGATAGGTCTAGCAAAGATACCCAACACTGGGCATCAAAAGAAAACATAGACTGGTCCAGGCACAGTGGCTCATGCCTGTAATCCCAGCACTTTGGGAGGCCGAGACGGGTGGATCACTTGAAGTCAGGAGTTTGAGAGCAGTCTGGCCAACGTGGTGAAACCCCATCATTACTAAAAATACAAAAATTAGCCAGGCATGGTGGTGCACGCCTGTAGTCCCAGCTACTTGGGAGGCTGAGGTAGGAGAATTGCTTCAACCCGGGAGGCGGAGGTTGCAGTGAGCTGAGATCGCGCCATTGCATTCCAGCCTGGGCTACAGAGCGAGACTCTGTCTCAGGAAAAAAAAAAGAAAAGGGAGAAGAAAACATAGACTGGAAGTTCCACTTAAAACCACAATCCAACAGAGGCAGGACTTACAGAAAGAATGGGCTGTTAAAGACACAGATGTGTGCACTGTTTCAGGATGGCTCTTTAAGTTCCTGGACTAAGAATCTCCCTAAAGCCATACAAACTTTAAATGAGTCACCCACTAGCACACATGACATCACTCCTTATAAATGGTTGGCAAGGAAGGCCTATAAGACATGTCCCACAAACTCTCAGGGTTACCTCAAAGACACTGAGCCATGCTCCTGAGGCAGATGGTGAAACAGGTTCCTGAGAACACCAGTGGATCTGCCAGGCGGTGATGGCTACAGGGACCTGAAGCTGAGCTGGAAAGTGCCTCCATACTGGATTAGTTTTATAGTACTGGAGGGTGCCATGATAACTGCCACAGAGGCAGTGGTCCCAGCTGTGCTCCTTGATAGAGTTCCAAGAGACTTACTTTATCAACATATGGCAGCACCCATACCTGCTGGAGTAATTATAGTATGGATAGCATGAGCAAGGCTGGAAACTTATCAATTGGCTATTATGGCTGCTCCTAGGAAAAGAAGTCATGTGTGGTTTCATAATCCAGGCCTGAAGCCCACAGTGGCATCCCTAATAGTGCCAATGGGAGAAAACACAATGATAATAATGTTGCCAGGAGTGAATATGCCCGTGAGTGTTCCTACTAACCACCTGTGTTTATGCCCATAGGTTGTTTCTGCTACTCATGGCAGCTGGTAATGTCTTTCTAGACTGAGCTGCAACTTCCGAAGCAGTCAACAACCAGTCAGATACCTCTCCCTATCAAATAATAGTGATATGCCTTAAAATACTTGGCCTTTCTCCTGACAGAACTGGAGTGACTTGTACAATAGCACTGATAATGCAACCCAGGCTCACTAGGGATTGCCTCCACCTAGAGGCTCAATCGCCAACGTGACAAAGACCCAAAATGTGCCTTTCTAGGTGCTACCTGTTCCACCTATTTCCCTGATTTAGAGAATAACGTCACAGATACTTTAAACCATTTGTCAACTCAGATCCATGATATAACGTAATTAGGTTTCTTTTAATCATTCTCAAATTGGTTACACAATTTCCCTAGTTATGGGAATTATGTTTTGCTAATAGACATTATAATTGTAGTTAGCTTCTGCTTTTTGTGCTGCTACGTATACTGTAGATGTGGCCTGTATGCACAAGCCACGGCTATACGTTATAGACCTGTATGGTTCTTTCCTTGCACCCTACACAGGGAGTCTCACACAAGATTGGCAGAAAGAATGTAAGAGCTGGGGGGCAGGGTGGATTGTAGTGTGACAGATCACCTACCATGTTACTTAAGGGTGTATGTCTACTCCCTGAACCCTGAAGGCCCGGTGGTGAGCCAAGGCCACGATGCCCAGCAGAGGAGCAGGTGTCCTTGAGAACAAACATCCCAGAGAGTATCTGAGAACCTCCCAAGAAAAAAAGTCTCATTGCTCAAACACAATAGGCAAAAAGCCAGAAAATTAACTGAAAAACAGTTAAGACAGGAGGCAGCATGGATCTCTAGAGCTGTCCTGCCGCACCCAGGAGTACCCTGTATCTAAGTCCTACTAAACTCACCTGCTTATTAAGCTGGACTGTCTTTGGTCTTCCGGGACCTTCCCAGTTTGGGGGGAATGTTACAGTCCCAAGTTTTTCTTGTAATACTTTCCAATCTTTCTCCTCCCCTTGCTAACTTTCCCCAGATCCTAGTTTCAATTTCTGTTGTTGTGGCTAGATTTTCAGGCCCAGTGGTTTTCAAACTTAGGCCTGAGTATCAAATTCAACTGGGAAATAGTAAATAACACAAGATTCCACAGATGTGAAGATGATCTGGCTGCGACATCTGTGATCCCATAATGATTCCTGGGCCCTTTTCTGGAGACTCTGAAAGCACTCAGCATCTCAGTCTCTGGGGTAAGGCCTGGGGATACTTGTTTTTATTAACTCTTCCGGGTAAATTTTCACCTTTGGGGACTCCTGCAGTGTTGTCCCAAAAGCACTCATAGGAAGGTCTAGGGCAGAAAAACATCTTTTCCCACCCAGTGCCAGGTTCATGGCTGACACTTCATAACAAAAGATAGATTAACAAGGAAAAAGCAGGCCGGACAGGGTGGCTCACGCCTGTAATCCCAGCACTTTGGGAGGCCGAGGCAGGTGGATCACCTGAGGTCAGGAGTTCGAGACCAGCCTGGCCAACAGCTGTCTCTACTAAAATTCCAAAATTAGCGGGACATGGTGGCATGTGCCTGTAATCCCAGCTACTCGGGAGGCTGAAGTGGGAGGCTGAGGCAGAAGAATCGCTTGAACCCAGGAGGTGGAGGCTGCAGTGAGCTGAGATCGCACCATTGCACTCCAGCCTGGGCAACAAGAGTGCATATGAATCTATTAAACATAAATTTTATTGACACAGGAGCCTTCAGAAATGAAGAAGAAATAGGAAAATCTGTGTACAGCAGACTCTTGAATAATGTTGTTTCATTCAACATCATTTTGTTATAACATTGATGAGAAAAATATCTATTTCTCCTGGAAGCCGCTGTCTGTGTGAGTTTCCTCCCACATCCCAAAAATATGCACATTAGGTTCATTAGCATATCTACGTAATCAGTCTGAGTGAGAGAGAGAGAGCACGCGAGCATACGTGTGAGTGAGTGAGTGTGTGTGTGTGTGTGTGTGTATGAGCCAGCCCTATGCTGGAATGGCCACCTGTTCCCTCCTGAGGAGTGGAATTAGGCTTCAGCCACCCAGGACCTTGAATTGGTGTAAGCAGGTTGAAAAATACATGAATGAATACAAGTTACTGTAAAATCAAAATTCAGGAAGCATACCATAATCCTACAAATGCATTATAGTAAACGATATGGTGCTAAAGCAATCAGCCAGCTGCCATATTCTTGTTTTTGAACTGTGTGTTGGTAGGAATTGCCCCCTACAATTGATGTTTCGCAAACATTTATTCCTTGATCTAACCCACCACCTCTAGAACTGCAGTCACTGATTCACCAAAAATAGGTCAATCATTATATTGTTTCTATTAATCTTAACTTTATGTGTAGCTCACATTTATTTCAATATTTAATATTAGAAATGTTTAGAGTCTTTATTTAAAAATTTGGTGTTTTTGTGACCTGAAATTTGCTATAGAACTCTTGTTGTATCAATTACTCTAGTCTATGGTAAAATTGGTTTTGTTTTGCTTAAAGTAATAGTTTCCAAGAACCAGCTGACAATAAGTGAGGACTTTCTATATTTTTATGCTTAGGTTTGATGAAGAAGTGGATAGTCCCATAGAAGTGTAATTGGACAAAAGGGGGTATGATCTAATGGTTATAAACTGGGATGAACTTAGCAAAGCCTGTTTATTCAGATTCCCCTTGGCATCTCTGTGTCTTCATTTCTTTCCTCCAGGTACATTTCCTCCCCTCTGAAATGACAGTCTTATCATCTACTTTAATGAGAAGCTCAGCTAGCTTTCATGGTCCGCTTCACTGCCCGCCCAGAGAAAGAGACGTTTCTGCTTCTGTTGTTTTCTCAAATGCCGAGGTGCCGTGTTTCGGCAGTAGTGTGACCTGAACCCAGTCAAAAGACTTAGTCTAAGTCTCTTTAATCTCTGGGTCATAGGGTCGCCTGTGGCCCATGCATTGTACGTATACAGTATGTCGTTTCCCCGGTCTGTCCACCTCTAGGCGCACAGTCCAACTGGCTCTGACTGGTCGGGAGGGCCAGCCCTGGACCTGGGGAGGTACTATAAGCTAGATGTTGTTTTCAGGTTTCCAAGGAGAAACAGGTCCCTTAAAGGTGACAGCGAATCAGAAGAAAACAGAAAGGGATTTAGGATTTGCTCCAGAAGCTCATTTCTGGATTGACTGTCGTACCAAGGTTTGGCGAACGGCAGAAAGCGCCTGCCGGTGTGCCAAAGAGTGGAGAGGTCAGTTGTGCCAAAGAGTGGAGAGGTCTAAAAACTCTCCAGGAGCACGAAGGGTTTAGGCAGTCATAAAGCGCCTTGCTTCTGCATACTTTTTATTCCGTGGAGGATTCCCCCCGCGAGGTGGCGCCATAAACGCAGGTGCGTCCTTCTCGCTCCTTTCTCTTCCCAGTACGCATCTCGGCGACTCACCACCCGAGCCTCAGAGCCGGCGAAACTCAGCGTGCGCAGGTTCTCCACCTCGAGGCTGTGCGCGGGAACCTGCGGGGGCAGTAACTACGACCGGTCCAAGCCGATCTGCAATTCGCCTCCTGTCTTCTCTCCCACTTGGACCTAAATTCCCACGGCGGAGTTTAGGGCTTTCTTTTTATCTTCCTGCATTGTGCTCGCGGTTTCCTGGCAACCTTTCAAGGCAGAGATCCCTCCATCACAGACCTTT
The DNA here is from genome assembly GCF_007565055.1 of Rhinopithecus roxellana. NCBI lineage: Eukaryota > Metazoa > Chordata > Mammalia > Primates > Cercopithecidae > Rhinopithecus > Rhinopithecus roxellana. Next base: position 22,068,874 of record NC_044552.1, on the reverse strand, counting down.
CTGTGGGGGCAGCCAGGCAGAACGGCTCCCTTATGAACCCCAACAGGTGGCTGTCGAGCTGGCGTCCGAGAGGGTGACCTGCAGTGGGAGATCCCAGGCCCAGCACAGGACTTTCGATATAATATTCAGTTTTCCTTCTCTCAGGTAGCCAGGAAACAATACGCAGTAAAGCGAATAAATAAAGCTTCTTAGCCATCCCTAAAATAGGAACGGGCCATAAAAATATTTTGGCGCAATGTGCGTATTGGGGGGTGTAGCTCAGTGGTAGAGCGCGTGCTTAGCATGCACGAGGCCCCGGGTTCAATCCCCGGCACCTCCAGGTTTTTTTTTTTTTTCTTTTTTCTTTTTTCTTTTTTCCTCTCCTGGTTGTGGCATTGTTTGCAAAACTTTTCCTCTCCTGGTTGTGGCATTGTTTGCAAAACCATGTCTGTCATGTCTATGACTCGCCTCAATTTTGTTTTGTTTTTTGTTTTGTGGCACTTCCATTCTCTATCAATTCTTCGAATTCACATGGAAACGAAGGAAAACAAGCTCTATTTTGCTTTTAATATTGATTCATTTCTGCTCTAAGGCTTTGACACCATCCTGGGTGGTTGTGTCAGGAGACGAAAGACAAAATGAAAGAGGCTGGGGAAGCACAGACTGGCTCAGAATTCCAAAACCCGAAAAACGAACAAGGCACCAAATCAACAAGCCCAATCACATTGGTTACAATTCCCAGTATTTTGGAAGAGCAAGCAAGAAAGAAAAAGACAGAAAACAAATGCGAAACCACAGATCATTTTCTTCAGATCCCTTCTTTTTTGAGCTGTTCCTTGGTCAAGGGACAGACTCAGAGAATAAGAAAACTGCCCCACGAATTTCCCCACCACTCTCTTCCCATCGCAATCTCCTCCTTTTTCCTTTTCCCCCATCAGTTGTCTCTTGTTCCTCTGATTTTAGGCTTTGTACGCCTTTTATGCCTTTTTTTTCTTTTTTTTTTTTTTGGAAACAGGGTCTCACCCTGTCGCCCAGGCTGGAGTGCAGAGTGCAATGGCGCAATCTCGGTTCACGTGCAATCTCTGCCTCCCAGGTGCAAGCGATTCTCCTGCCTTAGCCTCCCGAGTAGCTGGGATTACAGGTGTGCGCCACCCTGTCCGGCTAATTTTTTTTTTTTTTTCTTTTTTCAGTGGAGACGGGGTTTCCACCATATTGGTCAGGCTGGTCTCGAACTCCCCGCCGCGGCCTCCCAAAGTGGTGGGATTACAGGCGTGAGCCACCACGCCCGGCCTACTTTGTATGCATTTCATTGACTCATTGTTACTGTTTCTGACTTTTTAAGGGTAACATTTATTAAAACATAATGTAAGCTTTGGATCCAAATATAAATTATTTATTGTGTTAAATAAATTGAAGCCTTCGTGTCTGGCTGACTTGAAGCAGCACTTAGCTAGTTTTAAAAGCTGAGATGAGGAAGGGAATCAGAAAATATACACATCCCCACTCCCTTCTCTTCCCAATTCTAACTGCAGCTCACATTTTGAAGGGCCTCACACATGCATGTGTGACCATCTCAACATATTAGCTGTGCCATTATCTGTAAGGAGTCTGCAGCAACTTTAATTCTTGCCTTCTCAGGAGGAAGAAAGAATTCGATTGAGGGGCATAAGGCGAAGGAAAGACCAAGGCAAGTCTTAGAGCAGGGGTGAAAGTTTATTAAAAAGATTTAGAGGCTGGGTGCGGTGGCTCACGCCTGTAATCCCAGCACTTTGGGAGGCTGAGGCAGGCGGATCACGAGATCAGGAGATCGAGACCATTCTGACTAACACGGTGAAATCCGGTCTCTACTAAAAATACAAAAAAAATTAGCCTGGCGTGGCGGTGGGCGCCTGTAGCTACTCGGGAGGCTGAGGCAGGAGCATGGTGTGAACCCGGGAGGAGGAGCTTGCAGTGAGTCGAGATCGTGCCACTGCACTCCAGCCTGGGCGACAGAGCGAGACTCCGTCTCAAAAAAAAAAAAAAAAAAAAAAAAAAAAAAATCATGCCATTCCGTCTGGGCGCCTTGACTGTAATCGGCACTCCTACGCAGGAAACACTTTATAGATTTCTATAGTAGTGCTATATAGTAACTTTTTTATGGCGAGTTTTGTATCATAGATCATATTATCTTAGGAGTGATGGTAAAATTTTTAGTCTAAGGAAAGCTCTGAAAATTTGAAAATGTGTAACCACCCAATGGGTTCAGCTTGCCCTCTGCCTAGACAGAACCATTTATCAAGACAGGGGCATGCAGAGCTGGCTGTGAGGGAAGACTCATTTTATTATTATTCAAATCAGTCTCCCCAAGTGGATTGGAGTTTTTAAGGATAATTTGGTGGGTAGGGGACCAGTGATTGGGAAAGTTGATTGGTCGGGTTTGAGATGAATCAGAGGGAGTCGAAGTTGTCCTCTTGTGTTGACTCAATTCCTGGATGGGGGCCACAAGACCAGATGAGGCAGTTTATCATTATGGGTGGTGCCTGCTGATCCATAGAGTGCAGGGTCTGCAAAATATCTCAAGCACTGATCTTAGATTTTACAATAGTGACGTTATCCCCAGGAGCAATTTGGGGAGGTTTAGAATCTTGCAGCCTCCAGCTGCATAACTCCTTTTTTTTTTTTTTTTTTTTTTTTTTGAGACGGAGTCTTGCTGTGTCGCCCAGGCTGGAGTGCAGTGGCGCGATCTCGGCTCACTGCAAGCTCCGCCTCCCGGGTTCACGCCATTCTCCTGCCTCAGCCTTCGGAGTAGCTGGGACTACAGGCGCCCGCCACCACGCCCGGCTAGTTTTTTGTATTTTTAGTAGAGACGGGGTTTCACCATGTTAGCCAGGATGGTCTTGATCTCCTGACCTCATGATCCACCCGCCTCGACCTCCCAGAGTGCTGGGATTACAGGCTTGAGCCACCGCGCCCGGCCTATAACTCCTAAACCATACTTTTCTAATCTTGTGGCTAATTTGTTAGTCCTGCAAAAGCAGTCTAGTCTCCAGGCAGGAAGCTGGTGTGTTTTGGAAACGGCTGCTATTGTCTTTGTTTCAAAGCTGAACTAAGTTAAAATAAGTTCCTCGCAAAGTTAGGTCAGTCTATGACCAGGAATGAACAAGGACAGCTTGGAGGTTAGAAGAGAGATGGAATTGGTTAGGTCAGATCTCTTTCACTGTCTCAGTTGTAATTTTACAACGGTGTTTTCAAATGTTGATTTAAAGAAGACCATACATTTGTGCTGCTTTCTCAGATTTTGAGAATAAGAACAAAAAGTGTGTGTTTTAATGGGAGAGTCTTAAGAATTTCACTACTGAAGTGGATTTCTCTGTCCATTAACAGTGCTAAATGTTTTGTATTTCCCACGTGGAACAACAAAATCTGCAAGCTTTGAATAATACTTGTTATTATGTTTTGGTAACACAGCTGTTGTACTATTCCTATTTCAACGCTCAATAGTCACACGTGGCATGTCATACCTACCAATTGGACAGCACAGATATAGAACTTTTTCATCATTGTAGGAAGCCCTATCTGACAACAATACTTTAAAGTATTAAACTTTTAGAAGAGAAAGCTTCAGTCCAACCCAAAATTACACAATTTTACTTTTGAAAATATGTTGAAACACGTTCAATTTTTAAAAATTTTGGACTGAATAAAATCCATTTGTAATTGCCCAAACGGCACTGGAGATAAAAAACTGAAACCTCAGTTTTTTGGAGGGTTATGATCAACACAGAGAAGAAAAGATTCAGCCACCCATAGAGCTTCTTGAGGAAAATTTTCTAACAATAATCTTGAAAATTTGGAGTGAATTTTTTCCTGCCATTATTTATGGGTGCTTTCATGTGCTAGGCACATCAAAGTTCTGGAGAATGACTTAGGCGCCACCAGATGGCTATCTTGGGAAGACCAAAGTCCTTTGCCGGATGTGAGAGTTTTGAGATGGCCAATACCTTTCCGTATGGTACATTCTTGTTTTTGAATATGCTCTTCTGGGTTTTCAAAACACAGAGAAACTGTTTTTACAATACCTATAGTAGTTATCTAGGGCATTTTCTTTAGCTTCAATAGTTCTATCTTTAGAATGGGCTTCAATATTCGTAACAGTTATTTTCCTCTAATAAATCATTAACATTTTCCCATGTTTTATTGCAGTGCGCATGGAAGTTTAAAATACTTTATAATAGTGTATAATAATATGTATGAACAACGTGATGCCATATGTATATGAACAACCTGAACCACATGTACTCTCACCATACAGGTTAACTCTTTTTTTTTTTTTTTTTTTTTGAGACAGTCTTGCTGTCTCCCAGGCTAGAGTGCAGTGGCGCGATCTCGGCTCACTGCAAGCTCCGCCTCCCGGGTTCACGCCATTCTCCTGCCTCAGCCTTCGGAGTAACTGGGACTACAGGCGTCTGCCACCACGCCCGGCTAATTTTTTTTTTTTTTTTTTTTTTTTTTTTTTTTTTTAGTATAGACGGGGTTTCACTGTGTTAGCCAGGATGGTCTCAATCTCCTGATCTTGTGATCCGCCCGCCTCGGCCTCCCAAAGCAGTGGGATTGCAGGCTTGAGCCACCGCGCCCGGCAGGTTAACTCTTAAAATTTCAACACGGTGTCACGCTCAAACTGGAACTACAGTTGTGCTTCACACAAGGACCTTTCTGTCAACGACTGACCACATATACGACCGTGGTTTTGTAAGACTATTATACCGTATTTTTACTGTACCTTTTCTGTGTTTAAGTACACAAATACTTATCTGTGTGTTCCACTGCCCTACAGTATTCAATACAGTAACATGTTGTAGTGGTTTGTAGCCTGGAAGCAATGGGCTACACCATATAACCTAGGTGTGGAGTAGGCTATACCATCTAGGTTTGTGTTAAATACTCTCTAAAATGTTCGCACAGTGATGAAATGGCCTATGACTAATTTCTCAGATCATATCCCTGAGGTTGATCTAGGCATGACTGTATTAGTCCAGTCATCTGAGTAGATGTTGGCAAAAGGATAGTTTCCATTACAGAAAATTAAGAAGTTATGGCATATCCAGTAGAAGAGTGTAGCTTGAATTTGTTTTATTTGTAATTGAGAAACAGCACTGATACCTTGATGACTTTTTAAAGATATGAACCATCAACAAATCAGAGTTGCCTGGGGGAAAGTACCAGTCAGTATATGGCATCATTTTGCATTCTCATCTGATAAAGGGATCAAGATGGGCCCATTGGTGCACCAATATCAATAGATAATTCTGATCATCTCAGCCTTCTTCACCAACTCCTAGATATACTCAAGTCTCACTTCATCAGATCTTTCCCTCCTTTTTCTGTTTATGCTTTTGTTTTGTTGTTTGCTTGTTTGTTTGAAGAGAAGGGGTCTCTCTCTGTTACCCAGGCTGGAGTGCAGTGGTGCCATCTTAGCTCACTGCAGCCTCGAACTCCTGGGCTGAAGGGATCCTTCCGCCGCAGCCTCCTGAGTAGCTGGGACTACAGTTGGAGCCACCCCAGCGGACCTCACCCCATCTTTGCCTCTGAAAAAAAGCAGTCAGCACACACCCGTCTATCCTACATCCTAATGAGATTGTTTTATAATTTCCACTTTTACGTATTCTTGCTCAAATGATCTGTGCCTCTTATAGCTTGCAAACAGTAATGAATCTGAAAACACTTTTTTCTCCATCTCAGTATTTCCCTAATCCTTTCCTCTGGACTGTGTTTAACTAGTAGACTTTCTTTAGGGAGATAAGTGCACCATCCGTGCCATGAAAGAGAATCAGGTACTATATACAGCGCAGAGGGGTAACTTCTGAGACTAACAAATGCACCAATGTGAGGTGAACAACTACTTTCAAGTGAATATGGCTGCTTTGGTTTCTGAGACAGTGAAATGAGAAGGACATAATGTATTAAAGCAGTTCCCTGCCTACTTGAAATCATGCTTCAGGGCAAAAGCTGAAAAAGAACAGCTGGGATTTAAGCCAGAATCTCCTTTTATATATATCTCCTTTAACCAGAAAGACAAAAAATGCCGTACTTTGGGGGTATCATTTTCTGGGTCCTAACATTATACGTTTTAAAGGACTAGCCCTTTATTCTTCACTCATGGCTTTTCTGCTTTTTGATGTTAAAAGTTTAGGGTAAGGGCAGTGAAACTATTCTTTTACAGTGCTACTATAAAGGTGAATACATGTCACTATATGTTTGTCCAAACACATAAAATGTACAATATCACAGTGAAACACAATGTAAACTATGGACTTTGGGTGATAACGTGTCAATGTAGGTTCATCAATTGTAACCAATGTATCACTTTGGTGAAATGTTGCTAACGGGGAAGGTTGTGATTGTGGAGTGAGGGGGTGTATGCACTCAATTTTGCTGTAAACCTAAAACTGCTCTAAAAAAAATGAAGTTTATAAGATCACATTATAAGTTCATTTACCATATTCTACCACCATAACTTGATGGAAGCCTGAATGAACATTTTATAAGTTCAGACTTACCATATACTAAATTCAGGCTTACATGAAGTTATGGTGATAGTATATGTTTGTAAGACGTTTTGCCCTGAAAGTCCTTATTTTAAAATATGTATAGTTAAACTGATACATAACAAAGCATGTGAGACAAAAGGAAAGAGGAGACAACCAGATGGATTCTAGTGAGTTTGAGCTGCCATCCTCTGACTCGCACGCAAGGCCTCAGATTTACTAATCCAACAAGTGCTTACTAAAGATTTAGGGGAAATGACATTGCTTTTTTATTTCATTTTCCCCCTAACAGTTCATTCCATAAATAGTGCTAGGACGTTTTGACATAGAATAGGAACACTTTTCTCGGGTTTGAAGTCATACAAAGAAGAGCATTGTACAGTTATACAAAGCCTACAGTATGAGGGTGTAGCACAGATATAAGGTACTGGATTATATCTCTGTTTTCTTTTTTTTTTGAGATGGAGTTTCACTCTTGTTGCCCAGGCTGCGGTGCAAGGGTGCGATCTCGGCTCACGGCAACCTCCACCTCTCGGGTTCAAGCAATACTCCTGCCTCAGCCTCCCGAGTAGCTGGGATTACAGGTATGCGCCACCATGCCTGGCTAATTTTGTATTTTTCGTAGAAACAGGGTTTCTCCATGTTGGTCAGGCTGGTCTTGAACTCCCGACCTCAGCTGACCCTCCTGCCTCAGCCTCCCAGGTGCTGGGATTATAGACATGAGCCACCGCCCCTGGCCATCTCTCTTTTTTAAACATAGATTTGGGTGTAAATGTCTCAGTTATTTTAAAAACCTTGGGGTGCTATTTAATACTGTGGTTAACACTTTGGAAGAAAATGGCTAGGTTCGAACCTGACCTTATTGGTACAAGCTCACTCACACCTTCAGAATATGGGCATTGGTAAAGGAAAAACTTCAGCTGAATTAACTTTAAAAGAATTTAATTGTGGCCGGGCGCGGTGGCTCAAGCCTGTAATCCCAGCGCTTTGGGAGGCCGAGACGGGCGGATCACGAGGTCAGAAGATCGAGACCATCCTGGCTAACATGGTGAAACCCCGTCTCTACTAAAAAATACAAAAAACTAGCCGGGTGAGGTGGCGGGCGCCTGTAGTCCCAGCTACTCGGGAGGCTGAGGCAGGAGAATGGCGTAAACCCGGGAGGCGGAGCTTGCAGTGAGCTGAGATCCGGCCACTGCACTCCAGCCCGGGCGACAGAGCGAGACTCCGTCTCAAAAAAAAAAAAAAAAAAAAGAATTTAATTAAGCAATGAACGGTTTGTGAATCGGGCAACCCCCAGAATCACAACAGATTCACAGAGACTCAGTGCAGCCACGTGGTGGAAGAAGATTTATAGACCAAAAAAAAAAAAAGGGCGGTGTGGGGGCAGGGGCCGGGCGCAGTGGCTTACACCTGTAATCTCAGCACTTTGGGAGACCGAGGCATGTGGATCACGAGGTCAGGAGTTCAAAACAAGCCTGACCAACATGGTGAAACCCCCATCTCTACTAAAAATATAAAAAAATTACCCAGCTGTAGTGGCATGCTCCTGTAATCCCAGCTACTCAGGAGGCTGAGCCAGGAGAATTGCTTGAACCTGGGAGGCAGAGGTTTCAGTGAGCTGAGATCGAGCCACTGCACTCCAGCCTGGGCAAGAGAGCAAAACTCCATCTCAAAAAAAAAGGAATGATGGATGGAAATTGGAAGTGAGGTACAGAATGGCTGGATTGGTTACAGCTTGGTTTTTGCCTTATTTGAACACAGTTTGAACACTCAGCAGTGTATGAATGGTTGAATTACAGCCGCTGGGATTGGCCAAGACTCAGCTATTGTTATAGGCACATATTCCTAAGTTAGGTTTTCAGTCTTGTCTACCCATCAAGCTAGGTTGCAATTCCTCTACAAGGATCCAAATAGAGAAGTATGGAATCTTTCTCAGGTCATATTTAGTTTGCTTTAACAGCATAATCCACAGATTATGGTGCAATGGATTCAGCTGGTATTCAGGGGTGCTGACTCTAGTTTTCAATTAAGACAAGTGAAGAGAGACAGAACTTTATTCCAGATAATGGATGTCTAGGTAATTCAGATAATCCCCCTGGTGAAGACAACAATAAAGCTGGATGATATATAAAAATAATTCTTAAAGCATTAAAAATATAATAAACTAGTAATCAATTACCTGCTGAGTTTCAGTAAAAGAAACAAACCCAGAGAAGTGAATCCAGCAGTTGGGACCATTTTTGTCCTGGCAACATTTGTAATCTGGATGTAGAGGCCAAGAGACTTATCTGTGTTTCTGATAGCCTCATAGGGCTAGAGGACCAAAAACAGAAACCCAGGGCTGCCCAAACTGGGGACACTGGTGATCATGTCCCCTTAGGCTACTTTCTAGGAGTAAAGGGAGCCTGTAAGTAAACCTGCTCACCCATAAACTGCAGCTTGGCTTACCATCATCTGGGTAGCTCATAGGCCCCCAAACCTTGACATTGGTTTAAGGTGGGCTGTATTTCAGCACATGTAGGTTCCTGAAGATGCAAAGGAAAATCCTCTCTGAGGGAATAAAACTTTAACCGAGACTTCACATTATTTCTAGAAATAATTTTTTTCAAATACAAAACCCAGCATGCAAACGTGTACATATACATGAAGAAACAAGTCTCCATGAAAATCAACAGAAACAACAGACACAAAAAAAGAAAAGAAGGAAAAGGAGAAGAAAGTAAAAGAAGGAAGGAAGGAAGGAAGGAAGGAAGGAAGGAAGGAAGGAAGGAAGGAAGGAAGGAAGGAGAAAGAAATGACAGATACCAGAAATAGAATCTATTGAACTTCAGATCTGGAAATTGTCAGACAAGGGGGTAACAAAACTGCTTACTATATTCAAAGAAACAGAAGCTAATCTAAAAAATTTAAGGAGCAAATTGAAAAAATATAGAAACTGACAAAGTAAATTTAAAAATAAAAACCAAATTTTATTTGTAATTGAAATATATAATAACCAAAATTAAGAACTTGAAGGATAAATTAACAGCAAACTTGACACACTGAAGAAAGTATTAGTGAAGTAGAAAATAATTTAGAAGAAATTATTCAGAACAGGCAAGGTATGGTGGCTCATGTCTGTAATCCCAGCACTTTGGGAGGCCAAGGCGGGTGGATCATGAGGTCAGGAGATCGAGACCATCCTGACTAACTCGGTGAAATCCCATCTCTACTAAAAATACAAAAATTTAGCCAGGCATGGTGGCGGGTGCCTGTAGTCTCAGCTACTCGGGAGGCTGAGGCAGGAGAACAGCGTGAACCCAGGAGGCGGAGCTTGTGGTGAGCCGAGGTCGCCCCACTGCACTCCAGCCTGGGCAACAGAGCGAGACTCTGTCTAAAAAAAAAAAAGAAATTATTCAGAACAAAGTATGGAGATACAAAATAATGGTATTAATAGAAGAGAGGATAGGGAGATCTAATATATATTTAATTAGAATCTTTAATGGATGAGAGACAATAGAGCAGAGGCAATATATGAATAATATAAGACACGGAGAAATGCCACCTACATTCCCTCTCAAAGAAGTTAAAAAAAAAAAAAGGAATGATGGATGGAAATTGGAAGTGAGGTACAGAATGGCTGGATTGGTTACAGCTTGGTTTTTGCCTTATTTGAACACAGTTTGAACACTCAGCAGTGTATGAATGGTTGAATTACAGCCGCTGGGATTGGCCAAGACTCAGCTATTGTTATAGGCACATATTCCTAAGTGAGTTAAGCTGAGATGCAGACCTGCCTTAGTTGTTTGGAGTGCTGCCAATGTTCTAAGGTTTATCTCAGCTGCAGAAAGTTTGATTCTCCCAAAAGCACACCCTTCCTGGGATGATACACTTTCAACAATTGATTGCAGTGGAATAAAAAGGTTTGCCATTTTGGCACCACAAGAGTATAGGTCATATGTAATCCAGTGCTCCCCATGGTGTTGGTTGAGACTTTGGCAGGTCTGCATCTCAGCTTAACTCACTTTTCCGGTTGGACAGCCTCATTCACAGTGTTCAGACCATGGAAGTATTTTGTGTTAGAAAAAGGACAATTGGCTGGGCGTGGTGGTTCATGCCTGTAATCCCAGCACTCTGGGAGGCCGAGGTGGGTGGATCACTTGAGGTCAGGAGTTTGAGACCAGCCTGGCCAACATGGCAAAACCCCGTCTCTACTAAAAATACAAAAAATTAGCCAGGCGTAGTGACAGGCATCTGTAATCCCAGCTACTTGGGAGGCTGAGGCAGGAGAATCACTGGGACCTGGAAGGTGAAGGTTGCAGTGAGCTGAGATTGCGGTATTGCAATCCAGCCTGGGTGACACAGTAAGCCTCTATCTCAAAAAAAAAAAAAAAAAAAAAAAAAAAAAAAAAAAAAAAATTGGATAATTGTCAAAAAGTAAGAAGCTATAGTAGGGGGTCAGAACTTCAGAACTATAAATAAATACTATCAGGGCTCGGGTCTAAGGGGGAAAATATTTTATTCTCTTCTTTTTTATATATACTTTAAGTTCTAGGGTACATGTGCACAATGTGCAGGTTCGTTACATGTGCATACATATGCCATGTTGGTGTCCTGCATAGTTAACTCGTCATTTACATTAGGTGTTACTCCTAATGCTATCCCTCCCTGCTAACCCACCTGATGACAGGCCCTGGTGTGTGATGTTCCCCGCCCTGTGTCCAAGTGTTCTCATTGTTCAATTCCCCCCTATGAGTGAGAACATGCGGTATTTGGTTTTCTGTCCTTGTTATAGTTCGTTCAGAATGATGGTTTCCAGCTTCATCCATGTCCCCAAAAAGGACATGAACTCATCCTTTTTTATGACTGCATAGTATTCCATGGTGTGTATGTGCTACATTTTCCTAATCCAGTCTATCATTGATGGACATTTGGGTTGGTTCCAAGTCTTTACTGTTGTGAATAGTGCCGCAATAAACATACATGTGAATGTGTTTTTATAGTAGCGTGATTTATAATCCTTTGGGTATATACCCAGTAATGGGACTGCTGAGTCAAATGGTATTTCTAGTTCTAGATCCTTGAGGAATCATCACACTGTCTTCCACAATGGCTGAACTAGTTTACAGTCCCAACAATGCTGTAAAAGCATTCGTATTCTCCACATCCTCTCCAGCACCTGTTGTTTCCTGACTTTTTAATGATTGCCATGCTAACTGGTGTGAGATGGTATCTCATTGTGGTTTTGATTTGCATTTCTCTGATTACCAGTGATGATGAGCATTTTTTCATGTGTCTGTTGGCTGCATAAATGTCTTCTTTTGAGATGTGTCTGTTCATATACTTTGCCCACTTTTTGATGGGGTTGTTTGATTTTTTCTTGTAAATTTATTTAAGTTCTTTGTAGATTCTGGATATTAGCCTTTGTCGGATGGGTAGATTGCAAAAATTTTCTTCCATTTGGTAGGTTGCCTGTTCGCTCTGATGGTGGTTTCTTTTGCTATGCAGAAGCTCTTTAGTTTAATTGGATCCCATTTGTCTATTTTGGCTTTTGTTGCCATTGCTTTTGGTGTTTTAGTCATGAAGTCCTTGTCCATGCCTATGTCCTGAATGCTACTGTCTAGGTTTTCTTCTAGGGTTTTTATAGTTTTAGGTCTAACATTTAAGTCTTTAATCCAGCTTGAATTAATTTTTGTATAAGGTGTAAGGAAGGGATCCAGTTTCAGCTTTCTACATATGGCCAGCCAGTTTTCCCAGCACCATTTATTAAATAGGGAATCCTTTCCCCATTTCTTGTTTTTCTCAGGTTTGTCAAAGATCAGATGGTTGTAGATGTGTGGTGTTATTTCTGAGGGCTCTGTTCTGTTCCATTGGTCTATATCTCTGTTTTGGTACCAGTACCATGCTGTTTTGGTTACTGTAGCCATGTAGTATAGTTTGAAGTCAGGTAGCATGATGCCTCCAGCTTTCTTCTTTTTTCTTAGGATTGTCTTGGCAATGCAGGCTCTTTTTTGGTTCCATATGAACTTTAAAGTAGTCTTTTCCAATTCTGTGAAGAAAGTTATTGGTAGCTTGGTTGGGATGGCACTGAATCTATAAATTACCTTGGGCAGTATGGCCATTTTCACGATATTGATTCTTCCTTTCCATGAACATGGAATGTTCTTCCATTTGTTTGTGTCCTCTTTTATTTTGTTGAGCAGTGGTTTGTAGTCTTCCTTGAAGAGGTCCTTCACATCCCTTGAAAGTTGGATTCCTAGGTATTTTATTCTCTTTGTAGCAATTGTGAATGGGAGTTCACTCATGATTTGGCTCTGTTTATCTGTTATTGGTGTATAGGAATGCTTGTGATTTTTGCACATTGATTTTGTATCCTGAGACTTTGCTGAAGTTGCTTATCAGCTTAAGGAAATTGTGGACTGAGACAATGGGGTTTTCTAAATATACAATCATGTCATCTGCAAACAGGGACAATTTGACTTCCTCTTTTCCTAATTGAATACTCTTTATTTGTTTCTCCTGCCTGATTGCCCTGGCCAGAACTTCCAACACTATGTTGAACAGGAGTAATGAGAGAGGGCATCCTTGTCTTGTGCCACTTTTCAAAGGGAATGCTTCCAGGTTTTGCCCATTCAGTATGATACTGACTGTGGGTTTGTCATAAATAGCTCTTATTATTTTGAGATACGTCCCATCAATACCTAGTTTACTGAGAGTTTTTAGCATGAAGTGATGCTGAATTTTGTTGAAGGCCTTTTCTGCATCTATTGAGATAATCACGTGGTTTTTGTCTTTGGTTCCATTTATGTGATGGATTACATTTACTGATTTATGTATGTTGAACAAGCCTTGCATCCCAGGGATGAAGCCAACTTGATCTTGGTGGATAAGTTTTTTGATACGCTGCTGGATTCAGTTTGCCAGTATTTTATTGAGGATTTTTGCATCGATGTTCATCAGGGATATTGGTCTAAAATTCTCTTTTTTTGGTCATGTCTCTGCCAGGCTTTGGTATCAGGATGATGCTGGCCTCATAAAATGAGTTAGGGATGAGTCCCTCTTTATCTATTGTTTGGAATAGTTTCAGAAGGAATCAGACCAGCTCCTCTTTGTACCTCCGGTAGAATTCGCCTGTGAATTAATCTGGTCCTGGACTTTTTTTTGTTGGTAGGCTATTAATTGTTGCCTCAATTTCAGAGCCTGCTATTGGTCTATTCAGGGATTCAACTTCTTCCTGGTTTAGTCTTGGGAGAGTGTAAGTGTCAAGGAAATTATCCATTTCTTCTAGATTTTCTAGTTTATTTGCATAGAGGTGTTTATAGTATTCTCTGATGGTAGTTTGTATTTCTGTGGGGTCGGTGGTGATATCCCCTTTATCATTTTTCATTGCATCTATTTGATTCTTCTCTCTTTTCTACTTTATTTGTCTTGCTAGTGGTCAATTTTGTTTTCTTTTCAAAAAATCAGCTCCTGGATTCATTGATTTTTTTTGAAAGGTTTTTATGTTTCTATCTCCTTCACTTCTGCTCTGATCTTAGTTAATTCTTGCCTTCTGCTAGCTTTTGAATGTGTTTGCTCTTGCTTCTCTAGTTCTTTTAGTTGTGATGTTAGGGTGTCAATTTTAGATCTTTCCTCCTTTCTCTTTTGGGCAGTAGTGCTATAAATTTCCCTCTACACACTGCTTTAAATGTGTCCCAGAGATTCTGGTACATTGTGTCTTTGTTCTCATTGGTTTCAAAGAACATCTTTATTTCTGTCTTCATTTTGTTATTTACCCAGTAGTCATTCAGGAGCAAGTTGTTCTGTTTCCATGTAGTTGTGCGGTTTCAAATGCGTTTCTTAATCCTGAGTTCTAATTTGATTGCTCTGTGGTCTGAGAGACAAGTTTGTTTTGATTTTTGTTCTTTTACATTTGCTGAGGAGTGCTTTACTTCTAACTTTGTGGTCAATTTTGGTATAAGTGCTATGTGGTGCTGAGAAGAATATATATTCTGTTGATTTGAGGTGGAGAGCTCTGTAGATGTCTATTAGGTCTGCTTGGTCCAGTGCTGAGTTCAAGTCCTGGATATTGTTGTTAATGGTCTGTCTCATTGATCTGTCTAATATTGACAGTGGGGTGTTAAAGTCTCCCATTATTATTGTGTGGGAGTCTAATTCTCTTTGTAGGTCTCTAAGGACTTGCTTTATGAATCTGGGTGTTCCTGTATTGGGTGCATATATATTTAGGATAGTTAGCTCTTCTTGTTGAATTGATCCCTTTATCATTATGTAATGTCCTTCTTTGTCTCTTTTGATCTTTGTTCGTTTAAAGTCTATTTTATCAGAGACTAGGATTGCAAACCCTGCCTCTTTTTGCTTTACATTTGCTTGGTAGATCTTCCTCCATCCCTTTATTTTGAGCCTATGTGTGTCTCTGCATGTGAGATGGGTCTCCTGAATGCAGCACACTGGTGGGTCTTGACTCTTTATCCAATTTGCCAGTTTGTGTCTTTTAATTGGGGCATTTAGCCCATTTACATTTAAGGTTAATATTGTTATGTGTGAATTTGATCGTGTCATGATGTTAGCTGGTTATTTTGCCTGTTAGTTGATGCAGTTTCTTCCTAGCATCAATGGTCTTTACAATTTGGCATGTTTTTGCAATGGCTGGTACCGGTTGTTCCTTTCCATGTTTAGTGCTTCCTTTAGGAGCTCTTGTAAGGCAGGCATGGTGGTGACAAAAGCTCTCAGCATTTGCTTATCTGTAAAGGATTTTATTTCTCCTTCACTTACGAAGCTTAGTTTGGCTGGATATGAAATTCTGGATTGAAAATTCTTTTCTTTAAGAATGTTGAATATTGGCCCCCCACTCTCTTCTGGTTTGCAAAGTTTCTGCTGAGAGATTCGCAGTTAGTCTGATAGACTTCCCTTTGTGGGTAACCCGACCTTTCTCTTTGGCTGCCCTTAGCATTTTTTCCTTCATTTCAACCTTGGTGAATCTGACAATTATGTGTCTTGGGACTGCTCTTCTTGAGGAGTATCTTTGTGGTGTTCTCTGTATTTCCTGAATTTGAATGTTGGCCAGCCTTACTAGGTTGGGGATGTTCTCCTGGATAATATCCTGCAGAGTGTTTTCCAACTTGGTTCCATTCTCCCTGTCACTTTCAGGTACGCCAATCAAATGAAGATTTGGTCTTTTCACATAGTCCCATATTTCTTGGAGGCTTTGTTCATTTCTTTTTACTCTAAATTCTCTTCTCACTTTATTTCATTCATTTGATCTTCAATCACTGATACCCTTTCTTCCACTTGTTGAATCGGCTACTGAAGGTTGTACATGCATCACGTAGTTCTTGTGCCATGATTTTCAGCTCCTTCAGGTCCTTTGAGGTCTTCTCTACACTGTTTATTCTAGTTAGCCATTTGTCTAACCTTTTTCAAGGTTTTTAGCTTCCTTATGATGGGTTCAAACGTCCTCCTTTAGCTCGGATGAGTTTGTTATTACTGACCTTCTGAAGCCTACTTCTGTCAATTCATCAAATTCATTCTCTGTCCAGCTTTGTTTCGTTGTTGGTGACGAGCTGCGATCCTTTGGAGGAGAAGAGGCGCTCAAGTATTTAGAATTTTCAGCTTTTCTGCTCTGATTTCTTCCATCTTTGTGGTTTTATCTACCTTTGGTCTTCAATGATGGTGACCTACAGATGGGGTTTTGGTGTGGATGTCCTTTTTGTTGATGTTGATGCTATTCCTTTCTGTTTGTTAGTTTTCCTTCTAACAGTCAGGTCCCTCAGCTGCAGGTCTGTTGGAGTTTGCTGGAAGTCTACTCCAGATCCTGTTTGCCTAGGTATCACCACTGGAGGCTGCAGAACAGCAAATATGCAGAACAGCAAATATTGCTGCCTGATCCTTCCTCTGGAAGCTTCGTCTTAGATGGGCACCTGGCTTTATGAGGTGTCAGCCGGCCCCTACTGGGAGGTGTCTCCCAGGTAGGTTACATGGAGTCAGGGACCCACTTGAGGAGGCAGTCTGTCCGTTCTCACAGCTCAAACTCTGTGCTGAGAGAACCACTGCTCTCTTCAGAGCTGTCAGACAGGGACGTTTAAGTCTGCAGAAGTTTCTGCTGCCTTTTGTTCAGCTATGCCCTGCCCCCAGAGGTGGAGTCTACAAAGGCAGGCAGACCTCATTGAGCTGTGGTGGGCTCCACCCAGTTTGAGCTTCTCGGCCACTTTGTTTACCTACTCAAGCCTCAGCAATGGTGCCCCCTCCCCCCAGTCAGGCTGCCACCTGCTGTTTGATCTTGGACTGCTGCACTAGCAGTGAGCAAGACTCCATGGGCATGGGACCCTTCAAGCCAGGCTTGGGGTATAATCTCCTGGTGTGCCGTTTGCTAAGGCCACTGGAAAAGTGCAGTATTAGAGCAGGAGTGTTCCAATTTTCCAGGTACAGTCTGTCACAGCTTCCCTCAGCTAGGAAAGGGAAATCTCCTGACCTCTTGCACTTCCTGGGTGAGGCAATGCCCTGCCCTGCTTCAGCTCACCCTCCATGGGCTATATGCACTATCCAACCAGTCCCAATGAGAGGAACCAGTTACCTCGGTTGGAAATGCAGAAATCACCCATCTTTTGCATCAATTACATTGGGAGCTGCAGACTAGAGCTGTTTCTATTCGGTCGTCTTGTTTCCACTCTATTTTATTCTCTTCTAACAGGGGATTTCTTTTTTTTTTTTTTTTTTTTTTTTTGAGATGGAGTCTCACTCTGTCCCCCAGGCTGGAGTGCAGTGGCACAATCTCAGCTCACTGCAACCTCCGACTCCCGGGTTCAAATGATTCTTCTGCCTCAGCTTCCCCAGTAGTTGGGACTACAGGCATGTGCCCCCACGCCCATCTAATTTTCGTGTTTTTAGTAGAGACAGAGTTTCACCATGTTGGCCAGGCTGGTCTCAAACTCCTGACCTCGTGATCCACACACCTCGGTTTCCCAAAATGCTGGGATTACATGTGTGAGCCACCGTGCCCCATAATTAAGTATATTCACATTGTTATGCAACAGATCTCTGAAACACTTTCATCTTTCAACACTGAAACTCTATGCCCAACAAACATGAATTCTCCTCTCCCTTCTAGCCAGTCCTTGGCAACAACCTTTCTACCTTTTGTTTCTGTAATTTTGCCCAATTTAGATACTTCATATTAGTGCAATCATACAGTGTCTGTTCTTTTGTGACTGGCTTACTTCACTTACCATAATGTCCTCAAGATTTATCTATTATTGTAGTATGTGATAGGATTTCCTTCTTTTTTAAGGCTACATAATATTCCATTGTATGTATATACCACATTTTGTATATCCATTCATCTGTCAATTGACATTTGTTTTGCTTTTACCTCTTGGCTAGTGTGAATAATGCTGCAAATATCTCTTTAGGATCCTACTTCGAATTCTTTTGAATTCTTTTGAAATGCCCCCAAAAGTAGGATTGCTGGATTATATGAGAATCATAATTTTAATTTTGTGTTGGGAAAACTCTCACCAACCATTTTCCTCTAGTCTCACATCACAATAATCATCAATATAGAAGACTACTGTGGCTAAATGTGTGAAGGTTTTTCCCCACACATCAAGCAGCAGACACCAGCTAGGTGTCCTCCAATTCAGTTCAGACACTATCTACCTGAAGGTAATTTCAGTTCCTGCAGATTGGGAGGTCAGTCCCCAAGACTTACCCCTATAGCCTCAGATACCAGTTGCAAGTCCGGGTCTCTGGGACTTCTTGACTGACTGGTTTCAAGTTGGGGTTCCTACAACCTCCTCTTTGGGTTCAATTAATTTGCTGGAGTGGCTCATAGAACTCATGGAAACATTTACATTTACCTGTTTATTATAAAGGATATTATAAAGGACACAGATGAATAGACGTGAAGGGCAAGGTATGGTGGAAGGGGTATGGGGCTTCCATGCCCTCTCTGGGCATGCCACCCTCCAGGAACCTCCATGGGTTCAGCTATCTGGAGGCCTTCGAACCCAGCCCTCTTGGGTTTTTATGGAAGCATTCCTTTCTCCAGGGTATGAGGCTGGAGCCTCCCAGGGGAGGGTCTTAAGACCCATAATGAAAAAGATGGGGTAATATTAGAGTTCTGCCTTGGGGCAGGTGAAAGGAAGGCAGGAGAGAGATTCTGTTCCTTGAGGCCTGCCCCTGAGGCCTAACACACACAACATTACAACAAAAGAGTGTAACAAGGGAGATGGAAGTTATGAACCAGTAACTGTGGATGAAAACATATAACTTGTATATATACATGTATATATATGTATATAGACCACGAACTCCACACTGTTTTTCATAATGGCTGCACCACTTTACATTCCCACCAAGAGTGCACACGGTTCCAATTTCTGCATATCCTCTCCAACACTTGTTATTTTCTGTTCTTTTCACAGGACCATCCTAACATATGTGAGGTTATATGTCATTGTGATTTTGATTTCTATTTCTTTAATGATTAGTCATGTTGAGCATTTTTTCGTATGCTTATTGGTTATTTGTGTATCTTTTTCAAGAAATGTTTATTAAAGTCTGTTGCCCATTTTTAAATCAGGATATTAGTTTTTTGTTGTTGAGTTATAGAAGTTCCTTATATACGGTGGATATTAACACTTTATCAGTTGCAAACCTTTTCCTCCTGTTCTATAAGTTGTGTTTTCACTTTTTTGATTGTTTCCTTTGATGTGCAGAAGTTTTTAAGTTTGGCGTGGGCCCATTTGTCTATTTTTGCTTTTGTTGTCTGTGTTCTTGGTGGTCTCTCCAAGAAATCACTGTCAAATCCAATATCCTGAAGCTTTTCCTCTATGTTTTCTTCTAGGAGTTGTATAGTTTTGGGTCTTATGTTTAGGTCTTTAACCCATTCTGAATTAATTTTTTTGTATATGTATAGAGATAAGGTCCACTTCTTTCTTTTGCATGTAGATATCCACTTTTTCCAATACTGTTTGTTGAAGGATCTGTCCTTTCTCCATTGTGTAGTTCTTGGCATCATTGTCAAAATTGTTCATCCATATATGCAAGGATTTATTTCTGGGCTCTCTGTTCCATGAATCTATATACCTGTCTTTAAGTCAGTACTACAACCATCTTTTTTTTTTTTTTTTTTTTGAGACGGAGTCTCGCTCTGTCGCTGGAGTGCAGTGGTACAATCTCGGCTCACTGCAACCTCTATCTGCCGGGTTCAAGCAATTCTCCTGCCTCACCCTCCCGCCGTAGCTGGGACTATAGGCGCGCACCACCATGCCCAACTAATCTTTTGTATTTTTAGTAGAGAGAGGGTTTTACTATGCTGGCCAGGCTGGCCTCGAACTCCTGACCTAGTGATCCACCCGCCTCAGCCTCCCAAAGTGCTGGGATTACA
This sequence comes from Rhinopithecus roxellana, assembly GCF_007565055.1. Lineage (NCBI taxonomy): Eukaryota > Metazoa > Chordata > Mammalia > Primates > Cercopithecidae > Rhinopithecus > Rhinopithecus roxellana. The sequence goes on along the minus strand of NC_044552.1, from coordinate 22,049,008 downwards.
GGCATGAGCCACCGCACCTGGCCCCTACAACCATCTTAATTAACATTGCTTTGTAGTATGGTTCAAACTCAGGAAGAGTGAGTTCTACAACTTTGTTCTTCTTTTTCAAGATTGTTTTGGCTATTTGGGTTCCCTGGAGATTCCATGTGAGTCTTAGGATGGTTCTTTCCTATTTCTGCAAAAAATGCCATTGAGTTTTTGACAAGAATTCCATTGAATCTGTGGATCACGTTGGATAATAGGTGCGTATTCACAGTATTAAAGTCTTCCACTCCACAAGCACAGGATGCCTTTCCATTTATTTGTATCTTCCCTGATTTCTTTTAGCAATGTTTTGTAGTTCTTTCTGTACGAAAACTTTTACCTCCTTGGTTCAGTTTATGCCTAAATATTTTATTCTTTTTGGTGCTATAGTAAATGGGATTGTTTTCTTAATTTTCTTTTCAGGTTGGTCATTGTAGTTTGTAGAAATGCAACTGATTTTTGTGTGTTCATTTTATACCTTGCTACTTTCCTAAAGTTGTTTATTAGTTGTAATAGCTTTTTTGTGTGATATGATCATGTCATCTGTAAACAGATAATTTTAGTATTCTTTTCCAGTTTGGATGACTTTTGTTTCTTTTTCTCTTCTTCCTTTTCTTTTCTTACAAGACGAGGTCTGGCTCTGTCGCCCATGCTGAAGTGCAATGGTGTGATCTCAGCTCACTGCTGTCCGGAGCCGTGAGGCCCGGAAATTGCCGCGGTCTTTGTTGCTTAAACTCAGCATTGCGGAGACAAGATGGCGCACTTCCTGGTTCTTCATCATCAACTTTTCCCGTGCGCGCGAACTTTTCCCGCGCGCACGTAGGTAACTTCCCGCGCCCGGGAAAGACTAAGTCTACCGAGCATGCGCCTGGTGACATCGCTCATTATTCTCCTCCCCACCTGCTCTGCCGCACTTCCTCTTCCCTGCCAGCCTATATAAGGCATTGCACCACCGCCATTAAACGAGACTTGATCAGGATACTGTCTTGTCTTCATTTCTTGTGTCTCTTGTCTCTCTAAATTCCCACCCCCTCCTCCAAGGTCTGTGTTAACGATCCCGCTGGACGGGACACACTGCAACCTCCGCTTCCCGGGTTCAAGTGAACCTTGCCTCAGCCTCCCAAGTAGCTGGGATTACAGGTGTATGCCATCGTGTCTGGCTAGTTTTTTGTGGTGATGGGGTTTCACCATGTTGCCTAGGCTGATCTTGAACACTTGGGCTTAAGCAGTGCACCCTCTCGGCCTCCCGAAGTGCTGGAATTACAGGCGGTAGTCACCGCAATGGGGCTCTTTTTCTTGTCTGATTGCTCTGAGTAGGACTTCTAGTGCTATGCTGAACAGTAGTGGTGAGAGTAAGCCTTCTTGCCTTGTTCTAGATCTTAGAGGAAAAGCTTAAGGCCACTGAATATATTACCTGTGGGCTTTTCATATATGGCTTTTATTAAGTTGAGGTAGTTTCATTCTATTCCTAGCTTGCTGAGTGCTTTTATCATAAAAGTGTGTTGAATTTTGTTGAATGCTTTCTCTATGTCACTTGAGATGATCATGTGATTATTGCCCTTCATTTTATTAATATGGAGTATTGTGTATCCCTGGATATTTCACTCCCAGGAATGCTAATCCTCTGATATTACCCTTCGTGGTGATGCAGTTTTTGGTATGCCCCCAGTCACCCTGGGATGACGGTGGTGCTGGCAATGTTCTTTTTCTGACCACACCCTACTGTTATGTTTCACTTATTGCTGACCAGTTGTTGCATTGTTTTCAACAATGCCCTGAGGTATAAATTCCTCTATGAACCAATCCAATCAAAATGTAGCTCCTTAAATGGAATAGTTTCTGATGTAAGTATTTGATATTTGTCCTGACCCCAAAAGGGTTCCTCCTAACTGTCTTATCTCCTGATGCTCTCCTGCATAATAGCCAGACTACAGTTTAAGATCCATCTTTCTTAGATTCACAAATTTCCTCCCAATTACCTTTCATCAGAATCTCCACCATTCTTGAGAATGCCCTTAGCTTTCAACTTCTCTATTCTCTGTTACAAATTAAATCAGTTATTTTGGGAAGGATTGGAAGCTATCTACTTTTTGGCTCACTTCTTCTTTTTTTTCTTTTTTTGGGATGGAGTCTTGCTCTGTCACCCAGGCTGGGGTGTAGTGGCGCAATCTCAGCTCACTGCAACCTTCACCTCCTGGGTTCAAGCGATTCTCCTGCCTCAGCCTCCATAGTAGCTGGGATTACAGGCACACACCACCATGCCCAGGTTTTTTTTTTTTTTTTTTTTTTGTATTTTTAGTAGAGATGGGTTTTCGCCATGTTGGCCAGGCTGGTCTCAAACTCATGACCTCAGGTGATCTGCCCATCTTGGCCTCCCAAAGTGCTGGGATTATAGGCATGAGCCACCATGCCTGGCTGGCTCACTTATTTCTATAGGAAAAATCTCAGAGCTAGGACTCTGGAGCTAGAGGTGGGAACAATTGCATGCTTCTCTTTGTGAAAGAAATGTTCTAGATGCTAAACACTCAGTGGATGGAGTGCAGTAGTCTGAAATCCTCTTGGCTTGTATTTCCTGTTTTGAAGCCACTGCCTCACATGCTGCAGTAAGAGCTATTAGCACCTCAGTATTCTCTGTGTGCCATGCTCAAGGTAGAGTATTAACTATCTAAGGATGGAGGAAAAGCTTCTTCTCTGCCCACTGAAATTTGCTGAAAATGAAGTGACAAAGGCAGATTAATAAAAGAAAAAGACACACAGCATTTATTTAACATACATAAGCATGGGGTAATTGTAGAAGAGTGATTGCCCAGTGTCCTAGTGAAGTTCAGATGCATATACGCCCTTCTTCATAGGGGAAGGGGAGATTGAAGCTGATCATTTTGTATTCGTTTTTTTGTTTTTGTTTTTTTTTGAGACGGAGTCTGGCTGTGTCGCCCAGGCTGGAGTGCAGTGGCCGGATCTCAGCTCACTGCAAGCTCCGCCTCTCGGGTTCACGCCATTCTCCTGCCTCAGCCTCCCAAGTAGCTAAGACTACAGGCGCCTGCCACCACGCCCGGCTAATTTTTTGTATTTTTAGTAGAGACAGGGTTTCACCGTGTTGGCCAGGATGGTCTCGATCTCCTAACCTCGTGATCTGCCCGTCTCGGCCTCCCAAAGTGCTGGCATTACAGGCGTGAGCCACCACACCCGGCCCTGTATTCCTTTTTACAGTGACATTATATTGATGTACCATAGTTTTCTCAAATTGACCCTTTTGTCAGACATTTGGCATTTGGACTGTTTCCTTCTTCTTCTTCTTCTTTTTTTTTTTTTCTTTTTTTTTTTTGAGATGGAGTCTAGCTCTGTCTCCCAGGCTAGAGCGCAGTGGAGTGATCTTGGCTCACCGCAACTTTCCCCTCCCAGGTTCAAGCGATTCTCCTGCCTCAGCCTCCCGAATAGCTGGGACTACAGGCACCCACCACCACCCCCGGCTAATTTTTTGTATTTTTAGTAGAGACGAGGTTTTTCATCGTGTTAGCCAGGATGGTCTCGATCTCCTAACCTCGTGATCCACCCGCCTCTGCCTTCCAAAGTGCTGGGACTACAGGCGTGAGCCACCGTGCCTGGCCCTGGATTGTTTCCTTCTTTTGCTTTACAAATAGAGTTGTGATGAATAGTCATGCATCTATTTCCTTCTTATTTATTTGTTTGTTTGTTTGTTTATTATTTGAGATGGAGTCTTGCTCTGTCGCCCAGGCTGGAGTGCTGTGGTGTGATGCTGGCTTACTGCACCCTCTGCCTCCTGGATTCAAGCAATTCTCCTGCCTCAGCCTCTTGAGGAGCTGAAATTACAAGTGCCCGCCATCACATCTGACTACTTTTTGTATTTTTAGTAGAGACAGGGTTTCACCATGTTGGCCAGGCTGGTCTCAAACTTTTGGCCTCAAGTGATTTGCCGGCCTCAGCCTTCCAAAGGGTTGAGATTACAGGAGTAAGCCAATGTGCCTGGCCCTTTTAATTTTGATAGTATATATTAGGGATAGCTTTGTAGAAGTGAATTTGTGGGTTAAAGGGTAAATAATTATACCCTTTTTCTAGATACTGCAAATTTTCTGCCCTTGAAATTATACCAATTTCTCTTCCCACCAGTACTCTATGAAAAGACTAATTTCTTAGCAACCTTGACAACAAAGTGTGCTATCCAATCTAATTTAGTATGTATTTCACTTATTATGAGTAAAGTCAGTGTATTTGGGGTATCCATCACTTTGAGTATTTATCATTTCCGTGTGTTGATTTCAGGTTCTCTCTTCTAGCTACTTTGAAATATACAATACATTGTTACTAACTACAGTCACCCCACTCTACTATCAACATTAGAGGCTGGCTGTGGTGGCAGGCACCTCTAATCCCAGCTACTCGGGAGGCTGAGGCAGAAGAATCACTTGAACCTGGGAGGTAGAGGTTGCAGTGAGCTGAGATGGTGCCACTGCACTCCAGCCTGGGCAAGAGAGCCAGACTCCAACTCAAAAAAAAAAAAAAAAAAAAAAAGAACCTATACCTTCTATCTAATTATGTTTGTACCCATTGACCAACCTCTCTTTGTACGCAGCTCCAACGCACACACCCTTCCCTGACCCTGGTGTCTATGATTCTACTTTCTACCTCCATGAGATCAACATTTTTAACTCCCACATATGACTGAAAAGATGTGAAATTTGTCTTTCTGTTTCTCACTTACTTTACTTAACATAATGACCTCCAGTTCCAATTACAATGGATTATATTAATATCTTTCCTAATAATGAGTGATCTTTACATGCCTGGAATAAACCCCACTTGGACATCCTGTATTATTGTTTTAAATGTGCTGTTGGATTCTGTTTACTATTAATTTTATTTAAGATTTAGGCATTACATTTCATATATTTCATATGTGAAATTGACCTGTAGTTTTCATTTTTAGTGCAAACTGAAATGTTTGTGATCAATGTTATACTAACTTTATAAAATGCTGTTTCTTAATGCTTCGAATAATTTAAGTAGCATGATGATTTTTTTGATATTTGACATTTTGGTAGAATTTCTTTATGAAAGTATTTGAACTTGGTGCCCTTTTATTGAGTATGCCTGTTAAACTATTTTTCTTAACTTGTCTGTTTAGACTTTCTGTCTCTACAAGGCTTAATTTGAGTATGCTACATTTATCTACAAAATCCACCAAGTTTGCCAGTTATTTGCTAGTTGTGTTATATTATCTCCGATGATTTCAAAAAAGGTCTTCTGTGTTGATGATTATTTCCTTCAGTTAGTTCTAATTTTGTGTATTTGCACTTATTTTCTTTGTTGGCTAGAGGTTTGTCTATTTTGTTGACTTTCAAATAGCCAACGTTTTTGTATCTTTATTAGTTCTACTTTGTTTCTAACTCATTCTCTGAATTTGTCCTTATAACCCTTTCTTCCTCATGCTTTTATTTTATTTTGTTTTCATTTAATAGCATCTTGAGCTGTGTTTGATTCATTTGTTGTTTTTCGTTGTTATCGATATAGGTATGTGAGGGAATAAATTTCCTTCTGATAAATTCTTTAGCTCTATCTCACAGATTCTACGTCACATTTGCACTTTTGTCCTTTTCAAAAAATTGTGTAATTAAAATTTGTATTTCCTTCTTGACTCGAGTTGTATTATAGCATGCTTTAACATTTTCAGGTAGAAGGGACTTTTATTTTTTATTTTATCAATTTCTAGTTTTATTGCGTGATGGTCAGAGAATGGTCAGAGAATGATGTTTGTGTGATCAACATGCTTTGGAACTTACGGAGGTTTTCTTCTGTGGTCCATTTTCATGTATGTTTCACAGGTACCACAAAAGAATGTGGTGCGGAGACAAGTATACTGGACCCAAACTCTCTCACCACACTCTTCCCCGTTCCTTGATTATTTCCGATAGTGCCCCTGAATCCACATTTTTATGAAAAAACCCACTTTATTCTTCTTGTATGCGACCCTTTGCAAACTTTTTTATTTTTTATAAAGTATTCAAGTGTGATTGACGTCCCTTTAATCTCAGTTGGGCTGATAATAGGATTGGATAATTCTATTATTCATCACATCCGCTTATCTTGTCTTTCTGCCGGTGTAAGCTAGTCTCCAGATATTGGCTGAGATCCTGTGGGTTCGTTGGGCTGGGAGGCAGAAGACCAGAGCTCAGAGGATGAGTTTAGTGAGCCAGACCCGGCACATGGAGGGCTTGATGTATCGTTCATGCTCGTGTTGAATGTATACTGCCCTCGTATCTTTTTCTGCCGAATCGGGACTGGACCAGGAGCAGATTCTGCCCGAAAGGGGGCGCGATCTGGCGCGTGCTCCTCTTCCTAGCGCCCAAGTCCGCGCCTCGCTGGGCTCAGCACCCCGGCCGCCGGCGGGACGGACGCTAGGGTCCAAAGCAGTGGCTGCACCGACACGTACCTGTCTGCTTTTGTCCACCTGTCTTCCCTCGCCACCTGCATCTAATATGGTCTCTAAATGCCTCGCTTTGTACTTTGTGACTTTCTCGTAGCCCTTTAAAGCAGCGGAGAAAGAAAGGAGACAGTCAAGACTCGGGAGAAAATGTTTCATCCCTGGTTCTTCTAGTGGTGGCCAGGAAGTGACTCCGGACTGACGAGCAGAAAAATCCCAGGACCATCAATAGAGGTCTTTGGTGTAGAATGCGGTTTGCTCAGCTGTCAGCAAACAGGGACACAAAACCTAAATTTAAGATATAAGAAATAACTAAATAAAGTAGACTTTGGCTTGTTACAACTAATTGCTCTGAAACGTAGCAAAATGGTCAGATTCTGTCTTGAATATATTCTCGAGAGACCGATTTCAGTAAGGGGGTGTAGCTCAGTGGTAGAGCGCGTGCTTAGCATGCACGAGGCCCCGGGTTCAATCCCCGGCACCTCCAGTTATTTTTGTGTTTAAATTCTTTTCCATTGCTTTACTTTCTTTTCCTTGTTAAACAGAAAGCAAACCTATTTCACAAAGGTTTCGCCATTAATGTTAGTGCTGTTCCATTTCTACTCCTCGGCCTTGACACGACTCACCGGGGGCTGCCCCAGCAAAAGGTGGAAAAGATGGAGCTGGAAGACAAAGACGGCTCCTGATTCCAAAACTTCAATGGCCTCGCCAAATTGACGAGCTCATTAACCTTCGGGGTATTATTACTTTGCAGTATTATTACTTAAAAAGTAGGAAATAAAAGATAAATGTAGAAATATTTAATAAAAGAAAAACGTAAGCTCTCAGACAATTTCCTTTCTTTTCTGGTCCTTGTTTAGCCATAATCCATTGCAGGCTGAGCACTGAGAAACGCAGAGCCTTCCAAACTGGGAAATTGAGAAAGTTATTTTCATCAGGGAATGTAGAGGCGTCACACTTCTGCCGAAATAGCTCCATTGGGAAGCATGCTCTGCTGAAGATCTCAAAGTTCACGCATTGATTTCCAGTTTTATTCTGTCTTTACTCTTGCCGGATAATTTGACTTCCCTTAGATGACGTTACAGAAGTAATTTTACCTAAGACAGGGGCGCCCTCTATCGTAAAGATATTTTTCAGACTCTTGGTCCACACAAGAGTTGGTGGCACCGGAGAGCTTGTTAGAAGAGCGAAATCTCAGCTTCACCTCAGACGTATTGAACCAGAAGCAGCAGTTTAACAGGATCCACAAGAGATTCTTTTGCATATTTAAGAAGCATTATGACGTGCTTTGACGTGGAGTAAGGGTGTATGGTATAAATACACGGCTGTATTTTTTTCCCCAATTTTCTATTCTAACACAGAAAACATAATTGCAAAAAAATTCATTTCTATTGCTGAATCATTTTTGTGTTCTTATCATTGACTCTGTTCCTTCTCTCTCTGGTAATATTGTGTTTATTAATATTTTTTGAATCACTATTCATGATTGAATATGATGTGAAGTTTTCTTTTTCTTTCTTTTTTTTTTTTTTTTTTGAGACAGAGTCTCGCTCTGTCGTCCAGGTTCGAGTGCCTTGGCGCGCTCTCGGCTCACTGCAACCTCCGCCTCCCCGGTTCAAGCGATTCTCCTGCCTCAGCATCCCAAGTAACTGGGACAACAGGCGCGCGCCACCGCGCCCGGCTAATTTTTTATATTTTTAGTAGGGACGGGGTTTCACCATATTGGCCAGATTGGTCTCGAACTCCTGACCTCATGAGCTGCTTGTCTCGCAAAGTGCTGGGATTACAGGCATGAGCCATCACGCCCGGCCTTCATTTTCTTTTTAATAAAAGTTTCTCAAGTTTTGCAATAAAGGCTGTGCTAACTTTTAATGTAAACTGGGAAGTTTGTATCTTTGCTCTGAAACATTTTAAATAGGATAAGACCTTGTAATCATTCCAGAATACACAGCCCTCTCCTCATCAACTACCACCAAATCTTCAGGAACTTTTGTATTAACTGCATTTTGTATCCTAAGCCCTGTGATAGATTTTAAAGATCCCAAACCCTTGCTAATCCTAATGAACGTGTGAGCTGAAGGATATTGCAAGAATTGGGAAATCCTTGGTTTCCGATATACTGTTAGGCCACCTCTCTCCCTGTGAAGTGATTAGGAAATTTTCAGTGGAGAAAATAAGTTCCAAAAGTCATTCTTTCTCAGATTAAGATGTCTTGGGTTTCAGTTTACTTCTTTAAAGAAAGATTCGGAGCTAGTACTGAGGAGCCACACTTTCTTGATGTGGGAAATAGATAATTTTCTGTTCTGTTGACGTTTTTTCTCTCTCTTCTCTCGTTTTGAAAGTACAGTTCCACAATGTCTCTTTGCCACTTATACCCACTGTGGAAGGAGAAAATTAGTCACAGGCTTCAATCATGGGAATTAATTTGCAAAGGAATATAGTAAAAGTGTGAGGAAGAATATCATGAATTATTACCATTGCTTTATGCTAGGGCTCAGGCCCACATGGAAATATTTTTTTCTGCTCACCACAATAGACTTTAAGGAAGTCCACCTCTGTAATTTAAGGTAGAAATGGATAGGATGCAAAAATCAAGAGTTTAATATAAGTAAGCTATAGGAAATACAGGATGGAGATTTCAAAAACATCTTGGGACAACGAAAACAAATGACATATGACAGACAGAAATACTTCTTTGAGAGCAAACAGTGCCTATCTTTGGCCTGGGACAATAGTGAATCATTTTAAGGTACATTATAGATGAATTTTGGAAATTCAACTATATTTTATTTTGGGGTTGTACACTTCAATGAGATCATATTTAAAGAATTTTTTCTCCAGGGAGAAATTAAGAACCTCTTTCAAAAATCAGCTGGGCATGGTGGCGGCCACCTGTAATCACTGCTACTTAGGAGGCTGAGGCAGGAGAATTGCTTGAACCTGGGAGGCAGAGGTTGCAGTGAGCCAAGATTGTGCCACTACACTCCAACCTGGGTGACAGAATGAGACTCCATCTCAAAAAATAAATAAATAAATAAGGACTTCTGAGAGGAATGAGGATGTGGCCATGTGTGAGACCCTGGGTGAATGTGTGGGAAGCAGCAGGTGGGCAGGACCATTGGTTGCACAGTGACATGGAAGCAGACACTATTCATTAGGCCATGTAGTCAATCTGACTCAAAAGGTAGAGTTTTATTCTTTTCAAAGACATATTTAATTAAAGAAAAAAATATTATTTAACCCTTTACTGTCTAGTTCAGGAATTTTTTTTAATATTCAATTAAGTTGGGAGACTTACAACAGTGTAATCAAACCTCCTTCTCCCTGTCAACAAATCAAGATGTAAATACCAAAGAATATAGAGTGTGAATTCAATTTCTAGATTATCATATAAAAGTTCCTTACGTAAAAACTATTACTCCACCTTTTTGATCTGTCAACTTTAGGAAAACAATACTCAACCCGTTACAATCTTCTCTCTGGTTCTAGATGCACTAGAGATGTCTTTCCCATGTCTGCAGGCTCCCCGAACAGAGTAATTAGGTATGAATGAGTTCTATCTCCCGAGATAAATGGTTGGTTCCTCAGAAAAATCTCATACATTTAGAACTCATCCTATGTCTCCCCATGCATAGATATTTCTGAATGCTTACAGAAACTTAATAAACAATTCTCACAGTGTTCTCTGTACCTTGGGGCAAACAGAGTCAAAAAAAAAAAAAAAAAAAAAAAACCCAGAAAGAAAGAAACACCTCCTTGTGAGGAACTTCGGGTAATCTAACTAGTATCTTGGTTTCTTCAGGTGCAAGTCAGAGAATAATCACATGATGACTCTGGAAACTTTCACATCATCAAACAGCCTAGATAATTTTCCTCACATCCTCCTAGCACTTTCACGTACATACACACACACACACACACACACACACACACACACACACCCCACAGAGCTTGTAGAGTTTTTTGAGTGACACGTCTCTAATACTCAATTTCAGTGAAACCTGCCATTTATGTTTCCTCTTACCTATTCCACTATCCCCATGAGCCAACTGAGAGAAATTCTGCCAAACCATAAGGTGTTCTCAACTTCGAAAGGGGCTCAGTGATATACTTACCAATATAGGTAAAGTCATACACATGGAGGATGAGAATGAAGACGAATGAGAAAATATAATCCTACTGGGAAACTGGCAGGAAATGAGACTTTCTGGGTCTTTTGCGAAAGTTTCAAGGCTATGGTGATAACCAGTGTGAATTCCAGGGCTGAAGATCATCTAGGAAGAAGTTCATTTTTTTGCTTTTCACAACTATCAGTAAATAAATTCTTGATCTTCATATCTCAAAGGACACTTTGAGTTCTCATTGTACTCACACTTTATTGGTGCCTTCTACTCACTCCCACCTCCACGTGTTCAGGTCAGAGCACTGGGCTGAGTTCACTGTGTTTCATCAATGGGCAGGATCCTAAGGAAGAATATGGTAAGTTCAACACGTTCCCAAACAAACTCACCTCCTCCTCCTAATATCTTGTTCATTCCTTCAAAGAACAATAAGCCTCTCTATTCTGCTTTTTTTCCTCCTGTTTGTGGAGGCTTTCTTTTACGGATTCCCCACTTTCTGGCTTGCTCTGTAGATCCAATAAGTCTTCGAATCCTGTGTCTAGCTACCTATGAACGTGCTTTCAAAATTTCAAAGTTTTTCTCCATCCTTGAATCTACTATTTATTTCATGTCTTGAACATTATTCTGGACTACTCCATGAACCTCCTCAGTTGCCTTCATGCTGTAATACAGTCAAGAACCCCTTGGCAATGAATAACAAGTTGCATGTGGTTTTATTCTCACCTGGGGTTTTCTCATCCAAGTTTTGCTCTTACCATTCCTGAGGAGCAAACGGCAATAGCAGAAGTGTTTTATTTAGGAAAAAGCTGGTCAGTTTTCTAATGCAACTTTCCAGTATTTTGTGTTCCATTTCAAACTTTATTTGCCAAAATTTCAATATCCCCCACAGCTGGGGGTCTTCTAACTTAAAATGGTCACAAATCCTGCTTCTACACCCAACACTCAGTGCTAAAACAATGAACCCAGGAATGGTGACCCACAGAATAGAGTGACATATTCCTTTATTTTTCATTTTATTTAATTTTTTACATCTTTAGATTGGAGAAAAGTCTTTTTAGGGTTTTTTTGGCTTTTGTTTGTTTGTTTGTTTTTTGAGACAGAGTCTCACTCTGTCCCCCAGGCTGGAGTGCAGTTGCGCCATCTCAGCTCACTGCAGCCTCCACCTCCCAGGTTCAAGAGATTCTCCTGCCTCAACCTCTGAGCAGCTGGGATTACAGGTGTGTGCCATCATGCCTGGCTAATTTTTGTGTTTTAAGTAGAGACAGGGTTTCACCATGTTGGCTCAGCTGGCCTCGAACTTCTATTCTTAAATGATCTACCCGCCTCCACCTTCCAAACTGCTGCGATTACAAGCATGAGCTACCGTGCTCGGCCACCTTTTAAATTTTAAAGTTATTTTTTATTTCCATATTTTTATTGTTTTCATATACTGCAATAGTACTTGGAGGACCACACAAATATCTCTTGCCATGAGGAGATGTAGTTCAACGATAGTACGTGTGCCTTACATATAGGAGGCCTCAGGTTCAGCTCCCAAGCACCTCCAACGGTCAGTTTCCAAGTTCTTAATACCACTCCTCAGTACAATGCACACTCAGGTGTCTTACTCTCTTTTCGTTGCCTGCCACATGAGAAGTAAACACGTGACTCAAGACGTTAATTTTTTTTTTCTTGAGGTTTTTTTTTTTTATTTTATACTCTAAGTTCTAGGGTACATGTGCACAACGTGCAGATTTGTTACATATGTATACATGTGCCATGTTGGTGTGCTGCACCCATTAACTCCTCATTTACATTAGGTATTTCTCCTAATACTATCCCATCCCTCTCCTCCTACGCTGAAACAGGCCCCAGTGTGTAATGTTCCCCACCATATGTCCAAATGTTCTCATTGTTCAATTTCCCACCTATGAGTGAGAACATGTGGTGTTCGGTTTTCTGTCCTTGTTGTAGTTCGTTCAGAATGATGGTTTCCAGCTTCATCCATGTCCCTACAAATGACATGAACTCATCCTTTTGTATGGCTGCATAGTATTCCATGGTATATATGTGCCACATTTTCTTAATTCAGTCTATCATTGATGGACATTTGGGTTGGTTCCAAGTCTTTGCTATTGTGAATAGTGCCACAATAAACATACATGTACCTGTGTCCTTATAGTAGTATGATTTATAATCCTTTGGGTATATACCCAGTAATGGGATGGCTGGGTCAAATGGTATTTCTAGTTCTAGATCGTTGAGGAATTGCCACACTGTCTTCCACAAAGGTTGAACTAGTTTGGAGTCCCACCAACAGTGTAAAAGTGTTCCTATTTTTCCACATCCTCTCCAGCACTGTTGTTTCCTGACTTTTTAATGATTGCCATTCTAACTGAAGTGAGATGGTATCTCATTGTGGTTTTGATTTGCATTTCTCTGATGGCCAGTGATGATGACCATTTTTTCATGTGTCTGTTGGGCTGCATATATGTCTTCTTTTGAGAAGCATTTGTTCATATCCTTTGCCCACTTTTTGATGGGGTTGTTTGATTTTTTATTGTAAATTTGTTTAAGTTCTTTGTAGATTCTAGATACTAGCCCTTTGTCAGATGGGTAGATTGCAAAAGTTTTCTCCCATTCTGTAGGTTGCCTGTTCACTCTGATAGTGGTTTCTTTCGCTATGCAGAAACTCTTTAGTTTAATTGGATCCCATTTGTCTATTTTGCCTTTTGTTGTCATTGCTTTTGGTGTTTTAGACATGAAGTCCTTGTCCATGCCTATGCCTTGAATGGTATTGCCTAGGTTTTCTTCTAGGGTCTTCACGGTTTTAGGTCTAACATTTAAGTCTTTAATCCATCTTGAATTAATTTTTGTATAAGGTGTAAGGAAGGGATCCAGTTTCAGCTTTCTACTTATGGCTAGCCAGTTTTCCCAGCACCATTTATTAAATAGGGAATCTTCTCCCCATTTCTTGTTTTTGTCAGGTTTGTCAAAGATCAGATGGTTGTAGATGTGTGCTATTATTTCTGAGGGCTCTGTTCTGTTCCATTGGTCTACGTATCTATTTTGGTACCAGTACCATGCTGTTTTGGTTACTGTAGCCTTGTAGTGTAATTTGAAGTCAGGTAGCATGATGCCTCCAGCTTTGTTCTTTTTTGTTTAGGATTGTCTTGGCAATGTAGGCTCTTTTTTTGGTTCCATATGAACTTTAAAGTAGTTTTTCTCCAATTCTGTGAAGAAAGTCATTGGTAGCTTGATGGGGATGGCATTGAATCTATAAATTACTTGGGCAGTATGGCCATTTTCACGATATTGATTCTTCCTATCCATGAGCATGGAATGTTCTTCCATTTGTTTGTGTCCTCTTTTACTTTGTTGAGCAGTGGTTTGTACTTCTCCTTGAAGAGGTCTTTCACATGCCATATAAGTTGGATTCCTAGGTATTTTGTTCTCTTTTTAGCAATTGTGAATGGGAGTTCACTCATGATTTGGCTCTGTTTATCTGTTATTGGTGTATAGGAATGCTTGTGATTTTTGCACACTGATTTTGTATCCTGAGACTTTGCTGAAGTTGCTTATCAGCTTAAGGAGATTGTGGACTGAGACAATGGGGTTTTCTAAATATACAATCATGTCATCTGCAAACAGGGACAATTTGACTTCCTCTTTTCCTAATTGAATACTCTCTATTTCTTTCTCCTGCCTGATTGCCCTAGCCAGAACTTCCAACACTATGTTGAATAGGAGTGGTGAGAGAGGGCATCCCTGTCTTGTGCCAATTTTCAAAGGGAATGCTTCCAGTTTTTGCCCATTCAGTATGATATTGGCTGTGGGTTTGTCATAAATAGCTCTTATTATTTTGAGATACGTCCCATCAATACCTAGTTTATTGAGAGTTTTTGGCGTGAAAGGCTGCTGAATTTTGCCAAGATGGTAATTTCAATGTTACGTTATTTAGACTTCATGAGCCTCAAAACCACTCAAGGCAGCTGGCAGAGTAGAATAAGCTTGTCGTTGATTAGTTTCCTATGGCTGCTGTAACAAATTATCCCAAATTGAGTGGCTTATAACAACAGAAATTTATTATTTCACACTTCTGGAGGCCAAAAATCTGATATGAGTACAGTAATGTGCTACATGTTGACGTTTTAGTAAATCACAGACCGCATATCCTACGGTGGTCTTGTAAGATTACAAAGGAGCTGGCCGGGCACAGTGGCTTACACCTGTAATCCCAACACTGAGAGGCTGAGACGGGCAGATCACCTGAGGTTGGGGGTTTGAGACCAGCCTGACCAACATGGTGAAATTCCCATCTCTACTAAAAATAAAAAATTAGTCGGGGATGGTGGCGCACACCTGTAATCCCAGCTACTTGGGAGGCTGAGGCAGGAGAATCACTTGAACCAGGTAGGCCGAGTTTGCAGTGAGATGAGATCCCACCACTGGAGTTCAGCCTGGGCAACAAGAGCAAAACTCTGTCTCAGAACAAAACAGAGCAAACCATCTGCTAAATTCTAATATAAATTGGGGAATTTGTGTCTTTGTCTCAGCCTAGCAACGTTTAAAATGGAATGGGAACCATCTGAGAAACACATATTGTCCAAATCTTGACATCATTTCAGAACACTATCTTGCCTCTTCCTCACCTCAACAACCAAACAATCAGCAACAGTGGAATCTACATGTGTGTGTGTGTGAGTGTGTGTATGTGTGTGTATATATATTTATCTATAGATGACAAAAAATATTTCTCTAAACTATTTGATAATGATTTTCAGACATTATGTCTTTTTATTCCTAAATACTTCAATGTGTATTTCTTAAGAATGAGGTCAATTTCTTACCACAGCACAATTATCAAATTTAGTGAACTTAACATTGATAAAATAGTATTATCTAATATACAGTCTATACAAATTTAAATCATATCAATAAAATATTTTATAGAAATTTTTCTCCCAAACTAGGTGCCATTTCAGAATCACACATGAATCTAGTTGTCTTGACTTTTCAGTCTCCTTCACTTTGGAACAGATTCTTAATCTTCTTGTCTTTCACGACATGAATATGTTTTTGAAGAGCATATGCCTGTGGTTTTGTGGAATGTTTCTTAATTTGTGTAGCCATGGTTAGATTCAGGTTATGGAAATGTCACAGAAATCATGTTATCCTCTATCACACCAAGAGGCATGTGATGTCAGTTTTTCTCATTATTGTTTATTATTATTATTATTATTATTATTATTGAGATGGAATTTCACTCTTCTTGCCCAGGCTGGAGTGCAATGGTGTGATCTTGGCTCACCACAACCTCTGCCTCCCAGGTTCAAGCGATTCTCTTGCCTCCCAGCCTCCTGAGTAGCTGGGATTACAGGCATGCGCCACCACGCCCAACTAATTTTGTATTTTTAGTAGAGATGGGGTTTCTCCATGTTGGTCAGGCTGGTCTCGAACTGCCAACCTCAGGTGATCCCCCCCCAACTTGGCCTCCCAAAGTGCTGGAATTACAGGTGTAAGCCACCACGCCCGGCCCAAATGAGGATTTTCTAATTTTATCCTTACTTCCACATTTATCACTTGGCATACAACTGTAAGGAAAATCTCACCATCTTCCATATTTATTTGCTTAAGTTCCCAAGATTGATAATCACTTATTGTCATCATTAATGCTCAAAATGTGTCAGATTTGACCATTTAGATCCCTTTCAAGCTGGCTTCTGTGTCCTTTTAATCATATCCATCAATTCTGAGCACTTATATTCTGGCACAGCAAGATATCTTAGGTTCATCTTGTAGTTTCCTTGGCACGGTCCTGGAGTCAGTGTAGTTGACACTAGTAGCTACTTTCTATTAGTATGGCTGGTTCCTTTTAGTAGGGAATGGTATTTGAAAATCAATACATAGAATTATCTTTGCTCATTGCATCTGAGGTATCATTTATTCTAGTCCCAGTTAGCAGAGAGATCTGTGGAGAAATTTTACAATTAAGTGTGTAACTTCATACTGATGCCTCTAATTCCCATCATCACCAATAGGACTATTCTTTACCATCCTCCTTTCCCACAGTGAGAACCTGCTTCCAACAACACACAGGTGCACACACTCTCATTTTCCCAATCCTAAAATTCACACAAAATATCAGAATTGCTGTTGCCTTAGCATTACAGAAAATATTCCTGATACATAGAGTTTAAGATTTGCTTGCTGTTATTTTTCTTTTTACAATGAGAACAATGTGTAAACCATTTTCTTAGGTCAATTCTTTCCTGAATTTTCAATGTGGTTGTGTTATACTTTTGAAATGCAGTTAATTTGCTCTATTTGGAAATAGATTTGCTGATCCCAAATCAGGAACAGTGCTTTTCTTTTTATGGTGAAAAGCGGTTACCTTTTCATGGTGTAACCGTGCCTAAGAGAGGGGGCACTCAGATATAGGGAAATCAAAAACAGTGGAATTGGAAATACATGGCAATTGTCTTTACGACATAGAGCACGTACTCAGATAATGGTGGTCACCAGTGTTCCAAATACACAGGAGTTATGAGGGGGTATAGCTCAGTGGTGGAGTGTGTACTTATCATGCACAAGGTCCTGGGCTCATTCCTCAGTACCTCCTGAGATCTATTTTCTTCCTGGTGGCACTGTAAGAAGAGCTCCATGACCTTCCCCAGCTGTCCAAAATTTCCTGCCTTGTCAAGATATCTGGGTTGACCTCTACATCTCTCTCTCATACAGAGAGGTAATTCTTGTTCATTCACTTAAGGTTATTTGCTGCTTATGATTATCCACCTATTCTTTCTAAGCAGTCCCAGTAGTCACTAAGGTGAACCACACAATATGGAAGCAAGTACTATTCCTGGCGATCCAGCCAATTTCTAGCTGTAAGAAATAATCAGAAACCACAGAACTGTGTGGCTTAAGTCCTTTTGTGTGTGTGGTGTTTGTTTGTTTGGTTTTTTTTGAGACAGAATTTCGCTCTTGTTGCCCAGGCTGGAGTGCAATAGCGCAATCTTGGCTCACCACAACCTCTGCCTCTTGGATTCAAGTGATTCTCCTGCCTCAGCCTCCCGAGTAGCTGGGATTACAAGCATGCACCACCATGCCCGGCTAAATTTTGTATTTTTAGTAGAGATGGAGGTTTCTCCCTCTTGGTCAGGCTAGTCTCGAAATCCCAACCTCAGGTGATCCATCCACCTCAGCCTCCCAAAGTGCTGGGATTACAGGCTTGTGCTACCATGCCTGGCCTTGCGTTTCTTCTTCTAAACAAGGTTTCAGAAGCCCTACAAGCTTTCACTAAACGATTTCACTGCCAGTGGCTGAGGACCTGATATGCTGGTGGTCACTATTTCCATTAGAAACCCACAAACTCTAAAACTTAATGTAAACTATTTAACTACAAGCATACAATAAGTGGCAAACATAATGACAAATGACAAAAAGACCACAGTCACTTCAGCTGACATTTGGTAGGGGGAACATACTTCTCTGGGTCTTCTAAAGAAGTTTCTGCCCTGAGATGCAAGCACTCTGAACTCCAGGGACCAAGACCAGTATAGGATAAAGCTCATTTCTTTGTTTTCCATAAATAAAAATAATGAATGAACTTTTATTCTCCCAATCCCAATGGATCCTTTTCTACTGGCTGCACTTATTCTCCAGGAATAACCTCTTTCTAAGCTACTGAACAACCCATACCTCCAGATTAGAGCTCTTTGCACAGTTTCTGATGCTGGTATCACAGGGCTAAGCAGAAATCCAAGGGGGGATACTCTGCAAGTATCTCAATACTATCTCGTTGAAAGGAATTCTCCTTCTATTTTCAGCTCTATTTCATTTAAACAAAAGATAAAAAATTAAGTTACTAAACACCCGGAAGGCAGAAAAGCGATCTCTCTCTCTGCATCTGTAGAAGCCAAGTAAGCGAGTGGGCATCCGTATGCATCCTTTCTTTTACTGACTTTCTAAACGCTGTAATGGTCCACCACCTACCAGGTGGTCACAAGCCATCGCTAAAGTCAGTTTTGAGGTTAACCCACTCGACTTGTGAGGGATTCACCTATATTACCTCTGCACCTATAATAGAACTAAGAAGACGGTGGCTGCACACGTAGTTAACACCTATTGTACCGCGACTTTGCCTTTCCGTAGCCGCTGTGCGAATCTGCAGAGTTCTTTTGAGCCAAGAGGTGGACGTGAGGAGTAAAGAAGCTCATTTCAAACTCCAGGAGGAGTTTCTTCAGGGTGAAATTGACTTTCTATCGGCTTCATTCTAAAGGAAATATGTGGAGCAAACAAACAGGAACTTTCTTTCTCATCTTTTGCATTTCAAGCAAAGCCTAATAAAATTAGACGTTTCCACTGTCGTGCTCAGTCTCGAAGCTGTCGGCGGATCCCGCTTCTAACTCTCAACACAGACACGCAGGAAATCGGGAAATCCCTGCAGCTCCCTCAGAAGCTACAGTCTCAGCGGTTCCGGAACCACAAACAAAAAAACGCAACAACACGTGCTCCCCCAAAGAGCCCAGCCTATCTATCGAGCGACGGAAAGAGCGGCGAGGCGCTCTCAAAGCCGTGGCAGTCTGGACAAAACGAACTGGGTCTCCTTCCTGGTCGAGCCTACTTCCCTAGGGACAAAAAGGAACCTTTCTTCCCTCATATCCAGAGGAAACGACGGAGAGATGCATGCTTAGGCTCACTGTACCATTCCGTCCATCCAAGTCCTAATAATCTTGAGGATGCTTTTCCTTGCCCTCTACCCCTCTCCCTTTTTGTGTTTCTTTCTCCACTTCACCGCACCTCGTCTCTTCCCTCTCTCCACCAGCTGGCGCTCGGCTCCTCTCCACCTTCCCTCCCGTTTACTTCTGAATGAACTTTTCACAATAGTACAGTGCACTCCTAGAACCATTTACACACATTTTAAGCACTGTATTGAGATTTATATATGTAGCCACTGTTTTAATTTCCACATCACTTTCCATTTTTTTTCCCTTCTCTATATGCTCAACTTCAAACATTTCTGCAGCATAGGCTGAGGCTGCGCTCAGCTAGGGAGAGAGGTCAGGCGGCGGGGATAAACCTAGAGGAATGTTGTTTCCTGTCTGGGGAGGCTCAGGCCTTACAAGAGGGAGAGGAAGAAAAAAAAAAAAAAAGCCTGTAAAAGAATCTAAATTTTTTAACAGAAAGCCTGGACTCTCTCGGAATAGGTGACCGAGTTTGAAAACTGTCCAGACATAGGGACGGTTTTATTAAAATTCAATTTGCAAGTCATTGTTGGCTGTAGTTATTTCCTCATTCCAGAGAGGATTGTTTCAGAAATTCGGTAAACTCTGAAATTGTTTCTAAGTTATTTAACAAGAGGAGTCCAATGTTCTCACACTTTTGAAGTTATATAAGAATTTCTAGGCTGAGGTGGGAGAACTGATTGAGCCGGGAGGCGAAAGTTGCAATGAGAGGAGATTGCCACTGCACTCCAGCCTGGCAGAGTGGGACTGTCTCTCTCTTTCTCTCTCTCTCTCTCTCTCTCGCTGGAATCTTCTCTCTCTATATATATGTATTTTTATATTATATAATATTTATATCATAATATATTTATATTTTTAATTTTAAATTTATATATTTATATGTATTATATATATTGCGTGGTCACACTAAAATAAACATATGTTTGCCGTTTCCACTCCCTGGGTCTCCGTACCACCTAAGGTGGATGTGTTAGCACTAGACTGGTAAAAGGACGAAAACAGAGAAAAAGAATTGGCTCGCTCAGGATTTCTTCAGTTGCAAGCTATAAACCTACTACCACGTTAACGTGTCCAATAATCTTCTGTTCCTTTTTGCCGTGTCATTGAAGAACAAGACAGAAAACAAAACAAAAAAGTAGCCAAAAGAAGAGAAAAGAAAAAGTCTGGATAATTTCATTTTAGTTTTAGATAATTTCCCTTAGTTTTCTGAGCAGTGTTTCCATGGTGACCAAGCATGGGAGCATCTTCCTGATCTGACCTATTCCTCGCTTTTTCTTTCTTTTTTTTTGTTTAGAGACGGAGTCTCACTGTCGCCCAGGCTGGAGTGCAGTGGTGCGATCTCAGCTCACTGCAACCTCGAACTCCCTGGTTCAAGTGATTCTCCTGCCTCAGCCTCCGAAGTAGCTGGTACTATAGGCGTGCGCCACCACTTCTGGCTAATTTTTATATTTTTTGTAGGTGGGGTGTGTTTCACCACGTTGGCCAGGCTGGTCTTGAACTCCTGACCTCAAGTGATCCACCCACCACAGCCTCCCAAAGTGCCGAGATTACAGGCGTGAGTCATCGTGCCCTGTCGTCTCGCCTTTTCTTTCCCGTCTTTTGCGGGGGGAAATTGGATCCTATTTTCGGACATAAATTGCAGCAGAACTTGTATTTTTGGATTGGCGGGAAGGTGAGTGAATGACGGGTGATACTGAAGACAACAGAATTAGGCATTGGAAAACGCACTGACCTTACAAATGGCAGTTTTTACATTTTGAAGAAATGACTAATGAAACAAGTCCAGGGCAGCCGAAATAGCTCAGTTGGGAGAGCGTTAGACTGAAGATCTAAAGGTCCCTGGTTCAATCCCGGGTTTCGGCAGATGCCTTTTGGTTATTTGCATAATTGTCTTTCCATTATACAACACTTGCACACCAATTCCAGAGGTATATATATAACTCCAATTTTTTCGCTGTTTTTTGAAAATTCCATAAAGGTAATGTACATATATATGTATGTATATTTGTATCACTCTCTCCAGTGAAATCTTCCATGAAGTGTTAACTGATGGCATGTAAATTATTTAAAATCTTAAATCTAGAAAGTTACTAATTTTAAAATCTAAGAAATTCCAATATGCTATAGACTGTGGCAATTACAATTCATTTCTGATTTGATGTTATTTATGTGTGTTGGGTGGGGGTATTTTAAATCACAAGAAATGTGAAGAAACCTGTAAAAGAAGAACTATGTGGTGGTGGTGGTGGTATATTCAAGAAACATTTTGCAATTAGAAACCCCTCAGTTTGTATCTTAAGTCACCTCCATAGCTCTGCAGTTAAACTGCTGGAAAAATAACTTTTGTTTTGTTTTGTTTTGTTTTGTTTTGTTTTGTTGAGGCAGGGTCTCACTCTGTCACCCATACTGGAGTGCAGTGGTATGATCACAGCTCACTGCAGCCTCAGCCTCCCTGGACTCAAGTGATCCTCACATGTCAGGGAGGATCTGAGACTACAGAAATGCAACAACAAGCCTGGCTTTCTCTGTCTCTCTTTTGTACTTTTTTTGTAGAAACTGGGCTTCACTATGTTCCCCCGGCTGTTGTTGAAATCCTGGGCTCAAGCAACCTGCCCACTTCTGCCTCCCAACATGCTGGGATTACAGGTGGGAACCACCGCACCAGACCTAATTACAGGAATATTTTAAGTTTCTTACTGACAGGACATTTCTTCAGCCTGGAATCCTTGTCTAGAATTTCCAAATCTTAAGTTATTTCTGTATTGGTATCCAGGAAAGAATAAAAATAAGTATTTCTTTTCTTTTTTCTTTCTATTTTTTTGGAGACGGAGCCTTGCTATGTCACTCAGGCTAGAGTGCAGTGGAAGGATCTCAGCTCACTGCAACGTCCGCCTCCCCCGCACAAGCAATTCTCCTGCCTCAGCCTCCCAAGCAGCTGGGATTACAGGCATCCACCACCATGCCCGACTAATTTTTGTATTTTTAGTAGAGACGGGATTTCACCACGTTGGCCAGGCTGGTCTCCAAATCCTGACCTCGTGATCCACCTGCCTCGGCCTCCCAAAGTGCTGGAATTATAGGTGTGAGCCACTGTGTCCAGTCAAAAATAAGTATTTCTAAATTAATTATTCTGTCAAACATTCATGAGGGGCCCTAGAATACTGGAAATGAAAGCAAATGGGCAGCAAAGTCAAGACTCAGGTGCATGTGCCCCATTTTCCTTTTTTCACTTCAACTCCTCTCGAAATTCTGTGTTGGGATACTGGGCCTTTTTTATCCTGAGTTTTTTTTTTTTTTTTTAATATCTTTTCTTCTTTCAAATTTGTGTTTCATTTTCAGTGTTATTTTCCTCTTACTCCTGCATACTGTGTGAGGAGACAATGATCTACAGTACTTTCAACATCAGAACTGCAGCAAATTGTGAAAGGAAAATTGATACCAAATAAGAAGCAACCTCAGGGTGGGGACACTGACTGTACAGGAACTAGGAATCAGATACTTTATCCTTTAAGTCACTGACACTTTCTCAACTCAGAAGCTTGTGTTTTATTTCAGTAAGAAATATTTGATGGGGTGGGCATGGTGGCTCACTCCTGCAATCCCAGCACTTTGGGAGGCCAAGGCAGGTAGATCACCTGAGATCAGAAGTTTAAGACCAGCCTGGCCAACGTGGTGATACCCTGTCGTTACTAAAAATACAAAATAATAATAATAATAATAAATTAGCCGGGCGTGGTGGTGGATGCCTGTAATCCCACCTACTCAGGAGGCTGAAGCAGGAGAATCCCTTGAACCCGGGAGGCAGAGGTTACAGTGAGCCTAGATCACACCATTGCACTCCACCCTAGGCAACAAGAGCAAGACTCCGTCATAAAAAAAAAAAAAAAGGAAATATTTGATTACACAAATGGCAGCGTTAAATGTTTTCTTGTCTAGCACAGTAATGATTCCTTTACATTTTGTTGAAATCGAAGGCCTAGGGTAATTCTAAGCATGATTTGTCTCTCATTCAATACCTTAAAAATGAGGCTAATAATGATTATGTAAAATGGGATGTTGTAAAGGTCTAAGGAGATCATGCATAGGAATGCATTTAGTCAGGTCCCCTCGTGGTGTGAAACCTAATTACCGGCAGGCCATGTTCCATGTCCTTTGGCTCTGGGATTCTCCCAGAACAGCACCTAAATAGATAACATTGTCTCTAGACAATGCTGTCCAATCAAAAGATTATACAAGTCTTCTACTTTAGCTTCTGGGATAAAAAGAATTTTTTTTAAAAAAAATACAAATCATAAACGAGAGCCACTTCTGTAGTTTTAAATTTTCTAGTAGTCACATTTAAAAAACAAACAGGCAATACTTATTTTATATCATTTTTTAATAATTTCAACTTTTAGCCAGGCAAAGTGGGTCATACCTGTAATTCCAGAGCTTTGGGAGGCCGAGGTGGGCAGATCACCTGACGTCAGGGGTTCGAGACCAGCCTGACCAACATGGTGAAACCCCGTCTCCAGTAAAAATACAAAAATTAGCTGGGTGTGGTGGCGCACACTTGTAATTTCAGCTACTTGGGAGTCTGAGATAGGAGAATCACTTGAAACCTGGAGGAAGAGTTTGCAGCGAGCCCAGATAGCGCCACTGCACTCTAGCCTGAGACAGAGCAAGACTGTCTCGAAATAATAATAACACTAATAATAATAATTTCAACTTTTATTTTAGATTCAGAGGGTACGTGTCCAGGTTTGTTACATGGGTATATTGCATGATGCTGTGGTTGGGGTGGGATTAATCCCATCACCCGGGTAGTCAGCATAGTATCCAATAGTTAGCTTTTCAAGTCTTTCCCCTTCTCGCCTCCCCCTCTAGTAGTCCCCAGTGTCTATTGTTTCCATCTTTTGTGTCCAGTTTTACTAATATATGTAAATCACCTTGCATGTCCAAAATATTGTTTTAACAAGTAATCAATCTTAAAATTATCAGTGAGATATTTTATGTTTAAAAAATGATACTACATCTGGCCAGGTGTGGCAGCTCCTGCCTGTAATCCCAGCACTTTGGGAGGCCGAGAAGGGCAGATGACGAGGTCAGGAGTTTGAAACCAGCCTGGCCAGCACGGTGAAACCCCATCTCTACTAAAACTACAAAAAAAAAAAAAAAAAAAAAATTAGCCGGGCATGGTGGCACACGCCTGTAATCCCAGCTACTCAGGAGGCTGAGGCAGGAGAACGGCTTGAACCCGGCAGGCAGAGGTTGCAGTAAGCCAAGATTGTCCCACTGCACTCCAGTCTGGGTGACAAAGCGAGACTCCACGAAAAAAAAGAAAATTATGTCTTTGAAATCTGGTACATATTTCTCACTTTCAACACATCTTAACTTGGACTGGGCAATTTTCACTACTCAATACCCGTTGTGGCTAACAATAACCATATTGGACAGTGCAGATTTAAACATATGCTTTACATATTTTTAGGTTTTCAAAATTGAGTATGTATGACAGAGTATGTATGTCTTCAAAATTAAATGTTTAATTTCTCAGAAGAATGCTGTGTTAAATGAGTTCATCCTACAGATTATATGCAAAAAACATGTTGTTGGTAGATAGCCTGAAAATAGCTACAGATGCTTAATGATTTAAAATTCTCCCATTTTTATCAGGCAACCTTCTTACTATGAATTCCCAAGAATCCAATAGACGGCCAAGTTTCTCTTGGTGTAACACAACATAAAGATGAAGGAGTTTCTGCAAACTGTGCTAATATTGCTTTTACAGCATCAAAGAGCCAAGATAATCCTTCCCATCATT
Source organism: Rhinopithecus roxellana (assembly GCF_007565055.1). Taxonomy (NCBI): domain Eukaryota; kingdom Metazoa; phylum Chordata; class Mammalia; order Primates; family Cercopithecidae; genus Rhinopithecus; species Rhinopithecus roxellana. The sequence continues at coordinate 22,023,895 of NC_044552.1, read as the reverse complement.
TACATGCACACACAGACAGAGTTAGGCAGGCAAACACACATGAATACACATCAGTTTTGTATATAACAATTTTCTAGTTTCTCCTTCAGTGAAATCTATCACTCATTGTTTCCTATTTTTATTCTAGAAATCCCATCAGCCAACTGAAAAGCCAAGTCTGCCACACAACTTGCAATCTGCCAGTTTTTAAAGGCATCAATGTTATTTTATTAACATTGGCAAAGGCTCGTATATGGGCAAACCAGAATGAGCAAGAGTTAATAGTCACTAGAAATTTGGTGCTGAGAAATGGGTTTTCTTCTCATCTTCTTATATAGTTCAAAGGACACACAATAAGTCCCAAGAGTCAAGAACTTCTTAGGAACAAACTTGTTTGTTGACTACAAATATCACGAATAGGTTTCTAATTTCCATATCTCAAAGTACACTTAAAAGTCTTTATTCATCCTCCATGTAATGTGTCTACTACTACTAATGCTTACAAATCCCAGGCTGGAGACGGAGTTAATTGACTGAGTTCTCTATGTAACATCCTCACAAACGTGCCCCACAGATACTTTAAATTTAGTATGAGCCAAACTAACTCATTTCCATCTTCCAATCTATCTCCCATTCCTAAAAGCTGTTAAAACCTCTCCCCTTTTCTGCACCTGCTTGTGTTTGGCAATAGACTTTGTTTTTTTAAACCATTCTTCAATCCTGTTTGTATTTATCTTCGGTCTTATTCTCATAATTCAACCCTTCTCTCCATCCCCATAGCTGTTTTTCATTCACGCCTTATGAATCCCTTCCCCTCCCCTTCCCTCCCCTCCTCTCTTCTCTCCCCTTCCCTTCCCTTCCCTTCCCTTCCCTTCCCTTCCCTTCCCTTCCCTTCCCTTCCCTTCCCTTCCCTTCCCTTCCCTTCCCTTCCTTTCCCTCTCTGTTGCCCAGGCTGGAGGGCAGTGGCGCAATCATAGCTCCCTACAACCACCAACTCTTGAGCTCAAGCCATCCTCCCTCCTCAGCCTCTGGAGTACCTGTGAGTACAGGCGTAAGACGCCACACCAGCTAGGGACCCTTATGAAAAACATGCTGAGTGCCTCGCTCTCAGGTTTTCTTCTGATTGTGGCTTTCCTCCACCAAGTCTTACCTTTAACATTCCTATTGAGCAAACAACAATTATGAAGCGTTTTAGGCAGGAAAACGCTGAATTTCAATGGCTTCGTGTGTTATCTGGAAGAAATCGAAAGAAACGAAAACCAGAACTTGATTCTTGCCAAGCATAATAGAAGGAGACCCGAATAACTCAATGTCTTGAAGCCACAATGGAAACTTCTTGTAGTTATTACCTGACACTTTTCTAATCTTTTGTTTCTCATTTCAAGTCCTACATAGTATTCTAAAGAATCTGTATCCCCCGTTAGTTCCAAGTATCTCCTGCTCAGAACGGCTCTCCACACTCCATAATACTGACCACTACTACCAGCATGCTCACGGAGAGTCTCAGGAAATGAAAGTTACCTCCTGGAAATTATTACAAACAGGTCTTTTTAGCAAGGGGGTGTAGCTCAGTGGTAGAGCGCACGCTTTGCATGTATGAGGCCTCGGGTTCGGTCCCCGACACCTCCAAGTGATGGTTTTGCTCTGGCAGTTCTCAAGCAGCAGATTTCTGCCTTTTCGCATTTTTCTATCCTATTTCTGCACAAATAGACAGTAAAAATGTAGCCCAATACGCAGCCTCAAACTATCTCCACTGGCTATGCCTTGAGCCTCGACATCACCTAAGGCCATTGCCACAGCAGAAGGAAGACAAACAAGAAATGAGGGAGAAAGAAGAACGGAATCTCAACAGGGTCTCTGGAAACCAAACAAAAGCGTGCACATTCACAGGCGGCTCGCGTTCCCTCCCATTTTGTACTATGATTAAAGAGACGCCAAGACAAAGGAAAAGAAGGAAGAAAAGCGCTCTGCAGGCATCTATTTTTTTTTTTTTTTTTTTTTTTACGTTATTTTTGTTTTCTGGGTTAAAGAACAGAGCGAAAGCCTCTGTCCACTGATTTCTCCACCGGTCTCTCCTTGTCGACCTGAGCAGAGAGCGCAGCCACCAGTGTGATCCGGTACTGAGACAAGGACTGTTGTGGCTCTCCAGCCGCTTGAGATGGGAGTGGCAGGACACTGGACAACCGAACGAAGACCATAGGGGAATTAGAGGCCTTCAACGTGCGAGGAGCAGAAACCAATACGGATCAACATTCCGTACTAATATTCCATAAGACTGATTTGTATTCCTGTATTTCCTCAGCCACTCCGTTTTCCTCGTTACAATAAAATATTGCCTGGAAACTTCTGGTAACAGCAAACGGAGGCCCCATATAAAAAACTAGGAAAAGATTTTCTGTCACAATGGAAAATACATGCAGACTAAAAGGTAAGTAGATCACAGGTGTGTTATGCACTTCCTGCCCTGGGAAAAACCAGACAAACTTTTCATGTTCTTTCTCCATCCATCTGATTACATCTGCTTTTTTTGGAGAGGGAACTCCCAAGAAATCCTATGCACTCATGATACCTTTTAGGGTTTCCAGTGATGTATGATTTCCAAACTGCTGTTCTCTCTGTACGTATTTCCTGTTGAATTAAAGTGTCTTTGAGAGGCAAGAGAGTATGACGTTTGTTCCTAGTCCACCAGCCTGTCAGGCTGGCATGATAGATACACTCTATGAGGCTGACATGACCTTACTTGCTTCTTTTGTCCAGTGAAAATGTCTATAACCAGCATCCAGGAAGGATACCGTCTGGTGAAACCTGCTTAGCTGAGGACTGGCCGTGTATGTGCCTCCAGGCCAATCATATGTTTGTTTTGAGATACATTTTTTGGAGGAAGGTAATACACACATGCCATGTATTTTCTTTTTGTTTCATACTTTTCCTTCTTTAATTTCCTGATATCCATTGGTTTTCTCCAGGCAAACGGTGGCATGTTAGCCACAGTGGACACTGCACAGGAGAACAAGGGGTGGGGGATTTGGGTGCTGCAAGCAGAATAATAAATTTCAGGCCCAACCTTAGGTCTATTGAATCAGAACTGCTGAGTATGGGGCTCAGCCTCCTGTGTTTGAATAAGCCCTCAAGTGACCCTGATGCTAAAGTTTGTGAAGCACTGCTCTAGAAGTTTCAGGAGGTCCCAGGGTCAGGCACCTGCTGAGGAGGAAGAGTTGGTCCTGGGGTTCCCTACCTATTCTCAATAAAAAACTCAAACCTACGAAAAGTCAGTGAGTATTGTATTCATCTTATGTCAGGGCTGGGGTTTTACCATTTCTTTGACCCTTTGAATATTTTAGGTAACTTTTCAGGTCACACACAACAGACTGATTTTCCTCTGGAAGAACTGACAGGAATTCTCTTGAACCAGGAGACTCTTTTGAGCTGAAATATCTGGAGCTTTCTCAAGCTATTTGGGCCCTTCAATTTGAAACCCAGGCTTGGACGATTCTAAGCCCTATGACAGAGAGCAATCATTTTCTCTCCACCTTCAGGGTGGGGACTAACCCTCAGGGTTGGGAGTACTGCTGTCTCTTCAGCCCCCACCAATTCTACCAATGCTCTGGTTGTTAAAATCCAGTGTATGCATGAAATGTAATAAAAGTATCTTCGCAGCAGTAAGTAGAGAGTTCCTTGTTGTGAGTAGACCATTCCTCTTCCTCCTTGGAAAACATTCTCTATCCACTTTCTACATTTTCACGTTTGTCTCTTCCTCTACACACACACCTCAGCTGCTGCTTTATTTCCACTTGTCTCATGTAAGGATCTTCTTTTATGTAGTAACCTTGGCTTTCCCAGTGTTCGTGCTTCCACGAGTTGGATGTAAGTAATATAGGAGCACACTGCAAAAGTGTAGGTGATACTGTCCAGAAAGGAACCCGAATTTCAGAGGCTTGCTGATGTAGAAGAAAGCCAAGATATTAGACTCATAGAGCTTCTCTCTGCTAGGTAGGTTGAAATCTGGACACCCTGAATTCCATAAAAACAAGGTAGTTCTCCTTCTGAAAACCCTCTTAAGTTTAAAATATACTGGGACTGCCCTACCTTTCTTGTTTTCCATGACTTGTATTCCAAGCTTGACAAGCTAAAACAAAAACAAAAGGAAAGAACACTCTTCCTATCTATAACAAAGGGGCTTAAGCAGGAGGGTCTCTCTTCCTGGTTCAACACTCTTCCCTCGCGAACAGTAGGGATTGGAAATAGGCAGCTTCTCTGTCCTTTCCTCGGAAGCCACCAATACCACCCACCTGTACCAAAACTCAAGAGTACCCGTTATCCCCAGTGTCCGAGTCAGTAAAGGAGCTGCGAGGCATTCTCAATGCTGCGACTGCCTTAAGCAAAACGAGAGAGATCTTGCGGGAAAGCGTTTTCAGTTCACTTCTACAGGGAATGAGCCCTCTCGCTCATCGCGGACACCGAGGAAACGCAGCGGAGATGGGCTTCCGGGCTGCACTCCGCCTCCCGGCTCACCCAGATCCTCTGGCAGCCTCGGGCGCTCGCCCACTTCGCTTCTCCTCCGCCTTTGCCGCCGCAGCCGTAGGTTGCGCATCCCACCGCGTCCCTGCTTCCCTCTCGAGCTCTTTTCGCAGGCGGTCCTCGTTCTCTCCATCCGTCGTTTCTTGAGTGTCAGAACTGGAGCAATAGCGTCCCTAAGACGAAATCCATGCTGGGTTTCGAGACCACGGTGCTGGCCCAGGCGCTGGCGAGGGTAAGGACGGGCAGCGACCCACACTCCTGGGTCTTCATTTCTAATAGCTGGGAATTCCACTTTCTCACCTCCTCACCTGCACCTAAATCCCCGAGGCGGTACTGACCCTTCTGTTTTAGTATCCACCTACGTTAACTCTTGATAGAAGAGTACAGCCCCTGAAGGAAGAGGGAAAAGAAATGTGAGAAGGGATAATTTAAAACAAGCTTTTTGGTTTGAAAATATTTCAAACCTACAGAAAAGTTGCAAAAATAGTACAAAGAACTACCATACACACGTTACTCAGATTTAGCAATTCCCGGTATTTTGCCACAATGATTCTCCCCTCTCTTTACTTCTAAATACACACACACACACTATTATTTTTCTCGTGGACTTTATTTTTATTTATTTATTGAGACAGGTCTTGCCCTCTTGTCCAGGCTGGTGTGCAGTGGTGCGATCTCGGCTCACTTCAACCTCTGCCTCCGGGTTCAAGCGATTCTCCTATCTCTGCTTCCCGAGTAGCTGGGATTAGAGGCATGCACCACTACGCCAGGCCAGTTTTTGTATTTTTAATAGAGATGGAGCTTCACCATGTTGGCCAGGTGGTTCTGGAACTCCTAACCTCTGGTGATCTGCCCGCCTCGGTCTCCCGAAGTGCTGGGATTATAGGCGCGAGCTAACCCTGCGCTTCTGTGTTCTTTTAAATCATCCCCATCATTCTGGCACAGCAAGATATCTTAGGTTCATCTTGTAGTTTTCCTGGCACAGTCCTGGAATCAGTGTAGTTGATAATAGTAGCTACTTTCTATTAGTATCTCTGGTTCCTTTTAGTAGAGAATGGTATTTGAAAATCAAAATATAGAGTTATCTTGCTCATTGTTTCTCAGGTATTTCTTCCAGGCCCAGTTAGCAGACAGATCTGTAGGGAAAATGTACTTTTTGTTTTCTTTCTTTTTTTTTTTCTTGAGACAGAGTCTCACTCAGTCGCCCAGACTGAGTGCAGTGGCGCGATCTTGGCTCGCTGCAACGTCCTCCTCCCGAATTCAAGCGATTACCCTGCCTCAGCCTCCCGAATAGCTGGGACTACAGGCCCGGCCCCTACACCCGGCAAAGTTTTGTATTTTTAGTAGATACGGGATTTTGCCATGTTGGCCGGGCTGTTCTCGATTTCTGACCTGAAAGAAGTGATCCACACGTCTCAGCCTCCCGAAGTGTTGAGATTACTAGCGCGAGCCACTGCGCCCGGCTATGTATAATTTCATACTGATGCCTCCAATTCCCATCAACACCAACAGGACTATTCTTTACCTTCTTTTTCTTACAGTGACAACCTGGTTCCAACAACACACACACTCTCTCACACTCATTTTCCCAATCCTAATATTAACACAAAATCTCAGAATTCCTACAGCTTTAGCTCTACAAAAAATAACCCTCATACATAGAGTTTAAGATTTCTTTCCTCTTCTTTTTGTGCTTACAATTAAACAACGAACTGTGTAAAGCATTTTCTTAAATCAGTTATTTCAATGGGGTTATGTTATTGTTTCACAATGCAGTTTTAATTTGCGTCTATTTGTATTGAATTTTAGGGTATTTTCATACACACGAGTCAGTTTCATTTTTTGACTATGTGAGACTAACATGCTTCCAAGAGTCAAAAGAATACGGAATATTATAATCAGAAAATTTGCAAGAGAATGTTGTATGCCAGGACACACTCAATGACTGAATGGAAGTACGCCCCAGGAAATCTAACGCGATGGGGAGCCCACCTTGGGGTGAGTTGATCTTGGGCTGACCACAAATCAGGAACAGTGCCTTTATTTGTACTATTAAGCTGCCTTTCTTTTGGTGTAGCGGGTCCTAAGACAGGAAACGCTTCCTGTAGAAAATTAAGAGTGGAATTAGAAACATGAAGATTGTCAAGACAGAGCCCAGACTCAGACTATAATAGTCATGAAAGTATTCTCTGAAACAAGAGTTTCGCAGAGGGGGTGTAGCTCAGTGGTAGAGCGCGTGCTTAGCATGCACGAGGTCCTGGGTTCAATCCCCAGTACTTCCAGGTTTTCTTTTCTTCCTGGGGTACTAGTAAGAAGCGGCCCGTGATAATCCCCAACTTTAAAATTTTCTGTCTGTCAAGGTGAATTGTGTTGGCTTTTCTCTCTCATACACAGAGGTGACTCGTGTTTATTCCTTTAAATCTATTTGCTGCTTAGGGTTATCCACTTATATTTTCTAAGCAGTCCACCAATTACTAACATGGACCACGCACGAGGGAAGCAAGTAGTATTCCTGGCCATGCAGCCGATATCTAGTTGTAAATGAAATCATCAGGAACCATAGAACTGTGCGGCCCAAGTCTGATTTCAGATCGGAAGCTAAAAGCCTCAAGTCCTTTTCTGTTTCTTCTTTTAACTCCCTCAAACCAGGTTGCAGAAGCCCTACAAGCTTTCACTAAACGATTACACGGCCGGTGGTTGACGATTTGATGTGCTGGTGGTCACTTTTTCCATTAGAGACTCACATAGTTTGAAACTTAAACTATTTAACTACAAACACAGGGCAAATGATGAAAAGATAGCAGTCATCTCAGCTGAAATTTGGTGGAAGTAAAAAGCACTTCTCTGGGTCCTCTGAGGAAGTTTCTGGTCTGAGATGCAAACATTCTGAACTCCAGGAACCAAGATCAGTATAGGAGAAAGCTCATTTTGTTGTTTTTCATACATAAAAGTAATGAACGTTTATTCTCCCAAGCTCAACGGATCCTTTTCTACTTCATTGTACTTACTCTCCGGAAATAATCTCCTTCTAAGCTAGGGAACAACCCATATCTCCAGATTAGAGCTCTTTTTAGAGTTTCGGATTCTGGCATTACAGTACTAAGCAGAAATCCACAGGGAAATACTCTGCAAGCATGTTAATACTAACTTGTTGAAAGAAAATCTGTTTTATTTTCAGCTTTATTTCATGCCAACAAAGGGGGAAAAAATAAGTTACTAAACACCCAGAAGGCAGAAAAGCGACCTCTCTCCATCTGCAGAAGCCAAGCAAGCCTGTCGGCTTCTGTATGCATCCTTTCTTTTACTCACTTTCTAAATGCTGTAACGGTCCACCATTTACCAGGGGGTCACAAGTCATCGCTAAACTCCAATGTGAGGTCAGCCCACTCGACTTGTGAGGGGTTCACTTATATTGCCTCTGCACCTGTAATAGGACTAAGAAGACGGTGGCTGCACACTTAGTTAACACCGGTTGTACCGCGACTTCGCCTTGCTGCAGCCGCTGTGCAGCTCTGCAGAGTCCTGAGCCAAGAGCTGGACGTGAGGAGTAAAGGAGCTCGTTGTAAACGCCGGGAAGAATTTCTTTAGGGTGAAGTTGGCTTTCGATTGGCTTTATTCTAGGAGATATATGTGGAGCAAACAAACGGAAACTTTCTTTCTCATCTTTTGCATTTCAAGCAAAAACTAATAAAATTAGATGTTTCCACTGTCATGCAAGCTGCCGGGAGATCCCACTTCTAACTCTCAACACAGGCACTCAGGAAGTCAGGAAATCCCTGCAACTCTCTCAGAAGCTACAGTATCAGCGGTTCCTGAAGCGCAAACCAAAACCCAACATCACTCCAAAGAGCTCAGCCGGTCTGTTGAGCGACGGAAATAGCGGAGAGGCGCTCGTGAAGCCGTGACAGCCTGGGCAAAACGAACCAGGTTTCCTTCCTGGTCGAGCCTACCTCCCTAGGGACACCTCTCTTCCCTCATGGCCAGAGGAAGCGACGGAGAGATGTGGCGCTTAGATTCACTCTACGATCCCGTCCATCCAAATCCGAACCATCTTAAGGATGTTTTTCCTTGCCTTCTATCTCTCTCCCTTTTGTGTTGTTCTTCCTCCACTTCACGGCACCCCACCTTTTCCCTCTCTCCGCCAGTTGGCGCTCGGCTCCTCTTCACCTTCCCTACCGTTTACTTCTGAATGAACTTTTCACAATAGTGCAGAGCAGTCCTAGAACCATTTACACACATTTTAAGCAGTGTTGAGATTTATATGTAGCTGCTGTTTAAATTTCCGCATCACTTTCCATTATTTTCCTCTCTATATGTTCAACTTTAAACATTTCGGCAGCATAGGCTAAGGCTGAACCCAGCTGGGAAGAGACCTGAGGCGGCGGGGATAAACCTAGTGGAATGTTGTTTCCTGTCTGAGAAGACTCGGACCTTTACACGCGGGAGGAAAAAACAAAGCCTGTAAGAGAACATTTTTTAAAAAATTTTATTTATTTATTTTTTAGGAAATCATCCAATCATCCAAAAAAATTTTTTTTTTGGAACGAAGTTTTGCTCTTGTTGCCAGGTTGGAGGGCAGTGGCACGATCTCGGGTCACTGCAACCTCTGCCTCCCGGGTTCAAACGATTCTCCTGCCTCAGCCTTCTGAGTAGCTGGGATTACAGGTGCCTGCCACCACGCCCGGCTAATTTTTGAATATTTAGTAGAGACAGGGTTTCACCATGTTGACCAGGCCGGTCTTGAACTTCTGACCTCAGGTTATCTGCCCGCCTCGGCCTCCCAAAGTGCTGGGATTACAGGCGTGAGCCACCACGCCCCCTTAAAAACAATTTCTTATTCACTCTTCCATCAAATTTTGGCTAAAACTGAAAGCCTTGACTCTTTCAGAATAGGAGACTCAGTTTGAAAACTGTCCAGACATAGAGAGGGTTTTATTAAAATTCAGTTTGCAAATAATTATTGGCCACAGCAATTCTCTCATTCCAGAGAGAATTGTTTCTGAAATTCTGTAAACGTCTTAAATTGTTTTTAAGTTATTTAGCAAGAGGAGTCCAATGTCTTGACACTTTTGAATTGATATAAAATTTCTAGGCTGAGGTGGGGGAACCGATTGAGGCAGCAGGTGAAAGTTTCGGTGAGAGGAGATTGCCACTGCACTCCAGTCTGGTAGAGTGGGACACTGTCAAAATAAAAACAAGCAAATAAATAAATAAAATCTCATGATCACAGATGTGTATGTAAAAGGCATTTTTTTTTTTTTTTTTTTTTTGAGACGCAGTCTTGCTTTGTCGCCCAGGCTGGAGTGTAGTGGTGTGATCTCGGCTCACTGCAACCTCCGTCTCCTGGGTTCAAGTGATTCCGTAGCGGGACTACAGGGGCGCGTCTCGACGCCGGGCTAATTTTTGCGTTTTCAGTAGAGACAACACGGGGTTTCACCATGTTGAATAGGCTAGTCTCGAACTTCTGACCTCAGGTGATCTGCCCGCCTTGGCCTCCTAAAGTGCTGGCATTACAGGCGTGAGCCACTGCACCCAGGCGGAAAAAAAAATACTTATGCATCAATGTGCAGACCACAATTCTTTGAACCCTAAGGCATAGGCCGGGAACGGTGTCTCACTCCTGTAATCCTAGCGCTTTGCGAGGCCGAAGAGAGACCAGACTGACCAACAAGGTGAAACCTAGTCTCTACTAATAATACAAAAAACTTAGCTGGGCGTGGTGGCGCTCGCCTGTAATCCCGCCTACTGGAAGAGACTGAGTCGGGAGAATCGCTTGAACCTGGAAGATGGAGGTTGCAGTGAGTTCAAATCGTGCCACTGCACTCTAGCCCGGGTGACAGGGCGAGACTCCGTCTCAAAACAAAGAAACAAAGAAACAAACATATTATACCTTCCATTTTCACTCCCTGGATCTCCGTACCAACCAAGGTGGATGTGTGAGCACAAGACTGGTAAAAGCAAGAAAACAGAAAAAAAGAACTGCCTCGCTCAGGATATCTTTTTTCGGAAGCTATAAGCCCACTACCATGTTAACGTGTCCAATAATCTTCTGTTCCTTTATGCCTTGTCATTGAAGAGCAAGTCAGAAAAAGAAAAGCCGAAAAAAGAGAAAAGTAGGCGGAGCGCGGTGGCTCACACCTGTAATCCCAGCACTTTGGGAGGCCGAGGAGGGCGGATCACGAGGTCTGGAGATCGAGACCATCCTGGCTAATACGGTGAAAATACAAAAAATTAGCCAGGCGTGGTGGTGGGCGCCTATAGTCCCAGCTACTCGGGAGGCTGAACGCAGAAGAATGGCATGAACCCGGGAGGCAGAGCTTGCAGTGAGCCGAGATCGCGCCACTGCACTCCAGCCTGGGGGACAGAGCGAGACTCCGTCCCAAAAATAAATAAATAAATAAAATAAAAAATAAAAAAAAGTAAAAGCCGAGATAATTTCATTTTGAATTCCTTAGTTTTCTGAGGAGTGTTTTATACGGTGACCAAGCATGGAAATATCTTCCTGATTTGACCAATTCCTCGCCTTTTCTTTCCCGTCTTTTGCTGGGGAAAATTGGATCCTATTTCACATATAAATTGCAGCAGAACTTATATTTTTGGGGTGTAGGGAAGGTAAGTGAATGACCGGTGATATTGAAGACAACAGAATTAGGCATTGGAAGATACACTGACCTTAGAAATGGCAGTTTCTGTATTTTGAAGAAATGACAAAAGGAACATGCACAGTGTGGCCGAAATAGCTCAGTTGGGAGAGCGTTAGACTGAAGATCTAAAGGTCCCTGGTTCAATCCTGGGTTTCGGCAGATGCCTTTTGGTTTTAGCATATTTGTCATTCCCTTAACACAGCACTTGCCCAGCAATCCCAGAGGTCTATATATAACTCCACTTCTTTTTGCTGTTTTCTGAAAATTCCATAAAGGTAACGTACATAGATATATATATTTGTAACACTCTCTCCACTGAAGACTTCCATGAGGTGTTAACTGGCAGGATGTAAATTATTTAAAGCCTTAAACCTAGGAAGTTATTACTTTTAAAACCTAAGAAATTCCAATATGCTATATGCTGTGGCACTTACAATTCATTTCTGACTTGATGTTATTTATGTGTGTTGGATGGAGGTGTTTTAAATCACAAGAAATGTGAAGAAACCTGTGGAAGAAGAACTATTATACTGTATGAGTGTATATATGGTGGTGGTATATTCAAGAAACATTTTGTAATTAGAAAAACCTGGGTTTGTACCTTGAGTCAACTCCATAGCTCTGCAGTTAAACTGCTGGAAAAATAACTTTTGTTTTGTTTTGTTTTGTTTTGTTTGAGGCAGGGTCTCACTCTGTCACCCATGCTGGAGTGCAGTGATATGATCACAGCTCACTGCAGCCTCAGCCTCCCTGGACTCAAGTGATCCTCCCATGTCAGCCTCCTGAGTAGCTGAGACTACAGAAATGCAACAACAAGCCTGGCTTTTTTTTTTTTTTTTTTTTTTTTTTGGAATTTTTTGGTGGAGACTGGGTTTCACCGTGTTGCCCTGGCTCTTCTCGAAATCCTGGCCTGCCTCTGCCTCCCACCGTGCTGGGATTACAGGCTGGAGCCACCACACCAGGCCTAATTACAGGAATAGTCTAAGTTTTCTTACTGACAGGACATTTCTTCCAACTGGCACCCTTGTCTACAATTTCCAAATCTTAACTTATTTCTGTGTTGGTATCCAGGAAAGAACAAAAATAAGTACTTCTATATGAATTATTCTGTCAGACATTCATGAAGGGTTCTGGAATACTGAAAATGAAAGCAAATGGGCAGCAAAGTCATCAAGATTCAGGTGCATGTGCCCCATTTTCCCTTTTTCACTTCAACTTCTCTGTTGAAATGCTGTGTTGGGGGTAATCGGTCTTCCCCCCGCCCTCTTTTTTTCTTTCAAATTGCTGTTTCATTTTCAGAGCTATTTCCCCCTTACTCCTGCATACTGTGTGAGGAGACAATAATCTACAGTACTTCAACATCAGAACTGCAGCAAGTTGAAAAAGGAAAATTAGTACCAAATGAGAAGCAACCTCAAGGTGGGAACATTGACTGCACAGAAACTGGGAATCAGATACTTTATCCTTTAGGTAACTGAGGCTTTCTCAACTCAGAAGCTTGTGTTTTATTTCGTTAAGAAATATTTGATTAGACAAATGGTAGTACTGAATGTTTTCTTGCCTAACACAGTAATGATTCCTTTACATTCTGTTGAAATGGAAGTTCTAGGGTAATTCCCAGCAAGATTTTTCTCCTATTCAATAGCTTAAAAATGCGGCTAATAATAATTATGTAAAATGGGATGTTGTAAAGATTTAAGGAGATTGTGCATAGAAATGCATTCTGTCGAGAACACTCGAAGCATGAAACTTAATTACTCGGAGACCATGCTCCATGCTCTCTGGCTCTGGGAATCTCCCAGAACCGTATTTAAAGAGATAACATCATCTCTAGACAATGCTGTCCAACAAAAGATAATACAAGTCTTCTACTTTATCTTCTGGGATAAAAATAATTTAAAAAAATGCAAGTCATAAATGCGAGCCACTTTTGTAGTTTTCCATTTTCTAGTAGTCACATTTTAAAAAAGGCAATACTTATTCTATATCTTTTTTTTTTTTTTTTTTTTTTTTTTTTTTTTTTTTTTTTTTTTGAGACGCAGTTTCGCTCTTGTTGCCCAGGCTGGAGTGCAGTGGTGCGATCTCGGCTAATCGCAACCTCCGCCTCCTGGGTTCAAGGGATTCTCCTGCCTCAGCTTTCCGAGTAGCTGGGATTACAGGCATACGCTACCACACCGGCCAATTTTTTTGTTTGTTTTGTTTTGTTTTGTTTTGTTTCGCTTTTTGAGACGGAGTCTCGCTCTGTCATCCAGACTGGGGTGCAGTGGCGCGCTCTGCAAGCTCTGCCTCCCGGGTTCACGCCATTCTCCTGCCTCAGCCTCTCGAGTAGCTGGGACTACAGGCGCCTGCCACCACGCCCAGCTACCTTTTTGTATTTTTTAGTAGAGACGGGGTTTCACCGTGTTAGCCAGAATGATCTCGATCTCCTGACCTCGTGATCCGCCCGCCTCGGCCTCCCAAAGTGCTGAGATTACAGGCCTGAGCCACCTCGCCTGGCCTTAATTTTGTATTTTTAGTAGAGACGAGGTTTCTCCATGTTGGTCAGGCTGGTCTTGAACTCCCGATCTCAGATGATCCACCCGCCTCGGTCTCTTAAAGTGCTGAGATTACAGGCATGAGCCACTGTGCCCGGCCTCTATATCATTTTTAAAATAATTTCAACTTTTATTTTAGATTCATGGGGTACATGTGCAAGATTGTTACATGGGTATATTGCATGATGCTGGGGTTGGGGTGGGATTAATCCCATCACCCGGGTAGTGAGCATAGTATCCAATAGCTAGCTTTTCAAGCCTTTCCCCTTCCCGGCTACTCCCTAGTAGTCCCCGGTGTTTACTCTTTCCGTCTTTTATGTCCAGTTTTAATAATATATGTAAATCGCCTTGTATAACAAAAACATTATTTTAAGTAATCCATCTTAAAATTATAAGTGAGTTATTTTATATTAAAAATGATATTGCATCTTTGAAATCCGGTATATATTTTATACTTACAACACATCTTACCTCGGACTGGGCAATTTCATGCATTCAATAGCCAATGTGGCTAATGGTAACCATATTGGACAGTGCAGATATAAACAGATACTTTATATATTTTTTAGGTTTTCAAAACTGAGTATGTATGACATGAGGGTGTTCTGTCTTCAAAATTAAACGTTTAATTCCTCAGAAGAATGCTGTGTTAAACGAGCTCATCCTACAGATTATACGCAAAAAAAAAAAAAAAAAAGTGTTTCCATCATGTTGTTGGTAGATAGTCTGAAGATAGATATGGAGATTTAATCATTTCAAATCCCCCCCTTTTATGTGGCAAACAAAAAAGTATACCTTCTTATTATGAATTCCCAAGAATCTGATAGATAACCCGGTTTCTCTGGGTGTGACATGACATAAGGATGAAGGAGAGTTTCTGCAAACTGTCCTAATATTACTTTTACGGCATCAAAGAGTCAAGATAATCCTCCCCAGTATTTACATGCACACACACACAGACAGACAGGCAGACACACACGCATGAATACACACCAATTTTGTGTGTAACGCTTCTCTAGTCTCTCATTCAGTGAAATCTGTTACTCGGTGTTTCCTATTTTCATTCTGGAAATCCCATCAGTCAACTGAAAAGCCAAGTCTGGCATACAACTTGCGATCTGCCAATTTTAAAATGGATCAATGTTATTTTATTAACATTGGCAAAGGTTCATATATGGGCAAACCAGAATGAGAAAGAGTTAACAGTCACTAGAAATTTCATTCCTGGAAATGGGTTTTCTTCTCATCTTCTTATATAGTTCAAAGAACCCAGTCTCACCATGATAAGTCCCAAGATTTGAGAACTATTTAGGAGCAAACTTGTTTGTTGCCTACGAATATCACGAATAGGTTTGTAATTCCCATATCTCAAAGTACACTTTTTAGTCTTTATTCACCTCCACATAATGTGTCTACTACTACTAACGCTTACAAATCCCAGGCTGGAGATGGAGTTAATTGCCTGAGTTCTCTGTGTAATATCCTCACAAGTGTGCCCCACAGATATTTTAAATTTAGCATGAGCCAAACTAACTCATCTTCTCCATCTTTCAATCTTTCTCCCATTCCTAAAAGAGTTGTTAAAACCTCTCCCTTTCTGTACCTGCTTGTCTTTGGCAATAGCATGTTTGTTTTTCTGAACTACTCTTCAATCCTATTTCTATTTATCTTTCGTGTTACTCTCATAATTCAACCCTCCTCTCCATCCCCAAAGCTGTTTTTCATTTATGCTTTGTGAATTCCCTCCCCTCCCCTCACCTCCTGTCTCCTTTTCTCTCTCTCTCTCTCCTTTCCTTCCTTCCCTCTCTACCTCTGTCTTTCTCCCTCCTTCCTTCCTTCCGTCCTTCCTTCCTTCCTTCCTTCTTTCCTTCCTTCCTTCCCTCTTTTCCGGCCCCCCCTTACTCCCTCACTCCCACTTTCTCTTGCTTGCTTGCTTGCCTTTCTCACTTCGTAGCCCGGGCTCGAGGGTAGTGGCGCAATCATAGCTCCCTACAACCACCAACTCCCGAGCTCAAGCCATCCTCCCGCCTCGACCTCTGGAGTAGCTGTGAGTACAGGCGTAAGACACCACGCCAGCTAGGGACCCTTATGAAAACATGCTGAGTGTCTCGCTCTCAGGTTTTCTTCTGATTATGGCTTTCCCCCTTCAAATCTTACCTTTGATATTCCGACTGAGTAAACAACAAATATGAAGCGTTTTAGGCAGGGAAAAGCTGAATTTCAATGGCTTTCTGTCATATCTGGAAGAAATCAAAAGAAACGAAAACCAGAACTTGATTCTTGCCAAGCATAGTAGAAGGAGACCCGAAGAACTCAATGTCTTGAAGCCACAATGGAAACTTCTTGTGGTTATTATCTGACACTCTTCTATCTTTTGTTTTTCGTTTCAAGCCCTACACAGTATTCTAAAGAATCTGTATCCCCCATTAGTACCAAATATCTCCTGCTCAGAGTAGCTCTCCACGCTCTATAGTACTGACCACTACTACCAGCATACTCATGGAGAGTGTCAGGATATGAAAGTGACCTCCTGGAAATTATTACAAACAGGTCTTTTAGCAAGGGGGTGTAGCTCAGTGGTAGAGCGCATGCTTTGCATGTATGAGGCCTCGGGTTCGATCCCCGACACCTCCAAGTTATGGTTTCACTCTGGTAGTTCTCAAGCAACAGTCTTCTGCCTCCTCACATTTTTCTATCCTATTTCTGCACATATAGAGAGTAACAATGTACTCCAATGCATTGCCTTGAACTATCTCCAACCTCTATGCTGTGAGCCTCAACATCACATGAGGCGATTGCGACAGCAGAAGGAAGACAAAAAAGTAACGAGTGGGAAAGAAGAACGGGATAGAAACAAGGGTCTCTGGAAACCAAACAAAAGCGTGCACATTCACAGGCGGCTCGCGTTGGCTCCCATTTTGTTTTGTTTTGTTTTTGGGTTGGTTTTTTTTTTTTTTTTTTTTTTTTTTTTTGAGACAGAGTTTTGCTCCCATTGCCCAGGTTAGAGTGCAGTGGCACAATCTCGGCCCACTGCAACCTCCGTCTTCCGGTTTCAAGCGATTCTCCTGCCTCAGCCTCCCAAGCAGCTGGGATTACAGGCACCCGCCACCACGCCCAGCTAATTTTTTTGTATTTTTAGTAGAGACGGGGTTTCGTCATGTTGGTCGGGCTGGTCTGGAGCTGCTGACCTCGTGATCCACCCGCCTTGGCCTCCCAAAGTGCTGGAACTACAGGCATAAGCCACCGCACCCGGCTTTCCATTTTGTACTGTGATTAAAGAGATGCAAAGATGAAAAGGTGGTGAATATGTTTTTGTTTGTTTTCTGGGGCAAAGAACAGAGCGAAAGCATCTGTCCGCTGATTTCTCCACCAGTCTCTCCCTGTCGACCTGCACAGGGACACAAGTGCGATCCAATACTGAGACAAGGACTGCTGTGGCTCTCTAGCCGCTTGAGATAGGAGTGGAAGGACGCTGGATGACCGAACAAAGACTGTCGGGGAATTAGAGGCCTTCAACATGCGAGAAACAGAAACCAATATGGATCAACATTCGTACTGATATTCCATGAGACTGATTCATGTTCATATTCCTGTATTTCCTCAGTCACTGCAATATTGCCTGGGAACTTCTGGTAACAACAAACGGAGGCCCATATGAAAAAAACAGGAAAAGATTTTCTGTCACAATGGAAAATACCTGCAGAGTAAAAGGTAAGTAGATTGCAATCATATTGGGCACTTCCTCTGGTGGAAAAAAACAAACAAACATTTCATGTTCTTTCTCGATCCATCTGATTACAACTGCTTTTTTTTGAAAAGGGAACTCCCAAGAAATTTTATGCATTCATGGTACCTGTTAAGGGTTTCCAATGGTGTACAGTTTCAAAACTGCTGTTCTCTCTGTACATATTTATTTATTGTCGAATTAAAGTGTCTTTGAGAGGCAAGAAACTACAATGTTTGTTCCCAGTCCACCAGCCTAACACTCTATCAGGCTGGCATGTCTTTACTTCTTGATTCTTTTGTCCAGTGAAAATATCTATAACTAGCATCCAGGAGGAATACTGTCTAGTGAAACCTGTTTAGCTGAGGACTGGCTGTGTGTGTGACCCCAGGCCAATCATGTGTTTGTTTTGAGATACATTTTTCGGAGGAAGGTAATACACACATGCCGTGTATTTTCTTTTTGTTTCATACTTTTTCTTTTTTAATTTCCTGGCATCCATTGGTTCTCTCCAGGCAAACAGTGGCATGCCAGTCACAGTGGACACTGCATGGGAGAGCAAGGGGTGGTGAATTAGGGTGCTGCAAGCAGAATGCTAAATTCCAGGCCCAACCTCAGATCTATTGAATCAGAACTGCTGAGTGTAGGGCCCAGTCTCCTGTGTTTGAATAAGCCCTCAAGTGACTCTGATGTTAAAGTTTGAGAAGCACTGTTCTAGAGGTTTAAGAAGGAGGTCCCAGGATTAGGCACCAGCTGAGGGGCAAGATTTGTTCCTGGGGTTCCTTGCCTATTCTCAATCAAAAACTTAAACCACGTGGGAAAGCCAGTGAGGTTTGTAGTTGCATTATGTCAGGGGTGGGGTTGGATTTACCGTCTCTTTTTTGTTTGTTTTTGTTTTGTTCTTTTGAGAGGGAGTCTTTCTCTGTCACCCAGGCTGGAGCACAGTGGTGAGATCTTGGCTCACTGCAACCTCCACCTCCCGGGTTCAAGTGGTTCTCCTGCCTCAGTCTCCTGAGTATCTGGAATCACAGGTGCCTGCCACCATGCCCAGCTAATTTTTGTATTTTTCGTAGAGATGGGGTTTTGACATGTTGGTCAGGCTGGTCTCAAACTCCTGACCTCAAGTGATCTGCCCACCTCAGCCTCCCAAAGTGCTGGGATTACAGGGGTGATCCCACCATGCCAGCCTATGCTTTTCTTTTATAGGTAGGGAGGGCTAGGCAAAATTTTGTATTTCTCTACTAAAAATACAAAAATTAGCCAGGCGTGGTGTTGCACCTGTAATCCCAGTTACTCAGGAGGCTGAGGCAGGAGAATCGCTTGAACTCAGGAGGTGGAGGTTGCAGTGAGCCAAGATTGTGCCATTGCACTCCAGCCTGGGTGACAGAGCAAGACTCCATCTCAAAAAGAAAAAAAAAGAAAGAAAGAAAAAAGAAAAGGAAAAAGAAAAGCGTTTTCTGTTTGATTTTCAGATGCTTAGATTGCTGAGTGCTCTCCTATTGCAATAGTCTTTCTTTTGAATATGATCTCTTCTTATTTTAGCTTGGATTTGTCTTTATATGACAGTGATAGACGAGCTTGTGTTTTGCATTTTTGCGGCCCTGGGTTCAACTCTGTGTACTTTTATTTTTTACTTTTCTCTGACTCACTCCTCAAACACACTCCTCAAAGAACTCTGATTCAACTCTTCCAATTTTCTTTCTTTCATTTCTTCTATCTTCTCCCTTCTCTTTCTTTCTTCCCTTCTCTCTCTTTCTCTCCTTTTCTTCTTTCTTTTTCTCTCATTTCTTGATCAAATAAAAAGTAAAAACAGGCCGAGTGTGATGGTGCACGCCTGTAATCCCAGCACTTTGGGAGGCAGAGTCAGGTTGGTCAACTGAGGTCAGGAGTTTGAGACTAGCCTGACCAACAAGGTAAAACCCTATCTCTACTAAATACAAAAAATTAGCTGGGCATGGTGTCACATGCATGTAATCGCAGCTACTTGGGAGGCTTAGGCAGGAGAATCTCTTAAACCCAGGAGGCAGAGGTTGTGGTGAGCCGAGATTGAGCAATTGCGTTGTAGCCTGGTCAACAAGAGGGAAGAAACTCCATCTCAAAAAAAAAAAAAAAAAAAAAAAAAAAAAAAAGAAGAAGAAGAAGAAGAAAATAAAAGAGTAAAGACATGACCCAATTAGTTGCCTTTAATGCTCTCCTATTTGCGTTTCCTATTTCCAGCCTCAGCATCACCCAAAACAAATGACACAGCAGGAGAGAGTAAGAGGAAAAGAAGAACCAGTTTTACAAGATCTCTGGATCATGTTTCCATGTCAACTGCAAAATTATTTGCCTTGCCCTAGATCCAAAAGATTTTCTTCCATGATTTTTCCTAAAAGTTTTATACTTTCACGTTTTACATTTACATCCTTGATCTATTCTGAGTTCATTTTTGTGTAAGGCATAATGTTGACATTCTTTTAAAAAATTTTTTAATTAAAAAACAAAATTTTTTCTGATAGCCGGGAGTGGTGGCAGTCGCCTGTAATCCCAGCTACTCGGGAGGCTGAAGCAGGAGAAACACTTGAACCCAGGAGGAAGCAGAGGTTTCAGTGAGCCAAGATCATGCCATTGCACTCCAGCCTGGGCAACAGAGCAAGACTCCGTCTCAAAAAAAAAAAAAAAACAATTGAGACAGAGCTTTGTTTTGTCATCCAGGCTGGAGTGCAGTGGTAGTATCATTGCTCACTGCAGTCTCAACCTCTAGGACCCCAGTGACCCTCCCACCTCAGTCTCCCTGAGTATCTGGAACCACAGGCGCAAGACCACTATGACCAGCTTTTTTTTTTTTTTTTTTTTTTTTGGTATTGGCAGGATCGTCCTTTGTTGCTCAGGCTGATCTGCAACTCCTGGGCTCAAGCAATCCTCCCGCCTCAGTCTTCCGAAGTGTTGTTGAGGCTACAGGCATGAGCCAGGGCCCCGGACTTGCTTCCTCCCTTTCTTATACAATAATATAAAAATACAACAATGTAATACAATAGTCTTGAAATCAAATTGACTATTTCTTCCCCTTATATTTTTATTCTTAGTGATTATTTTAGCTATTCTAATTCCTTTAACTTCCTATATACATTTTAGAATAATTGTGTCTATATTAATAAAAATCTTGCTTGGATTTTGATAAGAATTTCATTAAACCTATATGTCAATTTGAGAAGAACTGCCATCTTTACCATGTTGAGTTTTGCAAACTGTTAACCCTGTACATCTCTCCATTTATTTAGTTTTTGTTGTTGTTGTTGTTGTTGTTGTATTTTTGGTTTTTTAAAACTTATTTCATCAGCATTGTGTACATTACATTGTGTACACTTCTCTTTTTTTAACGGAGTCTTGCTCTATAGCCCAGGCTGAAGTGCAATGGCATGATTCGGCTCACTGCAACCTCTGCTTCCTGGGTTCAAGTGATTCTCCCGCCTCAGCCTCCTGAGTAGCTGGGATTACAGGCATCTGCCATCATGCCTGGCTAAGTTTTGTATTTCTGTAGAGATGGGGTTTCACCATGTTGGCCAGGCTGGTCTTGAACTCCTGACCTCAGGTGATCCAACTGCCTTGGCCTCCCAAAGTGCTGGGATTACAGGCTGGAGGCACCACACCCACCTTACATTGCATTGTGTCTTTTTCAGCATTATTCAGGTTTTGTTAGATTTACATCTAAGTATTTCTTTTTTGTTAGAAATTATACGTTATTGTCTTTTTAAAATTATTATTATTTTTTTCACGTTACTAAGTTCTCTCTAATATGGCAATATTCAGTAGCTTATGCTACTCTTTTATCCTTTGGTTCCCCATGACAAACAATGCAGTAATAATGTCTCTGGTTTCAGTTCCTCTCGGATGACATTTATTAGCAGAGAGAGAGACCTGGTGCTTTAGCTGAAATTTGTCAGCCCAAGAAGTGCACTAACTGCTCCAAAGTATCCCTCACGTTCTAGAAACAATGCTTTCAGTTGACCTTTTGACCAGAAACCCAGTGCATATGCCAAAAGTTTCACTGAGAGAGTATTGACATGTAAAACGTTTCCAACAAAGACAACTCTGTTTATTTCCTCATTAACAGCACACATTCGTGCCACAGAACCAAAGCTATTGGTGATAGTAACTAAAGTAGTTCTTGCCAGATCTTCTTTACTAACAGATTCTCTCTTCTCTTTATAAATCATATTCCTAAAACTAGATGTTACAGTCCAACCTGGCAAACCAAATCTTTCATGATCTCCTCCATAAATATCATGGGACAGCTTGTCAGCTTGTGTGTTGTCATCTTTGGATGCCATTTCAAGAGCCTCTTCAAAACTTTCACAGCCATACAATAAACTGCATAAACCCAGAAAGTTACCCTCTCCAAGGCTTGTCCCAGTCACTCGTTTGTAGTTGTCTTTGGAATGGACTGCTAAAATACTGACTCCTGAGCCAATGTTCACTACAAGCAGCGAATAGGGATCATCCAGGTTAGAAGGCATCTTTTGGCGTCGCTGAGGTTCTGGGCATTAGCTAAATAATAGCATTCTGCTTGTCCATTGAAACTGACAGAGTCTAGACACAGCAAACGCTTTGTAAGACAGTCAAGTTCATCCAAGTGGAGGTTTCCAATTGTGCGAAAATCTTTTTCAAACTTGTAGGCACCACCTCCTGTAGCACATAGCACCGTTTGCAATGTTGAGAAGTTTTTATCTCTTCCCATTTGGATAAAAGTAGACAGGTCCTGGGTTGGAAAACTGATAAAGTGCAAGTTCCCTCTTTGGCCGAGAAGTGTTAAATCTTTTAGTTCAAGGTGTACATCCCGAATGCCGGTGGATCCATATGTAGGGAATTAACAGCGGAGTTGGAAACATACAATGATTATCCTGACACAGAGGGCAGACTCAGATATTGGCGGTCACCAAAGTGTTTCCCGAAAGACTTGCATTGCCGAGGGGGTATAGCTCAGTGGTAGAGCGCGTGCTTAGCATGCACGAGGCCCTGGGTTCGATCCCCGGTACCTCCAGGTTTTGTTTTCTTCCCTGGGACACCAGTAAGAAGTGGTCCATGATATTCCCCAACTTTAAAATTTTCTGTCAAGGTGAATTGTGTTGGTCTCTGCATTTCTCTCTCATACAGAGGGTGATTCGTGTTCACGTGAGGTTATTTGCTGCTTAGGATTATCCGCCTGTTCTTCGTAAACAGACCCATCAATCATTAACATGGACTACGCACGGTGGGGGGGGGGGAGGGGGGGGGAAGCCAGTAGCATTCCTGGCCATCCAGCTGATTTCTAACTGTAAATGAAATCATCAGAAACCATAGAACTGTGTGGCCCAAGTCTGATTTCAGATCAGAAGCTAAGAGGCTCAAGTCCTTTTCTATTTCTTTTTCTAACTCCCGCTAACCAGGTTGCAGAAGCCCTACAAGCTTTCACTAAAAGATTACACTATCAGGGGTTGATGATTTGATGTGTGGTGGTCACTTTTTCCATTGGAGACCCACAAACTCTGAAACTTAAACTATTTAACTACAAACACACAGCAAATGACAAACAGATAGCATTCACCTCAGCTGAAATTTGGTGGAAGTAAAAAGCACTTCTCTGGGTCCTCTGAGGAAGCTTCTGGTCTGAGATGCTAACACTCTGAACTCCAGGAACCAAGATCAGGATAGGAGAAAGCTCATTTTGTTGTTTTACATAAATAAAAGTAATGAACGTTTATTCTTCCAATCCCAAAGGATCATTTTATACCTCACTGTACTTACTCTCCAGGATTGACCTCCTTGTAAGCTAGGGAACATTTCTCTCTCTCTCTCTCTCTTTCTTTCTTTTTTGAGACGGAGTCTCGCTCTATTACCCAGGCTGGAGTGCAGTGGTACGGTCTCGGCTCACTGCAAGCTCCGCCTCCCGGGTTCACGCCATTCTCCTGCCTCAACCTTCGGAGTAGCTGGGACTACAGGCGCCCGCCACCACGCCCGGTTACCTTTTTGTATTTTTAGTAGAGACGGGTTTCACCGTGTTAGCCAGGGTGGTCTCGATCTCCTGACCTCGTGATCCGCCCGCCTCGGCCTCCCAAAGTGCTGGGATTACAGGGGTGAGCCACCGCGCCCGGCCTGCATCCTTTCTTTTACTCACTTTCTAAACGCTGTGACGGCCACCATCTATCGAGCCATCGCTAAAGTCAATCTGGAGGTCAACCCACTCGACTTGTGAGGGATTCATCCATACTGCCTCTGCACCTGTAATAGGACTAAAGAGGCAGTGGCTGCACACGTAGTTAACACCATTGTACCGTGACTCCGCCTTTCCGCAGCCGCTCTCCAGCTCTTTAGAGTCCTTTCGAGTCAGGCTGGATGTAAGGCATAAAGGAGATCGTTGCGGCCGGGCGCGGTGGCTCAAGCTTGTAATCCCAGCACTTTGGGAGGCCCAGACGGGCGGATCACGAGGTCAGGAGATCAAGACCATCCTGGCTAACACGGTGAAACCCCGTCTCTACCAAAAAGTACAAAAAAACTAGCCGGGCGAGGTGGCGGGCGCCTGTAGTCCCAGCTACTCGGGAGGCTGAGGCAGGAAAATGGCATAAACCCGGGAGGCGGAGCTTGCAGTGAGCCGAGATCCGGCCACCGCACTCCAGCCTGGGCGACAGAGCAAAACTCCGTCTCAAAAAAAAAAAAAAAAAAGAAAGAAAGAAAAAAGAAAAAGAAAAAGAAAGGAGATCGTTGCAAACGCCAGAAGGAGTTTCTTCAGGGTGAAGTTAACTTTCAATCGGCTTCATTCTAAGAGGAAATATGTGGAGCAAACAAACGGGAACTTGCTTTTTCATCTTTTGCATTTCAGGCAAAAACTAGTAAAATTAGATGTTGCCACCGTCATGCTCAGTTTCGAAGCTGCCAGCAGATTCCGCTTCTAACTTTAAACACAGGCACGCAGGAAATAAGGAAATCCCTGCAGCTCCCGCAGCAGCTACAGTATCGGCGGTTCCTGAAGCGCAAACCAAAATCCAACATCCCTTGCTCCTCCAAAGAGCTCAGCCGATCTGTTGAGCGACGGAAATAGCGGAGAGTCGCTCTTGAAGCCGTGACAGCCTGGCCGAAACGAACCAGGTCCCCTTCCTCGTGGAGCCTACCTCCCTAGAGACAAAAAAGTACCCCTCTTCCCTCATATCCAGAGGAAGCGACGGAGGAATGTAGCGCTTAGACTCCCTCTACCATCCCGTCCATCCGAGTCCTAATAATCTTGAGGATGCGACAGAGCGAGACTCCGTCTCAAAACAAAACAACCCTAAGAAAGAGAGAGAATGTGCTGGAGGATAGGAAGTATCTAGGAGAACCTTCTTTTTTTTTTTCTTGTATTTAAATTTAAGCCTTCATTTATATAAAATAAAACGCATGAAACCTATTCAGTTTATAGCTTATTATATATATAACCAAAACTCAGACCAAGATACTGAATTTTTCAGCAACCAACAGCTGCCTTTTGCCTCATTTCAATTATCCTAACTCTCTGACCTCCACCTCCATAGATTATTTTCCTTATGTTTTAAATAATATAAGTGGGATCATATAATGTCATCGTATTTTGGGCTGCTACAAAATCACTCAAGACTGGTAATTTGTAACCAACAGAAACTTATTTCCTTCCTTCCTTCCTGGTAATTTGTAACAAACAGAAACTTCCTTCCTTCCTTTCCTCCTTCCCTCCCTCTTTCTTTTCTTTTCTTTTCTTTTCTTTTCTTTTCTTTTCTTTTCAACAGAATTTCACTCTTGTTGCCCAGGCTGGAGTGCAGAGTTTCACTCTTGTTCCCCACGCTGGAGCCATCTTGGCTCACTGCAACCTATGCCTCTGGATTCAAGCAATTCTCCTGTCTCAACTCCCTGGGTAGCTGGGATTACAGGCGAGTGCCACCACACCGGGCTAATATTTCTGTATTTTTAGTAAAGATGGGGTTTCACCATGTTTGCCAGGGTGGTCTTGAACTCCTGATCTCAGGTGATCCATTCACCTTGGCCTTCCAAAATGCTGCGATTACAGGAAAGAGCCACTGTGCCAGGCCCAGAAACTTATTTTCTCACAGTTCTGGAGGCTGGGAAGTCCAAGATCAAGGCACTGGCTCTGCTGTCTGGTGATGGCCTTTTTGTTGTGTCCTCACATGGCAGAAAACTGAGGGCAATAGAGAGATGAACTTCCTTTGTCAAGTCTTATTATAAGGGTACCTAATATTATTCATGTGGAAGGAACCCTCATGGCTTAATCTTCTTAAAGGCCCTATCTCTTGATAATTATCACATGGTGACACCTAAGCTTTGGAGGGGACACTTTCAAACCATAGCAAATCTGTACTCATCTGAGTATGGATTCTTTTACTCAATTTCTGTAAAAAAAAAAAAAAATTAGATTCATTGTCGATATATTGTTGCTAGTAACAGTAGTTATTTTTTATTGCTCTAGAGTATTCCATTGTCTGAATACTGTACACCATGATTGATTCGTTTTACTGTCCAAGTACATTTGCAGCACCCCTAGTTTTTGGTTGAAATGTTTACTGCTGCTGTAAACATTCTGATACATGTCCTTCAAGGGAAATGCTCATGCACGTCTCTTGGGCATAAATGTTACTGTCTAGTTTTGGGTCACAGGTTTTATATATATATTTAGTTTTAGTTGATATTTTCAGATAGTTTCCCAGTGTAGATATAGCAGTTTACAGTCTCATCAGCCATGTTTGCATGCTCCAATTGCTTCACATACTCAGCAACACTTGATATTATCCACTTTTTACGTTAAATGTTTCTGATGAAGAGCAGTATTATTTTTTTTGTGTGTGTGTTTTTGATGGTGTTTTGCTCTGCTGCCCAGGCTGGAGTGCAGTGGTACAGTCTCAGCTGTCTGTAGCCTTTGCTTCCCAGGATCAAGAGATTCTCATGTCTCAGCCTCCCCCAGTAGCTGGGACTACCGGGGCACGTGGCAGTCTAAATTTTTGTATTTGTGGTAGAGACCAGGTTTTGCCATGTTGGCCAGGCTTGAACTCCCGACCTCAGGAGATACAGCCGCCTCGACCTCCCAAAGTGCTGGGAGTATAGGCATGAGCCACCGTGCTCAGCTTTGTTGTGTTTTTAATTTGCATTTCCTTTTTAGCAAAAGATGTTGAGCATATTTTATATCACTCAATAGCGATTTTTTGTGAAGTGCATATTAATTTGCTCTTTCTTATTGAAGTTTTAGTCTTTTTCTTAGTACTTTGTAGAAGTTCTTAACATATTTCAGATAAAGATCCTTAGTAAAACATAAGTATTGAAATATCTTCTCCTAGACTGTGGCTCATCATCTTTTTTTTTTTTTTTTTTTTTTTTTTTGAGACAGAGTCTTGCTCTGCCACCCAGGCTGGAGTGCAGTGGCGCGATCTTGGCTCACTGCAAGCTCCACCTCCCGGTTTCACACCATTCTCCTGCCTCAGCCTCCCGAGTAGCTGGGACTACAGGTGCATGCCACCGTGCCCAGCTAATTTTTTGTATTTTTAGTAGAGATGGGGTTTACACCATGTTAGCTAGGATGGTCTTGATCTCCTGACCTCGTGATTTGACCACTTCGGCCTCCCAAAGTGCTGGGATTACAGGTGTGAGCCACCACGCCCAGCCTCATCTTTTCTTAAAGAGGATGGGGCTTGAAAAACTTTGTAAGCAGATGAAAGAGAAGAAATGGACACAGACAGGTTGAAGACCCCAGAGAAAGTTCCATCTGGACATCTTACCTGTTGGCTGTGGGAGAAAATACCCCCAGGCAGTTTGCTGGAGAGAAAAACCTCAGAATAAACTGATGGGATGAAATGTTCTAGAAGCAGAAACAGTGTGATTTGGTCTGTGATTCTCTTACATTTCTCCTAGCAGCTTTAGGGGATATAGTTTAGGGGTAAGAAATACTGAGATATGAGACAGTGGATTTTCTATCTGGCCAACTTACCATATTTTTGAAGACCTCTCAGAAATATGGCTAAAGCATCAAAAAAGATCTTCACTATGTTTCTGTAGTGAGAGAGGTGTAGCTTAGTGGTAGTGTGTCCTTGCCTTGCACAGGATTCAAAAGCATACATATTCATCTGTTTTTCACAATTCTTGCCATTCTGTACTTTTCTCCTTTTAAAAACATGTTTTGTGTGGTCACACTAAAATAAACATATTATACTTTCCATTTCCACTCCCTGGGTCTCTGTACCACCTAAGGTGGATGTGTCAGCCCGAGATGAGTGACAGGAAGGGAATAGCAAAAATGAATTGTCTTCCTCAGGATTTCTTTAGTCGGAAGCTATAAACCCACCATCACATTAACATGCCCAATAATCCTTTGTTCCTTTTTGCCATATTGTTGAAGAGTAAGACAGAAAAACAAGAGCCCAGAGAAGAGAAAAGGTTTTGAAAAGCCTAGAAATTTTTCTGTTGAATTCCCTTGGTATTCTGAGTAGTGACCATGTTGGGGAACATGTTCTTGCTGTAGCAGGATGAGCCACAGACAAAACTCCTCAGACACCGGATTAAAGAAAGAAGAGGTTTTTATTTGGCCGGGAGCATCGGCAGATGCTCTTAAGAGCCGAGCTCCCTGAAGACAGAGTTCCTGGCCCTTTTAGGGCTTACAACTCCAAGGGGTTCCACATGAAAGGGTCGTGATAGATTGAAAGCACATGTGGAAAGAGTAGGGGGTTAATCTTTTAACCTCAGGCCTGGTCATCAGTGGCACTGGCTGGTCTTGCCACTAACTTAATTCCTGTTGTTTTTCAACTTTTCCTTCCTTCTCCTCTTCAGAGACAGGAGACAGTAAGAGAAATGGTTTCGCTCCTCATTCCCCCCTTTGAGAACCTCACTCACTAGTGGGAGTTCCCACTCTCATCTTCACTACCCAGGTCTTCCTGCCAGTCCAGTTCCATTGACTTCTAGAGTTACATACTTTCCTGTTTTCCAATGGGGATCAAGTAGTTCTAACGGGTTATAGCACACATCAGTCTGGTCACTTCCTGGGCTGCATACCTTGCACTGGGTGGCATTATACACACAAGTCCCTTTTAAACAAAACGACTGTTTCAACTTTTTGCCCTATCTCAGTCTGAGGAAGGTCAGTTGAAGTCCTTACTGTACAAGTCCAAAATTTAAGAAAAATGAATCCCATGATGAACTTCCTTACGCTTCGGCCATGCGTGGACCAGTCAGCTTCCGGGTGTGACTGGAGCAGGGCTTATCATCTACTTCAGAGTCACTCTGCAATGGTTGTCCAGCTTTGGTCTTGCCTCCCAGGTTTCAGGTGCTGCAGGTTTTACACAGCTGTGGTGGATCCAGGCTGGGATTCCCTCTACCTTCACAGCAGTGGGAGTGGTCAGGACGACAGTCTGGGGTCCTTTCCACTGTGGGCACAAAGAGGCTATGTTCCAGTCCTTGATCCACACTCGATCACCTGGGGAGAAAGGGTGAACTGGGGAGAAAAAGCTAACAGGGTGTCTCTCGTTTACCCAGGCTGAGATTGTGTGTGTAATTTTTCCTAAAGCCTGTAGCTGTTGCTGTAACTCAACTTCACTTAACTCTCAGGGAGTGCCTAGAGGTTCCCACAATATGGGAGGGGGCCTATGATATAATATTTCATAAGGGGAATATCGTGTTCTTTTAGAAAGGGTACGTCTAATTTTAAATAATACCATAGGGAGAGCCTGTATCCATTTTAATCTTGTTTCCTGACACACTTTCCCTAAACTATTTTTGATAGTCCAATTCATCCGTTCCACCTTTCTGGAACTTTGAGGCCAGTAGGTGGCATGCAGTTTCCATGTGATCCCCAATACCTTTGCCGTCTTCTGTACCAAGTCAACCACAAATGCTGGCCCGTTATCTGAGCCGATCCATAAGGGGAGTCCAAATTTAGGAATAAGATCTCAAAGAAGCACATGGATTACTTCATGAGCTTTCTCAGTTCGTGTTGGATAAGCCTCCACACACCCAGAGTAGGTACACACAAGAACTAGTAAATACTTGTTACCTCCACACTTTGGCATCTCTGTGAATTGAGATGGACCTGGATACCTTCAAGAGCTTCTCTTGGGACCGGGTACTATTTTTGCCTAACTGGCTGGGCCCCAGGCTTAACTTCCATAAGTACAGGGACTTGGTTGACTGCCAACCCTGGAGGGTTGTCTTGTGACCACATCTTTGGCCACCGCTTAGCTAGAGCTGGTCTTCTATCTTGGCCTGGCTCAGCTAAGAAAAGTCTCCATTCCTCCTCTCGGGGGACCGTAAGGGTCATAATGACTCCTGTTCCGGGTAACTTTAGCAACAAATAGCCGTGTTCTGTAAAAGAGATGGTGGCTCTCAGCTTGTTAAGCAAGTCCCTTCCCAACAAGAGCAAGGGACAGTCAGGCATGTACAAAAACTGATGAATCACTTTATGTCCTCCTACAGTACAAGTCTGGTGCAAGCAGCAAGCTTGCTTTGCTGAAACCCCTGTGGCTCCGATTGTCAAAAGTCTTTTTGGATAACGGGGTGAATGGGGCAGTTACTACCAAATGTTCAGCACTGGTATCAACAAGAAAATCAATGTCTTTATCCTTGACTCTCATTCTGACCATAGGCTCTTTTGGGGGCACTTGAGCCCGGTCCCCCTCAGTCCAATAACCCTTCTGCCAGGTTGAGCAGGGCCCCTTCCTCCTTGTCTGGGGCCTCCTGCTCTGAGTCACCTTGTTTTCCTTTTAGCTGAGGGCATTTGTTCTTCCAATGTCCTATTTCTTTACAATAAGCACACCAGTTATGCTGCAAACTCTGACAGCCAGGCTGAGTTTCTTTCCCAGGCCCCCCCTTCCCTTGCCTCTTTGAGGGGACCCCTCTGATTGCTGTAGCTAACAGGTCAGCGTTTCGCGGGGCCTGACATTCATCCTCTTTGCAGTTTTCCTTACGGCTTACTGCATCCCTGTTTACTAACACCTGGTTAGCTATTTCTAATAACTGTGATGTATTCATCCCTGCAAACCCAGCCTGTTTCTGCAGTTTTCCTCTAATGTCTTCTGCGCTTTGACTAACTAAAGCCATGTTAATCATGTGCTGATTTTCAGGGCTATCGGGATCAAACGATGGGCCTCACACAGTCTCTGGTAGAATTGTGCTGGATTTTCTTCTGTTCCCTGAGTGACCTCAGAGACTTTGTTAACGTTTGTGGCCTTCTGGGCTCCCCTCTTTAATCCTTCCAAGAGAGCTTCCCTGTATCAGTTTAGCCTTTCCACATCCTCTCTTTCATTTGGGTCCCACTGGGGTCAGTTGGTTCCTGGTAACTAGGTCTTTACATACTCTTGGGGGTTTTGTTAATCAGCCACTTAGTTGCTGCTTGGAGCACTCTCCGCCTTTCATCTGTGTTAAAGAGGAGCATGATCAACTGGTAGCAATCAGCCCAGGTGGGGTTGTGGGTCTGGATAATAGTTTGGAGCAAATCAATTAGAGCTTGTGACTTTTCAGTATAGGACAGGGTACCAGTTGAGAAGGTCAGCAGAGGTGAAGGGCTGGTACACAAAAACATGCCTCTCCACCATGTGACCATCCTCATCTAGCCCAGTATACCGCTGCTCTTTCAGAGGCATTTGTATCCCAGTTTTGGGTAGTAAACGAGCTGCCAAGGGAGGGGTTTCTGCCAAGTCTTCACTTCCTCTCTTGTCTACTCTGGGTGGCCTAGGGATATGTATGTCTTGTGGAGGGTCAAGCACTGTGGGCTCAAGAGTGGGGAGCTTCTCTCCCTAGTAAGGGGAGGGCATCACTGGGATCACTGGCACCATCTCCTGCAATGGATCTTCTGATGTTGGGTCGAACAGAGCTTCAGGAGTTGATTTCCCTTGGCAGGTGGAGTGGGATCCTTTCTTGGCTATCTGTCCCTTTGCTACTAGGACAGCTGCTGCCTGCCGTCTTAGCCACCGTGGGGGGGTCTAGCACCAGCTGTAACCAAGTATCTATGTATGGGAACTGGTCTGAGTATCCTGCCTTACCAGTTACCTTGTGCCATACTTTAGAAACAAAGGGACCTGTCCGAACTTCCTTCTGATGGCCAACCCACTTCTAATGTTGGCCAATCGATTTCACACGAAGTTCTAAGTTTTCCTGGTGTCATAGTAACCCCATAGTCTCCACTAAACCCTTCCTTGAAATTTTGCAACATAGTTCCTAGCGGAGTAGGCTTTGTGTCTGACCCATGTTTCCATGAGACAAAACAACACACTCACACCACACGCACACCACAGAACAAAGAACGTGTAAAAAGGTCACACACACACACTCTTTTAGTTTACACCAAACCAGAATCAAAACCAAAATCAGAGTATCCAGAAATCCAAGCCAAGTCAAAACCAAATCCAAAGTATCAAGCAATTCAAGTCAAGTCAAAGCCAAAGTGCCGGCTCAGGCAAGCCGTGGGTTATCTGGTGATCCACTCAAATGGAGTGGGCAAGTTCCAAAGACTAGTCATACCACGTTTCAGATGTCCAGACTTAAAGGGCCAGTTCCTTCCCCATGTTCAACCACTGTGTTGATCCTCTATGGGGCCTGCTGTGCACTGCTCTGAGGAGGCATTCCACCGGGGCAATTGCCTACCCAGGAGCGCTCTCAGGATCCCTGTCGCTCAAGCTGGCCAGAGTACCCTGCAGGGATGTTCCACAGGGCAGGCCTAAGTGGCCTAAAGGGCTGCCTCGACCGCGTGTTAATCACCTGGATTCCTGGTCAGTGAACCAACAAATGTAGCAGGACGAGTCACAGACAAAACTCCTCAGACACCGGATTAAAGAAGGAAGAGGTTTTTATTCCGCCGGGAGCGTTGGCAGACTCGTCTTAAGAGCCGAGCTCCCTGAAGACAGAGTTCCTGGCCCTTTTAAGGGCTTACAACTCCAAGGGGTTCTATGTGAAAGGGTCGTGATAGATTGAGAGCACATGTGGTTAGAGTAGGGGATTAATCTTTTAACCTCAGGCCTGGTCATCAGTGGCACTGGCGGGTCTTGCCACTGACTTTATTCCTGTTGTTTTTCAACTTTTTCTTCCTCCTCCTCTTCAGAGACAGGAGACAGTAAGAGAAATGGTTCTCTCCTCATTGCTTTGCTCTATTCTTCACCTTTGCCTTTTCTTTCCCCGGCTTTTGATAACCCATTCATTGTCCTTAAAATTGGGTCCTATTTTCAGACATAAATTGGAGCAGAATCTATATTTTGGGGGTGAAGGGGTGAGTGAATGACAGGGGATATTGAAGACAACAGAACTGGAAGATATACTGACCCTACAAATGACAGTTTTTATACTTTGAAGAAAGAGCTAAAAGAGTAGGCTCAGAGCAGCCGAAATAGCTCAGTTTGCGAGAGCATTAGACTGAAGATCTAAAGTTCCCTGGTTCAATCCCGGGTTTTGGCAGGCTTCTTTTTTCAGTTTTAGTTTTGCCTAATGGAACCCTTATTTTTATTTATTTATTTTTTTCTCGGAGTTTCACTCTTGTTGCCCAGGATGGAATGCAATGGAGCAAACTCAGTTCACTGCCACCTCTGCCTCCTGGGTTCAAGCTATTCTCCTGCCTCAGCCTCCCGAGTAGCTGGGATTACAGGCAGGCACCACCACACCTGGCTAATTTTGTATTTTTAGTACAGACGGACTTTCTCCATGTTGGTCAGGCTGGTCTCAAACTCCCGACCTCAGGTGATCCCCCAGCCTCGGCCTCCCAAAGGGCTGGGATTACAGGCGTTAGCCACAGCGCCCGGCTAATACAACCCTTATACAACACTTGCATGCCAATCCCAGAAGGGTGTATAGAACTCCAATTTTTTGATGTTGAAAATCCGATAAAGGTAATACACACACACACACACACACACATATGTGTGTGTATATACATATATATGCATGCATATATGCATCACTCTCTCCTTTGGTTTCATATTCCACTGAAGTCTTCCATGAAGCGCTGACATTAAATAAATTATTTAAAGTCTTAAACCTAGGAAGTGATTTTTTTGTTTTTCTTTTTTTTTTTTTTTTTGAGTTTTCCTCCGACGCCCAGGCTGGAGTGCCGTGGCGCATTCTCGGCTCACTGCAACCTCCGCCTCCCGGGTTCAAGGATTCTCCTGCCTCAGTAGCTGGGATTACAGGCGCCTTCCATTTCATGTCGTATACAGTATTCTAAATAATTTATATCCCCTGTTAGTACCGAGGATCTTCTACTCACAGCAGCTGCAGACGCTCCATAATACTCAGAAAAAGAAAGCTACCTCCTGAAAAATATTACAAGAAGGTATTTCAGGAAGGGGGTGTAGCTCAGTGGTAGAGCGCATGCTTTGCATGTATGAGGCCCCGGGTTCGATCCCCAGCACCTCCAAACATTGGTTTTGCTATGGCAGTGCTCAAACCTAATTCTCAAGCAACATTAGACTCCGAATTCTCAAGCAACATAGACTTTTGCCTCCGCACCTTTTTCTATCCTATTTCTGCACATGTAGAGAGTAAAGACGTAACCCAATGGGTTCCTTCATTTATAACCAATCTCTGTGCTGTGAGCTTCGACATCACGGAAGGCGATTGCTACGGCCGAAGGAAGGTGAAAACGAAATGAGGAAGAAAGAATGGGATCCCAATAGGGTCTCTTGAACCCAAACAAAAGCGTGCACATCCACGGGCGGTTCACATTCGCTCTCATTTTGTACTATGATTAAAGAGAAGGAAAGACAAAGAAGAAGAAGGGAGAAAAACGCCCAGCGGCCTTTTTTTTTTTTTGAAACGGAGTCTCTCTCTGTAGCCCAGGCTGCAGTGCAGTGGTGCGATCTCCGCTCACTGCAACCTCTGCCTCCCGGGTTCGAGCGATTCTGTTGCCTCAGCAGCTGGGATTACAGGCGCGTGCCATCATGCCTGGGTAATTTTTGTATTTTTAGTAGAGACGGGGTTACACCATGTTGGCCACACTGGTCTCGAACTCCAGACCTCAGATGATCCACCCGCCACAGTTTTCCAAAATGCTAGGATTACAGGCGTGAGCCACCGCTCCCAGCATCATCTTTTTTTTACATTAGTTTTGTTTTCTGGGCCAAAGAACAGAGCGAAAGCATCTATCCACTGATTTCTCCTACAGTCTCTCCCTGTCAACCTGCGCAGAGAGCACAGCCACAAGTGTGATCCCATACAGAGACAAGGACTGCTGTGGCTCTCCAGCAGCTTGAGATGGGAGTGGAAGGATGCTGGATGGCCGAACGAAGACGGTCGGGGAATTAGAGGCGTTCCACATGCGAGGAGCAGAAACCAATATGGATCAACGTTCCGTACTGATATTCCATACAATTGATTCATTTTCCTGTATTTCTTCAGCCGTTCCATTTCCTCGTTAAAATAAAACATTGCCTGGAAACCTCTGTTAACGGCCAACGGAGGACTCATATGAAAAAGTAGGAAAAGTTTTCCTGTAACAGTGGAAAATAGACGCAGAGTAAAAGGTGAGTGGATTGCAGATGTGTTGAGCACTTCCTCAGGTAAAAACAAAACAAAACAAAAATTTTTTTGTTCTTTCTCATCAATCCCATCACATCTGCATTGTATGACCAGGGAACTCCCAGGAATTCCATCCACTGATGATACCTTTTAGAGGTTTCCAATGCTATATGTTTCAAAATTGCTGTCCTCTGTGTATAGGTTTGCTGTTGAATCAAAGCATCTTTGAGAGGCAACAGAGTATGATGTTTGTCACCATCCACCAGTCTAACACTCTATCAGGCTGGGATGTCCTTACTTCTTGATTCTTTTATCTGGTGAAAATATCCATAAGCAGCTTCCAGGAGGGATACTGTCTTGTGAAACCTGCTTAGCTGAGGATTGGCTGTGTGTCCCCAGGCCAATCATATGTTTGTTTTAAGATGCATTTTCTGCAGAGGTAATGAAGACATGCCATATATTTTCTTTTCATTTCTTGCTTTTCCCCCCTGCTATCTACTGGTTCTCTCGAGGCACTTTAAGGAAACAGTGTCATATTTGCCACAAAGGATGCTGCACAGGAGAGCAAGGGGTGAGGGATTAGGGTGCTACCAGTGGAATGCCAAATTCCAGGCCCAACCTCAGATCTACAGAATCAGAATTGATAAGAGTGGGGCCCAGCTGCCCTTGTTGGATAAGCCCTCAAGTGACTCTGATGCTAAGGTTTGAGAAGCACTGCTCTAGGAGTTTCAGAAGGAGGTCCCAGGGCCAGATGTTTGCTAAGGAGAAAGAGTTGCTCCCGGGGTTCCCTGCCTATTTTCAATAAAAAACTCAGACCACATAGGAAAGCCAGTGAGGTTTATATTTGCCTTATATCAGGGATGAGAGTGAATTTGTTGTCTCTTTGAGACCTTCAATACTTTAGATGACTGGAGATCACACATAAGAGCCTTTGATTTTCCTGTAGAAGAACTCACAGGGGTTCTTTAGAGCCAGAAGACTATTTCCAGCCAAAATACCTGGAGCCCTCTCGAGCTCTTTTGGCCTTTCAATTTGAAACCCGGGCTTGGAAGTTTCTAAGCTCTAAGGAAGACACTAATCACTCCTTCTCCATCCTCAGGGTTGGGATTCACCCTCCTGTCTCTCCAGCTCCCACCAATTCTGCCAATGTTCTGATCTAAGATCAAGTTGTTAAAACCCAGTCTATGTGGCTGAGGGTGGTGGCTCACGCCTGTAGTCCCAGCACTTTGGGAGGCCAAGTCGGGTGAATCACGAAGTCAAGAGATTAAGACCATCCTGGCCAACATGGTGAAACCCGTCTCTACCAAAAATACAAAAATTAGCTGGGCATGGTGGACAGGGAGGCTGAGGCAGGAGAATAAAAAATTAGCTTGGCATGGTGGCTGCGCCTGTAGTTCCAGCTACGGGGAAGCTGAAGAGGA
This sequence comes from Rhinopithecus roxellana, assembly GCF_007565055.1. Lineage (NCBI taxonomy): Eukaryota > Metazoa > Chordata > Mammalia > Primates > Cercopithecidae > Rhinopithecus > Rhinopithecus roxellana. Next base: position 21,987,621 of record NC_044552.1, on the reverse strand, counting down.
GAATCCTTTGAACCCCGGAAGCGGAGATTACAGTGAGCCGAGATCGCGCCACTGCACACACGAGACTCCATCAAAAACAAAAAACAAAAACAAACAAAAAAGCTCAGTCTAATGCATAAAATGTAATTAAAATATCTTCGCAGCATTAAGTAGAGAATTCCTTGTTGTTAGCAGACTGTTCCTCTTCCTCCTTGGAAGATGTTCTCTGTCTGTTCACCTTCTGCGTTTTCACATTTGTCTCTTCCTTTCCACACCTAAGCCAGCGCTTTATTTCCACTTATCTCGTGTAGGGATACTCTTTTGTGTGGTGACCTTGACTTTCCCCACTCTTCTTGCTTCCAAGAGTTGGGTGTAGGCAATGTAGGAACCCACTGCCAAAGTGTGGGTGATATTCTCCAGGAAGAAATCTAAATTTCAGAGGCTTGCTGATGTGGAAGAAAGCCTAGGTTATTCGATTCATAGAGCTTCGCACTGCTAGGTAGGTTGAAATCTGGACACCCTGAATTCCTTAGGAACAAGGTAGAAGTGCTTCTGAAAACCAATTTAAGTTTAAAATATACTGAGGCTCCCTGACATTTCTTGTTTTTCACGATATATTCCAAGCCCAAGAAGCTATTCTCTCGGTCTCTCTCTCTCTCTCTCTCTCTCTCTCTCTCTCTCTCTCTCTCTCTCTCTCTCTCTCTCTCTCTCTCTCTCTCTCTCACATACGAAAACAGAACACACTCTCCCACCTATAACAAAGGGGCTTAAGCAGGAGGGTCTCTTCCTGGTTCAACACTCTCTCCCTCGCGAACAGTAGGGATTGGAAATAGCCGGCTTCTCTGTCGTTTCCTCGGAAGCCACCAGTACCACCCGCCTGTACGAAAACTCAAGAGTACCCGTGATCCCCAGTGTCCGAGCCAGTAAAGGAGCTACGAGGCATTCTCAACGCCGCGACTACCTTAAGCAAAACGAGAGAGATCTTGCGGGAAAGTGTTTTCAGTTCACTTCTCCTACTGGGAATGAGCCCTCTCGCTTATCGCGGACACCGAGGAAACGCAGTGGAGATGGGCACCCGGGCTGCCCAGATCCTCTGGCAGCCTCAGGCGCTCGTCCTCTTCGCTCCGCCTCCGCCTTTGCCGCCGCCGCCGCAGGTGCGCACCCCAACGCGTCCCTGCTTCCCTCCTCGCGCTCTTTTCGCAGGCGGTCCTCGTTCTCCTCTCCTTCCGTGGTTTCTTGAGTCTCAGAACTGGAGCCACAGTGTCCCCAAGATGAAATCCAAGCTGAGTTTCAGCCACGGTGCCGGCCCAGGGGCTGGCGAGGGTAAGGACGGTCAGCGACCCACGCTCCTGGGTTTTCATTTCTAAGAGCTGGGATTTCCACTTTCTCACCTCCTCACCTGGACCTAAATCCCCCCAGGCGGTACTGACCCTTCTGTTTTTGTATCCACCTACTTTACTCTCCGTGTGACAGCCCTTGAAGGCAGAAGGAAAAGAATATGTAAGAAGTGAGAAGTTAAAAAAAAGTTTTAGTTTGAAAGTATTTCAAGCCTACAGAAAAGTTGTAAAAGTAATACAAAGAACTACCATACACTCGTTACACAGATTTAGCAATTTCAAATACTTTACATTGATTCTTCTTTCTTTATCTGTCTCTACAAATATGAACACACACACACATTATTTTTCCCGATCGGTTTTTTATAGTTTGCGTATATCATGTATTTTTATCTCTGGTAATTCAATGTGTACTTCCTACGAAAAAGAACGTTCTCTTGTAAACCACAGTTAATTTTCAAACTCAGAAAATTAAACATTAATACAAAACTATTATTTAATATACACTCTATATCTAAATTTCACCATGAATTCCAACATATCATATCTTTTCTTGTTTCTTTTCTTTTTTCTTTTCTTTTTTTTTTTTTTTTGAGACGGAGTCTCATTCTGTCGCCCAAGCTGGAGTGCAGTGGCCAGATCTCAGCTCACTGCAAGCTCCGCCTCCCGGGTTCACGCCATTCTCTTGCCTCAGCCTCCCGAGTAGCTGGGACTACAGGCGCCCGCCACCTCGCCCGGCTAGTTTTTTGTATTTTTTAGTAGAGACGGGGTGTCACCGTGTTAGCCAGGATGGTCTCGATCTCCTGACCTCGTGATCCGCCCGCCTCAGCCTCCCAAAGTGCTGGGATTACAGGCTTGAGCCACCGCGCCCGGCCTTCTTGTTTCTTTAGTATCCTTTGATCTGAAGTGGTTTCCCAACCTTTCTTTTGTATTTTATCACATTGATTTTGAAGAATTCAAGCCAGTTGTCAGTAGAATGTTCTTTAGTTTGAGTTTTCTGATGTTTCCTCAGGATTAGATTCAGGTCATGTACATTTGGCGAGAATATAACATAAGATATGTTGTGTTTTTAGTACATTGCATAAGGATTTTTTCCCCCGTTTTTGGTGATGTTAACTAAATGTAAAGTCATAATTTCCTCCCCATGTAACTAGTATGTAATCTGTAAGGAAATATTTGAGGACATGCAAATATTCCATTTTCATCAAAGTTTTACTTATAATTTTATGGGTTGATGGATGAATTTTGCCTTAATCGATCATTACTGTATTGGTATCATGATATTTTAAATTTATCATTTCTTCCACATTTATTAGTTGGTATACCGTGGTGCAGTAACATGTCCCCTGTACCCCCGCTTTCCTCTTCAGTAATTTATTTACTACTAGTAATGACTCAATCTTTTTTATCCAATGGATTGAAATATTATTATTATTATTATTATTATTTTATTTTATTTTATTTTTGAAACAGGGTTTCACTCTGTCACCCAGGGTGGAGTGCAGTGGCGCGATCTCGGCCTACTTCAGCCTCTGCCTCTATGTTCAAGGGAGTCTCCCTTTAGCCTCCCCAGTAGCTGGGACTACAGGCCGTGCCCCCATACCCAGCTGATTTTTGTATTTTTTGTAGGCACTGGATTTTGCCATGTTGCCCAAACTGGTCTCAAACTCCTGGGCTCAAGCTATCAGCCTGCCTCAGCCTCCCACAGTGTTGGGATTAGAGGCCTGAGCCACCATGCCTGGATGTTCTTTAAAAATTAATTAACATCAATACTCAAAATATCCCCAGGTCATGTATCCTTTTACTTTTTCTTTTTCTTTTTTTTTTTTAAGACGGAGTCTGGCTCTGTCACCCAGGCTGGAGTGCAGTGGGGCTCACTGCAAGCTCCACCTCCTGAGTTCAGGCCATTCTCCTGCCTCAGCCTCCCTAGTAGCTGGGACTACAGGCGCCCGGCACTACGCCCGGCTAAGTTTTTGTATTTTTAGTAGAGACGGAATTTCACCGTGCTAGGCAGGATGGTCTCGATATTCTGACTTCGTGATCCGCCCGCCTCAGCCTCCCAAAGTGCTGGGATTACAGGCATGAGCCACCGTGCCCGGCCTGTCATGTATTCTTTTAAAATATGCCTACATTGGCCGGGCGCGGTGGCTCATGCCTGCAATCCCAGCACTTTGAGAGGCCAAGGCGGGTGGATCACCTGAGGCCAGGAGTTGGAAACCTGCCTGGCCGACAAGGTGAAACCCTGTCTCTACTAAAAATACAAAAATTAGCTGGGCGTGGTGGCACGTGCCTCTAATCCCAGCTACTTGGGAGGCTGAGGCAGGACAATCGCTTGAACTCAGGAGGTGGAGGTTGCAGTGAGCCGAGAGCCGAGATTGCACCACTGCACTCCAGCCTGGGCGACACAGCAAGACACCTTCTGGGGGGTGGGGTTGGGGGGGTGAATTATACAGTGAAACTTTCTTGAAACTGAAGTGTCTGGTTTTTTTTTTTAAGTTTTTATATCACAAATTTAATTCCCTTAGTAGTTACAAGGTTATAGAAAAATATATTTCATATTGAGGGAGTTGTGGTAGTTAGTGATTTTCAAGGAATTAGTCCATCTCATCTAAGTTTTCAAATTTGTGTGTAAAGTGTTGTTCATAGTATTCCTTTACCCTTTTGATGTCAGCAGAGTCTGTAGTGATATACTCCTCTTTTTATTCTTGATATTGTAATTTGTGTCATCTCTCTTCTTAAAAATTCTCAGTCCTCCGAGAGGACTTCTTTTATTGATCTTTTAAAGGAACTAACTCGTTGCTTGTTTTTCCATTTTTTGTGTGTGTTCAGTTCCATTTATTTCTGCTCATTTGCTTTCTCCTATTTGCTTTGGGTTACTTTGCCCTTTTCCCCACCTGAGTTCTTCAAGTAAGAGCTTAAAGGACTGATTTAATACTTTTTTCTTTTCTCTTTTTTTTTTGGCCAGGTTAGTCTCCAACTCCTGACCTCCTAATCCACACGCCTCGGCCTCCCAAAGTGCTGGGATTACAGGTGTGAGCAACCGCGCTGACTTTTTCTTTTCTAATGTATGCAAGTAGTGCTGTAAATTTCTCTCTCAGAGCTCCTTTAAGTTGTCTTGGACATTTTGATACGTTGTGTTTTCATTTTTATTCAGGTTAATTTATTTTTTGATCTCTTCTAAGGCTTTCTGTTTGTCCTATGGACTGTTTAGTAGTGTGTTTTTCATTTTCCAAGTGTTTGGATATTTTTGTTGTCTTTCTGTGACTGATTTTTAGTTTGATTTCATTGTGGTTAGGGATCATACCATATCAGTCACTTCTTTTAAATTTGTTGAGGCCCAAGATATGTTCTATCTTGATCTATGTTCTGTATGAATTTGAAATGAATGTGTGTTCTGCTTTTCTTGTGTGGACTGTTCTATACATGGTGGCTGAATTCTGCTGGCTGAAGATGATTTGAGGTTCTTCAATATCCTTGCAGATTTTCAGTTTATTTGTTCTTTTATTATGAAGGAAGTGAAGTCTCCAATGTAACTGAATTTGTCGATTCTTTTAGTTCTATCATTTTTTTCTCTTTTAAAAAAATATTTGTTTATGTATTACGTTTATTTATTTATTTATGAGTCAGAGTCTCGCTCTGTCACCCAGGCTGGAGTGTAGTGGCACCACCTCAGCTCACTGCAACCTCCACCTCCCAGGTTCAAGCAGTTCTCGAGCCTCAGCCTCCCTAGTAGCTGGGACTGCAGGCGCACACCACCGCGCCACCATGCCCGGCTAATGTTTGTATTTTTGGTATAGACGGTGTCACCATGTTGGCTAGGCTGGTTTCCAACTCCTGGCCTCAGGTGATCTGCCCACCTCGGCCTCCCAAAATGCTGAGATTACAGGCCTGAGCCACTGCGCCCTGCCTGTTTTGCTTTTTTTGTTTTTGTTTTTGTTTTTGTTTTTTTTGAGACGGAGTCTCACTTTGTTGCCCAGGCTGGAGTGCAGTGACACGATCTCGCTCACTGCAACCTCCGCCTCCCAGGTTCAAGTGATTCTCCTGCCTCAGCCTCCCGAGTAGCTGGGACTACAGGCGCGCACCACCACGCCCAGCTTTATTTTATTTTATTTTATTTTATTTATTTTATTTTATTTTATTTTTGCATTTTTAGTAGAAATGGGGTTTCACCATATTGGTCAGGATTGTCTCGATCTCCAGACCTTGTGATCCGTCCGCCTCGGCCTCCCAAAGTGCTGGGATTACAGGCGTGAGCCGCCACGCCCGGTCCTTTTTTTTTTTTTTCGTTACGTATGTTGCAGCTCTGCTGTTTGGTGTATACATATTTAGGATTGTTATGCCTTCTTGGTGAATTTTCTTTGTTCTGAAGTTTATATTAATATAGTCACTTTTGCTGTCTTTTGATTAACGTTTGCATGTAATATATTTTTATCCCCTGAACTTCAGACTGCTTGTATAATTATATTTGAAATGCGTTTCTTTTAGACGGTGTATAGTTGGATTACGTTTTCTAATCTATTCTGTCAATCTCTCCCTCCCTCCATTCCTTCTTTCCTTTTGCCTCCTCTCTCTTTCCTTCCTTTCTCTCTCTCGCTCCTTCCTTCTTTCCTCCTTCCTTTCTTTTCTGTCTTCCTTTATTTTCTTTCTATTTTTAATAGACGGAATCTTGTTTTGTTGACCAGACTGGAGTGCAGTGGCTATTCACCAGGGCAATCATAGAGCACTGGGGCTTTCAACTTTTGACCTCAAGCTGTTTTCCTGCCTCCTCCTCAGCCTCCTGAGTAGCTGTAGCTGGGACTATAGATGCAAGCCACCACGCCTGGCTCATGTTTTTGTGTGTTGTGTGTGTGTGTGTGTGTGTGTTTTAACTCATCCTTTTTTTTTGAGATGGAATCTCGCTGTGTCTCCCAGGCCTTCCGGGTTCACACGATTCTCCTACCTCAGCCTCCTGAGTGGCTGGGACTACAGATGCCCGCCACCAAACCCGGCTAATTTTTTTGTATTTTTAGTAGAGACAGGGTTTCACCGTGTTAGCCAGGATGGTCTCGATCTGCTGACCTTGTGATCTGCCCCCCTTGGCCTCCCAAAGTGCTGGGATTACAGGTGTGAGCCACCATGCCCGGCCGAACTCATCCTTCTTTTAAAGTAGCTAAATAAAAATCATGCCTGGATGTCTGGAAACGTCAGTAAACATCAAATATCTTGCTGCCATGAAGTGCCAAACAATTCTTTTTTAGTATCTAAAAAAGTGTCCCTCCTCTCAGAAGAAGACAAATAGTTCACAGATGTCTAAGACGTTTTAACTGTAGTGAAAGAGTAGCCATTTTCTCTGCTGTTTCCTGTCTATCTAATCACTTCTGGTTTTATTTTCAAGGCATTAATCAAAATTTCTGGCCTACTGATGGCCCTATTTAAATGGTTTCCAGGGATGTTATAGTTTCCAACCCTACCTTTCCTAAAGACTAATAAAGAGGAAAGAGAGTTCTGTTTGTTAACTTCACTGTTTCTTTTCCGTCTTCCCTTCCTTCCATTCTTTCTCTTTTTCTCCTCTCTCTCTTTTTGCTTCTTTTCTCCAAAAAAGAACAACTTCACCATTTCTCTCTCTTTTTGCTTCTTTTCTCCAAAAAAGAACAACTTCACCATTTCTTTCCCTATCGCAGCAGCCCCTCATCACCTCCTGACTCTGAGAAAGAAATTCTCTCTTTCAGATGTCTTTAGTTGATTGACTCACAAGCAAGGAGTGTGACAAGGAAGATAGAATAAAACACCTTCTACGTTCTAATACAAATTGAGAAATTTGTATCTTTGTCTCTGCCTAGCAACATTTAAAATGAAGTGGGAACCATCTGAGAAGCGTATATGGTTCAAATCTTGGAATAATTTCGGATTTTCCTCAATAACCAATCAACAATGCTAGAATACATATCATATGTATGTATTGTATAGTGTATATACATATATATATCAGACACAGATTATTTCTCTAAGTTATTTGATAATGATTTTCAGACATTATGTATTTTTATTCTTAAATACTTCAATGTGTATTTCTTAAGAACAAAGTCAATTCCTTAACACAGTACAATTATCAAGTTCAGTAAATTTAACATTTATAAATGTTAATATAGTCTAATATAAAGTCTATTAAAAATTGTCTAATTGTACCAATAAAAACTTTCATAGAAATTTCTCTCCCAAGCTAGGATCTATTTCTGAATCACATATGAATCTGGTTGTCTTGACTCTTTAGTGCCCTTTAATTTGGAACAGTTTCTTAATGTTCTTGTCTTTCACAACAGCGACATGTTTTTGAAGAGTTTTTCCAGTGGTTTTGTTCAACGTTTCTTAACCTGTACTAGTCATGATAAGATTACATCAGGCTATGGAAATTGGGAGAAATGTCACAGAAATCACATTATCATCCTCTCTCACACCAAGAGGCATGAGCTGACTGACGTTAGCTCGATCATTTGATTTTAAGTTTGTAATTACTGTTTCTTCCCTGAAAAATCATCATTTTCCATTGTAATTAATAAGGGAAATACTCTGAGACTACATAAATATCCTGATCCTAATCAAAATTTTACCTATTCTTTAACATTGACTCACAAATTTTGCCTGCACCTATCATCATTCTGATGGTGTTGTTTAAATGGGGATTTTTAAATTTTGTTCTCACTTTCACATCATTTGGCAAACCTCCATAAGGAAAATCATCCCATCTTCCATATTTATTTGTTTAAGTTCCCAAAATTGATAATCAGTTACTGTCATCATTGATGCTCAAAGTGTGTCAGATTTGGCCAGTGAGATTCCCTTCAAGCTGGCTTCTGTGTCCTTTTAAATTACCCCCATCATTTCTGAGCACCTACATTCTCGCACAGCAAGATATGTTAGGTTCATCTTGTAGTTTCCCTGGCACAGTCCTGGAGTCAGTGTAGTTGACACTAATTGTTATTTTCTGTTAGTATCTCTGGTTCCTTTTAGTAGGTAACGGTTTTTGAAAATCAAGGTACAGAGTTATCTGTGCTCATTGCTTCTGAGGTATCCTTTCTTCTAGGCCCAGTGAGCAGATAGATCTGTGGTGAAATTTTACAATTTCATATGTACAATTTCATACTGATGCCTCTAATTCCCATCAGGATCAACAGGACTATTCTTTACCTTCCTTCTTCTCCCACAGTGAGAGTCTGGTTCCAACACAGACACTCGGTTTCCCAATCCTAAAATTCACACAAAATATCAGAATTGCTACAGCCTTCACTCTTTAAAAAATAATCCTGATACATAGAGTTTAAGATTTGTTTGGTGTTCTTTTTGATCTTACAATTAGAACAACAATCTGTGTAAACCATATTTTTTAGATCAGTTCTTTCTGCTTCAATGTGGTTATGTGATTCTTTTGAAATGCAGTTAATTTGCCTCTATTTGTATTGAATTTTAGAGTATTTTCACACACACATCAGAGTTTCATTTTTTGACGATGTGAAACACTAACATGCTCCCCAGAGTCAAAAGAAAAGAAGTTATAATCAGAAAATTTGCAAGAGAATGTTGTGTGCCGGGAGTCACTCAACGGATAGAATGGAAGTATGCGCCAGAAAGTCTAATATGATGGGGAGACCACTTTGGGGTGAGTTGATCTTGGACTGACCACAAATCAGGAACAATGTCTTTCTTTTTACCACTAAGATATCTGTCTCCTGGTGTAGCCATGCCCAAGAGAGAGCGCGAACTTAGTGTCGAGAATTCATGAACAGTGGAATTGGAGACATACAGTGATTGTCATGATGACATAGAGCACAGACTCAGACAACAGCGATCACCAAAGCATTTTCCCAGGCTCCTGATCTCATGAGGGGGTATAGCTCAGGGATAAACCACCTGATTAGCATGCATGAGGTCCTGGGTTCAGTTTCCAGTATTTCCACCCTTTTTTCCCTATGAACAACTGTAGGAAGTTCTCCATGATATTCCCCACCTATTCAAGGTGAATTGTGTTGGCCTCTGCATTTCTCTCTCATACAGGGAGGTAATTCGTGTTCATTCACTTACAGTTATTTGTTGCTTAGGATTATCCACCTAAGTAGTTCCACAAATCACTAACGTGGATCACGCACTATAGAAGCAGGTAGTATTCCTTGCCATCCAGCCGATTTCCAGCTTAAATGAAATTTTCAGACACCATGGAATTCTGTGACCTAAGGCTGATTTCACATCAGAAGGTTAAGGCTCAAGTTCTTTTGTGTTTCTTACTTTCTTCTAACTGCTTCCTCACCCAGGTTGCAAAAGTCCTGCAAGTTTTCACCAAAAGATTCCACTACCAGTGGTTGATGATTGCTGGTGATGTGCTGGTGGTCATTTTTTCTGTTGGAGACCCACAAACTCTGAAACTTAATCCAAACTGTTTAGCTACAAACATAACGACAAATAACCAATACAATGACAAATGAGGAAAAGATCTCAATCACCTCAGCTGAAATTTGGCAAGGAGAAAATTACTTCTCTGGGTTCTTTAAGGAAGTTTCTGGTCTGAAATGTCAAGCTCTCTGAACTCCAGAGTCCAAGATCCATCTAGGGTAAAAGCTGTTTTTTTGTTTGTTTGTTTTTGTTTTTTAAATAAATAAAAATAATGAGCTTTTATTCTCCCAATCCCAATGGATCCTTTTCTATCTCACTGTACTTACTCTCCAGGAATAACTTCCTTCTTAGCTACTGAACAACCCGTAACTCCAGATTAGAACTCTTTGCACAATTTCTAATTCTGATATCACAGTGCTAAGCAGAAATTCACAGGGGGATACTTGGCAAGCATCTTGACACTGTTTTGTTAAAAGAAAATCTGCTTTTATTTTCAGCTCTATTTCTTCAAAGGATTAAAAATTAAGCTACTGAACACCTAAAGGCAGAAAAGCAGCCTCTTTCTCCATTTGCAGAAAGCAACCCAGTGGGGCTTCTGTATGCATCATCTCTTTTACTCACTTTCTAAACGCTGTAACCGTCCACCATCTACCAGGCGATCACAAGCCATCCCTAAAGTCAATTTTGAGGTTAACTCACTCGACTTGAGAGGGATTCACCTGTACCACCTCTGCAGCTGTAATGTGAGAAATAAACTCAAACATCCAAACCCAAAGAATGGACTCAGAGACCCGGAGAACAGCGAAAGTGAGACTTTTAATGACGGTCTTGCGAGATCAAGATCGGGTGTGGGACGTGCAGGCACACCCAGAAGTTTCAACAAGCAATTTATCCCCTAGTGCGCAAGTCCCTCCCCCGGTTCCTCATAGGCTGAGTGCTATGGGGTTACAATTTTCTCGGAGTTTGCCTATTGATTGTTAGGCAAGGGCTTTAGGTGTTTCTTTTTTAGGGTTGTCTTGCTGCATTTTGTTGCAGCCCACAATGCATTGCAATCCTGGTTAGCTCAGGGGTTCTTTAAGCATTTGACTTATGACCTAAGTAGCTGGGCAGGCTGATAAGAACAGACAAAGTGAGCTATTTTGCGGACTAGTAAACTTATATCTTAGACTAAACTGTTTTCGTTTGGGTGAGAGCAACTAAGGATCGGGGGAAGGGGGAGGAAAGAGGCGGAGGGGGGACAAGCAGGCATCCGCTATCCAAGCAGGGGCCTAGTATATACGATTTCTTCTGTACTTTGCTGACCTAAGCCGATTCAAGGCACTTTGTCTTGGAAATGGACCACTGTATACATTATTTCCTTCAGTAGTAGGACTAAGGAAACGGTGGCTGCACACGCAGTTAACACGGATTGTACCGCAACTTAGCCTTTCCGCAGCCGCTGTCCGGCTCTGCAGAGTCCTTTTGAGAAAAGAGTTGGACAAGAGGAGTAAAGGAGCTCCTTGCAAATGCCAGGAGGAGTTTCTTCAGGTGGAAAGTTGGCTTTCCATAGGCTTCTAAGAGAAATATGTGGAGCAAACAAACGGGAACTTTCTTTCTCATCTTTTGCATTTCAGGCAAAAGCTAATAAAATTAGATGTTTCCACCGTCATGCTTAGTCTCGAAGCTGCCGGTAGATTCCGCTTCTAACTTTCCACACAGGCACGCAGGAAATCTGGAAATCACTGCAACTCCCTCAGAAGCTCCAGTATCAGCATTTCCCGAACCAAAAATCAAAATGCGACCTTACGTGCGTACCCAAAGAGCTCAGCTGGTCTGTCCAGCAACGGAAAGAGCGGTGAGGCGCTCTTGAAGCCGTGACAGCCTGGGCGAAACGAACCAAGTCCCTTTCCTGGTCGAGCCTCCCTCCCTACAGACAAAAAGGAGCCTCTCTTCCCTCATATCCAGAGGAAGCGACGGAGAGATGTGGCGCTTAGACTCACTCTGCCATCCAGTTCATCCAAGTCCTAATAATCTTGAGGATGCTTTTCCTTGCCCTCTATCCCTCTCCCTTTTGTCCTTTTCTTCCTCCACTTCACGGCACCCCGCCTCTTCCCTCTCCCCGCAAGCTGCTCGGCATGTCCCGTTCCTTTTTTTTTTTTTTTTTTTTTTTTTGAGACTGAGTGTCGCTCTGTCGCCCAGGTTAGAGTGCAGTGGCGCGATCTCGGTTCACCGCAACCTCTACCTCTTGGGATCAAGAGATTCTCCTGCCTCAGTCTCCCGATTAGCTGAGATTACAAGAGCCACGCTCGGCTAATTTTTGTATTTTTAGTAGGGACTGGGTTTCACCATTTTCACCAGGTTAGTCTCCAACTCCTCATCTCAAGTGATGCGCCCACCTCGGCCTCCCAAAGTGCTAGGATTATAGGTGTGAGCCACTGCGCCCAGTTTTCAGAACGAACTTTTCACAATAGTGCAGCGCACTCCTAGACCCGTTTACGCATATTTTAAACACTGTGTTGTGATTCATATGTAGCTGCTATTTTAATTTCCACATCACTTTCTCTTTTTTTCTTGTTTTCCTTCTCTATATGCTCAGCTTTAAACATTTTTGCAGCATAGGCTGAGGCTGCGCCCAGCTGGGGAGAGATGCGTGACGGGATAAACCTAGAGTAGAGGAATGTTTCCTGTCTGAGAAGGCTCAGACCTTACAAGGGAAGAAAAAAGTCTGTAAGGGAGTCTAAAACTTTTTTTGAGGAAATCATCGAAAAACATATCCTAATTGACTATATTTTGGCTAAAAATAAAAAGCCTCGACTCTCAGAATAGGAGACTGAGTTTGAAAACTGTTAAGACATAGAAAGGGTTTTATTAAAATTCAGTTTGCAAGTCATCGTCGGCCTCAACAATTTTCTCATTCCAGAGAGGGTTGTTTCTGAAATTCTGTAAACCTCTGAATTTGTTTCTCTGTCTAAGCAGAGAAGTCCAGTGTTTTTCCACTTTTGACTTAACGAAAGAATTTCTTATACTGAGATATATACATTTCTGGGATTGGCGTGCAAGTGTTGTATAAGGGAGTGATAATTAGGCAGAACAAAGAAACTGCCGAAACCCGGGATCGAACCAGGGACCTTTAGATCTTCAGTCTAACGCTCTCCCAACTGAGCTATTTCGGCTACTCCGTAAGCGCCCCTTTAGTTATTTCTTCAAAATATGAAAACCGTCATTTGTAAAGTGAGCGTAATTTTCTAATGCCTAATTCTTTTTTGTTCAATATCAATACGAAAATTAGCCAGGGATGGTGGCGCGCGCCTGTAATCCCAGCTACTCCGCACCATTGTACTCCAGCCTGGGCGACAGAGCGAGACTCCCTCTCCCTCGGTTGAAGTGGGAGGATCGATTGAGCCGGGGAGGTAGAGGTTGCAGCGAGCCGAGATTGCACCACTGCACTCCAGGCTAGGCAACAGAGCGGGACCCTGTCTCGAAAACAACAACAACAGAAAAGAGTTGTTATGCACCAGAGTGCAGAACACAATTTTAAAAACTCTAAGGAAGAGATAGAATGTACTGGAGGACATAAGAGATCCTTCTTTTTTCTCTTGTCTTTTTTTTTTTTTTTTTTTTTTTTTTTTTGACAATCTCCCGCCATCGCTCAGGCTGGAGTGCAGAGGCGTGATCTCGGCTTACTGCAACCGCCACCTCCCGGGTTCAAGCAATTCTCCTGCCTCAGCCTACCTAGTAGTTGGGATTACAGGCGCGCGCCACCACCCCTGGCTAATTTTTGTATCGATATTGAACAAAACAGAATTAGGCATTAGAAAATACACTCACTCTACAAATGACGGTTTTTATATTTTGAAGAAATGACTAAGGGTGTGTACTTAGAGTAGCTGAAATAGCTCAATTGGGAGAGCGTTAGACTGACGAGACCTTAAAGGTCCCTGGTTCAACCCCGGGTTTCAACCGGTATCTTTTGAGTTCTGCCTAATTATCACTCCCTTATACAACACTTGCACGCCAATCCCAGAAGCGTACATATCTCCACTTTTTGGGGTTTTTTGAAAGTCTGATAAAGGTAATGTACATGTTTGTATCACTCTCGCCTTTGTATGTTCCACTGAAGTATTCCATGAAGTGCTGTCATTACATACATTATTTAAAGTTCTTGGAAGGAGTCTCGCTCTGTCGCCCAGGCTGGAGTGCAACGGCACGATCTCGGCTCACTGCAACCTCTGCCTCCCGAGTTCAAGCTGTTCTCATGTCTCAGCCTCCCGAGTAAGCTGAGATTATAGGTCCCCGCAACCATGTCTGGCTAATTTTTGTATTTTTGGTAGAGATAAGGTTTCGCCATGTTGGTCAGGCTGGGGTCGACCTCCTGACCTCAGGTGCTCCACCTGCCTCGGCCTCTCAAAATGCTGGGATTTCAGGCGTGAGCCATTGGGCCCGTCCTTATTTAAAGTCTTAAACTCAGGAAGTTATTAGTTTTAAAACCTAAGAAATTCCAACGTGCTATATGCTGCAGCATTTACAAGTCATTTTTGGTTTTATATCATTTATATGTATTGGGCGGGGGATATTTTTAAATCACAAGAAATATGAAAAAAAAAAGAAATGTACAGTGAAGTAACTACTATACTGTGTGACCATATATATGGGGGTGTGGTGTATGCAAGAAACATTTTGAAGTTAGAAAACCCCAGGTTTGTACCTTGAGTCAACTCCATCATTAAACTGCTGTCAGAAGAACTTTTTTCTTTCTTTCTCTCTTTCTCTTTCTTTCTTTCTTTCTTTCTTTCTTTCTTTCTTTCTTTCTTTCTTTCTTTCTTTCTTTCTTTCTTTCTTTCTTTCTTTCTTTCTTTCTTTCTTTCTTTCTTTCTTTCTCCTTCAGGCAGGGTCTCACTCTGTCATCCAGGCTGGAGTGCAGTTATACGATCAGAGCTCACTACAGCCTCTACTTCCCTAGGCTCAAGCAACTCCCCATATCAGCACCCTGAGTAGGCATCACCATGCCCAGCTCTTTTTTTTTTTTTTTTTTTTTTTTTGTATTTTTTTGTAGACACTGGGTTTCACCATGTTGCCCAGGCTGGTCTTGAAATCCTGGGTTTAAGCAATCCACCTGCCTAGGCCTCCCAAAGTGCTTGGATTACAGGCAGGAGCCATTGCATCAGGCCCAATTACAAGAACATTCCAAATTTTTTTGCTGGGAAGACATTTCTTCAGCCTGGCAACCTTGTCTAGAATTTCCAAACCTTAAGCTGTTTCCATGTTTGTATCCAGGAAAAAAGAAATATACGTATTTCTATATGAATTATTCTATCGAACATTCAGGAGGGGCCCTAGAATACTGAAAATGAAAGCAAATGGGCAGCAAAGTCAAGACTCAGGTGCATGTGCCCCATTTTCCCTTTTTCACTTCAACTCCTCTCTTGAAATTCTGTGTTGGGATAATAGGTCTTTTTTTTTGGTCATTTTGATTTTTTTTTTCTTTCAAATTACTGCTTCAGTTTCAGTGTTATTTTTTCCCTAACTTCTGCATACCCTGTGAGGATACAATAATCTACAGTCTCCACCATTACAACTGCAGCAAGTTGCAAAAGGAAAATTAGTATCAAATGAGAAGCAGCCTCAGGGTAGGGACATTGACTATACAGAAACTGGGAATCAAATACTTTATCCTTTAGGTCACTGAGGCTTTCTCAGCTCAGAAGTTTGTATTTGATTTCATTAAGAAATACTTGACTAGACAAACAGTAACACTGAATGTCTTTGTGCCTAACGCAGTAAAGATTCCTTTACATTCTGTTGAAATGGAGGGCCTAGGGTAATTCCAAGCATGATTTGTCTGCCATTCAATGGCTTAAAAATGAGGTTAATAATGGTTTTGTAAAATGGGATGTTGTAAAGATCAAAGGATATCATGAATAGAAATGCATTCTGTCAAGTCCACTCACAGCATGAAACTTAATTACTGGCAGATCATGCTCCACGTTCTCTGCCTCTGAGATTCTCCCAGAACAGCACCTAAATAGATAACATTGTCTCTAGACAATTCTGTCCAATCAAGAGATAATACAAGTCATAAATGACAGCCATTTTGTAGTGTTACCTTTTGCAGTAGTCGCATTGAAAAAAAACAGTTAATATTTATATTTTTATATAATTTCAACTTTTATTTTTGATTTGGGGGTACATGTGAAGGTTTGTTACATGGGTATACGACATGATGCTGGGTAAATTGCATGAGGTTTTGAGGGCAATTGATCCCATCACCCAGGTATAGTACCCAAGAGGTAGCTTTTCAAGCCTTCCTGTCCTCCCTCCCACCCCTCCCCATAGTCCCCAGTGTTTGTTGTTGCTATCTTTTATGCCCAGTTTCAACAATATATTTAAATTACTTTGTATATCCAAAAACTTATTTTAAAATGTTATCATTTTTAAAATTATTAGTGACATATTTTATATTTAAAAATAGTATTACACATCTTTGAAATCTGGTGTATATATACAAACATATATATATATATATATATATATATATTTTTTTTTTTTTTTTTTTTTTTTTTTTTTTTTTGAGAAGGAGTCACCCAGGCTAGAGTGCAGTGGCGTAATCTCGGCTCACTGCAACCTCCACCTCCTGGGTTCAAGTAATTCTCCTGCCTCAGCCTCCCGAGTAGCTGGGATTTCAGCTGTGTGCCACCACGTCCGGCTAAGTTTTGTATTTTTAGTAGAGATGAGAGTTCACCATGTTGGTCAGGCCGGTCTTGAACTCCTGACCTTGTGATCCACCCACCTTGGCCTCCCAAAGTACTAGGATTACAGACGCCAGCCACTGTGCCTGACCAAATCTGATATATATTTTACACTTACAACACATCTTAACTTAGACTGGGCAATTTCAAGCATTCAATAGCCAGTGTGGCTAATAGTAATCATATGAACACATCTTAACTTAGACTGGGCAATTTCAAGCATTCAGTAGCCAGTGTGGCTAATAGTAACCATATGGGACAGTGCAGGTTTAAACAGATACTTTATATATTTTTAGGTTTTCTGAATTGAGTATGTATCACATGAGGGTGTTCTGTCTTCAGAATTAAATGTGTAATTCCTCAGAGGAATTCTGTGTTAAATAAGCTCATCCTACAGTTTTTACAAAAAAATGTGTTTCAATCGTGTCATTTGTAGGTAGTCAGAAGAGAGCTACAGATATTTAATTATTTAAAATTCTCCTCTTTTCAAGAGGCAAACAAAAAAGCAGACCTTCATATTATGATGAATTCCCAAGAATCCAGTAGACATCCAGGTTTCTCTGGGTGCAACATGACATAATGATGAAGGAGTGTTTCTGCAAACTGTCCTAATATTACTTCTACAGCATCAAAGAGCCAAGATAATCTCCCTAGCATTTACATGTACATACAGACAGGCAGACACACACGCATACACACCAGTTCGGTGTGTAACACTTTTCTTGTCTCCTATTCAGTGAAACCTAGCATTCAGTGCTTCCTGTTTTTATTTTTATTCTAGAAATTCCATCAGCCAACTGAAAGGACAAGTCTGCCATATAACCTGCTATTTTCTGCCAATTCTAAAATTTTATGAATGTTGGTAAAGGCTCATATATGGGTAAATCAGAATGAGAAAGAGTTAACAGTCACTAGAAATTTGGTGTCAGGAAATGGATTTTCTTCTCATCTTCTTATGTAGTTCAAAGAACATAGTCTTAATCATGGTAAATAATGATAAATACCAGGATTCAAGAACACAGAGGAGCCAACTTAAAACAAAAATTTCTTTTTTTAACTTTATTATTTATTTATTTATTTTGAGATGGAGTTTCACTCTTGTTGCCCAGGCTGGAGTGCAATGGCATGATCTCGCTCACTGCAACCTCCGCCTCCCAGGTTCAAGCAATTCTCTTGCTTCAGTCTCCTGAGTAGCTGGGATTGCAGGTGTGCACCACCACGCCCAGCTAATTTCTGTATTTTTAGTAGAGACAGGGTTTCACCATGTTGGCCAGACTGATCTTGAACTTGCAGCCTCAGGTGATCCGCCCACCTTGACCTCCCAAAGTGCTGGAATTACAGGAGTGAGCCACCACCCCTGGCTTTTTCTTTTCTCTTTCCCTTTTCTTTCCTTCTTTCCTTCTTTCCTTCTTTCCTTCTTTCCTTCTTCCTTCTTTCATTCTTCTGTTGCTTCTTTCTTTTCTTTCTTCTTATTTCTTTCTTTCTTTTTCTTTCTTTCTTTCTTCTTTCTTCTTTTTTACAAATATCATGACTAGGTTTGTAATTCCAAATCCACCATGTTGGCCAGATGATCTTGAACTTGCAGCCTCAGGTGATCTGCCCACCTTGACCTCCCAAAGTGCTGGAATTACAGGAGTGAGCCACCACCCCTGGCTTTTTCTTTCCTTCCTTCCTCCCTCCTCACTCCCTCCCTCCCTCCCTCCCTCCCTCCTTTCTTTCTTTCTTTCTTTCTTTCTTTCTTTCTTTCTTTCTTTCTTTCTTTCTTTCTTTCTTTCTTTCTTTCTTTTCTTTTTCACAAATATCATGAATACGTTTGTAATTCCCAAATCTAAAAGGACCCTTTTTAGTCTTTCTCCACCATCCATGGGTGGATGCCTACTGCTACTAATGCTCACAAATCCCAGGCTGGAGACAGAGTCAATTGCCTGAGTTCTCCCTGTAACATTCTCACAGTGCGCCCCACAGATATACTGAATTTCGCATGAGCCAAGCTAACTTATCTTTTCCATCTTCCAATCTTTCTCCCATTCCTTAAAGAGTTGTTAAAAACTCCCCCTTTCTGCACCTCCTTCTGTTTGGCAAGAGCCTGTTTGTTTTTCTAAACCACTTTCCCCCCATACCTCTTAAACCTGTTTCTACTTATTTTTTATCTCACCCTCATAATTCAGCTCTTCTCGTCATCCCCAGAGGTGTTGTTTCACTCACACCTTACAATTTTTTCTTTTCTTTTCTTTTTATTTTTGATACAGGGTCTCACACCATCACCCAGTCTGGAGTGCAGTGGCGTGATCATAGCTCCCTGCCACTTCCAGCTCCCAAGGTCGAGTGAGCCTCCTGCCTCAGCCTCTGGAATAGCTGTGAGTACAGGCGCAGGACACCATGCCAGCTAAAGACCCTTATGATGAAATGCTGAGTGCATCGCTCTCAGGTTTTCTTCTGACTGTGGCTTTCCTCAATCGAATCTAACCTTTAATATTCCGGCTGAGAAAACAACAAATATGAAGCATTTTAGGTAAGAAAAAGCTGAATTTCAATAGCTTTGTATCATTTCTGAAAGAAATCAAAAGAATGAAAAACTAGAATTTGATTCCTTGCCAAGCATAACAGAAGAAGGAGATCCTAACAACTCAACATTTTAAAGCCACAATGGAAACGTATTGTGGCGGTTGTCTGACACTTTTCCAGCTGCAGACGCTCCATAATACTAACCACTACTACCAGCATGCTCACGGAGACAGTCTCAGAAAATGAAAGTTACTTCCTGAAAATTATTATGAAACAGTCTTTCAGGAAGGGGGTGTAGCTCAGTGGTAGAGCGCATGCTTTGCATGTATGAGGCCCTGGGTTCGATCCCCAGCACCTCCAAATGGTAATTTTGCTCTGGCACTGCTCAAATCTAATTCTCAAGCAACATGGCCTTCTACTTCCTCACCTTTTTCTATCTTATTTCTGCATGTATGGAGAGTAAAAACGTAACCCAATGAACTGCCCTCACTTACGTCCCATCGCTATGCTGTAAGCCTCGACCTCACCCAAGGCGATTGCGACGGCAGAAGGAAGACGAGAAAGAAATGAAGGGGAAAGAAGAATGAGGTCCCAAGAGGGCCTCTTGAAAGCAAACAAAAGCGTGCACATCAACAGGCGGCTCACTTTGGCATCGGTTTTGTACTGTGATTAAAGAGAAGGAAAGACTGTAGAAGAAGAAGGGGAGAAAAGCGCCCCCCGGGCATTTTGTTTTGGTCGTTGTTTTTGTTTTCTGAGCCAAATCCAGAGTCAAAGCATCTGTCCACTGATTTCTCTCCCTGTCGACCTGCGCAGAGAGCACAGCCACAAGTGCGATCCAATACTGAGAAAAGGACTGCTGTGGCTCTTCCGCCGCTTAAGATGAGAGTGGCAGGACGCTGGACAACCGATCGAAGACTGTCGGGGAATTAGAGGTCTTCAACACTGAAGGAGTGAAATCAATACGAATCAACACATTCCCCACTGATATTCCATACGATTGATTCATTTTCCTGTATTTCCTCAATCACTCCATTTTCCTCGTTAAAATAAAGTATTGGGGTCCGGGCGCGGTGGCTCACGCCTGTAATCCCAGCACTTTGGGAGGCCGAGGCGGGGCGATCACCTGAGGTCGGGAGTTCGAGACCAGCCTGATTAACGTGGAGAAACTCCGTCTCTACTAAAAATACAAGATTAGCCTGGCGTGGTGACGCATGCCTGTAATCCCAGCTACTCAAGAGGCTGAGTCAGGAGAATCGTTTGAACCCGGGAGGCGGAGGTTGCAGTGAGCCAAGATCTCGCCATTGCACTCCAACCTGGGCAACAGGAGAGAATCTCCGTCTTAAAATAAAATAAAATAAAATAAAATAAAATAAAATAAAACAAAACAAAACATAAAAGGTTGCCTGGAAACCTCTGTCAACAGTAAACAGAGGCCTCATATGAAAAAGTAGAGAAAGCTTTTCTGCCACAACGGAAAATAGATGCAACGTAAAGGTGAGTAAATTGCAGGTGTGTTGGCGCCTCTTCTGATTAAAAAAAAAAAAAAAAATCTTACTTCTTTCTCTGTCAATCCTATCGCATCTGCTTTGTATGACCAGGGAACTCCAGGAAATCCTATCTACCAATGACACTTTTTAGGGGTTTCCAATGCTGCATGTTTCAAAACTGCTGTCCTCTGTGTATATGTTTGCTGTTGAATCAAAAGTGTCTTTGAGAGGCAACAGAGTACAATATTTGTTATCAGTCCACTAGTCAAACACTCTATCAGGCTAGTCTGTCCTTACTTCTTGATTCTTTTGTTCAGTGAAAATATCCACAGCCAGCATACAGGAGGGATATTGTCTGGTGAAACCTGCTTAGCTGAAGACTGGCTGTGTGCGCCAGGGGCCAATCATATGTTTGTTATAAGATACTTTTTTTTTTTTTGAAGGAAGGCAATGCAGACATTTTCTTTTCATTTCATACTTGTTTCCCCTCCCCCCCCATCCACTGTTTCTCTCCAGGCACTTTAAGCAAATAGTGGCACGTTAGTCACAGTGGACACTGCACAGGAGAGTAAGGGGTGAGGGATTAGGGTGCTGCAAGCAGAATGCCAAATTCCAGGCCCAACCTCAGATCTATTGAATCAGAATTGCTGAGGGTGGCGCCCAGCCACCTGTGTTTGAATAAGCCCTCAAGTGACTCTGATGCTAAAGTTTGAGAAGCACTGTTCTAGAGGTTTAAGAAGGGAGTCTAGGGCCAGGCTCCTGCTGAGGAGGAAGAGTTGTTTCCGGGGTTCCCTACCTATTCTCAATCAAAAACTCAAACCACCTAGGAAAGTCAGTGAGGTTTGTATTTGCCTTACATCAGGGGTGGGGGTGGATTTATTATCTCTTTGACTCGGTCAATATTTCAGGTGCTTTTGGTGGTCACACACAAGAGACTCTGATTTTCCTGTAGAAGAACTCACCAGAGTTCTTGTGAGCCAGGAGACTCTTTTGAGCCAATTTTCTTTATTTCTTTCCTTTCTTAACATTCTACTCTCCCTTCTCTTTCTTTTTCCTTCCTTCCTTCCTTCCTTCCTTCCTTCCTTCCTTCCTTCCTTCCTTCCTTCCTTCCTTTCTTTCTTTCTCTCTTTCTCTCTTTCTCCCTCTTTCTATCTCTCCCTTTCTTTCCTTTTCTCTCATTTCTTTTTTTTTCTTTTCTTTTTTTGAGACAGGGTCTCACTGTATCACCCAGACTGGAGTGCAGTGGCGTGATCTCGGCTCACTGCAACCTGCGCCTCCTGGGTTCAAGTGATTCTCCTAATTCAGCCTCCCGAGTAGCTGGGATTTCAGGCGTGCATCACCATGCCAGGCTAATTTTTAGTAGAGATGGGGTTTCACCATGTTGCCCAGGCTGGTCTCGACTTCCTGACCTCGGGTGATCTGCCCTCCTTGGCCTCCCAAAGTGCTGGGATTACAGGCATGAGCCACTGCGCCTGACCACTGATTCTGTCATTTGTTTGTCGCATAAAAAGTAACAACATGACCCAATTCATTGCCTTTAGTGCTCTCTTATTTCTGTTTCTATTTGGTCAGCCTCTGTGCCAGCCAAAGCAACTGACACAGCAGGAGAGGAAAGGAGGAAAAAAGAACCAGCTTTTACAAGATTATGTTTCACTGTCAACTGTAAAATTATTTGTTTAGCCCTAGGTCGGAAAGATTATCTTCCATGTTTTTTCCTCAGAGTTTTATAGTTTTACATTTTACATTCATATCTGCGATCCATTTTAAGTTCACTTTTGTGAAGTCATGAGACTTATTTTTCTTTCATGGAATTACTACTTACGCAACTTTGTCAAAAACCAGCTGATAATATTTGTGTGGGTTTATTTTTCCATTCTCTCTGTTAATCCACATGCCTATCTCCTTGCCAATACTATACAGTCTTAATTACTATAGTAATAATACAGTAATACAATAGTAAGAGAATACACAAATATAATACAATAATCTTGAAATCAGGTAGATTGTTCCTCCTAGATTTTAAATGATTATCCTAATTCCTTTGACTTTGTGGGAGAAACCTGGTGGGAGGTAGTTGGATCGTGGGGGTGGCTTCCCCCGTGTTGTTCTGGTGATAGTGAGTGAGTTCTCATGAGATCTGATGGTTTTATAAGTGTTTGGCAAGTTCCTCTTTTGCTCATACTTCCTTCTCCTGCTGTCATGTAAAGAAGGTCCTTGCTTCCCATTTCCCTTCTGCTGTGATTATAAGTTTCCTGAAGCCTCCTTAACTATGTGAAACTGTGACTCACTTAAACCTATTTCCTTTATCAATTACCCAGTCTGGCCCAACACAGTGGCTCACGCCGGTAATCCAAGCACTTTGAGAGGCTGAGGTGGGCGGATCATAAGTTCAGGAGTTACAGACCAGCCTGACCAACATGGTGAAATCCCATATCTACTAAAAATACAAAAATTAGCTGGGCATAGTGGCCTGCGCCTGTAGTCCCAGCCACTCGGGAGACTGAGGCAGAAGAATTGCTTGAACCTAGGAGGCAGAGGTTGAAATGAGCCGAGAGGACACCACTGCACTCCAGCCTGGGCTACAGAGCAAGACTCCATCTAAAAAAAAAAAATTACCGAGTCTTGGGTAGTGTTTTCATAGCAGTGTGAAAATGGACTAACACATATTCTGTCTTTTAACGTGATGTACAGTGTTAGCTCTTCTCTACTCCTATTTTTCTGAGACTTTTTGTCATGAGTAGCTATTGAAGTTTGACAAATGCTTTTTCTACTGTGATAACGATCATATGATTTTATTTTTTAGCCTATTAACCTGGTGGATTGCAGTGATTGTTTCTAATTTACCTACTCTTACATCTCTGGAATAAACCCCACTTGGTCATGGTGTATAATGCTTCTTATATATTGCTGAATTATATTTGATAATATTTTGGTAAGTATTTATGCACCAATACCCATTGTTTTGTACTGTATTTACCTGGTTTTGGCAACAGGATACTATTACCTTCATAAAAAAATGGAAAGTTTTCTGTCCTCTTCTGTTTTTTCAGAATAGATTGTGTAGACCTTGTTTTAATTCTTTAAGCACTTTTATTTATTTATTTTTTTTTGAGACGGAGTCGCCTTCTGTCGCCCAGGCTGCAGTGCAGTGGCGCAATCTCGGCTCACTGCAAGCTCCGCCTGCCAGGTTCACGCCATTCTCCTGCCTCAGCCTCCCGAGTAGCTGGGACTACAGCCGCCAGCCACCACACCCGGCTAATTTTTTGTATTTTTAGTAGAGACAGGGTTTCACCGTGTTAGCCAGGATGGTCTCAATCTCCTGATCTCATGATTCACCCGCCTCGGCCTCCCAAAGTGCTGGGATTACAGGCATGAGCCACCGCGCCTGGCCTCTTTAAGTACTTCTCAGAATTCTTCAGTGAAATTTTCTTAGATTCGAAGATTCCTGATTTTTTTCTTTTCTTTTCTTTGTTTTTTTTAAAATCAAGTCTTGCTGTTGTCCTCCAGGCTGGAGTGCAATGGCGTGATCTTGGCTCACTGCAACGTCCGCCTCCTGGGTTCAAACGATTCTCCTGCCTCAGTCTCCCAAGTAGCTGGGATTACAGGCACCTGCCACCACATCCGGCTAATTTTTGTATCTTTTAGTAGAGACGGGGTTTCAGCATGTTTGCCAGGCTGGTCTCAAACTCCCGACCTCAGGTGATCTGCCCGCCTCAGCCTCCCAAAGTGCTGGGATTACAACCGACGCACCCGGCCAGATTCCTGATTTTTCTTTTTTTATGTTACAAATTTAATTTCCTTAATAGTTACAGGGTTATAAAA
The DNA here is from genome assembly GCF_007565055.1 of Rhinopithecus roxellana. NCBI lineage: Eukaryota > Metazoa > Chordata > Mammalia > Primates > Cercopithecidae > Rhinopithecus > Rhinopithecus roxellana. The sequence goes on along the minus strand of NC_044552.1, from coordinate 21,963,405 downwards.
AACGTATTGCATATTAAGTTAGTTGTGTTAATTTGTGTTTTTCAAGGAATTAGTCTATCTCATCTAAATTGTCAAGTTTGTGTGTAAAGAGTTATTCATAGTGAGGCAGAAATTTAAAAATAAATATGCATTCATTCACTCCAAGAAAAGTAACAGGCAAGGGTTAAAAAGAAAAGAAACAAGTTTTCCTCTGCTTAGTAGTTCACTTCAAGGACAGTTATAAGATAACACTGTCCGAAAAGCCAAGGCCAAAAGAATGGGTTCCAGACACCCCCTTCCCCTCCACCCCCTCAAGAGCAAGGTTGAAGGGAAACAAAAGAGGGAAAGACAAATTCCTATACTGTTACTCCTTTCCCTGGCTTCTTAAGCATAACTGTTTTACAAATGTCTGTATTTAGCCAGTTCTTGTTTTTCTTTGGATGCAGCTGCAAGGCCAGAAGTTACGCACTGTTTGATTAACTGCCTTTGTTTTGCTTATAAAAACTCCCGCTCTGTCTTTGTTCAATGCTCAACTTTTTTTGTTTGTTTTTTTGTTTTGAGACAGAGTCTCGCTCTGTCGGCGAGGCTGGAGTGCAGTGGCACGATCTCGGCTCACTGTCACCTCCGCCTCCTGGGCTCAAGCAATTCTGTCTCAGCCTCCCGAATAGCTGGGATTACAAGCCTGTGCCACCATGCCCGGCTAATTTTTGTATTTTTAGTAGAGACAGGATTTCACCATGTTGGCCAGGCTGGTCTTGAACTCCTGACCTCAGGTAATCTGCCCGCCTTGGCCTCCCAAAGTGCTGGGATTACAGGCATGAACCACCGGGTCCGGCCAGTGCTCAGCTTTTTGGATGTGAATCCACTCAGCGGGTGTGTACCTTAAAATAAATATCCTCCTCTTCTCCCATATTGGTCTCTCCGTTCCTCAGTTTACTGCAACAATAGTATTCCCTTATCCTAATATTATTTTTATATATTATGATATAATATATCATACTACATATGATATATAAAATATTGTATTAATGTTATGTTAATATTATATAATAAATAACATAGTTATAAAATATATTTATATTATTTAGCAAGTTATATATTATTATTTACTTGTATTATTAGGATATAATATATCCGTATATGTAATCATGATATATATCATATATATGTCATAATAATATATATTTTATATATATTCCTAATAATCTTGAGGATGCTTTTCCTTCTTTTTTTTTTTTTTTTTTTTTTTTTTTTTTTTTTTTTTGAGACGGAGTCTCGCTCTGTCGCCCAGGCTGGGGTGCAGTGGCCAGATCTCAGCTCACTGCAAGCTCCGCCTCCCGGGTTTACGCCATTCTCCTGCCTCAGCCTCCCGAGTAGCTGGGACTACGGGCACCCGCCACCGCGCCCAGCTAGTTTTTTGTATTTTTTTTAGTAGAGACAGGATTTCGCCGTGTTAGCCAGGATGGTCTCGATCTCCTGACCTCGTGATCCGCCCTTCTCGGCCTCCCAAAGTGCTGGGATTACAGCCTTGAGCCACCGCGCCCGGCCTTTTCCTCCATTTTTTTTAACCCTAGCCTGTCTCTTCCCTTTCCCCACCAGTTGATTCTCGGCCCCTCTCCACCTTCTCTCCCGTTTATTTCTAAATGAACTTTTCACAAAAGTGCAGGGCACTCCTAGTCTCGTTTATGCACATTTTAAGCACTATGTTGAGATTCATATGTAGCTGCTATTTTAATTTCCACATCACTTTCCGTTTTGTTTTGTTTTGTTTTTTTCCTTCTCTACAAGTTCGACTTTAATCATTTCTGCAGCATAGGCTGAGGCTGGGCCCAGCTGGGGAGAGATGCGAGGCCGGATAAACCTAGAGTGGAGAAATGTTTCCTGACTGGGAATGCTCCAACGTTACAGGGAGGAGAAAAAGGTCTGCGACGGAGTTTCGCTCTTGTTGCCCAGGCTGGAGTGAAATGGCGCTATCTCGGCCCATTGCAACCTCCACCTTCCAGTTCAAGCGATTCTCCTGCCTCAGCCTCCCGAATAGCTGGGATTACAGACACCCGCCACCATGCCCGGCTAATTGTTTTTTAAATGCTGGGATTACAGGTGTGAGCCACCGCACCAGGCTAAGTTTTTTAAAGGAAATCATCCAAAAACATATCCTTTTGATGTCAGCAGAGTCTATAGTGATATCCTCTTTTTATTCCTGATATTGGTAATTTGTGTTATCTAGCTTCCTAAAATTTCTCAGTCTTACTAGAGGTCTTCTTTTATTGATCTTCTAAAGGAACTGGCTATTTGTTTGTTTTTCTTTTTTTGTTTGTATTCAGTTTCATTGAATTTTGCTCTTGTTTTTATTGTTATCTTTTGTCTATTTGCTTTGGGTTTATTTTGCTTTTTTCTCCACCTGGGTTCTTCAAGTAAAAGCTTAGATGACTGACTTGAGACTTTTTTTTTTTTTCTAATGTATGCAGTTAGTGGTATACATTTCTCTCTCAGTGGTTTTTTTAACCGTATGTGTTAATTCTTTTAAATCTGAGGTTTGTTTTACGGCCCAGGATATGTTCTATCTTGCTATGTGTTCTGCTTTTCTTGTGTGGACTCTTCTTTAAATGTTAACTGAATTCTGTTAGCTGAAGATGATTTTGAGTTCTTCAGTGTCCGTGCTGATTTTCTGTTTAGTTGTTCTATCAGTTATTACGAGAGAAGTGTTGAAGTCTCTAATGTAATTGTGGATTTGTCTATTTTTTAAATTCTTTTTTCTTTACATATTTTCCAACTCTCTTTGGTTTATACATATTTAGGATTGTTACGCATTTTTGGTGGGTTTTTAAAATTTTTTCTTTGTTCTAAAGTTTATATTAGGCCAGATGTGGTAGCTCACACCTGTAATCCCAGCACCGTGGGATGCTGAGGCAGGTACATCACCTACGGTCAGGAGTTCGAGACCAGCCTGGCCAACATGGTGAAACCCCGTCTCTACTAAAAATACAAAAATTAGCCGGTGGTGGTGGCACATGCCTGTAATTCCAGCTACTTGGGAGGCTGAGGCAAGAGAATCACTGGAACCCTGGGCGCAGAGGTTGCAGTGAGCAGAGATCACGCCATTGCACTCCAGCCTGAGTGACAAGAGTGAAACTCCATCTCAAAAAAAAAGAAACATAAATAAAGTTCATATTATATTAATATACTCACTTTTGCTTTCTTTTAATTAGCATTTGAATGTTATATATTTTTATACTCTTAATTTCAACCTGTCTGTAAAATTATATTTGAAATAAGTTTCTTGTAGACAACATGTAGTTGGATTATATTTTCTAATCTATGCTGTTAATCTCTGTCTTTTAATTGGTACCTTTAGACCATTTACATTTAATGTAATTATTGATATGTTAGGGCTTAAATCTAGCAGTTTGTTTTCTATTTGTACCCTGTTACTGCCATTTTCTGAGCATATGTATGTATGTATTTAGTTATTAAAGTCTTCTTTATGGACTACTTGTATACTTTTTAGAATTTCATTGTCATTTATCTGTAGTGTTTTTTTGTGTGTGTGGTTTTATTTTTGTTTTTTTTTTTTTCTCCTGCCTCAACCTTCCAAGTAGCTGGGATTACAGGCATGCCCCACCATGCCCAGCTAATTTTTGTAGTTTTAGTAGACATAGGGTTTTGCCATGTTGGCCAGGCTGGTCTCGAATTCCTGACCTCAGGTGATCCCCCTCAGCCTCCCAAAGTTCTAGCATTACAGGTGTGAGCCACTGTGCCCAGCCTATGCGTAGTGTTTTTAAATGCTCTCTTTATATAACTCTTTTAGTGATTTGTCTGAGTATTACATGATATTTATTTAATTTATCACTGTGTACTGATATCATTTTTTTATCAGTTAAAGTGGTGTGTGTCATCTTTACCTCCCTTTTTGTCACTTTGCCTCTCCCACTTGTAATATAATTGTCTTAAAGTATTTCTTCTACATACATTTAGAACCACATTGGACCATGTTATACTTTTTTTTTTTTTTTTTTTTTTTTTTTTTTTTTTTTTTTTTTTTGGAGACAGTGTCTCACTCTGTCACCCAGGCCTGAGTGTAGTGGCGTGATCTTGGCTTGCTGCAACCTCCATTTCCTGGGTTCAAGTGATTCTCCCGCCTCAGCCTCCCAAGTAGCTGGGACTACAGGTGTGTGCCACCATGCCCAGTTAATTTTTTGTATTTTTAGTAGAGACGGGTTTCACCATGTTAGCCAGGCTGGTCTTGATCTCCTCACCTCACGATCTGCTGGCCTTGGCCTCCCAAAGTGGTAAGATTACAGGCATGAGCCACGGTGCCTGGTCACGTTCTAACATGTTAGAAGGTGTAACATGACCTTCTAAATTATGCTTCAACTGTTAAACATAATTTAGAAAGCTCAAGAGGAAAAGGAAAATGTATTGTTTTTACCCATTTTTTTCTTGCTTACCATGTTCTTTCTTCTTTCCTGATATCAATTATTTCTTCTTTTATCATTTATTTTCTGTCTGGAGAAATTTAGCTGTTTTTTAAAGGATAATTCTGCTAAGCTAATTATCTTAGTTTTTTTTGCTCTGAAAATGTCTTGATTTCTTCTTCAGCTCTAAAGGATATTTTCTCTGGATATAGAATTCAGAATTAACAATTCTTTTCTTCTGGTCCTTGAAAACTGTTGTGCCACTCTTTCTGACCTCTTTGATTTCTGATAAGATACCCACTAATATGCAAATTGGTTTTCTCTCTAGGTAAGGTGTTTTGTCTCTTTTGTTGTTTTCAATATCTCTTTAATATCTCTTTATCTGTTTTTAGAGTTTAGAAATTTTGATTGATTTTGTTTTCAGTCAGCTGTTGAAGGAGATTCTTCTCTAAAAAATACATAAAAATGCAAATCTCTAGGTCAACAGTCTCTAAAATAGTTTAGATTTCTGTATTCTGGTGTTTGGAAAACAACTTCAGTAAGGCAATCCCTTAGGGCTAGTAATTTCATGATGTAAATCATTCCACATTTGTGATGCATAAAGTAGCAAAGTTTTAGTGGCTGTACAAACAGTATCTGAACCTTTTCCTGTGCTTAATTGGTATAAACTATCTAGGGGGGCAGTTCCCCATCTTTTTGGCACCAGGGACCGTTTCATCAAAGACAATTTATTCTATGGATGAGGGAGCAGGCGTTGGGGGGATGATTTGGGGATGATTCAAGCACATTAGATTTATTGTGCACTTTATTTATATTGTTATTACATTGTAATATATAACGAAATAAGTATCCAACTCACCATAATGTAGAATCACTGGAAGCCTTGTGTTTGTTTTCCTGCAACTAGACGGTCCCATCTTGGCAGTGACGGAAAACAGTGACGGATCATCAAGCATTAGATTCTCATAAGGAGCCCACAGTCTAGACCCCTTTCATGCACAGTTCACAATGGGGTTTGGGCTTCTATGAGAATTTGACGCCTCCGCTTATCTGGGAGGAAGGGGGAGCTCAGGCGGTCATAGGAGCGATGGGGGAGTTGCTGTGTAAGTGCAGATGAAGCTTCGCTGGCTCTCCTGCCGCGCTGCCTTGTACCCGGTTAGTGTACTGTAGGCTAGGGACTCCTGATCTAGAGTAAAATAGAGAGTCCGCCTGAACAGGGACTTGAACCCTGGACCCTCAGATTAAAGGTCTGATGCTCTACCGACTGAGCTATCCAGGCCCTTGTGCAGTGTTATTCACGGAGTATCTAATCTAGATTTCTCCATTTGTTCCATTCGTTTTATGTTTCATGTTGCAATTTGTAAATCACGTTACTTGAGTTCTCCTCATTTCGAAGATCCTGCTTAAGAGTGACATTATGACCGCTAGGAACATTTTCCTTTTCTCCTTTTAAACATCTCCTTTCTGTAGACTTCCGTAACCTGAGATGAGGCGTCTTCTACACAAAGCACTGCGGAGTTGCTTGATACAGAGGGTTTCATTCTCGCCAATTACCTGCAGCCTAAACTTCTAGAGGCAACAGTGGAGCTACTTTTGTTCGTATCTCTCAGTATTGTCTTGTATGTCTTTCTTGCAGCCTTTGTCGGCAGAGGTAAGAGAGACGAAGGAAGAAGAATTTGAAGATGCAAGAGAACATTCTATAACGGACCCCTTCCTGTTGATGGATGAAACTGCCAGCCAGGTATCACTTTGTCAAGTGGACCTCAGACCGGCAGTCTGGCTGGCCAGAGAGGGAAAACCGCGTGTAACAGTGTCTTTTGGTTTAGCATTTAGTGCTGTTTTTGCTGGTCACAGTCTAAAGGTATTAGAAATAGTGATGTTAAACACAGCAAGCCTTTTTCTGCCAGATATTCGTTCTCCAAACACCGATAGACAAAGGCAGTAATTAATAATGGATCTTTTCTTTCTTTTTTCCTTGTTTTATTTTTAAAGGTATTTTTTTCTTCATCTATGGATCCTTTTAAATTTTTAATTTTTATGGGTGCATAGCATATATATGTATATATGATACACGGGATATTTTGATGCAGGCATGCAATGTGTAATAATCATATTAGGTTAAACGAAGCATCCATCACCTCATCCATCGCCTCAACACCTTATTATTTCTTTGTGTTACAGACATTCCAGTTACTATCTTTAAGTTATTTTTAAATGTACAATAAATTGTTGTGGACTATAATCACCCTGTTGTGCTATCAAATGATAGATCTTATTCATGCTAACTGTATTTTTGTATCCATTAACCATCTCACTGCCCCCTCCAATACCCTTCCCAGCCTCTGGTAACCATCATTCTACTCTCTGTCTCCATGAGTTCAATTGTTTTATTTTTGGCTTCCACAAATGAGAGAGAATATGTGAAGTTTTACTTTCTGTACATGGCTTAACATAATGTCCTGTAGTTTGTGGAGGAAAAGTTACATATTAAATTTGAACTCAATTGAACGTGGACACAAACAATAGTCACCAAATCCTGGAACAGGTTGTATGAGCCCCTTGAGGTGTTCATCCAGGGCTGTTTCGGAGAAATCTCTGTTTCAATCTATTCCTACATGTAAGTTATTGAAAAACAACAGGCAATCTCAAAAACAAGTTGATCTTTTCTTGTTCTTTGAGCCCAGTCGCGAAGGGCCCTCGTGACTGGGCCTCATGCCAAACAACTTGTTACAAAAAGAGCTAGGGTCCCAGACCGCACCATAGCTTCTTGAGGCCTCTCCTTCTCTGTGCACGGATGAGTGGCTGACTCTGGAGCCTGGGCTGTTGCTTCCTGGTCTGGTGATGAATCCTTCATTATATATATATACACACACATTATGTACATGCATATATATACTATATACATATATTTACTATATATATATATATGTATCTTTTCTCTTCTCCCCTTCCCATTGCAATTTGCTTATTGTATCATTTGTTTATTATATCTGCGTTGCCATTTATGTGGGATAAATGTTATTTACCCTTAAAGGTATTGTGTGTATGTCTTTTCTTCTCCCCTCTCGTGTTTCCTGCACAGAGCATAGTTCCATCCACTTTGCAAATGACAAGATCTCATTCTTTTCATGGCTGAATAGCACCCCGTTGTGTATATGTACAACATTACTTTATTCATTTATCTGTTGACGGGCGCTTAGGATGCTTCCCAGTCTTGGCTATTGTGAATAGTGCTGCAATAAAGATGAGAGTGCACATATCTCTTTGATATACTAATTTACTTTCTTTTGAGTATATACCTAGCAGGGGGATTGCTGGAATATATGGTAATATTTTTAGTTTTCTGGGGAACCTCCATATTGTTCTCCACAGTGGTTGTACTAATTTATATTCCCACCAAGAGTGTACTAGGGTTCTCCTTTCTTCACATCCTTGCCTGTCTTTTGTATAAAAGTCATTTTAACTTGGGTGAGATAATATTTCATTTTAGTTTTGATTTGCATTTATTTGATGATCAAGACATTTGTATGTCTTCTTTTAAAAGACATATAGGGCCGGGCGCGGTGGCTCAAGCCTGTAATCCCAGCACTTTGGGAGGCCGTGACGGGCGGATCACCAGGTCAGGAGATCGAGACCATCCTGGCTACAGGGTGAAACCTCGTCTCTACTAAAAAATACAAAAATCTAGCCGGGCGAAGTGGCGGGCGCCTGTAGTCCCAGCTACTCCGGAGCCTGAGCCAGGAGAATGGCGGGAACCCGGGAGGCGGAGCTTGCAGTGAGCTGAGATCCGGCCACTGCACTCCAGCCCGACTCCGTCTCAAAAAAAAAAAAGACGTATAGACAAAAGAATGGCAAATAGATATATGAGTAGAAAACCTTTATTCTCTGAGTTTTCTTTATCCTTTCCTTTCACAGTAGCCCCCACCCCAACACACACACACACATATACACACACACACACACACACACACACACGTCAGGTCAATAACCAAACCATAAAGCCTGCAAATCTTAGTTCTTCCTGTGTGTGTGAGTGAACGTTTGTTGTACACTGGATCACACCTCACAGGAAATGCTGAGTTTTCCAAATTCTAAGTTAAGAAGATTACTAGGGTTATGCATTATGGGTTTTTGTAAAATGGCTAAAGTAGCTACATTGGGAGATTCTTTGTCTAAAGGTCTAATACATCCCCCAATTTGATTCAGGGCTTGGCAGATTGTCTGGTTTCATCTAAATAAATAAATAAATGCTACTTTTTTAAAAGCTCAATTATAGAAGCCTTTATCTACAGACACCCTCCTCCATCCATTTCTTCAGTGAAATTATCTAGACAGATTGATATAGACAGATTAAGAATGTCATGCTTTCAAATTTCTCTTGAATTCCTCACAAAATACTTTTGTTAGAAATGTTTAAAAATTTTAAAGGAATCTTGCCTGGAACACATCAGATAAAAATCAAAAGGCACCAGAGAAAACTTTGAAAGGCTTTGGAGAGGAAGTGGTGTCACTGGTATAAACAAACATTTTATACAATTTAATAGCTTCTTAGTATTATTCTTTCAAATTTCAGTGCCAATCCTTTTTAGCATCCTCCCGAAGAAAGAAATTTCAGGCTACTTTGGACACACTTTCTATAGGGTAGCCCTGCTCCTCAAAGAGCAGGAAAAAGTAAATAAATAAATAAATAAATTTTGATGGTTTTGCTCAGTATGCCAATCTTACTAACGGTGCCAACTTTACTAACTGCTGTCTATGTCTGCCAGTTAACTTTTCCTCCTCCAGACTGAAAAAAAAATGCCCGTTTATTTAAATTTGTTAGATTTTGAGATTTTGGGGTTGCTATTCTTTGGGCACAACATCCACTAGTGAGAAGGTGAGGAACCAAAACTGAGAACAATCTCAAAACACATGAATAAGTTTGCGTCTGTTGGAACATAAGTCCTAGTAGGGCACCTTGCCCAAAGTAGAGTTGGATTCTTCAGCATTGACTAGAGTAAGTAGCCTCCCCAAACTGGATCACACCAGAAACCATTATTCAATCTAATACTACTCATAGGATGCTTTCCAAGAAAGAAAGGGACTTAACTAAATCAGTTTCATAAGAAACAGCTGAAGACATTTCCTTGGTCTACCCAGACTCATCTACTCCGGCCCCAGAACTAGCGTTCGGTGGTGTCATACATGGGTCATTACTTGACAATTAGTGTACATAGGATATACCATCCAAAATATGGCCTAAACCAATTATTGAGTTTTGACTGGAGAAACCTGGAGAAAATGGTGTACAAGGGATCCAGGACAAGTTTAGGGCTGAGAGATGCATCTCTCTCGGGAAAGGAGATAAGACTGGGCACCGGAAAAATAAAAGTTTCTTCCCAGTAGCTCGTCATTTCCATGAAGCCAAGACGACGCGAAAACTGAGGGAATTTGCAGTTGGTTTACTTTACAAACTTGTCTTTTTTTTTTTTTTTTTTAATCTTTTTTATCTTTCCTACCCTATCAATATACGGGACATAACTGGGGAAAGGGTCACAAAAAGTCGTCCTAGATTGTTTTGTGGGTCAGTCCAAAGGTGAGCTTAGAGCAAGCAACCTTTAGGCAAAATGCTTGGGGCTTTTCTGACAAGAGTGAGCTTTTTTTTTTTTTTTTTTTTAATTTCAACTTTTGTTTAGATTCAGGGAGTACAGTGCAGGTTTGGGACAAGGGTGTATTGCGTGTTGCCGCTGTCTGGGTTACGATTGAACCCGTCATCCTGGTGGTGAGCATAATACTCAACAGGCAGTTTTTCAATCCTTGTCCCCCTCCCTACCTCCCACCTCTTACAGTCTCCAGTGTCTTTTGTTCCAGGGCAGCTCTTGTTTGAGCTTTACAAGCTTTTCTCCCTGGAGGAAGCACCGTCGTATCTTTGAGACGGAAAAGGTTAAAATATATCAAACAATGATGCTCCTTCTTACGCTGTCATGTCCACTCCTTCATTGCAGACTTGAGTTCTTGGCTTGTATTTCTGTACACGAATTTGCATCATCATTATTAGTAACTTACAGAAGAGAGTCTTCAAAGAAGGCAAAGATGTCACTTCTGATCATCTCGCAGTTTGTAATTCTAAGGAATTGCTATTAGGAATTTTGGATGGAGTTTTATTCCTCCTGCGCGCATCCTCCCTCGCCTCTCCCCACCCCGCTTCAGGTTGTTAAATCTGCAATTGCGAAGTTAAAGGTTTGAAAACAGAAACTCAGCGTTTTCCTACTGCACTTCAGTTTTCGTATTTGAAAATCAACCCTCGCGTGTGGCCGCGTGGCCTAATGGATAAGGCGTCTGATTCCGGATCAGAAGATTGAGGGTTCGAGTCCCTTCGTGGTCGTATCCTTACTATTGTCAGGAACTAGCTTTAGTTTCTGCATGTTTCCTTGAGCTTTCCGCAAGACGGTTTAAAAAAAAAAAAGGCTTTGGAAAACTCGAAATGAAATGAGCGAAGAATATTGACGAAAAGCAAGAACCCAGTAAGCAAGGTGTGTACTGATTATTAAAGTGCACTTTGTCCTTGGCGTAGGTACTACCGGAGGCATTCGTAATTTGGAATTGGCTTGGTTTTTCCAATTTATGGTCTTGTCCTGCTTGTTTCATGAATTTAACAAACACAACACAAAAAGTACCTTTTTTTTTTGAGACGGAGTTTCGCTCTGTCACCCAGGCAGGAGTGCAGTCCTGATCTCGGCTCACTGAAAACTCCGCATCTCGGGGTCAAAAGATTCTCCTGCCTCAGCCTCCCAAGTAGCTGGGATTACAGGCGCCCGCCATCACATCTGGCTAATTTTTGTATTTTTTTAGTAGAGACGGGGTTTCATCACGTTGGTCAGGCTGGTCTCGAACTCCTGACCTCAGATGATCCGCCCGCCTCGGCCTCCCAAAGTGCTGGGATTACAGGCGTGAACCGCTGTGCCCCGCATTTCATTTATTTATTTATTTATTTCTCACTTTGTCACCTGGGCTGGAGTGCAGTGGCACAATTTCTGCTCACTGCAATCTCCGCCTTCTGGGTTCAAGCGATTCTCCTGCCTCAGCCTTCCGAGTAGCTAGGATTCCTGCCACCACACCCGCCTAATTTTTGTAGTTTTAGTAGAGAGGGGGTTTCACCATGTTGGTCAGGCTGGTCTCGAATTCCTGATCTCAAGTGATCCGCCCGCCTTGACTTTCCAAAGTGCTGGGGTTACAGTCGTGAGCCACCGCACCCGGTAGAAAAGTACCATCTTAATAGTAAGGAATAGTAAGAGTATTGGGTGCAGGGTATATGGGAACTCTAATGTCTTCTAAATTTTTCTGTAAATCTAAGACTGTTTGACAATTATACTCTATAAAATAAAAATGATTTTTAAAAAATATACACAGTCATGTGTTTTAAAAAACTTAGAAGCAAAGATTTTGCCCTAGAAAGCAAATGCAACTCTAACGGGGTACTTGTACTGGTTAACATCCACATTAAAGATGATGGTGACTTACAGGGCCTATGCCATTCTCTCTGATTTCTACCATTTCCTTATTACTCTCAACACAAGCTTAAATAAAACGGTAAACAGAAAAATAAAGTCATTCCAGACCTTGGTTAATAAAAGCAGAAACAAGGAGGAGAACCAGGAGAAGGTGAAGGAGAAAGAGAAGAAGAAAGAGGAAGAAGAAGAGGAAGAAGTCACAATCAAGGAGAGTATACCACCAAGAAAAGGAAGTTTCTATCAAAAACTTTCTTTGGGCTCTCAAAATTCGAGAGTCAAACATTGTTAATAAATTTCCACAAAAATCTGAAGGTCACAAATCCTAATTCTAGTAGGAAAACCTTTCATCAAAATGTAGTGATAAAGGCTCAATTACAATAACCTGGAACTCACGTGGTTGGGACACTCACTCAACCTCATAGTTTTGAAGGGTGGCCAGAATTTAAAAACAAAGTGCTCAAAGAATGCACTATTATCACGGTAAGAGTCTGGCAACCCTGTCAGCAAAATGAGCCAGGGCCCCCTAAGAAATCTCACAGGACCCTATATTGCTGAGGAAAAGAGACATTTACTCACATCTGAAAAAACAAAACAATGTATGTCTTGCTTGAGCAGGGGTGAACTACAAGCGCAAATGCAGTCTCTTGGCAAACAAAACAAGAAACAAAAACAAAAAGACAGGACATGCAAAGGAGTTTAATTAATTCTGAAGTGAAATTAAATTCACGTAAATCAGCCTTTTGGGTGGTCCAAAGTAGAGATGGGTGTAAATTAATTGTTCCTAGATTGACATACAAACAAATTTTTTTTTTTTTTTTTTTTTTTTTTTTTTTTTTTTTTTTTTGAGACGGAGTCTCGCTCTATAGCCCAGGCTGGAGTGCAGTGGTGAGAACTGCGATCTTGGCTCACTGCAACCTCCGCCTCCCGGATTCAAGGGATTCTCCCGCCTCACCCTCCTGAGTAGCTGGGACTACAGGCGCATGCCACCACGCCTGCCTAATTTTTTTAGTAGAGACGGGGTTTCACCGTGTTAGCCAGGATGTTCTCTATCTCCTGACCTCGTGATCCGTCCGCCTCGGCTTCCCAAAGTGCTGGGATTACAGGCGTGAGCCACTGCGCCCGGCCTTACAAATTTCTTTTACTTAGAAACTACTGAGTTAAGATAAATGTGGATACTAAATCCCAATTTGGCCCGGGCATGGTGGCTTACATCTGTAATCCCAGCATTTTGGGAGGCGGAGACCAGCGGATCACCTGAGGTCAGGAGGTCAAGACCAGCCTGGACAACATGGCGAAACTCCATCTCTACTAGAAACACAAGAATTAGCTAGGTGTGGTGGCGTGCGCCTTTAATCCCAGCTGCTCGGGAGGCTGAGACACGAGAATCACTTCAACCCGGGAGGTGGAAGTTGCAGTGAGCTGAGATGATGCCACTGCATCCCAGCCTGGATGACAGAGTGAGACACCATCTCAAAAAATAATAATAATAAAAATAAAATAAATAAATTTCGATTTGCTGCGTGAATTCATGGTTAATTATGCAAAAGTGGAATATTGTATTCTTAATTGACTCAAATTAAAATTTCATTTAAATGTCAAGTTTTAAGATACCAAGATTGAGTGCTGATATTATTGTTATTACTTGAGCACAAACTCCTGGACTCATTTCTCATGTCTTAGTTTCCCAAAATGCTAGGATTACAGGCATGAGACACTCTGGCTGTTCCTTCAGTAATTGTTTTAAAGTAAAGTTTATTTTACTTATTTTTTGAGTTGACGTCTCACCTGTCACCCAGGCTGGAATGCAGTGGCACTACAAGCATGGCTCACTGCAGCCTCAAACCCCTAGGCCCAGGCAATCCTCCTGCCTCAGTCTCTGGTGTAGCTGGGACCACAGGTGTGCACCACACCTGGCTAATTTTTCTTTTTTTTGTTTCTGTAGAGACAGGCTCTCACTATGTTAGCCAGGCTGGTCTCCAACTCCTGAACTCAATTGATCCTCCTGCTTTGGCCTCCCAAAGTGCTGGGATTTGAGGTGTGAGCCACTGCTCCTGACCAATAATTTTTGATGATATTAATAAATTTATGGCCAAGCACGGTGGTTCATGCCTGTAATCAATCCCAGCACGTTGGGAGACCGAGGCAAGTGGATCACCTGGGGTCAGGAGTTCGAGACCAGCCCGACTAACATGGTGAAATGTTGTCTCTACTAAAAATACAAAAATTAGCCAGGCGTAGCGGCGGGTGCCTGTAATCCCAGCTACTCGGGAGGCTGAAGCAGGAGAATCGCTTGATCCCAGGAGGCGGAGGTTGCAGTAAGCCGACGTTGCGCCACTGCACTCCAGTCTGAGCGACAGAGCGAGAGTCCCTCTCAAAAAATAAATAAATAAATAAGTACAATAATAATAATAATAATAATTTACATTATGAGCAAACTATGTCTGTGTTTTGACTTAACACTTTTTACATTCTCAACACTGTGCGATCCTCCTCATACGTTAAGTCAGTGTTTTGTTCATCCACTTGACAATAGGGCAGAAAAGAGCCTTGAATGAATAGCTCTCTGTAAATCCGACTTTCCCCGTTGTCAAATATTGCTCTTCAGAAACCCGCTGAGACAAAAGAGTAAGTAAGTAGCAAACCGTACCGCAAATACTCCCCCGATTGCTCCAGGAGAAAGCTGGGTTCAGTAGCCTGTTGAGTATGAATTAAAAAGAAGTATGGGAAAATGGGAAGTATCTACTTCAGAATAGCATCGTGATTCCTCAATTTCCGGACGAATGGCCTGATGCATTTCGAGCTGAGCTAGCCAGAAGTGCGATGGTTTTAGTGGGTATCCACTCTAACCCAAAACGTTCAGTCACTACTTAACCTTTCTTCCTCATTGTTTCTCTTGTGTTTTAAACTCAAACACGCCAAAATAAACAAACAAAAAGAAGCACAAACAAAACAGTTGCTGCCTGTATCAAAGCTGCAGGCTGCTCCCAGATGAGAACTGATACAACGTCACTTTCCTCAAACCTCCAATACCAGGGGCTACTGCTCCACGAATACTCAACCACACGCCCTCGAAAACGCTCAGCCTGTTTCCTGCGATGGAGAGTGCAGTGAGGCACTCTCACAGTCACAAAATCTTGGGCAACACGAGCCGTATCCTTTTGTGGGATACACACTTTGAAACCACTCACCTAAAGCCTTCTCTCTTCCCCAGGGCGTAGAGAAAGCTTGGCAGAGACGCGGCTCATGGCTACTTTATTCCTCCACGCTTGTCCCAATACTATCCATCTTTAAAGACGCATCCCCGATTTTTCTTCTGCCTTATTCTCCGCTGCTTCTTCTCTCTTCCACTCAGTTTCGTCCCTTCCGGCGCCAAGAGCCCTTCCTTCCTTCTCAAAGCCTTCCCTTGCGTCCACTCCTCAGATCATTTCAGTTTCCAGCCACTTGCCTTTCTAGTATAGTAAGAACATAACCTGTAGATTAGGGATAAACTTCTCCATACTCTCCCTTACACCCCTGCCGGGTTTACAGTGTTCTCCAAAATCCGTATCTGGATTAAACAGTCGCACCACATTTTGGATAAAGGTGGAAAGAGTCTACTTTCTGCACTTCAGGGACTGATGAAATTTTCACTCGTGCAGGTGTAGGGAAGGTTTTACAAAGGCTGAATTGGTTTTCTCAGGTTGAGCCTAGCTTCCTTTGTGCTTTCCTCCTTGCTCAAAAAAATTTGCTCTCAAAGAGTCCTCTGTCTTCGTCTTCTTTTGTATTGTCTTTAAAACCAGAGCTAGCCAGGCTTGGCGGCAAACACCTGTAATCCAAGTACTTTGGGAGGCCGAGGCGGGAGGATCACTTAAGCCCAGGAGTTCAAGACCAGCCTGGGCAACATAGGGAGAAGACAGACCCGCCCTCCGCCCCCCATCCCATCTCTATAAAAAATCAAAACCAAAACAAAACAAACAAACAACAACAAAAAAAGACACAGAGCTGTAGGATCGCCGATGAAGCCGCTGCCACATTTCCAAATCCAGATGTTGGACGCAACCATGTGTAAAACTGCCACCTTTGTCACTCTTTGTTTTTGTCAAGTGTTGTGAATTAACCTCTTGTCTTTGCTTGTTTGGTTGTTTTTCAGGAGTTAATAACAACTTTATTGAAGTACAGTTGATATATGCAAAACCCCTACACAAGTTGAATGTAAGCAATTTGTGAGTGAGGACATATGCATACATTTATAATACTATTTCCACAATCAGGGTAATAAACACATTTATCAACTCCAAAAGTTTCTTTGTGTTCTTTCATGTGCATGGGTTGCGAGAAGACTTAAACATGAGAGTTATCTTTTTAACAAATTTTTAAGTGTACATTATAGTATTGTTAACTGAAGGCACTATGTTGTGCAATAGATCTCTAGAATTTTTCATGTTTCATAACTAACATTTTAATTCACTGAGCAACAACTCTCCTTTTCCCTCTGCCTCTGGTCCCTGACAATCACCATTCTGTTCTCTGCTTTTATGACTTTGACTATTTTAGATACCTCATATAAGTGGAATCATGAAATATTTGTCCTTCTGTGACTGGCTTATTTCACTTGGCATAATGTCCTCCAGGTTAATCATTCATGCCGGTGCAAATGGCAGAATTTCTTTTTTTATAAAAGGCTGAACAACATTCCATTGTATGTATATACCACATTTTCTTTGTCCACTCATCTGTCAATGGACATTTGGATTGTTTCCTTATCTTGGTTACTGTGAATAATGCTGCAGTGAACATGGGAGTGTATATGTTTCTTTGAGATTCAAATTTCGATTTTTTGGGGACGTATACCCAGAAGTGGGATTGCTGGATCATGTGGTAATTCTATTTTTATCTTTTGAAGAAACTCCATACTAGTTTCCGTAGTAGTGGCATTATTTTAGACACCAACAGTTGTAGAAGGGTTCCAATTTCTCCACATCTTTACTAACACTTATTTTTTGAGTTCTTTTTAATAAGAGACATCTTAATAGGTGTGAGGTGGTATCTATTGTGGTTTTGATTGGCATTTCCCTGATGATTAGTAATGTTAAGAGCACCTCTTCACATACCTAGTGGCTATTTGTATGTCTTCTTTGGAGACATGTCTACTCAAGTCCTTTGCTCATTTTAAAATCAGGTTATTTGGGATCTTAAGTTTGTGTGTGTGTGTGTGTGTGTTTGGCTGTTGACTTGTAGCAGTTTAAAAATTTTATTTCGTGGCCTTCTAAGCTCGTTCTTCCGCCTGCTTCCTCCCTCTTTTCCTTTCTCCGCCATCGTGGTGTGTTCTTGCCTCCACTTCTCGCCATGTCTTCTCACAAGACTTTCAGGATTAAGCGATTCCTGGCCAAGAAACAAAAGCAAAATCGTCCCATTCCCCAGTGGATTCGGATGAAAACTGGAAATAAAATAAGGTACAACTCCAAAAGGAGACATTGGAGAAGAACCAAGCTGGGGCTATAAGGAATTGCAC
This sequence comes from Rhinopithecus roxellana, assembly GCF_007565055.1. Classification (NCBI taxonomy): domain Eukaryota; kingdom Metazoa; phylum Chordata; class Mammalia; order Primates; family Cercopithecidae; genus Rhinopithecus; species Rhinopithecus roxellana. Next base: position 21,946,030 of record NC_044552.1, on the reverse strand, counting down.
ATGAGATGGCACATATATTTGTGCTGTCTGAAGGTCACGATCACATTACCATATCAAACTGAAAATGTCACCACTCTCTGGAGAGTTCGACGTATTTTCCTCTCTGAATCTATTATGAATGCGCTGGTTGGCTGGGTTCAGTAATAAATATGTGAGGCCTTTCATTTCAAAAAAAAAAAAAAATTTTATTTCGTATATTAATCCCTTATCAGATAAATGATTTGCAAATATTTTCTCCCATTTCATAGTTTGCCTTTTTCCTCTGTTGATTGTTTTCTTTGCTGTGAAGAAGCTTTTTCTTTTGCTACGTCTTGTCTTATCTCATCACCTGGATCTAGGTTTTCTCTGCAGCACTCACAGAACTAGTCTTTATATTCTCTGGCACTACCGTGTGTGTGTGTGTGTGTGTGTGTGTGTGTGTGTGTGTGTGTGTTGGGAGCTTCATAGGCAGAGAAGGTTTTTTTTTTTTTTTTTAAAAGGAGAGAATCTGAACACATACAAGCATACAAGAAGATTCAATCCTGGGACTTCGCTCCAGGTGGACGGAAACTGACACAGACAGTTGGCTAAAAGCAGTCCTCGAAATAGATGACGGGAGGATCCAAGGGTCTTTCGGTCCAGAATGCCTTTCTTCTCTTGACACAGCATCAAGGCAAGACTCCATTCAGAAATTTCAGAAACATGAGTCATAAATAGTGGACTTTAACCTATCACGCCTAAGGCTTCACCTTTAGATAACACTATATAATAAACCAGGAAGAAAAACGCATCTCGAGCGGGGGTGTAGCTCAGTGGTAGAGCGCATGCTTAGCATGCATGAGGCCCTGGGTTCAATCCCCAGCACCTCCACAAGCCTTTTCTTACACTTTGAGCATTTCGTTTCAGTGTTTGAATACTTCATTTCAGTCTTTTCTTTTTTCTTTGTGCATATATTACCTTGTGTTTTTTTCTACTCACAGAGAAGGTAAGCCATTTGGTAGTCATTCATTTGTACTATGGGTCCTAACACTCCTTCAGCCTCCCAACCTGACTGCTTCAGCACAGCTTTATAGTCATTTACTGAAATAGAGAAGCTGCTTATTCAAGATCCCCTGACAGTGAAGCAACAGGCATGCTGGCCATATAAGACTCTTCTCCTTTGCTGCCGTTTCTCAATACTATTAAGAAATCGGGGGTGGGGGTGGGGGGTGGGAAGACAGAAAAGAAAAACAAAATCGCCCTTGGAAAACATCCATTAGATTTCTCTCCTCCCCGCCACCTTTCCTCATACTCCCCTTACATTTCCACCACTCACAGAATCTTGGTTGGGCGGCAAAAGGTGGGTCCAATCACTAGTCATGAGAGCGCTGTGATCCCAGCTTTCTCTAAATAAGGAATGTTTAGAATTTTGTCCGAAAGAAAGACACTTCTGGCGAAACTCCGAGACTTTCAAAATATACAGATGAGAAAATTATTTTCAGAGATGGAAAAAGCCGCTGGTCGCTCTCAAAGCGGTGTCAGTCTTGGACATAAAGGGTTATGTTTTCCTGTGGAACAGAAACTTGTAGTTCACCTCCCTTGGGAGGGAAAGACCTTCTGGTTTCCTACAGCCAAAGATGAGCCGAGGGGCCCGGCGCGGTGGCTCACGCCTGTAATCCCAGCACACTGGGAGGCCGAGGTGGGTGGATTACCTGAGTTCAGGAGCTCGAGACCATGGCGAAACCCTGTCTCTACTACAAATAGGAAAAATAGCTGGGCGCGGTGGCGCTCGCCTGTAATCCCAGCTACTTGGGAGGCTGAGGCAGTAGAATCGCTTGAACCCGGGAAGCGGAGGTTGCAGTGAGCCGAGATTGCGCCGCTGTTCTGCAGCCTAGGCGACAGAGCTATACTCCGTCTCAAAACAAAACAAAACATTATAGAGGAGCCTAGGAGACACTGGCAATGCAGGCACTTTCACGGCCATTCAAATCTTGGGCCTCCGTAAAGATCTGGCTTCAGGCTCTCTCCTTCGTCCCTTCTTCTTCTGCAACCACCTGCCTCCTACTATCTCCCCACTGGTTTTCTTCACCACCTCTTGTCATCTTCACCTCCACTTTCTCCCATTCCCGTTGATTCGGTTCCATTGCTTGCTCCTACCTAAATTTCCCCCAGCAGCTCAGCTCACTACAGTTTCTGCAGCTTCACTTTCTAGGTTGGCGTTCTCAAGCCTGAATGATAATCATCTGAGGTAGACCTTACAATTGTAAAGATCCCCATCTTTCGCCCTATCCGGTGATTATCGGTTCACTACGGAGCTGTAAGTTACAAACGGGAATACCAGTGAAGTTCTCAGGGCAGTTCCTCAGGCTCAGGAAACACTACATTCCAGTCTAAAACCTTTTGACTCTTTATTGGAGGTTATTTCTGGTTGGCTCTGTTATAAATGTCGCCTTGCCTCTAAACTCCCATCTCAGTGACTTTCCAGCCACAAGTGAGCCTCACTCAGTTAATTCTAGCAGGGATGGGGACAGGAGACAAAAGTTGGGATGGAACCGAGAAGTTGATACATAATTTGTTCACGTATTCAGGAATATACAGATTTTGCACAAACAAGAAAAATATTAGACAGAAAGTTAAAAGTAAAAGAGAAGGCACAATGGTTTAGGATTACCTCCTAAAATTTATGTGGACATATTTGGACACTCCAAAATTTAACAACAGAAGGAAAGTGTCTATTATCTGTGCCATTGTGATGGCTGAGGTTTCAGAATCTCTCCAGGAGCACGGGGTAAGAGTAAGGAGGTTGTAACAGAAGTTTAAGTCACTTAAACTTAAATGCCTCCTATATGTGTTTCTTTGTAGGTCTCAGGTACGGAACTGCAGCTTCCCTGAGACAAAGGCACTGCTGAGTTTCCTGATCATGATGATTCACTGAAGAGTTTGCTAGAGCAGTGACTGTGACAGCATACACTTAGGTTTTTCTTTTTTCTTTCTTTTCTTTTTTCTTTTCCTTTCCTTTCCCTCTCTTCCTTCCTTTCTTCCTTCCTTCCTTCCTTCCTTCCTTCCTTCCTTCCTTCCTTCCTTCTTCTTTCTTTCTTTCTTTCTTTCTTTCTTTCTTTCTTTCTTTCTTTCTTTCTTTCTTTCTTTCTTTCTTTCTTTCTTTCTTTCTTTCTTTGAAATTGATGTTTGTTTGCCGTCAACCTTATTTCCATGTTGTCCAAGAGCCTGTGCAAGAATAGCTTAAGACCATTCAGTGGTTGCTTCTACCCATTCGGTGGCCTGAGCAGTGTGAGCTACAGATCAGTCTTCTGTGGCAGGCTGAGTGCTCCAGTCTTCAGCAGGTAACTGCTGGATAGGCACAGAGGGCACCTGCATGCCTTCAGACCTGTCTGCAACCTCAGGCTGAGTAGCAGTGAACTCATAAGCTGGAGCAGTCCATTCACCCTGAAATTCCTCCTTGGTCACAGCCTTTTCAGCAGCAGCCTGCTCTTCTTTTTCAATCTCTTCAAGATCTCTGTAGAAGCAGGGATCAGGCATAACCTGCCACGGGTGTTCACGGGAAATGCTGCCACTTATGTGTTGAACTTTGGGGGCCAGCATCCACCACATCAAACCCACTGAGTGAGCTCCTTTGTTGTTGCATGGAATGGCAATGTACACATAGCACAGAGGAGAATCTGTGTTACACAGAGCAGTGGTAGGTAGGTTAACATGAGATGCCTCCGTGAAAGACTGGTGGTCAACCCTGGGGTCGGTAACCACAGGAAGCCATGGCTCCCCAAAGGCTGCCTGGATCCCGTTAGTGAAGGTTCCAGGAGTGAAGAAGCAGCCAGCAATTGGAGTGGTTCCAGTGGCAGCAGTAGACTTCAGCACGGCCCTCTGGCCAGTATTCCTAGAGGATATAACACTGACATCAGCAGGGTTTTTAATGGCAGCAATGGCAAGAGCAATGCCATCACTTTTCCTTTTATAGATGTACTGTTCCATTTGGAAGTAAAGATCGGTGCCACCAAAGTGGGTTCTTGCTGCAAGGAACTTAAGGACATCTTCCTCCTCCATTTGCAGGACATCAACCGCTCCGGACATCGTGAAAGTTTCCTTTTAAGTTACAGCGGGAATCCAGAACAACGCCGTACGGACTCTTCTGTGGGTAACGCGGAAAAGCACACATAGGTTTTCATTTGGGACTTGTTTTCTTCTTCCATCTGGATGTAGATTTACCCAGACAACTTTCTGAGTTCTGCTTTTTTGTACCTCCTCCTAGCATTTCTAATTGGGTGGACAGTCAGAAGCAGTGAAAATTCAGGGGCCCTGGTGCAATGGTGTGGGAAATCTGTGATAGGGTGGAGACTACCTGGAGAAAGAGAAACACACTGGAGCTCCAACCTGAAGCCAAGTGAGTTAACTTTGGCCAGGCTTGTTTGTGTGTGAAGCTTTGAGGTCATAGGGCTTAGCTATTCCCTTTTCCTGGAAAGGGGTGTCCAAAATACGGATTCCCTCATGGTATCGATTTTGATACATTCACCCACACACGATTTGTACCGAAAAGAAAGTGCAGAACAATGATATACCATAATTTTTACTGACTCTTTAACAAGTGTTTCTTTCTAGAAATTCAGGCAACTTTATCTAGTCCTATTCCTCATCCACACCCCTTTGGCCACACCTGCCTTTGGAGCCTTTGGTGCAGTGATATGTGAAGTATGATTAATTCATTTAAGACTCAAGAACAAAAAACCCTGAAGTTCATCGAGGAAATGTAGAAAGCAAATGATTTAATTACGCTATTTGGCAATGCTTCTGAGATTTTTACTTCAGCTAGATGTTTTGGTTTGGGGAATGGGGGAGGGGGGATTATTTGGCGTCTTCTATTACATAGTTATTTGGTGTTTTCTATTACATATTTTGTGTACATTTCCTGTGAAAGTCGATTTAATATGCAATAAAAATAACTGCTGCCAAAACCCAAGACCTAACTTTTTTTTTTCTTTTTGAGATGGAGTCTCTCTCTGTCTCCCAGGCTGGAGGGGCCCGATCTTGGCTCACCGCAACCTCCCCCTCCCGGGTTCAAGCGTTTCTTCTGCTTCACCCTCCCAAGTAGCTGGGATTACAGGCGCTGGCCACCACACCCGGCTAATTTTTAAATTTTTAGTAGAGAAGAGGTTTACACCACGTTGGCCAGGCTAGTCTACGAACTCCTGACGTGAGGTGATCCACCCACCTAGGCATCCCAAAGTGCTGGGATTACAGGCGTGAGCCACCGCGCCCAGCCAAGACCTAACCTTTGAAACCTTTTGGTAGATCGCTTGCTGCAGGCTGTAAGCTGTTCCAGCGAAGGAGAGCTAGCTGTCTTCAGTCATCCAAATTATGTTTTAAGCGTTCGCTAGGCAAAGCGCTGAGTGCCACCTTACATTTGGACAACCTTTACCTACTAACTCACTCAGAAAAACTTAGGACTGAACGCCCAGCTCCTCTGTTGCTCACAATTCAATTCTCAGCGGCAGAGGCGGCTGTTGGAGGAGCCCCGAGGAGAGATGCGTAAGGCAACCAGTGGGAAGATTTTCTGCTCCTCAGCCTTGGACGACCTAATGCTCATAAAACAGAGATGCAAGGAAAATTTTCTCTGATTTTTTTCTTATTTCACAAAACTTTTTCTTATTTACTTTCTTTTTGAGTCTCGCTCTTTAGCGATACCGCCTAATGCATGGGTCCGTAGTGTGACTGCAGGGTTCGTGCTTCCTGCCAAGGAGACCTGATGGAAAATTTATCTATTTATGATTTTTTTTAAGCTGGGCTACAAGTCGATATCTACATATAGTTAGAAATGATAATACCATGACCCACAAGAAGTCCTTGTGATTTGTGCCCCGTTTCAACGTCTGCTTGTTTCACTCACGTTAGCAATATATTCTTCTCACGCTAAGTTTTATAAAAAGCCACAGATGACTGCCCGAATAAACAGCATAGTATTAAAAGCAACACATTTGATACTCTCCTCTTTTTATAGAAGTAGGGCAAGCGTGACAAACGCATGCAAAGAATGAGAAAGGAGAACGAAGAAAACGGACAGCTGGAGGAGCCGGGGGTCGAACCCGGGGCCTCGTACATGCGAAGCACGCGCTCTACCACTGAGCTACACCCCCCGCCCACTATGAGCTCCTGTTGGCTAATATATAAAATATCACTTTGTTTTCAGTTTGTTGGTTTCATTTTCTGTTGGTTGGAGAAGGATCACTGGATTAAATTCCACTACTTTCGTGAAATCACTGAACTGGATATAGTTTGGCAGCTAACAGTATCCTAATACATTTATAACAGTATACTAAGACACTAAGATTATAGTCCAAATGACACAGTTTCTTATCCTTGGACTTTCCCATTCCTGTTAGCCTGCTCCAAGCTCCATTCACAAGCAAACTGCATGAAAGCTACTTTCCTCCATCAGCAAAAAGCACAGACTTCCAACATTGAGGACTGTTCGGTCGTGGAGAAGGATCCCTGATTTTAGTCTAGACTTTTAATCCAGAGCTCTTCCAACTGAGCTGTGTTTGCCACACTTCTACTTTCTCCCGCAATACTGACTCAAATGAAGTGCTGCTCGGTCCAGAGGCAGCCTTCCGCGAGTTGAATTCACACTGTATTTGTTGGAAGCTGTGACAACATCCATTTTCCAGTTGACTCTCAGTGCTCGTTAATGCATCACGAACTCTGAGATTGTCCTCAATTTTGGTTCCACACCTCCATCTCTAACCCTCCCTTAAGAACTATGTTCACAAAGGATTTTTTTTTTAACCTGCAAAATTTTATTAACTTTAATGAATTGACGATTTTCCAGACTAGAAAAATAAACAGGACAACAGCAAAAGCAGAACAGTGAAGCAAGGATGGGCGACTGAGCAAAGCTATCACAACAGGAAAGTCTGCTATACATATAGATGTTTGAAAGAATAAAGCCGGAGAGTCCTGGGAATGTTCAGAGCGCCATCAATGAATGAAAAAAATGCAAGGAAGTCCTGGATAGCACAGAGCTAATAGAATTGGATTGGCCGGCAGGGGAAGAGCATAGTTAATAGCTATTCTGTCCCTGGGATGCTTTTTATCACTTCCATAACGAGTCTGAAAAAAAAAAAAAAGTGGTGTGTATCACAGACAGGCACAGTTCTAGGAACCTGGGACACCTGCTAGTGGATGCAGAAGCTCTGGATTGGAAGACCGCACAGAAGGAAGAAGGAGGAGAGGGAAAAAATCCTCTCCATCACTTGAATTTATCTGAAAGCCAAATGTTCTCCACCACAGTGAATGAACATGATTTTGTCTTCAAAATTAAAGCACGTTGGTGGTGGGACTTTCCTTACTTTTGTTTCTTTTTTCAAGCTCCTTCACGAGATACAAGAGCCCTTATTCAAATTCTTGTGTTCTATTCCAGCTACGTGATAAAGGTTTATAAATAGTCTGTGTCATAGGAATTCGATTTGTTATCCGAAGTGTTTTTCCTGGGATGGCTGGAAAACCATCCTAATTTTCCCCACTGCTGGTGTCTTTAGGATAACACCCAAGTAATTTCCACTGCTAGTGTCTTCAGGATTAGCTATTACGGCAAAAAAAAAAAAAAAAAAAAAAAAAAAAAAAAATCCATGACATTCTTTTTTTTCTTCCTCTTCGTTTCTCTTCGTTCTCCTAACATTGTAGAAAGAAAGAATAGGTGAGAAGCTGGTTAGTGCTATTGCATTCGTGATGCTGAATACGCATTTTTTTTTCTTTTGTTTCTTCTTTCTGCTATCACAGAAATCATGCTTAATTTCTGTGTGAGCCGGTGGGAAAAAAAAGAGAACTGAAGGCATAAAGTAGGAGAGAGGCTTCCGCATTGCGTTACTGAAGGTATGTGTGGTATAAAACTACTTGGGGAAATCGAATAAACAAAACCATGGAAGTGCTGAACATTGAACCCTGGACCTCATACACGCAAAGCATGTGCTCTACCACTGAGCTATACGCCCGAAAGATGAGCGAGACCTTTTAAATTTTTGATGAGTTCAAATTATTACATTTTGCGCTTTTGCTGTCATATCTACAAAATCTTTGCCTAACCTAGGGTCACAAAGATGTTTTCTTCTAGAAGTTGTATAGTTTTATGTTTTACACTTAGGCCTGCGATTCAATTTTAGTAGATGCTTTAGGCTTTATAGTATGCATGTAAAAAATCACACTGTAACTTCAAGTGGTATTATATTACTTCATGTATAGATAAGGTAGATAAGGACTTTACACCACTATATGTTCATTTCTTCTCTACGGAGTTTGTGCTAATGTTAACAACATAACCTCTCCATATGTTATAACTCCACAACATATTGTTACTATTTGTATTCTAAATAATTATTTTTAAACATATTTAAATAATAGCAAAAAAATTCTTATATTTACTACATCCTTATAATTCCCAGTGCTCTTCATTTATTTGTGTAGATGCACATTTCTTTGTGTAAATTCATTTTTTATGTTGAGGGGTGTCATTGAGACACGTGGTACAGATATCAGCCTCATGTAGACAAATGTAATATGGGTGTGTAGTAGAGAAAGGTGAATCTAGAAGAACTCCTGAGTTTTCTAATTTACACCAGAAAAAATTTTAAAAGTCTTCAGTTGTATGAATGTGAAATATTTTTCAAGGAGGCATATTCCCTGAACTTTTTCTATCTCCAGAAAAAAACTTAATACATTAGGCTATATAGACTTTTACATTCAGTGGAATTCCTTTACTAATGTGGCTCTAGGGACTATTACAATTTTACATAAAAATAAGAAAAGAATTTTCTGAAGACAAAAGGAAACTAAACTTCTAAGACTTTAGTTAGTGTACTATTATTATAATCCTAATAAATTTTTCCCTTCTCACCATTCCTAGTCAACTAATAATTTTTACAGCAAAAAAAATTTTTTTTTACATTACACATCTAGTATCCTGATGTAATACAGTTGTATTTTGGCAGTTCTTTTTGATATTGTCTTCCCTAAATTTAAGTCCTAAATTTTGAATAGTAAAATTTTATGATGTTTCTTACATTAAAACTAGCTCCGAGTTTCCCAGTCAGCTTCTGATCCACAATGAAGACTTGTTCGAGCTCTTAATAAAAAGAGGAATACTGAAAATAATTAGCAGCAATATGCTCCACACTTTAATTAGGTCAAAACAATTGTGACAATGGTCTGTGACAAATTCCACAATGTGAAAAACAAAGGAAAACAAAGCTCTATCAGTTCAAAAGAAAGAAACTTATTCACCCTAGGTTAATCGTGTACAAGTAAAACAATATTCATACAAACATGTTTCAGCAATTGTCTACCCTTTTCAGGTTGGACTGGGAATGTCCTAGAAGCAGATGCATTGTCATTTAGTCTGCAGTTCAGTAACCTTTCTCGTGGTATAGCGATGAAAGGAGATCCAGTTTAGTGATTTCAGAAATAGTGGGATTTATCTCAGTGGATTTTCTCCCGCCAACCATTATGTTTTGAAAATTAGAAATACTGACACTGATATATCAAGATGTAAGTGCAAGAGAGCTTGGCTATCACGAGAGTGTTGCTCGGTGGTAGAAAGCATACTTAACATGTGTGCTGTCTTGGTTTCATTTCCTGAAAATGTCGCTGTTCTTTAGCTACTCACCAACCACCACCCCTTCTTTTCTCATACACTTTACTCGCATACATGATCCAAAGGACTCCCTTTAGTGCTACTCCATTTGTACGCCATAAACTTCTGCACTGTCCAGGGCAAAAGACTATGGCAAAGACTAGATGGAAGAGGATAAAACAAAGGATTAATAGCTCATTCGAAATCATCACTAGGAGACAGAAACCTGACCCCACATTAACAGAAATTAACCTTGGGTTCCGATTCTCTGCATCTTTAAAGATTATCAAAGACAAAAAGAAAAGAAAAACAAAGAACACCATCACATTTTATTTTTACTTTTATTTTTAAATTTTCTTTGCTGTGTCTGGCTCAACCAACAGGATGTGGAACAGCAGAAAGTTTTTTGTTTGTTTGTTTATTTTTTAATTCCTGTCACTTATCTTCTGTGTCCCTCCTCCACCTATCCATTCCACACTGCCAGGGAATTGGATTCAGCCATCATATGTAGGAGTCAATAAGTTCCAAGTATTTCTTAGTGGGTAAATACATTGTATAATAAAAGCACTTAAGAAACCTGAAAGCTAAAAAGTTGGAAACAATCGAAGTATTGAAAGAGAAATTGAATGAAGTTTTCAGTCTGCAGTAAGCTGAGATAGCTTGGTTGGGAGGGTATTAGACTGAAGATCTAAAGGAGAATGGTTCAATTCAGGGTTTTGGCAACTTTGCCTTTTCAGATACTCTACCAGCGATCTACCTTTGCAGTCTTAAAATTTCGTATGAACTGCATCTCTCAATTTATGTTTAGTAATTGATATTCAGGGGAGCAAAAGAACATGGCACACAAGCAAAGGAATTACATGTCTGCCTTCTTTTGCTTCTCCATATATAATAAAGCAATCGCGATGCCCCATGAATTTTGATGTGTGAAATAAAGATGAACTGTAAAATTCATTTTGATACTTACAATTTTATTTTATTTTTTCTTAATTAGAGTGACTTTAGACAGAAAATGAAAAATACCATGACAGGCTGAAAAAAGAACGACTGAAAGGGAAAAGCTTTGTATTTTAGCACTTTTTATGGCAGTTGCCCCCGCTTTTTGAATAAGGGACCCTGTATTTTCATTTTACACTGGACCTGTAAATTATGTCGCTGACCTTCATCAATATTAAATCGACATTCACGTACATATAATTGTAGTATCTATAATCGACGTTCATAATTACAGATTATTAATTCATAGTTGACATTTTACAAATTTGGAGAATTGAAGACATTCTAACTCTTCACACGCCTATAGCTGAATTATAATCCCAAGAGCATGGCCAGTACCGTATTAAAATCCACACCTACAGTATACATTTCCTCTCTAAACTTCAATTCGTTGTTCTTAACTCTTTATATAAAATTGGAATACTTGAAATGACATTGCACAGAAAATCCCAATGTAAGATATGGCTTGTATTTAAAAAAAAAAAAAGCAAACAAAAAAATAGGCAGTATACTATAATCACCGTACTGCTCTTTGCTATTTTTATGTAGTCTTACGTTTGGAGGATGTACAGTCAGTGTGTTTCCAAAGTCTTTGGATGCCACCTGTTATGTCCAAGATCAGGGGCGGAGGATCCCTGATGGTAGACAGGAACGACAGAAAAACCTCAAGTTTAAAGAGAGTTGGCATAGAAGACACTCTCACCTTGACCTAACCGAGGCCCCACTGGGATTCGAACCCAGGATCTCCTGTTTACTAGACAGGCGCTTTAACCAACTAAGCCACGGAGCCTGTGGAAACTGCCCTTGGTTTCCTTCTATCAGAGTATACCTTGGTATTTGCAGTAGAATTTAGATTTTCCTTTTAATTAAAAACAAAAAGTTGTTCATTTATTGGATTTTTATTTGGCCTTTGATCCCACCCACAGACGTTCAAGACAGAGAATAACAGCTTTGGTGGAAGCACTGATTTGCCAGTCTTTTTCTCTTGCTCTTTATAACCTTACTGTTATAATGAGGCTTGGAACCTCATTGCCTTATGGGAACTCAAGCCGAGGGAAAAATTGAAGCAACATCAAAAGAGAACGGACTATGAGAATATGAGAAATATTTTTATTTCAGGCTTGCTTGCTTGCTTTCTTTCTTTCTTTCTTTCTTTCTTTCTTTCTTTCTTTTTTTTTTTTTTTTGAGACGGAGTCTCGCTCAGTCGCCCAGGCTGGAGTGCAGTGGCGCGATCTCGGCTCACTGCAAGCTCCGCCTCCCGGGTTCACGGCATTCTCCTGGCTCAGCCTCCCAAGTAGCTGGGACCACAGGCGCCTGCCGCCACGTCCGGCTAATTTTTTGCATTTTTAGTAGAGACGGGGTTTCACCGTGTTAGCCAGGCTGGTCTCGATCTCCCGACCTCGTGATCCGCCCGCCTCGGCCTCCCAAAGTGCTGGAATTACAGGCGTGAGCCACCGCGCCCGGCCCATTTTAGGCTTTCTAAGGCATTTGACTTAATGTTTAGATTGTGCATCTGTGAAAGAAGGGAAGTGCCACAAGTTCTTTCACTTTAAAAGTCAACCCCTGGAAATGAGCTCATGCAGTTCCTATGATTTACACAAGTTTGAAAAGGAAGGAAAATGAGTAAAGGAGCTAATAACTTCAGCGACTTTTTCTAGGAAACTTTACAGCTCTTGACATAGAATCATAAAGAGATGGGAGACAAGGAAGACAGGAGGGAGGAAAACAGAGCGTTCTGGAGCTTTAGCGATTATATTGTCCCTTGAAAATGGAACTTTCTCTGCAAAGAGGAGAATTCAAAGGAGATTCACAGATTAGGACTACAGCTACCAAATGAGTTAGTGGAATATATATGTGTGTCCCAGGTAGATCGATAGATTCATGTAGCTCAGATGATAAGCATTCAAACTATTAGTGTAAGGAATGAAGATTCGAATCTCTGTCAACAGTCTTTTATTTTTATTTATTTTTATTATTTTATTTTATTTTATTTTATTTTATTTTATTTTTGAGACAGAGTCTCACTCTGTCGCCCAGGCTGGAGAACAGTGGCACAATTCCGGCTCCCTGCAACCTCCGTCTCCCGGGTTCAAGCAATTCTTCTGCCTCAGTACTGAGTAGCTGGGATTACAGGCATGCACCACCACACCCAGCTAATTTTTGTGTATTTAGTAGAGACAGGAGTTTCACTATGTTGGCCAGGCTGGTCTCGAACTCCTGACCTCAGGTGATCCACCTGCCTCGGCCTCCCAAAGTAGTGGGGTTACAGGCATGACCCACCATGCACGGCCTAGAAGTACAGTATTTTCTAAGAGGGTGAAAAAACAATAATTCATTGCAACCTGAAGCTAAATCTGCTAAGATATGTTACAGCTAGTGATGATAAAATTATGAGAAGGACAGAAAGAGGCTTGGTTGAACAAGTTTAAAAAACTTGTGATAAATATAAGGCTATTGTTATTTATTGTGTTATTCATCAACAGATAATTTGTGGAAAATATTTGATGGTATCAGGTGTTTTTGAACTGTAATGTCAACAGTGGACTTAATTTGCTCTGGTAGACCAGCCATCAGAAATTAGAAACTGAAGGTCCTGACAAGAGGGATCACACAGCAGTTTAATGACTTAACGCTGCAAAGTTGTGTGTGTGTGTTTTTTGTCTGTTTGTTTGTTTTTGTTTTTGTTTTTAACTCAGGGCTGCGATGGAAATTTTTTGTTGAAGGGGAAGAACTGCCCTCAATTACTATGATCAGGCACTGAATGGCTTTGGAAGTTAGCTTTTGTTTCAGACTGGATAATGCTTTTTAATAAATTCAGCCCCAAATTACAAGGCAAAACAATGTTCATATACAAAACTTGTACCGCAGTAAAGTCATTTTGATGACAGCTAACTGCTAGAATCATAGTAATATCAAGCTGCCCTGTGCACTGCCTGTGCTGTCAAAAGTTAAAAGAGGCAATTCTCCAATCCCACAGAAATTTTCAGCAGATATATTCTCTGAACTCGAACTAAAGTACCAACAGTGTGTTAAAAACTTAATGCAAGTGCAAAAGCAATTTCCGTATTTCAAAATCTACTTAACTATGTAATTGAGGAGTTTCAAGTTAAGTCTCACTTTGAAGTGACTAACTTGCAATGTAATGACATGCTAAAAGCAAACATAAAGAGATGAACCTACTAGAATCCATAAATGTCTTCCATGCAATGAATATGCCCCAAATCATATACTCACAGATTAATATTAGCCATTTGACATCTCCTATCTTTATGAAAAGATATTTTCAAAGTGAAATAAATAAAATTATACTACAGGTCATTAACAGATGAGCATTAGCCAATGACTTTGATGATAGAAACACTAACTTTGAGCCCCCATCTGTAATAATAATTTTATTATAATGATGATTTAATTCTTCTCATTATCAATCATTACACTCAATTAGTATTGTATTTTGAATTTCATTAATAAATATGAGTGGACTTTTTTTCTCCCTTGTTATATAAGTACCTACATAATATCCTTGATTTGGCCATTTGATTTGCAAATCCTAAAATATTTACTACTTGGCCATTTACAGAAAAAAGTCTCTCTCAGGCTTATTTTATAAGAGCACTAATTCCATTCATGAAGATTCCACCTTCATCACCTAATCACCTTCCAAAGGCCCTACATCCTAACCTAATGACATCAGTGATTAGGTTTCAACATATGAATTTTCGTTGATGGGGGCAGTCACAAATAATCAGATTACAGTAGGAGTATATTTAAAAGCCTGGAAAACACAATTAATTTTGCACAAGCTTACTTTGACAAAGAGTCCCTAGGTTGATCTCCAATAATTTCTATCTCCTAGTGTTCAAGTATTTGTGTAATACTCTCCCCTTGAGAGTGATTGGGACTTGTGACTTCTAACCAATAGAATATGGCAAGGGAAAGGGATGCCACTCCCATAATAATGTAAATATGTACATAAAACATACAATATGTAGTTTATATTATTTATATACATACATTATTATAATGTATAATAATAGGTGTATATAAGCCATTTTATATATAGATATATGAGCAATTTTAAATATATGTACACACACAAATGTATATTCAAAATAGAGCACAAAAACCCTGCCTAGGTCATTGATGATAACGACAGCATTTGGGGTGGAGTAGATCCAGAGATCGAATCTGCAGCGAAGAAGATTGAAATGACAATGGGAGTTGATAGAAACAGAAGAGAGAGAGCCAGAGTCTGGTATATTTGACAGGCTTGAGTCTCAGGGGAATGACAACAGCATTCACTCCAAAAGGACCTGTAAGCAGCAACTGACGTCTCTACTAGAGAGGGGAGAAGTTTTTAATACAATTCATTTATGCTGTAGATTCCAGGAACATGCTCCTATAATATGTGCTTGGCTGAATCACCAGACATTACGGGTGGATGGTCTTTCTGGGAAAGTGGAGGGAGTGTTTTCTGTGGAAAATGTAACTTTGATGCTGCATAAAGCTGGTGGCACGGAATGGCTTGGTGTGGCACTTTTTGCCTGGAAAAGACAATTCCCATTTACTTTGGATGGAGCATGTGTTCTAGAGCTTGTGTAATTTAGTTCACAAAACAACTGGTGATTTTTTTGTGACTCAAAGTTGTCCAAATTTGTGAGGTAAGAGAGATGCAGGTTTCTTTTCTTTGTTTTCTTTGTTTTCAAGAGAAAAGGAGTTTTGCTCTTGTTGCCCAGACTGGAGTGCAATGGTGTGATCTCAGCTCACCTCAACCTCCGCCTCCCGGGTTCAAGCAATTCTTCTGCCTCAACCTCCTGAGTAGCTAGGATTACAGGCATGCACCACCACATCCAGCCCACACCCAGCTAATTTTGTATTTTTGGTAGAGATGGAGTTTCTCCATGTTGGTCAGGCTGGTCTCAAACTCCCGACCTCAGGTCATCTGCCTGTTTAGGCCTCCCAAAGTGCTGGGATTACAGGCGTGAGCCACAGCTCCTGGCCTGACATGCAGGTTTCCTAAACTCCTTTTTTGAAACATTTATAGTGTGGCCTCTGACTTTAGTGAACACTTGGTTTCTTTTAAAAAGTGGCGAATTATTTGAGCAAGCACTAAATTAACACAAACCAGACCAATCATCTTTTCTGTGACCAAAGTCCTTTTTTCATGTTTCACGGAAATATCCTTAGACAAGTTTAAATTTTAACTGGGCTTATTTGAGCAAAGAACAACAAAATGAAACATGGCAAAACAAAACAAAAAAGACTGAAGAATCAGGCAACCCTGCAAACCAGAGCAGGTTCAGAGAATGCCAACCAATAACATGGTCTAACAGCATTTATGGGAAACAGAAATACAGTGGAGACAACCTCATTGGTTACAGCTCAATTTGTTAATTGGTTACAGAGCCTCCAGCAAGTAATTAAAGCTCAGCTACTGTATTTCAACTCCATATTAGTTTGGTCTGTTAGGCTTAGTGGAGGAGCCTAGTCCAAATCAATGGCCTCCTAGACATTTTATTCAACAGATACAACAGTCTTTATTTTTCCTTCAAACTTTTTGCCTTATGCACTCAGGTCTCCCTCTAAAATATTTTCTCGTAGTTTAAGTGAAACACAAAAACTATTTTCTGTCATAAGCTGGATTGTGTAATCCAATTTATGTTGATTCATCAAAGTTATTATTAGGACTACAAATTTAGACTACTGGGAGGGAAAAGGTAGAAATATCCCACAAACATAAGGGGATTGTCGTAACTCAGTGCAGAGGGTGTGTCTGTGCCCCCTGTTCATGTGATGCTGTGTCTGTGCCCTTCTCTGATGTCTCCATAAATGCTTAGGACTTCCACTACATTTCTTAGGACTTCCACTACATTTCTTCTTCTTCTTTCTCCTCCTCCTCCTCCTCCTCCTCCTCCTCCTCCTCCTCCTCCTCCTCCTCCTTCTTCTTCTTGCAGGTCTTCTCTTCTTTCTCTCTTTCTCTCTCTCTCTTTCTCTCTTTCTCTCTTTCTTTCGACGGAGTCTTGCTCTGTCGCCCGGGCTGGAGTGCAGTGGCGCAAGCTTGGCTCACTGCAAGCTCCGCCTCCCGGGTTCACGCCATTCTCCCGCCTCAGCCTCCCGAGTAGCTGGGACCACAGGCGCCCACCACCGCGCCTGGCTGATTTTTTTGTATTTTTTTTTAGTAGAGACGGGGTTTCACTGTGTTAGCCAGGATGGTCTCCATCTCCTGATCTCGTGATCCGCCCACCTCGGCCTCCCAAAGTGCTGGGATTACAGGCGTGACCCACTGCTCCCGGCCTGCAGCCTTTTCAAAAGGTGGTACTCTCTCAACAATACCCAGAGTCTCAGCTCAGCACAGGTAGAAGACAAAGGAGTTTTTCTGCGCTCTCGCTTCTTTCACTTCACGATTCAATACGGGGAGGACAAGGTAGCAAGTCTTTGTGGTGAATAAGCATCTCCTGCCTCCTCAGTTCACAACTGGCATTGTTGAACATCTACTTTTCTATCTTTTAGGAGAAGGTAAAGAAACAAGAAAATGGCTTCTTTGTTGGGGATGATCTCTTCTATACCTGTCACCAGGGCCAGTCTCATGGGTCTGTGACCAGTGCTGTTCATAGACTTTGGGCTCCACACATTGTGTAACAAAAGCCTTGCTTTTCATTACTGGGTTCTTCATCCCACAGGATGCTACTTTTTCCAAAGTACTTGAGCAGGCTGACTTTTAAAAAATGCTTCCACCTTGCCGGGCGGGGCGGCTCACGCCAGTAATCCCAGCACTTTGGCAGGCCAGGCGGGCGGACCACGAGGTCAGGAGATCGAGACCATCCTGGCTAACACAGTGAAACCCGTCTCTACTAAAAATACAAAAATTTAGCGGGGCGTGGTGGCACGCTCCTGTGGTCCCAGGTACTCGGAAGCCTGAGGCAGGAGAATCGCTTGAATCCGGGAGGCGGAGGTTTCGGGGAGCTGAGATCGCACCATTGCACTCCAGCCTGGGTAACAAGAGTGAAACTCCGTCAAATAAATAAATAAATAAATAAAAAGCTCCAGCCTTCTAATATTAATATTAAACTTTCCCCCAAATCCAAGAATAAACCTTCTTGAACTAATTCCTGATGCTAGTCTCAGGTGCATTAAAGATGAGGTGGAAGTGTGGTTAAGTGTCTAAGGAGATGATTTTCAAGTTAAGGTGATTTTCCTGCTCTCAGAACTTTAATTTTTCCCATTAAATTTTTGTGAACTACAAGACTGTAGCCCACACAGCAGTGATTGCTCAGAGTGGCTAGAGAGAGAGTAAGTGAATAACAAAAATGTCAACAAGTAACTTTGGTAGGGTAGGGGAAGCATTGGGAAGATGTTGGCAAAAGAATACAAAATTACAATTAGAAGAAGTTCAAGAAATCTATTGTACAACATGATGACTATAGGTAAAAACAATACAATATATTGAAACATGATGAGATTTTAAAGTGTTGTCACTACAAAAATAACTGTGATGTAATGCATATGGTAATTAGCTCGATTTAGCCACTCCACAATGCATGTGTGTGTTATAATTATAAAATTATAATTTTACTTGTCAATTTAAAATTTAAAATACAAATAGAAAATGTTTAAAATACAAACAGAAAATAAACTTTTCTAGCATAGGATAGTAGCGCAGATTATCTTCCTGTAAATCAGGATGAATTTTTTAAACACCACAGGAAATCGAGACTGCCACTCAGGATGAAACCCGCACATCGTCATTTGCGGTGGAACATATTACACCACCTACTGGAGGTGCCGGGGATTGAACCCGGGGCCTCGTGCATGCTAAGCACGCGCTCTACCACTGAGCTACACCCCCTCCATAGTAGTCATGGCTTTTTTTATATCCTAAACATTATAATTTCATCTTTGAGCGTTTTGAGAATCTGAAATTTAGTACAAAGATCCCTTATATGTGACTCTGTTTCTGAAACCTTTAGGTTTTTCATTCTATCTTACAGGTACATCAAGAGAAGAGTAATTTGATGCTACACAAAAATATTACCATTCCAGTCTTGTCAGCCCACCCCAAATTTGGCTTCCAAGAAGAGGCTTGAAGGGCTCTTCCAGTCCTCCACCTGAGAGGGTCCCAAGATGTAACAATCTCTGGCAGCTTGAAAATTTCTCTTGAGTGATACTTCTCTGTATAGTTTTGTTTACTGGAATCATGTTAATGGTTTACACAGCCAAATTTAAAAATAAAACTAACAACTATACAGAAAAAAAGTACTTTAAATTTGAAAACAAATAGAAAAAAAAATTTCAAATTAATATCAGAATTTAAAAAGAGAACCAATCCAGGTAAATGTTTTACACGGTAGTTTGACCTTATAACTACATTCTAGATACAAAAGAACTGCAAATAGATGATCTCCCCTGCAGTAGAACAGAATACACAGCCTCAAGTCATGGAGTTACACTGGCTTTTCTTACTTCTGTTGAACCAAAATAACATATGCAAGGAGAATGAAACATAGACAAGTTTATCCAGGAGAAAGCTGGGTTTTACTAGGATTCTATTAGAACTGAGTGAGGGAAACAAAAAACACTATCAGGGTCTGAAAAGGAACTCAAACACTGGACCATCAAATTGAAAGTTTAATTTTCTAACAAATTATTCAGGGTTAAAGACATTTTCATTTTCAAAATCTCTTCAATTAAAAAATATGTGGTTACTTCCTAACATATATATATATTTAATATATGTATATATAACATATATACGCATATGTTTTTAAAACAATTATTCTGTTTATTTATTTTTGAGACAGAGCCTCGCTCTGTCACCCAGGCTGGAGTGCAGTGGTGTGACCTCGGCTCACTGCAACCTCCCCTTCCAGGATTCAAGAAATTCTCCCTGCCTCAGCCTCCCGAGTAGCTGGGATTACAGGTGCCCACCACCACTCCTGGCTAATTTTTGTATTTTTAGTAGAGACGGGGTTTCACCATGTTGGCCAGGCTGGTCTCAAACTCCTGACCTCAGGTGATCCGTCCGCCTCTACTAAAAATACAAAATTAGCCGGGTGTGGTGGCGTATGCCTCTAATCCCAGGTACTTGGGAGGCTGACGCGGGAGAATCGCTTGAACCCAGTAGATGGAGGTTGCGGTGAGCCAAGATCGCGCCATTGCACTCCAGCCTGGGCGACAAGAGTGAAACTCCGTTAAATGTAGTACGCTCTCTCTCTCCCCTTTCTGTCTTTCTTCGCTTGCTTTGTTATTTGAATTAGCAGGGAGCCTTGGGGACAGCTCCTTCTTCTGCAGCACACATCAAGCACTGATCATCCACTTCTAAGGCTTCCAGAGTAAGGCAGACAAAAGCTGAGGAAACAAAAATGTGTCTCATGTTTTTAGTATAGATGAGCTTCCATTTAATTGACATTACCTGAACATCTTGTGTTCTTCATTGTAGGGGCTGTATATTGCTTTCCTCCCTAAATTGGAAATGGGCATTTCCACCTTTTTGTTTTGTTTTATAGGCTTTTATTGGTTTTAAAGTTTTCTCAAATCCAGGATTTAGTGCTCTCAAACTGAATCATAATGTCTTTTCCATGAGAGTGATAGTTGAGGCACATTTACTACTAGGTGTGGGGAAGTTTGAGTTTTGAAGTCACTGAAATTAACTGGGTTTCTCAAGGGCAAGTTGGAATCCTACTTATAGAATCCAAGGTCGAGTTCTGACTGTGGTCAATATGACCCTGAATGTTTGAGGTAGCTGGAGATTACACGTGGATAATGTAATAACAACGGGTTACATTAAATGAGTGCATAATTCCTTTGATAAACCAACTTTTTCAGAGGTGAAATAATGGGCCACATAGCTCACAGCCAACACGTAGCAGGACAAGTTTCAAAGCCAGACAGATTTCCTCCGAAGCACCTGCTCCAGATATTTTCTTTAGAGACAAAAATCCTGAATTCAAAAGACAGTTTGAAAAAGAGTGACTTTTGGATTCATTTTCTCTTTGACAAGGTCAGTATCACTCATAGGAAGACATGTTGTCTTCAATGTTGAACAGTTCTCAGTTCTCATCCAATCCTTCAATCAATAATTCTAGATGTCCACTAGGAAATTTGAAATCTCATTATCTGATCCATTCAATAAGTTTTTGTTTGTTTGTTTGTTTTGAAGCAGAGTCGTGCTCTGTTACCCAGGCTGGAGTGCAATGGCGTGGTCTCGGCTCACCGCAACTTCCGCCTCCTGGGTTGAAGCTGTTCTTCTGCCTCAGCCTTCTGAGTGGCTGGGATTACAGGCACCCACTGCCATGCCCAGCCAATTTTTGCATTTTTTAGCAGAGATGCGGTTTCACCATGTTGGCCAGGCTGATCTCCAACTCCTGACCTCAAGTGATCCACCCACCCCGGCCTCCCAAAGTTCTGGGATCGCAAGTGTGAGCCATCGTGCCCTAGTGAGGTCTTATATAATGTTTGCTGAAGATTTGGCAAGAGGTTGGTGAGGAAAGGGCAGACTTTGTCCTCCACAAACCCTGTTTTCAGGATTTCTAGTATGAATGTGTCTCAGGTTGATTTTATTTTATTAAAGCTCTTAAAAATCAGAGACAAAGAAACAAACTTCTGAACTCATATAAGTTAGTGGAGATTTTGCACCAGTTTCTCATACTCCTTGCTTGTGAACTCATTAACCAAAGATATTTAAAACAGGATCTAAGAATGCAGCCATTGAGTAAAGAAATGGAATTTCCTTCTTGGGGCTAGAATGTGAAGAGAGACAGCCAGGTGAAAAGAAAAAAGTAAAGTTGGCAGATAGAAATTGCTTTCCTCTGGCTAATTCAACATAAAAAATGTGTATTCATATTAATACCTTTGAAAACTTTTAAAAATGTCAATCAGTGGACTAGAAATACTGAGTAGCTGCGTAATGAAAAGCGTGGTGATCATATTGAAGAAGGGGGGAAAAAAGCAAAGGTAGCAATTGCTCTTGTACTACACTGTAAAGGTTCTGGCTCACTTGTGAAATAGTCACCTTTTTCTTTGCAGTTGATAATATCCATTTTAGCACAAAAATAATTTGCTTCTTCCACATGGGGTGTCTTCTGATGATAATGGATGTTTGCAGAATATATTTCATTTATCTATTCAAAAAGAAGAAAAAATGAGATGAGTGAAGAAATACAGAGAAGTAAATAGTGTGAAATATTTTGGCATGGGTAGGTTACCTAATTCATTTAATGCAGACTTGTTTATTTTTTCACTTATTATTTTTGGCAGTATTGTACTTCATTGAAAGCCATTATTCTGTTGTCCAATGTCCATCCACCCACTCACTTAGAAATTGTTGGTATCTATGGCCATCTGTTTGCATTGTTAGACCAAACTTTTGATGGCAGGTACTGTGAAGATTGAGGTGAAGGGAGGAGACCAGTAGGATGATCAATGAGAAAATGCTCTGCTCTTCTGCCTTCTCATATATTCATTGATGCTTTCTTGGTTTTGATCATCACACTGTGTTCACACAGATATTAAGATTAGAGGAAGACAGCAGACAGTTTGGGTATGCCAAAGAGAAGCCATAAAGTGCTGCCTTTAAGTGAAAAGGGGAAAGTTATCTACTTAATAAGGAAAGAGAAAAAATTTGTATCTGAGGTAGCTAAGAGCTATGGTAAGAATAAATCTATCCTTGAAATTGTAAAGAAGGGGAAACTTCTCTACTTAATAAGAAAAGAGAAAAATAATTCGTATCCAAGGTTGCTAAGAGCTATGGTAAGAATAAATACTTTGTCCGTAAAATTGTAAAGAAGGGAAAATAAACTCTTGCTAGTTTTGCAAAAGCTACTGCCACAGTGTGTGGTAAGTGCATGGAAAAGGCAGTAAAGTTGTGGGTGAAATATGTGAACAGAACAAGTTTTCCACTTGATGGGGTTTCTATGGTGCTGGCAGCTTATATGTTTTTCAGCTTCTCTCATTCTTACACGGAAGTGAAACATGAATAGCTATGAAAATATCACTGGGGGAAAAAGAAAAACAAAAACAAAAAAGAAAGCCTGTGTAGAGGAAGTACCCTGCATTCCTGACTACGGCCTTCTTTGTCCTGGCGCCGCTCCTTGAGAAACCTGGCACCTCTCCTTCAGGAACATCATTTTTGCTTAATCCTTTCATATTCTAATTGATAATTAATGCCCGATAAAAGATAACCACTATGTATACCAAAAATATAAAATGATCAGAAGAATCTAGGTGGGAAATATTAAAACTCTGTATTTGTTTTGTAACTTTTCTGTAAATCTAAAGTTAGTTGTAAATTTAAAAGTCTAAAATCTGCACTAGAAATAATGAGAAGTAAACCGGGCATGGTGGCTCATGCCTGTAATCCCAGCACTTTGGGAGGCCGAGGCGGGTGGATTATGAGGTCAGGACTTCAAGACCAGCCTGGCCAACATGGTGAAACCCCGTCTGTACTAAAAATACAAAATTAGATGGGTGTGGTGGCACACACCTGTGGTCGCAGCTACTTGGGAGGCTGAGGCAGGAGAATCACTTGTACCCAGAAGGTGGAGATTGCAGTGAGCTGAGAGCATGCCACTGCACTCCAGCCTGGGAAATGCTTTGTCTCAAAAAAAAAAAAAAAAAAAAAAGAAAAAAGAAAAAGAAATAATGAGAAGTAAAGGAAAATTTTCATGAGCCTCTTCTGTTTTTCCTTATCTTCAATAATAGGGAAAAATAGAAGACAAACTGAATGGCCTCATTATCATGGTAGTACATCTTGAAGTCAAAAGAACCTATGTAAATCAGTTCTATTACTTTCTATCCTCCTTCTTCTGTGATGACAGTTGTTTGGATGGTGCCAAGACTCACAGAATAAAAATGGGGCAGAGCCACCCCTAAGATGTTGAGTAATCCAGACAAACACATTTGTTTTTTGTGGGGTCCTATTCATGTGAATTTTATACATACACACACACACACACACACACATATATACTATACGTGTATATATATATATGTATTTTTTGGACAGCATGTCACTCTGTTGCTCAGGCTGGAGTGCAGTGGCTTGATCCTGGCTCACTGCAACCTCTGCCTCCTGGGTTCAAGTGATTCTCCCACCTTGGACTCCTGAGTACCTGGGACTACAGGCAAAAGCCACCACACCTGGCTAACATGTAAATAATTTGATTAAAAAATGTTTTACAATGGGTGCAGCACACCAACATGGCATGAGTATACATATGTAACAAACCTGCACATTATGCACATGTACCCTAGAACTTAAAGTATAATAAAAAAATTAGAAAAAAAAATGTTTTACAAAATTTAGGGGATCCTGTGAGGATCTTGTTGTGTATTAATAAAGATTTAGAATAATGGGTACTTACATAGTTGTTTACAGCCTAATCAATACTCGAAAACATTGTTCGTAGTGTTCTGGCACCAATTCATCCTTTTCAGTCCAGAAACTATCTCTTCATGTTATATATTGTCAAATACACTGTTTCTGGCTAATTCTATATTTTTCCTACTGTGAGTAAAAGGTAGCAACATTGTTATTACTCACCATAACACGGCTCTTTGGAACTCCTTTGTGTTGAAACAATATGGATCTTCCTGCCTCTATAGTTCCCAAATGCCTTTTGTTGGGTGCTGACCGTATCCCTATTCATGAAGAAGCTGCATCAGCTTTCTTGCCACCTGTAAATGCTGGCTTCCAACTTCTCTTTAGAAGGTTATTACTTTGACTGTGTTATACTATGACTGTGTTAATAATGACCACAAATGTAAGTCATATCCAGAGTATGTAGGAAAATGTGTACAGGTTAACTTTTTTTTCTTCCTTTTTGAGACAGAGTCTCTGTTACCCAGGCTGGAGTGCAGTAGTGCAATCTCGGTTCACTGCAGCCTCTGCCTCCCGGGTTCAAGTGATTCTTCTGTCTCAGCCTCCCAAGTAGCTGGGACTACAGGTGTGCAGCACCATGCCTGGCTAATTTTTTTGTATTTTTAGTGAAGATAGGATTTCACCATGTTGGTCAGGCTGGTCTTGAATTCTTGACCTCAGGTGATTGCCTGCCTTGGCCTCCCAAAGTGCTAGGATTACAGGCACGAGACACCGCCCCTGGCCAGGTTAACTTTTTCGGTCAAGTTAAACTTATTATTTGGAATTCAATAGCATAAATGTAGAATAACACATCTAGCAATATCTTCTTTAGAGTGTAATCACTGGATTCGTAAAATGTGATTTCTTCATTGACAGACGTAGCCTCTCCAGTATTTTTTATATATTTCAGTCCAAATCTATTCCTGAGTCTGTGTAACCACCCCTTACTCGCAATATATGGGTTGGTGTCAATCGTTTCAGAGGCTCCCTTGCTGAAGTCTTCATATGGGCTCAGTATTTTCTGGTGTAAATTGTTGCCGTCAAGTAGAACAGTGTTCTGTTCATGTCTTTCACCCACGCATTTACTGTCTTTTTAACGTTAACTAAGCACTTATCCCACACTGTAGCAGTAACTTTTGCAAAAGTAACAAAAATTTCTTTTCTCTTCTTTACAATTTCATGGATAGAAGATTTATTCTTAACACAGCTCTTAGCAAACTCTGATATGAATTTGTTTCTGTTTCCTTATTAAGTAGAGAACTTTCCCCTTTTCACTTAAAGGTAGCACTTTAGGGCTTCTCTTTGGCATACCCAAATTGCCAGCATCCCTACTCTTGCACTTTGGGGCCTTTATCAGGTAAAATAAGGGTTATTTGAACACAAACAATGTGAGGACAATAGCTCAGATAACTCAGATGACTGGCTACTGAGTGACTAACCAGTGGGTGGCTTACTACACAGCGTGGATATGCTGGACAGACAGATGATTTACTTCCCAGGCAGGATGGAGCAGATGAGGTGAGATTTTATCATGCTGCTCACAACAGGGAAATTGAAACCTTATGAATTTTCTGTAATTTTTCATGTAATAATCTCAGATCGCGGTTGACTGTGGGTAAGAAACTAAAGGATGAATAGTGGACTACTGCTATTCACTTTAATTCCAAGGGCCTTGGTTTTTCCTAATCCCACACTTCAATACAGCATTATTTAGACATACCACCCAAAGCATAGACCTCAGGCTATTTTTGATTTGGTTGTCACTCATAAGGTAGATTGGTGTTGCCTTAGGCCCAGGATGCCCTGCTCTGGGCAGTTAGACAAACAAGTGAAATACATGGAGGTGCTGGGGATTGAACCCAGGGCCTCGTGCATGCTAAGCATGCACTCTACCACTGAGCTAGACCCCCCCTTGAAGCCGTTGTTTCTACTATGTTTTATAACTGGCTGTCACTATTATCTGCTAGTGTTCCACGATTTAAACCGAAGTCAAGGTCTACTCTATTCAACTCTACTGTTGCTGAAACCCTTAAGTTGCATTCTGGAAAGATCCCTTTAGTGCTACTGGGGTCTTTCATTATGGCGGACCCTCCAAGGACTGTTACTAGGGAACTTCCCGAATGGCAGCTTTTGTCCAGCACCAAGGAGAATCCCAGGTAGAAATATTATCTTAAATAATCAACTTTCTACTTTTCTGTCTACAGTGCTCCCAGAAAAACATAAACGGTAGTGCCAGGGAATACTAAGATCAGCACTAGGAGAGCTACTCAGGGAACGTAGGTCCAGGCGAGGAGATAAGACTGGAGGGGAATTTATTCACCATATCGGGGTGAAATGAAGAGCAAAGCATATGTCAGTCACAGCTCCCCCAAACCGCTGGGCCCAGCGTCTACGGAAGCGTGGAAGCGGCATTCTGTCCAAGACGCTTCTCACTGGCTGAGATCCCTAGAGAGCAAAGACCAGACAAAAAACAGCTCCAGGCGGCTTTCACCTCTTTCAGGCAAAATCCTTTCACAGTGAGGCGAACACAAAGAAAGCAAGAGGAACGAATTTGCTCTTTTTAAGACCTCCCTGCGCCTGGACAGGTCCTTAGACCCTGTGTTCCTGGAGCACAAAAGGTAAGGGTTTCCTGTCTTTATTCAACATGCGTGCTACAGTCAACCCAGACAAGTGTTTTGGAGACAATGGGGGTGGGGGGCAGGAATGTATGTAATTTAAGAACACTCCCAGGTGACTCTGAAAATCAGCACGGTTCGATTACAAGCGGAATGTCTGAGAACGGAAGAGAACTGAAGGAGAGGACGATAAGAAGGAAGGAGATAGAGAGTGGAGGGTATTATGGGCGAGAGTGGGGAAACGGGAAGAGATGAAGCAGCGAAGGACCGAGAAGAACAAGAGGACGAGAAGACAAGAAGTGGATTCAGGCAGGGGACTTGAAACACCATCAGCATTTAAATAGGGAGGGAGACTGGACGTATCCAAGTTTCCCTATCTGTCGCGTTGTCACCAGGCCCACGGCAAGACAGAAGGTTCCACTCTTCTAAACAAAGTAGGCTGAAAACGTAGATCCTGAGCGAAGATTTGGTTTGTTTTGTTCTAGACTGTCGAGGATTGAGAGCAATTCGTTGCTCTTTTCCTCTCTGGATAAACAGGTTGAGCGCTTCGCCGGGCGTTCGTGTGGCTGAATTTTTGTACAATGGGTGCTGGGAATGGCAGTTTTTATTTTTATTTATTTTTATTTATTTATTTTGACACGGAGTCTCGCTCTATCGCCCAGGCTGGAGTGCAGTGGCTCGATCTCCGCTCACTGTAAGCTCCGCCTCCCGGGGTCACGCCATTCTCCTGCCTCAGCCTCCGGAGTAGCTGGGATTACAGGCACACACCACTACGCCTGGCTAATTTCTCTCTCTCTCTTTCTTTCTTTCTTTCTTTCTTTCTTTCTTTCTTTCTTTCTTTCTTTCTTTCTTTCTTTCTTTCTTTCTTTCTTTCTTTCTTTCTGTCTTTCTGTCTTCCTGTCTTCCTTTCTTCCTTTCTCTCTTTCTCTCTCTCTCCCTTTCTTTCTTTTGTAGAGAGGGGTTTCACTATGTTGGTCAGGCTGGTCTCGAACTCGTGACCTCACAATCCTCCCCGCCTCGGCCTCCCAAAGTGCTGGGATGACAGGTGTGGGGAATGGCAGTTATAAAGAACATCTTGAAAGTCACGCCCGGACTCTTTCGGTTTTCTTTTCTTGCATCCTGCACTTGTCTTAGCTGGAGTCTTAGCTGGAGTCAGAAGAGAAACAATTTGAATGGAGAAAATATGTTTGCCATAGCATTGTAGAACCACACTATTGTCTGCCTAATCTCATAGGGATTAATTAATGGGGTGATGATGAGGGACCATTCTGACAGGTGTGTAATGACATCTCATTATGGTTTTATTTTGCATTTTCCTAATGGTTAATGATGCTGAACATCTTTCCATGTGCTTGTTTGCTATCTGTATATTTTGTTCGGTAAAATATTTCTTTATATAATGTTCTAATTAAATTTTTTGTTTTTTACTGTTGAGATCGGGAGTTACATTCTAGTTCTTTGTATATTGATACTAGGCCCTTATCAAACGTGTGGATTTCTGTCTGCCACTTTCTTATTTGATTTCCATTTGTTCCCTCTGGTGTTTTTGTTGTAGCATTAGTTGTTCCATTATCCTTTTTTCTACCTTTTTTTGGATGTCTTTGATGTTTTTTTGGATTCCATTTTAACTTAATCATTGGCTTTTTTTCTATATCTTATTACTTTAGTGATTGCTTTATGATTTAGTGATTACAATATGCATGCCATCCTCTTAGACTTCATAAAAGTCCAGCACTGACATAGGATCCTTTATCCCTTCACCAACTTTGTTATAGTTGTCAAATGTATTTATAGTTGTCAAATGTATTACACTGACACATGGACAATTCCACTAGAAAACACGCATATATATTTAAAATAACCTAGGAGAAAAAAATTCTTTTATATTATCACAGATATTTATCATTTCAGTGGATCTTCCTTCACTCCTGAAGATCCAAGTTTCCCTCTGGTATCATTTCCTTTTAGCCTGAAGCATTTTCTCAATATTTCTTGCACAGAAGATCTGATGGTAATGCATTCTTGTAGCTTCCCTTCTTTGAGAGTACCTTTATTTTATCCTCATTTCTGAAGGATTGTCTCACTAGATACAGAATTCTGGATTAATATTTCCTTTATCATTTTAAAGACGTTATTCCACTGTCTTTTGACTATCATAGTTTCTGAAAAAGAAATCCACATATTTAGATTGTGGTCTCCATTTAAAAATTGTGTTATTTTCTGTAGTTGTTTCCAAGATTATTTTTGTTTGTATTTTAGTTAGGGTCTCACTTTGTAACTTAGGCTGGAGTGCACTGGTACACTCACAGCTCATTTCAGCCTCAATACTTTGGGTTCAAACAATCCTCCCACCTCAGCAGGTCTCTCTGCTCCCTGTAGCTGGGACTACAGACTACCGTGCCTGGCTAAGATAGCCTCCTCTCCTCTCCTCTCCTCTCCTCTCCTCTCCTCTCCTCTCCTCTCCTCTCCTCTCCTCTCCTCTCCTCTCCTCTCCTCTCCTCTCTTCTCCTCTACTCTACTCTCCCCTCCCCTCTCCTCCCCCCCCTTTCTTTCCCTCTTTCCCTCCCTCCCTTCCTTCCTTCCTTCCTTTGTCCTTTTTTTCTTTTTGAGAGATGGAGTCTCACTATGTTACTCAGGCTGGTCTCCATCTCCTGAGTCCAGTGATCCTCTTGCCTCAGCCTCCCAAAGTACTGGGATTACAGGCATAAGCCTCCATACCCAGCTCCAAGATTTTTTAAAAAGTTTTTATTTTCAGCAGCAGGATGATAATGTGTCTAATTCATTTTTTAAAAAATTTTAATTGGAAGTTTCTTGAATCTGTAATTTTACATCTATTTTTGTCATTATTATTTATGTAAATATTTCTCTACACCAATCATTTTATCTCCTGAGACTCCAATGACATCTATTTTAGACTATTTGATATTATTCTACAGGACCTTGAATTCATTGTTTTCAGTCTTTTTTCTCTCTCTCTTCCAATCAAATTGAATGGTTTCTATTGATCTATCTTTAAGTTAACTGATTTTTTTTCTCTATATCTCCTCTGAGTCTATCCATTTAACTTTTAATTTCAGATATATTTCAGGTCTAAAATTTCCAGTTGGTTTCTTTTTCAATACTTTCTATTTCCTTTTGTTTTTTTGAGACAGAGTCTTACTCCAGGGCCCAGGCTAAAGTACAAACCTTGAACTCCTGAGCTCAAGCGGTCCTCCCATTTCAGTCTCCTGAGTAGCTGGGACTATAGGCGCATACCACCACACCTAGCTAATTTTTTTTTTTTTAATCTTTGATAGCAGATATCTCTAGCTGTGTTGCCTAGGCTGATCTCAAATTCTTGATCACAAGCAATCCTCCCCCTGAGCCCCCACAAAGTGCTGGGATTACAGTTGTGAGCCACCATGCCTGGCCAGTTTCTATTTCTTTTAATAAAAATTTTTACATTTTGGTTCATTAAAGTATGGTTGGCATAGAGCACATTTAAAATAGACACTGGAAAGTCCTCATCTGATAATTTCAAGATCTGAGTTACCTTGGGTTTGCCATCTATTGATTGTGTTTGTCTTGACTATTGAATATATCCCCCTCGATCTTTTTATGTTGAGAAATTTTTTATTGTTTCCTTGACATTGTGAATGCTATATCGTGTAGACTCTAGGTCCTGTGATGATTTTGTGGAGAGTGCTTGATTTATTTATTTGTTTTTAGCAGGTAACTTCCTGATTAGTTCAGACTGAAAGTTTTATGTCTCAGCCAGGCAAGGTGGCTCACGCCTGTAATCCCAGCACTTTGGGAGGCCAAGGCGGGTGGATCACGAGGTCAGGAGATTGAGACCATCCTGGCTAACACAGTGAAACCCCGTCTCTACTAAAAATACAAAAATTAGCCGGGAGTGGTGGCTGGCACCTGTAGTCCCAGCTACTTGGGTGGCTGAGGCAGGAGAATGGCGTGAACCCGGGAGGTGGAGCTTGCAGTGAGCTGAGATTGAGCCACTGCACTCTAGCCTGGGTGACAAAGTGAGACTCCGTCTCAAAAAAAAAAAAATTATGTCTCTTTTCATGGATGATAGTCCCAATATATGTTCAATTTTCAAAGCTTTTGTTATGCTGCTTCAGGTCTTCCCTTGAGCGTGTCCCACTTGGGGTTAGTCTGAGATGAAGGTCTTCGTATAAATATACTTTTAGTTTGGAAAGAATTTGCTATGCGGTTCGGGTTCTGTCTACAGCATGCACAGCTCAGAGCTGAGCCCAATACATATATGACTTTATATACAGATTTTAGGGAAATCCTTTCTTCAGTCTTTCAGGACTCTCCTTAACTCTCCAGAATTTCCTCAACTTTTCCTTGATAATTTGACTAGAAATATGAGTTTCTGTCACAGTTTCTGTTGCCTACACAAGTGATTCATGATTGGGGCTCACTCTCAGTAAAAAGCTGTGAGAAAAATACTAAGAATAAAAAACTCATCTTTAATTCCTTGTGGGTCACCCTTCCAAGTTTTTATTGTCTCCATAATCTAATTGTTTTTGTTTGCTTGGTAAGTTTGTGGGGTGTGTGTGTGTGTGTGCCCTCTCCCCATCATTTTTGCCATAATCAGCAAGATATATTGTGATGGGATTATGCAACCATAGAAAACCTGGAATCTTCTGCTTGTAAAGTTTCACTTTTAGTTCTTGAAATGTTGGGCTTTTAGAACTCCCAAGGGAAAAACGCTTTCACCAGAGGCCACCAAAGGAACGGTTCCATTAAACTAGAAGTTGAGAATGACACCTGACCAATTTGGCTTTTTTTTGCCAATAAACCAGCAGGCAAGGAAGGGGCTTACTCTATTGGTCATAGTGATTGATCCAAATACCAACTTAAATTGGGACGTTACTACACAAATGGGGTTATGAAGGAATATGTCTGGAATTTAAGGGGGTTTTTAGCAGTGCCTTTCGGTAATATCATCTACTGTGATTAAACTCAATGAAAAACTAGAACAATCATTTGTACAGAGCACTGCTAACATCATAAACTCTCTAGGAGTGAAGGTTTGTTTGACCCCACCAGACAAAGAGCCTTAACCTGCTGAGGTACTTGCCGAAAGCAAAGAGAATATGGAGTGAATTAAAAGTAAGAAACAAAATCCCTCCCATTGTTATGTGGCATTAGGCTTTGTATTGGCATTAAGGAAAATTGGGCATGAAGAACCCCTGAGGTTAAATGGAAAAACACTTAATTCCCAATCAGAAAATTGAGAGCTCACAATAAAAATTGGAACAATACTCTTATTATCTTTTCATAAGATTCTGAGCCCTCATGCTACCCACTCTCCAGAGGACCTCTCCTTTATAGCCTCATGAAAATGCAAAACTCAGGATAAGAGATGTCATGTCTGCAGAGTTTCTAACTCAGAGGTTAGGGTGCCTTCTAAAATCTCTGTATATTGTTACTTAGACATAATCCACTTTAAAATGAAAAGAAGTGGCATGGTTTTGCCATGCGATATGCACGTAATTCACTGATAATGATGACTGAATTTGGGGTGAAAATATCTGACCCACGAGATAATGTCTGCAATGAAGTTTGTGTAGATAAAAACGGAGAATGATAGCAAAGACAGAAAGGAGAGAGGATCAGGAGACAGTGGCATATTCTCTGCCTATGAGCTTCTTTTTCCTCCTCATTTCAGTCTTTCTTTTTCTTCAGTACTATTGCAAAATTGTAGACCAGGTAAATTTTTATTTTCTTTTCTTTCTTTTGATGGAGTCTCACTTGGTCACCCAGGTTTATTCCTTCAATACTGCTTTTCTCTTACTTCTTCAAAGCTGTACTTAAATAATACACCCTAGCTGAATCAGCATAAGTAAGACAAGAAGAACTGAGAGAGAAACATCCCCCTCACTCAGGATCTCCCAAAAGGAGAGGAACAATCATGTCTCCACATCATGAGTAAGCTCACATTATTTTCGTTCCATTACACAGTTTCCTGAGGAACAACCATGAAAAGAAGGATCAAGGAAAAGAAAAAGAGGCCCTTAAGTAATCTTTGTTAACAAGTCTTTTTGTCTTTGTTCCTGTGTGAAGCCTGAGGAGCCAAAACTCACGCATTGATTTTCTCTCCCCTCACTTCTCTTCCGTGCACACAGATGGCAGTAGTTCCAATCAGTTACCAAATGTGGCAAGTTATTGATCCCAACTTCTGGGTGAGGGATCAAGGGAAAGACATCTCTCAAAGAATGCAGTGCTTTCAAAACTTAATAGTTGAGATAATTACTAGTGTCAGTGAAGGTAGAGGTATAACTGACGTAACTCAGTTGGAAGAGCCCCCGATTAAAGGTCTAAAACTCCCAGATCCCTTCTCAGAGTTTGAAATCAATGATTTGTTTCAGCAGCACATTGCCTGACCACAAACATCCTCCTGCACTCACTTTTCAAGGAAATCTTCTAGAAGGCTAAGGCGAGGAGAATCAAAATTGGGTGCCTTCAATGTTCCTTGCCTTTGCCAGTGAACACTTTTTTTCAGTATTCTGAGTCTTTAAAGGAAAGTTTGCTTGATATAACGTGCGTCAGTGTTACACAACAGCTCTCGGATAAAGAAGCAGCCCAAGACTTTGACGTGAATATGTACATCCTTGGCCTTAGATGCTAAGCTGAAAGCTTCGCGTGAACAAAGCTCGTTCCCAGACAATTCAATTCTATTTGTTTTGCCATATCCAGGACCTCCTGCATTTCCCAATTCCCAGGTGGCACTGCTTGAAGGTTTCTGGGCCTTTTTGACTTTTTTCTTTCAAATATGTACATATATAGCAGAATTCCTCCTTGTGTCCGTGGGTTCTCAAAAGAAAGGCATTTGGAAATTCTCTCCGCTGCCCTGCGTCTGGACTTGCCCTATTTATTCCCTAAGTTCTGGGTGGGAGGGAATACGTCACTCCATTTAAAGTTGATGGAGTTTTGAAGTCGCTGTTTTAAAACCCCTTTGTGGATATAATAATCGTCAAGCGAGAAATAGAGATGGGGTGTGGAATCAGAGCAGGACAATCTCAGAATCTGGGACGCACGGAAAAAGCTGGAAAACGGATGTTGGCAGAGCCTCCGACCCAGCATGGTGTGAAGTTCAGCGAAAGCTGGCGGCTGCCTCCGGGCTGAAAAGCACTTTTTTCGGAGTCATTATCGCTGCTACGTACGTCGGAGACTTGAGACTTTCTCAGGACTATCCTGGTGGGGGCAAGCAACTCTCACCGAGTCGCTGTTGGGTGGACCTTGGAGCAAGCTACCAGGAAAGGGAAGGTCCTAGAATCAAAAACGGTGCTATTGAGACTACATTCTGTTACTCGTCTAATGAAGCCACTACACAGTATCCAGTCTTGCAACCTCGGAGATAATGACATTCAATCCAGTGGACTTTCTCTAGCTAACTCTTAAATTAAAAAACTGTAATAAAACAAAGCAAAACCAACAAAAAAGATAGCAATAACATTTTATAAAAGAATCCAGAAACTTTAAGGGTCAGGGGGTGTAGCTCAGTGGTAGAGCGCGTGCTTCGCATGTACGAGGTCCCTGGTTCAATCCCTGGCACCTCCACTTTTTCCTTTAGCCAATCCGTCCTCTTTCATTACGGACCTCCATTTACTTGGAGGAAGGAGATCTCAGGTCTTTTTGGGTGAGTGATTGGAAGAACTTGGATAACCCAAACCGCGTCTCTTAAGGAACGCGGAGCATGCCAATGTGAACTTGGAAAACACATTTGCAAGTTTGAGGGCCAGATGCTATCAGCATGCAGGGAGAGTTCGATTTGGTAGGGGCTTAGGCTTAAAGTCTTAAAGATTTTCTTCTTGACGCCGGATTTTGGCAGAGTGATGAGTCTGGTAGATAGTAAATAGATTCTCATTGAAGATTTTGACAACTGTGTGATAGAAAACACTTAGTTGAAATAAAATTGCAAGAGTATTAGTGGGTGATGGGTTAAAATTTCTTCTTCACTACATTTCTTACACTTGCCTTCTGAAAAATCAAGTTTCTTGTGTTTACAGTTGTACAATCATAAAGTAGATTTTATGAGTTAACAACACACCAAAGATCCCTGCGGTAGATGTAGCCAAAGGGGCAGTGTGTGTGTGTGTGTGTGTGTGTGTGTGTGTGTGTGTGTGAGTGTGTGTGGTGGCGGATGGGGAACAGTTTAAGCATAGACAGATGCCTAAGTTTCTTGAGTTTCCTAAAATAAACACTGGCCGTATAAACAAGGGGCCAGTAAAAATGATAAGACGGAAGAACTACTTTGTTTCTAAGCATAGTTCTGCACTGGAAGAATGTACCAAAATCAGTTCCATTTTTGTTTCCTTTTGGGTGCTAGTTCACTTATCAAAGCAGGGGACAAAAAGTGAAAAAGTTGGAATTCTGCAGAGAGTTTACATCTGGAGCTCTGGATTTTCCCGTGTCTGGGGAGAAGGCCTTTGAAGTGAGGGTAGCAGGAAGACTGGAAATGCATTGATATAGATTTCTGGAAAACAGTAAAACTTGGCCTTAGACTGATTTTGGACCCTGGGATTCATTGTTCTGCTTCACATATCTTCCTACCTGTCAGCTTGCTCCAAGGTCCGCTCCACAGCCGACTCCCTGGCGAGCACTTCCATTCACAAAGCCCCAGGAATGAAGCATTTTCTTGCCTCTTCAAGTTGCCCCTTTCTCTCAACTTCTTCTTCTGCCTAAGGACACCAAAGGTAACACAAAAAGAAAATCAGCCGGGCGCGGTGGCTCAAGCCTGTAATCTCAGCACTTTGGGAGGCCAAGATGGGCGGATCACGAGGTCAGGAGACCCAGACCATCCTGGCTAACACAGTGAAACCCAGTCTCTACTAAAAAATACAAAAAAACTAGCCTGGCGAGGTGGCGGGCGCCTGTAGTCCAGCTACTCGGGAGGCTGAGCCAGGAGAATGGCGTAAACCCGGGAGGCCGAGCTTGCAGTGAGCCAATATCCAGACACTGCACTCCAGCCTGGGCGACAGAGCGAGACTCCGTCTCAAAAAAAAAAAAAAAAAAGAAAAGAAAAGAAAAGAAAAGAAAATTAAAGAAGTCAAGTTAAATGCTGCTTGGGGAACTTTAGGTCCTTACGGAGGATGTAAAACAGAAATGTAAAGAATTCACAAAACCTAGCCTGAAATGCAGAGCGACAGCGTGTGTCTGGCACACCTGGGGTAGTTACCCAGCCGGGACCGGCAGCTGCTTTTCCATCGCGGAAGCTCCGATCTGAAAGAGAGTAGGCGGGGTAGGGAGGAGAAGGGGGAATGCTGCCATCGGACACACAGCCTCTTTCAGATGGGATTCTCTCTGGAATCAGGAGAGGACAAGGGAAGTGTGTGGACTGGGGCACGATCTATGCAAGGAACTAACACTTTGTACGCCTGGTGAGCGTCTCAAACGTGATCTGACACAGCTCAAAGGGTCGACGCTGTCATCCTCTTGCCACCGTTTTGTGTGACAATCAACCCAGACATGAGTTTTGGATGACGACCGAAAGCACAGTCTAGGCGAGGCCGGGCAGTAAGTTACGTCATTTAGAAAGCTCCCTAGATTCGAAATCCGGCAGATTTGGGAAATCCTGCCCTGGAAAATCAAGAATTCAAGCTGGATGGAGTGGGCTGAGTTATTGGTAAGTCGTCGCCTAGGAGGAGGCAGTGAGGAGATCAGAAGGGGAAGGGTGATTGGAGAGAGGGGTGAGGCGAGATTGGGGTTAGCAAAACGGGCAGATGAGGGCTTGAATATGGATCTTTAGGCACGTAAGGGATTTGGATGGATAAGTAAGTAAGACATGTCCAGGCTCTGCACGTTTTCTCTGAGTCCTCTAGGTACGACAAAATATTACAGTCTTGTGTATTTGAAAGGAAGTGGGCCAAAACCTTTCGTGCCCTAGGAAGATACCATTCCTTTTTACCCAAACAGTCGGCTTTTGAGAGCGTCTTTGGGCTGTTTACAGAGCTGAACTCTTCAGGACATTCCCGCGTGGCTAGGTTTCGTTTGAGGTGTAGTAGCGGCTGGTATTGGTGGCTTTCGAAAACAGCCAGATGATTGTGGTGGTAGTAGGTTGGTGAGTGTAGAAATGGGATTTGCCGGCTGTTTTTGGTTTGAGTATGTGAGGTAGTTCTGAAAGCGGTTGTTTTCCTTTGGAATGGAAGACAAAGTTGACGATAACTGAATGTATTTCTCTGTACTTATGCTATGAGGGGAATGTCCCTGTCGTGAATCCAGGTAGCTTAGCTGGTAGAGCTATTAAACTTTTAGCATGAGGATTCAGGGTTCAAGTCCTTGCGCGGGGGTGAGGCCTTGGCCTTCTGCTCATGAGTGTTTTATATACCAAAAAAGCATTTAAATTCACCTTGCTCCATTCTGGACATTTGAATTTGAGCTGTTCGGCCAGAAAGATAATGGCTGAAGCCATTAATCAGAGGTTTCTGGTGCTTGGGATTTTGTTTAAAGGCAAAAATTAAGGAGAGGCCGGGCACGGTGGCTCACGCCTCTAATTCCAGTACTTTGGGAGGCGGAGGTGGGCAGATGGCTTGACCCCAGGAGTTCAAGACCAGTCTGGCTAATATGGCAAAACCCCGTCTTTACAAAAAATGAAAATAATAAAAAATTGCCGGGTGTGGTGGTGCATGCCGGTGGTCCTAGGTACTTGGGAGGCTTAGGTGAGAGGATCACCAGAGCTCTGGAAGGTTGAGGCTGCAGTGAGCCATGATTGCACCGCTGAACTTCTGAGCAATACAGTGAGACCCTGTCTCAAATAAATAAATAGAGCAATGCTTTGTTTGAAAAGCAGAAAAGGGGATACATCCTCAAAATATAAACCCTGTCTTCGTCCTGGTGTAGGTAGTGGTACCTTATACCACACTACAGGAAAGGAGTGCTCTCCTGTTTGTTGTTAGGTTTTCATTTTGCTTTGTGGGCATTGGATGGGGCCAGAAGGTGGGGAGGAGCTTGAGTTTAAACATGATTAATTTAAGATGCCTACAAATTTAAGATTCAGTCTTGTGAATGTATTTGACAAGCACAGTCTAACAACTCTGAGACTGCAACTCTGCAGGAATCCCTGACTGGGATTCTTATTATGCAGCCACAGAGGAGAGCAACAATAGGTAGAGTGAGAATTGAAAGGGTTAATTGTGATTTGAAGATTGGGAGCTCATTCATGGTATTCATGGAAAACCTTATGTAAGCTACAGTGATCTTAGCTGTGTATTCATTCAGGATAGCATAATGTTCTTGGAACCTACTTAGAAATCCCGGGAAATTATTAGAAATCCAGGTGAGGTTATTGCTCTCTGCTTTTTGCCCTCTGCAGCCCTTATGAGACTATTTTCATGTTCAGAGACATCGCATGAAGTAGTTTTGAACCTGAAAGGATCCCACTTGTCTGGCAAATGTCTCTTGGTTGGTCCAAAAGGCTCATCAGACTGCTAGAATATGAGAATAGAAAACAGAGAAAGGACAGGTCTCACCAAGCGAGACAACTAAGGTGGTGTCATACCTACAGGTGTACAGGGGAGATGAAGCAGGTTTTAACTTGACTTGCAGTGTAGAGCACAACTAGCATGATGTCTAGCGTCCCTGGCAAATGATTACTTTCCATTGTGACTAGATCAAACTGTATTCAAAATGGACTCATATATTCCAAATATGAAAGATTTTTTTCCTGTCTGCCCTTAGCTGTATATCCAAAATTATTTAATTTTTTTTTTGTGGCAAGGTCCAGTCTTTCTTTATATAGCATTATTAAAACATCTATTTAATGGGAAGTTGTGGGATTAGCTCATAAATTACAGAATTTTCTGAAAAACCCAACATTTTACTCAGAAGTCAGAACATACCTATGCTCAAAATACAGTATTCAGAAAACCCTAAAACATATGTAGCATATGTCTAACCACCTGTGTCCTACAAGAAAATAGAAGCCCATTGGGTGCTGTTTTGGAAGGAGTCCCATAGAAAGCATGTTAGAATATAATTTGAGTGTGTTGGAATATCATTGTACACACCAAGCATGATGTTCTTTGATATCATAAAGATCCTTTTACATGGTCCGGGTTTTTGTTTGTTTTGTTTTGTTTTGTTTTTGAGACAGAGTCTCACTCTGTCACCCAGGCTGGAGTGCAGTGGCGTGATCTCTGCTCACTGAAACCTCCTTCTCCTGGGTTCAAGTGATTCTCCTGACTCAGCCTCCCGAGTAGCTGGGACTACTCGCAGTGCACCACCACGCCCAGCTAATTTTTGTATTTTCGGTAAAGACAGGGTTTCAGCATTTTGGCCAGGCTAGTCTCAAACTCCTGACCTCAAGTGATCTGCCTGCCCAGGCCTCCAAAAGTGCAGGAATTACAGGCGTGGGTCACCATGCCAGGCCAACATGGTCCTGTTTTACAGATATAGAAAGAATAACGAAATATGCTCCAAAATTTACCCTATGTCACCAACTTTTAAATGGCTTTACATTACACACCCAGATTATAAGACTGCAAATCATGGGCCCTTTTTTCATAACATTATACTATACTCACACATACTCATATACAATTTAATGGTTCACTTTAATTTCAAGTGTTGTTAGATGTCAAAGACAGCGTTCAATTAGACAGAAAATAAATATAATATTATAGGTCATTTTTTTTTTACAAGTTTTACAGAAGCCTTTTAGTCCAGGCCCATTATAGGCATTGCAAAGGTTATTTATTTAATGATGCTTCAACTTTTCATTTAGCATCTTTGACAAAAAATTTCCACTATATATCATAGATTAATTGTCAGAAGTTAAGTCAAGTAGCTTGTATCATTTCTGTAATTTGGCATGAAAAAGGACCAGAAGAAACAGAGCAATCATAAGGGACCAAATCTAAGGAACATGATGGCTTTTCAATTAAGACATATGGTCGTCCTGTGCCAGAGTTGCTCTCACTTCTTTTATACAGTGGAGAGTGTAAGGACAACTTTGTTATTTGCTTTAACAATCTATTTTTTTCAAGAATCTCTTATAATAAAGTAATATTTACCAATATTGAAGGAAAAAACAAAACACCTTCTAAAATATTTGAAAACTATTATCTATAAGTAATGAATTGGGAAAGAAGAGAAAGCAATATGATTCTTCAAGGTCACTCACTCTTCCAAAAATCAATGGTCATGGTGATGAGAGTTGGGGTGGAAAAACCTGAGGCAGAAACTATGGTTTATCATAAGAAATTAAATTTGCTTATATTCTTCATGATAATTCACTCAATGTTTACTGTCTTATTAGGGCTTATTTAGGAAAATATTTCAGAACCTGTGTCCTACTTATCTACCAATCAGAGAAAATAAATGTGGTGATATTACTAAATGCTTCTATATACATACACACATTCATGTAGATAATATGTACTATAGTATGCATATAAATTATGTGCACATGCAAATACACACATAACCACCCATCATGAGATATCATTCATCCATATACTTTCCATGGATTATCTAATTTAATTCTAACAATAGTTATGAGTAAATATTGAGCTAAAGATTGAAATCAGATTTTGTCTTACTTTAGAGACTAATATTTTATAATTATATAATTGATAACAAAAGTCACTTCTTAAAGTTGATAGTTATTTCTGTTGTTAAATATGTCAGCTAAGAAAAATAGCGAGATAATACAATTTCTTTAGCATGGCAAATTATGTACATTTAAAACCATAGTCATTATCGTACTGAAAATAATAATTTGGGACTAATAGAATATACAGTGAGCTCAAATAACTCAACGGGGAAAAAAATCAAATACTCCCTTTAAAAAGTGAGTAAAAGATCTGAGTAGACATTTCTCAAAAGAAGACATACAAATGGCCATGAGGTACATTAAAAATGTTCTTCAGATGTTGGAGTGCTCTTAAAAAATGAAAAAAATGTTCAACATCATTAATCATCAGAGAATGCAAATCAAAACTACAATGAGATATCGTCTTACCCCAGTTAAAATGGCTTTTACCCAAAAGACTGGCAATATCGTTTTCTGCTGTTGTTGTTTTGCTTTTTTTTTTTTTTTTTGAGGTGGAGTCTGAGATGAGTCTTGCCCTGTGACCCAGGCTGAAGTGCAATGGCACTGATCTCGGCTCATGCAACCTCCGCCTCCTGGATTCAGACGATTCTCCTGCCTCAGCCTCCTGAGTAGGTGGGATTACAGAGCCCACCACCACACCCAGCTGACTTTTGTATTTTTTTTTTTTTTTTTTTTTTTTTTTGAGACGGAGTCTCGCTGTGTCGCCCGGGCTGGAGTGCAGTGGCCAGATCTCAGCTCACAGCAAGCTCCGCCTCCCGGGTTCACGCCATTCTTCTGCCTCAGCCTCCCGAGTAGCTGGGACTACAGGTGCCCACCACCTCGCCCGGATAGTTTTTTTTGTATTCTTTTAGTAGAGACGGGGTTTCACCATGTTAGCCAGGATGGTCTCGATTTCCTGACCTCGTGATCCGCCCGTCTCGGCGTCCCAAAGCGCTGGGATTACAGGCTTGAGCCACCGCGCCCGGCTAACTTTTGTATTTTTAGTAGAGACTGGGTTTCACCATGTTGGGCAGGATGGTCTCGATCTCCTGACCTTGTGATCCTCCCTTCTTCGCCTCCCAAAGTGCTGGGATTACAGGCATGAGCCACCGCGCCCGGCCGGCAATATCGAACGCTGTGGAATATGTGGAGAAAAGGGAAATCCTTGTACACTCTTGATGGGAATGTAAGTTAGTACAACCACTATGGAGAACACTGTGAAGGTTCTTTGAAAAACTAAAAATAGAACTACCAAATGATCTGGCAATCCCACTGTTAGGTATATATCCAAAAGAAGGAAAATCAGCATATCAAAAACATCTCTGCACTTTAATGTTTATTGCAGCATTATTTACAATAGCACTTCCGCGTTTATTGCAGCACTACTTACGACCTAAGTGGCCATCAATGGATGAATGGAAAAAGAAAATGTGGTACATATGTATAATGAAATATTATTCAGCTATAAAAAAGAATGAAATCCTGTCATTCACAATAACATGGACGGAACTGGAGTACATTATGTTAAGTGAAATTAGCCAGGCACAGAAAGACAAATTTTGAACATTTTCACTCATAGGTGGGAGCTAAAAATTAAAACAATTGAACTCATGGAGACAGAGAGAAGGATGATGGTTAGCAGAAGCTGGGAAGGGTAGTAGGGAGGGGGCTCTAAAGTAGGGATGGTTAAATGGGTGCAAAAATACAGTTTGATAACACGGTAAGGTGACTGTAGTCAACAATAATTTATTGTATATTTTTAAATAGTTAAAAGAGTGGAATTGGAATGTTCCTAACACAAATGACAAATGTTTGAGGTGATGGATACTCAAATTACCCTGAAATGATTATTATACATTGTATGCCTGTATCAAAACAACACATATACCACATGTATACACCTATTATATACCCATTAAAAAAAGAAATTTAAAAAACGAATAATTTGTCCACCCAAAGTCAGGACAAACAGCAATAATATAGGAAAAAAAGCAGCATCGATATAGAAAAAATTACAACTTTTTTTGTTACAAAACTGCAAAATTAAGTTTATGTTCTGATAATATGATTTTCTGTATCAAGAAATAAATAGATGCAACAAAACCTCATATTTAAAAGTTCATACAAAGGCTAAGTAGGAAATAAATGGATACCAACGTATTAGTTATCTGTTGCTACATAATAAATTACCCCGTCTTTTATGAGCCAGTCTCTGAAGTCGTACAACTCATCTGCCTCATTCTAATCAATCGCTCATAAGAACAGTATTACACATTAAAACAACACTGATTATGAAGCAAGATTGGCCATCAACTGATAATAAAGCTGAGTAATGAATAGATGGGAATTCATTATAATATCCTTTTGGCTTTTTTTTTTTTTTTTTTGAGACAGAGTCTTGATCTCTCACAATCTTGGGTCACTGCAACCTCTGCCTCCTGAGTTCAAGCAATTCTCCTTCCTCAGCTCCCCTAGTAGCTGAAACCACAGGCGAGCACCACCACGCCTGGCTAATTTTTGTATTTTAGGTAGAGATGATATTTCGCCATGTTGGCCAGGCTGGTCTCAAACTCCTGACCTCAAGGGTTCTGCCCGCCTTGGCCTCCCAATGTGCTAGGAATACAGTTGTGAGCCACCGCACCTGGCCTTTTTGCTCCTTTATGTGTTAAAATAGTCTCCAATAAAGAGGAAAAGAAACAGAAAAACTACACTGATTGCCTCACAAGAAGAAATGAACAATCCAAATAGGCCTATATGAATTAGAGAAATTGAATCGATAATCAATAACCATCTAAAGCAGAAAGCATTAGGATCAGGTAGGTTCATTGGTGAACCCTAACAAATATGTTAGGAAGAAACCATACCAATTATTTCATTATGTAGTGAAAATAGAAGCAGAGAGAATAATTCCCAACTCATTCTATGAAGCCAGCATTATCCTAATACCAAAACCAGACAAAGACATTACAAAAGAAAGCTACAGTGCATATCTATCATGAACATAGAAGCAAAAATCCTCAACAAAATATTAGCAAACTGAATGCATAATGTATAAAAGGAGGTCGGCTGGGGAGGCAGGGGGCTTACGGAACTCTGTACTTCCTTTGTTTTGCTGTGAACCTTAAACTGTTCTTTTAAAAAAAGATTAGTTTAAAAAAGTAATCAACGAATACCAAGTTCATTTTCTGTGTTGTGTAACATTCCAATTCAATAAACTAAGGCAGCCCACCTGTTTTTATCATCTACTGAAGAGCCAGATTTTCTTCTCAAATTGTTCAGTGATAATAAGATCCTTGCCTCATGGGAGCACCCTGCAACATGAAGTTTCCGTGTCAGTGGTCACGTAGTTTTCATGCATAGTCTCTGCATCCTCACTAGTTTTTTGTTTTGTTTCGTTTTTGAGCCCGGGTCTCACACAGTGGCCCAGGCGGGAATGCAGTGGCATGATCATGGCTCACTAAACCTCCACCTCCTGGGCTCAAATGATCCTCCCACCTCAGCCTTCTTGGTAGCTGGGACCACAGGCATGTATCACCACGCCCCGCTAATTATTATTATTATCATTATTTTGTAGAGACGAGGCAGAGTCTCACTTTGTTACCCAGGCTGGTCTTGAACTCCTGGGCTCAAGCGATTCTTCTCCTTCATCCTCCTAGTGCTAGAATTACAGGCATGAGCCACCACACCTGGCCTCACCGCTATTTTAAAAGACAATATTGAAGCACGTTTCTATGTTTCAAGCAAGCCGCTGTGAAAGCAGAGGGAGCAAAAGACATTAAAAGATCTTAATTATCTCCCAAGTAGCCAGGGCTGAGATTTGGACCTGGTTTATGACCCTGTTTTGTGGCAGCATTTTTGACAGTCTAGAAGCAGGGTCCCTAGCAGTAGCCAAGCAGTACTGGATCTCTCACATTTTTTTGTGAGGAGATGCAGCTTTATGGACTGGCCAATCCTAATCGTTATTTATTTATTTATTTATTTACTTTTTGAGAGGGAATCGCTCTTTGTCGCCCAGGCTGGAGTGCAGTGGCGTCATCTCAGCTCACTGCAAACTCCGCCTCCGGGTTCACGCCATTCTCCTTCCTTAGCCTCCCGAGTTGCTGGGACTACGGGCACCCGCCACCACACCCCACTAATTTTTTGTATTTTTAGTAGAGACGGGGTTTCACCGTGTTAGCCAGGCTGGTCTCGATCGCCTGACCTCGTGATCCGCCTGCCTCGGTCTCCCAAAGTGCTGGGATTACAGGCGTGAGCCTCTGCGCCCAGCCCTTAATCGTTCTCACTAGCATACAATGGGTAACAGTTTCCTTTTGCCTTTTCCTCCTCTGTCAATAGGCGGCAGGCAGAGGCTGCGGATGTAATGGCACACCTTGCATGCTTCCATGTCACTGTCCTGAGTTCATGAAGGTTTCATTCCTTTTTTCTTCTTTTTTGAGTCTTTATTTTTTTAGAGCAGTTTTACGTTCACCGAAAAACTGAGTGGAAGGTACAGAAATTTCCTATATATTCCTGCCCTCACACAGGCAGAACCTCTTCCACCAACAGTATTCTGCACCAAAGTGGTACATTTGTTATAACTGATAAGCCTGCATAGACACACCATCATCACCCATAGTCCATAGCTCACTGTAGGGTTCCCTCTTGGTGTTGTGTGATTGATGGGTTTTGACAAATGTATGATGACATATATCCACCAGTATAGTATTATACAGAGCATTTTCACTGCCCTAAAAATCCTGTGCTCTGTCTATTCACCCGTTACCCCTAACCCCTGG
Source organism: Rhinopithecus roxellana (assembly GCF_007565055.1). NCBI lineage: Eukaryota > Metazoa > Chordata > Mammalia > Primates > Cercopithecidae > Rhinopithecus > Rhinopithecus roxellana. The sequence continues at coordinate 21,901,164 of NC_044552.1, read as the reverse complement.
AAACCACTAAAGTTTTTACTTTCTCCATAGCTTTACCTTTTCCGGAATACCATATAGTTGGAATCATAGTACATTGGCTTTTCAGATTGGCTTATTTAACTTAGTAATATGCATTTAAGTTTCCTCCATGTTATGTTTCCTCCATGTCTTTTAGTGGTGTGACAATTCATTTCTTTTTAGCACTGAATAACATCCCATTGCCTGAATATACCACAGTTTATTTATGCATTCACCTACTGAAGATGTCTCCGTCGTTTCCAAGTTTTGGCAATTATGAATAAAGCTGCTATAAACATCCATGTGCAGGGTTTCTGCATAGATGTGCTCTCAACTCCTCTGGATAGGTACCAAACAGTGTGATTGCTGGGTTGTATAATGAGAGTATGATTAGTTTTGTCAGAAACTGCCAAATTGTCTTCCAAAGCAGTTGTATCATTTTGCATTCCCACCAGCAATGAACGAGAGTTCCTGTTGCTCCACATCTTCATCAGCGTTTGGTGTTGCCAGGGTTTTGAATTTTTGCCATTCTAAAAAGTATGTAGTGGTATCATTGTTGTTTCAATTTGCATTTTCCTGATGATATATGATGTGGAAACTTTTCATATGTTTATTTGCCATCTGCTTATCTTCTTTAGTGAGTAGTCTGTTCAAATGTTTTGCCTACTTTTTAATCCGGTTGTTTGTACTTTTATTGTTATCCATTGAGTTATTTGTATATTTTGGGTACCAGTCCTTTATCAGACATGTGTTTTGCAAATAGTTTCTCTGTCTGTGGCTTGTCTTCTCATTCTCTTTGAGAGTGTGTTTCGCAGATCCGACTTTTAAATTTTTAATAAACTATAACTTATCAATTACTTCTTCCATGGATCATGTCTTTGGTGTTGTCATTTTCCGTTTGAAGAGTCGCTGTTCTGTACTGTGCATCTGAAGCAAGAGACAAAAACCTTTGTGCCCGCGGCTGCTGCAGTGGGGTCTCAGGGCAGAGAAGCTCTTTCAGAGGGTGGGGGCGTGGCGCCTGCCTCCGCGGGAGCGCCTGGCCAGGGCCTATCCCGCGCCCCGGGGAAGGCTGTTGCGTGCAGCTTCGTTCTTCCGCGCAGCAGCCTTGCGGAGACTCAGAACGAGGTACGGGGAAAGAGCTGACGGGTGGACCAAGAAAAGAGGGAAATAAGCAAACGCACCTTCTTAAATCTAGAATTCTTGGTAAAGCCAGAGTTCCCAGATAAAGCTTCGGTATCAGGTGAGCTAGATGGTATGTGTGGCCCGAGTCATTGCATGTGGGGATAAAGTTCAGGCAGGATTTTCACGTTTTCATCTATTTGGACAGTTGCTTCTTCGAGCCGGGTCAAGCGCGTGTGGGAGCCACAGCTCCCAAGGTGCATTTCATCATTCAACGTACTCAGAGGGAGGGAATTTGGGTTGCATTTTCCATGAGCCTTCGGCTAGCAGAAAATTTTTCAAAAGGTCTTGAACAATCCCTCAATTCTTTCCGCCTGGGATTCAGTTGCGCCAAGAGGACTAATTGTGCTAAAGCTGTAAAAGTGTGCTCTGCTCTCTGTAACGACACAAGCTGGATGTTGCTGGTGCGTCCCGGAAGGAGGTTACTCGGGTGTAATCTGGGTTAGGCTTTAGGTGGAATTCATCCTCAGAGTTGGTCACTCCCTGGTCGAGCACGAGATAATATAAAATGCTTCGCGTTTTTAACAGGACTGGAATTCTCCCTTATGGCTAACTTGTGCCAGGGGATGTAGCTCAGTGGTAGAGCGCATGCTTCGCATGTATGAGGCCCCGGGTTCGATCCCCGGCATCTCCACGGCGATTATTTACATTAGCTTTTGCTTAATTCAGCCTCTGGCATAGAATATAAGGGGAAAAAGAAAAGAAAAGAAACTATTTTAGTCCTTTCACATATTTGCCATTATCATTTCCTTTAAATCCATCAATTCCCTGTTCTTATGTTTTTTTCTCTTCTATTTGCTTGACTAGCTACAGGCCATATTCCTGTTTCCTGGAAATTTCCAAGGTGTTTTAGTATGCGGTGAGTAGTACAAAGTCAGAGGGACAATTCAGAAATGTACTATTCCTACGAGTGCATCCAGAAAGAGGGAATACAGCTGAATATTCAAGACTATTTTAAGATCCACTAAATGAGGCCCTAATCCATTCCCAGTCTCCAGTGAAAAACAATCAGTAAAATGTAATATGTCTCCGTATCATAGTTTTTTTTGGGAGGTGGGGAAAGTGGAGTAGGATGAAGAAGAGGAAAGTAGCATGCTTTTTTTTAGTTTTAGTATTCAGGTGGGAGTTGCTTTCAAATTAAGGTCCACTCTAGCACCTTAAGATAATGTAGATCTTGTCCTATAGTTACTAACCTGGTAACCATTTTCTCACTGCAGCTTTTCAAGGTTTTTGTGTGGGAGACCTGGTCATAAAACATTTGGGACATCTGAGAAAGTAGTAAAGGTTAGAAATAGCCTGTGGAAATGGAAGGCAGAGTTGGTTAGGAACTCACAACAGGTGGAACGCCATGGCTCATACCTGTAATCCCACCTACTTGGGAGATTGAAGAAGGAGAATCGCTTGAACCTGGTAGGGAGAGGTTGAAGTGAGCCAAAATCGCGCCACTGCACTCCAGCCTGGGCAAAAAAGAAAATCATAACAGATTTCCTGACAACACTGAGAACCCCACTGAGGTTGCATTCTGGGCAACTGTAAGTAAATGAATTTTTAGGTTTATGTTATTTCTGCATTGCACTTATGTTCATTCCTTGATTCATTTGAGTGCTTTGGAATATTGATAGTAAATTTGCTCTATTGCTTCAGTTCACATTTAAAGATACACCAAAAATGCCAATGTGTATTTCTCTGCCATTGTTAAGAGGAAATAATTAAACATGATAGACAAGAAAGGATCACAATACTAGTGAAATATTATAAAGAAACATTATAAGAGGAAATAAGGAAACATTATAAACAAGACAGGATCACATAATAGTGAAATATTACAATGAAACATTATAAGAGGAAATAATGAAACATGATAAACAAGAGAGAATCACAGTAATAATGAAATATTACAATGAAACATTATAAGAGGAAATGAAACATTATAAACAAGAGAGGATCACAATAATAGTGAAAGATTACAATGAAGCATTGTAACAGGAATTAATAAAACATTATAAATGCAAGGATCACAATAATAAGGAAACATTACAAAAAAATTAGCCGGGCATGGTGGCGGGCACCTGTAGTCCCAGCTACTTGGGAGGCTGAGGCAGGAGAATCATTTGAATCTGGGAGGCAGAGGATTACAATCAGACTTGAATTTTACCAAGTTAATTCCATAAATAATGTGGAAAATGGATTGGGAATGGTGGTGAAATAAGATGAAAAAAAGACTAGTTCAGATATTACTGGAAGAGTCCAGATGAATTTTGGTGGGGACTTTCACTGAGAAATAAATTTCAGAACATGAAGACCTGTCTTATGACCATTCTTTAGGAACAGAATAAGAGTAGTCAGAGGCTGGAACTTTCCCAGGGGCCTGAACTGTAGTTACTGCTGACTTTTTCCAAGAGATTGATATCCAGCAAGATCTACCTCAAGGATGAAGCTATCTGTCTCAATCTCTTAATTTCTCAATTAACCTCATTTCCCACTCAGTTTTCTACTTCCAATGGGATCTTTTGGGCTGTGGGGAATGTTTAATTTACTTGGAAAACATTTGATTCGCTAAACTTACTGTCTCATATTCCTGCTATCCCAGTTACCACTCTGGATATAGGTCCCTCTAATTCTCCACCTATACCTTCATCTCCATAACCCTCTGTTCTTGTGTTTCAATGATGTAGACTTGCAGTTTGTCTCTTTGCATATTTCAACTCCACTCTTTGTATCTCACATTTCCATGTTAACAACCACAATCCTTAACTACTTATCCAAATGTGAGTGCAGTGGCCGGATCTCAGCTCACTGCAAGCTCCACCTCCCGGGTTTACGCCTTTCTCCTGCCTCAGCCTCCCGAGTAGCTGGGACTACAGGCGCCCGCCACCTTGCCCAGCTAGTTTTTTGTATTTTTAGTAGAGATGGGGTTTCACCGTGTTAGCCAGGATGGTCTCGATCTCCTGACCTCGTGATCCGCCTGTCTCGGCCTCCCAAAGTGCTAGGATTACAGGCTTGAGCCACAGCGCCCGGCCTTTATTTATATTTTGAGACAGAGTCTCACTCTGTTGCCAGGCTAGAGTGCAACATCCAGCTCACTGCAACCTCCGCCTCCCAGGTTCAAGCGATTCTCCTGCTTCAGCCTCCCAAGTAGCTGGGACTACAGGTGCCCGCCACCATGCCTGGGTAATTTTTTTGTATTTTTAGTACAGATGGGGTTTCACCACATTGGCAAGGCTGTTCTCAAACTCCTGACCTTGTGATCCGTCTGCCTCAGCCGTCCAAAGTGCTGGGATTGCAGGCGTGAGCCACCGCGCCCGGACTTCTATCTGCATTTTAAAAACCCTGTTCTGGGTTGGGTACAATGGCTCATGCCTAGCACTTTGAAAGGCCGAGGCGGGCAGATCACTTGAGCCCAGGAGTTTCAGACTTGCCTGGGCAACAACATGATGAAACCCTGTCTCTACAAAATCATACAAAAATTAGCCAGATGTGGTGGCATGTGCCTATAATCCCAGCCACTTGGAAGGCCCAAGTGGGAAGAAGGCCTGAGCCTGGGGAGGTGAAGGCTGCAATGAGCTGTGATTACACCACTGCATTCCAGCCTAGGCAACAGAGTGAGACCCTGTCGCAAAACAAAAACAAAAACAAAAACAAAAAAATCCTATTCTGGCCACGTGCAGTGGTTCATGCCTATAATCCCAATGCTTTGGGAGGCCGAGGAGGAGGATTGCTTGGAGCCAGGAGTTCAAGTCTAGTCTGGGCAGTATAGGTAGACTTCATTTCTAAAAAAAAAAAATTAGAACAACCACTCTCCCTTAAGAAAAACCCTGTTTCTGGGAGGCTTTGCTTTATGAAACACAATCGTGGCCGGCAGGGTGGCTCACACTTGTAATCCCAGCACTTTGGGAGGACAAGGTGGGCGGATCATCTGAGGTCAGGAGTTCGAGACCAGCCTGACCAACATAGAGAAATCCTATCTCTACTAAAAATACAAAATTAGCTGGGTGTGGTGGTGCATGCCTGTAATCCCAGCTACTCCAGAGGCTGAGGCAGGAGAATCGCTTGAAACCGGGAGGTGGAGGCCGGGGTGAGCCGAGATTGCACCATTGTACTCCAGCCTGGGCAACAAAAGTGAAACTCCATCCAAAAAAACCAAAAAAACAAAAAAACACAATCTCACATTTCTCAGCAAGAAAACTCTTCCTAATTTAACAAAGACCTGGTGCCTGGTTTCTTCCACTCACCCTTGGTGACTTCAGGGTCCATGTGGACAGATCATCCAGGACCCCAGCTTCTCATTCCTTTGTTCTCTCTTTCCCAGTAATCTTTATTTCCACTCTATGTAGTCACTTGCACACATGGCCATGCTCTGGACATTGTCATGTATCAGTATTATGCCAAAAGAATAAATCCATCAAAATTATGCCAAAATAATATAGTCCAGTATAGAGTAGTTTATAAGAACACAGACACTGGAATGAGAATACTCATGTTTAAATCTCAGCTTTTCTACTACTGTGAGATATAAGGCAGACCATTTAATTGATTTAAACTTCAGTTTTATCATCTGTAAAATGGGGAGAAAATGATGCCAACTCACAGGATTTTGTGAATTTTAAATAAAATAATACATTTAATAGTTCTAATTATTAATAACTGACTGTGGGTAAGAACTCAATGAAAATTAAATATATAAGAATCAATTGGCTGGGTATGGTGGCTCATGCCTGTAATCCCAGCACTTTGGGAGGCTGAGGCTGGTAGATCACCTGAGGTCGGGAGTTCGAGATCAGGCTGACCAACATGGAGAAAACCCGTCTCTACTAAAAATACAAAATTAACCAGGCATGGTGCTGCAAGCCTGTAATCCCAGCTACTTGCAAGGCTGAGGCAGGAGAATCGCTTGAACCTGGGAGGCAGAGGTTGCAGTGAGCTGAGATCGCACCATTGTATTCCAGTCTGGGCAACAAGAGCAAAACTCCATCGCCAAAAAAAAAAAAAAAAAAGGGGGGGGACTGGCCGCAGTGGCTTACGCCTGTAATCCCACCACTTTGGGAGGCTGAGGCTGGTGGATCACCTGAGGTCAGAAGTTCTAGACCAGCCTGGCCAACATGGTGAAACCCCGTCCCTACTAGAAACACAAAAATTAGCTGGGCGTGGTGGCAGGCACCTGTAATCCCAGCTACTCAGGGAGGCCGAGGCAGGAGAATCGCTTGAACCTCGGAGGCAGAGGTTGCAGTGAGCCGAGATTGCGCCATCGCACTCCAGCCTGGGGGGCAAGAGCGAGACTTCATCTCAAAACAAATAAACAAACAAAAAAAAAAACAAAAACAAAAAAAGAATAAATTAAGTTAAAACTTATAGGAGGACTTGTGATAACATCTTAGAACAATATATATGCTCAACAAATGTTAGCTGCTATTATTATTAATATTACTACTATCTGCATTATTTCCCTGTAACTGCCCCAAATATAATGACTTAAATCAACACAAATTGACTGTCTTACATTTCTGGAGTTCAGAAGTCTGAAATGGGTTTCATTGAGCTAATATAAGGATGTCAACAGGGCTATGTTTCTTGTGGAGTCTCTAGGGAAGAATTAGTTCCCTTGTCTTTTCTAGCTTTAGAGTCTGCCTGGATTGCTTGGATCATGGCTCCTTCCTCCATCTTCAAACTTCCAATCTCTGACTCTGACCCTCATACCTCCCTCTTTCACTCATAAGGACCATTGTGATTACATTGTGCCTATCCAAATAATCCAGAATAAATGCTCCATCTCAAGGCCCTTAAATTAATCAACCTACAACGTCCCCTTTGTCATGTAAGGTATCATGTTCACAAGTTTAGGAATTAGGACATGGACGTCTTTGTGGAGGGTGGGAGGGCATTAGTCTGCCTACCATAGTATCCCTAATCTACTCTCTTTTCTGGCAACCTCATCCAGTTACTTTCTCAACTTTCGTTTATCTACTGAAATGCAACTTCCATTTCCTTAACATTTTTTTTTCTCTCTGTGGATCCTTATGTTCCTACCTTTTCTTCCTTCCATATCCAGCTTAGACTCCTTGTTCTTTCCATTCAACCACATTTCAGCAATGTCCTCACACTCCTTTGTTTCATAGTGAACATCCTCCCTCAGAGTTCCAACTGTAGATGATTCCATATGGCTCTTAATTCACCCACACAGACTATTGGGTGCTCTTAGAGAATATCACACCACGGTGAAGATTAGTGCCACTCTAAATAAGGAGTAGGCCTTCCAGTCCAGGACACCTATGCCCACAACCTCCCCTGCCTTCCCACCCACCACAATGCCTGGAATGCTTATGCTACTGTTACTCCTACCCCACCTATTTGAAATAAAAGCAGAGGCCAGGTGACTGCTGCACACTCTTCTAGGGGTGAGTCCAAGGGGCAGTTCTGTACTCACCATCTCCTCCTTCATAGGAATTCAACTTGGTATCATCTTCAGAGAGGAAAGAAAGAACAAGATTAGTGAAATAATTATGGCCTTTGTTACTTTGGGTCCAGACAGGACTTTTGGAAAGTTCAGTCCAACCCTTCATTTTAGAGGCCAGGAAACCTAAGTACAGAGAAGAGAGGGGACTTACTTGTTCCCTTCAATGCTACCCCACTCACTTGCATTTCCCTAATAGGATTCATAGTAGCTACTTCCTCAAGATATTTAATCCTGCTTTCTATACCTTCAGCTGATGACTTTGCCTCCTACTTCAAACTTAAAAATGCCATCAAATGAAACCATCTTAACTTCCTTCATTAACTTATAAATGTACCTGTATTTGTATACGTCCTTTTTTTTTTTTTATTTCTGTCTGCTAAAATAGAAAAAATATCCCTTGTATCAGTGCTACCCAAGCTTTAATGTTTATACAGCATCACCTGTGAATTTTATTAAGATGAAAATTCCATATGTCTGGGGTAACCCCTGAGGTTCTACATTTATTTTATTTGTTTACTTATTCATTTAGAGATGGAGCCTTGCTCTGTCAACCAGGCTGGAGTGCAGTGGCACAATCTCGGCTCACTGCAGCCTCTGCTCCCCAGGTTCAAGCAATTCTCCTGCCTCAGCCTCTCGAATAGCTGGGATTACAGGCGCGTGCCACCATGCCCAGCTAATTTTTGTGTTTTTAGCAGAGACAGGGTTTCAGCATCTTGGCCAGGCTGGTCTTGAACTCCTGACCTCATGATCCACCCGTCTCAGCCTCCCAAAGTGCTGGGATTACAAGTGTGAGCTACCGCACCCAGCTGAGATTCTACATTTATAACTAGTTCTCAACTGATGCTGATGCTGCTGGTCTCTATGCTATACTTTTAGTGGTGAGAGCTTAAAGTGTCCACAGCTAGTTCTTAAAAGGTCCTCAGGCCATCTTTTCTTGCATTCACAGGGAATTTGTGCTGCCAATTATTCCTGCTGTCTCTATCTTCACCCTGTCCTTTGCTGGTTTCTTTTTATTACTATTTAAAATGGTTCAGGTCTTCATATTAAAAATCTCCCCTGGCTCCACGTTCTTCTGCAACCACCACAATTTCTCTTTCCTTCCAATTCCAGCCACATTTCTTGAAATGGATATTTTTACTCTGTGTCTCCATTCCTCATCTTACTCTCATTTCTCAATTTTCTGAATATAAATTTGATTCTTAGACTTGCAGTGAAATGACTCTTACCAGAGTCACCAATGATTCCCATGTCTCTAAATCTAATGAACTTATTAGCCTTCACTTTACTAAACTCATTTTATCATTTGACACAAACGATTCTTGCTTTGAAAGAGCCTTGTCTTTCCAATACAATATATTGCATTGATTTCACATAAGTTATATGTAAAACTTCTGTTGTTGTTGTCAAACGTGAGTATTGTTTAGAGTTCAAATGTAGGCATACTTTCTTCATGCTCTACACATTCTTTCTAAGCGTTCTTATATATTACACTTGCTCTGCATATCCTCTGTACACTGCTATTTCTTAAATATATATCTTTAGTCTCTACCACCCTCATAAGTGTTAAGCCCATATAGCCTACAGCACATCGCCACTGTATTATTCCACAGGCACCTTGCTGCCTTCCTCCCACACATATCTAATTAACCACCAAGGATGCTCAATGCTACCCTTTACTATCTCTCAAAACCATACACTACTTTCCCACTCATTTAATCTAGTTTGCATCTCCAGAAATTCTTCTAACTTATTGTACATATTCATAAGTCAATTTCCCTTCTGTCCTTGTGATGGCCTTTTCCGGTAAGGACCTCAATCCTGGTTAAAACCAAAGATGCGGGCTGGGTGCGGTAGCTCACGCCTGTAATCCCAGCACTTTGGGAGGCCGAGGCTGGCGGATCACGGGGTCAGGAGATCAAGACCATCCTGGTTAACACGGTGAAACCTCGTCTGTACTAAAAATACAAAAAATTAGCCGGGCATGGTGGCACACGCCTGTAATCCCAGTTACTCGGGAGGCTGAGGCAGGAGAATCACTTGAATCCGGGAGGCGGAGGTTGCAGTAAGCCGAGATGGCTCCACTCCAGTCTGGGCGACAGAGCGAGACTCCGTCTCAAACAACAACAACAACAACCCCAAAACTAATGACGCACCTAGTCCATATGAGTGCATGAGAAGCTCTCCTCTTAGGCCTCTGCAGATCTCATAACCTTCAGTTAACACAGGTTAAGAGTTTAGCAACTAAGTAGAAAGGAGTGCTTATTTACCAAGATAAGAAAGAGTGAAGGGAAGAAGTTTGGAGGTAAAGAAAAAACAAGGGTTTAGTTTTGAACATGTTGAGTTAGATATGCTGATTAGATATTCATGTGGAGATGTCAAGCAGGCCTGAGATCTGTGGAGGCCAAAGGGACAGCTTTTATTTTCTGAGAAACAATGTAGAGATTGGGAAAATTCAGTCTTCCCAGTGTTTATTCTCAATCAGGTTCACTCAAGCAAATGAGGGATTCAAACTTGCTTAGTTCCAATTGGTTGATACAGCTGAGCTCTGATTGGACAAGGCAGCTGAGCCCTGATTGGGTGACTTTTAAGCCCAAAACTACGTCTTGTTGATTGGATGTTTCTAGGTGATTGACTGGGGATTTCTTGCTAGTTTATCTTGGCCCTGGTTACAAGAGCTACTCTGGTCCAGGGTTGCAAAGCAGAGTGTTTGTCACGGGTCGTGTTTTCTGAGAACCCAGAGTGCAATGACTGTTCCCTCACTGGACCATGGCCTCTGGACCCTGTTAAATTTCGAGCTGTCTCCATTAGCCACAGGGAGTGTGGGTATTCTCTAGACTGAGGCCATTTCACAGCTGGGTGTTATCTTTTCTCTGCTGTCCAACAGAACACATCTATTTTATGTCAAAAGTGTATCTGGAATCCACCCACACCTCTCTTCCACTTTAAACTACCTAAGCCAAAAATATTCACTCAATAAATGTTGACTAAGCACTACCTAGTTGCCGGTACTCGTCTAGAAACTGTAGATACAATAGGGAACAAAGATAGACAAATTCCCTCCACTCAATGAGCTTACATTCTGGCTCAAAAAATTTCCCGGGCGTGGTCGTGGGCGTCTGTAATCCCAGCTACTCGGGAGGCTGATGCAGGAGAATTGCTTGAACCTGGGAGGTGGAGGTTGCAGTGAGCCGAGATTCCGCCATTGCACTTCAGCCTGGGCAAGACGAACGAAACTCAGTCTCAAAAAAAAAACAAAAAACAAAAAACAAAAAAAATTAGCCAGGCATGGTGGCGCGGGCGTGTAATCCCAGCTACTTGGGAGGCTGAGGCAGGAGAATCACTTGAACCTAGGAGACGGAGGTTGCAGTGAACTGAGATCTGAACTCCAGCCTGGGCAACAGAGAGAGAGACTCTGTCTCACAATTAATAATAATAATAATACATTTAAATATACATATATTACATATCATTTCCTACCTCAAATTCTGTTTCAATTAGCATATGTTTGCTTCCATTAACAGAAAACCTGACCATCAGTCATTTAAATGGGAACAGTTTATTAGTACCACATAGCAAGAGGTCAGAAGGAAGGGTTGACAAAGCACCTTAACAACATCATCAAGGACCCAGACTTCTCGAATCTTGCTGTTAGAGGAACCCCTGCTTACTAGGCCTCTGGTTTAATAAAACATGACCAGAATGAAATAGCGAGACACTTACAAGTTATCTATAAGGTTAATACTCATGATCTGAAAATAGTCACATTCTAATCTGACCACCAATTGTAATTGCAGAATATTTATGGTCATACAGAACACCTCCCACCAAGCCTGCAGAATGTCGAGATGTCCTAAAAGTGCAGCCCACTTTATTGAAAGATAATGTTAATGAGCAGGCTTAATGAGTTGAAGGATTAATGGTCATTGATAGAAACAGTAGCCCCTAACTTTGGTGAGCACATCTACATATTACAAGTTTAATTATAGCTCCTCATAGTTTTTTGTGTTTTCTTTTTTCTTTCTTTCTTTCTTTCTTTCTTTCTTTCTTTCTTTCTTTCTTTCTTTCTTTCTTTCTTTCTTTCTTTCTTTCTTTCTTTCTTTCTTTCTTTCTCTCTTTCTTTTTTTTTTGAGAAGGAGTCTCACTTTGTTGCCCAGGCTGGAGTGCAGTGGTACGATCTCGGTTCACTGCAACCTCTGCCTCCTAGGTTCAAGCAATTCTCCTGTCTCAGCTTCCTGAGCTGGGATACAGGCGCACACCACCAAGCCTGGCTAATTTTTGTATTTTAATAGAGACAGGGTTTTGCCATATTGGTCAGGCTGGTCTCGAACTCCTGACCTCAGGTGATCTGCCCGCCTCGGCCTCCCAAAGTGTTAGGATTACAGGTGTGAGCCACCACGCCCGGCCCCTCATAGTTTCTTATAAGTGAAGAAACTAACAAAGGATAGTATGTTCCTCCTCCTGCTTTCTGACACCCTACTCTGTAATGGAATAGTTTCTAATAAACTTGCCTCTTTCACTGTGCTCCATGACTCATCTTGAAGTCATTCCTGGGTGAGATCCAAGAACTCTTTCTTGGGATTTGGTTCAGGACCTTCTTTTTCCAGCGACATTTTCATTCTGTCGTCCTTAAGTGTCAAGAGTGTCTCTTTCATGATCACAGCAGCTCCAAACACTGTGTTTTGTCTTCAAAGTAGTGTTTCTGAAGCAAGAAAGTAAAAGCAAAAGCAAAGAACATTCTCCCTTAGCATATTTGTCCTCTAACAAGATAAATACTTGTCCCAGAAACCTCTCAGGAAGGCTGTACTTACATTGCGTCAGCCACAACAGTGTCTCATACTCATTTCTAAATCAATTGCTATAAAAAAGAAATAGATGACAATATTGGATAAGCGTTTCTCAGGACAGTTCCACTTGGACATTTTTAGAGGGGTTGGTTTTCTCAGAGACTAGTGGCTGCTACAGGCATCTAATTTAAAGGGGTAAGAGTATCTTACAAATAAACACAGCAATTCCTCATAACAGAAAAATTGCTGTACATTCTGCAAGACTTTTATATGGTTTCTTGAAAATTCATGTAGGTAAGAAAACAAACAACTAACCTGTTTATAGTTTCCGAACCTTTGTTTTATGTATAAATACAAAGTTCTTTATTTCTGAACAATTGTTGTGTTCAAAAAAATTGTTTTCAAAAAGTTTTGTTTAAAAAAAAAAGTTTACCTTATTAGCAAATCAGTTTGTCAAGGCAAGCATGGTTCTTGGCTTTAAATATCCAATACTACGTACTTGTGCCTTCATTACTGTTTTATTCAAACTAATTCTTTTGAAAGGTACAAGAACTTGACTGTATCATGTTTTCTAAAATAGTCATTTATTGATTTTGCTGAGAGTATTAAAAAGATTATTATTCCTAATCATTTCCATAAGGAAATATATGTTGTCTTATGACCTATTTTGAATTACTATCCTTTTATTTCTCATATGTATACCAGTTAAGGAGTCTTATGAATTTGAAAGGAAAATTATATCTGTGTCTAGTTTAAATTAACTATCACTTTTATTTCAGGATATTAAAGAATGTGCTGCAAAAAACTTGTAAAGAGAGAGGAATGGTTCTGTTAAGGTTAAGAACCATGCCTTAATTACATTATGATTCATCCCCTGTGATGAGGCACATCGCCCTCTGAAAACAATCAAATTTTTACAAGATAAGGAAGAAGGACTGAATGTTAGGTAAACAACAAAAGTAGCACCCTCCATTTCACTACTTTTAGCATAAAATTCCAACTCTTATTTGCCTTTACAAGTTCTACAAAGTCTAGCCTCTAGAATCATTTATCGAACTTCAATCACACTTTCCTTTTTTATCATTTTTGAACCAACTAAGTTAGTTTCTACCAGAGAGCTTGTTACCTTATCTCTTCTTTCTCCATGGAATGTTCCATTTCCTTATCTTTATATGATTGACTCCTTATTGTTGAGATATTATTTCAATCTACTCCTAGTGGCATCCCTCTCTCCCTTGCCCTTACAGTTCAGGGGAACCTTCTTTTCAGTAGCTAAGACTGTTTTCCAGACATGATGGCACAATATGAACCTATTGATACATATGTGACATGATGTGATATATATTTCTCAAAGATAATTCTGGCACCAAAGTCTTGGTGGCAGCTTTTACGACAAGACAAGAATGCCTACACCATGGAATGAATACACCTCAAAATATATCCACCAGAAATTCCCTTCTTGATTCTTGAAACAACGCACATCATCAGTATTCTCAGTGCACTCTAAGGTCCTGCTTTTTGCTCTCCCAGATAGGGAATTATGGCTATCCCATACTATTATTTAAAGTGATTGTGGTAAAGGGAGGCCATCCTTCCTCTCTTACCAAAGAGTAGTCAACCATCTATTAAAAAGAAACAATGATTTAAACTTATATTTCCCAAATCAGTGCAGTGCATGGATTCCTTTTTAAGAAATTGTTAAGGTCTTGCTTTTAGGATTTGTTAGGGAACATCATGCCGATAGTTAACGAATGTTGTGTCTTGAGTCTGGTATAATTCTGTCCTGGATTTCCCTTTTCTTTCAAGTCAGCTGATTGTGTGAGGCCCATCCCCACAGTGGAGGGTAATCTGCTATACTCGGTCTACTTTCTTTCTTGAAACAAAGTCTCACTCTGTTGCCCAGGCTGGGACATTATGATGCAATCTCAGCTCACTGCAACCTCCGCCTCCCGGGTTCAAGTGATTTTTGTACCTCAGCCTACTGAATAGCTGGAATTACAGGCATGTGCCACCACACCTAGCTAATTTTTGTATTTTTAGTAGAGACAGATTTCACAATGTTCGCCAAGCAGGTCTTATCCTCAAGTGATACCCCTGCTTCTGCCTCCCAAAGTTGTGGGAGTGAGCCATAGTGCCCAGCCTACGCAAATTGCAGTGGCGCAATCTGGGCTCACTGCAAGCTCCTCCTCCCGGGTTCACGCCATTCTCCTGCCTCAGGCTCCCGAGTTGCTGGGACTACAGGCGCCCGCCACCAGGCCCGGCTAATTTTTTGTCATTTTAGTAAAGATGGGGTTTCACCATGTTAGCCAGGATGGTCTCGATTTACTGATCTCACGACCTACCCGCCTCAGCCTCCCAAAGTGCTGGGATTACAGGCATGAGCCGTTGCGCCTGGCTGATTTAAATCTTAATCGCATCTAACAAACACCTTCACAGAAATTTCTAGACTGATGTTTGAGCAACTCTGCATTCTAACCTAGTCTAATTGATACATAAAATTAACCATAACACCTGTGTGGTGGCCTGGAGACACCTCTGAAGGCAGGAAGCTGAGGCATTCGTTGTTCTCATCTTGTTTCTTATTTCTCGGAGATCACCGTCCTTCATTGCCTAATGTTCATTGTTTCAGATTTTGCCTTTTTAGAAATTTTTGGTTGATTCAGGTGGAATAGTAACTCTGGTTCCTGTCACTCCATCTTGGCCAGGGGTTTTCACTTCCCACACTTACCAGTTTTAAAGTTCAAAGTGAATCATGATGGAAGAAATGAGAAGACACACTATGATTCCAAAATATCTTGTTTCCAAGCAGAGGTGTTAATAGTTGTCTGAGTCTTTTGTAAGATTTGTTCCTTACCTTCCAGGTGTGTACTGGGGTCTAGAGTAGGGCATGTTTACGTGAATGTCAGATCTGGAAAAGATATTTAGTACTATTACTTCTATTTTCCACTCAGCAGTGAGAAAACTTTTGTGAAAGTGTTGTGATTATTACATGTTTTCCCCTCTTTTAATCCTCTAATGTATTGCATTAGATTAATGAATTTTATAATATTCATTGACACATGTCCATTCCTTTAATAAACTCCGTCTTTCAGTTAGCTCAGGCTGCTATAACAAAATACCATAAACTGGGTGGCTTAAACGACAAGCATTTATTTCTGGAGGCTGTAAGTGCAAGCATTTAGTTCTGGAGGCTCCGGACAAGCATTCAGTTCTGGAGTTCTGGACAAACATTTAGTTCTGGAGGCTGTAAGTGCAAGGTAGGGTGAGAACTGCTGGTGTCATCTTGCCAAGCTACCTTTTATAGCCTCCTCCCCACCTTGCTCCTTCTCCCAACTCCAACCGTTCTGAACACTCCCAAGCACAGCCCTCCCCTCATTTCTACTTGGCATTCCTATCCATCCTTCCAGATTCAGTCAGAGGTGACTGTAACCGAGGACTTCCTAAACTCTCTACGCAGGTACAAAGCCTTCTCTGTTCGCTTGGTGAGACAGGGTTCCGAACCATCTCTCTACATTTTCTGTAGCGAGAACCATTCCCTCTACAGAAAACAATGCGCCACAGAAGCAGAGATTTAGCCTCAATCTTAGAAGTAACACGTCTCCAACTTCATTCTGGGCTCTTCATTTCAAAGAATCAGAGTAGGATCTGAGGATTCCTACTCTCCGGATTTGATTTGTATTCTCTGGAAAAAATGCGGATCAGGGGGCCGCGGGAGGCAATCCAACATCTTTACCCTTTAACCGTCCCAGTTGCTAACGGAGTGGAAAGAATTTAGTTTTGTAACAGAAATTCCTTCACTACCTCCTTGTTTTCTAAGAAAAGGTGCATAGCGGTTTCTGGAGTTTGGGAATAGGATGCAGAGACGGGGTAAGGAATTGGAGGCAGTTTGGTAATTTCCCTTAGTAAAGACAGTCGTTGGCAAAACATTTGCTATCTTTTCTGGAAGGATCTTTCCTTTGTCCTGAAAATCGTTTTACAAATGAGAAAAGCATTCAGAAAAGGAAGGTCTGGGAGGATGCTTCTTAACTGAAATTTCCTCTAGTCTGTTCATAATCCTTACCAAATGTCCACAAGATGCCGGTTAATCAGAATTTCTTGGTGATAGAGGACTACAAAAAGGGGAAATGAAAATTCTAACGTTCATTTATGAAAGAATAAATATAAATATTAAAAAGAAAAACCTGAAGAGGGCAATTTCTATATTCTTCATAAAAGTAGTTTAAATAGGAGCATTTTTCAAGGTGGGGATGTAGCTCAGTGGTAGAGCGCATGCTTAGCATGCATGAGGTCCCGGGTTCGATCCCCAGCATCTCCAATGTTTTGTATCTCTGCTCCGGAACCGTCTTTCTTTTACAGAAACAGTCACAGCCCATTTCTGTAGAATCTGAAAATTAATCATCTTGCCCCCGACTCCCATACTTATATCTTGCTTTGGTTACGCTTGTAGCTCTTTCATTTTTAAAATCTTATTCTTGCCTGGCCAACATGGTGAAACCCCGTCACTACTAAAAATACATAAATTAGCCGGGCGTGGTGGCAGGCACTTGTAATCCCAGCTACTCGGGAGGCTGAGGCAGAAGAATCCCTTGAACCCGGGAGGTAGAGGTTACAGTGAGCCAAGATCGCGCCATAGCACTCCAGCCTACGGGACAAGAGCGAGACTTCGTCTCAAAAAAAAAAAAAAAAAAAAAATTCCTTTCGATTCTTAGCCGCATTTACATATGATGAGTGACTTTGGACCCTGTTCCATTAGGGCGGTGGTGGAAGGAACATTTATCAATAAAAGGACAATTATCAATAAAAATCGTAAGTGGATGTTTTATGAACGAATTCATCTTTTCACTGAGTTTTGGTGCTGGGTTTGTGGTGGGGGATGCAACGGTAGGCTGAGCTCTGGTCTCAGGTTTCACCTTTTGGGGCTCAATGCGAAAAAGATGGATTTCTCCTCAAGCTCGCAGGAAAGAAAATGTACTCTTCCCAGGCCGGAGGCTACGAAGGTATTGGGTAAATTTAGCGTCTCCAAACTTGGCAGTTCGCTCAGAAATCGTACACAAAGAGGTGAAATAGTAGCATTTTGACACTGATGTTTTCCTTCAGTGATTGCATTTTGCCAGTGACTTCATAGCGTTCCCATGATTGTGTGGATTTGATCCTTTCTATATTGATCTCTTTTGAAATCTCTAAATTTACTTCACTGATTCTAAAACTGCCCACTTCAATTGTGCTTCTCAAACAAAAAAACAAAAACACTTCTCTTTTTAAAACTGGTGCTTTTATACCATGCAAGTGTGTGAGGACTTTCTTTGGCTAGCTCTTTTGTGTATTTCGCAGAATACACAAAAATCTCCTTTTGGGATGCAGCGTCTCTTATATCTTGGTGCTTTAGTCTCAACTTCCAACTTCGGACAAGGCAGAGATGCGGTGAGGAATCGGGGGGCAGTTCAGTAGTTTCCCTAAGTAAAAACAGTCGTTGGCAAAACATTTTCTGTCTTTTCTGGATCTTTCCTTTGTCCTGAAATTTTTTTTTTTTTTTTTTTTTTTTTTTTTTTTTTTTTTTTTTTTTTTTTGAGACGGAGTCTCGCTCTGTCGCCCAGGCTGGAGTGCAGTGGCTGGATCTCAGCTCACTGCAAGCTCCGCCTCCCGGGTTCACGCCATTCTCCTGCCTCAGCCTCCCGAGTAGCTGGGACTACAGGCGCCCGCCACCTCGCCCGGCTAGTTTTTTTTTTTTTTTTTTTTTTTTTAGTAGAGACGGGGTTTCACCGTGTTAGCCAGGATGGTCTCGATCTCCTGACCTCGTGATCCGCCCGTCTCGGCCTCCCAAAGTGCTGGGATTACAGGCCTGAGCCTCTGCGCCCGGCCAGTCCTGAAAATATTTTTACAAATGAGAAAAGCATTCAGAAAAGGAGGGTCTTGGAGAATGTTTCTTAATTGAAATTTCCGTCCCCACTCTGCTCCTAATGTCTGCCCCCAGTGGCCCTCAGTGCCACTCTTTCCCCATCAGTTCCCTAAATTTATTTCATATAAGAGACCTGGAGAAGTTATACATTTCACTGATTTAATACTTCAGCTACCCACAGGTTAAAGCTATGCATGCTTTCTATCCCCTCCAAGAAAAAAAAATAGATTATTTTATTTTGGTCACAGAAAGCCTGAGTCTTCCATTTATTCCTTCAGCAAATAATTTAAGTGATAGATTTATAGTTATTTACTTATTTGCATTTCAGTGCATAGCATGTAACTGTCTTCCTCTTCCCATCTACCATCCTTCTCTTAGGTCCTTTATATTGTTGCAGTGTAGGGTAGTCCCCAAAGTCTGCCTTTCATCCCCAGTTGACCACAGGTTACAACTTACTTCGTATTTTAGAGGTTCTTGCCAAACACTGCCAGATTTCCTCCCTTGAATGTTTAAACTTTCCCAGGTTTGCCCAATACAGACAAGAAAGAAAAGAGAATCACTGTTAAATTTCTGTCTACCCACCATGATGTATTTTATTTTAAATTACTGAGAGGTTATTGATCACAATCTAAGAATAAACTGTGTGAAGATTTTCCTACATTACCTTGTAGGTCTGCTGTATCTCATTTCTCCTTAATATGAAAAGAACAAATTATATTCCTCGCTAAATAACCTTGATTCACATCTAATTTTCTCTAGCGCAAGACTTTGTAGAAACCACTAAATGGAGGCTCAGAGGAGTTTCAATCTGGTAACAAAAAGGAATCTTTTTAGCTTTTCAATGCTAAGGAATAGGATCTGCAAATAGAAGATTTTTCTCGAGGTTTCAGTTCTCTGTTCATTTTTATGTTTTTAGAAAATTGCCCCTTTTCTTTCTATCTTTTGCTTCTCTTAATATTCTTTTGGCAGAAAAGTTACAGAAAATTAGGCCTGGTTTTACCCAATTAAAATAGCCATCTTTTGAAATATTGTTTAAAAAAATGTTTAATTTTCCTATCAGGAACCTAGAGTCATATGATAAATTAAAACAAGCCTTTCCTTTTACTTAACACAGTCCCAAGTTATCAACTTCCCTTTTCCATGAGATAAGTTTGTTTCAATTGTCTTCCCTTGCTTTAAGATGAGGTCGGAACCATCTCAGACCACTGGCAAATAACCTCAAATTTCGATTTGAGGGAATAGGGCTTAAGGGTCTATTTCTTCCATCCCAGAAGGCCCTGAATTCTTAAGGAATCTGCTTTTCCCCCCAGTAACTAGCTTTGCAAAGTAGGGATCTCAAGAAGTGGCAATTCTGATTTCTTAGTCCTGGGACAATTTTGGAAAGACAAAACATAAAATAGAAGCTTCTCTCTGCTTGGCAGAACTGTACCTGGCGAGATTAAGTTACACCACCTCCACCGGCCCTTGACTTTTAAAATGTCTGCGAACTGCTCATGTGTCTATGACTAAAGGGCCAGTGGATACAGAGATACTGCTTTGACTCTTATTTTCCCTAAGAGCCTATCCACGGAGGGAAAACCTCTGGAGTCTCCCAGACTCCTGCAGGAGCCTCAGTTCTGTAGCTCTGCCCCAAAATAGGCCCCAGGCCATGAGTTCTGGCTCTGGAAGCACTAAGGTAGAGCTGCTATCATTCACTGAGGCTTCTGTCTGTGCCTCTGGGTTAAATGGTTTTACTTCATGCACTTACTGTGCTGAACTTGAATTACTGGTGGGTTTTTGATTGGCTGTGTTTTTTTTTTTTTTTTTTTTTTTTTTGGAGTTTTCTTCCTCTCTTTTTTTCCCTTATGATATGGGTATGTATCTATATTGTAGTCATTTTACATTTATATTGTGATCATTTTACATTTATACTGTGTTCATTTTAAAACTTACTGGATCTATTGTTGTTGTTGTTCAAGTGGGTACATTTTGTCAGAGATATCTCCGACAACAATATTTTTTCATAAGGTCAAAATCTTCTTCTTCTTCTTCTTTTTTTTTTTTGACGGAGTCTTGCTCTGTCACCCAGACTGGAGTGCAGTGGTACGATCTCAGGTCATTGCAAACTCCTCCTCCTGGGTTCACTCCATTCTCTTACCTCAGCCTCCTGAGTAGCTGGGACTACAGGCGTCTGCCACCACACCCAGCTAATTTTTTGTGTTTTTAGTGGAGACAGCGTTTCACCGTGTTAGCCAGGATGGTCTCAATCTTCTGACCTCGTGATCAGTCTGCGTCGGCCTCCCAAAGTGCTAGGATTATAGGTGTGAGCCACCATGCCAGGTCCAAGATAAAAATCTTTATACAGTCATGTGTCAATAGGGGCAAATGTTCTGAGAAATGCACTGTTGGATGATTTCGTCATTGTGTGAACATCACAGAGTGTACTTATGCAAACCTAGATGATATAGCCGACTACACACCTAGGCCATATGGTATAGCCTATTGCTCCTAGGCTACAGAGCTGTACAGCAGGTTGCTGAACTGAATACTGTCAGCAATTGCAATAGAGTGGTATTTGTGTATCCAAACATACGAAAGGTACAATAAAAATGTGGTATAAAAGATAAAAATGGGGCCAGGAACAGTGGCACATGACAGTAATTCCAGCACTTGGGAGGCTAAGGTGGGTTGATTGCTTGAGCCCAGGAGTTGTAGACCAACCTGGGCAACATGGTGAAACCCCATCTCTATAAAATACAAAAATTAGCTGGGTGTGGTGGCACACGCCTGTGGTCACAGCTACTCTGGAGGCTGAGATGGGAAGAGGGAGTGAGCCCCAGAGGTCGAGGCTGCAGTGAGCTGAGACTGCGCCATTGCACTCCATTAAAATGGTACACTTGTACTGGGCACTTGCCATGAATGGGTCTTGCAGGACTGGTAGGAGTTGTTCTTGGTGAGTCAGTGAGTGAGTGGTGAGTCAATGTGAAGACGTAGGACATTACTGTACACTACTGTAGATTTTATAAATGCTACATACTTAGGCTACACGAAACATATTTATTTCTTCAATAATAAATTAACCTTAACTTATTGGACTTTTTCACTTTGTAAACTTAATTTTTAAAAAGTTTTTGACTCTTTTGTAATAACACTTAAAACACAAACACCTGGCTGGGCATGGTGGTTTATGCCTGTAATCTCAGCACTTTGGGAGGCTGAGGCATGCAGATCACTGGATGTCAAGAGTCTGAGACAAACCTGGCTAACATGGTGAACTCAAACATAGCCTTTTCAGGCTGTAAAAGGACTAAACTGGAGTACTGTGCTAAGTTGCTAGTGTCAAAGCTACCATTAGAGAAGTTTGAAAGGACTTTCTGGTAATCCAGTGTCACAAATGCTGTATTAAAATCACTGGTGAATGTAGATGGTACACACATGGTATACCAACATTCTTCACTAGACACTGAATGGCACTTCAATCTCATGGCAAAGTTATATTAGGGCAAAATGCCCAACATTTTAGCATAGATACCTGCCAATTGCCTGCTTTCCACTGACCGACAGTCTTATTCCTCTAGCTGATTTGGTGTTCCCAACTGGCATTTCTCTAGCTTCTCCTTGAGCCTACCCATTCTGTAGGGTCCCCTCTGTAGCCACCACCTATGCCTCTCACTTCTGTGTTCTACCTCAAAATACCTTCTCCAGTGCACCCACTCCATCCCTTATTCCTAAATTACCTTCCCACCTTAATCTCAGATCACATTCATCTCCATCTTCTGTTCTCCAGATTCTCTTACTTTCCCCCACCTCAACTCATTCACTACACTCACTACAGTAATTCACTACCCGCAGGATCCAGCCAGCTTTGTGCTCCTAGCTCACAGTCTTTGCTTTTACCACTTCCTACGATGGCCCCTTCCTCTACCATCCCTGTGCTATCCTTTGGTTTCCATCCTTTCTAACTCCTATTCTTAGCTTAACTTTTCTTCCCAGGCTCAACCTCTCTTCTTCCCACACATCTGTGAGATACTCCCATTCTGAGTGGCCCTTGTTTATCTCCACCTCTGGTTGTTCTCAGAAACTATGGACTGGGATCGCTAAGCTGACACATATTTTCCTTGCGCCTTTTATTTTCTTCTATCTTTGAATTCAAATTTTTGTTCAGCTTTTTAATTAGGCATATGAACCTGTCACACTTACTTCATCTCACCCCTTATTTACTACTTTTCTTTTTAAATAAGTTCATTTTTAGTAAAGTTTGGGGGAAATCTTAGGACACAACTTAGTTATTTCTCAGAGGATGCTGCTTACTGCGATGGTTGCCATGGGCTGCTATAACAAAATAACACACACTAGGCGGCTCAAACAAAATAACTTTATAATCTCACAGTTCTAGAGGCAAGAAGTCCAAGATTGAGGTGTTATCAGGGTTTCTTCTTTCTGAGGGTTGTGAGGGAGAATCTGTTTCAGGCCTCTCTTCTAGTTTCTGGTAGTTTTCTGACAATCTTTGAAATTCCTTGTGATTGCATCACCAAATCTCTGCCTTCATGTTCACATGGCATTCTCTCTGCATGTGTGTGCATGTTCAAATTTCCATCCCCCCTCCCTTTTTTTTTTCTGAGACGAAGTCTCACTCTTGTCCCCAGGTTAGAGTGCAATGGTGTGATCTTGGCTCACTGCAACCTCTGCCTCCCAGGTTCAAGCAATTCTCCTGCCTCAGCATCCTGAGTAGATGGGATTACAGGCCCCTGCCACCACGCCCGGCTAATTTTTGTATTTTTAGTAGAGATGAGGTTTTACCATGTTGGCCAGGCTGATCTCAAACTCCTGATCTCAGGTGATCTGCCCACCTCGGTCTCCCGAAATCCTGGGATTACAGGCGTGAGCCACTGCACCCAGACAAATTTCCTCTTTTTATTGGGACACCAGTTATATGGAATCAGGGGTTCACTTTACTCCGTATGACTTCAATTTAACTAATTACCTCTTTGATTACTTTATTTCCAAATAAGATCACATTCTGAGGTACTGAGGGTAGGATTTAAACATGAATTTTCAGGGGACAAAATTCAATTCTTAACAGCTACTAACTAGTATTATGGTAAATCACCCTATTCTCAACAAAGAAAGCATAACTGAGGGTAATATGAAGTCACTGCAGTTGTGACAATCTCCTTACTCCAGTATTGATATTCATATCCCTCAGTCAGCTGTCTTGGATTCTGATGTTAGTTAAGCACTTTTGCATCAAATTAACTGGAGATCTCATGGGAATTATTTACCCTTTCAATTCACTCACATATTTTTTTTTTTTTTTTCTTTATGAGTACAAGTCTATTTGGAGGAGGATCCCATTGGGATAGTGGTATGGTTTGGCTGTGTCCTCACTCAAATTTCATGTTGAATTGTAGCTCCCACAATTCCCACATGTTGTGGGAGGGACCCAGTGGGAGAAAATAGAATCATAAGGGCGGTTTCCCCCATTCTGTTCTCGTGGTAGTAAGTCTCATGAGGTCCAACAATTTTTTTTTTTTTTTTTTTTGAGACGGTGTCTTGCTCTGTCTCCCAGGTTGGAGTGCAGTGGTGTGATCTCGACTCACTGCATCCTCCGCCTCTTGGGTTCAAGTAATTCTCCTGCCTCAGCCTCCTGAGCAGCTGGGATTACAGGCGTCCACCACCATGCCTGGCTAATTTTTGTATTTTTAGTAAAGACGGGGTTTCACCATGTTGGACAGGCTGGTCTCCAACTCCTGACACCACGTGATCCACCTGCCTCAGCCTCCCAAAGTGCTGGGATTATAGTCATGAGCCACTGCGTCCAGCCATATTCTTTATTTTGTTTAATTATCTTGGATTAACTTGAATGTATTCTAGGTGTGTTCAAGTACTAATTGTCACATTAGGGGAAAAAAATCTGTTAAGACTTTTTCCAGCAAAAGTCAAAAAGAAATTTTAAAAATTAGTTGAACTGGGCAATGTCAGAATTATACCTAAAACAAAGTATTATGCTTTGAACTAGATTACTGGGCCCTGTTAGGCACTCAGCTATCACATTGTACTTCTTTTATTGTGATACTATTCCTTGTTTTACTTTTATCATCTGGCTATCTTCCTAGTTGTGTCTACAGAAGTTATTTCAATTCCTGACACACAGTAGGTATTCAATACATCGTTCTTGTTGGGAAAAACTTGAACAATGTTTCCCTGGACACGATGCCATCCCAGTTGTATTTTAGTGACTGAAGTTAGTACAATCCTGATCATAAACAATTTGGCTGATTCGAATTCAGAAAGGCTGTGATTCCTGGTCCTTATGATTTTGGGGGATGTTGCTTCCCAAACTCAGTAAATATTCAGTAACTCTTAATACAGTAACTGTTAGTATAGCCCTAATCATAACAGTTTGCTAACCTATATTAAATTAAAACATGACTATCTTGGTTAACAGAAAAATAAGTTTATATTCACTACAAAAACATTCCGAATGGGACTTTTGGCTCAAGAGAGGAATTAAGAAAGACTTTAGGATTCAAGGGCGTTACCAGGCCCAGAGCCCCTTCCAGCCTTTGTCTGGTTAAACAAGGAATTTTGTAGTCCTCCCTGTTGTCTTTTTAACATGGCAGGGAAGCTGGCTAATGTGCAGAGGCGTTAGCTTTATTTGGTGAACTCACTCCCTCACTTTGGCACCAGCCTCAGTTCTAAGCAAAGGCAGAAAACTAGGATACAAACGTTAACAGTTTCAAAATGGATCTTAATTTGGGGATTTTTTCAATCAATTAATGTTTGTTTAGCTTCTACAAGGTGAGGATCCATAAGGAAGATAATAGGAAACATCTAATGGAAGCTTGAAGAACCAAAATGAGGAAAGCAGAATTAGGACCGACCCTGTCTGGTGACGCCTCTTCTTCTGGTTTCCATCTGTGCCCCTTCTCAGGAGCCGCTGGAACACAAGCCTCGAGCAGGCAAAGGCTCTTTGGATTTGAAATACAAAACCGTTAAGTGAGCTCAGACCAGGTCGCCTCCCAGCTGTCGCCTGCTTTCTCTAGAGCAGTGATCTGGCAGCTGTTTGGAGAGTCTGAACGCGATAACAGTTTTTGTTTTTCAGCGCATCCGTGTGCTATCTTCTAATGGCCAGAAAAGCCATTAATGTGATGAAAATTCTGAATGATCTGTTTGGCTAGAAAAGCTTTTCACTCCACTTTTAGAATCCAGTCACTTGATTCTAAATCACCACAATGCCATGGAATGTAAAAACTGCTCTCGCTACGTCTAGAGACAGATGCCGCTTCCTCCTCTGGGAACACGGTTCATCTCCACTCTCCGATTTCACGGCTTTTATTTGCCCTCTGGGACGCGCTGACATTGTTCTAAGCACATTTTCTAAGTGATTATGTGAGTGTGGGTGTGTTTTGTTGGACTCGAAGGGAGTCTAATTTCTAGAAGTTCCTTTCAGGAGTCTGCCTTTACTACAAAGTGGATGTATTCGAAAACACAGTAACTCATTGGCAACACAACTTTTCACCTAATTAAGTACAATTCCATCATAAAAAAAGCCCGGGGGTCTGCGCAGCTGGCTCTGTGGCTTAGTTGGCTAAAGCGCCTGTCTCGTAAACAGGAGATCCTGGGTTCGAATCCCAGCGGGGCCTTAAAGTAGGTGTGTGTTTTTCTTTCCCCTTTTAATAAAGGCCATCTGTTTTTGTAAATTTATCACAATTTTTAGTCTATAATCCTTAATCACAATATCAGATCCACTGCATAGAGCTTTAGTCTCTCCAGTCTCTCTTCATTCCACCTGCATCCTCAAAGGCTATTAGTTTCTGATGATCTCTCAGACAGTTATGTTGGAATTTCACCAAACTCAGGGGTTCAAGTTCAATCACGGATAAAAAATATCTAAAATAAAATGGTAAAACTTTAAATTCAAAACATTAAAAAATATATTCTTCTGGTTTCTCAAACTCCATGAAACCTTACTTAAATTCCACATGGATGAAAAATGGTTGCAATTTATGGAACATTTACTAAGTTGTACTTTATGTATTTTCTCACATACTTTTAATTCCTAGACTATTCACGGAAGTAAACAGTATTATGCCCATTTTACAGATAAAAAATGAAGCATCAGAAGGAAATAAACTTGCCCAAATCTTATAACTGATAAATAATCAAGCTAATATTTCAATCCAATATTTCTCAGTTACTTAAGTCAAAGTTACTTAAGTCGAAGTCTTAAGTAACAAATAATATTATTTATAAAAACGAACAGTATCCAGTGTGATTTAGAATAATAGTTCTTAAAATTGTATGGCACATGAACTCATTAGATCATCTAATAAAAACTTTTGTCTATAAACACACAGACACACACACACACACACAAACTTATGGACAAATTTTGCATATTCTTTTGAGATTTTCCCTGACCTCCTTAAGTTCTTTGGTGCCCATGTGCCACTGAAAAAAAATCCATGACTTCCATAAATCAATAAACAGTAAATCACAAATGAATGTTCAGAAAAAATAAGCTATTTTAGGGTCAAGGGACATATTTTGTTTCTTGACATTGATTTTTATAGGACTATCACTCCCTTTCCTTGGTTGATTTAAACTGGGTTATTAGAAGCAGATGTCCCAATAGGGGTGTTATGACTCTGAACCAGCATGCCAGTTTCAAAAAGTTGTATTTCTGGATATGAGATCACTGAAGTGAATTCTGAAAAGAATTCTATGTGGTCCATAAACACCTCTTAAAGCTAACCTCAGGTAGTGGAAGATATGCCTTCATCTGTTTTACATGAAGTTACAGAACTCTAGTCATCTCCTCATTTATTCCCAAAATTATTATTTCTTTTTTTCTGTTTTGTTTTGTTTTGTTTTGTTTTGAGACGGAGTCTGGCTGTGTCGTCCAGGCTGGAGTGCAGTGGCGCCATCTCGGCTCACTGCAAGCTCCGCCTCCCGGGTTCACGCCATTCTCCTGCCTCAGCCTCCCGAGTAGCTGGGACTACAGGCGCTGGCCACCACTCCCGGCTCATTTTTTGTATTTCACCGTATTAGCCAGGATGGTCTCGATCTCTTGACCTCGTGATCCGCCTGCCTCGGTCTCCCAAAGTGCTGGGATTATGGGCGTGTGCCACGGCACCCGGCCCAAAATTATTAATTCTATGCCTACTCACACTAAGGTGTGGGAAGGTAAGCTGAACAGGCCTGGTCTCTATCCCAAAGGAGATAAGAGCTTATTTGGGGATGGGTGAGTGAATATAAGTTATTTATATAATGACAAACATAACATTATGGCTATGAGAAGTGCTACAGAAAAAGAATGACTGTGATTTAGAACATACGGGTGAGATGTTGTTTCATCAGGGAGATAAGAGGAGAGTCTTCAGTTGCAAAGAAAGAGGACAGTATAGGAAAGGCAGACAGAGCACAGGGAAACCCAGGCAGAGGAAGTTAGACAAAGTGCATTGGACTGGAAAAAAGCTGGTATGAGTACAGTGGGAAGGCCATGGGCAAGCAGCCTGAGAGATGGGATGCAGGAGGATAGGACCAAACTGTGTCAGAATTTTAGAGGCCATGCCAAGGAGTTTTAATTTTATTTTAAGAGCAACCAAAATCCA
The DNA here is from genome assembly GCF_007565055.1 of Rhinopithecus roxellana. Lineage (NCBI taxonomy): Eukaryota > Metazoa > Chordata > Mammalia > Primates > Cercopithecidae > Rhinopithecus > Rhinopithecus roxellana. The sequence continues at coordinate 21,873,261 of NC_044552.1, read as the reverse complement.
TGTGTAATTGAACATAAACACATTTCAAAAATTATGAGTGAAGAAAAAAATATAAAGTTTAAGATGTATTCTCCTATTTACTGTGTTCTTTTTGGAAAATAAATTTAAAATTAACTAGAAAAGCAGATAACCAGTAACATAATCAGAAGTGGAGAAAGTATAAATGTAAGAAATAATTAAAAGGAATTGGCAGCAAGTTTTAGGGGGAAAACCCCCCAAATTGAGAAAAAGCCTATATCTGCAACCTCAAGGGAGTTATTGCTCACAAATGACTCCTTTTCCAGATGTTTTAAGAGTAAAACCTCAGCAGACAAGTACATCAATGCCTTTGTTTAATTTAATTTTAATAAGAAATAATGCTAACCTCTTTCTCTTTACTTAATGGTGATGAATTCACTGATGTTTTAATGAGAATTTAGTTGTGCTTACTGGGGGTTCTCTGGAAAGTTTAGCTTTCTATTCTGTTTCTTATATAAAGTTCCTAGCTGCCAAAATAAGAGAGGTTGGAGTTAAGTCCTCTAAGGTCTTTTGATCCCCAAGGTGAATTATCTAAGGAGTCTTAAAAGAGCTTTGCAGTCGCCTCACACTCAGCAAAGAGCTGAGTTAGTCTCTGCACAAACTCAGCAAACAACTTCTAAGTTTATGTACTGGACCACAGATTGAAAAGTGAAGTGGCTCTCAACTCAATCCAAAGATGCTTTCCTCCTTCTAGTGAAAGCAATGCTCGTTCAGTGGATCAAGTCACACCAAAGAAAAATCTATTCACATATAAATGCAGAGAAAAGGCTGGCAATAAAGTGACTGACTGTGCACAGGAATGAAAGGAGCATGGAGCTCTCAATGACAAAGTCTGTATGCATGTCCTGGATCCCTCACTACCAAATGTGGACCTTTGCTAAGTAACTTGACTCTCCTAAGGTCTGTCTCATTCTTTTCTTTTTCTTTTAATTTTTACTTTTAAAATAATTTCATTGTTACAGAAAAGTTGCATCCTTCACTCAATCTTCCCAAATATGGACCTTATCTCATATGTATATCTCATATGTGTATACATATAGATACATATATATACTTTTATCTCATATCTCACATGTATATCTCATATGTATATATGTATACATATGTTTTTTTTTTTTTTTTTTTTGAGATGGAGTCTCGCTCTGTCATCCAGGCTGGAGTGCAGTGGCATGATCTCAGCTCACTGCAAGCTCCGCCTCCCGGGTTCATGCCATTCTCCTGCCTCAGCTTCCCGAGTAGCTGGGACTACAGGCGCGCGCCACCAAACCTGGCTAATTTTTTTTTATATTTTGTTTAGTAGAGACGGGGTTTCACTGTGTTAGCCAGGATGGTCTCGATCTCCTGACCTTGTGATCCACCCGCCTCGGCCTCCCAAAGTGCTGGGATTACAGGTGTGAGCCACCGCACCCGGCTACATATGTATTTTATACATATGAGATATACATATGAGCTAAAAGTTCCTATATATATGTATACACACACACACACACGCACACATAGTAAACCATTTGCCATTTAAGAATAAGTTGCTGGACATGGTGGCTCATGCCTGTAATCCCAGCACTTTGGGAGGCCGAGGTGGGTGGATCATGAGGTCAGGAGTTCGAGACCAGCTTGGTCAACATGGAGGAACCCCATCTCTACTAAAAATACAAAAATTAGTCGGGTGTGGTGGCACGTGCCTGTAGTCCCAGCTACTCAGCAGGCTGAGGCAGAAGAATCGCTTGAACCCCGGAGGCAGAGGTTGCAGTGAGCCAAGATAGCACCACTGCACTCCAGCCTGGGTAACAGAGTGAGACTCTGTCTCAAAAAATAATAATAAATAAATATAAATAAAAAATAATAAGTTGTAGACATAATGATCCTTTACCCCTAAATACTTCAATGTATGTTTCCTAACAGGAAAACACCCTCTTACATAATCACAGTACAATGATCAAAATCAGAAATTAACATTGATACAATACTATTGTCTAATATATGGGCCTTATTCAGACTATGCTAATTGTCCCTATAATGTCCTTTTTAGCAAAAGAAAATCTTTGAGCATATGTTGAATTGCCATGTTCTGTAGCCTTTCTTTCTCTTTTATAACATTGGTATTCTTAAAAGAGTACAGGCCAGTTATTTTGTAAAATTTTCCTCTATTTGGGTTAGTCTGCTATTTCCTCATGATTGGATTTTGGTTATGTATTTTGAGTAGCAATACCAGAGAAATGACATTATTCCCTTTTCAGTGCATTTTATCAGGAGATATTTAATGGCAGTTGTCCCATTACCAGTGGTATTAATTTTGGTCATCTGGTTATGACAGTGTTTGCCAGGTTTCTCCATTGTCATTAATAAGTATCCTGACTTTTAGACTATGTAAATATCCTGTTATCATTCAACTTTTATCAACTTAATTTAGCACCCATTGATGATCCTGGCCTCAATCAGTTAGAAGTATGATGGTTGCCAAATGACGATCTTCTAAATCCATCATTTATTCTACATTTACAAATTATCTTTCTGCTATAGGAAGAAAAACATTTCCTTCCCCTCCCAGCCTCCACCAACCCTCCAGCTTTTTTTTTTTTTTTTTTTTTTTTTTTCACAGAGTCTTGATCTGTCACCCAGGCTGCAGTGCTAATATATAGATTTTTTTGTAGAGGGGTCTTGCCATGTTGCCCAGGCTGGTCTCCAACTTCTGGACTCAAATGAACCTCCTACCTCTGCCTCTCTATGTGCTGGGATTGCAGGTGTGAGCCACTGTGCCTCGCCCCCCTTCTCTTTTGACATTTACTTGTTTATTTATATGGACTCATGGGTTCCTACAATCCATTACTATTACTTATTTTGATATTTCTTAATCTGCAAAATAATTAAAAGTTCAGTGTAGGAAACAGGGAGCATTCTAAGTATTTCAAACAAAAGGAGTTAAAAACAGGAAGTTGGATTACTACAAAATTATCTCACAAGGTTGAGAAACAGGCTTTAGATTAGACCTTCGACTATGATTTCAGAAAATATCTATAGAACTAATCTATAAGGGAAGCTGGCAATAAACTTTTTGAGACTCAGAACATTGCAACCATAATCCAAGTAACACAACATGAGAGCTAGGAGATTGCTTCCTTTATAATAACTTCTCAAACTCATGAAGCTGGTGACTGAACATTGGAACATGTACTATGGCCACCGCCTCTGCCACTACTCTCTCTAATTCTAAAGGCTAGAGACCAGACCCGTTAACACTGTGCTGAGAAAGCATAACTTCATGATCTTGCTTGCTAGCAAAAAATAGACAAAATCAGCATGATGATATTCTGCCTGCTAAATCTCAGAGAAGTATATCTAATCTCAGTCAAATCTCATTTGCATCAAGATTCTTAGCTGCAAAGGAGTCCAGAAAATGGACTTTCTGTTAGCTTCCAGTTCTCCCAATACAGAATGTCAACCAAAGGAAAGTGGGAATGGTTGCTGAATAAATAAGTGACAAAGGCAAACTTCTGTTTTCCCTGGGTTGTGAAGAGAATAGAAAACAAAATTAATGAACTGCTTTTTGCAACAGTAACATCTGTTTTTTTCTTTTCTTTTTTTTTTTTTTTTTTGAGACAGAGTCTCACTCTGTCACCCAGGCTGGAGTGCAGTGGCCGGATCTCAGCTCACTGCAAGCTCCGCCTCCCGGGTTCACGCCATTCTCCTGCCTCAGCCTCCCGAGTAGCTGGGACTACAGGCGCCGCCACCTCGCCCAGCTAGTTTTTTGTATTTTTAGTAGAGATGGGGCTTCACCGTGTTAGCCAGGATGGTCTCGATCTCCTGACCTCGTGATCCGCCCGTCTCGGCCTCCCAAAGGGCTGGGATTACAGGATTGAGCCACCGCGCCTGGACTGTTTTTTTCAAAAGTTGTTTCCTGGATTGCATTTCGGATTCTATTAGTTTATTAGGGCTGTCATAACGAAGTACCACAGACTGCGTGGCTTAAACAACAGAAATTTATTTTCTCATAATTCTGAAGGCTAGAAATCTGAGATTAAAGTGTCATCAGAGTGAATTTCTTCTAAGGCTTCTCTCCTTGACTTGCAGTTGGCTTTCTCCTTGGTGTTTTTGCCTTCATGTGTGTTTCTCCTAATCTTCCCTTTTTATAATGACATCAGTCATATTGCATAAGGGCATGCCCTAATGACCTCATTTTAACTGAATTACCTTTTTAAAGATCTTACCTTGAAATAGAGTCACCTTCTGAGTTATTGGTGGTTATGATTCCATATATGAATTTTATGGAGATTTCAGACCATAATAAGGCTTAAGCAAGCATGAAATTTTCTTTTTTTTTTCTTTTTTTGAGACAGAGTCTGCCCAGGCTGGAGTGCAGAGGGGCGATCTCGGCTCACTGCAACCTCTGCCTCCAGGGTTCAAGTGATTCTCCTGCCTCAGCCTCCTGAGTTGCTGGGATTACAGGTACCCGCCACCATGCCCAGCTAATTTTTGTATTTTTAGTAGAGATGGGGTTTCACCATGTTGGCCAGGATGTTGTATTTTAGTAGAGATGGGGTTTCACCATGTTGGCCAGGATGGTCTCTAACTCCTGACCTCAGGTGATCCACCCATCTTGGCCTCCCAAAGTGCTGGGATTACAGGCATGAGCCATTGCCCCCAGCCACAAGTATGAAATTTTCCTGAAACAAGTTTGTTTATTTGTTCATCCACTTACTATTTTATTTATTCATTGACCATTCCTTCCCCTCTTCCGTCCTTCCTTCTTCAGAAATGACTTCCAGTAATCCAAATAAAATATTATTAGCAAACTGGATAATGAAATTATGATTCATATTAAGCCTGACTTAAGACAGTCTCAATGAGAGGCCAGGCGCCAGGGCTCACGTCTGTAATTCCAGCAGTTTGGGAGGCCGAGGCGGGTGGATCACAAAATCAGGAGTTCTAGACCAGCTTTGACCAACATGGTGAAACCCTGTCTCTACTGAAAATACAAAAATTAGACGGGCATGGTTGCCCGCACCTGTAATCCCAGCTACTCGGAAGGCTGAGGCAGGAGAATCCCTTGAACAAGGGAGGCGGAGGTTGCAGTGAGCCAAGACTGTGCTACTGCATTCCAACCTGGGCAAAAAAAAAAAAAAAAAAAAAAAAGAAGGCCTCAATGACTGAGAAAAATTTCATTTGGGGTTTCATAGTGGAAAATACAGAGTAAAACATTGTGATTATATAACTGACATTGCAGAGTAGAACTCTGATAGAGCTTAGAGAAAAAGAACAACTCTTCTGCCTCAGAAGTTTGAAACATATTTGTCTTCTTTCCTCTCTTTCCTTCCTTGCTTCCTTCTATGCTACCTTTCTTCCTTCCCTCCCTTATTTATTTCCTTCTGTCTTTCCTTCTTTTCTTTCCTCCTTTAAGTTGAAGTATAAATCTATACAAGATACTATAATTTATCTGAGTGAATTCAGATCAAGTGCCATCAGCTAACGCGTTTCAGACAAAATATGTTGTTTTCTTGTTCAAAATATTTTAAGTCAAAATAAATGGCACTTGCAGTTTACTTTTTATTAAAACACTACCTGTCATGTACACAATTATGTACTTCCTATGGGTTAATGTATTCAACAATCAGAGTTGCCTTACACAAGTTCTGCCTTCATCCACCTTTTTGGTTAAATTTTAAAAAACGGCTGCATGCAGTGACTCACAACTGTAATCCCAGCATTCTGGGAGACTGAGGTGGATGGGTCACCTGAGGTCAGGAGTTCGAGAGCAGCCTGGCCAACATGGTGAAACCCCATCTCTGCTTAAAATACAAAAAATTTAGCTGGGCGTGGTGTCGCACACCTGTAATCCCAGCTACTTGGGAGGCTGAGGCAGGAGAATTGCTTGAACCCTGGAGGCAGAGGTTGCAGTGAGCTGAGATCACGCCATTGCGCTCCACCTTGGGCAACAAGAGCGAAACTCTGTCTCAAAAAAACTAAAAAACAAAACAAAAAAAACTTTACTCACTTTCTAATTTTTTTTTTTGAAATTGATCTGTGGATGCTCCTTATTTATTTTTAATAACATTTTTATTTTTATATATGCTGAAAATGTCTTTACAGTTTATTCCTGGTTTTTCAGTTTGTCAAAAGATTATATTAAATTTGACCTAGGCAAATGAATTAATATTTTTATTCATGAAGTTTTTATGTGTCTTAAGAAGGCCTTCCCCATACTAACTTCAAAAACTTTAATTTATTTTTGTCAGAAAAACCAGCTTCTGTTTCTTAGCCTCTAAACCTCACAATATTCATATTTAGCTTCTATATTCAAAATACTAAATAAATCTCAATTGTTCGATCCTAACACTTAAAAAAGTTAATTTAATGCTTGCTGAGGCAAGGGAGAAATGTAAATAGAAGTGCAGACTTTCACCAAACAAAGTAAAAGCCAGAATTATTATAGGATTTGGGAGAGGGTGGCCTTTAGTTTGGTTTAATTCAATTTAAACGAAGCAGCATTTTGATAGCATCAAAGTAAAGCAGGACTATAAGTAAAACAGTTTGCATCAGGGTTGGGCTGAGAAGCAGACTCAGAACCTGCTTTCTTGAAACTACAGAGTTAAGATAAATATTGACAGATGTGCCTGAAGACCCTTAATGAAATTCTGGACTTGGTTGGAAATTGAATCTGAGGTTTTACATCAAGATTGTAGTCAAAGTGAATGTCAAAGTCAAATTCATCAGAGCCACACGGCTCAGATAATCTAGGTAATAATGGATTGTTCCATTCTTACTGATATAATTTCCAGGAGCAAATTTTCTCATCATATTATTTTAAAGAACACCATTTCTTGACCTGTGCTTATTGATGTTAATTGATAACAGCAGTTTTTTTTTTTTTTTTCTAGTTTACAAAAAGAACTAAGGAGCAACTAACAAAAGCTGTTGACCTTCCCCCTCTTCACAAACATTTCTAACAGCTCTCGCTTGTTAGCTAAAGACCCTTCTTTGCCTACAATTTCTCCTGGTCACCTTCATAGTTGCACACAGCCACCCACTTAGAAATTAGTCATACTGGCCGGGCACGGGTGGCTCACTCCTGTAATCCCAGCAATTTGGGAGACCAAGGCGGGCAGATTGCCTGAGGTGTAGAGTTCGAGACCAGTCTGGCCACCATGGTGATACCCTGTCCTTACTAAAAATACAAAAAAATTAGCCGGGCGTGGTGGCATGCGCCTGTAATCCCAGCTACTTGGGAGGGTGAGGCAGGGGAATTCCTTGAACCAGGGAGGTGGAGGTTGCAGTGAGCCGAGATCGCACCACTGCCCTCCAGCCTGGGCGACAGAGCAAAACTCTGTCTCAAAAAAAAGAAAAAGAAAAAAAAGAAAGAAATTAGCCATACTTTTACTCACTTTACCAGTAATGTACTTTCTTTCTTTCTTTTTTTTTTTTCTTTTTGAGACGGAGTCTCGCTCTGTCGCCCAGACTGGAATGCAGTGGCGCGATCTCAGCTCACTGCAAGCTCCGCCTCTCGCCATTCTCCTGCCTCAGCCTCCCGAGTACCTGGGACTACAGGCGCCCACCAGCCACCCTGCCCCGCTAATTTTTTATATTTTTAGTAGAGACGGGGTTTCATCGTGTTAGCCAGGATGATTTCAATCTCCTGACCTGGTGATCCGCCCCCCTCGGCCTCCCAAAGTGCTGGGATTACAGGCGTGAGCCACCGCGGCGGACCCAGTATGTACTTTCTATACAACAGATGACTTTAAATATGATCACTTGTAAAATAGAAGGAATGAGAAATAAAATACTTGGTTTTAGCCTGGAAACCTAGAAGTACTGTGAAAAGATCAAAGAGCTGTTGAAAAAACAAAGGGCAGAGGTGGAAACAAACCAATCCTTTTTTCTGCCTAACCTCCTTTCTTACCCCTCCCACTTTCCAGAAAAGGAGTTACAGCACCAGAGCCCGAGAGACCTTGGCAATAATAGTGAGCAAAATATTTGCTCAGCAGCACATACAAGAATCAACATTAAAAACCTCAGCACCTAGTGGATCGAACCCGGGACCTCACGCATGTAAATCATGCGCTCTATGACTGAGCTACATCCCCAGCAAGAATACTCCACTAACAAAGTTTCTTAAAATATACTGTATTCGATCAATTTTTTTCCCCCAAAATAAGTTTTAAATAGTTTCTTGTGCAAGAATTGTGTGAATTTTGCAGGTCATGAGTGTGAGAAAGATTTAAATGAATGTCACTAAGTCCGTTAGAGTAATTGGAAACTCACCAGGCCCAACACAGAACAAGTGGTTGCAAAACTGGCTTTTATCCGAGCTGGACTATGTATATAAGTCATTCAGATCCAGTCATTTGAAAAGGGCAGAATAAAAAAAGTAGAACCATAGATGGTTACAGCAAACTACTGGGAAATTTCCTGATGTGTTATACAAAGTCTAACAGTAATCAGAAGCCAGTTCGGCGGGGTAAAGTACTGGGATAGATTCATCTTGTAGGGCATACCCAGTCTTAGGTTTTGGTCTTGGAATTATCCACAGACCAACCCTCCACCTAGTCTAAAAAGAAAAATCCCACTCAGTAGGTTGGATGAGTAAATCTGTATCTTGTTGAATAAAAAGCATAAGAGAAATGTGAATATTCAAATATAAACCTGGGTTACAAAATGTGAGAAGCAGAATTCAGGGTCAGGCAATAGATCTCAAAGTGTGGTCCTCAGAACAACAGCATCGGCATCACCTAGGATCTTACTAAAAATACAAATTCTCTGGGCCTACTCCAGACGTATGAGTCAGGGACTGTGGAAGTAGGGCTCAATAATCTGTGTTTTAGTAAGCCCTGAGGGTGATTCTGGTACATGCTTAAGTTTGAGAACCGCTGATGTAAGGTAGTGATGAATACAACATTGCTATTTCATTTTCTTTCTTGCTTTTTTTTTTTTTTTTTGAGATGAAGTTTTTGCTCTTGTTGCCCAGGCTGGAGTGCAATGGCGTGATGTTGACTCACTACAACCTTCGCCTCCCGGGTTCAAGCAATTCTCCTGCCTCAGCCTCCGGAGTAGCTGGGATTACAGGCGACTGCCACCACGTCCGGCTAATTTTTGTATATTTAGTAGAGATGAGGTTTCACCATGTGGATGGACCAGGCTGGTCTTGAACTTCTGACCTCAGGTGATCCACCCACCTCGGCCTCCCAAAGAGCTGGGATTACAGGTGTGAGCCCCCGCGCCCGGCCTGCTGTTTCATTTTCTAACATTAACACAGTACTAAGGTGTTTCTAACATTTAAAAATAAAATAATTTGACATATTAGACCTGAATTTTTATGTATGTGTATTAAAACATTTAAACTTGTGAGGGAAATAAAAGTGATTTTTAATATATTGTGAAAATAGTATGTGACTATTTTTAAAATTACTTGTGTATTAGCCAAACAGTAGCAGATATTTCTGTTTATATTTGAAAGCCTTTGAACATTAAAGAATCTATCCACCATTCTGAGAGGAGAAGAGGAGTCAGGAGAGAGAGAATTTGTTTCTGGACCTCAGTTATTTTCCCCGTGTTGGTTGTTTTGAAGTAGCAACGTTTGTCTCAGTGCACATGCAATTTGGGCTTTAGAGAGGATGTCCACCCGCTGGCTTCCTAGAGAGTTTAAACTTTTGTTTCTTTAATGTGTTGACCATGGCTGAGTTTATGCAGTAGTACATGGGTTTGGCAACCACAAAATATTTAACTAAGAAACTGTTTAAAAAATAAATTTTCACTGTTAATTTTTCTGGCTCTGCTCTTCTCCATAGAGCAAGGATAAAATCGTAAAATAATCCTATTTTTATTTTAATTATGCAATACAAGGTGTCCTTGACAGAAGTCTTGTGATATGGTTTGGATCTGTGTCCCAGCCCAAATCTCACGTGGAATTGGAGCAGGGTCCTGGTGGGAAGTGATTGGATCATGGGTGCAGTTTCCACCTTCCTGTTCTCCTGATAGTGATATCAGATCTGGAGATCTGATCGTTTAAATGTGTGTAGCACCTCCCCCACCCCTCTTACCTGGTCCGTCTGGTAAGATGTGCTTGCTTCCCCTTCACCTTCTGCTATGATTGTAAGTTTCCTGAGGCTTCCCAGTCGTGCTTCCTTTTAAGCATGTGGAACTGTGAGTCAATTTAAACCTTTTTTCTTCATAAATTACTCAGTCTCAGGTAGTTCTTTGTTTCAGTATGAGAACAGACTAATATATCTTAGCTCTTGTGTTACAAGGGAGACCTCATTTGAGATCAGCCTGCTGGCATTGCAATGAAGTGCTTTGTATCAGGAAACGGTACACTATTGACCTTTTTTTCTGTTCACAGCTGAGCCACATGTACATAATCTATATTTTGTTTTCATAGTTTTGTACTTTTGTAGCCTATTTTTGAAGATTAACACATTTGCAAAATGACTGACACAATCTTTGCCTAATCCAATGAGTGTTACACAAAGCTTGTTATGACTAGAACTGTAAATCTTTCTTTTTTTTTTCCCCTCGAGATGGAGTCTTGCTCTGTCACCTAGGCTGGAGTGCAGTGGCACGATCTTGGCTCACTGAACCCTCCACCTCCCAGGTTCAAGCAATTCTCCTGTCTCAGTCTCCCGAGTAGCCGGGATTACAGGTGCCCACCACCGCGCCTGGCTAATTTTTGTATTTTTAGTAGAGAGGGGGTTTCACCATGTTGGTCAGGCTTGTCTGGAACTCCTGACCTCAAGTGATCCCCTGCCTCGGCCTCCCAAAGTGCTGGGATTACAGGCGTGAGCCACCACGCCCGGCCTAGAACTGAAAATCTTAAAAAGATGTATGTGATAATAGAAGGCTGAAATTAAAACCTGCATTAAAAAAAAAATCACCAAATCTATTTGAAAACAAGTCAATTTGTGTTATGCTGAAATTTTCAGGGGCTGTCAGATTTCTCCTTTTAGCCACATTTCTGAATGTATACAAATATCAATATTGCCCCATAGCCCTTTAGCACTTTGTACTTCAAAATACATTTTGTTTCATGTTTTTTTGTTTTTTTGTTTTGAGATGGAGTTCTGTCACTCAGGCTGGAGTGCAGTGGCAGGGTCTCAGTTCACTGCAACCTCTGCCTTCCGGGTTCAAGTGATTCTCCTGCCTCAGCCTCCCGAGTAGCTGGCACGTGCCACCACATCGGGTAAGGAGACGAGGTTTCACCATGTTGGCCAGGCTAGTCTCGAACTCCTGAGTTCAGGCAATCCGCCCATCTCCGTCTCCCAAAGTGATAGGGCTACAGGTGTGAGCCACTGTGCCCATCCATGTTTTTTTTTGAAACAACAGTACATATAATAGAGGTACAATTCATTGAGATTAAAAAAAAAAAGAGAGAGAAGAGAGGAAAATAAAACTGAGTAAAAACAGTTTGGATTTCCAGTTTGGGGTTCTGCATGTAAGTAGCTTGGATGTTGCCACTTTGCTCTAACAACAATTGAAAAGCTGAAGGAAGTGAAAAATCAATAACTCTTTTCAGATTCATAAAAGAAGATAGGTCACAGAGGAAACTGGTGCCCCCCCCCCCCTGCCAAATTGGAGAGACAGACAGACACCAAAAATCACAGCACACTGGGGCAGAAACATCTGTGGGAACCATTGCCTGGGTAAGAAAACCTGAATTCTAATCAATGAATTGCTGGAGGCTAGGTGTACACAAGTCTGAGAGTTAAAAACTCCAGGGGGACCCAGTCACAGCAAGGCCCCCATGCTTTTGTGTGTTTTACTTACAGGAACTTGACCAGATTCTCACGGTAAATATTAGAGAAAAATCCCCTTGTGCTTCCACATGGGGAGAGGAAAAGGGACTATTTTGAATAGCACCTGTTTGTCTTAATAAGTTCTGCCCTCAGGAGAAACTGGTTAATCAGAGCCTAACCTGCTGAGGTTTTATCAGCTCTGAGGGGAGGAAAATACCCAACCCAGACAGCTCTAACCTTCCATGTCATGGAAGAGAAATATTTAACTCCAGTCCACTCCAGCCATCCTATCCCCTTAAGGGAAGAGAAAAACAACTAAGCAACACTTGTATGATTCACAGTGCAGACACACAGGCTTACTAAAAGACAGGCCTAATTGGAGGACTGCAGAAATCTTCCTGTCGCCCTGCATCTTGCCCTCACATTACTGAAGATCTATTTGTAGCAGTTCCTTTAACCCAGTGTATCATGTCGAGCTATCAAGAAAAAAGTTACAAGGCAAACTAAAAGGCAAAAACAAAAAACAAACAAAAAAAAACAAAACAAAAAAACAACAGCTTGAAGACGGAAAACAAGCCTCAGAAACAGACATGGGCAGGGATCTTGGGATTACCAGATGGGGAATTCAAAACAACTATGATTAATATGCTAAGGACTCTAATGGATAAATTAGACAGCATGCAAGAACAGATGGGTAATGTAAGCAAAGAGATGGAAATTCTAAGAAACAACCAAAAAGAAATGCTAGAGATAAAAATAAAATGCTGTAACAGAAATGATGAATGATGTTGATGGGCTTATTAGTACACTTCATATGGCTGAAGAAAGAAGCTTTGAACTTAAGGATATAGCAGTAGAAATTTCCAAAAGAAAGACTGAAAAGAAACAAACCCAAAACAAGTAGCAACTAAGCCTGTGAAAAGATGCTCCACATCATATCCCAACAGATAAGTGCAAATTAAAACAAGAGACAACACACACACCTATTAGAATGACCAAAATCCAGAACCCTGACAATACCAAATACTGTTGAGGATGTCAAAAAATAGGAACTCGAATTCATTGTTGATGGAAATACAAAATGGTATGACGTCTTTGGAAGACTTTAGCAGTTTCTTACAAAATTAAATATACATTTACCATACAAGTCAGCAATTATATTCCTTAGTATCTAACCAGAGAAGCTGAAAACATATGTACACATAAAAACTTACACATATATGTCTATAGCAGCTTCATTCGTAATTGCCCAAACTTGGAAACAACCAAGATTTCCTTCTCTAGGTGAATAAACAAACTGTGGCACATCCAGACCATGGAATATCATTCAGTGCTAAAAAAAGAAATGAGTTATCAAGCCATGAAAAGACATGGAGGAAACATATACTCTATTATTAGGTGAAAGAAGCCAATTTGAAAAAGTTACATACTGTATGATTCCAAATATATGGTATTCTGGAAAAGGCAAAGCTATAGAGATAGTAAAAGATCAGAAGTTGCCAAGGGTTAGAGGGAGAGGGAGGAACTGATTAATTGGTGGAGCACAAAGGATTTTTAGCTCAGCAAAAATACTCTGTATACTATAATGGTGGATGTATGTCATTATATATTTATCCAAGCCCATAAAATGTACAACACCAAGAGTAAACCCTATTGTAAACTATGGACTTTGAGTAATACTGATGTGTCAATTTAGGTAATCAGTTTTAACAAATGTATTACTGTATTGGGGATGTTGATGAGAGGGGAGCTATGCATGTGTGTGGACAGGGATTATATGAGATTTCTCTGTGGCTTCCTCTCAATTTTGTTGTGAGCCTAAAACTGTTCCAAACAAATAAAGTCTAAAAAACCGAAGTCAAACAAACAACAACAACAAAACAAAAACAAGGAAGCTAAGACCTTTCAGACCTAGAATGCATCACAGTTGTCTAAAATGGCAGATTTTTTTTTTTTTTTTTTTTTGAGACAGAGTCTCGCTCTGTTGCCCAGGCTGGAGTGCAGTGGCATGATCCTGGCTCACTGCAACCTCCACCTCCTGGGTTCAAGCAATTGACCTGCCTCAGCTCCTAGTAGCTGGGATTACAGGCGCGTGCCACCATGCCCGGCTAATTTTTGTATTTTTAGTAGAGACAGGCTATCACCATATTAGTCAGGCTGGTCTTGAACTCCTGACCTTGTGATCTGCCTGTCTTGGCCTCCCAAAGTGCTGGGATTACAGGCATGAGCCACCATCCCTGGCCCAAAATGGCAGATTTTAATATGTGAAGCCAAAAACCTAAAAATGTACTTGTGTTGGTTGAATTTCCCTTGATATCTCAAATTCCTGCTAGTGAGAGAATTTTTGTGGGACATTGCCCTTTGGAGTGCCTTTTATGTGGTCCCATTTGCCACAACTGGTCTCTTTAAAACTTTCCTTGTAGTAGTGAATAAGGGGGAGAACAAGGAAGGGTGCAGATATTTTGAAAAAGGAAGAATAGAAGTTGAAAAAAATTCCACACACAGGCAGTTTGAGAGCTAGGGATTAGTGTGAAGACACAGACCCACAATTCAAAACTGCAATGGTTTTCACAAGCAAGATTAACTAGGAATGGAACCCACCAGACTCGGCCAGGTGGAGAGATAAGTGCAAGATGACAGGAACTCATTCTTCCTGAACATGTAGTTATCTGGGTCAGCCCAGTGCAGGTGCAGCAGGACAGGGGCTTAAGCCCCTCTGCCCCAAAACCTCCAATCCATTCAGTTTGGTTGTCAGAGAGGCTGCAGGAACCCGGAGGGAGACAACCAGTTCCTGGAGACAACAGAGTGCTGCTGAAGACTCTGGTTGTTTACACCCTGATCTTCCCTTTAATCATTAAGAAATTGAGCTGTCCTGTTTCAGCTGGGGAAAAAACAATCAAACAATTAAACAACCCAACCCCCCCAAAACCTCCCAAATGTGTTCATTTCCTAAAATAAACAAAACTGTTTTTTTCAAAAAGCAAAAAGCGACATAAAGCAGATCTACAGGTATTTGCCCTGCAATGCAAACATACCAGGGATTGGACCTAAGACCTTATGCTTGCGAACCATATGCTCTATACCAAGTCACATTGAAGGAAGAGAGAAAGGGATGAAAGGAGGAAGGGAGGCAGGAAGGAAGATTTGTTCTCTAATCTTTACCAAAGTCTCTCTCAAAATATTAACTGAGGGGGCTGGGTGTGGTAGCTCATGCCTATAATCCCAGCACTTTGGGAGGCCCAGGTGGGTGGATCATTTGAGGTCAGGAGTTTGAGATCAGCCTGGCCAACATGGTGAAACTCCGTCTGTACTGAAAATACAAAAATTACCCAGGTGTGGTGGTGGGTGCTTGCAGTCCTAGGTACTCCAGAGGCTGAGGCAGGAGAATCGCTTGAACCTGGAAGATGGAGGTTGCAGTGAGCTGAGATTGCACCACTGCACTCCAGCCTGGGTGACAGAGCGAGACTCTGTCTCAAAAACAACAAAACAACAACAAAATTAGCTGAGGGGATTTAGGCTTGCTTAATTCTGGGAAAACATTTCTTAGACTAAAGTCAGTTTAGTTTCATAAATACATATGAAGTGCCACTAACCGCAGACTCTATACATTTTTTTCTCCTTGCTCTTAACACACTTTCTACCATGGTTCTCTCGCTCCTTCCAGGCTCTAAGCTGAACTGTCCAGTGCAAGACTTCACCCAACCATCCAATCACTAGTAGCCATGGCACAAAGGGCGTGGTCTAAATCATTAAGTTTATGATGCCCTGGCCCAACTTGCAAGGAATTCCTTATATGTGGGGGACCATTGCAATCCCAGATCCCCACCTTGAATGGAATTCAAAGGCCTAAAGGTAAGCAACTCCCAGGTGAGTCAAGGCAGTACACATGTTGATGGGCATTTAGACCTGGCAGTGCTCAGTCTTGGGGGTAGGAGGGATGCTGATCCACTAAGAATTTGGAAATTAAGAATTGACCATTTGGGGGTCAACGACGGTCATGTAATTGTTATCATGTACTAGTCTTGTTCCTTATCAGAATTCATCAGAAAAACTACTCCACCACTAAAAATGGCGAGATATTACCACACATAGATTGGAGAAAGAGGTAACAGCACATCCATTTTTTCAATGTCAGGGTCTTGTGTCCAACAAAGCTGCAGGCTTCCCTCCTGGTGGTGCCCTTTGGTCTTCTCTTACTGGAAACCAAAGACAGCCTTCTCAGAAAGGGCTAGGAGAATAAGGCCTCAGTGCACCAGTCAATTTCCACTTTTGGTGCTAAGAAGGGGGAGTCTGATGTTCTTTGGTTCTTTGTCTTCCACGCTTCATTACTGAAAATGTTCTTGAGGTTTGTTCTGATCTGTCTTACCCTAGCCCAAGAACATCAGTCTAGGAGCATTCTAGGAACACTAAGGTCTGCTTCTCTTAATCATGCCCTCAGTTAGCAAATCAATAAGGAAGAATCAAGAGCTACTCTGTAGCTGCTGTATCCAGGCCACTGAGGCCTGCTTTGAAGAACACCTCCCAAGATCCAACTACTACCTTCTTTAGCTCCGGCAACTTTCATGTATGGTTTTAAGGCGGTATTAAGGCTGTATTACTGACTGCTAGCACCCGGCTTGCCCTCCAGTGGATCTTAGTTGAAGGATTTAAAGTGTGCTTCCCTCCAATTACAAGGCCAACAAAGTTTCCACTTGTGATTCTCCCCTCACTCCCTGGTGTCCGGGTGGGGAGTAGGTCATTTGCACTCCTGCCGCCTTTATTGGATGTGGCAGCCCGTGTATAAGCTTCTGGAATCGAACCTTGATTATGGTTAAAATTTTGCTGTCACAAATTTTGCAGATGTATACAGCTGAACACATGAACACATTGCTTGGGAGCCTTCCCAAGATCTTGGATGAGGCCGGTACAAGCCAACGGGGTTGTTAGCATCGTGTTATATCTAAGCTGATTTCCTCTGGGGGTAAAACAAAGCAAAACAAAACCTCTTGAATCCCCCATTCACACATGTCGAGCCATTTTAGCTCGGAAATCGATAGGGCTATCCGAGTAGGAGAGGAGCAAGAGAGTCCGGGAACCATTCGCATTTTCATTGTCCGCGCCAGGTGTTCCCAATCGTGCAGGTTTCATCTTGGAGACAAACCTGTGATCCAAAAGGATAAATCAGTCAGACTTGCTAGCAGGGAGAAGAGGAAAGGACACACGTGTCTGACAGTTGACCCAGCATCAAAGGAGCCCCAGCCACAAAGCGAAAGAAGCCGGGAGAACATTCAGCGCCAGTGTAAACGCACGCGGGAGGGGAGGCCTCTGCCTCTGGGTTCCAGAAGATTCCTGCCCCTTTGGCGGGGAGGAGGTGTCTTGCGCTCGGATGCCAAAATTTCAACTAAGCTTATCCCAAACAACGTTCGCAACGCCTCCCAGGCCCAACCACTACCCCATATCAGAGCCGAGTGACCTCGAGCACGTGCCCCCTTAGAGTCCCGGCGCCGACTGCACCCGCTGGCAAGATGTTCCAAGGACCAGGCTGGTGATCCGGGACCGAGGCGGGAGAGAAGCAAGGAGGGAAGCGGTGGCTCCATTGGAAGAGATAACTGTGGCCCCCAAGGCAAACTGCGGCCGCAGATCCTCTTCCTACCGCTAGAGAAGAGCGACCGCACAGCCGCGGAGGGAAAGGTCTCCCAACCCTGGGGCGTTCCTCCTCTTTTGGGGTTTCTGGGATACATTTTCCTCGACGTCAGGAAGCGGGAAGGGTGGAATTGGGACGAAGAGGAAGAGGCAGCTGCGGTCTGGCCGCTGCCACGGATATTGCTCAGGGCTCCTAGCCATCAGAAGCACACCCCGACACCGAGCTGGGGCAGACAGAGTTAACGCATTTGCATGTTGGCTTGCGGTGCCGCGACGGCTGCTGTCCCTACTCCCCATCCCCCCGAGGAGAGACCAGCCCTTTGCAGGCAGCGGGAGAATCAGGGACGACTCGAGGTGCTAGGCAACTTTCACTAAACACGCAGGGCTAAACCTGCATGGGCCTGTTGGTTACCAGCGTGTCCCGCAGCCCAGGCTGGTGTATGGACGCCCGAGTCAGGTCACCCAGATCTCTCCGCCACCCGCTGCGGTCTGTTAAGGAACCACTTGCGGCCGCGAGGAGCGGCAGGTGGTGGGTGGAAGAGAGTTAATCTGGGATGCAGAGAAGCGCGGCGGGAGAAATAAGCAAAGAGCCAAAGATTTTATCCTCCAGTTCGGCTCTCTTTGCTTATTTCTAGAGATTTATATTTATTTATTTGCGGGCCTCTTTTACTTGATTCAAAGGGTTTCATCTTAGCTTTTGCCTTTTTGTTCAAATTGGTTTTCTAGCGGCCAGAGGGGTACAACAGGAAGGGGCAGGGCACCCACCGCTGCTCTGGTATTTTTGGGGAGATTTCGAGTGCTCCAGGGGACCCGGGGACATCCACACTGACGACCGAGCAAGGCTTGTTCCAATGACAGAGAGAGGAGGTCCTCCACGGGGAGGTGAACTTGCGAGGACAAGGAGTCCGCGACGAGGAGGAAGGGGCGGGATGGAAGACAGGGAATAGGATCCCTGTCCGCCACACTTACGCGGGCAAGAAAGAAAACGGGGATGAGAGGCAGGGCGAGGCACAGGTTGGCGATGTGATGCGGCCAAAAACGCTAAGCTCACCGGAGAAGTCAACGGACCACCCCAAGCTGAATCCTAAGAAGGCAGAGGCGAGGCACGGTCTGCGAGGAGTGTTAGTCCGCTGAAACTGCGATCTGCAGGTTAAAAGCAACCGCCCGAGAGCTGGGAGAAAGGGCCATGTTTTTATTGCTGAAGAGTAAAAGGACTTATGTCCAAAACTGAGCTAATAAACGGTTCCGGGAAATACTCAACGGTCCCCTCCAGTGAGCGCAATGAGCCTCTGCCCTCCAGAAGCTACCTTACTAGAAAAAGGGAACAAACTTAACATAAATCGACACTTATAAACTCTTTGTGGTAAATGAAATTTAGGGAAAACACAGGGAAGTTATGTATAGTATTAATAATAATTTGTTGAACAGACTTGATTTTCTATGAATATAAATTGAAAAAGCCGACGGAATTGTGCAGCGCTACTCTATGTTGTTAAGAGCTATATGAGTTAACAAAGGGAGAAGAGAGTCCCAGGATTTGGGGGATGTAGCTCAGTGGTAGAGCGCGTGCTTTGCACGCACGAGGTCCCGGGTTCGATCCCCGGCGTCTCCACTTTAGTGTGCTGAAGAATGAGAATGTTGGTTTGTTATTCCTCTTTCTTTAGGCTTGGGCAGAGCGTCATGACGTCTTCATGATGCTTGAAAATGGGTCGCTGGCTTTGAAGGTCAGATGTATTTAACATGGTACACTTGTATACTGCTAAACTTTCTCCAAAATCCTGTAACTGCTAACTGCTTTAGAACACCTTTAAATCTCATCACTCATTAACAAAATTGGGTTTACGTTGTTATCACTGAAGGTACATGATTTGTAACCAGAAATACAGTTATTTGGAGCACAGTTGAAGATGATTCTACCTTTTTCTCTCAGCCACGGGGATTATCTTTTTTTTTTTTTTTTTTTTTTTTTTTTTTTTTTTTTTTTTTTTGAGACGGAGATTCCTTCTGTCGCCCAGGCTGGAGTGCAGTGGCGCGATCTCGGCTCACTGCAAGCTCCGCCTCCCGGGTTCCCGCCGTTCTCCTGCCTCAGCCTCCGTAGTAGCTGGGACTACAGATGCACGCCACCACGCCCAACTAATTTTTGTATTTTTAATAGAGACGGAGTTTCACCATTTTGGCTAGGATGGTCTCGATCTCTTGACCTGTGATCCGCCCGCCAGCTTCTCTCAGCCACAGGGATCATCTTTTAAGAGTTAGTTTTGCCGGGCGCAGTGGCTCATGCCTGTAATCCCAGCACTTTGGGAGGCCGAGGCGGGCGGATCACGAGGTCAGGAAATCGAGACCATCCTGGCTAACACGGTGAAACTCCGTCTCTACTAAAAATACAAAAAAAAAAAAAAAAAAAAAAAAAAAAAAAATTAGCCGGGCGTTGTGGCGGGCGCCTGTAGTCCTAGCTACTCGGGAGGCTGAGGCAGGAGAATGGCGTGAACCTGGGAGGCGGAGCTTGCAGTGAGCCGAGATTGCGCCACTGCACTCCAACCTGGGCGACAGAGCGAGACTCCTAGTTTTGAGGCAGAAGGGTTAGGCAGGGCGAGGGCAGAGCAGACGCGTCCTCGTGGCTGGGGCTCCAGAGCAAACCACCTGCCTCACCAGCCCTGGAGCTCGCGCCGCTTGGCCTTACCTCACTCGTGCTGTCCCTCCCGTTAGCTTGCCTGGCTTTGTGTCACCTGACGCGCCATGTCTTGCCTACCTGGGCTCTGTCCTCAACTCTGCCACCATCGCTGTGTGGCTGTGCTTGCCCTGCAGCCCGACCCCTGCCTCGCCCACTCTGAGCCTCCGTGCCAGCCCATGTATGCCACGGAAATATGGGTGTTGGAATTGTGGTGTTTTACGACCTTCTTAACACCGTCTGCATACGTGCTAAGCAGTCTGAGCCAGTTCAGAAAGGAGTAGATGGAAGATGTTGAGCGCCTGTTAACGTCCAAAAAACTTTCAAAAAAAAAAAAAAAAAAACAAAAACAAAAAACAAAAAACTGTCTTCAAAAACTGTAATACCACATTACAAACATTGTGGTATTGTTTCATAAACATCTTTGTGATAAAAATTTTGTACTGTTTTAGTACTGTGCATTATAGAGATGTATAGTCAAAAATGTTTTGCTTAAGTGTTAAATACAACTGAAGCACTTTTAAAAAGTTAGCTTTGAGCTTTATATCAGGAATTGTCTGAACTATTTGCCTTAAGATACCTTTTCTGCGGTTGTTACCCTGGTCTTTTCACCAATATGCTACTTTTTCTTGGGGGGGGGGCTGTCATATATACAATCTATAGTATCGGTTTATATAGCATATATTGTATTGTAAGCCATTTTTTCAGTTGCTTGTTGAATGAGACCTGGTCTGGTTCAATTGAATTTAAGGCCATTTGAATGACCTAAAGGGTAACTTTTTCTTCTAAAAAATAAGACCTGGGCCGGGCGCGGTGGCTCAAGCCTGTAATCCCAGCACTTTGGGAGGCCGAGACGGGCGGATCACAAGGTCAGGAGATCGAGACCATCCTGGCTAACCCGGTGAAACCCCGTCTCTACTAAAAAATACAAAAAACTAGCCGGGCGACGTAGCGGGCGCCTGTAGTCCCAGCTACTCGGGAGGCTGAGGCAGGAGAATGGCGTAAACCCGGGAGACGGAGCTTGCAGTGAGCTGAGATCCGGCCACTGCACTCCAGCCTGGGCGACAGAGCAAGACTCCGTCTCAAAAAAAAAAAAAAAAAAAAGACCTGAATTATTGACACAATCTTGAAGAAACAACTATGCAAATTATGTTTACAGAATTTTTTGGACTCAAGATTGGGGGGAGAACAGAGGTGGTTGCAAGGATATAACAACTGGTAGAGCTTACAATTTGCATGCCTAGGGTTCCCAATTCGATCCTTGGTATCTCCACTTTGTCTTCCCCACAAGGAGCAAATGAAGCAAAACCTATTCTGTTTGTTCATAGGTTATTTCATTCCTCTTTCGATGTCACTGCTGGTGTTTACTTTCTGTCTTCATTCCCACTTCCTGGTAGTTACTCTCCAAGAAACTATATAAAGACGCCATTTTTGTGGCCATTTTGGTCAACAATCAGAATAGTCAGTAATACCTACAGTGGGGATGTGGTTCAGTGGTAAAGATTGGAAGACCCAGATTTGATCCGCAGAACTTCCTCTTCCCACCTACTTAAAGAGTGAGACACTTAAAGAGTGAGACATTGCATGAATTCTGTAAACAAAACAAGGCCTTTGTCTTTCTCCCCTTAACAATTTCGAAAATAGGTTAAAACACCAGAAGTTGACGCAGTTAAATACAGACATATATGTTTATTTAGTTTTTTATTGATGTATCGTTCCATGTGCTGGCTGGCTTAGTAGATTAGATGCTGATACTGAGTGGATTTTTGATCTTTGCAAGGGCCTCTTTTTTTGTGTGGTGAATTTATTTATTTATTTATTTATTTATTGAGAAGAAGTCTTGCTCTGTCACCAGGCTGGAGTGCAGTGGCATGATCTTGGCTCACTGAAACCTCTCCCTCCCGGGTTCTAGCAATTCTTCTGCCTCAGTCTCCCAAGTAGCTAGGACTACAGGCACAGGCCACCACACCCGGCTAATTTTTTGTACTTTTAGTAGAGACGGGGTTTCACTGTGTTAGCCAGGATGGTCTCCATCTCCTGACCTCGTGATCCGCCCACCTTGGCCTCCTAAAGTGCTGGAATTACAGGTGTGAGCCACCGGGCCCAGCCTTGTGTGGTGAATTTAATTGATTTTTTTCCAAAGCTCCCAACATCTCTTTATGTCCTAATATCACATGATGAATGTTTTCTCCCTTTTGATTCCAGCAAAGAAATTTCTTTATTTTCAGTTATTGTCCTATTATTTCTTTCTTTATTTTTTCAGACAGAGTCTCACTCCGTCACCCAGGCTGGAGTGCAATGGCGCAATCTCGGCTCACCGCAACCTCCGCCTCCTGGGTTCAAGCAATTCTCCTGCCTCAGCTTCCCGACTAGCTGAGATTACAGGTGCCCACCACCACGCCCAGCTAATTTTTTTGTGTTTTTAGTTGAGACGGAGTTTCACCATGTTGGCCAGGCTGGTCTCAAATGTCTGACCTCAGGTGATCCACCCACCTCGGCTTCCCAAAGTGCTGGGATTACAGGCGTGAGCCACCGTGCCCGGCCTGTCCTATTATTTTATTTTCAATAGAGCGCACTTGCTCTGGTGTACCAGCTGTTGACCTAAGAAATGAGAACTTGACAAATTACTGATATCATACTGACCCTATATGCCTTTGAGTTCTTGTGTTCTATGACATGTAAACATCGAACATTTCCAAGTAATTTAAATGTAAAGCAACTAAGTCACTACCACCTTTCTTTATCTTAGTTTTAAATTGGAGTGCATGCAGATGGTGAAATAAAGCCACATTGCTTGCAGTGCTAGGACCTCTGGCTCCATCCAGTTTTTGGTGGTGGAGGGAGCAGGATAGGGGAGAATAATGCATGGGTATGTATCCCACTCAGCCATTTGTCTTTCAGTAACACTATGATTGTTGCCACTATGTCATTTACTCTAATTTCTCCTCTTCCTGGTTTCCCATTGAAGCCAACTGCTTTTAAAATATATGTACCATGGAACACACATAAGCTGAAGTAGAATGGATTCTCATGATAGATTAGAACAAGACTTTAGTGAAGAGAACTGGTTCTGAAGGAAACAAAAAGTTTCTCATGAGAAAGGTAACTGAACATATATATTAGTCTGTTCTCACCCTGCTAAGAAAGACATACCCAAGACTGGGTAATTTATAAAGGAAAGAGGTTTCATGGACTTACAGCTGCACATGGCTGGAGAGGCCTCACAATTATGGCAGAAGGCAAAGGAGAAGCAAAGGCATATCTTACATGGTGGCAGGTAAGAAGGCATGTGGGGGGAACTGCCTTTTATAAAAACATCAGAGTTCATGAGAATTATTCACTGTCATGAGAACAGCAGGGGAAAAACCTGCCTCCATGATTCAATTACTTCCCACCAGGTACCTGCCATGACACATGAAGATTATTACAAGTCAAGGTGAGATTTGGGTGGTGACACAGAGCCAAATCATATCAATATGTAAACTAGCTTTCCATATTCACTCCACTCTGGTTGCCCTATCAGTAGGCAAAGGAGTTATTACATTGCTTTTTGTCATTTTTGTTTTTTAAATTTTAGAGATGTAGTCTTGCTATGTTGCCCAGGCTGGCCTCCAACTCACGCTCAAGTGATCCTCATGCCTCAGCCTCCTGAGTAGCTGGGACTATAGGCAAGGGCTGCCATTGTATGCCCGGCTGTTACTGTGTTGTTGTGATTAATGGTTTGGTTCTGTTTCTTCATAATAACTTATAATAATGACCCAGTTTTATTTTTATTTTATTTTTTACTTTTGAGACAGAGTCTCACTCTTTCTCCCAGGCTGGGGTGCAGTGGCACGATCTCAGCTCACTGCAACTTCCACCTCCCAGGTTCAAGCGATTCTCCTGCCTCAGCCTCCATAGTAGCTGGGATTACAGATGCACGTCACCATGCCCAGCTAATTTTTGTATTTTTAGTAGAGATGGGGCTTCGCTTTGTTGGCCAGGCTGGTCTCGAACTCCTGATCTCAAGTGATCCACCCACCTTGACCTCCCAAAGTGCTGGGATTACAGGTGTAAGCCATTGTGCCTGGCCAACCCAGTTTTAATAAGAAATAGTAAGAAACAATTTTAAAAGAAATAAGACATTTAATAAGGAATAAGAATAAAAAATTGTTTCTTCCCTATTATGCACACAATAAATTACATGCTATCATCATTATCATTTTTGTCATCATCACAGTTTTCATTATCATTATTATCCATTGGCATGCCACACGCTAATAAGCACAGTCCCTAAAGTCAAAAAAAGGAGAGATAAATTTGATTAAATCAAAATTTAAAATGTATTTAAAAAATTAATTTTAGCCTTTAGGTTTATTTTATTTTATTTTATTTTATTTTATTTTATTTTATTTTTTATTTTTTTTTGAGACGGAGTCTTGCTCTGTCGCCCAGGCTGGAGTGCAGTGGCACGATCTCGGCTCACTGCGAGCTCCGCCTCCTGGGTTCACGCCATTCTCCTGCCTCAGCCTCCCAAGTAGCTGGGACTGCAGGCGCCCACCACCACACCTGGCTAATTTTTTGTATTTTTAGTAGAGACGGGGTTTCACTGTGTTAGCCAGGCTGGTCTCGATCTCCTGACCTCGTGATCCACCCACCTCAGCCTCCCAAAGTGCTGGGATTACAGGCATGAGCCACCATGCCTGGCAAAGCCTTTAGTTTTAAAGAAATTGGAGATTGTCAAAGATTTCGAATACCTTAGAGACAAAGAATACCGTAGAACAAAATTAACACATTGATGAATCCGATAATTTTATAGGTCAACTTGACTGGGCCACAGGATGCCCAGACATGTGTTTAAATGTTGTTTCTGGGTATGTCTGTGAGGATGTTTCCAGAAGACAGTAGCATTTGAATTGCTGGACTGATAAAGCGGATGGTTTTCCTCAATGTGGGTGGACATAATCCAATCCATTGAGGGTCTGAATAGAACAGAAGGAGGGAGAAGGTTGGATTCACCTTCCCTCTGCTTGACAGGTTGTGCGGGAACACTGATATTCTGTCCTTGATGCACCTGGTTCTCAGGCCCTCAGACTTGATAAGAATCTATGCCACTCACCCTCCAGCTCTTAGGCCTTCCAAATATACCACTAGCTTTTTTGGGTCTCCAGCTTGCAGATGGTAGATCATGGAACCTCTCAGCCTCCAGAATTGTGTAAAGCAAAATCTTAAAATAAGTCTCCTTATATATGTAATACATATGCATAATATTTGTTATAGTAACATAATAAGTATTATTCATTATGTTAGGATATGTTATAATATATACTAATTATAATTATACTACAATGTTATAAAATGTGCATATAATAAATTATATGTATAATAATATATATCTATATAATCTGTTACTCTGGAGAACTCGGACTAACACAACGACAGATTTGGAGAAGTTATTTGCAATATTTAAAACCAGCAATGAAGTCATTCTTAGAATATACAAAGAACAATTGCAAAGCAATAACAAATCTGCCAACTCTTGACGTTAGATTTATTTTAAAAAAAACATTTATTGGCTGGGCGCAGTAGCTCACACCTGTAATCCCAGCACTTTGGGAGGCCGAGGAGGGTGGATCATGAGGTCAGGAGTTCTAGACCAGCCTGACCAAGATGGTGAAACCTCATCTCTACTAAAAATACAAAAATTAGCCAGGCACGGTGGCAGGCGCCTGTAATACCAGCTACTCAGGAGGCTGAGGAAGGAGAATCACTTGAACCCAGGAGGCAGAGATTGCAGTGAACCGAGATCGTGCCACTGCACTCCAGCCTGGGCAACAGAGCAAGACTCCGTCTCAAAAACAAAAAGCAATAACAACAAAAAACCAGATTTATTGAGGCATAATTGGTATACAAAGAACTGCACAAAATGTGTACAATATGATGAATTTGGGCATAGGGAAATACCCATGATCCATCAACGCAATCAAGGTAATAGACATATCCACCAACCAAAATTTCCTTATGTCTCTTTGGGTTTTTTTGGTTTTGTTTTGTCTTTATTTTTTGTATGTGGTATAAACATTTAACGTGAGATCTGTCATCTTAACAAATTTTGAAGCGTACAATACTTTATTGTTAACCATAGGTGCTATGTTGTACAGCAGATCTCTAGAACGACGTGTAGCATAACTGAAATATATCCATTGAGCAACAATTCCCCATCTTCTTCAGCCTCCCAGCCCCTGGCAGCCACTATGGCATTCTCCATTTCTGAGTTTAACTATTACATACCTCATGCAAGTGGAATCATGCAGTATTTGTGCTGTGACTGGTTTATTTCAATTCCCATAATGTCCTCCAGGTTCATCAGTATTGTTGCAAATGGCAGGATTTTCTTCTTTTCTAAGGCCTAATAATTTTCCATTGGATATATATGCAACACTTTCTTTTTTCATTCATCTGTCAATGGATACAGGTTGTTTCCATATCTTGGCTACTGTGAATAATGCTACAAGGAACATGGAAGTGCATATATCTCCTTGAGATCCTAATTTCAATTTTTTGGAAATATACCCAAAAGTGGGATTGCAGGATCACATGGTAGTCTTATTTTTAATTTTTGGAAGAACCTCCATATTGTTTTTCATTGCTGCTTCACCATTTTACATTCCCACCAACAAGTATACAGGGGCTTCAATTTCTCCACATCCTTGCCAACACTCGTTATCTTTCTTGTTGTCGTTTTTTACAATAGCCATCTTTACAAGTATGAAATGACATGTCATCGTAGTTTTGATTTGCATTTTCCTGATAATTAATGATGTTGAGCATCTTTTTATATACTTGTTGGTCATTTGTATGTCTTTTTTGGAGAAATGTGTTCAAGTATTTTGCCCATTGTTTAATTAGGTTATTTGGTTTTTGTTTGTATTCTTTTTTTGCTATTGTGTTGTATGAGTCCTTTATATATTTTGAAAATTAGCTGCTTTACAGGTATATGATGTGCAAATGCTTCCTCCCATTCTGTAGGTTACCTTTTTATTCTGTTGTTTTCTTTTGCTATGAAATTATTGAGACTTCTAACTTTTGCTTGTTTCAGTAGTGTAAAATGAAGTTTTGTTGTTATTTATTGTTGATTACTAATGAATTAATACTGCATCTTCACATCCTCATTAGCCTCTTGTATCTTTTCTTTTTGTAAATGCCTGTTTATATCCTTATTTGACTTTCTATTTGTTTGTTTTTGGTTTACACTGCTGGGTAAAATGCAGAATAACACACAGCCATCCTCAGAGAAATTGGCTAGTATTTAGGCAAACATGTTAACACATTCTCTATGACCAAATGTAATAGACACAGATGCTCTGCCCAGATCTACCTGGACTTGTTGCCTCAGCTAATACAAGTGCATTCAGCAGACAATCCACAACTGTCAGGACTTTCAGGGATTGTCTCAGCTGCAGAGCTGCCTGCCCAAGATCACATCCTTTTTGAGGCTGTTCACATCAAATGAGTGAAGGGGCAAGAATATATATATATACACACATATATATACACACACACATACACACACACACACACACACACACACACACACACATATATATATATATATATATATATATATATATATTTTAGACAGAGTTTCACTCTTGGTGCCCAGGCTGAAATGCAATGGTGTGATCTTGGCTCACCATAACCTCTTCCGCCTGGGTTCAAGCAATTCTCTTGCCTCAGCTTCCCAAGTAGCTGGGATTACAAGCATGCGCCACCACACCTGCTAATTTTGAAGAGACGGGGTTTCTCCATGTTGGTCAGGCTGGTCTCGAACTCCCCACCTCAGGTGATCTGCCCACCTCGGCCTCCCAAAGTGCTGGGATTACAGGCGTGAGCCACCGTGCCCAGCAGAGGGGGCAAGAATATTAAGGCCCCAAAGTGGATCAGATGAACCACTTAGCCTCAGAACTCCCCATGGTGTTAGCTGAGGCTGTCAGGCATGCATCCTACCTTGCATGCATCCTAGCTTGACTTCTTCTCAATCTTGAGTCTACTCTCTGCCTTCCACAGATGTGGATCTCAAAGATACTGCATAATAAACATCCTGCACATTAAACTCTATCTCGTTGGGCACAGTGGCTCACGCTTATTGGGAGACCAAAGTGGGTGGATCATTTGAGGTCAGGAGTTCAAGACCAGCCTGGCCAACATGGTGTAACTCTGTCTCTACCAAAAAATTGCACACACACACAAAAATTAACTGGGTGTGGTGGTATGAGCCTGTAATCCCAGCTACTTGGGAGGCTGAGGCACAAGAATCGCTTGAATCTGGGAGGTGGAGGTTGTAGTAAGCAGGGATCGTGCCACTGCACTTCAGCCTGGGTGACAGAGTGAGACCTTGTCTCAAAAAAACAAAACAAAACAGAACAAAACAAAACAACTCTATCTCAAGGTCCACTTCACAGATAATCAAACCTGTGACATCAAGCCACTATGCTCCTGTGTATAGGTGGAAAATTGTAAGAAAATTCTTACACATACATGTACAGGGACATGAGGAAAGATTTTTATTGCATCATTTATTATCAGATATTTATATATTACATCTTTATTTGTACATATATTTATATATTAGTATATATAATTTGTATTTATATATTATTATAAACTCTCTCCTTCTGGGTTTTTATGGAGGTTTCATTACATAAGCATGACTGGTTAAATCACTGGCCATTGGTGATCAGCTAAGCCTTTAGTGCCTCTCTTCTCCCTGGAGGTTTGGGGTTGGAGCTGAAAGTTCTATCCCTCTGATCACAAGGTCGGTTTCCCTGACAACCAGCCCCTGAGGCTATCCAGGAGCTCAGCAAGAGTCTTCTCATTAGAAAAAAAAGGTCTTAGGAGCTCTGTGTCAGGAACTGGGGTCAAAGATCAAATATTAGAACAAAAGATTTTCCTACTGCCCACCTAAGGGTTTCAGAAGTTCTTATGTCAGTAACCAGGGGCACAGATATATTTTTGTGTGTGTGTATATATATATACACATATATACACACACATATAATATATATACACACATACACACACACATATATATATAATATATGTATTTCTTTTATTTTTCTTTTCTTTTTTTTTGAGAGAGGGTCTCTGTCACCCAGCCTGGAGTGCAGTGGTATGACTAACTCGCTGCAGCCTCGATCTTCCTGGCTGAAGCGAAGTCCCACTGCAGCCCCCCACAAATAGCTGGGGCTACAGGTGCGCACAGCCAGCCACTGCTAATTTTTAAAGAAATTATTTTTGGTAGAGACGGAGTTGCCTAGGCTGGTCTCTGAACTCCTAGACTCAAGCAATTCTCCCACCTCAGCCTCCCAAAGTGCTGGGATTACAGGCGTGAGCCACTGTTGGTCTGTATTTCTTATATCAAAGTATCATAGTGGTAGACCTACACACTAACTACTCTGCATCCATTATGTGGCAGGCCAGGTTTCACCAACTCAGGCCTGCATCACAGCTGTTTCAGTACTGACCAAGTGGTTAAGTTAAATATGAAAAGCTTAAAAACGCCAGTGCCCTTATACAAAGGCTAGAATGTAACAAAAGCCCCTCAGAGTTTTGCCTAGGACTTCCGTGGGCTTTAAAGCATGACAAAATATTGAAGGAGTTCTTAACAGGACCCATTTAGGATTAAACAAGTTTTATTGGGAGTCTGAAGAAACTCCCCAGGCCTCCACAAACAAGCTTATTGGAGGTCTGAAGGAACTCCCCAAACCTCCGTGATTTAGCAGGAGACGAGATAAGGGTAATCACCCCAGCGCCTAGACCCATTTAGATTAAGTAAACTTACTGAGGCTCCAGAGGAAGGTGTTCAAGACTCAGACCTTAGTTATAGATTAAAAGAAGTTAATCACTTATGTCTTTAGATGAATGCACACTTACATGTAGACATATAGCTTAAAAGGTATATAAGCTCTGGAAAACTTTGACATTTTGAGTTGGTCTGGCAATAATTTCCAGGCCTTCTACCTGTAACTGGTTACAGGAATAAAAACCCTCTTCTGGCTGGGCGCGGTGGCTCAAGCTTGTAATCCCAGCACTTTGGGAGGCCGAGACGGGCGGATCACGAGGTCAGGAGATCGAGACCATCCTGGCTAACACGGTGAAACCCCATCTCCACTAAAAAAAAAATACAAAAAACTAGCTGGGCGAGGTGGCGGGGGCCTGTAGTCCCAGCAACTCGGGAGGCTGAGGCAGGAGAATGGCGTAAACCCGGGAGGCGGAGCTTGCAGTGAGCTGAGATCCGGCCACTGCGCTCCAGCTTGGGCGACAGAGCAAGACTCCGTCTCCAAAAAAAAAAAAAACCAAAACTCTCTTCCTCCCCAGTTCATCTGCATCTTGTTATTGGGCATGGAGAATAAGGGTCTGCTGTCAGCCAGACCCTTAGTTTGGTCCAGAAACAATTAGAACAATGAAGAAAATATACATGTAGTAACATACAAACATCATGTTTAAAGAGTAAGAAATAATACTGAATTCTATAAATCACAGCACTTACATTATTAAAAATATATGCACAAAAGCAACACAAGTTACAATAAGACATACAAATAAAAAGGCACATTAAATACATTCAAATTATGGGAGAAATCTGAGACAAGAAAGGGAAAATTAGATTTTTTAAAAAGGAACAAATAGGCGGAGCGCCGTGGCTCAGGCCTGTAATCCCAACACTTTGGGAGGCCCAGGTGGGAGGGTCTTGGAGACCAGTCTGGGCAACATGGGGAAACCCCATTTCTACAACAAATACAAAAAAATGAGCGGGGCATGGCGGTGCATGTCTGTAGTCCCAGCTATTCAGAAGGCTGAGGTGGGAGAATCACCCGCGCCTAAGAGGTCCAGCGGCAGTGAACTGAGATAAATAAATAAATAAATAAATAGGCTGGGCGCTGTGGCTCACACCTGTAATCCCAGCACTTTGGGAGGCTGAGGCGGGCAGATTACTTGAGGTCAGGAGTTCAAAACCAGCCTGTCCAACATGGTGAAACCCCGTCTCTACCAAAAATATAAAAAATTAGCTGGGCGTGGTGGCGCGCCTGTAATCCAGCTACTCAGGAGGCTGAGGCAGGAGAATCGCTTGAACTCGGGAGGCAGAGGTTGCAGTGAGCCGAGATCGTGTCACTGCACTCCAGCCTGGGTGACAGAGACACCATCTAAAAAAAAAACAATAAAAATTAAAAATTAAAAATAAATAAAATAAGAGAGGAGCCTTCTACAAACTGCTGTGGAAGAGAAGACCATGATTACCTTAAATCTATCTGAAATAAAAATAGAATAAAATGAGGCAGAGTGGGAAGGGGGTTTGGCTTCAGCCTACCCTTACTAGGCCATTCCTTCATGCATCTCCACTGATCACAAAATCTACGCCACTGCCTCACTGACGCCATAATATTAGAACCATGCATTTAAAAGAATTCCAGGAACTGACCTTAGGAGACAACCACGGTTGCCGAGTGTCCCACTTTGGGAAGGAATGTTGAACAATCGACTGATTTACAGTCTGTTGCCTCCGGCCAGACCACAGGGCGGCCCTTTAACTCAAGATAACCAGAGCAAGTAGGTTTGCCGCCCTGCACGCCCTACCCCGATGTCAGTTCCCGCGCTTTGCCTCTTAAGAAAGCCCGACTCGCGCTCCGGAGCTCCCAGCAGAGGCCGCTGCCTCGCCTCCCACTTGTCAGGCCCGGCTGGAAGCGGCGGGAAACCTCTCTTCACACCTCGGTGACCTGGTGGCTGCCGGGACACAGAGCCTTTGGGTGGTGGCATGTGTGCGGGGCGGGAAGAACCGCGCAGAGGCCACTGGAGCGCAGGGCCCCGGAAGACGGAGCTAGGGACGGGCTAGGCCACCTCTTTAGGCCACGGCGCGGGGCAGATCCGGTCCTCGGGCGACCGCTCTGTCCCAATTGGGCGAGACCTACCTGGTCCTGATGACAACGGACAACGGCCTTAACGGCCGGAAGGTCAGCGGAGTCCCGGATGAGGACGAGTGGAACGATAATGGCCGTGGGGCGGTTGGCCTTCCTTCTACCAGACCTTGATGTGGGAAGAGAGAAATGGAGTAACAGGCCCCATTTGGCGCTTTGGAGATGCCCACGCTTTGGGAAGATGTACCGGCGTTTATAGAAGGTCTGTGTATATAATGTGAGAAAACTGCTCTCAGCTTCCCCCAAAACTTTTACAAGACAACGTTTGCCACATCTAGCCCTTCCAGAGGGAAAGAAGCTGCCGACGTATGATAGAGTAAGAATATCACACATCTTGTAAATTCCCATTTGTTTTTTAAAAAATCGTAGAAAATAAACATCTTCTGTAGATGACTTTTTGAAATGGAGTTTTTGCACCACCTCTGGAAGCAACACCAGGAGCAGACACATACACGTTTGTTCAGTGGGTTAGACTAGGACATGGAGAAGTGAGAAGGAAGAGAAGAAGGTCCTATGCCAGACTGGTCATATTTAGAAGACGTTTACATATTATAATCATTGTCTTGTGTGTGCATTTTATTCCTCACTACTGTTTATGTAGCTGACAACTTCAAGTACTTTTTGAAATGTCTAGTCTTTTTTTTTTTTTTTTTTTTTTTTTGATATGGAGTCTCTGTTGCCCAGGCTGGAGTGCAGTGGCATGATCGTGGTCGCCTCCCATGTACAAGTGATTCTCCTGCCTCAGTCTTCCAAGTAGCTGGGATTACAGGCACGTGCCACCATGCCCAGCTAATTTTTGTATTTTTAGTAGAAACAGAGTTTCACCATTTGGCCAGGCTGGTTTTGAACTCCTGACCTCAAGTGATCCGCCCACCTTGGCCTCCCAAAATGCTGGGATTACAGGCCTGAGCCACTGCTCCTGGAAATGTCTAGTCTTTTTAGATGTTCTGAAGTGTCTAATTTGTGTTAAAATTAGAAATAGTAAAATAACACATTTGGTAAATATCTTTTGGTTAAAATTCGTATGAAATGTTTTAAGAGGAGAATGGCCAACTACCAGTTCAGTAACACACGTTGTGTTTATACACTAGTTCAGGGGAGGAGGAGAAGGAGGCTGTGCAGACAGCCCTATGCCACCAGTGTGCTTACAGTGAGGCAAGATTAGCTATTGTCTCTCATGTCTGTTCACTTTGTTTTCCTTATCTGTGTATACAGTGTTTATAGAGAAAAACAAGCCCTAATTTACATGTAGACTTTCTAGACATTAAAGAGGTTTCCAGTATATAACAAAAGTAGAGTTAGTAAACTAATATATTTTGAACATTTTGTTTTAAAATTCCTTGGGAAGATTGTCTTCTGAAAATTTGAACATTATTGGCCACTGGGTTGAGATGGGAAGGGTTCTAGGCTGGAATATTTTTATTTGAAAGACACTTTCAGATTTTAACTATTGTTACATGTGTACAGTTTATTCAAGACTGCTTTGCAGGACCAGCACGGTGACTCACGCCTGTAATCCAAGCACTTTAGGAGGCCGAGGTGGGTGGATTGCTTGAGGCCAGGAGTTCAAGACCAGCCTGGCCAACATGGTAAAACCCCATCTCTACTAAAAATAGAAAAATTAGCTGGGTGTGGTGGTGCATGCCTGTAATCCCAGCTACTTGGAAGACTGAGATGGGAGAATCACTTGAACCTGGGAGGTGGAGGTTGCAGTGAGCCAAGATCATACCACTGCACTCCAGGCTGGGTGATGGAGCAAGACCCTGTCTCAAAAAAAAAAAAAAAAAAAAAAAAAAAAAAAAAAAAAAAAAAGACTGCTTTGTATATAGTGGGCAAATATACTCCTTACCTGAAACATCTAGCCTATCTAGATGTTTAGAAGTGCCTGGCATATGTTAAATGTACAGGTAACATTTAACCTCTATTGTAAAAGTAAGAGTAAAATAATCACTTAAAAATATCTTTTTGCTAAAATTCATAAGAAATAGTGTCTTTTGAAAGTGGAATTGTTGCCGGGCGCGGTGGCTCACGCCTGTAATCCCAACACTTTGGGAGGCCAAGGCGGGTGGATCATGTGAGGTCAGGAGTTCGAAACCAGCCATGGTCAACATGGTGAAACTCTGTCTCTACTAAAAATACAAAATCAACTGGGCATGGTGGCGCATGCCTGTATTCCCAGCTTCTTGGGAGGCTGAGGCAAGAGAATCACTTGAACCTGGGAGGCAGAGATTTCAGTGAGCCAAGATCATGCCATTGCACTCCATCCTGGGCAACAAGAGTAAAACTCCATTTCAAAAAAAAAAAAAAAGAAAAGAAAAGAAAGTGGAATTGTTAAACCACCTCTGTGAGCGGTATAGTAGTGTCTATACTTGTTTAATGGTTTAGTGGAAGTGGGAGGAAAGATATTGCAAAAGGTAATATGCTAGTGTGTTTATACTTGGACTTTTTAGACACCATTTTTCTGTATGTTTTGTGGATTTTGTTTTGCAGTGTATAAACTTTATAATAAACAAATGAGTCATAATTTTGCAACATCTAGTCCCTTAGATGTTAGAGGTTGCCAGTGTATGACAAAGTACTCAGTAAAATTAGCACCTTTTGTACACTTTGTGTTGAAATGCATAGGAAAGCTTGTCTTCTGTAAATGACTTTTGGATACAAATTTGTTCCACCATCTCTAAGCATTACATGTGCCTGTACGTGTCCACTGAATTGAAGTCAGAGAGAAGGAAGTGAGGAGGGAATGGTTCAAGACCAAAATGATCGTATTTGGAAGATACCTCAGATTACAACTATTGTTGCATGTATGCAATTTTATTTAACAGTGCTGTGTACATGGTGGAAAAGTTATATGAAATATCTAGTATTTTCAGCTATTTAGAAGTGCTTGATGTATTTAAAAGTAGAAGTAGTTGAATGACACTTTTAAATAGCTTTTAAGACTGATGGGAAATACTGTGTTTGGAAGTGGAATTGTTAAACCACCTCTCTGAACAGTGTGCTCTCTACTTGTTCGTTGAGTTGAGGGAGGTGGGTGGAAAGAAACTGCAAAAGGTGTGTTGTTAGTACTAGAAAATTTCAGCTTATTCATTGCCTTATATGTTATGTGCATTTCATTTAACTTTGCTATATTGTGCATATTGTGTATATACTGGATAAATGAGTTGTCAAGTGTATATTTTATAATATACAGTCTCTAGATATTAAAATTTATAATATCTAGTTAATTTTTATAACATCTAGTCTCTAGATATTAAAGAGGTTGCCAGTTTATGACAAAAGTAGTGTTAATAAACTAACATTTTGTACACTTTGTGTTAAACTTCATTTAAAGACTGTCTTCTGAAAAGGACTTTTGGAAATGAAATGATAACATCGGCTAAGTGACACACGTGCCTATATCCACTGGGTTTGTGGTGGAGAGGAGTTGGAAGAAATTAAGGATTCTAAACTAGAATGTTTCAATTTAGAAGACACTTTCAGATATAACCACTGTTACATGTATGTAGTTTATTCAACACTACTGTGTATATAGTGGACAAACTTAAGTCCTTATTTGAAAAGTCTAGGCTTTCTAAGTGTTTAGAAGTGCACAAAATACATTGTAGATATCCTTTTGATTCATATGAAATATTATCTTTTGAAAATTGATCAAACTACTTCCCTGAGCAGTACACATTATTATATTTGTGCTGGTTCAGGGAGGAAGGAGAAGAAAGTGCAAAGGGCTTTATACCAGTGTGTTTATGGTCTTTTACTGTGCCGTGTATATAGTGTATATAAATCCACAAAGGAGTCCTAATTTACAACATCTAGTCTTTCCAGATGTTAAGGAGGTTGCTAGTGTATGACAAAAGTAGAGTTAGTAAACTGATACATTGAGTACAGTTTGTGTTAAAATTCATAGAGTGTTCCTAAAAACACAGAAGTGAGCTGGGCGCAGTGGCGCATGCCTGTAATCCCAGCACTTTGGGAGGCCGAGGCGGGCAGATCACGAGCTCGGGAGATCGAGACCATCCTGGCTAACGCGATGAAACCCTGTCTCTACTAAAAATACAAAACAATTAGCCGGGCATGTTGGCACACGCCTGTAGTCCCAGCTACTCGGGATGCTGAGGCAGGAGAATCGCTTGAACCTGGGAGGCAGAAGTTGCGGTGAGCCGAGATCACGCCACTACACTCCAGCCTGGGCAACAGAGTGAGATTCCGTCTCAAAACAAAACAAAAAAACCCCCACAGAAGTGAAATTGTTAAAATCTCTAACTGGATGCTTATACCTCTTCTGGATGCTCATACCTGTCCACAGGGTTAATTTAGAGGTGAGAAGGGGAAGAATTCTAGGCCATAATGTTCCTATTTAGAAGACACTTTTAAATTATAGCCTGTGTTATGTATGTGCACCATTTATTCAATGCTACTGTATATACAGTGGAAAACAACTCCGATCTGAAACATCTTGTCTTTCTAGATGCGTAAAAGCACACAACATAGGTTAAAAGTAGAGACTAAGTAACACCTTTCACCAAAATTGCCTAGGAGTGGTTGTATTTGGGAATGGAATTGTTAAACTTGATGTTTTGGAGAGTATACTGACTTTTCACTGGGTAGTGGCAAGTTGTGGAGGAAGAAGTATGTAGGGGGAAGAGTTCTGTACAGGTGAGTTAGATTAGTTCAGATGGTCTAACCATTGTTCTATATGTGCATTTTAGTTAATATTGTTGTATATTAAAAGGTAAGTCCTTTTGCTCAAAGTGTGTTGGAAGTAGAGGTAGTAAAACAATCCCTTTATATCCTTGTATTAGTTTTTAGGAAGGCCTGTCTTCTGGGAGTGACCTTTGTTAATCCACCTCTTGGAGCTGGACATAGCCACTTGGATGGTGGAAGAGGGAGAAGAGGAAAGGTGATGGGAAAGGCTCTTTGCTAATATCTCCATTATCTAGAACATGGTTTTAGATGATAACCATATGTCTATATGAGCCCTTTACTTTTCAGTAAACATCTTTAGAAGAGATGTATCTTGGACATGGAATTGTGAAACCACCACTGGGCAATGTTTATCAGGACTTGTTCATCAGGTTAGCAGTAGAGGGGCAGAAGGAAGTATAAAGGGAGAGATGAATGCAGATGTGTCCATATTTCCATTTTGATGAGAGCCATTGATATATGTGCATCTCCTTTGGCTGTACTATAGGAACACATGAAGTAATTCAAGGGAAACATATCTTCTTGCTAATATTTTAATGGTATAGATCTGTTAATGAATTCTCTTAGAAACCTTATACTTAGTGTATTCACTTGCTTTATGTTTTATTTTAAATTGAGCACTAAGGGAATGCAGTATTTTAATCAGAACTCTGCTAATGCTTTTATCTAGAGGCATGTTGTCATTTTTGCCTTCTATGAAATTTTTGTCCCCAAAAAAGGCAGGATTACATTTTTTTTCTAACAGACTGAGTTGGTGCTGTATATTCTTGGTCATCAAAATACTCATATAGCTTTGCAATTCTGAATTGGTAAATACTTATAATGTGTAAAAAGCATAATATATACTATATACTGTGCAATCTCAATCCCATATAACTGGATGTTATGTCTACACACACACGGGACCTAGAAGGACACATCAAAATATAAACTACTTGTGATTGTGGATGACTTTGTTCTTTGTTTCTTGTGGTTTTTTTTTTCCTTTCTTCCTTCCTTCCTTCTTTCCTTCCTTCCTTCCTTCCTTCTTTCTCTCTCTCTCTTTCTTTTTTTTTGGAGTCTCACTCTGTCACCCAGGCTGGAGTGCAGTGGTGTGACCTCGGCTCACTGCAACCTCCACCTCCCAGATTCAAGCAATTCTCCTGCTTCAGCCTCCTGAGTAGCTGGGATTACAGGCTCACACCACCACACCCAGCTAATTTTTTGTATTTTTAGTAGAGACGGGGTTTCATCATGTTGGCCAGGCTGGTCTCAAACTCCTGACTTCAGGTGATCCACCCACCTCAGACTCCCAAAGTGCAGCGATTACAGGCGTGAGCCACCACGTCTGGCCTCTTGTGTTTTTTAATTTCCTATAATGCACATATTACCTTTAAAAAAAAAGGTTATTTTAAAAACCTGGGGAATAAAAAGCCCTAATGGTTTTAAGCGATTCTTGTACCTCAGCCTCCCGAGTAGTTGGGATTACAGGTGCCTGCCACCACAGCCGGCTAATTTTTGTATTTTTAGTAGAGACGGGGTTGCACCATGTAGCTAGGCTGGTCTTGAACTCCCAACCTCAAGTGATCAGCCCTCCTCGCCTCCCAAAGCACTTGGATTTCAGGCTTGCGTCAACATGCCCGGACTCCATGCCATTTCTTTCTTGAAGGTCAATTTGTCCAGGAGAATTTTCCACATTGTGGATTTAGCTGATTGCATCATTATAATGTTATTAAACACATTTCTGTATCTCCAATATTTACTCTAAACAAATGATTTTTATCTATTTGATTATAGAAATTTAATTTTCAACACCAGTATTTTATTGTGGTCCTGGTTATGTTCTACTTTATTATGGGTCACATGATTTGTGGTTGTCTCACATCTGATGATATAAAATTTAGCTTTGGTTTTAGGTGACATCAGCCTGCTCCAACCATTCTGCAGTCTTTCATCCAATTTCATCTCATGGTTATAGCAGCCATTGCCAATTGTGACCTGGATGTGTTACAGCAATACCAGTTGCAAAATATTGACTCTAATTTTGTAATGTCTCCTGCATTTATTAGCTGTTATTTCCTGAGAAGAAAAATCTTTCCCTCATCAACTATATGTTTATCCTGAAATACATTCCATACGGGAGAGAGAGGATAAATACTTGATTCTTTTCCTTCATTTGTTAGCTTTCAAAATAAAACTGATATTCAAAAACATTCAAAGGTTGAATATGGAAAAGCTATTTTGTGTGTGTGTGTATATGAATGTGTATGTTTATGTTAACTTTGCATCCAGCTTCTTGGTAAAGACCAAATTCTCTATTTATAATTAGTTTTTCATTTTGAGGGGTGGCTTCCAGATATATAATCCTACCAAGATACATAGATAGCTTTATCCCATTCTATCCAACAGTTAATCCTTTAATTACTTTTTCATGTCTAAATGCTTTGGCTAATACCTCCATTACAATGTTTAGTAGTAGTGAAGATAATGAATATCCTTGTCTTGTCATGAAAAATAATTTAAATGTATTTGATCACAAAATACTGTAAAAAGACTTAAATAGGGAATATATACCATAAACACCTCCCCCCCCCCTTTTTTTTCAGACAATGTTTTGCTCTCTTTGCCCAGGCTGGAGTGCAGTGACACAATCAAAGCTCACTGCAGCCTTAACCTCCTGGGCTCAAGTGATCCTCCTGCCTCAGACTCCCAAGTAGCTAGCTGGGAATACAGGCATGCACCACCATGACCTGCTAATAAAAAAAAAAAAGATTGTTTGTAGAGATGAGGTCTCTCTGTGTTGCCCAGGCTGGTCTGGAACTCCTGGGCTCAAGCAATTCTTCTGCCTCAGCTTTTCAAAGTTCTGGGATTACAGGCATAAGCCACCATGCCCAGCCTCATAAACATCTATTAACATTATATATTATACAGAATTATTTATCAGAATAAAACATAATTTCTAGAAATCAATAAGTTAAAAAGGGGAAAACTGGTTTCTTTCCTCTCATACTATATATTTGATCAATATTTCATACTAGCTCTGGCGTAGGCAAATCACCTTTAATTTGGATTGATTACCATATGTAGGTGTTGTGGGAGACTTTTTTGTGTTAGGGGCAGTGGAGGTGGTCTTCTAGTTAAATGTGTTTGTAAAATGAGTTCAACATGTGTTGGGGACCAGCCTCAACACCACCCCTAGGGTACCCAAAGTCCGGTGGTGACAAAGGATTGAGAAGAGACAAGTTAAGAGTAAAGGTGGGGAGCCAGCGGGCCAGTTGCAAAATAGAGGCTGCAAAAGGCTCAGAGCTCTGGTCTCCGCTAAGAGTACAATCACTTAGATCTAACAAGCAGATGTTCCGGGCAAAAAAG
Organism: Rhinopithecus roxellana; assembly: GCF_007565055.1. Taxonomy (NCBI): domain Eukaryota; kingdom Metazoa; phylum Chordata; class Mammalia; order Primates; family Cercopithecidae; genus Rhinopithecus; species Rhinopithecus roxellana. The sequence continues at coordinate 21,833,233 of NC_044552.1, read as the reverse complement.
TGAATAGGTGGCAGTGCGTCATAGCCGTAATCTATAGCAATAGCGGTTTAAATGAATCTCCTTTGTGCTCAAACGGCATATCTTTAACTTATCAGAGAGTAGCTAGTGGGAGCAGGCTAAACTAGGAGCCTGCACGTCTGTCCACATTCCAGTGTTTCGAAGGAGTGTCTTTCTCCTTGAACACAGTGTTTACAGATAAGAGAGCGGGTCTCGCTCTGAGCGTGGGAACATGATGGCAATTAGGAGGCTTTCCTCCTCAGAGGCCTCTTGTGGCTTTCCACAACTTATTGTCTCATATTTTTACGGCCAGTTTATGCAGGCATCCCACAAGCTCTTTTCCCACAAGCCCTTTTCCCAACAACATGTCATTTATGTTTAATGACATTTTCTTGAACAAGAGATATTTGGATGCCTGGTCTCACACTCCCACTAAGCTATTTCAGCAAATGGGCAGTAGTTCTGGCTTCATTTAACCAGCCAATCCCATCTGTCTCATTCAGGTTAGATTTGGGAGGCACCCTATGCTATGGCAGACAGCATTTTATTGTCCTTCGTGTACCTATCACCCCATGATGCTAACGGGGCCCACTGCTTCCCTATCTGGTGATTCAAGAAAAGGTAAGGTATAGGGTGGTTGGAAGCTCAGAAGAAAGACATCAATAAGATATGTTTCTGCTATTAAACCTCCATGCTGTTCTTTGCTCCAAGAACTCTTCAGAATTCAGAAAAGAAAAGAAAAAAACAGTGAATAAAACAAAGGGTCTCTTATTATTTTTATGTTTTTTCTGTTTTTTTCTTTCTGTTTTTCAGTAATACCATAGCATGAAATCCAAAGAAACCAGGCCGATTAATTTGCAAAAATGCTTGTTACAAAGGGTTCAAGACCTTCCTAGTGTGGCAATGCTATCTATCGATACGGATATTGAACACCGCAAAGGCTGTACAGACAAGCAGAAAATTGAGTGAGTGAGACCAGGTTTATTTAACGGGAGGGAGAAATGAAAGTGGAAAGCCGGGGGAGAAAGTGCTCACTCCCAAAACTGGTGGAGGTGCCGGGGATTGAACCCGGGACCTCGTACATGCTAAGCACGCGCTCTACCACTGAGCTACACCCCCAACCACAGGCAGCTTGCTTTGCATTTCTTTCATGATTTATAATCAGTATTTCTCAAAGATTTAGTAAATTGCAGTGAAATCATGAATGCAAACTCCGCAATTTGTGAAACAGCTAGCCTAGGTCCTGCACAAGCAGCGTCCAAAGAAAGCAACACAGTGAAATTACAAAGGAAGGAGCCTGAAAGCAGACAATCTGTTGTCTCTCGCATTTTCCAGCTTGATTTCCTGCTCTTTTCAACCATAAGGCCCCAGGAGGCCAAAGCCAGTAGCGCAGTACCAGCTGAGACCTACGTGTTTGAAGGGGAACTGTAGGGGGGCATCAAAGGGGATCCTCGCCTACCGAGTTCCAGTCCCCGCGCCCAGCGCCGCCTTTCTTGGAACAAATACTCTCAAATCACTTCCGTTTCCAAAAGCCCATAACGTCCACTGAACATTTAGTGGTGATGGCAGGGAACGTTCTTGCGAGCTCAAGATGTCATGAATCAATCACAAGGACAAACTGGAAACCTGGACCCGGGTGAGAGGCATCACGTAGGCACCCAGATCGGCACTTCTAGAGTACTTTACCTCCGACAAAACTCTGAGGGTCCCCTGCTAAGCCAAGCTGGTGGGGGTGGGGGTGGGGTAGTAGTGTTATTTGAAAAAAAGATGAATTAGGTTAAGGCAGGGCTGGCATCTGTTTCTTGGCGACCGATCTGTAGGAAACCATGGAGCAATGAAAAATTATTGGTTTCTCGAATGGTGAGGGGAGGTGGGGGAAGCTTCCCACGTTTTAAAGAGCTGGCCCAGCCAACCCAGATTCACAACTACTGACTTCTGAGGCACCTCCGTTGAAATCTCTCCCTCTCTCTTTCTGAAACAATTTATAACTCACTAAAAAGTTGAAAAAATAGAAATAATACAAAAATACCCTTCTATCTTTTACTCGGATTTAGATATTATTAATATTTTACCCCATTTGCCTTATCATTTGCTGCTTCTCTCTCCTGTACGTTGCATACATCACTTCTATTTCCTTTACTAAGTATTTTACTATATACCCACAGTACTATTAGGAACTTTTGTAAATTTAACATTGATACAATAGCTGTATTTAATCTACAGTCTGCATTTCAAGTTGACCAATTGACTTGATGTTTCCCTCTCATACAGGATCTAGTCTAGGGTCAGGCGTTGCATTTAGTTGTCATATCTTTTTTAGTCTTCTTTAATGAAGAATATTTGCATAGTCTTCATTTTTTATGACATTGATATGTCATTTTAAAAATAGTGTTATTTTCATTTCTTTCTTTTTTTTTTCCGAGACAGAGTCTCGCCCTGTCGCCCAGCTGGAGTGCAATGGCTCGATCTCGGCTCACCTGCAACCTCTGCCTCCCGAGTTCAAATGATTCTCCTGCCTCAGCCTCCTGAGTAGCTGGGATTACAGGTGCCCGCCACTGCGTCTGGCTAATTTTTTTTTTTATATTTTCAGTAGAGACGGGTGTTTCACCGTGTTGGCCAGGCTGGTCTCAAAGTCCTGACCTCGTGATCTGCCCTCCTTGGCCTCCCGAAGTGCTAGGATTACAGGCCTGAGCCACCGCCCCGGCCTCATTTCATTTTTAAAAATAGAATGTCTTTCACTGACTGATACTTTCTCATGACTAGGCTCAGGGTATACGTTATCCATTGGAATACTAAATAATCTTGCATGCTTATATATTTTTCAGCCATTGGTCTGTACTTTTTGGTTCTTGCTTTAAAAAAATCTTTCCAACAAAGTCCCTTGATAGTACACTTTTTGTGACGTTTCTGGTCTCACAAAGGATTAAGGAATTCTTTAGAGGTCACTCAAAACAAACATAAATGAATATTTTCTGAGAGCTAAAGTGACTTAGAAACACCTGGAGCCCAGGTCAGGGTAGTGAGTAGTCAAAGCCGTAACTGTTGGAACTCTGCCTAAAGTTCCTGGGAGTTAGAACAGTTGGGAGCAAGAACTGCTGGAAGCCAGCCTGGACCAACAGAGGAGTGGGTTTAACCTGAAATCAGATACCAGTAGAAATACTACAACTGTGAGGATGAATATTTAATAACAGAAAAGCAGAGAGGTGGAGAAGCTGAGCCTGACACTCTTGTTATGGGGCAAAACCTGTAGTGAGACCAAGTGGTTCAGGGTCAAGTTTGTTCCCTAGCTCCGGGCAGAAGTAGAAATATATCCTCCCTGAAAGAAAACTTCCCCGAGTTAGGCCTGCAGAACGCTCTTATGTTAAGATCACAAAATAAGGTTAAAAATAAAGATTACTACAAACCGAAGAAGGTAAATTACTATGCTTGAGACTCAACAGATACAAAAAAGTCATATTGAAACCTAAAGAACTGTAGATGTTAAATTTTAAGATACAAAATGTATAATAGCTATGTATGACATATATCAATAAATTAAGGATATGATTACAAATGGAAGTATGCAAAAGAGAGAGTAAAATTATGTAAAAATTTAGATTCAAGAAATAAAGACACAATAGTTAAAAAAAGATTTTTGTTTTTTGAGACAGAGTCTCGCTCTGTCAGCCAGACTGGAGTGTAGTGGCACGATATCCGCTCACTAAAACCTCTGCCTCCTGGACTCAAGCAATTCTCCTGCCTCAGCCTCCTGAGTAGCTGGGGTGTGCCACCACGCCCGGCTAATTTTTGTAGTTTTAGTAGTGACAGGGTTTCACCATGTTGGCCAGGCTGGTCTTGAATTCCTGACCTCAGGTAATCCACCAGCCTCAGCCTCCCAAAGTGCTGGGATTATAGGCGTGAACCACCGTGCCCAGCCAAAAAAAATTCCTAATGGACAAGGCTAAATAGCATATTAGCTACAACTGGCAAAGGAATTACTAAGCTGAAAGATAAAGACAAAACATTAACCCAGAATACAGCAAAAATGGTTAAGAACATGGAACATATGAAGCAAGCTGAGATAGCTAAACACGACTGCGAATTATTTGCATCTCCTCCCATCAGAAGGTGGAGCCAAATCTTATTCCCCTAACCCTGGAATGTGGGCTGCCTTTGTGATCTGCTTTGACCATTGGAACACAGTGGCAGTGCTGCTGTGTTACTTCCAAGTGCAGGTCTCAAGAAAGCTTGCAGCTTCAGTTCTCAACATGTTGGAACATTATCACTGTCTAAGAAAGCTGGGCAGTCCTGTTGGGGAGATCACATGAAGGAAAACTGATGAACTCCAGAAAATAGCCCTTGCCAAGTATCAAGACATCCAGGCATTAAGGGCATCCAGGAGCAGCGAGTCCCAGCTGACCTGCCAGCTCACATTAATTTGTAAATCCAGCTGATTTTACAAGGAGATGAGATGATACATTTCAGCTGAGTTCTATGTTGTTTTAAGCCACCGGGTTTGGAGTACTTTATTACACAGCCACAGAAAACTGATTTAAAAAAAACAATAATGGAAATGGAAGATTATGTGAAAATTCTGAAGTATACACGATTAGAGTTCAGGAATAAAAGAAGAGAAAAAAATGTAAGTGAGGTAATATTTAGATATAATATACCTGGGAAATTTCCCAAATTGGAGAGAAAATTTTCACTTAGAGAGTCAGAAAGCAAATGTGTCACAAGCAAGTTAAAGAGAAACAACTATAACTACACACCTCATACTGAAACTGTGTTATATCAAACATAAGAGGATGTCTCAAATCAGCCAGAGAGAATGTATAGATTTTCTGCAAAGAAAGAACAATTAGAATGTTAACAAGCATCTTCATGGTAAAATCCAGGAAACAATAAAATATATTTTGGAAATATTGAAATAAAATAATTGCCAATCTAGACTTGTGTACCCATCAAAGTAAACTTTAAGGATGAGAAAGTGTTTAAAATTTTATTTAAAAATTTATTTTTGGTGCCTACAAATGGATAAATCCCAAAGTAGCAGCAACACAGAGTATTTAATATTATTTTAATATTTTCTTTTACTCAGCAGTCCACCTTTATGATTTGCTTTCCATAAATTAAAGCAACAATACTCCAAGTTCAATTTGAGTTTTTGAATACTTTATTTCCATTCAGAGTTTAGTAATTACATTATTCTGTCACCAACGATAATCAAATGGCCTACCGAAGTAGCAAAAATCATAAAGCTATTATAAGCCAAGTCAATGGAATTTATAAAGTTAATATAAAACAGTGACTAGACTAATACATATATGAATTGGGCCCTACTAGACACATGCCAAAATCATAAGCTTTATTTAGAGAATGAGGTATTAGGGCAGAGAAGAAAGAGAGGTCATTATCATCAAAAATTATTAGGAAGATTTAGGCAAAAAGGGGTTGGGCACTGTGGCTCACGCCTGTAATCCCAGAACTTTGGGAGGCCGAGGTGGGCAGATCACCTGAACTCAGGAGTTTTGAGACCAGCCTGGCCAACATGGTGAAACACTGTCTCTACTAAAAACACAAAACTAGGTGGGTGTAGTGGTGCGCACCTGTAGTCCCAGTTACTTGGGAGGCTAAGGCAGGAGAATCACTTGAACCCAGGAGGCTGAGGTTTCAGTGAGCTGAGATCATGCCACTGCACTCCAGCCTGGGTGACAGAGCAAGATTCTGTGTCAAAAACAAAACAAAACATCACTATTTAAGTGTCATGAATTATCATCGTCATATGTAAGAAAAAATAACCCATCAGAAGAAATTAAATAAAAATTAAATTAAATTAAAAAATAAACCAAAGGACCTATTTAGGTCAAACTTTTAGTGAGTCTCTCTTCTTCACAGGCATTATATGCACTATCAGCATAGCCATAGTTCCGATAGCTGCCAGAAGGTACTCCTTCACTCAGGCCTGCATGCCTCATTATGTCAGAAGAGAGAGGGAAATGGAGAGCATAGCGGGGTGGGTGAGTAGGAAAGAGCTAGGGGTCACCCAGATCGTGTCTTCAGTACCAGGGTCCCACAGAACAACGACTTTTCCCCCCTCAAACACTTCAACATCGGTGGAGCCTTGAGAGTGAGAGTTCTGTCTGGGCGCAGTGGCTCACGTCTGTAGTCCCATCACTTCGGGAGACTGAGGCGAGCGGATCACTTGAGGTCAGAAGTTCGAGACCAGCCTAGCCAACGTGGCAAAATCCCATCTCCACTAAAAATACATACACATGAATTAGCCAGGTGTGGTGGTACGTGCCTGTAGTCCCAGCAACTTGGGAGGTTGAGGTGAGAGGATCATTTGAGCCTGAGAGGCGGAGGCTGCAGTGAACTGAGATTGCACCACTGCAGTTCAGCCTGGGCGACAGAGCAAGACCCTGTCCCCCTCCTCCCCTTGAAACAAGAGTGAGAGTAATTTTGAATATCATTGACAAAAACAGGTAGTTGACAACTAACGCTTGCATTGAAAAAAGCTCTTGGCCGGGCGCGGTGGCTCAAGCCTGTAATCCCAGCACTTTGGGAGGCCGAGACGGGCGGATCACGAGGTCAGGAGATCGAGACCATCCTGGCTAACACGGTGAAACCCCGTCTCTACTAAAAATACAAAAAAATAGCCGGACGAGGTGGCGGGCGCCTGTAGTCCCAGCTACTCCGGAGGCTGAGGCAGGAGAATGGCATAAACCCGGGAGGCGGAGCTTGCAGTGAGCTGAGATCCGGCCACTGCACTCCAGCCCGGGCGACAGAGCAAGACTCCGTCTCAAAAAAAAAAAAGAAAAAAAAAAAAGAAAAAAGCTCTTCTAGTTTTGTTTATTAAAGCTTTCAAACTTACACAAAGTTAGAGAGAATGGTGTACTGACTTTCCATGCACACATCAACCAGGTTCAACAACAATTAGCATTTACTGTTCTTATTTCATTCATCCCTCCTTTTCTCCACTGAAGTATTTTAAGCTACTTCTAAGCATCATGTAATTTGATGTTTAAATACTTCAGTATATGTCTAAAAGAAAAGAACATTTTAAAAAATGGACTTATGTTATCAGGACCTCCTGAGGCTGTGTCACAGAAAACAAAAAGAATGAACAAACAAAACCATCATTTTAATAACTTTATCACTTCTAAAATATTTAACTAAAATTCTTAATATTATCTAATACCTAGTCCATGTTTGATTTTCCCAGTTATGCAAAAATTTTTTTATAGGTGAGTTGTTCGATTTATGATCCAAAGTAGGTTCATATATTGTTTCTGGGTGATAAATTTCTTAAAACTCTGTTTACTTTTTACATTTTACTTTTTTGAGAAATAGTCTCACTTTGTCACCCAGGCTGGAGTACAGTGGTGGGATCTCAGCTCACTGCAATCTCCTGGGCTCAAGCAATCCTCTAACCTCAGCCTCCCAAGTAGCTGCGACTACAGTCACACACCACCGTGCCTACCTAATTATTGTATTTTTAGTAATGATGGAGGTTTGCCATGTTGACCAGCCTGGTCTCGAACTCCTGGCCTCAGGTGGTCCGCCTGCCTTAGCTTCCCACAGTTCTGGGATTACAGGCATGAGCCACCACTCCACACCTACTGTTTTGATTTTCAATTCCCTAGTGACATATGATGTTGAGAATCTATAAATAAGCTTAGCTGCCATCTTCTTTAGTGAAGTGTCCAGATCTTTTGCCTACATTTTAACTAGGTCGTTTGTTTTCTTGTTAAATTTTTGAGAGTTCTTGTACATTTTCTTTTCGTTTCCTTAACAGTGTATTTCACAGAGAAGTTTTAATTTTAATGAAATCCAACTTTTTTCTTTTTTCAGATGTTTTGCTTTTGGTGTTGTCTTTATAAACTAATTGCCAAAGCTAACACAACCTAGATTTTCTCCTATGTTATCTGCTAGAAATTCTATAGATTTGTGTTTTACATTTAGGTGTATAATCAATTTTTGGGTTAATTTTTATGAAAATGTTAAGGTCAATGTCTAAAGTCTTTTTTTTAACATATGGATCTCCAATTGTTTTATTAAAATTTGTTTAAAAAAATCATGCTTTTCTCCAATGAATTGCTTTTGCTCCCTTGTCAAAGATAAGTTTACTATAGGTCTATTTCTGAAACTCACTTCTTCCCATTCATTTATTTTTCTATTTTGACAACTGTATTAGTCTATTTTCACACTGCTGATAAAGACACACCCAAGACTGGGCAATTTACAAAAGAGAGAGGTTTACTGGACTTACAGTTCCATGTAGCTGGGGAGGCCTCACAATCATGGTGGAAGGTGAAAGGCATGTCTCACATGGTGGCAGACAAGAGAAGAGTTTGTGGAGGGAAACTCCCCTTTTTAAAACCATCAGATCTCATAAGACTTATTCACTATCATGAGAACAGCACGGAATGACCTGCCCCCATGATTCAATTACCTCCCACAAGGTCCCTTTCATAATGTGTGGGAATTCAAGATGAGATTTGAGTGGGGACACACCTAAACCATATCACAACACTACACTGTCCTGATTACTGTAACTTTGACATTGGGTAGTGTTAGTTTTTCAGCATTGTTCTTTTGCATGATGTTGGCAATTCTGATTCTTTTGCCTTTCCATGTAAATTTTGAGTTTGTTTGTTTTTTCTAAAACTAAGTAACCCACGGGGTTTTGATTGGGATTGTGTTGAATCTATAGATCAAATGGAAAGAACTGATGTCTTGACAATATTGAGTTTTCCTATCCATGAACATGGAATATCTCTCCATTTATTTGGATTCTCTGATCACTTTAATCAGAGTTTTGTAGCTTTCCTCACATAGATCTTGTACATATCTGGTTAGATTTATATTTCAGTATCCTGTTTCTTTTTTGTTTTCTGTTTCTTCTTTTCTTTTTTTGGTGCTAATATAAATAGTGTTGCTTTCTTAATTTCAAATTCCAAATGAGTATTGTTAGTATGTGGAAAAGGAATTGAATTTCATATATTAACCTTGTATCTTGCAACCTTGCTATAATTACTTTCTTCTTTTCTTTTCTTTTCTGTTCAACAAAGTCTCACTCTGTCACCCAGGCTGGAGTGCAGTGGTGTGATCTCGGCTCACTGCAACCTCCACCTCCTGGGTTCAAGCGATTTTTGTGCCTCAGCCTCACGAGTATCTGGGATTACAAGCGCGCGCCACCGCACTCAGCTAATGGTTTTTTGTTTGTTTGTTTGTTTGTTTTGTTTTTTTAGTAGACACAGGGTTTCACCATGTTGGCCAGATTGGTCTCAAACTCCTGACCTCAAGTGATACACCCACCTCAGACCGGAAAATCATAACTGGCCTCATTAAAATAGATAACTACGATTGTTTGAATCATTAAATAAACAAATCTTTAGTCCTCTAACCAAGGGATCACAGGTCAGTTTCCCATGCTGGGTAGTTGTACGGTGAGGATGGAGATATGAAATTTGGTAAAGGAACTTGATGGGGGGAGAAGACAGTCCCTTCTGCCTAAACAGAAGTAAAGGTTTCAAAGGAAGGAAAAACAAAACAAAACAACAACAACAACAACAACAAAACCCAGCATTTGGGCAAGAAATAATCTCTCCAATTTTTTCCACCAGATACAGAAAAGCAGAGAAGCCCTAGAGAGTAGATGGGTTCCTTGGTGCTGGGTTTATTTAAAATTGTCAAAGTCAGCTTTTTCCTGGATAGATAAAAACTATGGGATGAAGTTGGTGAAGTAGCCCGCCCAGGTCACATGGTGAGTGGGACAGAACCCCGACCCAAGCTAGCTGGCTCCTGTTCTAGGAAAGATTTCCCGACCCGACCCTTTAAGTGTTGGTGGCAGCCAGGCTAAATCATCTTACGCAGTAACATTCCAAACTACTCTAGAACGAAAATGCTCACATCGGGGAGTCTTTCTACTTTTTTTCCAACCCTGTTTTGACCCATTGCTGCATATCGCAGCAATGCAATAATTCCAAACCCCAGAGAAAGAATAAGAGAGAGATGAAAGCGTCTCCTTGCTGTCTGGCATATCTCAGAAGCAAAAACGTATAAGGGAATCACAGAGCCTGTTTGTTGTTCGTTGTAGTTTATTTACTAATTTCTGGCACCTCCCAGAAAACAGGAATCCCTGGAGATGTTCTTATCAGGAGAAGGAATAATCCGGTCCCTCCAAAGGGAGAACGCAGAGTAGCTGGCTGGAGCCAGGTCAGCAGATCAGAATTCAAATCCTATGTCCATTCATTCCGGTGTTCAGCAAGGATCTACGTGTTTAATACCTACGCGTACTGTTTTTATCCGTTCGTTTGATATGTGCCGAGTAACTGAACCACTCTAGGTGTCATTTATCACTTTTGTGGTTGCTGCGAAATGTACCTAAAAATACTCGATTCTGAGTGTCGTTGTAAGGACTGAATCAGGATTACGCCAGAAAAAAAAACCAATTAAAAATAGTATTATTACAGGACTAACTGTGCGGAGGAAGAAAATGACTTTACCACACTTAACATGTGACGAGGTGGCCGAGTGGTTAAGGCGATGGACTGCTAATCCATTGTGCTCTGCACGCGTGGGTTCGAATCCCATCCTCGTCGTTTCGTGAGGTTTTATTTAACCCTCTAAAAAGATGGGTCTGGATGCTGCATAGTTAGCGTTTATCTTTGGTAGATTAATTCGCCAAGAAACCGAGTAAATTACTGAATGTATCTTAACTGGCCTCTGCTAATTTTCGGTTCTGAGTATAAGATTCTCTCAGTCTTGGCGAGCATTCCTTGTCAGCAACACTGATTATACTTGTAAGTTAAATTAGCCAGTTGAGACACCACTTTGGGTAGTGTTTACTTTTCCCTCCAAATGGTAACCTTCTTAAGGGCAAGAAATATTTATGTTCTCCATAGAGTTTCCAGTTCTTCTGAGGGAGCAACTGAATAATTAATTGAGGGCTACAGAAAAATATTGTCAATAAACTTAAAGTAAATGATAAAAATCACTCACATAAATATATACAACAAATTATTGATACTATGTTTTGCAGGTATTTTCAGCCTAAGTTTAACTGAAATTTTTACTGTTTGCTAACTTTAAAGTGCCCATCCCCGACAAAATACTTAACCATTATTGTCTGTTGATCTCTAGCTTTGAGGAGGATTTGTCTCCGCTTAGAGATGCCACAAAGCTGAAAAATATACTCCATACAACATTCCCAGTTAGATCTAAAGATGCTTCCATAAACAAGACAGAGAGGAATGTCCATATTGAATAGTTTCTTTTTCTTTTTTTTTTTTTTTTTGAGACAGAGTCTCGCTCTGTCGCCCAGGCTGGAGTGCAGTGGCCGGATCTCAGCTCATTGCAAGCTCCGCCTCCCGGGTTTAAGCCATTCTCCTGCCTCAGCCTCCCGAGTAGTTGGGGCTACAGGTGCCCGCCACCTCGCCCGGCTAGTTTTTTGTATTTTTTAGTAGAGACGAGGTTTCACCGTGTTAGCCAGGAGGGTCTCGATCTCCTGACCTCGTGATCCGCCCGTCTCGGCCTCCCAAAGTGCTGGGATTACAGGCTTGAGCCACCGTTTCTACTTGTGATTTCCATCGTGGGCCTTCGGATAAAAAATATATAGTTTTTATTTTATTTGTTTTATTTAAGGTTTTGAATAGGCACTGCATTCACATGATTTCAAAAGTATAAAGCTTTATAAAATCTTGCACCCACCCTTATTCCCCAACCACCTAATTACATTCTTTACTGATTACCACTGTTGTTAATTTTTCCAGGATTATACTAAAGCACACACGGATATATATTACATAAAATATATATTTCTATTTTTGTCTCAAAAAAATCACAAATGACAACATACTATGAACATTGTTCCTTATCCTGCCCCATTTCCCTAACCAATATATCTTGGAGAGCTTTTCCTATCATCAAAAAAGTGAAAGCTTATTCTTTTTTAAGGATGCATTGTATCCCAATGCATACGTTACCATATATTATTTAACCAGTTCTCTATTGGACAATTTGGGCTTTCTGTATCTTCTGCTATTATAAACTATGCTGCAACAAATAACTTTATATATACATACATAAAATTTTGAATGTATATATCTGTAATACTGCAATATAAATTTTTAGAAGTGAGTTTGCTGTGTCTTAGGATACACGAATGTAAAATATTTATAGATATTGCCAAATGGCCCTCCAAAAGGATTTTAATAGTCTACACTCTTCACCAGTAATGATTAAAATTCTTGTTTCTCTCACCCTCCTCTGGGCTGTTACATCAGAATGACCCAAAGTGTTTGTTATGAATGAAGAATTCTGGGCCTCGATCATATCTATTGCATTATAACCTCCGTGGCGGGGCGATTGGCGGGGGTGTGGTGTTCCTGAATCTATGATTTAATCAAGTATTCAGATGTTTCCTATGTTGGTCTTCAGGCTTGTACATGGCTGAAGTATCTACATGTTATATCCATTCATCTATAATTTTCTTTTTCTTTCTTTTGTTCTTTTTTTTTTTTTTTTTTTTTTTTTTGAGACTGAGTTTTGCTCTATCACCCAGGCTGAAGTGCAGTGGCATGATCTCTGTGATCTCTGCTCACTGCAACCTCCACCTCCCAGACTCAAGCAATCCTTCCACCATGTTGCCCAATCTGGTCTTGAACTCCTAGGCTTGATCTGCCCCCCTCAGCCTCTTAAAGTGCTGGGATTGCAGGCGTGAGATTACCGCTCCTGGACAGATTCTGTCTTCGATGTTTCCAGGTACACATCTCGTAACTTGGACAGGTTTTTTTTTTTTTTTAAATTTAATTTCACTTTTTAAATTTTGTCTATAGCCACCCTACTGTGCAATAGACCTCCAAACATTCCTCTTGTCTATCTGAAACTTTGTACCACTTTGACTAACCACACTATTCCTTACCCAACGCCTACCCCATCCTATAACATCTGGTAACCATTATTCTAATCTCTATTTCTACGAGTCCAATCTTTTTTTTTTTTTTTTTTTTTTTTTAGATTCCACATATCAGTGAGATGATGAAGTATTTGTCTTTTTGGGTCTGGCTATTTCTCTTCACATAATGTCTTCCAGGTTCATCCGCATTGTGAAAAATGACAGAATTTCTTTCTTTTTAAAGTCTGAATAGTATTTCATTGTATATATAGCTTTTCTTCTTCTTCTTCTTCTTTTTTTTTTTTTTTTTTTTTTTTTTTTTTGAGTTTTGCTTTTGTCACCCAGGCTGGAGTGCAATAGCACAATCTCAGCTCACTGCAACCTCTGCCTCCCAGGTTCAAGTGATTCTCCTGCCTCAGCTTCCCAAATAGCTGGAATTACAAGCATGCGCCATCATGCCCAGCTAATTTTTGCATTTTTAGTAGAAATGGGGTTTCACCCCATTGGCCAGGCTGGTCTCAAACTCCTGATCTCAGATGATCCACCCGCCTCGGCCTCCCAGAATGCTGGGATTACAAGTGTAAGCCACTGCACCCGGCCTAGAACATTTTCTTTATATATCCCTCTGATGATGGACACTTAGGTTGATTCCGTATCTTGGCTATTATGAATAATACTGCAATTAACATGAGAGTACAGATATTTCTTTGATATATTGATTTCAATTCCTTTGGATATATTCCTAGACGTGGGACTGCTGGATCATAAGGTAATTTTATTTTTAGTTTTTGAGGTATCTATGTACTATTTTCCATAATGGTTGTACTACTTTACATTTTCACCAACAATGTACAAAAGTTGCCTTTTCTTTCCTTGTCAACGCTTGTTATCATCTTTCATCTTTTTGATAAAAGCTGGCATTTATCAAAAAGATTTTGTCAAAAAGATGAAAGATTGTTACAGGTGTGGTGGGTCATGCCTGTAATCCCAGCACTTTGGGAGGCCGAGGTGGAAGGATCGCTTGAGCCCAGGAGTTCCAACCCAAGTGTTTGAGAGCAGCCTGGGTAACATAGAGGGGTCCCCGTCTCTACAAAATAAGTAAAAATCAGCGGGGCGTGGTGGTGCAGGCTTGTGGTCTCAGCTAATTGGGAAGCCGAGGCAAGGGGGATTGCTTGAGCCCAGGGGGTTGAGGTTGCAGTGAGCCGTGATCTTGACACTTCACTCCAGCCTGGGCGACAGAGCCAGGCTCGGTCTCAAAACAAAAAGCAAAACAAAGCAAAAAGCAAAACAAAAAAAATGTTATTTATTTATTTATTTATTTTTTGAGATGATGTCTCACTCTTGTCCCCTAGGCTGGCGTGCATCTCTGCTCACTGCAACCTCCACCTCCCGGGTTCAAGCGATTCTCATGCCTCAGCCTCCCGAGTAGGTGGGATTACAGGTGCGTACCACCACGCCCGGCTAATTTTTGTATTTTTAATAGAGACGCGGTTTCACCATGGTGGCCAGGCTGGTCTCGAACTCCTGACCTCAGGTGATCCGCCCGCCTCAGCCTCCCGAAGTGCTGGGATTAGAGGCGTGAGCCACCGCGCCCGGCAAAAAAAAAAAAGTTATTCTAATGGGTGTGAAGTGATATTGTGGCTTTAATTTTCATTCCCTCAATGCTTAGTGATGCTGAGCATTTTTTTCATATGTATTGCCATTTGTATATCTTCTTTTGAGAAATGTCTGTTCAAGTCCTTTACCTATTTTGTAATCAGATTGATTGTTTTCTTGCCATTTAGATGTTTGAATTCCTTACATATTTTGGATATTAACGTTTTATTAGATATAAGGTTTGCAAATGTTTTTCCATTCTGTGGTTTGTCTCTTCACTTTGTCGTTTCCTTTGCAGTGCAGAAACTTCTTTTAGTTTGATGCAATCCCATCTGTCTGCTTTAGCTTCTGTTGCTTGTGCTTCGGAGCCAAAAAAAAAAAAAAAAAAAAAAATCATTGCCCAGACAATGTCATGGAGCTTTTCCCTTATTTATTTATTTATTTTTCAGTATTAGGTTGATAGTTTCCAGTCTTGTATTTTAATCCATTTTGAGTTGATGTTTATATATGGTGTAAAAGTTTAATTTCATTCTTCTTCACGTGGATAACCAGCTTTCCCAGCACCATTTATTAAAGAGGCTGTCCTTTCTCCATTGTGTTTTCTTGGCACCTGTGTCAAAAACAATCAACAATAAATATATGGTTATTTCTGGGCTTCCTACTCTCTTTCAAAGGTCAGTGTGTCTGTTTTTATGTCAGTACCATCCTTGATTACAATCACTTTATAATAGATACAGTGAGTGTGATGCTTCCAGCTTTATTTTGCTTGTTTTGTCTATTTGAGGTGTTTTGTTGTTCCATACAAATTTAAGAATTGTTTTTACTATTTGTGTAAAATATGACATTGGAATTTTGACAAAGATGGCATTGAATCTGTAGATAGCTTTGGGTAGACATTTTGATGATATTAATTCTTTCATTAACATGGAATATTTTCCATTTATTTGTGTTTTTGTCATTTTATCAGAGTTTTATAGTTTTCAGTGTACAGGTCTTTCATCTCTTTTGTTAAATTTACACTTAAGTATTTTATTTTATTTTTGTTGCTATTGTAAATGGGATTGTTTTCTTAATTTCCTTTTCAGATACTTCATCATTATATAGAAATGCTACTGATTGTTTAATGTTGATTTTGTATCCTGCAGCTTTAATGAATGTATCAGTTCTAACTTTTCTGTAACATCTTTAGGGTTTTATGTTTGCTGATCATGTCATCAGCAAATGGAGTTAATTTCAATTCCTTTCCTATTAGGATGACTTTTATGTCTTTCTCTTATCTAATTGCTCTGGCTAGGACTCCCAGTACCATGTTAAAAAGAAATGTTGAGAGTGTGCATCCTTGTCTTGTCCCTAATCTTAGAGGAAAGGCATTTAACTTTTCACCATTAAGTATGATGTTAGCTCTGGGTTTGTCATATGTGGCCTTTATTGTGTTGAGGTACATTCCCTATAAAACTAATCTTTTGAGAGTTTTTAAGATGGAAGGGTGTTGAATTTTGTCAAATACTTTTCCTGTACCTATGGATATAATCACATGGTTTTTATCCTTCATTTTTGTTAATGTGGTATAACACATTTTTTGATATGGACAGATTTTAAAGTCTGTTTTTATTTCCTCAGGAAATCAGCTACCATTAATTTGCTTAGTCTATTCTGAACACATCTTCTCTGGGCAGCTGATCATATTCTCAATCCTTAGCTGGATCTCTTCTTTGGAAAAGAAGTTTTCCCAGGATATGCCTATACATTCTTTGATGAAACTGTCAAAGAAAAATTGTACCAGATGGAGTTAAATAGGCAAGGAAGACTTTATTCCAGACAATTGCAATAGGGGAGAGAGATTAAGTAAACTCAAATTCAGATACATCAGGGACATCTGGGGATCTATAGCCAGTAGTAAGGGTAAGACAACCATTTGATAGAAAATGACTACGAGGAACTTGTTTAGATATCAAGGGCGGAAAAACAGAAACTTGATAGGATTTTGAGGTGAGGAATTCGTACTGAATTGGCTTAGCAGGATTCTTGCTAAAACTAGGCTCAACTGGATTATTTGCTGAAATGGGGCTGGACAAGCCAAGGATGAGACCTAGTTGAGAGGAGGGCTCAGAGGAACCTAAGTAAAGTTTGCTCAAGGATGGAGTTTTTATAAACACCCACCGGAATTTCCTCAGCTTCCTAAAGGAATTGAAGACCCAAAGAATATGTAAGCCACCAGGGGGAGAATCTACATATGCTCCCAGCCTATCCCAGTGTGGGTGACTGCTTCTGCCTCCTCACAGCAGCTGCTCCTTGGTCTTCTGTTCAGTTCTGGGTCACGTTGTGCAGGCACCATCTCCAATCAGGTCTTGTCCATTACCTTAATTTAGAGGCTTGGGATAAAGTCTGAGTGACTGGTTTGAGCTAGGATAAGTGGATGCTTGATGATGGATGTGATCATAATGAATATGCACAGTACCACAGGCTGGCTATGGTGGTGGGTGGAAGGATGGCTGGGCTTATAAGCATCCCAAACAGGTAGAAGAGGCTGTTAGGCCATTAGGAAAAGGGGAAACACTTTGGGTGAGATCTCATCACGCTAACACGAACAAAGTGGAAAGAAGGTGGGCCACACTAGCTAAGGCAACACCACAAGAAAATGTTATTTCCCTCTGCAATTAGCACCATTACAGACCATATGAAGTACAATCAAGCACACATAATGGGAACCAAAATAATGCTTTCATAAATTTTGTCAACTTACAGAGTCTCTGTGTAACCAATGGTAATTCATAATATGAGCTAATTAATTATTACTGGTTTAATGGACTTGGTGAAAGTAGGATTTGACTTGGTTTTTAGGTATGTATAAGAAAATCAAAATGTCAAAGTAAGAAATCTGAAAATAAAGAATTGGATGTAAAGGTTGCCTTTACATCATAGAAGAGATTAATTTGTACGAAACACAAATATTTGTTTCTAATTTAGTTCTTGTCCTCTCTGTCCTCTAGGGCACATATTTCCCTCACCTTGCCACCTCACATTTCCCACCTCATTCTAACAGCTAAATGAGTGTCTATTAGGAATTTTCCGGACCTTCCAGGTTTCATCAACTCTATCTCCAATTCGATCCTGGTCTACACACAGAGTTCAGGGGAGGCGAGATAGCGGGTACATTTTCTGTTCTTGACCTTCAGCTCCAAGGGACTGTTTCCCGGGTGCTTCGGACCAAGTGTTTGGTAGTGTCTGGAGAGGACTCGGTCAGGGAGTCCCCTCCTTTCACCCTGGCACTAGGAGCTGAAGAGGCGAGATGCTAGGCGAACGGCCGAAGGCAGAGGTCGTTTTACCCCCATCTCCCTTGTCTCCCACACAAGTTGTAGGACCCCTCCACCGTGTGTGGTCCTGAGTTGGGAATGCCAGCTCCCGGCGCGGCGAGGCCCGGGTCTGGTCCCAAGGTGAGTTTTTCTCTCCGGCTGGAAGGCCCCACGCCGTGGACACCAGGGACCCTAGCCCTCCGGGGCTGCTGGCTTTGAAGGGATTTCCAGACGTTGCAGTCGGGGTGAGCGGTGAGACTAAGGACAGGCGACTTGAGAAAGCAGATGAGGGTGAATTGTGTCATGGAGATGGGGGATGGGGAAAAGGGGCAAGAAGTAACCCGGGCGCGAGGTCCACAGCAAAAAAAAACCAAACAACAAAACAAAACAGAAAACCACGCCTGAGACCAAGGCTCAGCCACTTTACACGCAGCACTTAGTTGTGGCAGAGAGGAGGGCTTCGAACACTAGGACATTTTGAGGAAGTGTTTGTCTCCATCACAGGAATTGGGTTTCTACGTTGCTGCTGAAGGTTTTCATAAGTCAGTCGGAGCAGCATCTTTCTCTTTGTCTCCAAACCAGTGAATTTGATACGCTTTGAAAGCATTCTTCTAGACGAAGGCACTTAGTACTTGTGTTTGGATAGAAGGGGAGAGTCCAATACCGTGCACGCGGCCACAAAGGCGTTTTCGAAGTGAATTCGATAGGAAGCAGGGGAACGAGTTTTTCCCACATTCAGAGGCCATCCAGGAACTGTAAAACGTTCACCTTTGAAAGGTCCCACCGAGATTCGAACTCGGATTGCTGGATTCAAAGTCCAGAGTGCTAACCATTACACCATGGGACCAACCACAAGGGTAGACTAGGTATATACAGTCGTGGTTAAATACCTCCTTGATAATAAACTTTCTAGTTGTTCCAATCTGGAAGAGTTAAGTCAGGCTTCAGTGAGACCACGCTGATAGGAAAGCTGTTTGTTGCTGGAGGAGTAACTGGTAAAATAAAACTCAAGGAGATCTGTGCACTCTTTCCTGCGCTTTTGTTAGCATAAATTAGCTTCCAGAAATCATCCGGGGCAGATTTGTGAGGTCTGAAAATTAACAATTTAGAAAATCCCCTTTAAAAAAAAGAACAGCTGTTGTCAACATAAAATTGTGGGTACTCTAAGGCCTGTATGATGTAGCTGAGGGTACAAGAGTAGGAAGAGGAGTAGGAAGCGGCAGCTGTCTTAACTAATTTTCATTATAATAGCATACTTTTGCAAATTTTACAAAATATGTTTCATACAGAGCAACTTCTTCCCAAGGCCTTGGAAAGCACAGTGCAAGGAAAGGATCTTAACACACTTTACAGAAACTCCTGATAAACATCTCTCTGGGGTGCAAATCTTTTAGCAATATCTATCAAAATAGTCTCTTCTACAGTCACTAAAAAGAATGGGATAGACACACGTAACACATGTTGGCTTGGCAGTTTCTGGGGGAGGATTTAAATTTAAAACAAACACAAAAGGCCAGTAACTTGCTGAATTGTAGTCTAGTATCATTTAAGTTTTGCAAATTATGAGTTATACTTGTGACTCAGTTATATTTGTACATAATAATACTGTATTCAATTTTATGTGAACATGTTAGAAATAGGTTGGAGGTACATACAACAAACTCTTGGCATGAATTTTTCTGAGGAATGGAACTGAGGATGAAGAAACTTCATTTTTTGCCATGTTGACTTTTTGAATATTTGACTTTTTAAATAAATGTCTATCACTGTTGTAGTAATTAAAAATGCAAATCTACAAAACAAAACCAAAAAAAGAGTAAGGCTCGTCAGTAGAGGACTTAGAAGTCATGTTTACTCCATGTTAACTGCCTACTGTGCTCACCATGGCAGAGATCACTGCCTTGCAGAATGAGAAAAAGGTAGTAGAATCCCTGACTGCAAAGGATAGTTAGGGGGGAAACACAAAAGATAAATTCAGCACGTTAATAGTGGCTGAGAAAATGATCCTTTCAGGGTTGGATGACACAGGCACACAGACAAACATTTTATACACAATTTCGTTAGGTTTAGCGATTTACTCAAGACCATCCACGGACGCTAAGATTTTTTTTTTCCAGAGATTTCTGAAAGAAATGTTCTGATTATTCAAAGCTTCTCTACTCAGAAATGCCAAAACGTGAGAAATCAACATGAGGACCAAAGCAGAAGGAAACAGAGAATGGAGAAGGGAACCAGGCAGCAATTCAACAAATACTCCTGGGGCATCTCTGCGCTACCAGAGGTATGGATGAACCCAGTGACTGCTTGAAGGGAATGTTCTGGTTACTCCACTCCAGTGATTCGCTAGGCGCTGATCAGCCGTCCAGATTTTGTTAGATTTCTGAGATCAGTTTCCCCACAGTTGTTTAGTCACGGCTCTGTGCTCCGTGACTAAACAACTGAGGCTCATTCTCGGTGGGTCTTGGTTTTCCAATCCGTAAAATGGAAACAATAGACTAATTCTTACATTTCTTTTTAAGTCTGATTTAGGATGAAAGGGAAAGGTGAAAGTGGCCCGAAATTAACGAGGAAAGGCCGGGGAGGAGCCTACAGATTCGCTGACGTGGTAGTCCTTAGGGATGCTCCTCTCTGTTTTGTTTCAGGTCGCTGCGGTGAGCAACGCGGGTCTGAGTGCCAGCGGTAGTTTATCATGGTGACAGGAAAACACAGACCAGCAGCCTCTACGCCAGCACTACTCACACTGTGAAACTCTTTTCACTGGGATGCCAGATAACTAGGTAATTCCGGAGAGTTGATTCTCCGTAGTTTCCAGAGTACTTGCCTCTCCAGAATTACTGGTACCGTAGGTGTTTGCCCAACCAGTGAGAAGACTGCACCACCTGGAATCCTAGAGCGGACCGGAAGTGAGCCTGGCTCACCGGGCCCGGCCGGAACCTAGGGGCACAGCTGCGGGTGTGTCCGCGGAACCGCCACCTGAGCCGTTGAGTGTTTCCCTCGACCCACTAGTCCGGGTTCGACAGGGTCTGAGCTCCTCAGGTGGGAGCTGCGGCCGAGGGAAGGGTGCATATGCGCGGCGACAATCGGGCCTCTTCCCCAGGCAGCTTGTGAGCCCGTCTCCCTCTCCGCCCTCGCCCAGGCTGCTCCGATCTTCGTTTCCTTGCCTAGGCTCATATACCCAGGTTTTATTTAGGGCCAAAGTATCCTTCATAACCTCCGTTTTCTGTCTCGCTAGTATCTTGCCGCTCAATTTGTGACCCTGAAGCTTTAGTGAGTCGTTCTGTGCTCACTATTTCTGGTCTTTTCAGAGGATGGCTTCACTTTCAATGGAATTGCCCGAGTAACTGACCTGTGTTGTCACGTAAACAAGTCCTTTTAAACTGAGTCTGTAGTTGTCCTGTGTTGAGTGTTTTCTTATATCAAAAACTTTCCTCACCAAGAACAAAAAAGGAGCTCAAGTAAAATCACCCATTTGCCTAGACCCTGTCTGGAGAGAGCCTTTCCCTGAGCTGTCTAAGCTCGGGATGGAAGCAGTCTCCAGGGTCTTCCCAGCCTTGGCTGGCCAGGCTCCAGAAGAACAAGGGGAGATTATCAAAGTAAAGGTTAAAGAAGAAGACCATACTTGGGATCAGGAATCAGGCCTACCTAGGAATTTGTGTTATACCAGGGAACTCTCTCGTCAGCGCTTCAGGCAGTTCTGCTATCAGGAGACACCTGGGCCCAGGGAGGCTCTGAGTCAACTGCGGGAACTTTGCCGTCAGTGGCTGAACCCAGAGATACATACCAAGGAGCAGATCCTGGAATTGTTGGTGCTGGAGCAGTTCCTGACCATCCTGCCTGAGGAGCTCCAGTCCTGGGTGCGGGAGCATAATCCTGAGAGTGGAGAAGAGGTGGTAACTTTGCTGGAAGATTTGGAGAGGGAGCTTGATGATCCTAGACAGCAGGTGAGAAATTGGAGGTGCCATCTTCTGTGGAGAATTTGGGTGCATGGATCCAGAATGGAGTAATGAGAGTTATTTCGCACTGGTGGTTCCAAACCCTGGTTTAGGGCATTATTTCTTATTTGATCACTGGTGTAGATGAATAGATTCATGCATATGAGATAACAGTCTTTGTGTGTGATACAAATAATTAAATGATTTAACCAAATGGAAAACCTTGATCTATTTTTTACCAGAAAATATATTTTATGTAGTGACTATGAGATTAAAGAAATATACAATAGTAATTTTTTTAAAAAAAATTTACTGTCTTTTGAAGCTATCTCGGCTTTGTCACTAATTAGCTGTGTACCCTTGGGCATATTACACCTTCTCTGGAACATTAATGTCTTCATCTGTACAATGAAAATACTAGTTGCATGATTTCCTTGGTTCTTTTCAGTATCTAGAGTTGTTGGTATGTAAAATATTTTGAGCTCAAAATTATTTTTAGAAGAATTTTAAAAGCTTTTTGCCGTTACAATAGAGTTGTTTCTAAAGGACTACATTTGCCTTCTTTGACAGTAATTTTAGGACATTATGGATATTGCCAGACATTCTTATATTTTTTAGTGATAATGTTCATACATTTATCTGAACTGTTTCAGAATATGAACCCTTATGTATACAGTCTGATCTGTTAAAAACGCATGTTTCTGGAATGCAAAATCTTTTGAAATGAGGTCAGTATGCCATAAGTGAGTCAGTATAAAGCTGAAATTGTGAGGGCTCATGTATGAGTTTTCCCAGCAAGTTGATGTTTGGGGCCACCAAGTGGGAGTGGCTGAATTCAGAGTATCTGATTTAGCTGAGCACAGCAAGTCCTGAGTACATACAATACAGTACATAATTCCCATTTGCCCCCCCATCCTTCCTTGGCTGTCTTGGAAGTGCCTATTTACGTTGTTCCCTCCCATCTTTGTGTATTTTTTGCTAAACTTTTTTGGATTCCAGAAAAGGAGCAAGCAGAGGGTTTTGCAAGTGCCATAGAAGTGTGCTTGTGATACAATTTCTGCTAGTGAGTGTAAAAGAAGAAAAACTTTAACAACTGAAGACAAGTTTGAAACTGTACAGTGTTTTGAAAGAAAAGAAACTGAGATTGGTCATGCAACTGGCATAAAGGAGTAAATGTATGTACAATTAGAGACAATGATGGGAAAAATAAAAGAAAATTATCTAGCTGAAACAACTGCCAGTGTTATGAAATCTATTGGAACAAGGCATAAGGAAATGGAGGAAATGGAGCATTTGTTAAGTGTGTAGATTGAATACCAAACAAGGAAGCAATCCAGTGCAGTGTTTCTCAGAGTTAAAGAGAATACCATCACAATGTATGGAGACATTAAGAAAAAAAAGATGAAAATCCCACAGAAGTGCCTTCATTTAGTGGAAGCAGTGGCTGGTTTAGTGGCTTCAGGAACTACTGTAGTTTCCACAGTATTAAACTGTGCAGACGAGGCTGTAAGTGCAGATGAAGAAGCTGCAAAGACATTTCCCCCAGCATTAAGAAATTAGATTGATGAAGAAGGCCATCCCCTGGCTTAGATTTTTAGTTTTTATGAAACCAGTTTCTTTTGGAAGTAGATGCCCTCAAGGGGATATGTGGAGAATTTGGGTGCATGGATCCAGAATGGAGTAAGCAGGACTGGAAGTGCTCTAGAAACACACTGTGGGGTTTAAGGCTACAAAGGATCAGCAGATGGTGATGCTGGGTGCAAATGCCAGTGGAATTTTAAAGCTAAAGCCTGTGATTATCATTGTGCTGATCTATAAGCTTTAAAATGAATTGTAAAGACTAGCCTTGGTGCCTACTATATGTCTAGCAAGAGAGACTGGATAACAGGGCAGACATTTTCTGATCGTTTAGGTGATTTTTTTGTAGATTAAAAAAAAACATTGCAAGAGAAAAAAATTGTCTTTTAAAACTCTTATAATTCTCAGTGATACACCAAGCCACCCTCTAGTAGTTACTGAGCTTTCTTCAAATATCACAGTTCTCATTTTACCTCCCAATACAACTTCTTTACTGCAGACCCTTGATCACTGTGTGATTGCAATCTTTAAAGCTTATTATTTAAAGCAAACATTCAAGATACTGATTGTCTATACAGGGGGTGACAGTCCCCTAACAGTTTTTGAATTATGTAAATGATTCAACATTAAACTTATGGTTGATATTATTGTAGACGCCTGGAATGATTTCACAAAAGCCTGTTTGCATGGGGTGTGATATACAATTCTACCTGATTTAATTTATGATTCCAAAGCCTTTGAGCCTTCAGAAGACCTCTCCAAAACCAACCGAAGCTGTGTTGCTCTTGCAAAAGGGGCTGGATTTGAAGAAGATGCTAGTGAGGATAATGCGGAGTGCTGCAGTCTGACACACAGGATCTTTCTACAGAGGAGCTGCAAGTTAGTTGCTGAGGCACAAATGGAAGGTGTGGAGGAAGAACATGCAGTTCCGCAAGCTACAAGCTGCCTCCCAAGAGCTTTTCACTGCTCAGTTATCTTCTGTTTCAAGTATGATAGAGAAGCGGTTGGAGTGGTTAAAAGATAATGACTACAATGCAGAACGCAGCATGATTTTACTTCATGACATAAAGTCCTATTTGGAGCCATATAAACGGCTTCGTTATGAAAGAAGGAAAGTGTTAAAACAGCAAACACTGGGCATCTTTTTATAAGCCAGTGTCAGAGAAGTAAAAACAAGATGATGGACCGGAACCCACATCATGTTTCCTGTAGTATAACTGTATCCAAGGGTGGAAGGATATAACATCAAATGTTCAAGCCTCTTCACTTCACATTTGATGATTATATCTTTCCACCTTTGAATTTTTGTTGTTGTTGTTGTTTGTTTGTTTTGAGACAGAGACTCGCTCTCTCCCCCAGGCTGCAGTGCAGTGGCGTGATCTTGGCTCACTGCAAGCTCTGCCTCCCGGGCTCACGCAATTCCCCTGCCTCAGCCTCCGGAGTAGCTGGGACTACAGGCGCCCGCCACCACTCCTGGCTAATTTTTGTATTTTTAGTAGAGACGGGGTTTCACCGTGTTAGCCAGGATGGTCTCAGTCTCCTGACCTCGTGATCCTCCCGCCTCGGCCTCCCAAAGTGCTGGGATTACAGGCGTGAGCCACCGCGCCTGGTCCACCTTTGAATTTTTGATAATTATATCCTTCCACCCTTGCTTCGCCCTTTCCTCACACTTGTTTCTAATAAGATAACATCACCTTTCTAAGGTAAAATCCTATACTTAAAGTGAGATTTATTAACGTCTTATATTTTTACTAGCGTTGTTATAGTGTTTGTTTTATTTTATTTTATTTTTATTTTTTGAGACGGAATCTCACTGTCACCAGGCAGGAGTTCAGTGGCACGATCTCGGCTCACTGCAACCTCTGTCTCCCTGGTTCAAGGGATTTTCCTGCCTCAGCCTCCTAAGTAGCTGGGATTTGCAGGCATGCGCTACCAAGCCCAGCTAATTTTTGTATTTTTAGTAGAGACGTGGCTTCACCATGTTGGCCAGGATGGTCTCGATCTGTTGACCTCGTGATCCGCCAACCTCGGCCTCCCAAAGTGCTGGGATTACAGGCGTGAGCCACTGCGCGCCAGCCAGGAGTTGTTATAGTTTTAATAGTGCTCTGGTGACAAAGTTGTGTAGGTGTTAAAATAGTCCACCCTTTAACCGTATTTTCCCCATAAATCCTGTCACTTTTCTGCAGTTTTGCAGAAAGCATGTTTTTTAATACATTCATCTATTACATTGCAGCACAAATGCCTATATAAGCAATTTCTCAAGTCTAGTCAGCACACCCTTTTCCTTTTGCTTTAAATAACAAATACAGGGTTCCACACCCCCCCCCCTTAAGATATGCCTGTTACTTTAGAATAGGGGTATCCAATCTTTTGACTTCCCTGGGCCACATTGGAAGAATAATTGTCTTGGGCCACACTAAAATACACTAGCACTAACGATAACTGATCAGCTTAAAAAAAAAAAAATCACAAAACAATCTTACAATGTTTTAAGAAAGTTTACAAAATTGTGTTGGGCCACATTCAGAACTGTCCTGGGCTGCATGTGGCCCGCAGGCTGCAGGGTGGACAAGCTTGCTTTAAAATTTCCCCTTCTAGCTTTTTTGAAAACTGTAGCTTCTGGTAGGACTTGGGTATTGTTCAGGTTAAGCGCTGATCATATTTGATAGTTTTTTTTTAAATGTGATCAGAGTTATAAATATCTCTTAGTCTTGTTGAAGATCAAGTTTGTATAAATGTTTCTCATTTTTCTTGTTTTTGTGTGATTTCCCCCACAGGGGAAATACCACTGTGGCAGACATGTTTAGCTGCCAATCCAGTGTCTGTTCTACCCTTCTTTCTTCCCGACAAGATGTTGGTTTTGTTCATACTGGCAGTGTATCTAATTAAATTCTTTTCCAGGCTTCCTTGTTCTAGAGTTAACTGTGCAACAGAATTCTGGCCAGGGAGAAATAAGCATATTTCGGGGAGGAGGTTCCTGGGGAAGCTTTTATTTTCCTAATAAAATAGGGGAGATGAGTTTAGTTTCACCTTTTCCCACTTCCAGTCTTGAACACTAATGTGATATCTGGCCATCTTGTGACCATTAAGTGATGGTAAACATGAGGCCAAATGCTAGTGTTAAAAGTGACAGAGCAGAAATATGAAGACAGCTAGGGTCCCTAACAAAACTGTTAGATAAATGAGTTGGTGCCAGCAACTACCTTCTTCTAGACTTCTTGTTATGTAACAAAAATAAACCCCTATTTTTTTGTGCCACTATAAGTTAGGTGTTCTAACTTATTGGGAATATGTGCATTTCTAATGAACACAGCAATATTTACCATATTACAACCAAAAGTTTCTTTCCAGCATTTTTATTTATTTATTTATTTGAGATGGAATCTCACTCTGTCACCCAGGCTGGAGTGCAGTGGCACGATCTTGGCTCACTGCAACCTCCACCTCCCAGACTCAAGCGATCCACCCTACTCAGCCTCCTGAGTAGCTGGGACCACAGATATGTGCTACCATGCCCGGCTAATTTTTTGTATTTTTGGCAGTGATGAGGTTTCACTATGTTGCCCAGGCTGGTCTCGAACTCCGGAGCTCAAGCAATCCTCCCACCTCGGCCTCCCAAAGTGCTGAGATTACAGGTGTCAGCTACTGCGCTCAACCTCTTTCCAGCATTAAAAAAAATCAAACCCAGGAATTGAATAGTGAAAGACTAATGACTGTTGTTTGAAGTAACTTCAGTTTTGTAATTTATTACCACCCCCCAGGGTAACTTCAAACTTCTGTGATAGAGACAGAGGTGGAGTTCCTCCCAGTTCTAAGACCAGGCCCACCCATTTTGGTCCAGTGCAGCTGGTGGACAAGTAGAGGAATCAAGAGGCTAGATTTGTGTTTGTGCTTAGAGTGTGTGGGGGGTGGGGGAGAGTCAGTGAAGAATTCAACACAATGAACCATATCCATATTTTGTTTCTTAGTTGCTCCAAAAGCTGGGATTGTGTATACCAACATTACAGAACTGATACATTGTTTAATTATAAACAGCAGGTGGCCTTCTTTCACAGATTCTGTTTCTGGCAGTTATGCAAAGATTTAGGCAAATTGAAATGCATGCTATTTTATTAGACAAAGCAATTTACATAAGATACCTTATTAAGCTCAGAGAAGGGAAAAACATACCAAAGGGAACTGGCTCAACCATTTTATGAATTTTGAGAAAATTGATTTTTTGAAATGTGCTTTGCACAGTTTAAGAATTTTATTTTATTTTATTTATTTTGTTTTTGAGGTGGAGTCTCGCTCTGTCATGAGTGGCACGATCTTGACTCACTGCAACCTCTGCCTCCTGAGTTCAAGTGATCCTCCTGCCTTAGCCTCCTGAGTAGCGGGGACTACAGGCATGCACCACCACACCTGGCTAATTTTTGTCTCTTTAGTAGAGATGGGGTTTCACTATGTTGGTTAAGCTGGTCCTGAACTTCTGACCTCAGGTGATCCACCCACCTCGGCCTCCTTTTATTAGTCCCAAAATGCTGGGATTACAGGCGTGAGCCACCGTGCCCAGCGAAAATAAATTTATAATGTGGTGTCCAAGTTGGAGGAAAGGAGCGTGACACAGAATCTTAAATCCCAACATGATATTCTAATAATATGTAGGCTTTCATCTCCTCCTACGTCTTTGGATATTCCCTTTTAGAATATTCTGGTTTATGTGCAATTTTGGGATTCACTATCCATGGACATTTTCCAACTGGATGTAGTAGAGTAAGTGTAACCGTTAACAACTTTGTAATCCTTTAACCATTTGAACATTTTCTTAGGCCTGGTGAATCTGCATTATTATTAGTAGAGACAGGGTTTCGCCATGTTGGCCAGACTGGTCTCAAAACTCCTGACCTCAGGTGATCCATCTGCCTTGGCCTCCCAAAGTGCTGGGATTACAGGCGTGAGCCACTGCGCCCGGCCCAATATTTACTTTTAATTAACCACACTGAAACTCATTTACAATTTTTTTTAGTCATCACAGTTTAGAAGATATTTCTTAACATGCTTTCATTGTTATTCCCAGAAACAGAAACCAAAGGGATACATTTTAACTCTTGTCGTATAAAGACATCAGTTTCTGTTGTATGGCTCTGGCTTTATTAGTCCCAGCATTTTTCATTTCTCTTCATATTTTATCTTGTACTTAAGAATTCAGTAAAGACTGATGTTTTTTCTTCTTACATTCTATTTTAATGGAAAAATACAAGTTTAGCTATGACAAACTACAATTATTTATGTTGTTTACCAAATGCATCTATTTGTCCACAGGTCTCACAGGGCACATATGGTCAGGAAGCTTCTATAGAAGAAATGGCCCCTCTGGATTCTGCAAAGGAGTCTTTAGGCACCCAGCTTCAGTCTATGGAAGATAGAATGGAATGTGAATCTCCAGAGCCACACCCACTTCAAGATAATGGTGAGAATAATTTAGTTCTAAGAAAGAGGGTGAGACTTGGGAGAGTGAAGGGTCTAGTATTGAAAGTTACCAAACCTCATTCCATTTCAGCTTCTACTGAATGTATTAATAGTTGAAGGAAAAGTCAACCCATATAGTGTAGTGTTATTAAGGGAGTTGAATTAAAGCAGTCAGGTAATAATGTCAAAAATACTTGAACCCAAGATTTTTCATGGATACTTTGTAATGAAGTTGGTAAGTACCTGTGGATAAATCAGATACCTCTGTATGTAAATACTGAGCACTTGGCATTGTAGTCTTGGGTCCCATTGCTGTAGCCTCTGACCATGATTTTTGTCACATAATGACTGTGTATACATTGGAAATACTATTTGGAAATTCTACGTTAAAATATGGCATTTCTGAAGTCTATGTTTATTAGTGTTCTAAGGTCTGTTATTGGTATAATGTGTAGTAGAGGCGGAGTCTGGCCTGGTTCTGGAACAGCTATCTTTTCTGTTTAAAAAGGGTTAGGTAAAATGGATACAATGTTTTTCTCCTCTTACAGCCCTAACAATTTTATTAGACATTAATATTGATTCAAAAACTTACAGGGCTCATATTTTCCTGGTTCTCTTGACATTGCCCTGTATTTCTTCTTCTAATTCATTCTTGTTTATTTTCCTTCTATGCTTCTAGTTCTATAGCATGGCACAAAATGGATCAGCATGGAAAGAAATGCTGTCCATACGATGGTCTTTTTCAGTCACATTTTGAGATAGCACTTACCATTATTGTTCTTTTATTATAAAGTTAATCAACAATTTTCTATTGAACACTCGATGTAATAACGTATTAGATAATGTGAAAGATACTAGAGAAATAAGTGATCTCTGTTTCTTTAGAAACTTAGTCTTTTTGCATCTACCTATAAAACAGTTAAAGAAGAAAGTGCTATAGGGCTAACTTGTGTTATAAATAGATTATGATTTTCAGGAAAGGAAAACTCACTGTGAGCTTCAATTTAATGATCAAAGAAGGCTTACTGGAACAATTGAGAGTTAAATGAGGCCAAACCACACAGTAACATATCATTAATTTTAACCTACTTTTAGAAAATATAAACATTTTAGATGATTTAAATTTACTAGTTCATTACTGCTACAGAACCAAACTATGGTTCACTTGCCTGGCACAGGAAAACCAAGCATCCACATCAGTAGGAGAAAGGAAGGCATTTATTTGCAGAGTGTCAAGCAAGGAGAATTGGGCCCCTCAAAATTAAGACCCAGTCTCCCCGATGGTTTGCAAGTAAGGGTTTTTTAAAAGAAGGGAGTCAGAGGTTACAAGCAAAGTCATAAATCAATATGTGGACACTGTACATTTGTTTGACCTAAAAAGGTAGGACGGACATCTCAAGAGGCTTACAGGTCATAGATAGATTCAAAGATTTTCTGATTTGCAATTGGTTAAGGAGGCAAAGCTTTGTCTAAAAATTTGGGATCAGCAGAAAAGAAGGTTAGCTCTGGCTTGTGGGTATGACTTCTTCCAGGCCCCACAGGAAGAACTTTAGAACAAAGCAGCGGTTGGAATTCAGTCCTCAGTTCCCCCTTATCTGAGGTCTTCAGACCAGTGGATCCATTTGGTGGAGGTATGGGTTTCTGAAAAACAACTTAGCGATATATGTTAAGATGTTATCTTTAGTTAATATAGGGAACATCTCATGACTTTTTGGATGTTGTTTTAAGGTATTACCTTCTTGTTTCTCAAATTGCTCGTTTACTTCTTAGAGATAGTTAGATGCGTGCAATTTCCCTTGAAGGAACTCAAGATTTTCTGTTATTACCATGGTTGGGGTTAGGGGTGGCTGTCAGTCCCCTAAGAGGAGTCCCTGTTCTGTCTCACTATTTGGTATGCAAATTGATAGTATAAATAATGTTGACTTGAGTGAAAGTATTTTTCCAAGAAACTATAAAACTATCTAGAGATGTAATGCTAATTCTAAAGTATTCTTTTTTATTTTTTCCAAAATAGTTTTTTTCTTAACACTTAGCCAAATTTGAAGTATTCTTAGTGTTTCTGTTATTATGAGTATTCTAGAAATTTCTTTTAATAAGCTTTATTAAGTCAAAAATTTTTCACTAATTTAGACTCATCCACTACTCTTATTAAAATTAGTAATGAAGCTATTTGTATTGAGTTTGTACTTAATAGCCCTGAAAGGGAGCTGATATGAATATATCAGGTTGGAACTTACTCTTCAAATGTTGATGTAATAGCTAACCTGACTGAATAAAAGAGAAAATGTGTAGTGTGGAGATTTTTTTAAAAATCTATTATTGGCTTGCTGAGGTTCCTCAAAAAAAAAAAAAAAGTCTTTGCATAGTAAACAAACAAATAAATGCTAATTTGCATCCTATTTTATGTAAAACAATGCTTCAATCATGAAAACTGCTCTGGAAAGTCATGTCCTGGCTTTCTACCCTTTATTGTGTGAAACTTTTTATTACTAGCTGGAGTTCGTCATTTATGCTCTTCCTTCCACCAAGGTTGGATTCCTTAATCAAAATGGTATCCCCCTAGCCTGGTGCAGTAACTCATGCCTATAATCACAGCACTTTGGGAGGCTGAGGCTGGCAGGCAGATTGCTTGAGACCAGGAGATCAAGACCAGTCTGGCCAACATGGTGAAACTCCATCTCTACTAAAAATAAAAACATTAGTCAAATATTGTGGTGCGCCTATAATCCCAGCTACCTGGGAGGCTGAGACAGGAGAATTGCGTGAATCTGGGAAGCAGTGAGTGAGCTGAGATTGTGCCACTGCACTCTAGCCTGGGCAACAGAGTGAGACTCTGTCTCAAAAAAGAAAGAAAATGGTATCCCCTTTTGTGTGCCCATAGTCCCTACTTCTACCTCAAGCACTACTGGCTCCTTTGACAATATATGTATTTTAAATTATATTTCTGAATATTCTAATTGATTTTTTTCCTTTGTTTTTAGGGTCATTTTTGTGGTTTTCCATGATGTCCCAAAGCATGGGTGATGATAACCTCAGTAGCTTAGATACTAATGAAGCAGAAATTGAACCAGAAAACATGAGAGAAAAGTTCTTCAGAAGCTTAGCAATGTTACTGGAAAACAAAAGTAATAATACTAAGATATTTTCTAAAGCAAAGTACTGTCAGTTGATAAAGGAAGTGAAAGAAGCTAAAGCTAAGGCGAAAAAGGAATCAGTTGACTACCGTCGCTTGGCTAGATTTGATGTTATCCTTGTACAAGGAAATGAGAAGCTAATTGAGGCTGTAAATGGGGAAACAGATAAAATACGGTATTACTTACATAGTGAGGACTTATTCGACATTCTGCATAATACACATCTCAGCATTGGACATGGTGGACGTACTCGCATGGAGAAGGAGTTACAAGCGAAATATAAGAACATCACAAAAGAAGTTATAATGCTATATCTGACCCTCTGTAAACCATGCCAACAGAAAAATTCAAAACTCAAGAAGGTTCTAACATCAAAACCAATTAAGGAAGTTAGTTCAAGATGCCAAGTAGATCTTATAGACATGCAGTTGAATCCTGATGGGGAGTATAAATTTATTATGCATTATCAGGATCTCCGTACAAAGTTAAGTTTTTTGCGGTCATTAAAGTCTAAAAGACCTACGGAAGTTGCACATGCTCTTTTAGATATATTTACAATTATTGGAGCACCCAGTGTCCTACAATCTGACAATGGGAGGGAATTTTCAAGCCAGGTTGTCAGTGAACTCAGTAATATTTGGCCAGAATTGAAAATTGTCCATGGGAAGTC
Source organism: Rhinopithecus roxellana (assembly GCF_007565055.1). Classification (NCBI taxonomy): domain Eukaryota; kingdom Metazoa; phylum Chordata; class Mammalia; order Primates; family Cercopithecidae; genus Rhinopithecus; species Rhinopithecus roxellana. The sequence continues at coordinate 21,800,702 of NC_044552.1, read as the reverse complement.
TCAGACCTGCCAAAGCCAGAGTTCTGCAGAACAAACTGAGGATATCCGAAAGAGGATTTTCTCCTGGATGCAAACTAACAACTCATCACACTGGGCTGAATTTTTGTGGTTCATTCAGATGACCCAAAATCAACCCTATCACAGAAGCATGCAACAGACTCCATGTGAAAGTGCATTTAGCTCTGAAGCTAAACTGGGCTTGTCCCATTCTCAGTTAACTGAAGAACTTGTTGCCAGCTTGCATACAGAAAATGAATTAGATCAAGCTGACAAAGAGTTAGAAAATACTTTAAGAGCCCAGTATGAAGAAAACATTGAGACTGGAACAGATAGTAGTGATATTGAAGAGAATCTTTCTGTCACTCCTAAGATGGCTGAAAAAAGCCCCCCTGAGAGGAGACTAAGATTTTTATCCTGTGTAGTCTGTGAAAAAGAATGCACAGGTGTTAATAGTTGTATATCATGTGATGGAAATATCCATGCAATTTGTGGAGTGCCCTCTCAACATGAGACTGAGGGCTGTGGTCGGCAAATAACTTGTAGCCTTTGCTATGAAACCAGCACAATGAAAAGGAAACGTGATGAGATTCAAAGAAGTTTGCCTGTTCAACCTTCCAAAATGCTAAAGCCATCAGGGACAACATTCTCACCAGACAAAGTAGGAGATTGGGTAAGATTGCATATCTGCCATAGATGAAAGCAGGGAAAGAATCTCATTACACGTTACTGTGAATAAGTGTTGTGTGACAAGGTATATGAAAGCACATTTTTATTACCTTGGATATATTTCCCCCAAAGAAGGCCTAATTACTTTTAATACTTCTCTTTTTTCCCAAGTTGGAAGTTGTAAAGTTGTAACCTTGAATGCTGTCTTTTTTATTATTCTGGGAGTGATGAACAGTATCTCTTTTACTCCTTTTTGATGTCACGCATTTCTTGGGAGAATGAGAAAGCTAAGATTGAGGGAATAAATAGTGTGTATGCTAGTATGTTTCTTCAGAGAATGAATTTGGTAACATGAATTTAATGTTTCTCTGTTTCAATCGTGAGTTTGGGTTGGGGGTAAGCTAAGAAAAGACATTTCAAATCAAGTGAAGAAGTATTTGTAGGGGTAGGGGATGATAAATTTGCTTGGAAGATAAGGGTTTGTGTTGGGAAAGACTTCAGTTTGGGAATTTAAATGGAGAGTATGAAATAGAACCAATAAAATTTAAAATCAGTAGGCTTTATGAGGTAGGGTTAATGTTTTGAAATATGGAGATTACTCATGACTTAAACTAGTGGTACTCAAAGTGTGATCAGTAGACCAGTACTGGTATAAAAACTCCAGTCCGTAAGGAAATAAGTATAAAACTTGAGCATAAGTATTTAGAAACATAGCAATTGACATTACTGCAACATTCAAGCAAATGATTAATGGACTTATCTTACCGAATAGACTATAGACCAATTTAGGTATTGTTAAACTCTCAAGGTGAGTCACATGTGGTGGCAGTTACACACTAGTCAAACTCAGTAGGTCCCCATTACAACCTGCGATACTTTATGCTTAGTTTATCAGCCATAACCCAAAGATGTATAAAACTGAGAAAATATAGGCATTTATTTATTTTTATAACTTAACTTTAAAATAATTTTTTATTTTAATCAAGTATAGTTTTTAACTTGTGGTTTAACATTGTTAGCTAAAGGAGGAAAGTAAAATTCATATTATTTACTTTTATTCCTAATTTCAGGTGGCGAAACAAGCTTCACTAGACTTTTTTGTCAAGAAAAGACATGCCTTTTCTGAACACAGTAGTAGTAATAAAAGAAATGTTAACAATAGAAGTTATCCTGAAGAAGGGAGAACCAAGAGAGTTCATGCTAGTTTCACTCGGAAATATGATCCTTCATATATTGAGTTTGGTTTTGTAGCTGTAATTGATGGTGAAGTACTAAAACCGCAGTGTATTATTTGTGGAGATGTACTGGCTAATGAAGCAATGAAACCATCAAAGCTTAAGCGACATTTATATTCAAAACATAAAGAAATAAGTTCACAACCAAAAGAATTCTTTGAAAGAAAGAGCAGTGAATTGAAAAGCCAACCAAAGCAGGTGTTCAACGTTTCTCATATAAACATTAGTGCTTTGCGGGCTTCATATAAAGTAGCACTTCCGGTTGCTAAGTCTAAAACACCATACACAATTGCTGAGACACTAGTGAAAGACTGCATCAAAGAAGTTTGCTTGGAAATGTTGGGTGAATCTGCAGCAAAGAAGGTAGCTCAGGTACCACTTTCCAATGACACCATAGCTCGACGTATTCAGGAACTGGCTAATGATATGGAAGATCAACTTATAGAACAAATAAAACTAGCAAAGTATTTTTCATTGCAACTTGATGAATGCAGAGATATTGCTAACATGATAATTCTTTTAGTCTATGTGAGGTTTGAACATGGTGATGATATAAAGGAAGAGTTCTTTTTTTCAGCCTCTTTGCCTACAAACACAACTAGCTCAGAACTATATGAAGCTGTAAAGAATTATATTGTTAACAGATGTGGTTTGGAATTTAAATTTTGTGTAGGAGTATGTTCTGATGGTGCAGCTTCAATGACAGGAAAACATTCTGAAGTGGTAACCCTGATTAAGGAACTTGCACCAGAATGTAAAACAACACATTGCTTCATTCATCGAGAAAGTCTTGCTATGAAAAAAATATCAGCTGAACTGAATAGTGTACTTAATGATATAGTAAAAATTGTGAATTACATAAAATCTAATGCATTGAATTCAAGATTATTCTCTTTATTATGTGATAATATGGAAGCTGATCATAAGCAACTGTTACTGCATGCTGAGATACGGTGGTTATCACGGGGAAAAGTTCTGTCAAGAATGTTTGAAATACGAAATGAACTCTTAGTGTTTCTGCAAGGCAAGAAACCCGTTTGGTCCCAACTTTTTAAAGATGTGAATTGGACAGCCAGACTTGCTTATTTGTCTGATATCTTCAGTATTTTTAATGATCTTAATGCTTCTATGCAAGGGAAGAATGCAACTTATTTTTCAATGGCAGATAAAGTTGAAGGACAAAAACAAAAGTTAGAAGCTTGGAAAAACAGAATTTCTACAGATTGTTATGACATGTTTCATAATTTAACAACAATTATCAATGAAGTAGGTAATGATCTTGATATTGCACATCTGCGAATGGTTATCAGTGAACATCTTACAAATTTGTTAGAATGTTTTGAATTTTATTTTCCATCAAAAGAAGATCCACGCATAGGAAATTTGTGGATCCAAAATCCATTTCTTTCATCAAAAGATAACTTAAATCTAACTGTAACTCTACAGGATAAGTTGTTGAAGCTGGCTACCAATGAAGGATTGAAAATCAGCTTTGAAAATACAGCATCACTTCCTTCATTTTGGATAAAAGCTAAAAATGAATATCCTGAGCTTGCCGAAATTGCTTTAAAATCGCTTCTTCTTTTTCCCTCAACGTACCTCTGTGAGACCGGATTCTCTACTTTAAGTGTTATTAAAACAAAACATAGAAACAGTTTAAATATACATTATCCCCTGAGGGTAGCATTGTCATCAATCCAACCTAGATTAGACAAATTAACAAGCAAGAAGCAAGCTCACTTATCACATTAAAAGCTTTAAATATTGATATGTAAGGTATTTGTTCAAAGTATGCATATAAGCATTGAGTGTGAGGAATTTGCTATTTCACTTTAAACTTTCTGTCTAGTTACAGTTATGGAAGTATGAAGTTATGAGTGAAACAGCAATTTTCTATATAAATTGCCTATATGTATATTTTAAATTAAGACTGGACAGTTTTTATTATTCTTTTATTGTTCCTGTTGTATTTGTCATATTTATTAAAATATACTTTTAGATCTGTTGATTCTAATATTAAAACATTTGATCATATATCTTGTGTCTTCTTATTGTATTTCATTAGCATGTTAAGATTGTAGGAAAACTTCAGGATGGGGGATGGTTTCTTTGAAATAGACTAGGTCAGTGAAGGGAAGTGAATTCAAGGGGGTAGGCTTAGAATTCAAATGCAGGGGACAGGTCAGTAGGATATGAAGTTTGTTAAGCTGATCCAGAGTGGTTAGGTTGGATGTTGATGTTAAGTTTGTTTTGTAGATGCATGTTTAGACAAAGTGTGTGAGTGGGATGGAAGGAAACACTTATTTTGTAATGGTGTTATGACCTTGGATTCATATTGATACATTCTGATTTCTTTCTTTCTTTCTTTCTTTTTTTTTTCCTCTTTTGAGACAGGGTCTTGCTCTGTCGCCTAGGCTGGAGTGCACTGGTGCAATCTCTGCTGACTGCAACCTCCACCTCCCGGGTTCAAGTGATTCTCTTGCCTCAGTCTTCCGAGTAGCTGGGATTACAGGCACCCACCACCATGCCTGGCTAATTTTTGTACTTATAGTAGAGACGGGGGTTTCACCATGTTGGCCCGGCTGGTCTCGAACTCCTGACCTCAGATGATCCTCCCACCTCGGCCTCCTAAACTGCTGGGATTACAGGCGTGACCCGCTGCGCCCGGCCGATAAATTCTGATTTCATAAGGATGGGTGATTGGGCAATACTGAGAAGTTTATGTTAGGAGGTTTCTAGATTTTGCTAGAGCTGATTGCCTTTAAGGTGCTCTGGGACAAAGTCAGACATTATTGGCTCCTCAATTAGATTTAACAACCTCTATTTTGTTTGGAGATGATTCAAAAAATGCCACAAACATCTGCTCTTGTCTGTGAACTCACTTAAAATGATTGAAAGCAAATTAATCAGATAAGACAGGTTCTTTAGCATAAAAACATGACAGAATCCATGAAGAAAATATCTTTTCCTAGACAGGGTAGCAATTAATAATAAGTGCTTCATTTCAAATAAATGTAATGTTCAAAGTTAAGGAAAGGAAGGCTATTCAGTGATTCAGAATGTTACTAATAATTTAACCTTTTGGTAATGAAAGTTTCAAGGATCCTCCAAACCTTTGAAAGTAGAGGAAAGGTTCATATTTAGTCCTGAAACCTTGATTGGATTATGTTTTATCATGTGTTTGTTTTAATAAAATCTTACAACTTTTCAAAAACAAAAAACCTTATAATGGTGGATAGATTTAGAAGATAGTGGTTTAATTTCTCCCACTGAAAAATTAAATGCCCCCTTTCTGACCATATTTTGGAACTAAGGGATTTTACAAATTATATGCCCTCTTTTGGACCATATTTTGGAACTAAGGGATTTTAAAATGTTTTACTGTTTGTTTTGTTGATTGAATAAAGTATTGTGTTTCCCATATTTAATTTCAAAAGGCAACGTGGTGATTTTATATTTGTTTCTATACAAACTTAAAGTAGTCTGGAAGAAATAAACTAAGAGGGAATTAAGACTACATATCAAAAGAGAACTAAATTCCCTTACATTCTCTCTAAGAAATATAAAGTATTGGATGTCTGAGATTGGTACAAAGCCTTCACTTTCTCTCTAAGAAATATAAAATATTGGATATCTGAGATTGGTACAAAGCCTTCTCATATACTTGAACACTTATTTTAATTTTTTTCTGCAAATGATTCAGTACCAGGAGGCTAACTTGCTTTACCTTTTTTTCAACACATAGGAATATTTGTCTTTCCTCCCTTCCCTCCCTGTTTTATTGTGTCACTGTACATTTTTTTTAGGGCAACAGCTTTATTGAGATTTTTATTGAGACCATGAAATCTTACTGCCTATTAACGTGAATTTGATGACTAGTGATTCTGTAGATAACCTGATTTTGTCTTCCTATTTTTTGCCTGTTTTGCAGCAAGTTCACATGTCTATAAACATGTGGCATATGAATACACTGCAAAGGTACCTTGTTTGTGTATACTTATGACTACTGTATGCAGTACTGTTTGTTTCCATCTATCATGTATATATGTGCTGATTTAAAAAAAAATGTATTTATGTATAACAGGAGGTTGTGTTGGGCTTTTCCTATTACTCAAAGAAAAGCAACTAGGGAGGAGTCAAAGATGGGTCAAGAAGATGCTAAGTACTTCACTTTTTAAAGAAATCTGACAATGACTAGAATCAGAAAGCCTCACCACCCACTGCCCCCATGCACAGCACCCAGACCTAACTTGAAGGATGATTAAGAAGTGGTAGAACTAGCTCCCAACGTGGTGCTTTCTGCCAAGGGAATCTCTGGTAGTGATTGAAGATGCCTTCAGGAAGGAGAGACTTGTATTTTATTTCCAGATTGGATGTTAATTTAGGCAGCAAACTTGTTCATCTGCTTTCTGCCTACTTGATCGGGAAAATAAAAGGGAAGGTGGGGATGGGGAGGGGAGATGATTAGACTTGCAGTAGTTCAGTCTGTATTCCCACAATTTGGGCTAGCAAAGATATGCAAGTTTCCTGTGGGTCAAGTGACACCAAGGAATGTAATTAATTCTGACCTCTCAGCTAGTGGCACATTCAGGAAAATTGTCCTTCTGCCTGGAGAACTCTCCAACAAAGTCTGTGGGCATTTATAGCTATTGACAGCTGAAGGAGGTGAAAGCCATTAAGTTCTCTATCTATGTATATATTTGTGGGTAAGGCCCCCACAAAATCTTGGAGAATTCTCACATGCTCCTCATGAAAGAATGAGAAAGCTTGAATTCCGGGGCTTAGAAGGCAAATTACACATTTACACTTGGTGTGTGTGTGTGTGCGCGCACACACATTTTGAAGTCTTTGGTCTAGCCCTGGTTTGAGGAAGCAGGATACAAGAGGGAATTGCAGCTGAGGGGCCCGATGGCCTATGCAACTTTATGTCCAGATTACTCTGTATTGCCCCAGCCACCTGGGTGGAAGACCACTTCTCCTTCAGCTCTGCTGGTGAGAAACTTGAGAAAGAACCAAAGTGAAGGGGAAACCCAAGGTGGGGCTTTTATAGCAGAGAGAGGAGGGTAGAGATTACTTGAGTGATCTCAGTGATGCAGTCAAACTCTGGGCTTTTCGAGTTTGGTTCTTCTGGTTTGGCTGGCTGCTTAGATATTTCAAAGGCAAAAGAATCTTGAGTCAGGTTCTAAAATGATCCCTGTGAGAAAGTGTCCCTTCTCTAATATATGGCTGTGTACTTTCTGCAGTGGATCTCTCCTGCATAACTCCCAGAATGTCTTTGCCAGTGTTCACCAAGATAGAAAGATTGCAAAAGTTTCAAACATTATACAATTAGAAATTATTATGATAAAGAATAAGACATTTATTTACTGGTTCAAATAACCTACTATGTGCTTTGTATTCTGACATGTATGTTAAATTGAATTTATGATCAATTTGTTATGATTGATAGAGTTTTAGGAGTTAAGTTGTTTTAATAATCAAACCTTGGGCTTATTACAATTATAAAAAGGGGAAAAGCCTGAGGTTGTTAAGGATTGCATGACTTTTTTTTTTGAGATGGAGTCTCACTCTGTTACCCAGGCTGGAGTGCAATGGCACAATCTCGGCTCACTCCAACCTCCACCTCCGGGGTTCAAGCGATTCTCTTGCCTCAGCCTCCGGAGTAGCAGGAATTACAGGCATGTGCCACCATGCCAGGCTAATTTTTGTATTTTTAGTAGAGACGGGGCTTCACCATATTGGCCAGGTTGGTCTCGAACTCCTGACCTAGTGATCCGCCTGCCTCAGCCTCCCAAAGTGTTGGGGTTACAAGCATGAGCCACCGTGCCTGGCCGGATTGCATGACTTTTAAGAGTTTATGCTGAAAGAATGATGTGCTTTATTTTAGGATTTAAGTGCAAATGAATTTGTGACTGAAATCTCTTTTGCATTTTTGGGAGAGCAAGTTTTTCCAATTGCCATTTTCTTCTTTCACTTAAAAGCAGAAAAACCTTCTTTCAGTTGATGTGAGGAATCAAAACTGAACTCAGAGTGACAGGAGCACAGAGAAATGCAAGATGATGCAGTTTGGAAAAGATGGCCAGAACAGAAGCTGGTTCATATAGATGAACCAAGTTGAGGAGTTTAGCCATAATCCTGGGGGCACTGGGAAGTCAATAAAAGATTGATAAGTAGAAGGTGACTTGAGTTACATTTTAGCAAAGTTTTTCTGAATACAATGTAAAAAATAGATTGGAATGCTGAAGGACAGCAGGACACTAGGAAGAATTTTGTAATGGAATAGATTTATAGTAATGGTGTGAACTGAAGAAATGTGAGTAGGGATTCAAGAAAGTGGATATAAGGGAGGAGACTACCCCTCATATTGTCTTAGGCCCAATTTCTGCCTCCAAAGAAAGAAGTAAAAAGTAAAAGGCAGAAATGAAATCCACAAGCAGACAGCCCAGCACTGCACCCTGGGCCTGGTAGTTAAAGATCGATCCCTGACCTAACCGGTTATGTTATCTATAGATTACAGACATTGTATAGAAAAGCACTGTGAAAATCCCTATCTGTTCTGTTCCATTCTAATGACCCGTGCATGCAGCCCCCAGTCACATACCCCCTGCTTGCTCAATCAATCACGACCCTCTCACGCGGACCCCCTTAGAGTTGTGAGCCTTTAAAAGGGACAGGAGTTGATCACTCGGGGAGCTCGGTTGTTGGAGATGTGAGTCTTGCTGAAGCTCCTGGCGGAATAAAGCCCTTCCTTTAACTCGGTGTCTGAGGGGTTTTGTCTGCGGCTTGTGACGCTACAGATATATTTGAAAGACTCCATATTATAAAGGTGCCAGTTAGCAACTGTATTGAAAATGCCAGTAGAGGCCAAGTGAAGTAGCTCACACCTGTAATCCCAACACTTTGAGAGACTGAGGCAGGAGGATTGCTTGGGCCCAGGAGTTTGAGACTGGAGTGAGGTATGATTATGTCATTGTACTCCAGCCTGGGCTACAGAGCAAGGTCCTGTCTACCCCTCAGATTTTTTTAATTAAAAATATTTTTAAAATAAAATAAATATGTAGTAGAACGGGTCGCAGACAAAACGTCTCAGATACCAGATTTAGGAAGGAAGACGTTTTGTTCGGCCGGAAGCGTCGGCAAACTTGCATCTCAAGAACCGAGCTCCCTGAAGAAAAAGTTCCTGGCCTTTTTAAGGGCTTACAACTCTAAGGGGTCCACTTGAAAGGGTCATGATAGATTATGCAAGCATGGGCTATGTGACTGAGGGCTACATGCATCAGTGGTGGGGACTAGCAGAACAGAACAGAAAGTTTCACAATGCTTCTCCATACAATGTCTGGAATCAACCAGGGCTTAACCGCACACGCAGTTAGTGTGGGGGTTAGTCTTTTACCTTCAGGCCTGGTCAGTGGCGTCAGTCAGTCTGGCCACTGACCCTACTTGTATTATTTTTCAGCTTTTACTTCCTCCTTTGCAACTCTACCATGGGAGGTAGAGGGAAAATCCAGGAAAAATGATCTCTTTCCTCAAATACACCAATAGAGGTTTCACACAATGCTACAACTATGTCTAAAATAAGAGCAAAGGTCAATACTTGCTTAGAGGCATTTAAAAACAAAAACAGAAGAAAATTTGCATTATCAGATAACAAAACTTACTATAAAGCTATAGTGCTTAAGACATGATATTAAAACAGCAATTGATAAACCATTAGGACAGAATAGGGAATCCAGAAACAATCTCGTGGATATAAGGAAACTTGGTATATAACAGAACTTTGCTCCTCAGTGAGGAAGAGGAAAAATTGATGGTCCATTTGGAAGAAAATGAAATTGGATCCCTGCGTTCTAAATATTTTAGACTTAAATGTGAAAGTCAAAGCTATAAAACTCTTTGAAGAGAAAGTGGGAGAATGCGTTTTTGAATCTGAAGAAGGAAATAGTTTCTTATGATGCAGAAACACAAACTATAGAAAAGCAATCTAGCTGTATTAAAATGATTAACTTCTGCCTACCATAAGGCACCATCAAATGTGAAACCATTAATTAAAACTAGAGTGTATATCTGAAACACGTGCTTGACAAAGGATTATTATTCAGAATATAAGAATTACTATAAATCAATGAGAAAAAACAAGCAACTAAATAGAAAAATTAGCAAAATAAGCACTTCAAAAAAGAAAAAGTCTGAATGCCCAACAGACATAAAAAGATATTCGAAACCAGGTTGGGTGTGGCGGCTCATGCCTGTAATCCCAGCACTTTGGGAAGCTGAGGAGGGTGGATCACCTGAGGTCAGGAGTTCGAGACCAGCCTGGCCAACATGGTGAAACCCCGTCTCTACTAAAAATACAAAAATTAGCTGGGCGTGGTGGCGCAAGCTTGTAGTCCCAGCTACTCGGGAGGCTGAGGCAGGAGAATCGCTTGAAGCCGGGAGATGGAGGTTGCAATGAGCCTGGGCAATAGAGTAAGACTCTGCCTCAAAAAAAAAAAAAAAAAGATATTCAAAATAATTGGTAATCATATAAATACATATTTAAATTACAATTACACTCACCAGACTGGCCCAAATTAAAGTATCAAGTGTTGGCCAGAATGTGAATCAAACTCAAGCTCTTATACTCTGCATTTTATGTACATGTTGGTACAAGCATTTTAGGAAACCATATGACATTTTCTAGTAAAGTTGAAGATGTGCGTGCCCTGCAATGTTACAAATCCACTCTTATTTACATGCATTGTAAGGAGCCATGTCTTTGAGTGCTTATAACATCAATATAAAAACCCATACTGGGAACAACCCAGATTATATAGTTAAAATGGGTGCATTTATTCTATGTAAATTATACCTCAATAAAGTCAACTTTAAAAATAAATGACCTACACTTACATGCATCAACGTGGATTAAATTTAACAATACAATATTGGAAAAGAAAACCAAGTTGCAGAAGAATACACAAACATTGTACCATTTATGTTACAAAAAACTTTATAAAAAGTTTTATGTATGTGAAGAAGCTAAACAGCATAAACTAGAGACGCTACGTGGTAAAACTATAAAGCAAGAGAAACCCCACAAAATACAAAGACAGAATTTTGGATAGGGATTATCTCTCTTGGGTGACAGAAGAAGGGAGGGATTGTGATTTTGGCAGAGCTACTAAGATCATATTGTTTCTTAACATGGGTGGGGGGAACAAGGATATTCAGCTTATTATTTTTTGTAAATGGCTTGTAAATATGTTATAAATATTATTTTATCTGTTTTGGAAGTTTTAAATATAAAGGAATTAGTTAAATATAACTCTGACAAAATTATGCTGAAAGCAGAATAGAAAGATTAAAAAATATTGAAAGAAGCAAAGTTATCAAGGAGAAACCAAAGAGTTCCAATATCTACTCCTAAGGAGAGAACAGGGAGAAGTAATTGTCAAGATATAGGATAAGAATATTCTAGAATTGATCAAAGTAGTTTAAACCATAAACACATATTTTATGTCACAGGATAAAGTGGTCTAAACATTATTTCAATGGCCCAGAAATGTATGTCACCAGGGACAGAGTGTTTTTGTCCTGTTTTCTCTTCCTTCCTCCATCTGTTGGCCTTTGCACTCAAGTTCATCATCGGAGGTCACAAGTGGACTTTGTCACCCTCAGTGTTAGCTACTCATAAAAAATCATTTAAGAATGGCAGTGTCATAAGGCAAAAGAGCTTTTTCTTGGAACTCTCTTCCATCAATAAGGAAAAGTCTTCAAAAAAAGAAATCTCTAGTAGATTCCCCCTTCAACTAAGTAGCCGTAATTGGCTCACATAATTTACCCTACACATCTTTACTTAAGGGGAATAAGATTGCCATAAAAAAAAACCTTAGAAAAATCATGATTCACCCCCTATGCCAGGGTACTTTACCATGCAGTAGGAATCCTGTTACCAAGAAAAGCAGAAAATAGCTCTCGTGTTGGCAACCCTCAATGTCTGTCAACATTGATAAATAGGAGGGCAAACACTTTCTGGATACTTGCTGGAAAGAGTAAATTTTTACAGCCTTTCAGGAGGATGATTTAGAAATAAGCATAGGAAAGCTTAAAAATAGTTGACCAAGTATAATTGTTAGAATTATATAATATATACACAAATCTAATTATGAGATTAAAACGTTAGGATAGTTTATATTAGTCTAAGAGAAGGAAACCATCTACACAGGCCAACTTTAGAGGAACTGCTTACTGAAGTAGTGTTTCTTTCATGTATTTAAATATTAAGCAATCCTAATAATAAAGATTTAGATGCATTTTCTTCCATGAGAAGCTGGTCAAAATATTGTGTTGACTGGGAAAAGAAGATTATAAAACAGTTTACATAGTACAGTCTTAATTTGGAAATAGTATTCTATGTGTATTAAGAATATCTGAAAAATTATTTCCCAAAAATGTCAACAGTGCAAATCAAGACTAAGATAGTAGAGTTAGCAAAATCATTAAGTGATGGATGAGTCTAATGAATATACATTTATAGGCTTAAAATACTCTAATTCAGCCAGGTGCTGTGGCTCACATCTGTAATCCCAGAACTTTGGGAAGCTGAGGTGGGCAGATCACGAGGTCAGGAAATCGAGACCATCCTGGCCAACATGGTGAAACCTTGTCTCTACTAAAAATACAAAAATTAACTAGGTGTGGTGTCGTACACCTGTAGTCCCAGCTACTCAGGAGGCTGAGGCTGAATTGCTTGAACCCAGGAGGTGGAGGCTGCAGTGAGTCCAGATCACACCACTGCACTCCAGCCTGGGCGACAGAGCGAGATTCAGTCTCAAACAAACAAACAAACAAACAAAATCTGTAATTCAACTTTGATTAAAATAAAATTTACTTTTAAAACTATAATTACAATGAGTTTAAACATCTTTAAAGTGAAAGATGATTGTTGACTCAAGTTCTTTTGAAAAAACAGTCATTACTCTTTGTTATGAAGAAAGGGAAGAAGTTTGGAAAATATTTATATCCTAATTGCCATAAAAGAATAGTGCATTTACCAGGTGAGGTTAAAGTCATACTTAAGTTTTATATATATAGTCCTCATGAAATTTAATTTCTGGCTAATTTATTTGCTGAGATGAACAAGAAATTTTTCTGTAAAATTTAAAAATTTTAATATTAATTGCCTTCATTATTTGTTAGTAAAATGTTTTATCACAGGAAACTGTGTTTGTTAAGGATACACCTTAAAGAATTTTGAGATTTTTCCTTAAAGTTATAAATTATGCTTTTTTCATGAATTTCCATGCTAATCCTGGTTAACTAACCCTCTGACTATGAACTTACTGATATTAATATAATCAATTTTACTATATACAAAACCAGAAATTATCTTGTGGGTTAGGAAAAGTATACTGTCTAAACCCTTGACACAAATACATACCTTTCATTTTTTAAAGGAGAAGAAAATTTTCTTTGTGTTGAAAGAGAATAAGCTAAAACAACTGTCACAGAGATGACAATCTACTTCACAAAGAAAATATCTGTAATTATATGTATAAGTGGTCTCTTTTAAAAAACTTCCAAATATCTGCTTTTTTTTTTTTTAAACATGAATACTTCCATTATACCAGCATAAAAATTTTGCCTTGTCCTCATGGTGGCCTATATTTTACCTCAGTGCAGTTATAGTTGCTATTTCACTGATTTGGGATCAGAGAACAAGGGAGGAATTGATAGACAAAAGAAGGTAATCTTGGCCGGGCACTGTGGCTTAAGCCTGTAATCCCAGCACTTTGGGAGGCTGAGGCAGGTGGATCACGAGGTCAGGAGTTCAAGACCAGCCTGGCCAAGATGGTGAAACCCCGTCTCTACTAAAAATACAAAAATTAGCTGGGCCTGGTGGTGGGTGCCTGTAATCCCAGCTACTCGGGAGGTTGAGGCAGAGGATTAGAATTGCTTGAACCTGGGAGGCGGAGGTTGCAGTGAGCTGAGATCACACCATTGCATTCCAGCCTGGGCGACAGAGCAAGAGAGCAAAACTCCATCTCAAAAAGAAAAAAAAAAAAAAAAAAAAGAAGGTAACCTTTTTCTGACTTGATGAGTTTGGAGCGTTTCCTGGGAAATTCAGGTCTCCAACCAGAGTCTACATCATGAGTTTGGAGCTAGGGTGAAAATTTTTGGCTAGCATGAAACTGAATAAAATAAACTAAGAGAGAAATTATGAAGTGATAGGAGAAATATTTCCAGGGCCAAACATTTGGTAACACCACATATAAGGTTCAGACAGAAAAAGAGTACTCAAAAAAAAAAAAAAAAAGATATGGAGAAGAAAATGGTAAGAAGTCTGAAGACAGCTGGGAAGTAATAATTTAATGGTAGCCATGAAATGAGAGATATGCATGTGAGTAATTGTCAACTATATAAAATCCTTGGTAAGATAAAGTCTTGGTAAGATGGATCTAAAGTGAACTTGGACAGCATGCTCAGTAATTCTCCTGCCCTTCTCCTGGGAACCCTTATTTTCTCATAGGTACCCCACCCACATCCTCTTGGATACTTTGGCAAGTACCTCGATCTTACACAAATCCACAGACCTGACCAGAATTGATTGTTTCATGTTGCACAGCTGATATAAGCTAGGCTTGTGATGGACTTTCAAGGATTTGGATGTGAGAGCAAATAAAAGGATCAGGATACATTCTGTCTCTTGGCTTAAGCCAAATGTAAAGCTTGAGAGTTTCTTTTTCACGTTAAGACAGCGATTCTGTAGAGAGTATGGAATAGAGATAATACAAGAGACAGAGTAAAGCCAACTTGCAGAAGGAAGCAGATATAGTAGAAAGCCCTTGACATCACTAGAGTTTCAGGTTTCAATTGTCACCAAGAATCAGCTATATTCTTGTCCTTTCCAAAGTTCAATTATTTGAATTTTCCTTGGATTCTATTAACAGGAGCTAGTAAATTCTCTTTTTTGCTTAGGCTAGTTTAGGATTTGCGCCATTTGACACCATATGTTTTAATTAATACAATTTATTAATTTGGTAAAAACAGAGGTCATTGATTACTCTGTTCAATTCAAAGTGGTTTCAGTGGAGTAGTAGAAATGAAAACATTACAGTGAGTCAAATTATTAAGAAGTAAGAAAGAGGTAACAGCTAGTGTAGACAGATTTTAGCTTTGTTCATTTCCTTAATAAATATTTATTGAGGGCTTACTATATGACTTTACCAGGGACTCAGAATCAAAAGATGAGTATGATATAGTCCTCTATTCAAGAATCGCAGCCTTTTGAAGGAAGCCTATAAGAAGGTCTTTTCAATGCAGTGCCTAAGAGAATGACTCAGAGAGGAAGGGGAGAGAGAGAGAATGACAGGAAGAGACTGGAGAGAGAAATGGGGATTTCCGATGGATTTAGACTTAAAGGAGGCAAGTAAAAATAGAGTTAAAATCACAAGTGGACGGATTTACCTAGATGATAAAAAAGGACCTTCTTTTGAAAAAGGAAGTCTGAGTCTAAGATGGCCTTTAAAAAAAAAAAAAAGGAAAAAAGAAAAAGGAGGGAAGCAAGGATACTTGGAATCCACAGAAGATCACTTTAGAGACTATATTCTCTGCAAAAATTGCTGTGGTAACTCATCCTACTTTTATGTCTTATGAAATGGCTGTTCCTCTTCCTAAACAGACTGTCCTCATTCCTGTGAGCACTTCTACTCAGGTAGCTTGCCTCCTTATGTGCAAAGGTAATGAGAGAGTAGAAAACAAATACTGCCTAATATTCTAATACTGAAAACCAGGAATAACTTTTTCATATTCACATGACAGTATATTGTCAGTAAGAGCAGGATCTCATACTTTCTTCTACACTATCTATCACATTAGTAGCAATACCATTCAGTAAGCACTCAATAAAAATTTAATCTAGTGATATCCTGTGGATTAAAAAAATTTAAATAATACTGGTGGAATGAATGCTCTTTCTCAGAAATCCTTGTCTTTGCTGCCAACTTCCTATCCAGATATTAGACTCAATTATCTTTGTGGAAATGGGTAGAGACCAGGGAATGGGGTGACCAGGGTCACAAATACACTGTTTCAATAGGATCATGGTTCTCAAAGGGTGATCCCAGATCAGTAGCACTTGGAAATTTGTTACAGGTACAAATTCTTGGGCCCCACCCCAGGACCTAATGAATCAGAAACTGCAACATCTGTTTTTAAAAGCCCTCCAGGTGATTCTGCAGTATACTGTCTTGTCTATTCTGGCTGGTATAACAAAATATCTTTGGGTAATTTATGAACAACAGGAATTTATTGCTCATATTCTGGAGGCTGGGAAGTCCAAGATCAAGAGGCCAGCAGATTTGGTGTTTGGTGAGAGGCTGTTCCGCATAGATGACACTTCCTATGTGTCCTCACATGATGGAAGAAGCAAACAAGCTCCCCCAGGCCTCTTTTATAAGGGCACAAATCCCATTTATGAGAGTGGAGCCATCATGACCTAATCACTTCCCAAAAGCCCCATCTCATAATACCGCCACTTTGGGCATTAGATTTCAATACATGAATTTTGTGGGAATGCCAAAATTCAAACTATAGCACATACCAAAATTTGAGAACCACTGTTTTTGGGTAGTGATTCTTAACTGTAATGGGTGTATGAATCACCTGGGAGTTGTTGAAATGCACATTCTGATTCTTTTGGTCTGGATGGAATTCAAGATTTTGCATTTCTAACAAGTTCTCAAATGGTGTCGACATTTATTTTCCACAAACTATGCATTGAGTAGCAAGACGTGAGGATCCCGAAGTGGGGAGGGCAGTTCAAAGCCAGGAGTAGTGACAAGGCAGCTGCTCAGCAGCACCTGAGGTACCTATTGGCTTTATGCAAAGTTGGCTAGCAAGGTCTCAGATGGGGATGCAGCTGGGTGTACAGGGGACAGCTGCCAAAACAACCTTGTTTTTATTCCTGTTGGTTAACTGCAATTCCATTTATCATCCTTTCTTCTACTCCTCATCCAAGATACATATTGACAATAATGTTGACTGAATTTCCACAGTACCTGCACTAGCCCAGTTTATCAATTTACAAAACTGACACTCATATTTTCCAAACTACAAGCTTAAAAGCCCCAAAATTGAGTACTTTTAAACACAGGGAGATGAAAAAAGGTAAAAAGAGTCTGGGTGCAGTGGCTCATGCCTGTAACCAAAGCTCCACTCATGAACAAAAATGCCATCATTTCTTTTCAAACATTTCTCCCCTGGAGTATGTTGGTAAGAATTAATTATTTTGGGAACTGCCTGTGGAGAAGTTTCCTAGAACTCAATCTTAATAAATGTCATGTTGCTATTCAAGGACTTGTGTTTTCAATGACAAATCGTAGTGTTGGAAAAGAGCCCCAAATCCTCTGTTTCAAAAATGGATTTAGATTTATTTGAGCATCTCTGAGCTCACTGTGTTCGCATGGCTTTGCCCAACTGCTGTAGTTCTTGGGCCAACTATGGTTTAGTAGTATTTTTTATTTATTTTATTTCATTTCTTTCTTTCTTTCTTTCTTTTTTTTTGTGAGACGGAGTCTCGCTCTGTTGTTGCCAAGGATGGAGTGCAGTGGCGCCATCTCGGCTCACTGCAAGCTCCGCCTTCTGGATTCACGCCATTCTCCTGCCTCAGCCTCCTGAGTAGCTGGGACTACAGACGCCCGCCACCAAGCCCTGCTTTTTTTTTTTTTTTTTTTTTTTTCGTTTTTGTATTTTTAGTAGAGACGGAGTTTCACTGTGTTAGCCAGGGTGGTCTCGATCTCCTGACCTCAGGTGATCTGCCCGCCTCGACCTCTCAAAGTGCTGGGATTATAGGTGTGAGCCACCGCCCACGGCCTTCAATTCATTTTTGAGATGGAGTCTCGCACTGTTGCTCGGGCTGGAGTGCAGTGGTGCGATCTCGGATCACTGCAACCTCCTCTTCCCGGATTAAAGTGATTTTCCTGCCTCAGCCTCCTGAGTAGCTGGGATTACTTGTGGGTACCACCACGCCCGGCTAATTTTTTCTATTTTTTAATAGAGAGGGGGCTTCACTATGTTGGCCAGGCTGGTTTCGATCTACTGACCTCGTGATCCGCCCACCTCGGCCTCCCAAAGTGCTGGGATTACAGGCGTGAGCCATCACTCCTAGACAGTAGTATTTTTAAAATTATCTTCTAAGACAGGCCATTGATAATATTCAGTCGTATCCTGTACCTCATTTGGATATCCAGGTGGCTGTTGTCCAATCAGATTTTAGCATTTCTCCCCAAATCTTGCATGTCATGTTCTAATCTATTAATAAAAATAGGAACCACAATGCCAGTACCATTTGTATTGGCATCTGTGATTCTAGAGTATTATAACAAGATCTGAGTCAAGAAGAGTTTTTGTAAAGAAAATCCTAAACATACTGTAGGATCTGGGCCCCTTCCTTTATTTCTCTGATTTCATTTTCTACCCTCCTAATTTACTCCACCCCAACCTCATTGTCCCTTTGGGGTTCCTTGGACACTGCAGGCTCATTCCTGCTTCAGAGCATCCTCACTTTTCCTCCCTCTGCCTAGAATGCTCTTTTCTTAGATATCTTTCATGGCTGGCTCCTCTATTTTTTTCAGTCTTTATTCAAAAAATCATCTAAATGAGGCTTTTCCTCAACCACACTAGATAAAATTTCAAACCTCTCAACTTATCTTGTCCCTCTTTTCTGCCTTTTCTCGTTAGAATTTATTACTATTTAACATATTTCATTTTTATCTAATTTATTTATTGTGTCTTCTCCACTAGAATATCAGCTCCATGAAGGCAGGAAATATATCATTCACTTCACCCTACTATTATATCTTTACTGTCTAGAAACATGTCTAGCACATAGTTGGTGCTCAATAACACTTACTACTGAATGAATATATTAAATGAAAAAGTAAGGTACAGAGAAGTGTAAATAGCACTCTATCATTTGTGTAAATGTGGGGAAAATAATATCCACATGTTTGGATTTATATGCCAAAAATTGCCCTGTAAGGAGACACCTGAACCTGATACTAGTCATCTGAGGTCTTAAGAATCCGGGACTGGCAAGGGCACTGGGGTGGGGGTGAGAGGAAGACATTTTACTGAATATTGTTTTACATTAGAAAAATTGTAAACTATGTCATATTATCTATTCAAAACATTAAAGTTAAAAACAGTAAGAAAGAAAATAATTTCCCTGGCCAGGTGTGGTGGCTCATGCCTGTAATTCTAGCACTTTGGGAGGCCGAAGCAGGAAGATCACTTGAGCCCAGGAGTTCGAGAGCAGCCTAGGCAATACAGTGAGACTCTGTCTCAACAAAAAATTAAAAAATTAGCCCAGCGTGTGTAATCCCAGCACTTTGTGAGGCCAAGGCAGGTGGATTGCTTGAGGTCAGGAATTCAAGACCAGCCTGACCAACCTGGTGAAACCTCATCTCTACTAAAAATGCAAAAATTAGCCCGGTGCAGTGGCGAGTGCCTGTAATCCCAACTACTCGGGAGACTGAGGCAGGAGAATCACTTGAACCCAGGAGGCGGAGATTGCAGTGAGCCGAGATCACGGCACTGTACTCTAGCCTGGATGACAGAGCAAGACTCCATCTAAAAAAAAAAAAATTAGCTCAGCATGGTGATGAGTGCCTGTGGTTCCACCTACTCAGGAGACTGTGGTGGGAGGATCACCACTGCACTCCAGCCTGGGAGACAGAGCGAGACTCTGTCAGAAGGAAGGAAGGAAGGAAGGAAGGAAGGAAGGAAGGAAGGAAGGAAGGAAGGAAGGAAGGAAGGAAGGAAGGAAGGAGGGAGGGAGGGAGGGAGGGAGGGAGGGAGGGAGGGAGGGAGGGAGGGAAGGAAGGAGGGAGGGAGGGAAGGAAGGAAAAGAAAGAAAAGAAAGAAAAAGAAAGAGAAAGAAAGAAAGGAAGGAATAATTTCTCTTTGGACTCAATATACTACCCTTTGATATGTAAGAGAAGAAGAGATTGTAATAGATTATTTCCCCTTTACTTTTTTTTTACTTTAAATTTTTAAAATTTATACATGATAGATGCCCCTGTTTTCAGGATACATGTGATAATTTACTACCATTCATATAATTGATAAAGATCAAATCAGTGTATCAATTAATTATTTTACAAAATATGTTCCAGGAAACTTTTTAGTAATCTCATAGCAATAAGAGTGCCAGGACCAGCACAAATGAGAAGATAAGTCTAAGCAACCACATCACCTCACCTTCTATGTCTCAGGTAAGCCTCAGTTCCTGAGACATTGGCTGAAGGCTGTGGTGAGGACCTCTTTGACAGTCCTGTTTATTTACTCCCAGAGTGTGGGAGAACTAGGGTCATGCTTGCTCAGGAGGAAAAAGAACACCACATTATTCTCGTAGGGCAGGCCAGCTGATTCAGAGGTGGTTTTTGCCAGCTCCTCTGTTTCATCTGAAAAGGGGGGTGGCATATCAACTGACTTCAGCAAGACAACTCTCTTTCATAAGCTACTTTCATTTTGCTCCAAAATTACTGATCACCTGTTATGCACAAGAAGAGGACTTCATCTCCACGGGCATCAAATAAAAGGGAAAATGATCCTACCCTTTGTAGAGTTAGGGAGCTGAACTAAGATAACTCAGATTCACACACTGTGGCTGTATTCTCAGAAGGAGGCTGAAAGACTCCTCCTACAGACTTGATTCTGATCCAAAGACAGAACCTTTTCCGTCAAGCTGTATGGACCCATACTAATCACTGCCACTTTCTACTCTATTTCGTTTGCTCTCCCTTTCATTTTTCCTCCTCTCCCAGTTTCCTTCTCTATTATCCATTACTTATTTTTAACAGTTAAGATCTAGTCAGAAGACAGAAACCGCATGGTAATTTGAACAAGAAATATTCAACTTAAAGAATTATTAACTAGTAACAGGGCACTGTCTAGTAAGAGTAGAGAACTCTTCGGAGCAGCCACTGCCTCTAGGCCTGAGGCAGAGCATCCAAGACAGGAACAAAGGGGGGAAAAGCACTTCCCACTGCCATTGGCTGAAAAGTTCTCTGAGGTGCCATACGCTGGAGCTGGCATGCAGGCAATCACCCATTATTAGAGTGTGGAATGAGCTCTCTGGGGAGCCGCCTGCTAGGGCTTGTGTAAGGTTCGTTGGAGAGTCGTCGGCCGGGAGTTTCACAAACTCGCGAGGGATGATCGCCCTGGGTGTCCCACAACCCACCCCACACAGCAGTGTTATTGACCTGGTTTGTTCTGCCCACGCACAGAAAATCAATCGCTGTGATAAGCAGTTTGTGAAAAAGAGAAAAGATTTATTCACAAGGCAGCCCAGGGAGGAGGCAGAAGAGCAGCTCTCAGATCCGTTTCCCGGAAGAGAAGGCTTAGGGATAATTACGAGTTAGGGAAGTGGGGTGGTCTAAGGTGTGGGGAAAAGTGATTGGCAGTGAGGGAAAATGAAGTAACAGGTTCGTTCTGCGCAAAAGTTCACGGTATTGCATTGGACATAGTGTACAGAAAATGACGGCGTTAGTATGATCTGAGGGTGGAGTTTTTGGACACCTCTTGGGCACTTGCGCAGGTCCCGTTGAAGGCTCGGTGGTCTCAACCGGTTTAAACTGGACAGGAGTTGCCCCAGGTTCCTGAAAAACAACTGAGGCGACCGTTACCATGGCGACTTACAGACATTATCTACAAGGTCGCCGGTAAGGGTTAAGTTCTAATGTTCGGCGGAGCGGCCCTCAGCTTCATGGGGGAAAAAAATCACAAAATGACAGCGGCCAAAAGCAAGCAGGGCAGGCTAAGTTTGGCATACCCGATCAGATTAACACCTTGGTTTCAGCAGAAACAAGCAGAAAAATCATGGAGTCCAGAGGCCCCTTCCTCTTGCAGTGTACTCGCCTAGCACAGCTTAAACATTACCATTTGGCGAAACAAACGTTTTCAGGGTCCACCTCCAGTATCATAGAGCAGTGCAAGGAAGGGGCGATTTGGAGCTGGCAGCCAATACATTGATAACTGGGCACACTGTCTTTCCCTTTGTTCCTCTTTCCTCCGTTTTCTTTCTCTCTCATGCCTCTCACTCTCACTTTGTTCTCCCTTGCCCTCCTTCTCTCTCTAGCTCCCCGCCTTCTCCTTCTTCTCTCCCTTGCACGCTGGCTCCAGTCATCACTCTTACTATCCCTCTGTGCCCTGTTCGTTCACTATCTCATCCTCTTTTCCTTTATCTCCCTCTATCTTCGTTTTCCACTTTGATATCGAAACTTTGTGTTTCACCTTGACCTTCCTCCTCTTTTTTCTATATGAGCTTACTGAATTAAACGATAATCTATTGCACTTCACCTGTTCAACCCTCCTCCCCTCCCCACAAACCCCTGGAAATCAAGACTCATTTAACTCTCTCTATAGATTTGCCTTTTTAGAAGGTCAATGTCATATAATTGGAATCACAGTCTGTAACCTATTCAGGCTGACTTTTTTTTACTTACAATATGCACTTATGCCTTTTCATGGTTTTATGGCACACTTTTAAATTTCTGTATAAAATTCCAATGTATGAATGTACCACAGCTTGTAAATATATTTGCCCATTGAAGGACATCTTAGATGCTTCCAGTTTTTAAAGAATACTATGAATGTTATGAATAAAGCTACTATAAACATTCATGTATAGGCATTTTGTGTGGACAAGAGTTTTCAAATCAGATGGGCAAATATCTAGGACTGTCCTTTTTTCCATTGAATTATATATTTGCTTCTTTGTCAATGATCACATGGCTATCTTTGTGTGAGTCTATTTCTGGAGTCTCTATTCTATTGTTCTATGTGTCTGTTCTTTTACCAATACCACACTGTCTTGATTACTGTAGTTTTACAGTATTTCTTGAAGTCTGGTAATGTGAGTCTTCTTACTTTTTTATTCTTCAATATTGTACAGAATCTTTAAGAGCTAAAGGGAATGATTTACCAAACAAATCTTTGTTTCACTTATTTTCAATTTTACTTTTGAACATTGGAGTTTCTGAAAAGCTCCCAAGATGAGACAGGAATCCACATAGGTAACTTCCTGGTATTTACCCAACTCAGCAATAGGAGGTAGGGACAGCAGCGATGGGGAATTCAGCTCCATGGAATAGGGCAGGGGTCGGAGTAGGGAGGACAAGGGAAGGTGTCTCACTATTGTCCTATTCAAGTGGTACCTATGCATCAGGAAAAACATTTCTAGGACACCTTGTGCCTTAGAACTGCAACTGTTCTTCCTCTTCCTTCTCTTTGTCTTATCTCCTTGTGCCAAAAATTTTTTCTTTCTGCCCACTACCATTTCCTCAAACCATGACAGCTTAATAAATATGACAAAGCTAGTTTATACAAGAGAAACTAACGCTCCTATACAGAAGTTCTTTAAAATATTTCAATTTGATACCTCATCTCTTTTCTCATAAACCCAGATTCATCTTTATAACTTTGTTTGCTTATAATCAATATATTTATTGCTAGAGCTGGAAGGTGACTTATAAATCAGTTATTTTAATATCGTCATTGCATAAATGATAAAATAGAGATAATGTTAGCTGCTCAATGGTATCACCTCCTGTCATATTAAACAGAATATATCACTCAAGAGAATATGTGTTTGTGTGTGTGTGTGTGTGTTACATAAGTAACACTTGGTTATTCTTCCCTAGATCCACAGCATGTCTCTCTAGGGCCACTCTTTTAGAGGCAACCATATTCAGCAGTTCCTTGGTTTTCCTCTCTGAGATTTTTAATTTATATATTAAAAAGTATCTGGGTATATATAAGCCCCCAAATATTCTGCTTATTGCTTAAGAAGATAAAAGTAGAAGGGCTCACAATATCTGACTTCAAAACTTATTATAAAGCTACAGGTAGAAAGTTAGGTCACTGATTTGACATCTTTCTTCTTTTTTGATACAGGCATTTACAGCTATAAATTTTCTTCCAAGCACCGCTTTATCTGCATCCTGTAAGTTTTTGTATGTTGTGTCTTCATTTTTATTCATCTCAAAGTATTTTTTGGTTTCCTTTGGTATTTCTTATTTGACCCACTGGCTATACAAGAGTGTTGCTTAATTTCCACATATTTTTGTGTCTTGCACATTTTTTCCCTGCCATTGATTTCTAATTCCATTATGTTATGATTAGAGAAAATACATCACATCATTTTTACACTTTCAATTTTTTGAGGTTTGTTTTATGGCCTGGAATGTGGTCCTCATGGGGAACGTTTCATGTGTACTTGAGAGGAATATATCTTCTGTTCTAGGCAACTCAACAGGAGAATGTCTGTACCTGCCAAAATCAGTCTATAAGATTGGAAGTTTTTCTTCCTTCAAATGCACAGACACTAGTGCAATGCCACACAGATCATGAAGAATTAGTCAAACACGATTTCACTGAAGAAAACTATTAATGCTTCAGTAACTGAATTGTAAGAAATAAAGATCTACACATTACCTGATAAAGAATTCAAAATAATCACCTGAAATAAGCTCAATAAGCTATAAGAGAATGTATATGGACAACTAAATAAAAATGAGGAAAACAATGCATGAACAAAAGGAGAAGTTTAATAACTAGAAACTATGAAAAGGAACCTAATAGAAACACTGCAGCTGAAGAATACAATGACAGAATAGAAAAATTAAATCAAGGATTTCAACAGCAAACTCAATCATGCAGAAGAATCAGTGAACTCAAAGACAGATTATTTGAAATTTGCCAATTAGAGGAATGTCTTGATCTATTTTGTGTTGCTATAACAGACTATCACAGACTGAGTATTTTATAAAGAAAAGACATTTTTTCTTACAATTCTGGCAACGGGTAAATCCAAGATTGAGGGTGCCACATCTGGCATGGGCCATTGTGCTGCATTATCTCACGGCAGAGGGCAGAAGTGCAAGAGTATGCACGTGAATGACAGAGAGTCAGACTCACTTTAATAACAGATTTACTCTCACCATAATGAGCCCATTCTTGCAATAATGAGCCTACTCCTGTGATAATGACACTCATTCATTCATGAGGGCAGAGCCCTCAAGACCTAAACACCTTTTAAAGGTTACATCTCTCAACAGTAGTGCACTAGGAACTTAAGTTCCCAACACGTGAACTTTAGGGGACACATTCAAACCATAGCATTCCACCCCTGAATTTCAAAATTTATGTCCTTCTCACATGCAAAACACATTCACTCCATCCCAATAGCTCTAAGATCTTAACTCCTTCCAGCACCAACACAAAACTCTAAAGTCTCATCCAAATAAGATATGGGTGAGACTCAAGGCATTATTCATCTTGAGGCAGATTTCCTACAGCTATGGGCCTACGAAATCAAAACAAGTAATCTGCTTCCAAAATACAATGGTGGCCCAGGTGTAAGATAGATGTTCCTATTCCAAAAGGGAGAAATAGGCAAAAATAAAGGAATAACTAATGCCAAGTAAGTCTAAAACCCAACAGGAAGAATACATTAAGTATTAAAGCTCCAGAATTATCTTCCTTGACTCCATGTCCCTCCATCTGGGCACAATGGGGTGGTGGTTGGGTCCCAAGGCCTTGGGCTGCCCCACCCCTATGGTTTTGCTGGGTGCAGGCCGTGTCACAGCTCTCACATGTTGGAGTCTCATGCTTGAAGCTCTCCCAGGCTGGAGTTACATGCTGGTTGCTCTACACCTCTAGGGTCTTGGAGGCAGTCCTGATCCCACAGCTCCACTAGGTTTTGATCTAGTGGGAACTCTCTTTGGTGGCTCTAACCCTACAACAAATTTCTGTCTGGGTCCCCAGGCTGTCCATTTGAAATCTAGGTGGAGGCCCCACATCTCTTGTACTATGCATGTTTGCCGAATCAGCAACATGTAGACATTACCAAGACTTACCATTGTGCCCTCCAGAGCCAAGGCTGGAGCATCCAAGGAGCTCTGTGCCAGAGTGTGGCAAGCAGAGTCCTGAAGCAGCCTTGGGCAACAAATGCTGAAGTCTCCAGAGCATCTCTCTGGAAATTTGGCCCTCAAGGCCCTGCTCTGGGCCTATAACGGGAGGACGGACTCTTCCACGTGTTGGGAAGATAGCACATCCCAACTTCATGGGAGGGAAAGCTCTTGTGCTCTGGACCCTTTCAGATCACACCCTGTTTATCTCTTTATCTGGCTGTTTGTTTGCATCCTTTATTATATCCTTTACAATCAACCAGTAAACATAAGTGTTTCCTTGAGTTCTGTGAACTGCTCTAGCAAATTAATCAAACTCAAAGAGGGGGTCATGGAAGCCCTAACTTGAAGCTGGTTGATCAGAAGTTCTGGAGGCCCAGACTTGTGACTTGTGTCTGAAGTGGGGGCAGTTTTGTGAAACTGAGTTCTCAACCTGTGGGATCTGAAACTATTTCCAGGTGGATAATGTCATAATTGAACTGGGTTGGAGGACGCTGAGTTAGTTTCTGCTACAAAATTGATTACTTGTTTGGTGTGTGAGGAACACCCCCCCTTCACACACATTTGGTCACAAAAGACATTGGTGTTGAGGCTGTTGGGTGAGAGAATAGAAAAAAACAACACTTTGAGTGTGTTTTCTTTTCCACTGACAAATACAAAGGATTGTAATACACTACTATCAATAATTATATGCCAACAAATTGGATAACTTAGAAGAAATGGATAATTCTTAGAAACACACAACCTACCAAGAGTGAATCATGAAAAAGAAGAAAATTCAAACAGACCAATAACAAGTAAAGAGGTTGAAGCAGCAGTCAAAACCTCCCAACACAGAAAATCCCAAGACCTTATGGCTGCACTGCTGAATCCTATCAAACATTTAAAGAACTGGTACCAATCCTTCTCAAACTCTTCCAAAAACTCAAAGAGGAGGAAATACTTCCAAACTGTTTTTATGAGGTCAGCATTGCCCTGATACCAAAGCCAGACAAGGACATTACAAGATAATTGTAGGCCAATATCCTTGATGAAAATAGATGCCAAAATCCTCAATAAAATAGAGCAAACTGAATCCAACAGTACATTAAAAGGATCATGAGCCATGATCAAGTGGAATTTATCCCTGGAGTGCAAAGGTAGTTCAATATATACAAATCAATAAATGTGATATATCACATTAATGGAATAAAGGATAAAATAATATGATAATTTCAATAAATGTAGAAAGAGTATTTCACAAGATTCAACAACTTGCATGATAAAACTCTCAGTAAATTAGGTATAGAAGGAATGTACCTCACCATAACAAAGGCTATATATGATAAGCCTAGAGCTCACAAACTCAATGGTGAAAACCTGATTTTCCTCTAACATCAGGAACAAGCCGAGGAGGCCAACTCTCACCATTTCTATTCAATATAGTGCTGGAAGTCCTAGCCAAAACAATTGGGCAAGAAAAAAGAAATAAGATATCCAAATCTGAAAGGAAGAAGTTAAATTGTCTCTGCAGATGACATGATCTTAGTATTTTTTTTATTTCAATAGGTTTTTGGGGAACAGATGGTCTTTGATTACATGGATAAGTTGTTTAGTGATGATTTCTGAGATTTTGGTGCATACATCCATCACCCAAGCAGTGTACACTGTAACTGTACCCAATGTGTAGACTTTTATCCCTTATCCTCCCCCAACACCTCCTGAGTCCCCAAAGTCCATTATATCATTCTTATGCTTGTGCGTCTTCACTTAGCTCCCACTTATAAGTGAGAACACATGATGTTTGGTTTTCCACTCCTGAGTTACTTCATTTAGAATAATGGTCTCCCACTTCATCCAGGTTGTTGCAAAAGTCATTATTTCATTCCTTTTTATGGCTGAATAGTACTCCATGGTGTATATTTAATACATAACACATTTTCTTTATCCACTTGTTGATTGATGGGCATTTGGGCTGGTTCCATATTTTTGCAATTGCAAATTGGGCAGCTATAAACATGCGTATGCAAGTGTCTTATTCATATAATGACTTACTTTCCTCTGGGTAGATACCCAGTAGTAGGATTACTGGATCAAATGATAGATCTACTTTTAGTTTTTTAAATAATTTGCATACTGTTTTCCATATTGGCTGTACTAGATTGCATTCCCACCAGCAGTGTAAAAGTATTCCCTTTTCACCACATCCATGCCAACATGTGTTTTTTTTAATTTTTTTTTTGTTATGGCCATTCTTGTAGCAGTAAGGTGGTATCACATTGTGGTTTTGATTTGCATTTCCCTGATTACTAGTGATGTTGAGCATTTTTCATGTTTGTTGCCCATTTGTGTATCTTCTTTTGAAAATTGTCTATTCATGTCCTTAGCCCGCTTTTTGATGGGATTATTTGTTTTTTCTTGCTGATTTGTTTGAGTTCCTTATAGATTCTGGATATTAGTCCTTTGTCAGGTATACAGTTTGCGAAGATTTTCTCCCACTCTATGGGTTGTTGGTTTACTCTGCTGATTACTTCTTTTGCTGTGCAGAAACTTTTTAGTTTATTTAGCTTTGTTTTTGTCACATTTGCTTTTGGGTTCTTGGTGATGAACTCTCTGCCTAAGCCAATTTCTAGAAGAGTTTCTCCGATGCTGTCTTATAGAATTTTAATGGTTTCCGGTCTTAGAGTTAAGCTTTTGATTCACCTTGAGTTGATTTTTGTACACATGATCTTATGTACAGAAAACCCTAAATACCCCACCAAAAAACTGTTAGAACTAATAAATGAATTCAGTAAAGTTGCAGAGTACAAAATCAACATGCAAAAATCAGTTGCATTTCTATACACCAACAATGAACACTATCTAAAAAGGAAATTAAGAATCCCATTTACAATAGTATCAAAAAGAATAAATGCTTAGGAACAAATTTAACCAACTATCGACACTGATGAAATTAATTGGTTAAGACACAAATACATGAAAAGATATTTCATGTTCATGGATTGGAAGAATTAATAATGTTAAAATATCCACACTATCAAAAGTGATCCATAGATTAAATACACTTTCTTATAGGCTGACCTAAATGTGAGGCAGATGGATAAAAGAGAATAATGGGTTTTGAAAACTGTCGGCAAACATTAAAAATTGATTTACTCTCTTTATTTTAATACCCAGTAAAACTTGTGCAAATATATGCAAAAAAAAAAAAAAAAAAAAAAAAAAAAAAGCAAGTCCAAGACTTTTCCTAGAGGTACGGTTTATAATATCCCCAAATTGGAAACAACCCAAACATCCATCACCAGCAGAATTGGGTAAACAAACATAAAACATTGTTATATGCATATTGCAGAATACATACACAGCAGTGAGAAAGAACAATGGTTAAATGCAACAACATGGAGGAATTTCACATATTCCTGCACAAAAGAAGCCATGCATAAGAGAGTATTTATTATATAATCCTATTTATATGGAGTATGAAAATATGCACAATTCAAAGATGATATTAGATGTCAAGAAAGTGGTTATGCTTATGGAGAATGTGATTAAGAGGGGGCATGAGGGTGGCTTTCGGAGGGACTGATAATTTTCTATCTCTTGACACAGCTCAAGTGGCAAAACTTAGTTCTGGGATCTTATTTGATGGAAACAGTGGCAAAACATTGAAACAGAAGACCTGGGTGGGAGTTCAAAGATATATTCTCTTCATATACATTCAATGATCTATATATGCTTGTATTTGGGCACTTTTCTGTATGTTTCTTATACTGCAATTAAAAATTTTCTTAAAAAATAGGAAGCCACATTAAGAAAGACAGCACTACCATTATTTCAGAAACTCCATTTACCCTACTCTATAGTATACCTCTCTCATCCTCATGCTGAGATAACCACTATAATAATGTTTGAAATAATCATTCTCTTGCTCTTATTTGTTAGCTTTACTAATTATATTTGTATCCATAAACAATAGATATTTTAGGATGCTTAGTTTGTACTTTCTATAAATGAAATTATGCCGTATTTTTGTGTTTTTCTGTTATTGAAATATCAAAATATCTCATTTCCTGTGACTTCTAGGTTTTTCTGCATTGCATGTCTTTGTTTTCGTAAATTGCTATGGCAGTCAGGAAAATGTGTTAAGACTCTTAATAATTATAATAATTTAATTTTAAATTTGTTAATTTTGTACACAAACAATTTGTTAAAGAAAAAACAGAAAGAAAAGATAGTTCTGTTTCTTCCTTTCTGAGAATTATAACTTTTTTGCTTTCCTTTTGTCTGGGAAGGAATGGAAGTGGTAATTCCTAGTATACCATTTGTAGTCCCAATCTCAAGTAAAGTGTTTTAAACTTTTTACCTTTAAGAATTGTTTTCTGTAGATTATTTTTATCTTTTAAAAATTAAGTTAAAGAAATTTCCTTCTATTTCTAGATTGTTAACAGTTGCATCGTGAGCAGACATAGAAATTTATCTAATGTTTTTCTGCCTCTTTTGAGGTGAACATATTTTTTTCCTTTAATTTCTTAATGTACTGAATCATAACACTGTTCTTCTCATGTTAAATTGACATCCTGCTTTTGGTATAAATCTGGGTTT
Organism: Rhinopithecus roxellana; assembly: GCF_007565055.1. Classification (NCBI taxonomy): domain Eukaryota; kingdom Metazoa; phylum Chordata; class Mammalia; order Primates; family Cercopithecidae; genus Rhinopithecus; species Rhinopithecus roxellana. The sequence continues at coordinate 21,770,269 of NC_044552.1, read as the reverse complement.
GTTATACTTTTTAAACATTGGTGGATTCAGCTTTTTTTTGATTTCTGATTTTGTGTTCATGGATGAGATTGACCTGTGATTTTTCTTTCTCTCACTCTCTTTGGTTTGGTATTAGGATGAAGGTGAAAATGAGGTGAAAAGTCTTCCCTCTGTCACTATGTTTGGAAAAGTTTGTGTCCAGTTGAAATTATTCTCCCTGGATTGTTTTGAAGAACTTTCAGGTGAAAATATCTGGGTTTAGGACTTTCTCTGTAGGACAATTTTTGACTATTCAATTTATGTAACAGTTACTTGCTATTTCGTCTTGAATCGAATTTCATAATTGATAACTTTTGCAGAATCTGCTGTTTTAATTTTCAAATTAATTGGGCAAAATTCTTTATACCATTGCACATACTGATCCATCTTCTAGATCACCTATTTGGTTTTTTTTTTTTTTTTTTTTTAAAGAGAGAAGAGAGAGAGAGGTTTCGCTATGTTGCCCAGGAGGGTCTCAAACTCCTGGCCTTAGGCAATCCCCACCCCCCCCACTCCCCCGCACTCCCCCGCACTCCCCCGCACTCCCCCCCCACTAACCCCCCACCCTACCGCGTCTTGGCCTCCCAAAGTGTTGGGATTACGGGCGTGAGCCACAATGTGCAGCCTCTTTCTGCACTTTTTTTTCTTTTAAAACTAATTCTTTCTCATCTTTTAGGTCTCAGAGTAAGTTTGGTTCCTAGGTGTTCACTGAACCCCTTCAGGCTGGGTTAAGAACAGATCCCTGCAAGCTGACACTTTGACCAGGTGGGTGAGAGAATCCGGGTGGTGCTTTCGTGGAGGGCAAGAGAAAGAGAGCGCAGCCTCCTCAGGGTGCAGTTGCTGGATAGAAGAACTTTTCAGTAAATAAATGTTTCTCCAGCCCTTCCGGAATGTGAAAAATCTGTGTAACAGACTTTGGGAGAGCCGGAAGCCAGGATGAAGAGGCAGGTCCCATAGAGGTTCTCCAAGAGTTCCCAGTAATGGGGGGAATGAGACCACCATATGCGCCCAGTTGCGTTCACCACGCCCCCGGCACCCACAGGAGGGGGTCCACACAGGCGTAGTTGGTTCAGTGGCCAAGCCTCGCGTGCGCCTTTCTTTCCTGTGTGTTTCCCACCGGCACATCACTAGTGGGAGGTCAAAATCCTGCGAGTCAAGGATGGCTGGGTCAAATGAAGAACTGAAATGAAAATACACAACCGCTAAGAAGTGGTTCGAACCGCAACTTTTCGGGCCTAAAGCGCGGTTCCTGCCCCTTGAACCACACAGCACCACCACCGGGTGGTTGCACAAGATGATAGGTATTTTCTACATTATTCTCTAAGTGACCGCTAGACTCTTGGGCTTTTAACAAACGTCTCACTACAGAGTATTCAGCAGGGTCTAGTTTTGATTACCAAGCGGAGCCAGGCCTAGGAAGATGTCTCTATTTAATGCTAATTGCAGCTGTTGCAGCTGAATTGGACGCCAAGCTGAGAAGGTCGCCTGAGGGGGTCTTTCTCGTTCACTTGGTGATTTTCATTTACTTCCAGAGGGTTTCAATGCTAAATGCAAACTGATCATGTGTAGTAGTGATTATAGAGAGACATTCAATACTTTTCCTTTTCCCTTTCTTTACAGCTTTTTGTCACTGGCTGAGAGAAGCAATGTGGTGCATGTGCAAAATTTGGTGTAACATTTGGTGTCAAGTTAAGGGTAGGAGTTTGGAGAAAATCGAAATACTCACTTTGCATTACCCTGTTATTGTGTGACACTGGAAAGTTATTTAGCTTTTGTATTATTACACTATCTTTGAAATTAGGTTAACAACAGAAATCATGTCATATAAGTAGAACCATACAATATATATAAAATCCAGGTTAATAGCCAAGACTTACAACATTTCTTATATTTTTTTGTAGTTGGGAAAGCGTAGGACCACGTGGCCTAATGGATAAGGCGTCTGACTTCGGATCAGAAGATTGAGGGTTCGAATCCCTTCGTGGTTGACTCTCCCTTTTTCACTTTCCCGTCCCTAACTTTCAAGCAACACTGCGCAACCTCCCACACCCCAAAATTATAGCATTCAATTAGTTTCGGAAAGTGAACGTGAATTCTCTGCAGTCCTTTCCCGAAGAAATGGGAAGTTGAATCACACACCTCTTTGGAGTTGCGAGTGATTCAGGTGTGGCCAGCACACCACCTTTCAGCTGTTTGCACTTTGGAGGAAGCGCTTGGCCAGGCTGGCACACAGGTGCCTGGAGTCCGGGGTGGGATGGGGAGAACGTGCGCCCTGGTCCAGGCGCATCCTCTTCCCGCCTGTTGAGTGGGCTCAGTGAGCTCAGTTGAGTGCATGTTAAGGAGCTTTAGTCACCCGGTCCCGCAGGGGGCGACCATCACGTTTCCACTGGTCCCGGCGCTCGGTTACAAGTTTGACTCGCAGACACACAAAAGAGTGTATCTTGAGAGCCTTGTATTTTTGAGGTCATTTTAAATATCGTCCCCTTTCGAAAGGAAAGCTTCCCACATTTTAGAGGAGCTTTAAAACCCGCTCCTGATTCAGGTGGATGTGGTCGTTGACCGGAAGCGTTCTTTCTCTGCCGGGGCCCGCTCCTGGGTTCTCCCTCACATCGCGGGGCGAATTAGACTGTCCGCAATATCTGAGGAACCAAGGTGTTAACAGAGACCTGAAAACAGGAGGAGAGGCGAGCCAGGAAAAGATCTTGAAGAGTAAGCCGCTTCTCCAAAAGGCGAAAGAGATCCTTTGTAATGCCCTTTATAATAAACCAGTAAAAGTCAAAACAATTGTCTGGGCAGGAAGATATAAAAAAAATAGAACAACAAAAAAAATTAAGCCAGTAAACGTTAAAACAAAACAAAAGGGGAAAGAATCTGGCCAAATACATTTGAATACTTAGATGAAATGGACAAATTATTAGGACAGCGTGACTTATTAAGTATGATTAAAGAACGGAGAGCAATAATGAATAGTCAAACTACGAAATAAATTGAATTAGCTGTCAAACATCTTCCTACTGAGAAAACCCCATGTCCCATCACTTATCTGGGGCTTACAAGGTCAGGAGATCGAGACCATCCTGGCCAATATGGTGAAACCCCGTCTCTACTAAAAAATACAAAAAATTAGCTAGCTGGACGTGGTGGCAGGCATCCGTAATCTCAACTACTGGGGAGGCTGAGGCAGGAGAATCTCTTGAACCCGGGAGGCGGAGGTTGCAGTGAGCCGAGATCGCACCACTGCACTCCAGCCTGGCGACAGAGCGAGACTCCATCTCAAAACAAAAAACAAACAAACAAAAAATCCAACCAGACACAATCTCTTCCACAGTATAGAAAAAAGAGAGGGAAAAGACCCACAACTATACTCGCAGAATGGCATAGATATATTTTTCCAGACAATGTACTCTAAACAGTTTTATTGTGGCATAATTCCCATGCAATAAACTGCACAAGTTTAAACTATGTGTAAGTTTTACACATATATATAATCATATATGTGTAATATGGGTAATCATGAAATGACCAGTACAGTAAAGATAATGAACATAGACATCACCCCGAAAAACTTCCTCCTGCACTCTTGTAAGCTCTGTTCCCCTCTTACAACCAGGTATGCTTTCCATTGTTATATGTTCATAGTTTTCAGAATTTCATGGAGTGGGATCATACAGTATGCACTCTTAAAACAATTCTTTCATTCATTATCATTATTTTGAGGTTCAAGCAATTCTCCTGCCTCAGCTCCCGAGTAGCTGGGACTACAGTCGCACGCCACCATGCCCAGGTAATTTTTGTATTTTTAGTAGAGACAGGGTTTCACCATGCTGGCCAGGCTGGCCTCGAACTCCTGACCTCGTGATCCACCCACCTCGGCCTCCCAAAGTGCTGGGATTACAGGCATGAGCCACTATGCCCGGCACTTTGCCAGAGACTTTTAAATGGTTGATTTGAAAAAAATAATTTTCACCAGTTTCACTTGGGAGCAGGTCTGCAGGGCTCTTTTCACTTCATGTTGAAAGTCAGTCTCTGGAGGTATCTCTCATACATTACTCATCCCTCCATATATATTTCTCCTCCCTCATCCTTCCTACTTAATTTCATCATAATTCTAAATTCAGGGTTTATTGGTTATAAAAAAGTATTCACAGCTGTGCCATGTAGTACTATGATTATATTTTGTATCTTATGTACCTTTTAGTTTTCTGCAAAGTTATTAACTGCCTTTTTCTTTTATGATCATGTAACCAATTCATCTCAATTGATTTTCCTTGAATTTAAGTAACTCTCAATATGGTGAAATACCTCAAGGAGCCTATGAATTTTAATATTTTTCTTAGTGGTCTCCTCTCTGGAGCCTTCATCCCCCTACTTCAATCTAGACTGGTTGTTCTCTAGGCATGTTACACAGGTGTCTTCCTGGGGTTTTTCTTCCAACGACCTAGGATATACTTTGCCTTCTTCCTGTTTTTGACCCCTATGTTTTCCTTTTTTTTAGTGTTGTATCATTTTGATGGAGAATAACCTCTAGGAATTTTCTGAGAGGGTGACTCTGTCTGTAAATGGCTTTATAACATACTCGGTTTGTTTGATTGCTAGTTTGACTAATAAATTAGGAAATTCTGTCATAATTTATGACATTGTTCAATTGTCATTTTCAACTCTTCTATCAAATGCAACATTTCTAAATAAAACACACAAATGCTGCTTTCTGTTCAGATTTAGTTTAAAATCCAAAGCAAAAAAAAAAAGTTTTGCCTGATTCTGGTATCTTGCCTGGTGGGAAGGTACTCAGGAATATCTGGAAAAGAGAACTGTACATCCCGCTTCTAGCCACCACGATGACAAGTATGTGACACATAAGAATTGTCTGTTATGTAATTTTCTTGAAAGAATATTAGGCAAACTGGAAACAAGGTACCAAGTATGACTATCTGGCATCTCTAAACTACTACAATTTTTTAAAAGTAAATATTCAAATGTTTTTCAACATGGATATCAAACCCTTTTCTCCTTGTCATGGGTGACAAGGCAAATCAGCACACCTACCAAAAGGACAGCCAGCACTAGGAAAATGCAGCTAGAAATAATTGTGGACTCTGCAGTTTAGTTTACAAAATCAGGCAAGGACTGTGGGACACCTCTATCCAGTCATACCTCAACTCACTCTAGAGATCTGGAAGTTCTGGGTCTTTCAGAGCAGGAAGCCTGAGCTTGGTGCAAGGACACAAAGAATCAGAAGCTTACTCCAAGGATCAATTTGAACAGCCCAGGATTCCAAATGATTCTGGAGTTTCCGTGTTGTGGCAAGAGGAGAGAAGACCAACTTCTTGGGGCAATGAGAAGATCCCCCAAAATCATAACTCCTAACTTACCCTAGGTGCTTGCTTTGTGCTCAGAAATATGCTCACTGCTTATATCCATCATTTATATCTATGTAACAAATCTTACTCAAATTTAGTGGCTTAAAACAACAATTGTTTCTTCTGTTTACAATTCTTCAGGTCAATGATTTGAGCTATCTTTAGCTGGGCAATTCTTTTGTTGGTTTTGTCTTGGATCGCTCGTTTGATTGTGGTCACCTGGCAGTTTGACTGAGACTGGATGGTCCATGATGGTCCCACTAACATGTGTGGGGTGTCAGCTGGACTGCCTGGGATGGCTGAGATGGCTGAGACTCTCTCTCCGTGTGGTCTTCCACCTCAGATGCTCGATAAGGTTTCCATACACAGTGGTATCAAGGTTCTAAGAGGTAAGTGACAAGGTTTCTTGAGGCCTAATCTTAGAACTCCTCCACCACTATTTCTACACCATTTCACAGAATTCTATTAGTCAAAGCAAACACAAAGTCAACTCACATACAACAGGGAGGGAAACAGACTTGGCTTCTTGATGAAACCTGCTGCAAAATTGCATTACAGACCTGGTGTGGTGGCTCATGTCTGTAATCACAGCACTTTTGGAGGTGGAGGCAGGTGGACCACTTGAGCTCAGGGGTTTGAGAACAGCCTGGGCAATATAGCGAAACCCTGACTCTACTACTATAAAAATACAGACATTAGCCAGGCATGGTGGCGCATGCTTGTAATCCCAGCTACTTGAGCAGCTGAGGCATGAGAATCGCTTGAACCCAGGAGGTGGCGTTGCAATGAGCCAAGATCGCACCACTGCACTCCAGCCTGGGGGACAGAGCCAAACCCTGTCTCAAAAAAACAAAACAAAACAAACACACACACACACACATTACAGAGGGATATGCATACAGAGATGGGAGGAACTTGTGGCCATTAATCGTTAATTTATTATTGTGGCCATTAATCGTTTATTATCAAACAACACGGTGAATAGCTCTCCTATTGATATGTTCATTGCACATTTTGGTTAAGTAAATTATCCACTATCACTTCTTTTTTTTAAAAACCAAGTGTTAATTCAAGTTGGTCTGTAGGTGTTGTTTTGAACCCACTTTTACCTTGTGGGCAGCTCAGAATGGAACCAGGGAGAATGTAAACACTTCAAAATGCAGTAGCAGCTAGAAAAGAACGGGTAGTGCTGAGCATTTGCAAACGGGCAGTCATAAATCTGTGAAGAGGGAGAGCTGTATTGTGTCTCCAGGATGTCTCAGATGTTTAAGATCCAGAAGGTGAGACTGGTGGCCCACATACAGGCTTCCTGCTCAGCTCCGAGGCTGTACTGGGTCGGTTTATTTTTTGAGACTCAATACCCGTGTCTTTGTCATAACTACAGACATCATAGACTCATTAAGAATCCCAGAGGAATGAAGAAACTGAGGTAGGGAAAGCAGATTCAGAGACAAGAAAAGTCCCACTTATGCAATGATTTTAAAACCTAAGATCGTCCTTGTTTCACAGAGTTGAAAAGTCACACAGAAACACTTGTCATGAAATTTTATATATGCCTAATCTATCTGGGCCTGAGACTGTGAAGGTCAGGTTTCTCTGAGACAGGGTCTCACTCTGTCACCCAGGAACCACAGGGGCGCGCCACCACGCCTGGCTAAATTGTATTTTTTGTACAGACGGGGTTTCATCACGTTGCCCATGCCTGGTCTTGACCTCCTGGGCTCAAGAGACCAGCTCTCCTCTGCCTCACAAAGTGCTGTGATTACAGGCGTAAGCCACCATGCCCGGCCAGTTTCTTATTGAAATGAATACTGTGAAGAGCTATTTTAGCGACTGTCATACACTTGTTCCCGATGTATTGGACAAAGGCAAGCATCAAAAAGGACCGTGTGATGACGTTTATCACCCATGACCTTAAGCAGGGAATTTTAAATCAAATCACACGAGGGTTCTGAGTACAATCTAAATCACAACGGTACATACATCGCTGAAAGGAATCGCAGATGCAATAAGCTCTCCCCATTTTCGGATTTCTACAGGTCAGAGAATAGTAAAACTGCTCCAGGTGAGGCTTGAACTCACAACCTCGGCATAGCTCACAGGTGCACTGTCTTATAAGTACCGCGCGCTAACCGATTGCGCCACTGGAGCCACGGGGAGAAGATGGATTTGGAAAGGTATAAGAGAAGACGCTGTTACAGATTGAAGATGAACTCTTTAAACATTGTTTTTTAAGGTATTAAATAATATGAGCTTTAGGCACCTTCTAATACGGGACTTCCACGAATGGGATTAAAAAGCAACAATCAAGGGAACCCCGGAATTAGCTGATCCGGAGCCCTTTTCCTCCCAACTCAGAGATGCCCTGGGGACTCAGGGTTGCCTTCACCGGTACCTTGAATTTCTGCTCAGATTTTCTCACAGCTTCTCTAAAGTCAGACAATAATTTAAAAACATTTGAATGAAAGTCACATTGGTTCACCAAAAGCAGCAGGAAGCGAAGATGGCTGCATGCAAAATAGACGTGTCAATCACTACCTTCCGAGCTACGTTTCCACCAAGAAGTGCGTATTCCGCCTGCACAAAACCAGCGAGCGCATTTTCCATTGTTTCGGAATCCCGCGGGCTATCCATCTTCCCCGTTCTAGTTCCTGTCTCTCCACTCTGCGTTCGGCTACACTATTTGCTACTTTAAACGAAATGCCAGCCTCCCACTCCCATCCAGACACTCGCTGATTTTAAATCTAATGTTAAAATGCTTTGCTACTCGGAAACTACTCAGAGAGCGAATATTTCCTTTACAAAATCACTGTTTTCGACGTATAGATGCAACGCAGGCTAAGTAAATACAGAAAAACAGTAATATAATTATTTAAAAATTTGCCAAAGTCTCATATCTTGAGAAATCCATTGTTTACATTTGTTATATTTCATGTCAGGCTTTTTCTATGAAGGTTCAACAGAGAAAGATTAAATATTTTTAAAATTTTTGTTAAAGTAATTGAACAACATAACAAAATGGCCCCTCTCACCAGCACATTCCTTTTTTGTTTTTTCAAACTGAATGTCCTTTGGCCTTCCGGTGATGTACATTTATCTAGTGGGGTTCCCAGCACTGCATGGTAAATCACTTGAACCCACCCACTTTTCTGAACTTTTGATCCCCTATTTCTACCACCTGCTGAAACAGTTCTGGTGTTTCCACCACATTGAGAGAGAGACATTTTTCCTTTTTTCCGAGTAGGAGACATCCGAACAGTGTGTTGGGTTCTTGACAGAGTATAAAAATTCTGTATTCAGGGAGAGCGCTTCCATATCAGTGAGGTCTCCTTATCTAACTTGACGTTGCACTCCCCTTCTTCAGGTACTCTGAGAACCTAGTTCGATATGAGGCAGATTCTGAGTGGGAGCAGAGGCACATAATATTTGGCCAGAGTCACCTGCATTGTTTTCAAGCAAGAAGGATATGCTAACCCTCAATAAGAAGGGGTGGGCCACTTCTAAAAGTTTTGAGGGTCCTGGAAATTTTGGGGATTTGGATATTCTAATACCTCAAACCAGATGTCTCCATGTTGAGCCTCAGCTCACTGCAGCAGCCTTGACTTCTAGGCCCAAGTGGTCTTCCTACCTCAGCTTCCCTAGTAGCTGGGATCATGGGTGTGTGCCGCTATGCCTGGCTATGTTTTTATTTTGCAGAGATGGGCTTTCCCTATGATACCCAGGCTGATTTTGAACTCCTGGACCCAAGAAATCCTCCTGCCTCTGCCTCCGAAAGTGCTGGGATTACAGATGTGAACCACCATGCCTAGCTGGAAGCTAACTTCTTTTAGAGTTTTACGTACTATTCCTATGATTAAGTATTGAGCCTGAACTTTAGATTTTGGTGCTCTTAAGTTGCAGATAGGAGAGGTCCTTTATACATCCCATGGAGACACACTTTCACAGTTAGCCTTAATTTAATAATATATCATCCTCAGTCTTTAATTATCACTCTCCAAAACATCAATTTCCTCTGGCAACGACCATCCAATTCTATTATGTTATAATTAGCATTCCCCTCATGTTTCTCAAGCACCTGAAACTTCATGTCTGCTAGTGCGTATTCTTCCGCCAGTTTACCATACCAGTTCAGGTTTGGCAAAAGTTTTGACAACCGCACTGCTACTTGTGACGGTGGTTGTTTGTGCTCCACCCATCTCCTCATCGTCAACCAGACGGTGAATAATTCAACTCCAAAAACCTCCTGTCAGCATCTTCTTTCTCAGATCATATTTGGTACCAACAATTACTGGTTGGATTTCCTAGAAAGTAGATTCTAAGATGGATATTTGCATTCAGAAAGTTTACTAGGGCATTAACTGAGAATCAGCATGGAGGGTTGGGAGGGTGGCAAAGAAGAGAAGCAGAATTTGTCAGAGGGAAAAATCAGGATGCAGGGCAAGCACAAAATGCCACCGGCCTACCCCTTGTGCATGTCTAGAGCTAGTACAACCCTTCTAAGTTGAGCAGTCAGGGTTTGGCCTCTATGCCTCTCGGGGACCAGTAACTGGATACAGGCTGCCCTGGAAAGGGGACAAACTTAGGTTGAGGCAATTTCTGAAGAGGAATGACAACTGAGAGGTATCGGGTGACAGCCTTCCAAATGTAAATCTTTCTGTCTGGGGGGCTCAGGTCATGTGGGCAATACATCATTTGTGACAGAGTAAGAAGGAGGAGGGAGATAAAATGAGTTCAAGCACCAGACGGGATTTTAAAACCACCATAGAAATCGTCGATGCTGCAGAAAACATTTTATTGGAGACAGTGGCAGGGCTCATTCTGAAGCTGAGGAATCCAGGGTTGAGATGGGAAATCCCATCCTTCAAAAGATAAAGGGCATTCCTGTCCAGGTGCCATAACCTGAATGCATTAAAGATCAGACAATAAGGAAAACTTTTGTAGGGCCAAACAGAGACAGGTTCTGGGTCCCACCAGCATGGAGATGCCCTCTCTTCTTGTGAAGCAATGTTCTTGCTCCCACAGGAGAATGGCTGGTGGGAGGAGGTGTCATGGATGAAAACTGAGCCAGAACAGTTGGAAACTGATGATACATGTTTGTCCTAGGAGACAAAAAATGTTATGAAGTGGAACCTAAATTGTGTGGCTACGACCCCGTTGCTATTTCTACACCTCTAGGGTGGAGAGAGATGGAAGAGTCAGAATGTCTAGGAATGTTCTTCCTCAGGATGTGATGGCCGACTGAACCATTGTCGTGAAAGGATGATTTCCCTCTGGTGGATATGAATGATTCAACCTGTAACAGAGGTCTGGGGATTTTAGGTTTCCATTTTTTTCAGTCTTCACCCACATACTCTTGAGAGGCAAAAGAGCAGTATCCTTCCAAATATAAATCTAGTTTGTGGAGAGTGGGAATTCTGGCAGTATGTGGAGGTGATTTGCTCAGGTGGAGCCCATGCAGGAAGAGAGTGTGGTGAGAAGATGGATATTCCTTTTTTGGGGGGAGAGGGGGAGCAAGTCATTAGGTGAGAAGTAGAAGTAGGATTGCTCCTGCCCTTAACTGCACCTTCCTATTTGGTTTTGAATTGCTTCAAGTATGCCAGGATGTCTGTCTTGACTGAGCTGACCGTAGCCTGGTGGGACCAGCGCATGACAGGGATTCCATCAGGCCCCACCAGGAACTTTTCAAAGTTCCAGCGAATGTCATGGACCTTTACAGGGTCCCAGGATATAGATTTGAATGTGCCCAAAATCTCAGAGGGATGAGGACAGGAGTGCTAAAGCAGAGAGATGGAAAAGAGAAACAATGTTATTTCTGCTCCTGGATGATCCAGGCTATTTTTACCCACGGGTAATCCACCCCCTCCTATACCTAGATATTTTAACTTCCTGTTATTCCTAAAAATCTCCATAGATTCTTGAATCACCACTATGCCAACTACTAAGAATATTATAGATATTATAGCAAAATCTGCTCTCTTGCAGTTTCTCCCCATAACCCTATCACAAAATTTTGCTGCCATAGATAAGACATGTTACCTTTTATGCTTTTGGTTTCCTTTTCTTCAAAATAAATGGCTTGGATTGGAATGTGCTTTTCCAGGTCTTAGGGTTCCATGGGCCACTAATATTTCAATAATTATCTTTTGGGACCAACTCTGAATTACTAATATTTTGTCAAAAACCAAAAATTTTTAAAACACCATCATTTGTCACTTAATTTAAAAAGACCATTGGAAAAATAAACTGCATGTGGGTTATAATTTGTGAATAAAGGGAAGCCCTATAAGTTAGATGAGTTGAGTTCATAAAAAAACTTCTTACACTGTTCCTTTTTTTTTTTTTTTTTTTTTTTTTTTTGGAGACAAAGTCTCGCTCTGTCCCCCAGGCTGGGGTGCAGAGGCATGATACACTGTTCTGTTGTCTTCAACTTATTGAGGATATATAAAGTCTTAACATGGACTAGTCTTGGTTCACAGTCCAGCATTTAGGAGCAATTCACTTTGGTAATCTTTAGCGTTCTTTCAGCTCTGGCATTCTCTATGTCTAAACATCAGTGTTTCATAAAAGGTACCTACTACACTGTATCATACCTGTTGGTTTGTTTTGTTTTTGTTTTTGCTTTTTTGAGACAGTGTCTTGCTGGTTGCCTAGTGTGGAATGCAGTGGCACAATCATAGCTCACTTCTGCCTCCAGCTCCTGTGCTCAAGCAATCCTCTGGCTTCAGCCTCCCGAGTAGCTGAGACTACAGGTACATGCCACCACACCCAGCAATTTTTTTATTTGTTTTGTAGAGACAGAATCTCACTGTGTTGCTCAGGCTGGTTTTGAACTTCTGGCCTCAAGCAATTCTCCTGTCCTGCCTTAGTCTTCTAAAGTGCTGGGATTACAGACATGAACCACCACAACCAGCTAGATAGCTAATGGTTTCTAACTCTCTCTCCAGTATAAACTCATCAAAGGTAGAGACTGTGCCTTATTCATCTTTATATCCTTATTATTTAGATTGCTTTATAAATAGTGGGCATTCATCAAGTGTACCTGGAATGAATGAATGAATGTCAACGAGCAAAAGAGGGTGGTCCTAGCAAAAGTTGCCATTCCACACAACTCTCTTTACCACACAAGTTAGAGCCCCACAGATACTCACAGATTAATCTCCAGATCAGCATGTGGAATATGGAATGCTGATCTGGAGATTTTCTCCAAAAAGACCAATCCCACCTCCAGGCCAGAGCCCTTGGATCCATTTCTGCCACACCAACTCTATGCTAGGAATATTAGAAAAGAGGAGGAGGCTTGTACCAGGAATTTACTCACCTTCAAGAAGCTGAAGACTTTCTGTTCTTTTTCACCATTCACATCCCCTTTCTCAAAAAGCTGGAAATTAGGTACAAATCCTCCCCCTGGACGGACATACCTGCAACAAGCCGTAATGTTCCCAGGAAGCTCCAGGATATGCAAGTAAAGGTTATAATGGGATACTAGGATTTGAAATCATGAAAAAGGGGAGAAAGAGGAAAGTATCTTTGTGAGTAGGGAGGAATACGGCCATGTTTTGGCTTTGGGCTCTCTGACTCACTTTATTTCTCTCTATCCCACGACCCGTCTCTTTTCCTCCATCCCTTCTGTCTTCCATAGTCCATTCAAGTCTCAGCCAGGGATGGAGAAAGAGTCTCTGAACTGCCAGACGCTTATCAGGGTAGGCCAAAGTTAAACACTGCTTGCTATGCCCCTGAGCCTATTAATCCAAACCTCCCCAGAAGTTCCTGAGCTGAAAGGGCCTCTGGAGACTGAGGAAAGTTACACAGGCACCTCCTATTGGATTTCAAGAAGACACTTACTTGAGCCCAGGAAGAATCTCTTTGTTATCTCCTGGTTCTTGCTTTCCAAATTGGTTGCAGGGAAAGCCCAGCACAACTAGACCATAGGGCTTCAGCTCCTCCTGGAGTGCATTTAGTTCTGCGGTTAGAGGAGGGACAACATATTGGTCTGGGTGGAGATTCTGCCTTGTGCAGGGATCTTTCCCTGGGGTTACCCATTTTACAGAGAAGGAAACAGAGGCCCAGGGAGGGAAACAGCTGTACATCAGAAGGGTTGTTAGTGGCATAGCTGAAGTTAGAGGCCGGATCTTCAGACGTGCACTCAAAAGCCTTTTGTTATGGTGCAGTGTTTCCCATACCTGCAGCACATCAGAATCAGCTGAAGGCCCTTCCCTAAAAATAGGGATGCCCAGGTCCCATTTCAGAGAGTTTTCTGTTCCTCTGAAATGGGGCTTAGTCGTCTTTATTACTCAAAAGCTCAACAGGTGATTTTTTTTTTTTTTTTTTTTTGAGACGGAGTCTCACTCTGTCACCTGGGCTGGAGTGCAGTGGCGTGATCTCGGCTCACTGCAACCTCCATCTCCTGGGTTCTAACGATTCTCCTGCCTTAGACTCCCTAGTAGCTGGCACTACAGGTGCGTGCCACCATGACCAGCTAATTTTTTTTGTATTTTTAGTACAGACGGGGTTTCACCATGTTAGCCAGGATGGTCTCGATCTCCTGACCTCGTGATCCGCCCGCCTTGACCTCCCAAAGTGCTGGGATTACAGGCGTGAGCCACAGCGCCCGACCTGAATCTTTCTTTTTTAAAGGAAAAGACACAGATAATGAGGACTGAGCTCCTCTCCTCTGTGCAGCCCGGCTCACCCTGAGTGGAGTGGAAGTAAAACTGACAAAGGCAAAGAGAACCAGAGAAATTTGAAGTCAACCATCCTAACATTTTTCAACAATCCTCAAGATGCTGAAGATGCATTCTTCCTAAAAATCCTCAGTGATATGCTGAAACACAAGCTTCAGCTGCTTTCGTCCACTACCAGGAAATTTTCCAACTTGTCTGCTCAGACTTTTATAATCAGCTTCTTTGTTAACCCTTTCTGAGCCAGATGCCTTTAGTCCCTTGACAAACAGTAACCAGTCCCACTCAGATTCAGCTCAGCCAACTGGCACCTCCTCTAGTCCTTTTTTTTAAAAAAAAAAAAACAGAGATTGCCTTCCTGTTTTCACAGGGTTCCTCAGTACCCCTCCCTATATCCTTCCATTGTCTGTTATCTGCAGGGTGGAAACTGAATAAATCGATTCTTAAAGTCCCTATAAACTGGGAAAACAAATTATGTTCCAATAAATATTATTCAGTCTTAAGAAAGAATGAGGAAATGATCTGAACTCAAATGTATTTTATTAATTAAAAAATCAAGGCAACAAATAGTATTTATAGTGTGTTATCAGCTTGGGAGGGGGAAGCAGAAAAAAGAATATATGTATTCTGTAGACATGATAGTATTGGTCTACTGAAGGGAGGGGAAGAAGGTGGAAACCTTTGGTTCTAATTTTTTTTCCTTTTGAACTTTGAGACTTGTGAATATAATACTTATTCAAAACGTAATTAAAAACAAAAAATGAAGGTCTTATTACTTCAAATATAAGAAGTACATTTGTCTCTGGTATAATCCATCCCGTTTGTTTTTACTGATTTTTAAACCACATGCCCTAAAATGTGAGAAAATTCTTCCCTGAATAATGTACAAAAAGGGAGGAAAAACTGCACCCTAAAAAGGGGTTGAGGTTGAAGAGGGAGTATTTGCTTCTATTACAGCCTCATCTGCCAGCCCTCACTCTAATCAAATGCAGTTCCAGGTATAAAACTCCTTTTTCTTGTCATTGTAAGTTACCTGTAAAACCTTGCAAAAGTCTCAAAAACATGGGTCTTCTGTCCTGTATTTATCAAGAAGACTTCTGGAATATTCTGAGAAGCTCCTAGCTCTCAAGTATATATTGATTCCCCTGGAAATCTCAGGGAAAAGCAGAGGCAGGGCATGGGGAAGGGGTTAGCACATTTTTTCTCTAAAGGGCCAGATAGAAAATATTTCAGACTTTGTGGGCCATATGGTTTCCGTCATCACTACTCCTACAACTACTGACCTCTATTTTACAGCATGAAAGCAGCCATAGGTGATGTATAAATGAACGGGGATGGCTGCATTCCAATAAAACATTGTTAACAAAGCCAGGCTGACCAAATTTGGCCTGTATGCCAGAACTTGCTGACTTCTGATATGGGGGAGGAAGTCACTTGATTATGAGTATTTATTTTGGTACATAATTAGAATTAAACTATAATTCCAAGTATAATATAGAATATAATCAGCTGGAAAATTTAGTCCCAAAGAGAAGTAGCTATGAATTCTCACCAGGATATTGCGCTGTCAGACCACAGTAGGTGGCCACGTTGACGAAGAGGATGTGCTTGCCCACATACTGCTTGAAGGGAACGTATTCGTTCTCATTAAGTGCGATGGCCTCATAGTCATAGATGGTGCCTTTCTCATCTTTGTGACAATCCATCTGGAAGATTTTTTTAAAAAGTGATAATATTGGTAACAACAATTCCTAGCATCTGTGTAATCTTTCAAAAAAGTCAAAGAATAGGTACATTCTGACCAAGACCTAGAAAACAAATAAGAGTTGTCTAAAGTGTCAATGACAAGACTGAAACTTGGTTCTTGTAACTTGGAAATAAAAAATCAAGTCTCATAAGCCAGGCAAAGAGAGACAAGCATTGCATTTTCTCATTTATTTGTGGGATCTAAAAATCAAAACAATTGAACTCATGGAGATAGAGAGTAAAAGGGTGGTTCCCAGAGGCTGGGAAAGATACTAGAAGGGTGGGAGGGAGGTTGGGATGATTAATGCGTACAAAATAAGATAGTTAGAAAGAATGAATAAGACCTAGTATTTGATAGCACAACAGGGTGACTACAGTCAATAATAACTTAATTGTACATTTTTACATAACTGAAAGCATATAATTGGATTGTTTGTAGCACAAAGGATAAATACTTGAAGGGATGGATACCCCATTTTCCATAATGTGATTATAACATATTGCATGTCCGTATCAAAACATCTCCTGTACCCTATACATATACACACTTACTATGTACCCTCTCCGTGCCACACACACACATAAGAATCAAGTTTCCTATTATTTTGAAAGATGTGAGATACCAGGAAATGCATGGATAATGGAAAAGGGTGTTGATTCATAAGCTGGGATGGTAGGAGCTGGAAGTAAGTGGGACTGAAGAGAAAAGCACGCTTGCCTTACATACTTCTGTAAAAGAGGCTACTCCTTGGCTCTGGATTGAAGGCCTCCTGCCTGGACTCTCTGAGAAGGGCAGGTTTTAAATTGCTGAACTATTTTTAGGATAACTTAGTTACTTCTCTTTCCCCAGGTCTTCTGACCTCTTACTCCACTCGTCAGCACGTAGAGTAGAAAGAACACTGTCCTGGGAATCAGAAGCCAGCTCCATTGTTAAATTCCTCTGTGAACCTGGGCAATTCCCATCCCAGACCTTCAGTTTCCCCATGAGTAAAATGAAGATAATTAAAAACAAAAACAAAAAATGAAGGTCTTATTACTTCAAATATAAGGCGTACATTTGTCTCTGGTATAATCCATCCCGTTTGTTTTTACTGATTTTTAAACCACATGCCCTAAAATATGAGAAAATTCTTCCCTGAATAATGTACAAAAAGGGAGGAAAAACTACATCCTAAAAAGGGGTTGAGGTTGAAGAGGGAGTATTTGCTTCTATTACAGCCTCATCTGCCAGGTAAATTCTCTAGTAAGAATTTACCTAGATTCTTACTAGAACTCCAAGTGGGCTTCGATGTTTAACATTCTAGATTCTAATATTATCCTCACCTTGAATAACTTTCTCGTCACTCTCCTACTAATATGGTGGTCGTGTAAGCCAATACTGTGAAATTCCAGCTTTTGGTAGCTCTCAAGAAAAGAGATGGAGAACCCTAAAGTCCATCTGCAGGTGAGTCCCTGAAATCTGTCTGGCAGCATCCAACCTGTGACTCACCCAGCTCTTCAGCCCATTGTGCTCCAGGTGTCTAATATCTACCTTCATCCTCCATTCCACCTATCCCATTCCTTCTCAAATCTCATGAACATATTAATATTTGAGCAGACTTCCACGCAACATTTGTTAAGTTCCACATAACATAAATTGTCCTGCCTGAAATTCTCATCACATGTTCTTTTATTAAATTCCTCTACAAGGCAGGTCTCATCTTATTCCTCCTCTGTCTCTACCCTTACAGGGTTCCTGCAGTACCCAAAGTGTACTGATGCCACAGTACTCACCAGCACATGCTGATCCCTTTTCTTATACTGGGGAAGCTGCCACAAACTGCTCATGGAATATAAAACATATATGACAGGAATATGAAAAGGAAGCTATATGTCCAAACCATCCAGTGAGAAGAAGGTGGAAAGGTACAGACTGAAGAAAAGAGATAAGGGCATTATCTGATAAGGAAAGTCCAGACTTAAACTACGATTAAACTAGACTTCCTGGAAATGCAGTAGTCTAGTAAGGATTTTGGTTGAACACCATCCGCCCCCATTCAGGGAAGGAGTAATGCAAAACAAAGCACAACTTTTCGAATCCTGTAATCCCACTGATTTTATCACTAGCATATTAGGTTGTAGCTACTCACTTCTTACTCCTGAGGAAAAAGATATTTTTCTATGCAGGTTTTTACGCCTTTCCCTAAATTTATACACATATACATGCACCAGCAAAATTGAGGGATCTATAAAGAGAATATTGTGTGAAAGTATCCATTCTTATCTTCATGTTGCCTAGTTTCAAGGTAAACATTTGCAAGAATTTGCCTTTTTTTTTCTTTTGCTACTGCAGTGACAATCACTCATAGTCATGTTGGGTACCAGGATGCAAGAGCTTAGAGAGACTCTCAGTTCGAAGACTCCTTTTAGTCCAGTTTACTTCTGATATTGACTGCTGTTTCAAATTTATTGAAGTCTATATGGCATGTCTCAATTATCTCTAAATGCAGCTTTTATTAAGCAAATTCTGTAGCCCAGAGTCTCCACACTCAATTAAGCACCACAGGTAACATAAAAACCATATCAATTCTCAAAACAGAAGTTCACCCAGGAAATCATCTAGTTAATTTTAGAGGCGAGGGATGGGGAGATCTTATTAGAACTGCATTTTGTAGAATGTATTATATGCATAAAATTGTTGTTCACCCGCTCACAAGGTAGTTACTGTTACCCATAAATTTACAATGAGAAAACAGAGGTTAATTTGTCCAAAGCCAAAAGTGGAACCCATTATGTAAATGAAAGTTTGCCTTTACCTAACTTCATGATTATTTTTTGCCTCCAAGTTATCGCATTCATTATTGTCCTTTCCTGAACTGCCCCTTCTGCTGCCAGACACATGTGTCTTATCAATAAGGTAACGAGCCATTAATTGCGCATAGAACAGAGGCCAGAATCCAAGATGCCTGACTCCAAATCCAGTTGTTTTAGGGCTCTGATTCTTTTTTTTTTTTTTTTTCATGTTTTATGTTTCTCTGATAATTCTGACTTTATCCATCCTTAAAACTTTCACATTTGTTTTTTCCTCCTCTTCAAGGGGTTCTTGCTCAGTTGTGTCTGAGACGAGTCCACTCAGCTTCTCCTCCAAACCCCAGTCCCCACCTACTGTAAGGCCCATCGCTGTCCCAGCCGCAGACCCAGCTCTGAAGCAGAGACTGATGTGGCCGGAGAGGTCTCCAGGGGGCCTCCACCTGAAGAAAGGGAGAAAGGACTACAGTATGGATACCCTTTCTTCCCTAGTCATATTCAATGCAAGGAACACCCATCCATAGGAATGAAGAAGATTCAAGGAGAAAAAAAGCAAGATTTAGGGGAACAGGCAAAGAAGAAGAAAGCAGGAGTTGGAGTCTTACAAGAAGGACTGGAGGGCAGGGTCTGGAAGCAGGACAGAAGAGTAACTACCATGCCCTCTCTGGAGCTCACTCACCTTCATCTTCTCCTGCTTGGGACTTGTTTGCACAAAGCAGGCTAGGAGAAGGGGAAGCAGATGGACGACCCTTAACTGTGTAGTCATGACTAGTGTTTGTAGATTGCTAGTCTGGGGGCCTGAGGTCCTTGCCCACCTCCGCAGTCTTTTGGTATCTTGGCAGGGACTTAGCCCAAGCCCCCACAGGCCAATCATAGGGCTGCAAGGATTCTGGACGCATGAGGTCGGGGTGAGGATCGCAGAACTCAAACCACATCCTGTCCCACACACAGCCCCGTGAGCACTCAGCGCTCACCAGTGCAATGAGGACCTGGGACTCACAAGTTCTGGGAAAATTATAAATGGGTGATGGCAAGCCATCTGAGGTCCTTAAACACTGCTGTCTGTTTTTCCTCAATGTATGGAAGTGTCTAGATGCTGATGCAACCTTCCAGTAAAGTCACTGCAAAAGGGTTGGTCTAGACATTTCAAATGTTATTTCTAATATTATTTGAGCTTGAAAAAAATCAAAGGGTGGGCCGGCCATCTAGTATCTCTCAAAAAGACTTAGGAGGAAACCGGCCAGAGGAGAGGAAATAGTCACAATGTATGCGAAGGACAGCAAATTAATACAAATGCTTAGAAATGATTTCAAGTGATTATATATCAGTAAGAAAAAACTACCAGACCAACAGAAAAAAACAGGCATGAGACAGAAAATCAAATGGCATCTATATTAGGATACAATGTTCTCTCTCACCAATAATCAAAGAAGTATAAATATGAAAAGACACATTCCACACTTATCAGATTGGCAAAAGTTAAAAGGAATAGTGGTTCCCAGCCTGGGCTCAGTCTAGTATAGGAGGCTCTTACACCATGCGTGGGGGAATGGGGAATACTAATGTTGCCAACTTTCTGGACAATAATCTGACATTCTGAATGCAGTGCTTTAAAAAAGTAAGTAACTTTAAAAAATAATTATATAATTACAAAAAATTGCAAGCATTCCTCTTTTTTTCTATTTTTTTTAACTTTTATTTTAAGTTCAAGGGTACATGTACAGGTTTACTATATAGGCAAACTTGTGTCATGGAGGTTTGTTGTACAAAGTATTTCATCACCCAGGTATTAAGCCTAGTACCCACTAATTATTTTTCCTGATCCTCTCTCTCCTGCCACCCTCCACCCTCTAATAGGCCCCAGTGTGTATTGTTTCCCTCTATGTGTCCATGTGTTCTCATCACTTATCTCCCACTTATAAGTGAGAACATGTGGTATTTGGTTTTCTGTTCCTTCATTAGTTTGCTAAGGATAATGCTCTCTAGCTCCATCTATGTCCCTGCAAAGGACATGATCTTGTTTTTTTTTATGGCTGCATAGTAGTCCATGGTACATATGTTCCACGTTTTCTTTTCTTTTCTTTTTTTTTTTTTTTTGAGACGGAGTCTTGCTCTGTCACCCAGGCTGGAGTGCAGTGGCGCAATCTCGGCTCACTGCAACCTCCGCCTCACAGGTTCACGCCCTTCTGCCTCAGTCTCCCTAGTAGCTGGGAATACAGGCACCCACCACCACGCCCAGCTAATTTTTTGTATTTTTAGTAGAGACGGGGTTTCACCGCGTTAGCCAGGATGGTCTCGATCTCCTGACCTCGTGATCTGCCTGCCTCAGCCTCCCAAAGTGCTGGGACTACAGGCATAAGCCACTGTGCCTGGCCACCACATTTTCTTTATCTAGTCTATTATTGATGGGCATTTAGGTTGATTCCATGTCTTTACTATTGTGAATAGTGGCAAACACTCCTCTTAATAGCCTGGAAGCCCAGAGCCCAAGAAGAATCATGGAAATGAGACAGAAGTCCCTTTAAGAATAAAGTTGCTTTGCCTTTCAACTGGCATACAAGCCCCATTCATTTAGCAACAGTTCCCAATGACCTCTCAGTAGTCTTGGCTAAAATTTTAGAATATATGAATTGATGAATGCAGGCCTGGAGCCCCTGGAATTGCTGGGTTTCTCACATAAATGACATAGCTAATCCCTGCTGACTTCACAGGCGATGGACCAACACATTCTTCCCTTTTGGCTACCATACAGTTTTGATGTTTGGACCCCTAGCAAACATTAATTCATGTTTAATTAACCATGCTTCTAAGTTGATAATCATTTGTCCTTGCAAGGCCCCTGTCTTGTTTTATTTATTATTTGTATCCTTTGAGTCCCAAACTCCACTCTCCTTCCCCTCACTATCATATTTAATATGTTTAATATGCATATTATTTGTATTCTTGAACAATTTATATATTCCTTATTAGATTATTAGCTCTTTAAAGTTTAAAAAATTAGTTACTCACTTTTTCCCCCCCATTTGGACCTCACTTTCAAAGGGTTGAGTTAAACGTTCAAATTTATGGCATTTATCATCATTAGGCTGTGCAGGGATTCTCTCATATTAATTTAAATTTTTTTTTTGTCCCCAGTCCACTGCCATTTTCCTACCCTTTGGAGAGAAGGAATGGCTAAGGAACAGATATTACAGACTGGAAAGTGTTGGTGCGTTGGCTGTTTCTAATGCTTTGAAACTACAAGAAAGGAATGAATTCAGGAGCAAATGGGCTCTAATGCGATAAAGAGATGCTGAAAAATCTGTGGATTAGTGAAGAGGCTCAGGGTTGTTTCCCTTACCGCTCTTCCCACACATCTCCCCTCCTCCCATAGGATTGACACTGCCAGCCCAGCTTTGCTGAACTTTCATGTTTAGGAAATGATAAGTTATTTCTCTCCAGTTCTAAGTTTGTTTCCAACCAGCCCCCTCCACCAGCCGTGCCTCTTCCAGGTTCACACAAAATCCTGCCTCTGCCTCCTTGTAACTGAAGTCTGAGTGAGGTTTAATTCTTGAAGTCTCACTGGGTTTAATTTTCCACCAGTCTGGGGGAGTCTGGGCATTCAAGAGCTCTCTTGGAAAACAAAAACTTTTTGTTATCTCAGATTTCTCATCTCTTCTTAGAGCCCTCTAATCTAAGGGAAGGAACCATGCAATGCCTGACCTAGCCACAAAACACCCAAAGCCCTTCAGGTTTCCTGCTTTGTGGCACCTCCTGACCCCAGATGCTGACTCGCCTGCCCTCCTCCCCTCTATCACAGTTCAAAGAACTGTGGAGATTAAAATATCAAACCTCATTCCTCCAAGTTATGTGACTTAATCTGCTCTCTGTGCCTCTGGCCCTCATCTGTAAAACTGGTAGAACAATATGAACTTCATAGGGCTAATTTTAGGGGAAAAAAAGAGATTAGTTTAAACTTAGCACTGGACCCAGCCCAAGAAAAACACCCAGTGTTAATTCAACAGGTGAACAAACTGGTGCTCAAATAGAAAATCTGACTTACCCAAAGCCTGTGTTTAGTGATGGCTGCTCCCCCCTTGCTGTTATAAATGCCTTACTTTCCTCACCACTTTATCTTTGCTTGTCACACGATACCTTACTTCCAGAGCAGAAGAGAAACTTTCATCATAAACTATGCCTCAATGGTCAGATTGAATGGCCTTCTCAAGCCCCTTGTTCCATTGTTTCAGTTTCCCTGGAGGCAAGAATTCTGTTCAGGGAGCTCATGCTCAGCAGGCGGCCACATGGAGGGACTTGTCATCTTCCCCTGACTGTCTCACATAGTAGCTGCCTCCCAGCCAGAACCCATATCAAATCCCTGTTGCCTCTTTTCTGGAATGCTGAAATCATCTCCTACTTGTCTTCCTGTCTTCCAGACTCTTCCTTTCTATACTTTTTCCTTTACCC
Organism: Rhinopithecus roxellana; assembly: GCF_007565055.1. Taxonomy (NCBI): domain Eukaryota; kingdom Metazoa; phylum Chordata; class Mammalia; order Primates; family Cercopithecidae; genus Rhinopithecus; species Rhinopithecus roxellana. Next base: position 21,747,234 of record NC_044552.1, on the reverse strand, counting down.
TATTGCCACTGGAAACTCTAAACACCTATCTGATGATATCTCTCCCCTTAAAAAGAGCCAGCGATGCTAACCAGTTTATTACAGCATCAAATCCGGAATCTCTAGCAAGGTATTCGAAGCTCTCCTGATGTGCTCTTAACCTCCTTCTAGTCTTCACTCCTAGTAGCTCCCTATGTGAATCTCTCAGACAGCTACATTCTTTCCATTCTTCAAAACACACCTCTTTGGATTTAAAATTTTAACCTTGGGGGTCAATTGTGCTGAGAACATTGAGATCCCACCTCCCCTGGCCCAAATTATATACATTATGCAAATTATACATACATATATAGAATCTGACAGGAGAAGGAATTCCCACTGAAAGACAGGAAATACAAGTTTATCAAATTTTACCTATCTTTTTTTTTGAGACACAATTTCACTCTTGTTACCCAGGCTGAAGTGCAATGGTACGATCTCGGCTCACTGCAACCTCTTCCTCCCCCGGGTTCAAGAGATTCTCCTGCCTCAGCCTCCTGGTTAGCTGGAATTACAGGCGTCCACCACCATACCTGGCTAATTTTTTGTATTTTTAGTAGAGACGGGGTTTCACCATGTTGGCCAGGCTGGTCTCGAACTCCTGACCTCAGGTGATCCACTCGCCTCGGCCTCCCAGAGTGCCGGGGATTACAGGCGTGAGCCACCGCACCTGGCCTACCTATGAAGATTTTAGGTGGAAATGTTTGTAGCCTGAACCATAGATTAAGGCTGAAAAGCCAATCCAGGCCTAAATTAAGCTATAAGATCTGTCACTTCCTGACTTTAAAAATCCTGTAATTACAAGCAGTTCATGATCTTAAACGTGGTGGGACACCTGGGTGGGAAAAACCAATCTCTCAATTGCTGCCTAATTTTCCCAACCGGACTCTAATTTTTCCTTGAGGTCATATTTTTATGAGAATAAGTTTCTTGCCCAAGGACACGTAGTTAGTGAGTGGCAGTTTGCAAATTGAAATAAGGCCTTTCAGACTCCCTGTCCTAGTTTCTGGTAATGACTTAATCCTACCTGAAAGTCAACATCAGATTTTTTGTTTTTAGTTCCTTTGATTTTAAAGGAAATAGGTTTGATTCTTTCTCAGGGACAGTACACCTCTTTATTCAGATTCAAACCACAACCTCTGAAACCACCCAAATCTGACTTAGAGATCTCTGTCCACCCTTTGGTTTTACTTGACTATTTTCCGTGAATTAGAAAATCTCCCTTGGCACCTGGCATCTCCATTCAGGCCTCCAGGATTTTCCTTACTCTAGTTTTGTAAGCATGAAGCATAGGATCTACTCCAAGTCTGCCATTTTAAGTTACTCTCACTTATGTTTATACAGAATTTATAGTTTACGAGCCTCTTTCACATCAATAATTTCATTTAGCCCTTACAATCACCCAGTCACAGAGGTAGGATGGGCATCTTCGCTTGAATTTGCAATGGAAAAGTAAGTTCAGAAAGGAAAGGCGACTTGGCCAAAGATTCACAATAGTGTAAATGTAGACCATAAACTTGAGTTTCAATTTCAAATCCACTTGTAGCTTCACCCTCAAGGCTCAATTACTCATAATGTATGTGTTTGGAAATGGAAGCAAATTCTAGAGAGATCACTGAATGTCCTTTGGCATTTAATTTTCATTCTCACGTGTTCTTAACTTTCTGATCTTCTTCCCCAAACATGATGAAGTTTGGGACTCATCTATGGTTGAAGCTGGCTGTGGCCCTAAACCTCATCTTTCACTGAGGCAGCTGTCCCTGACACTGCAGACTTCCTGAAGGGTCTGTTGCTAATGCCAAGCTTTCCTCCTCCAACCTGCTCCAGGAAGAACTCTGCTTCTTGGAGGTTGGGGTGGGGAGGTGGTGAGAGAAATAATGTGCACTCCCCTAGACAGTGTTCCTATTACTCCTGCTTTAACGGATCGGGAAGGACGTGGGGGAGAGAGCACTGTGTCCTTGCCCACACACAGGAATTTGAGTGACCCATACCATTCAAAACCAGATGCCCTCCCACCTGGAAATTCTGCAGTCTATGACTCAGATCCTTACTGCTCCCCAGGAAAGAATAAATATGCCTTACCTCACCAGCACACACTGCAGACCATCACCAACAACTCAGTAGAACTGTGGAACATGGAGAATGCCGCTCCTCTACAGGCCTGAATTTACCTATTTGCACAAAGCGGGAGTTGGATCAGAAAAATCACCAAAGTCCCTTTTAAGGCAGACAGTTTATTTTCTCGGCTTTTCAGAGATTCTCATCATTGGCACTTATCTGACCAGTTCTTACTCCTAGAAGACTGGGAAACACCAGTAACAATCAATACATTTTGAGTTCAAACATATGTCTTATAGGTCATGTTTTTTAGGCCACAACAATATACATAAGAAGCAGATGCTCAGTCAAGTTTAGAGATTGTCTCATCCAAGTCACAAGGCCTAGGTTAGATAAATCTACAACTGTGTGCCCATAACAGTTGCAATCAGAATCTGATTTAGAACAAATTAAAGGCTGAGACAGTTTGGCTTCTCCTTTCCCCCTCTGCAATCCCTCAGCCTGTGGCAACTTGTGAAAGGCATCAAAGCCAGTCAGAAAATACCAGGTTTTGATATAGAAACACCCTGTAGACATCCCAGAGATATCCCAGGGACAAATATTGGCTGTCTTCCTGGGTATGATCAGAAAGGGCAGACAATATTTACAGGTGAAGTACTATGTCGTTTGGAATTTACTTCCAAATCATTCAGTGAGGATGGGTATGTGTGCAAGGGTGGGGGCTGTGGTAACAAGCTTTTTCAGATGTCAGTAAAATGAAATTGGCGGTGAGTTGTGTTGATCATAGATCATAGATGCAGTGGGTAACAGGTATGTGAGCTTAATTATACTCCTCTCTACTTTTTATATATGTTTGAAATTTTCCTTAATAAAAAAGTTGAATTAAAATGTAATAAGCTGGAGATACTCAAGGTTGGGAGCTTCTTTAACTGATGGATAGAAAAGGAATAGAGCAGATAAGAAGATAAATAAGAGATAAATGGAGCAGGAAGGAAAATGAAAAAAGAGAGAAGAAAAATAAATAATGGGAACTTATATCAGCAGTTTATTGAGTTGTTACTGTATGTGCCAGGCATTTCCAGATACAAATTCTTACTTAATCTTTATTTTAAAAGTCATTACTGTTATGTTCTTTTACAAGAAAAAAGAACTTGATACACTGAAAAATTAAATAACTTGCCCAAAATTGTGTAGCGAGAAACAACTTAAAGCCAGGATTGTTTAAATCCTGAATCCAAACTCTTTTTCTTGTACACAATGAGGAGGGAGAAAAGGATAAAGTAATGAGAGATGGCAATGGGTAAAAAGTGTAGAAATGAAACAAAAAAAAAAAAAAGAAAAGAAAAAGAAAAGCGAGATTCAGTGAATTCAGAATCAGGGAAGCAGTTAAGAAGCCTTCCAAAGCTATCACTGGAATAGGGGGTAACTAGGGCTGGCATTGCTCAAACCTTGACCCTTCTGAGGGATGATTAGTCTTTCATAGAAGGCAAGTTAATAGAAAATTCATTACATGCCTTCTGCTGCGCTTGCTGCTGACAAAGAAAAAATTTTATAGTGCCTATCTTCAAACAGAGGCAACAACCAGGAGGATCCATGATCTCCCAAACATTTGTGCCTCCCCTCTGATGGCTCTGCACTGACTTCTTGTGAGTGTCTCTGTGTGTGTGTGTGTCTCTCTCTCTGTGTGTGTGTGTGTGTGTGTGTGTGTGTGTGTGCTCAAACTAAATTATAACAGAACAGGAATAAGGAAGAGGTAATACAGAATTTGAGTAAAATGGTAGAGTGTTACGCCTTGACAGTGATAAAAAGGTATGTTCTTAACACATCCTTTGCTTCTTTCTTCTCCAATGAGAAAAATACGTTTTTTAAATTTAAAAGAAGAAAAAAAAATGTAGAACAAAGAGGAAATTTAAAGTTAAACCTGAGATATTAATAAAAGTCATCTACTTGTTCTATGTGAATTTATTGACACAGCACAGCACAGACAAGCAGATCTCAAGATAAAAAATTAAAACCTTATGTTGCCTGAATTGGTTCTGCAATCAAAGCTGACATTAAAATATTTAGCAGGGCTGGGTGGGATGGCTCAAGCCTGTAATCCCAGCACTTTGGGATGCCTAGGTGGGTGGATCATTTGAGATCACCACTTCAAGACCATCCTGGGAAACATGGCAAAATCCCATCTCTACTAAAAATACAAAAATTAGCTGGGTTTGGTGGCATGCGACTGTAGTCCCAGCTACTCAGGGGGCCGAGGTGGGAGGATGGCCTGAGCTTTGGAATCAAAGGTTACAAGTGAGCCGAGATCATACCACTGCACTCCAGCCTGGGTGATAGACCAGACCTTGTCCCAAAATGTGTGTGTGTGTGTGTGTGTGTGTGTGTGTGTGTGTGTGTGTGTGTGTATATATATTTAGAAGTATGCCATGGGCACAACCAGTCAGAACAAATCCTGGGTTCCAACAACTGCCGTGCATATTCCTGTGTATACACACTGAGGATCATCCCTGCCTGCAAGCACGAATGCTAGATGTCTTGGTAGACATGCAAATGTTTTGGCTTTCCAAAGTGGGGGAAATGAACTTCAGAACCTAAGAAAAAGCTCCACTTGGGGCTTCTACTACTTTTTAAGACATATTAAACAAGTGAGTTATGAACATATGTGAGTGCTGATCACTGAATGGGAGCATAGCTTAACCAAAAATCAACCACAAGCATCTTGAATAAAAAATAAGGAGTAAGTTAAACTCTAGTACTGGGCAGAAACTTCTGCGCTTTCTTTCTATCCTATAAACTTTAATGTATTTGGTGGAAGATGCAAAAGGCATGCTGATCAAATGTGTAGATCATTAATAGATGATAAATATAGCTAGTCTGATAGATGACAGAATTCAGATTTAAAAGATCAATTGCTTGGGTGGATAGACAATAATAGGCACCAGCATTGCAGTGGCAATTCATATAAACTTTCATGTTTATTTGACCTTAAGATAAAAGTGAACCAATAAAAATTAAAAACTAAAATAAGTGAACCAATAATGTTTCAAAGATACTAGAGAAAATAATGCCATTGTGGACTCTACTGATTAGTATCCAAAGAGTATGCTCTTGATTGATGAAATTAGACCTGAAATAATGTTTCTATCTGTGGACAGAATAGGTTTTAAAATATAAATTAATAAATTAAGCCAAATTCTAAGGAGGAGGGTGAGGATGTGAACTGGCTCCTAATATATATTAAGGCCTGGTCAAGCTCACCAGAACCCTGATTTGTGACTCAAGTCTCAGAAAGTTACCTCGGAAGTCTTGTTCAATAAAGCCATATCCATCATTTTGAATAAAAATATGTAATTTGTATATCATAAAATCTCTCAGGAATGATCCCCAAAGTAATTGCCAAGATTTGATCTAGAGTCAACCCCAGATAGGTGGACTCTGATGATGAAGACAGTTCTATCTGCCAGAATCAGAACATTTCTGGAGGGAAGATTACATCAGGGAAATCTGGCTGATGTCAAATCAGAAAAGACCTTGAGTGCTTCATGGGAGAATTTCAAACTAAGAGTGTAAGAATTCAGGAGGAATTGGGGCACTTTAACATGAGCGAGATCAACAAACCTTACTGAGATCAACAAACCTGACCTTTAGAAAAGTCATAGAGGCAGAGTGTGAAGGAAATAGGGACTGGAGAAGATCCTGGAAGTGAGAAGACAGCTAAGGGATGAAAGCAAAATTCCTGGAAGGCGATAACATGGAACTAAGGCTCCGAAGGAGGATGGGTGAAGGGCAATTGCAGCCCCATGATACCTTTGGGTGGACTAGGGACATGAAATGTTCTTTGTTTCCTCCTGTTCAGTGTGTGCTCCTGTACCTTCACTTCTCATTGCTGGAGGCAAGGACCCAAGGTACTCAAAAGTCTATCAAGAATATGGGAACACCAAAACCTATGAAGTTGTGGTTTTAGGCCATTTGACCTACTGATGAGGTCTATAATGAAATGTCTCCTTACCTCTCAAGGGCTCATTACTACAAGGTGAGCAAATGTAAATTGTCTCAGATAGTAAAGATTTCATCACAATAATTATGATCCAAATGGAACCAGAGCAAGTGATGTGGAGTAGAAAGCAGAAGTTGCCTTCATTTCACTGTTACCTACTCTGTGACTTTTTATATGTTATCTCTGTCTCTCTCTGAGCTTCAGTTTTCTCATACATGAAACTGTGTAAATACAGTTCTAGTTGTTTACCATTGTCAGGCCATGTGGTAAGTGCTTTATAGTTATTATCACATTTAATTGTCACAACAGCCCTATAAGGTAGATAATATTATTATGCTGATTTCACAGATGAGAAAACTGGGGACAGACACATTAACTTTGATTTCAGAGTCAAGGAGCTAGTCAGTTGCACCAATAGGTATTGATTTCAATGGTCTTTATAGCCTCGTAGTCAAAGCTTCAGCCATTTTTTTTGAGCTAAAAGTAGAAGGGTAAAGAGCTTGGGAATGTGTGTAGGTCTGTTCCATAAGAGGATAGCATCTGACCTGCTGCCCTAAGGAGCTGCATAGCTGGATCAGGTATCAGTGATTAGGACATAGATTATAGGCTTTTGAAAAGAGCTCAGAAATCTGAGATAACTAAAAGCTCGTATTTCAAGAGAGTTCACAAGAACTCAACCTCACCCAGACTTTACTTTCAAGAGGCAGAGAATGCCTTTTGTGTGAAGCTGGCAGAGGCAAGGCAGGCGGAGCAAGCTCCACGGTGAGGGGTTTACAACTGAAGAGGAAGGGTGTGTGTGTAGGGAGTGGAGGTGGGTGTGTATGAATGCCACTCTGCGATTGGAGGGTGTTTCTTCAAACTGGTCCCTGCCAAGGGTTCAAAAGGGGCTGAAATCCTGGGGACCTCAGAGTCGACTAAAACTCCTAGCCATGATCCGGCAGTTCCAGGCCTGCTGTCTTGTCCCGCTGTTCCTGGTTGGCTTTGCTCAGCAGACCCTAAAGCCTCAAAATAGGAAGGTGAGCATGGGGCAGGAGATCCAAGCTGATTCCAGCACATAATGACCAATCTGGCTGCCAGAGTTGTGAGGAGTTCTCTCCTCTCTCCTTTCGAAGGACAAGATCTGCATTCCCAGCAGATCTTCACAAATCCTGACATTGCTATCCTTAGCGGGCTCTCCCTAAATCCACTGTCTCTTACTTGCATATTTTCCTCTGCACCTAGTGGCTCTTTGAACTGAATGTATGTGGAGTGGGTTTGGGGGCTGCCTCAGCACATTCCCTTTTGCCACTTCCCCCTGTTGGCCCCTTGATAGCCTAAAGCCTGTCCCCTTCATGCTTGTCTGTAACTTGGGGTAGCGCTGTGGATCCCAACAAATGAGGCATGAAGTAGCAAATGGATTGACAGGGAGGCTGCCCTTGTTACTCCTGGAGAGGCTGCTCAGCCAGAAGCCCAGAGGGAGAGGTGAGAGAATCTGGTGTTGGGATCCGCACCAGGAGTTTCAAGGTCACGGAAAGAGGAGTGCCCCCACTCCCACACTCCTAGAAAAATAAAACACATAAGGCCAATATGGTTGTCCACCAATATTAATTTTAGGGAAGATCATGAGGTGAGGTAGAGACAAAGCTCAGCTCAGAGTAGGCTTTGTTCTCAGATCTTGGTGTTGCTCCCAAATCTCCTGCTGCCATTTAGAAAAGTCCTCCCACTGGATGTCAATAGCCACCCCTGTAAAAGATGTGTATATATGTCTTAGGATGCAGACTGAGCAGATCACTTGAGGCACCCGCAAAGTTTAACTTTATAATCAGATGAATTTATCCAAAAGCATCCTCAGTGGTGGCCGTGTGCCAATTATATTTCTTTTGTTAGTTCCTTTTTCTCCTCTATAAAAGGTGGGGAACAATGCCCATCAAATAATGCAGAGATTCCCAGACTTGAGCTTCCCTCAGAGAGAGCTGCCTGAAGCACAGTCGCTGGGCCCCGACCAAGAGCTTCTGATTCAGTACGTTTTAGGCGGAGCCCAGGAACTTGCGTTTCTAAAATGCTTCCGGTTGATACTCATGTAGGTCTGCAAACCTGAAGCTTTGAGCTTTAATCTCTGTTACTGGGTTCATATGAAGTGTAAGATGGTGTCTATTAAATGCCGTAAGACAGCTTACTTACTTTTAAGAAAGGTAACAGACTACTTGAAGGGACAACCTCCGAGGGTTATCCAGATCTATGTCAGCCACTGCTGCCTGGTTGGGTGTGGAATTTTCGATGTAAAATATCATCTTGTGAATTAAAAGCTGTGTTCTAGTGTATTCTGTCTTCCTCAAACAGACGTAAGCAAACTAGAGTAGAACTAAAAGCTGGGTAGGAAGGATTGAGCTCTTTGAGTCTGCAATTTTCTTGGGATTCTGCATCTCATTTCACAGAGTGACATCCACATGAGAAGCAAACCTTTGGAAGTTGTCACACTCAGAGCTAAGGTAGCACAAAGGCAAGAAAATGGAGGCATACAAATGACAGCTCACATGGTGATTTCCGTGTGACTTTTTATTATAGTAGCAAGAAAGACAAATGCTGGAAATTATTTAGCTCAGAGGCAAGGTGTCATGAAGGCAAAGAAAATGCAGGGACATGGATGACAATCCCATCATAGTGGATTTCTTAGGCTAATGTTCCCAAATATTGTGACTAATGTATATGCATAGATGTGTACAGAAGTATTGACTCAGAAGGAAAGGGCTTGCCCCTAGGTCAAGTCTCCTTCTCTCCAAGGATAATGAAGGAGAAGCTATGATCTTGTGTCCTGGTGACAGACTCGGAAGATGATAAAGAGTTTCTTGCCCCACTCTCCCCACGGTAGCTCACCCACAGGCCATTCCTTCACTGCATGGGGTATGCCTTTAAGGACTGAGATCCTATGAAGCCCAGTTTAAATTACTCTAAAATTCTATGACTTTTCATCATATGGCCAGGAGTATAGACTCTCTTACCAGATAACATCTTAGCCTTTTGTTCCAGGTTCTGCATGCCTTTTATTCTTGGCATGCTTGTGAGTAGAAAGTTTTTCCGCTCTATGCTTTCTATTGTATGAACTTTAATTCATGAGAAGTCCAGGATGTTTCACAATATAAAGATGAGAAGTGGGTGTCAAGGATGAGTTTTGAAGGTACCAGTGAAACCGGAAAAGTTCACTTGTCCCTCTCAGAGGGCATGAGATGGAAGGTGTGGCTCGCTTCCTCAGTGCCTCGCTGCTCAAACCTCTAGGGGACCAAAGAGGGAACATACAGACGGGCAGGCTGTGGGGCTCCTGCTCCAAGGCAGTGTCTAGAGGTGAATGTTTACAGCTGAAGCCCTAGTGGGCGTGTGTTACTGGGTGCTCTTAGTTCAGCCATCCACAGGCGGCTTGTGTTAGCTCAATTAGATCCCTGCCTTCTCACAAAGACAGAGGGCTTTCTATATCCCAGGGATCTTGCCATGGGGTACAGGAAGAATCGGATCACACGTGGGCTTGGAGAATGAGTGCAAGGTTTTATTGAGTTGAAGTAGCCCTCAGCAGATGGGGGAGCCAAAACATGGATGGTTTTTCCCTGGAGTCCGGCTTCTTTCCTTATATTCCGGCCTAACTCCGTGTCCTTCCGCTGTCAATGGCATCCAGTGTGCTCCTACGCTGGTGCGTCCTTCTCCGCGTCCGGCCAGTGGAGTGTGTTCCTCCGCTGATGTGGTCCTCTGCACATCCAGCGTCTGTGTGTCTGCCTGCTAGGGTCTCAGGGTTTTCATAGTCACGGGATGGGGGCGTGGCAGGCAACATTTGGGTGAGAGGCAGGAGTGCCTGTCCTCACCTAGGTCCCTGGGCGCAAGCCTGAGGGTGGAGCCCTAGTCAGGGACCCTCCTTTCTCTACCCAGCACTTCCTTGCTGCCCCTCCCCCCCATCACCAGTGAGTACCCCACTGGGAAGCCTGGAAAGGCCCTTCAGTGGCATCTGGAGAAGTAAGTTATGGGCCTGATTTTGGGGGATAGGAATTATAATATAAGAACATATAGATGAGAAGTTTGTGCAAAACTTATGAGAAATCCTGCAAAAATCTGTTAAGAGTATCGGAGAGAGGACGGCATGACTTGAATGGGGTGTTAGGATGTCGGGGGAGAATGCAATGTCAGGGAACAGAAGTAAATGGTATTAATCTTCTAGAAACGGGAAGAATATTATGAAATGCTTGTCTTGCTACCTACACCCAAAAAATGGATTGTAAGTTAGAAGACATAGATTCTAGCTATGGCATCAGCTCTAACTAAAAATTTTACTTAGAAATGTCCCCTCAGTTCTTAGAATTTCAAGATATTACATGAAGGGTCTTTGAGTGTTTTGAAAAAGTCCACAGATGTTGGAAATTATTGTTTATCTTATATCGTTATGGTTATTTTTGTAACATTCCAGGTGGATTGCAACAAAGGGGTGACAGGCACCATCTATGAGTACGGAGCCCTCACCCTTAACGGCGAAGAGTACATCCAGTTCAAGCAGTTTGCAGGCAAGCACGTCCTGTTTGTCAATGTAGCCACCTACTGAGGCTTGGCAGCTCAGTATCCTGGTAAGAACTCATGTTTCAACGCTTTTGGAAGCAGCATTGCCAGATAGCCATATTCTAATTCCAGAAGGTTTTACCGATGTGTTATTAGAGGATGCAGTGGGAGAAGTGATCAGGTGACTCTACCTCCCTAAATGCTGCTCCTGCTCTGTTCCTTAGAATATCAAGATAATTATTTCCAGATTTGAGAACTAAGACTTTCCCAAAGACTTAAAGACCACTAGGAGCACACTTGTAGTTGAACAAGTTGAGTGTGTTACTCGGTGCCCTGAAGGAAAACATGTTTTGTAGAGAACCATGGGGCTTCTTAATGTGAAAGCATTAGAAAGTACTTACTATAGAATCTGAGCTTTTGTTAGGTGATTTGGAGACGAGTTCAAGGAATTGAAGTTCTGTTCTGAATTGGATGCCATCAAGAACTGGGAGCAATTATATGATTTGGTATCTTAATCAATCATATTTACATGGGGAGAGAAACTAACGCTAAAGCTGTAACTGGTAAAGAAGCAGCAGTCATTCGTATTGGCAAGAATAGGGTGGTACCTGGTTATTGTTGTGATTTGGACAATGTTCATGCTTTGTCTATGTTCGGTTACAATTATACAGTGACCTTGTTTTTGTCTTGATTCATTATGATCACATGTTATGTGTTATTGAGGTTCTATGAAATAGTTTATGTTTCCTAGGAGAGTGCTAAAGCCAGCTGTGACTCCCAGGCCAGATACCTGGTTTTCAAGGACGGATTTTATGCTTCTCAAAATCTCATAAAAACAGGAGAGATGAGTGATCTTTGACATTCTGGAAAATGCCCTTGGGTTCTGTAGGCAACTCCAAATGACAAAGAGGGAAATGAAGTTTTCTGTCTGGGCAGCCTTTGATTAGTGCAAGGGCTGTCTAATGTGACTGGCAATGTAGATTAATGCTCCATCTCGCCAACCTTGGCCTAACCTTCTGTGGTAGCTGAGGTGTGCTTCCATTTTCTCTGTGCCCTTAACAGAGAAAAGTTTGGTATTACTGTTGATCCAAAACAGATGATTTAAAATTCTAGATCAATTATACTAGAGATAGATACGACTTTGGACAGGCCAAGAACTTTATTTTATGCTTTAAAAAAAATGGTTCCGGTGGCTCAAGCCTGTAATCCCAGCACTTTGGGAGGCCGAGACGGGCGGATCACGAAGTCAGGAGATCGAGACCATCCTGGCTAACATGGTGAAACCCCGTCTCTACTAAAAAAAATACAAAAAACAAGCCGGGCGAGGTGGCGGGTGCCTGTAGTCTCAGCTACTCGGGAGGCTGAGGCAGGAGAATGGCGTAAACCCGGGAGGCGGAGCTTGCAGTGAGCTGAGATCCCGCCACTGCACTCCAGCCCGGGCGACAGAGCGAGACTCTGTCTCAAAAAAAAAAAAAAAAAAAAAAAGGTTCAAGATAAATTTAAAATATTTATTACACCAAATGCCACAGAGAAATGGATCAAAATAATACATGAACAAATTTTGTTTTGTTTTGAGACAGTCTCGCTCTGTTGCCCAGGCTGGAGTGCAGTGGCATGATCTCAGCTCACTGCAACCTCCGCCTCCCAGGTTCAAGTGATTCTCGTGCTTCAGCCTCCCGAGTAGCTGGGATTACAGGCGTGCACCACTATATCTAGCTAATTTTTTTTTTTTTTTTTTTTGCATTTTTAGCAGAGACAGGGTTTTGCCATGTTGGCCAGGCTGGTCTTGAACTCCTGACCTCAAGTGATCCACAAGCCTTGGCCTCCCAAAGTGCTGGGATTACAAGCGTGAGCCACCGCACCTGGCCTATACATAAACAAGTTTTAAGAAAAATTTTCCACACGTTGACACGGTTATCTATTCAACTGATCAAAAATATATAAACCCTATCAATTTTTCTTAATGGATTTTCAATAATAAAAATCCCAGAATTTTATCCCTTTTAAATAACACTTAAAGTCAAGCATATTGTAATCTCATGTCTAAAAGATCCGGCTCACCAAATTTTGACATTTTAAAATTGACATTCAGAGGATGCTTTATGATTTAAGCAAAAATTCTAATAAAATGCCTGCTCCTCCAAAGTACAAATGGCTCACATTTACCAAGAGAAGCTAAATATTTTTCCAATTTAATGGTAAAATTATGCATAAAAAGATACTCTCAAAAGTACATATTAGGATAAGAATCACACTTTTAAAATAATTTGGGGTCACTTTATTATTATTATTATTTTTGAGACAGGGTCTTGCTCTGTCGCCCAGGCTGGAGTGCAGAGGGTGCGATCTTGGCTCACTGTAACCTCTGCCTCCGGGATTCAAGCTATTCTCTTGTCTCAGCCTCAAATAGCTGGGACTACAGGTGCATATCTTCTCGCTCAGCTAATTTTTTTTTTTTTTTTTTTTTTTTTTTTTTTTTTTAGTAGAGACTGGGTTTTGCCATGTTGGTCAGGCTGGTCTCAAACTTCTGGCCTCAAATGATCCACCTGCTTCCATCTCCCAAAGTGCTGGGATTACAGGCATGAGCTACCACATCCGGCCTCAATTTTTTTATTTTTATGTACAATTAAGTCTAGGGGAAACCTGAAAAGCTACAGACTAAATTTTTATTATAAGAGCCCAAGAAATGATTTAGTATCATTTAGTAAGTAAGAAAGTTAAAAGAACTTTCCAAAGGAATAGAATCAAGGTCCGCTAAGTGTATCTACTGTAGGACCTCAGGACCTAGGTATTAGAGCCCAAACAACAGTTTTGTATCATTTAGCAAGCAAGAATTCTCCTCCCTTCAAAAAGTTAAATTTGAAAAATATGGTAAATTTTAAAAGTTGTGATGTGTAAACAGCAGTTCCATGGAATATGAAGCTGCTCTTAAATTTGTTTTAATTTAATTTAATTTTAACTTAAATCTGCTACAAATTGAATAGGCAATATACTTGCAACATTCAAAATTCAAGAGATATAAAAAGGTTTACAGTGGCACTTGCCATGTTCCCTTCTCTTTAGGCAACCAATATTATCAGTTTTTGGTGTATATTTCCAGAAATCTGTTATGCATATACAAGCAAACATTTCCCTCTCACTTTCTTTCTCTCAAGCACATACACATACACAAACATACGCAAGGAAATGATTATGCACATTGCTTTTTCACATATATCACATACCTTGGGGACAGGAGTGGTGGCTCACACCTGTAATCCCAGCACTTTGGGAGGCCAGGGTGGCCGGATCACTCTTGAACATCAGAAGTTTGAGACCAGCCTTGCCAACATGGTGAAACCCTGTCTCTACTAAAAATACAAAAAATTAGCTGGGCATAGTGGCACATGCCTGTAATCCCAACTACTCAGGAGGCTAAAGCATGAGAATCTCTTGAACCCGGGAGGCAGGGGTTGCAGTGAGCTGAAATCCTGCCACTGCACTCCAGCCTGGGTGACAGAGAGAGACGCTGTCTAAAAACAAAACAAAAAAACATGGTGAGTTTCCTTATTCATTTTAAGGCATAGTATTCTGCTGTGTTGCTGTGATATAATTTATTAAACTAGTTCATGAGAATTTAAAAGAGCATCTCATTCAAATTTTACTCCAGATGAGGAAATTGAGAGAATTAAAGAAGCTTACCAAAGGAATAGAATCAAGGTCTGTTAAGTGTGTCTGCTATAGAAAGGAAATACTCTTGATGGCCAAAGATAAGAGGGAGATGAGTATCGATAGTAACCAAAGAACTGTAGAAAAATAGCAAGACACTCTCTATTTAAGAAGAGGTTCTTAGGGGACATTCCAGCAGGCAGAGCTGAATCTGAATAAGAATGGCCAATACAGGTTCTGAGGTCTGAATAAATCTGACCTGAAAACAGCTGAATATGGAAATTATTGTTCAAGTCTAAACACACAAGTTGGAAGGTTCCTGACAGTGGTAAAGAGCAGTTTGGAGTTTGTGGCCTGGAGTCCCAGGGAGTGTTCTAGGGCATGTTCCAGCATCAGTTAGGTCACTGGAATTGAGGAGAGGGTACAGAATACTGTAGACATAGCCTTGGAATTTCTCTTTCTCTACCACTCTCAGGGTGGAGCACCAAGGAGTACTCCTGGGAATGCAACTGGCACTGGAGTGTCTGGTTATGTCACCATGGCACATTGTATGAGTGAGGCTGGGGGGATGCGGGGATAGGTGGGTAATATTTCCATTTTGTTTGCTTTTTCCTTACGAATTTTTTTGATCAGTTCACCAACTAAGGAAGACAGTGGCACTCCAATCTGACTTCTCTTTAGAATCAAACAGGACTCCCACACAAGGCTACCAATGTGTGTGTGTGTGTTTTTAAAAAAAGAAGAGTTCTCATTGGATAGTAAAGTATAGCCAGGCATGGCTTACTGTATAAGAAAAACAGCAGCCATTTAGATGCATTTCTGGAAACATGTGCACTAGTCTTTTTTTTTTTTTTTTCTCTACTCTTGATCTCTGTAATCTTGAATCTTTCCCTTCATAGTCCTTGGTTTATTCATGGGATAAATGGATACGTTCAGTGATCTTTCACTGCTTGAGGTAGGCCTCCTGGCCAAGCCACCAATGCTATTCACTCTCCACTCACAGAACGGGATGCGCTACAGGAGCTGAAGAATTTTGATGCCATTATGTTGGCCTTTCCCTGCGACCAGTCTGGAAAACAAGAACCAGGAACAAACTCAGAAATACTTCTTGGCCTCAAGTGAGTGCTTGCATGGGACTCTGCAGATGCCCTGTCAGGATTTCCATTCCTCATTCCACCTAGATGCCTGCCTGTTCTGGAAACTTCTGGGATAGGACATAGATACATGGGTTGAAGCATATCCTTATGATGTTTTGAATTCAATCTATTCTATTCGCAGTGCTTAAATATTCTCTTTACTTTTGAATTATTCAATGATGAGGCTAAGGGAAGATTGAATGGAAAAGAAGCATAGAGGAAAGAAGGGAGTATAAGAAATGGAAATGAAGCAGGAAACCTAAGCTTAAGATATAGCCTTCCAATTTCCTTAGAATTCTCTATTGGCTCCATAAAGCCTATTGCATGAAGTCCTGCTTCCCACAGACTATCTTTTCTTATCTTCCCTATGCACAGCCTCTTCCCTTTATCTTTAATTTCCTGTGAATTGGTGGTGGTCATTATTTTCCATCCATGTCTTAATTTGGATCTTGCTGGGAACACTTTGATTCACTGCAGGTATGTGCGTCCAGGTAGTGGCTTTGTCCCTAATTTCCAGCTCTTTGAGAAAGGGGATGTGAATGGAGAAATGAACAGAAGGTCTTTACTTTCCTGAAGGTGAGTGAGTATAAACCTGGCATGGATTGGTTAGCTAGAAATGCTCTGAAAGCAGTGGGGCTCATGTCTAGGGCTGTGGTTGGACCCCTTGGAAAAGAGATGCTCAGGTAAGTTCAAGGCTCATGGCAATATCTGCTGTGAGGCTTTAGCTTTAAGTAGAGGAAACCCGTGATGGACAATAGCTCTGACATGGACTAGCCTCCTGTATTGAATGGTAATGATTCATTCATTCAGCAATCATTTATCAGATCTCAGTATGTGCTATATAATGAGTTAACAAACATTAATAGGGCATAGTCTCTTCCCTGAAGGAACTCACATTTAATCAGGAGACACACGTGGATGATACAGAATACCATGTGCTAAATGCCTTTAGAGTCACAGAGTGTTAGAACTACAGAATACCAGGATAGAAGGACCCCCGAGGATCTCTGTGTCTACTCAGCCTCAAATACTGGTCTGCAGAACAAGGCTGGTCCTGCTGAAATTTTCACTCATCCACAACAAACAAGGGAAAAAAGACAATGCAGAATTTTTCATACAGCTCAACTTATTGAATATAAGACTGACATTTATTCTGATATTAAATTACTATTATGTTTACCCATATAAATTGCCCTTTACTTACTCAAAAATGGCACTATAATCAATTTTATGTGGTTCAACATGGTATTAAAAATCCTTTAATTTTTAGATTTATGCTTATAGTAGACTTAATTTTTCTTATTGGCAAAATGAATATTAGTGATTGTATGTTAATCTCCAAGGAAATAGTTATTGAAATTTTACTGGCTTATGAAGCCTAGGAAACCCCAAATTCTGGGAGCCACTATTCTAAATCAACCTATCTTTTTTTTCCACTAAGGAAACAAACTGTAAAAATGATATGACTCGTCCAAGGAAACAGAAAAATAGTCTTTTACTGAATTGCCGTGATAAAATCATGGGAATAGAGGGAAGACAGGGAAAGGAGGAATGCTTTCTATTTACCATTATACTCTCTAACTCTCAGGTTGTTTGGTAGTTGGTGTATTGGTATTGATACATTGCAGTGTCTGTGATTGATTGGAAGCATGCAAAGTAGTTAATATATTAAAATACATAATGGTGAGTAGACTCTGTAGTCTAGAGATAAGACTGTACCACACAGAAGTAGAAATAAAGTAGAAATAAATGTACGTTTCTACTTTCCATATCTCTGCTCCAGAACTCCTGCCCTCCAACCTCTGATCTTTTGGGCTTATCAAGCCAACTCTTCTGGGAGCCCATGAAGGTCCATGACATCCACTGGAACTTTGAGAAATTTCTGGTGGGGCCCGATGGAGTCCCTGTCATGCGCTGGTTCCACCGGGCTCCAGTCAGCACAGTCAAGTCAGACATCCTGGAGTACCTAAAGCAGTTCAGTGCCCACTAGGAAGGGTTAGCGACTGGCAGAAGTAACTACCCTGTCTCCCACCTGCGGGAATGTCTAACAAAGTGTCCATCTTCCTCCATCTTTGCTCCACACTCCTGCCTACCCAGCCTCCTGATGACCAAACCATCTTGTACTACCCAAGCAGCTGCTTAGCATGTGTGTGTAGCTGTGTGTGTGTGTGTGTATGGATATGTAGAATTGTATTTGTTGGTATATGCATAGGTGTTTGTATGTATGGTGTGTGTGTGTGCGTGCGTGCGTGTGTGTTTGAAGATTAAGGAAAAGAACACCTATCTCCCCAACTCTCTGATCCTGAAATATCTATTCCAAAGGAAAATCATATTTTACGGTAGATAAATCAGACTATCCTGTGTCCCTAAAAAAGCAATCCCCAGAAGTTGTGATATCTATCCTTTCCCCTTCCTGAAAGTTTAAAGAAAGCAGGAGCTGGCCGCAAGACTCTAGACCTCCTTTATAGCCTCTCTCCTCTAAGATGGGCATGCATTGGTAAACTCTTCTCTCCTCAATTCTCCTTTATTCCCCTGCCACCCAGTAGCTCTCATGTAGGACCTCTGAAGGCAGAGTGAGAGCAGAAACCCCACCTCACATGAAGGGAGGGGCATCTCCATGACGGTGGGTCCCAAAACCCCTCGGGGTCGGACCCTGCCAGAGCCTTCCTTGTGCATTCAGGTCATGGCACCTGGGCATGGATGTTCCTGTATTCTGAATGATGGGCTTTCTCCTCACCCTGAGGCTCTTCAACCTTAAACTTATTCTGATCACTGTCTCAAATTAAAAAATTCTGCAGCAACCTGGCTCTGTGTGGTGTTTTCCCAGTCCCATAGTATGTCCAGAGTCATACTTCTTCTTTCTCTGTCACTTTGCTCCTGCTTTCTTGATTGCCTTGCCTTGTTCTTCAGTGTTTTGTTTTTCTCAAAAATGCTCTAGAACTTTCCTGGGCACATATAAAAGAACCCGCTGGAACTGGTTGCTCAGAGCTGCTGTGACCGTGAGCACAGATCAGGTCCCTCTGCACCCTCCCGTTCAGGTCTTGACCAGGCCCCTACATGACAGGAATCCTTGCCTCTCAAAGAATGTTCTCTCTCTCTACAACAAATATGCATACATTTCTGTTTATAAAATTAATTCATGCTTACTGTTAAAATCTGAAAGCACATAAAAGTAAAAAAGCATAACAAAACAAAATGGAACAAAACCCACTTCTAATCAGAGGTGCAAAGGACCTGCTAGGAAGCCCTATCTGCCCCGTGACATTTTATAATTAAAATACAGTGTTTTATAATGGAAGTAGATTTCAGAAAACCAGATATTAAGGAAAGAAATTAGATAAGGAAGTAAGATAAAATCACTGTTTTTCTTTTCCTTTTCACAAATTACTTGGAACATAGGTACTAGCACTTAAAAATATTTTTTGCATAAAAAATGCAGGAAATTTAAATATCAGTGAGTAATTTCAAACATTGTAGGGATCATAATCCTGCTGTGTACCTAACAGAAATGTAGGCCGGGCACAGTGGTGCACACCTGTAATCTCAGCACTTTGGGAAGCCAAGGAGGGTGGATCACCTGAGGTCAGGAGTTCATGGCCAGCCTGATTAACATGGTGAAGCCCCGTCTCTACTAAATACAAAAAAATTAGCCAGGTGTGGTGGCGCATGCCTGTAATCCAAGCTACTTGGGAGGCCGAGATAGGAGAATCGTTTGTTCCCTGGAGGTGGAGGTTGCAGTGAGCCAAGATCGCACCATTGCTCTGCAGCCTGGGTAACAAGAGCGAAACTCCATCTCAAAAAAAAAAAAAAAAAAAGGGGGAAAAAAGAAAAAGAAATGTGATCCATGACTTAATCTTTATTCAGCAACAAGAAAATTGACTAAACCAAAAACTATTAGGAAAATGATTCTTAAGACCTTAAAATTCATAAGTGGTGGATATTTAATACATGAAAAATGGGAAATATTATCAAAATATTTGGATGTTTTCTTTTCTTAAACTTAGCATCTAGTAAGAAAAAATGAATTTTAAAAAATCTGGCTTTCCTTGGCTGTAAACCATAGGATGTGAGATTTCCATAAATCTTTTACTAACCACTATGGTGGTTGTGAGGGCAGTGAGGAGATTACAGAACCAGCTACCAGTGGTACCGTAATCGTCTTCAGAAGGGTTCCAGACCTGGTAAGATCTGGATAACCAAGGTCCAGAAAGTAGGTGGAGGAGGATGAGCTGACACAATGTATAAAATTCTCTCCAGTTACCGGTTCAGCCTAACCCAGGAACCTGCAGTTGCTTCAGGTGACCAACATTCCTACAGTAATGAAGAAAGAGGACTGCAGCCTTCAGCCTGAGTGCATTGTGCCTGAGTATCCAGGAAAGTCTTCAGCCTGCCACTGCTCTGAAAATCCAGGTTCCATACTCCTAATGCCTTCCAGTGATTGTCCCTGAAGAGAAAATAAACATTGTTCTGGAGAGAGCCAAGACCACAGAAAAAAGAAACAGAAATGTCCTTGCAGTGGGAGGTGGGCATAGGTGAGGGGTAGGTTTGGGGGTAGCAGTCCAGATCAAAATGTCACAAATGATGATGATGATGATGGCAATAATAATAATGTAAAATATAATAATCATGTAAAATGTCTTTATAAAGAGAGGATCAAGACATAAAGTTTTCCACTTCTTTCCTCCTCAACCAATCCCTATAGCAAAACTTAGTCCCCAAGGAAAGTTACACTTAGAACCTTCTTGAAGTAGGTGGACTTCCCAGCAGTGCCTCAGGAGCTCCAGTCTGTCGTAGTAGTTAAAAGTTTACTATCAGGTGATTGTCATCATTACCATCACAGACACCATTATTGCTGTGGAATTTTTTTCTTCTAACCAGAAGTTCCCACAACTTATTATGCAAATCAGGTACACTAGAGCTAATTGGGTCCATAAATCCACTACCCCACAAGCAGCCTACCAGGCATCTAGAATCATTAAGGCTCCGCTGATCACAAAACTTTTGGAAAGAGTTATCAGGCAGGACAGGAAGATTCTAAGGTCCTAGAAAACCAGGACTCAGACCCTCTCTAATCACCCTATTCCCAGATTTACAAAGCAGCGCATAGCAGGAGGTAATACACCACTGTGGTCTCCCCTGTGGCAGTTAATCTGTGGACATAATATCTTTTCTGTGGACTGTGTGGACACAGGTGGCTCTTAGCCTTGGAGAGTGCACGTGTCAATTCTGGGAGGTGAAGTCTCAAAATACGAGAAGTAGGACACAGTCTATCCCAGAGCACATAAAATCTTGCTTCTGTGGTCTTATGAACACCTCTTGACTTGGCTTCTGTTCTCTGTAAACAGAATCTGAGACAAGAATTGAGGCACATATAACTTATTGAAAGAATGGTCTCAGAAGAAAGGGAATCTGTGAAGCCGGATAGGGCCAGGAAAAGAGAGAACTAAAATGCAATTTCTGCTGGAGTTTAGCTTCAGAAAAAATCATGCTATAATCAGTCCCATCTTGAAGGATGAGACATAGCCTACAAGGTAGCCCATGTGAGTCAGTCATTGGCTTATGGGCCCACCCTTGAACTCTACAGGCATACACTCTCAGGTGAGGTGGCTCCCTTTGGCTGAAGAAAATTCTCTGGAGAAGGTGGCCACTGAGAGTAATACTCTGAAGGGGCAGCTCTGAGCCATTAACAGCCGAAACTCAGAGCAAGTGGAGATGCAGGCACTAGTCCAGTAAAGCCCATCTGGGTAAGGCTGTGGAGACCACCTATCACCCTCCACAAATGAGTCACTATTGAGGGAAATCTCGAGTAGAGGCCCTGAGAAAAGGACATTGGCAATCCTTCAATCAATCATCATTTTCCCTTTCTTGACTTCTATCTCTAGGAAATTGGTTCTCAAAGCATAGTCCTCTGGCCAGTAGCAGTAGCATCACTTGAGAACTTAGAAATGCAGTTTTCAGATCTCTCCTGGGCTCACTGACCCAGAAGCCCTAGGGTGGGCCCAGAAGTCTGTTTTCAAAAGGCTTCCAGTTGATCCTAATACATGCTAAAGTTTGAGGACCGTTGCTCTAAGGAATGGAGAATTTGCAGAAAATATTGTCATTTTGACATGGGATGAGTAAGGAGAACTCTTGTACTTCATGTGGCTACTGACTCCTCTGCACAGTCAAGCCACACTGCCTCCCGCTCAGCCCTTAGGTGTCCCCAGGGTTAACATGGACAATTCAGCCATGCCCTTGGTTTATTAGTTTCCTCAGTCTCTGATCCACATCATCTTCATTTAGGTCCAAATTCAAGATTTGTTATCTGACAAAGACTCGTTCCTTGACCCAGCTTTAATCAGGGTTCTCTGAGCCTTTGTGACATCATAAGAAATATATATTTGGTCTTTCCTCCCAACTCCTGGCACAGAACTTCTAAAATCCTTATAACTTCCTGAGTGATAGGGATGATAAGAGGTTCTTTTGTTACATTTGGTCTCAGTCCCTGGTTCCCAACACAAGAGCTTTTAAGACCCTTGGAATCTCCTAAATAATAACTGTCTTTATGTATGTTAATGAGATGACTGGTGGCTGAAAGTCCCCAGATAGCTTCAGAGTGAGGTCTGGTTGCCAGAGAAACCATCCATGGTGATTAAAGATTTGGAACTTTCAACACCCCAACCCACTTCTTTTGGAAGGCAGAGGAGCTGATAATTGACCCAGTCATCAAAAGCCAATGATTTAATCAATCATGTTTGTGTAATGAAATCTCCATAAAACTCCTAAACAACAGAACTCATAGAGCTTCTGAGTTGGTGAACACATGGAGTTATTGGGAGTGTGGTGCCCCCGAAGAAGACACAAAAGCTCTATATTCCTCCCCATACCTTGCCAAGTGTATCGCTTCATCTATATCCTTTGTCATATCCTTTATAATAAACCGATGAACATACGTAAATGTTTCCCTGAGTCTTGTGAGTTGTTATAACAAATTATCAAACTTCAGGAGGAAGTTGTAGGAACCCTCAATTTACAACAGTTGATTAGAAATATGAATGACAACCTGAGACTTATGATTGACATGTGAAGTGGGGGGCAGTCTTGTGGAACTGAGCCCTTCACCTGTAGGGTCTGCACTAATTACAGGTAGTTAGTATCAGAATTGAGTTGCAGTGTCAACACCCAGTTTGTGACTGCAGAGTTGGAGAATTGCTTGGAGTGGAAAACCCACACATATGGTGTCAGAAGTATTGTGAGAGTATAGAATAACAGTCTTTTCTTTTAGCCTTCTCAAGTAGGCCTTGGCTTTCGACTGCCTTCAGCAAGACTCCTTTTATCAGTTTATTGAGAATCTCCCCAAGTCTGGTATCTGCACAGATTATTAATCCTCTACCCTTAATTTCTAAGCCCTTAGCCTACCATTAGCAATAATCCTGTTAGGCCAGTTTAGCAAGATTCTTCCTCCCTTTGATATCTGTGCTTAGTAATTTTCCATCATCTACCATGCCTTCACTCTGCCTGTTGGCTGTAAATCTCCACTTGTTCCGATTGTATTCAGAGTTAAGTTCAGTCTCTCTCCTTAATTGCAATAGTCTTAAATAAAGTCTTTACTAGCACTTTACCAAGTGCCAAAATAATCTTTCTTTAACATGTATTTTCAAATACTTTGTGATTTGGAGTAAAATAAAAACTTCTCATTTTCTTTTCTTTCTTTACCCCTTCCCCTCCTGACCGCCACCTGGCATTGCTCTGATTGCAAGTTTTCTCTTGCTCTTTCAAGTGTTAGGTTACAAACTTTCTCTTCTTTGAATCTCTGTGAAGTTCCCGGATAGGGATTCCATGTCCCTCTAAAATTTTCCTTATAAAACCATATTGACTGTCTACCTTTTCTTGATTCCTTGTAAAGGGAAGAGCAAACTAGTTTTAATTCTTTCAGACTTCTTTTGGCCTTTAAAATACAGTGGGGTCAGGAGTGGTGACTCATGCCTGTTATCCCAACACTTTGGGAAGCTGAGGCAGGAGTTTGAGACTGGACAACATAGTGAGACCCCATCCCTAAAAAAAAGTAAAATTAGCCAGGTGTGGTGACACACACCTATGGTCCCAGCTACTAAGGAGGCTGACGTGGGAGGATTACTTGAGCTCAGGAGGTCGAGACGCCAGTGAGCAGAGATTGCACCATGTACTCCAGACTGGGTGACAGAGTGAAACTCTCTCAATAAAATAAAATAAAATAAAATAAAACACAGTGGCCTCAACTCATCATATGAACCATTTTATAACCTCAGAGTGCCACCTAGAGTGTATGTAGAGCTTATACCAATTTTTAGATTATAACTTCAGAGGAACTAAGGCAAAGATAACTCAAGGATCTTCCCTTTTTCCAGGTCTCTATTCTTTTCTCTTTTTCCAATTTCCTCTGTATTTCTTTGCCTCCAGCCAGACAAGTTAATAGAAATGGAATTATCACCTAATAAGTTATGTTTGAAGACACTCTACACCTGAGAAAGATAGCTTTATCTTTATCTGTAGAACCTCAGAGTCATTTCTATTCAGAATACTGACTTTCTAGGGTTCCCGTTCCCAAAACAAAGACTTCTAAGTTCAGTGGCTCCTGAAATATGAGTTTGCTGTATGATTTTATTATATTCAGACATAGGAAATAGGAAAACAAATTGGATGGATAAAACCAACACAGATAGTACATAAACTAATAACTTACAAGATAAGGCAAAATTCACAAGATGTGTTAACTATAGATAAATTAGTAAGTAGCTTGTGATACAGAGGCAGAATTCATAAGTTGTGTTAAATGCACATACAAGTACATTAGTAACATGGAAGATATGTTACAGACAGCATAAATAGAATATATAATGGAACAAACAATAGTGTTATTTGGAAAGGAGCAGAAAGATGAATGGTAATCAAAACTAAATGACATTCAATTTTTCTATTCTCTTAATAGAGAAAAACTGAGTCCTCAAATTGTAACTTCCTACCGAAGGAGGAGAGGAATTATTAATGGCTTTAATAATCTATTTTAGAAGCTTAATATAAAGTTTAAAAAACTGGCCAGGTGTGGCGGCTCACACCTGTAATCCCAGGGTTTTAGGAGGCCGAGGCAGGCGTATCACTTGAGGTCAGGGGTTCGAGACAAGCCCGGCCAACATGGCAAAACCCCGTCTCCACTAAAAAATACAAAAATTAGCCAGGTGTGTTGACGGGTGTCTGTAGTCCCTGCTACTTGGGAGGCTGAGGCAGGAGACTCTCTTGAACCTGGGAGGTAGAGGTTGCAGTGAGCCAAGATGGCGCCACTGCACTCCAGCCTGGCTGACAGAGCGAGACTCTGTAAAAAAAAAAAAAAAAGTTAAAAAGTTAATTTGCATCAGTCACTGTGAGTTCTAAGGGTACATGGGTACCTTCTGGCTTCAATCTATATTCATAATTTGCAACATTATGTAAAAACCAAGCTCTCAATGTCTGCTATCAAGGACTTCTGAAACCAGCCACTTTATGCCTTCCTAAACCAGCACTGCATTTTCACAGAGCCTATCTAAGTCCCAAATATAAACAAACTTTAAACTCCTTATTCCAACTTGTCTTCTCTCAATTTAAGAGTGAATGGACAATTGCTATGGACTCTGCATTATACGCATAGGGTATAAGGCCCGGGGGGGGGAAAAAGACTTCCAGATCCTCCATAACTGGGTCCCTTGTCAAGAACCAAAGCTCAAACTCATCCTACATTTTAAGGGGCCCCATCAGTTGGGGGACAGAAGGGACAGAAAACAGCATTAATGTGAGGATGAAAAGCTTGTCTCAGGATTTGGAGGTGCTGTGGAGATTACGGTTCAGCTCTGCTCTTGATGGTCCCAACTAATCAGGTCAATGTTCACAATTTCCTTCATGCAAAAAAGAATAAATTTGGCATAATATAATCCATCACTTGTGATTATTTCTCATAAGTATTTTTTTTTTTTTGGCAAATTTAACTATCTCTTTATGCCAAACTTGATTCAGATTTTTAAATGTGTGCATCAAAACATCAGGTTTGTATCTCTCTGTTTAGAATAAAAGCTTCTCTAGAGACAAAACAAATATCAAATTAAAAATAGAATTTTACATTTGGCATATTTGACTGAATAGCAAATAGTTAAAAAGAGTTTAACTGAATAGCAAAAACTCTCAATTCCATGAAATCATGTTTTCACAATAGCAGGTTCTGCTTAGAATATCATACTAACTGCCATGGCTAGTTAGGGAAGGATCACTATTTGAATCTAAACAGCAGTGACATCATAGTCACTTGAGGAAAAAAATGCATGAGGGGACAAAGAGAGTCATTTACAGTAATCACATAGTTTTCAGTTTAACAGAATAGGTCGTGGTGCTATTCAAAAGGAAAAGCAATAATAGGAGGAACTTGATGAGTCCAGAGTGTCTATGAGATACTAAGGTGGAAATGTCTTATAGGCAGCGGCTATAATCATATGGTATTCTAAAAAGGTCTATGTAAGATATTTGGAAGTTATCAGTATTCCAAATATGCAAGATATTTGGAAGTATTTTGGAAGGTTCAAATATATGAGTGTATGGAATATTCCTTTGAATACCATCTCAGAAAAAAGGGCAACCAAACATGGAACCTAGAAAACATCCACAATAAAAGGTTGAATCTTCCACTTGCTCTAGATTTTCAGGTTGGGAACATATTTTACTCAAGCCCCTGGGAAGTTCTTGGCTAGAATCAGAGATTCCTTTCCCACAATTTTTCTACAGAGCTACACATTTGATATATTCGATATTCAATTACAATGCTCACTATGACCACATAAACCAGTGGAAGATTAAGTATTTCTTAATTAGGGTTTTAAAATGCTGTGAAAATAAAAAACTAGTCTTTCTGAGCTCTTTGTTCCCTGCATATACCTTGTCACATAGCCTCCCCACAGCTTGCCTTACACACAGGCTTGGAAAAAATCCGGAAGTTTGAAAACAAAGAAGAGACAAAAATATCAGGCAAACTCACAAAAAGAAAGAACTCAAGGACTTAAAATCATGTGAAGTGGGATTTCGGACAACACTTATTAACAAAAACAAAGAAGGGTACTGCAAAATGCTAAAAATTACAGTTTAAGTGGAGTTAAAGATTTTTGTTTTTTTGATATTCATCTTCAAAATAAAGCAGCAACTTTCATTCAGCAGAAATTCAGCGGAGACACAAGTAGAAAGGCAGACACAATTTAGTAATTGACTTCAATTTATTGCGCTCAGTTCAAGAAATATCAGTGGACAAAGAAATAAGTAATATTATAAGAGACAAATAAGAATAAAACATTGACCTGATAGATATCAAAACATTCTTTATAGCGAATTTTTAACTGCCCAATTTTAAACTGCCCAAGAAATTCATGAATTGACTATACAATAGTCCAGTAAGAAAATATCAAAATATTTTTTAATTTAGAAAATTCATACTGTACTAGAAAATAAAGATGGAAATCAGCATCAAAATATAATCAGAAAAGTATAAAATGTTATACTTTAAAAATGTCAAATGCTTCTAAAATACCTTGGCTCAAAGAGAAAATCAAAACTAAAATTACAGGCTAGGTAGAACAGAATGTCAATAAGACAACATATTTCATTACCTGCGGAATGCTACAAAAGCAGGTCAGAAGAGAACATTTGTAACTTAAGTGTATCTTTTAAGTAAATTAGAAAGATTTTAAATGACTGAAATACTGGTGAGTATTTCACTTCAGAAACAAATAAAAGACCAACAAAACACACCAAATGAAAGCAGAAGAAAGGAATTAACAGGGAAAATCTGTTTACATGCTAGGAGAGCTAAGAAAGTATTTTTGTAAATAAAACTGAAATACAAATCTGTGGCATGTCTAATCAAGGGAAAATATAAAATTAGAATTCAAAATTAGTGATGAGAGAGGAGACATTTATAAATAGAGAAGAGATAGGTGTCTTAAGGGAAAAGCAAATATTAATTACAACTTTATATCTCTGTGTCTGACAATCCCTGATAATCTAAGCATAGTGAAGGAGATAGGATTTAGGACAACATAAATTACCAATATTGATGTGACAATAATGAATAACATTGATTGAAAGCTTGAATGGCCCCGGCATCATACTAGAATGTTATAAGCAATAAGTCATTTAATCTTCAGTATCATTATCCCTCAACAAATAAGAAACTGAGAATCAGAGACACTCTATGACATACTCAAGTGACACATCCTCATAGAATAAGAACCACAGAAATAGATGAAGAGGCTGTCAAAAGTCTTTCCATTTCTAAGCCCCATGAAAGGTCCTCATTCTCTTAGGCAAGTGCTGTCAAATTGTCAAGGATCAGGTAATTCTTGTGGGTTGAATAGTTTCAGGACATAAAAAAGGGATAACTGCCGAATCCATTCATTAAGGTTACCAAAACCAGACATAAATAGAACCCAAAATAAAAACAAAACATATCAAATGAGAACAATCCAATTCATACATCTAAAGGTCAACATATCAAATAAAATATTAGTAAGTAGAATCTGGCTGGTGTGTGTAAGAATAATGAATTCAACAGAAACAAACAAAATTCACTCCAATAATTCTATTTTGTTTTAAGTATCAAAACTCATTATTTAAAAAGTATCACATAGTGGTTTCATGACTTCTGTGGCTAAACAGGCTAGAATCTCCATACCCCAAGAGATCAGAGCTTTCATCCAGCGCTTTGGACTGCTTAGCCACTTTGCCTCCATGAAAAGCAATTCTTTTAGAACGTTGTGTATATTGCCTTCTGTATTCCCTTTTAACATACACTCATCGGGAATTTCATGTCCTCCACACTGGCGAAAGTAGAGTTAAAACTGTGTGCACAGATCTCAAAGATTCTCACTTGCCAAACATCCATCCTGATTATCTACCCTGTAATGAGTCCTCCCAGATACTGAGAAAAGACAGAATTATTTTCGGGGAGTTCACTGCCCCTCTCTCCAGCCAACCAGGACCCAGGAGACCCGAGTTTCGGTCCCATCGCTGTCTTTTATGTTATCCGGGTGTGAAGCGGGGGTAGCCTTAGCCTTTAGATCTGGGAGAATAAAATCCATTAGCTTCTAGAAAAATCAGTCATTGAGAAAACCCTTGAAAATCCCCATGGCCGACCTGGGTCTGGGGCTGAGACAGCGCTTAGTTGACGTCTCATTTTTGCCGACTGCGTTTAGGAGTAGGTGGCGGAGAGTCATTTTTAATGTGCACAACCAGAAAACAGAGGACGTCCCCTCCCCAGTGCCAGCCTCCCATCTACCCACCTAGGATTCGAGTCTCTGCTTTTTAATAAAGCCCTTACTATGAGAGACGTGGAAAGAAACGTCTGTACAGACAGATCTCCTTTTTGCTGACTGCGTTCAGGGCCTTAATTCCCAAAGTTCAGGACGGGAATCCGTTTGCATTTGAAGCGTGTCTTCGCATCCTACAGGGCCGGAAGAGACTGTGTCCTGCGCTCTCCAAACCCACGAAAGCATTCTGGGCAGATCTCGGGTCTCCCCTCCCCAGTCCCAGCCTCCTTGTCCCTCACTCCTCAGTCGTCTCAGTCCCCGCCTGCCTTGGGGGCCTTGGGCCCCGCAGAAGCACCTGAATTTCCACGGCCCTTCCCCGGCCCTATGCGGGGCCTGCTCCTGGACGCTGAGCAGCAATCGGTTCAAAGCCCGTGGGCGGGGCTCCTTGCAGATCCCCGGAGGGATGAGAACCGGGACCACCCGGGGAGTGCAAGGACGGGTTACAGAGGAGAACGCGTTATCTCCCCTGGGAGGTGATTTTCAGGACTGACTGAGGGGGGAAAAAAAAAAAAAAGAAAGAGAAAAAACCGAAAAAACAAACAAACAGAAAACAAGCCCAGGAGGAGCAGAAGTAAACAAAGGGTGGGAGAAAACTGGGCCAAATGACCTTTTCTTGGTCAGTCTTAAAGTGTCGACCAAATTCCTTCAGGGCAAAGCTGCAGAGAGTCCTGCCGCCAGCGCCCCCCACCCCCACCTCCGCACCCCTCCTGAGAGGCCCCACATGACACAGAACTTTACTGTCCTCTTGAGAATGACATCACAAGACCTGAAGAGGAGCTAAACGGGCTGACACCTGTAGCTGAAGAGTGCCTTAACGCCGAGTCCCACGGCTCCATGCGAGAGATGCCTATTCCTCCTCTGACAAATTTGGCAGCTTCACGTACCCTAAGTGAGTGACTTTCAAGATTCGAAGGTTTTTAAAAATTATGTATAGATATATTCCTTTTAATGGTCTTCACGTATTGTATAGCTTTCTGTAATGCTCTTTCTTGGATTAATAGAAAAATCTCTTGACACTGTAAACTGGCGAATACGTTTCCCTGTGTATTCGTATGTCTTCAAAAGAGACTGAGGAAATGAAGTATCTCTCGAGTTGGCATATTTTTTGAAGACAGCAGTTAACACTCAATAAACTCATTTTTGTCAAAGTAAAATGAGATAGATTCACTTTAAATAGCGCTTCCGCGTGGCTCTATGGCTTAGCTGCTTAAAGCGCCTGTCTCGTAAACAGGAGATCCTGGGTTCGACTCCCAGTGGGGCCTGATGTTTTTCCCGAGAAAATCAGCTGTTTCTGAAAACTATTTTCTTGATGAGGAACTGCGTCTTCCCACTAATTGTCAAACAGCAGTAGAACACAATTGGATAAATTCCAAGTTGTTTAACTGCATCCTGCTCAGATTCCTTACTATTAAAAAGTAAATTCTTAGGAGGAAGACAACGCAAATGCAAAGCACTGTCAAAGAATAATGCATGTGACCCACCTCTATCAATTTCATATGTCTTGCTTTAAACTGTGGTAAAATGTTTTTGAGCACTTACAATGTGTTACAGTTTACAGCATATAGATAACTGTTGTAGGCTTGCAGGTAAATAAAATCTCTCTAGATTCTAAAAATCTCCAGCTCTATAAGATAAGAAATTAACGAGCAATGAACCCATTAGTAGATACAAACAAAAATTAGGACATTTGCAGGGGCATGCTTGCCATTTTTTTTCTTTTCTTTTTTTTTTCTTTTTTCTTTTTTTTTTTTTTTTTTTTTGAGATGGAGTCTCTCTCTGTCGCCCAGGCTCCAGTGCAGTAGATATTCTCATGCCTCAGCCTCCAGAGTTGCTGGGATTACAGGCGTGTACCCACGCCCAGCTAATTTTTGTATTTTTATTAGAGACGGGGTTTTATCATGTTGGCCAGGCTGGTCTCCAGTTCCTGCCTCAAGTGATCCGCCTGCCTCGGCTTCCCAAAGTGCTGGGATTACAGGTGTGAGCCACTGCGCTTGGACTGTTTTTTACTTTTTAATGAGAAATATTCACAATGTGGCTACTATGTTACTCTAAGTATCGTAAGTAGCAAGGTAAAATAATTGGAAAATGGTCCCTTATGTCTGGACCTCACTGCTGTACATTTTGATTGGGGACCTTGTTGAATTAGGTCACATCGCCCGTATTCAAACCTCAGCTACTCCACTTGATGCCTAAGGGACCTTTAGCAAATTGCTCTATCTCCATGAGCATCACTTTCCTCACATGTGGAACTGAAATAGTAATAAGCCTACCTAATATGGTTGATGGGAGGGCTTGTTGAGTAAGTACACACAACATAGTTTAGAAGGATATTTGGCACCTAAACAAGCAATAAATTTCACTATATTGCTGCTTTTTTTAAAAATCATTTTTCTTATTTATTGAACAATTAGGGCCAAGTGTTTAATCCTTTTACTCTGAAACTGCCTTTGCAAAACTATGGCAGTGAGAGAAATCTGAGATGGCTGTGGCTGACTCCATCTTGCTTCTAGCCTCACAGGCTGGCTGTCTTTGCTCATTTCTGGGCATGGACCAAGTTAACTGTGGAGTCCTAATTAGGGAGAAGGAGTCAGGCTGGCAGGACCAAGGGAAAGCAAGAACAGAAAGCAGATAAGCTATAAGTCTGCCTTTCTTCATGGTCCAGGACACATAGCCCTCTTGTACAAACAACTCACAATCTTCCTGTGCTCAACCATCACCACACACCTGCAAGGTAGCTCATTTCAACTTTGGCATTATCAGTACTGCACAAAGCCCTCTTCAGTTTACAGCATAAACACTATTCTACAAAATCTCCAGCAAGCCTTTGTTTCTTTGCAGTCAGCTTCTCTCATGCTGATTTGGCCACTGCTTTTTCACAATCTATTTTCATACTTTCTCTAATAAATCACCTTTCTAGGGTCTTTGCAGAAGTAATCAAGTTATGATGAGGTCATTCTGGATTAGGGAGGGGCATAATCCGGTGACTTGGATCTTTATTTGAAGCAAGAGAGGGAGGTTTGGACACAGAGATACAGACATACCGGGAAGACGGCCCTGTGAAGATGGAGGCAGAGATTGCAGTTACTGGCCACAAGCCAAGGAATGACACTGCCATTGCAAAATTATAACTGAGAAAATTATTACAGTAAAAGACATCTGACCTAACTGACTCTATCTTGCTTCTAACCTCCAGGCTGTCCTTGTTCATTCCTGGGCGTACGCTGAAGTAACTTTGGGAAGAACTTAGTTTATAGTTAACTTTGAAATAAGGATGATAACAGCCCTTTCCCAAAACAAACCCCCTTCCTGCCTAGGGACTAGACTGCTTTTGTAGGACTAACAAATTAGCCACAAGATTAGAAATTATGGTTTAGAAGTCATGCAGCTGGAGGTTACAAGATTCTAACACTCCCCAAATTGCTACTAATGATAATATCACTATTCTATTGTAAAACATAACAGACGCTACACTCAATGGATCCGCCATCCCACCCAGGTCAATAAACTGGCTCATCTGATCTCATGGTCCCCACCTAGGAACTGACTCAGCAAAAGAAGACAGCTTCAACTCACTATGCTTTCATCTCTGACCCAACCAATCAGCACTCCCAACTCACTGAACGCTACCCTCCAAATTATCCTTAAAAATCCCAATCCCCATGTTTTGGGGGAGACTGATTTAAGGAATAATAAAACTCCAGTCTTCTGTACAGCCACCTCTGCACGAATTAAACTCTTTCTCTATTGCAATTCCCTTGTCTTGATAAGTTGGCTCTGTCTAGGCAGCAGGCAAGGAGAACATGTTAGGTGGTTACAGGAACACCAAGGATCTCCGGCAATCACCACAGTTAAAAGAGGCAAGGAAGGGTTCTTCCCAAGAGCTTTTAAAGGAGCATGACCCTGTACACACCTTGATTTTAGACTTCTGGCTTCCAGAACTGTAAGAAAGTAACTTTCTATCACTTTAAGCCACCCAGTTTGTGGTAATTTGTTATGACATCCCTAGGAAACTAACACAAAACATTAAAACAAAATTAGTGATTTATACTAGCAAGTAAATGAAATCTATTATTTTCCCTAAATAACAGACGACATCTGGGACAGTCACACCTCAGCTTAAAATTACAAACCTAGAGTATTCCACTTACCTGGTTGTTTTACGGTAGCACAGAATCTTGGAAACCCTCTCAATTCTTTTTCTTCTTCCTAGTTTGTTTTTTACAGGCCACTACACCTGAAACAGACATTGCAAAATTATGACAGTAAGAGAAATCTGGCATGCTGACTTCATCTTGTTTCCAGCCTCACTGGTTGGTTATTTTAGCTCATTCCTGGGCATGGGCCAAACTAATTTTTGGAGAAATTTAGTTTATAATTTAAATGGTAATGCCCTTTCCCAACGACTAAACTGTTCTTATAAAACTAATAAAAGGCCACCAAGTTAGAGGATAAGAAGGTCTGAATTCTAAATAATTACCAGCCATTATTCTGGAGGTAATATGATTTGCGACTTCCCCAATTACTCTGGCAGATAACATCACTATTGTACAACCTACAACATGGTGATGTCTTTTCAGGTTTTTGCATTTCTGACAACCACGTGTCCTCACCTGGACCCGCCAACCCCTCCTGCGGCCTCCACCCAGGAATTGACTCAGCATGAGAGGACAGCCTCAATTCTCTATGATTTCATCTCCAACCCAAACAATCAGCTTGCCCCCTGCCCTGGTCCCCTGCCCACCAAACTGGCTTTGAAAAATCCATAACCTCTATGCCTTCAGGGAGATGATTTGAGTACTAATGCCATCTCCCATGTGGTGTGGCTGACCTTGTGTCTATTAAACTCTTTCTTTACTGCAATGTTGTGATCTTTCTGGGTGCAGTGGACAGGAAGGACCCCTTGGAAAGTTACACACCCATCCCCACAATGGTGTAACTCTGTGAAGTTCTTCCATGAATTGCCCTTAGCTGTTTGGAGACATCTAGTAGATTACACCACCATTTCATTCCCAGCAGCTAATAACTGATGGAGGGGGGAAGGAGTGTAAAAGTCAAGTCCCTTGACTCAGTGACCACTCTGCTGTGCAATTTGTATTCCAGAGCCCCTGTCTCATGGGTCAGGCCAAGGCTAGACTTTATGTGAGACCAAGTCTTTGCTTTGTTACTTTTCCTTCCCCATCCAGAGGATCATTTTCTCAGTAAGTCACATACTCAGTAAGGCACATCCCTTGTCTTGGGGTATGCTTTAGAGAGTCTGGCTTTGTTTCCCAGGCTGGAGTGCAGTGGCATGATCTCAGCTCACAGCAACCTCTACCCCCTAGCCTCAAGCAATCCTTCCACCTCAGCCTCCCAAGTAACTGGGACTATAGATGCAGGACACCATGCCCAGCTAACAAGTCTGGCCTAAAAAGACTTTCAAAGTAAATTTCTGGCCAGCCATAGTGGCTCACGCCTGAGATTTCAGCACTTCGGGAGACTGCGGCAGGCAGATCGCTTGAACCCTGGAGTTCAAGACCAGCTTGGGCAACATGGCAAAAATTCCTCTCTATCAAAAATACAAAAGTTAGCCAGGCATGGTGATGCATGCCTGTGGTCTCAGGTACTGGGGAGGCTGAGGTGGGAGGATCGCTTGAACCTGGGCAGGTGAAGGCTGCAGTGAGCCAACATCACACTGCACTCCAGCCTGGGTGACACAGAAAGACCCTGCCTCTAATACATACATACATACATACATACATACATACATACATACATACGAAATATAGATGAATCGTGCTGGACGTGGTGGCTCACTTCTGTAATCCCAGCACTTTGAGAGGTCCAGGTGGGCAGATCACCTGAGATCAGGAGTTTGAGACCAGCCTGGCCAACATGGTGAAACCCTGTCTCTACCAAAAATACAAAAATGAGCCGGGCGTGGTGGCACACGCTTGTAATCCCAGCTACTGGGGAGGCTGAGGCAAGAGAATCGCTTGAACTCCAGAGGCGGAGCTTGCAGTGAGCCAAGCCACGCCACTGCACTCCAGCCTGGATGACACAGTGAGACTCTGCCTCAAACAAAACAAAACAAAACAAATCTGGCGCAGTGGCTCACGCTTGTAATTCCAGCACTTTGGGAGGCCGAGGCGGGTGGATCACGAGACCAGGAGATCAAGACCACCCTAGCTAACACGGTGAAACTCCGTCTCTACTAAAAATACAAAAAGTTAGCCGGGCGTGGTGGCGGGCGCCTATAATCCTAGCTACTCCGGAGGCCTCGACAGGAGAATCGCTTGAACCCGGGAAGCGGAAGTTACAGTGAGCAGAGATCGCGCCACTGCACTGCAGTCTGGGACAAAGCTAGACTCTGTCTCAAAAAAAAAAAAAAAAAAAAAAAAACAGAGAGAGAGAGAGAGAAAGAGAGATGAATCGACTATTAGAGCTGGAAAGACTTCAACGACCCTCAATCAGTAACTGACAGACCCAACAGACAGAAAATCAGTAAGGACACAGTTCAAGAGAACAGCACCACCAATCAACTGTAAATAATTGATGTTTATAAAATACTTCATCCAACAACATCAGAATACACATTCTTCTCAAGCTCACATTCACCAAGGTGGACTACATTCTGGACCATAAAACACATTTTAGCAAATTTAAAAGAAAATAAATCATACAAAATATGCTACCAAACGACAATTGAATTAAACTAGAAATCAGTAACGAAAAGATAACTAGAAAAGTTACAGAATAACTACAAAATACTTACAGATTAAACAACATACTTCTAAATTACAGATGGGTTAAAGAAGTTTCAAGATAAATTTTAAAAACATTTCATAATAAAAATGAAAACACAACTTATCAATCATTTATGAGATGAAGTAAAAGCAGTGTTTGGAGGGAAATTTATAGCATTGAATGCACATATTAGAAAAGAAGAAAGATCTAGAATCAGTAATTTAAGGTTGCACCTTAAGCTACTAGAAAAAGAAGAATAAATTCAACTCAAAGTAAACAGAAGAAAAGAAATAAATATTAGAGCAGAAATCAATGAAATAGAAAACAGAATTAATAGAGAAAATTAGCAATACCACAAGCTGGTTATTTACAAAAAATCAGAAAAATTGATCAACCTCTAGCCAGGTAACTAATAAAAAGAAGCAAGAAGGCACAAATTACTAATAGCAGAAGTGAAGGAGAGGCCACTATGAGTCCATGAACATCAAGACAATAATAAAATAATTTTATGAACAACTCTGTGCCCACAAATTTGATAACCTAGTTGAAATAGACCAATTTCTTGAAAGATATGGCCTACCAAAACTAACATGAGAAGAAATAAATAACCCAGTTAGGTTTATATCTACTAAAGAAACTGAAGCAATAGATGAAACAGCTCAGCTTTCACTGATGAAATCTACCAAATATTAAAGAAAGAAATTTTACCAATATTCTAAAATATCTTCCAGAAAATAAAAGCAGAGAAAATACTTCCTAACTCTTTCTATGAGGCCAGCATTACCCTAATACCAAGCCAGATGAAGACATTACAAGAAAGGAAAACTACTGACCAATATCTTTCATTAATATAGATGCAAAACTTCTCAACAAAACATTAGCAAATCTAATCCAACAAGGCATAAAAAGAATGATACACCAGAACCAATTGGGATTCATTCCAGGTATGCAAGCCTTGTTCAACCTTCAAAAATCAAGGCAATTTATTACATCAAAAGGCTAAAGAAGAAAAATCATATGATTATATCAATAGGTGCAGAAAAAGCATTTGACAAAATTCATCGCCAATTCATAATAAAAACTCTACTAAACTAGGAATAGAGGGGAACTTCCTCAACTTAATAAAGCACATCTACAAAAAATGCCACAACCAACAACATACTTAATAGTGAGAAACTAGTTTCTTTCCTGCTAAGATTAGGAACAATGTGAGAGTCTTCACTCTCACCATTCCTATTTAACATCGTGCTAGAAGTTTTAGCTAATGCAATAAGACAAGAAAATGACAAACAAAAAATAAAGACAATGTGATATTAGTCAAAGAAAAGATATATAAATCAATGGAATAGAATATAGAGAGTCCAGAAATAGGCCCACACAAATATAGTCAACTGATCTTTGACAAAGGAGCACAGGCAATTCAATGGAGAAAGGATAGTACTTTCAACAAATGGGGCTGGAACAACTGGACATCTACACGCAAAAAATGAATCTAGACACAGACTTTACATCTTTCACAAAACTTAACTCAAAGAAGATCACAGACCTAAATATAAAATGCAAAACTATAAAACTCATAGAAGATAACATAGAAGAAAATCAAGGTAACTTTGAGTTTGGCAACAGCTTCTTACATGCAATGTCAAAAACATCTTCAATAAAGAAAAAAATTGATAAGCTGAGCTTCATTAAAATTCAAAACATCTGCTCTGCAGAAGACAAGTAAGAAAACGAAAAGGCAAGCCACAGGCTGTGAGAAAATATTAGCAAGATATGTACCAGATAAAGGACTGGTATGCAAATTACACAAAGAATTTTTAAAGCTCAACAATAAGAAAACAACTCAATGTAAGAAATAGGCAGATCTAGATGGTGCAAAACCTTTTCTAACCTAGACTTTAAAAGTTGCATAGCACTGTGTTTGCACATTCTGTCAATGGAGGCAGTCACCAAAGTCCATGCAGGTGTAAGGAAAAGTGACATAAAATATAATTTGATGGGAGGAGTTGCAAAAAAGAAAAAGTTCAGGCATGTTTTAAAACTGTAAAGTCCATATCTTTATCTGCATGATTGCACAAATCCATATACATATTTTTTCTTTCAATGTATGTGTGTGTATATATGTGTATATATATATATAGATGTATAATCATTGAAAGGATTAAAATCACAGAGAGTTTTTTCTTGTACACAACTGAACATCAGTAACATTTGGAGATATTTGAGAAAGCCACACATATCTGGAGATTAAACCACGGAGTTCTAGTAACCCACAAGTCGAAGAAAAAATCACAGAGAAATTAGAAAATACTTTAAACTGAATAAAACTGAAAATACTACATATCAAAATTTGTGGGATGCAGCAAAAACCATGCTTAGTGGGACAATTTTAGCATTAAACATATTAGAAAGGAAGAAATATTTCTAATCAATGTTCTCATCTTCTATCTTAGAAACTTAGTAAAAAGGATGAGCAAATTAAATCCAAAGCAAGCAGAAGAGGAAAATAATAAAGAGTAAATGCCAATGAAATAGAAAACTGAAAACCAATAAGGAAAAACAGTAACATCAAAAGCTGGTTCTTTGGAAAGATTAACAAAATTGATAAATTTCTAGCCATACTCTTCAGGAAAAAAGAGAGAGGAGACACACATATCACAAGTGAGAGTAGGCTGGGCATGGTGGCTCACGCCTGTAATCCTAACACTTTGGGAAGCTGAGGCAGGAGGATTGTTTGAGCTCAGGAATTCAAGACCAGCCTGGGCAACATAGCAAGACCCCATCTCTATATTTAAAAAGTAAAAAAAAAATTTAAAAGAGAAAGAAAACAAATGAAGGAGTAGATATCACTAGAGCTTCTACAAATAATAAAAGGACACAAGGAAATGTTATGAATGTATTTCACCAATAACTTTGACAACATAGATGAAATGGAAAAACTCATTGAAAGACACAAAGTGTATCCAAGAAGAAATAGATAATCTAAATAGCCCTATATCGATTAAATAAATGAAATCCATGCTTTATAACATTCTTACAAAGAAATAAAATCTGGCCCAGATGGCTTCAAGTAAATTCTACCAACTATTTAAGCAATAAATAATATCAATTTTATACAACTTATTTCAGAAAGCAAAAGAGGAGGCCACACATCTGAACTCCCTTATCAGGTCAGCATTACCCTAATATCAAAACCAGACAAAGCCATACAAGGAATGAAACTGCAAACCAGTGTTCCTCATAAGAAGAAAAAAAATCCTTAAAAATTTAGCAAATCAAATTCAACCATTTATAAAATGGTAACACATCATGACCAAGCAGGACATTCCTGGGATTAAACTCCAAGAATCCAAAGTTAGTGAAACATTCAAAGGAAAGAAAAATTGGATTTTAAAACAAAAAGATACCTTTTACAAGAGCTTCAGAACTATGAAATACTTAAAGGTAAGTTAAAAAATGTGTGTAAGACCTGCACACTGAAAAACTGCAAAAGATAACTGAGAGGAATTAAAGAATACTTAAATGAATGGGAGAAATACCATTGTCACTGGATGGGATAACAAACAGTGTAACACAGTCTACCACCAGAAGCAATAGTCCAGGATGTCAATCTACTACATAGATTGTTTTGGTTTTTTGTTTGTTTTTGTTGTTGTTATTGCTTGCTTGTTTTTTTGAGACAGGGTCTCACTCTGTCACCCAGGCTGGAGTGCAGTGGCTCAATTGTGGCTCCCTGCAGCCTTGACCTCCAAACACTGTGACTGGATATACTGAGATTGGGATTCCTCGGGGGTAGCCACATCAGGCAACCATATTTCCAAAGTCAACATTGCCCAGCATGTGTTGCAATGCCATGTTTCCCTTTCATTGGAGGGCACTACTTAAGGCCCAAATACTTTCATTAAGCAGGAGTACTACCCTTCGTTGAGTTGTCCTTCCTGATGGTCCTTTTGTAGTTGTTGCTTGAGTTATTCATTCTAGTGCTTTAACACCGCCCCTCCCACTCTGGGTGCCTGGAAGTGATAGAGAAGATCAAGTTCATTGTACACCATAGAAACATGCCCATTGCTGCATTATCTGGGCTGTGAAGAAGGTGCCTTGGTCAGATTAGAGTCTGAATGGATATCTGAACACATGGCAGATGTGTTTCTCCAATATTTCGAATTTGTTCTTCTTTAATGTTGTGTAGTTATTCTGTATCTTTTGCCTTTCTGTATACACTTTATGATCTATTTGTCAATATCCACAAATAACTGACTGAGATGTTGATTGGGATTATGTTGTCTCTATAGATCAAATTGGGAAAAACTGATACCTTGATAATACTGAGTCCCCCTAACCATTCAAAGGGAATATCTCTCCATATTTCCTTTGATTTCACCATGTTGGCCTGGCTGTTCAATTATCCGTCCAACAGTCACTGGACCATATGGCTGGCCCATTTATAACAGCCCATGAGTCTATAAATAAGTAGCAGGGAGTTGCTGTTGTAGTGGCCTGCACAGCCATGAGTACCTCACAGAGTTCAGCACATTGGACAGAGGGTCCTCATCCACTCTTAGTCAAAATGTGGCCACCATTGGGGTGGAGGACCACTCTTCTTGCATGTGTCCTGACTTTACTCCCTCCAGAAAGAACAATTAGGGATGGGGCCACAGTCTCCTGGTTTTTGCTATGGTTGAGTGACTCTACATACCAACAAGAAGAGTTGAAGGGGAGAAAGGAGTGGGGGTTCAGATGTTTATGGGGTTTCTGGACACTGAGGTTTTAAAGACGAGAATCCCGACTTCTCACAAGGGTAGAGGTAAGCCGATAGCATTGGAGGGCTTCAGGATTGACACCATGATCCATGCCAGGCAGGTGCTTATATGCTATGGTTGGGGCCCTGCCTTTGAGGAAGATCTTGTCTTATAAAAGCCTCCAAGGTCACTGGACAGGACCATGTTGTCCACATCTTGTCAGGAAGCAGGATCCTATTTCCACCTGTCTATTGCCTTCACACGCAAGACAGTTATGACTTCATGGACAGTTTTCTAGAGCGGTCTTTCTCTTGGGGAAGCCGCCCACAGTAGGGAATACAGCCCTCTTGTTCCTATCAAAGCAAACTAAGAATGGGATAGGTTTATTTCAATCTCTGTCCTGCTGGTTCTGTCATTGGGTGAAGGCAAAACTAAAGCTGCAACACCGGGTTATGGTTAGTTTTCTCAAACTGCCCCAGTCGGGTGACATTGAGTTTGTACTCCCCATCACCAAACAGACACATCGACCAGGCTGCATGAGACTCCCCAGAGTTAGAGAAGATGTGACAGCAGAAGCAGAGATCAGTGATGCAGCCGTGAGTCAAGCAATGTGGCAAGGAATGGATTCTTCCCTAGAACCTCCAGAAGGAAAGCAGCTCTGTCACACATTGATTATCTCCCTAAGACCCATTTTAAACTTCTGACCTCCAGAAATTTAAGATAATGCATTTGTGTTATTTTAAGCCACTAAATTCATGGTAATTTTCAAAAGCTGCCATAGGCAACTAATAAAGATGTATGGTATTTGGTACAGACTGTGGTATTGTATAATACTGCTGTCAGTGCATTAAAATAGCATCTAACTCACAAAGGAAGTTGGTAGGGTTCTTGAGGGACTGCAGCCTCATTTTTCAGTCATGTTGTCTGTCAGTGATCCAGGAATCCAGATTTCATACGGAAAAGCTTAATGGGTGGGATTTTTCTTTCTCAAGCAGAAGTATATGGAAATTACAAAATCACCATGCTTTCTCTGAGGTTGAAGCTCAGGACCTTCAGATTATGAGACTGATGTGCCGCCTCCTGCACTAAGAAGGCACTCCTAACTGTCTTAGCAAATCCATTAATTATACTCTTTCAAGTTTATGTGAACTTTCTGAAAAGTTAGATTTTCAAAATAGAGTGTAAAATGAGAATGTATGCTATGTCATGTGTTTACTTCCTTCCAAGTATGTCATATGACTTATAAAAATCATCTCAGGACTTTCCCCTTGATTAAATAAATGTACAACACAGTGGATTTTCCCACTGTGCCTTAAACACCACTTTCTGCTGGGAGATGTTAGACTTCATTAGATTGCACACTACCCCCCACCACAACATGTGTAAAGATGTTACTAGAAGGTGACGTACAGACGCAAAGGGACTGAGCTGGGTCCACAGCCTGAAGACTCCCAGCCGGAAGCAATGACTGACACAGAAAGCAGATAAGCTCTAATGAAATCATAGCTGCAGGCTCGCCTGGGTCTGAAGCTGCACCTTCTTGCCTGCCAAAGTTCTCCTTAAAATCAATGTCCCTAACCTTGCCACTGAAAGATCTTCACAGGTCTAGAACTCCAGAATAGCATAAATAGAGGTGAGACAAGGGGGAAGAGATGAGGTGGAATGATTGAGAAGGGAGAAACAATATACAAGATAAAGCAATCTGACAAAGTGAAAATTGCCCAACGTTTGAAATTGTAGGGTTGAGGTGTAAATTTTCCATGTGCCATCTTAATTTAGGAAAAATAACTCACTCGACTCTCTTGTAAATATGTTACTTTAAAAAACTTCATTACCTGTGAAGTGAGATATCTCACTGTGTCGTTCATGAGACTGAGTACTTGATATAAAAAATTGTTCAGTGAATGCTAATACGTGATACAAATTCTGATAGTGAACTATACTGAGCGCTTATTATGAGCCAGGTGCAGTTTTAAGCAATTTACATGCATTTGCTAAAAATAAAAATTCTGCTTTTTTTTTTTTTAACTCTTTCTTTTATTTCAATAGGTTTTGGGGGAAACGGGTGGTGTTTGGTTATATGACTAGGTTATTTAGTGGTGGTTTCTGAGACTCTGGTGCATTCGTCACCAGAGCAGTGTACATTGTACCCAATATATGGTCTTTTATCCCTCACCCCTCTCCCACCCTTTCCCCCGAGCCCCCAAATCCATTGTATCAAAACATTCTGCTATAATTTTTAAAGGCAAGTTTTATTGTCTTGGTTTTACATATGAGGAAAGTGAGATCCAGTGAGCTTAAGTGCCTTGCCAATGACCCTGCAGCTATTAAGTGGAGCTGCTGGCATTTGAAATAGTCGAACTGGGGCTCCTTTAAAAAGGGGCAGCATCTAACGGGACAGGTGAGACTAAATAAGAAGATGAGCGGCGTTGGGGCTGCAACAGGGGAGAAGAGGTCGGAGTGCCAGCCCAGACGGCATTTGTGGGGTTGCAGTGAGCAGGCGACACATCCTCTTAGTGTCCGGAGAGGGTGTGAAGCTCCGCACCAAATACAAACTGGTCCTTGCCCTGAACTTTGAAAACTAAGGTCATGAACACATTCAGCAAAAAAAGCAGGTCTGTTTGCATAGTTCTTTCCACCCCTTTCACAAGAGGAAATCACGCACAGACACACAAACCAAGACGCGAGTTCCGGGTGGATCGGGATGAGAGCTCCTCTGTTTTCTGGTTGCCAACATTAAAAATAACATCTTGCTCCAGACCCCCAAACGCAGCTGACAAACTGGAGACTCTATCTCAGAGTCCTCAGAGACCCCGTGCTGCGTCGGCCTAGGCGGTGATTTCTAATCATGTTCTTAAGAACCGATTCTCTTGAGATTTGTTGGACATTAGGTACCGGTTTCCTGTCCTTTTACTCTCAGGTATCAGAAACAGGACCGGAAGCAAATACAAATCTCAGATGCAGGACAAGGGACTGGGACAAGGAACCTATTTACAGATTTTATCGGTGGTTGAGACCACTACGGAATCATTTGTGTAGAAATGCTCTGAGAAGAAAGTAATAAAACGCAGAATAATCTTGTGTCTCTTAAATCATTAAGATGAGTTCTGAAAGCCTACTGGCGTGGTAGCGTGGCCGAGCGGTCTAAGGCGCTGGATTAAGGTTCCAGTCTCTTCGGGGGCGTGGGTTCGAATCCCACCGCTGCCAAATTTATTGCAAAATGACTACGGATATCTAAAGCTCATCGAGGTTTGCAAGAGAAACGTTTTCCACTGCGAGCGCAAGTTAGGTGTTTAATCCTGATAATGGTAGGTTGAAAACCAAATAGTAGCTGTAAAATCAGACTGCCATCAGTCATATATAAGACTTCATGTCCAAGGGAGTATGTTCCTTTTTATGTTTTAAAAATGGTCATACAAAAAGTACAACTCACATGATTCAAAATTACAAAAATTTAAGAGTACGTACATAATGATAGTCTATTTGTGTACCCACCCCATCCTACCAGACACCCAATTCTGGCCCCTCGGGCAACCAGCCATATTAAAATCTGGAGTTCTATTCAAGGCATATTCTTTGCATATACAAGCCAATAGAAACACTATTTTTTTTCCACTATAAATATGCTTTCCAAACCCATTCTACTACACCTTGCCTTTTTCACTCTATGTATGTTGCAGTAATTTCCATGTCAACAAAGAAGGAGCCTCTTCCCTCTTTGTTTTGTCTGCATAGCATTCAGTTTTATGAATGTATCTGAATTTATTTCAGCAGCCTTTTTAAACAATATAAATGACGTTGCAATAAATTAACTTGTGTAGCCACATTTAATAGGTGCATGGGATTAGAAAACTTTCTAAGAGTGCAATCGCTAAATCAAAACGTATGTGTGTGATGATGATTTTGGTGGCTCTTGCCTCATTCTCCTTCCCTAAATATTG
Source organism: Rhinopithecus roxellana (assembly GCF_007565055.1). Lineage (NCBI taxonomy): Eukaryota > Metazoa > Chordata > Mammalia > Primates > Cercopithecidae > Rhinopithecus > Rhinopithecus roxellana. Next base: position 21,703,134 of record NC_044552.1, on the reverse strand, counting down.
CAAATTTATTCTCCTATAGGACCCAGAAAGAACCTGTTTCCTCAACACTGTTACCAGCACAGAACATTGTAATAATGACAATTATCAGTCATTTAGCTCCAACTAAGCCCCAGATATTGTCATAAATTCTTAACATATATTGAGTCATATAATAATCTCAATAATATATAAGGAAGTTCATATAATCCACATTTTACAGAAAAGAAAATTGGAGTTGTAATCAATTAATCACACAACCGCAGTCATCTAAATCACATAGTTTGTAGACGGAGGAATAAGGATGTCAATGCCTGTGACTGAATGAAAAATGCCCCCAAAAGATATGATATACACATTCTAATTCCTGGAATCTCTGAATATTACCTTATTTTGCACAGAACCCCAAAAATGGGGTCTTTGGAGAATAAGTTAAAGATGAGGAAATTATCCTGGATTATCCGAGTGGAGCTCAAATACCATCACAAATACCTTTAATAGAGGCACAGGGAGATTATACAGTGACAGAATAGGAGAAGGCAATGTGACCACAGGGACACAGATAGGAGTGATGCCACCACAAGCCAAGGAATGCGGGCAGTCACCAGAGGCTGGGAAAAGGCAAGGACATATTCTTCCCTAGAGCCTCTGGAGGGAGCACAGCCCTGCCAACACCTTGATTTCAGACCGGTGATACTGATTTTGGACTTTTGGCCTCCAGAAATGTGAGAAAAGAAGTCACTTATTTTAGGCCACCAAGTTTGTTGTACTGTGATTTGTTACAGAAGCTACAGAAAACGAATTCAACATCTTTAAGTACTGTTCGGCAGCACTACCACAAACAACTGTTTTTGTTTTGCTGTTGTTTGCCAATCTGATAGGTTAAAGACATTATCTCACCGTATTTCTATAGTTTCATTTTTAAGCTTCCTTTACTTCTTACTTCTGTGCTGCTTTTAGTATTAAATAGGTTGTACCAACTGGCGACAACAGATTATGTTGGGTCTGCTGTCAACCTTATCTCAGGCAACAGATAGAAATGAAGAATATTAACTCTTTAAAACATAAGTTACAAATATTTTCCCCCCAGTTTTACTTGATGTTTTGTCACTTTGTTTATGCCTTTTTGAGGGGATGAGAGTACATCCCAGTGGAATTTTTAAAATGTTGTTTAATGCAGTGAATTATGTTAAACTCTTATTGTCTCTGAGTTTTGTGTAAAAAATTAGTTTTCTGTACCAAAGTTATATAAAATTTCTGTCTTGGCATTTATAGTAATTATAATTGTGGGGTTTTTTTTTTTTCATTTTTTACTTTTACAATTTGCCTGTATTTGGAATTTATTTTAGTCTCATAGCTTGAAGCTTTTCTTTTCCTAAGTGGCTGTCCAATTAGCCCAACATATGTTTTGAATAATCTGTCTATTTCTGTTGATTTAAGTTGCCAATAATTACAGTCTTAACCATTTTTTCCCCTTTTCCCCTCAACTTTTGGGTGCTTCCATTGGGAAAAAAAAAAAAAAAAAAACTATCTGGGAGGCCTAATTGGTTTATTCACTCTCTCATAATTCCTGAGCATGTCATTTACCAAGGCATATATTGACAGAAGATTCAAGTGTGGGAATTCAGTGTGTCTGTTGTTTACTATTCTATTTATGAAGCAGCAGAGTTAGCCTCAAACATATTACCAATCCCTGTTAATGTTTTTACAAATATAAATATTTGTTATTTTTACTTTTCTAAAAGTAATACAAAGTTGTAGCTGTTTTAAGCTTTTCTTATTAAATTAGTTGCACTGACTGGTGACAACAGATTTTATTGTGTCTCCTGTCAACCTCATTTCAGGCAACAGAAAGAAATGAAAGTGAATTCCTTTATTTTTAAAATCTGTCCCATAAATTTAATCCTTTATTAAAATTGTGTCTGTGGAAGATTCAAAATAATCTACAAACTATTAGAATTAATAATTAAATTTAAAAAGGTGTCTTTATACAGGGTAAGTATAAAAATGAATTATACTTTTAAACACCAGTTGTAAACAAGGACTGGGCCCAGTGGCTCACGCCTGTAATCCTAACACTGTGGGAGACCAAGGCGGGCAGATCACTTGAGATCAGGAGTTCGAGACCGGCCTGGCCAACATGCTGAAACTTCGTCTCTACCAAAAACTACAACAAATTTAGCTGGACATGGTGACATGACCCTGTAATTCCAGCTACTCGGGAGGCTGAGGCACGAGAATCGTTTGAACCTGGGAGGCGGAGGTTGTAGTGAGCCGAGATCGCGCCATTGCACTCCAGCCTGGGTGACAGAGACCTTGTCTCAAAAAAAAAAGTAGAAATAAAAATTTTAAAGTATAACTTATAATAACGTAAATATCAAATTTATAGGAATAAATTTAATAAAAGAATAAATGGAGTGTTATGCCATATGTATGGATTAAAAGTTTATCAGTTCTCCCTAAAATTTATCTAGCGGTCCAAAGGAATTCCAATGAAAATCCCAGGATAATTTTCCTTATTGCTTTTGTGGCAAAGAAATGAAGGTGATTTCTGATTTTCACCCTGAGCTCTGTAATTATAAATCATGGTAGAAACTTCAGAATTAATTGCTCAAATAATTCATTTTGGAAACAAGATTGAGATTCCAGAGAACGTTCAGATGTTTCCTTTTTTTTTTTTTTTTTAGGCGGAGTCTCGCTCTGTCGCCCAGACTGGAGTGCAGTGGCCAGATCTCAGCTCACTGCAAGCTCCGCCTCCCGGGTTTACGCCATTCTCCTGCCTCAGCCTCCCGAGTAGCTGGGACTACAGGCGCCCGCCACCTCGCCCGGCTAGTTTTTGTATTTTTAGTAGAGACGGGGTTTCACCGTGTTAGCCAGGATGGTCTCGCTCTCCTGACCTCGTGATCCGCCGGTCTCGGCCTCCCAAAGTGCTGGGATTACAGGCTTGAGCCACCGCGCCCGGCCAGATGTTTCCTTTAATCAGGCTTAAATGTATTAACCTTTCCTAACCCAGAGACACATTCAAATTGACTCCCTTGTCTTGCCAAGTGCAGCCCAGAGAACTAAGATACTATAAAATAGAACCTGACTGGTTGTGAGAGCGAGCTGAGATCAAGTCTAAAGAAAAATAAGCCCTGAAGATAATCTCTAGAGTGATGCTCACATTGGGAAGGGGTTGACGCTCTGGTCCTCTGCCCTCCAAATAGCTGCCTCCTGAGTGCAAATGACTGTCAGAACACCATATGCCCAACTCGGTAGTCTACGAGTCTCTTGTGGAGTTCCTTTGTTAGAGATTCCCCTTAGGACATTCGAACGACGAATCATTAAAATGATAAAAAGTAGTACCTGCAAAATTTAATTTTAGGAAACTTTATCACATTTGGAAAAAGTGAGTACTCTTGACTTTTACGTGTGGTTATCCTTGGACTAACTAAAGCATGAACGGTTCTAATATTTAAGCTGCCCAAAAACTTTTTCGTTTGTATTAGTTCCGCAGTGCCTCTAAGTAAGCAAAACGTAGTTTTGGAGTTTGCCCCTTTTCTCACGGCAAACTGTGGTAGAACGTAGAGACGTTATGCCAAGAATATTTTACTTAAAAGCAGGAATAGATTCTATAGTCAACGTTCTTTTACCTGTCGGCTCTATGGCTTAGTTGGTTAAAGCGCCTGTCTTGTAAACAGGAGATCCTGGGTTCGAATCCCAGTAGGGCCTCGATGTTTTCATTTTCACTAGAAAGCCAGTTCTTCGTTAACCTCTACTGTACCTGAATTCTCCACTGTACTCACTGTACTGCAAGTGCAAATACAATCAATTATAGGTTATGTGAAGGCAAAATTCCCAAGCTCAAAGAAGAGAATGAGAGCCTTGTGAGGTTTTGAATTAAATTCCAGCAGCAGATCTTTTTTTCCAACAAATATTTATTGAGCTTCTCTGTGTATGCACAGATTCAAAACCTATATAGATGTAGATTATGTCATCTCTAGAATCCAGTAACGTCCAGCTCTATAGCTGATTTCAGTAGAGTTCATATAAATTAATATACTACCATAAAGTAATAAGTCTACCATAAAACAGACAGGAAATTAGCATAGTTGCAGGGTCCTACTTGCTTTTTGAAGAGAACAGCAGGAAAATAGTTTTTAAAACCCTGTTAACTCTTTTATAAAATGAACTAGGAACACTTTACAGTGACGGCCAGTTAGAAGCTGTATTTGCCAGAGGCTGGTGCATCTCTGGGACTGGAACAAAAGTGCTGAAGGAATAGAGCAAATTAAGGAAAATTTTCAAACATCCAAAGCTAATAAGGGCCAATCTTACTTGTATTTGTTTACATATCTCATTATTTTGACCATTAATTCAACACAGATGTATTGACTGCCTTCTATGTGCAAGGTACTGCTCCAAGGCCAGGGGTAGGACAGTTTAATAAATGCCAACCCCTCACCATCCCTCCACCCCAACAAATTCTTACCCTCATGGACCTTATCATCTGGAAGACTATGGAAGATAATGAATAGATAAAAACATAACATAAAGATTATGTCAGATTGTGGTGAATTCTATGGAGAAAAATTAAACAAACAAAGAAGATGAGGAGTGTATGAGTAGAAACCGAAAAGATTTCTCTGCCCTTCTTATAAGCCACTAGCAGATCTATTTTTTGTTTTCCTTTATCTTTCATGAGAAGTGATCACAGGATGACTCTGCTTGCCATGTTATTCTAATAACCCTAGGTAACATCCTTAAATAGTTAATTGACTTTCAGCTTTACCTTTGCTGCACCCTATTACATGCTGCCCCTCATTAGATTCCGACCCTGGACAGGGATCCATTCGAAGTCACATCAGAATGCCTGGGTATATCCCTCAGCTGTCCTCTTTAATAACTATGTAGTTTAGGCAAACTACATAACTTCACTGGGCTTCACTTCCCTTGTTTGTTTAATGATAATGGAATTGTTATAAGAACGTTTTCAAGAATAAATACAAATAAATTACTGTTTAACAAAAATGCTTTCAGTAAGAGTCAGCATTATTATTATTTGAACAAACATTTTTGGGGCCAAGTGTTTAGTTCTTCAAACCACACTTTAAGCTCTTATTTCATTTTATGATAGAAATCCCAAAGCTTAACAATTTACTAACTTCTACTAGCAAGTAAACAAAATCTATCTTTTTTTCTATTCATACATGTACAGAAGCAATACAGAATTTTAAAATAATTAGGGAAATAGATCAACAGTTAAATAAAATAAGAAAGAGTGCATGAAAATGTTGGCCTCATATATTCTAATTGAGGTAGCAAACATATAGAAATTTACACAATAATAAAAATCAGGATCATCATGATTAAATTACATACCTAAAAGCTCTTCTCTGAATTAAATTATGCTACATACAAAAAATTTGTTCAATAAATATTCATTTTGGTGCATTCAGTGTGCTTTTGATTATGGCCACCAAGTATTTGGATATTTAGAAACACCTTAAAGCATTTCTAAGTTTAGCAATATATCTGTTTAATAGATAGAATTATGCTTCTGTTTTACTTGCTTTTTGTAAAATTTCTGAATCTCAAACTGCTGTCAAAAGACTGCATCTGGTTAGTAAATTATTTATAGAATAGAAAAATAATAAGAAAACATCAAACAACTATCATTGACAGTGGAACACTGTGTATTCAGAAAACAATTGTAGCACATCAAAATGTAATAGATTCTGGCTGAGTATGATCATACTGACCACTTTCATAGTTTTTATTTATTCAGAAACATAGTAGACAATCCACACATGATTTTGCAACTGTTTGCTTTTTTGTGTGTACTTTTTTTTTTTTTTTTTCTTAGTGGAGACGGGGTTTCACCGTGTTAGCCAGGATGGTCTCCATCTCCTGACCTTGTGATCCACCTGCCTCGGCCTCCCAAAGTGCTGGGATTAGAGGCGTGAACCCCTGTGCCCGGCCACAACTGTTTTCTTATACAGTTATAATGATGTTTACATAAAATGGAATAGTTGACCTAACATATTTAAAAAGCTGCAGACAATAGTCTCAATACTTCAAAACTTACTAATAATCACAAATTATTTGCCTCAAAACTAGATATATGCTGGAACTTGCTGAAAAAGTAACCAAAATAATAGACCTTGGGAGCAAACAGTTTGCTTATACATCACCTATTAAAAAGATTCTCCTATCAGCATCCCAGGATGAAACTCATACTGTGGCAAAAGAATACAACTGTGTTACAAATCTACAAAACACCTTCATTGAAGGAAGTCGAGTAGAAAGCCGCTGAACTAAGTAACTTTGGAAATTAGTAGAGTCTGCAAGACTAAAGTCAAAAAGAACTGTACATAACATTGTACTCTAGTTGATTAAGTCATTTACCAGGAGACTATGGATTAACAATTCTGAAACCCCTCTACATGGATACTGGAATTGAACAATTAAATAAATGAATGCTAGATGGTGAGAGCCAGGCTTCTCACTTTGGGTGTGAATTATAGACAAGCAAGGGAAGAAGGTTGGAATGATCCAGGTGGTAATGGATTGGAATTGGAAATATCAGTATGAACTCACATTTAGCTTAATATAGATACAAACGGATATATAGATTTATAGATATTTGTATGTATATAATATGTATATATATTATGTATATACACATAAAACACATATCCCATTAGCAATAAGGACACCTAGTGCCCAGATCTTGGTTTCTAAAACCCTTTTCCAATAAAAGGAACCAGGGCTCCTTGGAGAAGTGGTGAATGGTAGGACTAGGGAGGAAATATACAAGATAAGCCTGGATAATCTCGTAGTGCCAGAAAGTATGAAAGTGCTGAAAAACAACATGATGATGATGGTATGTCAAGGGACATAGAACCCAACTAAAAGTCTTTCTAATCGCCAAAGAACCCTCTGCAGATCTTCAGAACTCTCCCTCTCAGTAGCCCTCTTCCCCTTCATACTTTGCCTGTGGATTTTAGTTACTTTGGCTTCCTTGAATGCTAACTCCCCAACTCTAGAAGATTGTTGGGCTCTGTTTAGGTTTCTGTGACTAAATGAGCAGTACTTTTTATTTACTGATTTTGGATCAAATTTATAAATTTAATATAATTTATATAAATTTATAAAGAAAAGTGATATATTTATGATGACCAATCATAGAACATAGAACGAATATCCATTTGTTTAGGTCTACTTTCACTTCTTTTTTCTTTGTTCTTAGTTGTTTAATATGAATGTGGGATTGTTTTGTTTTTTGAGATGGAGCCTCTCTCTGTTGCCCAGGCTGGAGTGCAATGGCGCTATCTCGGCTCACTGAAGCCTCTGCCTCTCTGGTTCAAGCGCTTCTCCTGCTTAGCTGGGATTACAAGTGCGGGTCACCACTCCTGGCTAATTTTTGTATTTTAGTACAGACAGGGTTTCGCCATGTTGGCCAGGCTGGTCTAGAACTCCTGCCTCAAGTGATCTGCCAATCTCAGCCTCCCAAAGTGCTGGGATTACAGGTATGAGCCCCTGCACCCTGTCATGGTGTGGGTTTTTATTATAGAAAGTTCCTTCATTTCAAGGGTTCACAGGGCCCAGATAACCTCAGTATATCTGGCCTTCCTCTGGTCTCCTTGCACTTACTTATGAATCAGAATCAGTAAAAACTCTCCCTTTTAGCCACTGTCATTAGATCAATTTGCTGAGCTTCTCTTCTCAGGTGGAGCCCTCTCCTCCTTTTAGTAGGCAAATGCCCGTTACTATTTCTGGATTTTCCAGTTCTGAGAGCCATCAGAAGTTCATTTTCTTTCTCCTCATTTCCTCTCTTACAGTTGTTGTACCTTGCATTTGTTGTTGAGTAGTTCCTACTCAGTCATACTTGAGAGTTTGTGAGAATACTTAATTACCTCATTTTGTTGACGATATTGCTGATGGGTTTTTGTTCATTTGGTTTTTTATCCTAATTGTTATGCCTCTTTAATGCAGTGATTCAGAAAGACTCAGCACATATATTACAGCAATCATCTTGCCTCAAATCTTCCACTATTTTATATTTAACTGAAGTACTCTTACTTCCTAATTGACATATTTAAGTGTATGTTTTTAAAAGGCAAGATTATTTTCTACTATGTTAATGTGGACAATCATATCACTCACTCCAAGTACCACAGAAGAAATCTGCTTGTCTTCCAGAGTTAGTTTCTATGGTGTTTCCTCTTCAAATCACTTATTCTGAGCTCCTCTCCTGCTTGATACAGTCAAGTCTCTGACATGAGGTCACAAACTCATAGCAGTTACTTTAACCAGACATAGCATTCCACCTTCAGACCTTCACATATGCTATTTTCTCTGTTTTTAACTCTCTTCATCCTGTTGTTATGTACTTACTTCCTTCATATTCTTTAGTATTAGATAAATGATATTTTTCCCAGGAAAACTTCTCTCAGCAAAATATCTCTGAGGATAGGAACCTGGTCTTGTTTATTGTATTCCCAGAACATAGGAAGCCCTGGCATATTGTAGGTCTTTTCTGAAATATGACTGCTTCCATAGCACTCTGTATTTCATCAGTCATAGAATTTGTTACTTTTATATTCAGTGTGTATTTCCTATTATTCTTTATTTCTTTTTGAGACAGGGGTTTTGCTATGTTGTCCAGGCTGGTCTCAAACTCCCACCTCGACTTCCCAAAGTGCTGGGATTACAGGTGTGAGACACCTATACAAAGCCTATTTTTAGTATTTATTTAGTGCCTACATTTCCTAGTGCTATTCCATGATTGCAGTGATTGTAAATATCCTTTTCACCACTGTATCTTCAACACCTATCACAGTGTGTGTTAAGTGAATAAACAACAAATAAATCACATGTAGTCAAGGTGCCTTTTTAGTTTACTGTCATTCTCCTTTACATATTATTCCACCATAGCTCCTTACACTACTGGAGTACAATTATCTGTTTACATATCAGTCTCCCTGAGATAGTGAGCTTCTAATCCTTAACACCTATTACACAGTTTGACCTTTTAACTAACTATTAAATAAATTAATGTATCTTTTAAAACAAACAAAAACCTTATGGTTATGTTAAGAATATCACGCTGATTCCCTCTAATGCTTCATATAAGTGGCATGGATAGAAAAAAAAAAGGTGTTATATATTGACAGATGTATATATACTAAAGATGTAAGAGAGACAATTTAATAACTTGGTCCTACAGTGTATGAGTGCAATTTCTTTCCTTGCAAATATGAAATAATGGACTTCAACCCTAGGACTGTTTTAATCCTCAAAGCTGAAAAAGAGGGTTCCCCCTGCCAATTTTCACTTTTGAATTATTTCTGACTAATTACAAAAAAATTTTCAGACAGTAAAATTACATAAACAATATATAATAGTTGTAGTGTTGTTCAGCAAATACCTCTGTCTACCAGCCTTCTGGGCTCATGGTAGTAGGGTACTTTCTGTCCCCGTTGTATTTGAGAGAGCCCATGTGACTAATTCTGGCAATGAGTTGTGAATGAAAGACTGTCTACTACTTCCATTCTGCAGGTATTTAATTGCCAGTATGAAATACTCCAGAGTTCTCTTTTGTTCTGCTATGGGAGTCAGCAATGTTTCCAGAAAAGTTGCTCCATCACAGTGATCTCAGAGTGAGAATGATGTTGACCAGGGGCCCCAGCCAACTCTCAGTGGATATGTGGCATGAGCAAAAAACAAATCTTTGTGGTTTTAAGCCACACAGAATTTGAGTTAACTTGTTACCTCAGCATAACCTAGTCTTTCCTGATTGTTACAAAAGGAGCTATTAGAAACATGAAAACAAGAGCTGTATGATAGATGGGTAAACCATGATAACATCAAACGTAGGTCCAAGAGAGTACTTGTATTTGAGTTTAATTCTTGGCCATTTTGGGTGCCAAAGCAAAAGATGAAATTTGCTGAGTTATTTACTTTTCATCCTATAATGTTGAAAAGCTTATTTTCTATTTCTATCGAAAGCTTTTTCCAACTCTACTCAATTTTTATTATTTGATTTTGTATTGTAGTAGAAAACATTCTGAAGGACTGAGTACTTAACTAGAATTTCTCAAAATGAATATCCTATCTTTAACCAGGGAACTGATTGTCCAGTGTGGAAACCAGTACATATAAGTGATTTCTACTTACCAAATTGAAAGTGCATAGTCTTTGATACCACACATACATTGGGTTCCATCTCTGCTAAACACTAGATGTAACTACTTTCTAGCTGGGTGACTTAGTAAATAGATAATGAGATATTCTGCAGACTAACTTTAAAAATAGAAAATATCTGCCAAATATGTAGCACATAATAGACTCTAAATAAGTAGTGGTTCTTAATACTATTATTACTTTATCCACATAAATATAAAATGTAGACTTAATACTTTGCACAAGGACTCATAAAGTTTATTCAAATTCTTCAGCATGACCTTTCAGCTTTTCTTTACTCATTGTGCACTTTATCATCCATCACTTTCCGTCAGAAACCCTCCAGCCTCAGACAGATGAGTATCCTTGGTTTTCCAAGACCTTTCTTTGTGACATCTTTGCTGAAGCTCTTCCTTGTCCTCTCTTTTTCTGGCCAGGAGGGTAACAAAAATGTTATCAATCCTTAAAGGCATTTTTTGAACTTTGATAGAATTTATTGTTCATTCTAGGGAACCCAGCATTTTATCTATTTTACAGATGATTTTCTAAATATTACTTAATTGTAACAATAGTAATTTATATTTGCTTATATGCCCTTATCTTCAAAAAAGAGTTTTAGTCCTTAAGGGAATAAATAATTGGCCCACTGGGAATTGAACTTTAGTTCTGCAATTTAAAAAACAGTATGATTCTGTAATGCAGTGATTCTCTAGCTTAAATGTATGTTTGAGTCACCTAGTGAACTAGGTAAAAACAGTTTCTTGAGGTTTACCCTCAGAGGTTTTAATTCTTGTTTTGTTAAGGGCCCAGAAACGTGAATTTTTAATATGCACTCCAAGTGATTTTGAAGCAAGTGAATCATATTTGCAGAACTCCAGCTTTAAATACAGTATTACACTACAGACCTGAATTGAGAGGGATGTCTGTCTATACATACATCAACATTTTTGTACCTATTCATGAACATTCACTTACCCTCTTATTTCAGGGAAAGGAAGAGTTAGCATTATTGAACATCTACCATATTCCAGGTCAATCTTATTTAATTGACCCAACAATCCTGACAAACGTGTATTATAATCAGTTCTTTGAAAATGAGAAAACAAGTTCAATGATGTTTACTGTAACATAGTAAGTGACGAAGTTCAGTTTCAAACCCAAGTCTATCTGCCTCTGGAATCCATGCTTTCCTCATGATATCTGCCTCCTATTTTACTAGAGTCAAGAATGAAGTTTCTGGCCATACAGCTAAACAAAATTAAGCAATTTAGACTGCTCTCAAACCTTAGCCCTGTGGGTTAGGAAGCCTGAGTTAACTTTCCATTTTCTGTCAGGAGAAGATAGCAGCCTAATAAACAGCTATTTAGCCATCTTAGTATTGGAGAAGTTAAATAAAAAATAAAATCTTAGATATCTATGTAGGAGGTTCTCCATGAAGAATGAACAGGCCATACAAACAAGCTGAGTTCATCTTCTCTATCTGTTGGACTGTGTATATCTGCTTCTGTCTTGGATTCATACTCCGTTCATCTTCTGATTGTTTCCATTTACAAGTAGGAAGAAGGGGAAATTGTGTGCATAGCTCTGAACAGCTTAGTTAGTGACAGCATCTAACAGCTTCTGAAGGACAGCTTAGAAAGGGAGCTTTGCCGATGAAAAGAAGTGTTGAGGTAAAAGTATTGTCAATTAAATAAGGATTTGACCTTTAAAGCACTTTTTAAATTGCTTCTTCTGTTCTGAATATCTCAATTCACTTTGAGATATCCTTCATATGATAGAACGAGTTAAAATGAAACCAGCCTGCTTAAGAAATAAAAGTAGGACCTTAATTTGATTAGCATTGTGCATAAGCCAGTTGAAAAAGAACATGAATCTTTTTTTTTTTTTTTTTTTTTTGAGACAGTCTCGCTCTGTCACCCAGGCTGGAGTGGCGTGATCTCGGCTCACTGCAATATCTGCCTCCCGGGTTCAAGCTATTCTTCTGCCTCAGCCTCCCGAGTATCTGGGACTACAGGCAAATACCACCACGCCCAGTTAATTTTTTTTTATTTTTAGTAGAGATGGAGTTCACTGTGTTGGCCAGCCTGCTCTCAAATTCCTGACCTCAAGTGAGCAACTGCGCCTGACCAAAAGAACGTGAATCTTGTCTTCAAGAAGCTTTTAATATGACTGAAAAGACCAAATAAGCACATACCCCAAATACTACAGACATAAGAAAAACAAGTGCTTACTCATAACGTTTGCAAAGCATTCACTTGGTGTTTGAATTCTGGAAATGTGTGAGCCTTGCAAACCTTGGACAAATTACTTACCTTCTTTAAGTTTAAGTTTCAAATACATCAATGAAAAAGACAATTAATAATGTCCACCTCAAGGAGTTGTTAGAAAGCATTACATGATTCATGTAAAGTGCCTAGGATATATTAAGCCATTATTATCATTATTATTATTAACACAATATTTATTTGCTTTCCTGAAAATTGATGGGGTAAATCTGCCTTCCCTTGTTATTAAGACGAGATTAATTAATTAATTAATGAGAAAAACTGATGCAATCTATAATCATAACCAAAATGGTATATTCAAGACTGGGTTAAATGCTGTTTCTCCAGGGAGATTCACTCACAGTCACAGTCTCTAAGGGATCACTGATACACTGGGTAAGAACTGGTTTTAACTGCCTTTAATCAGACTTGGAGTGAGAGAATGTTCTCTGCCTTCAGAATGATATTCACCCCACCTGCTATACTAAGACTTTTTGTGGCTCTTATTGAAGCCTTGGCCTGATTGTATCTGCTCCCATCTCTCAGGACTTTTGGAATCTGACCCTTCTGCAACCCTTCTCCTATCTAGACTTCAATAACCAACAATGCCTGCTTAATACAAGCTCAAATGAGAAGAGGTATGTTTTCGTGATGTCTCTTTCTACTCACACCAGCCTACATAGTCTTGGATTCAGTTTAGTTTTATTTTATTTTATTTTACTTTGAGAGAGAAAATGAAGGTTCTGAATGCTGGATAAAATGAGCCAAGGTAAGATGCCTCAGTGAAGCATTATGCCAAATCAGTGACTGTCACTTGTTCATCTCAATCCCAAATTATGTCCAAAAGATCCAGTTGTCTAGGAGAAATGAAGGCATGAGAGAACAAGTCAAGTCACTCTAAACATCAATTCTCTAAAAGCCAGCACTCTGAAGGTCAATTTGAGGATCAAACAATATAAACAATGAACAATAAGCAAAATATGGAGAATATTTTTGAGCGGAAAGGATCTTGTTTTGCTTTTCTCCTCTACCATTCTATATGCTAATGCATTGACTTTCTGTCAAATGTAGCTTATTGTCGTCTCTGTTTGTGGAAGCATATTCCTTTGCCACCGCTTCGGCCTCTATATTTGTCCTGGTCCCTGCACTTGATAGTTCACCAGCAGCAACAAACAATTCTAGCCATGGATTCAGGCAGCTGTATGACATTTTGCAGATGTGCGGCTGATCAAATTGACCTAGAGGTGTCTGGAAGAGGCAGGAATCCAGTCTATGATGAATAAACCCTCAAGCTAATCCTTACAGGCCAAACTTAGAATTTACCATTTTTAGGAGGTCTTTCTTGATTAAATTATCTCTTTCAATCAGTCCACACATATAGGGCCTGTTTATTGCATTTGTAATCTCCCAGCATCTCAGATTTAAGCTTCAGTTTCTTTTAACTCCTTCCTTTTACACCCGTGCCTTGCTCTTGATTTCCATCGTCACTAAACAGCTGATCCTCTTAGCCTCTCTCAGTAGCCTTCCAGACTTCCAGATGACCTCATAACTTCCAGGCTCTTATTTATTTATTTATTTTTCTGCAAGAAAACATCTGCAAGTACCAGGCTCTTTTTTAATTCCCCATTTTGTTGCCATAAGAAACATTCTAAAGTGCTGCTCCAAGCATTGCACATCCTTCCTGAAAAATCTTTGTTTGATCAGACTCCTTAACCTAGTATTTAAGATTTTCCATATCCTGAATCCAAATTACTTTTACAGCCTGGTTTGCCACTACACCACTTTATGCACACTATGCTGCAGTAATCAATGCTGTGTAGTTTTCATCCTTTCAAACAATGCATATCCCTCTAATGTCCTTCCTGATCATTTATAAATATTAAGATATCTTCTATTCCTTCTTATTTAATTTTTATTTTTATTAAATACAGGTATGTTCAAGGTTAAAAAGTCAAATAATACTGTGAGTTTGCAAGGAAAAGTGGCAGTTGTCTTCCTCATCACTCTTCACCCTCAATTCCTGTTCTCCTGAAGCAGCACATTCTTAATAATCTCAATGTTTTCTCCTATTTGCCCATTTTTCTTTTCTTTCTTCTTTTCTTTTCTTTCTTTTTTTTTTTTTAAGACAGAGTCTCACTCTGTCACACAGACTGCAGTACAGTGGCACCATCTCAGCTCACTGCAAACTCCACCTCCCCGGTTCAAGCGATTCTCCTGCCTCAGCCTCCCGAGTAGCTGAGATTACAGGCGCCCGCCACCACGCCCAGCTAATCTATTTTTTGTATTTTTTGTAGAGATGGGATTTTGCCATGTTGCCCACGCTGGTCTTGAACTCCTGACCTCAAGTGATCTGGCACGCTGGCCTCCCAAAGTACTGGGATTACAGTCGTGAGCCACCATGCCCGGCCTATTTGCCCATTTTTCTAATAATGAGCTTTACTCTATTTTAATTTTTCAGTTTTAGATATGATTTCTTATTTATCATGAGAAAATAAGTTTTTTTTAAATCCTTAATAACAAGTGAGCAAGAGAGAAAAACGTATGCCTCACCATTCAGATACTCACATATCACACTTTGAGCTAGGCCAGCATTCAGGGTTTACACTTTTTTTTTTTTTTTGAGATAGTGTCTCACTGTCTTGCCCAGGCTGGTATGCAATGGTGCGATCATGGCTCATTGCAGCCTCGACCTCCCAGGTTCAGGTGATCCTCCCACTTCAGTCTCCAGAGTAGCTGGGACTATAGGCACATGCCACCACATCCGGCTAATTTTTTGTATTTCTTGTAGAGATGAGGTCTTGTTATGTTGTCCAGGCTGGTCTCAAACTCCTGGGCTCAAGAGATCCTTCTGCCTCAGTCTCCCAAAGTGCTGGGATTATAGGTGTGAGCCACTGTGCCTGGCCCTACACTTTCAAAACACATAAACATTACTCATGGTGGAATCATGTAATGACCTATATAGTGGCCTAAAAATCTCCTCTCAGTGAGTTGTGTCATAGTAAATGTGACAGATGTTACCAGTTTCATTCTTATTCTTTTCTTGGAGACATGGCTCCTGGTGCCTGTTCAATCCTGATTGTTCTCTAGCAGTATCCAGAGCTCTCCCTTCACCATTGCCATGGAAGTTCCCGTCATCCTCTTGTGTGGGTTTTCCATTTCCTGTATGTCTTCCTCTTTTTCTACTTACTCCCTCATTTTGGTGGCACATAACCTCTGAATAGTGGAGTTCTAGCAAGAAAGAATAAAAAAATAGGGCAGGAAATTAGCAAATAAATTAGTAATAAAAATATTATGGCAGCATAATGAGGGATTAAAGATTAGAAGAGATGGAAGTTGAGGGGTCATCTGGAAGGCTACTGGAGAGAGGATTGTGGCAGTGGAAATCAAGAACAAGTCATGGGTGTAAGAAAGATGAAGGAGTTAAAAGAACTGAAGCTTAAATCTGAGATGCTGGGAGATTAGAAATGCAATAAACAGAAATGAGCCTATATGTGAAGATTGATTGAAAGAGACGATTTAATCAAGAAAGACCTCCTAAAAATGATAAATTCTAAGCTTGGCCTATAAGGATTAGCTTGAGGGTTTATTCATCAGAGAATGGATTCCTACCTCTTCCAGACACGTCTAGGTCAATTTGACCAGCTACCCAGCTGATGTCTCCAAGCTGATGTCTCTAATAGCTTCCTAAGAAGCTGTTCCTGGAAAATAAAAACTGACTAAAAATGTCTTATTCTAATTTGATTGATTGGTTGCAGATAGAATTCTAGGTTGGAAATTATTTTGCTTCAGAATTTTTCAATCATTACCCCTTACCTTTTGACTTCTACAGTGGCTGTTAGTCCAATATCATTTTGATTTACACACACACACACACACACACACACACACACACACACACACACACCCCTTCTGGAAGTCTTTGGAATCTTACCCAGATTAGTCTGAAAATTCAAGAACACAACTAGACGTGAGTCTTTTTCATTGCAATGTGCTGAATACCTGGCCACTCATGTCCTTAGTTTGCGAATATTTTTTATTATGAATTTCTTTGCTAATTTCCTGCTTTATTTTAAAAATTCTTTCTTGCTAGAACTCCACTATTCAGATTTGAACTTTGACGAGGGAGGAGGGAACACTGAATCTCTAATGCGCATTTTTCATACAGTACAAGCATTTTTATTACATTCACCAGGGAGGAAATGTCTGAGAACAATGTTTTCTAGTTTTTCTCAACTCTTGTAATTCACAGTTTTGAGAAAGGAAGAGGAATTTATCAGATTAGTAAATTTGACAGATGCAACTGAGCATGCTTGACTCAGCCACTTCCCTTCTCTCTGGTTTAATCCAGTCTGTCTTCAAGATTCATTCTGCTCTGCTCCTCCATACCCCGACCTACGCACAGATCGATTCTGTGTGTGTGTATGTTGAGGGGGTGGCTGTCCAGTTGAGTCGATGACTGACAGGTATATCTTCTCAGGGATAGAGAAAAAGCAAGATGATTTGATGCGTGACTAAAACCATGGTCTTCAAACAGCACTAACGTCAATAAGGCGAACATTTTGACCTCTGTCTTTCTGGCATCAATGTCCATTTTTCATTTTGTTCTAAATTCAGGAAGAGAAGGCAGATGTGTTATTAATTCCCCTAAAATCTGACAAGTCATGTGGATAAGCCTCTTTTTTTTATTCATTTCTATATATTTTTGTTATACTTTCTGAAAAATTTCCACAACCTTTCAGCCTTTTAAATTTTTAAATTTATACCACATTCTTAAGTTCCAACTACTATTTCATGTACTTTATGACCTCACTTTTCCAGTAATCCTGTTCATGTTTCAAAGTGTCAATATCTTTTATATGTTATCTGAGAACCTCTCCTCCCTACACTGTTTTCATTCTGAGTTACTTTTTAATTATGTATTTATTTTTGTATCTCTAATCAGAAGCTTTCCTAGGACATTCAGTTATCCTGGTCCATTCCTACTTAAGAGTGAGACTGTACTATGCTAATTGATAGCTCTGTGTTAATATGTGGAGGTTGGCGATGGGTGGGTTTTGCTTTAGGGTGATCAAGTACAGATGCAGATTTTCATTTTAAGATCTTCATTTGAAAATGTAGGTCTTTCTAGAACTGCTTCTCAAATGATAAATCCTCAAAATTCTTATTTAGACTGTATAGGCATGACTACCAATGCTCTGGTTATTGAAAGGGGTTGAGAGTTGGGGGTCTCACAAGTCAGCAGGCAGTCTGCCATTTAGTTGCTCCATTTTAATTCTGCTCCCTTACTCCGTTCTCAGGTTTGCTGGTGTCCACACGCCTAGGGTGCCTTTAGTTCACCCTTACAAAGGAGTAAACCTGCTGCCTTGTGCCAGGGTAGGGGAGGAACAGATATTTGGTATCATTGAAGAAGTTGGGCATCCAGGGCTCTAGTTGTTCTTAATACAGTCTTTCAGACAATGCTTTTGCTTTCAAATCCATGCCACACCCCTCACCTTCAGTGATCTGGCTCCTACAATTCTTACACCTTTCTGGGTTTCTCCCATATGAATCTACTTGCTTGTTGACTCCCGGCATTGCTGAGTAAGTTTTCTGCTTTCTCAGATCTTCTAAGACAATTACCACTGAACCATCTAATTCTCAGCTTCTACAATGTTGTTCACATTGTGTTTCTGCTGTGATCTTTCTCATCCTCTTTTTAGGGGTTTATACTTTTTTATTCTTTTACCCCCATTTTAGTAGGTATAGACAAATATGTAGGTTATATATGCCATGTTTAGCCTGGAATCTCTATCTTCAAGAATTAGTTAAATACCACTCACAGGCTGGTAGCGGTGGCTCATGCCTGTAATCCCAGCACTTTGGGAGGCCGAGGCGGGCAGATCACCAGGCCAAGCGATCGAGACCATCCTGGCCAACATGGTGAAAACCCGTCTCTACTAAAAATACAAAAATTAGTCAGGTGTGGTGGCGAGCGCCGGTAGTCCCCGCTACTTGGGAGGCTGAGGTAGAAGAATCGCTTGAACCCGGGAGGCAGATGTTGCAGTGAGCCAAGATCGTGCCACTGCACTCCAGCCTGGCGACAGAGTAAGACGCTGTCTGAGAAAAAAAAAACAAAAAACAAATAGCATTCACATTCATGATCCCACCATCAGCTGGATTCCTACTTACAAGTAATTTATTTTCTTTTCAATCTCTCCTTGTCCTTTACTTATACATTGAGGATGACACTTAGCACATTCTTGGTTGTTGTTATTTATGCACATGTAGAAAGGTTCTGGTGTATAGTTTTCTTGAAACAGAGGGTGGTACGGTTGGTTTTTCCTATCCCACACTGCATAATACGGTGCCCCATGCTTGGTAGGCGTATAAGTAATATTAATTTAATGGGTGAATGTATAAATAAATGACTGAATAATCAACTAATATATTCTCTGAATTTAAACACTAAGACTACATTCTATGTTTTGGGAATTGTAAGTATGATTTTTTTTTTTACTGTATTTCATCTTATGAAATATTTGTCTCTAAGATTAGTTTATAAGGTCTTTTAAGGGAGGAGCCATGTATTTCATATCATTTCTTGCAGTTACTACTTTGCTCTTTAGATATAAAATGCTCAAAATTAATTCCTTCTGAGTGGGAGGCAGAGGAGATGCAGGGCAAATTTAGCTCTCCCATTCAAAGGGTGATCTTGAGGGATACCTACACCATTTGAAAACCAGATTTGGAGACATGATATTACTCTTGGTGAGCAAGACTTATGATTTAGTGGAAATATAAAATTGCCTATGACCTTTTATCCATTCTTTCTATTCTCATTTTCCTCTGTAAACAGGCAGCTAAAATTTTTACTTTTTGTGACAAGCAGTCCACAATTACTGAGCTCTTATTGCAGTATATTTTTGCTGCTTCTACTCAGGCACACCCGGTACACCTCTGTTTCAAGATTTATGCTGTACCTTCTACCTGAATGCTCTTTCCCCAAATTTCATGTCTCCTTCCTTCTCTTTATTCAGGTCTCTACTCAAAATGTCACTTTATCAGCGAGGACTTCGTCAGCTTCCTTATATAATAAAAATCCTGTTAGCATGCCTTATATCCCCTTGTGCTGAGTTATTTTTCTCTCTAGTACTTATCACCACATGACCCATTAGCTATTTATCTATGTGTCTGGCTTCTGTTTCCTCCAACTGCACTGTAAGATCTGGAAAGGCAATATATATTTTGTCCAATTGTGTACCCCTAGCACCTAGAATAGCAAATAATCCTTAATAGGTGCTCAAATAATTCTTATTGAATAAATAATTTCCTAAAGTATAAATATTTCTAAAGTGTGGTTCAAAGACCACTCACATCATCTGAAGTACTGGTTGAAAATACAAATTTCTGGGTCCACCAATAACTTACAGAATCAAAATCTATGAAGATGAGAGGCATGAATGTATATTTTGAACATTTACATTAAATAATTACAACACAAAGATAAAATGGCCTAATTAAATGCATAATCCAAAATCCAATAAAGGCAAATTAACATAATGAAGAGTAGATGCATTGGTTCATAGGTGGATAAAACAAGAAAAAATAAAAGAATAAGTAGATTTGCATAGAGTTAATAAGAAGAATTTCTTGGGTTTGACATAGTTATCCAAAGTGGCATAAATAATGTAATTATTGGCTTGGAGCTGAATGAAAGGCAGACCAGCTGGGTAAGGAGTATGTGATTTCTATAAAGAAGCCTCCTCCAGCTTCAAGTACGAGTGCAAGGTAAGAAGAGACCCAGATCTAGATCAAGTAGAAACCTCTCTCAGTGTATTCATTTCAAGAATTCTTTCTAATTATACTTGCATATCAATGTAGTTAACCTTCGCTGGGTGCAGTGGCTCACACCTGTAATCCCAGCACTTTGGGAGGCCAAGCTGGGAGGATCACTTGAGTCCAAGAATTCGAGAACAGCCTGGGCAACATAGTGAGAACCTGTCTCTGCCAAGAAAATTTAGTTAATCATGAATTAGATGCCTATCTCTTGTTTTACATAACATAAGCTTGTATCACTATTACTCACGTTTCATACAAAACATTCTCCTTCATATACTATAAAGATAGAATTGATGAAAGTCAAGGTTTCTTGTACTTTGAGTTGCTTTTTAAGGAGGGGGGTTACTTTGTGCTGATCCATCATCATATGATGTCACTCATTTAAAATAGCTTAGAATAAGGGTGTAGTCTGATTGTAGATATGGTCCTTTCCCTTTGAAACCAACTGAGCCGTGTGCAATAATGATCTTGTCTTCACAACCAGTCTGTTCTTATTTATTGACTTAACTCATGTATTATATACACCCACAATCCCTTCAGGGTTCTTACACCACACACTAAGGGAATTCTGATAAACCAACATTGTTTAGGTGAGTCACTTTAAAACCATATTTTAGTCACCCAGCAGAGAAAGAAATTAAAGTCACACTTATAGATCCAGCCAGCAGATTGCAACAAGTCTCTCTGGTACAGGTAATCATTATGATAAATAAATATCTACTTTCTTTGGTAAAACACTCTCAGAATTCATTCTCACATCTAGTCTCCAAATCTCTGCCCCAAACTAGCAAACTCCTACAATGTTTCTTATGTATTATCCTTTTGCTCAGCTTTGTCTTTTAATTAGCGTTGGATGAGCCTGCTAGGATCTAACCCTGTTTACCTGAAAGGTATTGAGAGGGCCATGAGGAGACTTGGCTTCCTTTTACGCTGTGTCCGTCTCAGTAAGGAGGTGCAGCATTTTTAAAAGACTATATTTTAGAGCAATTTTAGGTTCCTAACCCTCTGTCCCCACAAATGCATAGTCTTCCTCATTATCAACATCCCCACTAGGGTAGTTCATTTGCTACAACTGATGAACCCACATTGACACATCATTATTAACCAAAGTCTGTAGCTCACATTGGGATTCACTCTTGGTGTTATACATTTTATAATTGTACAAATTTATAATGACATGTGTTCACCATTATAGTATCATACAGAGTAGTTTCGGTGCCCTAAAAATCCTCTGTGCTCCACCTGTTTATTCCTCCCTCCCCCTTAATCCCTGGTGACCACTGATCTTTTTATTGTCTATATGGTTTTGTCTTTTCCATAATGTCATATAGTTAAAATCGTAAGGTATGTAACCTATTCTGACTGACTTCTTTCACTTAGCAATATGCATTTAAGTTTCCTGCATGTCTTTTATGACTTGATACTTCATTTATCTTTAGCATTGAATAATATCTCATTGTCTGAGTGCACCATAGTTTATCCATTTACCTACTGAAGGACATCTTGGTTGCTTCCAAGTTTTGGCAATTATGAATAAAGCAGCTATAAACATCTTTGTGCACATTTTTCTGTGGACATAAGGTTTTAACACCTTTGAGTAAATACCAGAGTGCAGCTTCTAGGTCATATGGTAAGATTATGTTTAGTTTTGTGAGAAATCACCAAAGTGTCTTTCAAGTGACTGTATCATCTTGCATTCTCACCAGCAATGAATGAGAATTCCTGGTGCTCCACATCTGAACTGGTATTTGGTGTCACCAGTGTTCTGAATTTCGAACATTTTAGGTGTGTAGTGGTATCTCATTGTTTCAATTTGTATGTCCCTGATGATGTACGATGTGGAACATCTTTTTATATGCTTATTTGCCATCTGTATTTTTTTTTTTTTTTTTTTTTTTTTTTTTTTTTTTTTTTTTTTTTTTTTTGTGAGCTGTCTGTTAAAACCTTGGCCCATGTTTTAGTTGGGTTGTCTGTTTTTCTTATCATTGATTTTTTTTTTTTGGCGTTTTCCATGTACTTTTAACAGTCTTTTATCAAATATGTCTTCTGCAAATATTTTTTCTTTCAGTCTATGGATTTTCTTTTCATTCTCTTGATGGTATGGAATTTTCAAGCAAGGCAACTTTATCAGACAAAAGAGGAAGACCATCTTGTCTAGAATAGGAAGGTGGGGGTGGGGTACCATGAACATTCTGTATGTACCATATACCCTCATTCTAATTCTTAGGTCCTACTCTTTCTCATCAGTGTTCTGACTTATAAGAGACCTGCAGAATATTTTCAATTCATTATCTGGTGCCATTTTCTGTATTAGCCAGTATTCCCAGTTGTAAACAAGAAAAGAAAGTCTGATAACATAAGCAAAAAGAAAATATTAGAAGAGTAGCACTTCATAGAATCAATGAGAAGGGTAAAGAATAAAACTTGGCACACACACAAAAGGCAGAAATGAGAAGAAGCAAAACAACCAAGATCCCACACCTGGAAGAAAGCAGATAGGACACATCCTTTGAAGTTGTCATTATGGGACATCAATCCAGGAAGGCAGTTTCTCTGTACTTTTGACAGTCCCTTTCACCTTCTTCATTCTTTTGCATAATTTCTACCCAGATTCAAGTCAAGGGTAGAATCATCTGATTAACCAAACCGAGGTCACATACTCCCTTGGCTGCCAGGTATCTGGGAGAATTTGCAGCCCACCTTCCACTGGTTTCTTTAGTCAGACATAAAAACCATAACAACTAAAGTCTACTAACCTATCACACATGGTTTTGAGTTGGGGGAAAAACTCAGAACTTTTAAAAAATCACTCTTATCTTACTTGATTTTTTTTTAGCAGGTTGGTGTCATCAAAATTCAGTGAAGCACTTGAATGAAAGTTTCCCAGAGGATTTCATTCTTATGGGATTTATCAAATACCCATGGCTGGATTTTCTTCTCTACTGTGTCCTCTTGACCTTCTACATGTTCACATTGTTGGGAAATATTGCTATTATTCTGATCTCTCAACTAGATTCCCAACTTCATAGTCCTATGCATTTCTTTCTCACCAGTCTTTCCTTCTTAGATCTCTGTTTCACCACCACAACAGTACCTCAAATGCTATTCAATTTAATGGGTCCCAATAAAAACATCACTTAAATAACCTGTATGGCCCAGGCCTGTGTAGTTCACTGGCTAGCCTGTACTGAATGTGTTCTTCTTGGCATCATGGCCTTAGACAGCCACGTGGCTGTCTGTAAGCCTCCAAGGTATGCTATAATCATAGACCATAAGGTCTGCTAGCACCTGTCCAGCACTGCTTGGTTAATTGGTCTGGCCAATTCACTGCTGAAGTCAACACTCACAATTTAGCTGCCCCTGTAGCGGTGTATAGCTCAGATCTTCCTTTAGTTAGAGTGTGTCACCTAACAGTCTCTAACTGTAACAATCTTTGAGATCTGCTACAGCATTCTATCTGAGGGCAACCTGATGCCAGGGAGCTCCAAACCAAAGATTGAAGATGGTGGAGATACCAGGGCCTGCCAATTTTTCACATACCTGGGATTTCTTTAGTGAGAAACCTTTGTTCTAGAGCTCCCCATTGGCTGGCAATGGGGATGTGAAGTAAGAAGGTAGAGCTTAAACACCAGCAATCAAGGGACTGCAATTATCATAACAACCAGCAGACACATAACTAGCATAATGAGCATGTGAATGGAGTGGCCAAGGTGGCAGAGATAAAGGCCACACAAGAGTGCAACAGAATAAACTCCAATTTACTGAAGCAGAAATGACAGGTGCTGCCTGTAAAGGTCCAAAGTGCCAGCAACAGATACCAATGCTAAGACTTTCAATGGCTCTATTCTTCAAGGAAACCAACCAGCCACTTGGCAGGTTGATAATAATAGACCCATTCTACCATAGGCAGGCCAGAGATTAATCTCACAGGAATAGATACCTGTTCCTGGTATGGGTTTAACATTCTTGTTCATATAGCCCCAGTCAGGACCACTATCTAGGGATATTTGCGTTCATATGCATGAAATCTCACAAAAGCTAGTGTGTGACCATACAAACTGGCGAGAAAACACACTTCCAGTAAGCCCATAATGATGGGACCCACTGGTCCTATTCCAAACCACATTATTTAGAAGCACCTGGTCTGACAGAGAGTTGAACAGGCTTGCTGAAGGCACAGCTGCAGCACCAGCTCAGAGGTAATATGGCATTCTCCAGGATGCAACGTATGTACTACTGAATTAGAACTCCTAAATGGTGCTGTGTCTCCAATAGGAAGAAAATGTGAGTCCAGGAACCAAAATGTGGAAGCAGGAGTGGCCCCATTAATCATTACTTCCAGTGGATCACTTGGGGATTTGTGCTTCCCATCCCCACAATTCTGAGTTTGGCAAAGTTAGACTCCTAGTCTCAAAGGCAGTCCACTCTTGCCAGGGAGTATAGCAAGAAGCCCATTGAAGTAAAAGCTACAACTACCACCTAGGCATTTTGAGATCCTTGTGTCTAGGGATCAAAAGACAAGAGAAGGTAAAGCTGTTTTTACATAGTGAAGTCAGGATGGAAGACACATGAAGCTCAGATGGTTCACTTAGTTGCCTCTTGATATACCCTTGTTCAACTGTAGTCATAGATGGACAACTAGACAACTAGACAAACAGAATAGAGGAAAAAAAAACTTTTATTCGTAAATAAATGGGCCTGAGGATTAGTGAAGAAAAATGAATTATTCAATAACAAATGTGAGACAATTGAGTACTCATGCAGAAAAATGCAAATAAAACTGAATCACTGACTCATATCATACCCCTCCAAAATGTATCCTAAATATAAGATATTAGTTTATAAAAACAAAATTTTGGAACCCGGAGCAAGATGGCCGAATAGGAACAGCTCCAGTCTCTAGCTCCCAGTGCCAGCGACACAGAAGACGGATGATTTCTGCATTTTCAACTGAGGTACCGGGTTTATCTCACTGGGGAGTGCCAGACAATCAGTGCTGGTCAGCTGGTGCAGCCCGACCAGCGAGAGCTGAAGCAGGGCGAGGCATCGCCTCACCTGGGAAGCACAAGGGGGAAGGGAATCCCTTTTCCTAGCCAGGGGAACTGAGACACACAACACCTGGAAAACTGGGTAACTCCCACCCTAATACTGGGCTTTACCAAGGTTCTTAGCAAATGGCACATCAGGAAATTATATCCCATGCCTGGCCGGGAGGGTCCCACGCCCACGAAGCCTCCCTCATTGCTAGCACAGCAGTCTGCAATCTAACTACAAGGCAGCAGCGAGGCTGGGGGAGGGGCGCCCGCCATTGCTGAGGCTTAAGTAGGTAAACAATGCCACCTGGAAGCTCGAACTGGGTGGAGCCCACAGCAGCTCAAGGAGGCCTGCGTGTTTCTGTAGACTCCACCTCTGGGAACAGGGCATAGCTAAATAAAAAGCAGCAGAAACCTCTTCAGATGCAAATAACCCTGTCTGACAGCTTTGAAGAGAGCAGTGGATCTCCCAACATGGAGGTTGAGATCTGAGAACGGACAGACTGCCTGCTCAAGTGGGTCCCTGACCCCTGAGTAGCCTAACTGGGAGACATCCCCCACTAGGTGCAGACCAACACCTCACACGGAGGGGTACATCCCTGAGACGAAGCTTCCAGAGCAAGAATCAGACAGGAACACTCACTGTTAAGCAATATTCTATCTTCTGCAGCCTCCGCTGCTGATACCCAGGCAAACAGGGTCTGGAATGGACCTCAAGCAATCTTCATCAGACCTACAGCTGAGGGTCCTGACTGTTAGAAGGAAAACTAACAAACAGAAAGGACACCCACACCAAAACCCCATCAGTACATCACCATCATCAAAGACCAAAGGCAGATAAAACAACAAAGATGGGGAAAAAGCAGGGCAGAAAAGCTGGAAATTCAAAAAATAAGAGTGCATCTCCCCCTCAAAAGGAACGCAGCTCATTGCCAGCAACGGATCAAAGTTGGACGGAGAATGACTTTGACGAGTTGAGAGAAGAAGGCTTCAGTCCATCAAACTTCTCAGAGCTAAAGGAGGAATTACGTACCCAGCGCAAAGAAACTAAAAATCTTGAAAAAAGAATGGTAGAATGGATAACTAGAATAATCAATGCAGAGAAGGCCATACATGAACTGACAGAGATAAAAACCATGACAAGAGAAATACATGACAAATGCACAAACTTCAGTAACCAACTCGATCAACTGGAAGAAAGAGTATCAGCCATTGAGGATCAAATGAATGAAATGAAGCAAGAAGAGAAGTCTAAAGAAAAAAGAGGAAAAAGACATGAACAAAGCCTGCAAGAAGTATGGGATTATGTGAAAAGACCAAATCTACGTCTGATTGGGGTGCCTGAGAGGGGGAAAATGGAACCAAGTTGGAAAACACTCTTCAGGATATCATTCAGGAGAACTTCCCCAACCTAGTAAGGCAGGCCAACATTCAAATTCAGGAAATACAGAGAACGCCACAAAGATACTCCTCAAGAAGAGCAACTCCAAGACACGTAATTGTCAGATTCACCAAAGTTGAAATGAAGGAAAAACTGTTATGGGCAGCCAGAGAGAAAGGTCGGGTTACCCACAAAGGGAAGCCCATCAGACTAAAAGCAGATCTCTCGGCAGAAACTCTCTAAGCCAGAAGAGAGTGGGGGCCAATATTCAACATTCTTAAAGAAAAGAATTTTCAACCCAGAATTTTATATCCAGCCAAACTAAGTTTCATAAGTGAAGGAGAAATAAAATCCTTTACAGACAAGGAAATGCTTAGAGATTTTGTCACCACCAGGCCTGCCCTACAAGAGACCCTGAAGGAAGCACTAAACATGGAAAGGAACAACTGGTACCAGCCATTGCAAAAACATGCCAAAATGTAAAGATCACCAATGCTAGGAAGAAACTGCATCAACTAACGAGCAAAATAACCAGCTAATATCACAGTGACAGGATCAAGTTCACACATAACAATATTAACCTTAAATGTAAATGGACTAAATGGTCCAATTAAAAGACACAGACTGGCAAATTGGATAAAGAGTCAAGACCCATCAGTTTGCTGTACTCAGGAGACCCATCTCACATGCAGAGACACATATAGGCTCAAAATAAAGGGATGGAGGAAGATCTACCAAGCAAATGGAGAACAAAAAAAAAAGCAGAGGTTGCAATCCTAGTCTCTGATAAAACAGACTTTCAACCATCAAAGATCAGAAGAGACAAAGAAGGCCATTACGTAATGGTAAAGGGATCAATTCAACAGGAAGAGCTAACTATCCTAAATATATATGCACACAATACAGGAGCACCCAGATTCATAAAGCAAGTCCTTAGAGACTTACAAAGAGACTTAGACTCCCATACAATAATAATGGGAGACTTCAACACCCCACTGTCAACATTAGACAGATCAACAAGACAGAAAGTTAACAAGGATATCCAGGAATTGAACTCAACTCTGCACCAAGCGGACCTAATAGACATCTACAGAACTCTCCACCCCAAATCAACAGAATATGCATTCTTCTCAGCACCACATTGTACTTATTCCAAAATTGACCACATAATTGGAAGTAAAGCATTCCTCAGCAAATGTAAAAGAATAGAAGTTATAACAAACTGTCTCTCAGACCACAGTGCAATCAAACTAGAACTCAGGACTAAGAAACTCGATCAAACTGCTCAACTACATGGAACTGAATAACCTGCTCCTAAAAGACTACTGGGTACATAATGAAATGAAGGCAGAAATAAAGATGTTCTTTGAAACCAATGAGAACAAAGATACAACGTACTAGAATCTCTGGGACACATTTAAAGCAGCGTGTAGAGGGAAATTTATAGCACTAAATGCCCACAAGAGAAAGCAGGAAAGATCTAAAATTGACACTCTAACATCACAAAAGAACTAGAGAAGCAAGAGCAAACACATTCAAAAGGTAGCAGAAGGCAAGAAATAACGAAGATCAGAGCAGAACTGAAGGAGATAGAGACACAAAAAACTCTCCAAAAAATCAATGAATCCAGGAGCTGGTTTTTTGAAAAGATCAACACAAGTGATAGACTGCTAGCAAGACTAATAAAGAAGAAAAGAGAGAAGAATCAAATAGACCCAATAAAAAATGATAAAGGGGATATCACCACCGACCCCACAGAAATACAAACTACCATCAGAGAATACTATAAACACCTCTACGCAAATAAACTAGAAAACCTAGAAGAAATGGATAATTTCCTGGACACTTACACTCTCACAAGACTAAACCAGAAAGAAGTTGAATCCCTGAATAGACCAATAGCAGGCTCTGAAATTGAGGCAATAATTAATAGCCTACCAACCAAAAAAAGTCCAGGACCAGAAGGATTCACAGCTGAATTCTACCAGAGGTACAAGGAGGAGCTGGTACCATTCCTTCTGAAACTATTCCAATCAATAGAAAAAGAGGGAATCCTCCCTAACTCATTTTATGAGGCCAACGTCATCCTGATACCAAAGCCTGGCAGAGACACAACAAAAAAGGAGAATTTTAGACCAATATCCCTGATGAACATTGATGCAAAAATCCTCAATAAAATACTGGCAAACCAAATCCAGCAGCACATCAAAAAGCTTATCCACCATGATCAAGTGGTCTTCATCCCTGGGATGCAAGCTGGTTCAACATACACAAATCAATAAATGTAATCCAGCATATAAACACAACCAAAGACAAAAACCACATGATTATCTCAATAGATGCAGAAAAGGCCTTTGAGAAAATTCAACAGCCCTTCATGCCAAAAACTCTCAATAAATTTGGTATTGATGGGACGTTGCAGAAAAGGCCTTTGAGAAAATTCAACAGCCCTTCATGCCAAAAACTCTCAATAAATTTGGTATTGATGGGACGTATCTCAAAATAATAAGAGCTATTTATGACAAACCCACAGCCAATATCATACTGAATGGGCAAAAACTGGAAGCATTCCCTTTGAAAACTGGCACAAGACAGGAATGCCCTCTCTCACCACTCCTATTCCACATAGTGTTGGAAGTTCTGGCTAGGGCAATCAGGCAAGAGAAAGAAATCAAGGGTATTCAGTTAGGAAAAGAAGAAGTCAAATTGTCCCTGTTTGCAGATGACATGATTGTATATTTAGAAAACCCCATTGTCTCAGCCCAAAATCTCCTTAAGCTGATAAGCAACTTTAGCAAAGTCTCAGGATACAAAATTAATGTGCAAAAATCATAAGCATTCTTATACACCAGTAACAGACAAACAGAGAGCCAAATCAGGAATGAACTTCCATTCACAATTGCTTCAAAGAGAATAAAATACCTAGGAATCCAACTTACAAGGGATGTAAAGGACCTCTTCAAGGAGAGCTACAAATCACTGCTCAGTGAAATAAAAGAGGACACAAACAAATAGAAGAACATTCCATGCTCATGGATAGGAAGAATCAATATCGTGAAAATGGCCATACTGCCCAAGGTAATTTACAGATTCAATGCCATCCCCATCAAGCTACCAAAGACTTTCTTCACAGAACTGGAAAAAACTGCTTTAAAGTTCATATGGAAACAAAAAAGAGCCCACATTGCCAAGACAATCCTAAGTCAAAAGAACAAAGCTGGAGGCATCACGCTACCTGACTTCAAACTATACTACAGGGCTACAGTAACCAAAACAGCATTGTACTGGTACCAAAACAGAGATATAGACCAATGGAACAGAACAGAGTCCTCAGAAATAATACCACACATCTACAGCCATCTGATTTTTGACAAACCTGAGAAAAACAAGAAATGGGGAAAGGATTCCCTATTTAATAAATGGTGCGGGGAAAATTGGCTAGCCATAAGTAGAAAGCTGAAACTGGATCCTTTCCTTACTCCTTATACGAAAATTAATTCAAGATGGATTACAGACTTAAATGTTAGACCTAAAACCATGAAAACCCTAGAAGAAAACCTAGGTAATACCATTCAGGACATAGGCATGGGCAAGGACTTCATGTCTAAAACACCAAAAGCAATGGCAACAAAAGCCAAAATTGACAAATGGGATCTAATTAAACTAAAGAGCTTCTGCACAGCAGAAGAAACTACCATCAGAGTGAACAGGCAACCTACAGAATGGGAGAAAATTTTTGCAATTTACTCATCTGACAAAGGGCTAACATCCAGAACCTACAAAAAACTCAAACAAATTTAAAAGAAAAAAAGAAACAACCCCATCAAAAAGTGGGCAAAGGATATGAACAGACATTTCTCAAAAGAAGACATGCATACAGCCAACAGACACATGAAAAAATGCTCGTCATCACTGGCCATCAGAGAAATGCAAATCAAAACCACAATGAGATGTCATCTCACACCAGTTAGAATGGCAATCATTAAAAACTCAGGAAACAACAGGTGCTGGAGAGGACGTGGAGAAATAGGAACGCTTTTACACTGTTGGTGGGACTGTAAACTAGTTCAACCATTGTGGAAAACAGTATAGTGATTCCTCGGGGATCTAGAACTAGAAATACCATTTGACCCAGCCATCCCATTACTGGGTATATACCCAAAGGATTATAAATCATGCTGCTATAAAGACACATGCACACGTATGTTTATTGTGGCACTATTCACAATAGCAAAGACTTGGAATCAACTCAAATGTCCATCAGTGACAGACTGGATAAAGAAAATGTGGCACATATACACCATGGAATACTATGCAGCCATAAAAAAGGATGAGTTTGTGTCCTTTGTAGGAACATGGATGCAGCTGGAAACCATCATTCTCAGCAATCTATCGCAAGAACAGAAAACCAAACACCGCATGTTCTCATTCATAGGTGGGAATTGAACAATGAGATCACCTGGACTCGAGAAGGGGAACATCACACACCAGGGCCTATTATGGGGAGGGGGGAGGGGGGAGGGATGGTACTGGGAGTTATACCTGAAGTAAATGATGAGTTGATGGGTGCTGACGAGTTGATGGGTGCAGCACACCAACATGGCACAAGTATACATATGTAACAAACCTGCACGTTGTGCACATGTACCCTAGAACTTAAAGTATAATAATAATAATAATTAAATAAATAAATAAAAACAAAATTTTAAATAATTTGAAAAAAATATAAGATCATATTTTAATCTTATAGGGTTAGAAAATATTTTCTTAAACAATATCCAAATAGTACAATCCATATAAAAACAAAAATAAATTTAACTAAATTAACCATAAAATCTTTCTGGGCTCAGAAGACACCATAAGCAAAACAGAGAGATGGACCTCCAATTGGGATGTCAGAGATGGATCCAGGTTTTGCAGAACCTGAATCCTGTATAATCTGGAGGACCCTTTTGAAAAATAGAATACAAAATTACGAATGTATAATTACTACAAATGCTCTTGCAGCCTTCACAGCAACCCAGGCAAGTGAAGAATCCTAAGTATCAAAGATGTATAAAGAGCTTTTCATAAATCAGTAATAAAAAGTCCAGCAGTCCAAGAGGAAAGCATACAATGATACGAAACCAGTAATTAACAAATAAGGAAATACAAATTAGAAGATTCTCACTAATAACAGAAACATGCACATTTTAAAAATCATATGTACAATTATAAGAATAAGACTGGAATAAGTTTTAAAGTCCAGTGACACCAAAAGTTGAAGAAGCCACTGCACTCCATAGGCGACAGAGCCAGACTCTGTCTCAAACAAACAAACAAACAAACAAAAAAGGTCGAAGAGGATGTTGACCAGCAAGAACTCTCACACAGTACTAGAAGGAGTATAAACTGATAGTAATTTAGCAATATCTAGTGCACAGATTTCCAGCTAGCACAATGTGGCACATAGTTGGGCTATGAATGTATGACAGGTGTGCTGTTGAGATACGAATCTCCTGAGAGAGGCCAGGCAAGACCATGGGAAATTAACATCTATAGTTCTGGTTGCTTCCAGCCACAGTCAGCTTTATACATCACTTCCAGTTTGTTATACAATGATCACTTATGTACCATGAGAGGAGAAGGGTTGAGAATAACTGTTTCCGTTAGAATTCTTAGTTGCAAGCATCAGAATTCACTCTACAGATGAAATAGTACAAGAATTTGTTAAGAATATCAGTTGACTTAGAGTCTTCTGAAAGGCCAGAGAAACACTAGAATTACGCAGTCAGGAAAAAATGCCCAAATTTCACTCCCAGACTGCTCATACAAGCAATCCCACAACAGTGGATAATTACCATCATTTTCAATATGAGCACGAAACACAGGAAACTATAGCATGGATCTTGGTCACTTTTGCTTCTAAAAGTTCTTAACATGACCATACTGCCACTCTCATATACAGAATTCTGCACAGCATCCCCTTCCTCAAAGTGCTGTCTTCTAAATTGAAGGTTTTCATGAATGCATCTTATTGGCAAAACCTATATTACATGCCTGCTCACTACCTGCAGGGGAAGTTAAAAAATGGTTTTTTCTAGCAGCTACCTTAAAGAGGTAGGAGTTATAACGGGGGAAAGTCACAGCTATAGGAAGGGTGCTCCAAGTATTCTGGGTAGCCACAAATATGTCAAATATTCGCAACATCCAATACAATAAAGAGAAATGTACCCCTTTAGCAATTTCTCTACCGGTTAAATGTCATTTAAAAAAAAGCTAAATGCACTAGTGATGTTCTTACACATCCACAAAAGATGTACAAGAATGTTCTTGACAACACTGTTTGTAAACAATTTAATTCACACCAATAGCAGAATGATGAATATATTGGGGTACATTTATAATCTGGAATAGTGTACAGTAGTAAAAACGACCAGGCGCAGTGGCTCACGCCTATAATCCCAGCACTTTGGGAGTCCAAGGTGGGCAGATCACAAGGTCAGGAAGGAGTTCAAGACCAGCCTGACCAAAATGGTGAAACCCTCATCTCTACTAAAATACAAAAATTAGCTGGGCATGGTGGCACGTGCCTGTAATCCCAGCTACTCAGGAGGCTGAGGCAGGAGAATCGCTGGAACCCAGCAGGTGGAGGTTGCAGTGAGCCGAGATTGCGCCACTGCACTCCTGGGCTACAGAGCGAGACTCCTTCTCAAACAAAACAAAACAAAACAAAACATGTAAAGGATTAAGCAAAAAAGATTAGTAAAGAAATATTTTAAAAATACACACACACATATACATATACATGCATACACACCATTTATGGATATTTTTAAAGTTATAGATAGATGCACAATCTAAAATGTTCACTGAAAATAAAAGCCACCAAATTCTGGGATGGTTGCCATTTCTTTTTTGTCTTTCTTTTCTTTACTTTTTCAGACAGAGTCTTATTCTGTCACTCAGGCTGGAGTGCAGTGCAGTGGCAATATCACAGCTCACTGAAGCCTCTACTTCCTGGCCTCAAGCAATCCTCCCACCTCAGTCTCCTGAGTAGCTGGGACTACAGGCGTGTACCACCTCAACATTACTAATCATCAGGGAAATGCAAATCAAACTACAATGAGATATCATATGATTTCAATCAGAATGGCTATTATCAAAAGACCAAAAAAAAAAAAAAAAAAAAACAGACGCTAACGAAGATGCAGAGAAAGGGGAACTTTCATACACTGTTGGTGGGAGTATACATTGTATAGCCATTATGGAAAACACTATGGAGTTTCTCACAAAACTAAAAATAGAACTATCAATCCAGCAATCCTACTCCTGGGTATTTATCCAAAGGAAAGGAAATCAGTATATCAAAGAGATGCATGGACCCACATGTTTATTGCAGTATTATTCACAATAGCAAAGATACCAAATCAATGTTCGTGTCCATCAGTGGATGAATGGATAAAGAAAATGTGGTATATTTAAGTAATGAAATATTATTCTGCCATTAAAAAAGAAGAAAATCATATCATTTGCAGGAACATGGATAGAACTGGAGATTATTATGCTACGTGAAATAAGCCAGAGGTAGAAAGACAAATATCACATATACTCATATGTGGGAACTAATAAAGTTGATCTAATGAAGGCAGACAGTAGAATGATAGTTATTAGAGGCCGGGATGGATGTGGGTGTGGGGGTGAAGAGAGGTTGGTTAATGGATACAAACATGCAGTTACATTAAAGGAATAAATTATAATGTTAGTTGAGTAGAGTGACTATAGTTGACAATTTATCATACAGTTCAAAATACCTAGAGGTGAGATTTGAAATGTTCTCAACAGAGAGAAATGATAAATGCTTGTAGTGATGGATATCCTAAATACCCTGACTTGAGCATTACACATTCGATGCATGCAACAAAATATCACCTGTACCCCATAAATATGTACAAATATTATGCATCAATAACACAGATAAATACATAAATATTTTGAAGATAAATTTGATAGGAGTTTGATGGATTTTATGTGAGGGTTAAAAAAACAGAGATACCCAAGTTTCTGATTTGGACAAGTGGACAAAAGGGATGTTGGAAGAGGATCAAATTTGGGTGCAGAGATTACAAGTTTGGCTTTGAACATGTTTTGTTTGAGATGCCTCTAAGGCACCTAAACATAGAAGGAAAAACAATCATGACATTCAGTCACGGATTCAAATCAAATCTGGAGATGTGAATTTGAAACACATCCACAAATAACATGAGATACCACTAAACTGACCAAAAATTTAGAAAAGTTGTAACACTTGTTGCTCTTTGAAATGTGAGGTGGTTACAGCCTTTTGGAAAGCAAACTAACAGCATATGTTGTTAAAAATACATATGTTCTTCCATCTAGCAATACTACTTATGAGAACCTATGTCCTATAAATAAAATTGTCTGTGCAAAACAGGTGTGCATAAGAATGTATGTTGCAAACTTGTTCATGATGATAAAAACTGGAGTAGTATGACTGTTAATAAATTGGCTATTAAGATAAAACACAGTGGGGCCATTTTAAATAATTCTTAATAATCATTCCAGATGACTCACAACACTTTCTAGTAGGATTCTAGAGGTATAAAGAAAATATGCCGGGCGTGGTGGCTCACATCTGTAATCCCAGCACTTTAGGGGGCCAAGGCCGGCAGATGGCATGAGCTTAGGAGTTTGACACTATCCTGGGCACATAGTGAGACCAGCCTAGGCAACATAGTGAGGCCCCCGTCCCTACAAAAAATATGAAAATTAGCCAGGTTTGGTGGCCTGCCTGTAGTCCCAGCTACTCGGGAGACTGAGGCGGGAGGATCTCTTGAGCTGTGGAAGTGGAGGTGGCAGTGAGCGCCTTTGCACTCCAGCCTGGGTGGCAGAACGAGACCCTGTCTATATGCAAGACTTTGTATATATAATATTACCTCATGTTTACAAAACAAAATTATCTCCCCTTCCCCTCCCCCAAATCCCATATATGTATATTATTAGACTTTGGTATCTAATGTACTCCTGGGGCTCTTTACATGTTAATCGTTCAATACTCAAGAGTAACTGTGCTATACGCACCACTATTACTCTTTTACAGGTAAGTAATATGGGGCATAAAGAATGTAAGTAACTTGACCCACAGCACAAAGATATCAAGATATACAAGTTAAGCTCAGAAACCAAGCTCTTAAACACTACACTGTCTCTCTGTATTCGCTTATAAATGTGTACGTCTATTTACCGTACAGGGAGAAAAGTATGCAAGAATGCATACCGGGGAACTGACGAAGGCTGGGGCAATGAGAAGGTGCTGATTTGGATGGCTGGTGATGGAGAGGAGGAGATAAACCCGGGCAAAAAAGAAAGAAAAAAAGATCAGGTTCTCCAGGCTGGGCAGCCATTCCTAGATTAGCCAGGTATTGATACCGGAGGGAGAGGGTTTGCTGCAGGAATTCTCGGGTAATAGGAACAGACCACGGAATGGTATCGTACGATGACGGCTGGCAGGAGCAAACCATAGAGATGAACGAAATGACGAAATGTAGAGTAGCGCGGCGACACTTCAGGATGTTGGCTGGTCCTTAGCGACGGGAGTTTTCAGGGCTTCAAGAGAGTAGGCCCTGGGCTCTATAGGCTGGCCCTGGGCCGGGTGTAGACCCCATCTTCTCCTTTCCAGTCCGAGCTGCCATTAGCTGGTCTCCTGGAGTAACCCCAAACGAGGAGGACAGAGCTTCGTGCCTGACCCTAACCCAGGCTTCCGTACCCCTAGCTGGCCTGTCTTGGTGACTTGGAGTCAGGCCCCTCTTCTCCGAAGTTTCTGAGAAGCAGGACTCCTGAGTGTAAGAGGGTGGCCTTCTTGGAATCTGATGGGTCCTTGACATATAGAAAACAGGGAAATTTGCCGGGCGCGGTGGTTCAAGTCTGTAATTCCAGCACTTTGGGAGGTCGAGGCGGGTGGATTACCTGAGGTCGGGAGTTTGAGACCAGCCTGACAGACACGGAGAAACCCCATCTCTACTAAAATACGAAATTAGCCAGGCGTGGTGGCACATGCCTGTAATCCCAGCTACTCGGGAAACTAAGGCAGGAGAATCGCTTGAACTCAGTAGGTGGAAGTTGCAGTGAGCCGAGATCGTGCCATTGCACTCCAGCCTGGACAACAAGAGCGAAACTCCATCTCAAAAAAAAAAAAAAAAAAAGGAAAAGAAAAGAAAAGAAAAGAAAACAGGGAAACTTTTCCCCAATCTTTAGGGTCAAAAGTGTTTTAGAAATCAGATTTTGAACGATTTTTGAAAAGCAATGTGATGCAAATGTGCTACATATGCATAACACCCCAGAGATCTGGTGAAGCCCGATATTCAGGCCTATTAATATTTCTGTAATAAAACATGAATATTCACGCTAAGACTATAAATAGCTTCATGTCATTTCAAGCCAAGTTTTGTTACAAAATATGTTTATGTTACTTTGGGTATTGCCATCAAATGACTTATGAAAATACTCTTGGTTTTCAGAACTTTGAGGGATTTTGAATTTGTGGAAAAGGGATTGTGGACCTGTTCTGTTTAATGTTTCCATTGCCTTATTTCTCTAATCGTGCTCATTTATCATACAGTGTAAAGGAAATGATTCCTTAATAAGTTTTGTGAGTCTTACAGTTAATACCTTTTCTTAGTCATTTTGTTTTTCAACAGATAGTTATGAATGATGTGCTATGTACCAGGCACTATTCTAAGCAGTGGAAGTATTGCAGTGTACAAAATAGATGAAGCCCCTACTCCTATGGCACTTATTGTGAGGGGAACAAACAAAAAGCGAATTTTATTTGCCTTTTAATTATATGTTTTAATGTTGGGGTGATGACAATTATAAAGAAAAACATAGTAAGGTAAGAGGGCAGATAGTGGTGGAGAGCTATTTTTTTTTACAGGATGGGCTAGAAATATCTATTTGAGGAAACAGTTTGTGAGCATACTTTAATGAAATGAGGGAATGTTTCATGCACATGTTTGGGTAATGGTATTCCAAGCAGGTGTGAAGGCCCTCACATGGAATGCATTTCACATGTCTAGAACAGAAAAGAGTTGAAATAGAGTGAGCACAGGAAACATTGATAGGAAAAAGATTACTCTTTTTATTTCTAAAATAGTCATATAAATTTCCATTACTGAGGTGTCAAATCCTCAAATTTCATCACTGTTAGCAAAACCTCAAAAATCTTTTCTGTTTTACTTTTCTTAACGTGGCATAGGCAGCGTTTATAGTACATGTACTTTAAAAAAAACTGATGGAAGTTTTTCACCTTTGAATAACATTTTCTTTATTTTTTAAGGTGAGTCTCCCTGGAGTATAAACCTGTCTGCAGTTACTCTTGAGTGAAAATGGTTACAGATTGTATCATACAGGATAGAGAACAGAAGAGACCTGTGATAGTAAAAATGGAGGAAGATAACTCTTCTGTAGGAGAAATTGACTTGCAGTAGAACAGCCAGCCCAGCCAGGAAGTCTTCTGCCAGTGCTTTAGACAGCTCTGCTACCAGGAGACACCTGGACCCTGGGAGGCTCTAAGCCAACTCTGGGAACTTTGCCATAAGTGGCTACGATCAGAGGATCATAACAAGGAGCAGAGCTTGGAAATGCTGGTGCTGGAGCATTTCCTGTCCATCCCATCCGAGGAGCTCCAGTGTTGGGTACAAGAGCATCATCCATTGAATGGAAATGAAGCTGTGTCTTTGCTGGAAGACTGGAGAGGGAACTTGATGATCCTGGATTTCAGGTGGGAAGAGGAGGTGTGTCTTGTGGTAGCAAAGTGAGCATTCAATGGTTAGGTCAATAGTGAAGCAGTGAGGGCAACATTACTGAGTTTTCATTCCTATTAGGCTTCACTGGTAGTGTCAGTTCCTTTTTCTATATCATCTTTCCTTCTAATTCCATTGAGTTCCTTTTCCCTATTCTGTTTCCATAGGAATGTTTCCTGAGGTTTCAGATCTAGTTCCCACAGAAGTTTCCTCTCAAGCACAATGGTCCCTAATTGTCTCCAAGGCACATCCCAAGCAGATGGACTGGAACTGCTCTGGGAGGAGGTGGTATCTCTGGGAGCTGCACAGCAGTCACCATGTTATCACCTCCAACACATAGAGACCCTGCTCAAGGATGACCCTTTGGAACTCTATTCTCCACAAGAAAGAGGTAAGGAGGAAGAGGAGGAATCTATCTGGGAGGTGGGTAAGAGTAGGGGCTCTTGTTTGGCCAACCAAAGGCATCCTTTATAGTTCATTCATTAGCATCTCTAACCCTAACTCTCTCCTGAAACCCTCCCTGGCCCATCTGTCTCTGTCTTTATAAAGGAGAGCTTTCATCCTTGGCCTTTTAAGCAAAGATTTTTATTCTATTTGCTTTCACATATGCCTCTTTGATTTTCATTAAAGCATGAAATTATCACATCATTCTGTTACTTTTTATATCGCCTTTCCTTTACGGTAATCTACTAAATGTCTTCCTTGTCTCTACCCTCTATCCCTTTAAGTGTTCTCTGCCTATTAGTGATAAAGTTACCTTTTAAACCTTTCACTTTGACTACATTTCTGTCTTCTTCCACATTAAATTCTTTTTTCTTATCAATACCTCCCCCTGCTTTTCACTCCAGTATAGATTAGGTACCCCTTTTCCTTTCCACATTCTCTGCATGCCAAATGTCCTTTCCATTTAAAAAGCATCCTCCTTCTCACATTCTGACCCTTTTTAAAAAGCATCTGTCTCTAGCAAACAGCAATGAAATGATTAGGAGAGCTGAGAAGCCAGTGCTTTTCTAGCATTTCCTGTGAGTTCAGGTGGAATGTTCATTTAAATGAGTTCAGTACACATTTAATTTATCTTCTTCAGGTCAAATTTTACTAAAATGTATTTTTTATTGTGTTCATAAAGGAATACTGACCTTTATTTATTAGGAATTGTTGGTTTACGCTGAATCTGCAAGCAATGCCCTATTTGGGAGAATATTAAGACGAAAGGGTTTTTTCCCCAAGCAATGGTATAAATACACTTTTGCCTTTCTCCTATAGGGGTTGTTGCTGTTGTTGTTGTTGTTGTTGTTGTTGTTGTTGTTGTTGTTGAGACAAGGTTTCAGCCCAGGCTGGCAAAATCTCATCTCACTGCAACCTCTGCCTCCTGGGCTCAAGTAATTCTACTGCTTCAGCTGCCCAAGTAGCTGGGACTACAAGTATGGGCCTGCTAATTTTTGTATTTTTGGTAGAGACGAGATTTTGCCATGTTGCCCAGGCTGGTCCTGGGCTCAAGCAATCCACCCACCTTGGTATCCCAAAGTGCTGGAATTACAGGCATGAGCCACACACCTGACCCTTGAATGCAACTCAAAGTTATTTACACACTTAGACTTTTTCAATATGCTCCGATGATTTGTATCCTGTTTTGGAGGTAAAGATTATTCCCAATCCCACTTTAGTATTATATAGATTATTTATTCTTAGGATATGTCTATTTCACTTTTGCTTTCTAGCACTTTCCTTCCTTAACTCAACTGAAAAAGTATTCACTGATTGTTGGGGGAACATGGCTAAAATGGAAATAAATGATCCATCGGGGGTTTACTCTCTCATCAATTTAAAAAGGTGACATTTCCATTCTGTTTAAAAATGTTTATAATGAAAAGTTAAAAAAGAAAGTGATATTTGAATTATTCATTTCCTATTTTAGACAGTGAAACTAGGCCTGAGACTGGTAATTTGGCTCCAAAGCAGGAAGCATCCAAAGGAATGGAATCACAGAAGACGCTGTTCAGTAGAATCTGCAGAGGCAGGAACATTTTTCAGGATACTCATTTTGGAGACCTTCATGAACACAAGGACAAGTTTGAAAAGCATCAAGGAAGTTTAAAGGAAGGAAAAGAACACACATCTGATCAGTGTGGGAAGTTTCATGCACAACGTCAGTCTTATTGGACATCAGAGAATCTATACATGGGAAAAACCCTGTATGTGTAAAGAATGTGGGAGAGTCCTCAGTCAAAACAAAACCCCTTTTAAACACCTCAGAATTCACACTGGTGAGAAACCTTATCAGTGTAATCAGTGTGGTAAGTTTTAGTCAAGGCTCAGTCCTTATTAAACATCGGATAAATCACGCTGGGGAGGAGGCTTATGAGTACAGCGAATGTGGTAAAACCTTCAGTAACAGCATGAGACTTACCCAGCATCAGAGATTCCATACCTTAATAAAATGTTATCAGTGCAATGAGTGTAGGAAAGCTTTCAGGGAAAGTTCAAACCTCACTAAACATCAGCGAATTCATACAGGAGAAAAATCTTATGAATGTGATGAATATGGAAAAGCCTTTGGTGGAAGTTCTGATCTTACTGGACATCAGAGAATTCACACTGGGTAGAAACCCTATGAACGTGATGAATATAGGAAGGCCTTCCATCTGAGCTGACATCTCACTGAACACCAGAGTCCACAACAGGAGTGACCTCACTTTCCCCAATCACTCTGTGTACACTGAAGCTTCCATGCCTTTTTCTTCCATTTCTCCCCCTTCACACCCAGAATGCCCTCTTTGTTGTTTCCCCAACCAGATTTTATTATTTTATTTTAGGTCTTCTTAGGTTTATTTTATTTTTTATTTTCTAAAATTGCATTTTATTTTGGATTCAGAGGGTACATGTGCAGGTTTATTACATGAATATGTTGCAAAATGGTGTTTGGGCTTCCAGTGTACCCATTAACCAAATAGTGACCATTGTACCAAATGAATAATTTGTCAGCCCTCACTCCTATCCCAACCCGCTCCCCCCCATCCCCAGTTTGTAGTCCCCAGTGTCTATTGTTTCCATCTTTATGTCCATATGTCCCCATTGTTTAGCTCCCACCTGTAAGTGAGAACATGTGGTATTTGATTTTCTGTTTCTGATTTATGTCACTCAGGATAATGGCCTCCAGTTTCATTCATGTTGTTACACGGAGCATGATTTTGTTCTTTTTTTGTGGCTATGTAGTATTTCATGTTTGTTGGCTGCTTGGATGCCTTCTTTTGAGAAATATTGGTTCATGTCCTTTGCCCACTTTTTTTTTCTTTTCTTTTTTTTTTCTTTTGAGATGGAGTTTCGCTCTTGTTGCCCAGGCTGGAGTGCAATGGCGCAATCTCGAGTCACCACAACCTCTGCCTCCCGGTTCAAGAGGTTCTCCTGCCTCAGCCTCCCGAGTAGCTGGGATTACAGGCATGCGCTACTATGCCCGGCTAATTTTGTATTTTTTTTTAGTAGAGCTGGGGTTTCTCTCATGTTGGTCAGGCTGATCTCGAACTCCTGACCTCAGGTGATCCGCCTGCCTCAGCCTCCCAAAGTGCTGGTATTATAGGCACGAGCCACCATGCCCGGCCTTTTGCCCACTTTTTAATGGGGTCGTTTTTTTTTTTTTTTTTCTTTTTGGGTTGTTTGAGTTCCCTGTAGATTCCAGACATTAGTCCTTTGTCAGAGGTATAATGCAAATTTTTCTCCCATTCTGTAGATTGCCTGTTTACTCTGTTGATTGCTTCTTTTTCTGTGCAGAGGCTTTTTAGTTTAACTAAGCCCATTTGTCTATTTTTGTTTTTGTTGCATTTGCTTTTGGGCCAACCAAATTTTACATATGTCTTACCATAACCCTGTTTAGAATAAACAAGCATTCTAAATGCTGAACCTCCTAGAGGTTGTGTAACAGTACCCATAATGTGTCATTAAAAACAGGTTTGGCTGAAATGTTAGTGACCCCCTTGGGCTCCTACCCTGTGTGCTTTCAGTTAACTTGGTGACAATTGGGTTTGCCTCCTGAAAATAAGATATTGCTTCTTGAGGAAGAGAAGAGCAATCCCTTTCTGGAGATATTGGAAAACACTAGTACTCAAGTAGACATTGGTCACCTTATGCGGAGGGAGCCTGTGGTGCTGACCCAGACATACTCCAGGCTGCAATGAGAGTCAGAGGAAGATCCTTTCTAGATGGTATTTTGTACATTGCTGATGCCACTGTACACCAGACATCCAGGTAGGATAGACCCAAGAGGAAGTGCTCCTTATTCAGGCATCTTTATTTTAGCTAGTACAGAAAAAAATAAGATGGGCTGGACCTCAAGAGGAATTCTGAGGTCCCAAAACAAAGTGTGATGCAAATAAAAAGATAACTAGAAATTCACTGGATTAGAAGATAGGTAGCAAGGTTCAAAGGCCACAAATGACAAGAGTATAGTATATCCTAGGATGGATGAACTAGAGAAATAGTCTTCTTTACCATGGCTCCCACATGAATGTTATTTTAGGGACTGAGTGACTCTGAGGACATTAGCTATCTTTTTTCTTGACTCTGATATTACTATCAGTTAATAATGGAGCTATCATTTTCATATGATTAGCCATATACTTACAAGTGAACAGACCTTGAACTTCCTCTAGGTTTCTAAGCAAGGGCTTAAAGCACCAAATGTGACACCCTTGAAGGGTAACTCAAGCTATGGACACTTAAGACCCTGAGATGATGATATAGTATTTTGAACATTCATAATTTGCCGAATGTCGGTTGAACCACCTGATGCAATGCAACTTGTGCCTTCTCTCTTACTCTTTTTTTGTGCTTTTTCCTCCCTTATATTCACCTCTCTTTTTTCTTTTATCTGTTATCCCTTTTTTTTCTGATCACCGACACTCTTTCTACCAAATA
Organism: Rhinopithecus roxellana; assembly: GCF_007565055.1. Lineage (NCBI taxonomy): Eukaryota > Metazoa > Chordata > Mammalia > Primates > Cercopithecidae > Rhinopithecus > Rhinopithecus roxellana. Next base: position 21,659,786 of record NC_044552.1, on the reverse strand, counting down.
AGCATCATTTCTTTATAACTCCTCACCCTCTCCCTGCTAAACTTGTATTTCCCAGATATCAGATCTTGTAGGTAGGAAGCAGAGACAGTGGGTTCAGTTAGAGGTGATGGGGGTCACATTTTTTAAAAAGGGAAAGAAAACCCTAGGTAGGTAGTCAAAGTATAGACACCCTATATCAGACTTTATGATCAGCTGTTACTAACAGTTTATGTAAATGAGGTCCAAAGGTAGATAGTTTGAAGTTGTTGCTTTTGCTCTATAGAATCATCAGGGATCCAGGTCCCTTCCACCTTGTCACTGTCCTCTGTGTACAGCTTCTCTTCCCATGGCTACTGAAACACTGGCCATCAATTCTGCGTTCTAGTCAGCAGGAAGGGCAAAAAAAGGGACTCTTCCAGATAAGTCAGCAATTTTCAAGGAGTCTTCTCAGAATGCACAAATTCTTACACCTAGTTAACCAGAATTTAGTCACATTACCACACTTTACTACAAAGATAACTAAGAAATATAATCTTTATTTCAGGTGTCGGGGTACAAGATAAAAATTGTGATGGTTATTTGATAAAAAGGAGAGAACACTTATTTAGTAGGCAAACAGTCTCTGCCCTAGTCCCAAATAAAGATACAACATTTCAAGGTATTAAGTGCAGGAACCAACTCCTAATAAATGTGTGATGAAAGATCAGTAAACAGATGAATGAATGAGAGAAGGGGTGCAAGGAATAAAATCAGAACTAAGAGATTCAATGGTGTTTTAGTGAATATTAGGAAGGCGGTGGGGATAAACCAAGGAGAGAGAAAAGAGGAAGTGAGGAACAGGAACAGATAAATCTCTGAGTTAGAAGTCCCTAACACATCATGCTTCCTTAAATAATAGCATTAAAAAGTTTTACTTAAAAATGCAGTCTAACTCTATTTTGAAGTGATATCAAAAAATATTTTTATTTTACATATTTATTTTTTGAGACAGAGTTTCACTCTATCGCCAAGGCTGGAGTGCAGTGGGGCAATCTCAGCTCACTGCAACCTCTGCCTCCCAGGTTCAAGCGAGTCTTGTGCCTTAACACCCCAAGTAGCTGGGACTACAGGTGTACGCCAGCACGCCCGGCTAATTTTTTGTGTTTTCAGTAGAGACAGGGTTTCACCGCGTTGGCCAGGCTGGTCTCAAACTCCTAACCTCAAGTGATCCGCCCACCTTGGCCTTCCAAAGTGCTGAGATTACAGGCGTGAGCCACCATGCCTGGCCTCAAAAGATATTTCTAAAGAAAAAATATCTAGGTTTTTTCCTACTACTAGAAAAAACTTATCCCTACTTCCCTAATTTAAGAATTATTTTTATTTCTTCAAATTGTCTATTTAGAGAGATTGATAAATAGATATAAGATTTTTGTCAGGTACTTAGAATTTTATGATTTGTTATATTTTTTATCAACCATCCTTATTTTTAAAATTACTCCATGTTTCCACATAATCAAATTTATTGCCTTATGGTTTATATAATAGTTTTAGGTCACTTTAGGCTTGATATATGGTCACTTTAGGCTTGATATATACGTGTGTGTGTGTGTGTGTGTGTGTATGTACATACACACAGTCATGTGTTACTTAACAACAGGGATACATTCTGAGAAATGCATCATTAAGCAATTTCATCATTGTTTGAACATCATAGAATGTATTTACACAAACCTAGATATAGTCTACTACACACCTAGGCTATATAGTATGGCCTGTTTTCCTAGGCCACAAACCTGTACAGCATATTACTGTACTGAATACTGTAGGCAGTTGTAACAGTGGTAATTATCTGTATGTCTAAACATATCTAAAAGTAGAAAAGGTACAGTAAAAATATGCTATAAAACTTTTTAAAAAAATAATACACCTGTATAGGACAACTCCATTATAATCTTATGAGGCTACTGTCTTATATGCAGCCTGTTGTTGACCAAAACATTGTTACTCACAGCACATGACCTGTAAAGACAGGGCCACTTCTATCTCTCTTTGGGATACATTTCACAGATGGTGAAATAGCGGAGTAAAAAGATTGTCATATATGTTTAAGCATTGCTAATAACTGCATTTTTGTCTAATGGACACTGTTAACCTTGCAACCAAAAAAATGGCACCTTTAAAATCCACATGTGCGAGGCGCGGTGGCTCATGCCTATAATCCCAACACTTTGGGAGCCCAAGGGGTGGATCACCCGAGGTCAGGAGTTCGAGACCAGCCTGGCTAACATGGCGAAACCCCGTCTCTATTAAAAATACAAAAATTAGCCAGGTGTGGTGGTGGGCGCCTGTAATCCCCGCTATCGGGAGGCTGAGGCAGGAGAATCGCTTGAACCCAGGAGGTGGAGGTTGCAGTGAGTTGAGATCACACCATTGCGCTCCACCCTGGACAACAAGAGCAAGACTCCACCTAAGGAAAAAAAAAAAAAAAGATCCACATGTAAGGGTACCTGGTTAACTAATTCCTCAAAGCCAAGGGAGCTAGCGGATGAGGAAAACTGGGTACCAGTCCTGGATCTGCTGACCTCAGCAACACACTTCATTTATCTGAACTCTGGTTCTTTCAACTCTAAAATGGGTGGTTTTCATATTTTTTAAAAAATATTAAAATATGCATATATTTAAAATTACATAACAATATGTGCACAGTGAAATGAAATACTGCAAAGTAAAACCATTCATATAACCACCACCAAGGTCAAGAAATAGAACTGTTACCTGTGCCCCAGAAGGCCCCAGTTATGCTCCCTGCTAAACTCTGTTCCTTTCCTCCTCCCTGTTGTGACTTCTAACATCAGATATTAGTTTATTCTGTTCTGAACCTTATATAAATGAAATCATGAAGGATGTGTTTTTTGTCTTCTTTTACTCACTATTCTGGCTCCTTTTACTATTATGTTTATGAAATTTATCAATGTGGTTTGTAGCTGCAGTTCATTGATTTTCATTGTTGCATAGTATTCAGTTGTCTGAATAAACTTTTTTTTTAAACCATCCTACTGTTAATGGACATTAGGGTTGTTTCTAGTTTAAAGCAATCACCAAAAAACGCTTCTAAAACATGTCTTTAGATGCAAGCACGTATGCGTTTCTGGTGGCTGGGTCATAGAATAGCATACATTCAACTTTAGTAGATACGCCAGAGTTTCCCAAAATGGTTTCACCAATGTACACGCTCATAAAAAATATGTGAAAATTCCCATTGCTCCATAATCCTTGCTGAAATTTAGTACTGTGAATCCCTTTCTAGCAGGGATTTCAGGGTTGAGTTTATGATTCTTAAGAAATACCCAAGGACCTATCATACTGGCAATAAGTAAAAACCTGAAAACACACAGTTCATGAGGCTGTGTGAAAACAGGCACTCTCGCACTTTGCTGTTGACAGTACAAAATAAAACAACTCCTACAAAAGTCTCCCTCTTATTGTTCCTTGCAGCATTATTTGTTAAAGTAAAACATTGGAAATAATCCAAATACCCATCCCTAAGAAACTGGTTAAAAAAATGACGGCACATCTACACAATGAGTTATTATGCAGGTGTGAAAAAAAGAGAACTATGTCTATAAACAGGACATTGCTAGGCTTTTCTGTTACATGATAAAACAAGGCGTGAAAGAATGTATATAACGTAACTTATGGGGTAAAGAAGGTAAATACTTGTTTTTGCAAGAAAAAAGAAAGAAAAAGTAGGGAAAGGAGGAGGGAAGGAAGAAGGAAAGAAGGAGAGGATAAATAAATAATGAAAATGGGATATGAGTAGATGGGGTAAAGGGACTGGGGATGGAAGCAGAACTCCTCTAAATATACCTTTTTATATAATGTGGATTTTGAACTAAGTAAATGTTTTGAATTTTCAAAAAAGAATAAAAAAGGGATGAAAGCCAACCCTGAAATGGAATATAAGCAGAAACAAATGATCCTAACCATATATCATTTAAAATATAATCACAGAGAAAAGAATTAATTCAAATAAGGTATTTATGCAGCGACACTCCCTAAACAGGATATAATTCAAAAACAAAACAAGCAAAGAAAATTTGAACTCTACATAGTAGATATGTTATTGCTAGTGGTGTATTTGTATTATAATCTTGAAAGTATTTTGTTTATAAGAAACTATTTTGTTTGAGTGAATGTATTTATGCTGTTGGGAGCCAGAGTTTTCACTGCGGGGGAAAAGAAAAAAAACAAATGTGCAATGGTGAAAAATGAAAAGGAATTCTGTGGAGTTGTTTTTGAACAGAAAGTATCTTATAAAATCCTCCATATATATATACATGTTAAAGCAAAACATCGGAAATAATCCAAATACCCACCCCTAAGAAACTGGTTAAAATATTCATATATTCTAGCTCCTGTCCACTGACAGAGCCTAGAGGCAATAATATATTCTAGTAGCAATGAGATTATTCATTGCCCAAAATCCAGATTTTGGTTTCCATATCCCATTTTTCATTAATAAGTATTGTAGCTTCATAAAGCAGTGGCGATTCCACGTCTAAGGTAGGAATAGCATAAAATGAGACTGAAATACCTTGTGTGAGAAAGTGAAGTGCACAAAAACTGCTGGGAACTTATTAAAGGATATAGAAACGTGTTTGAGGCCGGGTGCGGTAGCTCACTTCTGTAATCCCAGCCCCTTGGGAGGCCGAGGCGGGTGGATCACTTGAGGTCGGAGCAAGACCAGCCTCAGTAGCGGGTGGTGGCGTGTGCCTGTAATCCCAGATACTCAGGAGGCTGAGACAGGAGGATCACTTGAACCGGGAATGCAGAGGTTGCAGTGAGCTGAGATCGCATCCACTGCAGTCCAGCCTGGAGACTTTGTCAAGAAAAAGAAGAGAGAGGGAGAGCGAGAGGGAGAGGGAGGGGGAGGGGGAGGGGGAGGGGGAGGGGGAGGGGGAGGGGGAGGGGGAGGGGGAGGGGGAGGGGGAGGGAAAGAAAAGAAAAAGAAAAAGAAAAAGAAAGAAGGAAAGAAAGGAAGGAAGCGAGCTGTCTGAAAGGGCTCCAACTGACCAAATTTTAAATAATTTGAGCATCAACGTAATAATGACAGTAATTGTTTGTTTGTTTGTTTGTTTGTTTAGAGACAGAGTCTAGCTCTGTTACCCAGGCCGGAGTGCAGTGGTGCGATCTCGGCTCACTGCAAGCTCTGCTTCCCGGGTTCACGCCATTCTCCTGCCTCAGCCTCCCGAGTAGCTGGGACCACAGGCGCCCGCCACCACGCCCGGCTAATTTTTCTATTTTTTTAGTAGAGACGGGGTTTCACCCTGTTAGCCAGGATGGTCTCCATCTCCTGACCTCGTGATCCGCCCGCCTCGGCCTCCCAAAATGCTGGGATTACAGGCGTGAGCGACGGCGCCCGGAGTAATTATTTGTAAAGGAATCTATGAGTTCTTCGTGATAAAATGAGACAGCAGGGAAAAGAAAAGGTATTCTTTGCAGGAAATGGCAACTAATCAATGTAGAAATGTGCTTCAGTTTCCTCACCTGTTAAATGGAGATAATTGTACCTAACTCACAGGGTTGTTATGCTGAGTAAATGAATTAATACGTGTTACAACACTATGTTGGCCGTTATTATATTGCCCCCTGGAAGACAATGTGCCACCTAGCATCTCACTAAGAGTGCAGACGGGATTCAGCGTGACGACCACAGAGGTGTGGAAACCTCCGGCCTTCCTAGAAGGAACACAGCCAGAACCACAGTTCTGCGGGGAGCGCGCTGCGGTGACGCATTTCCGGCCTTTGTGGTTTATCATTCTTTGGACTGCGGTTGTCAAGGATTCAGAGCCGCTATGATCTGCGCTAGGTGTCATCTCCTTTCATGGATGCCTCGGTGAGCTTCGGAGTCGGGCTACCGCTGAGGGGCTTCGGAAGGGCCGGTCTGTGCGCTGCAACCTGGACTGGGTGTGGGGATCTGGCGGCAGGGGCTTCTTGGCCAGAGATGGGCCGGGCAGATGGGGGCAGAGGAGGTTGCTCCGCAGCCTGGAAGGGCCTTGTTAACCTAAAGTCAGCGTCGTTGTCCCTACCCCTTTCCCCCACCCCATGTCTATTCCTGAGCTCTTCAACCTGTCTGCCCTGTACTGATGGCACTCTGAACTCTCCCTATCTGCATCTTAGGATCCGAATAGATTCGGATATGAAGAAATGTTTGTATTTTCCGATGTCTTATTCTCTACTGTGGACTTATTTTAAAGAATAAGCAGGGATAGTTTTAAAATATGCCGCAGCCTTTCTTAGTCTAATTCACGTAGTATAAAGGCTCTTGCTGCTAATTTTTTAGAAGAATAAATAGCATCTACTATGTACCAGCCCAGCACTGTTCTAAGCACTTTCCAAATATTATCTGCTTCTCATAACTCTATGAGATAGGCACTGTTATTATGTAGACTACACCCCACCTCCCTGTCCCGCCCCTTTTAAAAATTAACATATAAGAAGAAAATGAAGTAACTTGCCTAAGGTCATAGAACTAGTAAGGGGTGTAGGCAGGATTCAAATACAGACAATTTGGCTCCAGAGTCCATTTTCTTAAAATCTTTGCTATGCTAATTTCTCTGTTCCTGTATTAGCTTTACAGCTATAACCTGGGAAGTTACTTCGTTCATTTGAATCCCGTCCTTCTTTTGTACCTCAATAGTCCTGGGCATCTAGTTAGGATTTGACTGGAGAGAATGTATCTGAAGACGTACATCTTTCACAGTGTTTCTGCAAACCTGATGAAACAGCCATTTTATTGGTTTGTGTGCATGTTTCGCCCACCCATCTTGTTCTTTGAGCAATAGAAAAAGATTACAGTCTTGGCCCTAAGGGAAAGTAGCAACTATTAATTAAACCACCATTGTACCAAAATTGTACATTATGTCATTAAGAGATTAATTTGCATGTTTGTATGCCAGGCTTTGTGCAAAAACACTTTCTATGCATTATCACATTTAATATTCTCAACAAGTTGGCAAGGTAGTTTTTGACCTCACTTCATATATGAACTTGAGGCTTAGAAAAATAAGTAACTTGCCCAAGATCACTGTGTTAAAATTCACGAATGGTAATCCCAGCACTTTGGGAGGCCGAGGTGGGCGGATCACCTGAGGTCCGGAGTTGAAGACCAGCCTGACCAATATGGTGAAACTCCATCCTACTAAAAATGAAAAAATGAGCCAGGAGTGGTGGTGGGTGCCTGTAATCCCAGCCAGTCCGGAGGCTGAGGCAGAAGGATTGCTTGAACCTGGGAGGCAGAGGTTGCAAGTGAGCCGAGATCGCACCACTGCACTCCTGCCTGGGAAAACAGAGCAAGACTCTGTCTCAAAAAAAAAAAAAAAAAAAAAAAAAAAAGAATAAACAACCGGATCTGCCTGTGTTCTCTGCTACCTACCTCATACTACCTCTGCTTATCTAAGGTAGATAAAATATATGGGCTTATATCAACTCTGTGTGCACATGTGTATACATGTGTATATATGATTGCAAATGCATAGAAAAGGACACATTCCAGTCTTTAAGACTGTCTATTTCAGGGTAGTAGAACTTGGTGAAAGAATTCTATATTCCTCTCTACTTTTTGGATTTTAAAAAATGGTTCTGAAGAGAAGTAATGGTACAAGATAAATTGTGACTGAGGGTGAAAGGTGGGACTCATACAGTACATGACATATGAGTGGGCAGGAGGAACAGGGTGAGCTGAAATGAATAAAAAAGACTTCAAAGAGGATGTGAGATTTGAATCAAACTGCAGAGATTGGGTAGGGTTTGAATAAGGGAAGAAGGCAAGACAAAGCTCATGGCACAGCGATGAGAAACGCCTGATTAGAATAGTGAAGAGAAAAACCTGACTGTAGCTGAGAGTTTTTGCTTGCGGAATAGAGGAAACCAAGAGTGGAGCCAGACAACAGAAGCTAAAGGTCTGACTGGTTTTAAACTGTGCTTGAGAGTTTGGGAATTCATCCAATTAGTGAGGAGCCATAGATGGTGTCAGCGGAGGTGAGGGTCATGGGATGTATGATGATAAAGGCACATTTGTATTATGTGCTGCTTAGTCTTCACCTACGTGCCTATCCTTGTTAAAGATAATCCTTCCATGAGGATGATGGTAGATTTGGGGGTGTTGAGCTTGCTGAGGCTCTAGGAGGAACCAACTTGAAAATGCAGATGTATTTTTTAAGGTAAGATTTATTATACTAATTATATACCTGGCATATACATTGAGGTTGTGATCCTGAATGGAAGATTAGGAACTCTACGTTTGTGAGCAGGAGGGCAGGATTACAAAAAACTGGGGAAGCCTTTTGTAGACACTGGGTTCGAAGAACTCAGGTATGCTGGTGCAAGGATCTGGGTATTAAGGCCAGCAGATAAAAGCAAAATCAGGTGAATGAAAGCAAAAATGAACCCAGAGTATACAGAGAAAATAGGGAACTTTTTATTTGGGAAACTGTGTAAAGATTTGAAACACCACATTCCCAGAAACGAATTTTTCTGGGCAGAGCTCTAAGATTCAGCTGCATTGTCTTTGAATAGAAAAACTTGGACTTGAAACCACGTGGCACAGGTGGTAAATAAGAAAAAGACATTTTTCAGACCCTAGAAGATTGAAAAAAACAAGAAAGCATGAGTGGCTGTTTCATCTTTTGAATCCATGGTATGTTTATTGAGTAATGTGAGAGTGCATATTCTGAATTTAGCTATTTGATATTTGTACCACAAAACTTTCTTACCCTAGAACAAATTCAGCAGACCGTGTTTCAAGCCATGATGATCTCTTCCCTGGATGATTGTCATAGCATCCCTCTCTGCCTCCACTTAACCCCAAGGTCATTGACATAGCAGCTAGAGTTATGCTTTTGTATTAAATGTAAGTAAAAGTTTGTTACCGCTTGGCTCAAAAATCCCCAGTGGTTTCCAAATCTCATAGAGTACAAGCTAGAGCCCTTACCACTGCCTTTCATGATCAGTTCCCAAGCTCCCTGCTTTATCTCCTGTCAATTTCCCTTTTGTTTTCTTTGTTCCAGTCATTATTCAACTAACTATTACCTGAAGAATCCAGGCGTGTTCCCATCTGCACAAATTTGCACTTGCAGTTCCCTTTGCATGGAACAGTCTTTCTCCAGATAGCCATGTGACTTGCTCCTCACTTCCTTCAGGTCTGTTCAACCATTGCCTTATCAAGGCCTTCCCTGAATATGAAATAGCAACCTTTCTTTCCCCTTACTCTCTATCTCCTTACCTTTATTTTCTCTATAGCGTTTATCACTACTTCACAAATACTTAATAATTATCTGTTTCCTGTGGCCCGTTTTCCTCATCCTGGCCCCTCTTTTCCCCAACAGAAGTTAGTGTTGTAGCACTGGAGACTATAAATTCTGAAGTCAGATTTGTTGGGTTTGAATTGCAGCTTCACTGCTTACTATCTATAACTGACTTGAACTTTGGACTAGTAACTTAAACTTTTCATATCTCAGTTTTCTCATCTGTGATATGGGGGCAATAATAGCACCTTATTCATGGTTGTTTTGAGGATTAAATGGGTTAATATATATAGAGCATCTGTAACACTACCTGGCACGTTGAAAGCACTATAAATGTCTGCTGTTACTGTTATTAGGATGTAAATTCCATGAGACTAGGGACTTTGTTATAATTGCAGCTGTATCCCCAGTGCCTAGAACAGTACATGGAATATGGTAGGCTCTGAATATATATTTGCTGGTAGGCTCCGAATAAATATCTGCTAAGTGAATGAGTGGTATATGAAAAGTTATGACAGAAAAAGATAATATGGTAGTCACAGTGGTGGTGAGTCAACACCAAGAAAAGTGGAGGAAGGCTGGGCGCAGTGACTCACACCTGTAATCCCCGCATTTTGGGAGGCTGAGGCAGGAAGATCACGAGGTCAGGAGTCTGAGACCAGCCTGGCCAACATGGTGAAACTCCGTCTTTACTAAAAAAATACAAAAATTAACTAGGCGTGGTGGTGGGTGTCTGTAATCGCAGCTACTCGGGAGGCTGAGGCAGGAGAATCATTTGAACCTGGGAGGCAGTGAGCTGAGATCTTGCTGTTGCACTCCAGCCTGGGCGACAGGGTGAGATTCCGTCTCAGAAAAAAAAAAAAAGTGGGGGAAAACATGAATTTGAGGATTCTGTCTTTAGAGGAAAAAAAATGCTCTGTACACTTCCTGGGGTAGTGATTACAGAAGGTAACCAAATCAAAGATGTCAGAACTTTATAGAGAGGATTATGTGTGCAGGTTATCCAGAAGGATGCTGTCCCATGCCAGTAGTTTTTTTCCCCTTTGATAAATATAACCAGTAATCACAATATGAATCTAATTTTTCTTCTGGTTGCAATGTGATCAGTGTTCACTTGTAATTTAAATACCTCATATGGTTTGGCTGTGTCCCCACCCAAATCTCATCTTGAATTATAGTTCCCAATTTCTCATAATCCCCATGTGTCATGGGAGGGACCCGGTGGGAGATGATTTAATTATGGGGGCAAGTACCTTCATGTTCTGTTCTGGTGATAATGAGTTCTCATGAAATCTGATGGTTTTATAAAGGGCTTTTCCCCCATTTGCTCGGCACTTTTCCTGCTGCTGCATGCAAAGAAGGACATGTTTGCTTCCCCTTCCACCATGATTGTAAGTTTCCTGAGGCCTCCCCAGCCATGCTAAACTGTGGGTCAATTAAACCTCTTCCCTTTATAAATTACCCAGGCTTGGGTATGTCTTTAGTAGCAGCATGAGAACAGACTAATAAAATACCCTATTCTTAGTTATTTAATTTCACAATGCATGTCAACACCTAAGAATAATGTAGGGTTGCCAGGTGCGGTGGCTCATGCCTGTAATCCCAGCACTTTGGGAGGCCAAGGCGGGTGGATCATCTGAGGTCAGGAGTTCGAGACCAGCCTGGCCAACATGGTACAACCCTATCTCTACTAAAAATACAAAAATTAGCCTGGCATGGTAGCGGGCACCTGTAATCCCAGCTACTCAGGAGGCTGAGGCAGGAGAATTGCTTGAACCCAGGAGGCAGAGGTTGCAGTGAGCTGAGATCACGCCACTGTACTCCAGCCTGGGCAACAGAGCAAGACTCTTAAAAAACAAAAACAAAAACCAACAAACAGAATAGTGTAGGGTTATTTTTGCAATGGATTACAATAATTTTACTTAAAATTAAAACAAATATTTTATTCTACAGGTTATTATTCATTTGTGGGTCATAAAATCTATGTGGTGTGTCACAACCCACCACAAAATATGTTCTCAGGCTTTTTTGTTTTGTCTTTTAATGAAATAGGTTTACAAATAATTGTATGTCACTATATAAAGCAAGGATACATAGTGTTTTGTGAAATTATTATTTTAGTCATTTGTGTATCTCATAAATGCACAAACATACACTTATATACATGTGCATGTGTGTTCTGGGTTATGATATAAAATATATCTTAATAAGAGTCCTAGTCAAAAAAGTTTGAAAGTCTGTGCTCGAAAATGGTGCTTAGAAATCACTGGGTCATCTAATTGTTTTTCTTTCAGAAAATTGTCTTCATTAATTACTATCCTGGTTAAGATTGCTCATAAGTTTGTTTGTTTTTGTTTTTGTTTTTTTGAGATGGAGTCTCGCTCCGTCGCCCAGGCTAGAGTGCAGTGGTATGATCTCGGCCCACTGCAACCTCTGCCTCCCGGGTTCAAGCGATTCTCCAGCCTCAGCCTCCTGAGTAGCTGGGATTACAGGCATGTGCCACCACGCCCAGCTAATTTGTGTATTTTTTAGTAGAGACGGGGTTTTGTCATGTTGGTCAGGCTGTTCTTGAACTCCTGACCTCAGGAGTCATAGACATTTGTCTTTTTATTAGCAGTAATTTTATTTTACATAAAATTGCCCCCTCTCCACCTTCTAGTAGCTTCAAAGAGAAAAAGTTTCCAAGAAATTAAAGGGCGAGAAAAAGGTCAAATTCTACTCCTGTTTTAAAGTACTGGAACCAATATTTCCATCATTTTAATATCTCTGAGCCTAGACCACTGGAGTCAACTACTGTCTGATTCTTTTGCCTTAGCCTTAAACCACTAGGATATTCATTTAATCTTAACAATAACATAAAAAAAATAACAACAGTGTTACCACTGTGGAGTTTACTAAGTAGCCAACTTCTTTGTGCTCATTATCCTCATTTTATCTTTGTATCAACCTAGAAAGATAGGCAGTGTTGGTTTTAGGATTCCTGTTTTATAGATTGAAGAGACCAAGGCTCAAAACATGAAGCCCAAGACTCTGGAGGGAATACCTGCAGGATGATGTCTCAGTTCAAGACCTTCCACATTTTAAACCTAGATCTCCTTCCTCCATACCTCCTATGGCTGGAGGGACTCTGCCTCCTCTCTCTAAGTGCATTTCTTACAATTCTTACTCATGTTATCTTCTTTACTTTCCCTCCATCCTCCATTTATTTCCCTTTTCTTCTTGATTCTTGGTGTCATCTGTGACCACTTGGGCCCAAAGTGCTTTTTTACCTTCATATAGCCAAAATTTACCCTGAATTTAGTATCTTGTTATTCATATGGAAACCAATATGCTCAAGCTGATTTGAGCTGTTCCAGTCAGGATGGTTGAAACAGTACCTTCCTTCAGAAAATTGTAGGAGTTTTTGTTCCGTTTCTGTTTTTCTTCCTATATTATCTGGATTCGTATTTCTAAAGTATCTATCATTACTCATGTTTCAGTGTTCCTTCATGACACAGAGTGACTGATTTTAGTGTAAATACTCCAGTCCTTCCTTGTCCTGAGGTTTTCTGCATTTTTATATTTTTTTCTTTGTAAATAATTGTCTAGATCTCGGGGTTTCCAGAAGAAAAGATCAAGGGAGAATTATCAAGAATAGATTATTTTTCTGAATAGTTAAACCTTTGATGGCCATAATCTTGACCCTTCAGACTGCAGAGATGCAGGAAGGACTTCTGGCGGTGAAGGTAAAGGAGGAAGAGGAGGAACATTCTTGTGGGCCAGAATCAGGCCTGTCAAGAAATAACCCTCATACCAGAGAGATCTTTCGTAGACGCTTCAGACAGTTCTGCTATCAGGAGACCCCTGGGCCCCGGGAGGCTCTTCGAAGACTCCAGGAGCTCTGCCATCAGTGGCTGAGACCAGAGATGCACACCAAGGAGCAGATCCTAGAGCTGCTGGTGCTGGAGCAGTTCCTGAGTATCCTGCCCGAGGAGCTCCAGGCCTGGGTCAGAGAGCACCATCCTGTGAGTGGAGAGGAGGCAGTGACTGTGCTGGAGGATTTGGAGAGAGAGCTGGATGAACCAGGAGAGCAGGTGAGAAGATGGCAGAACAGGGTTTGTACCTGTAAGAACAAGTATGGGGTTTCAGTGCAACAAGAAAAGGTAGAGGAGGAGGATTTTTTTTTTTTATGCCAGACTTGATCTTCTGTGGGCTTTTAATCTGTCTGCCTCTGTTTTTTTCTTTGCCAGCTTCTTGGTCCTTCTTTTCTCTCCAGAGGCCCTGAGAAGGCCTCCTTGCCATGTTCTCTCTGATATTTAGTTCCCAACTGTCCTTGATTTCCACCAGGTCCTGAGCCATGCTCATGAACAGGAAGAGTTTGTAAAGGAGAAGGCAACTCCAGGAGCAGCTCAGGAGTCATCAAATGACCAATTCCAAACCTTGGAAGAGCAACTTCGGTATAATTTGCGAGAGGTGTGCCCAGTTCAGGAGATTGGTGAGGATTAGAATTTCCTCAGGGAGCCTACCTCATTCCCTGAATATTTATCAATCAACACATTTATTTAGTGTCTGCTATATGCCAGACATTGTGTCAGGTACCAGGGATACAGTGATAAACAAGGTAGATGTGGTCCCCGCTCTCATGAAGTTTACAGTCTAGTGGGAGAGGCAGACAATAAGTAAGCAGTTATAATACAGTGCATCTTTTCCCTGAGGTCTGGGTATAATAGGTTTAGAGTGGAAAAATAAACAGAAAAAGTGGCTACTTGTCCCCTTCCACCCATTCGCCTGGCCACTTTTTTTCTTTTGTCTTTGGAAAGATAATCTGTTATCTTTCATACTTCATGTTATCTTTCATGTTATCATTATTTTAGATGGCAAGGCTGGGACTTGGAATGTGGAGTTAGCCCCAGAGAGGGAGATTTCTCAGGAAGTGAAATCTCTTGCACAAGTTCCTGGAAAACTGAATGGTAATATTACTCAGATGCCTGAGTATGGAGCTATCTGTGACCACGAGGGCAGATTGGAAAAGCAAAGGGTGAGCTCTGCAGTGGAGAGACCCTATATCTGTAATGAATGTGGAAAAAGCTTCACCCAGAATTCCATCCTTATTGAGCACCAGAGAACACACACAGGTGAGAAGCCTTATGAATGTGATGAGTGTGGGCGGGCCTTCAGCCAGCGGTCAGGCCTATTCCAGCACCAGAGACTCCACACTGGGGAGAAGCGCTACCAGTGCAGTGTTTGTGGCAAAGCTTTCAGCCAGAATGCTGGGCTTTTCCATCACCTCAGAATTCACACTGGGGAGAAACCTTACCAGTGCAATCAATGCAATAAGAGTTTTAGTCGACGTTCAGTCCTCATTAAGCATCAGAGAATTCACACTGGAGAGAGACCTTATGAATGTGAAGAATGTGGCAAGAACTTCATTTACCACTGCAACCTAATCCAGCATCGGAAAGTCCACCCTGTGGCTGAATCAAGCTAGCTCCTTGGAACAGGTAGGGAAAAATATTTCTCACTTTGTCCCTGCTATGTCCTCTAGCATAGAGAGTTCAAGGGAAAGCCAGTAAAAATTCCCTTATTTTATGCAGAGAGAAGCATAATATCTTAAATACATCTGCCAAGTTCTCTGATCAGTGACATCTACAGTTTTACGATACTGAATGTTGCCTCTTGTGTTGACTTCATCATGTATGCTGTAGACCTAGTTTCACACACATCTGTGCAAGAAGTTTTCTAAGTATATTTCAGGGAAACTTCTTCATCCTAGTTTTTAAAAACTTTTAAAAAAAGTTTAAAATAATTTTATGTAGGCTGAGTACAAAATAATCTCAAAGGGAGTTCACTGAGTATTTAAAAATTAATTTAAAAATAATTGTAATAAAATTCATAATACAGATTTCCTGACTTCATTCACATAAAATATGATAATTTGTTTTTTAACCTACAAAAAGGGGCAGATGAATCCTCCTATATAAATGTAGATTTATAGTAAGTTGGATTTCTGTAGATTTTTTAGTAAGTTAACCTTTAGGAACCAAGGAATTGAAGCAGCCATGTGTTATTAGCAGCTCAGTAGCTCTTCATAACAAATATTGCTCATGATTTTAAATTTATGCAGAGGCTAAGAAACTTAGCTAAAAATCTGATATCTCGCTGCAGATTTTTTATTGGAAAATATAGGCCTCTTTGTATTTTTCCCGTAACATATAATGAACATTTTTTATTTTTGCCTTTTTCTCCTTTATTCAATATTTTGTATGGAAAATTTGAAACATATTCAAGATTGAAGAGAAGAAGTATGACCACTCTTTCATGTTGATTGTTTTTATAACCTCCACATTTCTCAGCTTTTACTATTGATTACCACCAAGGTCATACATAAAAAAATTTCTTTCCCTTAACATTGACTTAGTAACTCTTTACAAAGCTTTATACAAGGTCCAGGAGACAAAGAAATAGAAAACCTATGGTGAAAACAATCTGGTTTGGAATATACCCAAATACCCAATACATAGCAAGTAACTTAAAAATAACAGAATCACTCTAAGGGACCTTAGAGATCATTTCTGTTTGCTCTTATTTGACAGATAAAAGAAAAGGAAGTTCTGGGAAGTAACTAAGATCATAGAGCCACTTAAAAGCAGAGCTGTAACTAGAACCCTGTCTCCTAGTTCCTAGTGTAACACTCTTTCTATTAAGCCACTGGGTGTTTATATATTTTTTATATCACCAAATAAAAATTACAAGTATATGGAATTTATAGGATTTATAAGTCATTGAAGTTGCTCAACAAACCCACCCATTTGTATGTTTCAATAAATGCACAACTCCTCTATTTAATTTACACTGGAGTCCAGGAAAGACTCTTCTCACTTATTCCTCATTGGAAGCATTTTATTTATGTTTGTAATTATTATTTTTAACTTTTAAAATTTACTTAGTAGGACTTTTTAAAAAGATTCATTCTTCAACTGGTTCAAAAATCAAAATAATACAAAAAGGTCTACTTTCCCATCATAAGTAGCCATAGTACTAGTTTCTTATGTATCTTTCAGTGTTTCTTTATGTAAATATAGGCAAATACTAATGTATAATCTTATTTCTTCCATTACTCAGGAAGATGGCATATTATTTATACTCCTCTAATACCTTGCTGTTTTCATGAAAGAATATGATCTTTAGAGATGTCCACATCATAACATAGAACTTCTTCATTCTTTTTATAAGTGAATAGAATTTTATTTGTTCATACTCCATAGTTTATTTAACAAACTCCTATAGATGAAAAAACTCACTATTTTTAAATGTTACGTATTCTGTTTCATTCTTCTCCCCAGTTTAGTCCAAGTTAAGTTCCGTCTGTTCAAAAGCTAACAGTTTTCATATGAGCTAGGAAACAAGGCATGGGCAACCAGAATTGCACATAATTCTTCTACAGATAAATGGAGAAGTGATGGGTGGTATTTTTCAGTTTAATGTATTTGGTTCTATCCCATATTCTTTTTTTTTTTTTTTTTTTTTTTGAGACGGAGTCTCGCTCTGTCACCCAGGCTGGAGTGCAGTGGCCGAATCTCAGCTCACTGCAAGCTCCGCCTCCCGGGTTTATGCCATTCTCCTGCCTCAGCCTCCCGAGTAGCTGGGACTACAGGCGCCCGCCACCTCGCCCGGCTAGTTTTTTGTATTTTTTAGTAGAGACGGGGTTTCACCGTGTTAGCCGGGATGGTCTCGATCTCCTGACCGCGTGATCCGCCTGTCTCGGCCTCCCAAAGTGCTGGGATTACAGGCTTGAGCCACCGCGCCCGGCCTATCCCATATTCTTAAACACCTGACATTTCAAACTGTTTGTGTCACTCCTTAAGGCTAATTGTGGGTGTTACAAAAAATCTTATATTTCCTCAAGAGTATTTTTTATTGTGTCTTGAGGTTAAATTATTTCCAAGAGAAATAGCTACAGATTATTATTATTTTTTATTATTTTTATTTTTTTTTGAGGCCGAGTCTCGCTCTGTCACCCAGCCTGGAGTGCGGTGGCGCGATCTGGGCTCACTGCAAGCTCCGCCTCCCGAGTTCATGCCATTCTCCCGCCTCAGCCTCCTGAGTAGCTGGGACTACAGGCGCCCGCCACCATGCCCGGTTAATTTTTTGTATTTTCAGTAGAGACGGGCTTTCACCGTGTTAGCCAGGATGGTCTCAATCTCCTGACCTCGTGATCCGCCCGTCTCAGCTTCCCAAAGTGCTGGGATTACAGGCGTGAGCCACCACGCCCGGCCAGCTACAGATTATTAAGTGAAGTTAAGAAAAATATAGTAGACTCAAATTTGAAGTAAAACCAGCTTCTCAAATAAATATGTATTCCATAAAGTGATGTAATAGAGATTCTATACTATTCTGAGTTTCGTATCTTAAATGCCTCTCCATTTAAGATAATGAGAAAAGTGAAGTACAAAATGCTTAAGCACTTGTGGTAATCTTTCCGTCTTTTATTGCCTTAAAAATTTGGTAAAGGAAACCGATTATGAACAGAGATCATTGTGAATTATATGTGGTTTCATAGACACACTTGGAGTCCTGAGACCCATTGTAGGCATCTGCAAACAAGAGCAACAACAAAGTGGGTTGGAAAGAAAAAAGAACAAAATATGAGAACATAAAAAAGAATCAGACAGAAGGTAAAATTAGATGCTAAAACTCAAGTTTGGGCGAAAAATGGTGACTAAAGGAAAAATAAAAAGATAGATGCAGAGACAGAGTGTTGCCAAGAAACATGCTTCATCTTCATAATAATTATTAGAAATCTCATTTATCAACTGGTTCAAGTTTTTAGATATTGTTGTCTTAAGCAGTGAAAATAATCTCACTGCCTTTTACTCCTCACACTTTTTATTACTTTCCATAAAATGGAGGAAGAAAAGCATAGTCTAGAAACCACTGTGATTTTTAGATGTCTTTGAACCTATCCCCAGTTTTCTATGTCAGCTGCCAATGGGCAATGTTGAAAGCACTATTTCTTGATGATACCTGCACTAGTATCACCTGGGTTGTTTGTTTGAACTGCAGTTTTCTGAGCCCCACCCCTGAATCAGTTTGTGAGGCAGAGCCTGAGAATCTGTATCTAATTAGCATATTAGTGGTCCACACACATAAGGTAACTATGTAATTTATTGTCCAATCTGGGACACTTGAAAAGGAGTGCTGTTAATAATTACACCAAGACGACAAGTATAAATCACGAGGTGTGGTCCCCATACTAATAATGTTTGCAATAGGCAATACTTTTTTCAACCAAGGAGATAGAAGAGACAGAGAATCAGAAAGATTACAATGTTCTGTCATGAAAGCTAAGGCAGAATATATGCAAAAAGGCTGTTGGAGACTTAGGTGTAGCCACTTAGCCTAAGGTAACCCCCAGTAATCTATTGGATTAGGAAAGAAAGGATGGGATAATATGTCTGCACAAACAAAACAGAGGGCCCTCCACCCCACCCTCAGTTAAGACAAACCCATTGTTAACATAGCTAGTTATCTAAGATGAAACTTAGGTTTCATCTTAGGTAAGTGAATGGTTTACCAGACAAGATGGATGACGTTCTGGAAGCACAGGAGTGTTTCAGTGGTATAGGGACCGATAGAGTACAGTGTTCAACCTTATACTGTAGAAGAAAGTGAGAAGATAGAGTACTGGATCAGAAGCTTGCACTGTTAAGGCAAACAGCCATTTTAAGCAAGTAGTCAGGTAAAGGGGAAGGGGGCAGATATTGTACCAAGTAGTTTCATAATTTATCACATTCACTCCACATCATTTGTTGGCTGTGGAGAGGAGTCCTCTTGCCACTTGATGGTACCAAAGACAGCTGACCTGCCTTAAGTGTGTCAATAGATCTTCAGAGCTATTCAGCAATTGCCTCAAGAACATTGACTGCAGAGGTGGGGATGGCGGTGGCCTCCCCTCATCACCCCTGACTTCTGCTAATTCATTGTAGAGGGTTATATAGTCAGGAATCTATAAGCCCCAAACTTGCTAGTGGTTAAGTTACTCGGGGGGACCTGATTTATTTAAACAGGTTTAAAACAATGGAGAGCAAGCCAACATCTTCCCTTCTTGTTGCCACTTTCCTCAGGTGGGTGTTGATTATTGCATTTGACCCTTGGGGGCAGAGTGAAGGTAACTGGACAATTTGTGTGGTACAGATAATACCAGACCCAGAGTTGGTTGGTTGATTTTTTTTGTTTGGAAAGCCCTTTATCTTCTGAGAGACATGACCAGGGCTGTGGGAGGAGCTCTGAGTGTGCCTGTGCCTAGACTCCTACACCCCCATCAGCCATCCCAGGAGTTTGGTTGGGCTCTAAGGTGCTCGTTGGGGCCGATTGAGGAATCTCCCTGAGAATAGAGGAAAGACCCTGATGCCTGAGACCCGGAGGACCAGGGACTTAGGGAAGGGAGGACACAACAGGATCCAGTGTGAGCAGTCAGGTGTGTTCAGCAGGGGAGAGAGAGAAGTCAGCCCAGACTGAGTGGCTGCTGGACACAAGATGTTACGACCCCTGTCCCCCTGAGCCTTTTTGAGGCGGCTTCTGCGCTCACAAAGGTGAGCCAGGTGGTGTGCACAAATGAACCACTGAGATTGATAGGTCCTCCAAGATTCCTAGAGAGGCGGGCAGAGGAGCCGGCCGAAGTGCATTGAAACATGGACGTTCTTCTGGTATCATGTGCTTTGCGGACAAAGTATTTCCTTTCCCCTAGAGAAGTGTTCAGTTTTTAGTATCCCGGGACTGTGTGTGTAGGCAGTGTCCTGGTCCTTTCTACTCATGCAAGATGCTCTATACTTTCTCAGTGATCCAGAGATCATGGTACTTGCAGGGGGTGCTGTTGCCCCATTTTCCAGGGCTTGCTCTTGTACTTAGATCTTTCAGGATCAGGATTTTGTGTTTTGTGTCGGCTCCACCAGACATTTCAGAGATGCATTTCAGAGATGCAGAAAACTGAACAAAGCAGTGTACACAGCTGGGTCTGTATGGATCATCCCCTTCTCAGATGGGGGCACAGACTTACCAGTAAGGAGGCCTCACCAGAATCCATCAGCTGACAGGTCCTTATGGCCAAAAGCTGGCTTCCGTATACCTTTTCTGAATCCTACGGCCGTTTTAACCTGAACAGTTTTTTCAGTTTTCATAAAAATCCCCTATACTAATGGTTACGATATTGTATATCTGTAAAGGCTTAATACTTAAAGAAAAATACTTTACATGATCCCCACAATTCTGCAAAACAAAGGGAAGTGGTACATGAATTTCTCTGGGTAAGAAAACATTCAGAGGTTAACACAGTCAAGCAAGCATTTATTGAATGCCACATAATAGCCTAGGCTTTATGTTGCAAAAATGGGAATAAGCCAGATAAAAGGCATTTCTTACTGTATAGTGTAATGGGAAAGACATGTTGTCTTGAGGAAAATAAACTTCGTACATAGGGACTTTGGAGGTGGAATGTTAAAGATAGCTTCCCTGAGGAGGCAATAGCAGAGCTGTCTCTGTGGACTATGAGAAGTTGGATAGCAAAGAGGAAATGGCACTTGAGGGATCGTTATAGTATGTGAAGGAGGGATCAGAAAACCATTTCAGAAAACCGCAAGTAAATGAAGGTGGGTGCATTCCAGCCTGGGCAACAAGAGTGGCAGAGGTGGGGCAAAGAGTAGAGAATAACTGAAATATGCTGAGGAATTTAAAGTTTATAGGGCAGTGTGCTTTTCCATTTTCTTAATGTCACAGCACATAAAGAAAATTTGTAGGCACACTGCTAAGCAAAAGAGACTAGGCTAAGGACATCAGCCTTCTTGGCCACCCCGGTAGCTGAAGAGATCAGTCTGCTGGTACTCCTATAAGTGATTTGAAGCACCCAGTAAACTGTGGCAATGCACAGTAGTTGGGCAGTTACATGCTCTGTCTGGATTTAAGAAGAGGAGTAATGTAATCTTACTAGCTTTCTAGAAATATTCTAGAAGTGATGTGAATGAATTGGAAGGGGGCAAAACTGAAAGCAAGAGAGACTAGAGACGTGTAGTTGTTAAAGAAAGAACCAAAACCATAAGTTGGTGAAAGTAAGTCAGTCACTGGCTATAGAAATAAAGAAGGCACCAAGTGGAACTGTGTTACAGATTATAGATTTAACTAGACCTGATAACTAATTAGACTGATGAAATTGAGAAAGGAAAGGTACTGAGAGCACTGCCTGTCACACACTAAGTACTATATAAGTATTCTTTAAATAAAATAAATGTAGCCAGGGATAAATAGGCAGGTTTTTGGATTAAATTATTAGGTAAGTGTGGCACAATTTTATAAGAGATGGCTAATATTGGAGAATAAATTGGTCACAAGGGGAAAATGATGAATTTTTGGTGGTGAGTTGAAGATGCTCGTAAGACATACAACTGAAAGGGTCTAATGCACCACTGGACTGTAAGGGCCTGGAGCTCCAAAGAAAGATTAGGATGAGTGAATCAGGTTTAGGACTTTTCAGGTGAAAGCTGATGTCATAGAATGGTTGAGATTGCCCAGAATGAATATGGGATGAGAATAAGGCTGGATTTCAATTTAGGATACTAGACATTTTTTTTTTTTTTTTGACGGAATTTTGCTCTTGTTGCCCATGCTGGAATGCAATGGCTCAACCTTGGCTCACCGCAACCTCCGCCTCCTGGGTTCAAGCAATTCTCCTGCCTCAGCCTCCCAAATAGCTAGGATTACAGGCATGCACCACTACACCTGGCTAATTTTGTGTTTTTAGTAGAGATGGGGTTTCTCCATGTTGTGAGGCTGGTCTCGAACTCCTGACCTCAGGTGATCTGCCCGCCTCAGCCTCCCAAAGTGTTGGGATTACAGGCGTGAGCCACCGTGCCCAGCTTGATACTAGACATTTTTGATAGGCAGAATAAGAGCCACGAAATAGACTAAATAATAGTCATTAGAAACATATTTAAGAGGTACTTATATAATACAGTCATGTGCCACATAGCAATGTTTCAGTCAACAGCAGACCACATGTACAATAATAGTTCCATAAGATTATATAATAACATTTTTACTGTACCTTTTCTGTGTTTAGATATGTTTACATATACAAATACTTGGCTTTATGTTATAGCTACCAACAGTATTCAGTACAGTAACATGCTGTACAGGTTTGTAGCCTAGGAGCATTAGGTTATACACTATAGCCTAGGTGTATAGTAGGCTCTACCATCTAGGTTTGTGGAAGTACAGTCTATGATATTCTGACAATGATGAAATCGCCTAAAGACACATTTCTCAGAACGTAACCATGTGATTAAGCAATGCGTAACTGTTCTTCCTGAGTGCCAAGCATTAGGCTAAACACTACAAAAACCAACTTATGGAAAAACAACCAGAAGAATATGTAGTGTTTCTTAGAAAATTGGGAGTAGTTAGCAGTGTTAGGTGCTGCAGGGGCATCTGGTAGGAAAAGGACTGAAAAATACCCACGGGGTTTGTGTACCAAGGGGGCCCTGTTTAATTAACTTGGGACCGATAAGTCAGATGTGAGGTCCCCTGACTGACATGCACACTATTCTAAAATTAAAAATACTTTTGGGTCAGGCACAGTGGCTCACGCCTGTAATCCCAGCACTTTGGGAGGCCGAGGTGGGTGGATCACCTGAGGTCAGGAGTTTGAGACCAGCCTGACCAACATGATGAAACCCCATCTCTACTAAAAATACAAAATTAGCTGAGCATGGTGGCACATGCCTGTAATCTCAGCTACTTGGGTGGCTGAGTCAGGAGGATTGCTTGAACCCGGGAGGCAGAGGTTGCAGTGAGCCGAGATAGCGCCATTGCATTCCAGTCTGGGCAATGAGAGAAAAATTCTGTCTGAAACAAACAAACTTTTGAAATCATCTAGCACAATCCTTGGCACAGAGAAGTTGACTTATACAGGTATTCATCATTTTACTTGCACTTCGCAGATACTGTGTTTTCTACAAATTGAAAGTTTGTGGCAACCCTGCATCAAGCAAGTCTGTCAACACCATTTTTCCAACATCATGTGCACACTTCGTGTTTCTGTGTCACATTTTGATAATTGAGTATTTCAAAATTTAAAATTATTATTATATCTATTATGGTGATCTGTGATCAGTGATCTTTGATGTAATTTGCAATTGTTTTGGGGCACCACTAACCACACCCATTTAAGATGCCTAACTTAAAAGATAAATGTGATGTGTGTTCTGACTCTTCCACCAACCAACCATTCCCCCATTTCTCTCTCCTCAGGCCTCCCTATTCCCTGAGACACAACAGTGGCAAAATGAAACCAGTTAATAACACTACAGTGGCCTCTCAGTGTTCAAGTGAAAGGAAGAGTCTCACATCTCTCTCTTTAAATCAAAAGCTAGAAATGATTAAGCTTAGTGAGGAAGACATGTTGAAAGCTGAGATAGGTTGAAAGCTAGGCCTCTTGTACCAAACAGCCAGTTCTGAATGCAAAGGAAAAGTTCTTGAAAGAAGTTAAAGCCACTCCACTGAACACATGAGTGATAAGAAAGCAAAACAACTTTATTGCTGATAGGGAGACAGTTTGAGTGATCTGGAAAGATCAAACCAGCCACAACATGCCATTAAGCCACAGCGTAATCCACAGCAGGGCCCTAACTCTCTTCAATTCTATGATGGCTGAGAGATGAGGAAGCTGCAGGAAAAAAGTTAGAAGCTAGCAGAGGTTGGTTCATGAGGTTTAAGGAAAGAAGCTGTCTCCACAACATAACAGTGCAAAGTGAAGCAGCAAATGTTGATGTAGACACTGCAGGAAGTTACTCAGAAAACCTAGCTAAGATAGTGGATGAAGGTAGCTATACTAAAGAACAGATTTTTAATGTAGATGAAACACTTTATATTGGAAGAATATACCATCTTGGGCTTCCATAACTAGAGAGAAGTCAGTGCCTGGCTTCAAAGGACAGTCTGACTTTCTTGATAGGAGCTAATGGAGTTGGTGACTTGAAGTTGAAGCCAATGCTCATTTACTAAGCTGAAAATCCTAGAGTCCTTAAGGATCATGCTGGCTGGGCATGCTGTAATCCTAGCACATTGGGAGACCAAGTCAGGAGGATTGCTGAGCCCAGGAGTTTGAGACCAGCCTGGGCAACATGGAAAAACCCTGTCTCTACAAAAAAAAAAATAAATACAAAAATTAGCTAGGTGTGGTGGCACACACCTTTGCTCCCACCTACTAGGGAAGCTAAAGTGGGTGGATTGATTGAGCCTAGGAGGCAGAGGTTGCAGTGAGCCACGATTGCACCACTGCACTCCAGCCTGGGTAACAGAGAAAGACCCTGTCCCAAACAAACAAACAAAAAGAATAATGCTAAATCTACTCTGCCTGTGCTCTAAAAATGGAATAACAAAGACTGGATGATAGCACATTTATTTACAGCATGGTTTACTGAATATTTTAAGCCCACTGTTGAGACCTACTGCTCAAAAAAAAAAAAAAAAAAAAAGATTCCTTTCAAAATATTACTGCTCATTGACAATGCACCAAGTTACTGAAGAGCTCTGAGGGAGATGTGCAAAAAGGTTAATATTGTTTTCATGCCTGCTAACACAGCTAACCATTCCACAGCCCACAGATCAAGGAATAATTGCAGCTTTCAAGTCTTATTATTTAAGAAATACATTTTGTAAGGGTATAGCTACCATAGATAGTGATTCCTCTGATGGATCTGGGCAAAGTAAATTGAAAACTTTCTGGAGGGGATTCACATTCTAGATGCTATTAAGAACATTTGTGATTCACGGGAGGAGATCAAAATATCAGCGTGAACAGGAGTTTGGAAGAAGTTGATTTCCATCCTCATGGATGACTTTAACAGGTTCAAGACTTCAGTGGAGGAAATAACTGTAGATATAGAGGAAATAGCAAGAGAATTAGAATTAGAAGTGTAGTTCTCTTGTCTCGTCTTCTTGGAAGATGTGACAGAATTGCTGCATTCTTATGATAAAATTTGAATGGATGAGAAGTTGCTTCTTATGGATGAGTAAAGAAAGTGGTTTCTTGAGATTAAATCTACTCCTGGGGAAGATGCTGTGAAATTGTTGAAATAATAGCAAAGAATTTAGAATGTCACATAAACTTAATTGATAAAGCAGTGGCAGAGTTTGAGAGGATTGACTCTAATTTTGAGAGTTCTGTGGGTAAAATGCTATTAAACAGCATCGCATATCACAGAGAAATAGCTCATGAAAGGAAGAATCAATTGATGCAGCAAACTTCAGTGTCTCATGTTTTAAGAAATTGCCACAGCCACCCGAGCCTTCAGCAGTTATCACCCTGATCAGCCATGAGTCAGCAGACATCGAGGCAAGACCCTGCAGCCTCAAAAAGATTATGACTCACTGAAGAGTTCTGCATTTTTTAGCAATAAAGTATCTTTTAATTAAGGTATGTGCATTTTTTAGACATGCTACTGCACACTTAATAGACTGTCATGTAGTGTAAACATAACTTTTATATGCACTGGAAAGGCAAAAAAATTGTATAACTCACTTTATTGCAATATTTGCTTTTTTGCAGTGGTCTAGAACCAGATCTGCAATATGTCCAATGTATGCCTGTAAATGTTAATTGACCCATCTGACATGCAATATAAGCATGCCAAGTTGTGTGCATCACTTTTTGCACCTATTGTTTTTGTTAATCATCTGAATATTTCACTGAATTTTCTAGATCTAAAAGCTAATAGTGTCTTATTCTTTAGAAGTTATTGAAATGTCTTTTAGTTAATTTTATGTCATTTTTTGCTTATTTATCTTTCACATAAATTTTTTTTTCACCTTCAAATCATTGCCTTGATATAGCCATTCACCTCTGAAGTAAATATGTTCCAGTTTGGAGTTGATCTTCTTTAACAATGATGTGTTATGCCTTAGCATCAGCCTGAAGCATACGTACTGCTGCAGTGAGCCAGTCTTCTGAGCTGTTTCACCCAGGAATGCATTCAGACCAACTGCAGAAGAACCAAAGAAGTGTCGTATAGTTAAAGAATCTAGCTCACACAGAAAGGGAGCTTCTGGTCAGGAGTTCTTCAGACAGGGTACTATGGGTATTTGCTTGGGCCTCAAGGGTCCAGCTGCAGGTTCTTTGCCATCAGTGCTGGAGACCAGTGATACACAGCAAGGAGCACATCTTGGAACTATGGATCCTGATCATCCTGCCGAAGAACTCCAGGCCTGGGTATAGGAGCATCCCAGAGTATAGTGAAGAAGCTGTCTGTACTGAACTTGGAGAGGAAGCCGAATGATCTGGGAGGAAAGGTAAAATGAAGAAGTGTCTTATCAGATAGCAGGTATTATCTCCAGAGAGAGATAAGAGAGTTGAGATCACTTCTTTAGGGTAGTTAGAGAAAATGGCTAACATGTTATTGGCCAGAGTTATTTATTTTTGTTCTACTATGTTGAGTTTTTTTTTTTTTTTTTTTTTTTTTTTTTTTTTTTTTTTTAACTTGTAGGCCCTGTGTATTTTTCCCTCTTTGTCTGTTTGTCCCTGCCCTTGCAGATAAAGGAAAACTGCTTTCTGCCCTCCCATCGTGTGTTCCACAGTAATAATGGGATTTTAAGCTCTAACTCTCAGCAAATGTTAACCTCATTAAACTCTATTTTATTGTCCCCAGTTCCCCACCCTCCTACAGGCAACAAATAGTGTCCCAACGCAAATACTGTATCTGGCAGCTTCATAGGACTCACCTGGAGTCCAGCTCCAGCCAGTAAAGGGTCAACTCAGCTCTGAATCTTGGGAGTTTCACACTGTTAAGGAGAACATTGAGGAGGAGACAGCAAAGAAGAAGTTAGGAAATGTTGGTGTCTTTTTGTATTTTTCCAAATGAACCTCGTCACTAAAATCTCTGCCTACCTTTCATTTAATCTCTATTGCCTATTCCACTTTTAACCTGTTCCTCTAAGCATACCACTTTAACCTGGATTATGATTCTTTTCTTTCTTCACTTCTTTGCCTTAAAATTGTTTTTTGTTTTTTTGTTTTTAAATCCTGCTACTCTCATGTTACCTTGTATGGTTCAGTTTCTCCCTTCTAATACTGCCAACTTCCTTAACCCAGACCTCTTATCCCAAAGACAGGAGAATGTTTTTCTATATTGAAGCCAATAGAAAACTATTAAAAGGCTACATGCAATAAATAAATTTTTAAATGTACATTTTTTAAATGAGCGTAGGAAACATAAAACTTTAGTAGGTGCATGCTTACTGGGAAAGCATGCATACATGCTAAAATGTCATTATACTGTAAGTATTGTTTACCACTTGTTTTTTAGTTTAATATTACATTACAGATATCTTTTCAAGTTACATATAGTACCTATATGTAGCTGACATACATTTCACTGCAAAGGTATTTAATTATTTTGTAACTGGCCTTAGAGGGTTTTTACATGGCTTCTTTTTTCTGTTTTTTTTTTTTTTTTAAATACTACCGACTAAAAGCCATGAACTCTTTTCTTTTTCTTTTTTCTTCACTCTGTACTATAAAAAAAGTTTAAGCATATATAAAAGTAGAATTGTACTACTTTTAATAAATCCCCATGAACCTGTCACCCAGCTTCACCATTATCAGATTATGGCTGATCTGGTTTCACTTATAACTCTACTCATATCCCATGCTTTTTTATACATATAATTTTAAAGCATATCTGAGATATCATAGTCTTTCAAATGTAAATATTTCAATATTTGCTGTAAAAGATATGAATTTTAAAAATGTAAACAATACTATTTTCATACCTAAACAATTAACAGTAATTCCTTAATATCAATTTTCTAGTTTTCTCAAAGATGTCATAAACTTTTTTTTGTTCATCTTGTTTTTTAACTTATCTTAATCAAGATCCAAGGAAGAAAACACATTGTGATGGGTTGATATGTCTCCTAAGTTTCTTTTAATATATAGGTACCCTCTCCTATTTTCTCTTCTGTTACAACTCACTTGTTAAAGAAAATGAAGTTGTTTGTCCTGTAGAGTTGCACACAGCATGGGTTTTGCTGTCTGCATCATGTGCTGTAGTCTACGATGTTCTGCTGTCCTCTGTATTTTCTGTAAATTGTAGTAATGTATAAGCTTGATTAAAATCAAGTTTTAAGTTTTTTTGACCAGGTAAATTTAATGATTTTGGCAAGATGGTGTATTCTATTTGAAGCCTATATTTTCTGTTTGTCTCTTTTTCTGTGGTGTTTGCAGCTATTGATCCTCAATACCTATAGCCAATAATCCATTAGGGGTCCCAAAATGGTGACATTCTAATTGTATCCTTCTTTCTTCATTTAATAAAGCTGGAATAGTTATATAAAAAGACATTTCCCCTGGTTTTCTGTTTAGTTATCCAATGGTTTGTTTAGGTAAGGCAAGATAATTGGTTAAGTCACTCCCCACTACCTTGCTTTTTAAATCAGTTTTCAAAACAATGAATTAGTTTGTAATCATCCTTTAAAACAGTGGCCAGTTGTTAGTAATAGTATCATTAGGAACTTGTGGATTGAAGCATTATTTGATGTTTTTCAATCCATAATACTATCCTTACTAAAGCTCATTTGTCTCCTCTTTGAGTAGTAGAAACCTTTTCAGTTTGGCATGTGAATCCTTATGAACCTAGTCATCTTTGATAGTTTTCTTGCTGACCTGTATGATAAGATGCACCAGGCCCATCTTATAGTTTTCCTTACATAGTCCTAGAATTAATACTTTTTCCAAGGACCCTTGATTCTGCCTAACGGGAAATGGTATTTCAAAACCAAAAATAGGGCATTAGGAGTGCTTATGGCTTAGTCATTGGTCCTAGGCCTTTCCAGTACTCAGAGTTAGGAAAAAATGTAAAAGAAAGTGTGTATCATGAGTTCACATTGATAGTTCTAGTTCACATTTACTACTTAGAGTCTTAATCTCTTATCTTCATCTGTATCTCTTTTTAGAGGATTCTGAAAGACACCAGGAATGATAGAATATCAAATAATTACTCATTTGCTGTCCCACAATATATACACAATAGCCTCATCATAAAAAAACAACAGCATTACCCACAAATATGATTACTGTAAATAGCTTAATGGTGGCGTGTGCGTGTGTATACATGTTTTCTATTCTTTTTGTCCTTAAGATATATATCACTTGGGCTATACAAAGAAAAAATTACTGCTTTAAGGACATATGAAATAATTACTCTTTTATATGGTTATGCCACCAGTGGATATAAACGTAAGTTCAGTTTGTTGAGTTTTTTTCAATGTTCAGAGTGGTTTTTAAAATTATTTAAAACATGAAGTTTTAGATGTTAAATCTACAAAGTAAGATATTTTCGAGGTTCTATTCTTGTTTTCTTCTTCCTATTGCCTCCCTTACCCATCAGTAACCTTTCTGTGCTCCTTTTATGAATTATCTTTTCATTACTTGTTGTTTTAATACAAGCATATGTATGTATACACACACAACCCTTCCTTTTTAAATGATAGCACATTATAATTTAAGTAATAAACTCTACATATCTGTTTTATGGGAAACATTTTCTTCTGTTTTCTCTTTCTTCTGGCATGTAGTTCTAAAAAGTGCTGATTTTGTGAGCAAGTGATTGAGTAAAGTATATGTGAATGAGTGAATTATGCTGACATTTTCAGTCTCTTCTTTCAGATGATTTGATCAAAATGGAGAATAAGAATGTTCTTCCCAAGCAGAAGAAGTGAAGAAATAACATGCCAACAGGAAAACACTGTCAGATTTGATGGCAGTATTCCTGAGAACTTTGTGTAGATGTCCAAATATATGAGGAAAGACTAGGAAAATATCCAGAAAATACCACAGTGATGAATGTGGAATAATTTTTGCTCAGAACTCTGTCCTAATTCAGCATCAGAAATTCACACTGGTGAGGATTCCTAGGAATATAACAAGTATGGGAAAGCCTTTACTCAGGAGTGTAGGCTTCAATATTCTCTTCAAATAAGAGAATTCACACTGGAGTTAGATATATAAATGAGAAAAATATGGGAAAGCTTTCAGTGCAAACACTAGACTCATTCATCGTAAGAAAATCCATACTGGAGAGAGACCCTATAATAAATGTGATAAGTGAAACAAAGCCAGTGGTCAGTCCTTAACAAGCACCAGAGGCTTCACACCAGAGAGATTTGTTACTACCAGTGTAACAAGTGTGGTAAAGTTCACAGAATTCAGCTTTTTCATCATATCAGAATCCGTATTGGAGGGAAACCCTTTCGGTGTAATCAGTATAGTAAAATTTCTCTTTAACATTCATTCCTTATTCAACACCAGAGAATCCACTCAAAAGAGAACTTAGGAAGTTGATAAATATGGATGGAAAAGGCTTTGCATAATAGTTCCTCACCTGACATTGAGATTTTGTGAGTGTCCAGCATCTGAAATTGGCAAGGTAGAATTTCTTCCCACCAGACCTTGAACTTGGTTTGGATGAGAACTGGCCCTTCGAAATGGTCCCCACCAAAATCCTGTCATTTAACAGAACAAGCCATTTACTTTTTCCCCTAACCACTAATCAAATAAAACACTTGTGATTGAAAGAGTGGCCTGTGGACCACCAGTTCAGTTTCCAGATGTTTTATTAGTTTTTCCAAAATACAGTTCTCACAAAAGTTTAGACTGTTGTTTAATAATACTTTTTAGTGAAAACTTAAGTTGTACATAAAATACAAATAGGAATATTAGATCATTAATGTATTTTAAATGTAGCTGCAGTGATGATAATTTGTCAAGTTAAACATGTTTAGCATCCTTTTAGGGACAGCACAGTGAATTCTTGGGCCTTCCATTCCTACCTAAATTCTGATATATAACATGTAGCTCCCAGCCAAGACTCCAAACAAGAAAGATGCTTTTTTTTTTTTTTTTCCTCTCTCTCTCTCTCTTAGAGACAGGATCTTGTTCTGTCACTCAGGCTACAGTGCAGTGGTACAATCATATAGCTCACTGTAACCTCGAACTCCTGAGCTCAGGCACTTCTCCTATCTCAGCCTCTTGAATAGGTAGGACTACAAGTGTATGCCAACATGCCCAGCTAATTTAAAAACATTTTTTGTAGATGGAGATGCACTGTATTGCCCAGGCTGGTCTTGAATTCCTGGCCTCCAGCAATCCTCTCACCTCAGCCTCCCAAAGCACTGGTATTATAGGTATTAGTCACTGCACCTAGCTGCATCTTTTTTTGTTTTTTTTTAAATTGAGGTGTGTTAATTTTAATTTGCATTAGGAAAACATTGGAGATACCCAAGCTGGGCTTCAGAGGAAGAGAATAAGCGAACTCAGATTTTGCTTACGGGCCTGGCAGGTAAATAAGTGAAAAAAAAGAGTCAAAAAAAAAGTGAAAACAAAAAGTTTTATTAATTTATTATTATTATTAATACATTTTATTAGGGTTTCAGGAAAATTGCCAAAATCCTCTTTATTGATTTTGAGTTCTACTGCAGGAGAAAGATGATCAAGTTAATTGTTCATTTTGGCCACCATAAACATAATGATCTTTTTATACTTTTGAATATAGTGTAGAAAAGCTTACTAAGTTTTACTGCTGAATCATTTAAATAATCAATGAATAATTTTTGAACCATCATTAATTCAAATACCAGTCATTAAGTTATGATGTATGTATCCAGATGTGGTGGCTCATGCCTGTAATCCCAGCTACTTCAAAGGCTGAGGTGGGAGGGTCGCTTAAGTACAGGAGTTACAGGCTGCAGTGAGCTACATTTGTGTTGCTGCACTCCAGCCTGGGTGACAGAGTGAGATCCTGTATCTAAAAATAAATAAATTGGCTGGGCCGCGGTGGCTCACGCTGTAATCCCAGCACTTTGGAAGGCCGAGGCGGTCGGATCACAAGGTCAGGAGATCGAGACCATTCTGGCTAACACGGTGAAACCCCATCTCTACTAAAAATACAAAAAATTAGCTGGGCATGGTGGCAGGCATCTGTAGTCCCAGCTACTCGGGAGGCTGAGGCAGGAGAATGGCGTGAACCTGGGAAGCGGAGCTTGCAGTGAGCAGAGATCGTGCCACTGCATTCTAGCCTGAGTGACAAAGCGAAAAATAAACAAAGTATGGATATCCCATTCTCCATTATGTGCTTATTTCACATTGCATGCAGTATCAAAACATCTCATGTACCTTATATATACCTACAGTGTGCCCACAAAAAATTAAAAATTTAAAAATTAAGTAACTTATGTAATCATACAGTGTTTCACAACTTGAAGTCAACTCTAGCACAAGGGATCCTTCAAACAAACAGGTTTTTTAAAATTAACATTTAAGAAAATGTTATCTTCTTAGGTATGAGGACCTTAATAGGAATCGTGATGTAAGTAAAAATGTATTAGCTATGAGACTAATTTTCCTTTAACAAACCTAGCCAAAGATCATATTCTAATTAAAGGAAGGCCTCTTTTAAAGGGAAACTCATATTTTTAATGTTAGCTATTCTTCCTAAGAGGGCAAGGCCTAGCTAAAGGGACTGCTCCTCAGATCCAGTGGATAATTATGTAGGAACACATATCCAGTGTTGCCATGTTTTCCAAATTTGACTTTTATCTATACTCTTTCTACTTTTAGTCTTTGCAGCTTTTGAAAAAATTCTTTAGACCAACAGTGTGCCTACAAGCTATTAGTTTTTCAACTCTGCTTATAAAAATGTATATTTTATCCAAAAAGCCGCTGTAATTGTTAACAGTGACATTGGGAATGTAGAGATGAGGGCTATGATACTTTTTATGCTCTCGGGCTTTTAGTACCTTTGGGGCCTAGAGATTACCAACTGCTGATGCATATTGCTCAACAGAGTTGCTAGAACACTTGCTTACCACTTTCTCTCCGCTTCAATGTCTCCTTCCAACAGATATCCGCCAGCTCTTAGGTAGCTACTTTCCCTTTACTGTAAGAATGAAGACATTGGTTGCCCTGGTATAAGAACCACCTTCATGAAGCACTAAGCTTCTCATACTCTGCCTTTTAAGTCCCATAAGAATATAAGCCTGAGGCTATAATTGCACCTAAAAATTTCTTTTTCTCTTAGCTGAGGTCAACAGAGGCCAGTGAAATGTTTGAAATGCCACTAGGAAAAGGCCATAATAAAGGCTAACAAGATTTGTCATTCATCTGCACCACACTGATTGCTTTCTATGTATTTCACATAATCTACAGTGAATCTGTGAGATCAGTGCTATCCTCATTCCCATTTTGTACATAAGAAAACTTAAGACAGGTTTTGAACAACTGCACAGCAAGTAGCAAAGTTGCTATTCAAACCAAAACAGTGTGACTTCAAAACTGGCACTCTTGTTTCTAATTCTATAACCCACTTTGTGGAAGAGGCAAGTAATTTATCTAATATGTGCCAGAATTCAAAGTGTGGCCAATTACGTTTTTAAATTTTTTGAACTTGAACAATGTAATATTTAACAAGTGTATATTTAATTTTTTCAGAAAAAGCATTTTTAGCACCTATTATATGCTAAATGCTGGAAAAGTGGTCTCTTTCCATAATACACCATAAATTTAGAGTTTATAATCTAGTAATCATTTATACATACGTACATTTGTATTTGAATATTTGCTTTTGGAGCGATTTTTTCCCCTCATCCTTGCATTCAGCTACATATGAAGCTTTAAAGGACCACTTTTAACTATTCAAAATTGCCAATTCCTTGGATTCTCGAGAGTATAGAAGCTTGATTGACAGCACAATCTTCAGTTTCTATACTGACCTTGGAAATCTGGATAACTTATTGTAATAGGACGAATAATGGTCCCTCAAAGATATCCTCATCCTAATCCCTGGAACCTATGAATATGTTACCTTATATGGTGAAAGGGATTTGGCAGATGTGATTAAGTTAAGGATCTTGAGATGGGAGGATTATTCTGGATTATCTGGGTGGGCTCTGTGTAATCACAAGGTCCTTGTTAAAGAGAGGCAGGAGGATCAGTATCTGAAGATGTAACAGCAGAAGCAGAGGTCAGAGGGATTCATTGCTGGAAGGGGCCATGAGCCAAGGAGTGCAGGCAGCCTCTAAAAGCTGGAAAAATAAAGAAAATGGACTTACTCTTAGAGCTTCCAGAAAGGACCATAGCTCTACTGGCATTTTGACATCTTTAAGCCCCGTAAGACCCATTTTTGACTCCTGACTACAGAACTATAAGATACTTGTTTTGCATTGAGCAACTAAGTTTGTAGTAATTTTTTATATTAGCAATAAAAAAACTAATACACTCATCATTAGTATTCTTATTTTATTTTATTTTGAGATACAGTCTTGCTCTGTCACCCGGGCTGGAGTGCAATGACATAATCATGGCTCACTGCAGCCTTGGCTCAAGTGATCCTCCTACCTCAGCCTCCCAAGTAGCTGGGACTATAGTTGTGTGCTACTAGGCTAGGCTAATTTTTTAATTTTTTTGTAGACACAGGGGTCTTACTGTGTTGCCTAGGCTGATCTCAAACTCCTGCCTCAAATGATCTACCCATTTTGGCTTCCCAAAGTGCTGGGATTACAGGCATGAGCCACTACACCTGGCCTTAATATTCTTTATCATGAATATAATCTGTACTCTTATGTGAATGCAAAATAATAAATGGGAAGCTCTGGAGAAATAATTTGTCTTTTATCTTTGATACTCAAAATCACTTAGTAAGAAATTTTCCTGAATGATCATCAGTATAAATTCCTCCAGAAGCATTTGTTTATTCCTCAGTCTAGTTTTGAAATGAAACCAGAAGAAAGTAAATAATACACAGCTATAAAGAAGTGAAGCTGGTCTGACTCCAGAGTCTGCATTCTTTACCATTATACTACCTCACACTTCTAACAGCCTTGAAGAAACATTTTTACATATATTACCTTTTGATTTCATATAGTCACCCTATGAAGTTGTCAGGACCAATGTTCCCATTTTGCTGATAGGAAGTTGAGACAGTTAAAAACAAAATAATGTACATACATACCCAATGCTAGGAAGCAAATTAATAAATACTAGAGCTCTGTTTCCCAGTCCATTGTTCTTTCCACTAGATGTCCATGGACTTCAATATCAGAAGCCCCCAGATTAAGATGATCTGGCTCCTATGTAAACTTTCTCTTAAAGCAATTGTTTTCCCTTTCAGGAGTTGCACAGGGAAGAAAATTATCTGTTACAAGCCCTCAGAAACGCTTCCTTCTTAAGCTTTTAGCTTCCAACTCTCAGAAAAATTGTTACATTTTCAGCAATTGTTCCAAGTGTCATGAATTCACAACTGAACATAGAGTTTTTAAAAATTACCTGGCCTACCTACTAGTTATCTGTGTAGGAAAACAACTTACTTGGATGCTATCTTTAATCATAAGCACGAACAAGATGATTGTTTACTATCTTTCTTCAATAGAAGAAAGATAGTAAACCCTTTTTACTCAAAGTGGTCAGAAGATCAGCA
Organism: Rhinopithecus roxellana; assembly: GCF_007565055.1. Classification (NCBI taxonomy): domain Eukaryota; kingdom Metazoa; phylum Chordata; class Mammalia; order Primates; family Cercopithecidae; genus Rhinopithecus; species Rhinopithecus roxellana. The sequence goes on along the minus strand of NC_044552.1, from coordinate 21,624,031 downwards.
GCCCTGGCATCACCCCAGACCAACTGAATCAGAATCTGCATTTTAACAAGGTCCCCAGTTGATTGTTATATACCTTAAACCTTGGAAAACACTGCTCTGCCCTATTTTCCAGATTTCCCCATGAAAAACCTCACAAATATACTGTTCTGAATTGCTAAAAGTATGTGAACTATTGAACAAAACCTCTTGGGTTGGTTAAAGAACAAATAAATTGTTCTATTTCATGAAACTTTTTTTTGAGGCACAGGGGGAAAAAGTTTTATCAAGTTAGTTCCCAATTACAAACATGCCTAGCACTAAAACTTATTGTGAACAATTTGGAATTTACATCTTTATCGTTTTTTTAAAGCTTATAAAGTATTTTCAGATGTTCTCCATTAATCATTACAACTCTCTGAACTAGTTATTGTTTGTTTTCTACAGATGAAGAGTCTAAGAAAGGTAAAGATTTATTTAATGTTAGAAAGTAATAAGCCAGCATGAGAACTGGTTTAAGTTCAGTGGATTCCAGGTCAGTGTTCTTTCTGCAGTCCAGATCAAACAATTCAGCAGCATCTATAAATTCCTAGAACAGAGGCTGTGAGCAACTGAAGACATGTAAAAAAAAGTTGAGTGCCTATTGTATGCACAATACTATGCAAAATGCAACAGTATCTTGCTAAATTTCGAAAACAGTGTGAATTGGGTGTTTCAAAGCCATGAAGGAGGGGTACCAAATAATGTGGTTGCTCTTGCCATTTAAAGTGGATTTTTCCTCCCAGAATCATGAGAGTGTATAAATTTTATCTACTGAGTGAACACTGATAGGTAGCACAGGAAGTTGAACTTACGTTTTATTTAATCAGTTACTAACTAGAATAAAGTGATTGATTTATGATTAAATTGACTAATTTTATATTTGAGTATTATATTTCTGTATCTCACAAGTTGTTTTATCAGTTGTGCATTTCAACGTTCTTGTAGATTGATGAAAACGTTCTGCCTTCTAGAGTAATTCTCCAAACTACCACTTTTCCTGTTACTTCCACACCTAATTAGGGACTACACATTTGAGTTAAATGAAAATGATTTGAACACCTATGTGTAGTACAATGTGAGCTGCTACAGGATTGCAAAGATAAACATGGTGTGATGCCTGCCTTTCAGGAAATCTAAGTTATAGTATATGAGAGTCAATATTAATAATTACATTTGCTTTGAAAGTCCTTTCAATTATAATATTAACTAATCTGGTCCGTCATGACAGTGCATTGGTAGTTATATCTCCTAGCCTAGGAGTAGGTCTCATGGATCACGAGGTCAGGAGTTCGAGACCAGCCTGGCCAACATGGTGAAACCCCGTTTCTACTAAAACTACAAAAATTAGCCAGGCATGGTGGCAGGCGCCTGTAATCCCAGCTACTCAGGAGGCTGACACAGGAGAACAGCTTGAACCTGAGATGCAGAGGTTGTGGTGAGCTGAGATTATGCCACTGCACTCCAGTGGGGGTGACAACAGCAAGACTCTGTGTCAAAAAAATTTAAAAAATAAACATAAAAATAAAAAGTTATCTACCTGCTTAAAAATACAAAATTCCATACTCTTTGGAAGAACATAACAGAATCCAGAGAGCCTACAACATATTCCCTTTTCCAGGGCTACATCCAAAATTAGTGTATTAAAATTAGTAAGTTGTGGTTAATTTTCAAGAGAAAATGGAAACAACCCATATGATGACCACGGTGTAACATGTGAAGTGTAAAAATCCGCATGGAAACTTATGTTTCTGAAATCCTTAGGTGACAAATATATTGAGCACATATTGGATGCCATCATCTCATTATTAATCCCTTTTAGATTAGGGAATCCCTTTCCTCAAGGAATACACATTCTAGGGAGACAGAACTGACAAACACAGAAGTATTGATATTTTAGGAACTGATAAATGCTATAAAGAAAATAAAATAGGATGTTGTCACGGTGACTGGAGTGTGATTAAAGGCTACTTTATGGTAATCTGGAAAGGCCTCTATTATGAGCTTAATAATTGACTGTATACTGTTTTTAAACCTCACAAATTTATTTTTTTAATGTTCCTAGACAATGATAAGTAAGTTTATTTTTTAAAGTACAGACACTTTAAGCATATTAAAGGGCTATAAAAGGCCTTTAAAAATCAACACAATCATTGGCTTTCAAACTGTTCTCCAGAACCTTAGGTGGCTCCTCAGATGTTACTTGGCAGTCAGCTATGGGCAGGATCAAGTCAGTCAAGAAGGGTTCTGGCATCCAGCCCCCTTTGCTTCACCTGAGAAAAGGCTCTGCTTTTTTTTGGGGGGGGGGGGGAATTTATTCGAATTCCTAAAATAATTCCTGAAAACGGTTTTTGCCAATTGCAGTAGCTCACACCTGTGACCCTGGCATTTTAGGAGGCCAAGACAGAAGGATCACTTGAGTCTAGAAGTTCTGGACCAGTCTGTGCAACACAGTAAGACCCCATCTCTAAAGAAAATTTAAAAATTAGTTGGTCTTGGTGGCTCATGTCTATAGTCCCAGCTACTCTGCAGGTTTAGGTGGGATCGCTTGAGCCCAGAAGGTGAGGCTGCAGTGAGCTGTGATCTCACCACTGCACTCCAGCCTGGGTGACAGAACAAGTTACTATTTAAAAAAAAAAAAAACATTTTACTGGTCTATAAAAAGGAAGGGGGAATGGGATTAAAATCTAATGGCCTAATTTCTTGTTTCATAGGTTACAAAATAGACTCAGAGTTTGGGTGCCTTGCTCGAGGTCAATTTTTTAGTTGAAGACAAAATGAGGCCAAAATAACTGAGACCCCAGTCTGGTGCATATTCCTTGGCAATCCTGTTTCCATATTCATCAACCATGGCTAGTGAGTCTCCTCATTTTTGAGCCTGATTGGGTTGGGTTTCTATTGTCTTTTTTTTTTTTTTTTTTTTAAGATGGAGTCTTACTCTGTCACCCAGGCTGGAGTGCAGTTGAGCAATCTCTGCTCACTGCAACCTCCATCTCCCGGGTTCAAGTGATCCTCCTGCCTCAACCTCCCAAGTAGCTGGGATTACAGGCATGTGCCACCATGCCCAGCAAATTTTTGTATTTTTAGTAGAGATGCAGTTTCACCCATGTTGGCTAGGCTGGTCTCAAACTCCGAGGCCTCCCAAAGTGCTGGGATACAGGCATGAGCCACCACACCCAGCCAGGTTTCCATTGCTTTTCATATACTATTTCACTTCCTTTTCCTTAAAAATTCCTTATTTTGGTGAAATTACTACTTTTTTGGAAAAAAAATTGCTTTATCACAACGTATACTGCTGCTATGGTCTGAATGTTTGTGTGTCCCCAAAATTCATATATTGAAACCTAATCAGTCATCACTGTGATGGTATTAGGAGGTGGGGCCCTTTGGAGATGCCCTCTTAAATGAGATTAGTGTCCTTATAAAAAAAAACGGCCACAGAGAGCTGCTATACCCTTCCACGTGTGAGGACATAGCAAGAAGGCACCATCATTGACCCTCGCCAGACACCACATCTGCTGGTGCCTTCATCTTCGACTTCTCCACCTCCAGAACCGTGAGAAATGTTTGTTGTTTATACATCAGCGAGTTTATGGTGTTTTTGTTATAGTAGACTGAACAGATTAAGAGACATGTACACTTTTTTCTTTCTTCCTTTTAAGAGACAGGGTCTCACTCTGTTGCCCAGGCTGGAGTACAGTGGTGCAACCATAGCTCATTGCCACTTCAGACTCCTGAGTTCAAGTCTCAAGGGATCCTCCCACCTCAGCCTCCTGAGTAGCTAAAACTACAGACATATGTCAACATGCCCAGCTAACTTTTAAATTTTTTGTAGAGACAGGATCTGACTATATTGCCCAGGCTGGTTTTGAACTCCTGGCCTCAAACGATCCTCCCTCCTTGGCCTCCCAGAGTACTCAGATTATAGGCATGAGCCACCACACCCAGCCACATGTATACTTTGCTTTCATTCCTCCTTTCCTTCCTCCTTTCTTTCTTCCTTTTTCTTTTTCAACTGAACCATCTAAAAGCAAGTTGTATGCAATCCCATTTACAATAGACACACACACAAAAAATACCTAGGAATATATCTAACCAATCTTCAAAGACCCCTACAAAAAGAACTAAAAAACACTGCTGAAAGAAATCATAGATGACACAAACAAATGGAAAAATATTTCCTGCTCATGGATTAGAAGAATCAATATCACTCAAATGACCATACTGGCCAAAGCAATCTACAGATTCAACACTATTCCTGTCAAATTACCAATGTCATTTTCACACAATTAGAAAAAGCTATTCTAAAATTCATATGGAACCAAAAATAGCCCAAATGGTGAAAGAAATCCTAGGCAAAAAGAGCAAACCTGGAGGCATCACATTACTTGACTTCAAACTATACTATACAACTACAGTAACCAAAACAGCATGGTGCGGATACAGAAAAAGACACAGAGACAAATGGATCAAAATAGAGAGCCCAGAAATAAGGCTGAAGACCTACAGTCATCTGATCTTTGACAAAGAACAAAAATAAGCAACAGGGAAAGGGGCTCTCTATTCAATAAATGGTGCTGAGATAGCTGGCTAGCCATATGTAGAAGAATGAAACTGGATTCCTACCTTTCACCATATATAAAAATTACCTCAAGATGGATTAAAGACACAAACTATAAGAATCCAAGAAGAGCATGAACCCAGGAGGCAGAGCTTGCAGTGAGCTGAGATCATGCCACTGCACTCCAGCCTGGGCAACAGAGCAAGACTCCATCTCAAAAAAAAAAAAAAAAAAAATCCTAGATGAAAACCTAGGAAATGGCATTCTGGACATCAGCCTTGGGGAAGAATTTATGACAAAGTCCTTAAAAGCAATCTCAACAAAAACGAAAATTGACAAGTGGGACCTGATTAAACTAAAGAGCTTCTTCACAGTAAAAGAAATTATTAACAGAGTAAATAGCCTACAGAATGAAAACAAATACTTGCAATCTGCATCCAGCAAAGATCTGATATCCAGAATTTATAAGGAATACAAACAATTCAACAAGCAAAAAACAATGCCATTAAAAAATGGGCAAAACACATGAACAGACACATCTCAAAAGAAGACATACAAGCATCCAATAAACATATGAAAAAATGTGCAACATCACTAATCATCAGAGAAATGCAAATAAAAACCATAATGAGACCCATCTTACACCAGTCAGAATGGTCATTATTAAAAAGTCAAATAATAAGAGATGCTGGTGAGGTTGAGGAGAAAAAGGAATGCATACACACAGTTCAGCCACTGTGGAAAGCAGTTTGGTGACTTCTCAAAGAAGTACCATTCAACCCAGCAATCCCACTACTGGGTATGTACCCAGAGGAAAATAAAGCATTCCACCAAAAAGATATATGCACCTATATGTTCATCACAGCACTATACACAATAGTGAAAACATGGAATCAACCTAGATGGCCATCAATGGTGGAATAAAGAAAATGTGGCAAATATACACTGTGGAATACAGGTAGGCGCCACCACGCCTGGCTAATTTTTTTGTATTTTTTGTAGAGACGAGGTCTCATTATGTTGCCCAGGCTGGTCTTGAACTCCTGGGTTCAAGCGATCTGCCCACCATGGCCTCCCAAAGGGCTGGGATTACAGGAATGAGCCACTGCCCCTCGCCAAATTATGTATTCTTTATGTTTTTTATACATTTAAATAAATGCCAAAACCACAGTACACTTTTATTAGACATATTTAACTTCCTTTCTTATACTACGTAGCAAAGACGGATCTGTTAAAGAAGTCTTGGATAAAAAGAGACTCCAGGGCACCATCAGTTGTTGACTTAGGATAATAAGTATCCCAAATGGAGCAAGACTTCCACTAAACCTTGACTTGCTTATTTCTAGAGTGTCTCTGTCACATACTCCCATATTTACTGTGATCCCCTTTTTATGGTTGTCCATTATTAGTGAGTATAAATCAACCTCAGAATCATCATATTTAACAGTCCTTTCCTGCTCCTTACCACTGGTTACTCTTCCAAAGTTTTTATACTTAGTCCATATTTCTACACTTACCCATATGCATCACTTCACCACTGCAAAAGTTTCAGACAATGTCTCCTTGCTCTCAAATATGGTCCCTTCTACACATCTTGATTGGCTTCCTATTTGCACAATGGGACCTTCATCAGTCTTCCTGCTAACCACTTTTTCGGTGACCTTCATCAGTCTTCTTGCTAACCACTTCCCTCTCCTACATGCAGAAGCCCTGTTACCCACATCCTAAAATAGTTGCCTCATAAATGTGAATTGTACTCATTGAATTTATGTTCTTCCTTGGATAGTTCATTGACTTGTAGATTCAGATGGTGATTCTAGAAGCAAATACAGAAATATGTGTCCAAAGCAAGAAACATGAAGAAAGGGAACTACACAGGGAACTATCTGGCAGACCCAAAGGAAAATTTTGCAAAATCTGAAGAAGTTAGGTACATTCCACGATTAAGTAACAAATCAAACTCAATGACTCCAAAATGAACGTTATGTAGAATTTAGTACATAATCAGCATCAGAGGCTCCTCTGAACACAGAAAGTCTTGGAGCATGGGGTACATGGGGAAGACTTTACTCCAAATACAGACCTTGCTGAGCATCAAAGAAAGCAACTCGGAGCCTACCCATTGTATGTGAAAAGTGTGGGAAGACCCTTAGATCAAACGATGGCCTTATTCATCAAATGGGAATCCAGATGGAAGGAAAAACCCTGTAATGTGATGGGTGTGGAAGAACTGTTAAAGATCAGGTTTAGTCAACACTGGAAACTTTACACAGGTGAAAAACACTTGTGAAAAGGCTTTACTCAGAATGCAAGTTTTTGATGATCTTGAAAAACATTCAGAAGACAAATGCTTTGGTTGGAATCAGTGTAGCAAAACCTTGATTCATCAGTCTGCCTTGATTCAGCATTAGGTAGTTTATACAACAGAGAAAGCTTGTAAGTGCCATGACAGCAGGAAAACTTCTGTACACAACTTATCCCTCTTCAGGAGATCCACTAGAGGAAAACATTCTTTAAATGTATTCAGTGTTAGCCTTCAGTTAGAGAGCAGGCCACACTGAGAGCAGAGATCCACTACAAGGATCCATTATGAGGTCCTATTTGCAGGATTTCTCCTGCAAATAGGACTGGCATGCGCAACCCAGCATCTGTACTAAGAATGTTCACTCAGAGGAGAAAGAAGATACCCAGTAGGAAAGTGAGAGTCACAATGGGGGGCCTTCCTGGAAATGAGTTTCTGAAAAACAAGCTATGTAAGCATAATGAGATTGAGACTAGTGACTCAATAAAAGTCTTGTGAAATATCAGAACATACGCTCCTCAAGGGAGAAATACCTCGAAGGTACTGACTGTGGGAAGCACTTGAGCCCAGGGCTTACTGAACATTACAAAACTTATGCAAGAGACCAATCCTACAATCTTCATTTTACATGAAGAATATAAAAAGACTTTAAAAACGGTAGCTATATCAGACATTTTTTTAAAAAACACACTGGAGAGAGGCCCTACAAATGTAATGAATGTCAGAAAGCATCCTGCCAGTTGTTAGCCCTTAACTAGCACCAGTTTTTCCATGCTGGAGCAGAGCACTGTTATTGCAATGAGTGTGGCAAAGACTTCAGAACACAGGCCTGTTTTACCATCTCTGAGTACAAACTGGAGGAAAAGCCTTTTCAGTGTAAACTGTGTAGTAGTTTAGTAAACTGTTTTTTTAATTTGAGACTATCATAAAACAGTACAGTAAACAATATTGATTAAACATCAGGAAAGATTTTATGATTGCTTTTAAAGTGGGAAATCTGCCTTTACTGTAAATACCTTATTTATCTCCTGGATTATTGACAAAGAAATGGAATAAACTGGTGTCAGACATCAAAGCAAGTTATCTATAATATGTTATTGTAAATTCCATTTATTGTGAATGTATTATAACTAGGTACTAGTAGAATATACTTCACACATGGAAACGTTTTAGAGGTGAGGCAACTGAGTGGTCTTGTGCTCAAGGTCACTGTGACATATTTCACAAATGCTCTCTTGACCCAGTTTGTAAGTTATGGCTAACAAATCTTCAATTCCCCTTTGCAGGTAGTTTGCTAACCCCTATCCCAATCTCTTTACTTATTGGTCCTCCACTCTCTGAAGCCACTGTGCACACAACACAACTGCCTCCCTTATTAGGGCCTCATTCTCTCAGGACAGGTACTAGACAACTAGGGACAGCCCCTATGACCCAGAGGCTATGAAATTAACCAGTCCACAGGGAGCCCCTGAAACCAAGCTAACTCCACCTCCTTGCCATATATACACTGCCTTCTGTAGCTCCAGCTTGCCGTTACTCTGTCCCTAGGTCCAACTCTGTGTAGCCCTGCATGGCAGCTTCTCTCTTTTGGAGCTGTAACTAACAAAGTTCTGCTTTTCATCATCAGTATGTTGTGTCCCTTCGTCAAATAATCTTTAAATTTTATAAAACAGTCACTTGGTTATTAAGTGCCAGAAGTGAGGTTCAGACCTATATCAAAATGTCTTAGATTCAGACCCTTTCTCTTAAATCAGTGCTCTGCTTCTGTGTCACACTGACTCTCTCCTTGTGCTATCAAAATTACCTACTGTTGCAGCTCCTAACAGTGTTTCTTTTAGTGCTTGTGGAAGATATAGATTGCCACCTTCCCCTTTTCCTTTATTCATACTCATATTCTTAATGCTTTGATTCAATCCTAGATGGAACTCAACAGTCTTCAACATGGGAGTAATTTCCTATAGGGCCTCTAAGAGGTCATGCAAAAATATCAGTTTTACCAAAAGAACAAAGTTTATGTTACACACACACACACACACACACACACACACACACACACACACACAGAGCAGATATTGTAAACGGGCCATGAGATGTTAGTGATCTGTGAATTTCAAGACTTAAGGACCTGTAATTCAGAGGACCATCTAGCCCTCCCAAAGAAACCATTTGTGTTAAACAACAGAACTGCCTAGTTGATGCTTCTAGGACAGGCACATTTTACTATTTTGTTAATATGTTCATATTGTTCATCTTGGGTATCATCGGGGACCCCACCCCCGATATTCAACATGGGTTCTTTTCTATTTCCCTAAGCGTCAGCTGGTCTGAGAAATAAAGGGAAAGAGTACAAAAGAGAGAGATTTTAAAGCTGGGTGTCCGGGGGAGACATCACATGTCGGCAGGTTCTGTGATGCTCCCTGAGCCATAAAACCAGCAAGTTTTTATCAGCGATTTTCAAAAGGGGAGGGAGTATACGAATAGGGTGTGGGTCACAGAGATCACATGCTTCACAAGGTAATAAAATATCACAAAGCAAATGGCAGGGCGAGATCACAGGACCACAGGATGGGGCAAAATTAAAATTGCTAATTAAGTTTCAGGCACGCATTGTCATTGATAACATCTTATCAGGAGACAAGGTTTGAGAGCAGACAACCGGTCTGACCAAAATTTATTAGGCAGGAATTTCCTCGTCCTAATAAGCCTGGGAGGGCTACAGGAGACCGGAGCTTATTTCATCCCTTTGTCTTCCACCATAAAAGACAGCTGCCCCCAAAGCGGCCATTTTAGAGGCCTACCCTCGGGGCGCATTCTCTTTCTCAGGGATGTTCCTTGCTGAGAAAAAGAATTCAGCAATAGTTCTCCTATTTGCTTTTGAAAGAAGAGAAAATGGCTCTGTTCCACCCGGCTCACCGGCAGTCAGAGTTTAAGGTTATCTCCGTTTTTCCCTGAACATTGCTGTTATCCTGTTTTTTCAAGGTGCCCAGATTTCATATTGTTCAAGCACACATGCTCTACAAACAATTTGTGCAGTTAACGCAATCATCACAGGGTCCTGAGGCAACATACATCCTCCTCAGTTTATGAAGATGACTGGATTAAGTGATTAAAGTAAAGACAGGCAAGGAAATCCCAAGGGATTGATTGGGGAAGTGATAAGTGTCCATGAAATCTTCATAATTTATGTTCAGAGATTACAGTAAAGATAGGCATGAGAAATTATACAAGTATTAATTTGGGGAACTAATAAATGTCCATAAAATCATCACAATTTTATGTTCTTTTGCCGCGGCTTCAGCCGGTCTCTCCATTTGGGGTCCCTGACTTCCCGCAACAGGGTATTGTTCACCTTGGGCGGCAGCATCCACATTTTGGCAAACACTCAAAATGTTAATTTTCCTTTTTTGGGGACAGAGTCTCATTCTGTCACCCAGGCTGCAGTGCAGTGGTGCAATCATGACTCACTACAAGCCTCAACTTCCTGGCCTCAAGTGATCCTATCACCTTGGCCTCCCAAAGTGCTGAGATTACAGGCATGCGCCATTGCCCTTTAATTTTTCTTTTGCTGTTGTCTTTTTCTGCTCTTTTTTTTTTTTCAAACATGAAAACTGCCAACATGCTCTTGTCTTTTTCTTTAATCAAAGTAAGGAAGGCTTATAATGTTTATCGACCACTTTGCACTGAAAGGTTTATAATACTTAAAAAAAATCAAATACCAAACCAGGTTTTATGATGAAAAGCAACAGACCTACTTTATCATTTGACACACTCCCTGGTACTCCTGAGAGGTACCCTTTTCTTTCTCTGGTTCTCCTAATGGTCACCTCCATATTACTAAGCAATTTAGTTCTATTACTTGTTGTTGTTGTTTTGTTTATTTACTCTTAACATTGCCTATTGAATATTTGCTATGTACAGTTGGAACTTAAGTCATAATCTTCAATATATGATTATGTTACTATTCTCAGTTTCTACTTTTGTCTCCTTGGGATGAAGGCAGCTTAAATTTTTACTCATGTTTTACTTTTTTACTTGCTCACTTTTTAAAACAAGGTTTTATTCAATTTATGCCCAGTTATATGGCTCATTATCTGCTTACCAGCATGGACCTACTGAAATAGTTTTCAGACTTTTTCTCAATCTGTTGCACCTTTCTTAAACGTAGAAGAGAGATGACCAGCAAAAAACAAATGATATCAATGGTTCATCAATTAGACACAATTTGATTTTTTTATAAAACAGCTAGTTATGGACTCTCCCATTAGAGCTGTAGATAGGAAACAAAACATTCTACTGTATCCAAGTGAACCCTGAAAGTTCTTCCTTTATTGAATATTTACCTATGTTCTTAACTATATGCTTTCTCCGAAGTACCTGTGTTCTCAACTATATACTTTCTGAAGCTCACAGAATTCACATCACAAACTTTGTTTTGCTTTTGGCTTCTGATTTCAAATCTGTAAATGAAATACTTCCTTTATTATCACTAATGATGATTTAGAGTTAAGAAATTAGTTTTTTGTTTTGTTTTGTTTTGAGATGGAGTCTTGCTCTGTCACCCAGGCTGCAGTGCAGTGGTGGGATCTTGGCTCACTGCAAACTCTGCCTCCCAGGTTCAAGCAATTCTCCTGCCTCAGCCTCCCACTGTACCTGGGATTACAGGTGCCCACCACCTTGCCTAGCTAATTTTTGTACTTTTAGTAGAGACGGGGTTTCACCATGTTGGCCAGGCTGGTCTTGAACTCCTGATCTCAGGTGAGCCTCCCACGTTGGCCTCCCAAAGTGCTGGGATTACATGCATGAGCCACCACACTCGGCCAGAAATTAGTATTTTTTAATAAATATGAGAATTTAAAATTTGGTAATATGTTAAATGTTTATATATTGAGTTTAAATACTAACATTTTTCCAGGTGAGAAATATGGATTTAAAATACAAAAATGTGATTTGACAACAACTGTTTTAGTATAGTTACCACAGGATCCCACAGTCTGATTTTTTAAAAAGGTTTCAGGTCTAACCCTGCTTTGGTTTAGTGCCTAATGTGATTAAGAAATTGGTTAGTAACAAGAAATGGGGAAAGGATTCCCTATTTAGTAAATGGTGCTGGGAAAACTGGCTAGCCATATGTGGAAAGCTGAAACTGGATCCCTTCCTTACACCTTAGACACAAATTAATTCAAGATGGATTAAAGACTTAAATGTTAGACCTAAAACCATAAAAACCCTAGAGGAAAACCTAGGCAATACCATTCAGGATATAGGTATGGGCAAGGACTTCATGACTGCAATACCAAAAGCAATGGCAACAAAAGCCAAAATAGACAAACGGGATCTAATTAAACTAAAGAGCTTCTGCACAGCAAAAGAAACTACCATCAGAGAGAACAGGCAACCTACAGAATGGGAGAACATTTTTGCAATCTACGCATGTGACAAAGGGCTAATATCCAGAATCTACAAAGAACTTAAACAAATTTACAAGAAAAAATCAAATGATCCCATCAAAAAGTGGGCAAAGGATATGAACAGACATTTTTCAAAAGAAGACATTTATGCAGTCAACAGACACATGAAAAAATGCTCACCATCACTGGTCATCAGAGAAATGCAAATCAAAACCACAATGAGATGTCATCTCACACCAGTTAGAATGGCAATCATTAAAAACTCAGGAAACAACAGGTGCTGGAGAGGACGTGGAGAAATAGGAACGCTTTTACACTGTTGGTGGGACTGTAAACTAGTTCAACCATTGTGGAAGACAGTGTGGCGATTCCTCAAGGATCTAGAACTAGAAATACCATTTGACCCAGCCATCCCATTATTGGGTATATACCCAAAGGATTATAAATCATGCTTCTATAAAGACACATGCACACGTATGTTTATTGCAGCACTATTCACAACAGCAAAGACTTGGAACCAACCCAAATGTCTATCAATGATAGACTGGATAAAGAAAATGTGGCACATATACACTGTGGAATACTATGCAGCCATAAAAAAGGATGAGTTCCTGTCCTTTGTAGGGACATGGATGAAGCTGGAAACCATCATTCTCAGCAAACTATCACAAGGACAGAAAACCAAACACCGCATGTTCTCACTCATAGGTGGGAACTGAACAACTTGAACACTTGAACACAGGGCAGGGAACATCATGCACCAGGGCCTGTCATGGAGTGGGGGGATGAGGGAGGGATAGCATTAGCAGAAATACCTAATGTAAATGATGAGTTAGTGGGTGCAGCAAACCAACACAGCACATGTATACATATGTAACAAAACTGCACGTTGTGCACATGTACCCTAGAACATAAAGTATAATAATAAATAAACAATAAAAAAGATAAAAAAAGAAATTGGTTAGTAACTATAGCCCATAAAAAATTACCTTATACTGTACATAATAATTTCCATAAAAATTGTTGCTATACCTAGCCTAAAATTTAGTGCAAATCCTCAACATCAAGCTTTTTCCTAACAGGAAATTTAAATATCAACTACAAATTAAAAATTGCATGTTGACTATGTCATTGAAACTAAGGAAAGTTAATGTTCCTAGGAAATAGTCTAATCAAACTGTTATAATCTAGTAAACATCTGATCTTGTTATCTATTGCTGCATAAAATGTTTCTCCAAAAGAGTGGAGAAAAACCACACCATCATGTTTTGGGCCAGGAATTTGGGGAGGACTCAGCTGAGAAATTCTTCTGTTTCACGTGGTGTCAACTAAGGTCACTTGGTGGTATTCATCTGGCATTATAATTTGTCTGGAAAATCCAAGACAGTTTTACTGCCATGCCAAGTGCCTTGGCAGGGACAGCCAGAAAAGTGGGCTTAGCTGGGCTAATCTTCTCCATGTGGTCTCAGAGTTTCTTTATGTGGTCTTAGAGTCACATAAGGCTCACTTTGGGGTCATTTTCTCAGCATCTTGAAGGATTCTTGCAACTCAGTCACTGGAAAGCAGGGTTGGTAGACTTCTTCCATGGTGGCTCAGGACTTCAAGAGCAATTGTTCTAAAAGACAAAAAGTGAAAGCTGCTGCTCTCCAAAGGCTCAGGCCAGAAACCATGGCATAACTTTTGCAGTATTTTATTGGTCAAATTAATGATTAAGCCCACTCAGATTCAAGGGAAAGTGACACAGACCCCACATCTTGATGGGAAATGTCAAAGACTTTGTAGCCATCTTTAATTTTCCACAATACCTTTATCCACCTCAGATTTAAAGTCTGAAGGAAAAATAAGCCTTTTCTGAAATCTTTTCCTAAATAACTTTTTTCTCAATTGTCTCCATCCCCTTTCAACCTCACTAAATAAACCTAGCACAATTATGAGCTAATCAAGTTTATACATGCTTTCATTTTCACAAAGTAACAAAGTGAGCTTCCAATATTACAGTTTTACCTTTTCTCTTAGTCTTTGAGTCCTAGCTCTCAACATCTGCTTTCTTTTCCCTTGTAAGTGCAGTTAGAAGGCTTATCAATATATCACAGGAAACTTTCTCCTTTTTAAATGTTAGAGTTATTTGGTTAGTAAAATGGCCAAAAAGTGTAATAACATTAGAGAAAAATTGTTTAAAATAAAGATATTCTAGAGATACATTTTGTCTGCTCTTTGTCTCTATATCCTTGTGTTTCTCTAGTGTCAAAAGATGGAGATTGGTTTTACTCAGAGTTCTGCCTTAAGTTCTTTTTGTGCTTAGATGCTCTTTCCTTGTGGCTACGTCGCGTCTGTGACAAAAAGTTGACTATTTCACCTAGGTCCCTGGGAACTATGCCAAGTCAATCATTCTTGGTGCAAGTTGACTTTTTAAGTGAGACTTTCATATCAGCTTCTTTCAGTAAGTCATGCCAAGTGAAACTTGGAAAACGACTGCATTGCAAAAATCCTTCAAGATGCCTAGAAAAGGACCCCAAAGTGAGCTTGAGGTTCACTTCCAGGTTAAATTCAGGTGGTTGTCCAATAATTTCTCTGTCTGTTGTTTTCTGAGATGTTCTATGGCTTCAGGTGAGATTTGAGCCCTGACACGGTGTGAGGAGAGATCTCTCTCTCCCTTCTCCCCAGATGCCCTGAAAGAAGAATCTACAGGGCTGGCAGTAGGGGGCAAAGGGCACTCCAGAAATCTGTCCTAGGCTGTCTTTTGGCACTACACACTTCATGAGATATCTTAATTGTTGTAACCATTACTGAAAGGTGGAAG
The DNA here is from genome assembly GCF_007565055.1 of Rhinopithecus roxellana. NCBI lineage: Eukaryota > Metazoa > Chordata > Mammalia > Primates > Cercopithecidae > Rhinopithecus > Rhinopithecus roxellana. Next base: position 21,608,945 of record NC_044552.1, on the reverse strand, counting down.
GCTCCAAAATATGGATCTCAAGCTAACTCTCTTCTCATGACTCCTAGACCCACAAATCCCTAAACCAATCCGTTAACAAATAGCAACATCTACAGTGTAATGCTTCCTAGGATATCAAACTTAACATGGCCAAGCTGTGCTCATAAATTTCTTCTCAAAATGCTACTTGTCATTTAGTTCCCTGTCTTGGTGGAGGGACCACCATCCTCTGATGATACCAGGCTTCTATTTTTGGTTCTCTTAACCCCCATACAATAAATGATGAAGCCCTGATCCATTTTTCTTCCTATTTCTCAATTTCATCCCCTCATATTTGGCATTTTAAAAATCAGGCCTCCCCCGATCCCATTTAATCTTGTGCGTGTCAAAGTATCTTTGAGATGGATTTCTAGAAGTGGTATTGCAGGAACAAAGGGTAAACTTACATATACAATTATGCTGTGTAGTATTATCTTTCCTGCCTATGGGTGGTACCATTTTGCATTCCCACTAGAATGTTAGGAGTTTCTCCTTCCTCTTGAGTAGAGTATGCTGTCAAACTTTTGGACCATTACCAATCTGATGACTAATGGTACCTCAGTCAGCATAGTTTTTAATTTGTATGTTCATATTTTGAGCGAAGTTGAACATCTTTACAGATGTTTGAGGCTGCTAGCATTTCTTATTCTGTCAACTCTTTATTTCTTTTGGCCATTTTCTCTATTGGGTTATTGGTTATTCTCAACTTTTAGGAGCTCTTTAGATATTTGGAAAACTAGCCCTTGCCTGTGATATGTTGCAAGCCTTTTTCTTTCCTTATGATTTTTTTTTTTTTTTGACAAGCAATAGATTTTATTTTTATGTAGTCAGATTTATTATTTTTATGGGTTTTGGATTTTGAGTCATATGGTTAGATAATGTTTCCCCATTCCCACGTGTTAGAGTTATTATTCATGTTTTCTTCTAATACATGTATAGGTGGATTTTTTACATTTAGATCTCAGATCCATTTAGAATTTATCTCTATCGTGACGTGTGGTGGAAAATACAAATCCAGTTTTACCTTTGACAAATGGTTGTCATCCCAGCACAACTTCTAAGTTCTTCATTTCCCTGTTGATATGTGGTGTCACCTTCATCATTTACTCAATATCCTCACATACCTGGATCTATTTCTGGTCTATTCTTTCTCTCTGTTAATACAATAAAATCATATGGGTGTGTTCCAGTATCTGATAAGGCTGACCCTCACCATTGTTCTTTTTCATGGGTTTCTTGGCTATTCTTATTTTCCCAGTTGAACTTTATAATCAGTTTATCTAATTCCAGAACAATATTTGTTGATATTTTTGTTGGAATACTAGAGTTGCATACGTATTTAGGGAGGATTGACCTCTTTGAGTCTTTCCAAGAACCGCATATTGCTTTCTGTTTGTTTAAATGTACATCTGGCCTTTTAGGAGCTTTTTAAAGCTTTCCCCATAGAAGTTTTGTTCATTTCTTGTTAAGTTTATTCCTAGTTTCACTTTTTTGTTGCTATTGTAAATATGGTCTTCTCTTCCATTATATCTCGTAACTCGTTATCATTGATTATTCACATATATGAAGGCCGTTGATTTTAGTGTGTTAACTTTGTATCTTGCTAATTTACTAAATTATCCTTTTTTTATAGTTTTTCCATTGAACCGGGTTTTCTGACATATAATCATACATCGGCGCATAAAAGAGAACATCAAGAGAATCGTGGATGGCGAAATAGCCGGCAGAAACCAGCCCGCTGGCTCTTGAGAAGTCTGTGTGGAAGAAATCCCTTCGCCACCGCTAAGCGCGGATTTGGGAAGGTCCCCCGGAGAAGGTAGCCCGAGAACATCCCTTTGAGGCATCTCTAACCTCAGAGACACAGAATCCCAAAGTGAATGGAGACGCAAGGGATTTCCCTGTCTTAAGATCAGTTCTACAAGCCTTGACCACCCATCGGGCCGGGGAAAGTGTGGACAATGGCTGGGTAAAGAAGAGGAGAAAGATAAACCCGCTCCGTTTACCCGCGGGTCTGAGAGCCATCAGCCTTCCTCTCACGTAGACGCGCGGAAACACTACCGAGTTGAAAGCCCCTTTCGCCCCCTTCCTAGAGCGGCCGCGGAAGTGAGCCCCACACGGGTTGATTCTCAGCCCTCCAGAGGCCGCTTCCGGCCTTTGTGGGTCACTTTCGATGGGTTCCGGGTCCCAAAAGGGTTCGAGGCCTCCTGCCTTCGCTCGGTAGGAGGGAGTTCTCTTCTGGCCCCGGGGGCCGCAGGTGAGCGATGTTGTGCTCTGTATGCTGCGAGGAGGTGGGCGGGAGATTGCTGTATTCCAGTTGCTGGGCCCCTCGGCTCTGGCCGGTGCAGAAGGGACCCAGGTCCTCCCAAGCCCAGGCGGATCCGCGGGAAGCTCTCCCTCCCCAAAGTGCGTTGGAGACTAGGATGAGGGATCGGCTCCCAGTCTGCAGCAATTCCATGCTGTAAGGCCCATACCTACCTTCCGCGTTTGCCTCGGCCGTGTATTCTTGGGTTCAGCGCTTACCGACATTTCTAGACAGTGGTGGTTCACAGACGCTGGCCGGAATCCTAGGGCCTTCCTCACTTCAGATTATAATCACAGACCACGAGGATAGAGGGAAGCCTTAAAGAGTAACCTCTTCAGCCTTCTCACTTTATACATGAAGAATAAGGAGCAGAAAGATTAAGTCCCTGAGGAAATAAATTTACATGACTTTGTTGCTTTTGTGATTTCATGGTTTCCACCAGACATCTCGACATTCAAAAGATAAAAGTAACTCATCAAGGATGTCCTAACCTTTTATCATTATTGTTTACTTGATCTAAATGTTAGTTTTATTCCATTTGTCTTTCATTTAGGACCAAATGAGAATAAGTTTACTAACAAGTCTTACTCTTCTTCTTAAAGTCCTGAAACAACTTGGCACCTTTCTTCAGTCTTTCTCTTTAAATTGGTCTAATCTTAAGTCTTTTCTATCAGAGTATTTTTCTGAGTAAGTATCGTACATTAACCTGGAGGCCAGATTTCAAAGATCATAGTTAAGTTCTCAGAATTTGCAGTTTTACTTTATGGTGGAGTTTGTGTTAATAATGATGGCTTATTTCTCAGGGCTGTCCAGGAATAAATTTTCCAGGGGAGATCTTACTTGAAACACCGGTAGTTCTAGCACAGCTAAAATGGCATCTACTTGGGCTATCCAGGCCCACATGGACCAGGATGAACGTTTGGAAATAAAGAAAGAGGAGAAGAAGTATACCACCAGACAGGATTGGGACCTGCATAAAAACAACACCCATAGCAGAGAGGTCTTCCGCCAGTACTTCAGACAGTTCTGCTACCAGGAGACATCTGGTCCCCGTGAGGCTTTGAGCCGACTCCGAGAACTTTGCCATCAGTGGCTGAGGCCAGAGACCCACACCAAAGAACAGATTCTGGAGCTGCTGGTGCTGGAGCAGTTCCTGACCATCCTACCTGAGGAGCTCCAGGCCTGGGTGCAGGAGCAGCATCCGGAGAGTGGGGAGGAGGTGGTGACTGTGCTGGAGGATTTAGAGAGAGAATTGGATGAGCCAGGAGAGCAGGTGAGAAAAAAGATGTGACTTCTGTTTGAGAAAAGATAAACTGTGGATTTCTAGGCCAGAGTGAAGAACAGCCATTTTTTCACAAAGCATGTTTTTGACAGTTTGGTGCATCAGAAAGGGGCATGAGTTTCAGGGAAAGTTGATAACTTTTCTGTGGAAGGATTTTATATTTCTCTATTAAGCTACAAAATTCTGTTTGATAAACATGCTGCTCATCTTAGAAAACTTCTAAGACAAGAGAAGGTATCAGAGAGATGAAAGTAGCAGGATGGGAAGCAGTCTCTTGGAGGGGCATCACTCTGTTGCACAATACAAATAATTAAGAACTAAGGTTTTGCAGATATATCCATTGCTCTGACTCCATTACAGGGTTTTAAAATGGAGAAATTAACTATTTCAGGGGAATGAGATGTGGGAGTACAATGGAAAGTTAGTGAGGAGAGCAGGGTGGGGTTCTGTGCTTCTTTGAGTAGTAGAAAGCCCAGTTAGGTTGGAAAGGTGAATTCTGAGTAGAAGAGTTGAGATAGTGTCCAGGACCTTGAATCTCAACCTCTGGAATTGAGATTTTATTCTGTAGACAGATGCCCCTAACCTTTTCTTCTTGAGTCTAAATGAGCTTTACTAATTGTAAGATGTAAAAGAGAACCAAATTATATAGAACTTTTTTGTTTTGTTTTTAATACTAAAATGAGACAGTGGTTGTCAACCAGTGCCATTTTTGTGCCCCAGAGGGCATTTGGCAGTGTCTTGGGACATTTTTGGTTGTTATAACTCAGGGAGGTGCTGCTAGTATCTAGTGGGTAGAGAGGACAAGGCTAATGGTAAGCCTCTTACAACACACAGGACAGCCCCAGACAACAGAGAATTATCTGAACCAACATGTCAGTAGAGCCAACACTAGGAAACCCTGATATAAAGAGTTTGAAACTTAGGGAAATAATGAAATGGAAGTATAATCTAGCACTGTGATACAAAATACAAAATACAATAGAGAGGGTAGGAACATGTGGCAAAAAGATCTAAGTTTGAAATAAGATCATGAGGCCAGGCGCGGTGACTCATGCCTGTAATCCTAGCACTTTGGAAGGCCGAGGGAGGTGGATCACCTGAGGTCAGGAGTTCAAGGCCAGCCTGGGCAACATGGTGAAACCCCGTATCTACTAAAAATACAGAAATCAGCCGGGCGTGGCGGCACGTGCCTGTAATCCCAGCTACTTGGGAGGCTGAAGCAGGAGAATCACTTGAACCTAGGAGGCAGAGGTTGCAGTGAGCCAAGATTCTGCCACTGTACCCCAGCCTGGACAACAGAGTGAGACTCTGTTTAAAAAAAAAAACAGGATAATGAAAGTGTGATTACCAAGGATGAAGCATGTCTTAGGTAAGAATTGTTTGGAAGTGATGACAGATTAGATCTATTAAATAAAGAAGGAAGAACCAATTGAGAACTCTTTACAGAGCAATGTATTCTAAGCTAAACACTAGGGATTTTAAGCTTGAAAGACTAGTATAATGGAGACACTCCTAACAAAGTTAAAGACTGTAGGAAATAATTAAGTACATATTTACCATATGTCTGTTTGGACTAGGTACTGTTTTAGGCACTGTGAATGCAACAGCCAACAAAACACAGGGGGTTGCTATTCTCATGTAGATTCTCGTCTACTGAGGAGAGACAGATAGTAAATTAAAAATCAACAAACCAGCCTGGGCAACATAATGAGACCCCCATCTCTATAATACAAAAATTAGCCAGGCAGGCACATGTAGTCCTAGCTACTTGGGAGGCTAAGGTGGGAGGATTGCTTGAGCCCAGGAGATCCAGGCTGCAGTGAACCGTGATTATAACACTGCAGTCCAGCCTGGGAGACACAGTGAGACCCTATATCCAAAAAAAAAAAGAAAAATCAACAAACATACAAGATGTGGGTGGTGGTAAATTCTGTTCGAACAACAACAACAACAATAAAAGCAGAGAAAAGGAATAGTGAAATAAGCGGGGATTGTGCTGTTTTCTGTAGACTTGTCAGAGAAGGCTTTTCAGATAGGTGATATTTACAGGAGAAATCTGAATGAAAAGAGCAATATCAGGGATAAAAGCATTCAGGCAGAGGGTCTTAAAGTGAGAATCTACTTATCATGGTAGAGATGTGTTTGTCAAGGAGGAGATGAAATAAAATGCTTATAAGATTATATTATGTCAGAACTTGTAGCAATTATAAGAATTCCAAATTGTATTCTGAGATGGAAAGTCATTGGAGAATTTTGAACAGAAGAGAGACATAATCTGACTTGAATTTTAAAATAGTCACTCTGGCTTCTGTGAGAAAGTTCCACAATGGGGCTGGGGTAAGCATAGGAGTAAAAGTTCGAGGCAAAGAAACCATTGTAGAAGCAATAATAATAAGCAATAATCCAGGCGAGAGATATTGGTGACTTGGACTAGAATAGTAGCAGTGGGAGTGGTAAAATGTGATTGGAGTCTGGATGTATTTTGGAGGTAGAGCTTGACAGGGTTTGTTTTTATATAGAATGTGGAATATGAGAGAAAGTAAGTTAAGGATTATGCCCAAGTATTTGGTCTGAATATCAGATAGAGTGGATTTGTCTTTCATAGAGATGGTAAAGAATGGGAGAGAAGTGGGTTTGGGGTGGAAGGACAGGAATCAAAAATTAGGGTTTGGGCCAGGCACGGTGGTTCATGCCTGCAATCGTAGCACTTTGGGAGGCCGACATGGGCAGATCACCTGAGGTCAGGAGTTCAAGACCAGCCTAGCCAACATGGTGAAAGCCTGTCTCTACTAAAAATAGAAAAATTAGCTTGGTGTGGTGGCGTGCACCTATAATCCCAGCTACTCAGGAGGCTGAGGCAGGAGAATCGCTTGAACCCAGGAGGCGGAGGTTGCAGTGAAACAAGATCTTGCCACTGCATTCCAACCTGGATGACAGAGTGAGACTCCGCCTCAAAACAAAAACAAAACAAAAAACAAACAAACAAAAAACAGGGTTTGGACATGTTAATTTTGAGATTCCTATTAGAACCCAAGCAGAAAAGTTGAGCAAACAACTAGATATAATGAACTGGAATTCAGTGGAAGGGTCTGTGCTAGAACTACAGAATTGGGGCTTTTCAGAATATGCATAGTATTTAAAGCCACAAGATAGGATGAGATCATGAAGGGAGTAATGAGCAGTAGAAACAGAGTAGCTAGAGAGGTACAAAGAATGGGATTCTTAGATGCAGGCAAGAGTAATTTGGTTTTAAATGTGCTGAATTTGTATTGCCAACCAGTTCTTTCTCTGAAAGCACTGCAGGGGGCATCTAATGGAGTTTACAGCTTGATTTCTGAGGCCTGACCAGAGATCCAGGAATAGAAAGCACAGCTCACAGTACTGGCCTTTTCTCCCTGCTTTCTTTTTTCAAAATGTGAGATATCAAAACACCATTTTCTGTACATCTGAGATAGCATTTTGCTGACTCTGGCTTTTATTCTGAAGACTGAGTCTACAAAATGAAACCGTATCAGGGAAATTGAGGCAGTATATGGTGATTTCTTATTTATAAAATTTAACCTTTGAAGAGAATGGAGGAGTAATTTGAGAGCCTGTTGTATGCCAAGCCCTGTGCAAGGTGCTTTATACAAATGTTATTTATAATCTCAGAGAGAGTAAGTAACTAGCCCAAGGTCACAGAGCTATTAGACTAAGAGAGAAAGTAATCCATGTGATTCCATATCCCTGCTTTTTACAATACCTTGCTGAAGAAACCTGTTATTTTTAAATGCAAGAGGAAATAGGCCCATGGAAGAATAGCAGCCACCCAGTGACTGAAATTGCTGAATAAATGAGTTAGTTAACTGAGGGAGCAAGGGTCAGAGGGAAGCCAAAAGTGATGGGATTGAAGGCAAAAGTAGAGATGTGAGCCTTGAAATAGAGAAGACATCATCCTCTAAGATAGAAGAAGTGGAGAGGAGTATGAGGGTGGAGATAGATAAAATGAATAGTAGATGATTTTTGAGATGATTGTGATCTTGGATAAATAGAAAATAAGATAATCTTCCCAGAGAGAAGTGGGATGGGCAACTCAGAAGAGCAGAGACTATTGGGAACAGCTTAGGAATGAATATGGAAGAGATTTCTCTCCTTCCCTTCTTTTTCCTTTCTTTCTTCTCCCACCCTCTTTCTTTTCTTTCTCTTCATTTGTTCCCTTATACCTTTTGTTTTGTTTTGTTTTGTTTTTGGAGATACGGTGTCTCTGTCACCTAGGCTGGAGTGCAGTAGTGTAATCATAGTTAACTATAACCTTGAACTGGGCTCAAGCAATCCTCCTGCCTTAGTCTCCTGAGTAGTTAGGACTACAGATGTGCGCCCCCATGCCCAGATAATTTTTAATTTTTTTGGAGAGATGGGGTCTTGCTATATTGCCTAGGCTGGTCTCAAACTCCTGGCCTCAAGCAATCCTCCCATCATAGCGTCCCAAGGGTGCCTTTCTTTTTTATTATTTCTCTATATTATTTATCTTTACATATCCCCTTTCCTTTTCCTCTTTCTCTCTTAATGTTTTATTTTACCCTAAGTTCTATCTTATTTCCTCCTTTCTGCCTCTTTCACCTTTTTCTTCTCTCCTTTGTTTTGTCTTTCTCCCTTTCCTTTCTCCACTTCTTTGAGCATAAGACAAAGAAGCAAAAGTGGCACAACCAATATATTTTAGCGGTAACAACAGGAGAAATTACATCTGGGTGTAGAAGGGAAGATTCCCCAGAGCAGGTGACATTTATATTAGCCTTGAAGAATGGGTAGGGTTATGGCAGGCTTATATCTGGGAAAATGGTCATTTCAGGTTTCAGCCACTGCCACAAATGTATACTTTTTGTTTTCTGTTATCAGAGTGAGTCTGTCAGCTACATCTCATTTTCCTCAGGTCTCAGCCCACACTGGGGAACATGAAATGTTCTTGCAGAAGATGGTACCTCTAGGGAAAAGAAGGAGAACCCAGTATGCCCCTCCAGTCCATGAAAGCCCAGCTAAAGTATGAATCTCTAGAACTTGAATCCCAACAGGAGCAAGGTAAAGAAGAAAGACCCATCTTGGGAGGAAGGGGAAGATGGGTAACATGGGACACTGGGGCTTTTTTGTACTTGCTACTGTTTCTGATCATTAAAGTCAAAAAGGCCCTCTCAGAATCTGATGGCTCATACATAGACTCTCAGGCAGCCTAGTTTGTCACTCTTCAACCCTTAGTTTCTTGTATATTCATATTCTTCTAAATTCTGGCTTTAACACTTAATTTAGTCCTTCTGATACATTATCTCTCTTTATACTGACCTCCTTGCTATTTTTAGCTTTTATCCTGTCAAACAATACCTCTATCTTCCACTTGCACTATATCATTTCTGCTTCATTAAATAAGACTTTGCTCCATTATGTCTGCAACTAACTTTCAGATGGTTCAAGAAAAAAAAAATTGTATACTTACAAAGAAAAGGAATAACAGGCTGGGTGTGGTGGCTCATGCCTGTAATCCCAACACTTTGGGAGGCCAAGATGAGTAGATCACGAGGTCAGGAGTTCGAGACCAGCCTGACCAACATGGTGAAACCCTGTGTCTACTAAAAATACAAAAATTCTCTGGGTGTGGTGGCACATGCCTGTAATCGCAGCTACTTAGGAGGCTGAGGCAGGCGAATCGCTTGAACCCAGGAGGCGGAGGTTGCAGTGAGCTGACATCGTGCCACTGCACTCCAGCCTGAGCGATACAGCAAGACTCTGTCTCAAAAAAAAAAAAAAAAAGAAAAAATAATAAAACAAATGTTACAAAATATTAAAAGTTCGTGAATGTGTGAAAGATCCACTACCTTATTTCTACTTTCTCTGTATCCATTTCATTTTCATTTAATTTTTTAAGTAGGTAAAAATCTACATGGCTTAAAAACAAAAATTTTTTAAGTTATTTAATGAAAAGTTTCTATTCCACTTGATTTTCCCAGCCACCTAGTCTCTTCCTCCTACTCTGAAATAGGTTGTAACTGTTACTAATTTTTTGTGTCCTTCCAGATATTTTTTTGATGCATATATGTTTTCCATATTGAAACAAATATATTTTCCTCTCTTTATCACTAAGATGGTAGAGCCTTGCATTTTTTATTTCCTAACAGCTGCTTAATATTAAAATGCATGGATACATTTTAAAGGTACAAAAGGTAACATTTATGATCCCTTCTTAGTTTTAGATGTTGAGACTGGAAATGAGTATGGAAATTTAAAGCAAGAAGTTTCTGAAGAAATGAAACCACATGGTAATACATCCAGTAAATTTGAAAATGATACGTCCCAGTCTGCTAGGTGTGGAGAAACTCATGAACCTGAAGAAATAACAGAAGAGCCCTCTGCATGCTCCAGAGAAGATAAACGACCTACCTGTGATGAAAATGGAGTAAGCCTGACTGAGAACTCGGACCATACTGAACATCAGAGAATCTGTCCAGGAGAAAAATCTTATGGATGTGATGACTGTGGAAAAGCTTTTAGTCAGCACTCATACCTCACAGAACATCAGAGGATCCATACTGGAGACAGACCCTACAAATGCGAAGAATGTGGAAAAGCTTTCCGTGGGAGAACTGTGCTTATTCGACACAAAATAATACACACTGGAGAGAAACCATATAAGTGTAATGAGTGTGGCAAAGCCTTTGGCCGGTGGTCAGCTCTTAACCAACATCAGAGACTTCACACAGGAGAAAAACACTATCACTGTAATGACTGTGGCAAAGCCTTTAGTCAGAAAGCAGGCCTCTTTCACCACATCAAGATCCACACAAGAGACAAACCTTATCAGTGTACTCAGTGTAATAAAAGTTTTAGTCGGCGTTCCATACTTACTCAGCATCAAGGAGTTCATACTGGCGCGAAGCCCTATGAGTGCAACGAGTGTGGAAAAGCCTTTGTTTATAACTCATCCCTTGTTTCCCATCAGGAAATCCACCACAAAGAAAAATGCTATCAGTGTAAGGAATGTGGGAAATCCTTCAGTCAGAGTGGCCTTATTCAGCATCAGAGAATTCACACTGGGGAAAAACCCTACAAATGTGAGGTATGTGAAAAAGCCTTTATTCAAAGGACAAGTCTAACAGAACATCAGCGAATTCACACTGGAGAAAGACCCTATAAATGTGATAAGTGTGGGAAGGCGTTTACTCAAAGATCGGTCCTCACGGAACATCAGAGAATCCACACTGGAGAAAGGCCCTACAAGTGTGATGAGTGTGGGAATGCCTTCCGAGGAATGACCAGCCTCATTCAGCATCAGAGAATCCACACTGGGGAGAAGCCCTACCAATGTGATGAGTGTGGAAAAGCCTTCAGACAGAGGTCAGATCTTAGTAAACACCAGAGCATCCATAATAGAGGTGGTCCCTATGTATGTAAAGAGTGTGGGAAATCATTCAGGCAGAACTCAGCTCTTACTCAACATCAGACTATCCACAAAGGAGAAAAATCTGTTTCTGTGTGATGACTACAGGGAAGTTATCTCACAGAGCTGAGGCCGGTGAGAAATACTATTTAGCTTTACAATTATTGGGGTAAAACTTCAGTCACCATTGTTACAGGGAAACCTCAGATATTTAATAAGAATTCAGTACGTGCTGCCTATTGTATTAGGTGCTGTGGAGTACAAGAAGATAACCCCAAACTCTTTTCTCAGAGAGTTTATAGCCTAGTTTGGGATAGATAAGATCCACATATTTAGTTAAATAAGACTACAGGAGAGTAGAATAGATGCACAAGTTGGTGTTGAATGAAAGTGGTACTTTGTAGCCTGTAAGTGCTGTAAATTCTAAAGGACAGGTTACTTTTGCCTGGAGTGGTGAAGAAGGATTTTATTTAAAATAAGGATTTGATGGGCAGACTTAGCAGTCACAAGGGAGAAAATGGGTAAAACAAATGTAAGCCAACTTAAGAGTGCATGTGGTTTGGAAGCATTTTCAGGGAAAAAACTAGCCAACCTGAAGTAAAAGGTTCATGCAAATTGGGCAATCAATAGCATTAAGTTGGAAACAGCTTGGGGACAGACTATAAGAAGGCCAGAATGTGAATAATTTCATCTCATACTTTATAGCACTTTGACATTTACAGAGCACTTTTCTTATTTAATTCCTAAAATACCTTGGTAAATCAAAAGCAGTCTCCATTTTAAAAATGAGAATACTCTTGCCTATGAAGACGGCGACACAGCTATAATCCCACACAAAGAAAAAGACCAGTAACCTAAGTGCAGGTCTCTTGACTTCTAGTCCTGGCCATTACACTAGTGATCCTCCAACTTTGATGAACATCAAAATCACGTTTGAGGCTTGTTTAACATCCCTGAATCCCACTCACATTCTGCTTCATTAGGCCTAGGATGCGAGTTGAGAATCTTCATTTTTATAGCTCCACACTTACTTATTATACTTTAAAATTTGAGAAATGTTGAGCTGAATGACAGCTGACTTCATGGCTGTCTGCAAAGTGGGGAAGCCTGAACACAGTCCTGTAAACTAAAGGCCGCTGCAGACTTTTAGCACAAGGAGATCCTTACAGGGAACATGTGCCACCAGCTCTTTGGAGTAAACCGGGAATTAGACCCCCATCATGCCAAAAACTAGGGTTTTAAGGTGGTCTTTCCATCCCTTCAGATTTAAGTATTTAAAGAAAAAGAGACAGACCTACATTCCAAGGGTCTTCTGAGTGCAAGGCCTTGTGTTGTTTGTTTATTTAGGGGAGGGCCTGGTGCTCTTCTCTGCTTTATGCTTTACCTTCTTTTGTTTCCCAGATCTCTTGTTACCTCTATGTTCTGAATTCCCTAATAATTGCTCTTGAGAAGTGATTTACATTTTGTTGGTTTGTATAGTTCTTGAACACATAAAAGGACCCCAAATTAGAGATACTATCCCTTGGGCTTCTGAAAAATGAATCAACCAAAAACTGGTTGACTCTAACCTTGTCTTGCTGAGTAAAAATTCTGCTTTGGATGAGAACCTGTCTTGATTGTTTTAGTGGACAACAGGCAAGCCACATAGAAGTACCCATGGCTCCTGATCTGTCTTTTTATTTACAGAAATCATTCTTAATCTCTACTGAGATGGCCTGTTAGTTCCTTCCTTTTCTACCCTGCCACAGCAAACTCCACAATTTCTGGGACTAACTTCCTACTGCACCCCAACACAACTCCAGTCCTCTCTTCTCTTCACACTTCTAGCTGGTCAATGGGTTTGAAGTGGTGAGACAGTGACAAAAGGGGAAGGGAAAAAATAAAAGAAGGGTAGTCTTCATTCTTCCTTAGTAAGTCCCACTCCTAATTACCTAATTACGCAGTCCTGTGTCTTTGTCCCATCTTCACTCCTGTAATACATTCCTCACCCCCATTTTCTTAGTGCCCCTGTCTCTTGCCTCTCTAGCCATAAACCCTGTACAGAATTTCATCCCTGGGTTGGAACTAGAAGCACCCGTTGGTCCTATAGCAATATTATATTTCTAGCTAGGTTGTAAATATGAACACATTCCCATAGAAGTCATAATGGTATAAGTATTATAATTCAGGTATATTGGGTGTCAGATTGGCTTCTGGGATTGGAACTTACATGACTTTCTGTGTGGAAAAAACTTCTTGAGTTCATGAGAGAGAAAGGCAAATGAACAGTTGAAAAACAACTTACTCATAAGTTGAGGACTGCTTACGTTAGGCTTTTTTCATAACCCCAGCATAGGAGTTGCACGCATAAGGCACTGAGGCAACTGGGATTGGAAACCTAGTTTTCTTCCTCCAGGAAACAAGGAACCCAGAGTGAGCCTGGGAGCTCTGTAGCTATAAGTATGTGAGGCCTATGCTCTACCTAAGTTTACCCTGCCTCCCATTTCTCACATAATGAGAGTGCAAACTTGTGACTAAACCATGGTTCAGCTGCTTGCGGCTCCAAAGCCAAAACTCCAGAGAGAAGAGAGTTGGTGGGAGGAAAAGCAGATTTATTTGGAGAGCCAGCAAACTGAGACGATGGTAGGCTAGTGTCCTAAAGTACCATGTTAAGTCAGTACAAATTTTAGGCTCTTTTTATGTTAAGGGCAAAGGGAAGAGGACAGAGTTGGGATGAAGAGGTAACCTATGACCACAGACATCTGGGCGCCAGCAAGAGTCCAAGGAGGTTGGGAACTTCTTTGTCATTGGTTGGGTCACAATGCTCCTATAAATCTTTAACAAAACATAGTTATACATACTTCTTTAATCCCAGAGTTCGTTTTTAAAACTACATGATTGCTGTTTTGCATATTATCTCTGCTCTAAAATTAGCTTACATGGAGGAACGGGTAAAGGCTCCTTAAACAAAAATGGAGTTACTTATGTTAGTTCTTTTGCTGTTTCACTGTTAGAAACTCCTCTCAGTGGAGGGGACTTTACTTAATGATGAGAACCTGTGTGAGAATGTTCTCCTTACCAAACATGCTATGCATACCCTTTATCTAATCTGATTTTATAGACTTGTTATCCAAACTGAAATTACTGTTCATAGTAACTTCAGAGCCTCTCTTTTAATCTGCTCACTGGAATGCAATCCTTGTTTTAAACTTGCCTTCTATTCCTCTCAGTGCCTTTACTTGGGGGTCTTTCCAGCTCATTTTCTGCTTAATATGGTCTGTCATTGCGCACATTCCTCCATTTGCCTTTCTGCATGCGACTTAATCTTTCTTATATACCTAATATTATAAAGGGACCATAAACAAAGACTCAGAACAATGGAATATGCTGATTACAGGAGGGTACAGTTCATACTTGTTTAAAAATAAACGTGGAGGCTGGGCGCGGTGGCTCATGCCTATAATCCCAGCACTTTGGGAGGCCGAGGTGGGCGGATCACGAGGTCAAGAGATTGAGACCATCCTGACCAATGTGGTGAAACCCCATCTCCACTAAAAATACAAAAATCAACTGGGAGTGGTGGCATGTGCCTGTAATCCCAGCTACTCGGGAGGCTGAAGCGGGAGAATCGCTTGAACCCAGGAGGCAGAGGTGGCAGTGAGCCGAGATCGCGCCACTGCTCTCCTGCCTGGTGACAGAGCGAGACTCCGTCTCAAAATAAAATAAAAAAAATATAAATATATGTTGGGGTTTTGTTCTGGTTATTTCTCATGCTTAAATACAGTTGTAGTACCAAAAAATGGTGGAGTGACATGGAATTTCCAGGTAGGCATCAAAGGGGATTAAACTAGCTCTCCAGGATAAAGAGGAAATATAGTAGAATAAGGCTACTAATTGGAGCTAAATTGGCAATACAGGGAAATTTAAGGCCCTGAGGGGCAAATGGAGGATGTGACATGTTAGATATGGAACAGGAGTACTACATTGGGGAGTGCAGTGAACAGAGAATGCTTTGTGATGAAGTCAAGAGTACATTTTATGGATAAAATATAGATGTGGTGTGACAGTGACAAGATCCTAGGAAACCTGAAACCTGAAGCATTTTATGTATGTGGATTTTGAAATAACAATAACAGGGGGTGGGATGGAAAGGAAGAATATGAAAGTGAAGCAGGTCCAAGGTAGAAATAATGGTCATCAATTGTAACAACAGCCAGATAGAAGTATCTGGTGTAAAACTCGAATGAATCATAAAGTTTGCAAATAATATTAAGGACAAGAATAAGATTGACTGGCTTGTCTTTTCTAATTGGTTCAAGGTAAACAAGACATTAAGTGTTTAAGGCAAAAAGCATGGAGAGGTTGGGGAAGAGCCAAGTTTCTAAAGTAATGAAAAGTGAAGTGAGTTTCAACTCAGGCTGTGAATGAAAACATAACCTGACAATCAAACTGATTCCAGAGAGTGCAGTGGGAAGGGACTGCAGAGGAAAACAGAATGGGGCCCTCCTTCCAACCAATACATTGTAGTAAGAGGTTATCAGAGTTTGAGGTATGAGATGAAGCTAATGAGGAAGGACAGTGGGATTCAGCAGGGCTCCAAATTGAGACATCTCAACTGTATAATGAGGTTGGTTGTAGAGAGCACTAAGATACAAGAACTTAGACAAGTCTGCACTCCTGTACTCAGTACAGAAGTAGTCTCTTTTGTTAATATACAGATTATTTGTCGAGTTGTTATAGTCAAAACAAAGCTGTTCTTATTGACCATCTTTTGGAATTGAGAAAAGGGTTTATTAATGACAATACTCCACACTTATTAACTGCTTACTAAGGGCCAGACGTTACTAAATGCTTTACTTACAACATCTCACTTTCAGCTGGGGAAACTGAAATAGATAAGCTAAAGCTGCTCAAGGTCCCAAAGTTAGTATGTGGTGAGGCCAAGATTTGAACCCAGGCAGCCCAGTTGAAGAGTCCACACTTTTAACTTCTGTGATACACTTCCTCAGTTTATTTCTGTTGCACAAACCATGTGTTGCAGTGGTAATTCAGTGTCTTGAGTAATTATCTGTAAAAACTTTTTATCTTTAGTCAATATTCTGAAAAATGATTCAGAAAGTCCTGGAGTCCAAACACCTCAGGTATTATCACCCCCTCTGCATACCAAATCTTGGATGAGGTTTGGCCAGCATAAACAGCTCTACTTCTTGTTGCCTGCACAGAGAGGGTGTCACAGGAGACATTCCACTTTAAAAATGGGCTCTTTATATGAAAAGATCATCCTTCTTAGCTTAGAATCATAAATCATTCTGCATTATTCTCACAGAATAAGGAATATTTGGCTGTCTAATTTAATACAGAAGATTTAAAGATTTGTCCCCAAGTGTTGATAACCCATTATGGATGTATCTTTAATGTGAGTTTTTAAAAGTGATTTTATGTTAGAAGATACTTCTTGGATTTAAAAATGCACACATACACATATATGTGATATATGATATTTTTCTTTGCTTAAGACTTACCAGTTTTATAGTTCAAATGATGTCCCTCCTAACTCCACAAGGCCAGAATTTGAGCAAGTGCTTATTCAACCTAGACATAATCATTCAATAGCCTTTAATTGAATCTCTTCCCAACTTTTATCCTTTAAACCGAAAAGTTATACCACAGTCACTACAGCAGCTCATTTTATTGGAATTTCTTTGGATCCTCTCCCTCAAACATTCTGCGTGTATTTGGTAAGGAGTCCTCACACATTATTTTTTACTTGTGTAGTATTTCTACATATATATAAATGTGTAAAAAGTATGTATGAATATTTTTATGTGTTGTAATTTGTATTTTATATATATGGCCTCATGTATATAATTTGACGTTGACAGAGCCAACTATGATAAGTGTTTTAAGCTTTTCAGTTGATTAGCCCCCTAGCTTACATTGTAAGACCATCATTTAGAGCCAGCAGTTTTCCCTTGATTTCATGGACAGTTGATTCTCTTCATACACGTTAAAAACATCATTTAGGTGTCTGAAACCCATCAGTCAAGGCTCCCAGAGCTTTCACCTATCATAGTTCAAGTTGATCTCTAGGGTATATGTCTGTTTGTTCCTGCCAGTCATTTTCCTAAGCCCAGTGGCCTGCTTCTGGAAGTCCCAAGAAGGGCTCCATAGTGGAAGCCATTTGTTACTTCTGATTTATCATTACTCCTCTTCAAGCTTGGTGGGCATATCTTAGTGTTTTGATTTAGTGCCTTAGTTCTGCCTACTTCAGTAATGAATTTAGGAGTAGATGTCTCTGCATTTCATCCCTGATAAAGATTGAGGCAGTTTAGGGACTCTGCAGCTTCCTGTGGCCAAATTCCCTACTTATTCCTGAGGGCTTAAGAACCTAGATTCTAGAGACAGATTGCCATGGTTCGAATCTCAGCTTACTAGCTAAGTGACTTTGGGCAAGCGATTTAACCTCTCTTGTCCCTCAGTTTCCTCCTATGTAAAATGACAAAGATAATAATACCAACCCAATGTAGATTAAATTAGTTTACAAAGTGCTTAGAATAGTGCTTGGCACATTAGTGCTTTACAACTGCTATTTTGATGGTTGCTGTGGGCTCTCTCAAATGCATTGTCTCTAGATGCCAGTGCCCCAGGTCAAAATTTACCTTTAACCATGCTGCAGGTTTCCCAGACTGCTGCAGTCCTCCTAGCCCTGGGATAAAAGCTTCCACCCAGGTATACTTTTACTTTCCTGCCTGGAGAACTGATGAGCAGTGGCCAGCAGGGGACACTTACCGCCCAAGCCGGGAAGAGAGATTTCTTCCCTTTTGTCTCCGCCCCTGTTAGTTATCAGAGGTACCTAGCAGCCCGTGCTATATCCTCAGTTTGCCTTCGGAACTACTCTTCCCACGTTCTGCAGCTGGAAGGCCGGCCTCGCGCGGGTCAGACGCGCCCCGGCCTGGGAACATGGGCCCCTGGGCTTACCTGACTGCTCAGCTGGAACTCGCGCTCCTGAGCTGGCGCGGGGTTCGGCCGGGCAACCACAGAGAGGAGAAAGCCTCCAGAATCCTAGAGAAGCTGAATGCTGAGACAGCCGTTGACGGCGGCGGGACATGAAAGTACCGACCTTTCTGACCTTTGTGACGGGCCTTTAGGAGTGGGGTGGTCTCAGGTTCGTGCACTCTGGCCTTTCAGTGTCTCTGGTGAGGTTGGGCCTGATAGGTTGAGAGCTGCCAGGGGAAGTTAAGGGTGACTTCCAAGTTTTGAGGTATAAGGAAAACTGGCAGTTGAGAAAAGGGAGTCTGCGTTCCCTGTTTGGTGAAAGAAAGTTGGGTTCATTTGGGGAAATGATGTGATTCATGATTTTCCCAAGATTGTCGCTGAGTACAAGAAAAGACAGAATCCACCTAGCAGTTGTGTGACTTTGAGCAAATTACTTAACTTCTGTGCGCCTCAGTTTTATTCATCTGTCAGTGAGATTATAAGTGTCTGCTTAAATGGCTGCATGCATGGTGCATTTTAAGTAAATATTAGCTGTTGTTATTTTTCATTTCTGATATTCTTATCTCTGTCGTTTATATGGGATATTTTGAAGTGGGTGCGGGGGGGGAGCCAAGGGAAGAGGGTCATGATCTTTAAAGTTTTATTAATAAAAACTTTTAGAGAGTAAAAGGCTAGCAGATGGGGCTAGCTAATAATTTGCAGTCACTCTTGCTTTCTTAATTTATTTACCTTCCTGACAGAGTTCCGTTTTCTTTCAGTGCCTTGTTCAGATGAGTGAGTTCTTGGCTAAAGAGGTAAACAAAATTTAGCTTCTGTTAATATTGTTATTTTATGCCCCAGGAGGAAGACCAGCTACAAGGAAATACTTCTGAAAAATCATTCTGAACCCCAAGCTGGAGTGAATCTTCTCCTGAGCTCTCTCATTCCAGAATGGCAATCTTGTTGCAGGAAAGATCTCTAATAGTGACTGATGGTAAAGGAAGAAGGCTGTGCCTAGAACAAAGAATCAGGCTGGCAAAGAAATCACAGGTCTTTCCTCAAACTTCAAATTGTTACTATCTGGAGATAGCTACCTGGACTTTACAGAGCTGTCAGAGGACTTGGGAAGGTTTGCCAGCATTGGAAAAAGCCACTTGGATTCCACAGAGCTGTCAGAAGACTTAGGAAGCTTTGCCAGCAGTTCCTGAGACCAGAAATACATATTATGAAACAGGTGCTGGAACAGGTCCTGGCTCCTACTTGTGAAGCTGCAGATATAGGTAGGATTATATCATCCAGAATGTGGAGAGGAGGTAATCGATGATGCTGGAAAAGTTGAAGAGACAGCTTGAATGAAGGACAAACCACAGGTGGGAAAGGTTGGGAGGATCACTTATAGCTGGACTAGCAAAAGGCTTTGGGAATAGGATAGAAAGCAGCAAACCTGAACTTTAAGATCCACCAGATGTCTCTGGAACCATAACCCAGCATTTCCCATAAATAGCAGGTTTTAATTCTCCTGCTATTTAGGTGCATCTCTGGGACCTTCTCTTTCTATATTGGGTTTTTTGTTTGTTGGGTGTTTTAAGTTAGGGTTTAGCTTCAAATTCCATTTCCCAAGTCCAATTTTATCACATTGCCTTTGGGTCTCAGGCTAAAAGATAGAACAAGATATGCTTTTGGTCAAGATAGTACCTTGGAATCAAAGGTTTCAGATCAAACCTAAGATCCTATCTTAGTTTACCTCTCAGTGTTACTGCCTTTTGATATTGAAAGCTGATGAGAGAGCACCTCTGGAGAGAAAGAAGAAGAGAGCCTCACAGGGGAAGCTTTTAGAACTTTTAGTAGCATCCTCTCCCCAGAAACCTTGTCTCTACTCATCTCCTTCTCATTGTCTACCTGATTCTTTACGTAGAAAATCTCAGCCATATTTGTAGGGGCTTGGGGTTTTGTTTTTTGACTCACTTCTTTTTTTTGTTTTGTTTTGTTTTGAGACGGAGTCTCACTCTGTCGCCCAGGCTGGAGTGCAGTGGCTGGATCTCAGCTCACTGCAAGCTCCGCCTCCCGGGTTCACGCCATTCTCCTGCCTCAGCCTCCCCAGTAGCTGGGACTACAGGCGCCCGCCACCTCGCCTGGCTAGTTTTTTGTATTTTTTAGTAGAGACGGGGTTTCACAGTGTTAGCCAGGATGGTCTCGATCTCCTGACCTCATGATCCGCCCATCTTGGCCTCCCAAAGTGCTAGGATTACAGGCTTGAGCCACCGCGCCCGGCCTTGACTCACTTCTTTAACTTCAAAATGTTGCTTTCTTACATTTTAGACATGAGTATTACCTAGAAAAGCTATTACCCCACTGTAAATTTTCCAGTTTATTGATTTCCCCACATCAGATTAGTATGTATTTTGAAACTGGTTTAGCTATTGTTTCAAGTTAACTTTGATCATATCCCATTGTTTACTGATCCACTCAACAAATATTTATTGAACATTTTGTAGGTCTATAGTAGTAGCCAAGATACTTATCAGTGAGTAGAAATAGTCCTTTTAACTGTCTTAACAAATTAAACTTTCTCTTGGTTTCATGATATTCCTTGTTTCTCAGCTTTGGATTCAAACTGATCTTCTCTTAACTTTTTTGATTACGCTTTCCTGATTTCTTTTATTGTCACATTTTGTGAAAAGTCTTCCATGCATTTCCAGTTTGTTTCTACCTAGCTGTCTCTTCTCACCCAAATTGGACCCCTCTACTCCTACCCTGCCACGTGCCTTCACAAAAATGAGATGCTTATTTAGAGACTTAGAAAAGGCATGCACTTTAGGTAAAAGTGGGTTTTATTTTTAATCACTGTACCCTATCATAAATTTCATTTCAGAAGAGACAACTGACATTTGAATTGTCTGTGCATTTTGTTTTAGATGGTGTTACTGAGAAGGAAACTAAGGACTTGGCTCCAAAACAAAAAAAAAAATCTGGAGATGCTGAATTTTACTGGGGGGAATATCTGTAGAACTGCAACATCAATGCAGTAAGTGTAGTAAAAGCTTTAGTTTCTGGTGCGTCATTACTCAGCATCATGTAGTCCACGATGAAGAGAATCTCTTTGCAATCTCTACAATCAACAAGTTTTGAAAGGCTTTTGTTTATAGTGGAACCCTCTTTTCCCCGCAGAAGAACCACCACAGGAAAAATGCTGTCAGCATAAGAAATGTGGGAAAGTTTTCAGCCACATGGCTTTATTTGACATCAAAGGATCCACATGAGAGACTGCATAAATGTGATAACTGAGGAGGCCTTTGTTCAGCAAGGAAACCTTATACAAACTTGTGTGAAGAATGTAGGAAGACCTTCACCCAGAAGCCAGAACTGACTGTGCACCAAAGAATCTGCACCATAAACATGATGAATGTCTTATACAAACTTGTGTGAAGAATGTAGGAAGACCTTCACCCAGAAGCCAGAACTGACTGTGCACCAAAGAATCTGCACCATAAACGTGATGAATGTCTTATACAAACTTGTGTGAAGAATGTAGGAAGACCTTCACCCAGAAGCCAGAACTGACTGTGCACCAAAGAATCTGCACCATAAACGTGATGAATGTCTTATACAAACTTGTGTGAAGAATGTAGGAAGACCTTCACCCAGAAGCCAGAACTGACTGTGCACCAAAGAATCTGCACCATAAACGTGATGAATGTGGAGATGCTTTCTTCAGCATTGGAGAATTCACACTAAAGGGAAACCCTGCCAGTGTGATGAGTGTGGAAAAGTCTTGGAAAAATCAGTAAGTGAATTCATATTAGAGGCTCTTATAAATGAGAGGATTGTGGAAACTTGTATAGACAGAGATCAGACCTCAACAAGGGAGTCTCCACAGTATTGAAAAGTTAATATAATTAATGTAAGTGGGCAAGTTGTATGGAGAATGGGTAGTCTAAATTGCTCATTTTAGCCAGTAAAAACATTAAATGAGTTTCTTAGATCAAGAAAAGGAAATGTTAGAAGTTAGTTTTCCCTTCCAGAGAGATCTATATGTGTAAGCAGCCAGGACTTTTGAAATAAGTTACATCTCTGGATTTGTGATCTGTCTCCTGGATGATTATCTCTGTCTGGGGGGTCAGGTATTTTTTCTTCATGCCTGCTCCAGTCTCATTTCATATCTTTAATTCATTCAGCAAGTATACACAGTAGTATTATCGTCTACTGTTTGTTGTAAACATATATATATTATTTTCTTTATGGGCTGAGTAGGCTTGTATAGGTAACCTAGGACACAAAAATCACATATATCGTGTTTCAGTAAATGTAGTGAAAGGAACTATATTATGAAATTGCTGGGCATTTCTATAAATTTGGGACTACCTTTTTATTCTCCAACACAAGACCATGTAGGTGTCCCTTCAGAGAGTATATTTTTCCAGCTTTGGCTTCTTTATTTTCTTTCTTTCTTTCTTTCTTTTTTTGAGATGGAGTCTTGCTCTTGTTGCCCAGGCTGGAGTGCAATGGCATGATCTCAGCTCACTGCAACCTCCGCCTCCCTGGTTCAAGCAATTCTCCTGCCTCAGTCTCCCAAGTAGCTGGGTTTACAAGTACTTGCCACCACGCCCAGCTAATTTCTGTGTTTTTAGTAGAGACGTGGTTTCGCCATGTTGGCCAGGCTGGTCTTGAACTCCTGACCTTGTGATCTGCCCACCTTGGTCTCCCAAAGTGCCGGGATTACAGGCATGAGCCACCGTGCCCGGCTGTTTTTTTAAGATAGAAAAATATACTTCACATATAGCCTATTGACAGATAATGACTGATTTTTTTCTTATAGATAACACATAATAAACATTGTGAAGACTAATATGTTAAGTAACTTGCTTATTCTTTTCAGTTCTAAAACCTATAGGAAAGAATCTTTAGAAGCTGTCAGCAAGTTGATAATGTAACCCGAACTCTACCCATAATAGATGAGGCTTATGTATTTTATAGTAGGACACTAAATATAGGAACCATGTATTTAAAAACTTTATTTAGTGATTATCTCAGAATGCTAGGTTTCTCTCTGCTGTACATCCCTAAATTTTTTGCATAGGTATTATTAATACATTCATTATTTTTAAAGATGGACTGCATTCTGTAAAAGGCTTTTCCAGTATCTGCAAATCATACAGTTGTTTTAAACTCTATTACTATTATATAAAATGATTTCTTAATATTGAACCAACCTTGTATTCCTAGAATAAACCTCACTTAGCCATGATGTGTTATTTTCTTAATGTATTACTGGGTTTACTTGTTTAATATTTTACTTAGTACATTTTCTTCAATATTCATATGAAATTGGTCCATAATTTTTATATTATATTTTTGAGGTTTAGATTTCACTCTTTTACTTGCATCATAAAAATAACTTAAGTCTGTGTTCATTTTTAATGCTCTAGAACAATTTACGAAGCATTGGAACTAGCTAGTCTTTGAAGGATAGATTCTGATGTGAAACTCTGGGTCATATCCTTTTTTTGTGGGATAATTTCGTGGTAACTTCCTCTATTCTATGAAGATTATCCATTCAGGCTTTCTATTTATAATGGGTTCCATTTTGGTAATCTTTATTTGCCTTGGAAATTATCCATTTCATCAAGACTTTCAAATTTATTTGCCTAGAGTATGCAATGTAACCTAATGACTTTTAAAACAAATTGTGTTTATTTTATTTTTTTAGAGACAGGGTCTTGCTCTTTTACCCAGGCTGGAGTGCAATGGTGCAATCATAGCACACTGCAGCCTTGAACTCCTGGGCTCAAGGAATCCTTCACCTCAGTCTCCCAAGTAGCTGGGACTACAGGCACACACCACCACACCCAGCTAATTTTTTTGTTTGTTTTTGTAGAAATAGGGTCTCTGTTGTTCACCCTGGTCCTAAACTCCTGGCCTCAAGCGATTCTCCTGCGTTAGACTTCCAAAGTACTGCGATTACAGGCATGAGCTACCATATCTGGCTTCCTTATGACTTTTTAAACAGCTTTATGGAAGGAAATTGATATGTAGTGAACTGCATAAGTGTGCAGCTTGATAAGCTCTAACATGTTTACACCTGTGAAACAGTCACCACCATCAATATGTCAACCAAAAAAGCTTCCTCATATCTCATGATAATTCCTCCCACCTTTACCTGCACTCTTCCCCCCGCTCCACGGGCAACCTCTGTTTTGCCTTCTATTGCCAAGTTAGTTTGCATTTTCTGGAATTTTATATAAATGGACTCATACAAAATGTTCTGTTTCAGGGGGATCTTGCTTCTTTTATTCAGCATAATGATTTCAACATTCATCCATGTTTTTGGATGTATAAATAATTCTTTTTCTTGGGAGGGGGTCTTGCTTCTTTTATTCAGCATAATGATTTCAACATTCATCCATGTTGTTGGATGTATAAATAATTCTTGTTTTTTTTTTTTGAGGCGGAGTCTCGTTCTTTTGCCAGGCTGGAGTGCAGTGGCATAACCTTGGCTCACTGCATCCTCTGCCTCCCAGGTTCGAGTGATTCTCCTGCCTCAGCCTCCCAAGTAGCTGGGATTACAGGCGCGCACCACCACATCCAGTTAATTTTTGTATTTGTAGTAGAGACGGGGTTTCACTATGTTGGCCAGGATGGTCTTGATCTCTTGACCTCGTGATCTGCCCACCTCTGCCTCCCAAAGTGCTGGGATTACAGGCGTGAGCCACCACACCCAGCTTGCTTTTGCAATAATTTTATCAGCTAAGTACCAGGGTCTCTTGCCAGGTATTTGCACTACAGGAGTGTGAAATATTTACAGTTTATTGGCTTGTATTTCCTACATTGGTCCTTTCATTTTCTTTTATCATGGGCTCCGAATTTATCTATTCTTAGAAGCTTTTGCATTCACCCTTAATCTAATGTATATATCTTACTCAATTGAGTTATTTGGTCAACTTATTTTGTAATTGGAATCGTTATTGAACTCCTACTTTAATGAAGGTAACACTGAAGATTCATAATAGCTACTTAGTCTGATTTTATTTAGATATTCTGATCTGTTTTTGTTTCCAGTTCAATATTATACTAGTAAAATAATCTACATAATATCTCTATGTCCTCAAATATACTGATTATAATTTTTTCTCATGAGAATTCTGTAGAAGTTAGTCACTTAAGATATAAACAGTCTTCAGAAATGGTAGAAGAGTTCCCAACCATTTTACCACAGGACTGAGGTTCTCTTCCTCCACCCTATTTTTGAAATATTGTGCCTGTTAAAATATAATTATTTAAGGCTGGGCACAGTGGCTCATGCCTGTAATCCTAGCACTTTGGGAGGCCAAGGCAGGTGGATCACCTGAGGTCAGGAGTTCAAGACCAGCCTGGCCAACATGGTGAACCCCATCTCTACTAAAAATACAAAAATTAGTCAGCTGTGGTGGTGGGTGCCTGTAATCCTAGCTACTTTGGAGGCTGAGGCAGGAGAATCACTTGAACCCAGGAGGTGGAGGTTGCAGTGAGCCAAGATCAAGCCCCTGCACTCCAACCTGGGTGACAAGAGTGAGACTCTGTCTCAAAAAAAAATAATAAAATATATATATATAATTATTTAATATCTTTAACTTACTTTCCTGTTTCTTATTAACTCTAGAAAAGTATAAATGGCCAAGTTCAGTCACTCTCATTATCTGATGTATGTCTATAATAACAATTTATCAGCCACATAACAAAAATTCCTATCATTTCAGCAGCTACCCAATCTGAATTACCTGATTTACTCATTCAACAAATACTTACATGCCAGGAAATGTAAGTATTGTTATTAAAGTGGTAAACAAAACATGCAAAATTTCTAGTTTTCACAAGGAATCTACATTGTAAGAGATGTAGGCCAGTTGACCAATGAGCAAATGAAAAATAATGTATGGGCATCCAGTTCCTGACAAGATGGAGCAGATATTCTTCTCCTTATTTCTCCCACTAAGTACAGCTAAAACCCCTAGGCATTATATATAAAACAAACAAGAAGACACTGCAAGTTGGAGGGAAAAAGGCATTTAGGACCCTCAGGATCCAGAGAAAGACCCAGAGGTGAATACCCTTGGTATTTTTATTTTTATATTTTTGTTTCTGCCTCATATGTCTTGTAGTGACAGTGGAGACTGCATGATCTGAGTGCTAGAGAAGCCTGCAACTCAAAAGTGCTGCAGTTGATTCTACCCAGGGAGTTATTTCAGTAATTTGATTTTTCAGTTATAAAATTTCTATTTGCTCTTCTTTGAAAATATCTTCTAGTTTTTGCTGAGACTATTTCTTTGCTGAGACTTTTTTATTCAAACATTTAACTAAATGCTTCCTGAAGAATTTTTATGGTGACTGCTTTAAAATCCTTGTCAAATAATTCCATCCAACAATAGCAGAATACATTTTTTCTTTAAATATCCACAGAACATTCACAAATAATGACTACATACTAGGCCATAAACCAAATTTTCAAGACTGAATTCATATAGAGTATATTCTCTGTCCACAATGGAACCAAACTAAAAATAATAGACAACAGGAGAATCTCTAAACATTTGGGACTAAACGAGACAGTTCTAAATAATGCCTAAGTCAAGGAATAAGTCTCAAAGGGGAAAAAAATTAAACATAGGCCTGAATAAAAATACAACTTATCATAATATGTAAGACATAGCTAAAGAATGCTGAGAGGGAAAGTTAGAGCTCTGACTGCTTATATTAGAGAAGAGGAATAGTCTCAAATCAATAATTAAGTTCCTACCTCAAGAAACTGAAAGATCAAGGGCAAAGCAAACCTAAGGCAGCAGAAAGAAGGAAATAACAAAGAGAACAAATCAATTAAATTAACAGGATAACAACAGAGAAAATAGTTGAAACAAGAAAAGCTGATAAAGTTGATATGGTAGAACCAGAGAGCAGAACAGCAGGTTGCCAGAAACTGGAGATGGTCAACAGGCACGAAGTTACAATTAGATAGGAAGAATAAACTCTGGGGTTCTATTGCACAGTTGGGTGATTGTGGTTAATGGCAAAACACTGTATATTACAAAATAGCAAGAAGAGAGGCTTTTGAATATTCTTACCACAGAGAAGTGATAAATGCACGAAATGATGGATACACTACACTGATTGGATCATAATACAACATATTTATCAAAGTGTCAAGTTGTACTCCATAAATACGTAAAATTACATTGTGTCAAAATAAATAAAAAATATTTTAATCGATAAAACAGGTAAGCCTCTAGCAAGACTGGCAAAGATAGAAAGACCAAATCCCCAATAACAGGAATGAGACAAGGGATGCTGCATCCATTTGAAGGATCATAAAGGTAGATTCGAAAATTTGCACTAATAACTTTGACAACTTAGAAGAAAGAAACCTCTTCTTCAAAAAGTCCGGCTGAGATGAAACAGATAGTTTGAGTAGACTTATAATCATTAAAGGAATTGAATTCATAATCTAAAAGTTTCCAAATGTTCAGGCCCAGATGCCTTCATTGGAGAATTCTACCAAACATGTGAAGAAGAATTAGCACCAATTTTACAAAATCTGTTCCAGAAAATAGAAGAGGAAAGTGTAAGTTCCAACTCTTTTTATAAGGTTAGAATTACTGTGATACCATAAGGAGACAAAGGCAGCACGAAAAAAGAAAACTACAATCTAGTATCCTTCATGAACTTAGATGCAAAAGTTCTCAACAAAATATTAGCAAATTGAATCTAGGTATTTATAAAAAGAAGTATACACCATGACTAAGGGGGATTTTTTTCCAGTACAAAAGGTTGTTTCAATATTTAAAAATTAAACTGTATTTCATCACATCAACATATATATATATATATATATATATATATATACAGAAATACTGTATAACCATACAATTGGCACAGAAAAAGCATTTGACAAATCCAACACCTATTCATGACAGAAACTTACAGCCTACTAGAAATAGAAACTTCCCACTTCATAAAGAACGTCTACAAAACATTCACAGATAAATTCATACTTAACAGTAAAAGACTATGCTTTAACCATAACATTGGGATCAAGGCAAGAATGTCCATTCTCATCACTTTTATTCAACATAATATTGAAAATACAAGCCAATGCAATAGGCAAAAAATGATTAAAAGCATACAGATTGTTTGTAGATTTTGTGTACACACACAAAAGAAACCAAAATACAAATTGGAGACAAACCTGCTCCTATTTGCAGATTAAATAATTGTGTCCATAGAATATTCCAGATAATCTATTACAATTTTTGAATCTAGTACAAAATATAGCTAGAACTAGTAAATGAATTCAGCAAGGTTGCAAGATACAAAATCAACATGCAAATAACAATCCTATTTTTATGTACTAATAATGAACATTTGGACATTGACATTTAAAATGCAAAGCCATTTGTAATCACTCCAAAGATAATGAAATACGTAGAAGTCTGACAAACATTTACAGGATCTGTATGCTGATAAAATGCTGAAGAAAGAAATCTGAATAAATGGAGAGATATGTTTGTGGATTAGAAGATACAACATGGTAAAGATATCGATTCTCCCTATGTTTATAGGTTTGACACAAATCCTACCAAAATCTCAGCAAAAATTTTTGTACATATAAATTTATCCTAAAATTTGCATGGAAAAGCAAAGGACTAATAACTAAATTTTGAAAGAGAATAAAGTGAGAGGAATCACTATACCTGATGTCAAGGCATACTATAAACCTACAGTGATCAAGACAGTTGGATATTATAGAGGGAAAGACATATAGTTTAATGGAGGACCTAGAAATAGATCCAAACAGAAACGCCTAATTCTTGACAAAGGTGCAGAAGTCATTGGATGGAGGAAGGATAGCTTTTTCAGACAATGGTGATAGAGCACTGAATATCTGTAAACCAAACAACAACAACAACAAACTCAAAATGGGTCATGGGCTAAAATAATACCTAAAACTTTAGACCTCTTAGAAGCATCAGAGCCTAGGGCTAGGCAAAGATTCTTAAAATTGACATCAAAAGCATAATTCATTAAAGGAAATGTTTATGATTTAGTATTTATCAAAATGTAAAATTTATGCTCTGAAAGACCCTGTTAAAAAGATGAAAAGATGGCCGGGGACAGTGGCTCACACCTGTAATCCCAACACTTTGGGAGGCTGAGGCTGGTGGATGACGAGGTCAGGAGATCAAGACCAGCCTGGCCAACATGGTGAAACCCCATCTCTACAAAAATACAAAAATTAGCTGGGTGTGGTGGTGCGCACCTGTAGTCCCAGCTACTTGGGAGGCGAGGCAGGAGAATTGCTTGAACCCAGGAGGTGGAAGTTGCAGTGAGCCAAGATCATGCCACTGCACTCCAGCCTGACGACAAAGTGAAACCCTGTCTCAAAAAAAAAAAAAAAAAAAAATGACAAGCTACAGATAGGGAAAAATGTTTGCAAAACAAGTCTTTGACAGAGGACTTGTGACTTGTAACTAGAATATAAAAAGAATTCACCAAATTTCAACCGTTAAACAGCAAACAATTTAACTAGGTATGGGCAAAAATCATGAATAAACATTTTGCTGAAGAGTGCCCAACAATGGGCAGCTACTTGTGTCATTCACTGGGCCATTTATGCCCCAGTGAATAACATCTTCCAGGCACCCTCACTCACAAGGTTGCTTAACTTTTTTCTCTTCATTGCAAGTTTTCCCCAAACTCTTTATCAGCTGAATGCAGACACTTAAAAAAAAAAAAAAAAAAACAGTTAAAGAAGTTTTGTGCAGACACGTAAAAGGTTACAACAGCAACTGTCAGGAGAGCACATAGTCTGTTGACTGGGAGCTCACGGAGTGCCAAGTAATGTGGAGGAGTCCATCACGCAGAGTTAGCTGGAGCACCAGAGAATCTTCTTTCCTTAAAAAACTGAGGTTGGGATATAGGCCAGAGAGAAATCAAGGGAGCACAAGAAGACCTGTTCCACACTGGTAAGCACAGATTTGCACTTTCATTTTTAAATCATCCACTCAGTCATGACAAACTTTTTTTTTTTTTTTGAGACAGGGTCTTGCTCTATCGCCTAGGCTGGAGTGCAGTGTCACCATCACAGCTCGGCTCACTGCATAGACTTCCTGGGCTCAAGGGATCCTCCCACCTCAGCCTCCTGAGTAGCTGAGACCACAGGCATGTGCCACCATGCCCAGCTAATTTTTTTAATTCTTGAAATTTTTTGTAGAGACAAGGTCTCGTGTTGCCCAGGCTGGTCTCGAACGCCTTGGCTCAAGCCATACACTGTGGGCCTTCCAAAGTGTTGGGATTACAGGCATGAACTACCATGCCTGGCCTGCAACAAACTTTTAATAACAGCTAAGGCATTGGGCAACTGGGTTCAATCCTACCTAAAGTAACTTAACCTCTAAACATTCATCAGCAGGTGGCATATGATACTGGGTCCTGGGGAGTCTATTCACATCCTATAATCTAGCCAACGCAGTATAGCTATTAATACAATGGGAAGACTCTTACTCCTTCCTTCTTGCCAACCACTTAGGCAAGAACATGTGCTACCAGATCCTGGGAAATCTTATCATGTGGCCTATCCAGTCCTGTGGGAGCACATCTGTCTTTCTTCTGAAAGGGCATTGTAATGTTACCAGCCCCGTGTTTGGCACCAATTTGTCAAGGAAAGGCTAGCATATAATCATGTGTCACTTAATGAAAGTGACATGTTTTGAGAAAGTGAATGTTTTGAGAAATGCATCATTAGACAATTCTGTCATTGTGTGAACATCACAAAGTGTACTTACACAAACTTAGGCTGTTACTCCTAGGTTACAAACCTGTAGAGCATGTTACCATACTGAATTGTAACCCAATGGTATTTGTGTATCTAAACATAGAAAAGGTACAGTAAAAATATAATCTTTTTTGTGTGACAATGTTTTGCTTTGCCACCCAGGCTGGAGTGCAGTGGCACAATCATAGCTCACTGTAACCTCGAATTCCTGAGCTCAAGTAATTCTCCCACCTCAGCCACCAAGTAGCTAGGACTACAGGTGCATGCCACCACACCCAGCTAACTTTTATATTTGTTAGAGATGAAGTCTTGCTGTTTCCCAGGCTGGTCTCAAACTCATGGCCTCCAGAAATCCTCCCACCTTGGCCTCCCAAAGTGCTGGGATTACAAACATGAGCCACCACACCTAGCCTGTCATTATAATCATATGGGACCACTTTTGTAGATGTGGTCTGTTATTGACCAAATTATCATTGAGCGAAGTGTCATTATGCAGTGCATGACTGTATTTGATCAGAAAAGAAATGAGCCCTTTCTGGATTAAAACAGTTCAGTTCTGTATGTCTTTTCGCCACAAGATGGCATCAGAAGAGGTCATGTGACTGCAACACATTTTGTTGCTGAGAACCTGATGTTGTTCTGCAGATAAGCAGTTTATAGCTTGCAGTTATACCTTAAATGGGGAGAGGTAGAAAGCCTCCTTCCTCATCAGAGCAAACTGTCTCAGGACAGCCTCCATGGTAGGTAGGGAGGTGTGTGAGAAATGGCATTGTATCAGCTCCTCACACAACTTACCATGCACTCATGTTCTAGGTGAATTATAAGGCTTAGATCAGCTGGTGTTAAATCCTGGTATATGTGGCTCATATGAAGAGATGCAAGTTGCCAGGACAGCCATGGTGCAGTCATTCCCCCAAAGGAAGAACTATTAAGCCGGCACAAAAGTGAGAACAGAAATGGACAAAATACCTTGTAAGACAGAAGATGATTTAGGTCTTATGTTCTTTGAGGGCAGAGATAATGTCTTGTTCATCTTTGATTCCTTAGCACCTGACCTAACACAATCAAGTTTACTGAATGAATGGTTATAAACACATAATTTCTTTAGAAATAAGGGAAGACTTTTATATCTCGAAATATGAATGTGAATACTTTGGTCTCTGGCACTCAGTGTTAGGAGATTTTACATTATGTTAATAAAACAAAAGAACAAGTAGAACCAGTCAACTTTCAGAATCATTCATTTATCAGGAACTCTGCTAGATGCTGAGGATACAATGGTGATCTAGTTGTTTATCTTGTCCCTCAGCCTGCCTCATACCAGCCGTTCCCTATCCTGACCTGTAAGTGGGGTAGGGAGGCTACAAACATTATTTCCCAGGCTCCTACTGCCAATTGGAAGAATTGACAAAAGGGGGAAGCACGGATTAAATGTTTTAATGCTTTACTGAAACTGTAATACTATACTGTAGTTTTAATGTTGAAACTATAGCATTGTGATGGCGTTTTATATGTCAACTTGACCAAACCACAAGGTGCCCAGATATTTGGTCAAACATTATTCTGAGTGTTTGAATTTGGATGTGATGAATCATTGCATCAGTGGACGAGGTAAGGCAGATTGCCCCCCCTAATGTGGGTGAACCCCATCTGATTAGTTGAAGACAGGAAGAAAACAAGATGATGCTCCCTCAAGGGGTATTCCTCCTGCCCATCTTGAACTGGGACATCAGTCTTTTCTGGCCTTCAGACTCAAACTAGAACACTGGTTCTTCCTGGATCTTGAACCTGCTGGCATTTGGACTGGTGCTCACACCACTGGCTCCACTAGTTCTCTAGTTTGCAGATAGGAGAACCTAGGACTTCTCAGCCTCCATAATCATATGAACCAATTCTTGCCAATAAATAATATACATAAACCAATATTATAAATACAAATATATATGCATACACATACGTACATATATATACATATGTAGACACAGATCCCATCGGTTCTATTTCTCTGGAGAATCCTAATGTATGTTTAGAAAGTTTAGAAATCATGCAGTGCATTTTTCTCAATTTAAAAATCCACTCAAACGAAGTAACCATATGGTTTATTACTATAATACAAATAATTTACATTAGGATTTGTCAGATTTGTGTCCCCTAGATCCCTGAAAACCTTGAAGGACCAAGCCTTGGAAACCAGCATAAAAACAAGCACTTGGATATTTCTATAAAGGATTTTGGATGATGATTCAATTTCTACTAAACAAAACACAGCAGGAGATAATATATCACAATGCCCAAGTCATTAACCATTAAAGGTGACCAGAAAAATCTTGTTATGTTTGAATTCCAGAGTTTTTGACTGATATTGTAAATATGGAAGAGATTGCTGGTGCCAGAAACCGAGTGAGAAATGTGAGTAGATCCAACAATGCAAGCATATTTCTACAATAAGGAGAAGTGATACTAACGAAAAAGGAACTGTCTTTTCACAGTTGTCACACTCATAGGGCTTCTCCCATTGTGGGTTCTCTGGTGTTTGATAAGACCTGAGCTGCGACTGAAGCCCTTGCTGCATTGTTCATTTTGTTAGTGCACTTCTCCTTATTGTAGGAATAAGGTGAAGCACTTACACAAAAGTTTGCAGCAGAATAGTCATTCCAAAATACTTTTGTAGAAACAACTCCACTGAATGTATACATAATAAATACTACTTGTATAATGCTGACTAAACATTTTCTCACTTGAATTCACAAGACTAAAATTTTGACTATCATGATGAGAAGAAAAAAAAAGATGATCTACACAGTGTGTTTAACAAAAAAGTAGATAGCCTGAGGAGTTAAATTTATGGTTAAAACAGTCATCATGAAAAATTGAGATGCTGTTACCACACAGGCGATTTGGGAATCAATGTATAAGAAGACTAAGACGTCAGACACTAATAATGGGGTTCTGAAACCATAAGTGATACTCGTTTTAAATATTTGGTGTGAATCCATTCATCAGGAGAAAGTATGAACTTTGCAGGAATAAGTTTTGATGCAGTTTACTACACAGTGTATGCTGGGTAGTAGGGTGGGGCAGGATAGTGTCTATTGTTTTAGCAGGCATTGGTTAGGCCCAAGAGAACTAAATGGAGAGAACTAAGATATGGAGCATTAGAATATTTATCATTTTATTCTGACTTGATGACTGATTTTCACACTGTCTGAATAGGTAAGTTTTTTCTTAAAGAGTAGCAACAGGAAAACAAAGAATGAAATTTGGGCTGGGTATGGTGGCTCACACCTGTAATTCCAGAGCTTTGAGAGGGTGAGGCAGGAGGATTGCCCAGAATGTCGAGACCAGCCAGGGCAACACAGTGAGACCTCATATTAAAAAAAAAAAATGCAGTTCCATGGATGGCACACATTCATAATGATTTAGTGATAAGCTGTTTAAGGCATTTGCACTAGAATAGA
This sequence comes from Rhinopithecus roxellana, assembly GCF_007565055.1. Lineage (NCBI taxonomy): Eukaryota > Metazoa > Chordata > Mammalia > Primates > Cercopithecidae > Rhinopithecus > Rhinopithecus roxellana. The sequence goes on along the minus strand of NC_044552.1, from coordinate 21,574,730 downwards.
ATTCCTAGTCTGGTAAAGAAATATGGATTCTTGGCCGGGCATGGTGGCTCACGCCTATAATCCCAACACTTTGGGAGGCTGAGGCAGGAGGATCACGAGGTCAGGAGATCGAGACTATCCTGGCTAACATGGTGAAACCCCATCTCTACCAAAAATATAAAAAATTAGCTGGGTGTGGTGGCACACGCCTGTAGTCCTGGCTACTCAGGAGGCTGAGGCAGGAGAATTGCTTGAACCCAGGAGGCGGAGGTTGTAGTGAACTGAGATCGTGCCACTGCACTACAGCCTGGGCAACAGAGCAAGACTCTGTCTCAAAAACAAAAAAAAAAACAAAAATGGATTCTTTCAATCACAGTAACCCTGCCATCACCTCTGCTCTGCCTATGTACTTGGTAAGAAATTACTTGGTAAGATTGAATCATAATCTAGGTCAGAGAATTGGACACAGGCACAAATGGCCTTGGCGAGAAGTTCTTCAGAAACCTGGATAACATCAGATTTTCAGATCTGTGAAGGTAATCTCACTGGTACATTCAATAAACATTTATTAGCACCTGTGGAAAAGGCACAGAGGGGGATATAAGCCTTTGTGAATCTGACCAACTGTGGAGGATTCATTACAGTCAAAAAGAATGGTCAGAGAAGCAGCCCCCAAATCACAACCATCCACCCAACAGACACCACAAAGTGCTGGTTTAGGGCAAGTAGCCAGTCTAAACATCCATTTAATTCCAATGGGAGAGAACAAACCATTTCAGGTCTTACCTATTCTAGACAACTCTCCCATAGCCTCCTATCAAATATGTTTTGATTCCAAACACCTTCTAGAACTTAGAAGATAATTTGTCTAACCCAGTCTATATTTTCTAACACCTGATAATGGGTAGTGGTAAATAAAGCCCAGCCCACAATTCCTATAGTCGAGACTCCAGGGGGAGTGGCTTCAGATCAGTGACAAATGAGCACCAACTCTGGCATGTATGGCATGGGTCACTGTGATAGGATGTTTCTCCCTACGTGGCTTCTCTGATGTTGAACAAGGTATGAAATTCGGGTGAAGGCTTTTCCACATGCATTACACTGATAGGGTTTCTCACCGGTGTGGATTTTTTGATGTTCAATGAGGCCTGTATTCTGAGTGAAACTTCTTTCACACTCATTACATTTATAAGACATGGGAGTTTCAACATTTTCCAACTGGCTTTCCATCCTACTTTTCCAGGCCTCTCCCTGCTCAGGTTCCTGAACATTTTTATCCCCAATATGGATCCTCTGATGTCTCAGGAGATGTGAACTTCGCCTAAAGGCTTTGCCACACATACTGCACTGATATGGCTTCTCCCCAGTGTGGATTCTGTGATGTTCAAGGAGGCTGCAGCTCTGGCTGAAGGTCTTCCCACAGTCATCACACTCATAGGGCTTCTCCCCAGTGTGGGTTCTCTGGTGCTTGATAAGGTCTGAGCTGTGACTGAAGGCCTTACCACATTCTTCACACTCATATGGCTTCTCACCAGTGTGGACTCTCTGATGAATGACGAGGGCAGAGCTCCCAATGAAGGCCTTGCCACACTCCTCACATTCGTAGGGTTTCTCACCAGTGTGGATTCTCCTGTGTTTACTCAGGCCTGAGCTTTGAGCAAAACTCTTTCCACATTCATGGCAGATGTGCCGCCTCCCTCCTGTGGCATTTTTCTGCTTTCTTTGTAACCTGCCCTCCTGTTCACCAGCTTCTGCACATGTAGGAATCTGGACAATGTCTTCCCTCAGGTGGCACGATATCTTCCCATGCTCCTTTTCTTGAAGCTTCTCGGCTGGAGGCAAGTCCCTGCCCTTAGTCTGTTTTTCACCACCTGAAATAACAACCGGCAATTGTGGGTTATGCCCCACCATGGCAGGAAAGCTCTGTGATGAGTACCAGGGAGGCAAGAATTACAGAGGTCTATAAATGCCTGGGATGAGGATTTAAGTGCTAGAATAAGAATGGGAATAAAAGGGGAGAACAGGAGTGCTGGGGAGGAGGGAGACCTAAGAATGGGAATGGGGCCATTGGAAAGGTACACACTGGGAGTGGAGGGAGTGGGTGGAAGATGGTGAGGATCCAGGACTATGCTGGGGATATATGTGGTCGTTCTAAGTTCTAAGAATAGTAAGGCAGGGCCATGCATCTAGGATTAGATACTAAAAGAGTTGAACAGAAAGTGACATTAAATGGAGCAAGTGGAAGGATTTCTGAAATACCTTTGAGAAACAGCGATTGGGAGGCTGAGGCTGGCAGATCACTTGAGGTCAGGAGTTCAAAACCAGCCTGGTCAACATGGTGAAACCCCATCTCTATTAAAAAAACAAAAATTAGCCAGGCATGGTGGTGGGTGCCTATAATCCCAGCTAGTCAGGAGGCTGAAGCAGGAGAATAGCTTGAATATGAGAGGTAGAGGATGCAGTGAGCCAAGATTACACCACTGCACTCCAGCCTGGGTGACAGAGTGAGACTCAATCTCAAAAAAAAAAAAAAAAAAAAGAAAGAAATGAAACAGTGAAAGTGGAGACTCAGAAACTGGGCACTGATCAATGAAACAATAAAGACAGTTGTGTCGGCTCATATGCCAGGCAGAGGCAGGGTCCCCAAACAGAACTGGATTCAGTGCTGTGAATTTTATGCCACCAATGAGCTACGTGGCCTCAGACAAGTCAGGCAGTCTTCTCAGCCTCTGCACCCTCATCTCTGAGGTCAGGGTCTATAGTCAATGTCTAAGAACACTTCTAACTCTCACAATCTATGGTCCCAAGGCCCATTTTCTAAAGAGGCCCGCCAACTTTCCTCTTCAGTCAGGGATAGGATCAGGAAGGAGTACATCATCATTTACTGGGCATCTCCTATGAGGCAAACCTGTACTTGGGACTGTATTGACTTCAACCCATTTAACTTAACTAGAATACTGGCAGGGAGAGGAGAAAGCAAGGTCAGAAGAGATAAGCAGGCTGGATGCAGTAGCTCATGCTCATGCCTGTAATTCCAGCATTTTGAGGGGCCAAGGCAGGAAGATTGCTTGAGCCCTGGAGTTTGAGACCAGCCTGGGCAACATAGCAAAACTCCATCTCGACAAAAAATTAAAATTAAAAAATTAGCCAAGCGTGGTGGTGCATGCCTTTAGTCCCAGCGGTTTGGGAGGCTGTGGTGAGAGGATCACTTTAGCCCAAAAGGTTGAGGCTGCAGTGAGCCATGATTGTTCCACTGCACTCTATCCTGAGTGACTGAGCAAGACCCTATCTCTCAAAAACAACAACAAAAAAGAAGGAGTAAGGAGCTAGTCAGTAACAGGTTTTCAGAAATGGTGATTGTGAATCCAAACACAATAGGGCTCAACAGCTTCCAACAACTCAACAGGTTCTAATGCACAAAGAATGCCAAGAAACCTTAACAGAAATTAGTGCCCTTTGGTCTTACCCAGGGAGACCAGGCTGCCATGGTTCTCCTGCTTTTCATCTCTACAGCGATTCCCCTGAGATGAATCCTGCTGTGTCCATTCAGGGGTGACAGTCAGGGCCACATCTTCCACTTTCAGCAACCCCTAAAACAATAGGTAATCCCATTGAAGAAGGGGCTGACCAAACTGGTGGAGTAGGGAAGATCTGGGAAGCACCCCCAACCCCCATCCCTGTCAACAGCTGGTAATAAACAGGAAAAGCCTCTTAAGTGGGCACCTAAATAAAGTTAATGATAACCTCAAGATAGATGAGAAAATGCAGATCCCATTTGAGATCTGTATGGAGGATCTAGGATGGGAGAATAGGGGAATGGGGAGTGAGGAGTCTTCACACGAAGCTCAACAGTAGTGAGGGGCACTGGGGGAGGGATAGGGGCTCCAGCTCACCTGGGACTCTGGAGCAAGCCTAGAAGCTACCACTGTATCTTCTCTGCAGCACCTTCCATGGGCAAGCACAGGGACCTGGAGAACTAATGAGGAAAGAAGCTCTGTATGAGATGTACCCTGGCATTCAGCCTCCCTGCCTTGTGGAATCTAAGTTAAATAACTGGATTAATAGATTCCTGTCTCACGTGATTGAGCCCAGGAGTCTGAAGATGCAATGAGCTGTGATTGGGCCACTGCACTCTAGCCTGGGCAACAAAGTAAGACCCTGTCTCTCTAAATAAATAAATTCCTGCCAAACAAGTTTATACAGAGTGTGCTCCTTTCCAAAGTTCTTGGTCCCTACCCGCTGCAATCTTATGGCTAAACATACCTGTTGTGCTCTGCAGATACATGAAAACAATGCAAAAAGGCAGGATCCTTGTTAGCAGTTGTGAAATAAAAAGAACATAAAAATAAAAAAGTTTTCCATTTGAAGATCCTTTGAATTTTGCTAGATATAGGAGGAAAAATTGGATTTTGGGTGAGTATATCTTAGTAGCTGTTAAGGTGCTTGTCGCTTTGGATTTGAAAAGCTAAGAGGAGTCAGACAAAGCTGGGCTATGAAAAGCAGAGTAAGGGTCTGGCTTTATACAACCTACTGAAATTCAAGAGAGAGGAAAGTAAAGAACTTCAGGTTTCCTTATTATTCCTTATATAACTTCAGGAAGCATATATATTCCTCATATATTCCTTATATAACTTCAGGAAGCAAATTTTTAAAGGGGCACAAAACAGGTGGTTTAGGCTAGAACCTCTGTTGAAAAATAAAGATCTCATGTTGGCTAGAACATCCCAGTGGTGTGTGTCTTGGGAACTTGTACATGTGTTTAAGACACATGAAAGGATATCTCAGAACATACAGCCATTTCCTATGCAGTGAATTTCATATTACTTTAATAACAGACCCAGGATTTAGAAGATTTATACCCTTTAATTTGCAATAGTCCTATAATTTATGAGATTGGCTGGCTGGCTTTCCAAATTCTGTTTACTTTCTGCATAGGACTTCCCACTGTCATACGAATTGTATTATTAATGTGTTTATTTGCCATCTTCCCCACTTAAATGTAAGCTCCACTGGAACAAGAACAGTCTCACTGACAGTTCCATCCCCAGAGCTAACTGGCCACCACATTGGAGGCCTCCATAATTACAAGTTAAACAAAGAAGAACAAAGACAAGTAGCTGGTATACACAATGTAGTAGCTTACACCTATAATCCCAGCACCTTGGGGGGCCGAGGCAAGAGGATCACTTGAGCCCAAGAGTTTGAGACCAGCCTGGGCAACATGGTGAGACCTCATATCCACAAAAAATTTTTTAAAAAATTAGCCAGGCATGGTGGTGCATACCTATAGTCCCAGCTACTCAGGAGGCTGAGGTGAGAGGATCGTTTGAGCCCAGGAGGTGGAGGTTACAGTGAGCTGAGATCGTGCCACTGCACTTCAGCCTTGGTGAAACAGCAAGACCTGTCTCAAGAAAACAAAAACCAATACAACAAAACAAAATCCAAACAAGAACCAATTCTTTCCAAACCTAAGTTTTACTAATATCTTATATACTATGTCCAGTCTTGGTTGGAAAAGTTTTCCATCATTATGTTGGAAATACTCCTTTTAGCCTCAGTCTTAAATGAGAGTTGATCTGTCATGGGCATATACACCACCTATCAATGAATTTTGTTGGCTATCCTTAAATGAAATTGGATGAAGTCTGCAGAATTCATACTGCCTAGAAAATAATCCTTACCTCTGTCTTGTAAGGGCTGGCATCCCAGAGATTCATGCTTGAGCAGAGCCTTCATTAGCTGAAATTGGCTACTTTGTGACTCTGGGGCTGGTGTCAACAATGCCATCTTGCAACAGAGCAGTTCTTGCCCCTGGTCAACACCTGAAACCTAGAAATCATTTGTTCTTATTTTCATTTATTCATCAAACACTTCCATAGAATTACCTAGGTGGCTGGCACTATTTCCAAGATCATTATAAATGTTAACTCATTTAACGCAGAAAACAATAATCTTATAAGGAAGGTATTATTATACTCATTTTACTGATAGGGAAATTAAGGCATAGCCAGTTTAAGTAGCTAACAAGTGGCAATGCTAGGATGGGAGCTCAGGTAGAATGATGCCAGAGCACATGTTCTTACCATTACTCTATGCTCCTTTATATATACATTTGTGTTTTATGTAAACCCATTGGAAACTGGTGCAAAATTCTCAGAGAATATTGATACCTTTAATTATCTGAAAAGGGGATTACAATCTCTAGTTCACAGCATTTGGGGGACCCAAATAACATCACAGTATGTGAAATCACCTAACATGGCCTGGCATATGATATGTCCTCATTAAATGCAGGTTTACTTCCAGACATTTATAGTATTATAAAATTACAGTTTTCAAGTTACTTTCTCATGTGCAGCTCAGAATTTCCCACATCCTTTATAAAGAATGAAGCTAAGAGACTTGCACTGACTTTCCACTGTTACAGGGCTTGGGTGCAATAGACCCAAGTCAAGAACCTTGGTATCCAGCTCACCATTTAGAAGGCTCTGGCCACACAGGTCCTCTGAGGGTGTGTGCACAGGGACACAGGATGATGCAAAGAGGACACAGTCTCACAAAACAGGGAAGAACATGGAGGTAAAAGTAGGCCCATTTTCTACCATAGGTTCATAACCAGTGGTCCATGAACTCCTTCCCACGGAGTCCATGAATTTGAACAGGACAAAAACTAATCTTATTTTTAACTGGTCTTTAAGAGAAAGTTAGTATTTCCTTCAACTATGAATGGAAGCAACAAATCAAAGTAGCATAAGCAGTACCCAGGACTTTGTCACCAATAGAACCTGTAGATGTTTTTACATCACATTACAACCAGGCAAACAGACACTTATCACTACTTTGTAATTGCCAGTTATAAGCCCTGTCCCTAGGTCTTATTATTTAGTGTACTAATTTAAAAAAACACATATGACTTTAATACAAATTTAATACTTTGCTAACTGTATGTTGATATGATTGTGTTCTTTTGTAACCCTTAATGGTTTCTTTATGTATTTTAAAAAAATTATTCTGAGAAGGAGTCCGGGGACTTCACCTTACTGCCAAGGAGGTTCACGGTACAAAAAGAGATGGAGAACTCCTGGATCTTAAAGGAATGCCCCTCACTCCGATGTTGAGATTTCAGGAGGAAACAGACCACAGCGCTCAGATACTAAGTTCTTTCTACCTGCGGCGCCGGCTCATCCAGCTGCCTCTCCAAATACTCCAACAGCACCACCACCTCCTCCCCGCTCTCTGGATGCTGCTCCCGCACCCAGCTCTGCAGTTTCCCTGGCAGGATGGTCAGGAACTGCTCCAGCACCAGCAGCTCCAGGATCTGCTCCTTGCTGTGCATCTCAGGCTGCAGCCACTGTCGGCAGAGCTCTCGGAGCCGGCTCAGCGCCTCGCGGGGACCTGCAGCCTCCGGGTAGCGGAAGCCTCGGAAGCGCTCGCGGGAGCCCTCAGAGCCCAGATCTGGGCTACTGGGAAAACCGGCCTCTTCTTCCTCCACCTTTATGACCAGAAGCTCCATCTGGTCTTCTGTAGGCTGGGCATCCAGGGCTGTGCTTTCACTTAATTCTCTAGCCATCCTGGGCCAAGGCAGTACCTCAGGCCTCACTCACTCTAGCTTCCAGCGCTATTTCTGCAGAAGATTCCTGAAAGGTGGGAAATAATTATTAACCAGTAAACTTGCAAGTAGTCCCTTCTCTCCTGCCCAGGAGCCCAGAGACATCTCTGGGGAACTGCTGCAGAAATTTCTCCATGTTCCACCACCCCAAGCCTGAATGCCACAGTAAGGTTCCAAAGGATGTCCTGGGGTGATCCTGGACATCCCCAAACCCCGGACTAATCAGGAAAAAAACTGAAATTGGTGAGGATCCAGGGCACTTCCTGGTCTCTCTAGGAAGCTCCTCTCAGTGACTTGCTGAGTTATCCCATTAACAACCAGGTCTGTGGTTGTCTAAATTCTAAGACGAGTCTAACGATTTCCTGCCCTAATCCTCAGGACTTTCAATATGAGATAGCAAGTCCAGACCGACCGGACTGATCCCAAGGAGCTGAATTCTACCAACAACCTCAACGACCTCATAAGTAGATTCCTCTCAGAGCTTCCAAATAAGAGCCCAGCCCTACCAACTCTTTGGCTTTGGCCTGAGAAGACCCTAATACTGAACTCAGCTGAGCCTGCCTGGCCTTCTGACCCAGAGAACTGGAACAAACAAGCTGATTTTTTTTTTTTTTTTTTTTTTTTTTTTTTTTTTTTGCTTGTTTGTTTTGAGACAGAGTCTCACCCTGTCGCCCAGGCTGGAGCGCAGTGGCATGATCTCAGCTCACTGCAACCTCCACCTCCCATGTTCAAAAGATTCTCCTGCTTCAGCCTCCCAAGTAGCTGGGATTATAGGCGTGTACCACCATGCCCAGCTAATTTTTGTATTTTTAGTAGAGATGGGGTTTCACTATGTTCGCCAGGCTACTCTTGAACTCCTGACCTCAAAAGATCTGCCTCGGCCTCCCAAAGTGCTGGGATTAAAGACATGAGCCACTGCGCCCAGCCCAGATTTTGTTTTAAGCTGATAAATTTGAGGTAAATGTTATACAGCAATAGAAAACTAATACAATTGATTCTATATCTGCAGGTTCTGCATCAAGAGGTTCAATTAACCACAGCTGGAAAATATCTGGGGAAAAAATAACAAAAACAACAATTAAAAAATACAAATAAAATATAATATAACAAGAATTTACAAAGCATTTACATTGTATTTGGTTTATAAGTAATCTAGAGATGATTTAAAGTGTACAAGAGAAGCTGAGCCTGGTGCCACACTACTGCAGTCCCAGCTACTCAGGAGGAAGAGGCAGGAGGATCACCTGAGAGCCCAGGAGTTCAAGGATGCAGTAAGCTATGATTGTGCTGCTGTACTCCAGCCTGGGTAACAGTGCTGAGACTCCATCTCTTTAAAAAAAAAAAAAAAAAGTATACAGGAGGATGTGTGTAGGTTATAGGCAAATACTATATGCCATTTTATGTAAGACTTGAGCATCCACAAATTTTGGTATCAGTGGGGATCCTGGAATGAATCCCCTACAGATAGTGAAGGATGGCTGTACCAGGTCTTATCTGTGGTCAAGGTACTGCAGTGAGGGGAAGAAGGATAGAAGGCCCTGGACCAAAAGAAATAGGACTGAATTAACAAACCTTGGCTGCCTGCTAGTGAGACCCTCAGTTATATCTCATGTGACACTTGCCCAAAAAACTGGCAAAATATTCACATTAAAATTCAGCTGGAAGTAGGGTTTCTGCAGGTTCTTCTGATCTATGGGCTGGAGGCCCTTCAGTTTCTCTCAGAAACATCAAGGAAGCTGAAAACATCACCAAGCCCTTGCCCTGGAGAGAGCACAGGCTGCCCCTGGTCTTTGCCACCTCCTCAGTCTGCCACTCTCTTTCTTCCCCTTCAAGACTGAACTTCTTGAAAGAAAGCCCTCAGTCCCTGATTCTAGTCCTCACCTCCCACTAAGCCTTCCACACACTGTAGGCTGCAAATTACCAACACCACCAAGATTTCGCCTGCAGAAGTAACCAGAGACTTCCTTCAATTCCCATTTTTCATGGCCTCTTCTCAGGCAACTGGCTGAGGATACTGCCCACTTCCAGAAACTCACTTGTCCTTTGTTTCAAGAACCTTCCTTTCTCCTGCTTTCCTCCTTCCTGGTTCTTTTCAGCTCCCATCATAATCTGGTTAAGTGTTCTGAAGCCAGGTTTCCTGAGGTCATCATCATCCTGGTTTTACTACCTACTAGCTCTGTGCCTCCCTTTCCTTATCTGTAATAGGGATAGTGATAGTAGATAGGGCCTTTGTAAGCATTGAGTGTATAACGTCCGTATAACAGTGCCTGGTGTGTGGACATAAGGAACATGGCTGTGCTGCAGCCAGGCAGGCATAGGCCGAGGTAAACATCCTGCATGACTCAGTGGGATTGGAGCGCAGGCACACAATTCCGTGCATTATATAATCACAGTTATGTAGCCATAACCTGGGGAGGCTCATCACCTGGCTCTAAGACACTGTTGTGAGGTGTATAAATGCAGCACTGACACTGTGAAAGAGCTGCTGAGTAAAGCCATGTCCCATCTACCTGCTGTCTCTCAAGTGTTCTTCCAGCTCCCTGCCCCCCCATCCACCTACTCCCCTCAGACCTCAGCTGGGGCTTGAACCTGACATTTGGCATAGTGGGCAGGATGAGGTGAGTGGGTCTCCAGCTCCCAGGCTCCCGGGCCAGCTATGCAGCCACAGCATGAGCTGTGGCACCCAGTGGCAGCCGTGGTGTGAGGATGGGCTCTGGTGGAAACATGGGCAACACTGGACAGGCCCTCCACGAGTGTGAAGGAGCTGAAGCACCTGGAAGTGCACAGCACCGAGGAGTGTGCCTTTGCCAACAGAGTCAGATGGGCATTTGTGACTGTGCTGCAAGAAGTGCATGCCCAGTCTCTGCTGGACGCAACGCAGGGAGGAGGAAGAACCTCCATTACAGGCTCACCCAGTGGTCTGCTAGAAAATAGAGCATGAACAGCCACTGGGCCCCAAGGGTGGGCCTAGAGACCCCCTACCATAGTGAAGCACATTTCATATAGTGTTTGTACCCCCACTGAGTTGCAGGAGTTAGGTAAGCAGTGCCAGTAGCATCTGGGGGAGCCCCTCCCTGCCTGAATTCTCTCTCTCTGGGACAAAGGAGCTGATCCATTTCCCGCTCCGCCTCTGAGATGGAAAAGCTGGCTTCTTTAATTACAGTGTGGACTGATGCAGTGAAATACCAGAAACTGTCAGTAGATGGCAGTCGTATACAGACTTGTGCAAGTCATTCGTGAAAAGGACATTGCTGGGCGACTCGGTCCCGCCGGAGCGTTCCAGCTCAAAGATTACCTGCTGCAGTCAGGCAGAAATGTAAAGCCTGTCCTGTTTGATTGGGAACTGGCCAAGGTGCCGGACTTAGGGGGACACCGGACAACCAAAGGCCGTATGTGGACTCGGCAATCTACTGGTCCCTAAACCTGAATAAGTTTCCGGGCAGAGCTGCATTTATTGACAGTTATGAAAGCTGGTCAGTGAAAGTGAAACCTGTACCTTCGGAGCTTGGCATCGGCCGCTTGGCTCCCCGCTTATGCACTGTGTATGTCTCTCCCATGCCTGAGGACAGGCTGGGGTGGATGTTTTGCACGGCTTGGCAGCTGTGCCATCTATCATGGATTTGATAGACCACCTGACAACAGAACTGGGATGGTGCCACTGTGTGGTGGACTTGGCCAATGCATTCCTCTTAATCGACATTGTTCCAGAGAGCCAGGAACACTTTGCCTTCATGGGAAGGTGATGATGGACTTTCACAGTGTTGCTGCAGGGATATATGCATAGCCCCAACATATGTCATGATCTTATTAATGATGTTATTATATTAACCTCTGATTCTCTTGCAGATTTAGAAGCAGCAACGCAGCCTCTTGCTTGGAATTGGGATGATGCGGCTGAAACCACCTTCCTGGCAGCCAAACAGGCTATTCAGCAGGCACAAGCCCTATGGGTAGCTGATCAGGGGCACCCATTTAAACTTGATGTGCATATGACCACAGATACTTTTGACTGGGGCTTATGGCATTGCACAGAGCTCTTTGGAATGCCAGTAGACTTTTCGTCCCAACTTTGAAAGGGAGCTGAGCTCCGGTATTCCTCGACAGAGGAGTTAGTAACTGCATATGCTGCCCTTTACTCATGACAGCCTGGCAGGACGGGCTACAGTCGTTGTGCGCATGACTTACCCAACAGCAGGGTGGGTGTGCTCATGGGTAACAACCCGCACACTGGGATGGCACAGACATCCACGTTTGCAAAGTGGGGTGCCTAAGCCTACTTGGAACAGTAAAGTATGCTAAGTCAGGTCCCTTAGCAGCACAATTACAAGAAGTCTTAGTACCTACTATCCTAATGCAAGATAAGGCTATGGGACCTGAGGCACCCCTAGACCCTGAGCCTTCATCTTTTAAGGAAGGGCATCCCCGCATTCCCAATAGGGCGTGGTACACAGATAGGTCTAGCCAGGGTGCTACTGCTGCCTGGACTGCTGTTGCAGCCCAGCCTAGTACTGACACCCTATGGTTTGATACCAGGTGTGGACAAAGTAGCTAATAAGCTGAACTCAGGGCAATGTATATGATGATCACCAAGAAGGTGACACCTATGGTAATCTGCACCAATAGCTGGGCAGTTTATCAAGGCTTAACCTTGTGGCTAACTACCTAGAAGTTACAGAAGTGGTTAGTCACTGACCCATGTAGGGCCAGGCCATGTGGCCAGACCTATGGGAGAAAGGATGACTTCCTCCAACCAGGTATGGGGACAAACGGTAACCTGTTGTTGCCTGCCCCAATGCTCCTAAAGGTAGGGAAGCAAAAAACCTGGCTTAATATATAAAGCAACATCGGGGTAACATCACCATGGGGTGATTGCCTACTATAACCTGAAATTATTGCTCCCTGTATTACTACTGTGGCCCGAGTGCCTACAGCTTATGTGTCAAGCCTCTATGTATACACTTGGCCTGTGTGCCCAGAGCCTATGTGTCAGACTTACGAGTCAAGCCTGTGTGTATGTATCAGCCCTGGGTGCCGAAAGTGTGTATGTCAGGCCTGTGTGCCAAACCTATATATTGGGCCTGTGTACCTAAAAACCTATGTCTCCCTCGGCCAAGGGGGTGGAGTGTAAGGTAAAAATGGATGTGCTTTGGTCAAGAACAGGCTGAGGCAGATATGCAGGCCAGTGTGACTCAGCGAGTCTCGAACGCAGGCGCACCACTCCACTTGTTATATAACCTGTTTGTGTAAGCTCATACTTGACTCACAGCCACTATTGTGTGTAAATGGTATAACTGCCCTGCTGACACTGTACATAGGACTCATGCCCAGAGAGGGAAAAACTGCTGACCCTGGAAGAGAGAACTGGCCGCCTTGCAGACTGACAGAGGGGAGCCAGGAATTAACAAGCATGCCAAGGAGTACAGCTGTAAGTGTGGGAGCGGCAGAAGCCACAGAGCCGGTTGCTGAGAAGGGCTGTGGTCGGAGGAGGCACCCGAGACAGAGGCAGACAGTGTGAGAGCTGCAGCAGCTGCTGCTGACTAAAATAATATTTTACCTGTCTACAGGCCCAAGTGTTCTTTCAACTATCTGCCACCCATCCAACAACTCCCCTCGGACCTCAGTATGGGCTGGAAGCTGACACTTGGCATGACAGTGGTAAGTACCATATACATATTGGCTAATAGTATAATTCATTGGTCTTTCTTTTTTTAAATAAGAGTAGGCCTGGTGGTTCTGTTCTTGACCTTTTCTTTTCTCTATCCACAGTCTTCCCCAGAACTATGTTTAATCACTTGCAAGGTTTTAACTTCTATTTCTAGGCTGTAGACTCCTGATCCCTATCCTGAGCTGCCTCCCAGATAGTCCTATATGGAAATCTTGCAAACAAATCCAATTCAATATGCCCCAAATCAAACTGATTTTCTTGCTTCTTAATCTACTCCTTCCTCAGTATGGTATTCTCTAGAAACAATAGCACCAGCCACCAGGTTTCCTCAGAGTCATTACTTTGTAATGGATGATTTCTATATTTTAGGAGGGAAAAGTAAGATATTCTGAAAGACAGCCTATCCCAGAAGCCATGAGACCTGGGCCTGATCTAAGAGAGAAGGGAAACCTGAGATTCCTGTGAACCAGCTAGGACTAGATTTTAAACTAGAAGTGAGTGACTGCAAAATTATTTGACTGGACTCAGATGTCAGTAAGTCTGTCTTTACTCAGTGGAATGGAGAGGCTAGAAAATGTAAGGCTGGGCCGGGCACGGTGGCTCACGCCTGTAATCCCAACACTTTGCGAGGCCGAGGTGGGCGCATCACAAGGTCAAGAGATCGAGACCATCCTGGCCAACATGGTGAAACCCCCGTCTCCACTAAAAATACAAAAATTAGCTGGGCATGCGTGGTGGCAGGTGCCTGTAGTCCCAGCTACTTGGGAAGCTGAGGCAGCAGAATCGCTTGAACCTGGGAGGCAGAGGTTGCAGTGAGCCAAGATCGTGCCACTGCACTCCAGCCTGGCAACAGAGCAAGACCGTCTCAAAAAAAAAAAAGTAAGGCTGGTAGAGGTTACAAAGGGAAAAACAATTTCAAATCTGTATCCCGAACCTCTATTCCTCAGTCCAACTCTCTATAGTTCAAAGGATGGTAGGGAATAGAAGGAAATTAGGAAGCTGAGAGAACCCATTGATTGTTACAAATGAAAAGTAGCAGAAAACACTTCCTCCTAATAAGCTGCCACAAGAGATCTGGGGCACTGCTACATGAGCTAATAATACCAAAATAAGTGACCCTAAATCTAATCTAGTCTTTAGATCCAAATACCAGTGTACAGGCAAAATATAGGAAAAAATTATATTAAAGGCTTTCAAACTTTGTTACATATTAGAATCACTAGGGAACTTTTAAAACTCCTAATGCCTTGGGTACAATCAAGATCAATCAGGCTGGGTGCAGTGGCTCACACCTGTAATCCCAGCACTTTGGGAGGCTGAGATAGATTGCCTGGAGTCAGGAGTTCAAGAACAGTCTGCCCAATATGACGAAACCCTGTCTCTACTGAAAATACAAAAATTAGCTGGGCGTGGTGGTACACACCTGTAATCCCAGCTACTTGGGAGGCTGTGGCATGAGAATCACTTGCGCCTGGGAGGTGGAGATAGCAATGAAAAAAAAAAATCAATTAAATCACTCTCTGGGGGTGGGACTCAGCATCAATAACTTTTAAAACTTTCTAGGTGATTCTAATGTGCAGCTGAGTTTGAGATCTAATAAGTTAAAGATACTAAAAAGAAGCAATCGGCCAAATCCAGAATGTGAGGCATTTTATAAAACAGAAGGTTCAAGTTCCTCAACAAATAAATGGTATTTTTATCAAAAGGAGTGGGAGGGAATGGGAACAGTCATAGATTAGGAGACTGAACAGACTTATCAAATAAATGCAAATGGTGAACCATATTTGGACCCCACTGAAAACAACTGTAAAAAGACTGTTAAAAAAAAAACAAACTGTAAAAATATTTGAGACAATTATTTGAAAATCAAGATAATGATATCAAGGAATTACTGTCAATTTTGTTACATGTGATGATACTATGATTATATTAAGATAAAAGTCCCTATATATAAGAAATTGACACTGAAGTACTTGTACTTGTGAGTGAACTAAAATGTTTCCATCTGCAATTTGCTATAAAATGAAAGAGAGGAGGGATGTAATGAGGAAAAAAAAAAGAAATAAAGAAAGAGGGGGAGAGGGAGGGAGGGAAAGGAAGACAAAGAAAGGAGGGAGAGGGAGAAAAAGGAAAGAGGGAAAGAGGGAACAAGTAAAAGGGAAGGAGGAAGACAGAAGGGAAGGAGGAGGAGAAGGGAAGGAAAGAGAGGGGAAAGGAGGGAAAAGAAGAATGAAAATGACCAAAAGATGATGGCTGAAGCCGAGTCATGGTTATATTGGTGTTCACTGTAACATTCTCTCTACAACTAAATGTGTTTAAATTTCTCTCCAAAATTTTAGAAAAATGAACAAAGTCCTAATTTCCTTCCTTCCTGAATAATACAGTCAAAAAGCATGAAGGTAGGGTCAAAGAAGGCAAGAGAGAGCCACAGCCCAACCCAGAGTGAATCTGGAGCCCAAGTGGAATGAGGAGGGTGTCCACGGTGGGAAAGGGAGGAAGTCTATGGCAGGAAAACAACACTGATACATTTATATCATTTATTCCACAAACTCCATTTAGGTTTCACTACCTGGACCCTACTTGGATCTGAGCCAAACTGATCACAGTGGGAAGGCACAAGATTGGGAAATTGGCTGCAAACACAAATTATTTATCAAATCAGTAAATATACTGACGATAAGGAAAGGAAAGTTTCTCATTAACAGAAAAGAGTTACAAGTCTAGAAAAGAGAGTTAACCCTGTCGAAGTTGGGTTGAAATGAAGGGTGTTAGTATGAAGCCAGTTTCAGGCTAGGGCGTTCCTGGAAGCTCAAAAACTGGTGCATCTCCAGCACTAAGCAGGACATCAGATTTTTGCTAAAACCAGGGGTCCTCGTCCTTTTTCACTATTAAAAACTTCTATTGTTCCTCCTAATCTCCAGCCAAGGAAAAGGTACCCCCGAATCTTAAAGCCTTTGGGAGTTTGAGTATCACAACGTACAACACAAACCAGTTTTGGTCTTTGCTTTGGGACAGGCTCTTTTTCAGAGTATCTTATTTTTCCCTCCTAAAATATAGAAATAATCCATTACAAAGTGAATTGATGAATGACACTAAAATTGAAAACAACCGTACAAAAGCCAGTAAAGATAATGTGTCATCATAGTTATAAATAATAATAGTACTACTAATAAAAGCAAATCTTTAAATCATGCTTACTCTGCACCTTACACATATTAATGCATTCAATCCTCACAACAACCCAGTGAGTTAGGGAATATTATCCCATTTTGCAAAATAGTAAAATGAGGCAGAGAGAGGTTAGGAACTAGTGAAAAGTCACACAGCCAATTAGTGGCAGAGGCAGGATTCGAATCAGGTAATCTGACTCGAACGTTCTGGCTCTTGGCCAGTACCACAGAATAATTTAAAGACCTTGAAACTGACCTTGTTACCAGGCACTGCAAAAATGTAACAGCTCCCATTTTCGAGGCTTGGCTATGTGACCCATGCATCCCGTCTCCAGATACCCTCAAGAACCAACCCAGACACTCGGTAACGGTTCTAAACAAGGGACACTCACATTGGGCTCTACGAGGGAACGCCGAGCACCACTTCGTTCAGACGCAGAGCGCCCTTCCCTCCCCACCGGCTTCTCGCAGGGGTCTCCCTCCTTGGGAGCCGAGGCTGCAGGAACTGGGGAGGGAAGGGCCTCTCTCCACAAATTCACACACACACACACACACACACACACACACACACACACACACACACCCCTGCAAACGCACCTCTACCAGGGGACAAAAGAACTGCAGGACCGATAGGAGGAGAGCCGCGGGATGAGATTTAACCCCACAGTGGAAGGCGGACCCCCAACCGGCGTCCGCTACTCACCCCATACTCACAAAATGCTCGAAACTAGCAAACCACCCGCAAGGCGGGGCACAGAAGCCACTTCCGGGCCTCTCTAGCCACCTCCCTGACAGACTCTGTCGTTTGCTAGCTCGACACCTCGTTTCCCCTCCCCTTTTGCTATTAAAGAGGCTTTTGATTTTTTATTTTTCCAGCTATAACTAAGGGAGAAAGGCAAGGTGCAGAACTCTTTCCATAATTTGCTATATTTGCGAATAGAAGGGAGTAAAAAGAATCTAAACTATGCTTGCCTGTGTGGCACAAAGAAGCCCTGGAAAAATAAATCGGAAAATTAATAATGGTGGTTACCTATGAGAGGTGAACGGTCAGAAACTGAGTGAAAAGGGGGACAAGAGTGAGAAGGAAAGTGTTAGGGTACGTGTTTTAAATGTACTTTTAATTTTAGAGTTGATTGCATTGCCTAATTAAACTATGAATTCTAAATACACGAATTTTAAGGAGTATGCTGCGTGGTTTACATAGAAAATCCAAGATAATCTAACACTCAAATTATGATGATTAATAAGAGAGTTTAGCAAGGTGGCTGGACTTTTTAAAATTCATGTTCACAATCACATTCTTCATCAAAATTATAAAAATATAATTTTTAAAAGACAGCTATCACAGAAGCAAAGAAACACAAAAGATACCTGAATGGAAACATTAGAAACTTTATTCATTAAGGATAAGTATGTGAAATATGTACCATGTCTATACAAATGAGAACTCAATATCATAAAGATATAATTCCCCCTTCCTAAAATAATACACAAATTCAGTACAAAGCAAATCAAGATTCCAATTATGCTCGGTGGAACTTGACTAGTTGATTTTAAATTTACACGGAATAATTAAAGAGTGATGAATCCAAGACATTTTTAAAACAAATGAAGGAGCTGCAGAAACTTGCCCTATATAATTTATTATAAATTTATAGCAGCTAAGACAATATAGTATTTGCACAACTACAGACAAATAGACCAGTGAAACAGAAGTGAGGACTGAGCAACAAACATGTATGTGTGGCTGCTTGATATATGACAGAAATTGCATTACAAATCGGTGAGGAAGAAAGGAGCTACTTGACAAATAGTACTGTAATATTTGAATATCTAAATGGAAAAAAAATAAAATTGGGTTTCTACTTTATATGTTGCACAAAAAATCAATTCCAGTAAGCAAGCTTTCAGACTTTTAAAAGAAAATTTAGAATCATTGCTCTTTTTCCTATTCACAAGTTTGCTTCTATAGAATCATTTTTTATGAGCTCAAGTAAAGTAAGATTTCTTTTAAACTGCACAAACATACAAACTATAAGGAAAACAATAAATAAATTTGACCTCATTAAAAATTAAAACTATATCAAAAGATACTAGAAACTAATGGAAAAGAAAATTAAATTAAAAGGTTGGGAGAAGATATTTGCAACACATACAGTCAACAAAGGATCAGTCCACTGAATATATAATGAACATCTCCAAATGAGTAAGAGAGAAAAAGTCAACAATCATGCAGAAAAAAAAAAAGAAAAAAAAAAAAAGCAAAAGATATGCACAAGCAATTCCCAGAGAGGAATCTTGAATGACCAATAAACATAAGCATATATAGTTAATCATTAGCAATTAAATAAAGGCAAATTGTAAATCATTTTATACCAACACTGATAAGAATGTGAAAATTTTTAGACTCTCATACATAGTTGCTGGGACTATAAATTGGTACACTCATCTAAAAAAGCAATTTTGAATTATATAGTAAAGTTGAAATATATGGTAAACCTGAAAATGATACACACATTGGCCCAGCAGCTTCAAAGGACTTACCCTGTAGGAGCTCTTGTACATAAACAAAAATGTTAATTGACTAATCTAGGCCAGACATAGTTTCAGATGCTCAGGATATAACAAAGGCAATAAAAGGTAAAGACCCCTGTTCTCATACAGCTAATGTTCCAAGGGAGACTGAATCAAAAATAAATAAATAAATAAATAAATAAATAAATAAATAAAATAAACAAAAACAAAGAAAAGAATTAAGCAGAATAAATAAATACATAAACTGGAATGGAAGTTGATAAGCACTGTGGTTTTAAAAACGGGAAAGAGAGGAAGAAAAAGAAGAAAATCAGGGTAGAGAGATGAGAAGTCCTGGCATGAGAGGGGGCTAACTTCAATATAAATAAGATGGTGTAAGTCTGGTGACATTTTGACCAAGATCTGAAGGAGATAAAGGAGTTAGCCCTCTGCATATCTAAGGAAGAGTGTTCCTGGTAGAGGAAACAGCAAGGGAGCCAGATTGGCTGAGGTGGAGTGAACAATAGAGGGTATCAGCCATAAGGTTACTCTGGGATTTTTAAGCAAGAATTTTAGTGAGTTGTGCTTTCAGGAATAACACTCAAGAGAAGTTAAAGAAATAGGGCTAGGCAGAGTATTTGAACTGTGGTGCAGTTACAAGAGAGGCTCCAGCTGATCCTCTCAGGAGCTCAAGGGATGGGACAGTCCTTGAGAATTGCTTTGCCTTGATGTAAGGGGCATGAGGTGGAAGGAATGTAACCTTCTGTGAGGCAACTTTTTGACCAAGGAAAATTCCCAGAGACAGGCTCAATTAAGAGACATCAGCTACCTACTCTCCTGTTTGTTTGGTATAGTAAGAAATGGAAATAACTATTCCAGAGGAATATTTATAATTTCCTTTCTTCCTGAGGAAATTTATAAGAATAGATTAGTAAAAAGATTTACAGTTCCTAGTGTTGTAGCATATCTTAAAGTCATAAAGGATATTTACTGTCTCTCTCTTCTACTATCCATTCTAGATTCCCCTCATCCTTTACTATCATCTGTGATCATTTAGGTAGTTTACCTGGTAGGTGACCAAAACACTCTGGTAACTATGTTCCTCTCAGATTGTGGCTGCTGCACTTGTCCATTTAATAATAAAGATTGTACCGAGGAGGCTGAGTGCTGTGGCTCACACCTATAATGCCAGCACTTTGGGAGACTGAGGCAGGTGAATCACTTGAGGTCAGGAGTTCAAGACTAGCCTGGACAACACAGTGAAACCCCGTCTCTACTAAAACTACAAAAATTAGCCGGGCGAGGTGGCGGGTGCCTGTAATCCCAACTACTCAGGAGGCTGAGGCATGAGAATTTCTTGAACCTGGGAGGCAGAGGTTGTAGTGAGCTGAGATCATGCCACTGCATACTGCATTCCAGCCTGGGAGACACAGAGTGAGACTCAGTCTCAAAAAAAAATAAATAAATAATAAATAAATAATAAATAAAAGATTGTACTGAGGAGAAGCAAGAAGCAAGAGACAACCTAATGGATAACATGAGTGACAAACTTCACTTTTCCCTGTCCCCACTGTGTAATAGCAGACTTACCTTCTCTTGATATTGGAACCATCAACTTCTGCCAGGGTGGTGACTCCTCTTCTTGTCTGCTGATGTCAGAAAAAGGAGGTGAAAAAATCTTTGTGGCAGCCCTACCTTTCCATTTACAGGGACTCCGTATTTGTCATGGTGAAAATGTTCTTCTAGGAACGAAGACTTTTGGACTCATAGAGCCTAGAATCAAGAGGGTGCATAGAAAGCACATCTTTCCCTATGTGGATCACTAGGAGTGAGGGAATTCAGAGCTACTTATACCTCTACTCCTTTGTTCCCAGGCATGCATACTTGCATACTAGGAAACAAACACTACATAATAATTATTGTCTTAGGGTGTTTATACTTTGCTCTGGAGGATGACACCCCATTGTTTCAGGGTATCATATGTAAGTTGGCATTTTAGCTATGATTTCAAAGCTATGCTCTATCTGGCCAGCATGTTCCTGGTGGCTAAGTATGTGATAGAACCAGTGGATCCCATGGTCATGTGCTCACTGCTACACCTTCTTTGAATCTATGTGAAGTTATGCCAGATCCTATGTGAGTGGATCAATGATTCTATATGTTCTTGGATAATAGTACTAGCTGAGTCCTGTGAGCAGACAAGGCAAACCCACACCAGAATATTTGTTAATTCTAGTCAAGATGAATCACTTGCCACTGATGGGATTGGTCCCCTCATGATGTGCTACTGTATCAATACTCAATATTAATTTTTGTTGCAAGTAAGTTGGACATTCAGTTGTAGCCAGGTGCCACTGAGTGGGGAGAGACCATGCTGTTAGACATAGATAGCCTCCATCTCTGCTGCTATGTTTACCTTGTTCATGACTCCATCCTGCCAGTACTGGGGTAGCTAATGATGGAGGCTGGTTAATATAAACCAGCAAGGTCATTCTGTCTGCTTATTTGTTCATTGCCTTTTCCATGGTGAATGTTCTATAATGGCTTTTAATGTGTACAACAGAGATCTTTGGACTTTCTTCCCACTCTTATAGGTCCATCCACATAACTCTCTTTCCCAGACCTCTTTGTTTTCAATCTTCCAATCATTTTTCTTTTCTTTCTTTCTTTTTTCTTTTTCTTTTCTTTTTTTTTTTCTTTTTTTTTTTTTTTTTGAGTCATAGTTTCACTGTGTTGCCTGGGTTGGAGTACAGTGGTGCAATCTCAGCTCACTGAAACCTTCGCCTCCTAGGTTCAAGCAGTTCTTTTGCCTCAGCCCCCTGTGTAGCTGGGACTACAGGCACATGCCACCATGCCTGGCTAATTTTTTCTTTTTTTTTTTTTTTTTGCATTTTTTTTTTTTTTTTTTTTTTTTTTGCATTTTTAGTTTTACCATGTTGACCAGGCTGATCTGGAGTTCCTGACCTCAAGTGATCCACCTGCCTTGGCCTTCCAAAGTCCTGAGATTACAGGTGTTAGCCACCATGTCTGGCCCAATCTTTTTTCTTCTAGTTCCCTAAAAACCAGACATGATATTCATCATTACCCTAAATATACTAGATATATTTTTACCTGTAGCCATATAGATAACTAACTGCACCTAACTAGGTGTACCATTCAAAACTCTGCCCATTGGGTGGAATTCCCTTGACTACTAATGCCAGGATCACATCAGAGAGGAGTTCTAAGATAGCCACCATCTATTTTCAGCCTTTACTAACATACCATGATACTTAACCCAAATAATCCAAACTCAGTATTTTTCTTCCTCTGTCAATTAGTCATAAGGAAACTCCACCAAACACAATTATCACACACTCCTATAGTCACAGGAATGAGCTCAAAGATAGGTGCTAGTGCGGTTGAGATGGATGACAGGAACATGTGGGCCACCTACTCAGAAAGCTTATTTGCCCTCTAGTCCTGCACATGTCCAATGCTGAACATACCACACACATCTTGTGAGGCACTGTTGCTGGACCCATCCAATCTGATATCTTGGTAGATCTGATAGAATTATAGTAATTCTTCATTGAAGAATATTATTGAAAAATAATTCTTCATTGAAGAATATATCATTGAAGATATATTGGAACCATTAACTCCTGCCAGGGTAGTGACTCCTTTTCTTGTCTGCTGATGTCTTAGAAAAAAGAGGCCAAAAAACCTTTGTGGCAGCCCTACCTTTCCATTTACATCTTCATTGAATATATTTCCCTGCTTCTGTAGAAAATGTATCCTAGCAAGGCCTCCAACATATCACATTTTGCTCATGTGGTCTGAATAATACATTATCAGTAGAGTGAACCGATATAACACCTTTAGAATTGTACCTTTAGTCCACATCCCTTCTGACTATAATATGATAGGGGGCAGGAGAGATAACATAGCCCCTGGGAAACAACCAGAAATAGAAACCTTTGTCTATCTTTTCATGCTTTTGTTCTTCCTTTCTAAGAGGGACAGAAAATAATGCATTTACCAAATCAATGACTACACATTATGTACCTGAAGTCATATTAATCTGTTACAGAAAATATACTGCATATAGCATTGTAGCTGCAACTGGGGTTACTACTTGGTTGAGTCTGCAGTAGTTAACTGTCATTCTTCAGAGTCTGCCTGGCTTTGTAGAGAGCTGGTGAGATAAAGGTGGGGGATGATCATGTCTACCACCTTTGCATTCTTTTCATCTTTAAGATTGATATTAACCTTTCCACTCCCACTGAGATGCAAAAATTTTTTTTCTGAGTACTCTTGGTTGGGGAATGGGTAGCAGTTTCAGAAACTACCACTTGGCTTTTTCCAGTACAATAACTCTATAATAAACCCTAGCCCAAATGATCAACGTGGGGTTACTCCAACTCTAAAGTATGTTCATATTTTTATATTCAGAAATGAGAGTAATATATATTGTTTTATATTCAGAAATGAGAGAAATGACCAGTGCAGGCAGAGAGTGTCTGTTGACTCAATATGAGCCTTATCTGGGCCAGAACTTCATTTCTTATCTGGCCCCTATATGCCCACATCCTAACAGGGGGCCACAATGACACTTTGGGTACCTAGGTATCAATGTCAACTCATACTTTGTGTAAAAGTTTCATCCTAAAAAGCTTTGGATATTCCTCCTTTCTCCAATATATATCTAACTAAATAAATGTCCTGGACTGCAGTCTTTCTGTAGAAGACTTGGGGAAATGTTCCATATGCTATTTGGTTTAGTGCTACATGGTCTTTCCTCCTGGGGACACAGCCAGTTCTGAGAATTAGCTCTAGTCCAAAAACTGCAGAAGGACTTGAGACTTTTTATTATGATAGTTGCCCTCAGCCTTATCACTTACCCTTGATTTTTTAAAAAAGTACTATGGATCAAATAATATTCATCTGTATATAAGCAACATCTCCCAGGGCCCTTGCCAGAATATTAAATCATAGTAGAGTGTCTCTATCTTGATACACTCTTTCTTATCCAAGTTTATATATCAGATTCCTGTTGACCCAGCTCTCTTAGGATCCAATTCTATATGTATGATCCTAGGTTCTGACACTACGTGTTGGCTAGGTCCTACAGCAACTTTGGTAGATAGTGTTTTTACTCCCTTTGCAGACCCAGTACTTATCTAGCCAGATTTTGCTGTGATGTAACCCTAGGAACTAACATAGTGTCCAGTTGTGGTGGTGAGGTGTGTCCTGAGCGGGCACACATCTTCAAGCAAGTAGAGAACACTAGGGAGGAATGGGATACTTTTGAAGGTCCATAGGGTTCAGGAGAATCTGAGGAGTCAAGACTTTTTAGTGCTTTGGCCTAGATACCCGTATCCTCAATTGTAGAGTTCCATTCCTTTCCAATTAGCTCTCTGGCATTAGCGTAGCAAGCCTGCTGGATGTGATATCTTTTCTCAAGCTCTGCTACACATTCAGCTGAGCCCCAGGCCTGATCGTCAGCCTTTGCTGCCCTGTGGCTGAAGGAGACTCTATATGGTGCCAGAGATGTCTCTGAATTTTTCACTTCGTCTTACATTCATAATCACCCAATTCCATTGCTTTCTTCCAATGCATCTGTGGTCCTCAAAAACAGCTCTACCATTTCAAAGTCATTATAAATACATTTTTCTACCTAAATTCTAAAAAAATATTAGGAGAACATTCCTTCTAGGGCTTTTTGTGTTCCGACACATCTTACAGTATCTGCCAACAATGCAAGGCCCTGATCATTCTTTTGCCCATGCTATTTCTCAGGATTATTTATGCAGCTCATAAGCTACCCCACCTCTTCTTTGTTTTTAGTGGCTCCCAGGCATCCAAACTATGACAGTTCCATCAGCTCTCCGAATGAGGTAAGATAGAAGCCAGTCCCTTGGGCCACCCTCCAAAGAGCCAGAACAGAGGATGCATGCTCCAATTTTTTCTTTCTCCCAAGAAAGAATTCATAAGCCAGGACATTCTCGCCTAGCTCTGAGCTGTGCCCACTTGGGGGAAGGGCTGACATGACCCCTATGGTCTGAAGTTTGTGTTCCCCCAAAATTCTTACGTTTAAACCTAGCCCCCAAGGTGATGGCATTAAAAGGTGAGGACTTGGGAGTGATTAGGTAATGAGAGTTCTGCCCTCATGAATGGGGTTAGTGCCCTTATAAGAAAAGGCTAGAGGGAGCCTGTTTGCCCCATCTACCAGAAGAGGACACATAGAAGGCACCATATCTATAAAAGCAGAGAAAAGCTTTCACTCTATGCCAAATCTGCTATTGCCTTGACCTTGGACTTCTCAGCCTTCGGAACTGTGAGCAATGAATTTCTGTTGTTTATGAATTACTCAGTTTAAGGTATTTTGTTATAGCAGCCTGACTGGACTAAGACATTGTGTAAAGTGAAATTGTACTTCTTACCCATTTCAATGTAGCAGGTTTGGCTTTTAGCATACCTGGGGTACTGCAACTTTTTAACTTGACTCTAGAATTCTCATAAGGATATGTTGATCCATATATAATTGTTAATCAGCATTTCTGTAGGGGAACCGGGCTAGTACTTCCAATTCCGCCATCTTTCTGATGTCACTCCTAACCCAGAATTTTAAATCCAGTGGAAATGTCCTTCAAAAATAAGAGTGAAATAAAGACATTTTCTATTAAATGAAAACTGAAAAATACTTCTCCAGCAGACTTGCACCTGCACAGAAAACCAACCAACCAAACCAAACCAAAACCAAACCCTAAAGAAAAACAAAAAAACTTCAGACTGAAGGGAAGTGATAGCTGGAAACTCAGATCTACAAGAAGGAATGACGAGCATCAGAATGGTGAATATGTATGTGAATATAAAAGCCTTGCTTTTTAGTTAATTTCTTTTAAAAACAAGGGATCATTTAAAGCAAAAATAGTATCATTCTAAGCTGGCAGTTACAACATACAGAGAAGTAAAATATATAAGAATAGTACTACAAAAGATGGGTGTATTAGTCTGTTATCATGCTGCTATGAAGAAATACCCAAGACTGGGTAATTTATAAAGAAAGGAGGTTTAATTGACTCACAGTTCTTCATGGCTGGGGAGACCTCAGGAAACTTACAATCATGGCAGAGGGAGAAGCAACATCTTCTTCATATGGCGGCAGGAGAGAGAAGAGAACAGAGTGAAGGGGAAAACCCCTTATAAAACCTCAGATCTCATGAGACCTTAGTATCATGAGAATAGCACGGAGAAAACCACCCCATGATTCAATTACTTCCCACTGGGCCCCTCCCACCACATGTGGGGATTATGGGAACTACAATTCAAGATGACATTTGGGTAGGGACACAGCGAAACCATATCAATGGGCAAGAGCAAAGGAATAATAATGTTTTAAGTTTCTGTCTATATGTGAAATGGAAAGTGTTAAATATGCAACTAAGACTAAAATGTGAAGTGATACAATATTATTTCCAATTAGGCTGTGATAAATTAAAGATGGGTACTGTAATTACTGTAACAGGCATGGGATTCCTGTCTATTTCCACTGCAGCACTTACTTATTCAGAAGTGGGTTTATTTTTAAGTCTATAAAGCATAAGTGATTCTGCATTTGCATGTTTCTTCAAGTGCCCTGGCCTAGAATGATACCTAGCAATGTGTTTACATGGTTCATAAACTTGCAAAATTTGAGGGGAAAAAAATGGATATTTTAGCAACAGGTGTTTAAACCACTGTTTGTTTGTTTCCATTTCTGACTCCTCATCTCTTATTTTTCTCTTGTTGAGTGGCACTGAAATAACAACAGAGAATTTTAGCATCTGGTAAGGGGACACTATCTTAGAAATAAATCATTTTAACTACAATTTGAAAAGATATTTTGGCATGATTTAAGCAATAAATGCTAAATTACAAAATGAAATAATTTATTAAAGAACTGAGAGCAAATTTAAATTTAAAAATTAATGGAGGCTGGGCACGGTGGCTCATGCCTGTAATCCCAGCACACTGGAAGGCCAAGGTGGGCAGATCACCTGAGGTCAGGAGTTTGAGACCAGCCTGGCCAACATGGCGAAACCCTGTCTCTACTAAAAATACAAAATTAGCCGGGCGTGGTGGCACATGCCTGTAATCCCAGATACTCAAGGTATGAGAATCGCTTGAACCCGGGAGGCAGAGGTTGCAATGAGCTGAGATCGAGACACTGCACTCCAACCTGGGAAATAGAGCAAGACTCCTTCCCCACCCCCCGCCAAAAAAGTTAATGGAATGAGAAACAAAAGAAAGATAATAAAATCAATGGAAATTATTCTGACATCAGGAAGCAAATTATAACAAAAGAAACAATGTCAAATTATATGAAATCAGCAACTCATTAAGAAAAAAAGCTAAACTTTGAATACGGTAAAAAATAGGCTCTTGGATTTTCTATTGAAGAAAAGTGAATCACTGAACATATTGAAAAGAGATTTAAATTTCTTGCACATTTGACACAAAATACCTATATTGACAAAAACAACATAATAAACCATTGGCAATGAGGACATCTAAGACCAACTAGTTAATGTGTCATCAACACAGAGATTCTCAGATTAGTCCCCACATAAAAAAATGTTAATGTCCTGAAATCTTGTAGCTCATAATTGAAAGAAACTTGATAGAAGTTTACTCAAATGTCAACAATTTTTAAAAGCTTTTGATCAACTATGCTAAAGGAAAGGCTACATTAACCTTTTATTCTTTCTAGAAAAATTTAAATTATGAAATTAACATACAAAGAAGGAGTCCAAGAACACAAAGCCAACAAATTAGGGGAGAGTTACTATAGGTGTCAGGCAGTTAAATAATAAAAATATTTTGTTATTTTTCTGATTTTTGTTTGTGATGTTTGGGAGACTTTAAAATCTGTAGTATGGCCAGGTGTGGTAGCAGCAGCTCACACTTTTAATCCCAGCACTTTAGGAGGCAGAAGCAAGAGGATTGCTTGAGCCCAGGAGTTTGAGGCTGCAGTGAGCTATGATCACACCACTGCACCCCAGCTTGGTTGACAGAATGAGACCCCGTCTCAAAAAAAAAAATGTAATGTGATGTAAAGAATGTATTTTCCATTCTATTTTTATTATTTATTATTATTATTTTTTGAGATGGGGTGTCACTCTGCCACCCATGCTGGAGTGCAGTGGCACAATCTCAGCTCACTGCAACCTCCGCCTCCCAGCCTCAAACAATCCTCCCATCTCAGACCCACAGGCATGTGCCACCATGCCTGGCTAATTTTTGTATTTTTGGTAGAGATGGGGTTTCACCATGTTGCCCAGGCTGGTCTTGAACTCCTGAGCTCATGCAATCTGCCTGCCTCAGTCTCCCAATGTGCTAGCATTACAGGCGTGAACCACCACGCCTGGCCCATTTTCCATTCTAAATCTCCATTTTTTTTTCTTCTTCCTTCTTTCCTTTTTTTTTTTAATTTATATATATTTTAACTTTGGAGACTGTGTCTCAGTCTGTCACTCAAGCTAGAGTAGAGTGGCATGGTCATGGCTACTACACCTGCTGATTCTCCCTGCCCAGCCTCCCCAGTAGCTGAGACTAATAGCATGAGTCACTGTACCTGGCTAATATTTTTTATTTTTTGTAGAGACAGAGTCTTACTATGTCACCCAGGCTTGTCTTGAACTCCTGGACTCAAGAGATCCTCCTATCTTGGCCTCCCAAAGTGTTGGGATTACAGGTGTGAGCTATTATGCCTGACCTAAATCTCCATTTTCATACCTATGTTTGTACTTGTTATTTTGAATTCTTTTTCTCAAATAGGGTCTCTTGAATTGTATAAACTGGATCTCCCTCTGTCTGTATTCCTCATTACATTATAAACCCCATGAGGATGAGGACCTTATGTCCTTCATTATTATTATATCCAGCAAGCCCTTGGCACAAAGATAGCATTCAATGAAAATCTATATAATGAATAAATGAATTGTAAAAAATCAATTCAACCTCTTAACACGTATTATCTGTCTTCTCGATTTCTATTGCTACTGCCTTGATTCAGGCCCTTACTCTCTCTACCCTAGATTCTTGTAGTAGTCTCCTAGCTGGTCTCCCTGCTTGTAGACTCATTTCCTTACAGTCCATCCCCACATGGCTGCCAATATAACATTTCTAGATGTAAATTTGATCAGATTGCTCAAATTCCTTGGTTAGGGATCCAAAAAAAGTAAGAGCTGGTGCCCCTGCCACATATTCCACTCTCCAGTCATGTTGATCAGCCCAGTTCTTTGGATGTACAAAGGATCTCACCCCAGTTCTGCTTTTGTACATTTGATTCTCTCTCTCAGAAATTTATTTCCTTTGCTCCTTTTCCAGTGCACACTGGCAGATTCCTGCTGCTTCTTGTTTTGCCCCATTAGTTTTCCTCTCTCTTCCATGCCACGAATTCAAACTAATACATACATTTATTTCCTACATACGTACTTAGCATTTTATATGTTCCACAGACTATCCTCATCGATTTACAAGCACTGATTTTATTTTACTTCATTTCACATGCATCAGTTTTACGTAGTTACTTGTTTACACGCTCTTCTTCTAGACTTTGGGATTCCAGAAGACAGAGGTTTGAGAGTAAAAAACAAAATAACAAGACCATAAAAAAAAAACTCTGTATTCTCGTCCCCATCATTACCATCTCCCCTTTGTGATGTCAAAGAGACCAGAGGAAGTGGACAGACTAGGAGAAGCATAGGTAAGTATTAGAGACAGAAAAAGTATGAAGTCTCTTCTGTGAGGACTAACAATAGTGATGCCATTTTACAACCTTGATGACTGTGTTCTCAAGAAACAAAGCAAATGTTAACCCTGCCCTCAGCTTCAACAGAGCATAACAGCCCTAACCGCAACAGAGCCTAATGACCCTAACCACATCTGTCCCCAGTTGGAAAGTCTGCAAACAGTTCCAACTGGCCAGCACTTTCCCAACCCCTCCCCAATAGGAACTTTATTATAAAAGTCTCAGCTTGTAAGCGATCAGAGTATCAGCCAGATTCCTGACTGGAACTCTTCTTAGGCTTATTCCTGTGAATAAACCTGTTTGGCCGTGGAATTGCCTCCTGTTACTCGCTCTCTTCCTTTATATCTTCCTGACACCTTCCGGCTCTAATGTTTTGCGTCTCGATGACCATCTAGCTCCTAAATGCTGGGGGCCGCTCCCCATAGAAATCCCTCGCCGCATTTCTCCGCCTCGTACCCAGTGGGGCTGGGATTTTTGGTCCCATGTTTTGCAATAAGGGAGTCACCAAGATGCAGCCACCTCTGGAATTCCTAGAAAGGAAAGAGTTGCCTGGCTTCAGCCAGTAGGCTCAGAACGGCTGACGCATTTCCGGCCTTTGCGGTTGATCGGTTATTGGGGTGCTGCAGCCCCGCCACCTGTTCCGTAGCTTCCCGGTGCCCCGAAGGTGAGTCTTGGTCCCTGGTCGCGACCCGCCAGGCTCCCGGAACATTTCAGGTCTGTGCCTCGGAGTAGGCAGGGAGTGAACGTCTGCGCAGGCGTGACCCCCGCCCCTACACATTCACTGGCCTGAAGTCCCCGTGGAGTAGGTGGAGGTCCCGCCCCTGATCTTGAAGGTTAAACAGCCTTTCCTTGTCTGAGATAACGCCCGGAGCTCTTTGTCCTGCCTCCAAGACGATTAAGGAGCGCAGACACAAAAGGTGAGGTTAGAGCGAAAGTTTAATAAGCGAAAGGAAAAAGCTCTCTGCCAGCAGAGAGGGGCTCCCGACCGGGAGTACCCACTATGGAGCCCGTTCTGAGGTTTTTGTGGACTGGAAAGGAGAATGCGCTTAGTCTGCGGGCTGCCTTGGCGAACGCTTGACTGAGCTTGGCTCGGGACCAATCAGGAACTGAAATGATGATTCATAGATGCGGCTTAGCTTGGCCCAGGACCTATCAGAATCTGAAGTGAAAGCGTGGCCCGGACCAATCAGGGGCTGAGGCGATGATTCACAGAAGCTGGGCTTATCTTGCTAATGAAGGAAAGTAGAGCGCTCGCCGGAACCTACCAGAGCCCACCGTGCCCATACCCACAAAAGGAGAAGAAACTTTTCCTGGGAACCTGCTGACTATACAAAGGACAAAGGCATTATGTGCCAGGCCTTGTTCCCTTATCTGAGTGAGCTGGAGGTTCTGTGCAAGTTTTTATCCAAACGGCCCGAGGTTTTTCTATCTGTGCAGCCGTGGGCATATCTATAGGCACAACACCCTGTGCTAGTTCCCTTATCGGTGTCTGCAACGTGAATTTTTTTCCCAGGCTGCGTTTTATGCTATGTGGAGATGAGACACTGACCCATGGACGGGGGCGGGCTCTCCAGGGACCTTTCCCTTGCTATCTACCTAAGGCAAGCTAGGTAGCTCCTTTCACAGGGTGGTGGGAAAGACCCCTAGAGGGGGCGGAGCTTTAGCAGCGAATCCGAGGTCGAGAGGTAGAGAAGGGGTAGACCTCGCTCCCTGTCAAAAGCCTTATTCAAAAGCCTTATTTCCTATATACACGTAACTTTAATAAGTCAACATTATGCAATGTTTGTCGCATATAATGTTTTCTTTAAATACTGTAAAACCACAAACCTCATAACTTGTCACCTCTAGTTTCTAATGCATCTCTAAAAATTAGGGACATTTCCCTACATAACCACAATATTATTAGCACACCCAACTAAGTGTAGGCACTTCACCTAACACCTAGTTCATGTTTAAATCCCTCCACCCCCTGTTGTCCCACAGATGTCTTTTCCACCTGTTTGTACCAACTAGCATCCAATCATAGACCACTCACTGCATGTAGTTAAGTCTTAATCTAGGTCAATTTTACCCTTTGCCTCCCTTCCTCCCATCCCATTGCCTTGTTGAAAAGGAGGCTCTTCCAGTCTTCCTGTAGTGCATCCCCAATTTTTGATTTGACTGTTTCCTCATGGTATTTAAGTTCTTCCTCTGTTGTCTTGTCATCGTAGTTGGTTATCCTTTGGGATGTATTTTACAACACAGATGATTTGTGATTTACATGATCTCTTTGTTGCTGTTGCTAATTATGCTGACATGAGATAATGTTCTCACGAATGAAAACATTCTCTTTTATGCTCTTTCTGCCATGTTTTTATTTCAGTGAAGGACAATGGGGACACATCAAACTCTGCACTGTTTCACTCTTTGCTGTCTGACACCTCATAGACACTTAGTAAATATCTGTAAAATAAATTCCTTTGTGAATTACAGGCAATGCATAGAAACTTAATCTTGTATTTAGGATGAGCTCTCCCACTTTCTCCAAGAGTATACCTTGTATACATTTTTCAAAATATGGCTTTTTTTTATTGTATTGTAATTATATCCTCATGAGCTATAAACACCTCTGTATTCCCAGCTCTTAGCACAGCTCCATAAATTGATTGTCCAGTGACTGAACTGCTTTTACAAAGGTTAAGCTGTTTCTCCTTTCATGTGTACAGTAACATCTAAACTAAGTGGAAGTCTTTCCAGATTCAATGCAGTAGCCTTCACCCCCTCCACTTTACCCTTTTTTTCAACTCTTGCCTCTTCTGCTTCTACTCTTGCTTTCTTCTTCTACTCTTGCCTCTACCCTCATTCCCTCAGCTCATTCTCCATCCAGTAGCAGAGCTTCTCAGTACATAATTCAGCCTTATCACTTCCTTTCTTAAAGCCTTCAGTGGTTTCTCTATTGCATTTATAAAATCCTAACTCCTATGCCCTACATGATCTGACTCCTGCTTGTCTTGCCAGCCTAATATTTTGCCACTCTTCTCCCACATGACTGTAGACACTCCAGCCTCCTTTCCTGTCTTTGATGGCAGCATGCACTTCCTCAGGGCCTTTGGATAGTCCAGAGTGCTCTTCCCCTCCCTCATCCCTACTCTGTATGGCTCACTTCTTTTGCACTTAAGGACTCAGCTTAAATGTTACCTCACCTCCCACTACCTCATCTAAATAGGCTACATGTATTTGGTAACTCAGTGCCTCGTTTATTTTCCTCAAAGTAATCATCACAACTCATAATTATTTTATTTGCCTCCTTACTTATTTTTGTTGTTGCTTTTATTTTCAGTTTGTCTTCCCTGTTAAAATATATACTCCAGCAAAACAGGGCCTGGTCCCATCTTTTTCACTATTGTAGCCCTAGTGCCCAGCCAAGTACCTGATATGTTATGGGTACTCAATGAACATTTATTGACTAAATGAGCAAGTAAATGGATCAGTTACTAGTAATGAGTCTCTCCTTGCCCCTTGCCTCCTGAGCCTTAGTTGCTGATAAAGTCATAAGTTGAGTCAGCAGTCAACTGCCTTTTATTGTTTTATCCCCCTTTCATGCCCTGGCATGAAACAGTGAGCCTGGTTCCCTACAACCTTAGACATACCACATTTAATCCTCCAGGAGTTGAATTCTAGGATGTCTTTGACTGTTTCTGCAGTCAAGTCAGTTAGCCCACAGCATCAACTCCACTAACTACTCTGTGTTTCTGTTTCTGGTCCACTGAGATTTTTGTCTTGTATTTGTAGGTGGCCATATCTTTCTCTTTATCCCCTTTTATATATCATCTTCCAATGCCAAATGTTTGGAGTCAATTGGTAATTAGTCATAAATTGGCCTGTTTCATATCACCCTGGAAAAATGAATCCGATTTTTAATGTTGCTTTTGAGCTGTTGTTGGGATGTTCAGGGGGATACCCCTGGTGGGATCTAGAGATGGGCTTCAGTACACAAATGGGAGGTCACCACTGGTCACTGTCTGTCCTGGATTTTCTTGAATATTTCTTCTAGTATTTTCAACTGTCCACTGAGTATTAACACATGACGTCAATATTTTATTTTGTTGGGTTTATTTCCTCTATGAAAGGAAGATACTCAATTTACTAATTCTACTTTACTAATAATACCTGCTCATTGATATTTATGTAATAATTGCTATGGGCCAGGTACTATGCTAAGCTTTTTATATGCATTACCTTGTATAATCACAACACTTATAAGAGGAGTACTATGGTCATTACTGCTTAGAGAGGTCACAGGATATGAACATTATTCACTGTACTGCAGTGTTTCACTAAAGATGATTTTAAATAGCTTATTCCATTTAATTCGTCAGATGTCTATCAAGTATTTGGTCCCTGCTAGGATATCAGATGACACCAAATTTGCATTTAATCAAATAAATCAGGTAAACAAAACATTGAAGATGCATTCATAATTTTTTGGCAAATCCAGACTTGTAAGTCCTCTAGGCATTTTGAAAATAAGAAGTGTCTGTAATCTGTAGCAATTTGGGAGAGGAGATAGGAAGAGATAGGAGGACTGGGGAACATAGGGTAATGCATATACATCCTGGGAACAGGGGTGGTTTGGGGGACAAGAAGAAAGACTGTATTTTCCCTTCTGTGTTCCCTTCCCTGTCCTTACCATGGCTTGATGAAGTGAAAGAGGATATAGGAGGGGAGAATATATTTATTTGCCTGGAAAACATTTATGGAGCACTGACAGTGGGCCAGGCACTGTGCTATGCATTAAGGATAAAGACAGTTCATGGTGGCATAAGACCAGGAGGTAAATCCTAAGCACCAATTGTGGGGAGAAGAATACAACTGATGGAGGAATACTCTACCTGTGGCTTTGGGTATGTGAGAGATTGCCTGTAGTGATCCAGAAAACAAAACAAAACAAAACAAAAAAAAACAAAATAAAAAGAGCCAGCTGTATTTCCATGGTTTCTCAATAGCATTAAAGTGCAGAACCCATATTTGCAGAACAATTTTTGACTATAAACCTAAGGCTATGAGAAGCTACATGTTTAATAATAATGGAATCCAATGCAAATTCATAATTAGAAATTGTCAGACTTTCAGTCTTCCTGAACTGAAGACTCAACAAACCAAATTACCAGATAATACAGTAAGGAGTAAAAAGATATACATTTCACCTTGGACACTGACAAAGAATAAATGCCATGGTCTTTGTAACTCTTCAAATTCTCAATTCTGTAACATAACTTTATGTGAATATTTTATTAAGGTCTGTCTTTCCCACGGTAAATACCATAAAGGTAGGGACCTTTCCTTTCACCATTTTGAACTAAGCACCTCAACACTATTCCAGACACCTAACAGACACATAATATATGAATAAATAGAATAAATGCATTTTCACCCAATAAAGTGTAACTGAAAAACTGTCACGTGCTCTCAGACCTTAATGATTCCATTAGCATTGGGCAAAAGTCAGATAAAACTTAAATTACACCACTAAAGTCAACATTGTATCAGTGTAACTACTATTAAACTTCCCAACTTAAAAGGCTACAACCCTGTGACATATTCTTACCATTTCCATCCTGAATCTTACTCAATATTTTTTTAAAATACAGATCTAACACCATGACAATGAAATAAAAGCCTTGATGCCTCTCAGTGTTGCATGTAGTAAAGTCTAACGTCTTAGCCTAGAGTTGAAGGCCATTTTCTGTCCCCTGTAATGCATCTTTTTAACCTCATCTCTCACATTTTTACCCACAACCCATATTCTATAGTTCAGCTTTGCCTGTCCTTATCGCCATTGTGTGTGCCCTTAAATACCTTTCCTCATGTTGTTTGCTTGATTTATGATGGCGGATCCCTTCCTTTCTCTGCCTGATAAATTCCTGTTCATGATTTTAGCCTAATTCAAATGTACTTGCCCCAAAGTCATATTCTTTCAATGTTCCATACCCACTCAGAAATTATTTTTTCTATTCTTTACTCCCTGAATATTCTGGCGAGGCCTCTATTATAGCATTAATCATCTGATATTATAGCTAGTTTTATATATCCTATTCTCCTCCTAGATCTACCATATAAACATATTGCCCAGGCCTTTAAATCACTTCTACAGACTGAGTATCCCTTATCCCAAACCCCTGGGATCAGAGTATTTTGGATTTCAGATTTTTCTGGATTTTGGAATATTTGCATTAAACTTAACAGATCCCTAATCTGAAAATCTGAAATATGAAATGCTGCAATGAGCATTTCCTTTTAGCATCATGTCTGTGCTCAAAAAGTAAATAGCTCTTGCTTTTTTATTCCACAGTTACCTAATTCTCCTTCCCAGAGGTTCACCCTTCTATATCAGTTATCTGTTGCCATAATAATGTGGTATAATAAATAGCCACAAAACTTTAGTGGCATATAGTGATAAACTTATGTATAGCACATGAGTATATGGGGCATAGCTTACCTAGGGTGGGCAGGCCCTATTTATACATCTGCATTCAGCAGCTCTGCAGACCTTAGGCTAGGCCTGCTCACATGTCTGGCAGTTAGCTGGCTGTCAACTAATCTAGGATGGTCTCATCTACTCCACTGGGGTAATCTGGCTCTGTCCTACATGTCTCTTATCATCTGAAAAAATATCCTTCTTCTGGCAATTTCAGAGGGCAAGAGTAAGCAAAGCCAGTTACACAAGTACTGTTCAAACCTCTGCATGCATCACATTTGCTAATATCATTGGCAAAATCAAGTCATAGTGTTGAATTCAGTGTCACAATGGAAGGGCACTGCAAAATATTAATACATGGCTACAGGGAAGGGGGAAGAATTGAGGCCATTAACATACTCTGGAAGAGCCTTTTCCCAATTGCTAAACATATGTAAGTCAGTAACTATATATACATTGTATTAACATAAATGATAGAATACCATTCATATTTCCATACTTTGCTTTTTTCCCCACTACTTTATGATTTATTTCCATTAATATATAATGCTCTATCATCAGGTGTCTTCTAAGGAAGATTAAATCAGAAAATTTTAAATCACAGTTATCCTTTCACCTAAAACCAGTGTAAGCCTTCTAAATTAACCCCAGGAATGGCTTCAACAGAGGAACAGTATGATCTTAAGATTGTGAAAGTGGAGGAAGACTCTATCTGGGATCAACAAGCCCAACTTCGAGTGAACAACTTTTCTGGCCAAGAAGCCTCCCGACAACTTTTTAGGCAGTTTTGTTACCAAGAGACTCCTGGTCCCCGAGAAGCTCTGAGCCGGCTCCGAGAACTCTGTCGTCAGTGGCTAAGGCCAGAAATCCACACCAAAGAGCAAATCTTGGAGCTGCTGGTGCTGGAGCAGTTCCTGACTATCCTGCCTGAGGAGCTCCAGGCCTGGGTGCGGAAGCACCATCCAGAGAGTGGGGAGGAGGCTGTGGCTGTAGTCGAAGATCTGGAACAAGAGCTTAGTGAGCCAGGGAACCAGGTGAGAGGACAAAGATGGACTTCTAGACATTAAATACTAAATGAAAGGTGGGGTTTGGTGACACAGGTTGGTTGGCTATAGCTATATGTATTAGTTCTCTGTTGTGTAAGAAATTACCCCTAAACCTTAATGGCCAAGACTACAGTCATCTGAAGACAAGATTCAGGTGGGCGGATCCACTTCCGAGATGGTTCACTGGTACAATTGTTGGTAGGGGGCCTCAGCTACTCACCGGCTATTGGCAGGAGGTCTTAGTTCTTTACCATGTTGGTATTCTTCATGGGGCTGCTTGAGTGCCCTCACAACATGTCAGCTGGCTTCCTCCAGAGGGGAGAAGTAGAGAGAGAGAGAGAAAGGAAAAAGCCACAGTGCTTTTTATGACTCAGAAGTTATATACCATCTCTTCTGCCTCACTTTCTATTCAGTAGAGTTGAGTTATCAAGTACAGCCCACATTCAGGGGGCTGGGGGTGGACAGTTCGATTCTACCTGGTGGATTTATTTTAAACCACCATACTAAATTGGGCCACTCTTCCCTGTTTTGCTTTTGGATACGGAATTAAACTCTGGACCTTCCACTGTGACATCTCTCTAGAAAATGTTTCATATAGTTCCATGTGATATCTTTCATTTCATATTAGCTTGGACTCCTATAATTCCCCTCTTATGAACCAAATATGCCTACCTGCCTTCAGGCTCTAGACCATGAACATGGACATTCTGAAGTGCTCTCGAAGGAGGTGGAACATCTGAAGGTCAAGCAGGAACCAACAGACATCCAACTTCAGCCTATGGTGACACAGCTCAAGTATGAATCTTTTCGCCTCCACCAATTTGGAGAACAAGGTAAGGATTTTGACAGGTCCCTTCAGGAGATCTCTGGCAGGTCTGTAGAGGGCAATAGTTAAGACTGTGGACTCTGGGGCTAAATTGCCTGGGTTGGAATTTAAACGCTGCATTTAATAACTCTGTGACAATGGACAAGTCAGGTAACCTTCCGGTGTCTTCAGTTTATGCATATTTGAAGTGGAGATAATCATAGCACGTCAGTCACAGAGTCATTTCAGATTTAATAAATTAACATATGTAAAACACTTAGAACAGTGCCTGCCTTGTAATGAATATAATATAGTGCCTGCTTATGTACATCCTCTTTGGGAGCCTCTGGGTGCTCCCTCCAGCCATTTCAGCAGTGCTGATGACCCCTTACTCTACTAGCTTAAACATCCCTGTTTAACCCAATCCCCTCCTTAACTGGCAGTTCTTCATTCCTAGAACATGTCTGTTTGATATGGATCTTTCTATTTCCATCCTATAATTGTGTCCTTTCATAAAGGAAAGAGATTACATTGTTTGGTCCATTTATTATTCCAGATGGTGAAAGTATACCTGAGAACCAGGAGTTGGCATCAAAGCAAGAAATCTTAAAAGAAATGGAGCATTTGGGGGATAGCAGACTCCAAAGAGACGTATCTTTGGATTCTAAGTACAGAGAAACTTGTAAACAAGACAGCAGGGCAGAAAAGCAGCAGGGACATTCCATTGGAGAGAGACGCCACAGGTGCAATGAATGTGGGAAAAGCTTCACTAAGAGTTCAGTACTCATTGAGCACCAGAGAATCCACACTGGGGAGAAGCCATATGAATGTGAAGAATGTGGGAAGGCCTTCAGCCGGAGGTCAAGCCTGAATGAACATCGGCGGAGCCACACTGGAGAGAAACCCTATCAGTGTAAGGAGTGTGGGAAAGCCTTCAGTGCCAGCAATGGCCTCACTAGACACAGAAGAATCCACACAGGGGAAAAACCATATGAATGCAAAGTGTGTGGAAAGGCTTTCCTTCTCAGCTCATGCCTTGTTCAGCATCAGAGGATACACACTGGAGAGAAGCGTTATCAGTGTCGTGAGTGTGGCAAAGCCTTCATTCAGAATGCAGGGCTTTTCCAGCATCTCCGAGTCCACACTGGTGAGAAACCGTATCAGTGCAGTCAGTGCAGTAAACTCTTTAGTAAGCGGACCCTTCTTAAGAAACATCAGAAAATCCACACTGGAGAGAGAACATGAGTGTGATGAGTTTGGGAAAGCCTTCAGTCATCATTGCAACCTTATTAGGCATTTTAGAATCCGTACTGTTCCAGCAGAACTGGACTAATTCTGTGGACCCTCAGACCCCTAAATGGGGCCATCTTGGAAAGTAAGATTTTCAAGTGGCTTATTCTGTTCATATAAAATTTATTTTGCATTGCAGTGAACCACTTGTCTACAAACCAGGTGTTGGTGCCTCCTGTGTGGATGACTGTGATTGTAGGGAGTTCCTGGGTGGCCTTCTTATTCCCTATCCTTTGGTCCATTTCTAATGATTTCCTTTAAAGGGACCAAATCTTATCTGGAAATAAATTGTTATGGAGGGGCTGTTTTTGAGCAATACTGAGCATTGAACAATTCTACAAGACCAGTATCTATGTATACTTTTTAAAAAAAGATTGGCTAAGATCAAAGGATATTCAGAGGTGCATCTTTTTCTGTAAGAGTGACGTTTTAAACAAACATAAGGTTTTTGGGAATAAGAATCGTCCACATTCCCACAGGAAATCATTGCTATGGTCTCCGCTAGGAATGTGATAGATAGCTTCTGTAAGCAGCATTATCCATGGTATAAAACCTGTAGTTTTAATGGTTTAGAAATCTGTGTCTCGGCCAGGTGCGGTGGCTCACGCCTGTAATCCCAGCACTTTGGGAGGCCAAGGCGGGTGGATCACGAGGTCAGGAGATCGAGACCATCCTGGCTAACATGGTGAAACCATGTCTGTACTAAAAATACACACACACACACACACACACACACACACACACAATTAGCCAGGCGTGGTGGCAGGTGCCTGTGGTCCCAGCTACTCCAGAGGCTGAGGCAGGAGAATGGCATGAACCCAGGAAGCGGAGCTTGCAGTGAACCGAGATTGCGCCACTGCACTCCAGCGTGGGCGACAGAGCGAGACTCCATCTCAAAAAAAAAAAAAAATAGAAATCTATGTCTCATTTCATATCTAACTCATGTTTTTGATATGAATCAATATATATGTTGATATCATGTTAATGAGTTTGATATGAATCATCAACATAGTACGTAGTATATACGTATCAACATAACTATGTTGATGATTCATATCAAATTCTCAATGCCGGTCATTACTGTATTTAAGTTTTCCATTTTTGTTACAAATAATAAGATGATACTTTAAAATCTCTATTCTTCACAAGGTACCTCTTTAATTCATAGCCTTTTATGTCTGCATTATTCTTTTTTGGGGGGTTGGTCAGCAACTTTGAGTGCCATTGCAAGCAGCATCATTGAAGTAGTTTTATAAAGAAAAGAAGTCTGATATCTTGGGCAGCTTGCTGCTTACTAGGGAGACCAGCATGCTCAGACATTTATTGTCAGGGTTAAACGTATGCTCTGGCACCAAGTTCAAATCCTTCCTCCCCGTTTGTGAGCTGTGGGACTTTAGGCAACTTATCTAAACGCTGCTCTGCTATAGTCTCCCCATCTGTAAAACAGAGGATGACATCAGTACCTTCCTCATAGGGTACATAAGATTAAATAAATACAAACTTGTACTTAAAATGTAGCTCTCAATAAATGTACATTATGATTTACATAAGAAATAATACCATTTAACAAATGTAGGTAGAATTTTAAGTATCATGTTAAAATTAGGATATGAAATGCCTCTGCTGACATTGTTACTCTTTTCTCCACAGTCAAAAACTAAATCAGAATATTTCAAAAGAGAGGAAATAAAAGTTCAGCTTAAAACTGTTCTGCCCTAAATCTTTGTCTTTGAAGTTTATTTTTAAAGTGTTAAAAAATACATATATATGTGTATTTTTTTCCTCATGGCTTAGGAACCATAAACGATTCTTTAAAAGTCACTTACTATTTTATTTGTCAATAGAACAATTAGCAATTAGCTGAGTTCAGATTTTCTGCAATAGTGTTTATGAAATTTTATAATACCTACAAATCACTTGAGATCTTGTTAAAATGCAGATTCCTAATTCAAAAGGTCAGAAGGGGGCCCAGGAACCTGCATTTTAAACGAGCAATGTGCTCCTAGGTGCCTCAGATGCTGCTAGTTCATGGAGTGCACTTTGAGTATCAAGGTCCCAGACTACCCTGAGGATTAGTATGGTCCTTTTAATATGCTAGAGGCACCAAGCAAATAATAGCTTCTTTTCCATCCTTCCACTTGCAACCTCTACATCAGTAGGTAGTCCCTAAACCTGTGCTCCCCTCACTGACCTACTGCCTGTCCCACCCTAAGAGGACTGAGATGCCTGTGAAGTGCAATGGGCAAGTGGGTTGAGATGAGTTTGTAGAGCATGGCAGCGTCCTCTGCTCTGGAATAGACAAATAGAGCTAAATGTTTATCCAGGCAATCTAAACAGGACCCATAAATGTTTACTTTAGGAAAAAGCTACTTCTACAGAGCTTCTGCGCCTCTTGCA
The DNA here is from genome assembly GCF_007565055.1 of Rhinopithecus roxellana. Classification (NCBI taxonomy): domain Eukaryota; kingdom Metazoa; phylum Chordata; class Mammalia; order Primates; family Cercopithecidae; genus Rhinopithecus; species Rhinopithecus roxellana. The sequence goes on along the minus strand of NC_044552.1, from coordinate 21,533,021 downwards.
TGAGCTCGTAGGGTGAAGGGGAAGGGGCTGTTTGTTGCATGTTTACCAGCACCATGCAGACCTGCCAGTCCACACCCCCAGTCCTCTCTTGGGCTCTCTGAACTGCCTGGGCCAAAGGAACAAGGTCCCAGCTGAGGTTTCCTCATATAGGGTGCTATGGCATGCCACACTTACCTTCAACACTGAAGCCTGGCGTGGTCCTTCTGTAACTCCAACCCCAGTGCTCAGACAGTCCCTTTCTCTCTCACCTACTCAGAAAAGCAAAGTAAAGCTCACAGAGGAAAAAGCCACAAAATGGAAGACAAAAGGGTGAAGGAGGAACATTTAGGGAATGAGGGACATCACAAATGAGTAAGAGAGGAGGAGGGGAGAGATAGGGACGTAAAAAGGGCCCGAATGGGCATGCCTGTAGTAAAGAGAAAATTGAAGGGAGAATTTGGGAATGTTTGGGTTTTGTTTGTTTGTTTGTTTTTTCTTGTTGTTGTTGTTTTCCAGATTCTCTTTCACTGATCTGGTCCAAAGTGTTGTAGTAGTTGATGCCACCACTTCCTGCATTTGGCCTCATTAACAGTAACAAGAAGGATTTTCAGTGCCCCTGTAATTAGAGGAGCACCAAGAGACCTAAAGAAGGGAGGCTCAGACTGTGGATGGGGGCACTCTGTCAATCAGCAAACATCCATGGGGCACTTGTTAGGCCAGTGGGTACCACTGTAGGAACGTGGGATACATCAGCAGAGCCGACAAAGGTTCCTGCCCTCACAAAGTTTACATTCTAGCAGGGGAGAAAAATAATAGACAATAATCATAATAACTATGTAGTATATTAGAAGGTGATGAAGTGCTTTTGAAACAGAAGAAAGTGGAGCAGTGTAAGGAGGAGTAAGATTTCATTATATGGTGCAGGCAGGGTCAGGGATGCTTCATTGAGGAGGAGACATTTAAACTAAGATGAAGAGGTGAAGTGGGGGTCAGCTTGATGCTAATCTAGAAGAAGGATGTTCCAGGAAGAGGTGAGCCAGTGCAAAGGCTAAGGTATAGAATAAAAATAGTTTTCCCACTGAGGCTGTCAACAGATTCTCACAATCAACCTAGAAGAGGAAGGCACAGTGTTTGCCATACGTGTGTATTGTGTAAACTGAGCACAGTGAAGTAAAAGTGATTGCTCAATGTCACATGCCTGTGAGGTGGCAAAGGTCTGCATTCAAGACTGAATGATTCCCCATCTAGTGTTCTTTTGTTGGAATTTTGTTTTCCAATCTGGGTAATTATTATGCTTTTTTTCCTTATGTAGAAGCCAAACGTGATGCCACATAAACAGGTATTGAGTAATTATTTTGAATGAGTAGCTGTGCCCTGAAAGCACTGGAGGGAGGGGATGCAGGGGATAACCTGTTGGTATACAAGAGGAAGAAACGAATAGAATTCTGGTAGGTCAGGTGCATTAATGCAGGTCAGGTGTGAGAGGCTGGGCAGTGATTGGGAAAGTACAGCATCATGGGAAGGAAGGGCTGGGAAAGGGAAGACACAGTTAAATTTGCTGCTTGGTAGCATAGCATAGCTGTAGTTTGTTACTATCTAGCTGTGTGACTGTGCACAAGTTACTTTACCTCTCTGTGCTCTTGTGGAAAGACATGAAGGTTAGGTGGGTGAGGAGAGAAATCTCAGGAGGTAAAGCAGTACAAGTAAAGCATGTAAATCCATTTGTGGGGCAAGTGGTGTATGGGGGTGGGGTGGGATCTGGAGTGGTTAGGAATTGGAAAATAACTAAACAGAAGGTCCCAGGATGTTTGGGGAGTAAGGAAAAGAGTCTCCCACTTGCCTCTTTGCCCTAGATGGGCTCAAAGTGAGGAAGTTAATGACATGAAATATTCTCCAAGCCACCTAAGGAGGCAGCAGAAGGTGGGTCAGTGGTACAGGACTTGCCCAGGTATCACGGTGCCCAAGGGCTTTGGAAGAGTCTCTCGGCTCAGGGTGAGTCCCATGGTGAGTGGGGTTATGAGTCCTAGGGTGAGTGGGGTGATGCAGGGTGGGGATGCACATTGGGCTCCAAGCTAAAGCCCAGGAGTGACTGGAGGTGTATGGTGCAAGGTGTGCCAAGAACTGCGGTTGGATAAATGCCAGCATTTTAGGAATAAATATAATAATGATAATAGATACTTCTGAAACATCGTATGCCTGGCACTGTTCTAGTTGCTTGATATGTATTAATTCATTTAATCCCCAAACATGATCTAAATGTGTAGTCAACTCCATTTTAAAGAGGGGGAAACTGAAGCACAAGGAGGTTAAGTCACTCACTCAAGGTCATACAGCTCGTAGGCAGCCGAAGCACGAGGCACCCTGCTATATAGGTAATGTTTCTTGTAATATATTAAAAGTTTATTTTAATACATTAAAAGAAACTTTTTCTTATCATCTATGTGGTTACCAAGTTGTACAGTTCATGTGGAAAAGGCAGGATAAATACTTGTTTCCCTTTATTTATGTGTTTTCAAAATACTTGGCTCTCTAGCATTCTCCAATGGTGACCAATTTTTTTTTTTTAAAGAATAATTACAGACTCAGGGATATAAACATACTTGAAGTGTTTCAAATCTTTGCTGTCATTATCTTTACTGGGGTTCAAATTTTCCCGTCTTCAAGTGGGAAGGTCTTCAACTTGGCACCTGAGTACTTCTGACTCAAGACCCTTGCTTTATGATATGACAAGATGTTTCAGTCTCATGCTATACATTTCTTGCCTCCGATCTGGATTCAGCTATTTCTTCCAGGAATCCTGATTTCTTTATGGGGATATGGAATTTCAAGATGACAAATTGAATGCTAGCAAAGGCCCACTGCTTAGCTGGTTATTGTTTCCAAGCCTTTTCAATAGCAAGACCTAGGAGATATATATCTGTCTATGCCTGTTTGTTTTTCTTTCTAATTCAGAGTTATAGAGTTTTTACTTCTCTTTACATTTGTATCTTCTCTTGTATTATTATCATCTATTGCTGTATAATGAATTAACTCAAAACTTAGTAGTTTAAAACAACGCACATTATCCTTTCCATGGGTCAGAAATCCAGGTATGGCTCAGCAGGGTCCTAAGCTTCAGACTCTCTGAAGACTGAAATCAAGGTGTTGGTCAGAGTTGGCATCTCATCTGAAGGCTTAACTGGGGAGAGATCAGCTCTAAGTTCACATGATTGTTGTCAGAAACCAACAAACCCTTTGAGGGATTTTGGACTGAGGGCCTCAGTTACATGCTGGCTGTTGGCAGTAGGCAATCCTCAGTTCCTTGTCATATAGGCTTCTTTAACATGACAACTTGATTAGTCAAAACCCCCATGGGAGAGCATCTGCTAGCAAGACAGAAGTCACCGTTTTCTTTGTAACCTAATCACAGAAGTAACATCCTTTCAACATTTTGTATTCTATTAATTAGAAGCAAGTTATTTAAAAGGAGGGTGTTGGGGGTGATGGAGGAGAGGCTGGTGGCTGCGGCTGCCAAGGTTTTCTCCTGGTGCCCAGCAGAAATGGTGGCCGAGCAAGGTGTGGCAGGGCCAACCCAGGATCCCCCAGGACCCTCCTCTCTGTGTAATAAGGGGCCCGCTCTTGCCAAGGCCAAGGGGAAGGGGTGAACGTGGCCCCCATGGGTCTGCAGCCCTGATAGGAATTTAAACTGTCTCTCCGATGTGTATGGTAGAACTAAAAAAGACAGACTACCAAGGGTCATCTGAAATTGTGATTGAGTCACTAATAATACCAGGACAAAGTTAGAGATCACTACTCAAGCATAAGCCCTGGTTTCCTCCTCCCTCCCTCCCTTCCTCCCTTCCCTTGCATCCCTTCCTTCCTTCCTTTCTTCTTCTTCTTCTTTTTTTTTTTTTTTTTTGTCTTTTGAGGGAGTCTTGCTTTGTTGCCCAGGCCGGAGTGTGGTGCTGCGATCTCTGTTCACTGTAACCTCTGCCTCCCAGGTTCAAGCAATTCTCCTGCCTCAGCCTCCCTAGTAGCTGGGATTACAGCCATGTGCCACCACGCCCGGCTAATGTTTGTACTTTTAGTAGAGACAGGGTTTCGCCATGTTGTCCAGGCTGGTCTTGAACTCCTGACTTCAGGTGATTCACCCACCTTGGCCTCCCAAAGTGCTGGGATTACTGGCGTGAACCACCGCACCTGGCCCTCAGTTTTCATAAGACTGCTATGAAGATGTTTGATATAAAGGCTTGGGCTGAGTTTGTTGTGGAATGGGCTGCAAAGGACCCATATGGCTTCCTTACAACTGTTATTTTGGCCCTTACTCCACTGTTCCTAGCAAGTGTTGTACTGTCTTGGAAATTGGCCAAGATGATTGAGGCTGGGGGAAGGAGCAAAAGAAGAAACAAAAACATCAAGAAAACATGCAAAAGCGAAACGACTGAAAAAGGATTGAAGGACTGAACAGGCTCTGCAACCAGAGGAAATCATCTGGAAAATTATGCAGCTTTGGAAGGACCCACTAAGGTTTCTTTGGATTTCTTGACATTATTACTTAGTAAATGAAATTTGACCAAATGGAAGAATCAGGTCCGTTCTGACCTCAATACTGTAGTAACTTTTAGGCTTGGGTGTAGGAGTTTATAGGTTTCTATTGACAGTTATTGTAAATTAGCATTTAGCATTTATTATGGTACAAATTCTTTATAACTGACATAGTCATTTCCCACTTAGTAATTTATGTACCGAATGAAAACATCAGTTTATGTACTGAAATGAAAACATCCTATGGGGAAAAATGACTTTATATTATGAACTCTATTCAAATGAACTCTATTTAAAATGGGGTCCTGTTCCCCACAGAAATACAAACTACCATCAGAGAATAATATAAACACCTCTACACAAATAAACTAGAAAATCTAGAAGAAATGGATCATTTCATGGACACTTACACTCTCCCAAGACTAAACCAGGAAGAAGTTGAATCCCTGAATAGACCAATAGCAGGCTCTGAAATTGAAGCAATAATTAATAGCCTACCAACCAAAAAAAGTCTAGGACCAGATGGATTCACAGCTGAATTCTACCAGAGGTACAAGGAGGAGCTGGTACCATTCCTTCTGAAACTATTCCAATCAATAGAAAAAGAGGGAATCCTCCCTAACTCATTTTATGAGGCCAACATCATCCTGATACCAAAGCCTGGCAGAGACACAACAAAAAAAGAGAATTTTAGACCAATATCCCTGATGAACATTGATGCAAAAATCCTCAATAAAATACTGGCAAACCAAATCCAGCAGCACATCAAAAAGCTTATCCACCATGATCAAGTGGGCTTCATCCCTGGGATGCAAAGCTGGTTCAACATACACAAATCAATAAATGTAATCCAGCATATAAACAGAACCAAAGACAAAAACTACATGATTATCTCAATAGATGCAGAAAAGGCCTTTGACAAAATTCAACAGCCCTTCATGCTAAAAACTCTCAATAAATTTGGTATTGATGGAATGTATCTCAAAATAAGAGCTATTTATGACAAACCCACAGCCAATATCATACTGAATGGGCAAAAACTGGAAGCATTCCCTTTGAAAAGTGGCACAAGACAGGGATGCCCTCTCTCACCACTCCTGTTCAACATAGTGTTGGAAGTTCTGGCCAGGGCAATCAGGCAAGAGAAAGAAATCAAGGGTATTCAGTTAGGAAAAGAAGAAGTCAAATTGTCCCTGTTTGCAGATGACATGATTGTACATTTAGAAAACCCCATTGTCTCAGCCCAAAATCTCCTTAAGCTGATAAGCAACTTCAGCAAAGTCTCAGGATACAAAATTAATGTGCAAAAATCACAAGCATTCTTATACACCAGTAACAGACAAACAGAGAGCCAAATCAGGAATGAACTTCCATTCACAATTGCTTCAAAGAGAATAAAATACCTAGGAATCCAACTTACAAGGGATGTAAAGGACCTCTTCAAGGAGAACTACAAATCACTGCTCAGTGAAATAAAAGAGGACACAAATAAATGGAAGAACATTCCATGCTCATGGATAGGAAGAATCAATATCGTGAAAATGGCCATACTGCCCAAGGTAATTTACAGATTCAATGCCATCCCCATCAAGCTACCAATGAGTTTCTTCACAGAATTGGAAAAAACTGCTTTAAAGTTCATATGGAACCAAAAAAGAGCCCGCATTGCCAAGACAATCCTAAGTCAAAAGAACAAAGCTGGAGGCATCACGCTACCTGACTTCAAACTATACTACAAGACTACAGTAACCAAAACAGCATGGTACTGGTACCAAAACAGAGATATAGACCAATGGAATAGAACAGATCCCTCAGAAATAATACCACACATCTACCGCCATCTGATCTTTGACAAACCTGAGAAAAACAAGAAATGGGGAAAGGATTCCCTATTTAATAAATGGTGCTGGGAAAATTGGCTAGCCATAAGTAGAAAGCTGAAACTGGATCCTTTCCTTACTCCTTATATGAAAATTAATTCAAGATGGATTACAGACTTAAATGTTAGACCTAATACCATAAAAACCCTAGAAGAAAACCTAGGTAATACCATTCAGGACATAGGCATGGGCAAGGACTTCATGTCTAAAACACCAAAAGGAATGGCAACAAAAGCCATAATTGACAAATGGGAGCTAATTAAACTAAAGAGCTTCTGCACAGCAAAAGAAACTACCATCAGAGTGAACAGGCAACCTACAGAATGGGAGAAAATTTTTGCAATCTACTCATCTGACAAAGAGCTAATATCCAGAACCTACAAAGAACTCAAACAAATTTACAAGAAAAAAACAAACAACCCCATCAAAAAGTAGGCAAAGGATTTAAACAGACATTTCTCAAAAGAAGACATGCATACAGCCTACAGACACATGAAAAAATGCTCGTCATCACGGGCCATCAGAGAAATGCAAATCAAAACCACAATGAGATACCATCTCACACCAGTTAGAATGGCAATCATTAAAAGTCAGGAAACAACAGGTGCTGGAGAGGATGTGGAGAAATAGGGACACTTTTACACTGTTGGTGGGATTGTAAACTAGTTCAACCATTATGGAAAACAGTATGGTGATTCCCCAAGGATCTAGAACTAGAAGTACCATATGACCCAGCCATCCCATTACTGGGTATATACCCAAAGGATTATAAATCATGCTGCTATAAAGACACATGCACACATATGTTCATTGCGGCACTATTCACAATAGCAAAGACTTGGAATCAACTCAAATGTCCATCAGTGACAGACTGGATTAAGAAAATGTGGCACATATACACCATGGAATACTATGCAGCCATAAAAAAGGATGAGTTTGTGTCCTTTGTAGGGACATGGATGCATCTGGAAACCATCATTCTCAGCAAACTACTGCAAGAACGGAAAACCAAACACCGCATGTTCTCACTCATAGGTGGGAATTGAACAATGAGATCACTTGGACTCAGGAAGGGGAACATCACACACCGGGGCCTATTATGGGGAGGGGGGAGTGGGGAGGGATTGCATTGGGAGTTATACCTGATGTAAATGACGAGTTGATGGGTGCTGACAAGTTGATGGGTGCAGCACACCAACATGGCACAAGTATACATATGTAACAAACCTGCAGGTTATGCACATGTACCCCGAGAACTTAAAGTATAATAAAAAAAAAAAAAAGAAAAAAAAAGGGGTCCTGTTTTGGACAAAGGAAGTTAAGAATGTAAAAGTCAGAACTTTCCTGTCTGAGGTGAAAAAATGTGCTTTGGCTTAAAAGAGCTATAAGGTATTAATTATGTCTTATTATCATTGCTTCTTAGAATCATTTCTGGCTTTCTCAAAATAATACTAATCAACAAGTACTTCTATTTGCTGCATTTTTCTTACTTTAGCCTTTGAGACAACTGGTAATTATCAAGACATTTTGCTTTTTTTTTTTTTTTTTGAGACAGTCTCGCTCTGTCGCCAGGCCAGAGTGCAGTGGCACGATCTCGGCTTACTGCAACCTCTGCTTCCTAGGTTCCAGCGATTCTCCTGCTTCAGCCTCTCGAGTAGCTGTGACTACAGGGCCACCATGCCCAGCTAACTTTTGTATTTTTAGTAGAGACAGGGTTTCACCATGTTGGCCAGGATGGTCTCGATCTCTTGACCTTGTGATCTGCCTCCCTCAGCCTCCCAAAGTGCTGGGATTATAGTTGTGAGCCACCGCACCTGGCCACATTTTTTAAAATGTAATTTTATAAAGAATCCTCTTACCTTGACTATGTAGAATACCACCTATTGGACAGAACACTTTTTGTACTTTCAAACACTGCCATTTTCTTAGAGATGGCCTGTTGAGAGGAGTAATACTATGGTTTAGAGCTTGCAGTAGAAATGCTAAACATGCTAGTACCTTGGAACCAGTTTATTCTTGTGCTAAGCAGAACTGTAAAATAGTTAAAATGTCTTATCAAGTAATTTGCTGATTACATAGACACCACTTTTTTTATTCCATTTTTGTTTTAACTCATGTGGTAGTGATATTTAATACTTTCTGATCAAACAGGTTCAAAGTGAAACTTTAAATTTCAAATTTCTTTTAAAGAACTCTTAATGAGCAACAGTGAAGTCATACTTCATAAGTGTTAAAGAAAGGTACAACATTTGGAAACATTTTGTTGGGCATAGTAGTAATTGGGTGAAAGAGGATAAATTATCTCAAAATGAGAATGTACTGTAATTGGAAGTAAGGAGCTAAAGGATATTTCTTTCAGTTAAGTAGTATAACTGGGATGTTTTACTATTAAACATGGCTTTTATAAATGCATGGTCCAGTAATTTTATTCACTGTTAGTATTTAATTCACTGTCAGCTTATTAGTGTTTTCTATACCCCAATAATGAATTTTAACTTACAAAAATTGTCCAGCAGCTACAGTTTAAAAACGAAACTAGAAATCATCAAATAAATTTGATGATTTTTTATAAAGAGGTCCTGGGGTTTTTTTTTCTTTTTTTTTGGAGGGACTAACATTTTAAGTTACATTATGTTATGCAGGTTAGAATTTCAATTACAGCTAAGCAAACTTGTAAACCTTTAGGACTATGTTCCTCAAATTTGAGAATCTAACAACCACTGAGAATGTTTATGGACCAGTTTGAATAACACTTAATGCTATTCTTTTAGATTATCAGCCTCCAGTGTGAGCAACACATTGTAACTGAAGGCACTGAAATAGTTCAGTATTTAGTTAAGATATGTCTAAAATACGTTTGATTTTCTGCAATCAAGCTGTTCATGGAAAGAATTTACATATGTTTTACTTATGGTCACATTTTAGAGCAAAAGTATTGAAGCAAAGGATATAGTCATAATTCTCAGTTATCAAAGTTATGGTTTCATCAGTTCTGTTGTAATAACGTAAAGGTATTTAACTAAAAGTCTGTTTTTCTATAATTTCTGGTATAGTCTTAACACATGCCTATTTTGTATTTCTTTGACGTATGCGGTTTTTTTTTTTTCACTTTTTCCCATCATTTATAGAGCCTTTTTATATATGTGAGATCAAGATTTTACGATATTTGTGTGGTGTGTGTGTGTAAGGGTCCAGGAAATATACAGAATATTGTGAGGTCTGGGATTCTTCAGAAAAATCATCTCTCACTGCAACAGAGTATATTGTTGAAAGAATCCCATTTACTATTATCTAGAATACTTCTTTTAAGAAATTGTTTACCTATTATGTTGTTTCTGAAGTTCTGAGAACTAAGCACAATCAATTACCTTTCTATAGCTGGTTTAAGGGGAAAAAGAAAGCTATCCCCAGGTTGCCTGTAACAAACATTTAATCAAAAATAAGCAAATAAATAAAAGTTTGAGTGTCAGAATTTGAAAAAAAAAAAAAAAAAAAGGAGGGGATTATGCAAGGCCTTGAATACTGGGAAGTGGGATTACTGGGGGACATTTTAGAGGCTGTCACTCACACTCAGCTTCCATGTCAAGTATCCCAGTTCTCAAAGACAGTGGGGAATGACAGAATTAAAACATGACATCGTATGTGCATTTAAAATTTTAATACCACTAAACTGCCTCCAAATTGGCTGTGCCAATGTATATTCCCACTAGCACAGTATGGTTGTTATTCTGTATCCTTGCCCATTATCAAACTTTTAAATATATACCAAGCTTTTAAGTGTGTAAGTATCTTGCTTCTATTTTTAATCCTTGAATACTAATGAAACTACACATCTTTTTAAATCATTTATTGGCCATTTGCATTTCCTCCCTTGTGAATTCCTTATTCATATCCTTTGTCTGATTTTCTGGTAGGCATTTTAACTTTTTCTTATCAGAGGGTAGAAATTCTTTATATTTTAGATATTAACCCTGTGTTATATGTGTATTTATATATAGGATATATGTATATAGACATGTATATTTATTATACAATTTTTTTAATAAAAATTAGGACTAACCCTGAAGATAAAATGCTGAATGGGAATCTTCCTAGATCCCAAAATTATAGGCAGAGTGAACCTGCTACAAATTTTCAAGGCTCAACCTATCTAAAAAACAAGTGAAGTCCTAGTTGTGGCCACTTCCCTGAGGTACAACAAACAGCTATGCAAGGAGAAGAGGCTGTGACCTGCTTGGCCATGTAGAAGAGAAAGACTGATTGATCAAGACAGCAGGTGAGAAGGTAGAAGGCTTGGAGATATAAAGCCAGAACGAGGGGCACTGACAGGTTGGTGGTGAGAAGATTATTTCTTAGAAACTTCAGTCTTTACTGAGCCAAGCTGAAGTTATTAGTTATTTGCATTTTTCAACTTTTTTTTTTTTTTTTTTTGAGACGGAGTCTCGCTCTGTCACCCAGGCTGGATGGAGTGCAGTGGCAGGATCTCGGCTCACTGCAACCACCACGTTCCAGGTTCAAGTGATTCTTCCACCTCAGCCTCCCAAGTAGCTAGGATTATAGGCACTTGCCACCCTCCTCTGGCTAATTTTTGTATTTTTAGTAGAAATGGGGTTTCACCATGTTGGCCAGGCTGGTCTGAAACTCCTGACCTCAGATGATCCACCTGCCTCGGCCTCCCAAAGTGCTGGGATTATAGGCATGAGCCACTTTGCCCGGCCCTTTTCAACTTTCAAACATCACCCTTGCAGCCCTTGAATGGCCTAATGAAACACTGTTTTTTCTATGTCCTGCAATCTCTTCTCTAAGGATTTAGCCCTAATTCTCATAATAATTTCTACAGAAACCTACTGATTCAGGGTCCAGCCAATCTCCATAAAAACGACATAATCTTGAAGGAAAAATTATCTTTGAGGGCAGGAAAGCCATGCTTAGTCATCCATCTGCAGCCCATAAAGACCCAAGTTAATGAGAACCTCAAAAACCATGTACCTTTCCAAAGACTGGTGAGAAGCAGAGTTTCTTCTGAGATGGAAGTATTGCCAGCTAGAGACATAGAAGTAATCTTCAGGCCCATTTTTTATTCATTTCCCCTTTCATTAAAACTCTATCCATTCTTCTCATGCCCAGTTGATGCACACAAAATATTTATTAGTTAAATGAATGAATGAAGATATGTGGGCAGAACCAACATCTACCCATTCCTTCTGGAGACAAAGTGTGTTCGGCCTCTTGTTTGTCCTATCATTTGAGTGGCCTGCATTTAGTCTGTGTTTCAGCATAGACAGGATAGAATTGACTATAGCCTTTACCATAAGAGTGTTGATGTGACCTTTTGAGAGTGTGTGATCTGTGCTTAACACACCTTCACATTAGCATGTAAATGTGTACACACGATTACATAGCCACTACACACAATTCTAGACTCAACCATGGCTCTAGGACCATGTGAAGAACCCTGTGTACTGTCCCTCACAGTTGGATTGCTGCCTTTCTTGGGTTAGTCTCTCTTTGTGTTACAGGTACCTCCCTAAAGGGAAAGAGCAAGATATAGAAAATATAAGCATCAAAGAAAGAAAAGAACATTAAAAGACTCCCTGTTGGCTTCTTCCTATGCACTGGGGAGAAAATAACTAGGACCTACTCTGTAGAATCTCCTTTGTTAATTACAACTTCGTCCTTTCATATCTGCCTAATTTTGTTACATTCCTTTTCCTAGCTATAATCTTTCATTTACTCCCAGTCCTCTGGCCCTAGAATAAAAATGTGAGCTGCCTTGTATCTCACCTTTAGCGCTCATGCCTGAATTGACAAATCCCAGGTTTCACCTGGATATCCTTACCTCCCCACCAAGCTTGTTTTAGTTTCAGACTTGCCAATCTGCACCTCAAACCCCAACTTCTCATAAATGTTAGCTTTTCTGCCTGATTTTCTTTTGATGTTCTTCCTTGACCCCAGGTGAAACTATATAAACTGTATTATTTCCCTTTCAACCAACCAGCTCCCCTCCCCAACTCTTGGGCTTCCTTAAGTCCAGGATGTGAAGAAAAAGAATTATCAGCAAACTATATCCATATTTTTAAAAATTCCTTTTTGTCCATGCCATAGGTTCAACATATATTTGCTTGAGTCAATATGTGGTTTTCTGGTTTCAGTTCATTGATGATTTGTCCCAGCATCTGTGCTGAAGGGAATTAATGTGCCTCTTTCAGTCATGGACATCTAGATAACATTCAGCAGTCAACAGGACAGTTGGGAATAGCGATTCCTAAATCTTAGCATTTAGATTTTATATATACATGCCATCGTTCAGGGATTAAAAAGTCAGTTTTGTTAACTCTACAGCCGTAAGCAAAGAATGAAAGTAAGGGGTCCACAGAGTCAGGATCCAGAGTGGCTCCTCATGATTCAGTGTTCAGCTTCAACAGAATATTTTGTCCTTTCTATTTTCTTTCTTTTTTTGTTTTTTGAGACAGGTTCTCGCTCTGTCCCCTTCCTTCAGTTTATGGCAGTGATCCCTTGTACGCCTTTACCAACCCTCAAGCTTATTACACTTTTATTTCACTTGATTCATCCTGTTCTCCCCCAGGAGGAGGACCGGTTGACAAATTTCTTGTATGTTTTCAGATCAGAATCTAAGGTTGAAGATGTGGAGACTAAGAACTAAAGAAAAAAAAAAAAAAAGAACTAGCCTTAAAGCAAGAAATACCTGAATAAGTGAAACCCCCTAAAGTAATCCTATGCAGACCTCGAATAAAAGGTTTTCAGTCCTAAATGAGACAGAAGCAGTAAATGGGCAAACCCACAAAGGAAAAAATGTTCACGTGACCTCCAGATCCACCCGAGGATGCATTTCCTCCACGGGAAAGACCGTATGAGTGCTCCAAGGGGAAGTCGGCGTGGGAGCGGCGCTCCATCCAACCAGACCCAGCAACTGCGTGTGCCCAGGGGCGCCGGCCACTCCCCCAGCGAGCACTTAGCGCCGCCGTGCGCATGCCTCGGGCGGTTACCGTCTTCTTCCTCAGCTTCGATCTCCTACTCCATGCAGGCCCTACGCGAGCAAACGCTGTGGCAAGCGCTTCCTAAGAAGCTCCACCTGCTTCCAGCGCCTGCAGGTACACACACCGGTGACAGGCCTGATAACTGCAGCTGCTGCCTCGAAACTGTCAGCCAGAGTTCCTGCCACATCCCGCACCAGCGGGTCCACACGAGCGAGAGGCCCTATCAGTGTGTATGTGGCAATGCTTTGGGACGACCTCAACACTTCTTGGGCACAAGAACCCTTTATTAAAAAAAAAAAAAAAAGCCAAGAAAAGATGCTAATTGGTTGTGTGATAGCAAGAAAACCTTTGAGTAGAACTTGAATAAGTTTAGATTAATATATGAATCATTAAAAGAAGAAATGAAGAGCTTAATTCTTATACCAGAAGTGCATCTATTACAATATAAACCAATTATATCTTTGACCAGAACCTATACTTTACTAATAGTGGTAGTCAACTATTTCCCAGACTGTGTCAAGCTGGAGCAGGAGCATGGAAAACAAAACAGAGCTGGAGCTTGAATTGACACTGACATCATCCTTACCTTGGAAGACAAATATATATACTTTGGTAAATTTGTCCTGGAGAGAAACCTTATCAGACAGTTGAATTTGGCGCTATCTTCCTTCTTCATTCTGACTTCCAACATCAGAAACTCCACGTGCGCAAGAAGTCCCACTTTCATTTGAGTTTTGCTCTGAATAACAGGGGAGTGAAACCTCAGTAAAGAATGAACTTTACCGGACAAGCAGGAAAATGGCAAATAGGAGGCAGGACTAAATTGCAGTTCCCACTCAGATGGACAGAGCAGTGTGTGGAGACGCACATCGTGAACTTTTGCTCCAAGAACTACCACGGGAACATACCAGGAAATCCAAGGGAACCCACAGACCCTTTGAAGGAAGTGGATTGCTCCTGCAGGCCCCAGGAGATAGCTGAAAAACTGTGGGTGCCCAAAGTATGAAAGGGGGATCATCCGCCCCGATCACCCACTCTCACTAGGGAACCCGAAGGTCCAGATCGCGAGAGAAGGATTTGACTTGACCTGGAGCTGAGACATAATCAGAGAGCTGAGTGAAACACAGGGGTAGAAGCAGCAGCGGGAAGAGCCCTATGGGCTCTTGGACCCCAGGGAAGCCATTTCTGACTTTGTTTCACAGAGGTCCTTGGGGAAGGCTGCTAGAGGAACTGAGAAAAGACCACAGAGAGAAGGAAACTTCCAGCTGAACTTTGTAACAATTTTGACCAAATTCAAAATGTCTTGTACAGAACTCCCGGGAGGGGTGATTCGGAAGTCCAGACACAGCACAGAAACCACAGCAGGTCGGGAGGCACAAAACCTGAAAACACTGCTTGCTTTCTCAGTCAGGAGGTTGGTAGGCTGGGGCAAGTTCTCAGCCCTGCTCACCTGCTGCCTGGAAATAAACTCAGTGTAGCTGGTAGGGGTACAGTGGGAGTAAGACTGGCCTTTTAGGCTGCGTGGGAGCTGGGTGAGGCCTGTAACTGCCAGCTTTCCCCAACTTCCCTGGCGGCCAGCATGACTCAGCAGAGGCAGGCATTATCCCCCTGGGAACATATAACTCCATTGGTCTAGGAACCATACCTCCATCCCTCAGCAGCCACAGCAAGCCCTGCCCAAGGAGAGTCTGAGCTCAGACATGACTGACCCTGCCCCAACCTGATGGTCTTTACCCACCATGTTAGTTGAAGACAAACGACATAATCTCTTGTGAGATCTACGGCCGCACCCGCTGTCTGATCCTCCCTATACTATCACAGCTGATGCTGTCTTGAAAGCAACACCTCCTGGCAGGAGGCCAACCAACACAAAACTAGTGCAATAAACAAAACTATAACTAAGGATCCTCACAAGAGCCCATTTCACTCCCCTGCCACCTCCACAACAGCAGGTGCTGGTATCCATGGCTGAGAGACCTGAAGACTGTTCACATCACAGGACTCTATGCAGACTCTCCAGTACCAGCCCAGAGCCCAGTATGCAGCAGAGCTACCTGGCTCGATCCTGGAGAAGACAATCACTGCAGTTCAGCTCTCAGGAAGCCACATCCATAGGGTAAGAGGGAGAGCACTACATCAAGTAGTCCCCGTGGGACAAAAGAATCTGAACAGCATCCCTAAGCCCCAGATCTTCCCTCTGACCAAAATGATAAGGAAACAGGAAAACAATTCTGATAATATAAAAGGTTCTTTAATGCCCCCCAAAATATTATACCAGCTCACCAGCAATGTATCCAAACCTAGAAGAAATCCCTGAATTGCCAGAGAAAGAATTCAGGTTGATTATTAAGCTAATCAAGGAGGCACCAGAGAAAGGTGAAGTCAAAGTTAATGAAATTAAAAAAAAAAAAAAAGATACAAGATACGAAGGGAAAAATCTTCAGTGAAATAGATAGCAAAAATAAAAATCACAGCTTCAGGAAATGAAGGACACTCTTAGAGAAATGCACAACACACTGAAAAATCTCAGCAACAGAACTGAACAAGCAGAAGAAAGAACTTCAGAGCTTGAAGACAAGGTTTTTGAATTAACACAATCCAAAAAAGACAAAGAAAAAATAATTTAAAAAATGAATAAAGTCTCCAAGAAGTTTGGGATTATGTTAACCAAATGTAAGAATAATTGGTGTTTGTGAGGAAGAAGAGAAATCTAAAAACTTGAAAAATATATTTGGGGAATAATCGCAGAAAAATTCCCTGGCCTTGCTAGAAATCTAGACATTCAAATACAAGAAGCTCAAAGAACACCTGGGAAATTTATCACAAAAAGATCATCATCTAGGCACATAGTCATCAGGTTTTCTAAAGTCAAGACAAAGGAAAGAATCTTAAAAACTGTGAGGCAAAAGTGCCAGGTAATGTATAAAGGAAAACCTATCAGATTAACAGCAGATTTCACAGCAGAAACCCTACAAGCCAGAAGGGATGGGGACCCTATGTTCAGCCTCCTTAAACAAAACAATTATCAGACAAGAATTTTGTATCCAGCAAAAATAAGCTTCATAAATGAAGGAAAGATAGTCTTTTTCAGACAAACAAATGCTGACAGAATTAGCCACTACCAAGCCAGCACTACAAGAATTGCTAAAAGGAACTCTGAATCTTGAAACAAATCCTTGAAATACACCAAAATAGAACCTCCTTAAAGCACAAATGTCACAGGACCTACAAAACAAAAACACAATAAAAAACAAAAGGTATTCAGGCAACAAATAGCATGATGAATAGACTAGTACTTCACGTCTAAATACTAACATTGAATGTAAATGGCCTAAACACTCCACTAAAAGATACAGAATGACAGAATGGATAAGAATTCACCAAACAAGTATCTGCCGTCTTCAAGTGACTCATCTGACACATAAGGAGTCACATAAGGTAAAGGGGTGGAAAAAGATATTCCATGCAAATGGACACCAAAAGTGAGCAGGAGTAGCTGTCCCTATATCAGACAAAACAAACTTTAAAGCATCAGCAGTTTAAAAAGAAAAAGAAGGACATTATATAATGATAAAAGGACTTGTCCAACAGGAAAATCCTAAATACATATGCACCTAACACTGGAGCTCCCAAATTTATAAAACAATTACTATTAGACCTAAGAAATGAGATAGACAGCAACAGAATAATAGTGGGTCTTCAATACTCCACTGACAGCAGTAGACAGGTCATCAAGACAGAAAGTCAACAAAGAAATGATGGATTTAAACTATACCCTAGAACAAATAGACTTAACAGATATTTACAGAACATTCTTCCCAACAACTGCAGAATATATATTCTATTCATCAGCACATGGAACATTCTCCAAGATAGACCATATGATAGGCCACAAAACAAGTCTCAATAAATTTAAGAAAACTGAAATTATATCAAGTACTCTCTCAGACCACAGTGGAATAAAATTGAAAATCAACCCCAATAGGAACCCTCAAAACCATGCAAATACATGGACATTAAATAACCTGCTCCTGAATGATTGTTGGATCAACAATGAAATCAGGATGGAAATTTAAAAATTCTTTGAACTGAATGATAATAGTGACATAACCTATCAAAACCTCGGGGATACAGGAAAGGTGGTCCTAAGAGGAAAGTTCATAGCCTTAAATATCTATGTCAAAAAGTCTGAAAGAGCACAAATAGACAATCTAAGGTCATAACTGAAGGAACTAGAGAAATAAGAACAAATCAAACCCGAACCCAGCAGAAGAAAAGAAATAACAAAGATCAGAGCAGAACTAAATGAAATTGAAACAACAAAAAATAAAAAGATAAGTGAAACAAAAAGCTGGTTCTTTCAAAAGATAAATAAAACTGATAGACCATTAGCAAGATTAACCAAGAAGAAAAGAGAGAAGATCCAAATAAGCTCAATTAGAAATCAAACGGGAGATATTACAACTCATACCACAGAAGTACAAAATATCAGTCAAGGCTACTATGAACACCTTTATATACATAAACTAGAAAATCTAGAGGAGATGGATAAATTCTCGGAAATATAAAACCCTCCTAGATTAAACCAGGAAGAAATAGAAACTCTGAACAGACCAATAACAAGCAGCAAGATCGAAACAGTAATTTTTAAAACTGCCAACAAAAAAAAGTCCAGGACCCGATTGATTCACAGCTGAATTCTATCAGACATTCAAAAAATTGGTACCAATCCTATTAACCCTATTCCACAAGACAGAGAAAGAGGGAATTCTCCTTAAATCATTCTATGAAGCCAATATCACCCTGATACCAAAACTAGAAAAGGACATAACAAAAAAGGAAACTATAGACCCTATGAATATAGATACAAAAATCCCTAACAAAATACTAGCTAAGTAAATCCAACAGCATATCAAAAAGATAATCCACCATGATCAAGTGGGTTTCATACCAGGGATGCAGGGATGGTTTAACATATGCAAGTCAATAAATGTGATATACCACATAAACGGAATTAAAGCAAAAATCACATGATCATCTCAGTAGACATAGAAAAAGGATTTGACAAAATTCAGCATCCCTTTACGATTAAAACCCTCAGAAAAATCAGCATAGAAGGGACATACCTTAATGTAATAAAAGCCATCTATGACAAACCCAGAGCCAACATAATACTGAATGAGGAAAAGTTGAAAGCATTCCCCCTTAGAACTGGAACAAGACAAGGATGCCCACTCTCACCACTTCTATTCAATATAGCACTGAAGTCCTAGCCAGAGCAATTGGACAAGATAAAGAAATAAAGGGCATCCAAATTGATAAAGAGGAAGTCAAACTGTTGCTGTTTGCTGATAATATGATCACATACCTATAAAACCCTAAAGCCTCCTCCAGAAAGCTCCTAGAACTGATAAATGAATTCATCAAAGTTTCAGGATATAAAATTAATGTACACAAATCAGTAGCTCTGCTATACACCAACAGCCAGCAAGCTGAGAATCAAATCAAGAACTCAATCCCCTTTACAATAGCAGCAAATAAAATAAAATACTTAGGAATATATCTAGCCAAGGTGAAAGACCCCTACAAGGAAAACTACAAAACACTGAATAAAGAAATCAAAGACAACACCAACAAATGGAAAGACATCCCATGCTCATGGTTGGGTAGAATCAATATTGTGAAAATGACCATACTGCCAAAAGCAATATACAAATTCAATGCAGTTCTTATGCAAATACCACCATCATTCTTCAGAGAACTAGAAAAAAAAAATCCTAAAACTCATATGAAACAGAAAAAGAGCTCATATAGCCAATGCAAGTCTAAGCAAAAAGAACAAATCTGGAGGTATCACATTACCTGACTTCAAACTATAAGGTCATAGTCACAAAAACAGCATGGTACTGGTATAAAAATAGGCACATAGAGCAATGGAACAGAATAGAGGACCCAGAAATAAAGCCAAATACTTACAGCCAATTGATCTACAACAAAGCAAACAAAAATATAAAGTGGGGAAGGGACATCTTATTCAAAAAATGGTGCTGGGATAATTGGCAAGGCACATGTAGAAGAACGAAACTGGATCCTCATCTCTAACCTTATACAAAAATCAACTCAAGATGGATCAAGGACTTAAACCTAAGACCTGAAACCTTAAAAACTCTAGAAGATAATATTTTTAAAACCCTTCTAGACATTGGCTTAGGCAAAGAGTTCATGACCAAGAACCCCAAAGCAAATGCAACAGAAACAAAGATAAATAGATGGGACTTTAACCAAAAAGCTTCTGCACAGCAAAAGCAACAATCATCAGAGTAAACAGACAACCCAAAGCATGGGAGAAAATCTTCACAATCTATACATCTAACAAAGGATTAACATCCAGAATCTACGAGGAACTCAAACAAATCAGCAAGAAAAAAACAATCCCATCAAAAAACGGGCTAAGGGCATCAATAAGCAATTCTCAAAAGAAGATATACAAATGGCCAACAAACACATAAAAAAATGCTCAACATCACTCATTATCAGGGAAATGCAAATCAAAACCGGAATGCAATAACTTACTCCTGCAAGATTGGCCATAATAACAAAATAATAGATGTTGGCATGGATGTGGTGAAAAGGGAACACTTTTACACTGCTGGTGGATGAATGTAAACTAGTACAACCACTATGGAAAACAGTGTGGAGATTACTTAAGGAAATAAAAGTAGAACTACCATTTGATCCAGCAATCCCAATACTGGGTATGTACCCAGAAGAAAATAAATCATTAAATGAAAAAGATACTTACACACGTATGTTTATAGCAGCATAATACACAATTGTAAAAATATGAAACCAGCCCAAATGCCCATCAATCAACAGTAGATAAAGAAATTGTGGCATATAAACAATATAGACTACTACTCAGTCATTAAAAAGGAACAAAATAATGGCATTTGCAGCAACCTGATGGAATTGGAGACCATTATTCTAAGTGAAGTAACTCAGGACTGGAAAACCAAACAACATATGTTCTCACTCATAAGTGGGAGCTAGGCTATGAGGATGCAAGGGTAGGAATGATACAATAGACTTTGGGGACTTGGGGGGAAAAGATGGGAGCAGGGGTGAGGGATAAAAGACTATACATTCGGTACAGTGTTCACTGCTCGGGTTATGGGTGCACCAAAATCTCAAAAATCACCACTAAAGAACTTATTCATGTAACCAAACACTACCTTTTCCCCAAAAACCTATTGAAATACATAAAATTTTAAAAGAATGAACTTTATAGTTTAAAATAGGGAAAAAGTTCAGTCTGAGCCTGGGGGTTAAGTCAGAATGTTTAGGCACAAATGCAAGTCAGACTGATGTTAATTTGGTATCCAGTTATTAATAATCAGACAATCCCTAATTAGATAACTCAATGTAAGGACTACAGGAGAACTTAATCATGATGTTTGTCCTGCCTTCAAGAATTGTCCTGCCTTAAAAAGTCACTGTCCTATGACTCAGTTGGAAACAGTTCCTTGAAGCCAGTCAGATTAGTAAAGGATGCTGGGGGCTCTCCTAAGGCAAAAATTTACTTAATAATGTTTTAAAGTCACCATTTGTCTTCATTATCTCTCACTCCAAATTATTCTGTATTGTTTCCAAGGTTACTCTCATATTCCACTGTTCTATAGTACACTTTAAAGATAAAGCTATATATTTGGATAGTTAAATTTCCCCATCAAATTGCAGTGTATTCTAAGTATCCTGAGTAATATAAGTAATATAGCAAATTTCAGGTCCTGTTTTGGTTGCAAGGAGGGTTGCAAAAAAGATGCCCTGTAAGTTTGCTGTCTAATAAAGGATATGCCCTGAACAAAAACAACTACCATGTAAGGCAGCAGTATTTAAGGAGCACCATGAACATGGTGTGTGCAGAAGTACCACAGATGTTCAGTACAGTTGTGTGGTAGACAGTCATTCTCTTGGTACAGATCTCCAGGAACTTTTGTAATGTCTTTTCCTAACCCTTTCACAATAACAAAGGTGTTGACCTCTCCTGCAGTGTGATCTTTTTTGGGTTTTCTAGAGAGAAGAACAAAAGGAAAAAAAACTAGAAGGAAAAACCATAAAACAAATTGGCACTCAATATTGGCTGCAAGGATTACACCACTTACTAACTCTGTGACTTATAAAATGCCACTTAACCTATGTTTGTTTTCTCATGCATACAATGGGGATATTAACTTAATATTTGTAAAACTCTTAGAACAGTCATATGTAGCAAATGCTACAAGTTTTTGTTCAATTTATATGTGGGTGTGAAATAGGAGTCATCCAAAATTGTTCTCCTGTATCCAACTTCATCTAACCTAGGAGACCTGACATGGATCAGTGATTATCACTTAGAATTATGTTCAGCTGGGAATAACAAATACCCCTACCCTACCCCCAGTAACAATGAATTCACCAAGATAGAAGGTTTTTGCCCTCACATGTAAATCTCAGCCGTAGGCAATTTTCAAGACTCTATTCCAGTCTTCAGGGAATCAGGTTCCTTCCAGCTTACTTTACTTCCTGGGCAGCTGCTGGTGCGTACAGCATGGGCCAGTTCTGCTCCAGTCTTAGGGTATCACTCCCCATTTTCCTTGGGCTCCACATTTACTTCTTAACTGTAGAGTGGTATATTGAGCACCATGGAGAGTGTGGGTTAGGCTCAGAGAGTTAATCTGCCTAAGGTTACATGGCTGAAATTCAAAGACTTTCTGGTGCCAAGACCCACATACAGTCCACTATTTATGCTTTTTCATAACATACTGTTTCTATCTTCTGCATAGCTGATGCTCAGATTTGCTTTTCAGAACTTTCACGGTCATTATTTGGAGACAGGTTTGGGGAGGGTCAAGGAAGGGTTTGGTGAGCAGTCAAGCAACATCATAGAACTGTGGTCTGAATGATGGCAAAGAGGTTGAATGGTGTGAATAGATTCAAGAGATATTAGAGATGAGTGGTAGAAGAGGGTTACAGGTAACATTTAGGTGTCTTGTTTGATACTGGGTGGTCAGTGATATTATTTACATAATTATGGAACCCTGGAGAAGAGAAAAGCAGATTTAGAATTTGGGAGATATAAAGTGCAGCCTTTGATAACTGCCAAGTGGGGACGCCTAGAGGGCTCTAAACATCAGGGCAGACATGAAAGTGAAATAAGAAGTTATTCTGTAACTATTTCCTGCCTATATTAGCAATTACTATCTGCACCACTCATCATTTAACTAAAACCTGCACTCTATTAATATCCTTTTGTGGGTACATACTTAACCAGACACTTCATCATTTAAAAGTAGAAACCAACCCACCCTGGTGATGTATTTCACAAAGAATATCAATTACAGGAAGTAATGAACTTATATTTTCTTTGAACATCTTGCACGGAATAGGTGAATCTGTGACATTACGCATGGCTTACACTTTCACCAGTCATCCACATAATAAACATACCTGTTGAAAGAATTCAAACCTGACCACTTGCCTTCCAGCCAGGAAAGGGACTGTAAATATTAGGATATGAAAGAAAGGCAAGGAGCTGTTGTGGCTACAGCCCACAGAAATGAGGTGAAGCCTGTCTTCTCTACCCTCCAGACTAATCTACCAATACTAGACTTCAACACTAAGGAGTTACAGTCCGTATCATTCATTTTTCCAAGTGTTTCTCCTTCAGTTACCTATCACTGATGACCTTAAGCCTAGACATCTAATCAGGTGATTTCAACATGGTCTTTATGTTGACTTTATGCCTATCTTTTCCTTAACTCTCCTGGTTACTTATTATCCTGATTTGCTTCATGTTTCCTTGATTTTCTTTACTCTCCTGACTTCTGCTGCCAACTCACACCGTCACCACAGGATACACCTATCATTTCAATATTCAAAGGCACTGCTTCACCTCTGGTTTTTCCTTTATAGCATTCTCCTTCAATATCCATGCCTGACCCTTCTCACTTACATACAATCCAATCCAGTTTTACACTAATGCTAAGGTTTTTAGTCTCTTACCACCTATATTTTGTTTAGACCATTCTTACTTCATAAGCTGTGTCACTAGTTTGAACTATGGAGTCAGCATCATTCTACGGTTACTATGACATTGCTTGCATCTTAAAAATGGCCGTCTTCAGAGAATTTTTTTTAAGAGGTAGGATTTCTTTTTTCTTTCTTTCTTTTTTTTTTTTTTTTGAGACGGAGTCTTGCTCTGTCACCCAGGCTGGAGTGCAGTGGCCGGATCTCGGCTCACTGCAAGCTCCGCCTCCCAGGTTTACGCCATTCTCCTGCCTCAGCCTCCCGAGTAGCTGGGACTACAGGTGCCCACCACCTCGCCCGGCTAGTTTTTTTGTATTTTTTAGTAGAGACGGTGTTTCACCGTGTTAGCCAGGATGGTCTCGATCTCCTGACCTCGTGATCCACCCGTCTTGGCCTCCCAAAGTGCTGGGATTACAGGCTTGAGCCACCGCGCCCAGCCTTAAGAGGTAGGATTTCATTCTTTAAATGCACAAAATAGCCGGGCGTGATGGCTCACGTCTGTAATCCCAGCATTTTGGGAGGCCAAGGTGGGCAGATCACGAGGTCAGGATATTGAGACCATCCTGGCCAACATGGTGAAACCCCATCTCCATTAAAAATACTAAAGTTAGGTGGACATGGCAGCACGTGCCTGTAATCCCAGCTACTCGGGAGGCTGAGGCAGGAGAATTGCTTGAACCAGGATGTCGGAGGTTGCAGTGAGCCAAGATCATGCCACTGCACTCCAGCCTGGCCACAGAGCGAGACCGTGTCTCAAAAAATAAATAAATGAATGCACAAAATAGTCAATTGAACAAATAAAGGATTTCCCATGTCTGACACAAAATTTGACATAGAGAAAGGTACTTTAGTTCAACATTTTCACAGATAATTTTTAACATTGTTACAATAGTCCTTGAAACTCTATATAAATGTCTGATTTTTAAAAGTACTATTTAATAACTTCATTACATATATCAGATTTACTTTGGGAGGGTACAACAGCATGTACAATTATTTTTCTATGTCTTATTAATGTCTGCACTATGTCCATTTTATGTGCCTTAATCTGACAGATCAGCATTGTGTTCCAAGTAGAAATGTGCAACAAATCTCCGAAAATCCAAGGGGTCTAGAGAAGCACCTGGGTTACAGGCTCTGTGTAGTTGCCATGCATTGTTCATGGCTACATCAATCATGTAGCTCACCAAAATTGAGTACCATTTCTTGCTTCTTATCCTCACCCTATACTTCGAAATAATTTGATCCATTTTAGCTACACCTTCCTTGCATTCATGATACACTTTTACTATGGATGGTTGACTTATCTGAGGGATTTCTTCATCATCAGCATCACAACAACTTATCTCATTGACTGGTTCTATGCCCACAGCATTGGAGCACAGACTGATAATGCCATCCCCATACCAACGACACAAAATTATCTCATTGTTTTCTTCTACTTGGAAATCAAAATACCCTCTCTTCATTTTTTTCATATGTTCTACATTCATAAGGGGACATTTTTCGGTCCTGTTCTCACGAATTGTTCCTGTTGCCCTCACCCCCTTCTTCTTCAAGGCTGACAACAATTTGATACTTGTAAAGAAGCTATCAAAACACAGGTGATAGGGATACTGACCTCTCTCTAAAAGAACATCAGCGAAGTTCATTACTAGATTTCCACCTAACCCAAGGTCAGGATCCTCATCTACCTTCATAGTTGATTCTTCTTGATAGGGCTCAAACCAAACCAGATAACCCTGTGTGGTTGTACCACACCAAATTTTATATCCAATTCTAACAGGCTTTCCATTCAGGAATTGTTCACTATCAAAACATTCACACATTGACTTATCAAAGCAATAGTATTCTTCCAGGGGAGCATACAAGAGGAAATTTTTATTCATTTGTTTTATGAGAGGTCTCAACTTTGTAAACTTATCTTTTTGATCTAGGTGGCCATTATCTGCAAAGTGCAGGTTTGAGAATATCAATTCAAATCTGTCCCTTCTGATTGCATCTCTAACCAGGTTCTGATGGGTGTCAGAGATTTCCCAATACATTCCCCTTCTAGGATGCCTCATAAATCCACTCAAAAGTAGGACACCAAACACACACCTCATTTCCTGAACTGTGACTTCCAAGCTGACATTTTTCTGAGAAGCATAAGTATTGGTTTCATTGACAATTAAGTTGAATGTTTCATCATCAAAAAATAATTCAAAAAGCTCTACTGGGTTCAACTTTTCACTCTTGAGATTCAAAAGTCCAGAATCCAGTGCTGACCAGCTTGGAAAGTTGGGTTTAATGTCTCTTTTGGTCCAACTCTTTTCTGGGAAACAAGACACCTTTAACTTCTTTTGAGCAGGCTGGATCTCAGGCTCATTATCTTTTTCCACATCTGAGTCACCAGAGAATGAGAGACCTTGGAGCAGTTCACTCACTCGAGCTTTGTCTTTTCTTCTCCCTTTTCGGGTAATGTCTCCTGCAGCATATTCCAAGGATGAGATGTGCATCCGGGCCCACAAATCACCTGGGTGACGGTCCTTCAGAGTGTTCAAATGTGTAACTGTCCTTTCAGTAGGGATAGGAGTACTACAAAGAACCTGGGGTGCACACTCTCTGGGAAAGAAGAAAAGAACATGTTATAAAAATTCTCAATCATATTCTCTCACACATGATAAATCTGCTGAAGCTTAAATCTTTCGTGGCTTGGGGTGGGGAGGAGATACTTACTTATTTCTCTTATGTTTCCATGGGGAGGACTTTGGCTAGATTGAACATTTCTAGCCTCTCTCCACCTCTTACTCACTCCTCAGGATGAAACTAACTCTTGAGCCTGGGAGAAAGAACTGGGTATCCTTGGTACACCCCTCTCTCTGTCCTCTTTAGGAGCAGGATGCAGACATCCCATGCTCCTTGGTGCCCCAAGTTGCATTGAGAAGACCTATGCAGAGGGACATCTGCTACACTCCTCCTCTGCCAGTACAAGCCTATTTAGCTCTGCCTTTAAGCCGTTTTTATCCGGTCTAACTTCTGTCAGTAAGAAACTGAGGTTTCCAGAACCATCTATTTTACTCCTGCGACCCTGTCAACTGGTTCTGAACCTGAACAAGAAAAAAAAGGTTATTATTTACCAGGTCTCCTCACACCTCTCACAGAATTTCTGAATATGGAAGGACTTAGCCCCTGCTAGTTCTACATTCATCTGATGAACATACTACTCTGGGGAAGAACAAATGAAACTCAACTCTCAACTCATTGCACTTGGACTGATTTTTATGGGGTTTACAAGGAAGTAAGCTAAAGTTACAAAGATGAAAAGTTTTTTTTTTTTTTTTTTTTTTGAGACAGAGTCTAGCTCTGTCACCCAGGCTGGAGTGCAGTGGCATGATTTCAGCTCACTGCCACCTCTGCCTCCCAGGTTCAAGCAATTCTCCTGCCTCAGCCTCCCGAGTAGCTGGGACTATAGGCACGTGCCACTATGCCCAGCTAATTTTTGTATTTTTAGTAGAGACAGGGTTTCACTGTGTTGGCCAGGCTAGTCTCGAACTCCTGACCTCATGATCCACTCACCTGGGCCTCCCAAAGTGCTGGGATTACAAGTGTGAGCCACTGTGCCTGGCTGAAAAGTATTATTTTACACAAACTTTTTAATTTTTAGATACGTGCATTCCTTGATCACACTGAGTCTTTCTACTGTTGACATCTAAACTCTAATAGCTACAGTGCATTAAGCCCAATATTGTGAGGGAAAGAAATGGGAGTGAGAAATGGGAAAAAAGAGTGAGCTAAGAAAGTGGGGTGGATGTGAGGGAGGGGGACTAGAAGGAGGGCAGGGGGCTAGACCTTTGATACCATGGTTAAGCTATTGCACCAAACCTGAAATAGCCTACCTTCAGACTTTTTGTTTTATGAATAAGATATCTTTATTCTTATAGGCACTGTGAATTACCTGATGGTTGCCTGATAATAAATGTACCTCACAGACACAATAACAGATTCCTATTCTCCAGTTGTATAACTCTGCTCTAAGTTACTGAACATCATTTCTCTTCCTTTAGCGGAGGCTGTCTCAGTCTTCACTAATCTCAATGCAAAATTTCACTTCTCTTCTTAAGCTTTAAGACATTTCTACTTTAGCTGAGATTTAGCTCCCAGTTTCTCTAAGTTGAACAAATGTCAATAAGGAAAATTCATACCCCCTTCTCTGCTCTTTAGCCAAGTATCCCACCTTACTTCCTCTCTCTTTTCTCAAGTCTCTGAGGACCAAATGGCCTCACCAGAAGCCAACCCTCTGCTTGTGATTTGCTCCCTCTCTTTCTGCAATCCTGAGAAGCCTCGGAATGTTGGGCATTCCTGAGGCTTCCCCACCTTGTTCCATTTCTTCAGAAGTTTCTTGATTTGCATAGGAGTATGTGTTACAAGTTCATTCATTCCCACAACCAGCACTTATGAAGTGCCCACCACTGTCATTCATTTCCACTTCATCAGCTAACTTTCCTTTTGACCTATACCTTGTTCACATCTAATGGCGGTTGAAAATACAGGTTAATTTTCCCTTATCTGAAATGCTTGGGACCAGAAGATTTTTGAATTTTGGATTTTTTCAGATTTTGGAATATTTGCATTATACCAGTTGGGCATCCCTAACCAAAGATCCGAAATCCAAAACGCTCCAATGAGCATTTCCTTTGAGCATCATGCTGGTGCTCAAAACAGCTCAGATTTTGGAACATTTCAGATTTGAAATGCTCAAGCTGTACCCTGCTTGTCCTCTTCTGCTCTGACATTTCTTTCTTAACTGTCATGGCAGCTTCATCTGTAGCCCTCACTCTTGTTAAATTATCTGCCTTCTGGCTTCTCTATAGCTCCATAGAAATGTAAGGGAGCCCAGGGAAGGGTAATCAAAGACAGACTGGATGAGGATAGGCTTCTTGGAGGCAACTGAGTGTCAACTGAAGGTTTTGTATATTTATTGCATATTGAACATTCTGAATAGGTCACTTTCTTGGCATGGACCTCCTATGACCACAGAAGTGAGTGGCAGTCATCATATCTTATTCCAGGGAAGCAGGCTTTTGACCAATTGCTTTCTCTGATTCCACTCCAGTTTCTTGTATCTGTAGGATTTGACTCACTGAGGACCATGGAGACTCACCTGTTGGGCTTTCCTGAGGCTTCTCCACTTTGTTCCGTTTCTTCAGAAGTTTCTTGCTTTGCATTAAACAATGTATCTTTAGTTACAATTTCTTCAGCTAAAATATAGTATTAATGATTTAAATGTCATCTGTTCTGTGAATTTTGAAAAAAAAAAAAACAACTTCCAAGGTAGGGAACAGATGTTCCAAATCAAACAAACAAAAAATCATATTGGTGTTTCAACGGTGCACAGTTTCAGCAATCCTACAAAATGTGGCATGGTATGGGAAAATGGTAAGAAAGGTTAAATAGGGCAACAAAGCCCAGCTGGACAGAGATCCCAACAGGGCAGAGCACATTTCAAGAAAATTAGACTGGGTGCTTTGGGAGGCTGAGGTGGGAGGACTGCTTCAGGCCAGGAGTTCAAGACCAGCCTGGGCAACATAGCAAGCCTCCGTGTCTACAAAAAATTACCTGGGTGTAGCCCCAGCTGTTTAGAAGGCTAAGGTGGGAAGACCGCTTGAGCCCAGGAGTTTGAGGCTGCAGTGAACTATCATCATGCTACTATGCTCCAGCATGGGCAACAGAGTGAGACCCCATCTTTAAAAAAAACTAAAAAAGTAAAATAAATATGAACCGTAGTGTTCTTAGAGAGTGAAGACGACCTCCTCTGAGGTAAAGACAAGATCAGACAGAGGTGTTCATGGGGCTTCCAAGTATGAAGGGATATCTGAAAGACAAGTTATATGGAATCCTTGATAGGGAAGAAAAAAGGGGAAAAGGATGCAAAGGAGTCACTGAAGGAAACAGGGAACTGGGAGGGATGATCAGAGAAGATAACTACAAGAATCAGTAAGCTGATTAGCAACAGAAGAAAATGTGATTGGGAAGGATGCAAGGTGATAAGGCCTAGGAGAAGTCTGGAGGCACAGGCTAGAAGAAGGGAATGGAAGGTTGTGGAAGGAAACGTGGGCTCCCAAGGGCCAAGCCGGGGTGAGTGAAGGGAAAATGAGAGTCCAGACAGGGGTCTAGTCAGAGGCCTGGCCTTACTCATCAGACTGAGGCTTGTAACTGTCTTCTGAGCTGAGTTCCCACAGAGGTTCCTCTGAGCCAGACTCAGATGTGGCCACTTCTCTGTAGCAAGGGCCTGGGCTGTTTCTTCCTCAGTCTTCACCAATGTCTAAAAAGTCAAAAAAAGAAAATAGCCTCTTTGTTTTCACATGGTTAAGGAATCCAGTTGTGAAGGGTGTTGAATACCACACTGCAGACCAGTAGTTCCAGCCCCTCAGGGCATTAAGTAAATTTGTGGGAATCTTTCTGGTTATAACAATGAAGTCCACCACCACTCCAAGCCAATGCCATTCAGAGGGTGAGGCCAGAGATGCTAGGCATCTTGCAATATGTGGGACAGTCCCACACTACAAATAATTCTTCCACATCCTGCAGGACTTTTGAGTGTCCTCCTGAATCAAACCTACAATCAATATAAATCAGCTGCACTGAAACATAGGAATCCTAAGAGTTTTTATAGGATGATACTGAAAAAAAAATCAGTGATTCAAGAAAGTTAGAGAAGGAAGCTTACATAGATTAAAGATATTGTCACAAAAGTTGACTCACTTAGATTGTTCTACACAGTTTTACAGCATTTTCTACGTATTTGGTTGAACAGCACTTCAATATAATATTGCAGTTATAACAAACACAATTAAACTGACTGCAAATACATAATGGAGTTTTCAGACTCCTTTAAACAGACTTGGAATCTAACGTAAATGCAGAAATCTCACTAAATTTCATGAACAAAGATTGTTTAAAAACATTTCAAAGCTAGTAATGATATTTAGGCTAGAAAAATCACACACTGACATTATTTATTTTGGAAACTGTCTGAGATTTTCTATCTCTCTGACACTGTTCCAAAGGGCTACCACATGGTTTCATTAACCTCTTGATTTTCTCTCATTTTCCAATCTTATTTTCTCTTTCTTGTTGCCTGAAAAAGGATACAGTGCCAGTCTTTACAGAATGAATGTCTGTTTTGACAAGGAGGGTTTCAAGACAGAAGATATTTTCTCTTTAACTCATCATCACCATATCCCAAACTACAAACAGATAATTATTTTGATAATAAAAGGCAAGGCCCAACTCATTTAAACATAGGCATACCTCAGAGATATTGCAGGTCCAGACCACCACAATAAAGCAAATATCACAACAAAGCAAGCCACATACATTTCTTGGCTTTCGAGTGCATGTGAAAGTTATGTTTACACTTAAAAAAAAGTATATATCTTAATTTAAAAATACTTTATTGCTAAAAAATGCTAATAAGCATCTGAGTCTTCAGAGAGTTGTAATCTTTTAGCTGGTAGAGGGCCTTCCTGCGATGTTGGAGGCTGCTGACCAGTGTGGTGGTTGCTGAAGGTTTCGGTGGCCTGTGGCAATTTCTTAAAATAAGACAACAGTAACGTTGGCCACCTTGATTGACTCTTCCCTTCACAAAAGATTTCTGTGTAGCATGCGATGTTGTTTGATAGCATTTTACCAACAGTAGAACATCTTTCAAAATTGTAGTCAATCATCTCAAACCTGCTGCTGCTTTATCAACTAAGTTTATTTAATATTCTAAATCCTTTGTTGTCATTACAACAATGCTTCACCAGGAGTAGATTCAATTTCAAACCATTTTCTTTGCTCATCCATAAGAAGTAACTTATCTGTTCAAGTTTTATCATGAGATGGTAGCAATTCAGTCACATCTTCAGGTTCTACTTCTAATACTAGTCCTTTCTACCACATCTGCGGCTACATTATCCACTGAAGTCCTCAACCTCTCAAAGACAATCATGAGTGTTGGAACCAATTTCTTCCAAACTCCTGTTAATGTTGGTATTTTTACCTCCTCCCTTGAATCACAAATGTTCTTACTGGCATCTAGAATGATGAATCCTTTCCAGAAGGTTTTTAATTTACTTTGCCCAGATCCATCACTATCTATGGAATCACTATCTATGGCAGCTATAGCCTTACAAAATGTATTTCTCAAAAAATAAGACTTGAAAGTCAAAATTACTCCTTGATCCATGGGTTACAGAATGTGTATTGTACTGGAAGGCTTGAAAACATTAATATTCCTTGTACCTCTCCTTCAGAGCTCTTGTGTGACTAGGTGCTCTGTGAATAAGCAGTAATATTTTCAAAGAAATGTTTTTTCTTTAGTACTACGTCTCAAGAGTAGGCTTAAAATATTCAGTAAACCATGCTGTAAACAGATGTGCTATCATCCAGGCTTTGTTGTTCCATTTCTAGAGCACAGGCAGAGTAGGTTTAGCCTAATTCTTATGGATCCTAGGATTTTCAGAATGATAAATGAGCACTGGCTTCAACTTTAAAGTCGCCAACTACATAAGCCCCTAACAAGTCAGCCTGTCCTTTGAAGCTTTGAAGCCAGGCATTGACTTCTCCTCTCTAGCAATCAAAGTCTTAGATGGCATCTTATTCCAATATAAGGTTGTTTCATCTACACTGAAAATCTGTTGTTTAGTGTAGCCACCTCATTAGTGATTTTAGCTAGATTTGAATAAACTGCTGCAGCATCTACATCAGCACTTGTTGCTGATGCATTTTATGGAGACGGCTTCTTCCTTACACCTCATGAACCAACCTCTGCTAGCTTCCAATTCTTCTTCTGTAGCTTCCTCACCTCTCTCAGCCTTCACAGAATTGAAGAGAGTAAGGGATGTGCTCCAGATTAGCCTTTGGCTTAAGGCAACTGCTGCGTCTGGTGTGATCTTCTATCCAAACCACTCAAACTTTTTCCATATCAGCAAAAAGCTTTTTGCTTTCTTATCATCTGTATATTCACCAGCACTTTTCATTTCAAGAACACTTCCTTTGCATTCACAACTTGCCTGTTTGGCACAAGAGGCCTCCTAGCTTTTGGCCTATCTCAGCTTTCAACATGCCTTCCTTACTATGCTTAACCACTTCTAGCTTTTGATTTAACTAACTGAGAGACATGTGACTCTTCTTTTCACTTGAACACATAGAGGTCACTGTAGTAGTATTATTATAAATGGTTTCATTTCAATATTATTGTGTCTCAGGACATAGCAAGGACCAAGGAAAGGAAAATAGATGGGGGAACAGCTGGTCAATGGAGCAGTCAGGACACATACAATATTTATCGATTAGGTTTGCCATCTTAAATGGGCATGGTTTGTGGCACACCAAAACAAATTCAATAGCAACATCAAAAATAACTGATCACAGATCACCATGACAGATATAAAAATAAAGTTTGAAACACTGCAAGAATTACCAAAATGTGACACACAGACACAAAGTGAGCACATGCTGTTAGAAAAAATGGTGCTGACAGACTTGTTCCACACAGGGTCATCACAAACTTTCAATACTGCAAAGCACAATAAAGTGAAACACAATAAAGGAGGTATATCTGTAATATCACACCTCCTTATTTTCTCCCTTTTTATCTGTCCACATTTGTTTTGTAACTTATATTGCTTTCCTACGGCTCTCGTAACAAAGTACCACAACCTCAATAGCAGAAAACAACAGAATTATATTCTGTCATGGCTCTGGAGGCTAGAAATCCAAAATCAATATATCAGCAGGGCCATGTTATCTTTGAGAGATCTATGGGAGGCCAGGCACGGTGGCTCATGCCTGTAATCCCAGCACTTTAGGGAGGCCAAGGTGGGCGGATCACTAGGTCAGGAGTTAAGACCATCCTGGCCACCATGGTGAAACCCTGTCTCTACTAAAAATACAAAAATTAGCTGGGCGTGGTGGTGCCTGCCTTTAATCTCAGCTACTTTAGAGGCTGAGGCAGGAGAATCGCTTGAACCAGGGAGTCGGAGGTTGCAGTGAGCTGAGATCACGCCACTGCACTCCAGCCTGGCAAAAGAGCAAGACTCTGTCTCAAAAAGAAAAAAAAAAAGAAAAGAAAAGAAAAGAAAAGAAAAAAAGTTCTATGAGATAATTTTCCATGTCTCTCTCCAAGTTTTTAGCGTTTGTCAGTAATTCTTGGTGTTCCTCGGCTTGCAGATGTGTTACACAAATCTTTGCCTCAGTCATTACATGGCATTCTCCCTGTGTGTGTTTTTCACTTGGGCATTTTTCTTTCTTTTTTTTCAACCCCTTGGTAAATTTGCAAATATGGACTTCTTATAAGAATACGAGTCATTAGATTTAGGGCTCACCACATGAATTTTTTTTTCTGATTTTTGTGAAGAATGTCATTGGTATTTTGATAGTGATTACACTGAATCTGTAAATTGTTTTGGGAAGTAATTTTAATAATATGAATTCTAATAATTTACATTATTTTAACAATATAAATTCTTCCAATCCATGAGTATGAAATATCTTTCCATTGTTTTTGTGTCCTCTTCAATTTGTTCTATGAGAGTTTCAGTTTTCCTTATATGTCTTTCACTTCTTCAGTATTTAAATACTAAATATAAATTATAAAATACTAAAAAATATTAAATACCTAGGGAATTTAAACACTAAATTTAACTTAATTTGGTGTTTAAATTTTTAGTATTTAAATTCCCTAAGTATTTTACATTTTTTGTAGCTATTATAAATGCGATTATTTTCTTGATTTCTATTTCAGATTGCTCACTATTGGAGTATATAAATGCTACTAATTTTTGAGTGTTGATTTTTTATCCTGCAACTTTACTTAGTTTGTTTATCAGCACT
Organism: Rhinopithecus roxellana; assembly: GCF_007565055.1. Taxonomy (NCBI): domain Eukaryota; kingdom Metazoa; phylum Chordata; class Mammalia; order Primates; family Cercopithecidae; genus Rhinopithecus; species Rhinopithecus roxellana. Next base: position 21,498,715 of record NC_044552.1, on the reverse strand, counting down.
AACAGTTTTTTTTGGTGTAGTCTTCAGGTTTTTCTAGGTATAAGATTATATCACCTGCAAACAGACTAACCTGACTTTTTGCTATCCAGTTGGGATGCCATTTATTTCTTTCTCTTGCGTAACTGCTCTGGCCAGGACTTTGGGTATTATGTTGAACAACAGTGGTGAGAGTGGCCATCCTTGTCTTGTTCCAGTCCTTAGAGAAAAGGCCTTCAGTTTGATGTTAGCTGTGGGTTTGTCACATATGGCCCTAATTTTGAGGTATGTTCCTTTTATACCAATTTTGACAAGGGTTTTTATCAAAAAGCAATGAATTTTATCAAATGCTTTTCAGCATCTATTGAAATAATAATATGGTTTTTGTTCCTGATATTAATGTGATATATCACATTTATTGATTTGCATATGTTGAATCATCCTTGTATCCCTGGAGTGAATCCCACTTGATCATGGTGAATGATCTTTTTAATGTGTTGCTGAATTCAGTTTGCTTGTGTTTCACTGAGAATTTTTGCACCTATGCTCATCAGTGATATTGGTCTGTAGTTTTCTTTTTATCTTGTATCCTAGTCTGGTTTTAGTATCAGGGTAATGCTGGCCTCATAGAATGAATTTGGAAGTAGTACCTCTTCTTCTTTTTTTTTTTTTCTTTTGTAAGAGTTTGAATAGGATTGGTATCAGTTCTTTTTTAAATGTTTAGAATTCAGCAGGGAAGCCAACAGGTCCTGGGCTTTTCTTTGATGGAAAACTTTTTGTTACAGATTCTATCTCGTTACTTGTTATTGGTTTGCTGAGGTTTTCTATTTCTTCATGGTCCAATCTTAGTAGTTGGCATGTATCTAGGAATTTATCCATTTCTTCTAGGTTTTCAAATTTATTGTCATATAGTTGTTCATAATAGTCTCTAATAGTTCTTTGTATTTCTGAGGTCTCAGCTGTTACATCTTTTTCATTTCTGAGTTTATTCATTTGGGTCTTCTCCTTTTTTGTTTGTCTAGCTAAAGGCTTGATTTTGTTTACCTTTTCAAAAAATCCAACTTCTTGTTTCACTGTTCTTCTGGGTTTTTTTTTTTTTTTTTGTCTCAATTTCAGTTATTTCTGCTCTAATCTTTATTATTTGTTTCCTTCTACTAATTTCGGGTTTGGTCAGTTGTTGCTCTTCTAGTTCCTTGAGGTGTATCATTAGGTTGCTCATTTGATGTCTTTTTACTTTTTTAATATAGGTGTTTATTGCTATAATTTCCTTCTTAGTACTGCTTTTGCTGTATCCCACAAATTTTGATATGTCACATTTTCTATTTTCATTAGTTTCAAGACATTTTTAGATTTCCTTTTTAATTTCTTCCCTGACAAATTAGTTGTTCAGAAGCATGCTATTTAATTTCCAAGCGTTTGTGTAGTTTCCAAGGTTTTTCTTGTTATTGCTTTCTAGTTTTATTCCACTGCGATTAGAAAAGATACTTGATATGATTTATAGTTTTAAAAAATTTGTTCAGATTTGTTTGTGGCTTAAGATATGGTTTATTCTTAAGAATGTTCCACGTGCTGATGAAAAGAATGTGCATTCTGTAGCAGTTGAGTGACATGTTCAGTAAATATCAGTTAGGCTTATTAGATCTAGTATGTAGTTTAATTCCACTGTTTCTTTGTTGACTTTCTGTCTGGATGATGTGTCAATTACTGAGAATGGGGTAATTAAAATCTCCTACTATTATTGTATCACAGTCTAGCTCTCCTTTTGGATCTATTAATGTTTTCTTTATATACTGGGGAGCTCTGGTGTTACATGCATAGGTATTTATAATTGTTATATACAGCCAGGCACGGTGTCTCATGCCTGTAATCCCAGCACTTTGGGAGGTCAAGGTGGGCAGACTGCTTGAGGCCAGAAGTTCAAGGCCATCCTGGGCAACATGGCAAAAACCCAGGTGTATAAAAAATACAAAGAATTATCCAGGCATGGTGGCACACACCTGTGGTCCCAGCTACTTGGGAGGCTGAGGTGGGAGGATCACTTGAGCTCGGGAGACAGAGGTTGCAGTGAGCTGAGATGATACCACTGCACTCCAGCCTCAGTGACAGCGAGAGCCTATCTCAAACAACAACAACAACAACAACAATAAAAACCCTCTGTGGCTAAGTGATTTTCTCTTATAGTATGCCTTCATTTGTTGCTATTTTTAGTGTGTTTATTATAGGTTTTTGCATTGTGGTTATCATAAGGCTTACAAAGAAGACCTTTAGATATAATAAGTTATTTTAAAGAGATGACAACTTATCTTAGATCTCAAATACAAGAGTAGAAACAAAGGCAGAAACACACAGAAAAAAATTATATGCTTTAATTCCATTCCTCTAGATTTTGACTTTTTGCTGTCTCAATTTATATCTTTATATTACCTATCTTTTGACAGGTTGCTAGCTATTATTGTTTGTTTTGTTTTAAAGATATGGTCTTACTCTGTCTCCTGTCTCCAGGTACAGCGTCAGGGTCTTACCATGTTGCCCAGGCTGGTCTCAAACTCCTTGTCTCAAGTGATCCTCCCACTTCAGCCTCCCAAAGAACTGGGTTTACAGGCATGAGCCACTGTGTCCAGTCCTATTATTGTTTTTGATAGGTATGTCTTGGGACTTCACAGTACAGTTGTGAGTATATTGTATGCTACTATTATAGTAATACAGTATTCTGGGTTTGTCCATGTACTTAATTTTATCAGTGACTTTTATGCCTTCAAAAGTTTTCTTTTTGCAGATTAGTTTTCTTTCCTTTTAGATTAAGAATTCTTTAGCATTTCTTGTAAGATGTGTCTGGTGGTGGTGTACTCTCTCAGTTTTTGTTTGTCTAGGAAACGCTTTCTCCATCATAAATGAAAGATAATTCTGTTGGGTACAATATTATTGAATGTCAGTTTTTTTCTTGGAGTACTTTGAAAACATCATTCCACTTTCTCCTGGCCTGTATGATTGCCATTGAGAAGTCTGTTGCCAGATGAGGTGCAGCGTTTGTTTCTTTTCTCTTGCTGTTTTTAAGATTCTCTCTTTTTCCTTGAGAGTTGAGAGTTTGATTATTATATGCCTTGTAGTAGTCTTAATTGGGATGATTCTGTTCAGTGTTCTCAGATCTTCCTGTACCTGGACATTTATATCTTTCTCAAGTTTTGTGAAGATTTTTGTTATTATTTCTCTTTTTAATTTATTTTATTTTAATTTTTTGAGATGGAGTCTTGCTCTTGTTGCCCAGGCTGGAGTGCAATGGCATGATCTTAGCTCACTGCAACCTCCATCTCCCAGGTTCAAGCACTTCTCCTGCCTCAGTCTCCCGAGTAGCTGGGATTACAGGTGCCTGCCACCACACCTGGCTAATTTTTTTTTTGTATTTTTAGTAGAGACAGGGTTTTGCCATGTTGGCCACGCTGGTCTCGAAATCCTGACCTCGTGATCCACCCACCTCAGCCTCCCAAAGTGTTGGGATTACAGGCGTGAGCCATCGTGCCCAGCCTATTCCTTCTTTTAATAGATACAGGGTCTTGCTGTGTTACTCAGGCTGGTCTCGAACTCCTGGCCTCAAGCAATCCTCCTGCCATGGCCTCCCAAAGTGCTGGGATTACAGGTGAGAGTCACTGCACCCGGCCTATTGTTATTTCTTTGAATAAGCTTTCTATTCTTGCTCAGCTCCAAGAGCAGGCTGTTTAAAGGATGGCTGCCTCTAACGTTTGGTCCCTTTGCACACACTTGATTCTGCATCATTCCACTTTCTGCCATGAGCTAAAGCAGCATGAGATCCTCACCAGACAGGCTGATGATCTTGGACTTCCCAGGTTGCAGAACTTTGAGCTAAATAAACCTCTTTTTAAAATAAATTATCCAGTCTCAGGAATTCTGTTATCAGCAACACAAAATGGACTAAGACAGAGTCTATTTCCAAATCAGGTCACATTCACAGGTACTTGGGGTTAGGATTTTCACATATCTTTTGGAGGGACATAATTCAATTTACAACATCTAAGCCCTACTTCAATTAAGGGCCCCACTTTCTCTGTCTAGTCTTGTATTATCTGACTCAATACTAGTTTCATTCCACTGTCCACCTACACCATTGCCCTTTGATCTTCTTGGACTTCTGATCTTATTCCTCCTTCATTTGAACTTACTAATGATACTTCAGTGCTAACACCTGACTATGTTATTTCCTTAGTTATAATCACGTCAAGCACTTGCATTTTGAAACACTACTTTTTTTTTTTTAATACTTTATGTTCTAGGGTACATGTGCACAACGTGCAGGTTTGTTACATATGTACACATGTGCCATGTTGGTGTGCTGCACTCATTAACTCGTTATTTACATTAGATATATCTCCTAATGCTATCCCTCCCCACTCCCCCTACCCCATAACAGGCCCCGGTGTGTGATGTTCCCCTTCCTGTGTACAGGTGTTCTCATTGTTCAATTCCCACCTACTGAAATGCTACTTTTAAAATAAATAACTTTTGTGTTTCTACATTATACCATTATATTACATTTAAGGGAATTATGTTGATTTTCAGAATGTGCATGAGTACGTTTTATTTTCTAGACACTTCTTCTCAGGAAGTATTTGTTAATAACAGGAGGCACTGGGTCTGATAGAATTAAAAATCAATTAGAAGCCATAGAAGAGGACTGAGCAAGTATCTTGAGGAAACTGATGTGGCAGCAACATGGAAGAGGACTTAAATGAGAGACTTATTTTTTTTTTTTTTTTGTAAATGAATGACTAGGAAAATGAATGAACCACTGATAAGAAAAAAAAAAAAAAAAAAAACAGAGTCCATTTTGTGAAGAAGATGTTAAGTATTACCTTGGATATATAGAATTTCCATTATTATCACCAAGCATTAATTGCATATGTGCTGAATATAAAGTAGTGTGAGAAAGGGCCCTTGTTCTAAAGCTGGGGAGATAAACCAGAGACTTCAAAAGAGAAAATATCAGTTACTCAACATCAAATGAGTGGAGCACTTCCTGAAACCAGGAGCCTCACTCCACCCCTCACTCCCATGCCTTGAGATTTGGACATGCCTCCTAAACAATGAAATGAGACAATGGCATGTAATCAATACAAGCTCCTTGAATGATGCAACACACTTTGTGATATTCTGTGACAAGGTGAAGGCAGAGGGACTATGCCACCTGAATGGCTCTCGAACGATGAGTGTGAGCCAAGAGAAGGGCAAGGAACATGGAATGAAGGAGAAAGACCACTACTGACATTCCTACAAGCTTGGGCATCCTACTTACCTGGGACCTGACTGGGTTAAACACAGGCACTGCAGCCTTGTCTCTGGGGCTTTTTTCCTGGAGATGAGCTGATCCGTGGGGAACAGGCCCTGTGGAGGGAGAAGGTAAGAGTCCTAAATGAGACATGATGGCCTTCAGGGTACCCTTTTTGGAGACTCAGCCTTTTCCCCCAAATGTTATGTTTGTGAAACATTCAAGAACTAAGATGTAGATTTTACTGTGTGAGAAAGAGCATCACAACTGCTTTCATTCTGTCAGAAATTCTAAAATTCTACAGCTTTAGGGTCTCTCACCCAAGAAATGGAGTGGGATTTATGAACTCATAAGGTGTTTTATAGTAATTCACTTTTACATAAAGAAAAAATAAAAATCATAGATAAAAATAAAGGGGAGGAAGAAGCTGGTGATAAAGGAAGGATCAAGGAGAGAACACAGAGGCAAAAGAAAGGATGTGGAGAGTAGAGAGATGAGACAGAGGGGAAACAGGAAAGCAGAAGAAAGGAAGATGAAGAAAGAGACAGGAAAATAAAGATATTAAAAAAAAAAAACAGAGAAGAGATGTTAGCCATGAACTAGAAAAACTGTTAGGAGGTACTGATCCCAAAGAACCAACAATAATCAAAATGGCGATGATGACTGCACAATGCCAGCCACTGTGCTGTTACTTTAAAAGATTATTTCCAATCCTCAAAATAATCAAAAAGGTCCAAATTATTGCTGCCAAAATCCTAGGCACATTCAGAAGAATCACAGCTGAGTGCAGAGTACACACAGAGATCAAACAGATAATTGTTGACTAATTGAATGACCTATTAAATGACTTGCCTAGGTCACACAGTTGGCAGTTGGCACATGGCAGAGTACAAAATTATCAAATGAAGAGTACATGTGGTAATTCTAACCCAAAATATAAAACAGAACATCACTTTTCTTTGCTCTGCTTTTCTTTGCTTCCGTAACGGACCACTGTGGAATCTTTTTATTGCTGTTGTTTCATTTCTAGAAGGAATAAAGTTTGCTGGAAAAAAAACAGCCTTGCCCCAATTCACTTTTACTATTATATGTACTTGTCCACAACACAAACATACTAAATAAACCAGCTTAAAAAGCACAGTGTAAAATAAAGCAGGTCTTTAAAAGTTTGTCCAGATACAGGGTTAGACAAAAAAATAAAACTTGATGTTGGTCAAAGGGTACAAACTTGCAGTTATAAGATGAATAAGCTCTGAAGACCTACGTACAGAATGACCACTACGGTTAGTAATAATGTATTGTATATTTGAAATTTCATGAGAGTAGATCTTAGGAATTCTTACCACAGACACATAAAAGGTAACTGTGAGATATGTAAGGTAGCTTGTGGTAATCATTTCACAATGTATACAAACTTGAGGACAAAAAGGCTGTGCAAGTATCAGTGGCCAGCTCCCAGTGTCCTCACTAAACTCACTCTAGCACTCACCACTCACTTCTTGGGGGTTCTCTTGAGGAAGCTGTGAAGGTTCACACTTCAGGGTGGTTACCCCAGGCAGGAGCTGGAGGCTCGGACACTCCAAAGAGACTCCTTGATATTCTGTCACCATTGGGCACATGTCCTGTCCCTGAATACAGACAGAGGCCTGGAAACAAAAGATTTATTTTGAAAAGGCATGCATATATGGACCGCATGCTAAGAGCCAGGCACTGTTCTATATGCTGAGGATACAGCAGCAAACAAGGCAGAAAAGATAGGCAAAGGATCCCAGCCCAGAAAAACAAAAACAACAAACAAGTGGATGTTTATAAACTAGCTGGTCAAAGTTTAATGAGGAACAGGATATGTACACCAATTCAAAATGTCTCCCACAGATTACTTAGTAATTACATAGGGGAAAATGGTAACTCTCTAGTGGAGAAATTTGACAGGTACCACTGTAACCTCATCAGTAATGGGACAAATGATCACTACGCACCTCCTGAAGTGATGCACTGAGAACACAACATTACCTCTGTGGTATTCTAGCCAAAATGTGCAGCCTGAATCTGACCATGAGAAAATATAGGACAAACTCAAATTGAGGGATATTCTCCAAAAAAACTAGCTGTACTATTCAAAAATAACAATGTCATGACAAAGAAAGACAGCAGCTACTCCAGATTCACAAAGACTAGAGATATGGCAACTAACTGCAATATGTGATACTGGCTCATATCCTGAATCAGAGGAAAATTATCATAAAGAACATTATTAGGATAACATGGCAAAATATGAATAAAGACTAAGGTTATATGACAGTATCATAATTTTAATTTCCCTAAACTTGATTTTTGTATTCTGGTTATACAACAGAATGTCCTCACTCTTCAGAAATACACACTGAATGGCCGGGTGCAGTGGCTCACGCCTGTAATCCCAACACTTTGGGAGGCCAAGGCAGCATGATAACTTGAGGCCAGGCGTTCAAGATCAGCCTGGGCAATACAGCAAGACCCCACCCCCTCTACAAAAAATTAAAAATAAATTAGCCAGGCATGGTGGCACACACCTGTAGCCTCATCTGCTCAGGAGCCTGAGGTGGGAGGATTGCTTGAGCCTTCCACCATTGCAGTTCAAGACCGCAATGAGGCTATGATTGTACCACTGCACTCCAGCCTGGGCAACAGTGAGGTAAAGGGATATAGTGTTTGCAACTAACTCTCAAATGGTTTGAGGAAAAAAAAAAATACTGCATGTGTGTATGTATGTATGTGTGTGTATACACTGTACATATGCATATTGGGGGGGGAATGCACTTCCTTGCACAAGTGTGTACACAACGATGGGACTTCATGAAACAGATGTTAACAACTGGCAAATCTGGATGAAGAGTTTACAGGAGTTCTTTATTCTTCTAATACTTCTATAAATTAGAAGTTATTTCAAAATAAAAAGTTAAACATAAACTGATACATGTCCCCCTGTTCTTACCCCACACCACCACACACATTCTCTTCCCACCTGTTGTCCTGTGTCTCCACTTCCTGTCTCTAGATTCTCCAGCACTGTCACTGCCTCCTCTCCACTCTCCAGAGAATATGTCTTCACACAGGGCTGGAGCTCCTTGGGCAGGATGGTCAGGAACTGCTCCAGCACCAGCAGTTCCATTATCTGTTCCTTGGTGTGCATCTCAGGTCTCAGCCATTGATGACAAAGTTCTCGGAGTTGGGTCAGAGCTTCCCGGGGTCCATGAGCTTCCTGGTAGCAGAACTGCCGAAAGCGCAGGCGGCAAATCTCCTGAGTGTGGGAGCTGCCCTCTTGTGAGTTGCACACCTGCTCCCAGGTGGGATCTTCCTCCTTCACTTTCACAAGGCCATCTTCATTTTCAGGAACAGGGCCTGGCAAAGCTTCATACATGTTGAGTTTAGAGGCTAAAGCTTCACTTAGCTTGGGGTCTGTGTTCAGAAATAGAGATCTGAGGCATAAGAATTGATCAGCAACACACAAATTCTAAGAGGTTCAAAACTGTGTGTAATCTACTTATATTTTTGTCCCACTGTAGGTAATGCTCAAAAGCTGAGCCTGCTTGCTTCTAATTATCAGTGAAATGAATCAGAAGTATATTTTGAACTAGTACTAAAGAGTCTGAGTCCAGAGGTAAGGGATGTAGGATATGAGGGAAGAAGCGTCAGCAATAAGAACGCTCGAGTAGCTTGCACTTTAGCTGGGGAGAAGGGATCATTTTACCCATTGAGGAGGCAGATGGCTGCCTTCATGGGCAAATAATACAGTCTCAAAGGTCATCTATATCTGTGTAACTCTCACTGAATATTCCACTTTAAATGTAGGTGTAATAGACTGTTTCCAAAGTCTCCCATCCTCAAATACCTTTTGTGATGAGATTTTGCCACTGTTCTCATCAAGGGGTGGAGTCTACTTTTCCTTCCCTTGAATCTGTTCTGGCCTATGACTTGCTTTGACCAATGGAATACGGCAGAAATGACATTGTCAGAGAGAGAGTGCTGCTGTAGCTCTTGGCTCACTGCCATAAGACTGCCATGCTGTGAGAGGCCCAAGCTAGCTAGACAGAGGTCATGTGGATGAGAACCAAAATGACCAAGCTAAAGCCCAGCCGGGCCTAGTGCTCAAATAATTCACCAGCTGAATGCAGCTCTATTAGTAACTCCAGGTGAGACCAGTAGAACTACCTAGTCAACCTGCAGAATCCTGAGGAACAATAAACTGAGCTTGTTTTCAGTCACTAAGTTTAGAGTTTGATTTTTGATGCAACAACACATAAATGAAACAGTAGAAATGCATCAAGTTCTTTTCTTCCCTCTCTTCGTTTTTTCCTTTGTGATCTCCTTAGTCACACTTTCAATATATCTCTGTTCCCAAGAAGACTCAAATCTTTGGCTCCAGCTTGCTTTTTGCACTCCAAACCCACATCTTGAAATGCCAGCAGCTGTGGGCTTCTCCTGCACTAGAATTTCAACAGATCTCAAACTAAGATCAGAGTCCCTCAAAGCTGCATTCACTCTGTATTTCTCCATTTCTACTGGCATCACCATCATCTTCCATGCATTCAGTCTTTTAAACAGCCTCTATATACAATCAGTGAATCAAGTCAATTCTTAAAAACGCCTCTTGCAGCCATTCTTTCCTTATTATTTTACTATCATTTTCATTCACTGTCACAATAATGTTACGGTATTCCTGACCAATTCCCTGCTTCTATGGTCACTGGATTAATATTCCCTAAAGCACAATTCTGACTATATTCAATTCTGACTATATTCACTCACACACACATAAACACATACAAAGTTTTCATTAAACTCGTTGAAGTAAATTCAAACTCCCCAGGATCTAATCTTTACTGGATTTTGCTGATTTGTCACTCAATAAACATTTGGGGAGCATCTCATTATTTTCCAGGCATAAAGCTAACTCTGGAACAAAAGACTTAGTTCCTACTTTCAAGAAAGCCATGGTCTTCCCAAATTCCTTATCTCACTGCCATGCTAAGTACTCAATTTTTTTTCCACCCACTCTATACAGTCAGGACCCCCCTTCTAAAGGTAAATTCCCAAGGCCCAGCGCAAATGTTCTATGTGAAACCTTCCCTGGCCACCCCAACCCTAACATATAGACAGGAAAAGTAAGCCACACAGGTAGAGATGGGTGTTCCCACGGAAAACTGCACCCAACCTTCATCTCCCCATCTCGTATTACAGATCACCCAGCCCATCCCCCCCACCCGGGTTCTTGAGGACAGGAGTTTATCTCTGCATAGACTCTATAAGCCCGGCACGTACCTGGTATTCAACAAATACTGATGGACTTCTTCACGAAGGCACGTAAAGCACCTGAGATGCCACAGCCAACACCCTCAGGCGCACCCCAGAATGTATTTTTCTGAGATTACACCCAGCATCTAGCACCGCGCCAGGCACTGAATACCTGCGTGTCTAATTGTTGGTTAATGGACCAAAAGTTCAGGAACGCGCACAACAAAGACGTAGCCGACCTCGTGAAAGGCTCCCGAGGGAGCGCAGAGGCCCGGGGCTGCCCAGTCGGGAGCGCCGGTTTCCTCAGAGCCCAGGCCATGCTACTGGCGGGCTGGCGGGGCTGATGGGTGTCGCCGGCGCCTCTGGCAGCTTGGCCGGCACAAAAGCTTCTCCCCTCGCCGCGCCCGCAGCCGAGTGGCGGAGTCTGGCGGGTTCCTTGCCTCTCTAGGAGCACGGCTGCTCGTCTCTCTGGTGATCCGGGAGGACCCCCGCTGCCACCTCCCGCCCCGCCCAGGTCGCTCTCCGCTGCCGGACCCCAGGCCCATCCGGACGGTGCAAGCACGCCCCGCATTTATGTACATCATTTCAATTAAAAACCAACAGAGTGGTAAATGTCTTCGGGGTCATCACTGGTTAGGAGGTGAAACATCAATTAAAAGACCATTATAGTAAGCTGTACAAATTATTTTCTTTAAGTATACATAATATATGTACAATAAAAAAGTCAAGTTGCAGAAGGACCATAAAACGAAAAGTGTCCCACTCTTTAGAGTTAACCATTGTATTTTGTGCATATTTATCTAGGACACTACCTGTCACACAGTAGCACTTAATAAACATTTTGTTTAGTGAATAAGCATTTATACATTTTAAAACACTTATGGTATTATAATGATAATGTAATTTTGCACCTTAACTCTTTTCGGTTAAGAGAGCTTGGAGATCTTCACAGATCAGCTTATTCTTTAACAGCTAAGTAATATTGTATGGGTGCTCCATAATTTACTTAACTATCCTATTGATGCATACTTAAGTTATATTTTTTCTTTAAAAGCCATGCTAGAGGGAACATCATTCAATACCTTTATATTCTTTTAAGAATGTATTTCTAGGATAAATGCCACATATTAGAACTGATCAGCCAAAGGACATATGCATTTAAAATGTTGATACGCAAGTTCCCTATTTGATTTTTAAGGGCACTTCTGTTTAAGAGTAAAAGGAGACTTTAGTAGAAAAATCAGTAAAGGATATGAACGTTACTATACACAAAACAAGGTAAGTGACAAATTAACATGTGAAAAGGTGTTCAATAGTAAAAATATAAAACACTCTTTTAAAAACAGACCCATTATTTATTCATTTAGCTACTGAGTTTGGGCAATTATGAATAAAGCTGCTATAAACATCTATTTATAAGAAAACAAGAAAAAAGAAAGAAAAAGAAAAGAAAAAAATGAAAAAAAATGAGCTATCAAGGCATGAAAAGACATGGAGAAAATTTTAATACATACTAGAAAGTGAAAGAATCCAATCTGAAAAGCTATATATTGTACGATTTCAACAAGTTGAGTATCCCTTATCTGAAGTGCTTGGGGCCAGAAGTGTTTCCAATTTTAGATTTTGGAATATATACATACATTATGAAATATCTTAGGGATGAGGCCCAAGTCTAAACATGAAATTCATTTGTTTCATATATACCTTACTCACATAGAGCTAATTTTATACAGTTTAAATAATTTTGTACATGAAACAAAGTCTTTTTTTTGAGATTGAGTCTTGCTCTGTTGCCCAGACTGGAGTGCACTGGCACAATTTTGACTCACCGCAACCTCCGCCTCCTGGGTTCAAGCAATTCTCATGCCTCAGCCTCCCGAGTAGCTGGGACTACAGGTGCGTGCCACCACACCCGGCTAATTTTTATATTTTTAGCAAAGATGGGGTTTAGCCATGTTGGCCAGGCTGGTTTCAAACGCCTGACCTCAGGTGAGGAGCCTTGGCCTCCCAAAGTGCTGGAATTACAGGCTTGAGCCGCTGTGCCCAGCTGAAACAAAGTCTTGACTGCATTTTGTCTATGACCTGTCACATGAGGTCAGGTGTGAAATTTTGCACTTGTGGCATCACATTGGTGCTGAAAAGTTTCACATGGTAATGCGTTTTGGATTTTCAGATTGGGGTACTCAACCTGTATACATGACATCCTGGAAAAGGCAAAAACTATAAAGACTGTAGAAAGGTCAGTGGTTGCTAGGGGCTGGAGAAAGGGAGGGATGCATAATAGGTAAGACAGAGAGGATTTTTAGGACAATGACACTACAATGGTGGACACATTATTATATATTTGTCCAGACCCATAAAATGTACAATACCAAGAGTGAACCCTAATGTAAACCATGGTCTTTGGGTGATAATATGTCAATGTAGGTTCATCAACTTGTAACAAATGTCACCCTGGGACGGGATGTTGATAATCAGGGAGGGTATACATGAATGGGAGCAGTGGTATATGAGAAATTTTTGTATATTTCTCTCAATTTTGCTGAGAACTTAAAACTGCTCCAAAAAGTAGTCTATTAAAAAAAGCAATCCATTTTGAATGTATCAGTTGTCAAATATTCAAAAGAATAATTCCCAGAGTTTATGTGGGTATAGAAAATTGGGCATTATCACAGGCTGCTAACAAGGTATACAAATTAGTATAACTTTTCTGGAGGGCATTCTCGCAAATACATCAAAAGCCTTAGAAAATATGCCTGCTTTCTGCCTCATTGATTCTCATTATGGGAACTGAACAAAGAAAAAAATTCTGTAAGTAGGCAAAGTTGTATTTCCAAGAATGTTCACTGAAAAATTGTTTATGGTGATCAAAGTGTAAATGACGTAAATGATTAACACTGGGGACATATACCATAGAATATTGCACAGCTTATATGGAAAATTATCTTCCATGAAGACTTTTAATGATTAGCATGTCTTAATCAGGGATTTGTTTGAAACCTTTATTAGAAGGAAACAGTATTCTATGGACTCCCAAGACCAGGATATATATGGATTGCAGAGGCTGAGGGCTGAAGTCGTCACACCTGATTCATGGGATTCCCACTTCAGGAGTCCGCTTCATTTTTTGTTTCTCGGTTTGTCTCAATTTGGTTTGGTTTTTATGTGGCCACAAAAATTGTTCTTGTGTCCTCTATTTTTCTATGTATATTTTAGACAGGGTCCTGTTCTGTTGCCCAGGCTAGACTGCAGTGGTGCAATCATGGTTCACTGCAGCCTTGACCTCCTAGACTTGAATAAGCCTCCCATCTCTGCCTCCCAAGTAGCTAGGACTACAGGTGTGCACCACCAACCTAGCTATATAGTAATATAACTTTTGGGTTCACATGCCTAATAAACATTAATCAGAATCTGTGATCCAATGTCAAATTCCTATGGGCATCTAAAGCCTGGCTTGAGGGTCCCTTCCTGATCCAATCAGTGGTGGGGGACAGGTCACATGGCAGGCTGCACACTCAGGATTATGGCAGGAGTGGATTAGAATGGGGTGTGAGGATAGGTAAATTGACTATCCTGTTACACATAAAAATTGTTCATGACATAAAGTCCAGTGAGAAAAGTCAATTGTTTATGTGTGAAAAAGACCAGTTACCTACAAATCTATATTAAGAGGTTATATCTGTACCATGAACAAGATGATTTGCTTTCTTTACATTTTTCAAGTTTTTTAAACAATGGATATGAACTTCTATCAGGTATAAATTAATAATTGATGAAGATATTAATACAGACAATTAGGGTTATTTTTCCCTTTCCTATTTTTCCATACTACTTTTAATGGCAAACTACATAGTAACTTTATCAGTTTTTAAACAAGTGAGTGAGTGGGAAATGGAGACACAGCGACTTCCCACTTCACTGAATATTTGGATATTACAGGATACTACTCAAACAGAAATGCCTGATCAGTAGAAAATATTGCTGCAATACATCCCTCCTGGGTTCCTGTCCTCTGAATAGGGATTTTTACTTTACTTTTCAGGGTGTCTTACACTGCAGGCAAAACCTTGAGATTTGTTATAACATTTGCCCTTTGTTCAATGTTTCTATAACTTTTTAGAATAAAGTAGTAAGAAGACATTATTAATTAAATGTAACTCCAGTTGACATTTATGCCCATGTGGATATGGGTCTGACCCAAGGGAAATAACGAGAACATCATTTCCTTTGGACCTATAAGGAAGAATTAAGTTGTGTAAGGTGTTGATACATTTAGAATGTTTACATCTGTTCTACAAAATCATCATGGAGAAAGCCAATATACGTCTTCCAGATAATTGTGAGGGAAAGTACTTGACACTTTGAATCTTTTCATTTTCATCATAATAATATATTCTATGTACTTTCTTTCTTAAACTGAACTGAATCAAATAGGTTTAAACTATGAGATGGTGCTAAATGTTTAGATACTGATCTTAACATAGTGCTCAAAATACTTTGGGGAAAATTCCAGACATCAAGTTAATTTTACTTATAAAGGCAGAATAAAATATATATAGCTTTCTGGCTTTCTAAGCAACCCACTACAACTGATTTTACATGAAATCTTTTAGTGTCTCAAAAAGTTACAGCTGAAGGATGGGTGCTGTGGCTCACACGTGTAATCCCAGCACTCTGGGATGCTGAGGTGGGTGGATCACCTGAGGTCATGGGTTCAAGAACAGCCTGACCAACATGGTGAAACCCCATCACTACTAAAAATACAAAATTAGCTGGGCATGGTGGCGCATGCCTGTAATCTCAGCTACTCGGGAGGCTGAGGCAGGAGAACTGTTTGAACCCAGGAGGGGAAGGTTGCAGTGAGCCGAGATCATGTCATTGCACTCCAGCCTGGACAACGAGAGCAAAACTCAGTCTGAAAAAAAAAAGAAAAAAAAAAAAGAAGCTATAGCTGCTTCTATGACAGATTTGTTTTCTTTTCCCTCCAAGAAACTGTATTGATTGTTGCTTTTGGTCAGCTTAAGTCTTCCCTTTATCCTTAGTAATGGAAGCCTAATTTTCAGCTGGGCACTCTGCAATCCAGAATAAGACACGCTTTCCAGCCTTCTTGGCCTAGGGTTTTGCCTATGACATACTTGCTAAGTGATTTTTGGAGGCTGCTCAAAAGGAGGTGACTCAACTGGGAGGTGCCTCTTTCTGTTCCTCTGCCTTTTGTCCACATTTTACATGTGATAACTGGAGCTTCAGCAGCCATCAAGGATGGACTAATTATCTCCAGCCCTTTTCTATTAGACAGAAAAATAAATTTGTATGAAGTCACTCATGCCTTGTTTTTAAACGATATGCAGCCGAATCTAGTCCCAATCACTACCTGAGGGTTCACTGATCTTTTCACACTGGAAGACCGAAAAGTCTTCTCCTGAAAGGAATACCCTCTGCAGCTACTAACAATTAGTAGGTGGTGTTTATCACTCTGGTGACATGTTTTGGAGTGGACACCCCTAATTTTAATATTCTTCATCTGTGACATTCTGGTATTCACAATATAAAGATCATGATCTCCTCTCCAAGCTGACTTTATTGTTCAACTTCCAAAGTATTCCAGAACAAGCAACATTTCAAAATTGCATCATCAATATTAAAGGGCAAAAGTCCAATTTCTTTCATCAGACATTTACTGTATAGTGTCTATGCAGCAGCCACTAGACTGGCACTGGAGTTATCAAGTCAGACAATTGCTATTCAGATTAATTCAGCAAGGTTCATTCAAATTACTCACGAAATCTCTTTCAAAGTCTAAAACGTTGATTTATAACTTGAATCTTAACATAATGTGGTAGGGATGGGGAAGTGGTAAAATTACATGAAGCTAACCCTGAAGGCAAGTTCTAAAGTTCACCAGCGAAAAATATCTTTGCTTTTGAAAATGCTTCCACTGGGGAAGGAAGGGGTAAGGCCAGTGGGAGGAATGAGGTGAAGCCACTGTGGGAAAATGTTCACCATTAACCTGTACTTTAAGACACCTTTGAGAGTAGTCTCAAGGTGCAAACATCATCAGTTTTATTTTATAGGAGTAAGTTGCTATAGCATATGCAAAAATATCAATCTTCTCTTGTTCTGCTTAAGCCTGCAAATCTGTGGGCACTTGATTCACTGCTGACTTCAAAACCCTTACTCAGTCATGAAGCTCTCTATTGCTTAGAGTATATAATCATGCAGTTATGTTAAAAGCTCTGAGATGTCCTGCAGTGAAGAATGCTGGTTAACTTTGATCCTATCATATCATCTAGGATGAAATTATTGGGGTCCAAAGCTGACTTGAAGGAAAGCAAAGGAGAGGGAATAGAGGCAGGGAGCCCCCAACTCAGCCCCCAAGAATTTTCTGATGCCACAGTGGGCTACGGTGACTCTTCCTAAAGTGCTATTTGATAGTCAATGTGCCCTCTCTGACGTTCTACAAGGAGAGAACGCCTCATCAAGCCAGTTTGTCTTTGTGGTGATATCTCTGATGTTGAAAAAGACCTGACCTTTGCCTGAAGGCTTCTCCACATTCACTACACTGATAGGGTTTTTCTTCATTGTGGATTCTTACATGCTGAGCAAGGTGTGAGTTTAGTCGGAAGGCTTTCTGGCATATGTTACACTTGAAAGGTTTTTCTCCAGTATGAATTCTGTGGTGTCGAATAAGGTCTGAGGTCAAACTGAAGGCTTTTCCACACTCATTACATTGATGGTTTTTGGAGTGACTGTGGATTCTCTGATGGTGGGTGAGGAGTAGGGCCTGACTAAAGGTTTTTCCACACTCCTTGCACTCACAGGGCTCCTCCTGACTGTGAATTCTCTGGTGTCGATTAAGGTGAGAGCTGCGCCTAAAATTTTTTCCACAATGGATACATAGATAAGGTTTCTCTCCAGTATGAATTCTGAGATGTTCCAAAAGGCCTGCATTCTGGCTAAAGACTTTGCCACACTCGTTGCACTGATAAGGCTTCTCACCAAGATGGATTTTCTGATGTCTGACGAGGTGTGAACTCCTCTGAAAGGCTTTCCCACACTCATGACACTGATGACCTTTCTCTCTAGAGAGGACTTTCTTATGTCCTGTAAGACTGGAACTCTGACATGCATCAGACTCGCAGAGTTTCTTTCCCGTGTGTGTACTTGCATGTTCAATCAGGTCTGAGTGCTGGATGAATCCCTGCCCACATTCTGAGCATTTATACTCAGTCTCCTCTTTGGGCTTGGGCTGCTGCCTTTCCAAGTTAGAGCCCTCATTATGAGCCTCCATGGGTTCAGATATTTTCCCAGATGACTCTACTCTTCCACAAGAGTCTGTTACTACAACAAGCTTCCCATTCTCAATCCTTGTCTCCTCACCTGCAATATTAAATATATACCACCAATTACTTGTCTTTTGATGCTTGGGGAAAGGAATCTGCAACTAGAAGGAAAAAAAAAAAAAAACTTAATGAAGCCATGTGTGCAAAGTAAAAACACTGTGGATGCTTGTGACTGTATAAAAGAGTTACAGAATGGTACACAAGACATTGTTAACTATGACTGCCTTTGGGGAAAGATGGGGAATTCTGGTGGGAGGTAACTTATTTTAAATAGTTTAAATTTTATCATGTGATACTAGCAAGCAAGCAAATAAACGGTCTAAAAGGGCATGCCTGTACAGTCTTGAAGATAACTTGTCACATGGAAAATAAAAAAGCTAGGTTAATTGAGACCCCCAGGGCCCATAAGAAAGGGACGGCATTTTAACTGAAAATGAAGAAATGTAGATGTGGTGCCAATTTTATCACTAACTGTGTAATCTTTAAAAAGTAAGGTAAATTATCTGGGCTCTGTGTCCTCATCAATAAAGAAAGAATATTGCACCATAAGACTGTGACAATAACATGAAGTTCACAAAAATGCCTTCGGCTTTCCTAATCTCCTTGGACAACAGTAACTGCTCTCCTGTGTGGTTCAACAGAGTTTTTATCTCAATGCTGTGATAATTTACTCATGTCTATCTCTCTCCCTGAACCCCTGATGCACAATGCCCCAAGAGACTGTAAGCACATGCAGAGCAGACTTTGTTTTCTCTAGCACAGAGCCTGGTACATAACAGACATTAAACAAATGTTTACTAAATAAATGGCCTGTGTCCTAAGGGTGAAATTAAATGAAAATAGAGAAAACTTAAGCTCAGATACACAAGCAGATGGGTGAGAAGAATGTCAAGGTTTTTGTTTTGTTTCATTTTATATTTTTATTTACCAGTTTTTCTTGTAGCTAAGGATAACTCTTTAAAGTCTGGAAGCGTGACTGGGGACGCAAAGTCAGAATGAGAGAGTAAAAGGAAAGCTGGATGGAGAAAATAGAAGAAAGAGACTCTAAGCAGCACTAATAACAAACAAAAGAGGGTTAATCAGTGTGAGCAAGTTAATTCAGCAGATAATTAAAAAGGAGAGAGTAGATGACAGCCAAAAGGAAAAGTGCAAGTGAAGGGATTAGTAAGGAGATATCAGAGAAAGGAAGGTCACAGGTGGGGAGTGAAGAAATTAAATAAAGTAATAATGTACTGTGTACAAAGACCCTCTACGACAGAATGAAGTATTCAGTCCTACACGGGGGCAGGGGGCAGGAGTGAGAGATTAAGGAAAGGAATAAGACTCTTCCAGTAATGACATAATCACATATACAACTTTAAAAAAGCAAGAGAGGATAAAACCAAAAAAACCCTGAATTTTGAATATAAAATAACATTTTCAACAGATCCAGGGGGTAAGGAACATTTTCAAGAATCTACTGATGTTACATTCACTTTTTTTGAGACATGGTCTTGCTCTGTTGCCAAGGCTGGAGTACAGTGGTGCAATCACATAGCTCACTGCCGTCTTGAACTCCTGGGCTCAAGCAATCCTCTTGCCTCAGCCTCCCAAGTGGCTAGGACTACAGCTGCATGCCACCACGCCTAGCTAATTATTTATTTATTTATTTATTTTTTGTAGAGACGGGGTTTCACTATGTTGCCCAGGCTGGTCTCAAACATCTGGCTTCAAGCAATCCTCCCACTTTGACTTCCCAAAGTACTGGGATTACAAGTATGAACCACCACAGCAGCCACATTTACTTTTTGTATTTAAACTATACATCCATCACTGATTACATGGTACAAATTCATTTCTACAAGGCTATTGAGAAAAGGTAGGCCCCTTTCTTTCAGCTACTTTATTCAGAATGCTCCCAGAAGAAAGGTAACTTTGAAGGTGACTTGGAAATTGAACAGAGGAATAGGTAGCATGTAAAGCATGGTTTTAGATATGAAACCAGCCATTCATCAAATAGACATTTATTGAGGGTCTACGCTAGGCCAGGGACTCAGGAAACAAAACAAAGCCCTTCCCTTTTAGTCTGGCAAGAGAAAAAGAGAAGCAAACTAGAAACTACAATATAATGTAATCAGTTCTATGACAGAAAAAAAAAAAGAAGAAGAAATGAAAAAATGTAAGGAACAAAAATTAGGAAGAATTTCAGTGACAAAGAAAATAAAGGAGGCTGAACGAGGTGGCTTGCACCTATAATGCCAGCACTGTGAGAGGCCCAAATGGGAGAAATACTTAAGACCAGGAGTGCGAGACCAGCCAGCGCAACATATAGAGACCCTGTCTCTACAAATAATTATAATAAAAAGCCAGGTGTGGTGGCACACACACCTGTAGTGCCAGCTACTTGGGAGGCTGAGGTGAGAGGATCACTTGAGACTGGAAGGTCAAGGTTATAGTGAGCTATGACTGTACCATTGCACTCCAGCCTGAAGACAGAGCAAGACCCTGTCTCAATAGAAAAACAACAATAAAAAAGAAAATATAGAAAAAAAAAAATCCAGGTGACATTTAGAAATGAAAGATAGTGGTCATTTACAATAATTTGAAGGAAATTTTTTAAAAATGGCTTTCTTTGCCTTGATTAAGAAACCAGCACTACTTGTTTTTTTTTTTTTTTTTTTGAGACAGAGTCTCGCTGTGTCACCCAGGCTGAAGTGCACTGGTGTGATCTCGGCTCACTGCAACATCTGCCTCCCGGGTTCAAGCAATTCTCTGCCTCAGCCTCCCAAGTAGCTGGGATTACAGGCACCCGCCACCACACCTGGCTAATTTTTGTATTTTTAATAGAGACTGGGGTTTCACCATCTTGGCCAGGCTGGTCTTGAACTCCTGACCTTGTAATCCATCTGCCTTGGCTTCCCAAAGTGCTGGGTTTACAGGCAAGAGCCACCATGCCTGGCCACTACTTGTTTTTTTTTAAGAGATGTTGCCCAGACTGAAGTGCAGTGGCGCAATCATTGCTCACTGCAGCCTTGAACTGGGCTCAAGCCATCCTTCTCCCTTAGCTTCCCAAGTAGCTGGCCTAGCACTACTTTTTTTATTCACCCCTACAGTAAGAGGAAGAGCAAAGTGAAGGTCCAGGTTCCCTTTGTACCTTTTCCTTGCTATTTTGTTCAACTAAAATATTTGGGGTGATAGACATCTCTTACCTCTTGATAGTGGTTCTGATTAGACCATAATTATTTCACATTTGTGAAAACTCATTGACCTGTACATCTAAAAAGAGTGAATTTTACTACATGTAAATTATGCTTCAGTAAACCTAACTCAAAACAAAAGCAAAAAACAAAAGACAAGGGTGCTAAGCAGAACCTCAGAGGGAAAGGCACAGTCCACCACATCTCACACACAGCAGATGCAATCCAGTTCTTACCCTTCTCTTTCTTGGGCTTTGTAACTTCACACTCAGGCCGAACCCGCTGTTCCTGCACTCCTCTCAGAGGGGCCATCTCCTCCACAAGTATTTTTTGTTCCTTTGCCTGGTCTGGATCCTAGAGACAATTAGGTATATGGAGGCATAATTAGATATAGGTGGGTTTAGGAAACTGCTGTTCAGAAAAACACCTACATGTTAAGAAAGAGAACAAAGAGAAACCCCAGAGGGGCAAAGAAAAGGAGATGGGGAATCTGGCACACATTGTTTTCTCCCAGCAAGGGCCAGGTAAGGTTGAGGGAAGACCTGTAGAAATGAACAGCTAGACTGGAAAAAAACTGAATCAAAGCTTAGTAATTCTCCTTCCGCTGATGAGCTCACGTCCACCTGTCTGGCCAGAAATCTCAATTTCTGCATTCCTGAAAAAAAGCACATCTGACCCTTACCACCTGTTGTCCTGTTTCTCCAAGATCCAGCTGCAAATCCTCCAGAACCACCACCATGTCCTCCCCGCTCTCTGGGTGACGCTCCTACACCCAGGCCTGGAGCTCCTTAGGCAGGATGGTCAGAAACTGCTCCAGCACCAGCAGCTCCAGGATCTGCTCCTTGGTATGGGTCGCAGGCTGTAACCACTGTTGACAAAGCTCCCAGAACCGACTTAGTGCTTCTCGAGGTCCTCTGGTCTCTTCACAACGCAACTGCCTGAATTGTTTGCACAATGGCTCCTGTCCAAGGCCTTTACTGTTTCCTTGCAGCTTGAATCCCTGTTCCCAAGTAGAGTAGTGATCCTCCCTCACTACCCGAAGCCCCTCCTTCTTCAGATTCAGGGGAGCCAGGGAATGGGCACTCACCAGTGCTGTCGCCATCCCCAGCTTCAGACTGCTCTCCTTGTTTTGGAGAACTTTCTTTGGACTGTATCTTCAGAGACACTCCTAAAAATATAGTAGCAAGAATGAGAGAAACAGTAATAGTACTGCTAACAAGAACAGTAACATTTTCTTGGGTTTATACATTTCCTATTATCCATTTTTTTCTCTCTGAAACAACCATTTCTAAACATATATACAGAAGGAAAAAATTATCTTACAGAATACCCTCTAATGTAGAAGGAATAATAGATTTGAAAAATCACCATTTTGCAGCCCTCAAAATAAGTGAGGCTAGGCACTGTGACTCACACTTTCATTTCAGCACTTTGGGAGGCTGAGGTGGGAAGACTGCTTAAGCCCAGGAGTTTGAGTCCAGCCTGGGCAACATAGTGACACCTGGCATGGTGGCACATGCCTGTAATCCCAGCTACTTGGGAAGCTCAGGAGAGAGAATTGCTTGAGCCCAGGAGTTTGAGTTCAGCCTGGGCAACCATAGCAACCCCAAGACCTATATTAAAAAAGGAAGAAAAGAGAGAAAAAGAATGAAAGAAAGAAAAAGAAAAGAAAAAAGACAAGAAAAGAAAAAAGTGAAAGACAAGGAAATAGGGAAAGTTTTTTCAGACAGAGAAAAAGACAGCATAAAGCTGTTGGATGTTCAGTGTAGTAGTTAGTTATGGCCGGGAAAACAGTTATATGGAGCCAGAATCCTGGGAAACATCTACACGTAAGAAAGAGAAGTGAGATGGAACTGGAAAGGTAGGAGAAGAAAAAAGACAATAGTATCCAGAAGGTCAAGAAGGTCTATTTCTGCAAATGTGGAATGGTGGAAAGACCCTGGGCCTTAGACAGGCCTGGGTTCCAATACAGCCCTGTCACTTATATGCTGTGACCTGGGGCAAGTTACTTATCCTTTTGGACTTAGTTCACTCATTTGTAAAATGAAGATAATACCTAATTCACAGAAGTTTTGAGGTAAATGAGATAATTCTAAAGAACAGGAGGAATTCATTGATTTATAAGAGAAATGATATGAACACAGTGTTCAAGAGTGTGAAATGCTATACGATGGTGGATTAATCTAAGACCTGGCATAGATACTTGATTCAAAAACAAAGATGTCGTCAGTGACCTCTGTGAAGGTAATTTTGGTAGTAAGAATAGCTAGCCTGCCGTAGGAAATGAGAAAATGGAGAGAGTGAGCATAAATGACAAATTTCAAAAAAGTAATACATTGAATGGAACAAGAGAGATAGGGCAGAAACTAGAAAGGGCTAATGTAGAGTATAAATATGTTTGTGACTTCAGTAACTGTCCTTATGCTGATGATTTCCTTATTCTTCAGGTCAGACATCTCAAGTGTCACACTTGAATTTCCTTCTGCCTATTTGGGACCAGGATATCCTACAGAAGCCTCTCAAATCCAACATGTCAAAAATGAACTCAGACAATTCCCTATCATCCTTTGCGGCAGGCCCCTGGTATGTGGAAATTTAGCATTCTTGATTTTGACTATGCTTGAGTGTCCCTATAGATCAGTGAAATACCATCTGTCAGCTGCTGATACATGCCTTTGAATCAATGTGCATATGGTAAGTGGCAGAACAGGGGAAGGCTCACTTAATCAGTGGCTTAGCCTTCAAATAGTTTGCTGTTACATATTACTGAATGTGTATATAGTAACACTTCCCAGCTGATAATTATTTTTCTTAGTCAAAATGAACTTAAATTTTAAAAAGCCAATTCCTAGTATTCTTAATATAAGTAAAAAAGTCCAAGAAAGTGATGATTACCAGTGAAACCCTGTGTCTACTAAAAATACAAAAAATTAGCTGGGCGTGGTGGCACAGGCCTGTAGCGCCAGCTACTTGGAGGCTGAGGTAGGAGAATAACTTGAACCCGGGAGGCAGAGGTTGCAGTGAGCCGAGATCACGCCACTGCACTCCAGCCTGGGTAACAGAGTGAGACTCTGTCTCAAAAAAAGGTGATGATTATTAGCTAGAAAATAAAAGGTTGGTATTATAATGGTTAATTTCATGTCTCAACTCACCTGGGCCACAGGGTGCTCAGACATTTGGTCGAACATTATTCTGGATGTTTCTGTGAGGGTGTTTTTGAAATCAGATTAACATTTAAACTGGTAGACTAGACTAAAACAGACTGCCCTCCATAATGCTGGTGGGCCTCATCCAAGCAGTTAAAAGTCTGACAAGAACAAAAAGGCTGACTCACTCCTGAGTAAGAGAATTCTTCCTGTCTAAAACGCTTCAAACTGAATCATCAGCTTTCTTCTTGCCATCAGACTTGGAACTAAAACAGCTCTTCCTGAATCTCAAGCCTACGGCCTTCAGACAGGAACTATACCATCAGCTCTCCTGGTTCTCAGGCGTTTGGGCTTGAGCTGGAACTAAACCATTTGCTCTCCTGGGTCTCCAGCTTGAAAACTCACTCTGAAGATACTGGGACTTGCCAGCCTCCATAATGACCTATGCTAATTCCCTATAGTAAATCTCTTTCTAGATCTCTATCTATCTTTACCAATATAGATACCCTAGTTATGCAAATAATGACACAAATACAGGCATTTGTGTGTGTGTGTGTGTGTGTATATATATAATTCATATTACTATTTATGTATATATACCTGTATTTGTATTATTACATCTATAGAGATATCTTACCAATATCAGTATATAAATATATCTATGCCACATACATATATATATACTGATATGTATATCAGTATTGGTATATAAATAAATATGTGATATGATGTTGATACATATATATAGAGTATGATGTGTGTGTGTGTTTTTTTTTTTCTTTGAAACAGAGTCTTCCTCTGTTGCCCAGGCTGGAGTGCAGCGGTGCGATCTTGGCTCACTGCAACCTCTGCCTTCCGGGTTCAAGTGATTATCCTCCCTCAGCCTCCCAAGTAGCTGGGATTACAAATGCCTGCCACGACACCCAGCTCATTTTTGTATTTTTAGCAGAGACAGTGTTTTACCATGTTGGCCAGGCTGGTCTCGAAATCCTGACCTCAAGTGATCCACACTCCTCAGCCTCCCAAAGTACTGGGATTACTGGCCAGGTATGATGCTGAATTAGTGGTGAGTTCATTTCTATAATGTGATTAAATATATCAAACACAATATATAATAATTTGATAAACTGTTTTGGGAGGAGCTCCATCTACCCAGATATTTGAGCCAGAAAACTGACCATTCCTTCCTCCTTTCACATCTCATGTATCTGATCAATCAAGTTCTATTGATTCTATTGCTTAAATATCTCTCAAATCAATCCACTTCTCATCCCCTTTGCCATCATCTTCTACCCAGACTACTGTGACAAACAGACTGGACTGACACATCAATCTATTTTCCACACACAAACAGTGATCATTCTAAGGAGGATATGAAGTATTATTATATCCCTGCTATGCCTGTTACATATAATGGCTGATTATTACCCTTAGGCTTAAGTTCAAAACATTTAATATGGTTTAAATCGTTTTTTGATCTAATGAACTACTTTATTTCCTCAAATTTGCAATACTCCTTCTTGGTCATTGGCCCTTCCACAGCTTATTCCTTCTGCTTGGACCACCCTCCAACCCTCCAATTTTCTTCTTGGTAATGCCCACTCACACTTCATGTCTCAGCATAATAAAACAATGAGCCAGGACAACTATATTACATGTTTCACATATATTAATTATTTAACTCTCACACAACCCTATAAAGAAGATACTATTACTAATTTCATCATGCAGAGAAGGAAATTGAGACGGGGAGAGTTGAAGAATTTACACAAGGTATCAAAGCTAAACCTCAGATCTTTCCTCCAGTATCTCTTGCACCCACAGGCCCAAAACCTTGAATTTATATTTGCCTTCTCTCTTACTGTCACACCCTACATCTGACCCAGTAGCAAATATTATTGGCTCTATTTTCAAAGCAGATCAATAATCTGACCACTGGCTCAGGATATCCTTATCTCCCACCGGAATTACTTGGAATTTAAAAAATTACTCTTAACTTTTAAATTTTCTTGATTCCATTCTTGCCCACTTACAATCTATTATCATCATGAGTCTCCACATAAAGATGCTTTAAAACGTAAGCCAGATCATGTTTTCTTCTGCTCAAAATCCTCCAAAAACCCTCATGAAGACAAAATTCCTTACACGATACAATTATCATTTACTCTACACTTTTTCTCTCCATACCCCAATCTCTCTGACATCATTCCCTACAAAGGTCGCCTTTGTTCACTGCTCCAACCACTCTGGTCTCCCTGTTATTCCTCAAATATGCCAAGCAAGTTCCTGCTTTAGGACCTTTGCACTTGCTATTCCCTCTACCTAGAAAGTTCCTGTCCGCAAAAGCCACTTAGGTCTTTCCACCCACCTCCTTCAGATTTCTGCTCAAATATTACTAATCTTCTCGGTGACGCCTACATTTAATACCTACTTAAAATTGCGCTCAGTGGATGAAAAATATGCAGCAGGAAGGTTGTACTCGGTTAACTAGATCCACAGCTTCATCACTCTCACAGGCCCCAGGGCGGACATCTCTGCCACGAACCCCGCCCCCTCGGTCGAGGGAAGGTTCTCTGCGCCCGGGGAGAACCAGCTGCTCCCTAGGCCCCTAAGCCTCAGTTCCGCCCCAGCCCGGGGCCCAGCTCCAGGGTCCGCTCACCTGGCCAAGGGGTCTCAGAGGAGCCAAACGCTCTGAAACACCATCTTAGCGCATCACCGAGGGTCAGCTCTAGCTCTTCGGAGCACTTTCTTCTCCGCTCTAGGAACGCTGGAGGACCGTGGCTCGATGGTGCCACTGCCCAGGCATAGCAGAAGGAGACTAACACGGGTACCGCCTGCTGAGCATAGCTGGGAGGGTCATTTCGTTGTGAACTGAGATTGTTGGTTTTTCTTTTTTTTCTTCTTTCTCATTTTAAAGCCAATGTTTATTTTATTCATGTAAAAACAGGCCAGCTCCGTTGAGTGATACCACAAACAACCAACATTTTCACTTTGCTCACATAAATAAAACACACACACTTCGCCATTTTTTCCCAATTTAAAGATTCATCAAACACAATGGCAAAAATAGTTGTCAAAGTACTTCGAAAATTAAACTAAACAATGGACATATGTTTGGATTGAAAGGTTTAAGGTAATAAGAAATTAAGTCTATTACTGTGAGAGAAAATAAATCAACAACGCTTTGCAATGAATGTAAGTTTTAGGGGGAATAAAAGCAACAGATACCACTTTATCAAAATAAATTCTATGACAGAGAACAGAAATAGTCTCTCTTCCCACAGTATCACAAACTGGGTTTTTATAGTTTTTGAAGAAGATAAACTCTTTGAGTGCTTATACATTGCTGGTGGAAATGTAAGTTAGTTCTGTCACTGTGGAAAGCAATTTGGAAATTTCCTAAAGAACTTAAAACAGAGCTCTCATTTGACCCAGCAATTCCATTATTGGGTATATACCCAGAGCAATATAAACTGTTCTACCATAAAGACCCATGCGTTCGTATGTCCATCACAGCACTTTTCACAATAGCAGAGACATGGAATCAACCTAGATGCCCATCAATGGTGGACTGGATAAAGAAAATGTGGTACATACACCATGGAATATCATGCAGCCATAAGAATGAGATCATGTCCTTTATAGCAACATGGATGCAGCTGGAGGCCATTTATCCTAAGCCAATTAACACAGGAACAGAAAAACAAATGCTGCATGTTCTTACTTCTAAGTGGGTGCTAAACATTGAGTAGACATGAACACAAACAGGGGAGCAACAGATACAAGGACTTCTTAAGGGTGGAGGGTGACAGGAAGGTGAAGATTGAAAAGTTACCTATAATATACCATGCTAC
Source organism: Rhinopithecus roxellana (assembly GCF_007565055.1). Taxonomy (NCBI): domain Eukaryota; kingdom Metazoa; phylum Chordata; class Mammalia; order Primates; family Cercopithecidae; genus Rhinopithecus; species Rhinopithecus roxellana. The sequence goes on along the minus strand of NC_044552.1, from coordinate 21,470,671 downwards.
CACCTGGATGATGAAATCATTTGTACACTAAACCCCAGCAGTATGCACTTTATTCATGTAATAAACCTGCACATGTACCTACTGAACCTAAAACAAAAGTTGGAAGAAAGAAAAAAAAACTCTTTAAAAACTCTGAACAAATTTTTCTGTTTAACCGATCAGTTGATAGAAGCTTTGAAATATCATTAAATATACAAACCATTGTACTATGACATGTAATTTATTCAGTGTTTCAAGCATTGAAATTATCATAATAGAAAAGAAAAAGCTATCAGTTTCATTATCACAAGCAGTTATCTTTTCTTCTTAGGTGTCTGAATGTATCTTTGAAAGCATATTTTTAAAGTAAAAATTAAATATGTTTACTTTAAAACTTTTATTAGGCCAACAAATCTAGTCAATATAAATGTGTTACTAATTAGAAGTCAATGTTCTTTCTTGAAGGGAAAACTCATATATCTTATTTTTTTAATATCTAGAAAAGGACTTTTTAAAAAATTACATAAGGGATAAAGAACATTTAATTTAAATAGAAAGTAAATACTATATCCTATTTACTGCCCCTCTAAAATTCCCTACCATGACTAGTTTCTTAAATCTGTCACTTTTATTATCAAGGCTGACAGTATTGGCATTGCATTGGATATCCCATGAAAATCAAAACCTTTAAAGTAGCTAGACAAAGAAGAGTTTTTTAAAATTTACAAGGTGTGCATTTTTCATTTAAACAGTCTGTTTGTATCTTTTGGGAGGGGTAGGGGTAGATAAGGTGAGAATAGCTCAAAACACTATTATCACCAGGAGAGACAAAATACTAAAATACAAATCAATTTTCAAACTTGAGGTTTTCATTTTCCAGGATTATCCTCATTTTTGTAAACTATAGTGATCACGTTTCTACCAGATCCATTCATAGGATATTCAAGATAAGAACTTTCTTTTCCATATCATCAGTAGAGATGCTATTGCATTACAAGTCATGCCACCATGCTGCAGCATAAGATTTACAGTTCTTATCTTCTGGTAATGATGCTTCCTGCTCTTCTCTCTCCTTGTACCTATACAGGAAGTTCTCATTCATTACTCTGAGTTTTTAAATTTTAATATGTCCAGTGATTGTTCTAAACAATCAAAGCCTACAAATGAATCTAGCAAATTTATAGTTCAATATTAGGAAACCTATAACTTTAAGTCACCCATATTAGTAGGCTGATAAAGAAAAATCATATAATCTCCACAAATGCTACAATGTCATTTCATAAAACTCAACATATATTTCTGACTAAAAGCAGAAATTCCTAATAAAAAATAGATGGATGATTCCTTTATAAGGCAAAAATAAATACATCCCAAATATACCAAAAACATCCCTTATATTTGATGGTGAAATCTTAGACATATCCCCCATAAATTCAGATTAAAATCTAGCTGAATTCATTAGGCTAAAAATAAAAAGAGCAATTTTGCTAAATCTATAATTTCTTACTCTCTAAATTGCTGGTAGCTAAGGTTAAGAAACACCTTCCCTTGTACTATAGAACTTTAAAACAAACAAACATGAAATACACATTAGACCCCTTATGCCAGTGGGAGATTTTTATATTTTGTGAAACACTACTTTTGATAATTCCATAAAGTCATCTAATAATGGTCTGTAAGAACATTAATGCTATTTCATAAAATGCGTCAATTGTAAATCAGCAGTAGCCTCACTAGTTTGCTTTCTTAGGCTGTTTCTCAGCACTGAATAAAACTCAGTGTAACTCTAGTGGCTAAGACAAGTTATTTCATCTGTTCAACTTCCTGCTTGAGCAGAGTGAAGTAATAAAGTGATTCTGATGGTTTCTTGAAATGTAAACATAATATAAAATTTTCGTTGTGCTATTTTTCTTCTATTTCACAGTCCACAACTACATACTCTGGGCAAAACTACTTCAAAGGAAAAGTTGTAACCCTTTTTATTAGCTCCCCTGAGACAACAGTAATCTGCAGTCAAATTCCAACTCTTGAAATCTCTTTTAAGGCAGATTTATTGGCCAAGTCCCTCTCTAATAGCAACATTAAATGGCAAGTTAAGCATAACTACAGCAAAAAAGCTATCATGAGTATTCCACTGTAGGCATTAGATATACTATTTGTTGCATGGTGTGTATTTTATCTTTCTGGGAAAGAAGCTCACCAATCTTACCTTGGCTTACTTAGAAGTCACAGTTTCTCAGCTGCATCTTCTTCCAAGCGAGAAAGATAAAGATATTTGACCACTGTTAGAAAATCTTTTTAGACTTTAAAGGGCATTATAGTCAAGTGTCTCCCAGAAAAACAAGTCAAAGGTAAATAAACACGGAGATATATTTGCAAGATATTTGATGAAGATCTAATTTATTTATTAAAGAGTTTTTATGATCAGTAAGAAAAAAAGACCAATAACGCTACAGAAGAATGGACAAAGGTTATCAGGGGAGCAGTTCACATACACACAAAAGAATTCAAAAGACTCATAAATACATCTATGAAAAGATACTCTACCTTACTCTTAACAATAAATAAAAATGAAACGCCATTTTCACCTTAGATTGGGAAAGATCAAAAGGTTTGAAAATACAATATTGGTGATGATGTTGGTGAGTGTGTAAACACAGAAGGTGGTGTTGCAATATCTATTAAAAGCACACAGAGCTTAAATGTGACATTCTTAGACTTTCCTTGACCACTATATCAAAAAAGTTCCTCCCAATACTGTCTCTAGCCCCTTACTTTCTTCACATCATACTGTAATTTGTAATTTTTGTCTATTGGCTTTTATAAGTCTGTCTCCCTCAGTAAAATGTAAAATTCTATGATGGCAAGGAGCAAGTCTAACTTGTTTCTTGGTTTATCCCCAGTACCAGCCATAGTGCTTAATACGTAGGAAGCACCTGATATTTTCCCTTTGTTTCAATACTTCTATTTTGAGGTTAGCATTTCTAGATGACCAAAAGGATTCTTTTTGAGCTAATATTCATCTATTTTCAGATGAATATGCTACAGATATACTGTCACATATCCACAGAGGCTTTCACTATAGTGCTCTGTGATAGCAAAATATAGAAAAACATCTTAACCATCCAACAAAATATGGTGCTTTCATATAATGGAATACTATAAGGTTATTTAAAAGAAAGGAAGATTCATATGTATTGATATAAAACATCTCCAGGATGTATTAATTGAAAAGAGCAAGGCGTCAATCCTTGTGTATAATGTGGTACAGTTTGTTCCAAAAATCGAAATATGCACATGTAACAGCATGTCTATCACCAATATGCCACAACCCCCTTTGGCAAAAATCTCAAGGTGGTGTGGTCCAGTGTCAGCCATGTCACATCCTGTGGAAGGGTAAAGGTGCCCTTCCACATCGCACTGCCCTGTCAGATTCTAGAACTCCATTTCCTCACCTTCATGTCTCTGGGAGCTAATCAGTATTTTGAACTTTGAAATGCGGGTTATTAAAATGAGATAGTTTGGCTGGTGTTGAACTAAAGTATCAGGGGCCAGGCACACATCAGTGAATGACAACAAAGGCCTTTTAACACACCGTGAATGGAGCTCACTCTGAGTTTCCCCAAGACTGGTGCTAGCCAGTCTCTCGATGCTAATTCTCCTGTCCTTGTGGTCCCTCCTGACCTGGTCTCCTCCTCATGAGTTGTGCCAACTACCTTATTCTTCTTCTAGTTCTCTCTCTTGTTAGTTCAAATTGCATCATGTTGTAAGTCTCCCACAATTTCTCAGGCCTTGATCAAAGTAAAACATTTCCTGGGGGTTCGGGCTGTGAGCAATAGCCTGCCTTTTATCATATTCTGCTGGGAAAAAGTGCAAGGAACATCACATTCTGCGGGAACAAGAGCCAAACTGCCTCATCATGGGAACATCTTATCAACACATAGCAGTACGTAGCAGCAAGCCATACTGCCCAGACCCCTCCCACCTAGGCCTATAAGTACCCCAGCCTGTAAGCAGTGGTAGGCACTGGCATTAGGCTGCTTCCCCACCTCTGTGGATGTTTTGCTGGACATAAAGCCTGCATTTCCTGTTGAACTGACCTCTGTGTGTATGTCTTTAACCTTTGCCTTCCCTTCACAACCTAACATCTTTGTGTGTGTGTGTATGTGTGAGAGTAGGTCTCACTGTAGGTCTCGCTATGTTATTCAGGTTGTTCTTGAACTCCTAGATGTAAACAATTCTCCCACCTCAGCCTCTGAAAGTGCTGGGATTATGGGCAAGCCATCATGCCTGGATCTTCTTCTGTATACCTTATCATTTTCTCTTTCTCTTGCTAGTCTAGGTGGCCCTAATCTACTCAAGTACTCTGATCGTCATTTTTTGTATCTCTTTTTATGAATAAACCTTATATCCTCTTAAATCAGAATTTGGCTAATAGTCAAAGCCAAGCTTTTCTTCAAGAAAATTTTCACTTTTAGCACATGTACTTTCATTATATGTTTTTAAAAAATCATTCGAAACTGTAGTAGGCATTTATTGGTTGTCTATTCCCCTTGCCCAAAATAACCCTGATTTTCAGTCAAGAATCCATTCCTCTACAACTGGTCTATGACTCCAGAGATAAGCCATTCTATTTCCTAAGCAACAACACTTGTTTTGAGTGGGCATGTGACCCAAGCTTATCCCATTATGGTGAATCTCTGGATTCTTGCTCGGATTGGCAACTAAGAAATGTTCTCTCTTCAGAGGTGGACCAGGAAAAAAGATAACCCAACTCAAGAGCCTTGGCAGCCCTTTTGTTATATAAGGGAAACCAGCCCAAAGAAAATGACCCTTGGAAAAAAAAGTGGAGAAGAAAGCCAAAGTCCAATTAAAGCCATGCAGAAAATCCATCCTTCGTCTAGACTTTTCCTTTGTAAGAACCACTAAATCTTTTCTATTTTCCAAGCCAGTCTGTTAACTGAAAGTAGAGGTATACACTTGGTTGAATCCTTTGTTCTTTCTGGGCTTCTTTTGGTTCCCCTGGGACAAATGAATGGCAAAACAGTCGGAGTAACAGGCGAAAAAACTTTAATCGCTGTTAACCTTTATGCTGCAACATATACCCTTGTATAAGCACAGAATGTATATTCTGTATATAATACGCCAAAAAGATATTTTTTGGGGGAAAGGTGTCAGGGGTTAAAGTGAAAGATTTACTTTTTATGAACTATCCTCCTGTAATGGTTGAGTATTTTTAAAACCATGTACACATATTACTTTTTAAAGTTAAAATAACAAAAAATAAGCTGCTAAAGGTATCTCAAAAGAAGCTTTTCCTGAGGGACTTAGTAATATGGTAAGTACAGTAGCACTGTCAAGCCTTTTAACACTTTCGGTCATATAAAACTTTGTTAAAAGTCTTGCTGCACAACAAACAAGTTACTTGTCATCTTTCCCTTTTGTCTTTTTGTACACCATCTCTCGAAAACTGGCTAAAATCTTATTTTCTCTCTTCCGTCTCTCTTCTTGGTTAAAGGATGCAAGAGCTCTCTTCTCATCAGCACTGTAGATCTGGTTCTCCTTACGCAGTCGTACAGCCTCCATTCTGCGATGCCTGCTGCCACTCATGACATAACCTGAGCATTCAAAAGAAGCGATCTCTTCACTTGTCAACCCAATTTCACCTCTTCGTGGGATTCGCTTTCCAGCTTTTACATACTCAGCCATAGCTGCACCTTCACCGGGGAGCAAAGCATGGCCATAGTTTAAAGGTTTCTCATCTTGAGAGGTATGTATTATAGGTGCTTCTGGCCCTATTAAATCCATAGTATCTGCCATATTTGGCTGCTCCATCCACGTATCTTCTGACAACTCTTCTGAGTCTTTACAGCTTGAGTCACCAGATTCTTTTTTGGTCTTCTTATTCTTCATTTTCTTGTATTTTTTTGTTTTGTGTTTCTTTTTCTTCTCTTTCTTCTTGGCTTTAACTCTATTATCATCAGAGTTAGAATTTGTGTCAGAGTCTGAGTTACTGCCACTAACAGAATACTTCCTATGTTTTCTTTTAGACGACTTTTTATTTCTTGTTTTCTTGTTTCTTGAACGACTGGTCTTCTTTTTCCTGTGTTCTTCCAAATTGGAATCTGAACTGCTGTTTTTCTGATTCATTACCGCTTCTTCGTCCTCAACTGGGTTATGTTCGTCAGAATCTGGCTCAGGGAACTTTGGAGACGGCCCCCACGCCTCAGGCGCTCCCAACTCCCCAATCCTCTCTCTCTCCTTCAGCCTCCTCTGCCGATAGTTCTCTTCCTTCTCCTTCTCGTAGTCTTCCGCCCACTGCCGTTCTTCTGCATAGTAGTGGTGATGGTAGCGATATCCGCTATACGAGGTCGACGAAGAGGACGGGTAGGCGTAGTTGCAGAGCCCTGGGGGCCGCTCTCGCGACCCAGAGCGACTAAAGGGGTAAAGAGCGCCCACGTCCGATTCACTCCAAGGAGGCCTGAGGCCCTCACGGCCGCGGGAGTGAGAATGGGAACGGCCATCCCCAGAAGAACATCTGCTCCGCGGGGATGGTGGGCTCCCTGAGGAGGTGCGTCGCCGCCTCCGAGAGCCCAGGATGTCCTCGGAATAGCTGGACCGGGATACTGGGGGCATGAGCCGCGCCTCAACGGTAGGCGGTTACTACAGACACAGACGCTAGCTGGAGATTCGCGACCACGCAGGCGCACTAGAATCAGCCTCCCATGCACGGCTTCCGCTTCCTGTCAGTTACCCAACGGAAAACGAATCCGCGCGTGTGCTGTGAGGCGCGGGCTTTGGCTGCGTGAAGGCTTCTTGTGGGAGGTGGGAAGGATTAGGGCGCACCTGTTTTTAGGGCTTATATTCCCCAACTTGAGCCGTGTGGGAACATAAAAGGACGAATTTGCGTCAATGATTCCCTCTGCTGTTGAAACAGCCACTTCTCTTTTTCGATTTCGCCTTTTACCATTTTGCTTATCACCCTTTGTTCTTCCCTTTCATTTCTGCCTCCTTAACTTTACCCCTCTGAGGAAGATCCCTACTACCTATGCTCCTCATGGAAGTTGTCCACCCTCTTCGTGGAGGAAATATATTTAATCACTTCCCAACCCCCCTTGTTACCACTGGAATCAAGAAGCAGAACTTCTTTTGGAATCAGTTTGAGCTCACCCTCTAAGCTAGGTGAAGGCCAGGCCGGAGTTGTACTTTTTTTTTTTTTGAGACAGGATCTCACTTTGTCGCCCAGGTTGGAGTGCAGTGGCACTATCATGGCTCAGGGCCGACTTGACTTCCCAGGTTCAAGTGATCCTCCCAACTCAGTCTCCTGAGGAGCTGGGACTGCAGGTGCCTGCCACCACACCAGGTTGATTTTTTAATAATTATCTGTAGAGATGGTTGTCACTTTGTTTCTGAGTCTGGTCTCAAACTTCTGAGTTCAAGCGATCCTTCCACCTCAGCCTTCCAAAGTGCTGGAATTACAGGTGTGAGCCACCATGCCCTGCCCAGAGTCATGATTTTAATTATTAAATTAACAGACTTTTCCACCCTAGAAACACACAGAAGCATCCCACTCGATCTTGTAGACAGATGTCTTTCTATCTAGGGAGATTTCTTCAGAAACTGTAGTTTGGAAACCACTTTCTCAATACACATTATATCTCACTCTCAGAAATGACAAACATTTTATGCAAGATCATTTATCCCTCATCTTAAAATGTAAATAGGCATTAACATCATCTTGGTTCTCTCTATAAGTTGATCTGCTCAGTTGTTTGATAGCCAGGTCAAAACTTAAGAATGATGTCTTCCTGATGCTAGAACTCTAAACAACAAAATCAGGGAAATTAAATTGAATAAGACCAAATTATATCATTTGCTCTAAGTAGAATTTTAGTAAATTTGATTGAAGGGGATAAGAATTGGTTCCATGCATAAATTTAGGAACTGGTAAACAGCAGGGAGTATTATATGTGAATGGTCACATGTATAGTGAAAATATATGGATAGGGTGAGTACTATAGAGTTTGTGTAAGTAAAGAAAATTTTCTTTTGGAGTTATAAACTACTCGATAGGCCAATGAAATGGATATGTCTTACTTGGATAATTGTAAATTTAAGCCATTTCATATCTGATGTAGACTTGAATTAACAAGCTGATTGATGAAATACTTCTTTCAGGTAGCACACAGGAAAATTAAAGTTAGAATATATTTTTGATCTTTAGAAAAGTTATGACCTAGACTAGGGACTGGCAACCCTTTTCTGCAAAAGGCCAATAGTAAATATTTTAGGCATTGTGGGCCAAGAGGCAAAATCGAGGATATTATTACATACTTTTTTAAAAAACAAAATGTACATTTATTTTAAAGGATAAAGTATAATCAACAATTTGTTCAATTTTTCCAGGGAATAGATAACTTTTTTTATTTTTATTTTTATTTTAAGTTCTGGGATACATGTGTGGAAAGTGCAGGTTTGTTACATAGGTATACACATGCCATGGTGGTTTGCTGCACCTATCAACCCATCATCTTGTTTTAAGCACCACATGCATTAGCTATTTGTTCTGCTACTCTCCCTCCCCTCCTCCACCCTCCACAAGCCCTGGTGTGTGTGGTTCCCTTCCCTCTGTCTTGTGTTCTCATTGTTCAATTCCCACTTATGAGAACATGCAGTGTTTGGTTTTCTGTTCCTGTGTTAGTTTGCTGAGGATAATGACTTCTAGCTTCATCTGTGTCCCTGAAAAGGACATGATCTCATTCCCTTTTTATGGCTGTGTAGTATTCCATGGTGTATATTACATACATATAACAAAAGAAAAAGTACATTTTCATTGATGCAATATAATTATATTATTATTCAAACTGTAATTGAGAATAATTTTGTAATGCATATTTTCTTTTTTCTTTCTTTTTTTAAATTATGCTTTAAGTTCTAGGGTACATGTTCACAACGTGCAGATTTCTTACATATGTTTACCTGTGCCATGTTGGTGTGCTGCACCCCTTAACTCATCATTTACATTACGTATATCTCCTAATGGTATCCCTCCCCGCTCCCCCGACCCCATGACAGGCCCCAGTGTGAGATGTTCACCACCCTGTGTCCAAGTGTTCTCATTGTTCAATTCCCACCTATGAATGAGAACATGTGGTGTTTGGTTTTCGGTTCTTGCGATAGTTTGCTCAGAATGATGGTTTCCAGCTTCATCCAGGTCCCTACAAAGGACATGAACTCATCCTTTTTCATGGCTGTATAGTATTACATTGTGTATATGTGCCATGTTTTCTTAATTCAGTCTATCACTGATGGACATTTGGGTTGGTTCCAAGTCTTTGCTATTGTGAATAGTGCCACAATAAACATACGTGTGCATGTGACTTTATAGCAGCATGATTTATAATCCTTTGCATATATACCCAGTAATGGGATGGCTGGGTCAAATAGTATTTCTAGTTCTAGATCCTTGAGGAATCACCACACTGTTTTCCACAATGGTTGAACTAGTTTACAGTCCCACCAACAGTGTAAAAGTGTTCCTATTTCTCCAAATCCTCTCCAGCACCTATTGTTTCCTGACTTTTTAATGATCACCATTCTAACTGATGTGAGATGGTATCTCATTGTGGTTTTGATTTGCATTTCTCTAATGGCCAGTGATGATGAGCATTTTTTCTTGTGTCTGTTGAGGGGATAAATGTCTTCTTTTGAGAAGTGTCTGTTCATATCCTTTGCCCACTTTTTGATGGGGTTGTTTGCTTTTTTTCTTGTAAATTTGTTTGAGTTCTTTGTAGGTTCTGGATATTAGCTCTTTGTCAGATGAGTAGATTGCAAAAATTTTCTCCCATTCTGTAGGTTGCCTGTTCACTCTGATGGTAGTTTCTTTTGCTCTGCAGAAGCTCTTTAGTTTAATTAGATCCCATTTTTCTATTTTGGCTTGTGTTGCCATTGCTTTTGGTGTTTTAATCATGAAGTCCTTGCCCATGCCTATGTCCTGAATGGTATTGCCTAGGTGTTCTTCTAGGGTTTTTATGGTTTTAGGTCTAACATTTAAGTCTTTAATCCATCTTGAATTAATTTGTGTCTAAGGCGTAAGGAAGGGATCCAGTTTCAGCTTTCTACATATGGCTAGCCAGTTTTCCCAGCACCATTTATTAAATAGGGAATCCTTTCCCCATTTCTTGTTTTTGTCAGGTTTGTCAAAGATCAGATGGCTGTAGATGTGTGGTATTATTTCTGAGGGTTCTGTTCTGTTCCATTGGTCTATATCTCTGTTTTGGTACCAGTACCATGCTGTTTTGGTTACTGTAGCCCTGTAGTATAGTTTGAAGTCAGGTAGTGTGATGCCTCCAGCTTTGTTCTTTTGACTTAGGGTTGTCTTGGCAATACGGGCTCTTTTTTGGTTCCATATGAACTTTAAAGCAGTTTTTTCCAATTCTGTGAAGAAACTCATTGGTAGCTTGATGGGGATGGCATTGAATCTGTAAATTACCTTGGGCAGTATGGCCATTTTCACGATTATTGATTCTTCCTATCCATGAGCATGGAATGTTCTTCCATTTATTTGTGTCCTCTTTTATTTCACTGAGCAGTGATTTGTAGTTCTCCTTGAAGAGGCCCTTCACATCCCTTGTGAGTTGGATTCCTAGGTATTTTATTCTCTTTGAAGCAATTGTGAATGGGAGTTCACTCATGATTTGGCTCTCTGTTACTGGTGTATAAGAATGCTTGTGATTTTTGCACATTGATTTTGTATCCTGAGACTTTGCTGAAGTTGCTTATCAGCTTAAGGAGATTTGGGGCTGAGATGATGGGGTTTTCTAAATATACAATCATGTCATCATCTGCAAACAGGGACAATTTGACTTCCTCTTTTCCTAATTGAGTACCCTTTATTTCTTTCTCCTGCCTGATTGCCCCAGTCAGAACTTCCAACACTATGTTGAATAGGAGTGGTGAGAGAGGGCATCCCTGTCTTGTGCCAGTTTTCAAAGGGAATGTTTCCAGTTTTGCCCATTCAGTATGATATTGGCTGTGGGTTTGTCATAAATAGCTCTTATTATTTTGAGACACATCCCATCAATACTGAATTTATTGAGAGTTTTCAGCATGAAGGGCTGTTGAATTTTGTTAAAGGCCTTTTCTGCATCTATTGAGATATTCATGTGGTTTTTGTCTTTGGTTCTGTTTATATAATGGATTACGTTTATTGATTTGCGTATGTTGAATCCAGCCTTGCATCCCAGGGATGAAGCCAACTTGATCATGGTGGATAAGCTTTTTGATGTGCTGCTGGATTCGATTTGCCAGTATTTTATTGATGATTTTTGCGTCGATGTTCATCAGGGATATTGGTCTAAAATTCTCTTTTTTTGTTGTGTCTCTGCTTTGGTATAAGAATGATGCTGGCCTCATAAAATGAGTTAGGGAGGATTCCCTCTTTTTCTATTGATTGGAATAGTTTCAGAAGGAATGGTACCAGCTCCTCCTTGTACCTCTGGTAGAATTCGATTGTGAATCCATCTGGTCCTGGACTCTTTTTGGTTATTGCTGCAATTTTAGAGCCTGTTATTGGTCTATTCAGGGATTCAACTTCTTCCTGGTTTAGTCTTGAGAGGGTGTATGTGTCCAGGAATTTATCCATTTCTTACAGATATTCTAGTTTATTTGCATAGAGGTGTTTATCGTATTCTCTGATGGTAGTTTGTATTTCTGTGGGATCGGTGGTGATATCCCCTTTATCATTTTTTATTGTGTCTATTTGATTCCTCTCTCTTTTTTTCCTTATTAGTCTTGCTAGTGGTCTATCAATTTTGTTGATCTTTTCAAAAAACCAGCTCCTGGATTCATTGATTTTTTGAAGGGTTTTTGTGTCTCTATCTCCCTCAGTTCTGCTCTGATCTTAGTTATTTCTTGCCTTCTGCTAGCTTTTGAATGTGTTTGCTCTTGCTTCTCTAGTTCTTTTAATTGTGATGTTAGGGTGTCAGTTTTAGATCTTTCCTGCTTTCTCTTGTGGGCATTTAGTGCTATAAATTTCCCTCATCACACTGCTTTAAATGTGTCCCAGAGATTCTGATATGTTGTGTCTTTGTTCTCATTGGTTTCAAAGAACATCATTATTTCTGCCTTCATTTCGTTATGTACCCAGTAATCATTCAGGAGCAGGTTGTTCAATTTCCATGTAGTTGAGCAGTTTTGAGTGAGTTTCTTAATCCTGAGTTCTAGTTTGATTGCACTGTGGTCTGAGAGACAATTTGCTATAATTTCTGTTCTTTTACATTGCTGAGGTGTGCTTTACTTCCAACTATGTGGTCAATTTTGGAATAAGTGCGATGTGGTGCTGAGAAGAATGTATATTCTGTTGGTTCGGGGTGGAGAGTTCTATAGATGTCTGTTGGGTCCACTTGGTGCAGAACTGAGTTCAATTCCTGGATACCCTTGTTAACTTTCTGTCTCATGGATCTGTCTAATGTTGACAGTGGGGTGTTAAAGTCTCCCATTATTATTGTGTGGGAGTCTAAGTCTCTTTGTAGGTCTCTAAGGACTTGCTTTATGAATCTGGGTGCTTTTGTATTGGGTGCATATATATTTAGGCTAGTCAGCACTTCTTGTTGAATTGATCCCTTTACCATTACGTAATGGCCTTCTTTGTCTCTTTTGATCTTTGTTGGTTTAAAGTCTGTTTTATCAGAGACTAGGATTGCAACCCCTGCTTTTATTTTGTTTTCCATTTGCTTGGTAGATCTTCCTTCATCCCTTTATTTTGAGCCTATGTCTGTCTCTGCATGTGAGATGGGTCTCCTGAATACAGCAAACTGATGGGTCTTGACTCTTTATCCAATTTGCCAGTTTGTGTCTTTTAATTGGACCATTTAGTCCACGTACATTTAAGGTTAATATTGTTATATGTGAACTTGATCCTGTCATTATGATATTAGCTGGTTATTTTGCCCGTTAGTTGATGCAGTTTCTTCCTAGCATTGATGGACTTTACATTTTGGCATGTTTTTGCAATGGCTGGTACTGGTTGTTCCTTTGCATGTTTAGTGCTTTCTTCAGGATCTCTTGTAGGGCAGCCTGGTGGTGACAAAATCTCTAAGCATTTGCTTGTGTGTAAAGGATTTTATTTCTCCTTCACTTATGAAACTTAGTTTGGCTGGATATGAAATTCTGGGTTTAAAATTCTTTTCTTTAAGAATGTTGAATATTGGCCACCACTCTCTTCTGGCTTGTAGAGTTTCTGCCAAGAGATCTGCTCTTAGTCTGATGGGCTTCCCTTTGTGGGTAACCCGACCTTTCTCTCTGGCTGCCCATAACAGTTTTTTCCTTCATTTCAACTTTGGTGAATCTGACAATTACGTGTCTTGGAGTTGCTCTTCTTGAGGAGTATCTTTGTGGCATTCTCTGTATTTCCTGAATTTGAATGTTGGCCTGCCTTACTAGGTTGGGGAAGTTCTCCTGAATGATATCCTGAAGAGTGTTTTCCAACTTGGTTCCATTTTCCCCTCTCTCAGGCACCCCAATCAGACGTAGATTTGGTCTTTTCACATAATCCCATACTTCTTGCAGTCTTTGTTCATGTCTTTTTCCTCTTTTTTCTTTAGACTTCTCTTCTTGCTTCATTTCACTCATTTGATCTTTAATCACTGATACCCTTTCTTCCACTTGATCAAATCAGCTACTGAAGCTTGTGCATGCATCACGTAGTTCTTGTGCCATGGTTTTCAGCTCCAGCAGGTCATTTAAGGTCTTCTCTACATTGTTTATTCTAGTTAGCCATTCGTCTAATCTTGTTCAAGGTTTTTAGCTTCTTTGCGATGGGTTCGAACATCTTCCTTTAGCTCGGAGAAGTTTGTTATTACCGATCATCTGAAGCCTTCTTCTGTCAACTGGTCAAAGTCATGCTCCGTCCAGCTTTGTTCCATTGCTGGCGAGGAGCTGCATTCCTCTGGAGGAGAAGAGGTGCTCTGATTTTTGGGATTTTCAGCTTTTCTGCTCTGGTTTCTCCCCATCTTTGTGGTTTTATCTACCTTTGGTCTTTGATGATGGTGACGTACAGATGGGGTTTCGGTGTGGATGTCCTTTCTGTTTGTTAGTTTTCCTTCTAACAGTCAGGACCCTCTGCTGCAGGTCTGTTGGAGTTTGCTGGAGGTCCACTCCTGACCCTGTTTGCCTGGGTATCACCAGTGGAGGCTGCAGAACAGCAAATATTGCAGAACGGCAAATGTTGCTGCCTGATCCTTCCTCTGGAAGCTTCATCTCAGAGGGTCACCCAGCTGTATGAAGTGTCAGTCGGCCCCTACTGGGAGGTGTCTCCCAGTTAGGCTACTCGGGGGTCAGCGACCCACTTGAGGAGGCAGTCTGTCTGTTCTCAGATCTCAAACTCCATGCTGGGAGAACCACCACTCTCTTCAAAGCTGTCAGACAGGGACGTTTAAGTGTGCAGAAGTTTCTGCTGCTTTTGGTTCAGCTATGCCCTGCCCCCACAGGTGGAGTCTACAGAGGCAGGCAGGCCTCCTTGAGCTGTGTGGGCTCCACCCAGTTCGAGCTTCCTGGCTGCTTTGTTTACCTACTCAAGCCTCAGCAATGGCAGACGCCCCTCCCCCAGCCTGGCTGCTGCCTTGCAGTTTGATCTCAGACTGCTGTGCTAGCAGTGAGCAAGGCTCTGTGGGCATGGGACCCTCTGAGCCAGGCACGGGATATAATCTCCTGGTGTGCCGTTTGCTAAGACCTTTGGAAAAGTGCAGTATTAGGGTGGGAGTGTCCTGATTTTCAGGTACCATCTGTCATGGCTTCCCTTGGCTAGGAAAAGGAATTCTCTGACCCCTTGCGCTTCCTGGGTGAGGCAATGCCCCGCCCTGTTCCATGGGCTGCACCCACTGTCTGACAAGCCCCAGTGAGATGAACCCGGTATCTCAGTTGGAAATGCGGAAATCACCCGTCTTCTGTGTCACTCACACTGGGAGCTGTGGACTGGAGCTGTTCCTATTTGGCCATCTTGGAACCTCTGTAATGCATATTTTCTAACGGGAAGAATGAAGTTGTTTTTTGGATGAATAACATTTTGCTTAATTAGGATTCTGCGCTTGTAGGTCAAAGGTAGCCATAGACAATATGTAAGTGAATGAACATGGCTGTGTTCCAACAAAACTTTATTTATAGACACTGAAGTGAATTTCATATGATTTTCATGTTACTAAATTTTATTATTCTTTTGATTTTCCCCCAGACATTAAAAAATACAAAAATAATTCCTCACTCAGACCATTAAAAAACAGGCCATGGGGCAATTTTGGTCTGTAGGCAGCAGTTGGTTAACCCCTGACTTAGCAGAAAAAGCAGTGGTGCAAAAAGTATGCTTATAGGGATAAAAATAAATGTCTACCATACCTTTTTTAATGGGAGGATGGGCTTTTATTTCCTAAATTTTATTTATAGATGAGCAAATATTCATTTGTATAGAGCATAGAAATATATTTGAAGAACTTTAAGAAAATAGGGACAGTTTTTGAAATAACAATACATTTTAATCATTAAGTACCAGATGTTGAATGCTCAGCTAAAATGGAATTGTTCTCACCGATAACATTTTACTATCTTTCTTAAAATTTCTCAAAATTGTTTTTCATAAATCTTTCCTCTAGTTTTTATTTTATTATTTTTTGAGATAGGATCTTACTCTGTTGCCCATGCTAGAGTGGAGTAGCACTATCATGGCTCACTGTACCCTTGACCTCCTGGGCTTAAGTGATCCTTCCATCTCAGCCTCCCGAGTACCTGCAACCACAGTGTGTGCCACCATGCCCAGCTCATTTTTTAATTTTTTGTAGAGCTGGACCCTGTCTCTAGACAGATGTTGCCCAGGCTGGTCTCAAACTCCTGGGCTCAAGTGACCCTCCGATCCAGCCTTTGAAAGTGCTAGCATTATAGGCATAAGCCACCATGCCCAGCACCCAATTTTTATTTTAAAAACTTTCAAACCACAGAAAAGTTCAAACACCCATATATCATTTATCTAGATTCACTAGTTGTTAAGATTTTGTTTCTTACTCAATTGAAAGAAAATTGCAGACATTATAATGCTTCACCTCTAACTATTTCAGTCATGAATGCATAAAAAGGACATTTTCCTTCATAATCACAATATCATCCTTACCCTCAAAACATAGAAGGTATGTTCAAAGTTCTTCAGTTGTTCCAAAAATGTCCTTGAGGTGGTACTGGGTATTTTGTGTGTGTTTTGAAATCTAGAATCCATTCAAGGATCATGCATAACATTTATCGTAACACTATAGTCTCCATAATCTAGAACAGTTTCTCTGCCTGGTCTGAATGTTTGTGTCCCTTCATAATTCATATATTGAAATCTAATCATCAATGTGATGATATTAGGATGTGGGGCTTTGGGGAGGTGATTAGGTCATGAGAGCAGGTCCCTCATGAGTGGGATTAGTACTCTTATGAAAGAGGCCACAGAGAGCTGCCTTACCCCTTCCACCATGTAAGGACACAGCTAGAAGGTATCATCTATGAACCAGAGGGCCGGCCCTTAATGGACCCCAAATCTGCCTGCACCTTGATCTTGGACCTCTCAGCCTTCAAACCTGCAAGAAATAAATTTCTGTTGTTTATAAGCCACCCGGTTTATAGCATTTTGATATAGTAGTCCAAAGGGACTAAGACAGTCCCCTCAACTTTTTTAAAATTTCTTGACATAGTTTTGAAGAGTCCAGGGTGATTTTTTAAATATCTCACAATTGAAATGTATCTGATGGTTTCTTCAAGGTGGAATTCAAGGTAATCCTGTTTGGCTGATCACATAGGCGATATTATATATTTCTTATTGCATTACACCAGGAGGCACTTAACATTAGTTTGTCCCAATCTATACTTATTATTAAGAAATTCCTGGCTGGGCATGGTGGCTCATGCCTGTAACCCTAGCACTTTGGGAGATGGAGGGAGATGGAGGCAGGTGGATCACTTGAGGTCAAGAGTTCCAGACCAGCCTGGCCAACAGGGTGAAACCTTGTCTCTACTAAAAGTACAACAATTAGCTGGGTGTGGTGGTACATGCCTATAGTCCCAGCTACTTGGGAGGCTGAGGCAGGAGAATCGATTGAACCCGGGAGACGGAGGTGGCAGTGAGCTGAGTTTGTGCCAGTGCACTTCAGCCTGGATGACAGAGCTCGAGACTCCATCTCAAAAAAGAAAGAAAGAAAGAAAGAAAGAAAGAAAGAAAGAAAGAAAGAAAGAAAGAAAGAAAGAAAGAAAGAAAGAAGAAGGAAGGAAGGAAGGAAGGAAGAGGAAGGAAGAAGGAAGGAAGGAAGGAAGGAAGGAAGGAAGGAAGGAAGGAAGGAAGGAAGAAATTTCTAGTAAGCAAATTTATAGAGTTCTGGAGACAAACTGGAATTCAGTTCCTTTCCAAATTACTTCAGACTGCCTTTACACATATAGTTAGTGACCTTTACCCATAAAAAAAAAAATAAAGGCAATATTTTGCTTTATGTCAATATGAGACATTCACTAATGAGAACCATTTTGAAGCACCTAAGACAAAAGCAAAAATTAAAAACTGACATGGGATAGTGTTTATAGCATAAGGTTAGGTAAAAATAAAAATACTACATCAGCCATAAAAATGAATGAAATTATGTCTTTTGCAGCAACATGGATGGAGCTGTAGGCCATTATCCTAAGTGAAATAACTAAGAAACAGAAAGTCAAATACCACATGTTCTCACTTATAAGGGAGAGCTAAACCATGGGTACATATGGATATACAGAGGCGAATAATAGACATTGGAGACTCCAGATGGTGGGAGGGTGGCAGGGGGGTGAAGGTTGAAAAATTACCTATTGGGGCGAGGCACAGTGGCTCAACCTATAATCCCAGCACTTTGGGAAGCTGAGGCAGATTGCTTGAGCCCAGGATTTTAAGACCAGCCTGGGCAACATGGAAAGACGCCGTTGCTGCAAAAATAAAAAATCAGCCAGGTGTGGTAGCATGCAACTGTGGTCTCAGCTACTTGAGAGGCTGAGGTGGGAGGATTACTAGAGACCAGGAGGTCAAGGCTGCAGTGAGCAACGATCGTGACAGTGCATTCCAGCCTGAGCAACAGAGTGAGACTCTGCCTCAAGAAAAAAAAAAAAAATACCTATTGGGTACAATGTTCACTATTAAGGTGATGGGTACAGTAAAAGCCCAGACTTCACTATGCAATATATCCATGTAACAAAAGTGCACTTGTACCCACTAAATCTATTAAAAATTTTTTAAACTGCATAAATATTTTGTCTGTTCAGTGATTAAAACTGGGCAAAAATTGGGTATTTTGGCAAAGACTAAGAAAGAACTTGGAGTAATATATGCCTCCTTTAAAAGACTTTCAAGTCATTGACATTTATTTTTATACATTTTCTAAAAAGTCCTTGCTAGTGACCTGATCATTACTGAAATGGTATCCCAATGAACATGAATCACTGAGATAAACTTACTGAGAAAGTGTCAATACAAGGAGTAGCCAACCAGTTTAAAATTTGTGTCTTTGTTTTTTTTTTTGTTTTGTTTTTTTTGTTTTTTTTTTTTGTTTTTTGTTTTTGTTTTCTTTTGAGACGGAGCCTTGCTCTGTCGCCCAGGCTGGAGTACAGTGGTACAATCTCAACTCATTGCAACCTCCGCCTCCCAGGTTCAAGCAGTTCTCCTGCCTCAGCCTCCTGAGTAGCTGGGATTACAGGCGCCGGCATTCACACCCAGCTAATTTTTTGTATTTTTAGTTGAGACGGGGTTTCACCATGTTGGCCAGGTTGGTTTCAAACTCCTGACTTCAGGTTATCCGCCCACCTCGGACTCCCAAAGTGCTGGGATTACAGGCATGAGCCACCCTACCTTGCCAAAATTTGTGTCTTCTTAGGGGCAGTTCAAAGTGGTTATAGTAGCTCCATGACATCATGAATGTTCCATGTTTATTCTCTTTCTGCTTCAATATTTTTCAATAACTTTCTGCCTCCAGCAAATGGCTTTCATCTTCATGGTTGCCTCCTCATGAAAAGATGGCTATTCTACCAAGGGATTCCTCTCTAAATTCTAGGAAGAAAGAAGGGCCAAAGGTATGGGCTGGTTGAGTCATTCTTTTTTTCTTTTTTTGGTGACAAATTATACAGTTTTCCTAAAAACTCCATTCAGTGCTTTTGCTTTCATCTCATTGTCTAGAACTGGGTCAAAAGGCTTCCTCTATCTTCAAGTGTTTGGAGAGGTAAATATTTTTAAGTGGGCACATTGTTATCCAGAAAAAAAAAAAAAAAAAAAAAAAAAAAAAAAAAAAAAAACAAAGAATCTCTTAACATGACAGAATAGGGGACCGGACATTTGGTAGTCAACCACAGTGTCCTGTGGGATACTGAAATTGACAGCTTTGAAGCACTGTGTGTGTAGTCACTTTTCAGAAGTTACTTCAGTTCATCTTTACAACTCTGAGATGCTGGATGGAGCTTTGTCATAATTCTGCAATCCACAAGAATACACTTTTCATCATCTTTCACCTATCCTACCTCCAAATCTCAACATTCTTGCTTTAGATAAAATACCTTGATTTAGATAAAATCAGCCTGTTTTTGGAGTGGAAAAAACCAGGATGGATTCTCCAGGATGACCCTGGTTCCTGGATAGACAAACAAAAGAAATTTGATTCTTTCCTTTAAGTTCCTTTCCTGCCAGGGGCGGTCGAAGAAGCCAGACTTCTGAAACCCGCTCTGTCTAGCCGTGCCTATAACTCAAAGTTTCCCAAGCACCAGGAGTCATCAGACTGCAGAATAGGATCCCAACTCCAGGAAAGGAAATGGACCACGGGTGGGCAGGAGGTGGGGATTCCTCAGGCTGACTGTCCACCGAACCCCGAGGCAGAGGTCCCTCTTCCACAAAGTCCCTGTCCAGGGTCCCTCCTGGCATCCTGGCTCCCTAGAGCCCCGGGGCTCAGCTTCTGCTGAGAGACAAGTCCTTAGAGCCTCGTCGACCCTTCACAAACCACCAAAGATCTGAAACCGCGGCTTATCCATCTTCTGCAGTGATGAGCCACCTAAGCCATTTTCCAGGTTTCTCTAGGAATGTTGAATAACTCTGCCCAACGCTGTCCAACAGAAATACAACGTCAATTACAATTGCGACTGCATACGTAATTTTACATTTTTTTCAGTCACCACATTTAAAAAGGTAAAAATCAATAAAATTAACTTATTACAATATATTTTATTTAACTCAATAGACCCCAAATGTAATCATTTCAACATATAGTCAGTGCAAAACATTATTAACATATTATGTATTTAACAACAACAACAACAACAAAAACAAAAACTACTAAGTCTACAAAATCCAGTGTGTATTTTTTAGTTACAGCTCGTTCAGTTTAGATGAGCCACATTTTAAGTGCTCTATAGTCACGTGTGCCTAATGGCTACTGTATTAGGCAGTAAAGCTCTAGAACAGGGGTATCCAATCTTTTGGCTTCCCTGGGCCACATTGGAAGAAGAAATTGTCTTGGGCCACACATAAAATACACTAACACTAATGATAGCTGATGAGCTAAAAGGAAAAAAAAAAAAGAAAGAAAAAAGAAAAGTAGGGTTAGGGTTAGGGTTAGAGGATTAGGGTTAGGGTTAGGTGAAAAAAAAATTAAAAAAGAAAAAGAAAAAAGTCATACACACACAAAATCTCATAATGTTTTAAGAAAGTTTACGAATTTGTATTGGACTGCATTCAGTGCCATCCTGGGCTGCGTGCCTTGGACAAGCTTGCTCCAGATGTTGCCTTTATCACCTCCCCATAATACTACCAGCTGCCTGCTGTTCTCCATCTGTTCACTTGTATGCATCCATGAAATGTGTGTTCTTTGTGGAGGCACACTTATAAGCACTGGAGATACAGTGGTGAACAAAATAAAAATCTCTGCCATTAAACCAAAACAATTGAAATAAAATGTAAGATAGTAGTAAATATTGGAAAAATTTTTGAAAAGGGAAAATAAATATGAAGTACATATGTGTGTGGGGGGGGGGGCGGCAGGTAATGGTAAAAACTTTAGGTGGCATGGACAAGGAAGATCTTACCAAGAAAGTGTCCTTTGAATCAAAATCTACAGGAAACGAGGGAGCTACCTTTGCTGATATACAGGAAGAGCATTCCAGTGGAGGGAACACAAATGCAAAGGCTTTGATCCAGCAGGATGTTCAGCAGTAAGACCTGTTTCAAACAAAATATCAAAAGTTTAAATAAAGACAGGATTAGTAATGGTGCTTTGCCTAGCTATATTGAGACCTGAAGCAAAATAAAAAATCCAGTAATAATGATTCCAACTTTATAATTTTGATATTTTGCTTATCATGGATTCATTGCATTAATTTTGATTTATTAAAATATTATTTATCTTAACTAATAAGTTTGGCATTTTGTTAAATTTTCCACCCAAGGCAAGCCTCACTTGTCTTACCTTAGTTCTAGGCCTGCATATTGCCTAGAGTGGAATGACCTAGGGAAGAGAACAGTAAGTAGATGAAGCCAATGTAATTGTTCCACCTAAGAGAAACACCATGATAAATAAATGGTCCCTTGTATGCCATTCCCTTGCAGTTCACTCTACCCTCAGTCTCCTAATTGCACTGGATGTAGCAGACTCAGGGGCAAAATGCAAGTCTACATATGTTGAGAAACAAGTCATTTAAGACAGTCCAAATTCCCATCCAGCTCACATGTTTACTTTGGGCCTTTTCATCAACCCAGAATTTAATAGAGGTGTGCAAAGCTATCAGAGGTGCCTGAGTATGGAGGAACACTGGAAAGAGAGGGAAGAACAGTCTCAATGCTGAACTCCTGAACCAGGAGAAGCAGTGGGGTGAGCAACAAGTGAGAATAGCTGTAAGAAAGGTGTGGGAGAGGAAGCTTATGCTCATAGATGAGAACCCATTATCAATCAAATATTCCTTGTCCAGTGGGGATGAAGTCAAGGCATGACATTAGAATTAGCAAAATTGAGGAAAAGTGCATATCAGGGCCTAATTCAGAGAAAGGAAAAGAAAGTAAAGCTGACGAGCCTAGACGCTAATTTTAATTGCATGAATAGGTCACTTTTTTTAAACAGTAGATATTAATAGGATAAGTTTCAAGGCTCCCACCAGAATCTTAGCATTACTAGTAGCACACTACTTTCGTTTTTTGTTTGTTTGTTTGTTTGTTTGTTTGTTTTGAGACGGAGTCTCGCTGTCACCCAGGCTGGAGTACAGTGGCCGGATCTCAGCTCACTGCAAGCTCCGCCTCCCGGGTTCACGCCATTCTCCTGCCTCAGCCTCCGGAGTAGCTGGGACTACGGGCGCCGGCCACCACGCCCGGCTAGTTTTTACTAGCACACTACTTTTGAAAAACAATAAACCGGCTGGGTGCGGTGGCTCACGCCTGTAATCCCATCACTTTGGGAAGCCAAGGTAGGTGGATCACCTGAGGTCAGGAGTTTGAGACCAGCCTGGCCAACATGGTGAAACTCCACCTCTACTAAAAGTACAAAACTCAGCTGGGTGTGTTGGTAGGCACCTGTAATCCCAGCTACTTGGGAGGCTGAGGTTCAATCCACTTGAACCCGGGAGGTGGAGGTTGCAGTGAGCTGAGATCACACCACTGCATTCCAGCGTGGGTGACACAGTGAGACTCTGTTTCAAAATAAAAACAAAAGAAAAACACCAAAGCTATTCAGGAAGAACATGAACTCTACCACATAAAATTCTTTCCATTTTTAAATAACCTAATTCATGATTTGGATAATAAGTAAAAACAACTAACATTTGTTCAACATTCTGATTTACATTTTAAAGTGTTTTTACAAGGGTTATCTCATTGGATATGCCCAAGGTCACCTAAATCTACATTGGATGGAGGAGACAAACACATTATGACTCTAAACTCCATGTTCTTTTACCACCACCCACATTCAAAAGTCATATTCAAGTTCTCTGCACTTTCTAGTGTTATTTCCTGTATTTTTAAATCTTGCCCTTTTCTCTGGCAAATTTCTAGGCATCACAAGGTCGAGGACTACATTTTTCATTTATTTTGTAGATTCTATAACTCTACTTTGTATCTGGTATGAAATAAACATACACAGATGAGCAGATTATATAATAATTAATTAAGAACCCTTTCACTTAGAAACAATGTTATTTAAATACAAAGTTTTCAAGAGAGAAAGTGGTAATGCAAGTTAAGAATCAGGTGTCAAGGGATATGTGTAAACTCTTAGCAAAGCCACTTAGCAGCTGTTGTAAGGATCAAAGAGATAAATATAAAAGGTTTTAATGAACTCTAATGTTAATTAAACACGGGGCTGGGGCTAGAGTGTGGCAAAAGAGGCATTGAGGGCACAAAGTGTAAGGATGAACCCACTCTCTTAAATTTTGTGATCCTAAATTCCTCTCTTGCCTTATCCTTCCAGCACTGTTTAAAGATAAGTGATAGACAAAAGATCATCCCATTTTTCCCCCATTTAACATATAAAGGAAATTCCACGAGTCATCTATAGTCCCACAAAGAACATACAGAACTAGAAAAAATATGCTGTGGATTGTTGGAACAATATCCAGCTTGTATTGTAACAGTTTGTTAAGATCTCTATGATTGGTACTAAGTGAAGTCAAAAATACCTGAAGAATTAGACATCTTCAAAGTTTCTGTGGAATTGGGAGAATTGTTTCCCTCTATGTTGTTCTGATCCCTAGAAGGATCAGATGCCCTCTACCATTTATAGCCAACATCTCAACTGTTACTTGGACAATTAATTTGATCATAAT
The DNA here is from genome assembly GCF_007565055.1 of Rhinopithecus roxellana. Lineage (NCBI taxonomy): Eukaryota > Metazoa > Chordata > Mammalia > Primates > Cercopithecidae > Rhinopithecus > Rhinopithecus roxellana. The sequence continues at coordinate 21,446,863 of NC_044552.1, read as the reverse complement.
ATTAGGATGTGTCAGAATTAAGTTTTTATACTTTTAAGCACAAGACAAGAAGAAATGTACCCCTTGTGGGACTTTTAGAGACCTCAGTGTTTAATCAAAGATCTTGTGTAATATTCAATATAATGATGAATGTCATGAACACAAGTGGCAGAAAATATGAATGAAAAAAGGATGAGAAGCTGTGGGAAAAGGCAGAAGCTCTTAACACCCATAATCAATTGTTTAAGGTTTAAACACCAACAACGAATAGTTTGCTCCTTAGCAAATTTAATTATGGGATTTCTAGAAACATTTCTAGAAAGTTTAATTATGGGCTTTCTAGGAAGTTTAAAATTGGCTTTCTAGAAACTTTGATTCAAGGCTGGGTGCAGTGGCTCACGCCTGTAATCTCAGCATTTTGGGAGGCCGAGGTGGGAGGGTTGTTTGAGTCCAGGAGTTTGAGACCATCCTGGACAACATAGTGAGATCCCATCTCTACAAAAAATTTAAAAATTAGGTGGCCATGGTGGGATGTGCCTGTAGTCTCAGTTACTTGGGAGGCTGAGGTGGGAGGATTGCCTGAGCTCAGGAAATCAAGGCTGCAGTGAGCCATGATCACACCACTACACTCTAACCTGAGAAGCAGAGTGAGACTCTATCTCAAAAAAAAAAAAAAAAAAAAAAAAAAAAAGTAAAAAGAAAGTTTTATTCCCAAGAAACTGCCTCGGAGGTATGGAATTTAACTCTCCTCTTCAGTAGTAGGTTGTATTGCCTGCATTTTGGAGCCTCTGGTATTAGCTCATCTTCTGTTCATTTTCAGTGCTTCGACACCTAAGTTTTTGTAGAAGACATGTAGATGTCTAGAAGACATCTAGACATCTTTTTTCTAAAAGACAGAGTTCCCTGTTGAGAACACTCTGATGTTGAATGACGCTTGACCTCTTCATGGAGGCCTTTCCCCATTCTTTACACGGATAAGATGTATCTCTACTGTGGAGTCCCTGATACAGAACAAAACTGACAACCCCACTGAAAGCATTCCCACACTAATCACATTTTTAAGGTCTAAATCCAGAGTGTATTTTCTGGTGATAACAGAATACCAATCATGAAGAGAAAACTTCTCTGTCCACTTCACATTTAAGAAGTTTCTCTCCCAGGTGAATTCTGTAGTCGTAAATGAGGCTTGTATTTTGGACGAAGCTTTTCCCAAATTCATTACATTTGTGTCATTTTTTTAAATGTAAAAGTCACCTGCTGATGTTCTAATCTGATCCATTTTTTTTCCGCACTCAGAATCCTGGTACATGCTCCCATTGAGTGTTCCACATACCTTCCCATATAATTCTGTTTTCCTGTAATTTCCTTAACTGGAGCTGCTGTCCTTTTCTCAGTCTTCACCTTACCATTGGAAACAATAATCCAATGAAAAGAAGGGGCTTATCATAGGAGAGAAAAATCTTCCTAATAAAATATGAGTATGAGGTTTGTGTTTATCTGAAAAGTATATGAAGAAGGCATAATATGAGGAGAACATGAGAAAGGAGAAAGATGTGGTGCCAGTGGCCAAAAGAGGAAACACTGGCAAAAAGGCAGTAAGTATATATGTAGGATAAGGAAAAGAGCGAAAAGAACAGAATGAGAGTCAGTTCAAAAAAGAACTGGCTGGGGTGTTATGAGAATGTGGAATGTGGAATGTGAATGAAGTGGATTTGTGTTGAGGTGATCATTCATTGATCAACTCAAATTTCTGATTAATTCATTCAACAAATGTTTACCTTGTGTGTACCATGTGCAGTACTGGAGCCGTCAGTATTAGAACAATAAACAAAACAGCAGAAAAAATTCCTGCATTCACACTCACATAACTTCTATGGGATGTCGGCCAATTAACAAACAACTAAAAAATAAAGTACATAGGTGGTAACAAGTACTATGGGAAAGAGGACAGGGACTTCCATCAGGCAACAGAGGGTGAAAATTTTAAATAGAGTGATGAGGAAGACCTCACTGATAACCTGAAGGAGGTGAGAGAGCCAGTCATGTGGTTATGGGGAGCATAGAATCCCAGGCAGAGCAAACAGCAACTGCTAAAGCTCTGAGGTGAGAGTATGTCTAGCATTCAAGGAACAGCTCACTGGCTGTAGCTGGAGCAAAGTGAATGAGGGAGAGCAATGGAAAATCTGGTCAGAGAGGAGGCAAGTAGCCAGGTTATATAGGGGTTCAAAAACTACTGTAAGAACTTTGGTTTTTATTCTGAGTAAATGAGAAACCATTCGATATTTTTCGATAGAGGAAAGTTAAGATCTGGCTTGGGGTTTAAAATGATCACTGTAGTTGTTGTGTTGAGAATAAACCATATGAGAGACAAACGTGCAAGCAAGAAAACTCAGTAGCGGGCTACTGCGGTAATTCCGGGAACATATAATGGTAACGAAAAACAGTGGTAGCAGTGGAGATGGTGAGAAGTGATTTAGTTTGTAGATATATTGGGAAAGTAGTTCTAATGGGATTTCCTGATTAATTGGATGAGACGTGAGAGACAAGTAAAAGACAAGAATGAAAAAAGCAGATGAGCAGTTTATAAACAAGGCAACTACTACTCAAGGGGCAAAAGCTGTGCAGAAGTTAAAATATGTCTATAGTGAGTACTGGCCTACTATCCCTGTACATGTTTATGCCTTAAGGGAATTATAATTATAAAAAATATAGTTAGGCATGCAAGCTCTATCATCATAAGACTGAAAGGGAGTGAACGAGTTTAAGGAAAATTCATAAATAGTGCTCCCAATTGTGAAATATATGTTTATGCATAATCAGAGTAATGGACACAAGAACAAGCAAGACCAGAGGGGCTTCAACAAGAACTGGTAGGTGCAATCTTAGGTTCTGGGGGTCTGAGATTTGATTTTACTCTACTAACAAGGCACTAGCTTAGCCTGTTATTGGAATCTGGCATATAACACAAATTGCCTAAGTCAGAAACAAAATAATTTTGTGATTACAAGGAGGCCCTATGACTTTTACACTGCCTTCAGAATTTCAGTGCCTTTTTCTACTGCATTAATAACCCACCCCAAACAGTCCTACTATTTCAAAGTTATAATTGTTATTTTTTTCCCAATTAGGATAGTCTAGGCCCAGTGGCTCATGCCTGTATTCCAGCACTTTGGGAGACTGAAGCAGGAGTATTACTTGAGGCCAGGAGTTTGAGACTAGTCTTGGAAACATAGCTAGATTCCATCTCTATAAAAAACAAAACCAAAAAAACCTTATTAGGAGAGACGGTCCCCCTTGGGCCTTTTGTGCTTCTGCGCATCTTGCTATATGTGCCAAGGATGTAAGTCCCTGATCATTTTTTACCAGTCTATTTCCCATAGATAGCAAGTCTGCTATTTGTTACTCATAGATATCAAGCAGCTATCATATTTGCATCAGTTGCCACTGCCACCAAGTCTCAAGAAGGTGACATCATGGGCCCAGATGGATGCTATGCACACAGTGGGTTTGTGTTGCATCCAGAGAAGCCTGAGCTTAGGGAATCTGTAGCTTTTATAGCAAGGGATTGAGTAAGCCTGGTAATTGTACAAGGGAAGACATTATCTTTCAAGGTCACCAGCTGCATAAACAGTCCGAGGAATAGACTGGTTTAAAAAAAAAATCTTGTATCCTGATTTTCTTTTTTTAAAACCATCATTCTCGTAACTTTCTATTAAAGTTTATGTGTACATTCTGCTTATGGTTTATTCTATTGTCAATCTCCACTGGAATATTAACACTATGAGGGCAGAGACCTTTGTCCTTTTTGCCACTGTTGTATCCTGAACACCTAAAATAGTGTCCAGCCCAGAAGAGTAATTCAACATTCTTGTTCTGTAAAAGGTTAAATAATTTAAAGCTTATTGAGTCCTAAGGTGTAATATGTATATCATTTTCAACTTTACAAAATATTTTGAAATCGCTTTTTAAGATAAATGTATGAATTTATACACCCATCAGCTGTGTAAGAGTTTTTTCACACATTTACTAGCAAATATTATTGAAACACTTTTACATGTTGCTAAGGTATAGGTATGAACTGGCTTAAAATTTGCCTTTTCTAATAACAAGGTTAAGGATCTTTGCTTATGTTAATTGGTCATTTAAGATTCCTCCTCTGTGAATTGCCTGTGTGTATTCCTTGTTATTTTTTTCTGTTTGATTGTTGGCTTTTTTCTTGTTCATACATAGAAGTTCATTATATATTCTGGCTATTGATCTTTGTTGATTATATGGGTTGCAAATATCTTCTTTCAGTCTTTTTGTTTTTCCACATGTTTCTGGTGTCTTTTGATATAGCTTTAAATTTTAATGAGGTCAAATTTACTAATTTTTTTCCTTCACAGTATGTGCTATGGATTTTAAAAGAATTCCTGCTTTACTTAAGATCATAAAGAAATACTCCTAATTTTCTTCTGAAAGTGTCAAGATTTTTCTATTTAAATTTTTTTTTGAGAAAGGGTATCATTCTGTCATCCAGGCTGGAGTGTAATGGTGCGATTATAGCTCACAGCAACCTCAAACTCCTGGGCTTAAGGGATCCTCCTGCCTCAGCTTCCCAAGTAGCTGGGATTATAGGTGCACACCACTGCACCTGGCTAATTTTTTCCCTTTTTGTAGAGATGGGGTTTTGCCATGTTGCTGTGGCTGGTCTCAAACTCATGAGCTGAAGCAATCTAGTCACCTTGGCCTCCCAAAGTGCCAGGATTACAAGCATGAGCCACCACACCTGGCCAGTTTTGCTTTTTGACTTTTAAATCTTCATAGAAATTAATTGTTGTGCATGTATGAACCAAACTTTTTTTTTTTTCTATTTGGATATCTTTTATCAAGTAGCCCTTTCTTTTCCCACTGAGTTTTAATGCTACTTCTGTTACATATCAAGCATCCATACATGCCTAATTGCTTCTCAGCCTTTAGTTCTGTTCTATTGGTCTACTTGTCTATAATTGTGCTGATGCCACACTGGCTTAACTACCTAACTACTGTACATATATAATAAATCCTAATATCAGGTAGGGCAAGTTACAGCACCTCCTTTGTTTGCTCAAAAAATTCCTTGGGTCTTTTTCACTCTTTTGTTCTTCCTTATGAGTCTAGGATCAGCTAGTCAAATTCCATGGAACGGCTCACTGGGATTTTGATTAGCATTACATTTAATTTGTGTATCAATTAGGAAGGAATGAAATCGTTCCCATATTGGATGTTCCTATGCATAAACATGGTATGTATCGCCATTATTTATCCTTTTCTTAATAAAATTGTATGTTTTCATTAAGGTGTCTTTTTATTTCATTGCTCCTGTAGTTACTGTCTTCTAAAAATTACATTTTCAAACTCTTGTTGGTAGACCAGAAGAGCAATTGTGAATACTGATGTTTCTCATCCAGCGACCTTGCTAAACTCTCTTACTAATCAAAATAATTCAAGTGTTAGATTATCCTGAGCTTTCTGTGCAAAAACTACAACACATTTTTTAAAGCATGGTTTATTCATTTATATTGAATGTTTTAATTAAATAATGCAGTCATTTACATCAAAATATATTAAAAGTGGTGTAATCATTCTTTGTTTTAATTAGATAATGCAATCACCTCAAAATATATTTAAAAGTATACAGTAATCATTCTTTCTCCTACCTGCATCCCCTAGTCTACCCAGTTTCTAATCCTCATAGGTAACCACCATTATTAATTTAATGTATCCCTCATAGATAACCACCGTTATTAATGTAATGTATCTCTCTGGTGTTTCTTCTGAATATACAAGATCGAAACAAATATATATTAAAGTCTTATTAATCTCTTCTATCTTCACAAAAATCTAGCAAAATATAGACATATCTCTGATCCTTTTCTCCCTTTGCTGAAAGAATCATTTTTAAAAGTCATTTTAACAGCGACACTGGAGGGAAGAAGACGCGTTGGGGGCTGGCAAACCACAGAGTCTGTCAGGTAGGTGGCTAGAGAGGAACGGAAGTGGCCTTTGTGTTCCGCCCTTTGTGTATGGTTTGTTAGTTTCCGACACTGTCAGTGTGTGGTCTATGGCAGAAGCCGGTTGGGAACCCGCTTACAGATGTGGGCTCACGCGGAATCTGCTTATAGATGTGCGGTCACGCCTCCTTCGGTTGCTCTTCTCTGACCTGTCATGCAGTTCTTAGGGTCCCTGTGTGTCTGTGTGTGTGTGTGTGTGTGTGTGTGTGTGTGTGTGTGTGTGTGGTGGGGGGGGGGAATCCCTCCCTCACCAATTTCCTCCCGCCTCCGACCCTCCCCAATTCCCTGAACCCTGTCTTCCCAGGAAGCCTTTGGGCCGTGGTCTCCACAAAGGGCTCACTAGAAGAGCCTTTTTGTTCAGGGCCGTGTTGTGGACTGGGGTTCCGTTCTCTGGGTTGGTGCCTTAATTCGCTAGGAGACGTGATTCTTGGGTTATAGTCACAGGCCTTAAAAAATGAGAGCCTTTAAATCTTTGCTGCCCTTAGAGACAAGTTCAGTATTAAAAGCCCTTTAAATTACTGTTGGCATTACTGGTCAGGAGCCTGGATTTTAGAGCTGGCCTGTCAGGTTGGGTCCTGCTAACTGTGTAACTTCTGGCCAATCCGCAACCTCTCTGTGCTGCATTTTACATCTTTGTAAATGGAGATAATGTATATCACCTAACCCATTAGATAAGGCTGTGAGGATTGTGTCCACGAGGATTAAATGAATATATGTAAAGCACCTAAAATAGTACCTTACATGGAGTAAGCATGATGTAATAATGATCTCCTATTATTGTTATTTATTATTTTTTTCCTATAAGGAGCACCTTACCTTTAGTGTCTTGATGACTGGCTTTTGTTACCTTTCTTTAAATTTTTAGGCCCTTTATCAATTCTATTGGTAATGGACGATTTCTTACATGGGAGTGAGAGAAGTGGGGAGAAGGGATATTCTTAGGAAGAGCTGCTCCCAAATAGTTTGTGTTGTTTGTTGTGATGCTCAAACCCACAGTAGCTCCAAGAGTTGGAAATGCCTCTCCTTGACTCCTCTGATTTAGGAGAACGAAAAGAGATTTTTGTCAGTGGAAGGCTGAAATACACCGACCCTGATCAGTGCTAAAAAGGTGTCATCTTTTTAGAGTCTTGTCTCTGTGATCTGAGAGACCAAAATAGACACACCTCTATCAACTAAGATGAACCTTAAAGTTAAGAAACAATCTTAACCTTACCTGCATGTGTTCATGTATACCTGCTTATGTTTGATGGTTCAGGGCCTTGCTGGTAAAGCAAATTTCTAAATTCCGATGGCTACAAGAAAAGTCATATTCTTACTAAACGCCCTAATAACAGGAGCTATCAGGCAAATCCCAACTCCGATTTATAACCCAGAGCACTACAACTCCAACTGAATAGAAGACCAGCCTTACAAGCATTATTTTCTGATTAGCAATTGTAGACATTAAGCCAGTTTCAGCCAGCTCATAGGGGCTGCATATAAACTGTCTCAGTGTCCTGTAGTTCACCTTTAGACATGAAGAGCCAAATTCTCCCTCATTTTAATGCTACCCACCCCACGCCACCCCAAAGTGAACATGGGATGTATGTTGCATCTATGTTTACTTACCGCACATGAACTCTGCTCCCCTCATAAATATATCCAGCTTTCCCCCAAACCTGCTGAATATGTATGACTTTATTGTCATACACTGTGAAGCATAAAGCCCAACCTGTCCTTTCCCTCCTGGAAGAGGGTATCTTTGGTCCACGCAAGAGACGATCTCTTCCCAGTTTGAAAACTAGTATAACCAATAAAGCCCTCTTTTCTACTATTTAGCCATTCTGGTGGTCTTTTGGACAACATTTCCAAGAGACCTGTGGCTCATGTGGGAATTACATATGTGTGAGTGTATGTGTGTGTGTGTGTGTGTGTGTATATATGACACACACCTACATACCTATGTCTATATTTATTTCTGTAAGTAACTACAGATAGTGGAACATTGAGTTCACACCGACACCTTTAATTTTAACCCAATACTGCAGGATTCATTTTGGCCTTTTATTTTTTATGTTTGTAACTCCCTTCTCTGACAGTGAGAAATCTGGATGCTAATATGACCAGTGGGCTGTCTGTATCTTGGGTTCAACCAATTACAGATAAAAAAACATTTAAAATAAAAAAATTGAAAATAACAATACAATGTCGACCAACAGGAAGAACCTGAGGCACAAAATACTATTTGAAAGAGTTCACTTAAGCCAAAATGAGGACAGTTATGCAGAGCCCACATAAGCAAGTGCCTTCAAGAGGAAATTATTTAGCTCAAGAGGGGAGTGTGACATGAGTGCTATTGCATATCAGTGCTTCTCTGGGTCTGATCATTTAAAAGGGCTTGCAGTCCTCAGATAAAAAGGGTTTTTTTTTTTCTTGACAATGATGAAAAAGATAATGCAAATAGAGAAATACATTGTAACAAATATTTACATGGCATTTACATTGTATTAGATATTATAAGTACATCTGGAAACTACTTAAAGTATACTGGGTATACGTTACATGCAAATACTATACTCTTCCATTTTATGTTAGGGAAAAGAGCATCCTCAAATTTTGGTACCTGAGAGAGTCCTGGAGCCAATCCCCCAAGGATACCAAAGGATGACTGTAACTGATTATTTGATCAGTCTTTCCTGTATATAATCAATTTCCCCATGCCTTCTCACTTATCTCAGTTGGGCTCAGACCTCAAATGTTACAGCTTGCTGAAACTGGAATGAGGCCTGTGGAATAGATGGTAGTAATGTATATGTCAATTTTGCTACCATAGTTTCCTCCTCTCACCCATGTGACATTCTCCTCACTCGACTTGGGGTCCTAATTCACTCTAGGCTGAACTGCCACCTCCTCCTCCATCTCCTGTGGCCCCACCTAATGGATTTTGGACTGAATTATTCAGGAATGAAGGAAGGTAGGATTTTTTAAATTTAAAAGAAAATTACTATGGACAATGTCAGACATATGTAAGTGTAGAAAGAATATTATGACAAATTCCCATATGTGTCTCACCTAACTTCAACAATTATCATGTTTGTGGTGTTTTCTTTTTTTCTTCCTCTTTTATTTTCTGAGTATTGTAAAGCAAAATCCCAGACATTATATCAGCTTACAAGGACAAGTACTTCAGCGTGAATTTCTAACAAATAAGGACTTTTCAAAAACATAACCATAGTATCATTATGACAACTAAATTGACAGTAATTCATGAATATCATTGTGTTTTAATTTTCCCAATTGTCTCAAATATGTCTTTTTGCAATTGTTTTGTTCTTATCAGGGTCCAAATAAGGTTTACCATTACCTTTACATTTGGTTGATAAGTCTATTCAGTGTCTTTTAATCTATAGTTCCCCTTTCTCCTCTGAATGTTTATTAATGCCATTTATTTGTTGAAGAATCTAGGTCTTTCTGAGGTAGGAGCCTTCACTCGACTCCAGAAGTGGGGCTGACACCAGACCAGATTGAAAATTAGCCAAAACAGAGTAGAGGCAAAAGCATGTCTCTGTAGGACATGCTCAGCAATGTGCCATGTCAGTTTACCATTGCCATGCTACCCCTTTCCATGACAACAACCTGATGACCAGGAAGTTACCACCCTTTCTCTAGAAATTTCTGCATAATCTGCTCCTTAATTTGAATATAATTAAAAGTGGGTATAAATATGGCTGCAGAACAGATTCTGAGGTACTACTCTGGACATGTTGCCTATTGGTTAGCCCTGCTCTGCAAAGGAGCAGTACCTCTGCTGCTGCTGTACATTACTGCTTCAATAAAAGCTGCTGTCTAACACCACTAGCTCACCTTTGAATTCTTTCCTGAATTAAGCTGAGAACCATTGATTCATACATTTTATGAAACAAGCAAAAAGAAATAAAAAAAGGACGCTCCTGATCTAAGCCCCATTTGGGGGCTCACCTGTCCTGCATCATCTGACAACCCAGATGGGATGAAGACAGCAGAGACAGTGGAGAAAGAGGCAATCAGCATGAAGGCAAGACAGTAGTAAGGCAGAGAGACAAAAGAGATGATCATGATCAGTGATCAGCAGAGAAGTGGTGATTGGCAAGAGATGATGAGAGAGAGTAGTCAGCAAGACAGCAAGAGACCAGTGAGAGATGGTGATTGGTGAGAAGGTGAATGGAGAGATGGCAAGGCAGTCTGTGACTGAGGCTGCCAGAGCTCTAACAATAAAGAGCTGCCAACACTACAGAGCTATAACAGTAACCAGAGGTTCTTTCCAGAGCCACCATTTTCCCTGACAGGTGGAGCCAAGTGGATGTGTAAGTGGTCATAATGCTGCTGCCTCATATGGGACCCACTGCTCCAACCAGCAGGCCGGTGGGTTACCAGCCCCATCTTGGTCCCCCATGTGACAGCTGAGCCCACCTAAGCTGAGGAAATCTGGAGAGACTTTCACCTGGGTCCCATGTGAAAGATCGGTCAGAGCCACTTATCTTGAGGATAAGTGAATGTTCCTTGTGCTCCCCTACCTCACCCCCTAATATCGGGTAAGATAGGAAGTAAAAGTCTTTGGATAAGTGGTCAGTTAAAAGTCCCCTGTTGTTTGAGTGCTTTGAAGCATATCCTTGCCACATCTTCCCCCAGTTCTTTCTCCTCTGACTCCATTTTATTGCTCCACCAGTCATTTTCAGTCCTAAAATATATGTTTTGTTTTCAGTTTTTTTTTCTTTTGAGACCAAGCCTTACTGTTACCTAGGCTGGAGTGCAGTGGCATGATCTTGGCTTGCTGCTACCTATGCCTCCCAGGTTCAAGTGATTCTTCTGCCTCAGCCTCCCGAGTAGCTGGGACCACAGGCATGCACTACCAGGCCCAGCAAATTTTTGTATTTTTAGTAGAGAAGGGGTTTCACTATGTTGGCCAGGCTGGTCTTGAACTCCTGACCTCAGATGATCCACCCATCTTGGCCTCCCAAAGTGCTGGGATTACAGGCGTGAGCCACCATGTCCAGCCTCCATGGGGTTTTCAGTATTGGGTGAGGAGACCCTCACTGGCTGAAACTCAGGTACTCCGGGTTTTGGTATTTTCGGCTGCCCCGGCAGATGCTCTGGGGTTTTCAGCATTGACATTCCCTCTAGGATTGTGGATTACAGTCCCTACCTCTAGGAAAATATTGGTCTCACGTTTGTCTGCCCTAAAGTTAGAAGTTACTTCCCTAACAGCCAGTTGCAGTCCCCTTCCTTTGTGCTCGCTTATAACTGCCTTGCTCAGCCCTCTTGGTTGAAGAAGCTGGGAATACCCAATCCCCTGGCATGACAGCCAACCACCTACAGCAGTAAACAAGTGGCTACCCAAACATTTTTTTTCAGTGTCTCTGCTGGTAGGTAGGTTCTCCAGCAAGTCAGGGCCTCCGAGATTTCCCCTTGGGCAACCCCTTTTCCTTTCTCCCTTCCATTGTCACCATTTGTTTAGCCTCTCTCCGCATAACACTTGCTGTCTGCAAAATATAGGTTCAACATTCTACAGCCCATTCATAGCTCGGCTCATAATGCACTTTTGTAACACTTTGCTCCCTCAATTATGCCTTCTCTGTAGAACAAAGTGAGAAATTAAAAGGGAAAAGTAACTAGGCATTTGCTAAACTTAGGCTAACTAGGCCAGGCGCGGTGGCTCATGCCTGTTATCCCAGCACTTTAGTAGGCTGACATGGGTGGATCGCTTGAGCCCAGGAGTTTGAGACCAGCCTAGGCAACATGGCAAAACCCTATTTCTACTAAAAACACAAAAATTAGCAGGGCATGGTGGCGGGCACCTGTAATCCCAGCTACTTGGGAGGCTGAGGCATGAGAATCACTTGAACCTGGGAGGTGGAGGTTGCAGTGAGCCAAGATCGCGCCATTGCACTCCAGCCTGGGTGACAGAGTGAGACTCGTTCTTAAAAAGTAAAATAAACTTAGGGTAATTGAAACTCCTGTAGATATCTTTATTAAACATGGGGACAACAGTGAGCATCCCAAGAGACTTGCTGCTAGGGTGGCTTGTAGACAACTGGAGTAAATTTAAACTAGAGAAAGAACCTAGGCATGGTTCTTTACATCATAGTGATATTTAACAAGTAGATTTGCTCTGTAAAAAAAAGGAAAATAGAGATCTCTTATGCACAGGCTTCTGTGGCTCTGTAGTGGTTCACATTAATTCCAGACACCAGAAAGCCACACCTAAGGGATCCTCTCCAAGTAGCTCCCCCGTAGAAGGCCTATGCCCTCTCTGAAGTCTCCTCAGTCCTATTCTGAGGGTAGTCCCATTAATTTTCTAATGAACGATTCTAACTCAAGGTCATCAGGCACCCCTTCCCCTTATCCAACTAGCCCAAGCCCTTACCCCCTAGGGCCCAAAAAAGTAAGCCCAACCAGGACCACCAGGAGTAGGGCACCATATAAGCCCCTAAAGTCAAACCTATGTCCATTGCAGGAGGTAGCTGATGGAAATGGAGGAACACTTAGAGTACATGGGGCATTGTCTATCTATAATTTGGTTTTATACAAGGAAAAATTTGGCCAGTTTTCAGAGAATCAAAAAAAAAAAAAAAAGGTTTATACATTTTACCATATTCTTTGATTTAACTTGTCATGACTTGCAAATATTGCCATTTGCTTGCTGTGCCATGAAAAGAAAAAAAGTGAAGGAAAAATTGTGTGGTTAAGCCAATCATTTACGACAAGGTTATAGAGATAACTCAGGGAAAATGAGAAAATCCCACTCTATTTCAGGGTCATTTTGGTGAAACACTCAGAAAATATACTAATGCAGACCCAGACTCCCAAAAAGGACAAGTTCTCCTAGGTATGCATTTTATTACTCAATCTGCCCCTTACACTAGGAGGAAGATACAAAAAGCAGCAATAGGACCTCAAACCCCTATGAGCCTTTTAAATGTGGCCTTTAAAGCTTACAACAATAGGGACAGGGCAAAAGAGGTTTAACAATAGCCAAAAGTGCAATTATTAGCAAATGCTTTAAGTAACCTGACCCTTCAGGGTTACCCATCCTGAAAAAGTGTCACAAGATGGGTATCTGGAATGCCCAGAGAAGAGCCCCTGACTTGCCAGCCCCAGTGTATAGATTATTTACTAGCCAAACAAGATGTAGTCTGTGCAGTTATTAATAAAACCTGCTGCACATGTATGAACAACTCTGAACAGATTGAGTTTAACTTTCACAAGATCTATAAGTAAGCTACCCGGTTACATATCTATAATCAGGGCACTGACTCCAACTATATCTGGTCAATTATCAAAAGTGCCATTCAAAGTCTCACCTAGTTTTTATCTCTCCTAGGACCTTTAATAGCCATCTTGTTATTACTAATCTTTGGCCCTTGCTTGTTTAACCTCTTTATAAAATCTGTGTCTTCTAAATTACAACAGTTCCAGATAAAGAAAATGCTGTCAAAAGGCTTCCAACCCATCCCATCTACTGACCCAGAAAATAAAAGCATCCTGCCCTTAGATATGGTATCCAGAGATTTGTACTCTTCCAGTGCTAGGCAGGGCCTATACCCATAAACTAAGCAGGAAGCAGTTACAGAAGATGGACCACTGCTCTTCTGCAGCCTGCTTAAAATTAAGAAGGCATATCTAATCTCTGAGGGAGGAATGAGGTAGGAGGCAGAATTCAACTCCAGAAGTGGGGCTGCAACACCTGACCAAATTGAGGACTAGCTAAGAGGGAAGAGGCAAAATCACCTCTCCACAAGATACACCCACCAATGTGCAATGTCAGTTTACCATTGCCATGGCAACACAGGGACGTTGCCACCCCTTTCCATGGCAATGACCAGGTGTCTCAGAAGTTAACACCCCTTTTCTAGAAATTTCTGCATAATCGGATGCTTAATTTGCATATAATTTAATGTAGGTATAAATGTAACTGCAGAACTGCTTCTGAGCTGCTACTCTGGGCACACTGCCTAGGGGATAGCCCTGCTCTGTAAGGACCAGTACCTCTGCTGCTGCTATACACTGACACTTCAATAAAAGTTGTTGCCTCATACCACTGGCTTGCCCTTGAACTCTTCCCTGGGCAAAGCAAAGCACCCTCTTGAGCTAAGCCCTAATTTTGGGGCTCACTTGTCCTGCATCATTCTGTTCTATAGAATATTCCACATGCTGGATTTGGCTGATTGATTTTTTAAAGTGTCATTTAATTCCTTAACTCTCAAACTCACCTGCACGTTGGAATCACCTAGGAAAGTTGGCCAGGAGTGGTGGCTCATACCTGTAATCCCAGCACTTTGGGAGGCTGAGGTGGGTGGATCACTTGAGGCCAGGAGTTCGAGACCAGCATGGTGATGCATGTCTGTAATCCCAGTTATTCAGGTGGCTGGGGCACTAGAATCACTTGAACCCAGGAAGCAGAGGTTGCAGTGAGCCAAGATTGTGCCAGTGCACTCTATCTGTGGGTGACACAGCAAGACTCTGTCGCAAAACAAACAAAAACAACAAAAAGATGTTATTCATGCCTGAGTCCCATCCTGTGACACTCTGATTTAATTGATTCTGGTTGCAGTCTAGGTATCAGGATGTTTTAAAAGCTCCCCAGTGATTTTCTGTGACACAGAGTGTGAAAACTGCTAACTTAACTTGTTTCTGTAAATATTAGGATCTAGAAACTTACTTATATTCAAGTTCACTTATAAGGATACGCCAGGGAGAGTGCCCTCTACCTTCTGTGGTAGCTCATCAAGAGAAAGATATTTTGTAGCAGTTTTCATTTGCAACAGTCTTTGGGACCTCTCATTTTCTTAAGTTCTTTCCCTTCCTAATCCTTGGAACATAGAGGCATAGGCAGAGAAAGAAAAACTCAGGGAAGTACTGACATGGTATTTTTTCCCCTAATAAATTACTGAACTTGCATTTTGTAGCTTCTCCATTCCACTGGGCAGAAAGGGGCTTACTGAAGTGTCCAGCCAAATAACTTACAGTCAATTACGGCTTAAAATCGAGTCCCATCTAGTTCAAAGAATTCTCAAGGCTTTCTCCCTATTATAGGATAGGCCTAGTTTATCACATGCCAGGCATTGTTCTAAGCAGTTTACACAAGAGTGCTCTCAATATTATCTAATCCCTACTAATGCCTGTAACATCCCTATCTACTATTACTTTCCCTATTTACAGATTGGAAAAGTCGGGCACAGGGAGGGTAAATAATTTACCAAGCTCACCCAGCCAGTTAGTGTTAAAGCCAGGATTACACAGGTAACCTGGCTACCTGTGTATCTAGCCACTGTGCTTGACTGTGAATGGGGGCTGGGAAGAAACAGGAAGGAAGAAAGCAGAAGAGAATGGGATCCCTGAAGCCAGAGACTAGAGAGTTTCTGAAGGTGGAGAGCAGCATAAGCCTGATTGCCAGAGAAGCAGCCACGGAATGTGCAAAGTGGTGAGTGGGGGAGTGGGACAGTGTATTAAGGATTAGTGGGAGGTGAGGGCTACAGTCGGGGTGGGGGGGCTTTCTTTCAAGTAGTTTGACCTTAATGAGGAGGAAAAAAGTGACAGATTAAGGGGGTGAGTGGGGAAGGACCAAGGGTAGCCACTGCTCACTCCAGGCAAGTGCCTGGTGATGTGTTCCGCTGCTTTGATGTTTCTGGTCCTCTTGCCAGAGTTTTTAGGGCTCTGGGGAACCCCTGCTTTCCAGCTCAATTTTAGTGTTAATTTTATGCCAGCTGCTTAAGCAAGCTTTACATAGGAAAGAAATATGAGCCACAGCGGCATCCTTCCAGGATTTAAAGACTCAGTCCTATTTCTTATGATCCAGTGTATGTCATCCTTTGCTTCTCTTTCCCTTAACTGCCTTCCCTTGTGTGGTGGTAAGGACAGGGTAGCTAAAGGGTTAACTCGGAGACAACCACTGAGAGGAGCTTCCTAGAGAGCCCAGGAAGTTGCCTTAGTTCCCAGCGAGGCTTCCTGTGCTCCATCCTCAATTTCCCTCCTATGTCTGGAGAGTGATCACTTTCACTCCCAAAGACATCCTTTGGGGATACTTACTGTGGGATTCAGAGTGAAGTGCAGAGGACGACCCTGCAAGGGCACGGACTATAAGAGAGATCTGTGCAGCTGCGCCTCAGGAGTGTCCTGGGTCTCTGGGCATGAGAGGAGGGGGACCACTTGCAGTTTTACTGGACAATTTACCACCTTTCCAGAATCCTCTGAAGATATACAGGTCGCAACTAGAGTGAGACCCGAGTACTGCCTTGGGTCAGAATGGCTAGAGAACCGAGAAAAAACGCAGCCCTGGACGCCCAGTCTGCAGAAGACCAGACGGGGCTTCTGACCGTGAAGGTGGAGAAGGAGGAAGCCTCCGCCTTGACGGCGGAGGTGAGCGCATCCTGCAGCCCTGCTCGGGGCCCCGAACGCTCCCGCCAGCGCTTCCGAGGCTTCCGCTACCCGGAGGCTGCGGGCCCCCGCGAGGCGCTGTGCCGGCTCCGAGAACTCTGCCGACACTGGCTGCAGCCTGAGATGCACAGCAAAGAGCAGATCCTGGAGCTGCTGGTGCTGGAGCAGTTCCTGACCATCCTGCCGGGAAATCTGCAGAGCTGGGTGCGGGAGCAGCATCCAGAGAGCGGGGAGGAGGTGGTGGTGCTACTGGAGTATTTGGAGAGGCACCTGGATGAACCGGCGCCGCAGGTAGAAAGAACAGGTTTAGTATCTGAGCGCTGTGGTCTGTTTCCTCCTGAAATCCCAGATCGGAGTGAGGGGCATTCCTTTAAGATCCAGGAGTTCTCCATCTCTTTTTGTACCGTGAACCTCCTTGGCAGTAAGGTGAAGTCCCTGGACTCCTTCTCAGAATTATATTTTTAAATATATAAACAAACTATAAAGGATTACAAAAGAACACAACCATAATGACATACAGTTAGCAAAGAATTAAATTTGTATTAAAGTAATATATGTGGATTTTTATTAGTGCACTAAATAATAAGACCTAGGGACAGGGCTTATAATTGGCAGTTTCAGAATGGTGATAAGCATCTGTTTGCCTGGTTGTAATGTGATGTGAAAACATGTGCAGGTTCTATTGGTGACAAAGTCCTGGGTACTGCTTATGCTACCTTGATTTGTTGCTTCCATTCATAGTTGAAGGAAATGTTAACTTTCTCTTAAAGACCAGTAAAAATAAGGTTAGTTTTTGTCCTAAGTTCATGGACCACTTGGGAGAAAGTCCATGGACCACTGGTTATGAACCTCTGGTAGAAAGTGGGCCGATTTTTACCTCCATGTTCTTCCCTGTTTTATGAGGGACTATTTCCTCTTCGCATTGTCCTGTGTCCCTGTGCACACACCCTCAGAGGACCTGTGTGGCCAAAGCCTTCTAACTGGTGAGCTGGATACCGAGGTTCTTGACTTAGGTCTATTTGCACCCGAGCCGTGTAGCAGTGGGAAGTCATTATAAATCTCTTAGCTTCATTCTTCATAAAAGATGTGGGAAATTCTGAGCTGCACATGAAACAGTAACTTGAAAACTGTAATTTAGCTATAAATGTCTGGAGGAAACCTGCTTTTAATGAGGACATAACTATGTGCCAGGCCCTGTGTTAGGTGATTTCACATACTGTGATCTTATTTACTGGTCTCCAAAACCCCATAAAGTAGAAATTATTATCCTCATTTTTCAGATTAGAAAATATATTAGTATTCTTTGAGAATTTAGCACCAGTGTCCAAAGGGTTTTCATAAACACACAGATGTATATGAGGGAGCCTAGAGTAATGGTAAGAACATGGGATCTGGAGTCATTCTGTCTGAGCTCCCATCCTAGCATTGCCACTTATTTAAGCAGCTTGCTTAAAAGCACCTTGCCCAGGCTGGGTGACAAGGGCAAGCTGCTTAAACACTGTCCACCCTTGGCTGGGCACAGTGGCTCATGCCTGTAATCCCAGCACTTTGGGAGGCCGAGGCAGATGGATCACCTGAGATCGGGAGTTCAAGACCAGCCTGACCAACATGGAGAAACCCCATCTCTGCTAAAAATACAAAAAGTAGCTGGGTGTGGTGGCACATGCCTGTAATCCCAGCTACTAGGGAGGCTGAGGCAGGAGTATCACTTGAACCCCGGAGGCGGAGGTTGCGGTGAGGTGAGATCATGCCATTACATTCCAACCTGAACAACATGGAGAAACCCCGTCTCTACTAAAAATACAAAAAGTAGCTGGGTGTGGTGGCACATGCCTGTAATCCCAACTACTAGGGAGGCTGAGGCAGGAGAATCGCTTGAACCCTGGAAGTGGAGGTTGTGGTGAGGTGAGATCATGCCATTACATTCCAGCCTGGGCAACAAGAGTGAAATTCCATCTCAAAAAAAAAAAAAAAAAAAAGACACAACAACAACAACAATAAAAATGCTGTCCACTCAAGAGAGAGGATCAGGGCCACATCTCCGTTTTCAGCAACTTATCACGAAAATCCAAAATAATAGCTCATAGGGTTGTTATCTATATGAATTGTGTTAATATCATAAGGCTTTCAGAAACAGTGGCTAGAAAATAGAAATCACTTGCACATGGAAAACATAGAAATGTTGGGTAGATAACTAAAATAATGACTTCTAGGTTCCAGTTGGTGATCAAGGGCAAGAAATGCTCTGTTGCAAGATGGCACTGTTGACACAAACTCAAGGGTCTCAAAGTAACCAGTGCCAGCCAGTGAAGGCTCTGTTCAAGCATGAATCTCTGGGATCCCAGCCCTTACAAGACAGAGGTGAGTATTCTCTTCTGGGTTGTATGAATTCTATAGACTTCATCCAATTTTATTTAAGGATCACTCAAAAGATCCATTTACAGTTACTTTATATGCTCTTTACAGAGAGACTGTATTTTAAGACTGAGTGTAAAAGAGAAATTTCAAACAATGGTGAAAAGCTTTCCTAACCAAACTAGGACATAGTAAATCCTATTTTATTAAAATTGATGTCTAGAAATAATCAGTTTTTTAAACAACATAGTGATTTCCATTCATTAAAGATACATTTAGGGAGCCCTCATCTGTGGTAGCCAGTGTTGTAGGTACTGGGGAGAGAGCCACAAATAAGACAGAATTCTTGCTTTGATGGAGCTTACATTCTAGCAGGGAGGATAGCAAATAATAATATAATTTTCGATATTGGTAAGTGCTATGAAGAAAATAAGGCAGAATTTGTAAAGCCAGCCAGAACATTCCAGAGATAGTAGGACTACTGCAAATAGAAGAGTGTAAATCTAAACCCTGTAGTCTATAACTAGAAGAGTGAAAATCACTTAACAGGAAGCAGCTGTGTGTTCCATGCTGTTCCTCACGTGCTGTGAATATCTGGGCTGATTCCTAAGACATACAACACTTGGACATGCCATCCAACATGAAATCTTTATTTCTCAGCAGAGTTCCTTGCCTAAACCAACTTGTTTTCTGCCCCTTGCAAATTGACTTATTGTAGGGAAACCTAAGGTTTCTTCTACTTCTCTTTTGAGTCTGAGCAAGTTCTATTTAAGCAGTCTTCCATTTCCTCCTTTCTGGACCAAGCCTTATTTGACTCCTCCTAGTTTTTCCTTTTTCTTTTCTTTTCTTTCTTTCTTTTTTTTTTTTTTTTTTTTTTTGAGATGGGGGTCTCACTGTGTTACCCAGGCTGGAGTGCAGTGGTGAGACCTTGGCTCACTGCAACCTGTCTCCCAGGCTCAAGCAATCCTCCCACCTCAGCCTCCTGAGTAGCTGGGACCGCAGGCCCATGCCACTACACCCACCAATTTTTTATAATTTTGGTTCAGACGGGTTTCTCCAGGTTGCCCAGGATGGTGTCGAACTCCAGAACTCGGGCAACCCACCTGTCTCAGCCTCCCAAAGTGCTGGGATTACAGGGATGAGCCACTGTGCCTGGCCTCCTCCTAGTTTTTCATACCTGAAGTAGAAAGCATCCTAACGTCTACTAAAGACATTTTAACCAAAACAAAAACAAAAAACCCTCTTTACTCCCCATCTCCTAGCAAAATTCAAAACCCAAAGGTCTTCAAATGGAAAGCTTTGTTATGTTGCTTTCATTTCACCACTCCTACCAAGGATTCTGCACGTGGTTTTTGTATATCTGCAGAGCACACCAGATTTCTTTTGGCCCTAGGGCTGGAGCTGGTGGGAATCAGGCATTTTTGGAAGGAACACATTCTGTATAAACTTATTGGCCAGAACTTACTGCCCCAGTTTTTGAACTTGGATTTTGCAAGGCGGGGAGGCTGAATACTAGGGTAGTTCTCATCCAGAGCTTCTTTCCTTCTTAGTTCTCCAGGTTCCTAGGCTTGCCCAGGGAGGGTGCTGCAGAGAAGATGCAATGGTAGCTTCCAGGGTCACTCCAGGGTCCCAGGTGAGCTGGAGCTCCTCTCCCTCCCCAGCACCCTATACCTTTCACTATTGTTGGGCTCCGCATTAGGTTCCTCCCTCCCCGGTCCTACCCCACCCCTATCCTAGATCTATATGGATTTGAGTTTTCTCATCTATCCCAAAGTTGCCTATTATTGTCTACCTTCATTTTGGTGCCTACCTAAGAGGATTTTCCTGTTTCACAATAACCTTGGAATGTTATTTGTGCTTCTCAGATCTTTCCTACTACATTTCTTAGGTCAGCCTCTTCCTCAACGTGATTTTTCTTCTTCAACAAGGGCAGTTCCGCAAAAGCAAACTGAAGGTTTTGTTGGGATGGTCATTCTGTTTTGCTTTTTAAAATATAATAAGCTGTGCTGTTGGTGAGGGATATAAAGGCCTGGCCCTTGCCCTCAGAGAACTTATACCTGAAAGGTCAGATAAGGCATAGTCTCTTAAAGTTATTTATATTACAATATGAACAATCTTTTCTCAACCTAGATTTCAATTTACTATGCAGCCTTGCATGTCCTGCTTGAAGATCTCAGTGTTTGAGGCTCTGTAGTATCCTTTTTTCCCCTATTTTTTCTCCCTTCAGTCCTAGATTTCATTGTATTTTTAAAACTATTAATGTAAATGAACCTCTACCCTCACTTTGCCAAAGCATACTGCAAATCTTTTGAAAATTTTCGACATAGTTCCATTCCTTTTGCTGCACTGACCCTTGTTTTCCAAACCTTTTCACTTTCTGGACTGTTTCGATATTTATTGAAAGTACTTATTCTAAAATGTGTGTAATATTTCTTTCATTTGGCAGGTGTTTTTGGTAAAGACGTTATTAGAGATAAAGCTAAATCGGTGTAGGTGTGCCACACTTGCTCTTTAAAGGTGATGTTCATTCTTTGCTTTGGGAGTAATTTTAGGCAAGAGGAGCTAGTTAGGACTACCTATATTGTTTTAGGGGTTGCTGAAAATGGAAGATGTGGCTCTGACCCTCTCTCCTGGGTGGACACAGCTGGATTCATCTCAGGTGAACATCTACAGAGATGAAAAGCAGGAGAACCATAGCAACCTGGTCTCCCTTGGTAAGACTGAGACACTAATTTGTCTTAAGATTGCTTGGCATTCTTTTGTGTATTAGAACCTATTGGGCTGTTAGAAGCTGTTGAGTCCCCATTATGTCTGGATTCAGAATCACCATCCCTGAAAGCCTGTTACTGACTACTAGCTTCTTACTCCTTCTGACCTTGCTTTCTCCTCTGCCATGCCAGTGTTCTAGTTAGGATAAGTGGGGTGAAATTGACACAACTCCTAGTACAGGTCTGGCTCATAGGAGATGCTCAGTAAATGTTGATGTCCTCTTGTTCCTATCCCTGACTGAAGAGGAAAGCTGGGGGGCCTCTTCAGGAAATGAGCCATGGATTCAAAATGTGAGAGCCAGAAGCAACCTTAGACATCAACTGCAGACCCTGACCTTAGGGTTGAGGGTACAGAGGCGTAAATTACCTCAATTGTTTGAAATTTCATAGCTTGTTGGTGGCATAGTGGGGACTCTAACTCAGAACTCCTAGTGCCAGTGCCAGCTCTGTTTGAGAACTTTGCCTCTGCCTGGGGCACAGTTAGAGACGACGGCCCATGTCATTGATCCATCACCAATTTCTAGTCTTTGCTTTTGCCATTTCTTGCAGATGCTTCAGAAATCCTTCCACTTGCCCTGTTACTATCACCCTCTGCTCAGCCCTTTCAAAATCTAATCCTAGGTGCATGGCCCTGCCTTACTATTCTTAGAGCTTAGAACCACCACATATGTCCCCTGCATAGTCCTGGGTCCTCACCACTTTCCCTCCATTCCCAGTTTGAACCCTTCCAGTGGCCCCATTCTCATTCTTAGGTCTCCCTCCTCCCCAGCACCCCTGTTCTCCCCTTTTATTCCCATCCTTATTCTAGCACTTAAATCCTCATCCTGGGCATATATAGACTTCTGTAATTCTTGCTTCCCTGGTACTCATCACAGAGCTTTCCGCCCATGGCAGGGCATAACCCACAGTTGCTGGCCATTTGTTGTTTCAGGTGGTGAAATACAGACTGAGAGCAGGGACTTGCCTCCAGTCAAGAAACTTTCAAAAAAGGAGCATGGGAAGATATGCCACCTGAGGGAAGACATTCCCCAGAATCCTACATGTGCAGAAGCTGGTGAACAGGAGGGCAGGTTACAAAGAAAGCAGAAAAATGCTGTAGGGAGTAAGCGACATTATTGCCATGAATGTGGAAAGAGTTTTGCTCAAAGTTCAGGCCTGACTAAACACAGGAGAATCCACACTGGCGAGAAACCATATGAATGTGAAGACTGTGGGAAGACCTTCATTGGGAGCTCTGCCCTTGTCATTCATCAGAGAGTTCACACTGGTGAGAAACCATATGAGTGTGAAGAATGTGGTAAGGTCTTCAGTCACAGCTCAAATCTTATCAAACACCAGAGAACCCACACTGGGGAGAAGCCCTATGAGTGTGATGACTGTGGGAAGACCTTCAGTCAGAGCTGCAGCCTCCTTGAACATCACAAAATTCATACTGGGGAGAAGCCATACCAGTGCAATATGTGTGGCAAAAGCCTTTAGGCGGAATTCACATCTCCTGAGACATCAGAGGATTCATGGTGATAAAAATGTTCAGAATCCTGAGCATGGGGAGTCCTGGGAAAGTCAGGGTAGGACGGAAAGCCAGTGGGAAAATATTGAGGCTCCCATGTCTTATAAATGTAATGAGTGTGAGAGAAGTTTCACCCGGAATAGAAGTCTTATTGAACATCAAAAAATCCACACTGGTGAGAAACCCTATCAGTGTGATACATGTGGAAAAGGTTTCACTCGAACTTCATACCTTGTTCAACATCAGAGAAGCCATGTAGGGAAAAAAATTATTTCACAGTGACCCACAGTATTCATGCCAACATTGGTGCTCATTTGTCACTGAACTGAAGCCACCTTGGAGCCCTTAATGGTTACAGAAGTTGTGGACCAGGGCTTTAGTTACTATTATACATCATTGGGTATGGGAAAATGTAGTCTGGCTGAGATGATGAGTTATCTTCTACATTCTAGAAAGTAATTGGAAGAAGAAGTCATTTGATAGGAGGCCATGGGAGAGTGGTCTGGAAGTTGTAGGACCTAAAATAGTTTGTTCTCACCCAGTGGATTTAAATGGCCTTCTGGACTTGTTAATTGCCCTCAGCTAGCACTTTAGGACATCTGGTTGGATGGCTCTGATCTGGGGGGGCTGCTGCTCTGACCATTCATTTTGCCTCTAATGAATCTTTCACAAATTGGTCAGATCGATGAGGTCTTTTACTCTTCATTGTGCCTTGCATGATAGGTGCTAATAAACATCTATTAAATGTACCAGTAAAATGGCTTTTGTAGCTCCAAAAATTTGATGTTGTCTGTATTTCTGAGAAATTTCTAACTTATGCCATTTTTGTTTATGTATTCTTCTCTGAGGTTCTAGATTCTGGGTCAGTCTAGTGTATTTGTTGCCATGTACATACTGTTTTCAGAATTGAGGTGGGGGAATCCATATTTCTCTACCATGATAGTACAGATGACAAGAATGCCTTAAACAGCTTCTTTATCATTAAGACATTGTGAGATTGCTCCATCCATAGAACTCCACTGTTTAGTCAATGTTAATTATGTTAGTTTACATTAATTTTGCTATGCTTTAGGGGGAATCTTTCACATTCAGGTAAATAAAAATCAACCTATCAATTTAGATCAAAATGATTATTATGAATTTTGAAGACATTCTGTAAGACTTACCATCTTGTTTCTTACCTTTTAGTTATCTTGGGCCTAACCAAGTGCTAAGACGTCATCTGTGTCCCTCTTCCCCAGTTTATAGCTGACTGTTTATCAAGGCTTATGCCAGCTAAGCTTAAACTTTCTCCAGGTCCGAAGATTCATACCAAATATTTATAATTATTATTCATGGTTTCAAAACTGCCCTGTCAATTGTGGACAGGAAGATCAGGTTAGAGGCAGCCTACAAGGAGAGAAACTCACGTCTTGAGTGGTAGGAGAAAATGTATCTGTTCAGGCTGGGTGCCATGGCTTACACCTGTAATCCCAGCACTTTTGGAGGCTGAGGTGGGCAGATCACATGAAGTCAGAAGTTTGAGACCAGCCTGGCCAAGATGGTGAAATCCCATCTCTTCAAAAAATACAAAAATTAGCCAGGCTTGATGACACATGCCTGTAATCCCTGCTATTTGGGAGGCCAAGGTAGGAGAATTGCTTGAACCTGGGAGATTGAAGTTACAGTGAGCCGAGATGGTGCCACTGCACTCCAGCCTGGGTTTCAGAGTGAGACTCTGTCTCAAAAAGAAAATGTGTCTGTTCAGAAGCACATTGGGAATCCTAAGTATCTGATGAAAAGGATTTTACAATATCCAAAGTGTTGATATGTGATGTCAAGGCTCAATGCTGTGAGTTATTCACAAGAAATAAGAATTTTTTGATATCTTCTGTTTTCACCCAAATCACCTGTGTGCTTAAAGACTGATTTCTGAAGTGCTCAAGTGCCTATTACCATCTTCCAGCATTGCCAGATTTTCATGAATGGATTCTGCTTCTGATGAATTACCTGACCATGTTTTATTCAGTCACCAGCATAGTGTTCTTATCTATTCTCAAATACCCTTTCTGGATTTCTGCTCTGAAATACCACAGGCTGACCAGACACTTTCAAAACCATAAAGCTCTCCCTTTATTAGTTCCCTACAATCTTTTATTGCCTTCATTATCTCCTTCTTTTCAGTCTGATTTAAAACTTCTTTAGCATTCCAAAGTTCTGTAGACTTTCTCCACTCAATCTTTTCTAGCCTTTTAATTTCTTTAAAATCAGCTTTATTTATGTTATTTCCACAAAGCTAGCCATTTCCTTTTCTCCTTTAATTTTTACTTTTCCTAAATATTTGCTAATAGCTCTGATTTTACACACTCAAACTCATTACAGACAACTCTATTCACTTTTCTGTGGTATTTGTTTCTGATGTTACATGAAGAGATACATGTGAAAGCTTTTTACAAACCAGAAAGTATTATATGAATATAACCTCCTGAGATTAACTAAGGACCACTGTGCCTCCTTTCACTCCTGCGCCTCCAAGCCTAAAAGTCTTCTCTGTAGAGGAGGAAAATAATTGTTGAAAAGTACTTTTCAGTGTCTGCTATGCTAGACAAGGGAAGAAATAAAGCCTCTATTTGTGTGTGTGTGTATATACACACTTGGGTTTAGGCCTTACAATCAGGTTGGTAAGACTTACACACAAATAAGGCAGTGCAATGATAAATGCCTTATGAGTGGTAAACTGAGGCTTATAGAAATTTAGAGAAGGAAAAGGATACTTTCAGCTGTGCAAGCTGTTATTATTATGTGGACAGCTTTACATGTTAGAAAACTGAATGGACTCACAACAACTTTGTCTAATTGAGTAAATAAAGCAAATTTTAAGAGATAGGGACATTGTAGGGGCCTTCAGTGCCAGAGCAAAAAGTTTAAATTTTATTCAGTAAGCACTAGGGAGTCATGATATTTCATAATCGAAATACTATCTAGGAAACTTTATCTGGTGTATTATATAATATCAAGTAAAAATTATTTTGCTTACAGTCTTTAAGATACTCCACTTTTGTATAAAACAGAGGTATGTGTTTATAAATAGCTGAATTATAAAATGGGTTTATCTGTAGCCTATTGAAAAGGATGGCCAAAAAAGTTATTTTCCAGTGAAATCAGATCCAGTAAAATAAACTATTTAGTTAAGATATAAGCAGTATATAAAGCATAATAAAATGTCACTTTTCATATTTTCTTAAATTGTTTTTAGGAATTTTAGTGGTAACTAGTCTGCCATTCTATTTCATTTCTGTAACTGAAGCAGTGCAGAAATCCTCTATTTTCTTTTTTCTCCCTTTGCTTGAATAGTAACTGTTATAGCATTTTTTTCTACTTCGATAGAATGAATGGTTACAATGAAAAAAGCTTTGGATGAATGGCACTCTTGGATTTGTTCTTAATTTTGGCAAAGATGTATATAATTCTGCAAAAGACTTTCTCTGCCTCTTCCTTTAGTGAAAAAAAAAAAAAAAGTAGGAGTGACAACTTATTTCACAGGATTCTGAGGATCTGCTTATACAAATAAGAAGTGCTATGTAAAAACTCTGAAAATGTTGCTAATTGGTAGAGAAGTTGAGATTGAACACTTTGTTAATGGAAACCTCCATATAAAGGTATTATAATTATTTAATAATAAAGACTATATTTTAAAAATGTCCTGTAACTATTTGACAGTATTGGTCTTCTTATCTTCGAATAATTTCCCAAACCTATATGGTACCATTTCCTCAATTTATTCATAAGAACTTTAACCACTAAGTAAATTCAATTTATCTACTTTTCTCTAAATACCTGTTTTAGTCCATTTTTTGTTTTTCCTCATGATAGTCAAAATTGGGTCTGATAGATTCAAATAAGGAAGCTTTATTTTTCAGTCAGCTTTGTGTAAGTAGTTTCTCTTTTGTACATTTCAAAGGGAGTTGCTATGACAGAAATTTTTTGGGATTAATATTTTCCATGACTACCTTTCTTGTGAACTTTTTTTTTTATATGTATCATGTTCCCTTATTATAGAAATATCCTTTCATTGTTGTGTTGTATTTACCCAGATTTCTTACTTAGTTTCTGGCATTTGTGGTCCCCTTCTATTTACAATGTCAACCTATGACCCTGGAATTTGAATGCAGTAAGATTTCCTGCACTCCTTTCTGAATTAATGGTTGAACATTGGAGTATATTCCTGCCTGTTTTGTGTATGTTGTTGAATTGGAAGATTACCCAAAATCCTCTGCACATTTTTTCAAATTCCTGTTTTTATTGCCATTTCTAAGGTTGGTACTGCAAGGTTTTCAGGGATCTAGGAAAGCAATCCTAATGTAACTTATTTGTATACAAGTAATAAACCATATGATTATTCCTTTCCTCTCAATGAATTCTTAAGTAAGACAATGGACTGCATAATTTCCAAACTGTCAGAAAATAACTATCATTTCAGGTATTAACTAAAGCATTAAAACCTTTAACAATTTTCTCCCTTTTTTTCTCTCCCACCAGTTCTGCCCATAAGCATTGGGAGCCTGGGAAATGGAGTTTGTAGCCTTACAGACCCACTTATAGCACAGGGTATACAAGGCCTGCTGAGGGGCTGAGAGATACGAGGGACACATGAGATATATGAGATATATGACTGGCTTTTCATTGTAACCTCAGCACCTAAAAGAGTTCCTCTTAGATCAGTGAATGTGGAAATTGGCTGACTCAACTTTTTCTTTTGTATTATTTAAGTAAATCAAGATTCCTTGACAGCCAAAGTATTTGCATATCTGCTTCCAGAAATACTAGGCTTTCCCTATTTCTAAACAAGTTATGTATTCCTAACCATTCATTCAACAACCCCCAGTTGCTTATGTCATGTCTATGCTCAGGCACTAAGGAAATAAAGATGAACAAGATGTTGTCTTTGCTTTGGAAAAGCTTGAGAGCTACTCTCTATTTTTACCTGCTAGGTTTTGATTTGTAGCTCACTTTTTTTTTTTTTTTTTTTTTTTTGAGATGGAGTCTCGCTGTGTCACCCAGGCTGGAGTGCAGTGGCCGGATCTCAGCTCACTGCAAGCTCCGCCTCCCGGGTTCACGCCATTCTCCTGCCTCAGCCTCCGGAGTAGCTGGGACTACAGGCGCCACCACCTCGCCCGGCTAGTTTTTTGTATTTTTAGTAGAGACGGGGTTTCACCATGTTAGCCAGGATGGTCTCGATCTCCTGACCTCGTGATCCGCCCGTCTCAGCCTCCCAAAGTGCTGGGATTACAGGCTTGAGCCACCGCGCCCGGCCTGTAGCTCACTTTTAAGGTAGATTGAGAAGCTGATCATTTCTCACCACCTCCACTGCTACCATACTGGTCTGAGCCACTCTTGCTCTCCCATGATTATTACTATGGAAGCCTACAAATAAGTCCCCCCTACAGTTTCTTCTCAATGTATCAGTCAGAATAACCCTTTTTAAATCCCTGCATAATCTAAATTGGATCACACACATCATTCTTCCACTCAAAACCCTGCAGTGGTTTCCATTTTCACCAAAATTAACAGCCCAAGCCCTTACAGAAGTGGGCAAGGCTCTTCACAGTCTGGCTTCACATTACCTCTCTGACCTCAGCGTTTTTTTTTTTTTTTTTTTTTTTTTTGAGGTGGGGGTCTCACTCTGTTGCAATTTACCTATATAACAAACCTGTGCATGTACCCCTGAACCTAAAATAAAAGTCTAAAAAGAAGTACTTAAAGTGCTGAAGAATACAACTGTCAACCTGAGCAGACTGAGTTAATGAGGGCTCTCTAACTTGATGCAGACACATGGAAACTACCATTCAGGGGTAAGGGTTAAATAAAAACATGTTAACACAAAGCCTGAGAGAATTTGCAGTTGCTATACAAACCACTGAAACATGTGCTTCAGTGAGAAGAAAAACGAATCTTCAAGAAAGCCCCAGTGAGTAAAACCAATTTATTAAAATGTATACATGGAAACCTAGTTAATCGTTGATGATAAAAATCCAGTAATAACAACAACGATAATAACAATGATCACTTTCGGTAAACGAAAGCTTAAAAACAAGAAGAAATAAAGTATTAATAACATTATATAATATTGGAGGGGGTTAATAGGAGGCATTCCAAGTTTTGTATAATATGGAGAAGGGTGGGGAAAGAGATTAGTTTCATAATCTCACAAGCTAGGTGGGTATATGGACACTTTATGCTCATGTGTAAACGTATGGTTTTCAAACATGTAAATGGGGGAAAAGAAGAAAATATAAATTAATCAACACAAGACAGGAACTAACAAAAAATCAAAGAAAGATCATGAAAAATAGAATGACAAAATCAGGTGGTGGAAATAAATCAATAATCATAAAAATATCTATGGATGAAAGGGATTCATAGTTAAAAGATAAGATTTGGACATAAAAATATTGTAAAAGGATATTAAAATCAATTTAAAAAACATACTGCTTAGGAATGCATATATATGCAATAAAATTTTATATAAAAAAGGAAAGCAAGAAATGATAAAATTGGGATTCAGGATGATGTTCCCTCAATTGGAAGAAGTCAGGTGGCTGAAATAAGGAGTACCAAATGATTAGATATATATGTGGTTTTCAAGGTCTTTTGTTTTGAATGGCAGGTTAAAGAGTGCTAATTTAATTATTTAAAATAACTACTTAAATTAAGAAAGTAATAATCAAAAGCATGCCATTCATGGGCTGACATGGTTTGGGTCTGTGTCCCCATGAAATTTCATGTCAAATTGTAATCCCCAATATCGGCAGCAAGTCCTAGTGAGAGGTGACTGGATCATGAGGGTGGGTTTCTCATGAATGGTTTAGCACCATCCTCCCTGGTTCTGTCCTTGCAATAGTGAATTCTCGTGAGACTGGGCTGTTTAAAAGTGTGTGGCATCTTCCCCCTCTCTTTCTTACATCTGCTCTGGCTATGTGACATGCCCACTCCCTTTTTGCCTTTCGCCACAAGTGTAAGCTTCCTGAGGCCTCCCCAGAAGCCAAGCAGAGCCAGCATCATGCTTCCTGTACAGGATACAGAACCATGAGCCAAGTAAGCCTCTTTTCTTTATAAATTACCTAGTCTCGGGTATTTCTTTAGAGCAATAGACTAATACATGGACCAATGATATCAGTGTGTTATGAATCACATAAAGGAATATGAATAATACAATTCTGTGCACTTGATGTCCAAAGGAAATAATTTTTTTTAAATGCAAAGGGATGAGAAAGAGAGACGAGACTAATAATCTCTAAAAGATTTTGGCCTAGTTACATTAATATCAGACCACACAAGCATTGTTAGCGATAAAAACATCATGATTAAAGGAATAATTCCTCAAGATTTATTTGCATGTCAAGAAGACATGCAATTCCTGAACTTCTATATACCTCAACTCATAACCTTAGAATATGCAAAGCAAAATTGACATCATACAAGGAGAAACTGACAAGTCTTTTCCCCACAGCAAAGTATTAACAAACCTCTCCTAATAATCAATAGATCAGGCCAGGTGGGGTGGCTCACACCTGTAATCCCAGCACTTTGGGAGGCCGAGGCAGGTGGATCACTTGAGGCCAAGAGTTCAAGACCAACCTGGCCAACATGATGAAACCCCAATTCTACTAAAAAATACAAAAATTAGCCAGGCATGGTAGCAAAGGCCTGTATTCCCAGTCACTCAGGAGGCTGAGGTTGCAGTGAGCTGAGATCATGCCACTGCATTCCAGCCTGGGTGACAGAGCAAGTTTCTGTCCCCCCACCAAAAAAAAAAAAAAAAAATCAGAGGGCAAACAAAAACTTAGGCTATAGAAAAATTTGAATAGTTAACAAACTCGAAAAACTGATATTTTAACAACAGAAAATCTGTTAATTCACATTAAGATCAAAGGAGGAAACACTATACCATCATTTTAACATATGCAGAAACATTATTTGATAAAATTCAACACTCATTTGTGAGAAAGACTTTTAGTAAATGAGGACTAAATGGGAATGTTCTTAATATTATGGAGGATAATTATCAGAAACTCACAACAAATATGATATGAATGATGAATCCATTCAAAATCAGGAATAAAATGACTATTAGTATGATTTCTACCCAACATTGTCCAGGAGAGATTGGCCACTGCATCAAGACAAGAAAGGGAAATAAGCAAGGGAAGAAATAAAACTCTCCTTATTCACAACAATGTTATTTTTAAAACTCAATGTTAGTTCTCAAACAGAGCTAAAGAAACAATTGAGGGAGATGTTTTGAGAGCAGAATAGAGGTAGTGAGGCGGGGTGGGAAGAGCAGGGAAGGAAAGAAGTTAGGATCAAAGAACATTTAGATGGATTAGTTGAGAGACTGTTGCAGAACAAATGGAATTTACATACGATTAAATGATTAGGTTGGGTAGAGACATATATAAAAAATGGAGAATTTCATTCAATACAGAAACCTTTACTTTTTAATATTAATTTACTTTTAAAACCCATGTGAGTACAGTCTGTAATACACTTTAAAAAAAAATGAGGCAAAAGAAAAAGTCTCACAAAAACTTCAACTTAAAACTCTCTCACCAGTATGTCAGATACTCCTTTTACCTTGGCATATTATATGCAAATTTGGTAATACCTCCTTCTATTTGTTTGATGCAGCATTTCATAGATTGCATTGTCCTTTCATATAGTCATGTGCCACATAACGTTTCAGTCACCTAGTGACATTGTAGCTATCTTAACAGCTTAGCGCAATGCATTATTCATGTGTTTGTAGTGATGGTGTCAACAAATATTTAAAAAATAAATTTAGTGTAGTCAAAGTGTACAATGTTTATAAAGTCTATAGTAGTATAATGTCTTCACATTCACTCTTCACTCACTCACTGACTCATCCTGAGCAACTTCCAGTCCTACAGACTGCATTCATGGTGTCCTATACAGGTATACCGTTTTATCTTTCATACTGCATTTTTACTACATTTTTCTATATTTAGATAAACAAATACAGCATTGTGCTACAAGTGTCTGCTGTATTCAACACAGTAGCATGCTGTACAGGTTTGCAGCCTAGGGGCAACAGACTATACCACCTACCCTACGTGCATAGTAGGGTATATCATCTAGGTTGTGTAAGTACATTCTATGATGCTTGCACAGTGACAAAAATCATACAACAGCACATTTCTCAAGATGTATTCCTGTCATTTATAGGACTGTAATTGCTAGCTGCTGTTTTTCAAAAACAATCCTACAAATAGGAGGATAAATGAAGAAACTGGGGCCTGAGAGGTTAAGTGTGGTGATGGATGCCAGTGGTATCCTGCCCAGGTCCCCTTTTCCAAGTCAGTACACCCATTCTCCATTTGCCAGGAAGGTCAGTGCACCCATTCCCTGATTATCAGGAGCACTGGCTGCTACTGGCTCACAGTCTTCACCTTCTCTGAAGAATTGTCCTTGGAAAAGGGAGATAATCTATTATCTCCAGGAAGTCCTCAATCCACAAGGCACTGATTGAGGTACAAAAAGCTGGCCCCTTGCCTCAAGGGTAAGGTTTGTTCCAAAGATCCTTCTTCCAAATTAGACTAAACTAGACTTAAGCTCAGACCACATCTTGCTCAGCCCATTTCCTCTTCCATATCTTGCTTCCCTCTCTGCCTTGCAGCTTTTTTTCTGCAGCTTATTTTGCCTCAATAAATTTCCTAGACTTGAATCCATGCCTAGGCTCCGCTTCTAGGAAACCCAACCCAGGTGACTTATCCAAAGTCCAAACTCTAGAACTGATTAGGCATGGACTCCATCTCAGGAGTCCCAACTCCTGGTCCACTCCTTTTTTTTTTAACTATACCATGTGGTATTAAGACATAACAAAAAAAAAGAGAAGAGACTACTTTAACATTTAAATTTTTGAATTTTAACTCACTCAAGACGATTAATGTCATCATTAATAAGTAATTCCCATACCATTTGTTGGGTATAGGAAGGTATTATATTTAACATTTCTGTCAGATGATCATGGAGTTTATCCTTTAAACCTACTATGACACAAAAATTCTTCTTAGGCTTCCCTACAATGTGTAAAACTTTTTCCTGATGCAAAAGGAGAAATGAGTATCTTAGTTTAAGCTGATATTTTGTGGCGTTTTTAGGTGATGCTAAGTATTAGGTAATTTATTTTCCCTCTGATGGGAAAGTGTTGCTAAGGGTTTTGACTTAAAAATCCAACTTCCTTGGGTACTCATTCAGTGGAGAAACAAGAAAAAAGAAACATTTACAACTTGCTCTCTTTCTGAAGTCTGCTACCTGAGAGATTCCTCTGTACGATAAAACTTCATCTCCACAATCCTTTCTCTTAGCCTAAACATTCCTTTCCATTAATCCCAGGTCTTCGGATAAACTCAACCAATCGTCAACCAGAAAATGTTTAAATTTACCTATAGCCTGGAAGCCCATGCTTTGAGTTATCCCGCCTTTCTGAACCAAACCAATCTATTTCTTAAATGTATTTGATTGATGTTTCATGCCTCCCTAAAATATATAAAACCAAGCTGTACCCTGACCACCTTGGGCACATGTTCTCAGGACCCCCTTGAGGGCTGTGTCACAGGCCATGGTCACTCGCATTTGGCTCAGAATAAGTCTCTTCAAATATTTTAGAGAGTTTGACTCTTTTCATCAACAAGTTCATGGGGTTCACTATGCTATTCCACTTCTGTTTGAATCTTATGTAAAAAACTTAAATAACACAATCCCCAATTCAAGAGTTGGCTGCTATGCAAAACATTTAGGAGTTACTGAAAACAGTGCAAAACTCAACTGTGTATGGACTCATCCTAAGCAAATTGCATTTTTCCTTTTCCATCTGTCAGGAAACCTCTGAACATTTAAATCAAATAGATGAAAGGACAGAGATGGGGTTGCAGCCTTAGTAATCATAAAAGGGAGTAAGGGAGAGCAGGCAAAGAGCCTTGGAAAACCTCAAGCCTCAAGTCTTTAGTCCTAAGAAGGGGAGATTCCTCTTCTCCATGAGTAAACTTCACTGAGAAAGAGTCTCCTCTGGAGCAGAACACCTAAAGCTACGTAAGTCTTCTCCGGTTTTTTAAAAAATTTTCTTCCTTTTTACATTTTCTGATGGAGGCAGCATAATTGAATTTTTTTTTGAGACAAGGTTTCTGGGTTTTTGTTTTGTTTTGTTTTGAGACAGGGTCTCTCTCTGTGGCCAGGCTGGAGTGCAGTGGCATGATCACTGCCATCTCGAACTCCTGGGTTCAAGTGATCCTGTCACTTCAGCCTCCTATCTGGGGACTACAGGCACATACCACCACACCCAGCTAATTTAAAATTTTTTTTTGTAGAAACAGGGTCTCACTATGTTGCACAGACTGGTCTCAAACTCCTGGCCTCAAGCAATACTGCTGCCTTGGCCTCTGAAAGCTCTGGGATTATAGGCTTGTACCACCACGCCTGGCATACAATCGATTTTCTTAAAAATCTATACAGGGAAGAAATATTTTTTCTCTAGACCTAAGCAAAGCAAACAGAAGAGAAAGACTGAGGACATTTCAGACAGTAGCTAGCATCTTATCTGGATTAATCCAGTTCTCTGATGTGGCCTGGTACTCAGGATACAGATGACTTTCTAACACTGAAGTTGTGATAGAAAAACTCTGAGGGAGTTCCAGGTGACTAAAATGTAGAAATCTGATATCAGTATGAAGCATGACATCGTAAAGAAATTAAGATTTGGAGTTAAAAGACAAGGTTTAACTAAAAAGATGTGATGTTATAAGTTAACATTAGGGGAATCTAGGTGAAGGGAATATGAGAACTCTATCTTTGCAACATTTCTATAAGTCTAAAATTATTCCAAAATTAAAGCATTACTAAAAACAAAAGTTCAGGGTTTCAGCCTTGGCTCTGATGCCCAGATTTTCTGAGCCTTAGCGTCCTCATCTGTAAAACGGGATAATGATAATGCTCATTTCCCTGTATGGCTGTTGCGAGGACCAACTATGGTTAAGTAATTGGACACACACTGCAGACACTGAAACACACAGCCCATGCTGGTCACCTTCCAAGGGAGAGTCACATAGGTATCAGAGAGAAGCAGTAAGATGGAAAAGGTGTTTATAGTGTAGACCCTGGTCACAGGGAACACCAAAGACCCAATTGTTATAAACCATCAGTAGAACTCTGTTATCCTTTGTAGTTAAACACAGACACAAAACCTTTCAGGCATGCTGGCTCTGGCAGTGCCATTTATTATATTATTAGAAGGGTTTAGCAGCCATCTCAAAAAAATAATAATAATAATAATAAATAATAAATAAGAGGGACACAGCTAGTAAGAATAAGAAAGAGGTAAAACGAACAAAAGGGAAAACAGTAGCTTCAAACACCCAACTTTCCTTTTAGGAAGTCCCTGGGCTGTAAGTCATTATTTGTTTCAAACACACTTAGTGGAGAAAGGAAGAGAGAGAGGCATTTTCTAACCTCAAGCTACCCCACATGACTTGGCTGGTGATCTGGAAAACTTGCTCATAGCAAGCCCTAGACCAGCTCAGACAGTGTGTGGATCTTCTGATGGCGAATGAGGTTGCAGTGTCGATTAAAGCTTTTCCCGCATTCAATGCACTGGTGAGGTCGCTCCCCTGTGTGGCTTCTCTGATGTTCAATGAGAAATGAACGCCGACTGTAGCTCTTACTGCACTGGCTGCACTGATACGGCTTTTCTCCTTTGTGGATTCTCTGATGCTGGATAAGACCTGCACTCTGACTGAAGGCCTTCCCACACTCCTTACAGTGATACCGTTTCTGTATATTGTGGATTCCTCGGTGATTAAAAAGACCAGAACTTCGACTGAAGGCTTTCCCACACTCATTACATTCATAAGGTCTTTCTCCAGTGTGAATTCTTTGATGTCGAATGAGACCTGAGCTCTGAGTAAAGCTCTTCCCACATTCATCACATTTGTGTTGCCCCTCTCCTAAGAGGTTTCCCCACTGCCTCTCTATCCTATCCATATGTTCACCAACTTCTCCATGTGGGGGATCCTGCTGTGATACCTCCCAGGTCTGCTCATTAAACATTTTCCCATGTGGTTCCACTATCTTAGGACAGTCTTTCCTTAGCACCAACTCTCTGTCCTCAGTCTTGGTTATTTCATCTGAAACAAAGAAAAAGGCTAGGTAAATGTCACTTGTTCCCTGAGCATATGGTAAGGTGACTATGTCTATAAAAATATATCAAAGGAAAGCAAGTGGGCTAGAAACAGAAGGGCTAGTGTGGTAACACCTTCTCCTAGGTAAGGAGGAAAGTTTGCCCTCTTTGGCAAAATGCAGGTCAGTCCATCCCCACGTAGACTTCAACTAGGGAGTTGTTTTTTTGTTTTGTTTTGTTTTTTTGAGACAGAATGTTGCTGTGGAGCCCAGGCTGGAGTGCAATGGTGTGATCTCAGCTCACTGTGGCCTCCACTTCCCGGGTTCAAGCGATTCTCCTGCCTCAGCCTCCCAAGTAGTTGAAACTACAGGCACGCACCCCCATGCCCAACTAATTTTGTATTTTTAGTACAGACGGGGTTTTGCCATGTTGGATATCCTGGTCTCGAACTCCTGACCTCAGGTGGTCCACCCACCTTGGCCTCCCAAAATGCTAGAATGAAAGGCATGAGCCACTGCACCCAGTTGGCACTATTTTTTTATACTTCTTCATGGGGAGGGATGGGTAAAGATCAGGGTGGCTTCTCTGGAGTCTTCCCTTAGACCTCTCTCTTCTTTCTGAGATAACCTCAAAGTGACCCTTTCCAAGGAAAGTTACTTAATGTATTCATTCATTCATTTTCAGAACAAGTATTAAACTTCTACTATTCTAGGTGCTTCAGGCAGCACAGTAGTCCCCACTTACCTGTGGTTTTACCCTACAAAGTTTCAGCTACCCACAGTCAACCACAGTTCACATATACTAAATGGAAGATTCCAGAAGCAAACAATTCTTTTTTTCTTTTTCTTTTTTTTTTTTTTTGAGACGAAGCCTCACTCTGTCGCCCACGCTGCAGTGCAATGTTGTGAACTTGGCTCACTGCAACTCTGCTTCCTGGGTTCAAGCGATTCTCCTGCCTGTCTCAGCCTCCTGAGTAGCTGGGACTACAGGCACATGCCACCGTGCCCGGCTAATTTTTTTTTTTTTTTTTTGTATTTTTAGTACAGATGAGATTTCACCATGCTGGCCAGGCTGGTCTTGAACTCCTGGCCTCATGATCCATCTGCCTTGGCCTCCCAAAGTGCTGGCACTACAGGCGTGAGCCACTGTACCTGGCACAAACAAGTCTTAAGTTTTAAATTTGGCACCATTCTGACTAGTATGATGAAATCTCGTGCCATCTGGCTCTGTCTCACCCAGGATATGCATCCTCCTTTTGTCCAGCATATCCGCTCTGTACATGCTGCCCGCCTGTTGCACACCTAGTAGCCATCTTGGTTATCAGATTGACTGTTGCAGGGTCACAGTGCTTGTGTTGACATACCCCTTATTTTACTCAATAATGGCCCCAAAGTGCAAAAGTAGTGAGGCTGGCATATTATTATAATTGTTCCATTTTATTATTAGTTATTGTTGTTAATCTCTTACTATGCCTAATTTATAAATTAAACTTTATCTTAGGTATGTATAGGAAAAAAAATAGTATTACAGAGTTCATTCAGTATTAGCTCTGGTTTCAGGCATCTACTGGGGGTCTTGGAATGTATCCCCTTAAATAGTGGGGACTACCATATTATATGACTTTCAAATCCACAATTATCCAAGGTGTATTCCCATCATAAGACCTTTGCTCTAGTGCTTCTCTCTTCCTGGAAACTTCTCACCTCAAATGAAAGCAAGGCCCACTCTCTCGCTTCCTTCAAGTCTTTGTTCAACTCACCTTCTCAATGAGGTCTATCTTAATTCTTCCATTTAATATCATGATCTGTTTGCCTTATCCATAGCACTCTTAATCTCCCTTATCCTGTTCTATTTTTGCCTTATTCCATAGTCTCATCACCTTCTAATACACTGTATCATCTCTTTACTTTTATATTTATTATTGTCTCCCTCTTGCTACAATCTAATCTCTATGAGAGGAGGATCCTTCTGTTTTATCCCTGAGAATCATGCCTGGCACACAGTAGTTGCTCAAAAAATATTTGTTGAATGATTGAACAAATAAAAGGGAAAGGATTGAAACCAATTCTACTACTATGGCCTCAACCGACTGGCCCAGGAACTGGCATCTGGAGCAAAGGCTGCCACACAGGACTGGTCCATAATGAACAGTGTCCAGCCAACCCAATCAAACCCTTTCTGCTTGGAGGAGTTGAAGGTAAGAATGGAGAGAAACAGACCCAAACTGTCTAAACACTAAAGAGCAGATGCTATGGTATCCTTAGTATGTCTTGGGTTCCCCAGGTCTGATTTCACTTTGCAACCCAGAAAAAGGTCAAGGACAACAGACCCAGACCTCCTCTTTTGACCAAAATATTTGCCTCTTTCTCCCATATCTAACTGTCCTGTCTCTCACACACAAGAATAAGTACCTCTTAGAACTCCCTCTGTTGTTAGGCTGTGGTTCTCCTCCTCCTTTTAGCTGGGGGATCACAACAGATTTGGAAAATAAAAATGTGTCTGTAGAGAAG
Source organism: Rhinopithecus roxellana (assembly GCF_007565055.1). Classification (NCBI taxonomy): domain Eukaryota; kingdom Metazoa; phylum Chordata; class Mammalia; order Primates; family Cercopithecidae; genus Rhinopithecus; species Rhinopithecus roxellana. The sequence continues at coordinate 21,408,149 of NC_044552.1, read as the reverse complement.
AGATGGGCCCCAAGTGGAATCAGTAGTGCCCTTTTGCTCAAACTACATATTAAATGTGAACTCCATAAGGGAGCTGGGTAGAATATAAAAACTCAGACATTTCCCACCTTTTAATGATTACCATTTATATAACTTTCATGACTTATGAAGCACTTTCAAATATATTATCAAACTGACTCACCAGAAAACTCCTTGATGTTATTATCCCATCTCTTTAAAGAACTATAGAAAAATATGGCAAGATACATATGTATGGGTAGACAGACTATATAGAGAAACATCTGGAAAATATGCAGCAAAGTGACAAGAGTAGTTACCTCTAGGGAGTAGGATGTGCAGAACTTTCATTTTTTACTACATAAACTTTTGTATTATTTGGATTTTTAAATAATCAGCATTACTTAAAAAGAAACTCAAACGTACCTATTAAATATTGCTTGGCTAAGAATTTGAAAAGCTGGAACTTGAATTTGGTCCTTGTAATTTCAAACACTATGTTGTTTTATAATATTGGCTTTACCTAAATTTGTAACACATACCTGCACTGATATCCTACAAGGAGAACTCTACAATCTCTAGATGCCCTCTGGACACTCTTCTACAGCCATAGTAGATGCTTAATAAACACTTGTTGAATGATAGATGGATAGATGAGTGGACAGATGGAAAATGTAGACGTGCTTCTTGGAAAAGGGGGTTCTCAGCAGGGTTCTAGATGCAGTTTAGAAGGTAGAAGAAAGGAAGTGGCTAGAAAATAAAAGGTCCAAGTTCATAGAGAAAGGAAGAAGAAAGAAAGAAATTGACTGGAAAGATGCTCATAAAGAGGGAAAATGATATCAGAAGCAATTTTAATCTGATAAAGCCATGGGAGCTATAGAAAGGTCTACACAGAATTTACTCAACACATACACTTTAATTTAAATCGAGAGATGTGTTCCATGTAACAGAAATCCATAATTGTTAGGGTAAATGAAATAAACAGAAGCTAGAGACAAAGAGGCAAGGGAAGTTGCAGCTTTGATGTATATGGGGGTAATATGAAACTGAAAACAGCAGAACCTTGCTACAGATTGATTGTCAGAAGATTAACAAAAAGTCAGTAAGAGGGTATGATTTTATGTGTAGGAAATCAGACAAGCTGGAGATAATTCCTGCAGAGAGGGCTAGAATGGGGAAGCAGCTGACTCAGTCCCATGTGCTCAGTTCTATATCCACAAGGGTGGCCACTGCCACCATTCAGAAGATTACAGAGAAGGAAATGGTAAAGTCTGATTTCACTGGATTCTCCCATACAGTCTGCCACTTACTAAGCATATCTCATATCTTTCTACTGCAACTATGAACCCAAATCAGCAAGGGTGGCACTGGTGATTTGTGGCAATAGCGATCATGTATCAAGCGTAATGCATGCCAGGTGCTTTTCATAAATTGTTTGTATTTGATGCTCACAATGACTTTCTGAGGCACATACTGGTTATGGACTAAATTGTATTCCCTCACATATGTTGAGGTCCTAACCCTCAATATGTTTATAGTTGGAGATAGGGCCTTGAGGGAGGTACTAAAAGTTAAATGAGGTTATAAGGTAGGGCTCTATCTGGTAGGAATGGTATCTGTCCTTATAAGAAGATGAGAGAGCTTGCTCTCTCTCTCTATGCACACAAAGAAAGGCCATGTGAGGATATAGCAAGAAGATGGCCATCTATAAGCCAGGAAGAGGCCTCACTAGAAACCAAACCTGATGGCATCTTGATCTTGGACTACTAGCCTTCAGAAATGTGAGAAAATAAATTTCTGTTAAAGACAACCAGTCTGTGGTATTCTCTTAAGGCAGCGCAAGTAGACTAAACCAAAGCTATTATCAACCCCATTTTATAGATGAGAGATCTGAGGCCAAGTGGTTAAGTAATCTGCCCAATACAAGCAGCTTCCATGAGGCGATGCCAGGATCTGAACCTGTCTGTCAAACCTTGAAGTCCATTCTCTGAAGCTGTGCTCCACAGCGATCCCTGAAAGCCTTCCTCATGTACCATGCATCAGAAGTCCAGAGAGCTTCCAGGATGGTACTCAGAGAGAAGTCTGCACACAGGGAGAAGGGTCAAAGATGAGCACACTTGGGTCTAAGAAGCACTGAACATTGCTGCTATCTGGTAAGGAGTCTTTGGATCTCCTATTTTCCCAGCTCTGGGTTTATTGTTTGTTTTTGCTTGACCAGGCGAGATTCATTCAACATCAAATAAATGCTGTCCCTCACCTGTCTCTCCAATAGAATGGCACTTCTGAGCAGAGTCACGTGTGGGCTGGGACTGAAGGCACAATGGTGTCTGCTCTGCTAGAGGCACCATCTCTTTAGAGAGGACTTCTTGTCTGTGTCTGTGGGCTACCATCTGGAGACAAAAAGACAAGATTTGACTTTTGAAGAAATCAACTGTCTGAAATAAACACTTTCAAAAAAGAAGGAAACAGGAAGGAGAGTATTTTATCACCAATGTCAAGGAGACACAAAGCAGAGGATACAAAGATTCTTGGCATGCCAAAATACACTTTTTTCTCTAGCAAATCTCCCGTCCTACCTCATGTTGTGGTTCATCGAGCTCTCTCTCCAGATCCTCCAGCAAAATCACAGCCTCTTCTCCACTCTCTGGACAGTGTTCCCTCACCCAGCCCTGGAGCTCCTTGGGCAGGATGGACAGAAACTGCTCCAGCACCAGCAGATCCAAAATCTGCTCCTTTGTGCTCACATGTGGCCTCAACCACTGGTAGCAAAGTTCCTGGAGTCGGGTAAGAGCCTCCCTTGGTCCAGGGGTCTCTTGGTAGCACAGCTGTCGAAAGTGCCTTCGGAAGATTTCCCTTGCCAGTGGATTATTGCATTTCAGTCTGGATTCCTGCCTTTGGAGGTGACTTTTTGCTTCCACTTTCATTGTCAGAAGTTCTTCCCATGCCTGGGGAACGTGAACACCCAGGGATAAAACCGCCTTTGAGTTTGTATTCATCTTGACCTTGAACAGCTTAAAAGGTACCCTCCAACTGCAGCTATGCTTCAAGACAAACTTTGGAGGCGCCTGCCTAAGCAGTAAAAATAAATTATTTATATGGAAAAATGACAATAACTGATGACAGAAACTGATAACAGAAGCATTTATCATAGGCCCTAAAGCTCTCCTCTGAAAAGTGATTTGGTGACCAAAGGATGGAAATAATGGAAATATATATATATTCATAATGTGCAAAGAGTATAGGCTTTTAAGTTACCCAGATATGGGTTTTCTTTCTTTCTTTATTTTTTAAAAACGGGGCATTTCACTCTGTTTCCCAGGCTGGAGTGCAGTGGCATAATGACAGCTCACTGCAACCTCAAACTTTTGGGTTTAAGCGATCCTCCCACCTTGGCTTCCCAAAGTGCTGGGATTACAGGTGTCAGCCACCACACCTGACCCAGACCTAGGTTTTATTCTGATCCTAACATTTACTAATTGTGTGACCTTGTGCCAAGTTTTTAAATCTTCTTTCAGTCTTGGTTTCTTTATGCGAAAAAGAAATAGCAATAATACTTTACAGAGTTCGTGGAGGAAAACAGCCCATGAATTAGGGACTGCATAGATCATTCAGAAAGTCTGAATAAAAAGTTTGAGCTCACTGTATAAACATCAAATTAAAGAAAGAATAAATGGAAATATTGTTACTGTCGACTAAATGAATGAACCAACATTTACTTTACCATTTACTTCAGTTTTCTTAAATTAATCTTCAAAACAACCATTTAAAGTTGGTATTATTTACACTAAATTTACAGAAAGAAAGGCTTGGGTGGATTCCAAGCCCTGGAGCTTTCCACACCACCCTGCTGCTACTTAAGAGTAACAGTCAACATTGCACAAGTCTACAATATGCTTTCAGATACAAGACCATATTTCATCCTCACAATTACCCACTGAGGTTTTATTATAATAATTATTTCATTAGATAAGAAATGGAAGCCAGGGAAAGTTAAGTAGATTGCCCAAGGTCAACTTCTTTGTGAGGACAATCCTAAGAAGCCTAAGAAGCCAAAGAAGCCCAAGGGAGAAGTTTTCTCCAGAGACCCAGGCAGCGCCTGAAACCCAGGGGGTGTTCCCAAAACGTGGGTCTCCAAAATGTCACAAAGCACAGCGCAGCAGCTTAACTGCAGCTTGACAGGTTCTATGGCAGACATCTGGGGAATCTGAATTGGGAGGTGGAGAGAAGTACAGGGAGCCCCAGAATATGCACCTTTAACGGGCTCCTCAGTGATTTGTATGTATTATAAGGTTTGAGAATCAAAGAACTAAGGAAATCGGGAACTGTTACATTCTGCACTTTAAAACCAGTCCATTCAACGCCCCTTAATTTGCTTTTAGAATCTAGAGGTGAGAGGGTATACGGGCTCTCCATCTTGAAGGCTGCCAAAGTCTTAACTGTCCTTAACTTCCTCTCCCGGGTGTTTCTTTCCCTGAGTCCTAAGCCTGTTGTCGTTATTCACAGAGGCGACCCTTCAGCCTCTCAGTCCTCCTACAACCCTTTCTCGTACAATGTCCCCACAGCTGGGGATGACCACCCTGGTCTAGGGGACGCCTGAAGCCGGCCGGCACTGACCGCCGCCCCCTCCTCCGTCTCCCCCTTCCCAGCGGCTGAGGTTCACTTTCCACACCCCTTTCCCAGCCCCACCCTCCCCAACACTCCTCCATTCCCGGCCCCCACAGCCAACTCACGAGACCCGGAACGCGCGAGGTGGCAGAGGGGATTACCGGCCCGGCGTTGCTAGGAGCCCGGCACGAACAATGGCGAGGCGGGGAACATGCCCACCCCTCCTTGAAGGCGAACGGAGCAGAGGCACTTCCGGGACGGTCTAGGATTCCGTGTCTCGTTGTCCGGCGTCACCTTGCCTCGGACTCAACCCCGAATTTCCTGGCGTCCACTTCTTTTTCAGCGGTGAATCACATAACCAGAATGTCATACGTGTGTGGGCCGCACACAGGTTTTAAACGGAAAACGTTGATGAAGCAGAGACCGTTAACTATTGAAAATGCTGATTTTAAAAGCATTTTTAAAATTAATACATTATTTATGATTTTAAAAAACCCTCAGACAATACCAAAATTAATAAAGTAAAATGTTAAACCCCACCTACCCCTTCTTAGTCCCATTCCCTGAGGCAGCCACTTGTCACCGTTAGCCTGGAATTTGTATATCATTGTGATCCTCTCACACACGGTGGCATTATTTTATATTTAGCCTTTTCTCCCCTGCTTATTTAAACGTTTTCACTTCATGTATCCTAAACAGCTTTACTCATCATGTAGGTCTAACTTATTCTATGGGTGCATAATAGTCCATAAAGCAATTTATTTGTCCAGGCCCCTATGTATTCTTTATTTAGGCATCTGCTTGCCTGCCTGCCTGCCTGCCTTCTTTCCTCCCTCCCTGCCTCTTTTCCTACCTCCCTCCCTCCCTTCCTGCCTCTCTCCTATCCTCCTTTCCTTTTCTTTCTTTTTTGTTTTGTTTGTTTGTTTGTTTGTTTGTTTGTTTTGCTATAAAAGTTTTCTGGAGTTTTAGTAATAATATGATAATACAAAATCAAACCAAAACCAATTAAATAAATTTGTCACCCAGGCTGGAGTGCAGTGGCACCATCATAGCTCACTGCAGACTCCAACTCCTGGCTCAAGCAATCCTGCCTCAGCCTCCTGAGTAGCTGGGACTACAGTCACACACCACCTTGCCCAGCTTTTTTTTGCGGGGGGAGGTAGATAGAGATCAGTGTCTCGATTTCTTGGTCAGGCTGGTGTCTAACTCCTGACCTCAAGCGATCCTCCCACCTCTGCCTGGCAAAGTGCTGGAATTACAGGCATGAGCCACCATGCCCAGCCTTAAATAAACTTTATTGGTACAAAAGAGCATAATTGTAGGTGCTGTTAGTCATTCATCAGTTTTACTATGCCAACTAGAATGATGGTGTTGCATAGATAAAACTATATTCTGTTTGTTTTAACAGAATCTTATCATTTATTTTATTAAAGCAGTAAGAAAGTATCTTGTGCATTAATGGAGGCTCCATGATCTGTTTTAACTCCAAAACGGTAGTAGCTCTGAAAATTTCTTTATTGTTTTCCTCAACCTAGCCTTCTGAGGGCATTAAATAAACCTGAGTTTTATGCTTTACTTCTATTTCTTTCAAATATCCAATAAGTATATAATCATCAAGAGCACTAACATGCAGAAAATTTGCTCAAAAATTCTCATCACTTTTTCCATCATGCCGTGTTCACTTGCAAATCCCTCATTACAAACTTTCCTAACAAACTATGAAATGAGAGTAAATGCTCAACTTCTCTTGGACTTGAATAGACTATTTAAATATGTTATTCTTTTCCATTTTGAATGACCATCTGTGACAAGTAAACGTGATTTAATATTTGTATGAAACTTCTTAAATGTCTCACTGGCAGTTGGTTAGGGTCTCTCACTGGTTTACACGTGTTTGCTAAGAGGGTCAACTATAGGGCTCAGGCAGGCTCCAGCTCAGAGTCAAGTGGGCAGCACATTGGACTTCACAGTGGTTAAACAGCCCTGATAGAGACTAGCTTTCATTTGTCTGTTTTGGGGAAGATTCCACTATAGCAATACTTTGATGAGTGTCCTGGGACAGAAGAGATTATTTTTAACTTATCATTGGAAATCCCTACTGAATATTGAAAATGCCACACCAACTCAAAGACAAGAAATACTGACTGCAAGATCAACCCAAAAGGTTGAGGATTACCTGAATCTAGGAGCAGACATACTGGGATACTAACTCTGCTGTGGGTTATGCCATAAGCTAAAAAAAAATTAAAACGAAATAAAGCAAAAAAAGAAAAAGAAAGGGCAAGCAAGAAGGAAGGAAGGAAAGAAGGAAGGAAGGAAGAAAAGAAGAAGAAAGAAAGAAAAAGAAAGAAAGAGAGAGAGAGAAAGGGAGAAAGGAAAAGAGGGACGGAGGGAAGAAGGAAGGAAGGAAGGAAGGACTTGGAGGATTGGTGACAAAGAGATTATTGATGGAACTAGCTCGCATGTGGATAGATCTCTTAGAATGGATACCAAATGTACAAGTATTTGTATCCTGTATGAATCTTCATTAACCCACTGTGTCAGAGGGTTTCAGTAAGCAAGTGAACAAGATGATGTTGAAAGAGAACATGGACTCCTCCTCTTCACAGCCTACTGGGATCCCTCCTTAAGCTTGAAAATAAAGGAAAAATTGTGAGTCCCTTCAAGGGAAATTCCGGGCACCCTGCAACCAGCAACTAGGGAAATAAATTAATAACCTGCTAAGCAAGAAGATAATAATAGCATAAACAATAGTCACTCAAGTGAGTCAGTCATGAGATGTTTGTTTCCTTATAGAAACTAAAGATAACATTTTGACATATGTCCTTGAGTTGAGTTGTTTTTCAGAAACCAGGACCTCCACCAGATGGAAAATGTTGGTCACTGTCATATAGACTTTGACAAACAGGAACCAGAAGATGATAAGGAAGTCCTAGAAATTTTCCAGCCTTTAACTCACATTGAAGAACCCCCTCATCCATGGCTTAAAAACTCTTGCTTGTAAGCCATCTTACAAAGATTTCAGATCTTAAGTGTTAGTGGCCCATTAACCTTGCTTGGTGCTCTGCAATAAATGCCTTACTTTCTCTCACTGCAAATCCTAGTGTCAATGTTTGGCTTTGCTGCACCGGAGACGCAGACCCAAGTTTTGTTGCTTAACAATCTGCTCCATGGATATCAGCAACTCTTTTTTCAGCTATTTCAGCATTTGCTCAAGAAACTTTTGAACATAGTGACCATGCCTGCCATGATGAAGGCTGTACATAGGCTCAAAAAACAAGACAAAAGCTTTTCTGTTGAAATCCAATTTGCAAGAGCCAAAACCAATCCTAATCCCTAGATATGATGTAATATCACAGTGGAAACAGCCAGTCACCTGATGGTAAATTGATTACATTCAACTCTTTCCATGATGGAGGCGACAAAACTTTTCTTCAAAGCAACAGACACTTTGGGATTTGGATTGACTTTTCATACCTACCATGCTCTGTCAGTACTGACTTGTTGAAAGCCCCACTTACACCAGCCTCAACTTAGGTGGGCATTAAAATATAATGATTTGGTTTTTTCCTTTTTTTTTTTTAGACTGTTCAACTTGTTCTTGTAAATCCTTTCCTGTCCCTTAATGATGCCTTGAGCAGCTCCCATAGCTTTCTGGTAATTTTAAGTATTAAAGGTCTTATTCAGTTTATTTTTAATTTTAAATTTATTGTTTATTGAATAAGTTACATAGCCAAGGATTCAAAATATAAGAGGTACAGAAGGGCATGCATTGAAAAATCTCTGTGATATTTTAAATTTTGTTATGTGTGATGACGATATTGTAGTTCTGTAGGAAAATGTTCTTACTTTTTAGGGATGGGTACTGAAGTATTCAAAGATGGTATGCCATGATGTCTATAATTTAATTTAAAATACTTCAGCAGAGAGAAAGAAAGGCGGGGAGTTAAATATGACAAAATATGAACAATTATAAAATCTAAATGATAAGTATATAGATGCTCATTACACATTATATAACGTAAACTAGAAATAAAATCCAATCCCCACTCCAACCCTGGCCAACCAAACAGACCCCTTGTGGCAAAAGTGATACCAGAAAAAACTTAAAAACTGAATTCCCAGCCCTGACAGAGTGAGAGGTCAGACACAACTCATTATACCCTCCTCCCTTTTGTGGTTTAGACACAACTGACCAGCATTAAAGTTAAAATAGAGATCATTAGACTGATAGAATAGACTCTTTGTGGCAATAAGATACCAAATTATAAGCAGAACATAAGTCCATGCCAGGGAAGGGTTAAGTCACGCATTCTTTCACTTAAAGAAGAAACTATGTTCCAACTGCCACAAGGTTTTCCTTTTTCTCTGGCAGCTAAACAAGCACTGGCCCTGAGATAAGCAATATTCAAACAATTTGCAGCTACACTAGATGCTGACTAACTGTATCCTCTTCCACCAACTGTAACTGTAGCTTTGATTGGACATGAGACTGATTTCAGTAGCTTTCTCCTGATAAGACCAATCATGGACTGATTCTAGCCCTTTTACAGAGATTGCGCACTTCTGTGCTCTCCTGTCCTAAAGTGACCATTTGACATATAGAGCCTAGTTGTAATACATGCAAATGTTAAGTCTCCACTTCAAAGTGAACATGTAACATGCATGTTTGTTCAATGTGCATGTGTCATGGCCCCTTCCTGAATATTCATAGCTCCTTCAGTAACCTGTTGAATATGTATGTTTGGTCAACTCATTCAGTATAAAGCTTCCACTTCAACCCCTCCTCCTTCAAGGTGTCTGTCTCTGGATGTGGCTGGAGGAAGGCTTCCCAGCCTGCAGTTTGGCCACCTGGCAGGCTGTAACCCTTAAGAAGAAATACAGTCTTTTCTCTCTTTTTCTAAATTTGTATCTTGTGATCTTTTCTTTAAGTTAAAAATACATAAACCTTTGGGAGCAGATGTATTTCCAAATTCAGGCTTTTGTTTTTGTTTTTTTTTAATTTTAGAAAGATAATGTGCATACACTATATAATGTAACTTCCAGCAGAGTTTCAGAGCATATCAAACACCTCAATATTTCTGCTTTGAGATTTATGATTAGTCACTTTAAATGAGTTAAAGGCTATAAAGAAGTTCAGGTTTTCCCCTCAGATAGATTGTAGTGCCAAATTTATGGAGGAAAGATTTGGAGTTTTTAGAATTTTATGGATTTCAGAACTGTGATTAAGGGATCCTGGATATGTACTAGTCTATTTTCTGTGTTTTTTGCATATTTAAACATTTTCAAAATAAAAATTTTTTAAATAAAAATATACAATCTATTCCTACCACTAGTCACCTAATTTCATTCACTAGAAACAGCCAAAGGTATTGATTTGTTTTTTTTCTTCTAGACAGGGTCTCTCTCTGTCACCAAGGCTGGAGTGCTGTCACCAACGCTGGAGTGCAGTGGCATGATCTCAGCTCACTGCAACCTCCACCTCCCAGACTCAAGAGATTCTCCCACCTCAGCCCCTCAAGTAGCTGGGGACCACAGGCATGCACCACCATGCCTGAAGAATTTTTGTATTTTTAGTAAAGACGGGGTTTTACCGTGTTGCCCAGGCTGGTCTCGAACTCCTGAGCTCAAGTGATCTGCCGGCCTCCTCATCCCAAAGTGCTAGGATTCCAGGTGTAAGCCACCATGCCCGGCCTTCATTTCTTATACAGCCTTTCAGAGATATTTTAGGTATGTAGAAGCAAATATTTATATATAATTTTGCCCTGGGATTTTACAGAAATAGTAGAAATTTTTCCTGTAGCCATACATACAAAGCTGCATCTCTATTTTGACAGCTGCATACTATTTCATTATGCAGCCAGTCCTTTATTGATGGGCAATTAAGCTATTAATATTTCCTATCACTTTCCATTTATAAACGCTGCTGAACTTCAGACACTTATTATCTTACATATGTGTGAGTCTGTCTCTAGGATAAATTCCTAGAAGTAGAATTCCTGCGTCAAAGAATATGCACATTTAAAAAATGTGGCCGGGCGCGGTGGCTCAAGCCTGTAATCCCAGCACTTTGGGAGGCCGAGACGGGCGGATCACGAGGTCAGGAGATCGAGACCATCCTGGCTAATATGGTGAAACCCTGTCTCTACTAAAAAATACAAAAAACTAGCCGGGCGATGTGGCAGGCGCCTGTAGTCCCAGCTACTCGGGAGGCTGAGGCAGGAGAATGGCGTAAACCCGGGAGGCGGAGCTTGCAGTGAGCTGAGATCCGGCCACTGCACTCCAGCCTGGGCGACAGAGCGAGACTCTATCTCAAATGTATAGACTTCGGGCCCGGGCGCTGAAAGGTGGGGGTCTTCCGCGGAGAAAAGCCAGCAGCTCGAGCGACTCAGGGCCAGGAGGGCAGGACCGCCCCGCGGCCGCAGCCCGGAGCTTCTTCAGCCCCCCGACACGGGCCACCCTCTGGTCGGTTCTCCCCGCCAGGTCGCCGCCCGCCAGCCCTCCATCCCCCAACCGCCCGACCTCCTAAGAGCTGAAAGAATCATTTTTGAGAGTCATGACCCATAGCTGCTTGCTTCGTCCCCCAACCCTCGACGACGAAAAGGACTTCGGCTCCCGGCCGCGCGGCTCCGGGAAAGGAAGAGAGAGCGACCTCCGCCCCGCGCTCAGGGCCACTCTAGAGGGAGAAGCCGCCCCGAGGCCGACAGAGCGCCCAGCCGCGGCGGAGACCGGAAGCCTTCTGGAGCCCAAGGCTGTGCACGGGCCCTGTGCTGATTCTCTGCCTAGGAAAGGACTATGCAGCTGGAGATCAAAGCACCCCTGAACTTCATCATTTTCTACTCTTGTACAACAAGCTGCTGTGGCGCTTCTGAAAAAGAAATAAGAAGTCCACTGGTACCCTGACAAACCGCTGAAGGGCTCTGGCTTCCACCATGTCCACACTGGGGAGATGGTGAACCCCTTTGGGGAGCTGGCCGCCAAGCGAAGTGGCCTGGCAGTGGAAGATGTGCGGGCCAATGTGCCTGAGGAGATAAGCATATGGATTGACCCCTTCGAGGTGTCCTACCAGATTGGCGAGAAGGGAGCAGTGAAAGTGCTGTACCTGGATGACAGTGAGGGCTGCAGGGCCCTGGAGCTGGACATGGAGATCAAGAGCAGTTTCAGCCCTGACGACCAGATACTCGTGCCCATCGGAAGCCAGGACAGCTCCTTGTCCAACTCCCCGTCGTCATGCTTTTCCCATCACCCAGCCCCACCTTCATCCTCTGCCTCGCCAGCCCATCACCTACACCATAGACTCCTTTGCTGCCACCAAATTAGGCTCCACGAAGATAAAGAAGAGGGGTGGGGCAGCAAGTGGTAGAGGAGCAGCCAGCGGTGAGGCAGGTGGCCAGCAGCCACCACAGTGGCCTCCATTGCCCGCTTTAGCACCAACAGCTTGTTGAAACACAAGAGTCTTTCTCTGTCTATGCATTCACTGAACTTCATCCCACTCAACCGGGCCCTCAATCCTAGCTCTCGCCCAAGGCCACGTACAGTCTCAAGTACAACAGTGGTGGCTCTCCCAGTTTCTTCTTTGATGGGGCCAATGGCCAGGGCAGTGGCACCCATCCCCCTTTGGAGGCAGTGGGACTGTCACCTGCAACAACAGCAGCTTCTGCATGGTCTAGGTATTTGGAGGTGGCACCACCCGCCTCTTCCTGGAGAAGCCACCCTTCATGGAAGGCCTCAGCTACAACCTGAACACCATGCAATATCCTAGTCAACCGTTCCAGTCCGTGGTGCTGGCCAACTGACTGTCTACCTGCCCTGGGGCCAGGCACCCAAGACCACAGAAAAGAGAAAGAAAAGGAAAGGCCAAAAAAAAAAAAAAAAAAAAAAAAAAAAAAAAAACCAAAAAAAAGGAAAAGAAAAATGTACAAGAAGATTTTCTCACTCTCACTTCTAGAAAAAAAGATCTAGTGCAGGCACGGAATGGGAGGGGCTCCCAAAGCACCAAAATGTGTTTAACTTAACCCCCTACCACTTACAACTTGCCCATCGGCCTGTATGGTTTGGGTTTTATATTTCTTTTTTCTGTCTTTGTTTTTTTAACATGTAGTTCTCTATCTAACATCTTTAATTGGTGGCTTCCTTTGCTAAGAATGGTCCAGAAATGAATTTCTGCTCCCTGTTCCTCCCTTCCTCCTCACACTCCTGGTTTAGGATTGGTGTGTCCAAGCTCACAGGGAAGGAAGAGCTGCAGCTGGAACCTGACCCTCCCTGGAACAGGGAGAGGCTGGCCTGTGTCACTGCCTCTGTCACCCAGCGATCCTCACACTCAAAGCCATCCAATCTTGGCAGACCTTCTCAGGCCCTGCCACCGAAATAGGCCTGACTCCAGCCCCCACTCCATTTCAGGCTGGGCCACAAGGAGCTGCCAGTTGGCCACTTGACACCCCCCCACACACACCCTAGAGCTGATGTCTGTGACTACAGTAAGGTTAGCATTTTATCTAGTTTAATTCCTGTCATCTCTGTCCTGAGGCCCCACCTCACCATTCCCTCCAGGTCCAGACCATCATCAAGGCCCTGGCCACCCAGCCACTGATGCATATGGCCTTTTCTTTCTCTCATGCAGCTTCTTCTGCCCTGGGCCAGAAGTTGTGGGTAGGGAGGTGGGGTGTGTGTGTGTGTGTGTGTGTGTGTGTGTATGGTTTGCTGTCCAGTTTTAAAGGATTCCAAGCCATGTGAAACTTACTCTCTAGATGTGATTCTGGGTTGCGACAAATGCTTATTAATGAGTGAGGCTAGGGAGTGGGCTGGGAGTATTAGCAGTCCTTTTGCAGTGTGTGTGGTGGGGTCACACCACTATGGTTAAGCCAAAGACACTCCCAGAGAGAAGCACTGCAGAAGGAACTGGTTTCCAGACTGCAGAGGGATCTGCACTTTTGTTTTTGACTGCCTCCACCAGAAAAATAGGTTAGCTCTGATGGGCCAAGGGAATACCCAAGCCTCTGATGCCTATGAGAAGTCCCTGGACTTCGACCCTCCTGTTGTGTGACCTTAGCCACGTGGGAAGCTGCTCACCTGAGCACCTATGGGGGTGAGAAGGGAGGCAGGGTGGGATATTGGAGTCAGCATCTGCAGTGGGCAGCCCTGAGCCTGGAGTGGATACTTTTTGGTCTTTTGGTTGTAGATGTTATTTGAGTACATTTGTGCTCCTGCCTGATAGAGCTTCTCAGTACTTCCTACTATCCCCCTCACTGCCCTGACCTAACGCCACTGGACCTTAATACAGTGAGGGGTAGTGTCCTGGACAGGGACTCTGCACTCCCAGCTGACGTGTTTGGATCACAGAAGAGTGTTTGCTCCTCTGCCTTTGCTAGTAGAGGGTTTGTTTCTCCAACCCTAGAAGGCCAGGCAAACGTGGACAGGAGCCAGGGGAGCAGGGTAATAAACATTTTATTCTTTGGCAAGTGGGGCACTTGGCATCAGGGTCCCATCACTAGAAAGCACCAAAACCCCTGCCGCCACACTCACTCCATCCTCCCCAGGGACCTCAAGTGGGCAACTGCTGTGGCTGTGGGTCCAGCCCAGGCAGGCACTGCCAGCCTCCTCTCCCTGCAGTGGGCACTAGCTCTACTTCCCCCAGCAGGCAGTGCCCTGATTGCTCAGCCCAGCACTATCTGTTCCCCTAGACTTCTCAGGGGCCAGCCCAGTTTGGGCCACGCTCTCCCTCATTCACAGCTCCCACATAGGTGATAGGCCCAGCAGATAGCTTCTCTCTGGGAAAGGTTGGATGCTGTCTTACATCCCCTTCTAGCCCTCCTGTCATCCACACACACAGGCATCCACCCACATCTAGGTCAGCTTGTTTCTCACCACATGCAGGGAGAAAGGGGTGACCAATCCCTTCGTGTCTTTTGAAATGTAAGGAAAATTGTGTGTTCAGGAGCATGACTTCAGTGCTGGGCTCTAGAGCCCAGTTCAATCTGTCTTGTCTCAAATCTAGGCATTTTTGCTTCAATTTTATTTTTTTACGAAAACAAAAACAGAAATCTGCACTAATTTACCTGGTTTCATAGGAAAACTTTCTAAAAATTTTTTACATTTTTTGATGTCCATTTGTATTGAATAATTTGCTATACTTGTGAAATGTAAGAGGTATGTATAATAGATGTATATTTCTAACACAATAAACATATTTTTTTACTTTTCAAGATTTTTCCTTAAAAAGATGAGAGAAACATTTTTTTTTTTTTCAGGAAAAACAAACTTTAGAAAAGAGAATAAAATCTTTTCTCCTCTTTCCCCATCCTGTCTCTATCTATCCCTCTTTCCCAGGAACAAATCAGAAGGTAGATTATCTTGTGAAGAATGTGAACTGTTAGTCTGGAATGATGTCTTTTCCTCAATGCAGTGAGCTATGGATCCTCTAGTTTTCTCTCTAGGGATGGGAAGGGGGCATTGAGGCAAGCCTAGAGAGGAACCAGGAGAGCAGGGTCATGAGCTTTTTCCTTTAGTGAAGGAAGAACACAATCAAGGGGTTTGTATTCAGAATGTTGTGCAATATTTTGTAATGGGACATTGGTATGTTTGGAAATTTTTAGTTTAAAAACAAAACAAAAAGATTTATGAAATCTGTAGACTTTCTACTGTTCCAGATTGTTTTAAGTTTGTATGGAAAGCATGATACATTATATAATTTTTAAAAATGTGTACATACTGCTAGATTGCCCCCAAAGTAGTTATAAAAATTTACAGCTCTCTAACAATACCTGAAAGTTATTTCCCCTCCCACCTTCACCGAAGTTTTTGATCTTTGACAGTCTTATTGGGAAAAAATGGCATATTATTGTGGTATTAATGAACGTTTTTTAAAAAACAAGCTCTGGCGAGTTTATTTAAAGAAATTTTTGCATGGTTTACTTTTCACTCGTCTGTGCTGGCATGCTTCTAAAGATATCAGAATCACCTGGATCAGTGATAGCCAGTGTGCATACTCTGTAGTATTTTCCGCATCCTGTGGCCAGTTCAATATTATTGCTGCTACAGTGATGGACACCAGTTTTGGCCAAAATTGTATAGTACTCTATTTCAGATTTCTTCAAAGGTAGGCAGTTGTTAGCGAGAATGACCAATTTCACTTTGCCTTGTCTGATCATCTTCAGAGTCCGCTTGTACCCCAGCACATCCTTTCCTCTTTTCAAAACAAGTTGGAGCCTAGAGTTGCTGGACTCCAGGGATTTTTTCGTTTTCTTTGCAGCCACCATCTTCCTGCCTTAGGTGCCAGATGGCCTCCAACCAAGAGCAGCCACCAGGATGCTGCAAGGGAGTGAGAAAGGAACATTTCTTTAAATATGAATGAGGTTGAATGAATTAGTATTCATGCATATTTCCTTCCTGTGAATTTTCTGTTTATGTCTTTTCCATTTTTTCTGTTTGTGATGGTGTTTCTTTTTGTTTTTGAGACATAGTCTCCCTCTGCTGCCCAGAGCTGGAGTGCAGTGGCGTGATCTTGGCTCACTACAACCTCCACCTCCCAGGTTCAAGTGATTCTCGTGCCTCAGCCTCCTTAGTAGCTGGGACTGCAGGCGTGCCCACAACACCCTGCTAAGTTTTGTATTTTTTGGTAGAGACAGAGTTTCACCATGTTGGCCAGGCTGGTCTTGAACTCCTGAAATCAAGTGATCTGCCCACCCCAGCCAAAGTGCTAGGATTAAGGCGTGAGTCATTGCAGGCGGCCTGTGATAGTATTTCTTTTGTTGACTTGTATGATTATCATGTATTAGGGAAATCAGTCCTTTGTGATAAACACAGAATTTTTCTATTTAACTTTTGTTTTTGTTATACAGAAATTTAATTTTTTTTTTTTTTGAGACGGAGTCTTGCTCTGTCGCCCAGGCTGGAGTGCAGTGGCCAGATCTCAGCTCACTGCAAGCTCTGCCTCCCGGGTTTACGGCCATTCTCCTGCCTCAGCTTCCGAGAAATTTTAAATTTTTAAGTAGTTTAATTTAATAATCTTTTATGTTTTCTAGGTTTTCTGTGATACTTAGACCTCCTCATGCCAAAACTATGAAAGAAAATTCTCTCTTTTATTTTTTTTTTTTTTAGTGCTTCTATGGGATTTTTTTTTTTCTGCTTAAATTTTGAATTCCCTGGTTGTGAGATGTGAGATGTGGATTATGCTCTATTTTTTTCAGATGTCTATCTAGATATTCCAGTACCCTTTATAGCATAATTCATCTTTTCTCCACTGCCTTGAGATGTCAACTTTATCAAATGCTTAAATATTTGTGCCTGCTTCTGGATTTTCTATCCTATTTATACTACAATGTTTTATTCGCTATGCCTTAAAATATGTCTAAATACCCAAAAGGTGTATGTCTGCCTCATTATTCTTTTCTGAATTTTCTTGGCTACTAATGTTGTTTATTTTCCATGTAAACTTTAGAAGCAATATATACAGTTTGAAAACAAAACTCTATTTTAATTTGTATTGGCATTATGTTAAATATGTAGACTAACTTGTAGAGAAGATTGACAAAGTGTTCTTTATATTCATCTCGTAATTTCCTTCTAAATTTATTTCTTAATGTTTTATCTCTTTTGTTGCTATTGTAAATGGGGTCTTTTCTTCCATTGTGTGTGGGTAGGAAGGCAAGTGATTTCTCTTATTTATTTGTATAAATATCTTTAATTTCATAAATAAATCTTGTGTACCTTCATATATCCAATGTAATGATACTTTTATCCCCTTCTTTTGAATTTATTTATTTAAATAATTCTGACTAACCCAAAACACTACAAAATTCTTGTGATGAAAGTGAACATCTTTCTAGCTTGTTGCTAACTTCAAAGGCAATGCATATAATGTATTCTCTGAAAAGCAGGATGATGACCATTGATGTAAGTTAGATATGTTTCTAATGTGAGGTAAGGAGCTATCCTCTTTTATTAAAAGTTTCAAAAATTACAACCAAAAAAATGGATCTTAATGCAACCAAATGCCATTTCCACATTTACCTAAATCCTTATATGCTTTTTCTCCTCACGTATGCTAATGTGGTGAATTATGTTTAAAGATTTTTCTATTTTAAATAATACTTACGCTCATCTCCATTTTGTCATTGTGAATTATTTATTCCTTTAGTGTGCTGCTGGATTCTGTTTGCTATCATTTTATTTAGGATTCAGCATAAGAAAGAATGAAAAATGGGGTTTTCCTATTGGTAATTATCTTGAGTTTTGTGATCACTCTTAGAATTGTTTCTGAAAAAAATCGAATATTCCCTTTGCTTTTTACATTCTGGAATCATTTTAAATGCATTGAAATTATGTGTTCCTTAATGGTTTATTAAAATTTATCTGTGAAACTGTTATGTCTAATGCTTTTTCTGGGGGAAGTCTGTTGACAACTTTTATTTGTTCTATTCTAATTGGTATGTTTGATTTTCCATTTCTTCTAAAGGTTGTCTGGTATGTTTTGTAGAAATACATTGTAACCAGGTTTTTCAATCATATTGCAGAGCATTAAACAAAATAATATCTTTTAATTTCATCTGCATTTGCGGTTACAAGCATTGCTACCAGCACTGACTCGCTGGAGTGAGAGCAATTACAGGAACTAACCACTGAGAGAATGGCAGAGCTCAGAATAGAAACTGAAGCGGAGGGGGAACTCAACTTCCACCTAACACACGGTTTTGGCAGCGCGCGCTTTGTCAGCCAGGGTATTTAAAGTTCGCGGGAACTAGAGGTGCAAAAGGAGGAAAAACCAACAGGCTGGGCGCCGGTGGCTGGCTGTAATCCCAGCGTTTAGGGAGGCCGAGTGGGAGGATCACTTGAGCCCAAGAGTTGGAGACTAGCCTGGCCAACTTGGCAAGACTCCGTCTCTACAAAACGAACAAACAAAAATCAAGAAATTAGATCTGGATCAAAAAGGAAATTCCTCGAAAGAAAAAGGTCCGGGCCGCGAGATTCTGCCAAGAGTGGGCAAGCACAGTATCCATTGCGTGGCCAGCCCGGATTGCACCGCCTGCTCTCACTGCACACTCCAACGAGTAAGAGGTGCTTGAGGAATATTTATTAAGTAGGTCTTCCTCACTCTGTTGTTTTCCTGCTTTGGACTCCGATTCTTAAATTTTGGTCTTTCTGATTCAGACATTTTAAACCTAGAAGGACCTGGGAACGCATCCGGTAAAGATTACACGTCGGCGCACCCACTGCTCTTTGCTCTGAGATTTCATCCCCCAATCCCACCTTAGTGTCCTACCTTGAGGTTCCTGGATGGTCGCCAGAGAATCTCCCAACCCGTGCATTTCAAGAGTCTTTCCTCAGATCCTTAAAGGGCTACCCAAATGGTCCCGCTGGACGAAGATCAGATCTCCCAATTCCTTTGCCCAGACACTACTAACACCTCACCCCCACCCCCGCCCCGTGCTTTTTAGCACTCCCAACCCCCATCTCTGCCAGGCAAAGCATGACAAATCCTTTGCAGGTAGAAATTCTACCTTTTACTTTTTTCACAGTCTTCACACTACCGTCATCACTAAACTCAACGCAGTAGGTGGTCAGCGCCGAATGTAACATTGACTCTGGAGTCCTATGTAAGTGACTATTAATTGTATTATATAGATTATTTATTTATTTACTTAATGCTGGATCTCGCACAGTCTCCCAGGCTGGAGTGCAGTGGTGCAATCCTAGTTCAGGGCAGCCTCCAACTCCTGCGTTCAAGCAATCTTTGCGCCTAGGCCTCTCAAAGTGCTGGGATTTCTCGGGTAAGCCACCGTGCCCCACCCCAATTTTTAAAATGATATAAAGTTATATGCTCCTCTGCCTGCCAACCCCTTCAGACGTTGCAAAAGCAAATTTAGTATTAACCAAAAAGCCCTTGCACCCCTCCCATTCAATTCCTAAAAATAAAATAATAATAATCTGCAAGAGTTTGGCTTTGGCATGTATTCCTCAAAGCTACTTAAAAATGAATATATAATTGTATGTGTACTTCTAGAGTTATATTTACAAAAACAGAAACTGCTACACAATATTGTTCTGCAGCACGCTTTTTATGTCAGTTACTACCTGTCTATTTTATTATTTTTGATGGTTGTATAGTAGTACAATTAAGTTGATGCACCATAATTTGTTTAACCAACCTTATACCAACCCTCTTTCAAAGGCTGCTACCTTGAACATTCTTTTATGCTCTTGTTCATACCTTGTTGAATTTATGCAAATATTTCTGTAGAATAGAGTTTTAGAAGTGGAATAGCGAAGTGATGATATCTACCTTTTAAAAAATCAGTTTATTGAAGTTTAATTTCCATTCAGTACAATTTACCTTTTTATATGTAGTTGGATGAATTTTGGCAGACACATGTAGTCATGTAAAGATCTCTACAATAACAAGATATACATTTCCAGCACCCCCCCATATTCTTCCTCACTTCTCTTTAGTCAATCTTTCCCTCTACTCCCAGCCAGACAATTACTAATGTGATTTTTTACTTTATCTTTTGTCTTATCTGGAATAGAATCATACAGTACAAGCATTTAAGTCTGGTTTCTACTTTCTTTCACTTGGCACACTGCTTTTGAGACTCATTTATGTTGTGTTTATCTGGTTTGTTCTTTATGCTGCTGAATAATATTCCATTACATAGATGTACCACAATTTGCTTATCTATTCACTAGGTGATAGACATTTGGATTGTTTCCAGTTTTGGCAATTACACATAAAACTGCTATAAACATTTGTGTACAGGTAGACAAGTTTTCAGTTTTTCTGAGTAAATATCTAGGAGGAGGATTATTGGGTCATGGAGTAAGAATATACTTAACTTCATTTAAAAAACCTGTCAAACTGTTTTTCCAAGTGGCCATACCATTTTTACATTCTCACTGGCAAAGTCTGAGAGTTTCAATTTTTCCATACCCTCATCAGCACTTAGTATTTGTTTTTAATTTTTTTGAAAAGTTTTGCCATTGTAATAGGCATGTAGTGGTTTTAATTTGAATTTTCCTAATGACAATGATATTGAAGTTTTCTCATGTGCTTGTTTGCTATCTGTATATCATTTTTGTTAAAGTGTAATTCAAATCTTTTCCCCATTTTTACTGGGGAGGGTGGAATTGTTTTCCTATTGTTGTGCAAAATCTGCACATGTTTTCTCTGAGTCAGAGAGCTGTCCGTTTTTACTAACAGTACCATTCAAAGAACAGAAATTTTTAATTTTGACTGTCAAATTATCAATTTTTTATGATTTGTGGTTTTTTCTATTTTAAAATCCTTGTCTAACAAAGTCACAAGGATTTTCTCTGAAGTTTACTTTAAGAAATCTTAAAGTCATAGGTTTAGTTTTAGGTTTTATTTTGGTCTGTGGGCTGTTGTGAGTTAATTTTTGTATACAGTGTTAGGTAAGGATGGAGATTCATGTTTTTGTTTTGTTTTTGCACATGGCTCTTGTCCAATTGGTACACCACCATTAGTTGAAAAGACTTTCCTTTCCCCTCTAAAGGACTAACTGAATCACCTTGACAACTTTGATGAAAATCAGTTGATATCATGAGTCTATTTTTGAACTCTAATATCTACTTTTAAATTGTGATAAATGATAGGCAAATTTGCCATCCCCACCAGAAAAGTGTGGCATCAGCCTTACAACTGACTCCCAGTTCATTTGGACCCTTGCCTCTTCCTCATCAGAAACAGAAGTAGTACCCTGTGCTCCAGTTTCTCTTCCCTCAGCCCAAACCCAGCTCTTCTTAAAGTCTCATGAGCTGATGCCACTGCACAGCTTGGTAGCAGACAACATAGCAACTTCTATATTCGCCAGAAACTCTTTATGAAGCAGCCAATTCATTTCTCTATGCTAGATATTGTGGAGGCAACTGCTCTTGGGCTGGGTAAGGATTTATTACTGCGCTTGGAATCTGGGGATGTGAGTTCAAGACTCAACCGGACCTGGGGGTCTAGTTTTGCGTTTACCTCTCCAGTAACTGCTCATTTCTCTCCTTTACTGAGTAAAACTCCTTTCCAACTTGATATATTTAATTCCAAGGAGTGAGAATGTTATGTTTCAAAACGAAAGAGTTCTCACGTTGTAATTTAATGCCTCTTCTCTGTGAATCAAGTTGGGCTGAGCCCTGGAGACCTCAGAAAAGGACACTATCTTAGGTTTATCAACTGCTCGGCAGCCAGGTGGAAAAGCCCGAATGGGAAGGTTTCTCAGGATGCGACACCCATGGCCTCATCTTCCGAAGATCCTCACCTCTCGCTTTGCCCCTTAGCCCGCTCACAGACGCCCGGCCTCACCAGGTCACGTGTTGCTTGATTGGTATGCAAAAATTTTGTTCGTCCTTTATCTGAAATTCAAATTTAATTGGGTATTCTGTATCTTATCTGGCAATCCTACCGCGAACCCGACCTCAGGCCGGAGGAGGAGAAATTGCGTTCAGTGTAACTTCCTACCCCACTGAGCCAGAGAACAGTTTCCTAAGTGTTGGGAAGAGTGAAAACCTGTCACCATGAAAAGAAAGGAAGTCTCCAATTGAAAACAAACAAACAAACAAAAACCAAAAGCTGTTAACCAGGGACTGGGAGGACAGGTAAAGCCAGATGCAAAGTTAACAGGAAACAGTTTTCCAAGATCGTGCAGCAGCTGTAAAATGTAGCAATGACCCCTCTTTGAGCAATTGCTGCCTTTTTACGAGTGCGCAGACCCGCTTTGCCACACCCATCCATGTACTACTGGGGATATCGAAGATCACCCTCTCCTTGTGACCACGCCCAATCCCTAGCTAATCCCCGCTACTCTTAACCCCGCCTCGGAAACACCAAGCAACCCAGAACTGATCCCGCTTCTCTTAGAGACTCCTCAGAATCCTCGAATAGGAACCCCAACCTTACACAAGACAGCTCTCTCTAGCCTCTTGTTGAACTGCATTTCTCCGTGACTCTGGAATACCTTGTCACTTCATCTATGTATTAAATCTGATTTTGGTTTGTTCCTGGTGGTCTTCGGCTAGTGTCTTTAACACCACATTACCGCTCTGTGGACACCGACAGTGCAGGAGTTAGAGGGATTAATTCTGGCGTTATAGACAGATTAATTCTATAATTAATTATAGACAGATTAATTCTGGCATTATAGCCATCGCATCAGGCCAAAAGCTAATAATGCTATGAAGCCAGTGATCCAATTTCAGACCTCTGACTTAAGACGCTTTAAAATTCTCATTCCCGGTGGGGCGCGGGGGCTCACACCTGTAATCCCAGCACTTTGGGAGGCCGAAGCGGGCGGATTACTAGGTCAGGAGATCGAGACCACCCTGGCTAACACGGTGAAACCTCGTCTCTACTAAAAATACAAAAAATTAGCCGGGCGTGGTGACGGGCGCCTGTAGTCCAGCTACTCGGGAAGCTGAGGCAGGAGAATGGTGTGAACCCGGGAGGCGGAGCTTGCAGTGAGCGGAGATCGCGCCACTGCACTCCAGGCTGGGCAACGAGGAAGGCTCCGTCTCAAAAAAAAAAAAAAAAAAAAAAAAAAAAAAAAAAAAAAATCATTCCCATTAAAAAAAAAAATCAAATGAGTGGTACTCTCAAATCACACAAAGCTCAACACCATTAATGCCTAAAAGCCCATTAAGTATTGAATATTTATGAAGCCCAATGTATAAACTGCCAGTAGTTACCCAGAAAATCTGAAATAAACTAAGGTCACTGAGTTTATGAGAATCCAGGATTCTCAATCACTTCCTCCTCACTGTGAGTACTTAAGCTTCCATTTAGATGATCTGGGACAATGTTAGTTGAAACAACAATCTCTCTGGTAAGGGCTGCATAAGCAGGTGTGGTCTGACCTCCTTTTCACTTTATTGGGAGGGTAAATCAACACAACTTATATGGAAGAAATTTGACAATATCTTACAAATGAATATTGCCTAGGACACAGTATATCTACTAGACATTTGTATTGTAAATATAGACACACACAAAATGCTATGTTCAAAATTATGTGTGTATATATATATATTCAGATACAGGTATGTTTACTGCTTTTTACAAGTAGCACCTATATGTATTGTCTTACATCATGCTTTTTTCACTTAATAGTGTATCTTGGAGAGATTAGTAGTCTTATATATGCAAGTCTTACAAATAATAGTCTTAATTTGTTTCTGGAAGGATACATGAAAGCTAATAAGAGTGTCCTACTGGTGGCAACGCTAATTAGTGACAAAACTTTGCTATACAACTTTTCATACTTTTTGAATCATGTGAATGCAGTACTTATTTTAAAAATGAAAATAATTGAATAAATTGAATAAAATTATGTGTGTTCCTTTTTTTCTCTCAAAAGATCAGCCAAGATGGAAGTTACAAATAGAAACTATGTAATACTGACATTCTTCTTTCCTTTCTCAAGAGGAAATACTTTAGTACTAACTAGAAATGTTCTATGGAATGTATTTGTAAGCTTTGTTATATCTCTATGAGACACTCTCACTCTCCTTCCTTTTTCAAAGACAGGGATCCTTAGACAATAGTGACTGCTTTAAAAGTTAGCATTAAGATAATAAATGAAAATTGCAATAGAGGTATACAATTAGGCTGAAAATGCCTTAAGTAACCCATATGGTTCAATGTACATAATGTTGTGTATGTAACTCTTTATGATTTTATAAGTACCTTTGACTTTTTTAGGCAATGGTTTTCTATAGCCCTCAATTAAATCTTCAATTGTTGCCTCAATGGGGAATCATGCTAAGTAAAACTTGTGAAGGAATGAAAATTTGGGTGAGAATGAAACATGAATCAAATAAATCAACTAACAAGTTACATTCACAGTGAAGACAAGTGTTACTAAAGAAGCAGAGAACAGGAAAGATCAGAGGGAATTATTGAATGGCTGGTGAATGGGGAATGAATTCGCCAAATAAAGTGCTTACCACATCATTTATAATTCCTGGAACAAAACGATTGCAAAGCAGCCGACGAGGATGGGATTCGAACCCACGCGTGCAGAGCACAATGGATTAGCAGTCCATCGCCTTAACCACTCGGCCACCTCGTCACACAAAGAATTGATAACTTGAATTTCTTCCTCTGTGTAGTGCTCCCAGTGAGTCTTGTAGCAACACGATCTAATCTTTTTTTCCTGGTTTAATCCCCATAACTACACTCTGACTCAGGGGTCTTAATTAAGGCACATTTCACAACCACCATAAAGATGACGGATGTCACTTAGAGTAGTGAACTTACTTGGCAAATATCTAATAATAGGTTGAACCAGTGCCGGCATTCATTGGTAGACACAAATCAGCTGCTTTACTGTTGACCCGGCTCCAGTTGGCTGACCTGCATGCCCCTCGAGACATACGCTGGGACCTTCGCCGGGTCCTTCTGCCACTTTATTCTGCATTCGAGAGATTGATTTGCTTCCCGATCTAAACTTTGTCCTTAGATTCCTGTTTTATGTGACGTACCAGAAACCTGACTGTAATTCCTTTTCATTTGCTTCTGTAATATCCCCGAGGGCCAGGAGATGCCCTCCTTTCTCTTTTGTTACTTTCTCTAGGTGTTGTTATTGATCAGTCTACGATAAATCAGCAACAGGTGAGAACATGCTTTTTTACAAAAATTAGAGGCGCACAGGCGCCCCAAGGGCGCTCCTCTTGGCTTTGGTCAGGACACTGAAAGAAAGAAAATCTTTTTGTGTCTACCACAAGATTGGCTCAGTCCAGTTGCTGCCGACACTGGGAAGGGCCTGTGGGGTGGGTAACTCCCTGGTGCGGAAGTCAGGATGCATGGTCCTAATTGTGGCTCTTAACTAAGCCACCTCACTAAATCCAACCCAACTTGGGAAGCAGAACAGTAACCCCTAACGTTCCTTCCAGCTCTGACAACCTCAATTATAAAATGATCATCAAGAAAAGAAGCCTGAGGCTAGGTGCGGTGACTCACACTTGTAATTCCAGCACTTTGGGAGGCCAAGACGGCTGGATCGCTTGAGCTCAGAATTTCAAGACCAGCCGGGGCAACATGGAGAAACCCTATCTCTACAAAAATTGCAAAACTCAGCCGAAAGTGGTGGCCCGCACCTGTGGTCTCTGCTACTCAGGAGGTTGAGGCGGAGGATCGCTGGAGCACTGAGGGCGTAAAGGCTGCAGTGAGCCCTAATTGCAGCCATTGCACTCCAGCCTGGGCCACAGAATGAGACCCTGTTAAAAAAAAAAAAAAAAAAAGAAGGAAGGAAGGAGGGAGGGAGAGAAGGAAAGAAGACTCTTAAACTTATTAGAGTTTGTGTGCTTTTTGATATTTGGTGCAGAATTTTGGAGGGGAAAGTTTTCTTTTCTACCAGAAGAATGTTCGTGGTTTTTTGTTTTTTTTTTTGAGACAGAGTCTCGCTCTGTCGCCCAGGCGGAAGTGCAGTGGCCGGATCTCAGCTCACTGCAAGCTCCGCCTTCCGGTTTACGCCATTCTCCTGGCTCAGCCTCCCGAGTAGCTGGGACTACCGGCGCCCGCCACCTCGCCCGGCTAGTTTTTTGTATTTTTTAGTAGAGACGGGGTTTCACCGTGTTAGCCAGGATGGTCTCGATCTCCTGACCTCGTGATCCACCCGTCTCGGCCTCCCAAAGTGCTGAGATTACAGGCTTGAGCCACCGCGCCCGGCCATGAATGTTCGTGCTTTTTTCCCTCCCTGTGAAATGTCCTACCTCTCTTCTCAGTTTTGTTGGGAGAGGCTTTTTTTTTCTCACACCCGTGTTAAACATTAAAACTACCAAATGTCCACCAAAGTGGAATACTTAAATAAATTATGATTAAGCAAAATATTAAAGTGGTATGTGATTATTAATAAAAATAATGCTGTTCTATACATAGTACTTTGTAAATATTTTCCCAGCTTTTTTTTTTTTTTTTTTTTTTTTTTTTTTTTTTTGAGATGGAGTCTCGCTCTGTCGCCCAGGCTGCATGCAGTGGGGTGATCTCGGCTCACTGCAATCTCCAACTCCCGAGTTCAAGTGATTCTCCTGCCTCAGCCTCCTGAATAGCTGGGATTACAGGCACATGCCACCAAGGCTGGCTAATTTTTGTATTTTTAGTACAGATGGGGTTTTGCCATGTTGGCCAGCTGGTCTCCAACTCCTGGCCTCAAGTGATCCGCCCCACTCGGCCTCCTAAAGTGCTGGGATTACAGACATGAGTCACTGTGCCCAGCCTATTTTCCCACTTCTAAGTTTTAAAAAAAAGGCAAGTTGCAGAACAGTATGTATAGTACAGTTGTTTGTTTTAGATGATAGAGAGTTTAGATATTTAATGTTGGTGAGGGGCATTTAGCTTCAGCCTCAATTTTATAAAGGTTCTGAACATAGACTTTTCATGTTATCTTTAAAGGAGTATTGTGTATGTATATCTGTGTATGTATTATACATACAACTACTGTGTATTTTTTAAGAGTGAAATGAAAGGTTTTCAATATTCCCAATATTTTCAAATCTTATTTGGGATTTTTTTTTTATACACTGAAAACGAAGATGTCATGAACCTTTTGGACTTCTGGAAGGTTCTGCTTGATATAAACATAAAAAAAATCCAGAAGGATATATACTACTTGTTAATAGCTGGTATCTCTAAGAGTGGGACTATGAAGCTTTTTAACTTTCTATATTAAACATTTTTTCAAGATTTTACTTTTTTCATGATGAATACGTTACTTAGTAATTAATTTTTTTAAAGTAAAGATAAATTTAAATAAATTATTTAAGGCATAAGAGTGAACAGTCAAATGCAGCTGAGAAATAAAGTATAATATTAAGAAATGACCATTAGATTTACCAATGAAACCATTTTATGTAGGACAAGATGGAGTTTTGCCCTAACATCTTGCAGTTCAAGCTGGCAGACACTACCTATAAAGGGTCTGATTCCACAGACTGCTTCAGGACAGTGGAAACCCTTCTTTTAATCATGTTCTCTAGTATAGTAATTCTAATTGCTATTTTTTTCACCAGGTCCTGCCTGGGCTTTCTTCCTACCAAAGCTTTCTAACTTCATTTTTAAATTCTCACTAAGTTACAGGGGATCAGGACTATAGTTTCCCTCCTTTTTTCATTGCAGATCTGGGGTATATTTCCCATTTCCACAGGAAAAGCAAATGATTTCCAGGAAAAGACATTTGATTACAAACCCCTTTGAAGCAAAGTCTCAGCAGAATTCTCATTCAGCACTGTGCATTAGTTTCCCACGTTTCAGTTCCTCCCCTAGTAACCTGATACCTAACCCTTCAACTCTGAGAGCGTTCAGATGATCTCACTGTCCTCTGTGTCTGTTCTGATTTTCTCCTCTTTCCTGGCATGAACAAATGTGGCTAAATCACTGAGTGGTCTGGGGGATTTACTGTTCCAGCTTGGAACACCTTAAGATCATTTTTTAACATTCTATAGTTTCAGAAAAATGAGAGATTGCTGCATATCTACTGGACAACAAATGTGTATTTGTGCGTGATGAAATCACACCATCTATATCTGTTTTCTCAACAGTTATTTAATAAATGCCTCTTCTATTCCAGGTGCTGTGCTATGCAAAGTTTATACAATATAGTGGGAAAGACAGACATGAAACAAAAAGAACACAAATAAATACATGATCACAAATTTCATTGAGAGATGTGGAAAATGTACAAAATGTCATGAGAAAAACTACAGGTGAGAATTAATGTAACTGGGAGATTAGAAAAGTTCTCTCCAAATAGATATCCTTTGGGTGAATGAGCGATATTAGGACAAAACCGGAGAGAAGAGTAGAAGATAGGGTGGAAGAAAGTGAAACAGAGTGTTCTAGGCAGAATGAAAAGCGTATGTGAAGGTACCAAAGCAGCAGGAACTGGGAAAGCTAGAAAACTGAGCGAAGGTCAGTGTGATCTGAACAGAACTGAACAAGGGAGACAGTCAGGAAATCTCGACTGGAGATATTGGCCAAATCTCACAGGCAATAAACACCATCTTTAGGATATAAATATTATAATACCCAAATTGCAATGGGAACCTACTGAAGTTTTATAAGTAGGGAAGAATGTGACCTGTTTAATTTTTTTTGAGATGGAGTCTTACTCTGCAACCCCAGGCTGGAGTGCAATGGTGTGATCTTGGTTCACCGCAACTTCCTCCCTCCTCCTGGGTTCAAGCAATTCTCTTGCTTTAGCCTCCTGAGTAGCTGAGACTACAGGCACACACCACCATTGTTGGCTTTTTTTGTTTTGTTTTGTATTTTTAGTAGACGCAGGGTTTCACCATGTTGGCCAGGCTGGTCTTGAACTCCTGACCTCAGATGATGCATTCACCTCGGCCTCCCAAAGTGCTCAGATTACAGGCATGAGCCACCGCTCCCAGCCCTGTTTAATTTTTTTGAAAGATCATTCTAGCTGTTCTGGAGAGACTAGGTGTCCAGAAATAGTTGTGAGTAGATCAGTTGGGAAGCCAGCACAGCAGTTGTCATGAGAGGTGGTGGTGGCTCAGACTAGGAGAGTGGCAATAGGAATGGAGAGAGGTGGATGGGTCCAAGACATATATTGGAGATAAAATGGTGGACACACACTGTGAGCAATGAGTAGGGTGAACAATTCATCCTAGTTTGCTGGGAACTTTTCTGTTTCAGCACAGAAAGTTCCATGTCTCTGGAAGACCCCCCAGTCCCAGGTAAACCTAAACAGTTGGTGACGGGGAAGGACCAATGATGAGTTTCCTGCTTCTTGTTTGAGTGGTGGGGCAAGTGGAAGTAGTGTTTATTAAAACTGGAAAGACTGAGGAAGTGGTAGGTATTGTGGAAATGACAATTTAGCTTTCACGTGTTAAGACTCGTATAAACCAACCTATGCAGGCCGTCTGCAGTAGAATGTTTTTTCCTTCAACTTTGAGTCAGGAGAAGAATTTATTATTTCAAAAGACTATAGGAAATATGAGATTTATATCCATCATGGGCAACTCTCCTTATTCAAGATTTTAACTACAAATGATTAATATTCTGAATTTTCTATTTCTCGGAGTAAATCTAATTTACAGGAATTCATTTGCTGATTCCTTGGCTTATTTCCCATTTTAAATAAATATATTCTTTATTTTGTCCATTTTTCTAAATACTACCAGGGTAAGTTGTACATATTTAGTTTAGTCAAAAGAATAAAATCTTAAAAACAAAATATCTCCAATCTTGCACAAGTTTTGACAGCTAATTTTTTCATATCCACATCAACTGGAATAAAAATAATTTATTAGCAGACGTCTTCTTAGCAAAGGTGACAGGTCAGCCTTGAATACTAAAGATCCTAGGTGCAAACCTCTGAAAAGAGTATGTTTTCACCAAAGCAATATTCTGGGTTAATTATAAAGAGTACCATGTGAAATCCAGGGAAAGGAAATTTTTAGGAGACAAGTGCAAGGCATTCAATTAGAGCAGAGAGATGAGGGAAATACCACACTCTGTCAAAGACATTATATTTAGGTGACTCTGTTATTGAACAATATTGTTGATTATGTTCAAATTAAATAGGGATAAGATCAGTATTTAACATTGGCCAATAGAAGGAAAATTATCTTGCTGCTCATGAAAGTAAAAGTCTGCCCTAGCAATTTTGTGCTATGAAGTAATTCACCTAATCCTTTAAGTCCATTCTAAGCAAATTAACACACTGGTCAAAATAGGAAAAAACAAATCTGAGAAAGCCATTTTAAAAATTAGACATTCCCAGTAAATAAGCAGTAAGATATAGTATTTTAATATATAATGTTTTAAAATGCTATTTCTCAAAATAAAATAAAAAAGCTCTCACTTTTACACAGTGAAGTTTTTATGAATAAAATTATGTGCTTGCTTTAAAATGCAGAAGGAAAAAGTTTGAAATATATATAAAATATTGACAAAATATTGTTAATTCTGAGGTTGGGTGATGGATATACGAGGCTACATCATATGAGTTTTTTCCATTTTTTTTTGTATTTTACATTTCCATAGTGAAAAGTTATATGTTTAACACCTTTTTTTCGTTGAGTATCCCAAATGTTGTAGTCTCTGCACAGAAAGAATTAATAAAATGGTCAGGGAGAGTGTCAGTAGATAAGCAAATACACTATGCTGACAAGAAAAGCAAAGGCTGAGTGAGGCTTAATACCCTATTTGTCGGAAATTCCTCGACAATCTAAAAAAAAAAAAAAGTAAATGAGACTACAAAATTGAAGAAACATCGCCGTTCATGGGATTCAAACCTGTGCAGAAAGTTCTCACTGGCCTGCAGGCTCTCGATAGTTGCGACCCCACGCTCTAAGCTGGGGCTTTATGTGTGTCGAAGTGCAGGAGGTGGAGGTGCACAACTTGGTGGCGACGCCACGAAACCTAACATGCTCCACGAGGTCTTGCAGGGGTAGGGCCCGGGGTTTGGGGAGGGACCTCTCTGTAGATTTACTTTATTCCCGGCTTCTGTCTTCCAAGATCCCTCACAGGTTAACAAAAACAATAATAATGGCAAACACCTAAATAGTGCGGACTCAGGCTAGCGCTCTCGCAAGCGCTTTCCGTGCATTAATTCATAGAATCCCAGAATCACCCTTAGAAGGTGAGTGCCTGTCCAGGGTCACGCGGCAAAAAGTGGCCGAGCTGAGGCTTTCCCCGGGTGTGTTTCCACGGCCATGCTCTTAACCATCACGCCACATTTTAGACGCGAGAATCTTAAATTATTTTTCCCCAAAGCGCAATGGAGACGCAATCGAGTTTGAGTGATTTGAGTCTGGGGGTGGGGGTGGGGTGTGAAACCCGTGGTGTCAAAAAATCAAAAGCGGAACAAAGCTTTTTGAAGACCAGAAGCCGCTTTTAGGACTCAGTTTCCCAAATATCAACCCAAAAGCTGTAAAGCTAAGTTTGCTCAGTGAGCAGCTAAGGAGCGCCCTCCGTATCTCCGGTGGCTTTCGAACCACTCTACTCCGAGCTGCGGCTCGCTCGGAGGAGGAAGTTAGGTTTATGATCAGTTCTACGCGCTGCCCCGCGGCCCTTCAGCTGGCCACAACCTCCGCATCCACCCAAATCAGCTGCCCCTGTTTGCAGCCGCGAGGGAGTCGGGGACCAAGTCCTGACCACCGTCTCCTAGAGGATTACATGTCCCTGCACACATGGAGAAAAACGTCGAGAAGGATAAGTGATAAATCATAGGGAATTTGGGCGGTGGTGACATCGTTAACGCCATTCTCGCCCTGCTGGGACGCACACTTTGCGTTTCTGAAATTATCAGTCTATGGTGTGATATCCCAGGAAAGCTGCCCGAGTCCTCCCGTTGGTTGAGTACCCTTCGATTCATTCTGTGGGTAAATCAACTGTTAGTAGAGGAAATTGAAATTTTTTAACTATTCAAAGCCGTGAGTGCGGGAGGGGGATGTTAGGGTGGATGGTGACCAGGAGGAGTTTCCAACATTTTTCCGTCTTAAGATCCGGAGCCTAGCAGGGACATAATTTTCCACTCACTTGTGATTGGTGCCAAGTAGCTTTTGGACATTCCAAAACCACAGATGTTCCTCTCAAATTGTCCTCCCACTCTGTTAAAATCTGTTGGGGAGCGTAGCTGACTTGCTGTCTCACCAGAAACGCGAAGAAGGTGGATGCAAGAAGGGCTTTGTGGAAATTGATCCAGTACTGGAGCACTGCCTGAGTGCTGGTTTTAAGAGCCCTTATCCAGTCAGCCAGATGAGGCCCGTTCTGTAGTGGAAGCAATTGCTTTCCCAGACTCTAATGAATCAGTGCTCACTTGTGATTTTGCCCTAGTTTTTTTTTTATTTTTAAGATTGTGGTTACCTCAAAAAAAAAAAAAATTACAAACATTCCTAAAATTCTTCCTTTGACATCCCTTTTAGGAGAATACAAAACTGTCATATACCCAGAGTTAAATAATAAAACCCTAAAATATTTTTTCTTTCTCCGTTTTCTGGGAGTGTCTGTTTGCCCTTGGTGAGGATCTTTGATATAGTTTATACGATTGTATATCGGTTGATAATCCATTGCTGAAGGCTGGGAACCAGCATTTCCATGGAGATAAGAATCCCTTAGAAGAAATTACATTAAACTTTGACCCTTGACTATTTGTCTTATTTACTGTTTGGAGACAATTCTCAGAGAAAATGTCTGCTTCTCAATAAATTGTGGCAAGAAATAAGCCAAACATTCTTCTTACCCTCTCTCAGTTGATCTTCCAGCAATGAATGTTTGATATTTTCCACTATTTTTTATCTCCCCCAATTTCATTCAAAACGCTGTCTTTATTTGGGATTTGCATTCAGGTCTTTCAAATTGTGGATGGCAGTTGCTCTCCTAAGTAGACACTACCTTACTTTTTCCTGATCTCTAGAGTTTGGGCCAGACTTTTGCTTGGTTGTAGATGTTCTTAAGTGCTAATTCCTCCTAACTGGCTTGAAATGAGCAGATGATTAAATAAGAAGGTAGCTGGTCCATCAAAGAAAAGTTACGTCATCATGCAACTTGTATTAGAGACTAAGAATTCATTCAATTAATGTTACCCAGTCTTCAAATTGTTCCACTAGTATAATTTGATATTTAAAATAGTGATAGGATAGCTTGTCCAGCAAAGGGTTGGCAGATCCTTGACACTTTTCACATTTTTGTTTTGCAACACTCTTTACTAGTTGCCTAACAGGGTAATTATTTCATAATGGATTCTCTCTGAAAGAATAGCCTCCGCTAATTGGGAGTCTTTCTCACCTCTTTTCTTTTTCTAAAAATTAATTTTCTTTAAAAACAATCTCTGTTCAATTTTACCCATGCCCAAGACTGTTCTGTTGGAGATGGCCAAAATAAAAATTGAGCTTTAAACAACTGAAGCTCAAAGAATTGAGCATTAAACAACTGGGCATCCAATATTTTCTTGCCTTTGTTTTCTATTTTTCTCTCCTTTCCACATCAACTTGAGACCGCATCAGTATAGCATAATGTCAGCAAGGAAATTTTCTGATATTTCTCTTTCCAGTTAAGGATCATCTGGAAAGAGTAGGGGTGTGTGTTTGTGTGTGTGTGTGTGCGCGTGTGTGTGTATTGAAAGAGAAAGTAGATAGCATGCTTCCCACATCGGTGATCTTGGATTTCTCTCACACATGCCCTATTGTAGAGTGATGACAGTCACATTTTTAAAAATTAATAAACTTTCTTTTTATAGAGCACTTTTAGGTTCACAGCAAAATTAAGCTGATGATACAGAGATTTCCCCCATATCCCCTGTTCCCATACTAGCACAACCTCCCCCATTATCAATATCTCCCACCAGATTGTTACTCTTGTTACAATCAATGAACATTTATTGACACGTAATTATCACTCAGGGTGCACAGTTTACATTACCATTCACTCTTGGTGTTGTACATTTTGACAAGTGTATAATGACATGTATCCACCATTACAGTATCATAAAGAATAATTTCACTGCCCTAAAAATCCTCTATGTTCTGCCTGTTTATCACTTCCTCCCCTCTAAACTCTGGAAACCACTGATGTTTTTACTATCTATCTCTACAGTTATGCCTTTTTCAGAATGTCATCTAATTGGAATCATAAGTATGTAGCCTTTTCAGATTTGCTTCTTTCATTCAGCAATGTGGATGTGTCTCCTCCACATGAAAAACTCCATGTTTTTCACAGCTTGATAGTTTCTCTCTTTTTTTTTTTTTTTTTCAGAACTGAATAATATTCCATTGTCTGGATGTATTACAGTTTACTTATCCACTCACCTAGTGAAGGACAGTTTTGTAAGCTCAGTTGCTTACAAATTTTGGCAATTACAAATAAAGCCACTATTAACATTCATGTGCATGTTTTTGTGTGGGCATAAGTTTGGGGTGAGTACCAAGGAATGTTTACACTATTAACATTCATGTGCATGTTTTTGTGTGGGCCTAAGTTTGGGGTAAGTACCAAGGAATGTGATTGCTGGATCATATGGTAAAAGTATATTTGGCCGGGCGCGGTGGCTCAAGCCTGTAATCCCAGCACTTTGGGAGGCCGAGGCGGGCGGATCACGCGGTCAGGAGATCGAGACCATCCTGGCTAACACGGTGAAACCCCGTCTCTACTAAAAAAATACAAAAAACTAGCCGGGCAAGGTGGCGGGCGCCTGTAGTCCCAGCTACTCGGGAGGCTGAGGCAGGAGAATGGCGTAAACCCGGGAGGCGGAGTTTGCAGTGAGCTGAGATCTGGCCACTGCACTCCAGCCTGGGTGACAAAGCGAGACTCCTTCTCAAAAAAAAAAAAGTATATTTAATTTTGTAAGACACTACCAAGCTGTATTTTGTATTTCTTTCAGGAATGAATGAGAGTTCCTGTTGTTTCACATCCTTACCAGCATTTGGTGTTATCAGTATTGTGGATTTTGGCCATTTTAATAGATGTGTAGTGGCATCTCATTGTTGTTTTAACTTTTTGTGGTTTTAAATGAGCACTTTATATGATTTACTTTTCTCTCCTTTCTTAGTATATCAATTATCTTTCTCTATGTACTCTTTTTTTTTTTTTTTTTTTTTTTTTTTTTTTTGAGGCAGAGTCTCGCTCTGTCACCAGTCACCAGGCTGGAGGGCAGTGGTGTGATCTTGGCTCACTGCAACCTCCACCTCCCGGGTACAAGCGATTCTCCTGCCTCAGCCTCCTGAGTAGCTGGGACTACAGGAGCATGCTACCGCATCCAGCTAATTTTTGTATTTTTAGTAGAGGCGAGGTTTCACCATGTTGGCCAGGATGGTCTCGATTTCTTGACCTCGTGATCCGCCTGTCTTGGCCTCCCAAAGTGCTGGGATTATAGGCATCAGCCACCGCACCCAGCCTGTATTTACTTTTTTTAAGTGGTTGCCCTGGAGCTTGCAATATGCATTTATAGCTAATCCAAACACACTTGCAAATAACACTATACTGTTTCTTGGGTAGTGTATGTACCTTTTAATAACAAAATATTCCTAATTCCTGGAACCCTCCTGTCCTTTTATCATTGCTGTCATTGGTTTCACTTATACATAAGCATACATAATTTAATACGTTATTGCTATTATTATCTGAACAAACTGTTATCTATTAGATAAATTAAGAATTAAAAAAAGTATTTCACTTTAATGTATTCATTTTTTGATGTTCATCCTTTCTATAAGTAGATCCAAATTTTGGACCTATATTATTTTCCTTCTCTCTGAATAACTTCTTTTAACATTTCTTATCAGGCAAGTCTACTGGTAACAAATTCCCTCAGTTTTTCTTTGTCTCAGAAAATCTTTATTTCTTCTTCAGTTTTGAAGGATAATTCTGCAGGGTACAGAATTCTAGGTTGATAGTATTTTCTCTCAACAGTGTAAAAATTTTATTTCGCTATCTTCTTGCTTACATGGTTTTTAAGGAAAATTGGATATAATTGTTATCTTTGATTTTTCTATAGATAAGGTATTTTTTCCTCCTTTGGATTCTTTTAAGATTTTTTAAAAATCTTTGATTTTATGAAGTTTGAATACTGTGATATAACAAGAAATATATCTGTGTTCTGTGCCCCTGGTTCCTGAGCTAATATTTGGTCTTTGACCTGGGTTCCTAACACAGAGCTCCTAAGACTTTTGTAATTTCCTGAATGATAGGAGTGTGTCTAACACTAATCTTCTAAATCTCTTGGAATTTCCTGAGTTATAGGAACATCTTTTGTTCTAATGAGAAAAATCTTGGTGAGCTCCTAGGTAACCTCAAGAAGAGGGCTGGTTGCCAGGGCAACCAACCATACTATTTTAGAGTTTGAACTTTTAGCCCCACCCCCTACCTCAAGGGAGGGAAGAGGGACTGAAGTTTGAGTTGATCACCAGTAGCCAGTGATATATGTAACGAACCATGCTTACATAATGAAGCCTCCACAAAATCTCAAAAGGACAGGGTTCCTGGAGCTTCCTTGTTGCTGCGCATGTGGAGGTTCTTGAAGGGTGGTGCTCCTGAAGAGGGCTTGGAAGCTCCATGTTTCTTCCCACATACCTTTCCCTATGTACCTCTTCCATCTGGCTATTCATCTGTATCCTTCATAATATCCATTATAATAAATGGGTAAGCACAGGTATAGTGTTTTCCTGAGTTATATGAGTCATCCTAGCAAACTAAACCCAAGCAGTGAGTAGAAGGAACCCCAATTTATAACTGGTTGGTCAGAAGTATGGGTGACAATCTACTACTGGTGTTTGGCATCTAAAGCTGGTTGCAATCTTATGGGACTGGGTCTTTAACCTATGGGATCCAACTCTAACTCCAGGTAAATTGTGTCAGAATTGAAATGGATTAGAAGACACCCAGCTGACGTTTGCTACAGGATAGATTGCTTGCTTGTTGGTGGGGAGAAATTCCCACACATTTTGTCACAGAAGTCTTCTGTGTTGATTGCTATGGTGTGAAAGCAGAAGGAAAAAAAGATAAAATTTTGAGTCTTTTTCCATTCAATTATTCTTATTCTTAGTGGATCTGCGGTAGTTCCTCATTGTGCTTACATATTTGTAAGGATTAGCATTGCAGGAGTCAATTAAGCATCATTTCCTGTTAGGGCAACATTTCACAGGAAATAGGCCCATGGTTTCATCTATCTAGAGACAGATGGAACTAAGAAGATAATTTTAAAATGTTTTAAAAATCAGACTGTTGATAATTTAACAAAATTTTAAATCAACTTGTCTTTCTCTTACGTATCAGTAAAGTATAAATGAGGCTAAATGCATTTGTTATGCTACCTTCTGATTTGTCTTCTTCAGTGTGATGTTATGTAATCGTATGAGTTGAATTGTTATTTGTGTGAACTGGGTAGCTACAATCCTACCACCATAGCATAAGCATTAGAGGCACATAAATGCTAGCAGGGCCAAAATTAGGCATTGAAATAGCCATCCCTCCTATTCAGGTAGTAATTTGGCAAGCCTAGGCCAAAAGTTGCAGGCTTCTGAAGAGTCATCTGTTATACCATGATTAGGCACTCCAGTTTTCTTTCTTTTTTTCTTTCCAGCAGATGGTTTGTTACATACTCCTTAGCAGATTCTGACATCCATGACCACTGTCTTGCCCAGTTTTCTTATTTTTAATATAATGTCTTTCATGGATTGCAATAAATTTTAAAATCCCAGATAAATTGGCAACAATATAACATTCTTCCCAGAGTTTCTTTCTCTCTAAATAATAAGAGAGTAGTAAGTTTATTCTAACTCAACAGTCAAAATAACAGCTATTATCCAGGACAATGATGCTTCCAAGACTGTAGTAAAGCCTATAAAACATAAAATAATCAAGTTAATGTACAGTTGTGAAGAATTTAAAAAATTAAAAATACCTCTGTCTTCTTCTGTCTTACCTTTTAGAAGCTAAATCTATCATGTATCTGAACTCTCAAAGCTCTTTATCTATACCTACTATGTATGTACAACATTCTCTGGATATTATAGTTATTTTTGCCCATGTCTCATTTTCTGTACACAGCTATAAAAATTTTGTAGGCAAGACCTTCAATGACTGATTAATCTTTACAGGCCCCAGAACATACCACATAGGCTTAGGTGTGCAAGTAACAGAGCTGAATTCTGTTGGGATTAAAAGTTAGTGTAGGAGAAGCAGACACAAATAACACTGAAAAACTAGGTACTGTCTAGTGCCTGCCATTAGTGAGGCAGAGTTTCCAAGTGCCAATTCCAATATTTATTACGTCTTTCCTAAGCAACAAGAACATTTATTGGAAAGCCCCATCACTACCATCACCACCAGATGTATACCAATGACATGTATAAATAAAAATGTTATGTGACCTCACATCTGTTAGAATAGCATATGTGTGTGTGTGTGTGTGTGTGTGTGTATATATATAGAGAGAGAATTGTACACACAACGCTTGTTACTTTCATGTATATTATATATATGCTATTCTAACAGATATGATATATACACACACACACATACGCACATATACCTATATATGAAAGTAACAAGTGTTGGTGAGAATGTAGGGAAATTGGAATTCTTGTGCATTGTTGGTGGGAATGTAAAACGGTGCAGCCACTATAGAAAACACTGTGGTGGTTCTTAAGAAACTTTAATATAGAATCACCATATCATCCAGCAATTTCATTTCTGGGTATACACCCAAAAAAATTGAAAGAATGGTCTTAAAGAGATATTTGTACACTCATGTTCATAGCAATGTTATTCACAATAGCCAAAAGGTAAAAGCAACCCGGGTGTCCATTGATAGATGAATAATAAACAAAATGTGGTATATGCATATATAATGTATAATTGTTCAGCCTTAAAAAGGAAAAGAATTCTGACATATGCTACAGGGATGAAACTTGATGGCATTACACTAAATGAAATAAAACAGTCACAAAAAGGCAAATACTATATCATTCCACTTATATGAGGTACTTAGAATAGTCAAATTCATAGAGATAGAAAGTAGAAAGCTGAAGGCAGGGGGAAAATAGGCAGTTGTTTTCTAATGGGAATAGAGTTTAGTTTTGCAAGATAAAAAGAATTCTGGAGATTGGTTGCAGAACAATGTGAATATTCTTAACATTATTAAACTGTACACTTGAAAAACAGGATGATACATTTGTGTTACATGCACAGTAGTGCCCCTTTATCCACAGTTTTTCTCTCTATGGTTTCAGTTATCCATGGTCAGCTTCTATTCAAAAATATTAAACGGAAAATTCCAGAAATAAACCATTCATATTTTTTAAATTACACAGTTTTCTCAGTAGTGTGATGAAATCTCTCACTGCCGTGCTTCATCCCACCCAGAATGCAAATGATCCCTTTGTACAGCATATCTGAGCTGCAGATGCTACCAGCCCATTAGCCACTTAGTAGCTGTTCTGCTTATCAGATTGACTGTCATGGTACCACAGTGCATGTGTTCAACTAATTCTTATTTTACTTAATGGCCCTAAAGTGCAAGAGTAGTAATGCTGGCAATTTGGATATGACAGATAGAAGCCATAAAGTGCCTTCTTTAAGTGAAGAGGTGAAAGTCCTTGACTTAATAAGAAAAAAGATCATACGCTGACGTTGTTAAGATCTACAGTGAGAATGAGTCTTCTATCTATGAAATTCTCAAGAGGAAAAATAAATTCATGCATAGTATATATAGGGTTTGGTGCTATCCACAGCTTCAGGCATACACTGGGGATCTTGGAATGTACCACCTGCAAATAAGTGGGTACTACTGTCTTTTATTATAATTAAATATTAAAAAGTTATGTGAGGCCTCCAATAAGTGGCCCTCCTGTTTTCCCCCTCCTAGAACAGATATGTGGACTGAGGTTCTAGAACTTCACTGGACTATGAGGTGATACTGAGAAAAAGAGCTACAAACCATGGTGTAGCAGAGATAAAGGGAGAATGGGTCCCTAATGCTCCTAGAGTGATTGACCCACCCCTGGACTGCTTTCCTCTCAGCATCTGATATGGTTTGGATGTTTGTCATCTCCAAATCTCATATTGAAAATTGATCCCAGTGTTGGAGGTGGGGCCTGGTGGGAGGTGTTTGGGTCATGGGGGTGGATCCTTCATGAATGGCCTGGTGCCCTCCTTATGATGAGTTCCTGCTCTGAGTTCATGTGAGATCTGGTTGTTTTAAAAGCATGGCACCTCCTCCATGGCTCTCTTGCTTCCTGTCTTGCCAAGTGACATGCTTCTCCTGTTTCACCTTCCACCATGAATAAAAGCTCCCTGAGGCCTCACCAGAAGCTGAGCAGATGCCAGCACCATCTGCTTCCTGTAAAGCCAGTGAGCCAATTGGCTTCCTGCAGAACCGTGAGCCAATTAAACCTCTTTTCTTTATAAATTACCCAGTCTCAGGTATTCCTTCATGGCACCACAGAACAGACTAATACAGCTTCTACCTATTCAATACCTTTAAATCTTTCCCTCTCTGTCTTATAACCCAATTGTATTTTGACCATGACATTTACTAGTGCCAAAAATGCTTTTATTTGTTATTTATGTCTCCTTCTTACTTCATGTTCACTAGAATATAAGCTCCATTTTCATGGAGGGACTGTCTGTTTTGTATGCCACTGTTAGTTCCACTGCCTAGAAGTGCCTGACATATAATAAGCACTTAATACATGTTTATACAATAAGAGAAAGAATAACAACACAAATGGAAAATAAGGGACATATTCAAGCATTCTGTAGAGATAGAATAGTTCTGCTTGATTGTGGAGTGGAGAAATAAGATAGATGGAAACAAGGATGACTCCAAGATTTGGAGCCTGGGTGACTAGGTCAGGTGGCATTAATACAAGAAGTCATCAGAACAAGATGATGAAATATGTAGCAAAGGGAAATGAAAATAAAACCTACATATAATAGGATACCAGGGGGTGAAATAAATGTAAAATGGTGAAAATGTGGGTCATGGGTGTTTGGAGGAGCTGCTACACACCCACAAAAGCTCAGTTAAGTTTCCAGTGTGGAATGGAAAGAGAGACAAATAATCTAACACCAAACTCTTTTTATATGTCAATGACCATCAATCACTATTAAGGGCGGAAAAAAAGTAGTACCAGTACTGACTACGCCAAAAATAATTAGAAATAAATATAGTGTGCACAAAATAACATAAATTTCAAAAGAAAAAAGAATTTTCTATGGCAGTTTCAGCGTAGCTATTTTATTGCATGAACACTTTATTGTACTGAATAGGGTCAAATCACAAATAAAGTTCTCTAAATCCTTGTTTTTTTCAGAATTTATTACCCATGCAGACTCACTCTCCAATGTGGCACCAAAGATGTTCCTTATTTAATAAGAGATTAATAACACTGAGTCTTATAATGGATAAGCCTTTTCATAGTGACTGATTCTCATGTTGACAAAAAAAAAAAAAAAAAAAGAAAAGAAAAGAAAAAATCAGCCTTTCTTAAAGTTCTCACTGAACATTGCACCCCAGAGACTGCTAGGTGTCATAATTTTCAGGTTCAGACAGGGTCCTATGGAATCCTAGTAGCAGCAGTGTCTAAACTGCTGGCTGAAGGTCTCCCAGGCAAGAGACTGGTTCTCTGGAAGGTAAAAACCCTAATCCCTGAAGTGGTCTTCCTCAAACTTCAACTTTACTATCACAAAACCTTCCAGGAGGAGCTGCTAGTCCACAACCATCTGGGACAACAGGAGTTGTGACCTCAGCAGTGTCTTGGTCGGGAGATGTTAAAGGAGCACCCTGAGGAACAAGAAGTAAATGATAAATGGAAATTGAATTTTTTGCTAAAATTGACATAAGTTAAAAAGATGAATTAATGAGAGTACTTCATTAAAAATAAAGTGAGGATTCTGGGATGGTGAAGTAGATGT
Source organism: Rhinopithecus roxellana (assembly GCF_007565055.1). Classification (NCBI taxonomy): domain Eukaryota; kingdom Metazoa; phylum Chordata; class Mammalia; order Primates; family Cercopithecidae; genus Rhinopithecus; species Rhinopithecus roxellana. The sequence continues at coordinate 21,366,181 of NC_044552.1, read as the reverse complement.
ACTTTTCCCTGTTCTTTCTACTAAGTACAACTAAAAACTCTGGAGATTATACATAAAACAAACATAAGAAGTCTCTAAAAGCTGAAGAGAAGGCAGACTGGATAGGAACCTCAGGATTCAAGGAATTACCCAGTAATGAGTTCCCTAGGTTTTCTTTTGGCCGTATTTATCCTAAACTTGAAAGTGAAGACAGTAGCAACCTGAAAATGCCAACAGAAGCAGATTTAACAGTAACAAAAGCTTGCTGCTGCAGCCCAAGGATCAAGCAAGGGGCAGCTTAGCAAGATAAAAACACTTTTAGATAATAACTGCTCTACTCCAGCCAAACATGACAGAAAAACTCCCCTTGCCAGAGTAGTATCAGAGAAAGCCAGGTTAAACAAAAGATTCTGAATAAGATCCAGAGTTTCAGAACATAATATAACAATTTCCAGGTTTCAGTCAAAAATCCTTCTTCATACCAAGGAGCAAGAGATTCTCAGACTGAATGAAAAAAAAAAAAAAAAAACAATTAATATTAAAACTGAGAGGACAAATATTAGAATTATCTAACAAAGATTTTAAAGCTGCCATGACAAAAAGGCTTGACCAAGCAATTACTAACATGTCTGAAACAAATAATAAGAAAAAACAGACACAGCAAAGACACAGAAAATTTCAGCAAATAGGAGATAAAAGAAGAACCAAATGGAAACTATAGAAATGAAAAACACAATAACTGAAATAAAAAAGAGCTCAGTAGATAGGCAGAATGGCAGAACTGAGGGGGGAAAAGGAAAGAATCACTGAACTGAAAGAGAACAACAGAAATTAACCAATCTGAATACCAGAGAAAACAGACTAAGGAAATTAAAAACAGCCCCAGGAATCTGTGAACTATAACCAAAGAGCTAATGTTCATATCATTGGAGCACCAGAGGGAAAGAAGAGGAGGGCAAGGATGAAAAAGCAAAAAAAAAAAATAATAATAATGACTGAAAATTTCCCAAATTTGTCAAAAGACATAAACCTACTAAATTCAATTAAGTTGAGAAAATCCTAAACATAATAAACCCAAAGAAATCCATACCAAGACAGGTAATAATTAACCTTCTGAAAACCAAAGACAAAGAAAAAACTCTTGAAAGTAGCCAAAGGCCGGGCGCGGTGGCTCAAGCCTGTAATCCCAGCACTTTGGGAGGCCGAGACGGGCGGATCACGAGGTCAGGAGTTCGAGACCATCCTGGCTAACACGGTGAAACCCCGTCTCTACTAAAAAATACAAAAAGCTAGCAGGGCGCGGTGGTGGGCGCCTGTAGTCCCAGCTACTCGGGAGGCTGAGGCAGGAGAATGGCGTAAACTCGGGAGGCGGAGCTTGCAGTGAGCTGAGATCCGGCCACTGCACTCCAGCCCGGGGGACAGAGCGAGACTCCGTCTCAAAAAAAAAAAAAAAAGAAAGTAGCCAAAGAAAAATGATACCTTAAAAATAAAGGAAAAACAATGAGAATGACAGGAATTTTTCATCAGAAACAATAGAGGCTAGAAGGAAGTGTCACAATATTTTTCAAGTGATGAAAGAAAAGAACTGTCAGTCCAGAATCCTATATCCAGAGAAAATATCCTTTACAGACGAAGGTGAAATCAAGATACTTTTAGATGAAGAAAAATAGACTTTGTTATCAGCAGAGCTACCGTAAAATAATGGCTAATAGAAAGTCTCTGAACAATAGGAAGTGATAAAAAAAAAAAAAAGAAAAGAAAAAAAAAAAGGAACCTTGTAACACCAGAAAAGAAGACAAAACACAGTAAGCAAAAATATTGGGCTGGGCACAGTGGCCTACACTGTAATCCCAGTGCTTTGGGAGGCTGAGACAGGAGGATTGCTTGGGACCACAAGTTCAAGATCAGCCTAAGCAACATAGTGAGATCCCCATCTATACAACAACAACAACAAAAATTAACTGGGTGTGGTGGCACTCACCTGTAGTCCTAGCTACTTGGGAGGCTGAGGCTGGAGGATCGCTTGAGCCTAGGAGCTTGAGGCTGCCGTGAGCTATGTTCATCCCACCGCACTCTGGCCTGATAGGGTGAGACCTTGTCTCTAAAAAGCAAACAACAACAACAAGAATTGGCACATGTAATAGACTTTCCTTCTCCTCCTGAGTTTTCTAAATTGTGTTTGATGATTGAAGCAAAAACTACAACACTGTCTAAAGTAATTCTAAATGTATGTAGAGTATGTATTTACAAGAATTATAAGTTGGGAAAGGTAAGTATGGAAATACTTTATGTGAACTTGACACTGGTAGACTGTGACAACTTATATACATAAAATGCAATATATAGAGAATCCCCTAAAAATGCCATACAAAGATACACACACACACACACACACACACACACACACACACACACATATACAGATCAAAATGGACTTTAAAAAAAAGTCTCAGTTACCCACAGGAAAGCAGAAAAAAAAAAAAAAAAGGAAATGCAACACAGAGAACAAACCAAAAGCAAAAAATAAAATGGCACCAAGTATATGCTGTCTACAAGAAATTCACTTCAAATATAATGATATAAGTATAATAACAGTAGGCCAGATGCAGTGGCTCACATCTGTAATCCCAGGACTTTGGGAGGCTGAGGCAGGAGGATCACTTGAGGTCAGGAGTTCGAGACCAGCCTGACCAACATGGTGAAACCCCATCTCCACGAAAAATACAAAAATTAGCCGGACATGGTGGCAGGCACCTGTAATCCCAGCTACTCAGGAGGCTAAGGCAGGAGGAACCACCTGAACCCAGGAGGCATAGGTTGCGGTGAGCCAAGATCATGCTACTGCACCCAAGCCTGGGTGACAGAGCAAGACTCCATCTAAAAAAAAAAAAAGTAAATGGGGCCAGGTACAGTGGCTCATGCCTGTAATCCCAGCACTTTGGGAGGCCGAGGCGGGTAGATCACCTGAAGTCAAGAGTTCAAGACCAGTCTGGGCAACATGGTGAAACCCTGTCTCTTCTGAAAATACAAAATTTAGCCAGGTGTGGTGGCTTGCGCCTGTAGTCCCAGCTACTCAGGAGGCTGTGGCAGGAGAATCACTTAAACCCGGGAGGTGGACTTTGCAGTGAGCCAAGATCGCACCACTGCACTCCAGCCTGGGTGACAGAGTGAGATTCCCTCTCAAAAAAAAAAAAAGTAAATGGATGAAAAAAGGTAGACCATGCAAATATCAGTTAAAGCAAAGGAGGAGCAACTATATTAACGTGAGATAGAGTAGACTACAGAACAAAGAAAAGTACCAGTCACAAAGGGGGCATTACATAATGACAAGAGTGAATTCACTAATGCAACGTAATAATCCTAAATGTATCTGTACCAAAGAATAGGTAGGCAAGATATGGGAACAAAAACTGATAGAACCGAAAAGAGAGATAGACAAATCCACAATTATATTAGAGAACAATTGATAGGACAACTAGACAGAAAATCATCAAGGATACAGAAGAACTGAACAATACCATCAGCCAACCAATAGACATTTATAAAACAGTCCGCTCAACACCAGCAGAACACATATTTATTTTTAAGTACCCATAGAATATATAACAATATGGACCATATCCTAGGCCAAAAGACAAACCTCAACAAGTTTAAAAGAACTAGAATGTGTTCTGCATTCATAAGGAAACCAAACTAGGAATTATAGCAGAAAGATAGGGAACAACTGCCAAATTCTTGAAAACTGAATACATTCCTAAATAAGTTAATAACCAAAGAGGATGTCTTAAGGAAAATGAAAAAATACATTGAACTAAATGAAAATTGTAAAACAATAATATTTGTAGGACACAGCTAAAGCAGAAGAAGCAAATTTATAGCATTAAGTGCATATGTTAGAAAAGAGGAAAAGTCTCAAATCAATAATTGAAACTTTCACTTCAAGAGCCTAGAAAAAGAAGAAGAAAACCACAAAGCAAGCAGAAAGAATCAAATAATAAAAATAAGAGCAAAAATCAAATGGAAAATTTTAAAAACTATAAAAAATCAATAAAACAAAAAGCGGGTTTTTTGAAAAGATCAATAAATTAAAACCTCTAATAAGACTGATATATAAAAAATTAGGGAGGACACAAATGACCAATAACTACAATGAAACAGGAGCTATCACAGCAGACTCTGCAAACACCAAAAGGATAATAGGGAATACTATGAACAACTCTCTACATATATATTTATTCTATTTTTGAGACAAGGTCTTGCTCTGTTACCCAGGCTGGAGTGCAGTGGTGTGTGTGATCATAGCTCACTTCTGACTGGAACTCCTAGTCTCAAACGATCCTCTTGTCATCCTCCTGGGTAGCTATGACCATAGGTGTTCACCACCATGCCCACCTAATTTTTAAATTTTTTTGTGGGGATGGGGGTTTTGCTGTGTTGCCTAGGCTGGTCTCCAACTCCTAGCCTCAAGCAATCTTCTTGCCTTGGCCTCCCAAGTTGTTGGGATTACAAGCGTGAGCCACTGCGCCCAGACTGTACACATAAATTTAACAACATAGACCAATTCTTTGAAAAACACCATCGCAACTCATCCAATATGAAATAATTTTAATGTCCTAATAAATACCAAGGAAATTGAGCTCAAAATTATTAACTTTTTTTCAAAACAGAGTTTCACTGTCACCCAGGCTGGAGTGCAGTGGTGTGATCACAGCTCACTGCAGCCTTGATGTCCTGGGCTTAAGCACTCCTCCAGCTTCAGCCTCCTGAATAGCTGGGACTATAGGCATGCACCACCACATGTTGCTATTTTTATTTTTTGTAGAGATGAGGTCTTTCTATGTTGCTCAGGTTGCTCCTGGGCTCCTGCCTCAGCCTCCCAAAGTGCTGAGGTTACAGGTGGGAGCTACCGTGCCTGGCCAACATTTAACTTTTAAATCCTATGATCCATTTTTTGTTAATTTGTATATAAGGCATGATACTTAGGTCAAGGTTCATAGTAAGACCAGTCTCTACAAAAAATTAAAACACTTAGCCAGGCATGGTGGTGCACACTTCTAGTCCCAGCTGTTTAGGAGGCTGAGGCTGGAGGATTGTTTCAGTAGCTGTGGTGGCACACATCTGTAGTTCTAGCTATTTGGGAGGCTGAGGGGGAAGAGTTGTTTGGGCCCAGAAGGTCAGGGCTGCAGTGAGCTGTCATAATGCCACTGTATTCCCACATGAGCAACAGAGTAAGACCTTGTCTCAACAAAACCAAAAGAAAAAAAAAGTAAATGTAAAACTATAAAATTTTTATGAAAAAAAGCCATAGAAGATCTTTAGGATCTAGGGTTAGGCAAAGAATTCTTAGACTTGATACCATCAACATGATCCATAAAAGGAAGAATTGACCACTGGAACTTGATAAAAATTTAAAACTTGTGCTCTGTTAAAGGTCCTCTTAGAAGGATAAAAAGATAAAGTTGTAGACGGGGAGAAAATACTTACAAACCCATATCTGATGATACTAGTTTCTATAATATATAAAAAACCCTCAAAAATGAATAGTAAGATAGCAATAAGAACATGGCAAAAGACATGAAAAGACATTTTACCAAAGAATGTTCAACATCATTAACAATAGGGAAATGGAAGTTACAAGCATAGTAAGAAATTACTGTTCTATCAGAATACCTATTAGGATAAAAACAGAGACAAACACCAAATGATAGAAAAAAATGTAGAGAAACTGGATCACTTATATTTTGCTAGTGGGAATGTAAAATGGTAGAGCTACTCTGGAAAAGTCTTGTAGTTTCTTTCTTTTTCCTTTTTATTTCATTATATTATTATTATTATTATTATTATTTTCAGACAGAGTCTTGCTGTGTCGCCCAGGCTGGAGTGCAGTGGTGCAATCTCGGCTCACTGCAAGTTCTGCCTCCCAGGTTCATGCCATTCTCCTGCCTCAGCCTCCCGAGTAGCTGGGACTACAGGCACCCGCCAAGGTCTGGTAGTTTCTTTAAAAAAACTGAACATGTGGCTAGGCGCAGTGACTCACACCTGAAATCCCAGCACTTTGGAAGGCTGAGGTGGGCAGATCTCTTGAGGCCAGGAGTTTGAGACTAGCCTGACCAACATGGTGAAACCCCATCTCTACTAAAAAGACAAAAATTAGCCAGGTGTGGTGGCAGGTGCCTGTAATCCCAGTTTCTCAGGAGGCTGAGGCAGAAGAATTGCTTGAACCCGGGAAGCGCAGGTTGCAGTGAACCAAGATCATGTCACTGCATTCCAGCCTGGGTGACAGAGTCTCAAAACAAACAAACAAACAACAAAAAACTAAATATGTGACTATACCAGATGACCTGACAATTGCATTTCTGGTCATTATTGCAGAGAAATGATGACTTATGCTCACACAAATACCTGTACATGAATGTTCACAGCAGCTTTATTCATAATAGCCAAAACTCAAAACAATCCAGATGTCTTTCAATGATGAATGATTAAACAAACTTTGGTACACACATACCATGAAATACTACTCTGCATCGAAAAGGAACAAGTTATTGATATACCCAACAACCTGGATAAATCTCTAAAAAATTACAGTGAGTGCAAAAAGCCAATCGCAAAAGGTTACATACTACATGATTTATATAATACTACTGAAACGACAAAATGATAGCAGTGCAGAACAGATTGTAACTTATCCACACAATGGAATGCTACTCAGCCATAAAAAGGAACAAATACAGGCAACATGAATTAGTGGTGGGTAGGAGCCTGACCAAGGAGACTCAGAGCTTGAGTGTTAAATTTTCCAGAATTCTGCAAGACATTAAAAAATACATTATTAAAACTGACAACTAAATTATTAATATTAATATTTTTTTGAGACAGGGTCTCACTCTGTCACCCAAGCTGGAGTGCAGTGGTGTGATCACAGCTCACTACAGCCCCGAACTCCCATGCAATCATCCCACCTCAGCCTCCCAAGTAGCTGGGAACCACAGGGGTGCACCACCACCCTTAGCTACAATTTAATTATTAAAAGGTAATATATACTCAAAATATATCAATTCTCAATTTACTACATTTTACTATTACTTCTGCTCTTGAGGTTGTCTGCATATCTATATAGTAGAAAGAATCTATAATCCTGTGCTACCCCACATCTCTTCTCAACTCCATGACTTCAGTGATTTCACTGGTAACCAGCCATGGTGCAAGTACTGTACACCACAGAAAGCTGGATGTTGGCAAACACTTCAAACCGGGCTTGGTTTATTGTTTTCTTGGCTGTGCAGATTAAGGAAAATGTTAGATAAAATGTTAACAATGCAGAGTAAACTTAAAAGTATGTCATGTCTAGAGCTGTTACACTGTGACTAGCACAAAGAAATGCAATTCTTCCAGTGTTTGAAAATGATTATCACCTTCGGCAAAGAAGTCCCTCATACCCTTGATCAGTGAGGGACATAGTTAGTGCTGAAGTTGAAAGGGGTTTCAGTTGAGGAAATATAATTTGTAGGAGGGTGAAAATGCTGAAATGAAAGGTTGTCCATCTCCATTTGAACTCAAGGAGCTGTGTTCACAATGGAAAATATATCCCCTGGGCTTTAGCCATGATGGCCCCACTAAATTTTGAGTTACTAGGGGCCAAAATTGCTATGTCCTCCACACTACTTAGAATATTACACATCCCTTTTTCACTAGGAAATGATGATTCTGGAGTTGAGATGTGGAAGGGTCTTTAACCCATCTTCTAGATTGTGGCTTGCTTGGTCAGGCAGCCAAAGTAGGAAAGAAACAGAGACAACGTATCTCGCACATTCCAAGCTCTTAGATATTCCAGTGTCCTCAACTGGTACTCAAATAAGTAATTTCAACACTAGGCTATGCTAAAGTTAGTCAGAAATTGAAATGACTTCAAAACAAAATAAACAGAATTCAGTAGAAAAATATATTTCTTAAACAACTGCCCTTGTATACTTTTTTGTTGCACTGATACTTCACTGCATTTAAAAAAGGTAATTGCAGGTAAATTCCTTGATGTTTATTTTCCTAAATTCTCATCTTTCACAGTATTTATGACTTTTTTTTTATTATACTTTAAGTTCTAGGGTACATGTGCATAACGTGCAGGTTTGTTACATATGTATACTTGTGCCATGTTGGTGTGCTGCACCCATCAACTCGTCAGCACCCATCAATTCGTCATTTATATCAGTCATTTATATCAGTCATTTATATAACTCCCAATGCAATCCCTCCCCCTCCCCCCTCCCCATGACAGGCCCCGATGTGTGATGTTCCCCTTCCCGAGTCCAAGTGATCTCATTGTTCAGTTCCCACCTATGAGTGAGAACATGCGGTGTTTGGTTTTCTATTCTTGTGATAGTTTGCTAAGAATGATGGTTTCCAGCTGCATCCATGTCCCTACAAAGGACGCAAACTCATCCTTTTTTATGGCTGCATAATATTCCATGGTGTATATGTGCCACATTTTCTTAATCCAGTCTGTCACTGATGGACATTTGGGTTGATTCCAAGTCTTTGCTATTGTGAATAGTGCTGCAATAAACATACGTGTGCATGTGTCTTTATAGCAGGATGATTTATAATCCTTTGGGTATATACCCAGTAGTGGGATGGCTGGGTCATATGGTACATCTAGTTCTAGATCCTTGAGGAATCGCCATACTCTTTTCCATAATGGTTGAACTAGTTTACAATCCCACCAACAGTGTAAAAGTGTTCCTATTTCTCCACATCCTCTCCAGCACCTGTTGTTTCCTGACTTTTTAATGATTGCCATTCTAACTGGTGTGAGATGGTATCTCATTGTGGTTTTGATTTGCATTTCTCTGATGGCCAGTGATGATGAGCATTTTTTCACGTGTCTGTTGGTTGTATGAATGTCTTCTTTTGAGAAATGTCTGTTCATATCCTTTGCCCACTTTTTGATGGGGTTGTTTGTTTTTTTCTTGTAAATTTGTTTGAGTTCTTTGTAGGTTCTGGATATTAGCCCTTTGTCAGATGAGTAGATTGCAAAAATTTTCTCCCATTCTGTAGGTTGCCTGTTCACTCTGATGGTAGTTTCTTTTGCTGTGCAGAAGCTCTTTAGTGTAATTAGATCCCATTTGTCAATTTTTGCTTTTGCTGCTGTTGCTTTTGGTGTTTTAGACATGAAGTCCTTGCCCATGCCTATGTCCTGAATGGTACTACCTAGGTTTTCTTCTAGGGTTTTTATGGTATTAGGTCTAACATTTAAGTCTCTAGTCCATCTTGAATTAATTTTCTTATAAGGAGTAAGGAAAGGATCCAGTTTCAGCTTTCTACTTATGGCTAGCCAATTTTCCCAGCACCATTTATTAAATAGGGAATCCTTTCCCCATTTCTTGTTTCTATCAGGTTTGTCAAAGATCAGATGGCTGTAGATGTGTGGTATTATTTCTGAGGACTCTGTTCTGTTCCATTGGTCTATATCTCTGTTTTGGTACCAGTACCATGCTGTTTTGGTTACTGTAGCCTTATAGTATAGTTTGAGGTCAGGTAGCGTGATGCCTCCAGCTTTGTCCTTTTGACTTAGGATTGTCTTGGCAATGCGGGATCTTTTTTGGTTCCATATGAACTTTAAAGCAGTTATTTCCAGTTCTGTGAAGAAACTCATTGGTAGCTTGATGGGGATGGCATTGAATCTATAAATAACCTTGGGCAGTATGGCCATTTTCACGATATTGATTCTTCCTATCCATGAGCATGGAATGTTCTTCCATTTGTTTGTGTCCTCTCTTATTTCACTGAGCAGTGGTTTGTAGTTCTCCTTGAAGAGGTCCTTTACATCCCTTGTAAGTTGGATTCCTAGGTATTTTATTCTCTTTGAAGCAATTGTGAATGGAAGTTCATTCCTGATTTGGCTCTCTGTTTGTCTGTTACTGGTGTATAAGAATGCTTGTGATTTTTGCACATTAATTTTGTATCCTGAGACTTTGCTGAAGTTGCTTATCAGCTTATCAGCTTAAGGAGATTTTGGGGTGAGACAATGGGGTTTTCTAAATATACAATCACGTCATCTGCAAACAAGGACAATTTGACTTCTTCTTTTCCTAACTGGATATTTAGGAATTTATTTCTTTCTCTTTTATTTATTTCTTTCTCTTGCCTGATTGCCCTAGCCAGAACTTCCAACACTAAGTTGAATAGGAGTGGTGAGAGAGGGCATCCCTGTCTTGTGCCAGTTTTCAAAGGGAATTTTTCCAGTTTTTGCCCATTCAGTATGATATTGGCTGTGGGTTTGTCGTAAATAGCTCTTATTATTTTGAGGTACGTTCCATCAATACCGAATTTATTGAGCGTTTTTAGCATGAAGGGCTGTTGAATTTTGTCAAAAGCCTTTTCTGCATCTATTGAGATAATCATGTGGTTCTTGTCTTTGGTTCTGTTTATATGCTGGATTACGTTTATTGATTTGCGAATGTTGAACCAGCCTTGCATCCCAGGGATAAAGCCCACTTGGTCACGGTGGATAAGCTTTTTGATGTGCTGCTGAATCTGGTTTGCCAGTATTTTATTGAGGATTTTTGCATCGATGTTCATCAGGGATATTGGTCTAAAATTTTCTTTTTTTGTTGTGTCTCTGCCAGGCTTTGGTATCAGGATGATGTTGGCCTCATAAAATGAGTTAGGGAGGATTCCCTCTTTTTCTATTGATTGGAATAGTTTCAGAAGGAATGGTATCAGCTCCTCCTTATACCTCTGGTAGAATTCAGCTGTGAATCCATCTGGTCCTGGACTTTTTTGGTTGGTAGGCTATTAATTATTGCCTCAATTTCAGAGCCTGCTATTGGTCTATTCAGGGATTCAACTTCTTCCTGGTTTAGTCTTGGAAGAGTGTAAGTGTCCAGGAAATTATCCATTTCTTCTAGATTTTCTAGTTTATTTGCATAGAGGTGTTTATAGTATTCTCTGATGGTAGTTTGTATTTCTGTGGGGTCGGTGGTGATATCCCCTTTATCATTTTTTATTGCGTCTATTTGATTCTTCTCTCTTTTCTTCTTTATTAGTCTTGCTAGCAGTCTGTCAATTTTGTTGATTTTTTCAAAAAGCTAACTCCTGGATTCATTGATTTTTTGGAGGGTTTTTTGTGTCTCTATCTCCTTCAGTTCTGCTCTGATCTTAGTTATTTCTTGCCTTCTGCTACCTTTTGAATGTGTTTGCTCTTGCTTCTCCAGTTCTTTTAATTGTGATGTTAGAGTGTCAATTTTAGATCTTTCCTGCTTTCTCTTGTGGGCATTCAGTGCTATAAATTTCCCTCTACACACTGCTTTAAATGTGTCCCAGAGATTCTGGTATGTTGTATCTTTGTTCTCATTGGTTTCAAAGAACATCTTTATTTCTGCCTTCATTTCATTATGTACCCAGTAGTCATTCAGGAGCAGGTTGTTCAGTTTCCATGTAGTTGAGCAGTTTTGATTGAGTTTCTTAGTCCTGAGTTCTAGTTTGATTGCATTGTGGTCTGAGAGACAGTTTGTTATAATTTCTGTTCTTTTACATTTGCTAAGGAGTGCTTTACTTCCAATTATGTGGTCAATTTTGAAATAAGTGTGATGTGGTGCTGAGAAGAATGTATATTCTGTTGATTTGGGGTGGAGAGTTCTATAGATGTCTATTAGGTCCGCTTGGTGCAGAGATGAGTTCAATTCCTGGATATCCTTGTTAACTTTCTGTCTCGTTGATCTGTCTAATGTTGACAGTGGAGTGTTGAAGTCTCCCAATATTATTGTATGGGAGTCTAAGTCTCTTTGTAAGTCTCTAAGGACTTGCTTTATGCATTTGGGTGCTCCTGTATTGTGTGCATATATATTTAGGATAGTTAGCTCTTCCTGTTAAACTGATCCCTTTACCATTATGTAATGGCCTTCTTTGTCTCTTTTGATCTTTGATGGTTTAAAGTCTGTTTTATCAGAGACTAGGATTGCAACCCCTGCTTTTTTTTGTTCTCCATTTGCTTGGTAGATCTTCCTCCATCCCTTTATTTTGAGCCTATGTATGTCTCTGCATGTGAGATGGGTCTCCTGAATACAGCAGACTGATGGGTCTTGACTCTTTATCCAGTTTGCCAGTCTGTGTCTTTTAATTGGAGCATTTAGTCCATTTACATTTAAGGTTAATATTGTTATGTGTGAACTTGATCCTGCCATTATGATATTAACTGGTTATTTTGCTCGTTAGTTGATGCAGTTTCTTCCTAGCATCGATGGTCTTTACATTTTGGCATGTTTTTGCAATGGCTGGTACCGGTTGTTCCTTTCCATGTTTAGGGCTTCCTTCAGGGTCTCTTGTAAGGCAGGCCTGGTGGTGACAAAATCTCTAAGCATTTGCTTATCTGTAAAGGATTTTATTTCTCCTTCACTTATGAAACTTAGTTTGGCTGGATATGAAATTCTGGGTTTAAAATTCTTTTCTTTAAAAATGTTGAATATTGGCCCCCACTCTCTTCTGGCTTGTAGAGTTTCTGCCGAGAGATCTGCTGTTAGTCTGATGGGCTTCCCTTTGTGGGTAACCCGACCTTTCTCTCTGGCTGCCCTTAAGATTTTTTCCTTCATTTCAACTTTGGTGAATCTGGCAATTATGTGTCTTGGAGTTGCTCTTCTCGAGGAGTATCTTTGTGGCGTTCTCTGTATTTTCTGAATTTGAATGTTGGCCTGCCCTACTAAGTTGGGGAAGTTCTCCTGGATGATATCCTGAAGAGTGTTTTCCAACTTGGTTCCATTTTCCCCCTCACTTTCAGGCACCCCAATCAGACGTAGATTTGGTCTTTTTACATAATCCCATACTTCTTGCAGGCTTTGTTCATTTCTTTTTCTTCTTTTTTTCTTTTGGTTTCTCTTCTCACTTCATTTCATTCATTTGATCCTCAATCGCTGATACTCTTTCTTCCAGTTGATCGAGTCAGTTACTGAAGCTTGTGGATTTGTCACATATTTCTCGTGTCATGGTTTTCATCTCTGTCATTTCGTTTATGACCTTCTCTGCATTAATTATTCTAGCTATCAATTCTTCCACTCTTTTTTCAAGATTTTTAGTTTCTTTGCGCTGGGTACGTAATTCCTCCTTTAGCTCTGAGAAGTTTGATGGACTGAAGCCTTCTTCTCTCATCTCGTCAAAGTCATTCTCTGACCAGCTTTGATCCAGTTGCTGGCGATGACCTGCGCTCCTTTGCAGGGGGAGATGCGCTCTTATGTTTTGAATTTCCAGCTTTTCTGCCCTGCTTTTTCCCCATCTTTGTGGTTTTATCCGCCTCTGGTCTTTGATGATGGTGACATACTGATGGGGTTTTGGTATAGGTGTTCTTCCTGTTTGACAGTTTTCCTTCTAATAGTCAGGACCCTCAGCTGTAGGTCTGTTGGAGATTGCTTGAGGTCCACTCCAGACCGTTTGCCTGGGTATCAGCAGCAGAGGTTGCAGAAGATAGAATATTGCTGAACAGCGAGTGTACCTGTCTGATTCTTACTTTAGAAGCTTCCTCTCAGGGGTGTACTCCACCCTGTGAGATGTGGGGTGTCAGACTGCCCCTAGTGGGGGATGTCTCCCAGTTAGGCTACTCAGGGGTCAGGGACCCACTTGAGCAGGCAGTCTGTCCGTTCTCAGATCTCAACCTCCGTGTTGGGAGATCCACTGCTCTCTTCAAAGCTGTCAGACAGAGTCGTTTGTGTCTGCACAGGTTTCTGCTGCTTTTTGTTGTTGTTGTTGTTTAGCTGTGCCCTGTCCCCAGAGGTGGAGTCTACAGAGACAGGCAGGTTTCCTTGAGCTGCTGTGAGCTCCACCCAGTTCGAGCTTCCCAGTGGCTTTGTTTACCTACTTAAGCCTCAGTAATGGCGTGCGCCCCTCCCCCAGCCTCGCTGCTGCCTTGCGATTAGATCACAGACTGCTGTGCTAGCAATGAGGGAGGCTCTGTGGCCGTGGGACCCTCCCGGCCAGGTGTGGGTATAATCTCCTGGTGTGCCTGTTTGCTTAAAGTGCAGTATTGGGGTGGGAGTTACCCGATTTTCCAGGTGTTGTGTGTCTCAGTTCCCCTGGCTAGGAAAAGGGATTCCCTTCCCCCTTGCGCTTCCCAGGTGAGGCGATGCCTCGCCCTGCTTCAGCTCTCACTGGTCGGGCTGCAGCAGCTGACCAGCACCGATTGTCCGGCACTCCCTAGTGAGATGACCCCAGTACCTCAGTTGAAAATGCAGAAATCACCGGTCTTCTGTGTCGCTCACACTGGGAGTTGGAGACTGGAGCTGTTCCTATTCGGCCATCTTCATATTTATGACTTTTATAAAAAGTCTTCCGTGTGGCATCTGTGATGTTCTTAAACAATGAAGTTCAAGAAACAGTTAATCTCAGTAAGAAAAAAATCCTGGATACTACTTGAAGTTGTCACCAAACACATGGGTAAGGTGTTCAGTTGTAGTGGATTCTCTGGTGATTAATCAGGGCTGAGCTTCCACTGCAGGCTTGGCACCACTCACCCCACTCCCAGGTCTTGGCACAATGTGGCTTCTCTGATGTTGAACCAGGGTTGCTCTCTGCCTATAGGCTTTCCCTCACTCTTCACATTTATAGGGTTTTTCCTCAGAGTGGACTCTTTCATGTTTGTTGAGATCTGACTTCCAGCAGAAAGCTTGCCCGCATTCAGAACACTCAAAAGGTTTCTCTCCTGGGGGCATTCTGAGATGGTAACTAAGACCTGTCTTCTGACTGAGGGTTTTGCCATACACTTGACACTGATAGGGCTTCACCTTGTTGTGAATCCCCTGATGTTCTATAAGATCCTCTCCCCTTGTGAGGGCCTTTCCACACTCAGGACATTGGTATATCTTATCCCCAGTGTGGATTCTTTTGTGGTTCCTCCGGCCAGCTGACCGAGTAAAGGTCTGTACACACTTATCACATTTATATTTTCTAGGCTCAGGAGGGTTTCCATGCTTGCCTCCTAACTTGTGTTTATTAAGCCTGAACATTGACTAAAGGCTTCAGACACTCATCACATTTATAGGACTTTTCCCCAGTGTGACTTCTCTGATGTATGATCAGGGCTGAGCTCACATTAAAGGTTTTTCCACACTCAGCGCATTCATAGGATTTTTCCCTTGAGTGGCCTTGAGTGGATTCTGTGATGTATTAGTTCTGAGCTCCAGCTAAAGGCTCGTCCACATACAGGACATTCAAAAAGTTTCTCTCCAGTGTGGATTCTCTGGTGTTGGTTAAGTCCGGCATACTGAGTGAAGGCTTTTCCACATACTTTACATTCATAGGGCTTTTCTTCACTGTGGATTCATTGATATTTATTTATTTATTTATTTATTTATTTATTTATTTATTTATTTATTTTTGAGACAGAGTCTTGCTCTGTCACCCAGGCTGGAGTGCAGTGGCCAGATCTCAGTTCACTGCAATCTCTGCCTCCCAGGTTTATGCCATTCTCCTGCCTCAGCCTGCCGAGTAGCTGGGACTACAGGCGCCCGCCACCTCGCCCAGCTAGTTTTTTGTATTTTTTAGTAGAGACGGGGTTTCACCGTGTCAGCCAGGATGGTCTCGATCTCCTGACCTTGTGATCCGCCCATCTCGGCCTCCCAAAATGCTGGGATTACAGGCTTGAGCCACCGCGCCCGGCCGAATTCATTGATATTTAATAAGAGGTGAACACTGCCTGAAGGCTTTCCCACAGTCATTACATTCATAAGGTTTCTCTTTGTTGTGGAATTGCTGATGTTCAGTGAGGTGTGAACTATGGCAGAAGGCTTTCCCACAGTTCATACATTTCAAAGGTTTATCTCCAGTGTGGAGACTTTGATGCTTCATAAGAACTGATCTCCAACTAAAACATCTGCCACATTTACTACATTGATGGGGCTTTTCTCCAGGGTGGATTTTAAGATGTTGGAAGAGTCCTGCCTTTTCACTGAAGCTTTTCCCACACTCTTTACATTTATGGGTTTTTTTCTTGCTGTGAAGCCCCTGATGCTGGGTAAGTTCTGTACGTGTGATGAAGGCCTTTCCACATTCTGTCCATGGGTATGGTTCCTCTCCATTATGGATCCTCCTATGTATCTGAAGGCCTCTGATCCAGGTGAAAGTTTGCCCACACTCATCACATTTATATATTTTTTCACCTGTGGCATCCTCATCGTGCAATTCCAAATTGCCATTAGGCTCACTGTCTCTTCTATGTTTGGCATGCTGAGACTCAGTTTCATTACATCCATCAAACTCCTCCCTATGTGGTTCTGTTACTTCACAAAATTCCTGCTTCATGCCTAACATTGTGATCTCAGTCTTCATATCATCATCTGAATCAACAAACCACAAAGCTTGAGGAGAAAAAGCAATGCAAAAATAGTAGTTTAAGAGACAGACAGCCAGAAAGGACAGTCTTTATGTTAGGTTAATTTTAACAGTGGATATTATATAGTCTCTTTATTTGGAATTCAGAGAAATATGTCAGTCAAGGCAGTAGGAATGGTAGTAACACAGGTATGGAAGTGAGAAAGAATAAAGCACAGCTGAGCTACCAGCAGAATATGGTAAATTTGATAGGATGTCTCTTCTGTGATTATAGAAGATTCCAAGTTCTATCTTGCTAGTAAACTCTTTCCATTGACATACTCCCTTACTGACTTTGATGTAGACAGCCACTCTATAGAGAAACCAATGTTGTAAGGAACTGAGGGTAACTTCTGGCTAGCAGTTAGCAGGAGAGTGAGGCCCTCTGTCTGACAACCTTCAAGAAACTGGGTCCTGCCAACATCCATGTGTGGTTGGAAATGGATGCTTCCCTTGTAACAGATGAGATGCCAGCCCTAGCCAACATCTCATAAAAGACCTTGAAGCAAAAGGCCCAGCTAAGCCATACCCAGACTCTTGACCCACAGATATTGTAGATAATAAATGTGTGTCTTCTTAAGCTGCTAACTTTGTGGTAATTTGTTAAGCAGCAACAAATAACTAATACACCACTAGTATACAAATGCAAAGTTTCCTAACTATAAGAACTATAATTTTTTAAAAATGAGGAAAAACAAACCACACATTAAAAAGCATATATATGTATATGCATGTATACATACACACAATACATATCTATGTGTGTGTATATACATTTATACTTATGTTTATATATTTGCATGTGTATGACATGTAAACAGAAAGCAGAAGAAAATTATATTAAGATCAAACATAGCTGTCATATCAATAAATGCAAATAAGCTTAATCTACCTGTTAGATCAAATTAGATTTGATCAGAACAAAACCCAATTTTATTATGTATGTAAGAGATATAACTAAAATAAAATGATTGAGAAAAGTTGCAAATAAAGAATGAACAAGCCGGGCGCGGTGGCTCAAGCCTGTAATCCCAGCACTTTGGGAGGCTGAGACGGGCGGATCACGAGGTTAGGAGATCGAGACCATCCTGGCTAACACGGTGAAACCCCGTCTCTACTAAAAATACAAAAAACTAGCCGGGCGAGGTGGCGGGCGCCTGTAGTCCCAGCTACTCGGGAGGCTGAGGCAGGAGAATGGCGTAAACCCGGGAGGCGGAGCTTGCAGTGAGCTGAGATCCGGCCACTGCACTCCAGCCTGGGCGACAGAGCTAGACTCCATCTCAAAAAAATAAATAAATAAATAAATAAATAAATAAATAAATAAATAAATAAATGTTAAAAAAAAAAAAAAAGAATGAACAAGGGTAAATTAAGCAAATACAAATAAAAAGAAAGAATTCATCAAAATCTCAATTTCAGAAAAAGACCAAAGAATAAAGTGAGATAAAGAAGAGTACTTTATAATGTTAAAGAATACAGTTTAAATGATGATAGAACAGATATGAATAATTATGCAGAAAATAACAGGAGTAACTTTCTTAAAGCAAAAATTATAGGAGATAAAAAACATAGACTTTGTCCTCTGCCTAAAAAAACACCAAATGAACAAAAGTTAATGAAATCAATAAATTAAATCTCATGGAATATTTACATATGCCAAGCTCTATACCCTAAAAATAGAGAATTATCTTTTTCAGGTATACAGTGAACATTAATGAAAACTGATTACTTATTTGGCCACAAAAAACCACAATAAATTCTAAAAGGTACCAAGAACATAAATATTCTCAGATAACAATGCAACAAATCTAAAATTAATAACACAGTCAGAAAACAAACAAGTCCTTCCATTTAAAAATTTCAAAATTTTCAACCAATTACTGGTTCAAAAGCAAAATACAAATATAAATTTCATATTTTCTAGAAAATAATAAAAATACTACATTTAAAACATTTGAGATTCATCTAAATCAGTGTTCAAGGAAATATTCATAGCACCATATAAATCAGTAATAGAGGGAGAGTGGAAACAGAGGGAGAGTAAAACCAACCCAGCTTAAAAGTTAGGAAAAAAACACACAACAGAATAATCCAAGATAGCCTGCTCATTAATGCACACTTTGTTGACTTTTTTCCCCTTTCCTGTTTCAATAATCCCTCCTTGTGCTTCCTGGAATCACTTCTGATACAATCTACTACAACTTAAAATATATAAATAAATGAACCAAAGGAGAACACATGGAAGGAATTAACCAAAATAAATGCAGAAACAAATTAAATATTAAAAATAAATGCTATCATGTTAAAACTGAATTGAATACATCAATAGGAACTCATGAATTTTTAGAAATGTCCATTGAGCTCTGTCCAGGAAATGTCCTAAAAGCAGTGTTACCCTAGTGATAAGGACACCCCTAGCACCCAGATTTTGTTTTCCAGTACTAGTCTCCATTAAAAAGAACCAAAGCATCCTTCAGAAATGCTCGGAGACCAGATCTGAGAACAGGGGAGGTACAAAGTGAGCCTGGAACAATTAATTTTGCTCAGAAAGCAAGCATTCAAAAATTAGTAGGGTCATGGCAAACAGATGTAGACGCAAAACCTAAGATGTCTACACAAGCCAAAGATGTGTCAATTTGAGCATTAAAAAAAGTAATGACTATGGTGGATTAAAACCCTGATTCAATGAAAATCTGTAATTCTATTACAATACTAACATAGAGAAAGTCCTAACATCTCATGTCACAATTTGAAGTGCCTATTAAACCACTCCTTGGACTTAAACATTGGTAAATAAAGGGAAAAAAACTAAGTACTAATCATAACTTCCTAGTAGGAAGTGACCAAACTGACATATTTGATGAGGGAAAACTCTACTATAAATAAAAATGTCAGTTAATAATGTAGAAGGAATGAAATAATTATAAAATCATTCTGTCACCCTTGATAAAATGACTGACCCATAAAAAGATTATCCAACATTATGTATTTTGTTGATGAGAAACTGGCCATTCACATAGTGCCAAAGTGACACCACAAAGTTAGTAACAAGGGGAAAAATTAGCTGTTCAATGGAGGGATCAGACTCTCATCATACTAAGAAAGTGATTTAATAGTGGGTCACCCAGATATCAGTGTCTCCTATCACCTAATATTAATTTTATCCCCAAATGTTTAACTTGAATCCTTCAAGCCTTTTGATCTAACTTGCAGTTTATAGGAAATATAGGGAATGTGGGTATCAAAGGAAGTGACATAATTGAAGAAACAAATAAAATTTCAGAGGGTGAGACAACTAGCCTGGACTCATCGAAAAGACTGTTTAATGGGGGGGAGGGGGGCAGGCAAGAGACAGTAGGACTGCTCTAGAATAAAAAATTAAGAGGCGTAACAACCATAGGTATCATGTAGCTATGGTTTGGGCAAATCAATTTTAAAGACATTATGGAAAAACTGGGCTAATTTGAATTTGGGTTGAATTTAGGTAACATTAAAATGTAATGACGGGGAAAGGAGATTATAAACTGAAGAGAATCGGTTATAAAATACCATACATTTTTGTAAAAGGTATATGTGTGTATGCATATATATACACACACATATATAAAATGGAAAAAGATGTACAGATATAAAAGTCATCAATCATAATCTCTGGGTGGTAGAATATAATGCTTTATTTTCTTTATTTTATTTTTAATTTTATTTTTTGAGATGGAGTCTCGCTCTGTCGCTTAGGCTGGAGTGCAGTGGCGCAATCTCCGCTCACTGCAAGCTCTGCCTCCCGAGTTCAGGCCATTCTTCTGCCTCAGCCTCCCAAGCAGCTGGGACTACAGGTACCCACCACCATGCCCGCCTAATTTTTGTATTTTTAGTAGAGACAGGGTTTCACTGTGCTAGCCAGATGGTCTTGATCTCCTGACCTTGTGATCCACCCCCCTTGGTCTTCCAGAGTGCTGGAATTACAGGCATGCACTGCCATCCCTGGCAAATTTTGTATTTTTAAGAGATGGGGTTTCTTCATGTTGGTCAGGCTGGTCTCGAACTCCCAACCTCAGGTGATCTGCCTGCCTTGGCCTACCAAAGTGCTGGGATTACAGGCGTGAGCCACTGCACCTGGCTGGCTCTTTTTTTTTTCAATGCACATTACAGTTTCTGACCTATATCATTATGCTCCTTTCTAAAGAACTTTTTTTTGCAAATGATGTGTATGGGCGACAAATTCTCCCACTTTTTGTATGAAGAAATCGTTTGTTTTTTCCTTCATTTTTGAAGGATAATTTTGCTGAATATAGAATTCTAGGTTGGTGAGATTTTTTTCAACATTTTACATATTTCACTCTACTCTCTTCTTGCTTGCATGCTTTCTGAAGAGAAGGCCAATGTAATTCTTATTCTGGCTTCCATATAGGTGAAGTAAATTTTCCTCTAGCTTATGATTTTATTTCTTTGGTTTTCTGCAGTTTGAATATGATATGCCTAGGTGTAGATGTTTTGTTTATTCTGCTTCACATTCTCTTGGGCTTCCTAGATCTGTAGCTTGGTGTTTATGATTAACTTCGGAAAAAACTCAGTCATTATTGCTTCAAATATTTCTTCTGTTCCTTTTTCTCTTCTCCTTATGGTATTTCCATTACATGCTGTTATGGACTGAATGTTTTTGTCCCCTGCTCCCATTCACATATTGAAGTCCTAACCTCCACTGGGGTGGCATTTGGGGATGGGGCCTTTGGGAGGTAACTAGGGTTAGATGAGGTCATGATGGTGGGGCACTTATAATGGGATTATAAGTACCCTTATATTAAGAGACACCTAAGAGCCTTCTCACTCTTTTTGCCACGTGAGTATACAGCAAGAAGGCAACCCTCACCAGAAACCACATTTTTAGCCTAGGGAAATGTAGTAGGCAGAAATTTCCCCATCCACCCAAAGATGTCTATGCCCTAATCTCTAGGATCTGTGAATATTATGTTATGTGGTAAGAGGGAAGTTTAAGGTTCGCTATCACCTGACCTTAAAATAGGGAGATTATCCTGTATCATCTGTGTAGGCCCAATGTAATTACAAGTATCCTTAAAAGTAGAAGGGGGAGTCCAAAGAGAGCTTGGAATGATATGACATGAGAAAGACTCAACTCAATGTTGGCTTTGAAGATGGAAAAATAGGGCCAAGGGATGTGAACAACCTCTAGAACCCGGAAAAGACAATAAACCAGACTCTCCTCATTAAGTCCCCTAAATGAATGCATCTCTGCTGACATCTTGATTTTACCCCTCAAGTTCTTCTGCTCTGAAAAAAAGAGATTTTAGCCCAGTAATACTCATTTTGGACTTTTGATTTCCAGGACTGTATGATAATACACTTGTGTTAAGTGACAGCTTGTGGTCATCTGTTGTAGCAGCAATAGGAAACTAATATAGCTACCTATTACTCACTGTTGAGGCAGACCCCTTCCAAGTACTTTACACAGTGCTTTGTGAATTAGGGGATTCTTCCATCTTGCTGGTGGGAATATGTACCGTTTCCAGCTTTGTCTTGAGTGTTTTGAGGACCTATAGATGTTGATTTATCTCAGCTTCTATTTATCTGAAAATGTCTTTACTTTTGTTCTTAAAATGTTTTGCTTAGTACAGAATTCTGTGTTGGCAGTTACTTTCCACAAATTTCAGTGTCTTTGGCACTGACTTTTTTTTACTTAGCTGCCAATCTAATTGTTGCTTCTTTTAAGGTACTTTTTTTTTCTTGCTTTTAAGATACTTCTGCTGGGTGCAGTGGCTCACGTCTGCAATCCCAGCACTTTGGGAGGCCGAAGTGGGCAAATCGCTTGAGCTCAGGAGTTCAAGACCAGCCTGGCCAACATGGCAAAATGCCGTCTTTACAAAAAATACAAAAATTAGTCAAGCATGGTGGTGTGCACCTATAGTCCCAGCTATTCAAGAGGCTGAGGAGATAATTGCTTGAGCCTGGGAGGTAAAGGGTGCATAGATTGCACCACTGCACTCCAGCCTGGGCAACAGAGCAAGACCCTGTCTCAAAGAAAAAAAACAAGATATTTCTGCCTTTAATTTTTAGTAGTTTTACTATGATATATCTAAATAATTTTTTTCATTTATCTTATTTGGGGTTCATATGGTTCTTATAGTCCCTGAATCTGTGCTTGATACCCTTCATAAATCTTAGGAAGTTCTCACCTATTTTGTCTGAAAATATTGTGTCTGTCTCATTTCCTCTCATTTCTCCTGCAATCCTAATGACAAATATTTTGGATCTATATTCTCTGTGTCTTACCCTTTTCCTATATAGCCCATACTTTGTCCCCTTGTGCCTCATTCTGGATATTTTTTTCTAAACTATTGTCTTCATCTGATGCTGTTTCATCTGATGCTATATCCATCCACTACTATTTCAGTTGTTTTCCAATTTCAGGATTTCCATTTCATTGTCTGCCCCCAACTGCCCCCCTTGCCTGCCTCCCCCTCCCCCCGGCATTTTGTTAAACTTTTTTTTTTTTTTTTTTTTTTTTTTGAGACGGAGTCTCACTCTGTCACCAGGCTGGTGTGCAGTGGCATGACCTCTGCCTCCCAGGTTCAAGCGATTCCCCTGCCTCAGCCTCCCGAGTAGCTGGGATTACAGGTGTGTGCCACCATGCCCGGCTAATTTTTTGTATTTTAGTAGAGGAGAGGTTTCACCTTGTTGGTAAGGATGGTCTTGATCTCCTGACCTCGTGATCCACCCGCCTTGGCCTCCCAAAGTGCTGGGATTGCAGGTGTGAACCACCGCGCCTGACCTGTTAAACTTCTTAATCCTGTCACTTATATTTGAACACTGTATACATAGTTATTTAAAAATCTTGTATGATAACTACAATTCTATATTCCTCTTCAATGTATTTCTATTATCTGTTGCTTCTGTTGGGTTTTCCTTTGTGTCATTTTTTCTTCTCATATGCCTAGCTTTTAAAATGTTTTGCAAAATTGTTTGAGAAATAATTTGAGAGCTATGATAATATTTCCTCATAGAGAGGATTTCCAGGAAGCTATAGCATTATGGAATCACTGAAATTCAACTGCAGAAGAATATTCAAATTTGAGCTACAGTCCTGGGAAAGCCTGCCTGTCTGGTTCACCCTTACTCATCCTTTGGGGTCCCACATCATCAGTGAGGAAGTTAGTCAGTCCTGTCTTTCCCCAAACCGCAACTTGGAAGTTCCCAGAATTCAACTTTGGTGTCTTTTTCTTTTGTGAACTTATCAAACATTTGACTCACTTTCTCAGGTGCCCCTCCTAGAATCAGAAGATACCTAGAAAAATAATGGCCCCAAAGACAGGGCTCACCTCCGTCTATCTCCATGCTCCTCTAATCTAGCAATCTTTCACTCTCTAATTAGTTCTCTAATGCCATTAGGTAGATTTTTTTTTTTTAAAGCATTCTTCCCAGCTTTTCCACTTCTCCTCAGTGGAAGAGTTGGTTCATAGTAGCTTGTCTGCTATTATCAGAATCAGAATTCTGGTCATATGTTTTTGCAGGGTAGATATAATTAGAAAAGTGATTTCAGCTCCAATTCCTATGAATTATTTTGACATTCTAACTTAAGGAAACATTTACA
Source organism: Rhinopithecus roxellana (assembly GCF_007565055.1). NCBI lineage: Eukaryota > Metazoa > Chordata > Mammalia > Primates > Cercopithecidae > Rhinopithecus > Rhinopithecus roxellana. The sequence goes on along the minus strand of NC_044552.1, from coordinate 21,342,249 downwards.
TTTAACTTATTTGATTAAAAGTTCTTTAAAAAAGAATATATTATAAGCAATTCTTCCTGAGAAACTATCGATTTTGAAAAAATTCTCTAATTTTAGACCAGATAATTTCAGAATGTCCTTCAGCATCTTAAGCCTAAATCCTTTAAAAAATCCAAGTGAGGGCCGGGTGCAGTGGCTCATGCCTGTAATCCCAGTCTGCAATTGCCTGTAATCACCTTGGGAGGCCAAGGTGGGAGGACAGCTTGAACTCAGGAGTCCAAGACCAGTCTGGGCAACATGGCAAAGCCCCATCTCTACAAAAAATACAAAAATTAGCCAGGCATGGTGGTGTGCGCCTGTTATCCTATTCGGAAGGCTGAGGCTGGAGGATGACTTGAGTTGGGAGGTCAAGGCTGCAGTGAGCTGAGATCGCACCACTGCACTACAGCCTAGGTGAGAGAGACCTTGTCTTAAAAAAAATAAAAATAAAAATCCAGTTGAGAAAAATATTGCTTTCTTAAACTCTTGGTCTTTAGCAGTGTCTGGGGTGAAGAGAAAAGGGAATTGCCTGTAATTAAAACTTTCACCAGGACTGACAGGTGTAACTGGGGAATGCTTCTGGACTGAGGGGCAGAAGCTGTCTCAAGAATGCCCCTTTTTTCTTAAATGCCAAACTTTGTGTGAGGTACTAACAGATATCCCAGACTTAACATGTTCAATAAAAATAAAAAACAAATAGAAAAAATCCCTGCTCCAACTGCATTCTCCCATCACTGTTAAAGTAACTCCATTCTTTCATTCTTTCAGTTGCTCAGTGCCAAAACATTAAGAGTCTAAATAAAAATGAGTCAAAAGAAAATAATTTTGAGACAGGGTCTTGCTCTGTCACCCAGGCTGGAGTACAGTCACCAGATCATGGCTTGCTGCAGCCTTGACCTCCCTGGGCTCAGGTGATCCTCCCCTCAGCCTTGTGAGGAGCTGGGACTACAGGTGCATGCCTCCACACCTAATTTTTTGTTGTTGTTGTTCTTTGCAGAGACGGGGTTTCACCATGTTGCCCAGGCTGGTCTTGAACTCTGGAGCTTGAGCTATCTGCCTGCCTCAGCCTTCGAAGGTGCTGGGATCACAGGCATGAGCTACCAAGCTGGGCCTTAAGAGACATTCTTGCCTCTTCTCGTTCTCTGTAGCTCTATGTCCAATCCATCAACAAAATCTTCTTGGCACTGCCTTCAATGTATATCTAGAATCTGATCACATCTTGCCACCTCTGCTACCTTTATCTAAGCCATTCTCATTTCCTTTCTGGATTAGCTTTAATTCATTAATGCAAATAAAAACTAAAGAAAGCCTAAATAGCTCCTAACTGTTCTCCCAGCTCTCACCCTGGCCCCATATAGTCTATTATAAGTTTTGACTTTTTAAAAACTGACATGTCATATCTTTCCTTACAATCCTGTAATAACTTTCAATTCACTTGGGATAAAATTCAAAAGTCCATAAAGTGGCTTACAAGTCTATTTCTTTTTCTTTTCCTTTTTTTTTTTTTTTTTTTCAGGCTGAGTCTCACTCTGTCACCCAGGGTGGTGTGCAATGGAATTATCTTGTCTCACTGCAACCTCCACCTCCTGGTTCAAGTGATTCTCTTGCCTCCTGAGTAGCTGGGACTACAGACGTGCACCACCACACCGGACTTATTTTTGTATTTTTAGTAGAGACAGGATTTCACCCCGTTGGCCAGGCTGATCTCTAACTGCTGACCTCCAGTGATCTGTTCACCTCGGCCTCCCAAAGTGCTGGGATTATAGGTGTGAGCCACCATGCCTAGCCTGCTTACAAGTCTATTTCTACAGGCCCTCTCCCCTGTTTCTCTGACCTCATTTCCTACTATTGTCTCACTGGCCTTGCTGTTTCTCCAATGTCAGCATCTTTGCAATGGCTGTACTCCCTTTCTGAGATGATGCTCTTAGGTAAAAAGGAAAAATATTTTAATTTCCCTTTGCTCATAGCATAGTCTGATATGTGCCTTCTTAGTTTACATTGTAGTTTAAGTAGTATAATCAGTTTGCATCACCAGACCCTGAAAAGTCAGGCATTATTTCTGAGGTTGAGGTTTTCTCATTCTTTTATGTTGGAGATTCATCTCACTCCAGGCTGCTAGCAGATGAGAATATGCCTGCCTGGTTTAGTTGTCAGTTGCTCTCAGAAATTCATGCAGAAAAGGGGCTATCACGATCAGGCTAAGCTGCCAGACAGGTCTCTTAGTTCACAAAGAACAGAAACCATTACTTGCTAGTGATATTGACACTGTGCATACTTGTGACCCAGCAATTTGACTCCTGGGTATGTTCTCCAGAAAAACACTCCCAAAAGTGTTCAGAGCAAGACTGTTTATTATAAAGAGTTGTTTAAAATAACCTTCATTAGAGGAATGAATCAATGACTAAGCATTGCACAGCAGTTAAGGGGGTGAACTAGACTTTCATATATTAACATGAATAAACCTCAAAAAGCAGAATGGCATAAAATGAGACATATTAACACAAGACCAGTTTTGTAAATCAAGTATTTAAAGATGGGAGAAACACGACTGGGATGAAAGCAAGGAGAAAAAGTGTGTAAGAATGAAAGCAAGGCCTCACACAGACCAATGATTATGATGTGCCAGGAAGTGAGTTCATAGTCAGTCCACACTGAGTACCCGAAGTTATTCATTGATCAGGTCTGGGAAGAGGGTAGAATCCTATGGCAAACATAATTAGAGGCCCCTCTGTAGGCTGGATTGAGACCAACCCATAAACAGAACCCTTGGAGTAGTCAATCAACAAGCATGTTTTGAGGGCCTTTTCTGTATCAGTCATTATTCTGTATATTAGACACACAAAGATGAACAAGGCAATAAGGTCTGCTGTTCATCATACTGCAAGTTCACACAGTCTATGCACATTTCTACGCCTTTTTTTTAAACAAAGGAATAGGAATTTTTGGGAAATATTTGCCAAAACACACATATTTATTTGCAGCATTTCTGAGACTAACATCATAAAAAACAAAAGGGAATAAGTCTGGAAGAAGTGATACACTTATTGGGTCCCAGGAATAAATGTCAAAATCATTCTTAGAAAAATTTTAGTGAGCATTATGAACTCCAAGCAAACAACAATATAGTCAATAATGTTTGGATTATCCAGGTTATAGTTATGTGATTAGTTATAAAGACTTACCCTCTACTCTCTACCTCTACTACAGAAAATAAAAAGTTAATGGTATCAAAGACAGTTAAATATCCATAGAGATTGGTCACAGATTAATTCCTCAACTCTGCCCATGAAGTGACATGCCAGTCTTTTTCTAATAACAATTGTCTTTAATTCCATAAAATAATGTCAAAGTGATAATATGCATTTGGTCTATTTTTTTTACTGTCACCATTTCTATTTAATGGTCTTTTCCTTAATCATGACAGATGACATTGAAAAATTACTATCTCTCTACCACATATTTGATTATTGAGGTCCATTTTTGTTGTGTATCCTTTGTTGCTTAGTAAAGGATGAGTTCATCGAAATGTTTTCTTACATTTGTCCAAGTCATAAAGCTTCTATCTAGTGTGGACTCTGATGCTGGATAAGATCTGAACTTTGACTGAAGGTTTTCCCACATAATTTACAAAGAGCTTTTCCCCCTATGAGAATCTTGATGCCCTTTAAGCAATGAGCTAATACTGTTAGCTTCCCTATGGTCATATGCATACAGATTTGTTCCAGTGTGGATTTTCTGATGTATACGATTGAGTTTTTTTTACATTTTTACATTTATAAATTTTCACTTCAGCATGGGTATTCTGATGATTGGAAAGTGCTAGCTTCCAAATAAAGGCCTTCCCTCACACACTACATTCATAATGGTGCTGCTCTCCAGTGTGGATTCTCTGGTGGGTCACCAGAGCTGAACCACAACGAACCTTTTACTATCTTCTTCAGACCAATAGGGTTTTTCTCCAGTGCAGATTCTCTGATGTTTAATAAGGTTGTCACAGCACTTTGAGGCTTTGCTACACCCACGAATATAGATAAGGCTCTTGTCCAAAATGAATTTACTTATGTTCAATAATACTGAGTTCACACAGAAGGCCTTCCACACTGAAGATATCCATAAGAGCTCTCTGATGTCTGACAAGATCCAGTGTCTTAAGATTTTGCCACATTCTTTACTCTCATGCAAACCCTCTTCAGGATGGCTTCTCTGTTGTTTCATGGAACTTGGGTTTACACTGAAGGTCCTTCCATGTTGAGGATAAACATAGGGCTTTCCTCCAGTTTGGACATGCTGGTGTTTAAGTCAGGGCTGCTGGTGTTTTAAGGCTTTTTTAAATAGGGAGGGATATTTTCAGAAAAATGACTTTCCCACTAACTTTACATTGAGAGCCTGCTTGTTTTATTACAGTTGCTGAGGTTGAAAATCATGTGCAAACTGAAAGGAGGGTTTCCTACTCTCAGAGCATTGGCAGGACTGAATTTCAGAGCAAATTCTCCCAGGTGTCTCAGGTTCTTTTATCATTGATACTCTCCTTAGCTTTAGGCAATGTCTGTTGTGCTTCTTCAAAGGGGATCTCCCCTCACTTGGGAAAACTATTCAGAAGCCCATGAACTTGTTCAGTGTTGGGTCCCTAATAAATGTTTCTATTTAGTCCCCTGGACATCACTCTGTGTTGGACTTCTTCTGGAAAAGTCTTGCTTTGAAACAGACTCCTGTTTAAGGCCAGGAGTCACCATCTAAAAGAACAGGTTGATTATGCAATTAGCACCTTTTTACTGGAGACAGAAATGGGAATTCTAATGTAACATATATGAGTAGCCTACAGAGAGAACCTACCTAAAACACACTCTTTATATATGAAGGCTCTAAGTAAGGATATATGTTTGCTTTTTCATTGATTTCTGCTCTTATCTTTAGTACTTTCTTCCTTCAGCTTTCTTTGGGTTTATTTTCCTGTTCTGAAACAGTAGGTCTCAATAAATGGTAGATAGTAGTAGTAGTAGTAGTAGTAGTAGTAGTAGTAGTATCGTTAAAGTAAAACAGGAGAAGTAAAATAGAAGTAAGAGGATTGGGGAGATTCAATACTGATACAAGATCTACTATGAAGATAATAACATAGGAAGCAGAAGATGAAAGAGGTCATATCAACATCAACAATGTATTTTACTATGTACTTGGAGAAAGGATAAGAAATTCAAAGCTGACGGGGTATCAGAGAATATCTGGTCTGTTTACCTCATTTTTAAGGATATAGAAATTGAGGCCCAGGTATGGGGCATGAGCCTAGGTAATATGGTTACTCAGAGGTAATGACTGGATGAGACCAAGGGCTCCTGAATCTCACTTTTAGAGTTTTTACTAGCACACCTCATGACTCTTTAAAGCCCAACATGGTACATAGACATAAACCTTCAGATTAAAACTCTCATAATACAACACTGTGGTTAAGAGAAAAGATTGTGAAGTCAGACTTCTGGTTTCAATTCCTGGCTCTACCATTTCCTAATGGACAGGTTATTCAATGTCTCTGTTCTTCAACTTCTTCAGCTGTAAAATGGGAATATAGAAGTATCTGTCTCATAGCATTGTTATGCATTGAGAAAAAAATTTATATATAGGCATTCAGGAAAAGCCTTGGTATAGAAAGCATACCATAAATATTGGCTATCAGGGTAGATATGCTATCTCAATAATAGATTATTGTTATTACACACTGACTTCTTTGTAAGGATTATTTTCCCCACCCCACAGATACTAGGCTTGGTAATTTGAGTTGTTTTAGCTAATGAAGTGGAAGTTACATATGCTCCTCCAGAGTAGCTAATTTAAATCCATCACATAGTCCTACAACTGTTTTTTCTATTGCTGTAAGAGCAACACATTCAAGGTAGGACTGCTCCTCTAGCCTGGATCATAGAATAGAGAGAATGTATTGCACAGCTGCAACTGACCCATAACTGATGTGCAGTAAGAATAAACCTTTGTTATTGCAAGCCACTGAGATTTGGGAGGTTGTTGGTTACATGACAAAAAGTTAATTGATCCTAATTAGTCCAAGATGGCTTGTACAATCTCAAGCCATACTAAGGGCTGCAAAGAATCCACAAAGAGGAAGAATAATAATCCCTGCAGTCAAAAAACTCACAAAGGAGCAGGACAAGAGAGACAGATACAAGGTAAAACAGGGCTGGGTGCGGTGGTTCATGTCTGCAATCCTAGCACTTTGGCAGACCATGGCAGGTGGATTAGCTGAGCTCAGGAGTTTGAGACCAGCCCAGGCAACATGGTGAAACTCCATCTCTATTGAAAGTACAAAAATGAGCTAGGCAAGGTGGCGCATGCCTATAGTCTCAGCTACTGAGGCGGCTGAGGCATGAGAATCGCTTGAAACTGGGAATTGGAAGTTGCCTTGAGTTGACATTGTGCCACTGCATCCCAGGCTAAGCAACAGAGTGAGAAACTGGCTCAAAACAAAAACAAACAAAGCAAAAGAGAAGATGAATGTTCTAAGAAAGAAACAATGTGCTATGGGAGGTGAAAGAAGGGGAAGATTGGAAGTAGTTACAGAAATGCAAATATGTTTGTTTAGAAATCAGACATCAATAGAGCTCAACCTAAAATGTTTTAATGAACTGTGCAACTTACTCTAAACATCTTCCAGGTTGAAGCTTTCCTACTTTTTGATAAAGAAGTTTGGAATCCCAACTAAGCACCCAAACTGTGATGTAGAAGATCCAGAGTTTTTTCCTGAGGAACAAATTGTCTTTACTTAGAAATTCGTCTACTACTCATGCTCATGCTGAAGTGGGTTGGCTTTATAGCTGGGCAAGAATAAAGTTTAGCTATCTATTCACACATCCATCCCCTAAATCATCACAAAAAGAATCTGAGGTAGCTATAAAGAATATGTGATCAGATACTTGTCACAGAATTCAATCATGAATCTTAAGCCAATACTTGCTTAATGTATGTGAAATCTGAGAGACACTACTTGATAATCATTTAACTTTCCATCCATTTAGATTCTTGAAGTTGAACCCTTTTGATTATCAAAATCAAGATTATATAAAGCAAATCCCTGAACACACTGTTAGCATCATGTAGAAATGCTTCACTAAGTTAGAAATTTCATGGGAGAATGAACTAAAACTATATTCAATAGCATGGATCCATCTCACAATGTCAAAAGAAACAAGTCAGCCACAAAGGAGTTATGTGGTATACACAAAGTTCAAAAACAGGCATAATTCATCATGGTGTTACAAGGAATCATGGGGATAAAGGCTTCTGGAAGGCTGAAAATATTATTTCTTGACCTGGGTGTGGGCTACACAAGTGTGTTCACTTAGTTTAAAAATTGTATGCTTATGATTTGTATATTGTACGTGTGTTGTAATTTAATAGAAGTTAACACAAGATTTTGTGGGATTGTTTTAGGGTTCACTATGACCCATTTTTTCTCTTTTTAAAACTATAGTTGAAGACAATATCTATTATTTAATATATTTTACACAGGAATTCAAGCAATATGTTTATTTGAATTTAGTTCCAGGAAAAAGTTTACCTCTGCAGTCAAAGACAGTTGCCTTCTTTTGTTAGGCAAATAAAAAATATAAAACAACCTATTTTCCCTTTTGCTAATTGCCAGAAAACTTCCACTTCAGTGCTCAAGTATATTAATTATTTCTGAGAAGAGAAAAATTTATCATCTGCAGTAGGTTGAGTGGTGGCCCCCAAAAAGTAATGTCTATGTCCTAACCCCTGGAATCTGTGAATGTGACCTTATTTGAAAAAAGGGTCTTGGCAGATAATTACTAAGTTTATGATCTCAAGATCAGATCAGCCTGGAATATCCAGGTGGGCCCTAAATCCAGTGACAAGGATCCCTATAAGCGATAGGAAAGGAGAAGACAGAGAATAGACAAAAGCTGTGCGAATACAAAGGCTGAGATTTGAGTGATGTGGCTGCAAGCCTAGGGTTCCTGAATCTGGAAGAGGCCAGGAAGTACCCTAGAGCTTTCAGATGGAGTGCAGCCCTGCCAACAACTTAATTTGGACTTTTGGCCTCCAGAGCAGTGTGAAAATAAATTTCTGTTGTTTCATGCCACCAAGTTTGTGGTAATCTACTATGGCAACCCTATGAAACTAATACCATCTGAAGAGTTCAAACAAGGGGACACTCTGCCTTCATTTTAGCTCTCATCAGCAAGTTTCCTTTTGGGACATAACTAGTGCCCCGTTTTGGGGGTAATTTTTGTTTAAAATGGTACCCAAATATAGTGGTAAAGTGCTGTCTAGTGTTCCTAAGTGCAACAAGACTGTCATGTGCCTTACAGAGAAAATAGGTGTGTTAGATAAGCTTCATTCATGCATGAGTGATAGTGCTGTTGGCTATAAATACAATGTTAATGATTCAACAATTCAGTACATCCAGAAAAAGGAAGAGAAAATTTGGTCATCTGTACATGAAGTCACTAGGGAAAATGCTAAAAAGCCACATCTACAGTGTGAGATGAAGCTAAGAAAAAGCCAGGCATGGTGGCGCATGCCTGTAATCCCAGCTACTCAGGAGGTTGAGGCAGGAGAATCGCTTGAACCAGAGAGGCGGAGGTTGCGGTGAGCCAATATTGCACCATTGCACTCTAGCCTGGGCAACAAGAGTGAAACTCCATCTCAAAAAAAAAATTGAGAATTCATGAGATGACAATTAATTAAAGAAAAAAACCAAGAACATGTGAAACCCTTCTAAGTTAGTACTGGCTGGCTCCCACATTGATAGTAGGGAAAATGTTAAAGTTTCAGGCAAGACAGGTTCTCAAGATTAGAAGGCTATGGAATATTTTTAAAACACCTGTGTAGTATTATACAGAAAAGGGTTATGTGGAAGAGCTGCTTTCCTTATTTATTTTTATTTTTTATTTCTAGAGACAGGGTCTTGTTATGGTGCCTAGGGTGGTCTCAAACTTCTGGGCTCGTGATCCTCCTGCCCTGTCCTCCCAATGTGCTGGAATTACAGGTGTGAGCCACCTACCTGCTCAGCCAAGGAAGAGCTGCTTTCAAACCCTGATGGGACTGGTTTATTTTACAAGGATGTTGGCGAACAAATGTTTACAATGCAAATGACATATGGATTGATGAAAATATTATGACTACAGGCTCATGGGAATTTAACCCCCCATTAACTCTAGGAACAACAGTTCAGTATTCATTAATTCAGTGTTTGTGGTAACATTACAGGACCCAACTAACTGTAAGTAATGCAAACTGACTGTATATAGTCGTTCCTCGGTATCTGTTGGGGACTGGTTCCAGGACACCTCAGCATGCATAAGTCCCTTATATAAAACAACATGGTATTTACATATAACTACACACATCCTCCTATATACTTTTAAATCATCTCAAGGTTACTGATCATACCTAATTTAATGAAAATGCTATGTAAATAGTTGCTATACTTTTTTTTTTTTTTTTTTTTTTTTTTTTTGAGGCAGAGTCTCACTCTGTCGCCGGGGCTGGAGTGCAGTGGCCGGATCTCAGCTCACTGCAAGCTCCGCCTCCCGGGTTTACGCCATTCTCCTGCCTCAGCCTCCCGAGTAGCTGGGACTACAGGCGCCCGCCACCTTGCCCGGCTAGTTTTTGTATTTTTAGTAGAGACGGGGTTTCACCGTGTTAGCCAGGATGGTCTCGATCTCCTGACCTCGTGATCCGCCCGTCTCGGCCTCCCAAAGTGCTGGGATTACAGGCTTGAGCCACCGCGCCCGGCCTGCTATACTATATTTTAAAAATGTTCTATTATTTTAGAAATCATCTACCAACAGAGCTCAACCTAAAATATTTTAATGAACTGTGCAACCACCAAGTAACACTTGTTCTAAAGTCTTATTTTTGTGCAGGTTAAACAGAGTCAAGAAAATGTGAAACCCTTCTCAGCTAGTGCTGGTTGGCTCGCACACAGGTAGTGTGAAAAATGTTAAATTTTCAGGCAAGGCAGGTTGTGAAGATCAGGATCAAGATGACTATTTATTTATTTTTGTTTTTTTATTATTATTATTTCTGAATGCTGACAATACACGGTTGAATCCATGGATGTGGAACCTGTGGATGGGAAGAGCCAATTTCTGAGGGTAACAAATGGGAAAATGATTTCGTTTGAGTCTAAGAGGTTGGCAGCCTTCTATTTCTCTTCTGCTGAGTGTATCCAAAGAAGTGAATGGTTGGCAAAGGCTTGGAATATCCAAGTCTCAAAAATGTTGGAGGTATGAGAGAAGGGTAATCTCAAGATGAGTCACTGGAGAAAGGAACCTACAGTTGAGGTCACAGCAGGCCTTCCAGACAAAGACGCCAGCTATTACTACTTCTTTTTATCATGGTAGTAGAGGTCATACTAACGTAATAAGGGGGGAAAAAGTATTAAGATTTGAAAGGAAGAAATACAACTGTCATTATTTGCAAATGGTATATGTAAAGACCAAAAATATCTATATGTTGTTAGAATGCTGGCTACAAAGTCAATATATAAAAATCAATGCTAAGTCTCTGTAAACAGAAATTTTTAAAAATGACACTACTAACAATTCATGGAAGCAATGTCAAATGTCTAGAGATAAATCTAATAAAGATCATTAAGACCAACACAGAAAACCATAAAATATTATTGGGAAAAATTAAGACCCTAAAGAAATGGAATGCTATACCATGTTCATGAATTAGAAAATTCATGCAAGAATGTTGATTCTCCCCATTAATCTATAGATTCAATACACTCTCAATCAAAATCCCAATAATTTTTTAGAAGGGAGTGGGTCAAATTTGACAGCTGATCCTAAAATTTATATGTAAATGCAAAGAACCAGAACAGTCAAGACACTTATGAAGTAGCAGAAGGTGGTGGTGTTAAGAACTAAGCTGATGCAGAAAGAAGTGAGCTGTCAGGTGTTGTGGTGGTCAGTTAAAACATGCCAAAATGATAAGGTATGTCAAGCCTTCGATCAGCAGTAGCATTCAATCAGCAGTAGCATTAGCAAGAGGCTCAGCAGGAAAAAGTGCTGGCTCCTGCAGTGTTACATTCTTACCCATGGAACAGAGTCAAGCAAGCGTCAAAAGAATCAGCAAAGTATGGGGATCATCTCACTACTAAGACAAACCTGAATAAAAGGCTCCATCCATTTTATGGGCCTAAGGGCTGGTAGGAGAAAGAGGGAAAATTGCTAGGAGTGGAAAAGTACTAAATATTGAAAGTGAAGACAAGTGGCATCAAGGTTCCTGATCCCAGTAAAAAGGTCTCAGAATTGTTTAGAGGAGGCCACCAATAAAGACACCTCCAAATAGAGGTGCTTGGACTAGGTATGCAGATGTGCCTAACAGCATGGCTGGGCCGGGGGTCTGGGTCCTTGACTGCAACTTTCTTCAGAGACTGCAATGCATTGGCTGTGCCCCAAGTCTGGCATGGGGAGCGCAGCTTTCCTTCATGAGGTGTACGGACTTTGTAACTGCCTATGGTTGGGCCTGAAAAATGACACATAAATTTTTTTTTTTTTTTTTTTTTTTGAGATGGAGTCTCACTCTGTCACCCAGGCTGGAGTGCTGTGGCCGGATCTCAGCTCACTGCAAGCTCCGCCTCCCGGGTTCACGCCATTCTCCTGCCTCAGCCTCCCAGGTAGCTGGGACAACAGGCGCCGCCACCTCGCCCGGCTAGTTTTTTTTGTAGTTTTTTTTAGTAGAGACGGGGTTTCACCGTGTTAGCCAGGATGGTCTCGATCTCCTGTCCTCGTGATCCGCCCGTCTCGGCCTTCCGAAGTGCTGGGATTACAGGCTTGAGCCACCGCGCCCGGCCAATGACACATAAAATTTGGCATGGAGTCTGACTCTTCAAGTAGGATGATTTGCTCCACTGGGTACCAGAACAATGTAAAGCTATAATAATTAGGAAAATCTCGTATTGATGCAGGGAGAGCCAAATAAAGCAATGGAACGTAACAGGGAAACTAGAAACAGATCCATGCATTTTTGGAAAATTGATTAATGACAAATTGGCACTGTATAACAGTGGGAAATAACAGGCATTCCCGTAAGTGATGAAGGATGAAAAGAATATCCATATGGGAAAAGAATGAAATTAGACTTTACCTCACTCAGGCAGAAAAATAAATTTCAAATGGATTACAGATACAAATGAGAAAGCAAATTAGAAAACTTTTTAAAGTGGTAGAGATTATCTTCATGATCTTAAGGGAGAGAAAGAATTATTCAAAAGACACAAGACACACACGAAACAAAAAGACTGATAAATTGGACTATATTAAAATTAAAAACATATTCATCAAAAGACACCATTAAGAGAATAAAAGGCAGGCTATAAAGATGGAGATAATATTTGCATCCTCTATGAAAAGAGCTCATATCCAGAATATGTAAATAATTCCTATAAACATGTAAAAAAATTGAACAGGAACTTTCCAAAAGAATACCAAACAGTAATAAGTAAGCAAGCAAGCTAACCTACTCTTAGTAAAGAGATGTCACCTCATCTTTCAAGGTTACTAGCTGCATGACAATAAAAAGTGGCCTGAGTAAGAGCTGCTATGCCCTTGCAATGTTGGCACACCCAACAAGACATGTAGGAGTGCAAGGCCCAAGGAGGATGGTCTCTCCCAAAAATGGTACACTGAGTTACAACATAAAATGGGTTTTTTACTGCACAAAATGTTTGAAGAAACACTGGTCTAAAGAATATGCTTCACATTTCTTAGCAGAACAAAGAATGTCATGGTCTGGTCATAATATACTACTTTCATATGCATATTCTATGATTCTCGAAATATAATCAAGGTCCGTGAAAACTTCCTTCTTTATTCCCAGATGCATTGTGCTTTTTCACATGCTATTCTCACTGTACCTTCCCTCATTCTTCTTTATCATGTGGCTCAAGAACTCATTTTTTTTCCTCCAAACTTTCGTCCTCCTCCAAAGCCTTTTCAATTGTTTTCATGAGTCATTGTTAAACCTTCTTCAGTGCAAAGTACTCTACAAATCCAGTGGCTTTATCACAGTATTCATTGTTTTCTATCTATTCTCTTCTCCCTGTCACCAAATAACCTGAAAGTCCCCTGAGATTAGGGTGCTTTTTTCACTTATTGTTGTATTCCTAGCACCTGGCACAAGACCCAACCTAAAACAAATAATCACTAGTACCTTACTTTGAGCTCAAAAGGAATAACCACAGTACACATATCCTGATTGCTTAATGGTTAAATTCTTCAACAAAAGAAATTTATTTTCAGAAATAGCTCCTCCTTCTCCTTCAAAGTCTTCAGAATACCACTCACTGCTTAGTATTTATAGTTGTGCTGGTTTGGAGTGGGATATGGCATCACATTCAGTGCTGATCCCAAAAGGGTGTCCTCCACCCAGATGACTCTGTCTGTTAACCTCCGTTCTAGAAACAAACCAAGATAGCTGGGGTTAGAAAGGTAAACACTAAAAACATTGAAGATAACAGCACAGAAATGGGGTGACAGGTCAAATCAAGGAAAACCTAGTCTCCTTCAATTGCCAAAGACAGGAAGAAGCAGGGCAAAAGAATTCACACATGAAGTCAGCAAAGCAAAGAGAACTTCTTGAAGCCCTTCACTTCTGCTATAAGTACAGTATGTGTTTTACCTTCTCTAATGTGCCCCATTCCCTGAGTAAGGTCCATTTCCTCAATGTGAGCTCCAGAACCATGATCTTCTTTGCCTTCAATCCCCATATCCAGGTCTTGGGCAGGGCTGTAGGCACTACTCCAATACCAGAGGCTTCATCATGTGCTTTTCCACATGCATCTCTGACCTTAGTGCCTACTGGCCACAAGTTGGCTCAGAGCTTCATGAGGTCCAGTGTGTTTTACAGCTGACTTGCCTGAAGTGTTGATTAGGATAATTTATGGAAACTGTGCATCCCTTTGCAACACAGAGCTTCTTTCTGAGAAGTGAATAACATTTCACCTTCCCAGAGAGCGTTCTCTATAATCTATTTCAAATGTGAACCACCAAAGCTATCTGTAATTTCTATCAATTTGGCATATTAATCTTGAACCTCACATTAATTAAATTTCAGGAATAAAAAATTTTAGGACTATTACTCAGGAGGGAGAAATCACTGTTAAAATAGAAAAATAGCCTAACCCGGTGGCTTATGCCTGTAATTCCAGCACTTAGGTAGGATAAGGCAGGAGGATTGCTTGAGCAGGGGAAGTGGAGACCAGCCTGGGTAACATAGTAAGACCTTGTCTCTACAAAAAATAAGAAATTAGCAGGCATGGTGGTACAAACCTGTAGAATCAGCTATTTGGGAGGTTGAGATGGGAGGATCACTTGAGCCCAGGAAGCGGAAGCGGCAGTGAGGTGGGATCACACTACTGTACTCCAGTCTGGGTGATAGAGCAAGATCCTGCTTCAAAAGGAAAAAAAAAGAAAGAAAGAAAAATAGTAACAAAGTAATTTTAAAGTCCAGATTTCTCTCCTGAGTTTCACATGTGCAAATACAGGCTTTGGAGATTAGGGTAAGGAAGTGAGATTATGGTCTGGTGGACAGCTTTAGTGGGATTCCCATAGACAAAGCAAAAACATTTTCAAAATCAAACTCACCTCTCAAATCTGAGTACTCTTGGTTGACACTAGGTATCAAGCTTCACAGTCATCCTAAAACCAACACCGACCTCGAAAATTCCCCAAATGTCCCATTATTATACCTCTGAGCCTTTGCATATACGACACCACACACAGCAGTGAGCTATGATCAGCTATGAGCAAGAGTCAGAAGTCAGAAACACTTAAATCTCCTTGGGAAGTTTTCGTCTTTGTTTTGTTTGCGTTGGTTGAGGAACCTCAGTCAAACTCAAAAGCTTATTGAGTCAGTAAGTCAAAAAAGGTTTAAGGCTTTTTGACTATGCAAGAATCACCCTGAAAAATTATCTGTTGGGTTTCCTACCTAAAAAGATGCTCTACCTTCTGCCAAGAAGTCACAAACACATCTAATCATCCTAAGAGCACAGTGGTACATCAAAGGCAAAGAAAGATAAATGGGTTGGTATTTTCCAGATTCAACTAAGGATATGTCCTTTCTCTCTCACCAATTGCTTCCCATGTCAAAATCTAATGTTTTATCTATAACATCAACAGCAACAAAACGACAAAAGGCTTGCTCATAAGAGGAAAATGTTTGAATTGCTAGTTTGCTCTAAGCCAACATAAACTACATTATATACTATATGGTTTTTAAATGGCTTTACCTTATGAGTTGCAAAATTACATTCTCAGAAGTAGATGTGATTTTAGAGCCTTAGAAACAATGCTGATGGAGTTACTTTTCAGTGATTTCTCACTTCAGTATTTCAAGGATGAAGTGTCAATTAAGGGATTAACTTTAACCATACTCTTCTTTCGATGGTATCTTCTGATGTAACAAAAGCCCTTTGGAATATATTTGCCACATAAATCACTGATGACACTTTCCTTTGGCATGTATTTTCTGGTGTTTAGTAAGATTAGAACTCCCACGGAAAGCTTTCCCACACTCTTCACACTCATATGG
Organism: Rhinopithecus roxellana; assembly: GCF_007565055.1. Taxonomy (NCBI): domain Eukaryota; kingdom Metazoa; phylum Chordata; class Mammalia; order Primates; family Cercopithecidae; genus Rhinopithecus; species Rhinopithecus roxellana. Next base: position 21,326,661 of record NC_044552.1, on the reverse strand, counting down.
TTTCTCTCCAGTATGGATTCTCTGGTGATGAATAAGGGTTGAGATCTGGCTGAACGCTTTTCCACACTCTCCACACTCATAGGGCTTTTCTCCAGAGTGAATCCTCTGGTGATTAATAAGCGCTGAGTTCACATAGAAGGCCTTCCCACATTCCTTACACTCATACGGCTTTTCTCCTGTATGGATTCTCTGATGCTTGATGAGGGCTGAGCTCACACTGAAAGCTTTTCCACACTCATCACACTCATAAGGTTTCTCACCAGTATGGATTCTCTGGTGTTTGATAAGGTCTGAGCTCACACTAAATGCTTTGCCACACTCATTACATTCATAGGGTTTCTCTCCATTGTGGATTCTCTGATGTATAATCAGGTGTGCCCTTACACTGAAGGCTTTCTTACACTCATTACAAGTATAAGGCTTCTCACCAGTGTGGATTCTTTCATGCACAGTAAGGGTTGAGCGCACGCTAAAGGCTTTTCCACAGTGATCACACTCATAGGGTTTCTCTCCAGTGTGGATTCTCTGATGTCGAACAAGGCCTGAGCTCTGGGCAAACTTCTTTCCACATTCATTGCATTTATACCGTCTTTCTTCCATGCGCCTACCCTCATGCCTTTCTAACTGGTCCTCATACTGAGAGACTTTTTCATACTCAGGAGTCTGTAAAGTATCCCCATTATATATGCAAGGGACCTTCTGGTGTGGGTCCATCCTTAGAAAAACCTTCCCTTCAGCCCTTCAGAGTTGACACCTTGTTCACACCTCTGGCCTTGAATCCTAAAATAATAAACAGACCTTTGAAATGTGCTTTATTCCCTGTTGCTAAAGCAATATAATATGATACAGACTAGAGCTCTCAAACACGTTCAGTAATCCCAGGACACGCCAATCATATGGTACTCACATAAAATGTTTTCATTCAGCCTGTATCATGTCTCAATAACATCAAAGAACTGCTGGAATGAATATCTGACTCAAACAGCTATTTAAATATACCTTCATGGCACACGCCTATCATCTCAGCTACTTGGGAGGCAAAGGCAGAAGGATCACTTGAGTCTGGGAAGATTGAGGCTGCAGTGAGCTGTGATCACGCCACTGCACTCCAACCTGGGCAATAGAGCAAGACCCTGTCTCAAAAAATATATATTAATAAATAAAATATCCTCTATAAAGGCATCTAAAACATACACATATAATCTGGAATATAAATAAATATAAAAATAATATATAGTTCCTACTTTTAAAGGTGAATCATATTTAATTAAATTGGAAAACAAGACAGAAACTCAAGAGATTTGCAGATAGAGCAGATGAAGGAGTATGGGAATAGAAATGGCAACAGAAACAAATTCAACTGATAAGAAGTTTGGAAAAATGACAATAACACCATTAACAGGTATGTTTTACCACCCACAGGAGTCCATACTATTTGAGATGGAAGAGAGACACGGGGATGAAAAAAGCTCTGTTCATTGCTATGCCACTACTATTTCTGCAGCTGTTGTTGCTATGATAAACAGTATCTCAGCAACAGGGATGCTTTGTCTCTGCTGGAATTATGACAGAATAAACCCTTCACCTCTCCAAAGAAAACGGATGGCTGCTACTTTCTTGGGAACAAACCCAGTTTTGTGTTCAAACTTGATAAAATTTTTGCTCCCAACTCAAATTACACTAATAACGCCTCTCTGCTTTTTTCCACCTTACAAATTGTTTTATGTCTCGACAGTTATAAGTTAACAGTATGCACCCTTGATATGATGAGAATGGCACTTCAACTTTGTGGCCTTCCTCCCCAGAATGTATAACCTCAGTATAATAATGACAAAAACAGTTAAATCCCAATTGAATGATATTCTACAAAACAAACAAACAACAACATTAACAACAAAAACCAACACAAAGCAGAACTGAGGATCCAGACCAAGAGAAAATAAGGTCTCCATTCCTGCACCCCACTCTCACAAATTTAGCCCTGTCAGAAAAGCAAGTCAGAGTCACTCCTCTAATTAGGAGTTTTAAGAGCCTCAGAGACAGCCAAGGACAGGACTCAAGACATCAGCCTGCCCCAGCCATCCTCTCTCCCAGGTTTCTGAGGGTTTACTCTGCCAGTGCAGAAGGGCCAGGCAGGAGATGGGGTAGTGAAGGGAAAGAAATATGAGAGGGAGGATGATGGAGAGGGAAGAAAAGGGAGGAAAGAGAAAAGAGGAGGAGTGTGAGAAAGTGGGTGGAAGAGGGGAGGGGTGGGGAAGGATGGAGGGAAAAGGCAGGCCTGAGGTGACCTGGCACAGTATATAGTTTCTCCCATTCTCCGAGGGTGTCCACCCCAGGGCACATGCAAAACCCTAGAAGAAAGTCAAGAGGGAACTCACCTGAAAAACTGCGATTAGACTATCTGACTGAGGACAGCTGTTGGCCTAGAAAGCTTGACTTTCCCTTCCACAGATCCCGCGCCTGGGCATCTGGTCATCTACTCTAGGATCCTGGAGGCTTCCCTCTCAGTGGTTTGTGAGCTGGCCAGAAGGGACCGTGTGAAGAAAGGATCGCTTACTCCCAAGAAGGCATTTTATGCTTTTTATCTCATTTAATCCTACAGGGCAGACATTCAAGTCCTCCTCGCATATATATAAAAACTGAGAAGCAAATAAATTTTCCGAGGTCAGGCACCTGTTAAAACAGCCAAGATGAAATTTCAATCTAGGGCTTGCTTCCCAGATTAAGCCACTTTATGGCTCCTCAGGGGTTAGTACTCAGAGAGTAATCTCCAAATTAATTTGTAAATTCAACACTATGTCCATGAAAATATCAACTTTTTAGAAGATTTTAATGTTCACCTAGAAGACTAAACATGCAGGACTACCTGGGGAAACTGAGAAAGAAGGGCACTTGTCCTAAAGAACCTACATATTATAAAGCTTTAATACTTAAAGTGTGTAGTACTCATGAAAATGGTACAGAAGGCCCAGAAATAGGCACATACATTTAGCATACGATAAAGGTAGCAAATAAGTTAAAAAAAAAGTGAACTCTTCAAATGCATGGTGAGAACTGGATAACCATCTGGAAAGATGGTAAATTAGATTTCTACCTTACTCTATAAACTAGGATATATTCCAAATAAACCAGTTTTAAATGTTATAAATGAAACCCTAAAAGTACCAGAGGAAAACATGAGGTGAGTCCTTTATAACCTCAGAATAGAAAGGCCTTCCTCCTGGCCGGGCACAGTTGCTCACGCCTGTAATCCCAGAACTTTGGGAGGCCAAGGTGGGTGGATCACAAGGTCAGGAGTTCGAGACCAGCCTGACCAACAGGGTGAAACCGCGTCTCAACTAAAAATACAAAAATTAGCCGGGTGTGGTGGTGCATGCCTGTAATCCCAGCTACTCAGGAGGCTGAGGCAGGAGAATTACCTGAACCCGGGAGGCGGAGGTTGCAGTGAGCAGAAATCGCACCACTGCACTCCAGCCTGGGTGACAGAGCGAGACTCCATCTCAAAAAAGAAAGGCCCCCCTCTATGAGACAATATCCAGAGGTCATTAATGAAAAGATTGATAAACTTGACCCACATAGAATAAAAACTCCTGTGAGGTAAAACAAACAAACAAAAGCACTTTAAGCAAAGTCAAAGACAAAAAAATGGAAATATAGTTACAATTTCTATTTCTGAAAACTGGCAGCCAAGATGAAGCTCCTGAACGATAAAAAACGTGGCAATGGCAGATCTGAGCTGGATTCTCTCCTGCTCTAGTCTCATTCTGAACTTAATCAGACTCTGCTAAGCATTCACAACTCACTTATCCTGATCCTGTCCTATAGCAGTTGTTTTTAAGTCTCCTCAGGTCCCTTACTTCCAGAATCCCCAGAAGACCACAAAACACCAAGTTTAGCACAGTTCTCCTGTAGAGGGAAGAGTCTGTCATTGACACTTCAGTGGCATATTCCTGGGTGGCACTAGAGAATATCTTATTCTCCCTCTGCTTCCAGAGCTGGCATTTCTTGCCTACTTCCTGACTGTATCTAAGAGCTGGGGCCAGAAAAAAAATAAACACATGAATTTATGAAAGAATCGCTGTAGAAATGAATAAATCAGCAGAACAGGCTAATCCCAGGGAGGTAAGGAGAATAAGAAATAATTACAACAAATACCTGGATAGCACTTCCTATGTAGTAGGTACTGTTCATGTAATCCTCATAACAACTCTAGGCAGGTGCTTTTATTATCCCCATTGACAGATGGCATATAGGCACAGAAAGATAAAATGACTTGGACAAAATCACAGTTAGTCTGGCTTCTGACTTACGTGCTTAAAAAGTAGAGGAAGAAAGGGAAGAATCCCTAAGGGACCAAAAGTTTTAAGATAACTTGATAATATCTCTCCCCACCTGCTGTCTGGATTCACTCAATTCCTTGAAATCATCCAGCTTAGCCACTTCCCCAAGGAAAATCCTCCCTCCCCTGGTCAGTGCTGCTCCCTATCCCAGACCTGGTGTTCCTCAGATAGGATGATCAGGAACTGGTCTCAGTCACTGTCAACTGGACTGCTGGAGCCAGCTTACAGAATGCTGGCCTGTGGAGTTTTCTCATTAACAGAATCCTTGGAACCAGCGAAACCAACTCTTCTAAAGATGCAGTCAAGCGGCTTTTCCTGTAATTGAAGTCTTCAGGAACACTTCTGTAAAAGAAACATTATTTTACTCAAAGAAAAAGCAGATTGCCATAGGTGTTACACTACTAAGGGTTATGGGGGGAAAGAAGTGCAATGCTAAATAAGGAGCTAATTTGCAAAGGGCTCTCAGATCACATGCTGGGGCAGCAGGTCTGCAGTGGTAATCTTCCCCATTGCCTATGAGCACCGGTTGGGATAGTGGAAGGGCTCATGAGAGAACAGCATTAAGGTTGCTGTAAGGTGGTCCTGGCGTGGATGGAGGTGACTGTTAAAGGGAAGGGTAGCCATTTATTGCCAAGCTGAAGTAGAGAGAGAACGAATTCTGCATTCAAAATGAAATGTCACGGGCACAATTAAGTGGTGGAAGAAGCCTCTCCTGAATTTAGAGCACCGAACACTTATTTCCAATTATTTGCAATTTCCCCCTTTTGTTTGAAAAAGCTGAAGATCTGGTGGGCAGTGATACCAATTGGTACCAGAAGCACACTTGTAGTTGGTACTCAATGAAGTTCTGAAGATGGCAGTAAAGACCAGGGTTGTAACTGAAAGGGAAGTAGTCCCAACTCTGGGCCCCTGCAGCAATAAATCTCAAGGCGCAGTAAAGACCAGGGTTGTAACTGAAAGGGAAGTAGTCCCAACTCTGGGCCTCTGCAGCACTAAATCTCGAGGAAAAACCCTTTCCTGGAAGAGACTGCATTTGGATACAATCCCCACCGTCCCAGGAGGGGTTGCCTCTCCTGGGGTTCCTGCTCACATTCCACCCAGGCACGCGCGGAGAGAGGAGGTCTAAGGGGTTGCAGCTGTGCAACACCCACCTAAGCGGCACCCAAATGCATACCAGCGTTTCTCTGCCTGTGAGCAGCAACCACCTCCGAGGCCTCGCCGCAGGGAGGAAGTCCCTCTCAGCACTTCCGGGGCGTGCCCCGGAAATCTCTGGGCGGGCGCCTGGCTGCGCCTGAGTTTGCCAGAGAGGGGTTGAAACCTCAACCTGTCCCGGCTGTGGTGCAGGCGGGATCTAGCCCGGGAGCGATTTGCTCTGGACCGTCGGCAATGCTATGACTTCCTACCTCACCTCTCCCGAAGGTTGTTTTTGCTTCCTGAGTTTTATCCAGGGCAGGACCACCCGTGTATGTTGGAATTTAAAGATAGTGCAGCTGGTGAAATATCTCGTGTGGGCCCTACAGGATCCCTTAAACCGACAAACGGGGCCACAGAAATCTGGTCTTATTAGTGATCTGAAAGCTAACACACTATATCCTGTGTGCTTTCTCAAAGATTAGAGACAAGAACCAAGAGCAATCTTTTCAAAACATGACTGTGATACTGCAAAATTTCTCCGGCTATTCAATTATTTATGAAAGAATTTAACTCAAAACACCGTAGTCAGTAAATATACTGGCTTGAATATAAAGCTGATAAAAGGAGTAATTCGTAAAACTAAACATTAGAGGTGGAGGCACAAAGTTTGAATCCATCTTATGGCAGAGCATGAATTAAGAATATACAAGAGTCACACCTGAGAGCATAACTAGGGGAGAATGGGCAAAGGCCCAGGAAACCTAACCAAGTGGCCTCTTTGAGCCTCCATTTACAGAATAATGGATTGGAACACTAAACTTAGCATTCTAGACTATGAATATTTAAATATGACAGAACAAGCAGTTATTTCTTTGGTGTATTACACATGTAAACTGATTTTCTAACTTGGGTTAAACTTTTGAGACCTCTGTCGCCCAGTGGCATAATCATAGCTCACTGCAAGGGCTCAAGGGATCCTCCCACCATATTCTTTTGAGCAGCTGGGACTACAGACGCATCCCACCACACCTGATTAATTTTTTTATTTTTTAAGTGTTTTTGTAGAGACAGTCTTGCTGTTGCTCAGGCTGCTCTTGAACTCCTGGCCTTAAGCAATCCTTCTGTCTTGGCCTACCAAAGTGCTGGGATTACAAGCATGAGCCACTGCACCCAGGGGTTGAACCTTTTTAAACCTGCTGGATTAAGTACCACTGAACTGCAAAAGGAAGCTAGTGCTTCTAAAGGCCTGCTTTTTAACGATTTAATTTAGGAAATCACATTTCCTCCTACATATTTGCCTTCCTAAATAGGATTAACACAGTATGTTAAAAACTATGTTAAAAACAAGTAAAGCTGGAATACTTTTACTTAGCAAACTGACAACATTCTGGCTTGTGGTTTCCTTGGCGTGCTGGTAATTCCTGCCTAGTAGCTCTCCAAGGGACTGAGGGTCATATGTTGACCTCAAAGATAAATCTTTGATGTTATAGCCCCTCTGCTAAAGAGACAGCCCCCAGCATTTTACCTTTGATGCTATAACGAATCAAGATGTGGAAGACTAAAACTAGTACTTCTGTAACACTTGTATGCTGAAACACTTGGCATAGGGATGATGGCAGATCTGATGCTGAAAGCAACCTTAAAACATCATCGATAACTTTGTTTCTCAATACCCTGACATATGTTGCTGTGAATGCCAAACACTAAGTCTTCTTTTTCTTTTGTAGTCTTAAAAACCACAAAATATGCACACACTTAGGATTCTCTTAAAGCTTGGCATAGCTAATTTTTCTAATTGTATTGCCAGTACTTCATATCTCTTTCTCCTATTTACCTTAAATATATCAAGTCTCGCAACCTCAGCATTAAGGATTTTGGGCCAGATAATTCTTTGTTGTGGGGCGGGGGCAGGGGCGGGGCAATGTGGAGGGGCGGGGTTGTCCTGTGCAAACATGATGCTCATCCCCAGCCTCTACCTACTAGATGGCCAGTAGCATCCCAGCTGCCCACCAATGGTATGACCAAAAATGTCCCCAAACACTGCCAAATTTCTCCCAAAGAGAATCACTAATCTCATATACCAAAGCCTATTCTCAAGCACTTTTGGAATTATAACCTTAACACAGTAGTCTTGGTGCTTCTTATTTTCTTTCTTGACCAGTAAGGCTGGCCAAATGGAGAGCTTCAGCTTTTTACACATAATTTCCTAAAGTTGAATTTTTTTGGCCTTACTCTTAGGTAGAGGCAGATCCTGATATACTATACTAGCATACGAAAATAGGTCTGTACATTTTTGAGCACCCAAAGTGGTAAGACACATTCTTGAAAACAGCTTAAAAATTTCTGTAGATACCACCACAAATAATCCACACAATACTTCAACAAGCATTTATTAAACGCCTACTATGTGCTCAGCACTATACTAGGCACTCGGGGGTGCAGAGATACAAATGTAAAAGTTATTATTCCTGCCCTCAAGGAGCTTACAATTTAATTTTAGAAATAAATACAAATATGAAACTATAACACAGAGTGCTAGAAAATAATTACAAAGCAACATATTAGTAAGTACATGGACCACAGTATAAACTCAAAAGATAAGTGCTGAGGCAGCACAGAATGAGGGAGGTCACCACATGAGGTGATGTCAATCAGGGAGAGCTAACTCAGAAGATATAAAGACAAACTTTGAAGGGAGTGATGAACATGAGCTGGGACCAAAGAGCAATCTAAGCAAAAAGAATAGCATGAGAAAGGCACAGAGGCAAGAGCTTGTAAGACATCAGTAGAAGGCTGTAGGAAGTTTGAATCTGTTGAATCAAGGTGAATATGCTAGAGAGTAATGAAGGCTGATGAGTATTAAGCATAGAGGTAATGGAGAATTTGGAACACCACTGCTCCATAGGAATTATCTACTGGGTGTCACTTAGTGAAATGAAATTTTACAATAGAGATATTGTAAAAAACAGGTGTTTGAAGAGGATTGCCTTGGAAAAATTATCTACTGGGTGTTACTTAGTGAAAATGAAAATTTTACAATACAGATATTGTAAAAATGGAGTTTGAGGAGGACCACCTTGGAAACTTTATACAAGATGGGGATCCTGGGAGCAATGAAATTGGAAAAAAAAGAATTACAGTAACCTGGGCCTCAGATCTACATGAAAGGCTATAATGGGATGTGAGAAATGGGAGATCAAGCCTCAAGGAGAAAACTAATTAAAAACTAGACTGACAGCAAGTTTTTGGACATGGAGAATGGAGAGCAGAAAAAGATAACTCCAAGGCTGGGGTAAAAATATGAAAGGTGGTGACACTTTTCAGGGCAAAGGAATTAGGCAATGAGGCCTGTTTAAAAAGAAAACGGGGGTTGGAGATATATGGTGATGAATCCTATTTTCAAATATCAAGTTGTACATGGTACCTATGGAAAATTCCAAAAGTCACAAACTGACCCACAGGGTGGGAAAAATGAAGTCATTTGAATACAAATAGTAGGTATAAACAATCAAAATGGATAAATAGGAGTATAGAAAATGAAGTGAATAAAAGACAGACAGGGAGATTATTCTCAGCAGAGAAGAGAAGGGGGAGTGGGTGGAAAGATCAGTTGAAAAAAGAAAGCCAGATATTAGACAAAAAGGTTCCCACAAGCCAAAGGAGGGAGAATTCAACAATATAAAATATAAATTAGATCAAAAAGGACATCAAAAAAAAAAAAAAAAAAAAGGCCTTACTATTCGCCCACTGGTGAGTCTACAAACATTTCACCGGAATGCCAAGTATGAAAGCCAGCAAGAAGTTGTTTTAAGAACAGATTAAAGAAAAAGGGGGGTTGAAAAACGGAAGACATGTTTGAAAAACCATGAATAACAGAGGAGAAATAGAATGGTAGTTAGAAATGGGCAATGAGGTTGAAAGCATTTCACATTTTATGCTGCAGATGAACTTACTATTGTTATCCTAACTGACCATCTGCCTGGCCTGGTACATGGATATTTCATTTCCCTCCACAATTCTACTTTCCCTTTGGCAGTTTAGAGAAAAATTATATTTGAATTTATTATTGCTGTATCCTTCTAGTTACTCTGTTAAATATATTTTGTTTGCACAATTTAGCTTTATGGTACTACAAAGCATCAGCACTTAAAAATGATATAACTATAACCCCAAAGGGCATTTTCAACCAATTTTCCAGTAATTGTAATGTATTTGCACTCTACTGCATATTCTTTTCCCCAGTACCTCTCATGACAAGGGCTACATATTTTTAAACAGCTGACTAGATTACCATGTACATTATACACAGCATAGCATAGTAGTCAGCACAGGCTCTAGCCTAGAATCAAACTGTGTGGGTCAGAATCAGTTTTATCACATACTGGCTGTGTGATATTGGTCAACTCCCTCAACTCTCTAAGCCTTCGTTTCCTCATCTATAAAATGGGGGATAAAATAATACCTATTGATATGGTTTGGCTGTGTCCCCATCCAAATCTCATCTTGAATTGTAGCTCCCACAATTCCCACGTGTCGTGGGTGGGACCAAGTGGGAGATAATTGAATCATGGGGGCAGAACTTTCCTGTGCTGTTCTTGTGATAGTAAGTCTCATGAGATCACACTGTTTTATAAAGAGGAGTTCCCCTGCACAAGTTCTCTCTTTGCCTGCTGCCATCTACGTATAAGACATGATTTGCTCCTCCTTGCCTTCCACCATGAGTGTGAGGCATCCCCAGCCATGCAACTGTGAGTCCATTAAACCTCTTTCCTTTATAAATTACCAGTCTCAGGTATGTTTCTTTATTAGCAGCATGAGAACAGACTAATACACTTATCATGAGCCTGAGAAAGGCGTAACAGGGTTGGGCACACAGTAAGTGCTCAATAAATGTCGGCTATTATTATCTGGAGACTCAGAACCAACAGTAAAGTTAACTGCTCTGTTTGGGAATCAACCACCATATTCTAGCACTGCACATTGCTCCACGGAGAAAAGCTCTGAAACCTAACATGCCTCTCCCAGGGCTATGTTGGATGGCATTAGAGTTATGAAAGAACCACCTCATCATGTCAGTTCCTAAAATGAGCAGCTTAGGATGGGAGGAAAAAGTACTGATGAATAGTTCATTTCAGATAACATAAAGATAGAATCTACAGGATAAAAGGAGCTTAATGAATGCCATTCACAGTTAAGAGCTCAAAATAACACACAGCCTGGTCAATAATATTCTATGCTAAGAGTGGGAACTTGAGACAAAGAATGATTTATAGTGATGTCCTCAAAGAATCCACAGCCTGTTTCTATTGTCTTATACCGTTTGGCTAATTCTATATATGTGCTGTATCAGCTTTGATAATTCTTTCAAGATATAGTCTTTTCTCACACCCAATATAACACTAATTTTTCTAGTCATTATTTTCTCTGAATTTATGCCAGATGCTTAGTAATTCCGAGATTTAAGTAATCTGGCTACACATTACTCTGAATACTGACACATAAAGAGACTTTAGCTAGTACATATGTACACATTTCAGTATGTTGCTCTGGTCTACGGCCATACCACCCTGAATGCACCCAATCTTGTTACTATGTTGCTTTGCTAAAAGGGCTTTTTATTGGAATAGAAGAGAAGCATTCTTCTAAAGTGTATGGCAGGTGTGTGTGTGTATACACACACATGTGTACACACACATGTATTTTCCCTCTGACAATGTACCTATCATATGTAATACCTGCATACAAGGTAGTACTGGCCCCAGGAAGAATCAGTATCTTACAGAGGGTAAGGCACAACTGAAACAGAGAGCGAAGATCTAGATACAACCAGATTTACTTGTTTCTGGTTTCTTAAAATTTCGAACACAAAGAAATTAGGAATGGTAACTTATAAATCAAAAAAAGAAACAAGAGAAGGGAGAATAAAATAAATGGATAATGAAAAGGACTGTTGCAAACCAATATGACAAGTGATGGGTGCCTTCATTCACCAATAGCTCAATGAAATTGATGTAGATACTTCTGATGTTGTTAGTAGTCAAAGTGGGCCATAGGGAGGCAGAGAAGGAATGTTATAGGGAAAGAATTTATGATCCAAAAGGTGGTCCTCTATGAGATAAGATTTTGATTGCTATTTTTGACCCATCAATCATAAAATAATATGATTGTTATTTCTTTTCAAGATAGTCATAGGGTGAAATTATGAAGCTTTCATCAGAACCTATATATATTTTTTTTCTGAATAGGCTTAAGTAATCAATTTTAAGTTTGAAGGTTAATTTTGGAAAGCCCAAAATTAATTCCAACTCTGGTAAATAAGTGGCTACTCAAATGGTAAAACTACAGTGTAAGAGTAATAGAGGGTTTTCTCATATGGTTTATTAAATGGGGATTCTAAGAATGTTCCAAATATTTGGAAGAATACAGTAGTACTATTGGAATAACAGTACTTGGGAATAACAAGTGACAACCCACATTGGATGCATAAGTTCTGGCATGTTACTTTAAACCAGTCTCATTACTTTATATAGTATTCCTTGGTATAATGAAAGCCTCAAAGATGAAATATAGTGCCTGGTGATACCGAGTTTAATAGTACATCTCTGTTGGCAGATTACAGACATGGATTACAGATGGAGTGCACCAGAGTTCAAAAGAATGAAAAACTGTGAGGTAAGATATTAGATTACCACTGTGGATATTAAAGTCACATAAACTAATGGCAAGAAACAGATGGAGAATAACGAGTGAGGTGCTAAGGCCATCTAAAGAGGTGGGTGCAAGGTAATGATAGGAGTGACAGACCATCTAGTCAGGGAGTTTGCACAGGCTGATAAAACCTGAGAAAGCAGTACTGTAATGGGCCAAAAAGGATGAGTATACATTCTTTGTAAGGTTTTTATCTTCCTAAAGCATCTTTGTCTCCTTCTCCTACCTGATGCCATAACTAGGATAGTGCAAACTATTTGTACCACAGTGTACAGTTGGGAGGTAGGAGGAGAGTCAGAAGTCAGCAAAATGTATAACTATCCAAGCTCAAGAGCAGCTGGGCTGAGTCTCTACTCACCTCTTTCTCTGTATTACTCCCATAACCATCACTAATGTGTCCACTTCCTTTGCTGACACAGGTACTGAGACTGGGGGTGGTGAAGGATATGTATAGATGCTCAATGACTCAATGGAGTCAGTGAAGGTGATACATGAAGAAAAATGCTGGAGTGCTGTTAAAAATATAGCATTCTGAGTTTGTATGGGAATACAAATTTCCACTGACTAGAAGGAATATTAGAATAAAAAAAGCACACTTAAGCATAAATACGTTAAGTGTCTGTAAAATTTTCCTAGAAAGCTACATACAAATATAAGTTTCACACAGAAGCTACTTGTGACTCTAAAGCAGCTTCTTAGATCAGATTAGGAATACAAGGGCACCTTCAAGGGAATAAATGGGAGAGGGGGATCACAGGAGATGGGAAGAAGCAGAGGAACTAGGAGTAGCAGCCTCTCTCAAACCTATAGCTACTCACCCAAAAGACAAACTTAAGCGCCTCAAGCCACGACAAGCAACTTGCTCTAATGCTATTTTAAATTTCTAAAGGATACATTAGGTCATCAGGAGCTCCATCAGATACTTTCAAAGACAGTCAAGCTAATCAAACCCCAAGGCACTGGGCCCAAATTACTGAAGAGCTATCCTAATTTTGCCACCACTATAGATTCTGACACTAAAGTTGTGATGACCTTTCTGCCTTTTAGTACACTGAAAGACCTCTCACTAATGTGTGGTTTCTCTAATGCTGAATAATGCTCAAATTGTAACTGAAGTTGTTCCTAAACGCCTATGGATTCAGATTTTTCACCACTGTGGATTCTCTGATGTCGAATGAGACTCGACCTCTGAATAAAGGCTTTCCCACACTCATTACATTGGTAGGGCTTCTCCCCTGTGTGAATTCTCAGGTGTTGAATGAGACCAGTGTTCCCATTGAAAGCTTTCCCACATTCTTTACATTTATAGGGTCTTTCTCCAGTGTGGATTCTCTGATGTTCAATAAGGCCTGACTTCTGACTGAAGGCCCTCCCACACTCATTGCATTTGTAGGGTTTCTCCCCAGTGTGGCTCCTCTGATGACCAATAAGATGTGAGCTCCGCCTGAAGGTTTTCCCACACTCATCACACTCATAGGGCTTCTCCCCCGTGTGGATTCTTTGATGTCCAATGAGGTGTGAGCTATGACTGAAAGCTTTCCCACACTCATTACATTCATAGGGTCTCTCCCCACTGTGGATTCTCTGGTGCAGAATAAGGCCCGCACTCTGACTGAAAGCCTTCCCACACTGATTGCACTGATATGGCTTCTCCCCAGTGTGGATTCTCTGGTGCAGAATCAGGCCTGTGTTCTGACTGAAGGCTTTACCACACTCCTTACAGTGATAGCGTTTTACTTTGTTGTGGATATCCTGATGTGAAAGAAGGGCTGACCTGTAACTGAAGGCTTTACCACACACATTACACTGATAGGGTTTCTCCCCAGTGTGGATTCTCCAGTGGCGAACAAGGCCTGAGCTCTGAGCAAAGCTTTTCCCACATTCATCACATTTATGTCGTCTCTCTTGTGTGGGATTTCCCCGCTGCCTCTCTAATCTGCCCAGAAGGTCTCGGGCTTCTCCATGCTCAAGACCCCCGATAATATCCCCGTTGCATTTTGCAGCTGTCTCTCCATGTGGTTGGATTCCAGTAGATATTACCTGTTTTGATGCTAATTCCCTGTTCTCACTCCTGGTCTCACCACCTGAAATAAAAATGTAATAAATAAACATCAAGCCAATGTCACATCCTATTCTTTATGGTAGGATAAAGGAACTGAAGATAGGGGAAAAGGAAAGTACACATGAACAGCTATAAGTAAACACAAAACTTCTGTCTCCAAAACAGCTTCTTAATAGTGACCTTGCTTAATATGAGTCAACTGGGAAAGAGGTACCATTAAAAAAAAAAGAGTTAATTGGAAGGGGAACTAAAGTCAGGAAAGGATCAACTGAGGTAAGATGAAAGCTGGGGAGTGAGACGAATATGAAACTACTAAAAAAACTAATGAGCAGGACAGAAATGGGAAAATGCCCCAAACAGTCATCAAAAGGGAGGAGATACAATTAATTTATGGGAGAAAAATCTATGTAGGAATCTCATGACAACTTGGAGAAGAAATGTATGAACTCAGAGAGCACCTGTGAGATGTCAATTTCCAACCAGCAAACACGCCAGTACCCTAGTACAAAATATAAGGAAGTTCTGGACAGGAGAACAGAAGTTTCATGTAAGACTTCAAGAAGTCTAAACATTATATCCCTCCGTTGGATCCTGAGCTTAAACTCAACTATGTCTTTCAGAAAGGCTGTAGCTACTATATACATAAACAACAAACAAACAAACAATCTAAAATGACAATAATAACCACAGCTCTCCTTACCCAGGGAGAACACATTTCTGAAATTTTCTGGCCTGTTATCTCTGCTCAGATCCTTCTGTGATGGATCAAGAAGCCACTCCTCTCGAATAAGGGACACGGCCATGTCTTCAATCTTCTCCAAACTCTGAAACAAAACAAGATACCCATTTGAGGACTGTGATTCTTCCACAGCTCAAACCTAGAGCTTGGGAGATCCACCCGTATTGGGAGAAGATTACAACTTGGAAATGTACTATGTAAAGGGATCTGAATAGCCAGGAAGAAGAGGAAAATGCATGAGATCAATTGGGGGAAATTTAGGATCGATCTGTCCCTAGGCAAAAGAATTTTTGGGACAAGTTTTTGGGTAGGTACTGCTACAAACTAGACAGTCTAGATATAGGGCAGATGCCACAAACACTGACAAGCACAGCTATGGGGTTTCAGTGAGAAGGAGCACAACTCACCTGGAACCCTACTGTGAGAAGTGTAGCTGTCATTTCCTGGTCTCCAGAACTTCCTTTCTGGGAAGGAGTAGGACTCTGGGAAGTAGACATGGCTGAGAGGAGAAAGGAGCTATGAATGAGACCAGTCCTGTCCTGTGGTTGTGGGAGTCGGCAGTCACCAATTCCAAATTATTTGTATTTCAGCAGATATACATGTATGCCAAAGATTTTGCACATGAAGTGCTGATATCTTGGTTTCTGGGCCCATATCTATGGTTGCCCCACAAAACATATGCACTCCAATGTCCCTGAAGTCAGACTGAAGTTACACTCAAAAATAGAAAGTATACTGGTTTCCTAACAGGAATCACTTTTCAATTTCTTCTCTACCATCAAAACTACTTCTATCTTTGTGCTTGTATACAGTATTTCCTTAGGTCCTGTTCTCTTGGCAAACCAAGTATTAGAATCAATCAATCTCTATTAATTCATTATCTTTCTGAAATGTCTACTATGGCTTCCAGTATTTGCTTTCTATAGATATCAAACAACTTATTATTAAAATATAGATTACTGTATCTCAGGCAACAAGCTTTAGGACTTTAGACAAGAATTATTAAGAGTGTTTTAATGCTTCTTTAGAAATATTAAAAATTCATATTTATAAACTAAATCACATAAATGAAAAAATATGAAATGCAGGGGAAGATGAGATTGGAACATCTCATTCTGCAATAAAGTAAAAAAAATTCTCAAAAACCGATGGGAAAATGTCAAGAGGATACAAAAGCCAGACTGAAGGGGCCTTCTGTGGCCAAATCTGAGATGATTTAGCAAAATAAAGACAGTGGCTGAGCACAGTGGCTCATGCCTGTAATTCTAGCACTTTGGGAGGCTGAAGTGGGCAGATCACTTGAGGCTAGGAATTCGAGACCAGCCTGGCCAATATAGTGAAACTTCGTCTCCACAACAATTAGCCAGGCATGGTGGCGTGTGCCTGTAATCCCAGCTACTGGGGAGGCTGAGGCATAAGAATCGCTGGAACCTGGGAGGCAGAGGGTCCAGTGAGCTGAGATCACTGTGATCACAGTGAGCCACTGCACTCCAGCCTGGATGACAGTGAGACTCTGTCTCAAAGACAAAACAAAAACAAAATAAAGACAGTAACAGAATATTTATGGAATAAATGAGTCCTATACTGATAAAGAAAAAATAATAAAATTGGGACAAGGGAACACTCTCCTTTACAATAAAGAAATGTAGAAGAAATGACAGAGTTAGAAAACCACTATTTCATAACAATTTCAGTAATCACTAAGTCAGTCAAGAAGCACCAATGAACACTAAAACTAGTGTTTTAGCAACAAAAGTTTAATGAGGACTAAGATATTTAAATACACTCAAGAGTATCTTCCACAAATTATTTATTACTTATTAGTTACAAATTACTTATTAGTTACAAAGGGAAAAACAGTAACTATACAAGAATAACCTTAACCAAGTCATCAAAGATAACACCACCAATAATAGGACAAATTCCTGTTGTACCCTTAAGAAGGAGTACAACATCTCTTGTTAAGATTTAGGTCCTGTATCCTTGGCAGGGTGAGGTGTTCCTGCCAAGTATATATGACCTCAATGTAAACATGATCAAACATCATGCAAATCCAAATTGCAGCCATTCTACAAAATAACACACCTGTACTGTTCAAAAAAAAGAGAGGTTGAGGAACTGTTCCAAATTAAAGGTGACTAAAGAGCCATGACAACTAACCGCAAAGTGTGAATCCGGACTAGACTCTGAACCAGAAAGAACATAATTGGGGCAACTGGTAAAATATGAACTGTGGCCTAGGTTGGTATTGTAGCAATACTACATTTCTTAATTGTGATAAATTTAGGAATGTATTTATTTAAGTTACCTAAGAAATGCTCTTGTCTGAGGATACACATACTGAATATTTCCAAATGAAGTGGCATGACACTACCAGCATAACCTCAAAAACGCCTGTGTTGTAAATGTACTGCGGTAACAGAAATATGTAACTACATAAAAAATAGCCAAATTATTAATTTGTCCATGAGTTTACCACTAGAATGAATAATCTATATTTGAAGCCTAAACATTTAAACACAGACATTGGGAATGGTCTGTAAACAGGATTTTAGTTCCTGGTTCTTCAGGAACGAGATATGTATCCCAAATGGACTTTTTTTTTTTTTTTTTTTGAGACGGGGTCTCGCTCTGTTGCCCAGGCTGGAATGCAGTGGCACGATCTTGGCTCACTGCAAGCTCCGCCTCCTGGGTTCACGCCATTCTCCTGACTCAGCCTCCTGAGTAGCTGAGACTACAGGTGCCCGCTAATTTTTTGTATTTTTTTTTTTTTTAGTAGAGATGGGGTTTCACCATGTTAGCCAGGATGGTCTCGATCTCCTGACCTCGTGATCCGCCCACCTCGGCCTTCCAAAATGCTGGGATTAGAGGCGTGAGCCACCACACCGGCCCCAAATGGACTTTTATTTCTACTTCCTCTCCTTATTATCAATGAAATCTGGCTACTCACCTCTCTCTTGTGACCCTTGGGGCACTGGAGATTTATGCTGGGTTGCTTCAGATTGGAGCTGAGTATTTGGAGGCTCTGGTGCAGATTCTGAATGTACTACCTCCTCCCAGAGTACCCTACGTCCATGTACACGAGCTGAGACCTGGAAACAACAGACAGTTGGATAGTAAGAAATTCCTTTGCGAAATGTAATGAACAATGAAAGAGGACGAAGAACACATCTATAGGGATATATGCTTGGGGAAGGAAGCAGCAGACTCTCCCTTACTCCTTAGGGACAGTAAGGAACACCAATATGTAGATGAGCACAGAAAGAAAGGCATCATTTTTGCTTAGTACTAAAGGAAAAGATTTCTGCTGATGCCTTCCCTGCTACACAGAACACCAGTATTTTGTGCTCCTAAGGCAGAGGAAGGAGGAAAATAACAAACTTAAAGCAGTGCTATGCAGTAGAAAAATCTTTTAATAAGGAACTAGAAAGCCTGATTTCTGGTCTCAAATTTACCTTTAATTATTTGAGTGTCCCTGAAAAAGTAACGTTTAAGCTTCCTATGCATCAAGTTCCCATCTGGCAAATAAGAACAACACAGTTGTAGGGACGTTATGACGACAAAAAAAAAAAAAAAAAAAAAAAGGATTTATATCCTTTACAAACATAAAAAGAATTCTACAAGTACGAGTCATACTACACTAAAACTATTTTCATCTTTATCCAACAGAAACTGATGCTAAGCATCTGCTCTCCCACTGTGATGCCTATGTCCCTCTACCAAGCTTCCAGGACTCCCACAGTCACAGCATGCACACCTCCTTCTACTTACTGGTCGTCCTAGTATATCAATCTGCCTTTCCAAATCCTCTAATAGGGTCACCACCTCCTCTCCGTTCTCTAGCTGATGTTCCTTAACCAGAGTCTGGAGTTCCTCAGGTAGGATGGTCAAGAACTGCTCCAGCACCAGCAGCTCCAGGATCTGCTTCCTTGGTGTTCAAATCTGGCCTCAGCCACTGATGGCAAAGTGCCCGTAGCTGGATCAGAGCTTCTCGGGGTCCTAGTGTCTCCTGGTAGCATAACTGCCTGAAGCGCAGGCGGAACAGTTCTTGGCCAGGAGGGTTATTCTCATGCAGACTAGATTCCTGGTCCCAACCATGATCCTCCTCTACCTTGACGATTACAAGATCCTCTTCAGGAGTCTGGTCTGGTGGGGATGGGGCTGACGGCTTTCTTGATTCTTCAGCCATTAGAGCCTGAAAAGTTCAGTAGGCTCGTTTCCACTATCCTCTTTATCTTCTTAAGAGAAGACTCTTCTGAGGGCCTCTTTCTAAGGGTACTTCTTCATGAAGAAAATATGATAGTGTTAAGGCAAGTCAAAAGTCACTGTAACTTACTATGGTATCTTAACAAGTTCCTTATCATGACATGGACTTCACGGTTCAGCCAACTAAGTGATCCTCCCCACTGTTCCAGAAATAACTTCTTACTTCCTTAACTTTCTGCCATGCCAGTCATGCCAAACCCATCCATAGAAAAACCCCTTTCTTCTGCTTTCATCACCATGTTTGGGGATGTGGAACATGGCTAAGCAAAGTCAGGAAACTATGTAGACTGGGTCTAGTTGAAATTCAGTGTTCAATCTCAGCTAGCCTTCAGGGCTGCTCCTTTAACCCCTTTTAGCGTTTGTTACACCAGCTGTACTAACCTGGTTCTACACACTTCAGCTCTCAACCTTTCCCTTACTAATTTCCATGTAATCTAATTCAAGGTATTGTCAAAAACTTTCCTAACACTTTGCTCTTCTCCACCCAACATTCCTTATCCTACCTGTGCCCCCCATCTTTCCTCCTATCTCAAGGTTAATTTCCTCTACTATGGACGTGACCTCCAACTCAAAAACTCTCTATGGAGCACTCCAAGGAACCGGGATGCCCTATTGACACCTACAATCCAAAAGTCTACTCCTACACTAAAAAGGCTACATACTATATGATTTTATTGATGTGAGATTCTGGAGGGAAATCTCACATAAAATCATATAGTATGTAGCCTTTTGAGTCTGGCATCTTTTACATAGCATAATACATTTGTTTTTAATCAATGATGCATCAGCAGTTTGTTCCTTACGTGGATGAATGTTTAAATGTTTATGCATTTCCCAGTTGAGCAATATCTGAGTTGTTTTGTTATCACTGAATAAAGCCACTATGAACATCTGCATGAGTTCTGGTGTGAGTGTAGTTTTCATTTTATTTGGGCAAATATTCAGAGGTAAACTTGCTGTGTCATAAAACACATATATGTATAACTTTATAAGAAACTGCGAAACTGTTTTCCAGAGCACTTTGCATTCCACTACCTGTATATGAGAACCGCAGTTGCTCACCAATCTGACCAGCTCTTGATATTGTTTTTGTTTTAAATTTTAAATATGCTAATAGGTGTATGTGTAGTGGCAACTCATTATGGTTTTAACATCTCGTATGATTTTAGTATGCATTTCTCTACCAATAATGTTGAGCATCTTTTTCTATGCTTACTTAACATCTGTATATCTTCTTTAGTGAAGTATTTGTTCAAAACTTTTACCTATTTTTTAATTTAGTTATTTTAAAATTAGGTTTTAAGCGTTCCTTATATACTCTGGACACAAGTCCTTTATGAGATATGTAATTTGCAAGTATTCACTCTTTTTCATTCTTTTCACAGGGTCTTTTGAAGAAAAAAAGTTCATTTTTTTTTAGTGACTGTGCTTTTTGTGTCATATCTAAGAAATCTTTGCTTAATCCAAGGTCACAAATATTTTCTCCTGTTTTTTACTAAAAGTTTTATAATTTTAAGTTTTACATTTAGGCCTATGATCCATTTTGAGTTAATTTTTGTATAGAATTTGAGGTATGCATGGAGGTTCATTTTAAGGATTCTCCTTTACGTACTCAACTCTCTTTGTATATTTGTCAAATATCAGCTCACTATATGTATGTATATATAAGGGTCTATTTCTGGAATCTCTATTTTGTTCTTTGACCTATACATCTATTCTTTCACCAATACAGAATAGTCTTGTGTGACTTTTAAAATCTTGAAACCAAGTAGGTGTGAGTCTTGCAACTTTGTTGTTCATTTTCAAAGTTATTTTCACTTTTCTAGTTCTGTTGTCTTTTGATACACATTTTAGAATCAGTGTATTAATTTCTACAAAAATTCTTGAATTGGATTTGTACTGAATCCATAGCTCACTTTAGGGACAACTGATATCTCAACAATACTGAGTTTTCCATTCCATGAATACAATATGTCTCTCCGTTGAAGTCTTCTTTCATCAGTACTGACACTACCTTCTTAAAGGACAAGATAAAATACTGTTGCCTTTAAAATCCTTTCCTGGTGTCTCCAATTCTAAATTATTTTCCTCTCATTCTATACCTCTGTTACTTAAACGTGTATTGCTTTAATGTGACTTTTCCCATAACTGTATATTTATTAGTTCTAAAGGAATTCTGACTTTGTAACTTAATTGTATTTTCCCCATGGGCAAAGGTCCGTATCTTTATCTTATTGATAGAATCGAAGAATATTAGCTGTATTTACAATAGCAAACACAGAACATGTTTATATTTCTTGTAAGAGTGAGGTTTAAAAACAAGACCTGACGTCCAAAAAAAGTTCAATTTCATGATCTTATTTCTTTGTGAAATATGTCTATGGTTTCCATCTTTGGTATAGACATTATCTCTTGCCTAGAATTGCAATGGTAACTTTGGTTATGCTTTTTTCCCATTCATGTTCTACAGTATTGCCTACTGTGGGTTGAAATATGTCCCCCAAAAAGATATGCTGATTTCCTAACCTCTAGTACCTGTTGATGTAATCTTATTTGGAAAAAGGGGCTTTGCAGATGTAATCAAGTTAAGATGAAGTTATACTGGAATGGGTAGGACATTAAGCCAATAAGACTGGCACACTTTTAAAAGGAGAAAAGACAGAGAGACTCTCAGAAAGGAGAAGGTCATGTGAAGACACAGACACACAGATGAATGACAGCTAAGTGACTACAGAAGCAGAGATGGAGTTATGCAGCGCAAGCCAAAGTTTGTCAATGACAAGAAGCTAGAAGAGCATGGCTCTGGCAACACCCTGATTTTGGACATCTAGCCTCCCTAACTATGAAACAGTAAGTGTCTATTGTATTAAACTACCAGGTTTATGATACTTTTTTTTTTTACAGTAGCCCTATACTGCCAGAGAGATTTTTTAAAAATATGTAATATGACTCACCTTCTGAAAATATTTCAATAGGAACCAAATTCTTTAGCATGGTATGCAAGGCCCTTTATGAATGTAAACCTGGCTGGTTTTATCTACTTTAAACTCACATAAAGCCTTTTTGGGCTGTGGCTTTCTCATACTTCCATTCTACTACAGAGTTCTTTACTCTAGCTCAGTGGTTCAAAACTGATGGCAATATTGTCCTTACTCCCATCCCAGAGACCTCTGGTAATGTCTGTAAATATTTTTGTTGTCACAACTTGGGGGGAAGGGGTGCTACTATTATCTCATACATAGAGGCCAGGGATCCTACAATGCTCAACACAGCCCCCACCACAAAGAATTATTTGGCCCAAAGTGTCAACGCCAAGGTTGATAAATCTTGGTTTAGCTAAAACCATTCAACTTTTTTTCTTTCTTGAGACAGAGTCTCACTCTGCAGCCCAGCCTGGAGTGCAGTAGCGCAATCTCAGCTCACTGAAAGCTCTGTCTCCTGTGTTCACGCCATTCTCCTGCCTCAACCTCCCAAGTAGCTGGGACTACAGGCTCCTGCCACCACGCCTGGATAATTTTTTGTATTTTTAGTAGAGATGGGGTTTCACCGTGTTAGCCAGGATGGTCCTGATCTCCTAACCTCGTGATCCGCCCACCTCAGCCTCCCAAAGTGCTGGGATTACAGGTGTGAGCCACTGCGCCTGGCCTAAAACCATTCAACTCTTAACTATAATTTATCTATTACCTTTTTCATGAGTTCTTCTCTGTCATCCCCCTGCCATTTGTCATTCCTACCAAAGCATTTTTTACATGGTCCAAATTTAGGACTTATCACATTGTGAGAATGTGGCCATAGCCTTATTGCAAATGTTTATTGACAGAGGTGATCATTAGCTTTGTATTTCAGGAAACACTGTAGAGAATGAAGAAGAGCGTAAGTAAAGGTAGCATACCCAAAACCAGTTGTCATAAGATGCTAACATCAAGATAAAACTAGAGATCTATAGTCCTACAAAGAAGAGACAGGTACTTAGGAAAAAAATCAGATTACTGTACATATAGTTCCCTATACGGATCATCAAGGCAGTGCTTATCTTTCTAGTTTTTGGAGCTGTGGCCGGGGGTGGGGGTGGGGGTTGGTTTATAGAGGTTATAGACTCTTCAACCTAAAGAAAACACAGAACTTCTTTCCAGCAAAATGTCCACAGATACAAAATTGTACATTCAATTTCAGCAGGGTTCACAGACTCAAAGCCCATCTAAGTATGACAGAAAGGTTAAAAACAAACAAATCCTACATAGAGAGTATGTACAGAAAAGGAAGTGAATTTGAAAAGTATTTTTAAAGTTAGACAAGGCCAGGAACAACCGAGTGGAGAGTAAACTACAGATCAGAAGAACCAAGGAGCAAAAGATATGGTTAAATATATCAATTAACATCAGGGGTATAGTTCACTGATTATGACTTTACAGGAAAGTGGAGGAATTTGCTAGAATAGTGAGATCTGGGGGAAGAGTGAATTTAAGGAAGATGCTGAGATTTTGTTGAGAAAGGGCAATCAATTTGGTTTGAACAAATTACCTATTTGTTTTTGTTTGAATAAATTATAATTTTAAGATAATTTATTTTAAAATGGTCTTAGCTCATTTTAAAATAATTTAATTTTTCAAATCAAAACAAACTCTTAAATTTCCTTAAAATAGCTACTTATGGGTTAATGTTAAAAAACTTAAAGGTGATTACATGGGACATAAATTCTAACTGTTTAGAATGTGATGTTATATAGTGATAGTCTTGCCATGTTTTCTTGTAAATTTCCTTAAAGCCAAGGTTCATTTTTAACTACTGAACAAATGGCCATCTATTACTGAACAATCCTCATCCATAATGGCTATAAAATAATAATAATAATTATTATTATCATTATTATTATTATTTAGGGACAGGGTCTCACTATGTTGCTCAGGCTTGAGTGCAGTGTCTATTCACAGATGCAATCCCACTATTTACCAGTACAGGAGGCTATAAAATATTTTAATGTGAAGTATGCAGCATTCAAGAACTTTATATTATTGTTGATGCGGTATTAAAAAGTCTCAATAGTATACTGATGAAAACCAGCTATTATCAGGTTTGTTCATTTTTTATACCAAATCGGCCAACAGGTCTCGCCCATTGCCCATCTTGATTATTCTATTTAGTGGCTAATTTTCCATATTTTTAAGTCTCTTACCTCTCTAATCAGCTAGTTTTTGAGAATTACAACCTATAAATAACTCAGTAAAAAATTACTCCACTATGTACTTTCCTCTCAGTTTTGTGCGTACATGTCTGTATTAAGTTGGTGAGCACTGTGTGGATACAGACTGATTTTTAGTCTCCTTAAATAACACCTAGTCAAGTTTACATGAGTTGAATATGCCATCTTTAAAGCCTCCTCTGAATTTTAAATGCTGTAATCCTGTGAGATACTGAAGGCACAACTCAATTTTAACAGCATTAATTTTTCAATAGTTGTAGAAGGAATGTATTCTTCCTTCAGACTAAGTCTAATTTGAGAAATGTTTGGGAACTGAAAACAAAACAAAAAAGACATTTTCCAGGATTTAAAATCCAAGAAAAAGTAGGTGAAGCAAATATTATGCTTTGTTATCTCAAATTGCATTAGCTGAAAGTTTTAATTAACATCACATTTTACATTTAACCACAACAGAAATTCAAACATGTATGTATTTGCTAAAACAATGACTGTACGTAAATATACTCAACGGAACTAACAAACAACAGAAATATGTTTTTAAAGGTGGTGGTGGCAGTCAAAGTAGCCTGACAAAAATTATTCATGACTAACCAGAGTTTTGGAAATGAGGACCTCCCAGAGTTTCTCGTTGGCTAACTTCAGTTTGCTTTAACAAATGAAATAGGCATTCTGATAACGCTGAATTCTGAATTACCTTGAAATTAAAAAACAAACAAACTTTCGTACAATTATCTAGTCAACACACCACCAATTTCTGAAAACACTAAAGAAAGCAGAGTAACAGCAAAAATCGGTTTCCATGGAAAACTGGGGCTTCCAAAAGCAAAATATGTCTTTTTTAAAAACTGAGAATTTTGTTGTGCCCGAAACGCAAAATAGCGCTAAGTGAAAACAATTCAGACCCTAGAAATAGTTGGATAAAAAAACATGGGGGGGGGGGTCAGTTCCCCATTTTAAGATAAACACGATCGACTACAAAATCATACCACAAAACGATTATCTATAAAGAAAGCTTCATAAAAGGTTCCCTCGCAAAAAGTTCGAGGGCAATGCGAGGGGACGTACTCTGCCTACACCAGTAACTAAGGCGTCGGAATCGGTCCGCGGCAACGACCACCGCACAGGCCCCTATGCGGACCCCTCAGGCCAGTCCTCAGCTGCGGCCTGGACCAGCCACAAAGCACCCACTTTCCTCCGACCCAGAGCCCGACCGTACTCACTGTGAGTTGCAGAGGCGCCCCGGCGTGGGGAAGGTACGCTGCAACGGATAAACACACCCGGAGAAAGGTCGGGAAGTATAGGGGATGAAAACTATACTCCTGACTAGGCCCCTCCGGCCACTAACTTCCAAATCTGAGGAGGCACAACACCGGCCAGCACGCATCTTGCCCCAAAGACACTTCCGGAAGCTCTCTAGGAGTCCTGGAGGTCTAAAAGCTCTATGGTCTGCCGACTGAGGGTACCAGAGTACCACGCCCCTCACCTGCTGTGTGCTGTGCCTCGGGTTCGTCCGCGTGCCTCAGGCTTGCTCCGTCGCTGGGGCAGTGAACGTGCTGGGGAATAACGGACCTTTGTGTCCCCTCCGCCTTGTGTGCCCGTGCAGCTCCGCGCGTTCGCTGACAATAGTAACGGTCCCCTGGGGGTAGATATCCGACGTGGGGAGGCTGGAGCTGTGTACAGGAGGCTAGGAAAGTGTTGGAGGAGGGAGCACTTCATGGTTCCTTAGGATTCCAACTGGGCTAGCGTTTGGCCCCGTTACATACCCTGTACTTTACTGTTCTCGATTCATAAATATATCCAGTCCTCCCACATAGAGTACAAACGTCATGAGGAATTCCTGCTAATCACAGTTCATAGTTTTATGAAATCCCTATGGCATGGCACTTAGGAATAGCATACTTTATTAAGTATTCAAAAAATCGTAATTAAATATATATTCTTTTTGGATCTTTACATATTTCCCACTTTCCTATCTTAATGAATTTCAATCGCTTACAACATCTGCTTTGCTGCTTAGCTGTTCTAATGCTAAACCTATGATTTAAGCTTGGGGAGTAGACCCTAGTTTTAATACCACAAAATTTGGGGAACAAATCTATGTTCATTCTTTTTTTGCTAGTCTTTTTTTTTTTTTTTTTTTTTTGAGACAGGGGCTGTATTGCAGAGTGTGGTGGTGTGATCATAGCTCACGGCAGCCTCAACCTTCTGGGCTCAAGCAATCTTCCCACCTAAGTCCCCCAAGTAGCTGGGACTACAATTGTGCACCAACTTCGCTTTTTAAAAAAATTTTTTGTAGAAACGGGGTGGGCGGGGGGGCCTCACTATGTGCCCAGGCTGGTTTTGAACTCCTGGGCTCAAGTGATCCTCCTGCCTCAGTCTTCCAAAGTCCTGGGATTACAGGCATGAGCCACCACCCTGGCCCTATGTGATGAACAGACCTGTTGCATTACAGCTTTTTAACTTTTGAGACTAATAGGATTTCAGGGGTGGAGGTTGTGGCAAGTGTTATTTTTTGTTGTTTAGGTCTCATGTATTTATTTCCTTCAGCGCGTTTCCCAACCACCTATTTATTGAGTTCTCAGGGCTCCTCCAATTTTCACCTTAATTTCCCTCTTTATCTGCTCCTGCTTTGCTGGTAGCTACCACCACCGTTTCTATCCCTTCCCAATTACTAACTCCCCAATATTTTGTGTACTGACAAAGTTGTTTTGATTTAAGGGTTTTGTCATCTAATTATCACATGAAAACAAGTAAATAATAGTAAACACTAGGAAGCTACAGTGCTTCTGGACTCCTTCAAATTACTTATTTTTGCTTTTTTATTTCACAGCTGTTGCTTTCCACCTGGGATGGTAACTGGAAGTAACTGGTGACAGACTAGAACTCTACTTTCAGTTTCTTTTTTTACATTTAAAAAATAACTTTTTTGGCTGAGCAAGGTGGCTCATGACTGTAATCCCAGCACTTTGGGAAGCTGCGGGAGGATCACCTGAGCTCAGGAGTTTGAGATCAGCCTGGCCAACATGGCAAAACCCCATCTTGGCAAAAAATACAAAAATTAGCTGGGCATGGTGGTGGGCTCCTGTAGTCCCAGCTACCCCAGAGGCTGGGACAGGGGAATCACATGAGCCTGGGAGGCAGAGGCTGCAGTGAGCTGAGATCCTGCCATTGCACTCCAACCTGGTCAGTGGAGCAAGACTCTGTCTCATCTTAAATAAACAAACAAATAATTTTTAAGTCTGAAGTTGTGCACATATGTAGTTGTACAAATTCAATGTGCACACAACTATGACTGCACATACTATGTATAAAATTGTGTACACATAGGAAGTAAAATAGCATCATGCTATAGGCAGTTTTCTCAAACTGGACACAGACACTGATTATAACAGATAAAATTGATAAATTTGACTTCAAAATTTTAAATTTAAATTCTCATCAGAATTTAAATCTTCTCAAAAAAAGCACCATTAAGAAAGTGAAGAAAAAGCTATACACTGGAAAATATTTGTAATACATCTATCTGACAAAGAACTATCCAGAATATATAAAGAACTCTCACAATTAAATGAATAAGATAATTCAACACAAATAGGCAAAATATTTGAACACTTTGTTTACAAAAGATAAAAGAATGGCCAGTATGCACACTAAAAAGTAATAATTGTTCATCAGGGAAATGCAAAGTTAAAACCACAATGAGTTACCACCACATATCCATTAGAATGGTTGATAATATCACCAATTTCTAAGTTATCCAGGCTTGAGAGGCTTCCTTAGCTTACTCAATGAAATATGGAGATAAAGGAGAAATTATCAGCACCAGATTTCTCCTTTGAAATGTTACTTTTCTCCATTAATGTAACCACCATCCTCAGTTCTAATTACTTCATACCTATGTGACTGCAACAGCCTTGAGATAGTCTTCCTATCCAAGACGTGGTCCTTAAATATCATTATCATTCTTCCAATCACTAACCCTGAGTGGTTCCTTATCTCTAAGTAAAATTTAAACTTCTCTGCTTGCCTTTTATTTTTTGTATTTTTAAAAATAAATGAAACATGATACAAATTAATATTATATAAAATTATTAAAAGCTGGTATCTCTACCCTCAAATGGTATTTACCTAGAATGTTGGGAGATAATTCTTTAATGGTCTCTCAAATTACTCCTAGTCTTATGGTAGATTTTTCTTTCAGGTTAGCTTTTCAAGGATATTTGTATCTCCTTTTAGAGCACAGTTGTTTCCTGACCAGAATAAAGATAATGGCTCATTCTGGGGCAAGGCTAAGCAAAGGATGGGCTTCCTACGCTTGGCATTCCTCTGTTAGGTTGTAAACCCACTGTTCCATCCTAACAGAGGAATGCCAAGCTTAGGCCACTCTGTGGGCTTTGGGAACATAAGCTTTGGGAACAAGGGAATATAAAGCTTATGTTGCCTGTGTTATTAAGTAATAACGTCTTATGTCTCTGACACGAGTCCAGTGTCTTCTGTTAGTATCCATAAAACTGTGGCAAGTTAAATTGTTAGCTTGCAAAGTAGGGTAAAAGTTTCACAATTTTCGACATGGGGTAATCACTGTTAAGTTTGGAGTGCATCCTTTTCCTGTACAAATACCCCACAAATTACATCTATATACACAAAATTTTTCAACAAAAATGGAATATATATTGTTCTGACATTCCTTTTGTCACTGATCATTTATCATTTTAACGGTTGAAAGGTATTCCTCAATAGCATATGTCATATGCAATTCTTCCCCCATTGATAGACATTGATAAACAAGTGTTTTCCTTTTTTTATACCACTAGCGTCCAGTCTGCCTTTTATTGCCTTCCAGAATGACCTTCTCCCTATCCCATACCCCTGGTCACAATTCCTCTGTACCCCCAAGTCAAAGAACTTATCTCATTGCTCACTACTCAATCTAAACACTCGTCTATTATTCTAATAACCCCCTCTCAAGACTTTATTATTCGATTTTGCACTGATCACATTCTGTCTTATATTACTTGCTATTGTTACATTTGCTGTCAATAGATTAAAGCTTCTGTAGTTGAGGTGTGGGTTCTGAGATCTCCCTCCCAGTTCTAGTAAGTGGCAGCCCTTGAAATATGCAGATGTGCCATACATTTCTGACAGGAAAAGTGGTTTGCCTTTTTTTGTCAAGTAGTTAATCAATCTGATTCATCCTCTTCCTTCAATTCTAGTCTTATTCAATAATTCCTTCTTAGGTAGGTCCTCATTCACCCAAGTACTTATCAAGCACCCACCATGTGACGACAAGTGAGGAGAAAGTGCTGGGATGAGCACCTCTGTGGATCATCCATCCATCTTTTGCATCCTTCTTGGTTTTTCCTTTACCCAAGTCCTGCACTTCACTCTTCTTCACCCGTGCTTCAGAAAAGTGGAAGTTGGTTAATTAATTCCATTTGTCTGACTTGGATGAGAGTGACAGCAGACAAGGGGAAAGGCAGGGAAATGCCCTTAGACTGTTCTTACATGCACTCTCACACTTAATAGTCAAAGCCACCCTATGAAATAGGCACTACGTTATTAGCCTGACTTACATAAACGAGTAAACAGAGGCTTGAAGAAGTTACAAAATAAATTGCCTTAAGTCCTAGCTGGAGAGTGGTGGAGTCCGAGTTTGAATCCAGGTTTAAAGAATTCCAGTGCCGGCACTCTGCACCTATTTCGCTCTAGACACTCATTTCCCCTAGGGACCAGAGAAACTCAATATTTTGAGTTTCCGTAAGTCCACAAGGTCCTGCCAGTTCACAGTGAGCAGGGCACCGGCAAATACAGTCTGCGACCGCGAGACGTAAAGGGAGGAATGCTCCTCGGCGCCCCTCCCCAGTCTATCTTAAAGTCAAGAACGTCCGAGCTCGCCTTTCACCGGGGGCGGGCTGCACTAAAACAGTAAAATCCCCCATTCCCCGATCAGCAGTCGATTGGGGGCTCTCCCGAAGCGGCAGCTCTATAGGACCACTCTTCTACCCCAAGATCCCTCGGCTTCGGCCCCCTCGGTGCCAGGGTTTGCGGGACCCCACGCTCAAAGCCTTAGGCTGGGGTCGATAACTGCAGAGAGGGTCGGGATAGGAAATTGCGGGTAGCGGCAGATGCGGGTCCCCAGGCATCCCGGAGGTTCCCACAGGTCTGCAGTGGGCCTACTTTGCGAAAAGGGCCCGGCTGCGGCGAGCCTCGTTCAAATCAGATGCCAGACAGTGTTTCTTCGGATCCATCCAAATAGGTCCCTAATTTCTCCTTGTGGGAGCGCTGGGCCTCCTTCCAGGCCGGAACCCAAGTGTTTGGGCAGCTGGGAAAGACCGGCCCCCTTTTTCAGTTCTCTCGAGACCTCTAGCCACTTCCGGTTGCTAACGGTTCCCAAGCAGCCCACGAAAACGCTACGTGAGCTGGGCCCTGGGCCAGAGGCAGAAAACGGACGGAAGAAAAGGTCTGGCCGGTGAGTGTCAGAGTGAGGGCGAGGTTGGGTGGTGTTCTCTGCCGGTGGATAGGCTCGACCATCCGGTTTGGGATTGGGGTTGAGTATTAGGGAGTGGTTCAAAATTATGCTAATTGTTAAGATTACGAGTATTATTTAAAAATACACACAACAGCAACAATACAATGAGTCCATGAAGATCAAGTGTCAGTTAACTGATTTAAGCAGCTTTGATAGGAAGAAAATGCTGAATTTAAGGCTAACAAAAAGATCTAAGTGCGCTAATGTTAGGGACTAAGACTTTTATAACATTATGGGCCAGTCACTCTTCTAAACCTTTCACATTTGGTCACTCATTTAATTACTACTTTATGAGGTAGATATCATTATAATACTGTTTTACAGATGGGGAACCTGAGTTTCAGAGAGAATAAGTGTATTAGCCAAGGTCATATAACTAGTAACTGGCAGAACAAAGATTCATATCCAGGCATTCTTCCTTTAAATTCTGTACTCTCGCCTTTCATTGATAACCTGGTTTTATCAGCTTAGGAAATTTGCTGCCCAGATGAAAGTATAAGTTTCTACAGAGATACGTTATTGCAGCAGTGTTCTGAATCTCATCGGGTCTGTTGGCAATTTGTCTTTAAACAAAGGTTTTTTTTGTTTTGTTTTTGTTTTTTCTTTTTCTTTTTTTTGACAAGGGTGCCTTCCACGGAGAGATTTAAGGAGAAGAGAACAATAAAAATTTTCGTTTTAATAAACAAGCCCCATTTCAATATCCCCTCTCCAGTTTCATGCCTCTGATTCTTCTCTGTCATTATTTGTTTCTATTGGGTTAAATCATTTTACCTTTCTGGTATTTAACCGTTTTGACCCACAAAAACAGGGATTTCATTTGTTTAACCTAATACAGAAACATCTTTTCAAGCATAATTTAGGAATCTACAACAATGAGCAAGATTATATTTTCATCTCCAAAATGTACCTTAAATCTGTTTGTTTCTCTTTATACCCACTGGAAACCCATGGTCCATGCCACCACCTTCTCTCACTTGGGTTACTACAGTAGCTTCTGGACTGATTTCCTTACTTCTGCTATTTTCTCATTCTTGCCTCTTTAAGGAGCCAGAATGATCTTTTAAAAACAAACATTGGATTATGTTCCTCCCTTCTAGTAGTTCCCCATCACCTTTAGAATACACATCCCGGCCCCTGCTCACCTCTCTAACCTAATCTTATGTTACCTTCCCCTTAATCCAGTGCTTTCAACACGTGACCTTTTTCAGTTCCTGTAACACACCAAATTCATTCCTAATCAGAGACTTTGCATTACCTCTCCCCTTTGTGTGGAATGGTCTTCTGCAGAACTGAAGGTCAGTTCTGTCTAATAAATAGGAATATAATAGGATTTACCTATGTAATTTAAAACTTTCTTATTAATAGCCATATTAAAATGCAAAAAGACAGGTGAAATTATCTTTAAACCATCATATCCAAAATATTACTATGTCAACATCTAATCATTATAAAAATTATTAATATCCTGTATTCCATTTTTTGAAAGCCAGTGTGTTTATACTTATTGGACATCTCAATTCACATATTACATTTTCATAAATAATTTATATTGAGATTACATAAAATTTAAAGTGGAAAAAATAGATTCACATATCCAAATTATTTCAAATATACTTAAAAGTTATCTAGTGAATTATGAGTTTTAAAGTTTAATTAAAATTATAAATTTCGTTCCTCAGTTGCAGAGCCAAATGTACCTCGTGGCTACTACACTGGACAGTACAGATTTAGATCAAGGATAAAATGTCTATATTCATGTTTGGGTCAAGGGGCAAAGAAGAAAATTGCACCAGAAGTGTGGCAAGGAGGGAAGGGGAAGGTCTGCAAAAATGCAGTGTAAGCTCTTTATGCAAGTCACATTGAAGTCACATTACTAGTCCTCACTAGTACATAAGGTAAGGCTTTCTAAAGTAGACTACTTTTTAGCATCATTGCTGCACTGAGTTTAGGTGTGTTGGGAATAATTTTCTGGGGTAGGAAACGGGTCCAGTAGTGCTGGTCACATGTAGCATTTCTTTCTTCTCTTTCCTTCCTTTCCCTCCTTTCTTTCCCTCATCTCTTTCCTTTCCTTCTTTCCCTCCTTTCCCTTTCCCTTTCCCTTCCTTTCGTTTCTGCTGTTGTTGCCCAGGCTGGGGTGCAATGGCATGATGATCTCGGCTCACTGCAACCTCCGCTTCCTGGGTTCAAGCCATTCTTCTGCCTCAGCCTCCTGAGTAGCTGGGATTACAGGCATGCGCCACCACGCCCTGCTAAGTTTGTATTTTTAGTAGAGACGAGGTTTCTCCATGATGGTCAGGGTGGTCTGGAACTCCCAACCTCAGATGATTCACCCACCTCGGCCTCCCAAAGTGTTGGGATTACAGGCATGAGTCACCGCGCCCGGACACATGTAGCATTTCTAAGTAGAATTTTATTGTATATGATGTAGAACAGTCATAGAAATCTGATCATTTTCCTATAGTTCAGGGGTTCTCAACTGGGGGTGATTTTGCCTCTCAGGGGACATTTGCCTCACTCAGCCTGCCCACCAAATTGCCTGGAGACGTTTTTGGATATCACAAGTGGAAGTACTAGTAACATCTAGTGGGTAGAGGCCAGGGATACTGCTAAACATCCTACAGTGCAGAGGACAGCCCCTGACATCAAAGAATTGTCTGGCCCAGAATGTCAATAGAAATAGTTTCTCAAGGTTGAGAAACCTTGCTCTAGAGGATCTGAGTAAGAAAGACTGAGATACCTATTCTTTTAAAACCTCAGCCTAACTCCCTTGTAATATTATGATGGGAAAAACAGGTTGTTTTGAAGCATTTCTGTTTCCATTTGTTTCCACTGTTGATGGATTTTGTGATGAGACTATAATAAAATAATTTCATCCTCAGGATAAGAATGTAGACCATTTAATAAAGCTAATACAGTGTGTGCTGTACACATAAGACTCAAAGCACCTTGGGATCAGGAGCTAGTCTTTTTACCTTTATATAGCTTGTATCAGATGATCCACTGTCTCCAACAATGATTGATGCCAATATATTAGAATCACTTGTCTATCTTTCCTATCTCCATCCCTTGTTTTATAGTTGTTCCTCTCCTATGCCCTTGCCCTCTTTTTAAAATTATTCTCTTTTCATCCCTTTCTCCTCATTTTCCCCCTCTTCATCAATACCCACTGACACCTCCTATAGACCCTCCCTCAACACTCATCTATTTGTTCCATTCATACCTGTTGACACCCTCACTTAGAACTGCCAGTTCACTACCAACCCATCTGTGTCTGAGAGAGCTGACTCCCATATTCCCTATAGCTGTCTGTTGTAATTACTGTCTTGTTAGTCCATGAAACTACAAAATATAAATTCTTGACTCCTCCCCCAGAAAAAAAAAAAAACCCTCCAGAAAGATATGAAGAACAGCAACACATTTGCTTTTGACACAACTCTCTGAGGAACTGCTTTCGATGTTCAGGGTTTTTTGTTTTTTTGGTTTTTTTTTCAGACCAGGTGCTGTCCATTCGGGATGGCTCTCTTCTAGAACTGATACAGTGTCCAAAATATTACACCTCCTCTTCCAAGAAATGTGGCTTGATTGAGCTGTGTTATTTCTAACTGGTTGCACTCCCACCCGTTTCTTCTGGGGTTTCTACACGCTAAGACACTGCCTGCGTCTCCATAGTACCAGCAACTACTTCGATTTCCTTTGACCTCATGCCTCTTTTGCCTTTTGCCTGCAATTATCCTAGATCCCACTGACTGTTCTTCTCTTACCTACATCGTGCTAGGCTGTCTCTGGTCCCATGTCTTTCTGTCCCTCCCTGACTCTTACCATTACCCTTCTGATTAACATTAGACCAAACCTGTGGTGGGCACTGTGGTGGCAATTTGGAATCAACAAAATCTAAAAAGGGTAGAATGGTTGTAGTGCTCCAGACTACTCTTCACTCAGCCTTTAAGGGTGCAGAACTCTTAAGACTAGAACAGCTCTTTGTACATAATACGTATTCAAAACTACTAGCTGAACTGGAATGTTCTGTCATATATAGCAGGAGTCCTCATGTCCCCGCCATGGCCAGGAAAGCAGGAGGTGAGGGGCCAGTGAGCAAGCAAAGCTGAGCTCTACCTCCTGTCAGATGAGCAGTGGGATTAGATTCTCACAGGGTCGCAAACCCTATCGTGAACTGCACATGCGAGGGATCTAGGTTGCACTTTCCTTATGAGAATCCAATGATAAATGAAACCACACCCCCTTCCCTGTCCCTGGAAAAATTGTCTTTCACGAGATCTGTCTCTGGTTCCAGAAAGGTTGGGGACTGCTGATACAGAGGATAAGGAAAATCAGTCTGTCATGTGTTTACCAATTTTAGGAAATCTAATCTTGGGGTAGCCAAAATCATCTTTCTTACCATTGCAGAAGCCTCCCTAAATTCAAGGAAGGATAAAATCAGAAACGTGAGTTTCCCCTTTAAAGATCTGAACAGTTTCTAAGCATTGTAGTGTTTCTCACAAAGACTAAAGGTAAAAGGGGAAAAGCCATTATTCAGAAAGCACCTAACTTTATTTTTAAAATAAGGATGTTTCTGATACTAATATTAAATATTTCGTATTTTACTTTTCAGGACCATTAAAGAAAATCCTTTGACTGTTTCAAATACTTTGAAATATTGCTCAGGTAATTATAGTAAGTCACAAAACAAGTATTCGTGTGAAGCCTGACATTTAAAAAATGTGTTGATGTAAGATATTCAAAGTAAATATACATTTTTTTAAAAGGATCATTATGTTAAAGGGACATAAAAGCTCAGTTTATGTTTAGGGCATTATGAGAAACACCTCAAGATTCATTTTCTTGGCGGGGCATGGTGGTTCATGCCTGTAATATCCAGCACTTTGGGAGGAGGATGGGAGGATTGTTTGAGTCCATGAATTCAATACTAGCCTGAGTAACATAGTCAGACCCTATCTCTAAACAAACAAACAAAAAAAACCCAGACACA
The DNA here is from genome assembly GCF_007565055.1 of Rhinopithecus roxellana. Taxonomy (NCBI): domain Eukaryota; kingdom Metazoa; phylum Chordata; class Mammalia; order Primates; family Cercopithecidae; genus Rhinopithecus; species Rhinopithecus roxellana. The sequence continues at coordinate 21,290,696 of NC_044552.1, read as the reverse complement.
GTGGTGTGTGCTTGTAGTCCCAGCTACTCGGAAGGCTGAGGTGGGAGGATCACTGGAGTACAGGAGTTCCAGGCTGCAGTGAGGTATGATTGTGCCACTGTACTCCAGCCTGGACAATGAAGCTAAACTCTTTATTATTATTATTTTTTAAAGATTCATGTTCCTATAGTTGTAGACACAAAAATGATTCTTGTAGTTTTCCTGATCTTAAACAATAAAGCAGGTGTTCTTAATAGATATCTTCAATTGAAATCTCTTAATTGAAAACAAGAGATTTGAAGAGATTAGATCACTTCTTTCCTGATTGTTTTGGTGATCATTATTCCTAGAACTAAGAAAAGAACCAGAGTTCTGCTCTGGGCAGTTTGATTGGTGGTGTGAATTTGAATGTGCAAGGCCTTCGACCACAATTCCTGTCATGCTATAAGATTCTCAAATTAGAGATGTGGCCAGGTGCGATGGCTCACACCTTTAATCCCAGCATTTTGGGAGGCTGAGGTGGGCAGATCACTTGAGTTTGAGACCAGCCTGGCCAACATGGCAAAATCCTGCTAAAAATACAAAAATTAGCCAGGCATGGTGGTGCATGCCTGTAATCTCAGCTACTCAGGAGGCTGAGGCAGGAGAATCGCTTGAACCTGGGAGGTGGAGCTTGCAGTGAACAGAGGATCACTCCAGCCTGGGCGAAAAAAAGACAAAAAAAGTGTATATCTGTGCTGTCCAATATAGTGGCCACTATCATGTAGCTATGAGCACTTGAAATGTGAGGAACTGAATTTTCCATTTTATTTGAGTTAATGTGAGTACTGGCCACCAATCTGGACAAACTGGACCAAGTTAGATCAACCCCTTCCTATCTCCCTCAGTTTAAAATAACCTGAAATCCAGAAAAGAAGTTATTTATCTAGTTATAGATCCTTTCCTCTCCCCAGCAACTCCTAATGATCACAGACTGCCTTCTCCTCCATTTTGTTTTCCTCAGCCTCCTTTTTTTCTTCTTTTTGAGATAAGATCATGCCGTTGCCTAGGCTGGAGTGCAATGGTGCAATCACGTCTCACTACAGCCTTGAACTCCTGGGTTCAAGTGATCTTCCCACCTCAGCCTCCTAAATAGTTGGGTGGGACTACAGGTGTGTGCCACCATGCCTGGCTAATTTTTCTTAAGTTTCTGTAGAGGTGGGGGTCTCGCTGTGTTGACCAGGCTGGCCTCCTGCCTTCTGATGGCTTATTCTTTATCGTTGGCAAACAAAAATTTCCAAAAAATAATCATACTCCCCATTTTAAGATAAAAGGATATTTAGGATATTATATGAGTAATGATGGAAAACAAATAATTAGCATTGTTTTATATCTTAATCTCAAAAGTAGTTTTCATCTGTTTTAACTTGTCAAAACATACCTGGTGAGCTTCCATTATCATCTGTACAGAAGGGGAAATGAAGGCAGAGAAAAACTGTATGTCTTGTCTAAAGTCAGACAGTGAATGGTCAACTAAAAGGATCTAGAGCAGAGACAGAATTAATTCACTGTCTTTCATCCAGGAACCATTGATCTTGGACTGCAGGTGACCAGTGTTGTCAGTGGACAAGGCTTTCTGAAAGAATTCTTGATTCCCCCTCAAAACTGAACTAATTTGAAATAAAAGGACATTTTACTCAGGTAGATTCCTTGGTGCCAGAGTAGTTTAATGATGACTGAAGCTTTGACCACATTGAGGAAACTCAAGGTTTCTAAATTAGATTCTCTGATAACTAGTTAGGCCTGAGTGTCTAAAGAACTTTTGATATCACTACTATATTAGTAGAGTTTATTTGCCGTATGAATTCTTTGATGTCTAATAAGAGCTGAACTTACTCGGAAAGGTCTTCCACACTCATCACATTCATAGGGTTTTTCACCTGTGTGGATTCTCTGATGTTGAATAAGACCTGTGCGCCCACTGAAATCTTTCCCACATTCTTTACATTTATAGGGTTTTACTCCAGTGTGTACTCTATGATGTCCAATGAGATGTGAGCGCTGAATGAAGGCTTTTCCACACTCATCACATTTATAGGGCTTCTCTCCAGTGTGAGTTCTCCTGTGTTTACTAAGGTCTGAGCTATGACTGAAATTTTTCCCACATTCATCACATTTATATCGTCTTCTTTCCCTCTGTTGCCATTCTGATCTACCCTCATTTTCCATAATATCTTTGGACTTAGGATGCTGAGGAGTATCTTTGTTCAGTCTGTCATTTATCTCCCCAAGGAATTCCTTGTCTTTGGGCATATCTTCCTTCTGGAACAACTCTTCATTCTTAGTCCTAGTTTTATCACCTGTAACAAACAAACAGTACACAAACGGGTCCTATTGTATGTTTGAGAAGCAAACAGCCTATGGAAAAAAGAACATGTAAATGTTATAAATGTGTTATAAAATAATGAGAAGTCAACATACAACATGCATATCAAATATTTGGTACCATCTTATTTTTGGTATCATTGTAGCACAGAGTCACAATGGAGGGAAGAAATTAAGAAGGAAGATATCAGCAGAAGAAGTTGTTTGAGAGTAGATTAAGAAGAAAAGGCAAAAATAGAGCTCAAGAGATAAGCTAGCAATACTGTGTAAGAGAAGAAGGATAAATGAGAGGACTACAGATATGCCAAGGATAATTAGACTGGAGAACAGAGATGGGGATGGAGGTAAAAGTTTGGGAGAAACATGCAGGGGCCTGAAACATAGGTGGCAAGTAAAATCAAGTAAAAGTGAATGGAGAGGATAATAGGATTCGGAGTCTGAGAGGAATACAGTGAATAGGAACCATCCAAGGAGAGGCGTGTGTTTGAAGGATAATAATGAGCTGGAAGCAGGGTGACAACATGCAGGTCAGGGTAAATAGAGGAATGAAAAGGAATAGGAAATGACAATGGATAGTCAGTGTACATGCTGGATAAAATATTTTTTTCCTGAAACTGATGTTCTTGCTGTTATCTCCTCCTGTCTAAATCCTAGCTTAGTGGTTTCTAACCTTACTGTGCATCAGAATCAGCTGGATGGTTTATTAAAACACAGATTGCTGATTTTCCCTCCCACAGATGACTCCTTATCAGAATCAAACTCAGAGCAGTTGCTATTCTTAGAATGTTATTCTCTGATGCTATTTTTTTTCACTGTTTCTTTGCCTAAAATATCATCTCCTTTCGGCCGGGCGCAGTGGCTCAAGCCTGTAATCCCAGCACTTTGGGAGGCCGAGACGGGCGGATCATGAGGTCAGGAGATCGAGACCATCCTGGCTAACACGGTGAAACCCCGTCTCTACTAAAAAAATACAAGAAAAAAAACTAGCCGGGCGACGTGGCGGGCGCCTGTAGTCCCAGCTACTCGGGAGGCTGAGGCAGGAGAATGGCGTAAACCCAGGAGGCGGAGCTTGCAGTGAGCTGAGATCCGGCCACTGCACTCCAGCCTGGGCGGCAGAGCGAGACTCCGTCTCAAAAAAAAGAAAAAAAAATGTCACCCCCTTTCAGTTCCCACATGACCTTCTCAGCTCAAGCAAGCCTACTCTGTGATACTTTTGCAGGTGCACCTTAGGGATAGCTATCCTCTTTGCAGTTCACAGTGTATCTCTAGTACAGTAATTATTATACTATTGTAAGTGCTCACTCTCCTGCTTCTTGAAGAGAAGTAATGTGTCTTACCTTTGGATTCCTTAGATTTAGTATAGTGCCTGGCATATAGCTGCTACTTAGTAAATGCTCAATGAAAGATGAATGAATCAAAAGATGGGTTGAGCTAGGCACAGTGGCTCACGCTTATAATCCTAGCACTTTGGGAAACTTAGGTGGGAGGATCACTGGAGCCCAGGAGTTTGAGACAAGCCTGGGAAACATAGTGAGACCTCTCTTCTAAAATAAAATAAAATAAAATAAAATAAAATAAAATAAAAATAAAAAAGAACAGATAGGAGGTTCTCAATCGCACTTCTAAAGTTAAACAGTAACCAGTACTCCACTCCTAGAGTTAAAGCACTTAAAGGCTTCTTTATGTTACATATAATTAAATGTCATCCTTTCCAGATAGCAGCTAGGAACATCTTCACTCAAAATAATTTTTCAGATTAGACAAATCATCTGGTAGGGATCCTACAAAATGGGAGAACTATATTGGTAAAACTTAAGTAGTAAGAATACAAAATAGGCTGGAGTATAAGGAACTACCCGGAGAGGCATTATGAGACATGAAAGCCTCTAGAGAAAGGGCGGTAAGCACTGAAAAAGGTAGGGTTTGGACAAACTGGAATTTAAAATTCACCTGTTTTTTAATGTAGCCTGGGGGATACACTAGACACCCTCGTTTGTAATTAGGGAGCTGGGATGGGGGACCAAACCCAGTTAATTTGACATGCAGATAAAAACAAGAAACTTTGCTGTACTGACTGATCATTGTCTCTCTTCCCTACTTCTTTCATCATGGGAATGTGTTAGGGATTAACTTGTCTTCCTCCACAAATTCACACATTGAAGCCCTAACCCCTTTCAAACATTACTGTATATGATAATAGGGCCTTTAATGAAGTAATTAAGGTTGAATGAATTCATAAGGGTAGGACCCTAATCCAGTAGTACTAGTGTCCTTACAAGGGGAAGAGACACCAGGAGTGTGTGTGTACAGAGAAAGGCCATGTGAAGACACAGCAAGAAGTCTGCAAGCCAAGGAGAGAAGCCTCACTAGAAACTAACTCTGTAAGCATCTTCTTCTTGGACTTCCAGCCTCCAGAACTGTGAGAAAATAAATTTCTATTGTTAAGCCACCCATAAGTCTATGATATTTTGTATGGCAGGCCTCGCTGACCAATACAGGGTGCCATAAGTTCTCCTGTCTCAAAATGGAAATTTAGGGAGATTTGGAACTAGAATCATTAGATAACAACAGAATTATAAGGATATTAAATAAACTCCATCCTCATCCCTTAGGCCAAATAACAGCTTTTTTTGTCCAGTGAGAAACTAAAATATAACTCCATCATGGAGCAAGGGTAATAAGAGGATAAAATTATCCATAGTGAGGTGGAGGACAAGCAGGGAATCTTTAAAAGGAGAAAGTTCTCCTCTAACCTAAGGAAGCACCTCTTCCCTCATATACTTCCCTCATATACTAAGAGCTGTTCCTGCTTACCATTCCTTTGTGGTTTCCCAGCTTCCTGCTCCAGTTGGGTCTTCTTGGGATGGAGCTGGACAGTCAGTGATTCATATGGCCTTCCCAAGGGGGCCAACTTGTCCATGAGTATGTCCTGTCTTTCTGAATTGCCTGGGACCTAGGGAAAATGAGGTGTGTAAGGTGAACTTTATGGAAACTTAAGTAACTTCAGATAAAACAATCAAATGAAACATCTGCCAGGGACATAGGAAGGGGGGACAAATTCTCATTTCATTGTAAATGGCAATAATGGCTAGGAAAAGGAACAGAGGCTAATCTCTACAATTCAGGACACTACAGAGTAAAATTCAGTGTCTTTTCTTTCATTGATCTGCAGAAGTCCAGGATCAGAGCATTGGGATTTGGAAGGTAGCTTAAAAATCATGTAGCCCAACTTCCAGCAAATGGGAGCATTTCTTCTATAACCATGCTGTCTGATATGGTAGTCACTAGCAAAATGTGGTCACTGAGTACTTAAAATATGGCTAGTACAAATGAGATAAATATTGTGGGTTAAAAATATATTTCACCTGTTTTTGTTTTTTTAATGTGGCTACTAGAAAATTTAAATACATATACAGCTTTCATTACATTTCTGTTGGACAGTTCTATTCTGCAATATCCTTGACATCTACTTGAATCTCCGCTTGAATACCTGTTTGGAAAGGGAGTTTCTTATGGGGTAGCCTATTTTATTTATGGGTATCTATGAATGGCAGAAAATTATTTCTTTTCCTCTGATACCTGATTGCCTTTTGGTAACTTCCCACTGATCTTAGCCTTCCAAACAGGCATAGAATCAGTCTAGTGACTCTTTTCTCTTTACCCAGCCACACTTTAATTATTTGACATAGGTAGTCAGGTCCCTTCCTATGCCTTGTTCTTTAGAGTATAAATATTTTGAGATGTTTTCTCATATGCCTTTTGCTTTGGCTCTGTCCATATGCCCTGATCACTCACAGCCAGATAACTGCCCCTTCACACCTGCTTTCCAGGTTCATCAAGCTCTCTCTCCAGATCCTCCAGCACAGTCACTGCCTCCTCTCCAGTCTCTGGATGGTGTGCCTGCACCCATGCTTGCAGGTCTTTAGGAAGAATGCTCAGGAACTGTTCTAGCACCAGCAGGTCTAAAATCTGCTCCTTGGTGTGGCATTCTGGCCTCAACCACTGACGGCAGAGCTCCCACAGCTGGGTAAGAGCTTCACGGGGTCCAGGTGCATCCTGATAGCACAGCTTCCTGAAGTGCTGTCTACAGAGTTCCCTCCTGTGAGGACTGCACTTTGGTGAGCTGGAATCCTGTCCCCAGTAATGGTCTTCTGCCTTAATTATCGGAAGTCCTTTTCGTTCCTCAGGTTCCAGGGCTGTGGTCATTCTGGGCTTTGTCAGGAGATTTATCCTCTATCTGGGATTGAGTCAAAGAGAATCTCTTAGAATCCTTCCTCAGAGACACTCCTAAGGCATAAAAAGTTGTTACCATAGAGAAATTACAAAAATTGCTGTGAACATAAACACATCATAATGAAGCCAAGCCACCAGAAGTCAATCAGAGAAAACAGTCTTATAGGAAGCTGAAAACAACAAAACAATAAACAGTGACACAGGGACATGGTTTGAATCTGTGCTCTATTGTGTAACTTAGAGGAAGTTATTTATCTGGACTAGAACTACAGATCCTCATGTACAATTCTCATGTGTCTTACAGGGTTGATACATAGATTACATGAGAACGTATGCAACGTCTCTGGCATGGCAGCAGGCACTAGTAAGCACTAAATAAACGCCAAGTATTATTAACTGCTTTGTTAAAAGGCTCTTCATTCTGTTACCATGAGATGCATGGGCCATTTGTGTCCCCAGGATTCACTGGTTATAGGATATGTGTGCCAACCCTGGAAGGGGATCAGACAGATGCCTCTGCAAAGGAACCCGCAACCAGTGTCCCCCTTCCACCCATCCTCTCCCAGAAGGTCGGGCCAACTCCTCTCCTGTAGATCTGTTGGGGGACGGAGGGAGGGAGAGGAGTATTACACTCTGCCCGCGACAGGGAGGTGTGGGGAGGGTGTTGCTGCTGACCACAGCTGCGCCTTGTCCCCTTTTCTCCACCTGGGAGCCGGGAGACACTCACCTTACACGCGGGGAGGAACAGGTGCAATAGCTAGCATCCTTTGGACAGCCCCGAACAAAGACTAGACTCAAAGACACCAATCAGCGCCCGGCCGCTTCAGCCGGGCACTTCCGGGCCGCTCTAGGAAGCTTCGCCTCTGTGGCAGCTTTAGGGCTTGCCTCCTCAGCCCTAGGCAGTGGAGGACCCGGGTTCTACGCCTCGTATTGATAGGACTGCGGGGCCTGCGAGCAAGTCTTATTTCTACTTTTTAAAAATGTTTTCCGGTTTAGTTATTAAATAAGTAATATGGATAAGTAATGCATTCACATACATTTATTAAAAAGAGTAAATGTCCCCCAGCGTCTAGTGTGACAGTATTTTTCGTGACTTGTATATCCTTCTATAGATATATTACACTGTTATAGATTGTCCGCGCTTTTCCCCCTCTGCATAAAGAGTAGCATTTCTGTAACTTTCTTATTTTTCTTTTTACCAAGTGATCTTGGTAAAGACTGTACATAAGTATTTCCTTGATCTTGGTCTTTTTTAAACAACTGCGCATCATTCAACTGTGTATTATGTGCCATAATATATTAATAAACTACCCCATTGGTGATCATGAGGTTGTTTCCAATTTTTGTTTTTCAAACATTGCTGCAATAACTTACTGTGAACTCACATTTTTCATGTGTAAGGATATAACCATAGTCTGTATTTCTAGAAAGGGAGTTACTACAGCATAGAAGAGGGAAATTTGTACTTTTGTTAATGCCAAATCACCAATCATAGAATCTACTAGCAATATTCTTATTTACCTATACTTGTCAACACAGTGTTATAAAATATTTTGATCTTTGCTAAACTGATGGTTGAAAAATGCTCTTAGTTTTTTCCTCCCTCTTCCTGTTTCTTCCACAAATATTGATTTACCTACTATGCCAGGCACTATTGTGGAAGCTGGAACTAATTTTGAGCAAAACAATGCCCTTTCTTTCATGGAATTTATAATCGTGTGTGTGTGTGTGTGGTGGGAAGGCAGGCAATAAACCAAAAAAAAAAAAAAATAGTGTATAGATGGTGAATATTAGTGCTAAGGAGAAAATAAAGGAAATAGAGAATTTGGGGTGAGAATGAAGTGATACAGTTTAAACAGGATATTCATGGAGGACCTGACTAGTAAATTGACATTTGAGCAAAGATTGAGGGAGCTGAGGGAATGGGCCATCAGGGATAAAGATGTTTCAGGGAGAGGGATAACAAATGCAAAAGCCTGGAGTGAGGTGTGTTTAAGTAATTTGGGCAAAGGAAGGATACTTGTTTTTCTGGAGCTGAGTGAGCAAAAGAGCATTGGGTGGAGAGATAGTGAGAACCTTCTGTGAGTGCAAGGGTATTTTTACTCTAAAATGATAAAATGCTAAGCTACTGAAAGTTTATTTTCTTTTCTCTTTTCTTTCCTTTTCCTTTTTTTTAAGTGATGGGTCTCATTCTGTCACCCAGACTGGAGTGCAGTGAGTGGTGTGATCATAGCTCACTGCAGCCTGAAACTCCTGGGCTCAAGTGATCCTCTTGCCTCAGCCTCCTGACTAGCTGGAACTACAGGTGTAAGCTACACAGCATGGCTCATTCGAGATTTCTGAGTAGAGAAGTAACATGATTAAACTTGGGTATTGAAATTATTATTTTGGCTGCTATGTTAACAGTAGACTTGAATGTGAAGGGGTTGGGCAAGGGCAGAAGCAGGGAGACAGTTTGGAAAACTGGACTAGGGAAGGGCCTTTTTAAGAATAACACAAAACCCTAAAGACATAAAACTGAAAAGGCCATGGAGGAAAAGATAAATGAAACTGGCCTTGTAAAATTAAAATATCTGAATGAAAAAAGTAAAAATAAAATATAAACTAAAAGTAAAATATGCCACACATCCAAAAGACACAGCTGTTTTTCCTTATATACAAAGACCTTTTATCTTACCAAAAAAATAAAAATATGAACAAGCCAATAGAAAAATAGACAAAGTACTTAACCTACATGCATTTATTGTCAGGCCTCTGACAATATGATACAAAGCCATCATAACCCCTGTGACCAGCAAGTATACATCCAGATGACCTGGAGCAACTGCAGAACCACAAAAGATGACATTTCACCATTGTGATTTGTTCCTGCCCCACCCCAATTAGTCGACCTTGTGACATTCCCCCCACCCCTGACAATGAGTCTCATGATCTCCTCACCCTGCACCTTGTGACCCCCGCCCCTGCCCACAAGAGATAATCACATTTAACTGTAATTTCCCACTACCTACCCAAATCCTGTAACACTGCCCCATCCCTATTTCCCTTTGCTGACTCTCCTTTTGGACTCAGCCCACTTGCACCCAAGTGAAATAAACAGCCTTGTTGCTCACACAAAGCCTGTTGGTGGACTCTCTTTACACGAACTCACATGACATTTATAGAACACAAAACTAAGAATAATGAATATGAAAAGATTCACTAATAAGAATTTAAATAAAACAAGAAAGATGTTTAAAAATCTTTCAGATTGCTAAAGACAAACAATTTATAATATTCAGTGTTAGAAAGTGTATGGATATACGGGCATACTTAGTTGTACATTTTTAGAAGGTAAGACTTATTTAGAAGGTGAGAAGTTGTCCATACCCCTTGATTCAAAACTTAGCTTCTTGGATTTATCCATATAGAAATGCTTACTTAAATGTTTGAACGTATATACAAAGAAGCACTGTTTAAATTGGGAAATTTGAATGCCTATTATTTGGAATTTAAATTTCTATATGTCTATTCATTAAAATACCACCCAGTTTTTAGAAACTAAGAGATGCCAAAGGTATATTGAGTAAAATAAAAAGTTACAAAAGATATGGTATGACTGTTTTTGTGAAAATTATTATCTTAAAAATGTTGGCCAGGCACGGTGGCTCACACCTGTAATCCTAGCACTTTGGGAGGCTGAGGCAGGCAGATCACAAGGTCAAGAGATCGAGACCATGCTGGCCAACATAGTGAAACCCCGTCTCTACCAAGAATACAAAAATTAGCTGGGCGTGGTGGCATGTGCCTGTTAGTCCCAGCTACTCAGGAGGCTTAGGCAGGAGAATCACTTGAACCCAGGAAGTGGAAGTTGCAGTGAGCTGAGATCATGCCACCGCACTCCAGCCTGGTGACAGAGTGAGACTCTGCCTCAGGAAAAACAAAACAAAATAAAATAAAATAAATAAATAAATAAATAAATAAATAAATAAAATTCACCGTTGAGTGTCAGTTGGGGGTAATCTTAAGGAGAACTTGCATTTTATACATTGTTATTTCTGGAATATTTCAATTTCTTATGAAGATTTGCTACTGGTATAAATGGGAAAAGATAATTATTCTTAAAACCCTATTTATTCTCCACAACCTACAAAAAAATTTTCCTGTTTGAAGAATTTCATCAGTATCTATTTTCCTCCTCTGAAATTCTTTGCCTGACAAGTCAAAGATAAGTAATGCATTCACATAAATTTATTAAAAAGAATAAATGTCCCCAGCATCTAGTTTGACAATTTTTTTTGTGAAATGTATATCCTTCCGTAGATATATACCTTTTGTAGATATATACCTTTCATCTTAAAGGAATTACACCCTTTAAGATGAAAATCAGATTCAAATTCCCTGTGCTTTTAAACAGTAAATATAAGTGAGCAAATAAATTTGTGTGGAACATTTAGAAAGTGTAGATATAAATAATTTTCAAATAAGCTTTAGAACACTCTCCACTCTGGGAAGAAAATTTTAGAAAAAGGATAACCCCTGCATTTCTTTCCATTAGAAGTACATGATCAAAAGCCAAAGTCCCTTTTTTGACTGTGACATAACATGTCCCTCATAGGCAACTGAACAGATAAAAAATCCAGACAATGCTTAGTAATATCTTGCTTCCCCTTTAGTGCACAGTGTATTATCAGTATGTTTTGCTCTCTTTATTTAATATCTTACTGAATTAAATTATCTCATCAGGTTTTTAAGCACAAGCCCAGCCTGCTTTGTGGATGATACCTGCCACAGGTCAACCTTCCTGAACTTCCTAAATAGCCCAGAATATTCAAATGTGCCCCTGGCTCATCATCCAACTTCGGAGAATTAACTGGCTAGCACCTTGGAGCACCTGCTGTGGTAACGTGAGTGGCTGAACACCAGACAAAAGGAGGATTTCAGTCACTGTTGCAGATCTTGTTAAAATCCTGGCTCTATCCTCAGCTTAGGTGTATTCTTCCTGTACTGGGATAAAGCCTCTCTGACCTCTTCATTAAGGTCTAAGTATACAGTCTGGTATATGACAAGCAGGACCTTCCTCTCCTCCCCCTGTATCTTCCAAAACTATAAAAACAGAAAGCCCCAACCTTCTCACCCCTGCCACACACAAATCCCCACAGTGGACTATTTAAAAAATAACAGTACTTGGTAGATGTATATTCTCACTTGCTTTCGTTATAGAAAAAAGAAAGAAAATAAATGAACTAAGCATCCAACTCAAGGAATTACAAAAAGGAGAAAGCCTCCCCTGCCCCCAAGGAAAAAGCTAGAAAAAAATAAAGTAAAAGCAGAAGAGAATGGATTAGAAAATAGAAAAATAGTGACATTAATAAATAAATACAAAAATAAAATCTTTGTTAACAAGCCCATAAAAGCAACAAGCCTATGGTAAATCCAATTGAGAGAAAACATTTAAACATTATAAATCACAAATAGCAGAGGAAAATAGCCTGCTAACATTTTTGAAAATCTCAATGAAATTAGTGATTTTCTGGGAAAAAATATTAGTTCCAAAATTCATTTGAGAAGTAGAAAAATCTAAAACCAACCCTACCCTAAAGACAATAATTGAAAATGTTATGAAAGAATAATCTCTGGACTCAGATAATTCTGTAGCATTTTAATTTTTCAAAAGCATTTACATGTGTGTGATGAATTCTTTCTAACTTTTGCATTTGGAATATACAGAAATTGGAAGAAAAAGGGGGAAATCACTCTATTTTCATCACCTAAATACAGTTGAGTTTGTTGTCATTTCCTTTCAATTTTTAATATTTTAAATATTTTACATAGTTGTGATTATATTATGTAATATATTCAGTGATGAAAAGAACATAAGCACGGCTATGCTGCTTGACTTTTTTTTTTTTTTTTTGAGATGGAGTCTCGCTCTTTCCCAAGGCTGGAGTGCAGTGGTGCTACCTCAGCTCACTGCAGCCTCTTCTCCCAGGCTCAAGTGATTCTCCTCCCTCAGCCTCCCGAGTAGCTGGGACTACAGGCGCACACCACCATACCCAGCTAATTTTTGAATTTTTAGTAGAGACAGGGTTTCACCATGTTGGCCAAGATGGTATCAATCTCTTGACCTCGTGATCCACCCGCCTCAGCCTCCCAAAGTGCTGGGATTACAGGTGTGAGACACCATGCCCGGCCTGCTACTTGACATTTTAATGTAATAAAAACTTGTCATTTTATTATAAACTTTTCATAAGAATAATTTATATCTATACATTGTTTAAGAAAATACATAGAACCTAAAAGAAGAATTGGAAAGTTTACATTAAATATATAAGGTGCTTGGTACAATGTTTGAACCACAGTAAGTGCTCAACAAATGTCAGCTACTATTGCTATACTTTATAAGGGCTTTTCCTTTTGCATGTATCATTTATTTAATTCAGAATGAGTATTATTATCTCAGAAAATCCTGTTGCAGGGTAGAGAGGGGGAATAGACACACTTCTTCCCACAAAGGAGCACTCTGGATGCCTCTGGGGAAGCCAAGCATATATTTTTGCTCCTCAGGAGAACCTTTTTTGCTGAAGTGGCATCCAGGCTGAGCAGGATTCAACAAACTGGGGCCTAGAGTGGTAGACAGGAGAGGTATCCTGTGTCAACACTCAGAGACTAACACAGGACAAGGATCCTGAGTGGCCCTCAAGGAATAGTAGTAAACTTAGATTTGGGTTAGGATCCTTCATATAAGGCATTTGGCCTACATGGCTTGGAAATAAAAGGTTGATTATTACTCTGAAGTCAGTGATAAAAAGAACATAAAGTACTCCTACCTCCAGAGACCTTCAGCTTCCATCTCACATTTCTCTAAAGGTTGCTGCGTTCTCCTCTACTATACTTTCACTAGCTTGGCTTCCATTTCCTCTTTGCAGTTTGTTTTTGTCATGTCCTTGTCCTTTTAAACCACTTTTTCCCTCCCCTCCCCCAATTTCTCTTCACTTTCCTTTGCTCATAGAGTTTATTCCCATCCTTCCCTTATTCTTAGCTGCTTTTTTCCCCCTACCTCTCCATTTTCCCACTTTGGCCCCATTCTACCATTTTTTCACAACTGCTCCTAATACTAAATACTTCAAATGTAAATGATTCTCTCCTCAGTTTAATACCTGCTTTTGGGCCAGTGTTTTTTCACTATTACACTTAATGTTGACCCCTTCATGTGTTTTTTTATCTTACCCAAAGAACTAGTCTCTAAGGAGTCTCCTAGAAGCTATTATAGTTGACTTCCCATAGATTACCTACAAATTCTATCCAAGTAAAATTTCGAAGTGGCTTTCCTCTAACTTCAGGTGATCAAAGAATATATTTAAAATTTTTAATCTAAATCTTCAGATTTGTTAGCAGAAAACCTGTTCTTCATAGAAAACTTTAATTGGAAGGCTAACATATAAAACTAATGAAAGTGAAGCTGTTTGGGTGGTAAAGCATCTAGAGTCCTTGAAGCCTCACTAAGAAATCCTTAGGGCACACAATTTAAATGGGTGAATGAAGGGGACAGTATAAAGCAACAGAAGCTGTGTGGCAGTGAGGACCTTGTCCACCTGGAGAGTAGAATGAATTTGAATGAATTATTAGAATGAATTATTATTTACACAGGTAGGATGGTTCAGTGAGGGTAAAATAAGATTCATCATGCAAATTCCCAGTAACCTTTCACATCTTAAAGATGGCAGACAGTCCAAATGGGCTGTATTTGGCCTGCATAGGCATTTCCCCACCCAATGCAGTATTTTTAGTACTTTATGTTCTAGGTGAGAGTAGAATGAATCAGCTCGTCAACTGTTGCCATGTGGGAATGTGGTGTCTAGTGTAGTCACGTCATGCATTTTTGTAAGAGTGTCTGGAAAGTTAGATTTTATGTGAAATCTCCAGATTCTTAAATAATGGCAATAGTTTTAAATATTTTTAAAAATACTGCACTGGGGGGAAATGCCTGTGCAGGCCAAATACAGCCCATTTGGACTGTTTGCCTTCTGTAAGATGTGAAAGGTTACTGGGAATTTGTATGATGAATCTTGTTTTACCCTCACTGAACCATCCTACCTGTGTAAATAATAATTCACTCTAATATTACAAAATGGCTTTTGTATTTCACAATGCTTTTAGGGTAAGTAAGTAAAAAGCTATAGTATTTTATCAAGTTAAAAAAATACAGGGCTTTTTTATGTAGATCAGATGTTCTAATTTCACACTCTAGGGAAGATTATTACTCCAACTTCAAAGAAAGCAAATAGAAGAGGAGAAAAAGGGAAGGGGAAAGAGAACAGTAGTAATTGCTAAAACCTCCAATATATGTCTAATAGAATTTTTAGATTTCCTGAGCCACTTGCTTTAGAGACATTTTGAGAGTATGGAATAAGCCCCTGCAGAGTCCCAGTTTATCAGGTGATGTGCCTAATGGCAGAGAATCAGAAAGCCTTGTTTAGCAAGCCTGCAGGTGCTTGCCCATTTCAGCCTTCACATGTATTTTCTTTCCTTTTTTCTGGGACAGAGTCTTGCTCTGTTGTTCATGCTGGAGTATGGTGGTGTAATTATAACTCATTGTGGCCTTGAACTCCTGAGCTCAAGCAGTCCTCCCGCCTCAGACTCCTGAGTAGCTGGAACTACAGGCATGCACCACTATGTCCACCTAATTTTTAAATTTTTTGTATGTTGTATGTAATTTTTTGTTATATGTAATTTTTCTATGTTGCCCAGGCTGGTCTTGAACTCCTTGTCTCAAGTGATCCCCCACCTTTACCTCCCAAACTACTGGGATTACACGCCTGAGCCACCATGCCTGGCTATATTTTTAAATGACTGCTGAAATTGCAATAGTGATTGCAGAGTTCCCTACAAGATTGTATTGGTGGCATCTTTTCCTAGTTGGGCTTTTTTGATGTTCCACAGGAATGAGCGTAGATGAATAATGTTGCACCACGCTTGACATCACCGGGGCTTCTTTTCAGTGTGGATTTGCTGATGTAAAATGAGGTGTAAGCTCCGCTGGAAAGGTTTTCCATATGCACCACATTTGCAGGGCTTTTCTCCAGTGTGGGTTCTTCAGTGTCCCAAAAGATGTGAGCTGTTACTGAAAGCTTTCCCACACACATCGCACTCATAGGGCTTCTCTCCACCATGGATTCGCTGGTGTCCAACAAGAGCTGAACTGTATCTGAAGGCCTTTCCATGCTTGTCACATTCATATGGTTTCTCTCCACTGTGGATTTTCTTGTGACAGAAGAGGCCCAAGCACTAGTTAAAGCTTTTCCCTCACTCACTACACTGCTATGGCTTCTCTTCAGTATGAACTCTGATGTTGTCTCAGATATGAGCTCAGAGAGGATTTCCCACAATCATTACACTGGTATAGTTTCTCTTCCGTGTGAGTTCTCTGGTGTCAAATAACATCTGAGCTGTCATGAAAAACTTCCCTACACTCACTACATTGGAAATGTTTCTCCTGTGTGGGTCCTTCAATGCTGAATAAGATATGAAGTGTAATAAAAGACTTTCAGACTCATCACACTGATAGGGTTTTATTTGGCTAAACTAAAATTTACTGATGGTCAGTAAGTTGTGAGCTCTGAGTAAAGTTTTGATACACACATTACATACATGAACAGGGCGTCTTACCGGTGCAGATTCTTTTATGTCTAATGAGGCTTGAGTTTTGAGTGAATGTTTTCCCACATTCATCACACTTCACTTATATTTTCTCTCAGTTGATTGTGTTTCTCTGATATACTTCTTTGCTTTTTTTTTTTTAAGACTGAGTCTCGCTGTGTCGCCCAGGCTGGAGTGCAGTGGTGCGATCTCAGTTCACTACAACCTCCAGCTCCCAGGTTCAAGTGATTCTCCTCTCAGCCTCCCAAGTAGCTAGGATTACAGGCTTGCACCACCACACCTGGCAAATTTTTGTATTTTTAGTAGAGACGGGGTTTCACTATGTTGGCCAGGCTGGTCTCAAACTCCTCACCTCAGGTGATCCGCCCATCTCTGCCTGGAGTGGTGGGAATACAAGCCACTGTGCTTGGCTGTCTGATATATTTCTGTCCATCTTTCATGTTCTTGGGTTTCTCCTCATTCAGAAGCCTTTCCATTGATTTTGCCAGGCAAATTTTCTTGGGATTCTATATCTACAGTAAGTTCCTGCCCTTGAATCAGTTCTATATTATTGATTCTGATAACATAATCTGAAATCAAAAGTAGAGCATTCAAATGTCACTGGGGTATACAGGAACTAAAATCATATACTAGAAGTAGATGGTTTAAATATACCAACAAAATGGTTTTAAAACATTTGAGGAGGAAATTGGGGGATGGCAATGGAAGAGAGGATGGACAGAACTTCGAAGGCATGATTGAAGAAAAGAATGGAGAAAAATAGGGAGGAATGATAATCATGATCCAATGAGCAAGCACAGTAAACAACAGAAGAGATCTAAGATAAAAATATGTTCACCAGGAAAGGCTGAAAGTTGAGTAGAGAAAAATAAAAAGAGAGACAGGAAGTCAACAGTGGCAGATACCCCACGAGTGCCATGAAATAGTTCTGTGCAGGTTGCCCTGAAGGCCTCTGGGAATACCGAAAAAAATCAAGGAATCAAAGCACAGGGAAGTATCCCATTTCCCATGTGCAGAACAAACAGATTAGGCACCTTAGACAAAACAAGATGTTATCACGGGGATAGAACAGAAATTGCTTTGGTCCCTAAAGACCTCACTACTTTTTTTGTAGAGAACACTGGGGATCTGTCAAGCTTGAAGCTGCATTCTGTGGGTCATTTCAGACTTCCCCGGCTAACAGTCACTAAGAGAGAGAAGGTTCTTTAACACACCCTCAACTTGCATCTGTCTTTGCCCAGGGGATCCATGTTCCTATAATTCCTCTGCCTATCTTTTCTGGAGAGGTTCCTCTGAGCAGGGTCTCAATACCCTCATTTCTCCAGGGCAGATGTGGCCATATCCTCAGTAATCTATAGTTTTTGAAAGCATGAGATTTTCATACCCAAGGCATATTTGCCTGAACTTAATCCCATTTTTAGGACCCAGTGTAAAGGGGAGAATTTGTAACTACATAGGAAGAACACAGAGAAAAGCAGTGTTTTGAGTGGATAAGGAACATTAAATGGAAAAAAATCAAAACAAATCATGAAGACAGTTGAAGCACTAGGACACGGACAAGTCACAGCTAACTCTAGGCAGAGGCAGTGGGATTCATTGTGCTAAAATGTGTTGACTAAACAGACTCGGATGAAGAAGAGAAGGAGCCATGGTGAGACAGTGAATTCAAATCTTTGAGAACGTGGATGAGGAATAAAATTCACTAAGCAATCTGTCTGAGAAAATGACTCTCATCTGGATCTTGGAACTTCTGTGAAGGGGAGGAACAAGGGATGAGGCAGAGCTGAGAAAGCACATTGCCAAGAGTGAGATCAACCTTCTCTGGGGGCCTTGTTTTACACCAGAGCCTGCAATAATCTCACCATACCAGCTTGCCACACTGCTTAAAAACCCCTCACTGTTAGTGGCTATTTAAGGTTATCTTAAAGTCTTTGGGTACTTTAAAACTTTCTTTTTTTTTTTTTTTTTTTTTTGAGACGGAGTCTTGCTCTGCCGCCCAGGCTGGAGTGCAGTGGCCGGATCTCAGCTCACTGCAAGCTCCGCCTCCCGGGTTCACGCCATTCTCCTGCCTCAGGCTCCGAGTAGCTGGGACTACAGGCGCCCGCCACCTCGCCCGGCTAGTTTTTTGTATTTTTTAGTAGAGACGGGGTTTCACTGTGTTAGCCAGGATGGTCTCGATCTCCTGACCTCGTGATCCGCCCGCCTCGGCCTCCCAAAGTGCTGGGATTACAGGCTTGAGCCACCGCGCCCGGCCTTTAAAACTTTCTGTTACAGCTACCTGTCTTGGTCTATTTCGTGCTGCTATAACAGAATACATAGATGAGGTAATTTATAAAGAACAGAAATTTATTTCCTGACTTCTGGAGGCTCAAAGGTCCAAGATCAAGATGCTGACATCTGGTGAGGGCCTTCCTGCAGTGTCATCCTATGTCAGAAGATGGAGGGGAAGAGAAAGAAAAGGGGAAAGAGGTGTTGGAGGAAAAAACACACCAAACTCATCCTTTTATTAGGAACCTACTCCCATGATAACTAACCCACTCCCACAATAAAGACATTAATCTTTTCATGAGGGCAGAGCCCTCATAAGCTAGTCACCTCCTAAATATCTCACCTCTCAACACTTGCACTGGGGAATGAGTTTCCAGCATGTGAACTCTGGGGGACAGGTTCAAACCATAGAGCTACCTGAAACATATCTGTGTGCAGAATCTGAAAGCAAATTGCACTGATACACATTTATAAAGGAACATAGTCTTTTAGAACCATTAGCTGATAAAAAAGTGACTATCATAGATGGCATCCAAAAGACTACTACAGATATAGTAACTAAAATCCATATTAGGATCAGAAGAAAATATATGGATTATTATAAAAAAGAAGCACAACATAGAAACTCAATTAGTAACTGAATAAAAGAGGTTGAGGAAAATGGTGTATTTCCAGTCAAGATGGCACAATGAGTTTGAAGGGGTGGCCTGCCCCTCCACACCTGTGGGTGTTTCTTGTTAGGTGGAATGAGAGACTTGAGAAAAGAAATGAGACACAGAGACAAAGTATAGAGAAAGAAAAAGTGGGCCCAGGGGACCAGCGCTCAGCATACAGAGGACCCACACCGGCACCAGTCTCTGAGTTCCCTTAGTATTTATTGATAATTATCTTTACTATCTTAGAAAAAGGGAAGTGGCAGGATAATAGAATCATCGTAGGGAGAAGGTCAGCAGTAAGACATATGAATAAAGATCTCTGTGATGTAAGTTTAAGGAAAAATGCTGTGCCTTGATATGCATATGCAAACATCTTCATAAACCTTTTTAGTGCATAAAGAGCGGCATTGCACTAGCAAGTCCCACCTTTCGCGCTAAGATGGTTTTCTCCTTTCTCAGTAAACAGAACATACAATCGGGTTTTACACCAAGATGTTCCATTGCCCAGGGACGGGCAGGAGACAGATGCTTTTCTCTATCTCAACCACCAACAACCGCCAAGAGGCCTTCTTTCCTCTTGTACTAGTCCTCCTCAGCACAGACCCTTCACGGGTGTCAGGCTGTGGGACGATCAGGTCTTTCCCTTCCCACGAGGCCATATTTCAGACTATCACATGGAGAGAAACCTTGGACAATACCTAGCTTTCTTAGGCAGAGGTCCCTGCCACCTTTGGCAGTGTACGTGTCCCTGGGTACTTGAGATTAAAAGAATGGTGATGACTTTTAACCAGCAAGCTGCCTTCAGGTACTTGTTTAACAAAGCACACCCTGCACAGGCCAAAATCCTTTAAACCTTGAGTCACCACAGCACGTGTCTCTTGCAAGGACAAGGTTGGGGGTAGGGTCACAGATTAACAGCATCTCAAATACAGAACAAAATGGAGTCTCATGTCTACTTCTTTCTATATAGACACAGTAACAGGCTGATCTCTCTTTTCCCCACAGAGTTCATACTTCACCTCCAAATACAAAAAGTAATAGATAAAAATTAAAAATCTGTAAACACATCTGTGCTAAAAAAAAAAAAAAAAAAAAGGAAAAGGAAAAAACCCAACAAGATAAACATTTCTGTGTACCAGAAAGGAAGCAAAAACACAGAATGGTGGCTATAGCTGAAGCTCTGGGCCTGCTGGGCTCCTGGTCTTACAAAATGACTGAAGTCTTGTCACCAGGGGAACCTGGAGAACTACAAGTGCTCCATGAGAGGAAGGACTGGCACCATCACACTGCATGGTGCCAAAGGCTAGGTGGAACAGATAGGCACCCACATACACAAGTACCTTAACATGCACAGAGCAAGACAGTACCCTGTGACCAAGAACCATGTGAAGCCATCTGGAAGCCTGTGACTACATTGATGATATTTGTGATATCACATGGAACAGGAGTCCTAAAATATCACTGTATAAAACCTCGTTCTGGGGGAGGAGGTGCAGGTAAAGGTACAACAGAATTGGTAAACAAAGAAGAAGAGAAAGTATGACCAGAACTCCAAATGAGCCTAGAAATAGAAATTTCAAAACGAATGAATTGAATGCTAAGAAAGATGGTGACAAAATCACCAACTGGAAGATGAATTCAATCCAGATGAAATTGCTTTCATCAAACAGCCTGATGAAATTAATAGATTAAAGATATGGGGAAAAAAGATAAATAACATACCATCCATGGCAAATAAACATAAATTTATGAAATGAAATAAGCAGAACAAGGATAATTGCTATGAAAACTGAATAGAAATTTTAGAAGTAATAGTTTTTGAAATAAAATCTTCAGTGGAATGGATAAGCCGAAGACAGTCAAAGGGAGAATAAACTGGAAGATAGTAGAAGAGGAATCCACTAGGATGTACCACAGAGAGACAAAGACATAAAACATGAAAAAGCAGTTAAGTGGAATCGATGATTGGTAAGTGGTTTTAATGAGTACATGTTGGAAGCTCCAGCAGACGATAATATAAGGAATAAAAAAGATGCTTATTTAAGGAACTCATAGCTGAGAATTCCCCAGATTGAAGAAAAACATGGGTATTAGAGCAAAAGTGCATTTATAGGCCAAGCAAGCTGAACAAAGATAAAACTGTATTGGACATACTTAGTGAAACTCAGAGCATAAAAGTTAAGAGTAAATTTAAAAAGCTACTAAAGAGAAAAAATGGAATCTTTTTTGTTTTTTAAAAAGGCAGACTACTAGTAGCTTTTTGCTAGCAAACAATAGAAGCTAGAAGAGAGTAAAGTATTAATAGTATCTTCAAAATGCTAAGGGAAAAAAAATGTCAGTTTAGAATTTTATCCCAGCTACATGATTTCAAAGGAAAGGCAAAATAAGAGAACTTTCAGACATGCAAAAGCTCAGTCTACCACCCAAAGAACCTCACTAAAATAATTTTTAAAGGATAGACTTCAACAAGAGTGAACCCAGAGGAAAGGTGTTAGTATACAAGAATGGTGACCTCAGAATTTGATAAAAATTATCAAAAAATTTAATTTACTATTAAAGAACTCATCTGTTGAGCATACAAGCCCTTCATGATCCTAGAACTGGGATTCTCGACCCTAGCTACACCTGGAGAGTTAAGAAGAAAAAGTAAGCCCATGCCTGGGCCCCACTGTAGTCCAAAGAAAATCCAGTTTCTGAGGGTGAGGCCCAGCCACTGATAAATTTTTAAAGTCATCCAGATGCACAATCACATCACTCTGATGTGAGACTGCCCTGCCTACCTTTCCAATTTCATTTTCCTAACTCTTCACCTCTCTCACATTTTTACATTCCATCTCTACTATAGAGTTAAGAACATGGGCTCTGGAGACAGGCTATTTAAATTCTACATCTGCTATCTATTAATATGGCAGTCTAATACCATTTTAGGATAAATCTGATAGACCTACCTACTTACAGCCTCTAAGGGCAGCAGTGTTTTGCAGGCCAGAGTGAGCACTCATGTCCATAATTTATAAAAATTTCTAAATTATGAACAATAGTTTTATTATTAATTAATTATAATTAATTTAAATCTTCATGAAAAGGATCATTTGTGTTCACCCTACTCCAAGAATATGTTATACATCTCAGTAAGATGACCATTAAATAATAAAGTTTGACCAACAAATGGCAAGCTTCAGTTATTTAGGGAAACCCTAGCATGTAGAACACCTTATTTTCTAATAATGCTCTTACTAGAAAATTTGGAAAACATGCATTTCACAATATACCAGAATGAACAAACATACCCCTATAGGTAAGATGTATTCTACAGTCATTAAAAGTCCTCCTTAGGTATAATGAGGAGGACCATAATGAAGAAAGCATAGCTCATATTTTTTAGATGACACTATTTCCAAAAATTATGTTCTTCATTTCCATTGGGAAAGTGAGCATCATTTCCACCCATCAGACACAGGAAGATTCCAACCCTGATACCTGGATCCTTACTGAAGCCAGGAGAGGTGTCAGAAAGAGCCATTCTGTCCTCTTTCCAGTACCCTCAGGAGCTTTAGGACAAGTGATCTAGCTACATCTCTTGCTCCCTCTCCATCCACCACCTGAAACTGTGCTACTGTTGGCCCTCATAATGTTGAGTTGGAACTATAGCAACAGTCTTCAAAGTGGTCCTTTTTCTCCTCCCCATCTCTAGTTTATAGGGCACATGTTAGTTCCTGCTTGTATAGTCAGTTTTCACACTGCTATAAAGATTGAGACTGGGTAATTTATAAACAAAAGAGGCTTAATTGACTCAGTTCTGCCTGCCTGGGAAGGCCTCAGGAAACTTACAATCATGGCGGAAAGTTCAGGAGAAGCAAGTACCTTCTTCACAAGGTGGCAGGAGAGAGAAAGTGCACAGGGAAAACTGCCACTTTTAAAACCATCAGATCTCATGAGAACTCCCTCACTATCACAAGAACAGCATGGGGGAAACTGCCCCCGTGATCCAGTCATCTACCACCAGGTTTCTCCCTGGACACATGGGATTACAATTTGAGATGAGATTTGGGTGCGGACACAGAGCCAAACCAACTGCTCAAATCAACCCCCATCTCAAGAAGAAAAGAAAAATAGGCTGTCTACAATTTTGTTCCAGACTACCTTGTTAGCATTATTCCTCTATTGGCTACTCCGTCTCAGCCAAACTGATACACTCATATCCTTTTATCATTGTTTATACTTTTCCACAGTATTCCTCTGCTTAGATTTCATCATTCACCTTTACTGAGCATTTTCTACATATCAGTTGCAGGGGATATACAGGAACTTCAGACAAGTGAAGCAGTAATACAGTATGCTAATACTATGACAGAAGTATGCACAAGATGCATCATATAACTCAAACATGTGGGCGGGTATCAAGAAAGGCTTCCTAAAGAAGGTGACAGCCGAGTTGAATCTTAAAGAATAGCTATGAATTGGGTTGGCAGAACAATGGAGAAGGTTTGGTCAGAGGTGGTATTTTACAAGACTAGCTCAACAAGGTGGAAGTGTGTGTGTACATGTGAGTATGTGGCAGTGGGGTAGAAAAATGTTGGCCATATTTGCAAAAAACTAAAATGTACCATGGGTCTGATGCAAAAATCTGAAATGTACCATGGGTCTGATGGGACAGGGAAGGAAAGAAACATTGAGAAGAAAAAAGGGATGAATGACTATAAGTCTTAATGTGACAGAAGAAGATAATAGAGGGACAGAGAGCTAGAAGAGGGGTAAGTATGAGGAACATCGTTCCTGATACTGTCTGCCCAGTGAAATGTTACCAGTTCTTTATGATCCAGTTCAAATTCCAATAATTCCACTAACATTACCACCAGGGCCTGAAAAGACAGATTTCTCCCTTCTCAGAACTGTTATCTCTTATTTGGCAATCATTCATTGCCTCAAATGAGGCAATCTTTTTATTGGTAACCAACTCCTTTAGGGCAGGGACCCTCATAGAAACCAGAGCTAGGTTTTACACACTGTGAAAGCTACATATTTAGTGAAGTTTTGGTGGGGGGACTGGAGTCTCGCTGTGTTGCCCAGGTTGGTCTCAGACACTTGGACTCAAGCGATCTTCCTTCCTCAGCCTCCTGAGTAGCTGACATTTTCTTTCTTCTTAACAGGAGCCACGAAGCTCTCATGTCCTGGTCCCTGACCACCTCTTCTCTGGGGCTCTGCCTCCATGCTCCAGTCACACTGGTTTTCTTTCAATTCCTCAAACCCACCAATTTCTTTCCCACTCCAGTTTTTGCACATGCTCTTTTGGTCTGGAATGCTTTCCTTTCTATTATTCACTTAGCTAATTTCTACACCACCTTTAAGATTCAGCTCCCATATTACTTCCTCAAAGAGGCGTTCCCTGACTACCCTCTCTCCCCATATACAATCTGTCACAGTGTATTTATTTGTGTGTTTAGTACCTCTGTCACAAGACTGTCTCCATGAAAGCAAAGATCATGTCTGCTTTGTTCACTATTCCTAGAGCCTTGCACAGTGCCTAGCACATAAAAAGTAAATATATATTTGCCAAATGATGGATGATTCTAAGGTCTCCAGGGGAGCCATATGACCCAAGTGTCAACACTAACCACAATCCTTTTGCTATTGAGAGTCCTGAGAGTCACTTTTAAGCTGAGTCTCCAAGGAAGGATTGAGAGGCACTGAAGTCTCAGAAAGCACTTCCTGACCGGGTGCAGTGGCTCACGCCTGTAATCCCAGCACTTTGGGAGGCCAAGGCAGGTGGATCATTTGAGGTCAGGGGTTCAAGACCAGACCGACCAACATGGCGAAACCCCGTCTCTACTGAAAGTACAAAAAAATTAGCTGGGCATGGTGGCATGCGCCTGTAGTCCCAGCTACTCAGGAGGCTGAGGCAGGAGAATTGCTTGAATCTGAGAGGTGGAGGTTGCAGTGAGCCAAGATCGTGCCACCGCATTCCAGTCTGGGCGACAAAGTGAGACTCTGTCTCAAAAAAAAAAAGAAAAGAAGAAGAAAAAAAAGAAAGCACTTCCTGCACATGGACCTGGGCTGAAACCTGAGGACTAGCAGGCTCACTTGGGCATCTGAAGGGGCGACAGTGTACATGATCCCCAGAGATCCCACAAAGGACTAGCTTGGATACCCTCTCCAGGCTGTTCTACCTAAGTGTATAGGACCCTTTCTTACCTCCAGCAAAGCCACTGCCTCCTCTCCATTCTTTGGATGATGCTCATGCATCCAGGGCAGGAGCTCCTTGGGCAGAATGGCCAGGAACTGCTCAAGCACCAAGTCTAACATCTGCTCTTTAGTGTGCATCTCAGGCCTTAACCACTCACAGCAGAGCATCCAGAGCTGGCTCAAGGCCTCACAGGGTCCAGGAGTCTCCTTGTATCAGAACTGTCAGAGTGCTGGCAGAATAACTCCTGTTTGTTTGGGCTACTCCTTTTGGGGCTGGATCCCTGCTCCATAGCAAGGCTTTCTTTGTTGTTTACTTCAAAGAGCTGCTTTGTCTCTTCAGGAACCCATGAAAGGGACACAGTGGGCATTCTAGCTCCAGTGGGCTAAGAGGATTGCTGCTGTAAGTGTTATGTTAAGGCACACTCCTAAGGTAACAGAAACTATAGTTGAAAAAATAAAAGTGTAAAGCAGTTCAAACCTTTTCTCAAATAGAAGGAATGTTCATCAAGAAACAGCAGTTTTCACAGTCCTGAGAAAATTTTTGGATGCTTGTTTCCCAAAAGTAACAACGAAACAATGTTGGTAAGGCAAAATGAAGTTTATTCTTGTGGGTGATAAAAAGCACTACCTTGACAGAGTCTTAGTAGCATCTCTGAGGGAGGAAGGCAAAGTCAGGATATTTACAAGATTTGAAAGGTTTAATGATCTTTCAAAGCAGAATTAGGACTGGGCAAGGATGGTGATACAATAATTTAAGATTGATGGACACATTCATTAAGATGAAGGTTTTGAGGTGAGGGTTTCAAAAAGTCTAATTATTTAAAGTTGAAGAATGTGATGTTCATTTAAATAGATTTTTTGAGGGAGAAGTTCTTGAAACAAAAATATTTGCAATTTTTATCTCCTACAGCAATAATGTCCTGGAATACTAAAGTCATGTTGATAAAGACAGTGCAATAGTAGTATCACATTAGTAAAGACAGTTGAATAGTAAAATTATGCCAATGTAGGTAAGAGGCTGTGTGGGTATAGGCCTTTCCAATTTTCCAAGTAATAACTGATTTAGGCAGGGCCTGTCTGTTACCCAGGATTAACATGGTGGGCAGTGGTTAAGGGCATGGGCTGAGGATTCCAAAAGTCCTGGGCTCGAATCTTGTCACATTCTCTTATGTGTAGTGGCCTAATCTCTCTAAATTTCTATTCCCCTTCTGCTGTTAAAAACAAACTTCTAATTTTGTTTGTAACTTTTTATTTTGAACTAATTTTAAACTTACAGAAAATTTCCAAAAAGGTATAGAATAGTCCCTATCCTTCACCCAGCTTCCTATTATATTAACATCTTACATAACGATAGCACAATTGCAAGGCCAAAAAATAGTATTGGTTAAACCACAGACCTGATAATATAGGGTTGTCTTTTAGAAAAATTACAAAAAGCATTAGATGCAGTGCCGGGAAAGCGTTAGACTCGGTGCCTAGCACTTAGTAAGACCTCAGTAAAGGACTGCCGTTATTGCTATGACCTGGTCATCCAGGGGCTGGCAGGGGAGTCCACACCTGGTGCTCAGGGACACGCCTCTGTTTTTTGGCACACAACTTAGGACCACGCAATAACGCCCTCTACTGCCTTCTCTGTGCTTAACTTCTGTTACGCAATCGGCATCTCTGAAAGATATCTTCACTTCCTGAGCTCTAATGATTAATTCAGGGGCTTCTGGAGCAGGTTTGGAGAAAGGCTATTTCAGGAATCATTCAAGATAAAGGACATGGAAGCGGGTTCTACAGGTTGCCTTCCACTAGTTTAGATCTTTGAAAGAATAAGGCAAAATACAGTGTTAACCAACCAGACCGCAAACACCTTCCCTGTTTACTCTGTAACATAAACGAAATGGCAGATCATCAGTGGACAACCATAACGAGCCTCGGACTCGACAAGATCTGGCTATGTTCCTTAAGCCATCAGGGCCTGACAGATCCCAAAAAAATTCCAGTAGTCGGCGGTCACGTTGGAGAAAAGGGTGGTCCTCATAGACCGACCAGGTCGGCATCTGTGAACCAGAGTCGGACTTCGCAACGTCTGGGGAAACCTCTGGGCCGCGTGGGGAGCTGGGCTCCGGTTGGCTAGGGCAACCCGGCGGTGCCAGGGCCGGGACGCCCACCAGTCCGCCCCGTGCAGTGTCTCCGGACGGCGCTTCCAGCGCGGGGATGAGCAAACACGGGGCTCCTCCCGCCTGCACCTGGCTGAGCTGGGAGACTCGGGCGGCGGCGTCCTGCTCTCTTCCCGCCAGTCCTACTACCTGGACCGATTGGCCGCTGCAGCCCAGCTCTAACTAGCTCCTCTGCGCCCTGCCTGGCCGCCGGCGGAAGTGCGTCTGCGAACCCCTTCCGGCCTTGCGCCCCAGCTTCCAGAGGCTTCAAAGAGGTGCGCACCGTGTGAGGTCCCCAGTGCGCGCCGCGGAGTCTGTAAATGGGGTCACTTAGGCATGGGGTTTTGTTTCACAACTTGTCTCATCCCAAACAAAGGATTTGAGTGCCAGTTCCGCAGCGATGAGTCCGTCAGTCCTCCCCGCTCGGGTCGGCAGGCGGGAACCTCCCCCACTTCATCCCTGTCCACATACCTGGAATTTCAGTTTTCTCACAAAAGTACACTTTTCCCAGTCACTGTAACCATAAATGGCTCAAAATAAAAATGAAGGTTTTCTTGACTCTGGAAAACAAAACAAAAAAGAATCAGAATTGTTTCAAACAAAAAGTCATAAAAGATCACTGCAGTCCTCTATCAGATTAGACCCATGTTATTTATTCTTGTTCTGCTTGATGTTGGGTTTGTAATCTTCATGAATCCATCAGTTTTTGTTTTGTTTTGTTTTGTTTTTTTAAGAGTTCTGAAAGTTTTTAGTTAGTCCAGTGGTGTGATTTCCAAAGTTATCGGAGACCTGCATTCAAGAGTACTTGGCAGTGTCCTTTCCATGAATTTCCTTGAAGAAAAATAAAATTTTAGACTGTAGCGAATTGTCAATCACTTTTTGAGAAGTAAAGAAAGACAGTAATTGTCTGGGGATGACAAAAGGCTTAGAGTAGCCATGGTTAAACACACAGTTAACAAGAAAATTTGGTTACTTCTGTGGCCTACAAAATTTGCCATAATCATAATTATGACTGATAAACAAAGACACGTCAGAATTTAAGAATATACGATTTTGGAACACGTGTTAATAATACATTTATACAGATGTGACTGAACGTTTTGGGGTTTTTTTTTGTTTTTGCCTTTTCTCACATCTTCTAGTCAATGAAAGTTAAATGCCATTTCTTATTTGACAATGCTTCCTGTGTGATTTTAACATGCCAAATAAGCCTAATATGTCTCTCTTGGACTATCAGGCATTCCTTATAGAAAATACTTAATTTTAGAATTTGAAATTTGATTTTGGGAAGTATGCCAAATATCAAAGTCTTAAAACCTTTGATATCAAAAATAAGATCACAAGTCATAATAATCATTTATTTAGCCAAAGTGATAATTGAAATATTTCAAAAAGCATAAACCTTTACTCTTTGAAAGAGAGGAGATTCAAAACAAGAATCTGTCTCTCTCTCCTTTTTAAATTTTTAACAGTTTATTCAAAAGATGAACACCAGTCTTATATCTCTTATTAATGCTATCTTGTTCAAGCAAGAAAATGAAATTCTACTTTGTATCGTGTATTGTTAATATTAAACCTAATTTTAATAATACCTTATAAACAGATCCATCTATTCTCATTAGCTTTGACCATGAACTTTGTATAACCTTTTCCACAAACTTTTTATAACCTTTTACAATTTTTCCTATTCTCTATTCCCAAATTTCTGTATCCATTCAGTTTATTATTCTTTTTAAGCCTTTCACTTTAAAGCAACCATTTTTTAAAAATTTTTACTTTAAATTCCGGGATACAAGTGCAGAACATGTAGGTTTGTTACATAGATATATGTGTGTCATGGCGGTTTGCGGCACCTGTCAACTCGTCATTTAGGTTTTAGGCCTGCATGCATTAGCTATTTGTCCAGATGCTATCCCTCCCCTTGTCTCCACCCCCTGACAAGCCCCCATGTGTAATGCTCGCCTCCCTGTGTCCATGTGTTCTCATTGTTCAACTCCCACTTATGAGTGAGAACACGCAGTATTTGTTTTTCTGTTCCTGTGTTAGTTTGCTGAGGATGATGGCTTCCAGTTTCATCCATGTCCCTGCATAAAGGACACGATCTCATTTCTTTTCATGGCTGCATAGTACTCCATGGTGTATATGTGCCACATTTTCTTATCCAGTCTATCATTGATGGACATTTGGGTTGGTTCCATGTCTTTGCTATTGTGAATAGTGTTGCAATAAACAGACATGTGCATGTGTCTTTATAGTAGAATGATTTATATTCCTTTGGGTATATACCCAGTAATGGGATTGCTGAGTCAATAAGTATTTCTGGTTCTAGATATTTGAAGAATCACCACACTGTCTTCCACAGTGGTTGAACTAATTTACATTCCCACCAACAGTGTAAAAGCGTTCCTATTTCTCCACAGCCTCACCTGCTTCTGTTGTTTTTTTTTTTTTTTTTTTTTTTTTTTTTTTTTTTTTTTTTGAGATGAAGTCTTGCTCGGTCGCCCAGGCTGGAGTGCAGTGGCCGGATCTCAGCTCACTGCAAGCTCCGCCTCCTGGGTTCACGCCATTCTCCTGCCTCAGCCTCCTGAGTAGCTGGGACTACAGGCGCCCGCCACCTCGCCCAGCTAGTTTTTTTGTATTTTTTTTAGTAGAGACAGGGTTTCACCGTGTTAGCCAGGATGGTCTCGATCTCCTGACCTCATGATCCGCCCGTCTCGGCCTCCCAAAGTGCTGGAATTACAGGCTTGAGCCACCGCGCCCGGCCTGTTGTTTCTTGACTTTTTAATAATCGCCATTTTGACTGGCATGAAATGCTATTTCATTGTAGTTTTGATTTGCATTTCTCTAATGATTAGTGATGTTGAACTTTTTTTCTTATGTTTGTTGGCCATATAAATATCTTCTTTTGAGAAGTGTCTGTTCATATCCTTCACCCACTTTTTGATGGGGTTGTTGTTTCCTTGTAAATTTGTTTAAGTTCCTTGTAGATTCTGGATATTAGACCTTTGTCAGATGGGTAGATTGCAAACATTTTCTCCCATTCTGTACGTTGCCTGTTCACACTGATGATAGTTTCTTTTGCTGTGCAGAAGCTCTTTAGTTTAATTAGATCCCATTTGTCAATTTTGGCTTTTGTCGCAATTGCTTTTGGAGTTTCGTAATGAAGTCTTTACTCATGCCTATGTCCTGAATGGTATTGCCTGTTTTCTTCTAGGGTTTTTATGGTTTTAGGTTTTACACTTAAGTCTTTAATTCATCTTGAGTTAATTTTTGTATAAGGTGTAAGGAAGGGGTCCAGTTCAGTTTTCTGCATATGGCTAGCCAGTTTTCCCAGCACCATTTATGGAATAGGGAATCATTTCCCCCATTGCTTGTTTTTGTCAGGTTTGTCAAACATCAGATGGTTGCAGATGTGTGGTGTTATTTCTGAGGTCTCTGTTCTGTTCCATTGGTCTATATGTCTGTTTTACTACCAGTACCATATTGTTTTGGTTACTGTAGCCTTGTAGTGTATAGTTTGAAGTCAGGCAGGCATGATACCTGCAGCTTTGTTCTTTTTGCTTAGGATTGTCTTGGTTATATGGGCTCTTTTGTGGTTCTATATTAAATTTAAAGTAGTTTTTTTCTAATTATGTGAAGAATGTTAGTGGTAGTTTGATGGGAATAGCATTGAATCTATAAATTACTTTAGGCAGTATGGCCATTTTCACAATGTTGATTCTTTTTTTCTATGAAGATGGAATTTTTTCATTTCTTTGTGTCCTCTCTTATTTCCTTGAGCAGTGGTTTATAGTTCTCTTTGAAGACATCCTTCACATCCCTTGTCAGATGTATTCCTAGGTATTTTACTCTGTTTTTAGCAATTGTGAATGGAAGTTCATTCATGATTTTGCTCTCTGTTTATTACTGGTGTATAGGAATGCTTGTGATTTTTGCACAATGATTTTGTATCCTGAGACTTTGCTGAAGTTGCTTATCTGCTTAAGGAGTTTTGGGACTGAGATGATGGGGTTTTCTAAATATACAATCATGTCATCTGCAAACAGAGACAATTTGACGTCCTCTCTTTTTATTTGAATGCCATTTATTTCTTTCTCTTGCCTGATTGCTCTGGCCAGAACTTTCAATACTATGTTGAATAGGAGTGGTGAGAGAGGGCATCCTTTTTTGTGCCAGTTTTCAAAGTGAATGCTTCCACGTTTTGACCATTTAGTATGCTATTGGCTGTGAGTTTGTCATAAATAGCTCTTGTTATTTTGAGATATGTTCCATCAATACCTAGTTTATTGAGAGTTTTTAACATGAAAAAGATAAATTTTATCCAAGGCCTTTTCTGCATCTGTTGAGATGATCATGTGCTTTTTGTCATTGGTTCTGTTTATGTGATGGATTATGTTTATTGATTTACGTATGTTGAACCAGCCTTGCATCCCAGAGATGAAGCCAACTTGATCATGGTGGATAACCTTTTTGATGTGCTGGTGGATCTGGCTTGCCAATATTTTATTGAGCACTTTCACATCGATGTTAATCAGGGATGTTCGGGACTTGAACTCAGCTCTGGATCAAGTGGGCCTGCGAGACATCTACAGAACTCTCTACCCAAAATCAACAGAATATACATTCTTCTTAGTGCCACAGGGCACTTATTCTAAAGTTAACCACATAATTGGAAGTAAAACACTCTTTAGCAAATGCAAAATAACTGAAATAATCATAGTTTCTCAGACCACATTGCAATCAAATTAGAATTCAAGATTAACAAACTCACTCAAAACCACACAACTACATGGAAATTGAACAACTTCCTCCTGAATGAGGTCTGATGTTAGTGTGATGGGCTTCTCTTTGTAGATAACCTTGCCTTTCTCTCTGACTGCCTTTAACATTTTTTCCTTCATTTCTACCTTGGAGAATCTGATGATTTTGTGTCTTGGGGTTGATCTTCTCGTCGGGTATCTTAGTGGTGTTCTCTGTATTTCCTGAATTTGGATGTTGGCCTGTCTTGCTAGGTTGGGGAAGTTCTCCTGGATGATATCCTGAAGTGTGTTTTCCAGCTTGGTTCCATTCTCCCTATCTTTTTCAGAAACTTCAATCAATCGTAGGTTTGATCTTTTTACATAGTCCCATATGTCTCGGAGGTTTTGTTCATTCCTTTTCATTCTTTTTCTCTAATCTTGTGTGCATGCCTTATTTCAGCAAGAGGGTCTTCAAACTTTGATATCCTTTCTTCTGCTAGGTTGATTTGGCTGTTGATACTTGCGTATGCTTCACGTACTTCTTGTGCTGTGAGCTCCATCAGGTCATTTATGTTTCTGTCTGAACTGGTTATTCTAGTTACCAGCTCCTGTATTTTTTTTGTCATGTTTTTACCTTCTTTGCATTGGGTTAGAACATGCTCTTTTAGCTCAGCAGAGTTTATTAGCCACCTTCTGAAGCCTACTTCTGTCAATTTGTCCATCTCATCCTCTGTCCAGTTCTGTGCCCTTACTGGAGAGGCATTGCAATCATCTGGAAGAGAAGAACCACTCTGGCCTTTTTGGTTTTCAGCATTTTTTCATTGATTCTTTCTCATCTTCATGAATTTGTCTAGTATCGATCTTTGAGGCTGCTGACCCTTGGATGGGGTTTTTGTGGGGAGTTTTCTTTTTGTTGTTGATGCTGTTGTTGTTGCTTTCTACTTGTTTTTCTTGCAATGGTCAGGTCCTTGTTCTGCAGGGCTGCTGCAGTTTGCTGGGGGTTCACTTTAGGCCCTATTCACCTGGTTCACTGCAGCTTACAGTGAGACCAATGCAGAAGGTGAGTGATTTCTGCCTTTCCACCGGAGGTAACTGGTTCATCTCATTGGGACTGGTTAGACAGTGGGTGCAGCACACAGAGGGTGAGATGTCACTCGAGGAGGCTGGAGAGCACAAAGTGGGTGCCTGCTCCTTCCTCTAGGATCTCTGACCTCAAGGGGCACCGAACTGATACCAGTAGTTCCAGGTACTCAGGAGGCTGAGGCAGAAGAATTGCTTGAACCTGGGAGGTGGAGGTTACAGTGAGCTGAGATTGTGCCACTGCACGCCAGCCTGGGTGACAGAGCAAGACTTCATCTCAAAACAAACAAACAAACAAACACATTCAATAAGCTAGGTATTGATGGAACATATCTCAAAATAATAAGAGCTATTTATGTCAGACCCATAGCTAGTATCATACTGAATAGGCAAAAGCTGGAAGCATTCACTTTGAAAACTGGCACAAGGCAAGGATGTCCTCTCTCACCACTCCTATTCAACATAGTATCGGAAGTTCTGGTCAGGGCAATCAGGGAAGAGAAAGAAATAAAGGGTATTCAAATAGGAAGAGAGGACGTCAAATTGTCTCTGTTTGCAGATGACATGATTGTATATTTAGAAAACCCCATCATCTCAGTCCCAAAACTCCTTAAGCAGATAAGCAACTTCAGCAAAGTCTCAGGATACAAAATCATTGTGCAAAAATCACAAGCATTTCTATACACCAATAACAGACAGAGAGCAAAATCATGAATGAACTTCCATTCACAATTGCTAAAAACAGAGTAAAATACCTAGGAATACAGGTGACAAGGGATGTGAAGGATGTCTTCAAGGAGAACTACAAACCACTGCTCAAGGAAATAAGAGAGGACAAAGAAACTAGAAATGGAAATGGAAAAAAATTCCATGTTCATGGATAGGAAGAATCAATATCATGAAAATGGCCATACTGCCTAAAGTAATTTATAGATTAAATGCTATTCCCATCAAGGTAGCATTGACTTTCATCACAGAATTGGAAAAAAACTACCTTAACTTTCATATGGAGCCAAGAAAGAGCCCATATAGTCAAGACAATCCTAAACAAAAAGAACAAAGCTGGAGGCATCATGCCTACCTAACTTCAAACTATATACTACGAGGCTACAGTAACGAAAACAACATGGTACTTGTAGTAAAACAGACATATAGACCAATGGAACAGAACAGAGACCTCAGGAATAACACCACACATCTACAACCATCTGATCTTTGACAAACCTGACAAAAACAAGCAATGGGGAAATGATTCCCTATTCCATAAATGGTGCTGGGAAAACTGGCTAGCCATATGCAGAAAACTGAACTGGACCCCTTCCTTACACCTTATACAAAAATTAACTCAAGATGGATTAAAGACTTAAGTGTAAAACCCAAAACCATAAAAACCCTAGAAGAAAACCTAGGCAATACCATTCAGGACATAGGCAAAGACTTCAAAGACTTCATGACGAAAACTCCAAAAGCAATTGCAACGAAAGCCAAAATTGACAAATGGGATCTAATTAAAGAGCTTCTGCATAGCAAAAGAAACTATCATCAGTGTGAACTGGCAACGTACAGAACGGGAGGAAATGTTTGCAATGTATCCATCTAACAAAGGTCTAATATTCAGCATCTACGGGAACTTAAACAAATATACAAGGAAAAAACAACCCCATCAAAAAGTGGGTGAAGGATGTGAACAGACACTCCTCAAAAGAAGACATTTATATGGCCAACAAACATAAGAAAAAAAGTTCAACATCACTAATCATTAGAGAAATGCAAATCAAAACCACCATGAGATACCATCTCATGCCAGCTAGAATGGCGATCATTAAAAAGTCAGGAAACGAAAGATGCTGGAGAGGATGTGGAGAAATAGGAACACTTTTACACTGTTGGTGGGAGTATAAATTAGTGTAACCATTGTGGAAGACAGTGTGGTGATTCCTCAAGGATCTCGAATCAGAAATACCATTTGACTCAGCAATACCATTACTGGGTATATACCCAAAGAAATATAAATCATGCTACTATAAAGACACATGCACATGTATATTTATTGCAGCACTGTTTACAATAGCAAAGACTTGGAACCAACCCCAATGCTCACCAATGATAGACTGGATAAAGAAAATATGGCACATATACACCATGGAATACTATGCAACTGTAAGAAAGAATGAGTTCATGTCCTTTTCAGGGACATGGATGAAGCTGGAAACCATCATTCTCAGCAAACTAACACAAGAATAGAAAACCAAACACCACATGTTCTCACTTATAATTGGGAGTTGAACAATGAGAACACATCGACACAGTGAGGGGAACATCACACACTGGGGCCTGTTGCAGTGTTGGGGGCAAGGGGAGGGAGAGCATTAGGACAAATGCCTAATGCATGCGGGGCTTAAAACCTAGATGATGGGTTGATGGGTACAGCAAATCACCATGACATATGTGCACCTATGTAACAAACCTGCACATTCTGCACATGTATCCCAGAACTTAAAGTATAATAATAATTAAAAAAAAAAAAAAAGAAAAAGAAAGTCATGCAAGCAAAGCGAGGGACCAAGCATGTAATTAAAAGGTGGTTTATGTTGACGGAAGAAACAAACAAACAAAAATTCCTGGAAATAGAATCCAAAAGAGAAAAAGCAGAAAGGCCATATATACATACATCTCATGCACACACACACAGACTTACACACACACTCACACACACACACACAGGCCTGATTATCAGCTTTTAATTAAGCTGACTTCTGACCATAGAGCTCTTAATAAAATTCTTTTCACATCTTTTATCAGATTTCATCTGGGACAAACAGCCAATATTCCTAGCTTTTAAGCTTTTTTTTTTCTTTCTTTTAAACCAAAGATACCTTTTCAAGTGACTCACCTGAACCAACAAGACTTACCTAAGGCCTTGTGCATCTTGACCAAAGATGCACAAGGAAATCTCCAAAGAGGTGCAAAGCAGTCCTCACAAGACCCAGAACCACCTCAAATGTCAAAGAAAGAAATTCTTGCAAGCC
Source organism: Rhinopithecus roxellana (assembly GCF_007565055.1). Taxonomy (NCBI): domain Eukaryota; kingdom Metazoa; phylum Chordata; class Mammalia; order Primates; family Cercopithecidae; genus Rhinopithecus; species Rhinopithecus roxellana. Next base: position 21,254,379 of record NC_044552.1, on the reverse strand, counting down.
ACAAATGGTATATAACCCATGTTTCAGTCAGGCCATATTCTCTAGGGTCTCTGCTTCTCAGCTGATGTCCTACACATAAAGGCCAAATGGAAGATTGAAAGAGACAGCTGGTAAAACAGGAAAACCAAAGGTGCCTATAGGGGTAGTGCCAAAGGTGGGAAAATATGGAAAAGTAAATTTATGGGAAGAGTAAAGTCTGCTTCTAGATTCTCTGGGGCTGTCTCTGAGCTGATATGTAAGCTTTGTAAAAGGACTAGTCTTCAGGTGGGAAAAGGCAGGAAAAACTTTGTCTTTGAAAATTGCTTTCCTGCCATCAGGCAAGCAAGGAAGGAGGCAGAATGTCCTCATGCATTTTTACCTTTTCTAGCTCAGTATTTTAGAGAGGAGTATTTTAGTTTCCTATAGTAGAAAAAATTACAAATGACTGGCCGTGCGCGGTGGCTCAAGCCTGTAATCCCAGCACTTTGGGAGGCCGAGACGGGCGGATCACGAGGTCAGGAGATCGAGACCATCCTGGCTAACACGGTGAAACCCCGTCTCTACTAAAAAAATACAAAAATCTAGCCGGGCGAGGTGGCGGGCGCCTGTAGTCCCAGCTAATGTAGTCCCAGCTAATGTAGTCCCAGCTACTCGGGAGGCTGAGGCAGGAGAATGGCGTAAATCCGGGAGGCGGAGCTTGCAGTGAGCTGAGATCTGGCCACTGAACTCTAGCCTGGGGGACAGAGCGAGACTCCGTCTCAAAAAAAAAAAAAAAAAAAAAAAAAAAAAATCACAAATGAGTACCCCAAAATGTAAACAGTCATACAAATAATTTGAAACAAATAACTCAAATTTATTCTAATATATGTTTGTTTGTTTTTTTTCCCCTGAGCTAATGGTGTCTGCTAGAGGTGTTTGAACCAGAGCAACCCCATCCTGAAAAGGGGCTGGGCAAAATACAGGCTGAGACCTATTGGGCTACATTCTAGGGGGTAAGGCATTCTAAGTCACAGGATGAGATAGGAGGTCAGCACAAGATACAGGTCACAAAGACTTTGCTGATAAAACAGGATGCAGTAAAGAAGCTAGCCAAAACCTACCAAAACCAAGATGGCTAAGAAAGGGATCTCTGATTGTCCTGGCTCCTCATTATATGTTAATTATAATGCATTAGTATGCTAAAAGACACTTCCACCAGCACCATGACAGTTTACAAATGCCATTGCAACATCAGGAAGTTACCCTATATGATAGAAAATGGGGAGAAACCCTCTGTTCTGGGGAATTACCTATCCCTTTCCCAGAAAACTCGTGAATAATCTACCCCTTGTTTAGCACATACTCAAGTATTATCAGTCAAGCAGCCCAAGCTGCTGCTCTGCCTATGGAGTAGCCATTTTTTATTCCTTTACTTTGCTAATAAACTTGCTTTCACTTTACTCCATGGATTTGCCTTGAATTCTTGCACGAGATCCAAGAACCCTCTCTTGGGGTCTGGATCAGAACCCCGTTCTGGTAACATATCCACTGAGGAAAGGAATTTTGTGATGGCCTAAAGAATTTTAACTCTTTCAAATCTGATCTCAGCTAGAATGCTGCTTAGCTAATTCCTTGGATGTTAACATTTCAAATAAATAATAAGATTTATATCTTCAAGAGACTGCAAAATCCAGCAAGACATTCAAAGGGTATTGGCTGATATTGGGTAAGGATTTAATCGGGTTTACTTCCACTTTAATGGTGGCAGCTGAATACATTTTAACAATGTCAGTGGAGGATCGGGACCATGGTCTGGCAAAGTTTGCAATAAATTATCCGTGGCATTTATTAGTCCCAGTGTAGAAAAATATTATTGGATATATATATTTTATAATCTTAGGAGTTTCATTCTTATTCTGTAGTTGTTCATTTGCTCCTTCTGTTACAAATTTAAATACATTTCTCCCTTTCGAGAAGAAAATGTGCGCATTTTGAAATTCCAAAAAATATTTGCCTAGGAGATATATGGGAGCTGAGGGAACAAGCAGAAAGGAACAACACTGAGTAAGCCTACCTGGAATTCTAAGGTTTTGGACTTACATACAGTAATAGGTTGATTAGATACCCCTACCATTTAGTTTCATTACTCTGAGGGAGCAGACAGTTTAAGGTAGTAGGGTAGAGGACAGAAAAAGTAGCTCTGGTGTTTTGAGGGTATGTGTCTGTTCTCCATTCATGAAGATTTAAGATACATTTGGAGAAATGGGAAAGCCCCCTTTTGGTCCTTGAAGCAACCCTACTTATCTTGTCAGGCCCTGTCCTCTTGTTGTTCCTGCTGTCATTTAAGTTTTCCACAATCCTTTTAAAAATGGCCGGGCCCGGTGGCTCACGCCTGTAATCCCAACACTCTGGAAGGCCGAGGTGGGCGGATCACCTGAGGTCAGGAGTTCGATATCAGCCTGACCAACATGGAGAAACCCTGTCTCTACTCAAAATACAAAATTAATCGGGCGTTGTGGCACATGCCTGTAATCCCAGCTACTTGGGAGGCTGAGGCAGGAGAATCGCTTGAATCCAGGAAGTGGAGGTTGCGATGAGCTGAGATCGCACTCTAGCCTGGGCAACAAGAGCGAAACTCCATCTCAAATAAATAAATAAATAAAATGGCCAGGCTTTTTGCAATAGAAGCAAATGCCTCTTTTGTCATTAGAAAGAGGATCATTCATCTTTTCTCAAAAGGCCTAGTTTGAATCGTCAATTGTCGTAGTTACAAACTAAGGCCTCTTTGAGGCCTTAGTTATTTTCTTTTTTCTTAGTAGCTTTAGAAAGTTGATCTGCTAAGCTTGCTAATTCATGAATTTATATATTCACCCAATTAAGCTGGTGTCTTTTAACTAAGATAACCAAGTCCTCATTTAAGTCGTTGAGGAAAGTAGAATTTATAAGATAATCATTCTGGTGATCTTGGAGATTAGAATCAGCCATTCAGAATTTTGTTTAAAAGTTGTCTTCAAATCGTTCAAAATAATCAAGTACAGAATCAACTGATGTTTGAGTACCTTGTGGAATTCTACTCTAATCTACGTGTTTAGAAAAGACCTAGGAGACTTCCTCAGGCAGTGATAATGGAAGGAAAGGCAAGTTAGGACAGGGGAGTTCAGATAAGAAAGAATATGAAGGCATAGGGATGTAACCACTCAACAGATTTACCTTGCCCACTGCCTAGACAAAGTTGATATATCAAGACAGGGGAACTGCAATAGAGAAAGAGTTATTCATGCAGAGCCTATGGTGTGGGAGACTGGAGTTTTATTATTACTCAAATTCATCTCTGAAAACTCAGGGATCAGAGTTTTAAACTATAATTTAGCAGGTAGGGGCTTGGGAAGTGGGGAGTGCTGATTGGTCAGGTTGGAGATGGAATCACAGGGGGTCCAAGTGAGTTTTTCTTGCTGTCTTCTGTTCCTGGGTGAGACTGCAGAACTGGTTGATCCAGATTACCCATCTGGTGGTGACAGCTGATGCACTGGAATGTAGGATCTGCAAAATATCTCAAGCACTGATCTTGGGGTTTACAACAGTGATGTTATTCCCAGGAGCCCCTTGAAGAGGTTCAGACTCTTGCAGCTGGAGGCTGCATGGCCTCAAACAGTAATCTTACAGCTAATTTGTTAGTACTACTAAAGTAGACTGGTCCCCAGGCAAGAAGGGTTTGTGTGTTTTTTGTTTTGTTTTGTTTTTCTGGGAAAGGGCTATTATAATTTTTGTTTCAAAGTTAAATGATAAATTCCTTCCCAAGGTTAGTTCGGCCTATGCCCAGGGATGAACAAGGACAGCTTAGAGGTTACAAACAAGATGGAGTTGGTTAGTTTGATCTCTTTCATTGTCATAATTTCCTGAGTTATAATTTTTGCAGAGGCTATTTTAGGAGTAGAAGGAGGAAGAGCTGGAGGTGAAAGAAAGCAAGTCTCTGAAGTCTTTTAAAATCCAGAAATAGTTTCAGATATTCTTTTGTTTACCTCTTGTGAACCCCGAAAACTTGAGACAGGTCTCAGTTAATTTAGAAAGTTTATTTTGCCAAGGTGAGGACACACACCCGTGACACAGCCTCAGGAATTCCTGACGACATGTACCCAAGGTGGTCAGGGCACAGCTTGGTTTTATACATTTTAGGGAGACATGAGACATCTATCAATACATATAAGAAGTACATAGCTTCGGTTCAGAAAGGCCGGACAACTTGAAGCAAAGGCAGGAAGACTGGAAATGGGAAGGGGGCTTCCAGGTCACAGATAGATGAGAGACAAAAGGTTGTATTCTTTTGAGTTTCTGATTGGCCTTTCCAAAGGAGGCAATCAGATATGCATTTATCTCAGTGAGCAGAGAGAAAACTTTGAATAGAATGAGAGACAGGTTTGCCCTAAGTAGCTCCCAGCTTGAGTTTTCCTTTCAGCTTAGTGATTTTGGGGGCCCAAGGTATTTTCCTGTCACATTCTTGAATAGAGAAAATTTTCTCAGAATTTCTTTAGAAGTTTCTAGTTGCTGTTGGAAGTAAGTCTCCCCATTCAATTTGTCTGGTTCTAAACCAGCTTCTTCCAACTGTGTGCGCCAATAAATGATTTTAGCCATTTCTAAAGATGCCTATTTTGGCCATTGCTGCTATGACCATCCTGGTTTAGGTGGGTCCACGTTCCTAGGTGTTTATAAGAGGACACTCCGTAAACATTATAAATTCAGTTGGTATTTCTAAAGGTGGCTGTCCCTTAAAAGAGTGCTCAGATTTTTAGGCTTGATTTCTCATATTTTAGGAACTTTTCAAAAGTGACTAAGGCTAGGAATGTGTTTAGAGTCCAAGTGTGCTGCTTGTAAGTGTCACTGCTCTAGGTGTCACCCAAGAGTTGTGAATTGCTCTCTTATATATCTTGGGCTATCTCTAACTACCAGGTGACATTAGAGTGCTCAAGGTATAGGGGACCATACCCTCATATTATACCTGAAGAGCAAAAAGGGATCCCTAAAATGTTATTTTGGTGAGGAATGCCCTACGAGGCCACTTCACATCCTAGGCCACATACCTGACACCTCTGCAAAGTCTTCAGTCATCTGGAACACCTGAATGGGTCAGAAGGCGCAATTGCTTCTTTTCTTCAGGGCAAGAGAACTCACCCTCATATATTTTTCAGTTATAACTAACAGGAATTGGTAACAAATGAAAATCTACATCTGGATTTCCAGCAATAGAAAACACCTGTAGTCTTAAAAGCATGCCATGTAAAATGAAACCACCAGTGCCTAATTGCCAGTACTTTGAACCGAACCCTCTGTGGGACAGAGGTGGAAGAGGCAGGAATTCTCTGCAAAGCTCTTTGCCTGACTGTGATCTGAACCTTCTGTCCTCAGGCAGAGGCAGAAAAGGCAGTTTTTCCTGTAACCCAAATCTTCTATCTGCAGGGTAACAACAGAAAACCTTCATTCTTGAAAGGGAGGATTGGAAAGAATAGCTCAAACAAAGTATAGACTTTAAACCAAAAAGTGAAAAGGTACAGATTTTCAGTAGAACTTACCCCTTTATCTTCAACAATTTCTCTCGGAGTCAGAAGAATGTGGCACATATACACCATGGAATACTATGCAGCCATAAAAAAGGATGAGTTTGTGTCCTTTGTAGGGACATGGATGCAGCTGGAAACCATCATTCTTAGCAAACTATCACAAGAACAGAAAACCAAACACCGCATGTTCTCACTCATAGGTGGGAACTGAACAATGACATCACTTGGACTCGGGAAGGGGAACATCACACACCGGGGCCTATCACGGGGAGGGGGGAGGGGGGAGGGATTGCACTGGGAGTTATACCTGATGTAAATGATGAGTTGATGGGTGCTGACGAGTTGATGGGTGCAGCACACCAACATGACACAAGTATACATATGTAACAAACCTGCACGTTATGCACATGTACCCTAGAACTTAAAGTATAATTAAAAAAAAAAAAAAAAAGAATGAACATAAGGGGTTGGATGTGGCCAACCTCTTGAGTCCAGGAGGAATGTTGGATGGTAGGGGATGGGTTGTTCTGAATCCTGCTCACAGTGGCAAAAATGTCAACCTAAAAGGAAGAGATTGAGGCACAAAATATAATTTAAGGAGTTTACTTGAGCCAAAGTGAGGACAGCTGTCCAGGACACACTTCCAAGTTGCCTGGGGAGTGCTGTGCCAGCCTTGGTTACAAGCAGGCTTTTAAAGTCAAAGGGAACAAGGAGTGAACTGATGCAACATTGTTTGACAGTAATTCTCATTGGTTTACAGAGATAACATTGATTAATGATTTGCTATATGTTAGCATTGGCTATATGAACTATGGGGTATGAGTTATGGTGTCCAGCATATTGTACTTTATCGCTTCTTGGCATCAGTTATTTGAGAGTCCACACAGCAGGTGGCTTCAAAAGATAATTATTTAACTTGAGGTAGAGTGATATGACTGCTGTTTCATTCTAATGTCTCTCTGGGCCTGATAATTTAAAGGGGCTCACATTTCTTAGATAAAAGGTTTACTTTCTTTTTTTCCCCCCACAACCCCAAATACACTTTTTTGACATAAGAGTTATTCTGAGAAACAGCAAACACAGGAGAAGATCTGAAAACAAGGTAGAAGTTACCCTAATGAAAGTGAAACTTGTATTTATAAAACAGGACATCTCTATTTGTAAGGGTGTCTCCCTCTCTATACCAGGAAGAGAAGGAAGACTCTGAATTACAAGATAGTCATATCAATGGAGAAGGCACAAACTTTAATTTGTACAACAAACCTTATTCTTGTTTACTTTTCCTGGTCATTCCCATAACTGGTCTCTCTCACACCTCTTTGTTTTTAGCTAAAGATGGTGTTTAAGCCTGAATTCTAAGCCATCTCTTCGAGAGTTACTCTTTCTTTGAGCTTTTCCCCATGCATACATGAGATATAATACTACATGTTAACCATCTTATTTATTTTTTTCTTATTAATTTGTCTTTTATTACAGGGGCCCCAACAAAAACTTAGAAGGGTAAAGGGAAAATTATTTTTCCCTCTTTTATAGACCAGTCAGGGAAACATAATAGCTAGGGGTGGATTTTAAATTATTAGCATTAATTTTATTGTTCATCTTTATATTATGCAATGCCAGTTTTAAATGCAAACATACAAGCATTTATCTCATGTAGAATTACCAAGATTACACAAAATTCATATTTTGTAGCTTCTACATGCATATGTATTTTGTTCTTACCACATTAGTGAAAACACTGTATAAAACGAACTCATCACTTGAAAGGCACACAGTCTACCAAAACTCTCTATCTTTAGCTTACTGATGAGTTAGGAAGGATTGAAAGAAAAAAGAACTATGAGTTACTTGATCTTTCCCTTTCCTTCTGTGTCATGTTCAGGAAGTGTTTGCCTAATATAGAAATTAACATGATTAAAAAAGAAATACTTTTTCCTTATGAAACACAGGAGTCATGGCTGACACACCTATAACAAAAGACATATTAACAAGAGGAAAGCATTACAAATTTATCTAATTAAAGTTTTACATGCCACAGGAACCTTCAGAAATGAAGACTGAATCAGGGAAAACTATATTTTTAGCCTAAGTATGATGAAAAAGCAGATGGTTGTGGAGAAACCTGATTGAACAAAAAGGGTATGATTTTACGGTAATAAACTGAGCAAGGTCTCTTTGTTCAGATTCTTCTTGGTCTCTCTGCATGAATTCCTTTCCTTTAAGTATAAGGCAGGACATCTGACCCATGAGGATCTTGTGACCTACTTTCAAGGGAGGTAGGTCAGAGAGAGTGACCTTAGTAGGTGTTATAGTTTGCTTTGAGAAAGCAAACTATAAAAAGAGAAAGATGGGCAAGAGACAGGAGGCAAGAGAAGGTCAGAGAGACTTTCTTGCTTCTGAAGTCCTCCTATCTCCTTCAGCACATGCCAAGGTGCCATACTTTGGCACACCATGCTTTGAGCCCTGACAGTTCCTTGGCTACTCCAGTTTCTTAGACCCTGCCATTGACAGATTTCTGACTTAAAAGCAAGTTCTAGTTCCTGCAGAAAGCATGATCTCTCCAGGCTGTGAGTGCCCCAGCTTACTCAAATACTTTCCTTGTACTCACTTTGAATCTTGCTGAATGAACTGTGATGCATTGTTGACCCACCAGAATTCCATGCTCATGGAGGATCACAAGTGCCATACGTGAATGGTGCAGCAAGAAACCACAGATAACACATATAGCATGGAGAGCTTCTGCTCATGTGTATGCTCTATTGTTCTACTTTCCTCACTTACAAAACACAAGTTCAAAGGTAAAATTAACAGTTTCAAGCCTGTGACAACAGAGCACTAAACTGTCCTCAGGGCTCTCTAAACACAGTACCCTCGTGAATACTGGGCCCTGTGGCCTGTGTGACTGCATAGGTCACACATCTTTGAGGCCAGGCATGAAGATCTAGTAGACTCAATGGGGAAACTGACAAGGAAGACAATTACAGAGAAGTCTTTAAACATACAGGTTGTAATTGTGAGGATAATTTTGCCTGGAACTCAAATCTCATTAGACACAGGAGAAACCAGACTGGAGAAAAACCTTATAATTATACTGGGTGGGAAAATCTTTATTTAGTGTTTCCAACTTAACTGGGTATCTGAGAAGTCACTCTTGGGAGAAACTGTATCATTGTAATAAGTGTAATTGGTCAACACTCTTATCCTGAAAATCTATGTCAAAGTGAGGTTTTATAAATGTAAAGAATGTGGGAAAGCTTTAAATTAAAGTGCCAGCCTTATTCAGTACAAGAGACTTCACACAGTAGAGAAACTCTATGAATGCAATGAATGTAAGAGATGTTTTCGAGTGAGCTCAGCTCTGATAAGGCACCAAACTTCCATGTAGATAAGAGACCCTAATAATGGAATAAACATGGGGGCAAATTTTGCTAAGAATTCAGGCCTTTCCCAATGGATAATGCATTTTGGAAAAGGATGCTATGAGAAGGAGCACAAAGAAAGCTCCAAGGTCATTTCCTTCTCACATGGCACATTTTTTCCTGACTTGATGGCCCTCATATAGAGATGATTCTTCAAAATGTCTTGCAAGGTGAAAAGACTTTCCCTCTACCCTCTGAGGATTTGATAACTGAGTCTATGACAGAAACTGGTAACAGGCAGGTTAACATGAGAAGATGTACAATTTTATTATGTGCATGGAGGCAGTACAGAAAAAAAGCATACACCTAAACAACCAGTGAGATTCAGGAGTTTATATCTCTATCTACAGGGGAGGGGAGGTGAGATGTAGGCAATTTAGGGGAGAAATAATTTTTGGGAAAGATGAATGGGTCCTCAGAAGAAGAGATGATAGTTTTTGAAGAAGTTTGTCTAGGTGTTGTGTCAACTTCTAGCCTCTTCTCTTGTGATAAGAGTTAATCTTCCCTGGTTGATGAAACTCTCAGGGAGGGGACTGATGACAACTGAGCTCCTTTTGGAGGATCTGTCTTTAGGCAGATAGGGGGAGTTCAGAGAAAGCTTCTCCTTACGTTTGTTGTTTTTCAAGTGGCTTTGGCTAGAATTAACCCATATACCAAATGGGCATATTTTGGAGTGGCATTTCCTGAATTTCTTCAGTCTTCTAGCTAAACACTCATAAGTCTTCTTTGCAATGCACTAGACACTTATAATGTAAGGGTTTATGTATTGTCTTTGTATAAATAGCTGTAGCTTTGGAGATTTTTGCTGCTTTGCCTCATAACCGTGTAACTGTTGACAAGTTATTTGACTTCCTTATACTCAGAATTTTCTTCAATAAGATGAGGGTAATATCTGCCCTACTATCTGCCAAGGATATCTGAGGATAAAAGAAGGTAATACATGGAAAGCATTTTGAATACAGCGTTCTTGTGCTGGCATAAGAAAGCTGTGGTATGGTGAGTATTGGCTCTGCCAAATCAAAACAGAAGAACAAAAGGATTATATGACATATAAGTAAAGAAATAAACAATAATAAAATACATGTTAAAATGTCATTAATCTCATTTAAGCAACATATTACAAATGTGTTTCTAGGCTATGGACCAAAATCTTTTCCCAGGGTTTATGTTATAAAGGGTTTTTATTTTGTCTTTATAAAATGTACATACTCAGAAGACAAACTTTGCTGTGTTTCTAACCAAATATTTTTTCTTGAAAAAACATGGAATGTCAGTGCTTTCAGATGAGAAAGATGGGATTAAAATATAATATTTTAAGACTTCTACAAAATTTTAGGAAATGATGTGGATACATAAAAAGTTATGTTTGAGAGTTAGTGTATTAGTTCATTCTCACATTGCTACAACGAAATACCTGAGACTGGGTAATTTATAAAGAAAAGAGGTTTAATTGGCTCATGGTTCTGTAGGTTGTACAGGAAGCATGACGCTGGTATCTGCTTGGCTTCTGAGGAGGCCTCAGAAAACTTACAATTATGGCAGAAGGCAAAGGGAGAGCAGGATTCTTACATGGCAGGAGCAGGAGCAAGAGAGACAGAGAAGGGAGAAGTGCCACACACTTGTAAACAACGAGATCACACAAGAATTCACTATCAGGAGAACTGATGGCACTAAACCATTCAGAAGGATCCAACTCCATGATCCAATCACCTCCCACCAGGCCCTATCTCCAATATTGGGGATTACAATTCAACATGAGATTTGGGTGGAGACACATATCTGAACTATATCAGTAAGTAACTTTGGGTTGAAATGAAAAGAATAAAGAGGAATTATTTCTAAATTCAAATTTGTTACACAGTATGAATTTAAAATTTGGCTTATTATCTGTAATAGTGGATGACTAAAGAATTTTTATTATATTGTATTATGAACCTTCATAATTTGCCTTTTTCAGTGCTTCTGAGAAGTGGGTTCCTTTGTAGGAGCTACATATTAGAGAGCTATCTTGGCCTACATTTCACTGCTGGAGACACATTATTTAGAGCCAGAGCTGGAAATGGAAAATAATCCCTTAACTCCCCCAAACTGGTGCTGATTGGGAGGAACCTAAGGGGTGAGAGTTTCCAACTACAGACTCATTTGGAAGATGGGGAACCAGAATAAAGAAAAGGAAAACTAGGCTAGTTAAGTCTGAGTCTTGAATTGTAAAGATCTCCGTATCTCAAGGGTATAATCTCAGTAACTAAAGTTTCCCCAAATTAAGGGAAAGAAATATAGTACAGAGTAATACTTAGGGATTTTCTAGGATATAGTCACTGTGAATGGAGTATGCATCCTACATTTTTAAAATTTTTCATGAATTCTATTCCTAAGTATATGTTTCACTTTGAATAAAATACTAAATTGGGTTACTTATACTTTTGGGAGCACACACTGGTTTTCTGTGAAAAAATGGCCCTTAGAAAATGTAAATGGTTCTTCAGTCAAAATCTACTATTAATACTTTTGTTCTTTTCTTTAAGCAAGCAAGCTATGCCGCATGCAGATAACTATCTTCCCTGCTTGTGATATCTCTAAGAATATATTCCTTGTAAGTGAAGAATAAGATAGCTAGCTGGTAAATGGAAGGAGACCTCTCATGCACATTATTGCCACAGAATTGGGACATGAAGTGGCGTTAAGTTGGGCTGCCATAACAAAATACTATACTGGTGGTTTTAAATAAGAGAAATTTATTTTCTCACAGTTCTGGAGGTTGAGATCAGGGTACTAATATGGTTGGTTTCTAGTGAGGGCTCTCCTTCTGGCTTTCAGATGATCACTTTTTTGCTCTTGTGCTCACAAGACCTTACCTTCACGTGTGCATGGAAGAGATATCAAGCTCTCTGGTGTCTGCTTTTAAAAGGGCATTAATTCTATTATACTAGGGCCCTGCCCTCAAGAACTAATTACCTCTCAAAGGCTGCATCTATAACACCAACTCATTGGAGGTTAGGGCCTCAATGTATAAATTGTTTGGGGGTTGTTGGTGGGACCACAAACATTCAGTCCAAACCACTGAGCAAAGGAAGAGAAAGAATAAAGGAACAACCAAGAGGAGAGCTGTGTTGAGCAATGGGAGTAAAAATGAGTGTCAAAAGTAGAGGAGGATGAAAGTGAGTGGAAGGTCTGAAGATGGCATGTGGAAAGTGACAGGTAAGAGAAAAATAATTTGTTTCTATTGAGAGTCAGGACAAATTCCAACATACCAAAGTTAGAAGTAATGGGTCCAATGAGGAAGTAATACTGAAGACGACTGACCTAAGGGATATTTTAGAATTATTTGTAATGTTTGAATTAAAGACAACAGGGACTAAAGAATAAAAATGTTTAGATGAGTCTAAAAGATCAGGTCAATGATGTAGCTTCTATTACAAGGGAACAGAAAAGAGGGTACAAAATGGCTTTAGGTGATCCAGGGGATTCAGAAAAGGTAATTTTAAGACAAAAGAGTAAAGTCTACTTTACAGAGAAAGCACTAAGTGTGTAGTAGAGATTGGTATATGAAGTTATATATTATGAAAATATTACAAAAAAGTAAAGGTACTTTTGTTTTACGAGAATGGCCCAGAATAGCTTTTTAAAAGAAATTAGGGAAGCTAGTGTACAACTTCCTGCTGAGGCTGATATGAGGGAGGACAGCATTATGCCATTCTGCATCAGGTCCTTTGTTAGTGCCACATAAGCTGGAATGTAGTACTTCAGGGGATGGACCTTCAGTCTGATTCAGCATAGTGTTATGTCTGAGATGCTCCTGATGCTGTTCAGCCTGGGTAACTGGCAGAGCTTTCAACTACTCCCTTTCTCTTGAGATGGATTGCAATGCTCACCTTGCTCATGAATGGCCTGGAATTCTGGATATTCCCATTTAAACTGTCTTTTCATTGGCTGGAAAGGAATAGTTGGTGGCTCCTGTGCTGCTTGATGACGATATTCTGAGTGCAGTCCCATTCCACATGCACTGGCTGCAACTTGGAAACAATTAGATATGGCTGGGCTTGTGAAAGACTCAATGAGGGAACCACAGTTAATATATTTAAAAGACATCTTAGAGAACACATCTCAGGGCATAGAATAGAGAAAGAATGCTGACACAGTCTTCTTCCACCCTTAAGAAGTAAGGAGCAACCAGAAAGGATGAGAGTGAGAAACACAGAGAAGGGAGTGGAGATTGAGCTCTGCAACCTTGCTTCCCTGGGTATGTGGCTGCTTCTTTCTCTGGCTAGGGTGTTCATGTGCCTTTTAATCACACCTGACATTCTGTTTCATCAAGCTCTCTTTCCAAATCCTCCGCCATGATCACCACAGTCCTCTTTGTTCTCCGGCTGATGCTCTAACATCTGGGCTTGGAGCTCCTCTGGCAGGATAGTCAAGAACTGCTCCAGCACCAGCAATTCCAGGATCTGTTCTTGGGTGCGGGTCTCTGGCCTCAGCCACTGATGGCAAAGTTCCCAGAATCAGCTCAAAGCCTCACAGGGTCCAGGTGTCTCCTGGTAGCAGAAATGCCTAACGTTCTGATGAGCTACCTCCTGGTTGCTGGAGTTCTTCCATATGAAGTAGCCCATATCTTGGCCCCAAGTGTAGTCCTATGCTTTAACTGTCAGGCGACTTTTCTATTCCCTTTGCGATTTAATAGTCAAGGCTGCAACTGTTATGGGCTGTAACAGTTCACGTAAAGTCTTATTTTGCAGGTTGGGGTATATGGAAGTCTGCTTTAAGGAGGCTGTCCTTGGGCAAGTTTCTTTTGGGTCACTCCCAAGGCAAAATAAATCATTACTAACTTGCAGAAATGAAAAGGTTGCTAAGAACATTTATTTATTTTTTTAAGATTAAAGACATGTAGTCATCTTGAAGCTCATTGATTGAATCACTAATTCAAAAGGAAAATGGACAATTCGGGTGAATTTTATCATGTGCGACAGAAAGCACAAACTAGGTAAGACAGACATACAATTAATAATATGATTTGAAAATTGCAGATACGAGGATGAAATCACTTTTGTCAGACCCAGGTAAAATACGGCTGGGAAGGCATGAAGGAGAGGAGGCTCATGCTTACATGTTTGAGATAAGAACTGTTTCCAAGGACTTTCTAAACACCGCACAAGAAACCCTTTCATTTCCTCCATGCATCTCCTGCTTTGACAAGGTTTATCAGTAGACATTTCTTACCACTGCTGTAATTCAGATACGATGTTCTGGAAAGAACACTTGCCCAATTATGGGATCTCCACCATGAATTGACAACTCCAGCTTTGAGCCTCTGAAACCAGTGAACACGACCTCTAAGCAGCTTATATGAACCTCTTTTTGCTAATAAAAACTTGCCTTTACCCTTCCCTCACTGAATGCATTAGTGGCTTGCCATTCTGTGCATTCTAGGTTATAATCTTCATTTCTCATTTGCGAGTCAACTTTTTTTAAGTTTAACAATGGAAACAATGTGAAGCTTGACTACAAATATTATAAAATTAAGACACCAAAGCAAGCATACTCGTGTGTCTCACTACAAATACATCTACATATAACACTTCTGATCATTAGAAAATGATCCAATTGTGTTTAGAGGTTCAATGACAGCATAAACAGATTTAAGTGTGATTATACACCTCATTTCTCCCACAGGGCTCCTCTACTAATGCCTCTGGGAGCTTCATACTGCCAGCGCCAGGAGGGGAGAGGAGAAGAAAGGAAGTCTTCTCTCCATGCCCTCCTGGGGCCCATCTTGGTGTTGTGTGTGGTGGAGGGGGGACGAATCTGGGGTCTCAGTCGCAGCCTCCTCTTGCAGCTGCCACTTTCATCCCCGAAATCCTGTTCGTAACAATCAACAGGAACCCTGAGAAAAGTTAGAGGTGTGAAGTCCGCACATAACCCTGGGCCACAAACTTGGTCCCGGACGCCACAGGACACTCACTCACCCGGGACACACATCCTGGCCGGAAGATGGGCGGGTACCGGGGCTCCTGCTGCTTCTGCCCCTCTAGGAAGAGGCTCTCCGTGGTGGTCTCGCGCGCCCCGTACCGGGAGGGAGCCGCCGCGGGGTTTAAGGGTGCAGTCGGCTCCTAGCCTAGCGGATGGCAGCTCCCTCCATGATTTTGAAATGTTGATGGATTAACCTTCTAGAAGGGTGCTAGGTCTCCCTCTTTCTCCTGCCACCAACTTTAGAGTTGTGGTGTACAAGCGCTATATTTTCTGATGTTATATTCCATAGGAATATTTTCAGTGACATAATCAAGTTTAAGCGTTAAGAACTAGGGCCCTGGAATAAAATGTGCGTGAAAATCTTGGTTCTACCACTTACTATGTGATCTTTAGCAAGATAGTTAACTTCATTACTGCTGAGTTTTCTCATCTATAAAATGTGAAAAATAATAACCGTTACAGAATGAGGTAGGACATACTAGCACAGTACCTGTAAAAAACTGTGGGCTCAACATTACCTTAAAAAACAAACCAAATATTGTGTTACTTAGATCCCGTCAGGACATTTTTAACGTCATTGAAAGTAAATGCTATCTCTTACAAAGCCTCTTAGTGGGAGATTTTGTACATTTCACATGATCATACATCTAACATCAAGCTCCTGTTTACATTTTATAATGTAAAAACCTTACATACTATGGAATGTTTCAGACTTAAATCATTCCTCCCTACCCTCTTTCATATACTATCGCTCTACACTCTCTTCTCAGTCTTTTCTGTAGACAGCAGCCAGCAGCAATGAAATAACATTTCAGGACCATTATTTCCAGTACTAACTTCCTCAGTAATCTACCACAATTGCCAGTAGCCAGAGAATCCTATCACTTTCTGCCAGGAGAGCTCCCTATAGTCCCTATCAACCTACCCCAGAAAGGTGCCAAAAACCAGTAAAAGCCCGGTTATCCTGTGTCTATCCTCCAACTTCTGAGGTTTAGTTCAATTTGAACACATTTTCTCACTCCTAACCCAATTCTATTCTCTTCCTATCTTACTTAAATATCTGGATTCTGGCCTCTTCCCTGGGGTGCTCTTCTGCTTTTTTACTTCCTGGTATGACCTCTGGACACAGATTTTGGCCTCATATAGGAATGCCACCATTACATATGTCCTTATTTGACATGACTCTCTAACTTAACATGAGCATCTAACTTAGTTTTGTGGTCTTCAGTTTTTAAAGGGATGCTCTGAAAACACTGTTCTGCAGTGCACTGTGCAAGCTATTTCACTCCTGGGTTTAGCTGACCTCTTTTTCTGCAAAACTAACTAGGAAAATAAACTAGGACTGATTATCAGTTTCTTTACCTAAATCTTTATTTTCTTCCCACACTGTAATCATGCTTGTTTCCCCAGTCTCTATTTCTTTATATTGCACTGCCATAGACTACCCTATTTATTAGGCCCCCTAAATGTAGCTCTTTTGGTTTGACTTTAGTAGTCAATGAAAGAAGGGGTACATCATCAGTCTCACAGAAAGCACACACACACAGATGAAGACCAGACACTGGTCTTTCAGTCTTTCATCTTGCCCAATATTTATTTTTTATTTAATATTTTTCATATTGTGTCATTTCCTCAGCATTTACATACAAATTTAAGTCCCTTACATTAATAGGTTTTCCCTCATGTGAATTCTCTGGTGTTGGCTAAGGTTTGAGCTCCGACTGAAGGCTCTTCCACACTCACTGCATTCATAGGGTTTTTCTCCAGTGTGAATTCTAAAGTGTCGAATAAGATGTGAGCTCACTCGGAAGGTTTTCCCACATTCACTACACTCATAGGGTTTCTCTCTGGTGTGAATTCTCTGATGCCGGATAAGATGTGAGTTCAGGTTGAATGCTCTCCCACATTCTTTGCACCCAAAGGGTCTTTCCCCAGTGTGAATTCGCCGATGTCTAGTAAGATCTGAGCTCTCTGCAAAGCTCTTCCCACATTCATTACATTCATAGTGTCTCTCTCCAGTGTGGATTCTCTGATGCCTAGCAAGTTTTGAGCTGTGCCTGAAAGCTTTCCCACATTCATTACACTGATGAGTTTTATCTGCACTGAAAACTGCTGCATGTTTAGCAAGTTTTGGACTCTTGAAAGATTTTCCATATTGGTGAATTTTTTCTCCAGCATAAATTCTTTGAGGGTTAATAAAATCTGAGTTCCATTTGAAGCTCTGGTCACAGGTATCATGTTTACAAGATTTCTGATGTGTGAATTCATTTGAGTTCAGATTTAATCTCCTCTCACATCCATCATGGCTTATTGTTTCACCTCTGACTGTATTTTTGTGGGCGAGGATTTTACCAAAACCTTCATCCTGGGCAGATGACAGTCTCTGAGACTCCCCTGATTCTTTTTCCCATTGCCTCTTTACCCTGCCTGCAGACTTACAGATGTCTTGAGATTCACCAGATGCTTCTGATACGTATCCTGAGATTCTTCCAGATGTAATTCTCTGTGATTCAATTTTTTCAAAAATTTCCAGCTTTGGCATGGATCTACTGTTTTCACTCTCATTATCTAAAATAAAAAAGAAAGAGGTAAATATCACCTGTTTGCTGCACTAGAAGAAAGAAAATTTTGCAGCATGCTCAAGATAGTTACATATTGATATGCCCACTTTAATATATGACCTTTCATATAAGAGGAATGATAGAAGGAAAGAGGATGACAGGAATGAAAGAAACATTGGTAAGAACAAGTAATGCCTGCAGTGGTTGGCAGAGAGAGGAATCAGACATGTGAAGCATATATATTAGAAAAGATTGGGAGGAGGATTGCCATCAGCAAGAACTCAAGAGATAGGGGGAGACAGAGTAAGGAGAAGGAACTCTACAATGTTGACTGAAGGGGATCTTCGGAACCTTGGATCTATGATACATTTCTAGAGGGAAAATGGAGGCACTACCTCAAAGAAAGCAGATGAGAACACAGGAAAAGTAAAGCTATAAGTTACTCTGAAGTATGTGTGAGAAAACTTCCATCCAACTATCGTCTATTTCTTCCTCATATTCCATGGTTAATCAGTCTTCTAAATCCTGTCATCTCTGTCCGCTAAGTGTCCCTCGTATAAATCCCTTCCTTTACATTTCTGCTACCATTGCTATAGCCTTCAACCTCACCATTTCCTATCTAGACTTTAACTGCCTCCTTGCTGTTTTGACTGCACTTTTCTTCTTGCTAGTTATCCTAAAGATCCTTACTAGACTAATGGTCATTAAACACTGTCATCCTTACATACTCTACTCAAAAACCTTGAATCTCTCTCTCTCTCTCTCTCTTTTTTGTTACAAGACTAAACTCCCCAGCCTGGTTTCCAAGATCCATTTATGATCTAGTCTTCACAAATCCCACCTTGTAGCTCACAACTCTATACCATGCTGGAGTTGAAATGCCCTTCTTTGTTATAAGGTATCCTTTGTCTACAATATGCTAGGGCAGGAAAGAGGGTTAGGGAGTGCTGTTCGTGGGGTGAAGGAAATTTACAATTTTATATAGGATAGATGGAGATGTTTCCAGAACAAACCTGAAGGCAGAATATGTAGAAATTTATTAAAAATTAATGGTGGCTGGGCGCGGTGGCTCATGTCTGTAATCCCAGTACTCTGTAAGGCTGAGGCAGGTGGATCATGAGGTCAGGAGTTTGAGACCAGCCTGGTCAACATGGTGAAACCCCGTCTCTACTAAAATACCAAAATTAGCCAGGCTTGGTGGCAGGCACATGTAATCCCAGCTACTCGGGAGGCTGAGGCAGGAGAATTGCTTGAACCCAGGAAACAGAGGTTGCAGTAAGCCGAGATCACGCCACTGCACTCCAGCCTGGGTGACCACTGCACTCCAGCCTGGGTGACAGAGCAAGACTCCGTCTCAGGAGAAAACAAAACAAAACAAAACAAACGAACAAACAAACAGTAAGTTATTCTTGGGTTTACTATAGGGACCATTCACACCTTAAGTGCTACTGTATCTATGAATCTTTTAAATAGATGAGTTTTAGAACAGAGATGCGTAGTCAATGGAAGTAGTCTCTAGAAGTATAGCTAACTTTCTATAAAAGTGTGAAAGAGCTTTATAAGACCAAGAGCATAAGAGGAAAAATATGGACCACGGTCTATGTTACTTGTGAATTATATACTATTTCTCAGTATATCATCGTGTATCTGTTTCTCTTGATCATTATATGTACTTCTTTATGAACGTTTTGCTTCTGCCCATGTATTTCTTTTTCTTTTGCTTCTTTTCTCTTTTTATGATATTTTCTCACTCATTCACTTTTATTTCTTTTAATTTGGTCATATCATAAAAATGTTCTGTGTTTTGGAAATATTCTGGATAAGGAACAAAATTATCTTTTCCCCCACAATTGGCCAAAGACTCACAGGAAAACAAGTTCTCTCTTTTCATTTTTTTTTTCTTTTTGAGATGGAGTCTCGCTCTGTCACCGAGGCTGGAGTGCGGTGGCGCGATCTTGGCTCACTGCAAGCTCCGCCTCCTGGGTTCACACCATTCTCCTGCCTCAGCCTCCCGAGTAGCTGGGACTACAGGTGCCTGCCACCATGCCCAGCTAATTTTTTAGTACAGACGGGGTTTCACCCTGTTAGCCAGGATGGTCTCAATCTCCTGACTTCATGATCTGCCTGCCTCAGCCTCCCAAAGTGCTAGGATTATAGGCATGAGTCACCGCACCTGGCCACAAGTTCTCTCTTTTCATTGGGTAATAAAGGAAAGGACCACCTACAGTTACCAAGACTAGTTTGTGAAGGGAGATTCACTCTCTTGTTTCTTTAGTGATGTGCACTGTATGGCATTCTGCCCCTTACCACAGTCCCATAGGAGCTGGGGTTCTGATGAATCAAAATGGGCCTTGGTTTCCACTGGCTGTAACTGGACACTAAGTGCTGGTCCAGGTGGTGACACTTTTTTCCTGAATATTTCTTTTCCATGTTCATGGGCTTGAACCTGAGAAAAATAAAGTACATTAGGACTTATAAAAGAATCCCTGTGTTAAACATCTTCTAACAACGAAGAGAAACTCCCACAGGAATACAAAACTGGGGAAGGAAGAATCGAGTCTGAGTCATTTGTAAAATGTCACGTGGAATCAGACAGGAAAGGAGACATAAATGCACATTCAACCAATAGCTCCTGCAAGCTAGATACGCAATCTCAGGCCTCTCCTCCCATTGTGGGACTTTATCCATTATGGAGGTGTTAGATCTCCCATCCCATATGTACCTGGAGTACTGCTTTATCAGTGCCTCTTTCCAAATCTTCCACTATGGTCACTGCCTCCTCTCCACTCTCTGGGTAATGTTCATGCACCCAGGCCTGCAAATCTCCTGGCAGGATGGTCAAGAACTGCTCCAGCACCAGCAGTTCCAGAATATGTTCCTTGGTATGGATCTCCGGCTTCAACCACTGACAACAGAGCTCCCGGAGCTGGCTCAGTGCCTCACGAGGTCCAGGAGAATCCTGGTAGCAGAACTGCCTAAAAAGCTGCCTGCAGAGCTCCTGCTTAAGAAGTTCACTTCTCTGTAAGCAAGCGTCCTGCCTGTGGATAAATTCTTCCTCTTCTATCTTCACTATCAAAAGTCCTTCATCCTCTGGAGAGTTCTGGGCTGCAGCTTTCTTTGATTCCGTAGCCATCTGTGGAAAGAATATATTATCAGAACTGCTTTGGAAAGGGTCTTCTTTAGTTTCAAGAGTCCTCCTGAGGGATCAAAAATTACTATTACTGTCTAAGAAGATGAAAGACCACGTAATAAAAATCATCATTCTCCATTACACAAAAATTTACTGGGCATTTATTATATGCAAAAGCACTGACATACTTGGTTTGTAGAATACAACTGTTATGATTTCTGCTTCAAGATAGCTTAACTTTTAAATTTAAAAATAAGAATTTAAATTTGAAACAATAAACTTAAATGTAATACTAAATATTAACAAAGTACATGTTATTAAATTTTAAAAGTCACAGAGAAAATAAGGATGAAAAAGAAAAATGATGTGCTTCATAAAATAGGAGATGGGAAAAATACAGATGGTTGCAGTTGTCAAGGGAAGCTTAATGAAAAAATGAAATTCTGAAGAATAGAAAAGATTTGACTGGGATGTGGGAGAGAAAGAAATAGGAAATTACAAACAGAGAAACAGTCTGAACAATTGGGTAAGAGCAGGAATACAGAAGTGGGAAAGCAAAATGTTTAGTAGGTTTGTATAAGAAAATTATCGAGGCAAAGCTTGGAGATGTCACTGTAGAAAACATCAAATGTCAAGTTCATGAATTTGGAGTTTATCTTTTAGGCACTAAGGAGTCATTGAAGAGGAGTCAATTCTTCTGAGCAGAGTGACCTGCTGAACACTGTAGAGATGAATATGTTCTTCATTTCTAGGGTGGGTAGTAATAGGAAAAGACAGAAGTCACTGTATTCATGAAAGTATGAGGTTCTTTTTTTGTTTGTTTGTTTTTTGAGAGGGAGTCTCACTCTGTCACCCAGGCTGGAGTGCAATGGCACAATCTCGGCTCACTGCAACCTCCGCTTCCCAGGTTCCAGTGATTCTCCTGCTTTAGCCTCCTGAGTAGCTAGGATTTCAGATACATATCACCACACCTGGCTAATGTTTTTGTATTTTTGGTAGATATGGGGTTTCACCATGTTGGCCAAGCTGGTCTCAAACTCCTGACCTTGTGACCTGCCCACTGCCCACCTCGGCCTCCCAAAGTGCTGGGATTACAGGTGTGAGCCACCGTGCCAGGCCTGAGGTTCTTTTACTGAGCATTTCACTAAGTTGACTACTGACTGATGCAATCACATACATTTTATTAAGAATCTTATCACAAGCAAAGTGTTGGGCTATAAGTTGTATAGCAATGGTTTACAAGAAAGTCTGAATATGACACTGGGCTTGCTGCCTAATCATATGGGATCTTTGGTAGAAACAGGTTCTTAGACCCTACCTCTGGAGATGCTGACTTGGGCCCTGCTCCTAGAGATGGTAACTTGGTCAGTATGGCATATGCCTGGAAAATCTGTATTCTAATATACAGCTTAATGGATTAAACAAGAAGTGTTTGAGTTTGTGAACTAGTTGGGAAGAAATGATAAAACATGGAAATAAAAGATTTAAATGAGAAAACATTTAACATGTCATATACATTGCACATGTTTGTTAAATGTTGAATATCGAAGTATAAAATGAATTTATGGTGGAGATGCTGAATGTTCTAACTGTCCTGCGGTGGGAAGAGACTGTGAATGGTAGAAGGTATTTCCCAGAGGTGGTGGGTGTTAGAAACAAATTTTTGGTGCGGCAAAAGAAACAGCACTCGAACATGAATTTTCTCATCAAGGCAATTTTGCTTCTATAGAAAGGTGTGTCTCACAGATGGAGCAATGGCAAGAGCACACCTGAACAAGGGAGAGGAAGGGGTTCTTATCACTGACGCAGGTAGCCCTTACTGCTGTGTCGTTCCCCTATTGGCTAGGGTTAGACTGCACAGTCTAAGCTAATTCCAATTGGCTATGTTAAAGAGAGCAGGGGTATGAACCAGAGTGGTGGGGTGAGCAGTTTCAGCAGGAAGGACAGTTATGGAACGGGTAACTAAGGTGATGCAGGTCAGAGCAGGTGACCAGGGGTGACTCAGGTCAGAGCAGGTGACCAGGGGAATAGATGTGAACTACTGATTGGAACTGGTGGAAAAGGTTGTTTACTGAAACTAGGGGCAAGGAGACGAGGTTAAACTTTAAAATGGAGAGCAAAGAACTGAACATACTGACATAATAATTCTTTGAAGAGAAATTTAGAACTCACTGTATTTAACATAGGGCTTAAATTGGACAATAAAGGATGAGAAAGATTCAGAAAGGAAAGGACAGGAACAGAGTTGAGGAAGTGGGAATAAGCAGCAGGTTGATGGTGAGATCAGCTTACAGGGTGTGGTGGCTGGAGTGACTAAGAATTCTACTGCCTCTGTTAAGAAATTGCTCAACTCTAGTCTGAGTTCTTACAATTCCTAACACATACATATATGAATATATAAGTCCTTGTATTATTTTTAGTTGTTTGGCTGTTTTTTTCATCAACTGATTGCTGTTCCATGAGGTTAAGGACCATGAATTCTTAAGTGTTCTTAAGGCTTCATATTTGTTGATTGAATGAAAGGAAAAATTTGGAAAGTTTCAGATGACTTCTGTTTTTGGATGATCTGTATTTAAGATGATAATAAGACATCTACTTGGAAAAATATTTCCAACAGAAACAATGATATTTCAATAATGGAAAAGAACTTGGAATGGGAAGACAGATTTTGACAAGTGTTGGGAACAGGCCCCCAAATCTGGCCATAAACAAAATCTCTGCAGCACTGTGACATGCTTGTGATGGCCTTGATGCCCTCGCTGGAAGGTGATCGGTTTACCGGAATAAGGGCAAGGAACACGTGGCCCACCCAGGGTGGTAAATGGCTTAAGGAGTTCTTAAACTGTGCAAAAACAATAGCATGAGCGATCTGTGCCTTAAGGACATGTTCATGCTGCAGATAACTAGCCAGAGCCCATCCCTTTATTTCGGCCCATCCTTTATTTCCCATAAGGAATACTTTTTTTTAAATGCTACTAATATTTAGATGAATTTATTTCTTTTATGCATATATCTATACATTTTTAAACATATAGAGATTAAATTCAATGTGCATTTACTTAACATTTGCAAGAAATTAACTTTATATGAATATTTGATATATATTCATTAACATACTTTCAGTAAATCTTATGACTGGCTTGCTGTCAATAAACATGTGGGTAAATCTCTGTTCAAGGCTCTCAGCTCTGAAGGCTGTAAGACCCCTGATTTCCCACTTCACATTCTATATTTCTGTGTGTGTGTCTTTAATTTCTCTAGCGCCTGGGTTAGGGTCTCTACGACCGAGTTGGTCTCCGCAGACAAGATTCATGAAAAGGGTAGTTGAAGATATCTATCAGTATTAATTCTCCAAGAGTATGAAATAAATATCACAGGTTCAGACTGAACCTTGGAAAACAAACAGTTTGAGTGAGTATAAGAACAAAATTTATCAATGATAAAAAAAAAGTGGGGGGGGGGGGGGTCAGTTCCATGGTATATTAACCAGAGTCTCAATCCCTTATATTTTACTGGGCCATTCCTTTGATGTTTCTTGTTATGTTTCCTAGATGCCCTAACCAAGTAGTGTCCTAATGCTTATTGAGCATGATCTCATTTACCATAGTAAGATGGGTATAAAGTAGGCCCATATAATCCGAATGAAACTTCAATTATGCTAAGCAGCTGGTTCTACGACATGTTATCTCAGCTGATAGTCCTGTCTCCAGGTGTTTTATCATTTCTCATCCATTTAAAACCTAGTCCCCCTAAAGTTAGTAGCTTTAATAAATATTTATTGAGCATCTAGTGCCTTATAATACTGTGTTAGGAAGACTTACAAAAACGGGTAAGCAGAAGTGTAAACAAACGCTAGGAGAACAGAGAGGAACGAGTAATTAATTATAAGAAAGGTGGAGGTTAAAGAGGAGGGCTTCTGATGGATGAACATGCCTTGGTGGGTATATGGAGGAGGGGAAGACGGGTGAGAGTTTTGTTGGTGGAGGAGGAGAGAGTCAGGGGAAATCCGGTAGAGACCACAAAGCAGAACAGAGGCTTCAAGGGGCATGCTGGTAAAGGCTCCCATAGTACCTTGTGTTTCTCAAGGGTAGGAGGTCAGTGTTGGTTTCACTGCATCCTCGGTACACAGGAAATACTATTTACCGTGTCGATAAATTTCAGGACAAGCCAGGGTTGTCCCCAAGTGTCGTACAAAAGGGCAGTTACTCTTCCCAAGGGAAGCAGGGGACTGGGGATGGTCGTCACAGCAGTTTCTTTTGGCAGACAATGACAGATCCGAGACATTTGACACCCCTCCCCGTTCCACCTGGCTGGAATGGGCGACTCCTCTTACCAGTGACCCCAAATTCAGGATCAGCAGGACAGCCCCCACCCCACGCCACCACGCCCTCTCAGCGCTCCACTATGACGTCACGCGCGGCGGAGGTCACTATGGAGACCGCCAAACCCTTACTAAATACGTAAGCGCGCCTGCCCTCCCAACGCCGAAGCTGGTTCCACCTTTCTCCGGGATTCCTCTGAGGTCCAAGGTCTAGTCACCCAGAGGCTGCTAATTTCAAAGGCAATATGAGAGGGACTGGATGTTTGGAGGGGGAAACGGGGCTGGACGTCTGGGTCCCCAAACCCGGACTCACCTCTCGGACGGGGCTGATTCCGATCGGACACTTCCGGTGGAAGGACTGAGCGGCACTACACTTCAAGGATTCCGTCCACAGGGACTTGTGAGTCTGCGCAGAAGACGGGATGCCTTTGGACTACGATTCCAAGAATCCTTCCTGGGTCGCTTCAGGCGCAGACTTTTCGCCAAAGTCCTGAAGCTCTCAGGGCTTGAAGGAGGAGGCGTCTTTTTTCTCCATTGTAGCAGTGTGTCTCGCTAAATAACAGAGGGGACTCCCGAAAAGAAAATGACGTTGGCCGGGCGCGGTGGCTCACGCCTGTAATCCCAGCACTTTGGGAGGCCGAGGCGGGCGTATCACGAGGTCAGAAGATCGAGACTATCTTGGCTTGCAGGGTGACACCCTGTATCTACTGAAAATACAAAAAAAAAAAAAAAAAAAAAAAAAAAAAAAAAAAAAAATTGCCGGGCGTGGTGGCACGCCCCTGTAGTCCCAGCTGCTTGGGAGGCTGAGGCAGGAGACTCGCTTGAACCCGGGAGGCGGGGCTTGCAGTGAGCCGAGACCACGCCACTGCACTCCAGCTTGGGTGACAGAGTGAGACTGGGTCTCAGAAAAGAAGAAGAAGGGGGAAAAAAAAAAACAAAAAAAACATATACACTCGAGCACAAATTTTCTCAGCAAAGCAATTTACTTCTATAGAAGGGTGCGTCTCACGGATAGAGCAATGGCTAGAGCACACCTGATCAAAGGAGGGGAAGGAGTTCTTATCCCTGGCGCAGGTAGTCCCTAGTGCTGTGTCGTTCCCGTGCTGGCTAGGGTTGGACCGCACAGTCTAAGTTAATTCCGATTGGCTATTTTAAAGAGAGCAGGGGTATGAGCCGGGGTGGTGAGGTGAGTAGTTTCGGCGCGAAGGACGGTTACGGAACAGGTGACTAAAGGTGACTCAGGTCAGAGCAGGTCACCAGGGGTGACTCACGACAGAGCAGGTGACCAGGGGTGACTCAGGACGGAGCAGGTCACCAGGGAAACAGTTGTGAACTACTACTGATTAGAACTGGCGGAAAAGGTCGTTTACTGAAACTAGAGGCAAGGAGATGAGGAAAACGAGGAAGTTAAACTTTAAAATGGAGAACAAAGAACTGAAGTACTGACATACTGGTTCTTTGAAGAGAAATTTAGAACTCACTGTATTTAACAAGGAATTCAAGGCCAGCCTGGCCAACATGGTGAAACCCCGTCTCTACTAAAAATATAAAAATTTGCTGGGTGTGGTGGCGAGCGCCTGTAGTCCCAGCTACTTGGGAGGCTGAGACAGGAGTATCGCTTGAACCCAGGAAGTGAAGGTTGCAGTGAGCCAAGATCATGCCACTGCACTCCAGCCTAGGCGTCAGAGCAAGACTCCATCTAAAAAAATAAAAAATAAAAATAAAAATTTATTCGGGAATAGAAAATTGCATTAAAGAATAGACTTGCCAGAGTAAACTATGTTTCTATTCAGGGAGATAAGGGAAGACAAAGGTTTTTAAAGGAAGAATGAGGAGGTTTATGTGATTGTTTTGAAATTATTATCGTTGACTACAAAGATTGGTAACAAGGATGACACCAGTCTGAGGTTAGACAAACAGTTGCTGGGCAGATGTCCTTGCAGAAGTATTTTTGGTGTAAGGTGGGTTTTGCAGTCATATGTGATAGTTTTCTTATGAGGCGTACAAGCCTGAGAAGGGCTATGAAGAGACCCTTGAAGAGACCTGGCTCTGTCTGTCAGATTCTTGCTTTTGTTTTTATTTTTTAACACTAGTGTGTTGGCTCACTTTTCTAAGTCCCCACTTTGTGAGGCAAACGTGGGAGGATTAATTGAATGCAGGAGTTCGAGACCAGCCTGGGCAACATAGCTGGGACCTCGTCTCTACAAAAATTAAAAAAAAAAAAATAGTTGAGGGTTGTGGAGTGCACCTGTACTCCCAGCTACTCACGAAGCTGAGGCAGGAGGATCGCCTGAGTCCAGGAAGTGGTGGCTGCAATAGTGAGCTGTGATTGCACCACTGCACTCTAGCCTGAGTGACTCCTGCCTCTATTTAAATCTCAGACGGTGAAATTGAAGCCCACGCAGCAGGGATGCAACTGAAACTTCACCTCCTCTGCAAAACCTTCCTGCATTCCCATGCAACTTTTCTTCTAAGGCCTTGTTTGATTCATCCCCTTACTGCAGTGGAACTCAGATATTCAAAATGGTATTAATTATAACCACTGGCTGTCATTGGTCCGTGCGTGGCCTTAAAGTATGAACATTTTTTAATCCATTACCTGATCTATAAGAACTATAGATTGACAACAACTTAGATTTAGTACTACTCTTTTTCTAGTCCCTCTCTGTACTACCTCTCATCTGAGAAAATACTATCACAAATTTCGTATTTGTTGTTCCCTTGCTTTTTAACAAGATGATTCTATTAGATATGTACTGTTTTGTCCCTCAAAAGTGGTGGCAGGGGAGTTCACACAAGGGAGTGCCCAAAACTGTCCTAGTTGGGCTGGCTGGAATTCCAAAGAAAGAAGCACTATGTGCCAAGGTGATCAGTCTAAAGTATTTATTGAGGGAACTTACATCATGTTGCAGAAATCCTCCCCATGGATAGAAGAGAAAAGGGGTGTTCTACCTAGATATGTCTGCAGTGAGGGGGTCAGGGTATGGAGTTTATATGAGGGTTTAAAGAATTTGGCTCAGGGCCAGAGCTAGTTTCTTCCAGTGTTTTTGGCGACAACTTAGATACCTTTATCAGTGCCTGAGAGTGTTCAAGACCCAAGTTTGGGTTCAAGCATGCTGGGAAAAATCTGCAGCTGGCTAGGTCAAAGAGAGGTCAAGGCACTCTGATTTTCAGTCACAGAATAGTCAAGGCTCTGTGATTTCCAGTCAGAGATCCTGCAATCCATTTTCCTGATTGGCTCTTACAATTTCACATGCCCATCTCTTCCTATATGTTCCCTGAGCTGGTCAGAAAGGGTGGGATCATCGGCAATTTCTTTCCCCTGGCTTTATGAAACACAGCAAACAAAATCTATGCTAACAGTAAATACAAGTGCACATGACAAGATCTAAAATCACATTTTCTAAAATGCTTGCTAGCAGAGCTTTCCACCAAGGACCCCATCCTGGAAAACATGACTTTGTGTAGACCACTAGGCATACCCTATGTGGTCAGTAAGCTGTAATTGCTTTTATAAGTGAAGGATGGATTGATTAACTTCAGCTTCTTTGTCTGGAATATACACACAATGTTGACTTTTGAAAAGGGCGCAGGTTCCCCCTTGCACAGATGTCAGCATCTTTAGGGCCATTTGGTTTTGTAGACCACTTTTTTCATTGCTGCTTTTTCAATGTTCAAGGCCTCCATACCATGTTTGGTGTCATTCAAAGCTGTGGAGAGGAATCTCTGAAGGGCTTCCAGCTTCTACATGATATCAGAAGAACCTACTGGAGGCACAAATATAGTCAATAAGTAATCCCACCAAGAAAAAACAGACCTACTCCACTGACTTCTCCAGATGGACTCATTGAGGGATACAGGAATGGTGTCAGAGATTCTGGAGTCATCCAAGCCACCCCAGGGGAAGCCTGGGCCAGAGGTTAGTAGCACAGAGCCACTGGGTACCATTTGGGGCAATTCAGTATATTCCTGGCCTACAAGACTGTTCGTGACAAATCAATCTGTGTCCTTAAGGATAATGGTGTATTGGCATTGGGCAGTTGGGAGGAAACCTAGGTACTAGGAGAATACCTTAGGTATTACCTGAATGTCTTTAGCGTGATTAAGTTGTTCCTAACAGATCTCTGCAACTTAAGAGAGCATCCTTGCTGTAGGGATGAGCTAAAGAAAGCCATCCCACATTTGCCAGTATGATCTCCATTGCCAGAAACTGGTGCTATTCAGGGCAGTTTTCACTTTGATGGTTGCCTCCTGTGGGACATGTTTAGGGAAAAACTTAAATTTTGTCTGTAGTTGTTCAATGTCATATCTCAATCACTCACATTTGCATGTGTGGTGTTAGAGGGATCTAGGGTACCTATTTATATGTATTGTCCGGTTATCCAAGTTTGTACAGAGATCCAGTCTTCACCCAGTAGTGGCTCAGTCCACCATGGAGTTTCTACATGGCTATTCAAGGTCATAAGTCCAAACACTCAGCAGTTAGGTTGGCCATGCAGGTGGGCTATGTGATGGCCCCAGGCCAGGAAGACATTTTGGAAGGATTTCCAGGTGCCAGTGGGAATGATATAACAACAAAGGAGAGGGCAACTCAAGCTAACGGTGAAATGACAAAAATTTATTAGAAACACATGGGATGTCTCCCACCCTCTGGCATAATAAAACTGGTATTAACTCTGCCTTGCTACAATAATTTTGGTTTCCTTGGGAATCTTCCAGGAGAGCTGTACCAGAACCTCTGCCCAGTATGGGAAGAGTTGTAGACTCTACAGTGAGAGGGTTGGATGACACTGTACTGGTGTCACTTTGGTTCCCATTGGTATGGGGGC
Source organism: Rhinopithecus roxellana (assembly GCF_007565055.1). Taxonomy (NCBI): domain Eukaryota; kingdom Metazoa; phylum Chordata; class Mammalia; order Primates; family Cercopithecidae; genus Rhinopithecus; species Rhinopithecus roxellana. Next base: position 21,224,645 of record NC_044552.1, on the reverse strand, counting down.
ACTGCCTGCCCACTGCCATTGTGCCTCCCCAGAGCCTTCATTGAAAAAGAAAATGAGGGTCAGGTCCAGGGAGATAGTGGCCTCCTGCCTCTATTCCCTCAGGGGAATAAGGATACCAATCCAGCATGGTGGCACTTTCCTCCCCAGGTCCCATCTCAGTGTTCCCTGCCCAGGCTTTATGAGGCCAGGGGACTGCAAAATCGGGCATTTGTGTGGGACTTAGTTAGGGCTTAAGACAGTGTCTAATTTTTTCCACACCTGCATGCTTTGCACCAGACTATGCCTACCAGACATTCATAAACTCATTCTCCTCCCATAACAGAGGGGCCATGCAAGAACATACAGCTTCCATTAAAGCCACAGCCCAATTTGTCAATGAGGGGAATCCTGTCAAGAGTTCAATTCATTCCTTTAAGGTTTGTTATTTTTTTCCCTCTCTCTCTCTATAAGTCCTGTTCCCTGTGCGTTGTAGGGCAGATGAAATTGCCATGTAATGCCCTCCTTTTCTGCCCAGTCTAAAATCAGGGAACCTGTGAAATGTGTTCCTTAATCACTGATAATTTTTCTGAAGTACCGTACATTAATTGCAAGTGTTGCAGACCCTGTATAGTCAAGGTCTGGTTTGCTTTTCGACAGGGAAAAGCTTGCAAAAGGCCACTCACATTGCCTATGGATGTGAGTGCATATCAGTATCCCTTCTCTTAGAGAGTGGGCCAATATAATCTATTTGCCATGTGTCAATGACTTTCTCTCCTCTTTTTATGTTTTTAGTGGTCATTGGCACTTGCTGGTGATGGGCCTGGCAACAAATAGGACAGTTCTTTATTGTCTTTTTTACTTTTGTTTGGACACTGGTAAGCCAGCTTATTGGGCTAGTTTCTACATCGTATGCAGCCTCGTATGACCTCTCTTCCAATATTTCCAGTGTGTTGTATCTGTTTCTTCAGAGGTGATCACTGACTAGGCTCAGTCCAGAATATTCTCTTACATATTTCCATTAGGGGGTGATTGTTTGAGCTGCTACATGGAACACTGTGACTTCAGCCCTTGCTTGCTGTAATTGGTCCCAAATGTCTGCCCATAGTTGTGCTCCCCACAATGCCTTTCATTTATGGACCATTGATCCTTTTTCCACTGCTGGATTCCTTTTGCTAATATTTATATATATTTTTGCCTCATAATTATGAGTGGAATTTGTCTAGTTCAATGTTGCCTAATCTCTGCCAGATGTTGATATTAATATTGCTCATTCTGAATACATTTTATAGGTTTTAAAAAAATGTTCTGGTAATTATTTAAGTTTGGTATAAATACCTTATGAACTCTTCCAGGTTTGGTTCTTTTTGGATGTTAGTCCTTCGAAAAGTTTATTCATTCTATGGAAATCAATCTGTCCTGATTTTTATCTGTCAGTTTTGATAAATTTGTTTACCTAGAAAATTACTCATTTTCTTTAGATGTCCAGACTTTTTTGCATAAAGTAGTAAAACACCTTAGTTTTATGTTTCTTCACATTTTCTGTTTCTGTCGATATTTCTTCTGTTTCTTACTGTGTATATTTGTGCTCTTCTCTTTTTTTGTTAATTAGTTTAGGTAGTAGTTTCTCTATTTTCTTTTCTGTTTGTTTTTTTTTTTTTTTCTGAAGGGGTGGCCTGCCCCTCCACACCTGTGGGTGTTTCTCATTAGGTGGAATGAGAGACTTGAGAAAAGAAATGAGACACAGAAAGAAAGTATAGGGAAAGAAAAAGTGTGCCCAGGGGACCAGTGCTCAGCATACAGAGGACCTACGCCTGCACTGGTCTTTGAGTTCCCTCAGTATTTATTGATCATTATCTTCACCATCTTAGAAAAAGGGAAGTGGCAGGATAATAGGATCATCATAGGGAGAAGGTCAGCAGTAAGACACATGAATAAAGATCTCTGTGACATGAATAAATTTAAGGAAAAGTGCTGTGCCTTGATATGCATATGCAAACATCTCCATAAACCTTTTTAGTGCATAAAGAGCAGCATTGCACGTCCCACCTTCAGCCCTAAGGCGGTTTTCTCCTTTCTCAGTAAATAGAACATACAATCGGGTTTTACACAGAGATGTTCCATTGCCCAGTGACGGGCAGGAGACAGATGCTTTTCTCTATCTCAACTGCCAAGAGGCCTTCTTTCCTCTTACATTAATCCTCCTCAGCACAGACCCTTCACAGGTGTCAGGCTGGGGGACGATTAGGTCTTTCCCTTCCCACGAGGCCATATTTCAGACTATCACATGGGGAGAAACCTTGGACAATACCTACCTTTCATAGGCAGAGGTCCCTGCGACCTTTGGCAGTGTATGTGTCCCTGGGTACTTGAGATTAAGAGAATGGTGATGACTTTTCACAAGCATACTGCCTTCAGGCACTTGTTTAACAAAGCACATCCGCCACAGCCCAAAATCCGTTAAACCTTGAGTCACCACAGCACATGTCTCTTGGAAGGACAAGGTTGGGGGTAGGGTCACAGATTGACAGCATCTCAAATACACAACAAAATGGAGTCTCTTATGTCTACTTCTTTCTATATAGACACAGTAACAGTCTGATCTCTCCTTTTTTTCTTTCTTTCTTTTTCTTTTTCTTTTTTTTATTATACTTTAAGTTCTAGGGTACATGTGCATAACCTGCAGGTTTGTTACATATGTATACTTGTGCCATGTTGGTGTGCTGCACCCATCAACTCGTCAGCACCCATCAACTCATCATTTACATCAGGTATAACTCCCAGTGCAATCCCTCCCCCCTCCCCCCTCCCCGTGATAGGCCCCGGTGTGTGATGTTCCCCTTCCCGAGTCCAAGTGATCTCATTGTTCAGTTCCCACCTATGAGTGAGAACATGCGGTGTTTGGTTTTCTGTTCTTGCGATAGTTTGCTGAGAATGATGGTTTCCAGCTGCATCCATGTTCCTACAAAGGACACAAACTCATCCTTTTTTATGGCTGCATAGTATTCCATGGTGTATATGTGCCACATTTTCTTAATCCAGTCTGTCACTGATGGACATTTGAGTTGATTCCAAGTCTTTGCTATTGTGAATAGTGCCGCAATAAACATACGTGTGCATGTGTCTTTATAGCAGCATGATTTATAATCCTTTGGGTATATACCCAGTAATGGGATGGCTGAGTCATATGGTACTTCTAGATCCTTGAGGAATCGCCATACTCTTTTCCATAATGGTTGAACTAGTTTACAATCCCACCAACAGTGTAAAAGTGTTCCTATTTCTCCACATCCTCTCCAGCACCTGTTGTTTCCTGACTTTTTAATGATTGCCATTCTAACTGGTGTGAGATGGTATCTCATTGTGGTTTTGATTTGCATTTCTCTGATGGCCAGTGATGATGAGCATTTTTTTCATGTGTCTGTTGGCTGCACAAATGTTTTCTTTTGAGAAGTGTCTGTTCATATCCTTTGCCCACTTTTTGATGGGGTTGTTTTTTTCTTGTAAATTTGTTTGAGTTCTTTGTAGGTTCTGGATATTAGCCCTTTGTCTGATGAGTAGATTGCAAAAATTTTCTCCCATTCTGTAGGTTGCCTGTTCACTCTGATGGTAGTTTCTTTTGCTGTGCAGGAGCTCTGCTCTCTCTTTCTTTTCTCCACATTTTTCCGAGACGGAGTCTGGCTCTAACTCCCAGGCTGGAGTGCAGTGGTGTGATCTCAGCTCGCTTCAAGCTCTGCCTCCCAGGTTCACGCCATTCTCATGCCTCGGCCTCCTGAGTAGCTGGGACTACAGGTACCTGCCACCACGCCCGGCTAATTTTTTGTGTGTGTGTGTATTTTTTTTTAGTAGAGATGGGGTTTCACTGTGTTAGCCAGGATGGTCTCGATCTCCTGAACTCGTGATCCACCCACCTTGCTCCCAAAGTGCTGGGATTACAAGCATGAGCCACTGTGCCTGGCCTCTGTTTTCTTAATTGTTTTTAAAATATCAATCTCTTGGATTTATTTACTTAGTTTTCTGTTTTCTGATTCATTAATTTCTTATTTTCTCTTAATTTCTTGTGCATCCCTTTGGTTTATTTTGTTGTCTTTTTCTAACCTTTCAGTTGGATCCTTAATTAATTAGAAAATCTATATTTTATGTGCTTATGGCTATGAATTCCCCTTTGCACACTGCTGTAGCTCTTCTCACACTTCTCTTATGTAGTGTTTTGGTTATGTCATTTTTCCAGATATCCTTAAGTGTTTATATTTTCTTCTTGAGTCAATAGTTACTTAGGAGAGAATTTAAAACATTTCAAATGGAGGACTTTTCTCTTTCTGATTATGTCATTACTTTTTAGTTTTATTGAATTATATTCAGAGAATGTCTTAACTGGATTTCATTATAGGTGCTGTTACAGATGACACACAGGAAGTTTATAGGTGGTGATCTCAGGATGAACACCTGTGAGAGAGTAAAGGCAGCAGCATTGGGTAGAAGGGAGAAGTTGGGGTGTGATGCAATTACAACAAAAGCTTTGGCTGCTCCCATAGAACTAACATGGCCCTTCAGAGTTGTCCTGAGGAGGTTAGGACTTAATACTCCCTCAAGAGACCAGTATCTGGTTTCAGCTTACCCTACGGAGGGGTCATGACCTTGGGCCAAGCGGTTCTTTCCAGCTGAGGGCAGTTTCTGGAGAGGGGCTGAGAGTGAGGACTGTCTGAGAAGGCTACTAGCCACAACACTCCCAGCAACTGGAGAAGTGCATTCTTCAGTCCTGAAAGGGGATCTGGGAGGCACAGTGTGGTATTCAGTACAGATGAAAATTGGAGATATTCTCTTTCTTGGTCTTCCTTGTACTTAGGGCAAGGGCATGTTTTCTGTTTGACTAATCAAATACAGCCTTCCTGCAATTTGAATCAATGACAGGTGGTACAAAGAACTAGAAGCAATGGAAAATCTCTCTAGTAGTGGTGGCAGTGGCAAAAATGTCCAGTTTATGGGTCAGCAGTGGCATCAAGCTAGCATAGGTATCCAACATCCAGGGCAGGCAGTGTCAGTGGCACACGCTGTGAGACCCAGCGTTCAGTGACAATAACTTTGGTGGTCAGCTCCTGAGGTGGTTCTATATGTTGTTTTGACTGTGGGCCTCTCAGTCTAGTTCTCCAGCCCTCCCAGCAATTTTTCAACTACCCAACTCTATATTTTAAATCTCTGCTTCTCCCTGTAAATTATTGTATCATATAAAATAGTTGAACATATTTTTACCAAGTTTGAAGAGATATTTTGGATTGTATGACTTACAATTGGGATATATAGCATATGAAAAAATGTACTTTTTCAGGGCTCTGGGAGACATTGTAGACACAGAAAACAGCCAATTAAATCAGATATGAGCTCCAAATCAAAAACCAAAAAGGCATAAGCTTTCATTTCAGATATGGTCTACATATAGATAACTTTATACATAGTCCAGAGTAAATGACAAATACAGAATTTTAAGCATTAAAATGACATTATAGCATGCCAGACAATTCTCAGAAGACTAGCATGAAGATTTGTATAGATATAGATATAGACATAAGTTTCACTTTTTCCACATGGGAATACAGACAAATTATAGGAAATATATACAATATAATCATAAAACATGAATAGGTGCAAAACATCAGTGTGAGAAATAACTCTATCCCTCACTCTCATCAGTCTCTGATATGGACTCTACTACATTCAGATTAATTTTTTCAATTGTTTATTCATACTAACATACCATGCTACCTCTTACCCACAAATCTTCCTTGTGTGTATTGAATATTGTCATCATTCCTATATAAAACGTACCCATGTTCAGGACCCAGATTAACTGTCATCTTTTTCCTGAAGCTGTATTTGACCTCGTAAGCCCTCACCAATGTCCTCTCTCTTTGACCTCACATTGCAGCTATGATTCGAATCTTTCATTATGTAGTAATTTTATTCTACAGTGTTTTTTATGCACAACAACATGGCTACCTACTCAAGTCCACTCTGGGAGGAGAGCGGTCCTGGGAAAACACTCCATTTTGTACTCCCTGTGGTATATTCGCATATTTATCTGAGCTGTGTGTGATGTCTTAGTGATACATTCAAATGTTATAGGGACTTTATATATAAATAGTTGTCCACATCAATAATATCTTAGGGAGCTCAAATTAATAATAAGATTATGTTACTCCTAGGGTTTGTAGTAAACAGGTTAGTAATAAGTCTAATTAAATATTTAATAACAGCTTTGCAAGTATGATGAGAATGAAAATGATATTAAAATATGACTCCTGTTGAACTCCTTTCAGCCTGTATAAATCATTGGGAGAAGATTTTTCTGTAGCTTAGGGTCTTTTTTAAAGTCCCCTTCAGTTCATTGTTTCTTAAACTGTAAATGAATGGATTCAATACAGGCACTACAGCCATAAAAATGACTGATGCAGCTGAGTCTTTTTCAGCAGAGTGATTGGATAAGGGGCTCATATAGACCCCTGTGATTGCTCCATAGAAAAGAATGACCAGGGCAAGGTGAGATCCACAGGTAGAGAAAGCCTTGAGGTTTCCTTGGGCAGAAGGGACTTTCATTACAGCAGAAACAATGAGGACATAGGATACCAGGATACACACTGAAGGTACCACAAAGATCAACCCCACCATAGCCAGAACACTCAACTGATTAAGACTGGTGTCAGAACAGGACAGAGGGAGGAGAGAGTTGATATCACAGAAGAAATGGTGGATAACATTATCAGAGCAGAAATGCAGATGGGCCATCATAAGAATGTGCAAGAGAGGGTTCAAAATGGCAATGACCCAAGGTACGGCTACCAGAGAGGCACAGAGGCGTGGGGCCATAATGGTGGAGTAATGTAAAGGGTGACAGATGGCCACGTAACGGTCATATGCCATCACGGTGAGAAGAAAATTGTCCATGTTGGCAAACATCATAGAGAAATACATCTGAGCCAGGCAGCCGGGATAGGAGATGGTTTGAGTTTGGGTTTGGATGTTCAGTAGCATCTTGGGGACTGTGGCTGAGGCAAGGCAGAGGTCTACCAAGGACAGATTGGCAAGGAAGAAATACATGGGTGTGTGGAGGCAATGATCTGAGCCAATGGCCAGCAAGATGAGTAAGTTTCCAAACAGCCCTGTTAAATAGAGACACAGGAAAAGTACAAAGAGTAGTACCTGCTGTTGTTGCCAACTTGAGAAGCCCAGGAGGAGAAATTCAGAGATATTGGTTTGATTTTTCTTTTCCATTGCTTGAATATATCTGCATGAAGACCCAGAGAATGAAATATTTTTGCCAGTAAAAAAAATATGTCCCTTGTTATTTTTTATATATTCACCTAGTCTAGTACCACTTACTAAATGTTCTTTCTTTAGGCCATCCTACCTTCTCTCTGATGCTCTCTCTCAAACCTCACTGAACCTTAGGTGTGTCCTACCTCATCAGTTGTCTTTACATCTATCCTCTCTTACTGGAACCTCGCCTTATCCAAGATGTCCATGCAATCTGTATATATCTCCCCTCAGTAAGCAGAGATTCTTTTCCTGCTTGTGATATTGTCACCAACTCTTGCATGTTCTGCCTGCATATGCCTGTCTGACTGCTGTGTGTTGAAATGCATTAATGAGTCTGACATACTAAATGACTTTATGTCATAAAATGAGATTTAAACAAAGAATTTTTCCAAATATTTTTCCAACACTATATGAACCCCCCTGCTTGAAAACCAGTCAGACACCTACCATTTAGTATTAATAAAATGAAAATAAATGATATTATTTATTCAAGATTCCAAAGAAAAATATGTTAATTTGCTTGACAGGTATAAAAAGTTAAACCTCCAAAAGTAGTTTACATGAACTGTGAGCAACACAGGAAAATATTTACAAATAAGTTAAAAAGTTACGTAACACCCAAAGTTACATAATACATGTACATAAAACTAAAGAAGAACACAGAGAAAAGTTATGTCAAACAGGGAGGCAGATTTAAAAGATTCTCTTTTAATATTTTTGTAATATTTTAACTATAACCACAAAGAAGGGGTTCATGTATATAAAGTATTATTACTTTGAGTCTTGCATTTCTGGGAGTTGCAGAAAACACAAAGTAACAGAAGACAGAGTTCTTGACCTGAGAATCTTGGAATCAGGTTGTAGAGGAAAAATATTGTCATGGAAAATAATTAAGAAGACATTTGTGTACACAAAGGGGATAGTTTCGGAAGAACAGAGGACTCTGTAACAGGAAGAAAAGATGCTGGAGAATGTGAACTCTGAAGTTAGCCTACATTGAAATCAGACCTCGTCACTTGTGGGCTGAGTGATCAAGTCAGACTCTCACCACCATCTCTTATCTAGATAATTGCAATGAATTTCTTTCTTTTTTTCTTTTTCTTTTTTTGAGACAGAGTCTTGTTCTGTCACCCAAGCTGGAGTGCAGTGGTGCAATCTCTGCTTACTGCAACGTTGGCCTTCTGGGTTCAAGTGATTCTCCTGCCTCAGCCTCCCAAGTAGATGGGTGTGCCACCACACCCAACTAATTTCTGTATTTTTAGTAGAAATGGGGTTTTGCCACATTGACCAGGCTGGTCTGGAACTCCTGGCCTCATGTGGTTCTCTTGCCTCAGCCTCCCAAAGTGGTGGGATTACAGGCATAAGACACCTGCCCCACAAATTGCAATGAATTTCTAATTGGTTTTCCTTCCCACAGATTTTTCCCTTACAATCCAGAATTATCCTTCTACAACAAAAATTTCTCCACTTTATTTCTTAAAACATTCTAATAGTTTTTAATTGCCTTCAAACCAAATTCCAAATCCCTTATCATGGCATACAAGGTTTTTCATGATTCCCTTCACTACAGGTGCGTGCCACCATGCCCGGCTAATTTTTGTATTTTTAATAGAGACAGGGTTTCTCTATGTTGGCCAGGCTAGTCTCAAACTCCTGATATCAGGTGATCCACCTGCCTTGGCCTCCCAAGGTGTTGGGATTACAGGTGTGAGCCACCATGCTTGACCCCATGATCTCTTGTTTACCTCTCTAGCCATCTCTTGCTATGATTTGTAATCCTTAGAATTTTCTGACACACTGAAATTTTATGTCTACATGCTTTTTCTCATTTTGGAATTCTCTGACCACCCTATCTAAAGCTTCCCTCAAGACATTCTTTATAACATTGCCCTGTTTTTATCTTCATATCACTAATCATTATCTGAAAATTTTCTTGTCTTCCCCCACAAATATCTTTTTTACTTTTTAATTTGTAATCAGTAAAATGTAAAGTTCATAAGAACAGAAAATTTATCTTTTAAAAAAATTACTGCATGTGTAGAATAATGTCTGGCGTACAGCAGGTACTCGGTATGTATTTGTTGAATAAATGAATGAATGAATGAATGAATATACTTATTTAAGACTCAGAAAATGTCTTCTGAAATATGTCCTCTCAATGTATATTTTATAATAATTTTTATCCTAGGCCATATAGTATATAGTTGTTTTGGCTGCTTTTCATTATTCCTTCTTTCTTGTAGTGTTTTGGAAAGCACGTGTATTGAATCTTATTCATAGTTATGTAGGAAAACCCAGTTTTATGAACAATGATTTATAGTTGCCTATGAAGTCAGACTGATTTTTTGGATAGAATGAGCTGCATGCCAAGGGATGCAAGACAACACCACATGCGATTCTATGACTGGTTCTCTATCCAGTCCCACTGTTATGTGTGTAAGCCAAAGGGTTGGAGAGTCTGGTGGTGAGAACTGAAGGACTCCATTGAATAATAAAGTGTGAAAATAAAATAATGAAAGAGAGGCATTCTATACACTTCTATGCAAAATGGAGGAAGGTTTTGGCATTTTAGGCTCTAGTGAATATGGAGCTCATGTGGGAATTTCCTGGGAACTCCCAGAAATAATTAAAGCAGTTTTTCATAGGCTGCAGTACATATCATGGTAGATAAAATAAGAGCCTCCTGTTTATACCTGGTCTTCAGGCTGACTAGTTTCAGGAAACACGAGTTATAGTTGTATCATACCACTTGGCACAACTCCAGCCACATAGTATTAGTTTAATCAATGTTCTTTAACAACTATGGAGATGGCAGGAGACAGGATTTTCACTATGGAATATCAAGGGGACATAGATGAAGAGAAGGACAAACTATGAGTTTTGCAGGAAGCAAAGGAATTAAAATATTAAAAGTTCTTTCTGGAAGGTTTTTTTCTCACTGTGTCCTCCTTTACCTTTACATCTCGTGTTGGGTACCACAGAAATCTCTGCTTTCATCATTTTCCATAATTTCTATTGAGAGTCCCCAGAAAGATTTCAAATGAACTTTCTGCCCTTTCCCTGGTGAACGGAGATCTTCTGATCTGGACTGGTCATTACTACTGTTCTGCCAGTGCCTATTTTAATGAAAGAGATGCTGAGGTCTGGGCATTGATCCTCTCAGAGCTGCTTTTGACAGGCAGCCCTTTGTTTCTGGAGCCCAAAGTGCCAATACCTTTTTCCATTTTGCATATAGGTTGTGGAATTCCTCTCTACCTTGACAGTAACCACTTCTAGTGTGTAGATCCTTCACTTCTGCTTAAAAGACAGATTTCCAACAGAAAACAGCTCCTGTAGTCTTCTCCCTACTTTCATAAAAGTCTCTGCCCTTTCACTCAGGGGACTTTGAGGGAGATGGGGAATAGCCAAGTAAAATGGGGTTATCTCTTGAACAGTGGAGGCATGGAATTTAAAGGTTTGAGCTATGGTCACTTTGTGCTCTGTAGACTGAATAATAGAGGAAACCTGCCTGCAGAGAGGGAAGAATAAGTAGATTTACAGAAAAAGGGAAAAGAGTCACAGAATGCTCCTTCAACTATGACTCGTTGCTTAATATCTTTGACCATCTAAAGAGATTTTCACTTATTTATTTTTCCTCCCTCCTTTGCACCTTTGACTTTCTTCTCTACCAAATTGGATTCTTTCTAATCTCAGTTCTGAAGACACAAGTACCTTCTTTTTTGTTCATAGCCTTGGGCCAAGTTCATACTCATTGGCATTTCAGGCTTCATTTACTCAGCTTTTTCAATTACAGTTTATTATTTTTTTCCCATGCCTATTATTAACTCTTATCTTAACTCTTTTGTATGATTAGGTTGCAGAACTTATCTAAATATTGAGAATGTATAAGGGCTACTCTGGAAAACAAATATCCTGGAAGAATTAAAAGGCTTTTCAGTAATTTATAGGGCACATTAAAAAGGAGGATAGACACATAGAAATACTTTTGGTGAAGAGTCATGAATATTTATTGATTTCATTAGTGCAGGAAGGTAGTGGCAGTAGTGATGAGAGTAAAGACATTACCCCTCTTTCTCAGTTTTCCATAAAGCAAATTTTTCCCTGTTGGAAACATGATACAACAATTTAAAGTACATGAAATCAGCTGAATGAATTCTATGACTGTATTTTTTACAAAGATATAAGAAAAGTAAAGACAAGAGTTACCACTATCAGGTACTCCATGCTACACTAAATAAATATTTTCAGTTTGTTAATCCTCACAACTCTTATATATATATGCATATGTATATATATATATCACATATCTTCATTCATACACATACATTCATGTATTCATATCACATACATTCATGTATATATATATATATCATATATCACATATATGTGATATATATATATCACATATCTTCATTAGTTTGCTAAAACAGAGTTTTAGCAAAGCAAGAATCTGAATCAAGCCTTCTTGATTTGAAATCTAGCCCACTCTTCACTAAGCCACCACGGCATCTAGGATTTCACACCTTCACAGAGTTGGCTGCTATTAATCAATTCATTCATTCATCCCATGAGTAGTTATTAGGTACCTACTATATTTTAAGCAGTGCCTGTTGACCTTGAGTGAAGCCTAAACTTGTTTAAGACATGCTTTCTCCTTGTTTCTCCAAACCTGCTCACTTCCCTTTATACTTACCAGATGCTAATATCAGGGCGCTCTGACAGGGATGTTAGTTTCCAAGTCTCACTCAGAGGGAATGGAAAATATAAAAAGGGGAGAATGTTGCCCTTCCCTCTGGGATACACAAGGGTGAGGGATGGAGTGATTCTTGGGCAGGGTATGTCTGGTACAGTGAGAGCTAGAGTGATCAAAGGACATTAAAATTTATAGCTTCTTTGCAGCTCCTGGGAACTCAATCTTGATAAGCTCCCTCAACTCCAGTAAAAATTACTTTATTCCCTTGTGGCTTCTCCAATTGTGACTGTCAGGATAATGTACCTGGCAAACAATTCCTCGGGGAGACTCAAGGAATTAAATGGTCTGAAGGTTCTAGGAAGGATTGTCTAAACGTTGACTGTTTGTCTAGGCTACTCCTTTCCTGGTCCTTTGGCTAGAGAAAGTCTTTCTTGGTCAAGGGAATCCTTGGTGCTTTCTTTCTTGGTGCTGTCTTTGGTCTGCAGCCATTGACATTTCCTGGATCCTGGCATCTTCAGCACTCAGTCCAGTCATGTAAAAGACATTAAAAAAAAGGAAATCACTACAGTGTTGTTCCTTGGGTCCTGATATCTGATATCTCTAGCCAGTCTGCCTTCTTTTCTCCATCTTTTAGAGTGTTCTTATATTTGTTTTATATACAACTTCCTAGATTTTTAGCTGTACTTTTTTAAAGCACATATTTTGCGCTTTTGGAGATTATCCCTAACAGGAATTAAAAGGCTGTCTTATTGAATAATCTAATATTTGCATCCAAGTGTTAGCAAGGCTATCTCCCACCAAGTCCCTCCCTCATGGGAATTACAGTTTGAGATGAGGTTTGGATGGGGACACAGAACCAAACCATATCATATACAAACATTTATTTTGTCCCTGATGAAAACCTCCATTTCTTCAATAGTATTCAAATTACCTTTCTTCTTTAGCTGTGATAACTAGCTATCAATTTTTGATCTTTTATTGTATAATAAATTAACTACTTAAAGAAATGTGTATTGAATACCTATATGTATTGAAATATATATGATGTGCCAGACACTGTAGTAAGCTATGGAAAGATAAAGGTAAAGACATCTTACCTCCCTTTTCTTCTCCCAGTAAAATCCAGAGCTTCTTGAGTTTAATCTGCTGCCATTAATTATTCAGGTATTTTTATGGGGGGTTAGAGAAACCTGGCACCACAAATACTAGATAAATTAGTATCTTCCCCAAAGACCTCCATTTACTATCTTCAAAATGCTTTCAATTAAAACAATTTCCTTCCATCTCCTTCCACTTGCTTAATGCAGGTATTCCCTGAGTCTGGTACTGCTCTGACATTTTTTTAATGGTCATGGTTTATCAAGTCAACAAGGTTCTGGAATCAGGTCTAGTTAATATGTCACATTCTTTCTCTGTACGTTTGTACTCTGGTAAGGCTGCGTCATGCTTGCTGTTTATTAGAAACTACCACTTATTGCCAGAATATTGTTTTTACCCTCTTAGATTCTCATTTAATTATCAAATATTAGGCCAGGTGCAGTAGCTTACACCTGTAATCCCAGTACTTTGGAAGACCAAGGCGGGCAGATTGCCTGAGCTCAGGAGTTCAAGACCAGCCTGGGCAACATGGTGAAACCTGGGCTCTACTAAAAATACAAAAAGTTAGCCTGGCATGGTGGCGCATGGCTGTGTCCCAGCTACTCAGGAGGCTGAGGCAAGAGAATCACTTGAACCCAGGAGATGAAGGTTGAAGTGAGCCGAGATCGTGCCACTTCACTCCAGCCTAGGTCACAGAGCGAGACTCTGTCTCAAAAAAAAAAAAAAATTATCAAATATTAATTATGTACTTTTTTCCTTTCTTGTTTTTTTGAAACCCTTGCTGGGCTTATGTCTGTTCAGGACTCCAGTTCATTCTGTCAGTTTGTGTTTTTTACTTTTTTGACAGTTGGATAACTAGAGTCATTTTTTAAAAATTGTAGTTGGGTAACAAGTGCTCTGTTTTAGGGGGAGAGCTGATTGTTTTTTTCCCTGATTTCATTTTCCCTGTCATCTCACCTCCCCTTTGTTTTTTATAGCCACATTTCATTTACAGTAAATGACCTTAATTTTATTTTAAATTCAGTAGGCATTTTTGTGATTTTTCAATATTAGCAATGATATTTCTTGCCTTAGGAATGTCCCTCAACAACAGTGCATGAAGGAATCTCCCAGAAATCTAGATTCCATATTCCAGGAGCCATTTTATATATAGCATTAGAATCAACGAGCATAGCAACACTGGATTCCACTTTTCTTCCAAATAAGAAAGACTTCCAATAGTAAAGATAAAGGAAGAGAACACCTGGGAATATTAATATAATTTGAAGTGGAGCTTTTCTGGGCAAGAGATCTTGTGCTGGTGGTTTAGGCAATTTGATGAGTCCTCTTCTAGGGTCTTTGGAAGCTTTCCTGTAGGGTGGCCATGGTCTGATATGGAGACCAGGAGCAGAGCTTGGAGCTTCTGATGTTGGAGCAATTGCTGACCATCCTGACGAGGAAACTGCAGAGGTGGTTTTGAGAACAACTTCCAGAAAACAGGGAGAAGGTGGTTGGTCCATTGGTGGAATGAGAGAGAATTTGATGAGCTGAGACAGCAGGCAGGAAGGGAGAGCTTGGAATTGTGGGGGTCAGATATTTGAGTTTTTAGGATCCATGAGCACAATAATGCAAAAGGAATGCTTAATTTAAATCTACGGAAGATTGTAAACTGGTATTGTATTGTTGGAGGTGAACAATGTCAGATGACAAGAGTTTCCTTTTTGTGTAGAATGAACTGATAGAGAATTGAGAATAAAGATAGCTTCCAATTTTACATCCAGTTACACCTATTAAAAGAGATTGTTAAACCACATAGTATTAAATAAATACTTTTCAGAACCTATGTCTGCTAAATGCTACAGGAAATATAAATAAATCACCATATGCCTTACCCTAAGAAGATTTACAATGTAATTGGCAAATAACAACAAAAAGTAAATAAGTTAAATAAGTTGTAAACGAGAATACAAGAAACTAACAAAGATGATACAGGATTAATTGCCAAATTAATGCAGTAAGCCATGGTGTTTGAGCTCAGAGAAACGTGAGAACAAATCGATTGGTTTGGTAAGCTTCCAAATAATAGAACTTGAGCTGAATGTTGCAGGATGTGAATCTTTGCCTAGATGGAGAAGAGTAGGGAGACGTTTTAAAGCAAAAGAAAAAGTCTAAGCACAGAGTATGCTTTACTGGAGGAGGAGGATTCATGTAGGGTGGTTGCTTAAGAGCTATGTTGGGAAAGATCAAAGAAGTTATAGGCCAACTTTTTTTTTTTTTTTTTTTTTTTTTTTTTTTTTTTTTTGAGACAGGGTCTCACTCTGTCACCTAGGCTGGAGTGCAGTGGCATAATCTCAGCTCACTGCAGCCTAAACCTCCTGGGCTCAATGGATCCTCCCACCTCAGCCTCCCAAGTAGCTGGGACTACAGGCGCGCACCACCATGCCTGGCTGATTTTTGTATTTTTAGTAGAGATGGGGTTTCACCATAATGCCCAGGCTGGTCTTTAACTCCTGAGCTCAAGCCATCTGCCCACCTTGGCCTCCCAAAGTGTTGAGATTACAGTCGTGACCCACTGCACTGGCCAGCCCAACTTTTTATAAAGGATCAGACAAGAAAACAGAGACAGACACAGATACACAGGGAGAACAGTATATGACAACAGAGGCAGAGATGAGAACAATGCATCTGCAAGCCAAGAAATACTAAAGATTTCCAGCAGCAGCAAAAGCTAAAAGAAGGTGTAGAGCAGATTCTCCCCTAGAGCCTTCAGAGAGCATAGCCCTGCTGACACCTTGAAGGAGGGAGTGGCTAATAGCATGCCATGATTGATGGTGATCTAGGAAAATGAAAAAGAGGTGTGACTTTAGCCAGAAATGCTCATAGTTCTTTGCATTTACACAATGCTTTACAATTTATAGTGCATTTCCACATTCTTTATCTTATTTATTTACCACAACACTGAAGGACAATATTATTCTTATTTTACAATTGCACATACTCTGAAATAGGGAGGTTAAATTATTGATTGCAGTGGCATAGCTTCTAAACAATGGGGCCAAGATATGAACCTAGATATGCAGACTCCAATGTTAAGCTCTTTCCTTAGAACTGTTGCATATCTTACAATTCCTTTGAATAAGCCTCCACTCTCACTAGGTAGAGACTAATGATCAGCAAAATGTGGCAATCAACTTTTCTTAATGTTTTAGTCAGCTTGCTGTCCATTTCAAGAGTTTCTCATTGTGATTGTCAGTTTCATGTTTATAATTTTTAATTGAAGATGTCATTAATTGTCATAACTTAATTATATAAGAATTATAGCGTTGGTCTCAAAATGACCAACATTAAAAATTTTAATAAGTTAAAAATATAAATTATCTAACTGGGCTGGGCGTGGTGGCTCATGCCTGTAATCCCAGCCCTTTGGGAGGCTGAGGCAGGTGGATCACCTGAGGTCAGGAGTTCGAGACCAGCCTGGCTCTACAAAAATACAAACATTAGCCACATGTGGTGGCATGCACCTGTAATCCCAGCTACTCAGGTGGCTGAGGAGGGAGAATTGCTTGAGCCCGGGAGGTTGCCGTTGCAGTGAGCTGAGATAGCACCACTGCATTCCAGCCTGGGTGACAAAGTGAGACTCTATCTCAAAAAAAAAAAAAAAAAAAAAAAAAAAATTAGCTGTTTTACAGTTTCTTGTATGTTCAGCAACCTAAACACAGTCATTCATTGGTCAAATAACACATAGTAAACCGATTTTGGGGCCTTTTTTTTTTTTTTTTTTTTTGAGACGGAGTCTCGCTCTGTCGCCCAGACTGGAGTGCAGTGGCCGGATCTCAGCTCACTGCAAGCTCCGCCTCCCGGGTTCACGCCATTCTCCTGCCTCAGCCTCCCGAGTAGCTGGGACTACAGGCGCCCGCCACCTCGCCCGGCTAGTTTTTTGTATTTTTTTTTTTTTAGTAGAGACGGGGTTTCACCGTGTTAGCCAGGATGGTCTCGATCTCCTGACCTCATGATCCGCCCGTCTCGGCCTCCCAAAGTGCTGGGATTACAGGCTTGAGCCACCGCGCCCGGCCGACATATATTTAAACCCTGGGATTGAGTGACTTTTCCGATGTTGGGAATGCTTTTCCACACGGATAGGAAGACAGAAATAAGGCAATCCCCAAACTCAATTCCAATGGAACTAGTATTCCACATTTTATTCTCACAAAGAATCCACTTCTAAGAAGCCGAATCGAATATTGTATTTAGCTGATTCTTATGATCTCATAGAATGAAAAGATTTCATTCCTTACATTTTTAATTAGTTGGTGGTGATTTTATGTCTTAAGGTGAATGCACTATATAATATTAATTAACTAAAGGCAGAGTCCCACTTACTAATATTTTTGAATATTTTTCTAACTAAGCAGTTAGTAAAAAGTAATAGCATTGTGACTCTTAAAAGGGAATCTTTTGTATCTCTCAGGTACATAGAGGCACAAAATAGGGTTCAAACCCACTGTTATAAGAATGCTTTGCCATAATTAAATCATGTTATGACATGTGTTCCCAGCAACAGCTTTAAGATTTTATACATTAAACTTTGACACTTAATTTAAGTCACTATAATCTTTGCAGAAACATACACTCACACACAAATGTTGACACTGGAAATTAAAGGATTGTCAAAAGCATCAGTACAGAGGCTGCAACAAGTTTCTATAGTAGTGAAGGGTGGATGTGATAATGTCTAGCTGGATAAACAATTCTTTGATTTGATAACTAAGAAATAATACTTTTAATCAAGCCAGCATTGTTAGTAAGGGCTTTCCCTCTACCTCTCATAAAATGTAAATTTTAAAAGATGATGCTATATAATGGTTAAAGAAGAACATATAGGTACCTACAAAAGAACTGGAAAGGTCGATACCAAACTGATGATACTGGATGCCTCTGGAGAGAAAATTGGATTAAGGACTGGGACTTTCTCTTTATCTAAAATGTTTTATTTCTTTAAAAATATCTGGAAGAAAATATGACCATAAAGGAATAGCTATTAATTCTGAATGGTAGAGTATACATATTTTCTTCTATTAGTTTTTGTAAATTTCTATGTTTTAGATATCTCAAAATGTTTTAGAAATATAAATTACAAGTTATTTAAATATTAATGTAACTGATATGTACCTCTTATGAGCTAAGGTACTAACGTTAACTGTGTGAGAGTTTACCTCACTTCATTCTCAAAGAAGTCCCAGGAGGTCAGCAGTTTTATTTGTCAATATTAAGCTATTGAGAGTGATGAAATAACCTGCCCCAGATCACAGGACTGGGTCATGGAGCCGACTAGATCCCCTGTGATTTCCCTCCAAAGATCACTTCATCAATCACAATTCTCACCGTAGAGTTGAGCAGCACAGTAATTATACTAAATCTGCACATAAAGAGAGAAAATAAGTTGTAAATTTTGACTAAAACTCATGTCCTTTGACTTGTTGCACAAAGTTCAATATAAAAAGACTTATTGGTTATAAATTGAATAAGGTAGGTAGGTAACTGTCTTGGTATTACCAGCAAAGATGTAGAGAAACAAATCACATTTTTATTCGGAAAATGAGAAATACAGTTAAAATTTGCCTGCTAGGATGGGTTAACACTAAGTTCACTGGACACAGAAACTCTGCTGCCAAAATAAGCCTAGGCCTGGCATCATCTGTACTTACGGGAAGAAAGTGCAAGGCGACTGTGATTGGCAGTGACTGTCTCATTCCATAGTTATCATAATCAGCATTTTCCCTATGAATGTTTACCGGCCATAAAGTGGAATACAACAAACCCAAGTTGTTTCATTATTTTTCTTCTTTCTCAAATCAACCAGGGATTTATTCAACTAGGATTATCTTCATGAGTTTTTCATTTTGATTCAAAGTGGTTAAGCCATCTGTTCACTGCCTTTCTCCTTATATGGTCATTTCAATTCAGTTATTACTCTTCCTTATCGAACCTTCCCTTTGTGAGAATTGCATTCCTGTGTTTATGGACTTTAAATAACTAATGCATAATTTTAAATGATATGTGTATGTCTATCCTTATTTGAATTCAATAGAATGGCTTCTAAACACAGTGACATGACAATTTTCTCATAAGAGCCGTACACATTAACTATTTAATTATAGTGAAGCAGCTGATCAATTCTGGCATTTTAATGTGTTACTATTGTTTTGGAAAACAAGACAAACTTGTTTTCTTGAGTGACTTCTGTAACCGTGACCAGGTAATATAAAGAATTATATAAGAATTATATAATTATTAAAATTATAAAATTATTAAAAATATTCACAATATTTTTAAAAAATTGAACCAAATAATACTCTAACACCAACTATTAGCTAATTAGCTTATAAAGAGCCAGAATGGGGATTTACTGCTTAGTTGGTTTGGAGGAATGGATTATCAGGTCCTAGGGTTAAGAAACATGTGGGCATACTTCATAGCTAGATAGGCTGCTCATTCTGTGCCAAATGGAAAATGAGGTAAATTCAAAGTCATAAGAAACCTAGAAGAACATTTTATGTTTCTTTCATTGACTCTCCATGTTGGAGTTCAAAGTCCCAGTATCAATACTTACCACTCACAACTACTGAGAGCTCATTATTCAACATACTCTCATGCAATGCAGAACTACAGTTCATAATTTTATTCTTAAGATGTTCTAATACATTAAGTTCTACTCTCTAAATTAAGTTTTTGGTAATAACTCCACTAATAAACTCAAAGATCTCTCTCTAGTTTCCTCCTAACATTAATGGTATTACACCACAATCTTTAAAATTTGACCAAATCTATGTAAATAAAGTGCATAGACAGACTGTGAGGTATTGGCATAATACATTTAATTGTCCGTGATTTGGCCACAGCCTAAGGTTCTAGGGAAACCAGATCCTCGGGTAGTTTAGAGGCCTAGGTCACATTTCTTACTACACCATTAACTTACCAAATTTGACTGCAACCTCAGAAAAGCCATGTCTGTGTTGCTTCTCTTTTTGGGACTTCACTTGGAAGTCCAAATGGGATGATCAGAGTGCAGACAAGGAGAGGAGAAAGATGACATTTAGGAAATCCAAAAGAATGGGAAAAAAACAAAGGGGCAACAGTACCTAGCAGAGCTAAATCTGAGTGAATGAAGAGAGCATGTTGATGAGCACGCAATAGTTATGTCACCCGAGGTACAGCTATGAGGTACATCCACATACTCCACCACCCAGCCCCAGATAAGGAGCCAGATAAGAAGCAGCATGAGGGAAACTGGCGGGGTTGGGGGTGGGGGGTCTCTGGTGTACACCCAGCACAGGAAACACTTAAAGATTCAAGTCTGAAAAGGAAGCTCTCCTTATAGGGTTCGGAGTTGATATGGGATTGGATACTTCCTTTTCTGATCACCCTATGGAGTAAAATTTGCTTTTCAAAAACTCCCATCACTAATTATCCCTAACAAGGTTTGGGGGACAGTATGGCCTCAGAGGAAATATCACTCTTCCCAGCACACACAGACACACACATAGGCATGCACACACACACTGCAGATTCACCCAAGAGAGAGACAAGAGACAGCACCAAATCTTCAAGAGTCTATTTTCGTCATCAAGACCAGTACATAGTAATAAGCATTAAGGTACCAAAAGTGGCCACCTTATACTTAGTTCAGAGCAGAACCTAGAGTCATGAAAAAGATGTACCAGGATATATGTGTGCTTTGGTTTCTTTTTGTGTTTCCTATCCTCTACCACTTGCTTAGTGTATGCAGTGCAAAGAAGTGCTATTATTAAAGTGCTTTTACCATTTTGTTTACTTAAGATGAATTTTCTATGCAATTTTAAGATCCTTAACAATAAAATTTAACTTGAATGTTTTCTATTTAAGACAAATATAGGTATATCAAGAGGAGGGTGAATTAAAAAAAGAAAAAGATTGATTTTTGACATTTAAAATTAATATTAAAAAGGCCAAAAATATTAAAATAATTTTATTTCAAAATTGCCAAATTTGGTACAAAATTATTTCAAGAGAGTTACTATCAATCTAACTGACAAATGACATCAGCCAAGTCAGAATAAATTAACAAGTTTTGGTTTTTTAAAAAGGCAGTAAATAACAGTATGCAATCGTTTCAGATCACTTGATTATCTGTTATAGTCATAAGGTAAACAATATAGAAAAAACTGAATCTCAAAAGCATATGTTCTATATTTACCTATCAAAGACTTCTAAGGGAGATAAATTTTACATTTTACCTCTGCAACCAAAGGTTTTAATTGATGATACACATGAAATACAACATATAAATGCAGTCTGTACTTTTAAAATGTTATTTAAATTTTAATAGTATGCTAATAGTCTACTAACTTCAATGACTATTTCCAGGTACTTTTGTCAACAGAACAGAAAATATCTGGTCATTAGTTTGTCAAATACTATGTTTTAAATATAAACATTATTAAAGTCATGTAATCTTAATACCACTAACTATATAAGTAGAGATAGAATATATTAGCTAGAAACAATGATAATACTATCATCTCCATTAATTTACAGACAAATGACATGCAACTTGTTTTCTTTAAACAGAAATACTGAAACACATAGAGGTACAGTCAAAATTGATCACTATTAATTCTGTATGCCAACAAACTTCTTGGCATGGTCAGATGACTATTCCTCCTGATAATTGCTTTCTATGCTTAGATTTAGTTATTAGCTCATATTACTATCTGTTAGCTAATATTTTCTCTTGGAAACTAGGGAAAAATACCTAGAGAATTTGATGCTCTCAAGAATTTCCTATCTGAGATAATGAGTCCCCCTGAGAAGTGAAGGAGATGAGGTCCTTATGGGGCAGTTAACTCAAGAAGGGATATTAAGTTATTAAACAAAGAAGAAAATTTAGAAGCAATATTTAAATTTATTTTTTGCCACCTCGGTTCTACCCCTTTTATTCACTCTTGGCCCACCACCATTCCTAACTCATTACAAATACATTTAAACTTATAACTGATGGAACTATTATAGTCATGGAAAGCTACTTTCTGTGAAATAAAATAATACAATCAAAGGGTTATATGTGATGCAAGAAGTGCTTCCCAACGTGTTACCATATGACTTAACATTTTGTAATATGACATCATAGAATGTCTTCAGGAAAAGAAATGAAAGCTACATCAGTCATCTTTTCCATCAGATGCAATTACATTTAATTCAATCTTTTTTATTGCAATTTAATTGTTATCATTGTAGATTTTGTGGAAGTGAAGAACAGATTACTTATAATAGTTACATCACAAGTATGTATAAAATTTGATGTCAAATGTCCATTATTTCTTCAAACTTTATTTTTCAAACCTGCTCTTTTTGATTTTCATCCCTTTGTGATTTGTCCAGTCAACAAGTCTTGAAATACCACCATTTTCTTAGGTCATCTATTTCCCTGAATGCTCATATTCAATAAGTTTCTAGGGCTACTTTTAACCTCTGTCTTTCATACCTCCAACTAACTTTTTTGTTTTTACTCATCTTGTGCTAGCTTAGTAGCTCATTAACTTTTGCATGATTTGTTATACTAGCCTGTTCCTTTGTTAATCTCTAGTATCTTGCTACTTCAAACCATCTTTTGCTTTGCTACAAAAGGAGCCCTCCTAAAATATAGGCTTTGTTATGCCCATACGTAAAGTCCTGAAATGACCCTGTCTAGAGAAATACATGTATATTCTTTAATATTGATGTGGTTCTGTGCCAACTTCACATTTCCAACTCTATCTAAAGAGCGCCTATTGTTTTATGATCCAAATCCATTAAACTACTGACCATTTTTCATAAGGAATAAGAATTTAAATCATCTCTGGAATAAAGAGAAAGAAGAATAGCCTTTAGAGAATGGCTGAAACTCCAGCTCAGAAACAATCACTGCAGGCTCGAAAATTAGGAAGGCTCATTTACTATCATTAGAGAGAAAAATTGCTTTGAAGAGTTGTTGTGAAAGTTAAATAAGGTAAGAAACACTAAATATTTAGCATTGTCCCTGACATACAGTAGCTCTCTGATAATTATCATTACTCCTTTAACTATATCTCCTTCCTTATGATGCTCTTTCAGATGAGGATGTTCATCTTATAAAAATAATACTGAAAGAATCAAGGCCCAGGTGAAAAATTCTTCCTGTTGCACTTGACTATTGATATGGTTTGACTGTGTTCCCACCCAAATCTCATCTTGAATTCCCATGTGTTGTGGGAGGGACCCAGTGAGAGGTAACTGAATCATGGGGGCAGGTCTTTCCCATGGTGTTCTTGTGGTAGTGAATAAGTCTCACGAGATCTGATGGTTTTAAAAATGGGAGTTTTTCTCCATAAGCTCTCTTTTTGCCTGCCACCATCCATGTAAGATGTGACTTGTTCCTCCTTGCCTTCCACTATGATTGTAAGGCCTCCTCATCTATGTGGAACTATAAGTCCATTAAACCTCGTTTTCTTCTCATTCTCGGGTATGTCTGTATCAGCAGCATGAAAACAGACTAATACAGTAAATTGGTACCAGGAAAGTGGGATGCTGCTGAAAAGATACCCGAAAATGTGGAAGCAAGTTTGGAACCGGGTAACAGGCAGAAGTTGGAACAGTGTGGAGTGCTCAGAAGAAGACAGGAAAATGTGGGAAAATTTGTAGTTCCCTACAGACTTGTTGAATGGCTTTGACCAAAATGCTGATAATGATATGGACAATGAAATCCAGGTTGTGGTGGTCTCAGATGGAGATGAGGAACTTGTTGAGAGCTACAGCAAAGGTGATTCTTGTTATGTTTTAGCAAAGAGACTGGCATCATTTTGCCCCTACCCTAGAGATGTGTGGAACTCTGAACTTGAGAGAAATGATTTAGGGTATCTGGTGGAAGAAACTTATAAGCAGCAAAGCATTGAAGAGGTGACTTGGGTGCTGTTAAAGGCATTCAGCTTCAAAAGGGAAACAGAGCATAAAAATTTGGAAAATTTGCAGCCTAACAATGCAATAGAAAAGAATATCTCATTTTTGAGGAAAGATTCAAGCTGGCTTCAGAAATTTGCATAAGTAACAAGGAGCCACATGTTAATCACCAAGACAATGGGAAAATGTCTTTAGGGCATGTCAGAGAACTTTGCAGTAGCCCCTCCCATCACAGGCCTGGAGACCTAGGAGGAAAAAATAGTTTCATGGACCAGGCCCAGGGTCCCCATGCTGTGTGCAGTCTAGGGACTTGGTGCCCTGTATGCCAGCCACTCCAGCTATGACTAAAAGGGGCCAATGTACAGCTTGGGCCATGGTTTCAGAGTGTGCAAGCCCCAATCCTTGACAGCTTCCTTGTGGTGTTGAGCCTGCAGGTGGACAGAAGTCAAGAATTGAAGTTTGGGAACCTCTGCCTAGATTTCAGAGGATATATGGAAATGCCTGGATATCCAGGCAGAAGTTTGCTGCAGGGGAAAGGCTCTCATGGAGAATCTCTGCTAGGACAGTGTGGAAAAGAAATGTGGGGTTGGAGCCCCCACACAGAGTCCCTACTAGGGTACTGCCTAGCAGAGCTATGAGAAGAGAGTCACTGTCTTCCAGGCCCCAGAATGGTAGATCCACCAACAGCTTGCACCATGTGACTGGAAAAGCTACAGACACTCAGCACTAGCACATGAAAGCAGCTAGGAGGGAGGCTGTACCCTGCAGAGCCACAAGGATGGAGCTGCCGAAGACCAAGGGAACCCATCTCTTACATCAGCATGACTTGGATGAGAGACATGGAACCAAAGGAGATCACTTTGGAGCTTTAAGATTTGACTGCCCCACTAGATTTTGGACTTGCCTGGGGCCTGTAGCCCTTTTGTTTTGGCCAATTTCTCCCATTTGGAACAGCTGTATTGACCCAATGCCAGTACTCACATTGTATCTAGGAAGTAACTAACTTGCTTTTGATTTTACAGGCTCATAGGTGGAAGGGACTTTCCTTATCTCAAATGAGACTTTGGACTGTTGACTTTTGAGTCAATGCTGAAATGAGTTAAGACTTTGGGGAACTGTTGGGAAGGCATAATTGGTTTTGAAATGTGAGGACATGAGATTTGGTAGGGGCCAGGAGCAGAATGATATAGTTTGGCTATGTTTCTACCCAAATCTCATCTTGAATTCCTACATGTTGCGGGAGGGACCTGGTGGGAGGTAATTGAATCATGTGGGCAGGTCTTTCCTGTGCTGTTCTCATGATAGTGAATAAGTCTCCCGAGATCGGATGGTTTTAAAAATGGGAGTTTTCCTGCATAAGCTCTCTTTTTGCCTGCTGCCATCTATGTAAGATGTGACTTGCTGCTCCTTGCCTTCCACCATAATTGTGAGGCTTCCTCGGCCATGTGGAACTGTAAGTCCATTAAATCTTTTTTTCTTTTCTTTTCTTTCTTTTTTTTTTTTTTTTTTTTGTGGGGGGATACAGAGTCTCACACTGTCACCTGGGCTGGAGTGCAGTGGTACAATCTTGGCTCACTGCAACCTCTGCCTCCCAGGTTCAAGTGATTCTCCTGGCTCAGCCTCCTGAGTAGCTGGAATTACAGATGCTCGCCATCATGCCCAGCTAATTTTTTATATTTTTAGTAGAGATGGGGTTTCACTATCTTTGCCAGGCTGGTCTCTAAACTCCTGATCTCGTGATCCGCCTGCCTCAGCCTCCCAAAGTGCTGGGATTATAGGCATGAGCCACCGCACCTGGCCTAAACCTTTTTTTTTTTTTCTTTCCCACTCTTGGGTATGTCTTTATCAGCAGCATGAAAATGGACTAATACAGCTATTCCTCTCTGTTGTATTTGGCAGAATACCAGAAGCTCTTTATTTGCAGTTCGACTTTAGCACTTATTTTACTCTACATTGATTTTAGTTTATTTTGAAGAAAATTTAGAGAGATGGATGATTAAGGGGTGAATTACTAATAAAAAGAACAAAATATACATACAGAGAGAGGAAAAGGGATAATTTAGAAGACTTTACCAAAACGAAAGAATCAAAATGCTTACTGTGGCTGGTATGTGAGGAGATATGAAAGTAGGGGTGAAGGACAGTGAAGTGGAAGAAAATCTGCTTACTTGATCTACCTAAAGGAGAAACCCCTCTGGTGGAAAGTAACATCATCTATTGCTCCTTTTGTCCACTTACACAATGTCTAGTATATAATAAAAAGTTACTAGACATGAGAAGAGCAAGAAGACCATATAATCAATAATCAAAAAATTTTAAAGAGGCTGTAGAAAGAGATCCCTAGATGAACCAGATTTTAAGGTTAGCAAACAAATATTTGATCATAACTATGATTATTTTGTTAGAGAAAAATATGGATAAAATACATAAACTTATAGAATTTTCACCAGAGAATTGAAATACACAAAAAAGAAAAAAATATGCATTCTAGAAATAAAAAGTAAAATAATAACAAATTACAAATTTAGTCTGGCTACACTGTTGTTGGGAACGTAAATTAGTGCAGCCATTATGGAAAGCTGGAGATTTCTCAAAGAATTTAAAACAGAACTAACATTAAACCCAGCAATCCCATTACTGGATATATATCCAAAGGAAAATCATTCTACCAAAAGACACTTGCACTCATAAGTTCATTGCAGCACTATTCACAATAGCAGAGACATGGACTCAACCTAAGTGCCAATCAAGAGTAGACTGGATAAAGAAAATGTAGTACATACACACCATGGAATTCTATGCAGCCATTAAAAATATCAAAATCATGTCCTTTGCAGCAACACGGATGCAGCTGGAGGGCATTATCCTAAGCAAATTAATGCAGGAACAGAAAACCAAATACAGCATGTTCATTGGGTACTCACAGATATAAAGATAGACACTGGGGATTACAAGGGAGAAGGGATAATATCAAGGTTAAAAAACTAACTATTGGATACTATACTCAATACCTGGATGACGAGATCAATCAGACCCCAAACCTCAGCATTACAAAATATGCCCATGTAACAAACCTACACATGTATCTCCTGAATCTAAGATAAAAGTTGAAATTATTTTTAAAAATATATAAATGTAATTCATTTTTCAAGGCAAACCCTCCCCAAAAAACAAAACAAAACAAAAAACCCCACCAAACCCTGTAGTCTTATTTTAACCTCATAATACAGGAATTGTGACTGGAAGACAAATAAGTAGAAGAAATCCCAAAGTAACAACAAGAAAGAAAAAAAGAATAGAAACAAATTATGAACATAATGATTTGTATAGATATATACAAATAATTTAAGATAAAAATAATTTAGAGTACCAGAAAGAGAAGTGAGAAAATACAAGGCAGAAGCAAAATTTGAAGAGATAATGGCTAAGAATTTTTCAAAACCAATGAAAAACATCAGCCAACATATTCAAGAATCTCAGTAAATGCTAAAACGTGACAGCAAAAGTGTAATCCATAAAAGGAAAACAAATAAGTTGACTTCACCAAAATTGAAAATGTTTTTCTGTGAAAGGCCCTGTTAAAAGCATTTAAAAAAACAGTTATAGACAGGGAGAAAGTATTTACAAACCATATACCTGACAAAAGACTCCTAACTAGAATATATTTTTTAAAACTGTCAAAACTAAACAGTGAAAACGCAAACAATCCAACTAGAAAATGGGCGAAAGACAGGAGCTAATGTTTACCACAGAGCTGATGTTTACCACTGACAGCAATAAGCACACGAAAATATGTTCAACATCGTTACCTATTAGGGAAATGCAAATTAAAATCACAAAGAGATATCACTACATACTTAATAGAAGAATTTTTAAAAATACTGATGACACCAAAGCTGACAAGAATACAGAGAAATGAGCTGTAATACATCACTGATAGAAATGTAAATAGTACAACCACTCTAGAAAATAACTGCTTAAAAAATTAAACATACACTTACCATATAACCCAGCAGTCACATTTCTTGACAGTTATCTCAGAAAAATGAAAACTTACGCTCACAGAAAATTCTAGACATTGCTGTTTATAGTAGTTTTATTTGTAGTACCAAAACACAGACACAACCTAAATGTCCTTCAATGAGTGAATGGTTAAACAAACTATGGTTCTTCCATGTCATGAAATATTACTCAACAGTAAAAAAGAACAAACTATTGATACATGCAACAGCTTGAATGAATGTCAAAGGAATTAAGCTGAGTGAAAGAAGTTCATCTTAAAAGGTTACATGCTATATGATTTCATTTATGAACAAACATTCTCAAAAATGACAAAGCAATGGAGATAGTGAACAAATTAGTGGTTGCCAAGAGTTAGGGATGGGGCATGGAGAACAGAAAGAGATAGGTGTAATTAGAAAGGAGTAACACAAGAGATATTTGTAGAAATGGAACAATAGTGTATCTTGATTGTGGCAATAGTTACACAAATCTACATGTGACAAGTTACATAGAACTATACACCCACACATGCTTGTAAAACTAGTTAAATGAGTAAAACCTATGGATTGTATAAAAGTCAATTTCCTTGTTATTTTACTATTATCATGTAAGATGTTCCATTGTGAGAAACTGGGTAAAGGGTACAAAAGACCTCTATTTTTACTTTTGCAACTTCTTGTAAATCTGTAACTTTTTCAAAATAAAAAGTTATTAAAAAGACTTTTAAAATAGAATAAAGATCTGTATGAACTAATACAGAGTGAGTTCAGGTTATATTGTTAAATGGAAAAAGCAAAGTGCAAAGAGTATTATATATCATCATTCTATTTTGTTTGTTTGTTTGTTTTTTAGATGAAGTCTCACTTTATCACCCAGGCTGGAGTGCAGTGGAACGATCTCAGCTCACTGCAACCTCTGCCTCCCAGGTTCAAGCGATTCTCCTGCCTCAGTCTCCAAAGTAGCTGGGATTATAGGTGCACACCACCACACCCAGTTAATTTTTATATTTTTAGTGTAGACAGGGTTTTGCCATGTTGGCCAGGCTGGTCTCAAACTCCTGACCTCAAGTTATCCACCTGCCTGGGCCTCCCAAAGTGCTGGGATTACAGGCGTGAGCCACTGTACCCAGTCTATACTACCTTTCATATAATGTACTATCTTACAGTTCTTTCATATAAGAAAGAAGGACATGTAATGAACTATACACATATATGCCCCTTTATACAAAAAGAAAGACAAGAATGATAAACCAGAAACTAATGAGATTAGTTACCCACAGGGTTGGAGGAGGTGGTGATTTGGAATACAGTATAAAAAATGGGAGAATTAGTGGAATGGAAAGGCTGAGGGGGAGTGACACTTTTGTAAGTACATATAACATTTTGTGTGTTCTAACTTTTATAGCCATAGTAATGCTTCACATATCCAAATTTAAATAAACAATTAAAGTCAACCAGAATGGGAGGTACCTAAAAGAAATACAGAGAATAATAAATTAACCCACCTGCATTACAAATGAGCAACAAAAGCAAGTTAAAGAGGATAAGGAAGAAAAAAAAACTAACCCAATTAACTTTGGGAAAAAGAGTATCTTGACTATTTTACTGATGACAGATTCATGTAAGGATAAAAGCAAAAAGAACTGCACATAAATATTGTACTCTAGTTAGTAAAATTGTTATTCCCAACAGAGTGGATTAGTAATTCTAAAGCTATTTGTGTATTAGAATTGAGCAAATAAGTACATATATTATGGATAATGAGAGCCAAATTTCTCACTGTCCAAGAAAGAAGGTACAAGAAAGGAATGGAGGGAGTTTATGCAGATAAACTCTGTGGTATTTGGATTGGAATTGGAGGCATTAGTATGAACTGTGGTCACACACACACATACACACACACACCCACAGAGCTAGGTATAGAAATAAAAATGTATGTGTGTGCTCTGTTCACTGAGAGAGTCTGGAAGCAATAACAAATCGGTAGCAATGAGCGCACCTGGTGCCTAGATCTTGATTTCTAAATATATTTTCCAGTAAAAGGAACCAAAGATCCTTAGAAAAATTATTGATTCCAGGGCTGGGGAAGTAAAAGTCCAAGATGACCCTAGAACAGCTGGTGGTGACACAGAGTATAGAAGTTCTCAAATAGTGATGGGGTGTGTTAAAAAGATACATGAGTCAACTTGAAGGAGCTCCCAAAGGCCAAATCTAGGACAATTTTAGCAGTAAATTAAATAATGATAGTATTGGGACTACAAACAATAGAATAAAACAAATACCCATGAGTCTATATGAGTTTAAATAAATGACTGAACAAATAACAAACGGGAGAAAAATAACAACTCTTCTTTACAGTAGAATTCCAATAAATAAATGTAGAATTAGCAATAGAAATAGAAAATAGATGCTACAGAAATAATGGTTGCAGGCAAGAATCACTGATGAACACCAACGTAAGTAGCAAAAATATGATGAGAAACAGAATATTTGCATAATCTCAAAATATTCCCTCTCAAGATAATTATAAATTTAAAAAGGAAAAATGGTCACTTTACAATGGAGAAACCTGGAAGAAATTATCTTAACCAAGTGTTCAAAGTTATCGTCATAGTAATACAATAAAACATTGTTAACATCTTGATATGAAGTACTAAAAGGGGCACCTCAACGTTCTTGTGATATTCTCGCCACACATGTATAACCTCAATATATGCTATAAGAAAACATCAGACAAACCCAAACTGAAAGTATTTCTATAAAATAATTGGCTAATAATCTTCAAAAGTGTCAAAGTCATGAAAGACAGACTGAGGAACTGTCCCAGGTTGGAGGAGGAGACTAAAGAAATACAGCAACTAAATGCAATGTAGGATCCTGGATGAGATCCTGGGATAGTAAAAGGACATTTGTGAAAGAGTTTGCTTTTTTTTTCTTCTTTCTTTTTTTGAGACAGAGCCTCGCTCTGTCACCCGGACTGGAGTGCAATGGCTTGATCTTGCTCCCTGCAACCTCCACCTCCCGGGTTCAAGCAATTCTCCTGCCTCAGCCTCCTGAGTAGCTAGGATTATAGGAGTGCACCGCTGCACCTGGCTGATTTTTGTGCTTTTGGTAGAGAACTGGGTTTCACCATGTTGGCCAGGCTGGTCTTGAACTTCTGATCTTGGGTGATCCTCCCACCTCGGCCTCCCAAAGTGCTGGGATTACAGGTGTGAGCATCTGCAGCTGGCCCAGTTTGCAAAATTTTAACAGTATTTTATCAATGGTAATTTCCTGTGGTTTGATAATTATGCTATGATTATGTAAAATGTCTAGTTGAAGAGTATACATGAGTTCTCTCAACTATTTTTGTGACTTTTTTGTAAGTCTAAAATTATTTCAAAATAAAAAGCTAACAGAATCAGTAAAACACACTCAGCAATTCATTTAAAGAGCTTTGCATTTAAATATGCACAGATATATGTGTATATATCTATATACATATATCTATAATCTACATTTCTTAAGACAATTAAGAATGTGAGGTCTCCTTTTATTTTATTTTATTTTATTTTTTTTAGCCGTGAGCCTGAAGATCTGAATGTCCTGTTTTTAAAGCAGTAATTTAGGATTCTCTACCTTTCTATTTCCCTCAGTTGATCTTTTTTTTTTACTAAAGAAGGCGTGGCTGTGCTGCAGAAATCTGGTAGCCTCTGCTAAAATACTTCTATCAAGGCATATACGGCCTCCATATAGCGTTCCAATCTGCTTCAGACAGATCAAGCACTTTTGGATTTTCTTGGGTATGACAGCTAAAAGCCACAATTGCTCACCTATAGATGGACAGATTCAAGATCTTTCTCTTGCTTTCAGCCACACACAAAGCTAACAGTCTCATGACTTGATTCAGAAATAGAAGCAGAACATTCAAATACAGTTAATTTCTTCTCCAAAGTTGAAATTTAGCTCACTTAGTTTATTATATCCCTGTGGCAGCTTTTATAAATTGCCACATACGTGGTGACTTAAAACAACATAAATGTACTATCCTACAGTTCTGGAGATCAAAAGATAAAAATCTATTTCAGTGGGCTAAAATCAAGGTGTCAGTGAGAGGTTGCCAGATGTCAAGGTGGTCAAATAGGACAGCAAGCCAAACTGAAAGTAACAATCAATTAAAATTGCCACCTTATGAAGCTTATAATAATCCATTTCATTCATCAATCTCAATTTGTTTTATGCACAGGCTAAAGAGATAATGCAACTGGAGTTCAATACATCTTTCAAGTCTTTAACAGAAACATTATTCTCTGAAATCTCCCCAGAAGGGAGATTCTACTTGGTCAACTACTGAGTGTGGAGATTTCGTGGCAGTCAAATGATAAATACTGTTTTCACATAAATTCATTTCATGTGGGCCCTGGGAGTCCATAAATCCAGTCTGTGGTCATTTCCTCTGATTCAGGATGTTCACCTTTTCCTTTGCTAGGCAGAAAGGAATTTATCCAGGCAATGCCGGAGGTGAGGCAGTACTCGGTTGCCATATTGGAAAGGTTTGGCCGATCTCTTTATAGCCCTAGGGCTTTCAACTGAGAGACTAATATATTTGCCAGTGTTCATCCAGTGTTCATTCTCTGGGTTAGTCATGAATTCTAAACTTTAATTCCTTAGTACCTTAAGACGGTTGAAAATTCAGCTGCATTTTTCAGAGGTTTTTGACATAGCTTGTTAAATGTTCTTCCTTACACAAAAATGTTTCAAATGCCTAAGGGAAAACTGCCTTGTATCAGGCTCTCAATTGACGCTGTGTGACTTACGCTTTGCAAAAGTAACAAATTTCTGGGCTTTTCCCGTGTATTCCCTATTAGTGGTCCTTTTACCAGCTTTATGCTTGCATCCAGAATCAGCAAGTTCCACAGGGTATGGTGGCTCATGCCTGCAATCCCAGCTCTCAGGGAGGCAAAGGTGAGAGGATAGCTTGAGCCCAGGAGTTTGAGACCTACCTGGGCAATACAGTGAGACGCTGTTCTCCATAAAAAGTGTATATTAGGGGAAAAAACAAAAAACAAATGTAACTCCCCTCAGAATCAGCAAATTTCCCCAGGGAAAAAGCAACTTCAGCTCAACTTCATAGTTCTTCACTGCCTGGAATATGAACTTTTTTTGTTTTTTTTTTGCTTCAATGGTTCTGCGATCTGTTATGCAAATTATTTGCATACTTATTTTCACTTTTCTAGCTCTTGAAGGATGGTTAGACTTCCAAAAACTATTCTATTTTGCCTATGAGAGGAATTCATAATCTGGGTTTGAGCTAAATTTGTAATAAACACTGCAGATTTTGCTGGTGTGGGTGGCTTCATAGGCAATGTCACAGGTAGATTTACCGTGAAATCAATGTAGCATAATTTCATAGCGTATCACATGCATAGGCCCTTTCCAAGACCCTGGGAGAGATCCTAGCAATGTGTTCATATAAACATATGTTTATGTAAAATTTGTAAAAATATATTTTATCCTTAATTCATTAGGGACACTCACTTTTCCATTTCAACTTCTCTCTATCATAGTTCTCATGTCAACTGACAATGAAATGGCCGTGAGAATTTTCATCATCTGGCTAGAAGAAAGTGTATTAGAGATATAATTATGGGCCTAAAGTCGTGTATACAGATAGGTAAGTTGTTGTTCGCCCTCCTGGTGTAGGAATGGTTTCTAGGAATACTCAGACTTTTGACACCGCCTGCTGACATTGCCAACTCAGCAGCATCAGGATGTAAGGCACAGAGCCAGAATATGAAGAGACCTGATGATGTCAGGTGCCACACTTCTGCACTGTGAAGGCAGTGGACAGTCATAACAAATCTCATAAATATTAAACTTTTCTGCTCATCAAAAGATACTATTAGTAAAATAAGTAGGCAAGCCACAGACTGGGAGAAAATAACTTGCACATCTGACAAAGGGCTTGTAACCAGAATATATATATATATATAATTACTCTTACAAATAAATGATCAAAAGACAAACAATCCTATTTCCTATTTTTTAAACTAGCAAAAGGCTTAAATCGACCCAAGAGAAGTTATATGGTCAATAAGCACATAAAATAGGGCTCACCATTATTAGCCAATAGTGGAATACATGTTAAACCATAATGAGAAATATCTACACACCCACTAGATTGGATAAAATTTAAAACACTGACAACATCAAATGTTGGCAAAGATATGAAGCAACCAGAACTCTCAAGCCGCAGTTGGGTAAGTGTAAAATGGTATCTCTACTTGGGAAATTATTTGGAAGATTCTAATATAGCAATTATACACCTTAATATCTATCCAAGAAGAAGGAAAACACATATCCACAATAGATATTATACAGGGATGTTCACACTAGTCCCATTATATAATAACCCCAAACAGGAAACAATAAAAATATCAATCAGCAAAAGAATGGATAAACAAATTATGGTGTATTAATACAATGTAATTATTCTTGGCAATAAAAAGAAAAAAACTACTGATAGATGCAATAATGTGGATGAATTTCAAAAACATTATACTCAGTTGAAGAATCCAGAGAAAAAAGTTTACATAGTATATGACTTCATTCATAAGAAGTTCCAGTGTAGAGGAAGAGTGTGGTGCTCATACTGAGTACCCAACATGTGTGAAGATAACAGGACTCAAATGAGATGGCCTGCATGGTAGAGAGATTGATTACATATAGAGGACTGAGAAAATGAGCAAATATATTGAGAAGCTAGGTTTCTTCTAGTTAGAGAAAGAAGGTGTAAGTAGGGAAAGTAAGAATTGCATAAACCTAGTGAATTAGATTGAAATTGAAAGTATCATTGTGGACTCATGATATTTAATATATGTAGATGAGTGGGCATAGAAAGAGATACAGTGCGTCTGTGAGTATGTGTGAGTATAAAATAGTAATGAGCCCACCATGTTCCTAGATTAGGTTTCTAACTACCCTTCTCCACTGAAAGAAATTAGGGCTCTTTGGATAAACAGCTGATTTCAGGCACCTCTTGTGCTTAAAGTAAGAAAGTGCCTATAGAAACAAGGGAAAATGACAAAATGATATAGGAGCTGGCTTGCAGAGGTTCCTACTAGCCTAATCTGGGAAAACTTGAGCATAAAAATAAAGATAGCAATAGATTACAACCAACTGAATTTAATTGAAATCCATTAGTCCATACTGCTTTAAAGCTGTGAGTAAGTAAGTCAGCATTTGGTAGAATATAAACTAATAAATACAGAGGAATGGTGGGATTAGAAAATCATCATCATTTCATAATCATTATAATAATTGATTCAGATAAGAATCAATGAAATGCTAAATCTGGGGGTAAAATTTCAATAACAAGCATGATGTCTATGTAGTTTCAAAGTAACTCTCTACAACATACATCTCAGTTAATAAATGCAAAATACTTATTAATTAGTTTTGTAGCAGACAAACTTAGCAGACACTTCATAAACCAGGTAATAAAAGTAAAAAATCTCAAATAATGAGACACATGGGTATCAGATGCCTCTTAATATGATGAATGAGAAGACAACAGTATTTCTGTTGTATTCCTGCCAAAAATGAATAATGAAGAAAAGTCAAATGCCCCAAATTGAGAGACAACCTACTAAGTGACAGGCCAACATTCTTGAAAAATACCATGTCATGAAAGATGAGGAAAAGCTGAAGAACTGCTCCTGATATAGGCAAACTAAGGAGACATCACAACTAAATACAACACATAACTCTGAGTTGGATCCTAGACCAAAAGGAAAAGTTGATTATGAAGGACACTCCTAAGGCAACTGACAAAATTTCAATGTGGTGTGTAGATTGGATGGCAGTATTGCAATGGTGTGAATTTCCTAGTTGTGATGGTTATGCTGGAAATGGAGAATATTCTTGTTTGGAGGATATACACTCTGAAAACTTTAGGAGTAGTGGGTATTAGGTCCAAAACACACACAAATGCTTCAAAAAATTTACACATGCACACATATATATCTAGAGAGAGAGAGAGAACTATAAAACAGGACTTGATTCTTTGTATTGAAGGCTTTGCTTTTTTGGATTTCTTATGGCAACATGGAATTAGTTGAGGAAATTATTGTTGGACTAGCCTTGTTTGGAGAAAGCTTCATCATTCCCTTTGATTTCTTAGAATACTACCCACTCTCTTTGGACTCCAGTACTAAGGGTTCATTTTAAACGTTAGTAAAATTTGGTCCTTATCCCATCTCCATTTCTCCTGGGAAAGTTATTATATCCAGTCTTTCATGCTTCTATAATATTTATCTGACAGAAAACACTTTGCCCACCTTGCTACTTACAGAATTTTGTTCTAATATTCGATACATTTTCTTTTTTCTTTTTTCTTTTTTTTTTTGAGACACAGTCTCGCTCTGTCGCCCAGGCTGGAGTGTAGTGGCCGGATCTCCGCTCACTGCAAGCTCTGCCTCCCGGGTTCACGCCATTCTCCTGCCTCAGCCTCCCGAGTAGCTGGGACTATAGGCGCCCGCCACCTCATCCGGCTAGTTTTTTGTATTTTTTTCCTTGAGACGGGGTTTCACCGTGTTAGCCAGGATGGTCTCGATCTCCTGACCTCGTGATCCGCCCGTCTCGGCCTCCCAAAGTGCTGGGATTACAGGCTTGAGCCACCGCGCCCGGCCTCGATACATTTTCTATTTTAAAACGCTAACAAGTAAATTTCTGAAAAATAAGTCCTAGTGGTAAGAAGGAAGGCATGTAAAAAAAAAAAAAATACAAAATACAAAAATAAATAAATAAAAGTGGAACAGCCATATTATGTCACCAGTTCCCTGACACATTCTATTTTAATCACCCTAAGCCTCAGTTTCTACATCTATAGAATGGAGATAGTGAATTGCTTTCTCAGAGAGCACTTATGAGGACTGAGTGAGATAATCCTTTGAAAGGATGGCACATGTCTGGCTAGTAATAATAAATTCAGCAGATCCTTCCCTACTTCCAGAACTTGCATACGTGGGTATCACTTGATAGTTTCTAAATTTCAGAACTTTTGAAATCATTTCCATTTATGCATAATTGGTTCATTCTACAGAATATTTATATTTATTCATATTTTCTTGCTTAGTTCTTTACTTTCTTTTCAAACTATACTTTTGTTTATTTAAATTACAACCTCTTAGCTAGGCCCGGTGGCTCACACCAGTAATCCCAGCACTTTGGGAGGCCGATGCAGGCAGATCACTTGAGGTCAGAAGTTCGAGACCAGGCTGGCCAACATGGTGAAACTCTGTCTCTACTAAAAACACAAAAAAAGTAGTTGGGCATGGTGTTGCATGCCTGTAGTCCCAGCTATTCGGGAGGTTGAGGCAGGAGAATTGCTTGAACTCAGGAGGTGGAGATTGCAGTAAGCCAAGGTCACGCCACTGCACTCCAGCCTGGGCCACAAAGCAAGACTCTTGTCTAAATAAATAAATAAATAAATAAATAAAACCTTTTTGAAAATGTTGTAAAAAACCAAGTTCACACACCAGTACAATTTTTCCCCTTATTCCTGGTCTTCTATTCAGGGGTAACCACTGCTATTACATTTTTAAAAAATCAATTGTATATGAAATCTTAATTTCTTTCTCTTTCCAGTTTTACTTTATGTCCCATCTACCTCTTTCTCCTCCTCACCCCGCTCTTCCTCCTAATATTACTGTCTGCCTCTCTCCAAGTTACTCTTGTTAATTATGTAAGAAGTAGCCTTTCTTACTATTCTGGGGGAAAAAAAGGTCTTTTGTTATGTAATCTCACACAGACACACAATACAGAAAATCATATTTATGGTGCCTTAAATAATTATTCTATAAAACTGGGACCATGTTTTTTTTACCTTTTTTGCTTCTTTATTTGCTCACCCAGCGATACCCCAGGAAAATATCTCCAAGCTGTCTGTTAGACCTATAGTTCCTTATTTTAGAGAGATGCATATTATTCTGTTCAGTGAACATATTAATTATTTAGAAAACTATCTACCAAAAAACACGTTTTTCTCTATCTCTGGTCATTAAAATATCTTTACAATAAACGTCATTGCCCATGTGTCCTTACTTACTGTTAATTTC
The DNA here is from genome assembly GCF_007565055.1 of Rhinopithecus roxellana. NCBI lineage: Eukaryota > Metazoa > Chordata > Mammalia > Primates > Cercopithecidae > Rhinopithecus > Rhinopithecus roxellana. The sequence continues at coordinate 21,186,540 of NC_044552.1, read as the reverse complement.
CTTTCCCTAGGAAAGAGTCCCAGGAGTAACAGTGCTAAAATGACAATATATATAGTTTGTAAGTAACTATTGCCATATTTCTCACCAGAATGCCTATAACACTTTAAATATCCACCAGTAATCTGTAAGTAACTGTCTTCCTTCATCCACCTTAGCAATAAAATTCATTTATCCTTTTGTTTCTGATCTGGTGAAAATGGGGAGCTTTATCATCATTACTTTAATATATCCTTCTCTCAGAAGGAGATGTTGAACTAAAAATATATATCTTTCTATATTTGATAACTTGATCATATTTCCTTATATCTATTGATCATTTGAATGTGCTATTCTCTAAACTGCCTATGTAATTTATTTTCCTATTGAGCTATTTGTAGTATTTTTTCAAAATTGTTAAAAGTGTTTTTTTCTATTTAATAGATACCAAATATTTTTTCTAGAATTATAAACATATGTCTTCTAATTTTATTAATCTAGAAAAGCAACTTAAATGAATCTGCATATTACAACATATAAAAAATAAAAGTATTACATTTGGATTAAATACTGTACTATAAATAAACTTCAAACCAGGCAATTTAAGGGGCCAGATACAATTCTGAACTGAGTAAGACCTTAGAAACTGAGAATGAAAACTCAAAATCCATCAGAGAAAATATATACTAGATATATTGCTGTACATTAACTTTTTAAAAAGCCATTTTATATAAAATATACCATAAATCAAATTAATACACTATTTTCTGGAGATAAATGGTAGCTTATTTTCTGATATAGAAATCAAAGTTTTGGGAACATGATCTCGGATCGCATCTTAGAGATTTTACACGTGAATTAAAAAAATTCTTCCCTTGGGCTAGGTGCGGTGGCTCATGCCTATAATCCCAGCACTTTGGGAGGCCAAGGTGGGTGGATCACGAGGTCACAAGATTGAGACCAGCCTGGCCAACATGGTGAAATCCCGTCTCTACTAAAAATACAAAAAAATTAGCCCATGCGTGGTGGCACGCACCTGTAGTCCCAGCTACTCGGAAGGCTGAGGCAGGAGAATTACTTGAACCGGGAGGCAGAGGTTGTGGTGAGCTGAGATCACACCATTGCACTCCAGCCTGGGCAACAGAGTGAGACTCTGTCTCAAAAAAAAAAAATTATTCCCTTGGTATGTGCAGCTGTGATTTAAAAAAATAGTAATAAAAATAAAGACTTCTTTCCTGATAGAAGTAATTGGCTTTAAAGAACTCATGAAATAGTTTACAGAAGAAAACTAACTTCAATTCAATAGCATAAAATTCCAGTGTTTTTTGATAAAGTATTTTAGTCCCCATTGTCATTCCTTTTGCATTAGAAAAAGTTGAGGATTCAGTCCGTAGAGAAAGGATTTTGCTTAGCAAATCAGTTTTGAAAGAGGAACATCACTTCCTAGAGATCTCCTCTCTCTTCCCACTGGGTATGCTGTTAACTACTATAAACTGGGGTCGCCGGGGTGGGGAGGGGTTTTGCAGTTCAGTGATTGAGATTTCTGCCAGTGACCAAAACAAACACTACAATCAATAGAGAAAATTCTTTTATCCATTTTGCAAAACTGACTCGAAAGAGTCTCCGAGAATAGCAGTTGACACCCTAAATTCCAAGTGATGTGATGCTGCACACCACATTCTGGTCATCTGCAATATTTCATCCTTATTATCTAGTTAACTCTGAGTAGAGACTTCATGACTTGCTGCATATTGAGTGGAATTAAAATAAGTAAAAAATTTTCATGAAATCAATTATACAACTAAGTGTATGAAGATGTTTATCTGTGCACTTTAAATTAGTCCTGTTTGAACTCAAGCCTTCTTATACAAAAAAAAAAAAAAAAAACAAAAAAAAAAAACTACCTCTAATGGAGGTAAGTAGAAAACATTTCTAAAAATTATGAAATAAAATTACATTAAAATTTGAGTGTTCTAAGTAAGCACTCATGTTATAGTCTGTAATTCAAATCTCAGCAAAGACTAAATTATCTGCTGGAAAAATCTGACTTAGCTTCATCTTTTAGGTGCTTTATTGTTATACATAATGTTATTTTGAGCATATCTGTAATTTCTATGGGAAATAAGAACTTTAGAGAAGGTCAGTCTTTTGTTCTAATCTTCAGTTTGCTGCTTACAAGACCTAGGACTTCGGGAAAGTAATTTCTTTGAGTATGTAATTTCAGGTTTCTACCTACAAAATTAATCTTTTATAAACAGGAATTTTTTTCTTTTACAAACTTCCTTGTACAATGTATCAGCTGTGTGGAGAAAATGGTCCTATGATTCATTCTCATACTCCAGCAAAAAGACGGTATCTGGAAATGTATCTCACAGGGACATGAGAAACTTTAAGAAAACATAGAAGTAAATAGTTTTTATGCTGTAAGGAAAATAGCAACCCTATAATGTTACAGAAAATAAAACAGACGGCCAAAGCTATTAACTAACTTGCCCAATTATACGGTGACTTCGGATGGCAGGTTTGGGACTAAAACTCTTGTTGCCTCTCTTGTCTCGATTTTTTTTTCCACAGTGCAGTTTAAAAAGATGCTTCCAAGACTCTGTTGAACCTCATCTTTTTTTAATGTTAAAAATATATAATGAGAAAATTCAAGAGGGAGATGACAAATATAAGGTCAACCAATACACAGGTAAGAAAAGAGGTAAGGATGCATATTCATCTAGGTAAGTATTCTAAACTAGGGATTAAAACATTCTAAAGTGATCACAGATAAAAACTGTAAAGATCCCCTCAGCAGCTTTCTAAAATTCTCTTCCATTAACTTCCGTTTTAATCCAATTGCTATGCTCTCTTTCTGATCTGCCAGATATATCACATAATTCAAATGTTTTGTTTTGCTAATCAATGGAATGTTTGCTATTCAAAATGAGAATAATTGTATCTGGAGATGCTGGCAATGTGATTTTATTGGAAAGCACAGAAATCTACCACCTTTAAGACATTAGCCACAATTGCAAGCAATTGGAGCAGGTGTTAACCGGTAAGTACTCAGTAGCCTATTTGATATAATCTTAAAGATGCAGATAAGGACTTCCTAGTTTTTTTTTTTTTTTTTTTTTTTTTTTTTTTTGAGACGGAGTCTCGCTCTGTCTCCCGGGCTGGAGTGCAGTGGCCGGATCTCAGCTCACTGCAAGCTCCGCCTCCCAGGTTCACGCCATTCTCCTGCCTCAGCCTCCCAAGTAGCTGGGACTACAGGCGCCCGCCACCTCGCCCGGCTAGATTTTTGTATTTTTTAGTAGAGACGGGGTCTCACCGTGTTAGCCAGGATGGTCTCGATCTCCTGACCTCGTGATCCACCCGTCTCGGCCTCCCAAAGTGTTGGGATTACAGGCTTGAGCCACCGCGCCCGGCACCTAGTTTTGTTTTGTTTTGTTTTGCTTTTTAGTTGTTAACAAACACTTTAATTCTAAAATTAGGGATATGAATCAGAATTTACATTACGTAAAATGTATGAAATACAAAAGGATACCACAGCTATTTAAAGACATCCTTTTAACAGTGGATAAATATTTGAGGTAACTGTTTGTTCAGAAGATGAGAAAGTACGCAAAGATGAGTAAGACAGAATATTAGAATTCAGTGCTCTGAAATCTCTGCCTTCATCCGCTCACTGCTTTCTGGATGCATCATTGTTATTCAGCTCCAGGGCTTCCTACCTGAGTGATAAATATTTCCCCCCTCCTTGTGCCCTTACTACAGAATGTGAGGTGATATTACATAACAGGATACACTAATATGTGATATTGATGAGAAAGCAGTTTATTTATTTTGTAAGGACTGAATCTCAAAGTGAGGCAGTCAATTAATTTGAAAAGAGTTAACTGATTCTCTCCTTCTTCTATAATCCTCAGTGAAAGGGCTTTTTGGTGAGGCAGTCTCTTAGCTGAGTTCTAAGGAGAAAGAAAAGTCAGACAGAGGGCCTGGTCAGGAAGGAAGGGCCATTGACCCACGTTAAAGGAGAAAGCACATGCAGTGTCCTTAATAGTGAGATATCTCCTGAGCAATAAATGACAGGAGACGTTATAATTTATCCAAACAGAAACGCGTCTGAGAATAGGAGTGACTCTGTTAGTGACTATGTCAAGATAGCAGGAGTACATTCAGCAGTCCTGAATAAACTGGGGCATTTCAGCCATCCCAAAATTATGGGTTTGAGGGGATCTCTTCAACACTTGTGGAACTCAAAGAAATTGTGAAGTATATGAAATCTCTCTTTACTGAGGCTATTTGCCTTGTTTTATCTGATTCCTGCATTCCTTGGCACGCTCTCTCTCTCTCACACACACATTAATTGGATCAGTCTGTAATTTTATGTAAATTGCTAGCAAAATATATTACTAGTTATATATATATATATATTACTAGTAAGATACAAAATGCTCCTCCAATCCATCCTTTAAAAATCTCTTTGTACTTTCAGACTGAATTTTAAGGAATTATCAAGAAATAAAAAAACTATATTTCTTATAATATTTTCACCTTCATGGAGATCAAAGTCTTAACTAAAGCAATGCTAGTCTGAAAGTAGAATACAGAGAATAAATTGGTCAGCACAGTCGTTTAAAAAAATATATTACAAAAGTAATGCCTGCTTATTAAAAACTTGAACAAAAAATAGGTAAATTTATTAGTAAAGTCTGCTTTACTCACCACCATTTTGATTTCCTAGGAGTAATACTTTCTTCTGTATCATTCAAGATAGTTTTTAATTTATATATTAGTGTATATATATATTATACTAATATTATATTATTTTTATAAATTGATGAAATCATGCTATACAAATGTTAAGTAACTTCCTCTTTTCACTTAAAAATACATTTGAATATCATTTCATATCCACATCTATGACTATGAATCTCAAATTTCTTTTCATGTGAGAGTCAAGGAGACATTTTTTAGGGAACGAATGTTTCTAAAATAACTAGAAAAATTAAAATTGACATTGCTAACATTTTGCTGAACATGAAGGAAATTGAAAAGCAAATATTCTGATATTGATAAAGTAATACAATAATTAAGTGTCCCATTAAGATTTTGGGGGGGATGAATACATGTTTAGCGGTAGAGTTGGCATATTAGTCCCTCCAGGAAATGTATGGGGCTGAATAGCCTCTACTCAAAGCATCTCAGAGTTCCTGCAGAACTGTTGTACTTTCTCTGACATGGCTGTGCATCTATGTGCCAGGCACTTTGCTAGGCAATTTACAGTAAAGATCACATTTATACTCACATCATATGCTTACTATGACCCCCTCTTGTTGGAGTTGATGGTTTGTGGGTTAAGAAGGAAATCAGATATTGAGTTTTAACAGGCATAGTCATTTCCATTGGTAACCCTAGGAAATTTAAATTTCTAAAAATCATAAGTAATTCCTCTCTGAGCACCTCAGACCTTGGATCACTATAGTTCCTTTCATCCACTTTTCTCCATTTCTAAAGGCGTGAGTCTAGGGTAAGTGTGTGCGTTTATACCTCACATCATTTATACTTCACATCAAGACAACTTAGAAAAATATTACAGTAGTCCTTCCTTATCTGTGGTTTTGCTCTGCACAATTTCAGTTACCCATAGTCACCCACGGTCTGTAAATATTAAAAGGAAAATTACAGAAGTCAACAATTCAGAAGTTTTAAATTCACGCCATTCTGAATAGCCTGATGAAGTCTTGTGTTGTCCCACCCAGTCACAGGAATCATTCCTCTGTTTAGAGTAGGGGTGTCCAATCTTTTGTCTTCCCTGGGCCACATTGGAAGAAGAATTGTATTAGGCCTCACATAAAATACAACAACACTAACAATAGCTGATGCATTTTTTTTTTTCAATCATCAGTGAATATCATGATGTTTTAAGAAAGTTTACAAATCTATGTTGGGCCACATTCAAAGCCGTCCTGGGATGCGTTCAAAGCCATCTTGGGCTGCATGCAGCCCGTGGGCCTCAGGTTGGACAAGCTTGATTTAGAGCATCCACCTGCCTGTTAGTCACTGAGTAGCCATCTCGGTTATCAGATCATCAGAACACAGAGGGGTGAGTACACTAGAATAAGGTGTTTTGAAGAGAAAAAAAGAGAGGGCCACCACATTCACATACGATTTATTACAATAAATGGGGGTGTGGAGCTGTTATACTTGTTCCATTTTATTATTGTTCTTAATCTCTTACTGTGCCTAATTTATAAATTAAACCTTATTATAGTTGTGTAGGTATTTTAAAAAACATAGTATATATAGGGTTTGGCACTACCCACAGTTTCAGGTATCTAGTCACTGGTGGTCTTGGAATGTATCCCCCTTTGATAAAGGGGGACCACTGTATCATCTTCATTTACAAATGAGAAGTGTGGAGATCAAACGGTTAGAAGCATTCCAATATAATGAATGTAACTAATTAGAGAGGGTAGGGATATGAGACCAGCCTGTCAACTTCAAATATCATATTGCTAAGGAATCTATACAAATTCTATGAGTTTCTAAAATGAAAAGGATGTGTCTCCTTAAACTGTGTCTGATAACTTACTAGATACTGTCTACATGACTTTTTTGAGGGAAGGGGAATAATGGGAGGTGGCTTTAACTAATTTTAACTGATTCCTACAATCAGGGACTCTCACTGGCCTTGAGGAGAAATTAGAATGAATTCAAATGACAGGAAACTGTATCTACATCTACCTCACAGTAGATATCTAGGTAGGAAGAATGTAAAAAATACATTTACAAACAGTAAAATATCAAAGGATACATTATGTCAATTTGGAAACTGAAAATATGGCTTAAGATTTTTGAAACTAGGCCGGGCACGGTGGGTCATGCCTGTAATCTCAGCATTTTGGGAGGCTGAGGCGGGCGGATCACCTGAACTTGGGAGTTTGAGACCAGCCTGACCAACATGGAGAAGCTCCATCAATACTAAAAATACAAAATTAGCCGGGTGTGGTGGCATAGGCCTATGATCCCAGCTACTGGGGAGGCTGAGGCAGGAGAATCGCTTGAAACATGGAGGCAGGGGTTGTGGTGAGCTGAGATGGCGCCATTGCACTCCAGCCTGGGCAAAACAGCGAAACTGTCTCAAAAAAAAAAAAAAAAAAAAAAGGATTCTTGAAATTCACTTTGCTGATATGCTGTTACAAATATATAAACGCTTTTTAAATACTTGGATGGATATTTATATTTTTATCAATACTTTTTCACATTAATTGGATCAGTCTGTAATTTTATGTAAATTGCTAGCAAAATGATTATAGCTGACAAAATCAGTAAGTGTGTTGTTAACTTCCTGACTTCTTGTATTTCAGAGAATGAAGAGTTGAACCATTCAACATGAATTGGGTAAATAAGAGTGTCCCACAGGAGTTCATTCTGTTAGGTTTCACAGATCAACCATGGCTAGAGATTCCACTCTTTGTGATGTTTCTGTTTTCCTATATCTTGACAATCTTTGGCAATCTGACAATAATTCTTGTGTCACATTTGGATTTCAAACTCCACACCCCTATGTACTTTTTTCTTAGCAATCTCTCACTCCTGGACCTTTGCTATACCACAAGTACAGTTCCACAAATGCTGGTAAACATATGCAACACTAGGAAAGTAATCAGTTATGGTGGCTGTGTGGCCCAGCTTTTCATTTTCCTGGCCTTGGGTTCCACTGAATGTCTTCTCCTGGCCATGATGTCCTTTGATAGGTTTGTAGCTATTTGTCGGCCTCTACATTACTCAATTGTCATGCACCAGAGGCTCTGCCTCCAGTTGGCAGCTGCATCCTGGATTAGTGGCTTTAGCAATTCAGTATTACAGTCCACCTGGACACTTAAGATGCCACTGTGTGGTCACAAAGAAGTGGATCACTTCTTCTGTGAAGTCCCTGCTCTGCTCAAGTTGCCCTGTGTTGAGACAACAGCAAATGAGGCTGAACTATTCTTCATCAGCGTGCTGTTCCTTCTAATACCCATGACACTTGTCCTTATATCATATGCTTTTATTGTCCAAGCAGTGTTGAGAATTCAGTCTGCTGAAGGTCGACGAAAGGCGTTTGGGACATGTGGCTCCCATCTAATTGTGGTGTCACTTTTTTATGGTACAGCTATCTCCATCTATCTGCAACCACCTTCACCCAGTTCCAAAGACCGGGGAAAGATAGTTTCTCTTTTCTATGGAATCATTGCACCCATGCTGAATCCCCTTATATATACACTTAGGAACAAAGAGGTAAAGGAAGCCTTTAAAAGGTTGGTTGCAAGAGTCTTCTTAATCAAGAAATAAATACACAAATGATAAGTTTTGCTAAAGACACAATGCTTACTCAGCTTACTAACTTCTCTGCAAGTTGCCCTATTTTTGTCATTACTATAGAGAACTATTGTAATCTCCCTCAAAGAAAATTTCCTTGACAAAAAGCTATATTTGTTTCTGTTGCCTAAACCTTTTCATTGAACAAGCCACCAGAACTGGCCTTCCAATGCACCAAAAACTAATCACAACATTTTCAAGGTTTGTCAAACTTTACATCATTGTTTGTACAATTCAATGTAAACTAGACCTTTCTGATCCAGAAATCATTTCTTCAGTAATACACACATACACACACACTTAGAAACAAAGATGTAAAGGGAGCTTTTGAGAGGTTGCTTGCAAGGGTGTTAATAAATAAATAAGGAATTCCCAAATTATAGGCCTTTTACAGACTTCAATTTTACATAGCTTATAATTTAATTCTCTCCAAATTGCTTTATCATTACTATTCTTAGAAAAACTATTATGGTGGTCTTCAAATAAAATCTCGACAGAGAACTATATCTGTTTTCCACTGCCTAAATATATTCATTGCACAAGTCTTGAGAACTGATCTTTTATGAATTCTCAAAATAGCATAGCCTTAAAATCTTTAAGGTCTCAAACATCTTAGCACTAGTCTGTATACATCAGGAAGAGTCTTAGACTTCTCTGAAACCAGAATAAAAGCTTAGAAATTCTTTCCCTAGAAACAAAACATTTGATACACATATAGATGCCCTCATCCTTACACACATACACACACAAACTCCATGGCACAAATTATTTTTCAGACAATTGTAGATCTAACAGAAGTATCCAAAACCTTGTCTTAATTATCGATATAAGGTTAACAGCCCTAGCTTAAATTGTAACACTATTTGCACATCAACACAATACTAAAATCCACAATGATTCTCCAGCCCCCAGTTTTACTTAGATCTTCTGTTGTTTCTGTACTTCCCACTTCTCCTAAGTTGAAGTGTCTTATTCCATCTACCAAATAAAGTTGTAGCTACATTTTAGACTGAAATCAAATGCCTGCTTTTAACCTTTTAAAATTATTCCTCTACTGTATATATTATCTCTCTCCTTTTAACCTCGAAAGCACTTAAAGGGGCCAGGCATGGTGGCTCACGCCTGTAATCCTAGCACTTTGGGAGGCTGAGGCGGGTGGATTGCCTGAGGTCAGGAGTTCAAGACCAGCCTGGGCAACAATGGTGAAACCCTGTCTCTACTAAAATACAAAAATTAGCTGGGCGTGGCAGTGTGGGCCTGTAGTCGCAGCTACTAGGGAGGCTGAGGCAGGAGACTCGCTTGAACCCAGGAGGTGGAGGTTGCAGTAGAGATCACACCACTGCACTCTAGCTTGGGCAACAGAGTGAGACTCCATCTCAAAAAAAAAGAAAAAGGAAAAGAAAGCACTTATAGGTTAAGTCTTAAAAAAGCACATTATATAATCATGTCCACAGCTTGTTTAATGCACATTTCTTGTACAAAAAGAAATGCTTATTAGTTTCATGTTAGTTCCCTTGAGGTAGCATAGATCGTAATTTCAACTTCTTCCATATGGACTTCAGAGCCCATAAAAGTGCTAGAGAAAATAAACACTATAAGTTGGTTATTTGGTTGATTTTGTGAGTTACACTATAATTATATTAACTGCTTCATTATTATTCTTTTTCCAATTTTTTAAATCAAATATGTCATAAAAGTATAAAATGCAGTAACTAAGAAATACAATTAGAATGTTTTACTTCAAAACCTTACAGTAACAACATAAATTTCAGCATAATTCTAACCCAACATGGTGGATCTTAAAACTTTAACTTGCATCAGAATCATCTGTAGGGCTTTTAAAGTTCAGATTGGTGGGGGTCACCTACCCCCAGACCTTCTAATGCAGTAAGTTTGGGGTGAGGCCTGATAATTTGCATTTCTACAAATTTCCAGGTAATACTTATGTTGCCTGTTAGGAGACCACACTTTAGGAACAGCTGTGCTAACAGTTAAAATAAATAAAGGTATGCTGCTTGCTGAGTGTCTATCCTTTATTTTTAGAAATGAGTTATAATTTAAAGGAAAATAGGAGAAAACACTAATAGAGTATATTGAAATATGAGGGGACATTCCTTAATAAAAATGCATTCATATCTTAAAGTCCAACTAAATGATATACCAGATTTCCAGAGACAAATTTTGATGTCAGCTCAAAGGCAATGTCAGGGTCCTTTAAAGAATTATGAGAAAATAGTAGAGAAACCAGAGTGATGGAGATTGAAGTATTTTATATTTTTTTAAAAGAGCCATTAATTGATCTAATAAATTGCATATTGGTAAGTTCTAAAGCCATATGACAACATTTTATATATATTTTGCCATCGGTTACCTTGTGACTATATACATATATATTCTGGCTTCATTTAGAATAATAATTACTAAACTATTTTATAGAGATACATATAATAATTTTTTTTTTTTTTTTTTTTAGACAGAGTCTTACTCTGTCACCCAGGCTGGAGTATGGTGGCACCATTTTAGTTCACTGCAACCTCCGCCTCCTAGGTTCAAGCAATTCTCCTGCCTCAGCCTATGGAGAGTAGCTGGGATTACAGGCAAGCGCCACCATGCCTGGATAATTTTTGTATTTTTTGTAGAAACAGGGTTTCATCATGTTGGCCAGGCTGGTCTCAAACTCCTTACCTCAGGTGATTCACCTGCCTTGGCCTCCCAAAGTGCTGGGATTACAGGCATGAGCCACTGCACCCAGCCTATAATTCTTGATTTCTTTTTTTTTTTTTTCTAATTCAACTTTTATTTTAGATTCAGGGGGTACATTTGCAGGTTTGTTACCTGGGCACATTTTGTGATACTGAGGTTTTGGGTATGATTGATCTTGTCACCCAGGTACTCAGCACAGTATCAATAGTTAGATTTTCAACCCTTGTCCCCCTCCCCACCTACCCACTCTAGTAGTCCCTAGTGTCTACTGTTGCTATCTTTATGTCCATGAGTACCCAATGGTTAGCTCCCACTTATAAGTGAGAACATATAGTATTTGGTTTTCTATTCCTATGTTAATTCACTTAGGTTAATGGCCTGTAGCTGCATGTTGCTGCAAATGATATGATTTTTTTCTTTTTTATGACTCATGGTATTCCGTGGTATATACGTACCACATTTTCTTTATCTAATTCACTGTTGGTGGGTGCCTAGGTTCATTCCATGTCTCTGCAATTGTGAATAGTGCTGTGATGAACATATGAGTTCATGTGTTTTTTTGGTAGGATTTGTTTTCTTTTGGATATATACCCAGTAATGAAATTGCTGAGTGGAATCGTAGTTTTAAGTTGTTTGAGAAATCCCCAAACTGCTTTCCACAATGGCTGAATTAATTTACTTTCCCACCAACAGTGTATAAGTATTTACTTTTCTCCACAGCCTTGCCAGCATCTGTTGTTTCTTGACTTTTTAATAATAGCCATTCCAACTGGTGTGAGATAATATCTCACTGTGGTTTTGATTTGCATTTCTCTGGTGATTAGTGATGATTAACATTTTTTCATATGTTCGTTGGCTGCTTGTATGTCTTCTTTCAAGAAGTGTCTGTTTATTTCTTTTGTACATTTTTAATGGGTGTTATTTGCTTTTTGTTTGTTCAATTGTTTAAGTTCCTTACAGATTCTGGACATTATGCCTTTGTTGGATGCATAGTTTGCAAATATTTTCTCCAATTCTGTAGGTTGTCTGTTTACTCTGTTGACAGTTTCTTTTTCTATGCAGAAGCTCTTTGGTTTAATTAGGTCCCAGTTGTCAATTTTTATATTTGTTGCAATTGCTTTTGAGGACTTCGTCATAAATTATTTCCCAAGCCCCATGTTCAGAATGGTGTTTCCAAGGTTTTCTTCTTCGATTCTTGTAGTTTGTGTCTTACATTTAAAACTTGAATCTATCTTTAGTTAATCTTTGTGTATGGTGACAGATAAGGGTCCAGTTTCATTCTTCTGCATATGGCTAGCCAGCTATTCCAGCACGATTTATTAAATAGGAAGTCCTTTCTCCATTGCTTATTTTTGTCAATGATCAGATGGCTATATGTTTGTGACTTTATTTCTGAGTTCTCTATTCTGTTCCATTGGTCTATGTGTCTCTTTTTGTACCAGTACCATGTTGTTTTGGTTACTGCAGCCCTTATAGGATAGTTTGAAGTCGGGTAATGTGATGACTCTGACTTTGTTCTTTTTTCTTAGGATTGCTTCGGCCAGTGGGGCTCTTTTTTGGTTCCATATGCATTTTAGAATAGTTTTTCTACTTCTGTGAAAAATGACGTTCATAGTTTGATAGGAATAGCATTGAATCTATAGATTGCTTTGGCTGATATGGCCATTTTAACAATATTGATTCTTCCAATCCATGAGCATGGAATGTTTTTCCATTTGTTTGTGTCATCTATTATTTCTTCAGCAGTGTTTTGTAGTTATCCTAATAGAGATATTTTTGTTTGTTTGTTTGTTTGTTTGTTTGAGACGGAGTCTCACTCTGTCGCCCAGGCTGGAGTGCAGTGGTGCGATCCCGGCTCACTGCAAGCTCCGCCTCCCAGGTTCACGCCATTCTCCTGCCTCAGCCTCCTGAGTAGCTGGGACTACAGGTGCCTGCCACCATGCCCGGCTAATTTTTTTGTATTTTTAGTAGAGGCAGGGTTTCACCGTGTTAATCAGAATGGTCTCAATATCCTGACCTCGTGATCCGCCCCCCTCGGCCTCCCAAAGTGCTGGGATTACAGGCGTGAGCCACCGCGCCCGGCCTAATAGAGATCTTTCACCTCCTTCATTAGATGTCTTCCTAGGTAATTTTGTGTGTGTGTAGCTATTGTACATGGGATTGCCCTCTTGATTTGGCTTCAGATTGAACATTATTTGTGTATAGAAATGCTACTAATTTTTGAATGTTAATTTTGTATCCTGAAACTTTACTGAAGTAGTTTATCAGTTCCAGGAGCCCTTTGGCAAAGTCTTCAGGGTTTTCTAGAGATAGAATTATATCCTCAGTGAACAGAGATAGTTGCACTTCTTTTTCTATTTGGATGTGTTTTACTTCTTTCTCTCACCTGATTGCTCTGGCTATGACTTCCATAAATCTTGATTTCTGAATAGAATTTGCAAACAATTCTTATCTACTTCTGTACAATACAGAGCAATAATGACCAAAATGTTAAAGCAGTTCCATTTGTCCCTATCTTTTTGTAAAATCTCACTCAAAAGGTGATTAATAAAACACTATCACCCTGAAAATATCATTATGAGACTTAAGTGTTTTGTCCTACTAGAATATGCACTTATAAATAACTTGCATGAATTTAAAGAGAACAGACTTCATAAGTTAAAAATGACACTAAACTTTGGGAAATTAATAATTCTAGAGAAATCAGAAGTAAAATTAAAAAATAAAAGCAATAAATAAAAGATGAAATTTAACATAATCAAGATGGACACATTTACTTCAATTGTATACTACAGAATAGTATTAGTAGAACTATGACTGGCAGTGAATCCCATAGAAGCCCAGCTAAGACATATGGATAATAAAACATGTAGATTATTGGCTTTAGTTTGAGGATTTTTATCTTAACAGATACATTATAAAACTAAAATGCCTACACAAAATAATGACTAGAGAATTGAAAAATCAGAACATCATGCCTCTTGAAGAATTATTGAAGGCATTGATTTTTTCAATGTTGAGTAGAAAATGCTTTGTCAAAGTATGAAGCAGTAGCTTTCTTCAGGTATTTAAAGGGAAATCATGTGCATAGCTTAGTTTGTCTCATAAAGGTTAGAAATCCTACTAATGCATAAAAATTAAAAAGTAGATCTGAGCATGATATAAGGACACACACACACACACACAAATAGATGTTATACCATGATGAAATAACTGACCATTTCTGGCAATGTGGGAAAATAGAATTCTATATAAAAGAGATATTGAATTAAACAATCTACCTAATGCCTTTCCTCTTTAAATTCTGTTTTAGGAATTTTCTTTTGTGAAATAACATTTGTGATAACAATTTCTGTTAATGACCAAAGAAACAAAAGCAGGCAGAGAAAATGATAGATATAACTAAACCTTTGGAATAATGTCATGTAAAAGAAATTGAGTTGATTCCAAGGAAAGAACTGGATGGAAGCTATTCTGATTTAGCATATAGAAGTCAATGCTAGAAAACATGAAATGGCTTGAATGGGTAAATATCTGTGGAGCTATGATTTTCAAATATGAGAAGTAGTCCAAGGGAAGTTGGACTATGTGACTTATAAGATCCCTTTCAATCCAGAAAGTGTATGGCTCTGCCAATTACAATATAGGAGAAATTTGGTTAGATTTTTTAAAAACTTCCTGAAGATAAAAGATGGGGTATAATGGACTATTTAAACAAAGGATACAGTGAAGTAATCAACTGTATCAGTTTCCTAGGGCTATCATAACCAATTGTCATGTACTTGACGGCTTAAAACCATAGAAAGTTATTATCTCAAGTTCTGGAAGCCAGAAGTCCGAAATCAAGGTACTAGCAAGGCCATGTTCTCTCTGGAGGGTAGTGGGCAGAGGAGGTGTGGTGGTGGTGAACTTGTTTCTGCTTTTTTTGTTTTTTAGTGACTATTGGCATGCCCTGCTCATCCTTGTCTTGTGGCCACATCACTCTCAGCTCTGGCTTCATTTTCATATCTCTTTCTTTTCTATGTGAGCCTCAGTCAAATCCCTCTTTGCCTGTCTCTTATAGGAATTCATGATGGCATTTAGAATTCACTCAGCTAATCTAGAACAAATGCCTCCTCCCAAGATTCTTAATCACATCTTTCTCCATATAAGGTAACATTTGCAGATTCCAGTGATTATCACCTAGACATATCTTTTGGGAAGGGCCATCATTCATGGTACTGCATCATCTATATCATTTAGGGCTATATAGTCCATCATCTTCCAAAGAAAAGAGCATAAAATTTACTCTTGAAGGGTCAGATTTTTAAATTTTAGATTCTTAAGGAAATGAGCAAGAATCCAACTTTATTCCTACTAGTAGTATCATTACTATCTTATCATGAGAATTTGTAAACTGTATACATTTTCCTGTTTAAAACAACAAACACATAGATTATATCATTTTTCAGTACATACACTGAATTGACCACAGGGCAAAAACTGGTGAAAAAATAAAATCTTTTGTGCAGATATAAGAAATCAATATAGTTTTTAAAAGGTGCATGAGTATTAGCACCATATGGATAGTGGAATTATTAGGAAGATAATACAGTCTGTCTCTCTGTGTATAATTTAAATATAGACACAAAATACATTGTCATATTTATCATATTTTACTTTTCTAAGTTATTTACATTAAGAACAACAATAATATTCCCATAAATATGTCACAGGTTTTTTTTTTTTTTTAAACATCATTTCCAGTACCAAAATGTGTCCCACATATGCTCCAATAAAAAGACACAGATCATCAGACTGATAAAAAAGCAAGGCTCATTATATGCTGTCTATACGAAAGGTACTTTAAATATAAGGACACTAGCCGGGCATGGTGGCTCACGCCTGTAATCCCAGCACTTTGGGACCCCGAGGTGATCACTTGAGGTCAGGAGTTTGAGGCCAGCCTGGCCAACATGGGGAAACTCCGTCTCTACTAAAAATATGAAAATTAGCAGGACACAGTAGCAGCACATCTGTAATCCCAGCTACTTGGGAGGCTGAGGCACTAGAATCGCTTGAACCTGGGAGGTGGAAGTTGCAGTGAGCCATGAAATGTGCCACTGCACTCCAGCCTGGGTGACGGAGGGAGACTGTTCCAAAAAATATATAAAATAAAATAAAATAAAATAAAATAAAATAAAATAAAATAAAAATATGTGTGTGTGTGTGTGTGTATGTGTATGCATATGTATCTATAACGACACACACAAGTAAATAGTAAAAGATTGGAAAAGGTAGCCACAGTGACATTAATCAAAAGAATTGGTTATGTTATTATAAGAAAAAGTAGATTTCAGAGTAAAGAATATTACCAAGAATATTATCATTTAATAATAATAAACCAATCCATCAAAAGGACATGTGAATCTTAAACATTTATACACATGATAACTAAACTTCAAAATACAGAGAAATCTGGTAGAGATGAAAGAGGTGGGCATGCTATGATTATAGGTGATTTCAGCACCCCTTCATCAATAATAAATAGAACAAATAGACAGAAAATCAGTAGGCATATAGAAGACTTGAACATTATCAGCCTAAGTGATCTATTTGACATTTATAGAAGGCTCTACATAGCATCAGCAGAATATGCGTTCTTCTCAAGTGCACACAGAACATTTCCCATGATAGACCATGTTCTAGAGTATAAAACATCTATCAGTATAGTTAAAAGGATTCAAATCATAGCAACGTATGTTCCCTGACAACAGGTTTTGTTGCAAGCCTGAGAGAATTTTAGTTCAGTTATAGATGTTTGCTTCTATGCCCCACAGTTTATATTCCAAATTTCATAAATTCTAAGATGTATATTTTTTCACATGTAACTTCTCTTAAAAATTGCTGTTCATCTATAATCTATGACTTTTACAATCATGTTGGCCAGGTGACAGTCACAACATAGTTGCTATTGCAGTTGTGAATTGCAATGTGTGAAGTTCACTGTTACTCCTGATAGCCTAGCTGGCTAACTGGAATCCTCCACAAATGGAATCCTCCTGATAGCCTAGCTGGCTAACTGGAATCCTCCACAAATGGAATCCTCCTGATAGCCTAGCTGGCTAACTGGAATCCTCCACAAATGGAATCCTCCTGATAGCCTAGCTGGCTAACTGGAATCCTCCACAAATGGAATCCTCCTGATAGCCTAGCTGGCTAAGTGGATTCCTCAACAAATGATTTTAGGACCATTTATGGAAGGACTATAAGTCTGAGCTGTATCCTGAAAACTTTGTTGATACTGTGAAAGAAAAAGCAAACTTACTAAACTAAAGGGAAAAGTCAAGCTGGGAACTACTCAGGGCAAACATTCCCCCCCACCCATTTTATTTAAAGTCATCCCTCTGCTCCCTGAGACAGATGCATATTCTGATTGCCTCCTTTGGCAAGGCTTATCAGAAACTCAAAAGAATGCAACAGTTTATCTCTCACCTACCTGTGACCTGCAAGCCCTTCCCTGCTTTGAGTTGTCCCCGCCTACCTGGACGGAACCACTGTTCTTCTTACATATATTGATTGATGTCTCATGTCTCCCTAAAATGTATAAAACCAAGTTGTGCCCCAACCTTCAGTACATGTCGTCAGGACTTCCTGAGGCTGTGTCATGGGTGTGTGTCCTCAATCTTGGCAAAATAAACTGTCTAAATTAACTGAGACCTGTCTCAAATTTTGGGGATTCACAACACTTTCTGGTAAGCTCAAGAATGCAACAGCGTTTGTATTTGCAGAATAGGTATAGTAACTATTACTGGATTACAGGGAATACTGTAAGGGTTCAGAAATTTAATGGTTCAGCATAATTCTGGGAACATAGTAAGTTCTCACTGAGTATCTGCTACAATAATGTTTCAAATATTATTGTCCCTCAGTAGCAGGTAAAAACTGAGGCTCAGATTGACACGTACTTTGTAACAGGGAGTTCCAAAATTTGAATACTGGCCAGTACCTCCAAATTCCAGTTGTTTGCCACTAAATCACTCTTTTCATATGTGTTAAAAGTGTAATTGAATTACATCTTCTATTTAAGAAACAACTTATTCTTTTCAAAGAAATCACATTTCTTATCTCTTTGAACAGATGTTCTTATTTCCATTGTACACGGGCAGAAATTGAAACATGACAATTATCTAGTCAAGGTTGTCCATACAATCTAACAGAGAAATGTCCTTTTCACTAGAGAAACGCTATAGGTTAACTTGGTTTTTCACAGGAAAACTTGAGCAAAAAAATGAGAATATCAGGATTGTTAAGCATGAAGAAAATTCTAAAAACAAGAGACAAAAGTTGATAAAAATGAGAGTCGCTCATGCCTGTAATCCCAGCACTTTGGGAGGCCAAGGAGGGCAGATCACGAGGTCAGGAGTTTGAGACCAGCCTGGCCAGTATGGTGAAACCCTGTCTGTACTAATAACACAAAAATTAGCCAAGCATGGTGGCACATGCCTGTAGTCCCAGCTACTTGGGAGGCTGAGGCAGAAGAATGGCTTGAACCAGGGAGGTGGAGGTTACAGTGAGTCAAGATCATGCAACTGCACTCCAGCTTGGGTGACAAGAGCGAAACTCCATCTCAAAAAAAAAAAAAAAAAAAAAAAAAAGAAGAAGAAGAAGAAGAAAGCCTCAAGTAAGCATGTGTACAACTTCAGTAACATTGTGCATGCAGCCCCTCCAAGTGCTGGCAGGGCCACTGTGCATGAGGACAGTCCACCCCAAGGGAAGAATTGGGGAAAAGGAATGCAGCTCCCCGGAAACATGCCAATGGAAGCATGCCAACATATAAAGTCCCAAGTCAAACATCAAACAGTGCACTTGAATCTCTCAAGTCACCCACTTGGTCGTCTTCCAAGTGTACTTTACTTCCTTTAATTCCTCTCTAAAACGTTTTAATAAACTTTCTCTCCCAGGGCGCAGTGGCTCATGCCTGTAATGCAAGCACTTTGGAAGGACAAGGCAGGTGGACCACCTGAGGTCAGGAGTTCGAGACCAGCCTAACCAATATGGTGAAACCCCATCTCTACTACAAATACAAAAATTAGCTGGGCGTGGTGGTGTGTGCCTGTAGTCCCAGCTACTTGGTAGGCTGAGGCAGGAGAATTGCTTGAACCCAGGAGGCAGAGATTGCAGTGAGCCAAGATCGTGCCCACTGCACTCCAGCATGGGCGACAGAGTGAGACTCCATTTCAAAATAATAATAACAATAATAATAATAAAATTTTCACTCCTGCTCGAAACCTTACCTCTTTCTCTCCCTCCACCTTATGACCCTCAGTCTAATTCTTTCTTCTGAGGAGGCAGGAGTTGAGATTGCTATAGACCTATTTATACTGATTTGAGGCTGCTAGTACCACAGCCAGCAAGGTATGGCAATGCTTTGATGGCATCACCTGAGAACTTGTTACAAATGCAAATTCTTGCATTCTATCCTGACACACTGCATTAGAAACCCTAGAGTTTGTGGCCCAAGTATCTTTGTGTAATAAGCCCTCCAGGTGATTCTGATGCATGCCAAAGTTTGAGAACCACTGGTTTAAACTATTTGAAAATTGAGCTGTTGTCAAATTGAATGCTGAGTAACCAACCAACATTGCGTCCTTCAAGTGTCTACGAGGTGAACAACACCATGCTAACGGGTACAAATTTATTCATTCATTTGATGGGATTCAGGACATGCTACCCCAAAATACGGCACCTTGGCATTTGAGAAAACATCAGAAGCAGGAAGGTCACTCTTTAACCTTCCTTTAAAGTAGGTCATAAAGTGAATTAGTGAAGTATTAACTCTCACTTTCATTCCAAAGATATCCTCCCTAAACCTGGAGGAAAGCCTTATCTTGGCCACTGCGGTGGCTCACGCCTGTAATCCCATCACTTTGGGAGGCTGAGGCAGGCAGATCACGAGATCAGGAGATCGAGACCATCCTGGCTAACACGGTGAAACCCCGTCTCTACCAAAAATACAAAAAATTAGCCAGGTGTGGTGGTGGGTGCCTGTAATCCCGGCTAGTCGGGAGGCTGAGGCAGGAGAATGCCGTGAACCTGGGAGGCGAAGCTTGCAGTGAGCCAAGATGGCGCCACTGCACTCCAGCCTGGGCAACAGAACAAGACTCCATCTCAATAAAAAAAGAAAAACAGAAAAAAAGAAATGTCCTTATATCTGAAGACATAGGAATACAGAAGAATCTAAACAGGTCTGCTAAGATCCCCCCAGTTTATTACCGTTAGATCATACCCCTTCTGTCCTACAATGATATTTCTCCCCAGCTATCCACTTCTTCATCAAACTTAGCATAGAAATACACAAGTATCTTTGAAATTTGTCTCTGAAGGCTTCTGTGTCACATACAACCTAGAATAAATAAGTTTTTGTTGTTAATTTGTCTTTTGTTATAGGGGCCTCAGTCATGAACCTTGAGATGGGTGAGGAAAAGATATTACTTTACTGATAAGTACTTACTGCGCATCTACTAGGTGCCTGTATATTTTCAGAAATTGCAGACACAGCAGTAAACAAAACTGACAAAAATCCATTTTTGGGGGGACATCTAATCTGGTGGACAGGAAATAAAGTGAAATTTATGCTAGGTCAGAAGGAACTAACTGCTATGAAAAATGCAAAGCAAGAAAGAGGGGGAGGGTGTGTACATTTCTCTGTTTGAAGGCAGATGTTGCTGCGTCAAACAGTGATCAGGCAAGCCCTCAGTGATGACAAATGGACACTTAAAAGAGGAGTAAAATTGAAGAAGGTGAAAGACCTGCAGGAATTTCTTGGGGAAAAGGTTTATGGGCATAGGGAAAAGAAACTGCAAAGCCTGTACTGAGTCTGTGTGATATGGTTTGGCTGTGTCCCCACCCAGATCTCATCTTAAATTGTAGTTCCCATAATTCCCATGTGTCATGGGAGGGACCCAGAGGGAGGTAATTGGATCATGGGGGCAGTTTCCCTCATGCTATTTTTGTGATAATAAGTTCTCATGAGATCTGATGGGTTTTATAAGGGGCTTCCCTCTTCGCTGGGCTCTCGTTTCTCTCTCGTCACCATTTGAAGAGAGACGTGTTTGCTTCCCTTTGCGCCATGATTGAGAGTTTCCCGAGGCCTCCCCAGTCCTCAACTAAACTTCTTTCCTTTATAAAGTACCCAGCCTTGGGCAGTTTTTTATAGCATCATGAGAACAGGCTAATACACTGTGGTTGGAAGGCTCTAAAGAATTACCTGGCTCTTCATTGGTTGAGGCACAGTGAACAAGGCCTGGCTTGGGAGGAGACGAGGTATGTGTGGCAGGAGGCAGGGAAGTAGGGCCTCGTGGGTGATTTTCAGGAATACAGCTTGGTGTGTACCTACTTACACATTATCTGCTCCGCCTCCCTTTCCCATCTAAGCTGCTTCCCCAAGGAGGGGGCCTTCACAAAGGCTAGGCTGCTTTTCCTGAAGAGTAGGTGTGAGAATGAATGAATGAGCAGCATGAGAGGGATGGTACTGATGAAAACTACCTTTTTTTTTTTTTTTTGAGACGGAGTTTTGCTCTTGTTGCCCAAGCCGGAGTGCAATGGCATGCTCTGGGCTCACTGTAATCTCCGCCTCCCGGGTTCCAGCAATTCTCCTGCCTCAGCTCCCCGAGCAGCTGGGATTACAGGTATGCGCCACTACACCCGGCTAATTTTGTATTTTTAGTAGAGACGGAGTTTCTCCATGTTGGTCAGGTTGGTTTCGAACTCCTGACCTGGTGATCCGCCCGCCTCGGCCTTCCAAAGTGCGGGGATTACAGGCGTGAGCCACCGCGCCCGGCTGAAAACCACCTTCCTGGTTAAAAGAGGGAGAGCAGAGGCCCTAGAACTACCGGAGTACGGTTTCTAATGTTGCTGGTGGGCCACTTCAAGTTCTTGACTTCACTGCACAAAATAATTTGAAAGTGAGTCCTAAGTAAGCAAAAGTTTATTGCAAAGAGAAAGTACCCTCTGATAAAGCTGATCAGAGAGGGCTGCTCAAGAGACAGTACTGGCTGATACTGGACAAACTCGCCTCACGGGAGTCTTATATGATTATTCATGAGGGGGTGGGAGGACATTGCTATAAAACATGTTCTGGGTGGTCTCTTGGGCGTGCCTGCACTGTGGTTTTGCATGGTAGCACATACATGGCATGTCTCATTAGCATGTTAAATATCCCCCTGGGGTGTGTTTGTTACTACTATAATGAGCATAGGTCAACTTAAGGACACCAATCACGGGTTTCCGTCCTTGCGCCTATTGGAGGATTTTTTTCCCCCCTTTTTGCTCTTCTAATTCTTTGCTGCAGAATGTTCCAACTGTCAGGCCTCTGAGCTGAAGCCAAGGCATCGCATCCCCTGTGACTTGCACCTATACGCCCAGATGGCCTGAAGTAACTGAAGAATCACAAAAGAGATGAAAATGCCCTGCCCCGCCTTGACTGATGACATTCCACCACAGAAGAAGTGAAAATGGCCGGTCCTTGCCTTAAGTGATGACATTACCTTGTGAAAGTCCTTTTCCTGGCTCATCCTGGCTCAAAAAGCTCCCCCACTGAGCACCTTGTGACCCCCACTCCTGCCCACCAGAAAACAACTCCCCTTTTGACTGTAATTTTCCTTTACCTACCCAAATCCTATAAAACGGCCCCACCCTTATCTCCCTTCGCGGACTCTCTTTTCGGACTCAGCCCACCTGCACCCAGGTGATTAAAAAGCTTTATTGCGCACACAAAGCCTGTTTGATGGTCTCTTCACATGGACGCGCATGACACCAACCATAAGTCCAGGATGCGGCTGGTTTGTGCACTGTCAGGCAATTTGTCCTCTCCACTTATTTAGCAAGTTTGTTTTCCTTTAAGGGAAGCTATGATCACCGTATCTAACCTACCTCATTTAAACTAGGCTCCATATCTGAAATCGAATGCAGATATGTGTGTGCATGCACAGGCTTCTAGAGAGTGAGTCCAGATCTTTCATCATTGTCTTAGCTTGGGCTGCTATAAAAAACAACATAGGCCAGGCGCGGTGGCTCACACCTGTAATCCCAGCACTTTGGGAGGCCAAGATGGGTGGATCACGAGGTCAGCAGTTCCAGACCAGCCTGACCAATATGGTGAAACCCCATCTCTACTACAAATACAAAAATTAGCTGGGCGTGGTGGTGTGTGCCTGTAGTCCCAGCTACCTGGTAGGCTGAGGCAGGAGAATTGCTTGAACCCAGGAGGCAGAGATTGCAGTGAGCCAAGATCGTGCCCACTGCACTCCAGCATGGGTGACAGAGCGAGACTCCATCTCAAAAAAAAAACCAACAACAACAACAAAATAACTGCCACCATAGACTGGGTAGCTTAAACAGACATGTATTTCTCACAGTTCTAAGGCTGGAAAGATCAAGCTGCCAGCATAGCCTGGTTCTGAAGGGGGTATTTTTCCTGGTTTGCAGAGTTACCTCCATGATGTGTCCTCACATGGCAGAAAGAGGTAACGTCTTTCCTGTATCTTCTTATAAGGGCACTAATTCCATTCATGAGGACTTAACCCTCATGACCTAATTACCTCCCAGTTACCTCCAAATATGTCACATGGGGAACTGGGGCTTCAACATATGAATTTTGGAGAGACACAAACATTCACATTCTGTGAACCGAGGTCTTAAGAATCCCCAGCCCTGCACTGTAGCCTAGGCGACAGAAAGATACCAAAACAAACAAAACAAAAAAAGAAAGAAAGAAAAGAAAAGAAAGGAAAGGAAAAGAATCCCCACCCAAGACTTTCCCCAGAATATGATCAGGAATATCAGACCAGTGCTTTTGGCATTGTTAAGCTTTCAAAAGCAAGTTTAACTTCTTAGTTTGGCCCTTACATTTATACTCAAGTAAGGTTGAGCAGCAATCTACCTTAAAAAGGAAAAGATTGCTGGAAAAATTTGTGCTTCAAAGGAAAACTATAACACATCTTTCTGTGTCATCTGATTCCGATTGTACGGGAGCTATTTTACAACTCTGCAAATTGTAGCTAATGATGGCAATACAAAATTCTTCGTATCTATGGACATGCCAATTAATTCTATACTGCGGTAGGGACAAAATGGATGGCCATCTTCTTTAAACACGTTTGGGGAACATCTCACCAAAACAGTTTTGGCCTCATTTACACACCTATTTTAATATTCCTGATCTATAAATAGCGTCTGTTCTTTGGATTCTCCTATATGTGCTGCCGAAGCGAGCACTCTTTGGATTCTCCTTTGAACAGGTATCAACACCTCACCAATTACCTCATTGAGTTACACAAATTTTTTTTACCCGGGTTCGTTTTTATATTTGTATTAGAGTCATCATTGCACCCGTTGTGGAAATTATTCTTCAATGAGACCTTTGCGCTCAGTTTGCCAGGAAGAAGTTTCCAGTGCCACCCCCAAAACCATGGCAACTGAAGCATAAGGTAAATCCGCAAAACTCTTAAATCCCCCACTGCCTCCCTTTTCTTTGGGGAGGCCTGTGGAGAGCAACACTAGGTTCCTGTTTGCCACCCCTTCCCTCTGGCTCCTCCCCTCCTCCCTCCTCTTTTGGCTGCCCTACCTCCTTTATCCCCTGCTCGGGTTCTCTTCCTCCGCGGTCCTCCACTTCATTTTCTTTATTCTTCGTGCTCACGTAACCCTATTCTACCTCTCCCGTTCCCTCCAGAACCCACCTGGACTTTGAGCCTCCCCACGGTCATAAAATGTCTTCTGCCTCCCAAACTAAGGAATTTGGCATCTTCC
Organism: Rhinopithecus roxellana; assembly: GCF_007565055.1. NCBI lineage: Eukaryota > Metazoa > Chordata > Mammalia > Primates > Cercopithecidae > Rhinopithecus > Rhinopithecus roxellana. Next base: position 21,161,721 of record NC_044552.1, on the reverse strand, counting down.
ATAGCGGTTCCTGAAACTTAAGAGTCCGGAGCTTGGGAGCACTCGGCAAGTGGATACCCAGGGCCCTGCAGCGGCGAACAGAGTCAGCTCAGGAGCCCGCGACCCGCGTGGCGGAGGTGCAGGCCCAGTCGGAGCAGTCCAACTGCGCCGCTGAGACCGCGCCGGAGCCGGGCAGCCCACACACGGGCCAGCCTCCAGTGTTGCCAGAGACGCTTTGAAGTTGCAGTGAAAGGGGTTTTTTTCTTCCTGAAAAGAAGGGAAGAAGGCAAGAAGGCTCTGTTATGAGGCTCTATTCAATAAGAACGGAAAGCTACCTAAATATCTTTTTGAAAACAAAGTCTATGGTATCAGTTGGAGTCCTGAAAAACGGCAAAGCATTCCTAGAGACGGCAAGGCTTTTAGATACACAAAGCATTGGTGGTTCAGTGGTAGAATTCTCGCCTGCCACGCGGGAGGCCCGGGTTCGATTCCCGGCCAATGCAACAGTAATATTTTATGCTTCTTGAAAACTACGTATTATGTTTCAGAAGTTGGATATTTTCCCTATACAGTTTTTTGCCTTAGTCTTACATCCTGACTACATGATAAAGCAAGCAGGGTAGCGACAGGCTATTTTCTTACAGAAACATCGAGGTTTTCTTTGTTTTGCTTTCAGAATGTTTGATACCAATACACGCTAAACTCATCCTCATGTTTGCAGCATAAATAGAACTAGTGGCCCTTGGTGGGGGGGTGGAAATCAGGTTTATTTAACCATACCAAAAAACCAAAATCCCCACCAACTTTTACCAAAATCCCCACCAACTTTTGAGGTAAACATCACAAAGAAATCCCCGGCAAAGTAGGCTTCATTGTGTATCAGAGTGGCGCAGCGGCAGCGTGCTGGGCCCATAACCCAGAGGTCGATGGATCGAAACCATCCTCTGCTAGTTTTTTTTTTTTTTTTTTCCCCTTCCCCCTAAAAAGTTACTTAGGACATACTGTCACCAACCTTCCTTCCCTTGCTAGGTCAATCAAAGGGAAAGTGACAGCAAATGGAAGTATTCACATTCCTTCGAGGAGAAAATCAGAAAGCAGCTTTCAGTTAAGAAATCAGAGGTACCCCATCTTACAGAGGGGGAATTGATACTAAGTCTATGAGCTGAAATACCTCCACCTCTACATACTATCATTTTGTAAACTATAATTTAAGTTTAGAGTTCCCAGTTTATAGGCAGTTAATTTTTAGAGATTCAGTTAAAGAGAATTGAAAGTATTTATTTCATTTTTATTTTATATATTATATTATATTATATTATATTATATTATATTTTATATTTTATTTGAGACAGGGCCTCACTGTCACACAGGCTGGAGTCCAAGTGGCGCGATCATAGCTCACTGCAACTTCGAACTCGTGGGCTTAAGCAGCCTTCTGAGTAGCTGGAAGTACAAGTGCTCCCCACCTAGCCCAGCTGTATTTTTTTTTTTTTTTTAATTGTACAGATGGGAGGTGGGAGGAAGGTGTCTTACTTTTTTTTACGCAGTCGGGTCTCGAACTCCTGGGCTCAGATGATTCTCCTGCCTCGGCCTCCCAAAGTATTGGGATTACAGGCGTGAACCCTCTCGCCAGACCATGAAGTTATTTTGAATAACAACTCTTCCAAAAAATGTCTTGCTCCTAGGCTGTTTTCTTCCTTAGCACTTATTACTATGCAGTATATTGTGTCTTTATTCATTTAGTATTTTCTCTCTCATGGGAAGTAAATTTAAAAGGACAGATTTTTGTGTTTTGCCACTGTAGTTGCCATCATACCTAGAACAAGGCCTGGCACATCTTAGATACTGGTGAGTTGGTAAATATTAGTTAATAGCCACAATTTTCAATTCACTAAACGGAAACATCAGCATTCCTCATTACTCATCACCTTATTTTACCTTTTAAAAAATTATAGAAGAGTTAAAAGTGACCACACGGATTTGGTCTATTATTTAACATCATGACATACTCACTACAAGTTTCTTTTATATGTAGAGAAAAGAGGAAAACACTCATGAAATATAAGTATTCTTCAACTCCATCCCCAGACCTGTTAATGACTTTCTCAGGGCAAGTCTATTATGACTTTGATGTTTATCTGTCATGTTTCGTTTCCACTCCTGCTTATATATATGCCCATGGCAATACAATTTTTTTGCTGAAACGGTCTTACTCTGTCGCCCAGGCTGGAGTGCCATGGCACCATCTCAGCTCACTGCAACCTCCACTTCCCGGGTTCAAGCAATTCTCCTGCCTCAGCCTCCTAAGTAGATAGGATTACAGGTGTGCACCACCACTCCCAGCTAATTTTTTGTATTTTTAGTAAAGATGGGGTTTCACCATGTTGGCCAGGCTGGTCTCAAACTCAACACTGTTCTCAGTAAGAAACTTTCTAATCACACAGATAAGCAGGGGCACATGTGATCTATCTAAAAAAAAAAAAAAAAAAAAAAAAAAAACAAAGAAAAATGGAACTGTACTTTTTATTTTCTCCTGGATCCTATTTAAGAAATGAATTTTCAGTTTATTCTTGGATATCGTGACTGTAGACAGAGCCTCCTTTCAAAGTAGTGAATTCAATTTACCTCCTAATCTTGTACAAGGCTGCCATTCTTCTTTCTGTATATAGTTTCCTATTAGCAAGCATGAAATTGAAAAGAAAGCAGCTATATAAAGATAGTCGTTTTGTAAAGACAGACACTTTGGGACCTCAGAGCACACGGTCAGTGTACTGTGAAAGTTATCAGAATCAAAATGTAATCACTAATGTTAAGAAAACTCTGACAAATAGAGCCCAGGAAGGCCATGAGGAGTGAGTTTTTATATTTGTATATCTGATCATAAAAACTATCACAAAACATTGTAAAAACCACAACCTTGTATAAAGGCCCTTGCAGATTTACACAAAAATATTTTTATAAGGACATCCATCCAGTAACTGTCTGTCTAACCTTGAACTGGTGTTACCTTTGTTATTGATCTTGTCAATGAAGAGTCAAACCCTGTAAAATATTTGAAGAGATGTATTCTGAGCCAAATATGATTGTGTCCTGTGACACATCCCTCAGGAGGTCCTAAGAACATGTGACCAAAGTGGTCAGGGCACAGCTTGCTTTTATACATTTTAGGGAGGCAGGAGACATCAATCAAATACATTTAAGAAGTACATTGGTTTGGTCCAGAAAGGCAGGACGCCCAGGCGGGGCAGGAGTGTTGGGGTGGGGGTGGGGATGGGGTGCTTCCTCACTACAGGTGAATTTAAACATTTTCTGGTTGACAATTGATTGAATTTGTCTGAAGACCTGGGATTAACAGAAAGGGAGTGTTGAGGTTAAGAAAAAGATTGTGGAGACCAAGTTCTTTTGAAGTCTTACAGTGGCTGCCCTTAGAGACAATAGATGACAATAAATGTTTCCTATTCAGATCTTAGTTAATCTCTTTAGGATTGGGAGGGTCTGGAATAGACGCAGATTTTCCCCCACACAAAAAAACAACTTTGCAGGGCCATTTCAAAATATGGCAAAGAAACATGGTTTTTGGTGTAAAATATTTTGATTTTCTTCCTTGTCTCATAATGTTTTATGCCAGAGTCAGGTTGGAAAGTAACTCATGATATATAGGGTTAAATAAAACCCATCTGATGAGAATTTATGATTTGTAGGGCATGACTCCCCAGACTCCTTATTTGGGAATTTGGGCAAGATAAAAATCAGAGTTTAGTCCTCAGTCTTTATGGTCAAGGACAATTCTTTCTAAACAATTATGTAAATAATTGATTTTTTAACCTTGTCTTTTTTTACCTTCCTATATATTCACCTTATTTACTCTGGCATGCATATTTCCATTACAATGCTCTAGTCCCCCAAGATATATTTTATTTTAGAGAGCCTCCCTCTGTTATTTAGGTTGGCAGTGTAGAACTACTTCTTCCATGATTGAAACAAATCTTATGATATGTGACATTTGTTAGTGATAGCTTCATGTGATCCATATGGAGGAGATCTATTTTCAGAAGCCAACTATTTATTCTGGAAGAGACTTTAGAAATCACTTTTAGTTGAGGAAAAAGATACCAGGAAGAACAGACAATCCAGTAAATGACATAAAATGAGGTGATAGCAGCCAGGGTAAGTGGTGGATAGAACTTAAACTTTCTAATTCCTCAAATTATTAGTCCTCAGTTGCCCATTTTATTCTTTTGGATGCCAACTACAGAGATTTTCTAACCTCAGAATTTCTTAGAGATGCCAGGAAACTCCTTGTGTGGGAGACTATTTCTCTGGCCAAGAACTGGTCAGGTTTGGAGGAAAAGGGTATTGAGACTAGCTTTCCTCTCTCCCCACCTCCTTTCCACATTCATCACTCGGAACCATTCAGCATTTTATCAACTCTCTACAACTTAAATTCTTTCTCTATTTAAATAGAGGAGTAAGGAGAAAGGGGAGTTGGAGCGACCTAGGAAGAGTACGATAATGAAAACAGGAATGGGCTTTCAGAGTAGATAGTGGCCTATCTGGACAAGGAGCCAATTTCTAGTCTCTTCTCCATTCCATTTCTGTTGCTGTTAATCTTCCCAAGATAGATAAAAATGCCTAGGAAGGATTTTCATGATTAATTAACTTCCTTCTCCTGGAGAATCTGCATTTAGTCAAATAAAAGAGATTCAGAAAAAGCCCCTCTGTGCATTTGCTATTTCCCAAATGACTTTAGCGTGAAGTAATCAGCACAACAATGCGGCATACTTTGGGATGATATTTACTGAACTCCTTCAGTATACACTATAGAGGCAAGGGGCCAGGCACGGTGGCTCACACATGAAAATCCCAGCACTCTGGGATGCCAAGATGGGTGGATCACTTGAGTCCAGGAGTTCCAGACCAGCCTTCCCAACAGGGTAAAACCCCTTCTACGAAAAGTACAAAAATTAGCTGGGCGTGGTGGTGTATACCTGTGGTCCCAGCTACTTGGGAGGCTGAGTGAGACATGAGGCTTAAGCTTGGGAGGTGGAGATCGCAGTGAGCCGGGATGGTGCCACTGCATTCCAGCCTCAGCAACAGAGTGAAGGCAAAAAAAGAAAAAGAAAGAAACACTCCTTGAATGACATTACAGAGTAAAGGAAAGCTTCCCCTTCACCCTCTGAAGGTTTGCTGAAAATCACTGACTAAAAGGCAGATTAATAGGAGAAAAAAAAATTGATCATAGTTGTACGTCACATGGGAGCCCTTCAAAATGAAGGCCTAAAGATACAGGGGAGATTGTCCATTGTTTTTAAGATTCTATAAAGTATGGACAGCCTTGTAGAAATGACTGGACATGAAGGGTAGGATCTAATGATAATAAACATAGTAGGGAAACCCAGAAATGCCTGTCTGTCCAGATTCTTCTTTGCCACTCTGAGCAGCATTCCCTCCTTCTCGGTATGGGGCAGGTCCCTCTCTGGAACAGGGATCTTATGACCTACAGTCAAACAAAGTAGGGCAGATAATTTCTGACCATAAATGGCCAGTTTTCATACAAAAAGCCTTGGGGAATGGGGTGGGTGAGGGGAGCTACAGTAATATTTGTAGGTTTTACAGCTGGCTTTGGGGAAAAGGGATTCTGGTTTTTATGACCTGCCTTGGGGAAGAGAGATTTTAGTTTCTGTGGCTAAGCTTGAGGGAGAATGATAGATCAGAGACAGAAGGGCAGGAGGTCAGGGAAAAGCTTCTGCTTCTGAGGCCTTCATTTTGGGTTATAGTTTTCTGAGCCCCAACAATATATCAAAACATCATACTCTTTCTCAAAAATGTATACAATTATGATTTTTCTATTAAGAATAATATTAATAATAAAAAATTGTGTTACAGCTCTTTTAGAATTTGTCTAACAGGCCTTATGGTTTTCACTAGGAATTCCCCACCCCCACAAAGAATAACATTAATTTAAAAATAAGACAAATGTAACATAAATAGAAAAGAACAGGTTTATTTAACCAGGTAACTACTCAGTCCACAATGAACAACTCTGAGCGTCTTTCACCACTTTTACCTCATAGCTGTGAGAACTGAATTTTTTGTTTTTTCTTTAGTTCACTTTGTCTGTTTACTTAACTGGCAGAAAATAACTCTTGAATGCCTGACGTATGTGAGGCCTGATGCGCTATCCAGAGGGGCCAAGTGAGGAATGAATTACTTTCAGCTGAGGATTTAGAAAGTTGGGAAGTCCGGGGCATTTGATGTGGGCCCTGATGGCAGAAAGAGCAGCTTGGTGAAAAGCTTGTCATGGATACAGGAATATTTGTTAATGTCCAGAGATGTCAACTTCAAGGATGAAGGGCTTCACGAGATCTCTATTTTAGAGGTGAAGGGCTTGATGAAGTCAGCAGATTTGTTTTTTTAATAGTCTGTACCATGATATAAATGTTTTATTAGTTGTCAATATTGAAAATTTATAATATTTCATATTAAGCTGCATATAACCTTGAAAAATTAGAAGTCACACTGTCTTTGTGCTTGCATTGCTAGAAGGGAGAAATCAGTGAAACCAAATTGCACAGGTTTTGTCTTCACTTCTCAAGTTCCCACTGGTCCTGTTAGTTTCCATATTAGTTGGCATTTATCAATATGCTTGTGCTATGGTTGTCTTACAGCAGAATTAAGAAAACAGTTAAATACATCTTGGTCGATTATCTCTATCAAAACTGGAAAAATGAAATACGGTGTCAGAAGTTAGTGTGTTTCAAGAAAAATGGCAAATAGCACCTCTCTTTATAGAGATAAGGCATGACTTTTAATATCCAGATATTTTTGCTCTAATGTGCTGGGCCTTTGTGAGCAACTGACTTTTAACTTCTGGTTTAAGGAATGTCATAACTGTCACCTTATCTGCAAATTAAGCTAAATGTAGATATTTTATAAAGGAGAACTTGGAATAGAAAGTTGGGATGAAAGCATGGAAAATGGTCTTAAGTGCTGTTATGGACTTCATTGTGTTCCCCCAAACTTAGACCAGGTGCAGTGACTCCCGCCTGTAATCCCAGCACTTTGGGAATCCAAGACCAGCCTGGACAACATGGTGAAACCCTGTCTGTACTAAAAACACAAAAATTAGCTGGGCGCGGTGGCAGGTGCCTGCCTGTAGTTCAGCTACTCAGGAGGCTGAGGCAGAAGAATCGCTTGAACCCAGGAGGAGGAAGTTGCAGTGAGCCTAGATTGCGCTACTGCACTCCAGCCTGGGCGGCAGAGTGAGGCTCTGTCTCAAAAAATGAAACAAAACAAAACAAAAAAACTTAACGTTGAAGTCCCAGCCCTCAGTGTAGTTGGTATTTGAAGTCAGGGCCTTTAAACAGATAATTAAGGTTAAATTGAGTTGTAAGTGTGGGGTCTTAGAAAGCATGATCCTATTATTATTTATTTTAGGGTACAAAGCATTTTGGCTTTTTGATTTTATTTGTTTATTTCTTTTGGGCAGCTCTGACCAGATCACAAAACTCAATAGGACTTCCTCCCTTACCCACTCCTCGCTCTTCCTATTTACCTCCCCCACCCTCCTCCCGCTCCCTTTTAACCACCGCACTAATGACTCTTGAAGAAGCTTGAATCCTGCAATTAAAAGGAGTGAAAAATGGAAACTCTACCCTAGCCCACTGACTCAGTAGAAAGTTAGGAAGAAAGCATTTTAACTGGGACCGGAAAACACAACGCCTTGAACTTGTGCTTTTGCTTTTTTTGCCACAAGATGGCAAGAGAAGGCCACACGCGCTCTCTCACCCACTCAGAGGCTAATCATCCCTCAGATGTTCTCTCAGGGACGCGGGATGGGCAATCTCGTAAAAGAGAGCGAAGAGGAATGAAGGGAGGCGACAAATGTGATGCCAAGTTAAGGAACACGATGAAATTAGGGGACTGCTCTCCAAGTAGCTTAGTTTGTCGATAAGCTCTGTCGCCAAGCCCGAGGCGCCAAACTAATGACAAGGTACTGAGGAAGAGAACATTTTAGGGACGTGAACGGCAAATCCTACATGTATTTTGCACGACCCGGTAACCAGTTGGCATAATTCGGGGCTGTTTGTCACCTGTGTGAGAGAGACGAGACTATTCGTCCGAGATGGCCTTCCACCCATAGCTGCAAAGGAAGTGACGGCAGGAAAATAAAGGCAAAGTTACGGGGTGATTTTAAAGCCTGGAGTGGAATTGTGGAGGGGCTTGCTATTTTGCTTTTAAAGATTTACAGTAGAAGTAATTTATTTAAGAGAGGATACCGCTGTGGCAGAGGATGCAATGCTGAGAATTCAGGCACTGTTGAGAAGAAGGGATCATGCCTTGAAAGTCTCCACTCCCGTATATTCCCACGCTCTTGGTTTACCTCCTATTTCTGTGATCTCTTCTGGGGTCCGCTTCTCTTTAAATGCGGGATTCTCCAACTTCTGTCTCAGGATTCCTAATCATGGACTTTAAAATCCCACCTGCAGATAACGGAAAATTCATTCCCATTCCCGGAGGACCTCTTCGAAAAACAACCGGAATGAGACTATCTGGCAAATTGCAGCCCTTGGCGGGCTTTTCAAATAGAGCATTGACCAATCAGAGAAGGGGGACGTTACAGGAATTTAAAGAATAACCCGACCGGGCGCGAGCGATGGCTCACGCCGGTTATCCCAACACTTTGGGAGGTCGAGGTGGGTTGATCAGGAGTTGCAGACTAGCCTGGCCAAGATGGTAAAATTACGTCTCTACTAAAAACGCAAAAATTAGCCTGGCACGGTGGCGGGCGCCTGTAATCCCAGCTACTCAGGAGGCCGAGGCAGAATTGGTTGAACCCGGGAGGCGGAGCTTGCAGTGAGCCGAGATCGCGCCACTGCACTGTATCCTGGGCAACAGAGCAAGACTCCGTCTCAAAAAGAAAAAAAAAGGGAAAGAGTAAGCGAAAGCAAACTTGTAATTGTAGTTTAAAGCACAACTGCAAGGCACCTAAGGTCCCCAAGGGCACCTAAGAACCCAAACTAAGTTCGTCTGACTGAGCATATATACTCACACGCAAAAAGCCTAGGGAGCTTAGCTTACTTTTTCCCGCCATCTTCCCTCCTAACGGAGGCCGGCTGTAGCCCACTCAGAAGACTACAAGCAAAATGCACCGGCTCTTTCTCTGAAATCGTGAGTGGCTCTGAAAAGAGCCTTTGGATTGTCGGCAGCTGCGAGCGAGCTCACTTGGAGCTGGTGTACTTGGTGACGGCCTTTGTGCCCTCTGACACGGCGTGCTTGGCCAGCTCCCCTGGCAGCAGCAGGCGCACGGCCGTCTGGATCTCCCTGGAGGTGATGGTCGAGCGCTTGTTGTAATGCGCCAGGCGGGAAGCTTCACCCGCGATGCGCTCGAAGATGTCGTTGACGAAGGAGTTCATGATGCCCATGGCCTTCGATGAGATGCCGGTGTCGGGGTGGACCTGTTTTAGCACCTTGTACACGTAGATAGAGTAGCTCTCTTTGCGGCTGCGCTTGCGCTTCTTGCCGTCCTTTTTCTGGGCCTTGGTTACGGCTTTCTTAGAGCCCTTTTTGGGGGCTGGAGCGGACTTAGCCGGGTCAGGCATGGCGAACGAGAGTGAAAGACCACTCAAGAAAAAAGAATGAAGACAAGCTGGGTTATGCCCTATTTATTCACAAGTCTATATGCAGATAAGATTGAGAAACTCTTCTGTCTGATTGGAAGTTACTCAGATGACGTCGATATCAATATAGTCCAATGAAAATACGTATATTCAGAAACCTTATTTGCATTAAGAGAGAGCCGCAAGCTTAGCCAATGGCCCAGCTTCTTTTTCGCGCCCAGCAGCCGCTATAAAATGCGTCCCTCTAGTTTCCTTCCAGTCACTTTCTGACTTAGGTCGCAGGTCGTTTTACCATGTCTGGACGTGGCAAGCAGGGAGGCAAGGCTCGCGCCAAGGCCAAAACCCGCTCCTCTAGAGCCGGGCTCCAGTTTCCCGTGGGGCGAGTGCACCGCCTGCTCCGCAAGGGCAACTATGCTGAGCGGGTCGGGGCCGGCGCTCCGGTTTACCTAGCTGCTGTGCTAGAGTATCTGACAGCCGAGATCCTGGAGCTGGCGGGCAACGCAGCCCGCGACAACAAAAAGACCCGCATCATCCCGCGCCACTTGCAGCTGGCCATCCGCAACGACGAGGAGCTCAACAAGCTGCTCGGTAAAGTTACTATCGCTCAGGGCGGTGTTCTGCCTAACATCCAGGCAGTGTTGCTCCCCAAGAAGACTGAGAGCCACCACAAAGCTAAGGGCAAGTAAGGACTGGACTTTAAAAATGTAAACTTATAAGACAAAAGGCTCTTTTCAGAGCCACCCACCATTTCTACGGAAGAACTGAGCACTCTGTTCTCCAAACCTATCAGAAATTTGTGGCCGAGTTCAAGCACTGAGGTCATTAGTTTCCTATTGGGTAAAATAAAGGTATTGAATCAGGCCTAGTGAATACTATCTAATTGCTTCATTATACTGTTAAAGCACCCTCCTTCATTGTCCTCTCCCCACAAACACCTTTCTGGGTCTTTAAAAAACATTTTGGGACAGGGCGCCGTGGTTTACGCGTGCTCAGCATTTTGGGAAACTGAGGCAGATGGGTGGGGAGGGGAGAAATCTCTTGGGACCTTGAGTTCCAGACCACCGTGATAACGAGACCACTGCCTCTAAAAAGGCTGGGCGCGGTGGCTCACGCCTGTAATCCCAGCACTTTGGGAGGCCGAGGAGGGTGGACCACGAGGTCAAGATATCGAGACCATCCTGGCCAATATGGTGAAACCTCGTCCTTACTAAAAACACAAAAATTAGTCGTTCGTGGTGGCGAGCGTTGCTAGGGAGGCTGAGGCAGGAGAATCGCTTGAACCCAGGAGGCAGAGGTTGCAGTGGGCCGAGATCACGCCACTGCACTCCAGCCTGGGCGTCGACAGAGCGAGACTCCATCTAAAAAAAAAAAAAAAAAAAAATCAATGCGGGGCGCAGCGGCCCTCGCCTGTACTTGGCGGCAGAAGAAACTTGACAGCAGAAGGAACACTTTGAGCCCCAGGAGTTTGAGATTTCAGTGAGCCAAGACCTCACCACTGCACTGCAGCCTGGGAGACAGAGCGAGACCCCGTCTCAAAAAAGAAAAACAAAACCTAAACAAAAGTATTTCTGGTGATCATTTGCTCCTGTGAATATAACAAATGTTAAACCAACCTTTTTGTAGTTTTTATGGGTCTTTATCAATACCAGAACCTGATAGTCCTTTGATCAACTAAAATCTCCATCCTAATAAAATGCTGTTGTCAGAACTACACAGATTCACTGGAAAAATCTAATCGCTGACGCAAACCTATAATTTCGCGCATGCTAATGAAATTAAGCAATGTTTTACATAATTAATCCAATCAGCCATTGGATTGCTTTAAACTCAGTTAATGAAGAGGTTAGATACCATTTATTGGTTCAAGCACCTATCAAACTCCTTCCCCACACTACACTGGGCAAAACTAAGGTTTTGGTGTTTTAGCGGAGAATGTGCCAGACTAAATTTAAGTTATTTTTGTTCTGGGTGTTGATACAGTCATTAAAAGATTTAATTAAGCAGTTACAAAACGAAACTACTTTTTGGAAGTACTAGCAAATACATTGTTCTACTGTATATATTTTTACACGATCCGAAATAGGAAAAATGACCCATTGGAAATGAATTTAAGACTACAATTGACCTATACAAATTCTAGGTCAGATTATATTTTCATTGGGGAAATCTTAACATGATTGGTTGAAAACAATAAATAAAATTGGCACGGAGGGCGAGCGCGGTGGCTCACGCCTGTAATCCAAGCACTTTGGGAGTCCGAGGCGGGCGGATAACTTGAGGTCAGGAGTTTGAGACCAGCCTGGCCAACATGGTGAAACCCCTTCTCTACTCAAAAATTAGCGGCGTTGTGGCAAGTGCTCAGCTACTCCGGAGGCTGAGGCAGAATCGCTTGAACCTGGGAGGCAGAGGTTGCAGTGAGCTGAGATCGCACCACCACACTCCACCCTGGGAGACAGAATGAGACTCAGTCGGGCGGAGGGGTTGGCGGGGGAAGAGGTGGCAGGAACCAAATGAAGATAGTACTAAGAACCAATCAGGTTATTCCCACAGCAGTTCTGACCAATCAGGATCAGATCATCGTTATAAATTCTGGTAGAAGCCACTGTTCATTCAGTGCTTTCTTTCAGAGCACAGCTTTCTCAACTATGGCCCGGACGAAGCAGACAGCCCGGAAGTCCACCGGCGGCAAGGCACCGCGGAAGCAGCTGGCCACCAAGGCAGCGCGCAAAAGCGCTCCAGCGACTGGCGGTGTGAAGAAGCCCCACCGCTACCGGCCAGGCACTGTGGCCTTGCGCGAGATCCGCCGTTATCAGAAGTCGACTGAGCTGCTCATCCGCAAACTGCCATTTCAGCGCCTGGTGCGAGAAATCGCGCAGGATTTCAAAACTGACCTTCGTTTCCAGAGCTCGGCGGTGATGGCGCTGCAAGAGGCGTGCGAGGCCTATCTGGTGGGGCTCTTTGAGGACACCAATCTCTGTGCTATTCACGCCAAGCGCGTCACTATTATGCCTAAGGACATCCAGCTTGCGCGTCGTATCCGTGGTGAGCGAGCATAATCCCCTGCTCTAGCTTGGGTTTCCTACTTGTTTCCAAAGGCTCTTTTCAGAGCCACTTACGTTCTCACGGAGGATAGCTGTCACACCATTGGTTGACTGTCTTATATCAACTTTAAAACAGGGGTAAACTGGGGGGGAAACTCGTCAAGGCTTGTTCATTCTGATTCCTTCCTGTGTCCTTTGTCTTCTAAGATGGTCCTTTTCTCTGGGCCCATCTCACAAAAGGGTCTCACTTTCTCCGAGGAAATCTGTACATCCAAGGTCAATCTGCTTCAAGGGAAAAGCCAAAATCCTTGCACATGCTGTCCTTTGGAGCCGAACTTTGGGGATAGCATGTCCTGAACCCCATAACTAACAATTAGATTACAGGTTATATGAAATGCCATTCTTAACTGTGAAACGGGCACTGGCCTTGGGTCCCTGGAAATTCGCTGAAAATCATTGACATGAGGCCGGTTGATTAATAGGGGAAAAGGCATACAAGTGTATTTAGCACATAGACACGGGAGACTTCAAAATGAAGACCCACCCACCAATGAGATACAGAAATTTATATATCATCTTGAGGTTATAGAAAGAATGCAAGCTTGGATCCTGGCAAAACAGATTATAGGAGGGAGAAAGGAAGAGGCTTGGCTAGGAAGGGGTGGGGGGTCTTGTTATGTAGATGAAACCTCACAGGTAGCAGTCCTCAGAAAAAATAGGTGGTAAATTCTTGTCAGGCTGGGCGTGGCGGCTCATGCCCTCCACTTTGGGAGGTTGTGGAAGGAGGATTCCTTGAGCCCAGCAGTTTGAGATCAGCCTGGGTAACAGCAAAATCCTGTTTCTATGAAAAACAAATAAAAAGAAAGCTGGGTGTTGCAGCGCACACCTGTAGTTCTAGCTGCTCAGAAGGCTGAGGCAGGAAGATTGCTTGAGCCCACCAAGTTCAAGGATGCAGTGAACTATGATTGCAACACTGCGCTCCAGCCTGGGTGACAGAGCAAGACAGTCTCTTAAAAAAGTAAAAATAAAAAAGGTATCAGACTCTAAGTTAATCTCTCCTAGATCCAGGAAAGGACTAGAAAGGGAAGGCCTGGCAACAAATGGAAATTTCCCCCACAAAAGACTGATTTGCAGGGCCTCATTGGTCTGTGGGTCCTGAAGCAGCCATTTCAAAATAGGTCAAAGAAATATCTTTTGGAGTAAAATATTTTTATTTCCTTCACTTTACTTTCCTCAAGAGATTGCTTTAAAGGTTAAATGCAGTAATACATTCTAGGGCCTTGGACAGTGCCCCAGAAAACACATTAGGTGCACAAAAAATACTCCTTGAACTTGATTTTATCTCTGAATCTTAGTGTGGAGTGCCCCTTGTGGGAGACTAAAATATGCCATCCCAAAGTATACTTTGTCCTATTTCAAGATGGCTATTCAGAGAAACTGCAAACATAGGAATAGCTTTGAAAAACTCTTTTGTAAAAGAAATTTATATCTATCAAGAATATCTACATTAGTAAACCGTGGATGCAAGTACTGGCTTTCTCTGAGGCCCCCTTTCCTGCCTGAAGAGGTATCTAAGACTGACTCAGAGGAGAGAAAACTACTTTGCCACAGGCTGTCAGCTATTCTGAGATTACCAGAGAGACTTTATCTATATAACAAGAAAACCTTTGCCTTTCCTCCCCTGGTACCTTTGCCTTTCCTCCCTCACCCTCCTACAACTTGTGTCACCACCTCCTCCAACCCCCCAGAAGTCCCAAGACCCTTTTTCTTTCTGTAGTCTCAGAATGGTATAAAAACGTCAATTATTTGGCCCTTCTGAGAGAGAAATAATATAGGGTGGTCACAAGAGAATAGAAAATTCCAGGCAGCAGTTTCACATGACTAGCAAAAAGGAAGCTGTTGAAATAGCTGCACAAGCTAGGAGCCAAAAAGACCCTGAAAACCGAAATGTTTGCCAAGCTGAGTAAGTCCTAGTTGACCCAACATGGCACTGGATTTGATGGAGCTTTCACCTGGGACCTCTTTCTTTATACACTTATTAACATACAAATCAGACACCCACCAACAGCATGACAGTTCCGAGAACACCCATATTTCATGGAAAAATGGATGGCACCACAGTTCTGAGAAATTGTCACCCTTTTCCAGAAATTTTCATGAATATTCCACCCCTTGGTTAAAGAAACCCACAAAGATAGAAGCCCCAATCACGGCTGGGCAAGACTGACTCTCTTGAGTAAGCCTGCACTTCCCTTCCTTGAGCATGTATTTTTTAGTTTGCAGTAAACCTCTGTACTTTCACCATTTTCTGACTTGTCCTTGGATTCTTTCTGGCAACAGTGGCAAGGGCCTGGACACTGGCTGGGATCAACATCCTAATGGCGTTTGGGTACCTCCCCTAGCCCACAGTATCATTTCTTGGAGCATTGTATTTTGTGAGGCTCTTGTGTATATGCAGGTAATAAATTTGTATGCCTTTTTTTTTTTCCTGTTTATCTTTCTACTGTTGGTTAATTCCAGAGACTAAATTATTGAAACTTCAGAAATCAAAGCAGAAATTTAAAACAACCTTCACCCTCATAGAAATGGGGAAATACACCTAAATTCTCTGATAAGATTGGATTGAGAAGTCACTCTTGTCACTGGTCAAGATTTGGGAAATAATACAGTTTGATCAGTAACACAGAAACGAATCACTTTAATGATGTCACTTCTGCTAATGGCCAGTATTTATTTATTTATTTATTTTATTTTATTTTATTTTTATGATTTCTGTTAGCTTCTGCTTCACAAAGCAACATTTTCCAATCTTGTGTTCCAAAACAGGAAACATTTTTGTTTAGGAGGCAGAAAAGATGAGAACAAATGCTTCAGAACCACTCCCTCCTTCCCAGAAGTGATGAAGCCCTCAAAGGGTATAAAACAAGACAGGAAACAAAGTCACTGAAAATATATTATAAATAAAGCTTATGTAGATTTCCACTCAAATGGAATCTTGAGATTCTACAAAAACTGTTTCCCAAAAATATGGTTCTCAATATGAAAGAGATTCTAGGCCTGACCCAGTAACCCACGCATGTAATCCCAGCACTTTGGGAGGCCAAGATGAGTGGAACACCTGAGGTCAAGAGTTTGAGACCAGCCTGGCCAACATGACGACAAAACCCTGTCTCTACTAAAAATACAAAAATTAGCCGGATGGAGTGATCCGCACCTATAATCCCAGCTACTCAGGAGGCTGAGGCAAGAGAATTGCTTGAACCCATGAGGCAGATGTTGCAGTGAGTCAAGATTGTGCCACTGCACTCCAGCCTGGGCAGAGGTGGCAGTGAGCCAAGATTGTACCACTGCACTCCAGCCTGGGCAACAAAAAGGTTCTAAAATGTAAAAAACATGTTTTTCTATATATCTGTTGATAATAATAAGGTTTCTTATCTGCACAAGATTAGAAATTCTGAATTTTCTGAGATGGAAACTAGTACAAGCTACATTAAATTTTTAATCTATACAAGTAGTGTAGAGAACAAAGGGAAAAACTTCCCCTTTGCCATCTGAAGTTTCACTGAAAAATCAACTCACAAAGTGCAGGTAGGCCGGGCGCGGCGGCTCAAGCCTGTAATCCCAGCACTTTGGGAGGCCGAGACGGGCGGATCACAAGGCCAGGAGATCGAGACCATCCTGGCTAACATGGTGAAACCCCGTCTCTACTAAAAAATACAAAAAAAAACTAGCCGGGCGAGGTGGCGGCGCCTGTAGTCCCAGCTACTCGGGAGGCTGAGGCAGGAGAATGGCGTAAACCCGGGAGGCGGAGCTTGCAGTGAGCTGAGATCCGGCCACTGCACTCCAGCCTGGGCGACAGAGTGAGACTC
Source organism: Rhinopithecus roxellana (assembly GCF_007565055.1). Classification (NCBI taxonomy): domain Eukaryota; kingdom Metazoa; phylum Chordata; class Mammalia; order Primates; family Cercopithecidae; genus Rhinopithecus; species Rhinopithecus roxellana. Next base: position 21,145,212 of record NC_044552.1, on the reverse strand, counting down.
CGTCTCAAAAAAAAAAAAAAAAAAAAAAAAAAAAAAAAAAAAAAGTGCAGGTTAATAAGAGAAATGGCAAATGAAGTTATGATGTATACATGGGAGAGAATCATTGAGTGATCATCCAATATCCCAATAAGGCCCAAATACTTAAATAGCCTGACTTCAGAAGGGAGAGAGAAAAGATGGGAAATATAGGTAATTTTGTTTATGGGCAATAAATAATTAATAGGGTGAATAAATGGCTTGGGGAACAGAGATTAAATGTAAATAATTCCCTTGGGAAATTGACCTAATCGCCTCCCAAAGGCCACATCTAATATCACCACATTGGAGACTAGGCTTCAACAGTGAATTCTGTGAGGACACAAACTTTCAGTTTATAGCACTAGGTATAACTTAGTGTCGGATGGGAGATGGAGAAACTCACACTCTGATGTGGTGGTTTAGTGATGGTGGCTTTGCAAAAGACATTTTGGAGAACCATTCCTTCTGTGCCCAGGCCTGTGCTCCAAGAAAACTCTCCTGTAGACCCATATGAGGACATATCAAGAATATTCATCAAAGTGATATTTGTGATAACATGAAAGTAGAGGTAATTTAAGTCAATGAATAAGTAAAATATAGTGGATGAATACTAACCAATGCTCTCTTTTTTGAGGTCAAGATATAAGTAAATGTCAAAAACAAGAGCTGAACTCAAGACTCCATCAACCTTACTATTGCCACTCAGTTCATACTGTAAAAGAAAAGGGCTGGGCGCGGTGGCTCACGCTTGTGAGCCCAGCACTTTGGGAGGCAGAGGCGGGCAGATCAAGAGGTCAAGAGATCCAGGCTATCCTGGCCAACATGGTGAAACCCCGTCTCTACTAAAAATACAAAAAATTAGCAGGGCGTGGTGGCGCATGCCTGTAATCTCAGCTACTCGGGAGGCTGCGGCAGGAAAATCGCTTGAACCCGGGAGGAGGAGGTTGTAGTGAGCCGAGATCCCGAGATCGCGCCATTGCACTCCAGCCTGGGTGACAAGAGTGAAACTCTGACTCAAAAAAAAAAAAAAAAAAAAAAAAAAAGAGTGTAACCATACCTGAACAGACCCTTTCACAAGATAATGTCGTCTCCCAGGAGCATTCAAATTCCAAAGAGAACTATTTACAAGTTAATCTCTTTTCCCCAGTCCACTCATTCTACCTAGTAATCATTTACTGCTCCTCAACAGAATCCCTCTTCTCAGAACCCTCGGTTAACCTGTTTAGCTACGACCCAAGCGCACATTCTTTCTGTAAACTTTTTTCTGCCTAAAGAATGTTTGTAAACTTCTGTATAATAGTTGGGAAGTGGGTAAAAACTCCGCGGTTGTCTCCTATGTGCACGTTAACACATTCGTAAGCCTTTTCTCTTATAAATCTGCCTTTTGTGGTAAAATGTTGTAAATGACTACAGGACACCAGGGAAGACCACTTATCTCTTCACCATTGAGTCTCATTATAGATGAACTTCTCTGTTTTCTATCTTACACAAAGACTTCGTGACTATCATATTGTATAAGATGGAATTTTAAATATACTCTTTTAAATGTGGAAGAAAATAAAAACAAGCTCTAACTAATCAAATTGTAACTCGTAAGCCAACTTTGCACAGAAACTTAAAATTCTACTAAGTTTCTTTGTTTTCTATCGATATAAGCAAGATCTTTACTTTTATATTTGGCGCTCTAATTGATTCCATTGATCCTGGAGTCTATTTTCCAAATTGCTATTCCCAGTTTTCATTTGAATAAACTTAAAAAAAAAAAAAAACTTCTTAATAGAGACAGGATTGCTATGTTGCCCAGGCTAGTAGGCTGGTCTGAACTCCTGGGCTCAAGCAATCCTCCTGTTAAAGAAATGGTTCCCAATACAGACCCCAATAGAGGGTTCTTGGGTCTCTTGCAAGAAAGAATTCAGGACAACTCCGCAGTGCAAAATGAAAGCAAGTTTATTAAGAAAGTAAAGGAATAAAAGAATGGCTACTCTGTAGAGCAGACTGGTTGCCCATTTTTACGGTTATTTCTTGATGATATGCTAAACGAGGTGTGGATTATTCATGCCGCCCCTCTTTAGACCATATAGGGTAACTTCCTGACCTTGCCATGGCATTTGTAAATTGTCATGGCCCTGGTGGGAGTGTAGCAGTGAGGACTACCAGAGGTCACTGTCATCACCATTTTGATTTTGTCTGCCTTCTTTACTGCAATCTGCTTTATCAGCAAGGTCTTTATAACCTGTATTTTGTGCTGATCTCCTATCTCATGCCGTGATTTAGAATGCTTTAACCGTCTGTGAATGCTGTCCAGGAGGTTTCAGCCTTATTTTACCAGCTCCTGTGTAAGATGGAGTTGCTCTGGTTCACATGCCTCTGACATTCCCTCTTTTGCCTCCCAAAAGGATGGGATTACAGGTGTGAGCCACCAAGCCCAGCCAATTAAATTCTTTACAAGTAAATTCTGATCCTTTCAATGATAGGTTGAAAGACTTTCAGGAGAAACTAAGAGGTTTCCTGATAGAGTTTTGCAAGTCAGGTTTAAAACCGTAGGCACTCGGCCGGAAGCAATGGCTCCCGCCTATATATCTATCTAGCGCTTTGGGAGACTGAAGCGGGCGGTTTGACTGAGCTCAGGAGTTCGAGACCAGCCTGGGCAACACGGTGAAACCCCGTCTCTACTAAAAATACAAAAAATTAGCAGAGCGTGGTGGCCTGCGACTGTAGTCCCAGCTACTCGGGAGGCTGAGGCAAAAGAATTGCTTGAACCTGGGAGGCGGTGGTTGCAGTGAGCCGAGACCGTGCCACTACACTCCCGCCTGGGTAACAGCCAGACTCCGTCTCCAAAAACAAAACAAAACAAAACCATAAGCACTCAAAGAATATAGCACATATGGCATAGTAAACGTCAGGCAAGAGGGCAGAGGGCTGTCGCTGTGGCTCACGCCTGAGATCCCAGCACTTTGGGAGACCGAGGCAGGTGGATCACCTGAGATCAGGAGTTGGAGACCAGCCCGACCCACATGGAGAAACCCTGCCTCTACTAAAAATACAGAATTAGCCAGGCGTGGTGGCACATGCCTGTAATCCCAGCTACTCGGGAGGCTGAGGCAGGAGAATCCCTTGAGATTCGCCATTGCACCCGCCATTGCACTGGAGCCTGGGCAACAAGAGCAAAGCTCCGTCTCAAATAATAATAATAATAATAATAATAGTAATAATAGTAATAATAATAATGGCACGGTAAGAGGAAGCGAAGTCAAGAAGGGCAGTGAATTCTGTATCTTCAAAGTTCTTTAATTGGTCTTTTTGTTTTGCTTTTTTAGAGACAGGCTGAAGTGCAGTGGTGCCGTCATAGCTCACTGACACGTTCAGTGGTGCCGTCGTAGCTCACTGACACGTTGAAGTCCTTGGCTAAAGTAATACTACCCCCTCAGCCTCTGGAGTTGCTGGGGCTATAACCTTACCTGGCGTCTCAATAGGTCTTAATACCACTTGGAGGCATTATAAGCTTAAAGATGCAGGTGGGGCGCGGTGGCTCATGCCTGTAATCCCAGCACCCTGGGAGGATGAGGTGGGCTGATCACTTGAGGTCAGGAGCTGGAGGCCAGGTGGCCAACGTGGTGAAACCCCGTCTCTACCAAAAAATACAAAATTAGCCGAGCATGGTGGTGCACGCCTGTAGTCCCAGCTACTTGGGAGGCTGAGGCAGGAGAATCTCTTGAACCCAGGAGGCGTAGGTTGCAGTGAGCCGTAGACCACACCACTGCCCTCCAGCCTGGGCAACAGTGAGACCCTGTTTCAAAAAACAAAACAAAAAACAAAACAAAAAAAGAAACCCAAAAAACAAACAAAAAAATGCTAAAGATGCTTTGAGGATGAGAGCAGGGATGGTCATTTCTCTGAGGCAAGGCCAAGGAAGAAGGAAAACTTGATGTTTCCATGTCTCATGTTTAAGGTTCTGACCTGGCAAAGGCCAATGAAGTAGAATGCAAGATTTCAGAGAATAAATTAATGAAGAGGAAAAGACTGAATTGCAAATGGTGTTTTGTTTTGTTTGAGACAGGGTCTCATTGTGTTTTATATACATATATACACACACACACACACATATCTATATATATACACACATATATACGTGTGCGGGGTGTCTTTGTGTGTGTAGTATGTTTATGTGTGTGTATTGGAGCAGGTGAAGTGAGAACTAGAAGTCCTAATAAATAAACTATTTGTGAATGAAGACCAAAGAGGGGGAAAAAGCCATGTAAATCACAACCTATCAACCAATTCTAAAGCCTTGAGCAAAACAAACAAAACTGGGTGTCAATGAGATAAACAGGTGGCATATCAAATGGAAATTTTAAACTATATTAAAAAGGATTGAAGCCAACACTGAAACCACCTTTGCAAAATGATGACTGAGACAGTGAAAGAGATTTAACTTCATCAACTCCATCTTGCTTCTAACCTCCTAGCTGTCCTTGTTCATTCCTGGCCATAGGCTGAACTAACTTTGGGAGAAACATAGTTTATAGTTTAAAAACAAAAACTGTAAGCCCAGCATTTTGGGAGGCCGAGGCGGGTGGATAACGAGGTCAGGAGTTCAAGACCAGCCTGGCTAAGATAGTGAAATCCCATCTCAAGTAAAATGACAAAAATTAGCCAGACGCGGTGGCAGATGCTTGTAATCCCAGCTACTCGAGAGGCTGAGGCAGGAGAATCGCATGAACCTGGGCGGCAGAGATTGCAGTGAGCCGAGATAGCGCCATTCCACTCCAGCCTGGGCGACAGAGTGAGACTCCGTCTCAAAAAACAAAAAGCCAAAAACCATAATAGCCCTTTCCTGGGGCAGACCTCCTTCTTGTCTGGGGACTAGATGCAAATATGAGCCGCAAGATTTGAAATTACGGTTTAGGAGTCATGCAACTGGAGGCTACAAGATTCAGACCCTCCCTAAACTGCTTTTAAGATCAGCACTTGAGATGTTTTGCAGACCCTGCACTTGATGAATCAGCTGGCACCACACAGATCGATAAAGTGGTTCATCTGATCTTCTGGTCCCCACCCAGGAACCGACTCAGTGCCAGAAAACAGCTTCGACTCCCTGTGCTTTCAGCCCTGACCAGTCAGGACTCCCGGCTCATTGGCTTCTCCTCATCCACCAAGTTATCCTTAAAAACCGTACTCCCTGGGCAACCAGCTCGGGTCCCCTTCCACGCTGTGGAAGCTTTTTCCTTTCACTCTTCACAATAAATCTTGCTACCGCTATTAAAAAACAAACAAAAAACCTGTACTCCCTGAATGCCCGGCTCTGCGTGAGTTACTCTTTCTTTATTGCAATTCCCCTGTATTGATAAATCGGCTCTGTCTAGGCAGGGGGCAACCTTGGGCGGTTACAGTACTCTAAAGTAAGGACATTAAGAAATTGTCAGAGACAACTGCAGATCAGCAAGCATACCCCAGAACGTCGAAAAGATAAGCACACTGCATTCATTTGCTTAAGCATAGAGGGAATTATATGGAAATGAAAACACTGCTAGCACTTCTCTTGGAAAAGTAAAACTTTTTTTTTTTTTTTTTTTTTTGAGACGGAGTCTCGCTGTGTCGCCCAGGTTGGAGTGCAGTGGCAAGATCTCGGCTCATTGCGACCTCCACCTCCCGGGTTCAAGCGATTCTCCTGCCTCAGCCTCCGGAGTAGCTGGGACTACAGGCACGTGTCACCACGCCCGGCTAGTTTTTTGTATTTTTAGTAGAGACAGGGTTTCGCTGTGTTAGCCAGGATGGTATCGATCTCCTGATCTCGTGATCCACCCGCCTCAGCCTCCCAAAGTGCTGGGATTACAGGCGTGGGACACTGCGACCAGCCAGGAAAAGTAAATATTTTAAATCTCTTTTTAAAATATCTTTCTAATTTCTATTATTTATTTCTTTTGTTTTCTTTTTTTCTAGTCAATCTTGAAGCATGGTAGAAGTACAACTTTTTTTTTTTTTTTTTTTTTTTTTTTTTTTTTTTTTTTTTTTTGGTGAGACAGCTTCTTGCTCTGTTACCCAGGCTGGAGTGCAATGCTGCAATATTGGCTCACTGTAACCTCTGCCTCCCGGGTTCAACTGATTCTCGTGCCTCAACCTCCCAAGTAACTGAGATTACAAGTACAGGCCACCATGCCCAGTTAATTTTTTGTGTGTTTTTAGTAGAGACAAGGTTTCGTCATCTTGGCCAGGCTAGTCTCACTCTCCTGGCCTCAAGTGATCTGCCTGCCTCAGGCAGTACAACTCTTTTTTAATGTGAAAAGAATACACAATATATCCCAGTTAACCAACAAGGATATACTGAGCAACTGTCATATCAATTAACATTATCATAAGTGAGGAAAACAAAAAGGAGTCATTTAAAAGGTACTTAATTTAAATGAAACAAACTTTTTTTTTAAATTAAGAAATCTTCTATTTGTTTTTCATGCTGGTAGGAGAAGAGAACTAACAAAGTATTTGATTTAACGATTTAACACAGAATTTACAAGGGTCTGGGTATGGTGACTCATGCCTGTAATCCCAGCACGTTGGAAGGCCGAGGCAGATGGACCGCTTGAGCCCAGGAGTTCGAGACCAGCCTGGGCAACATGGTGGAACCCCATCTCTACAAAAAACATAAAAATTAGCCAGGCATGAGTGGTTAATCACACCTGTAGTCCCAGGATCTGGGAAGGCTGAGGTGGTAAGATTGCACTCCAACCTTGGTGACAGAGCAAGAGCCTGCCTCAAAAAAAAAAAAAAAAAAAAAATTACATATCTGAAAAACACAGACGTCAATGCTGTAGGGCACAGAAGTTGGGAGACCATAAGGGTCACAGCCTGAACTATAACAAAAAAGAGGTTAACAGCCGGTCGCCCAGGCTGGAGTGCAGTGGTGTGATCTCGGCTCACTGCAATCTCCGCCTCCCGGGTTCAAGCAATTCTCCTGCCTTAGCCTCCTGAGAAGCTACAGCATGTCAATATGCCATACTTTGGGGAATTATGTTCTGAGCCCCAACAATGTAAATATTCCCAGGGCAAAGCATTTTTGTATTTATATTTATTTGTTTAGAGACAGAGTATTGCTTTGTTGCCCAGGCTGGAGTCCAGTGGTGTGATCTCGGCTCACTGCAACCTTTGCTTCCCAGGTTCAAGCAATTCTCCTGCCTCAGCCTCCTGAGTAGCTGGGATTACAGGCATGCGCCACTATGCCCAGCTAATTTGTGTATGTATTTTTTTTCTTTTTTCTTTTATTTTCTTCTTCTTCTTTTTTTTTTTTTTTTTTGTACGGAGTCTCGCTTTGTTGCCCAGGCTGGAGTGCAGTGACACCATCTTGGCTCACTGCAAGCGCCGCCTCCTGGGTTCACGCCATTCTCCTGCCTCAGCCTCCCGAGTAGCTGGGACTACAGGCGACTGCCGCCATGCCCGGCTAATTTTTTTTATTTTTGGTAGAGACGGGGTTTCACCATGTTAGCCAGGATGGTCTCGATCTCCTGACCTCGTGATCCGCCCGCCTCGGCCTCCCAAAGTGCTGGGATTACAGGCATGAGCCACCGCTCCGGGCCGCTTCGTGTGTATTTTTAATAAAGACAGGGTTTCACACAGGTTGGCCAGGCTGGTCACGAACTCCTGACTTCAGGTGATCCAACCGCCTCAGCCTCCCCAAGTGCTGGGATTACAAGAGTGAGCCACCGCGCCCAGCCCAAGGGCAAAATATTTTCAAGGCAATCAGTAAACCAGAGATCTTTCATAGGATTGTGAAAGGAAAATAAATCTCAGGACCCCAAAACCACTAAGCCAAGGAAAAAGTCAAGCTGGGAACTATGTCAGGCAAACCTGTCTTCCATTTTATTCCTAAATAAGATAGCTATAATAAAAAACTACATACCTCCCTTACAATTTTCCCATGAGGAAATTCCTTGTGGACAAAGGATAAAGAGAATTCAAAGTCATCCTTCTGAGGCTCACCTGAGACACACGTGTATCTGATTACTTCCTCTGCCCTATTATTTATGTAAAAATGCAGATTCACTGAACCAGACTAAATTGTGTATTCAATGGGAGGCTGTTCAATGACTCAAAAGAATGCAGTCTTTTGTCTCGAATCTACTTCTAACCTGGAAGCCCCCACTTAGAGTTGTCCTGCCTTACTGAACCGAACCAACGTACATCTTACACATGTTGATTGATATCTTTTGTCTCCCTAAACTGTATAAAAGCAAGCTATACCCCAACTACCTTGGGCACATGTTGTCAGGACCTCCTGAGGCTGTGTCACAGGCCCATCCTTAATCTTGGTAAAACAAACTTTCTAAATTGATTGACACCTGCCTCAGATACCTTTTGGTTTACAGGATGTTATATAGACAACCAGGATATTCCTCCCCCAAAATATACCACTTGGCTATAAGGATTATTTTGAGAAACAGCTGACACAGAAAAAGCACTGAAAATGGTAAAAGTTTCTCTTTCATGAAGCAACAAAAACAAACACAACTCCTTTCACGTATAAAAGACATTTCCCTTGGTAAAGATGTCCTCCTTGGTTACATCAAAAGAGGAGAATGGCCCGCAGAGACAATTCTTACCACCTGAGATGACTTGAACCTGCATACAATACTTTATCAGATAATCCTTATCTTCCATTAGTTTACTCCCTATATTTTCCTTCCCACAATTTACTTCCCTAGGAAACCACCACCTCTTTAAAATGGTATACAAACCCCCGGGTCTGTCTGCTTCCATGGGCTTTTATTCCCTTTCTGTGAAGGCTCCCATATGCATATATACAGCAATAAATCTTTTCCCCTGTTAATCTGTCTTTTGTCAATTTAATTTGTAGGGCCCAACTACAAAGCTAACAGGGTAAAATAAAAGTGATTTTATTTTCTTATTCTACAGTTTCCTTCACCAGATAAAGGAGCACTTATAAGGGTTTTCAGTGCTTCTAGATTTCATCTTGAAAAAGTTAATTATAAAATAACATATTCAATACCTTGTTTTATGGCGCAAAATGCTGCCTAGTTTTTCTGTAGTTGGAAAAGAGGCTTGCTGAGATTAATGCGCCACATGAGATACAGGGTTTAAATCTTCAAGTTTAAGCACTTAGGTTCCATTGTTAAAAGACAGGGGGAAAGGCCCGGCCTGGTGGCTCACGCCTGTAATCCCAGCACTTTGGGAGGCCGAGGTGGGCGGATCACCTGAGGTCAGGAGTTTGAGACCAGCCTGGCCAACACGACGAAACTCCGCCTCTACTAAAAATACAAAAATTGGCCGGCCGCGGTGGCTCAAGCCTGTAATCTCAGCACTTTGGGAGGCCGAGACGGGCGGATCACGAGGTCAGGAGATCGAGACCATCCTGGCTAACACGATGAAACCCCGTCTCTACTAAAAAAAACTACAAAAAACTAGCCGGGCGAGGTGGCGGCGCCTGTAGTCCCAGCTACTCGGGAGGCTGAGGCAGGAGAATGGCGTGAACCCGGGAGGCGGAGCTTGCAGTGAGCTGAGATCCGGCCACAGCACTCCAGCCTGGGTGACAGAGCGAGACTCCGACTCAAAAAAAAAAAAAAAAAAATTAGCTGAGGGTGGTGGCGGGTGCCTAATCCCAGCTACTGAGGAGGCTAAGGCTGCAGAATCGCTTGAACCCGGGAGGCAGAGATTGCAGTGTGCAGAGAACGCACCATTGCACTCCAGCCTGGGGGGACAAGAGCGAAACTCTGTTAAAAAAAAAAAAAAAAAAAAAAAAAGGGAAAAAGAGGCCAGCCTAACTCAGCGAGAAATTGATTAACTGATACAACATAAGTATGTAATGTTTTGCACATACCAGTAATCATAGAGTAGTTCATAATGTACTCGGAGAGACTGGTTTTTAGAACAGAATTAGATGTTTGTTAAAGGCGTAAATAATCTAACACATTTGAAATATAAAAGTAAACATTACTGAGAAACGGAATCTGATAGCTGGAAGGCAGGGCAAGGCAGGGCCAACCTAGGTAAGGAAGGTCACCCAACATGAAACTGTTTTTTGTTTTGTTTTTTTTTGTGTTTTTGAGATGGAGTCTCACTCTGTTGCCCAGGCTGGAGTGCATGGAGTGCAGTGGCGAGGTCTTGGCTCACTGCAACCTCCGCCTCCCGGGTTCAAGCGATTCTCCTGACTCAACCTTCCGAATAGGTGGGGTTACGGGCGCCCTCCACCAAGCCCGGCCAATTTTCTTTATTTTTGGTAGAAAAGGGGTTTCACCATCTTAGCCAGGCTGATCTCAAACTCCTGACTTCGTGGTCCATCTGCATCGGCCTCCCTAAGGGCTGGGATTACAGGCGTAAGCCACAGAGTCCAGCCATTTAAAACTCTTTTTCTTGGAATAAAGTCATCCTTGGTCTTTCCCTCCTGCATTTTATTTGTAAATGTAAAAGACAGGGTTTCTGGGCACAGCTGATTTCCTAGTTCAACAGAAAAGAGGAACACGAGGGAGCTCAAGCGGCATCTTCACCACTCGAAGGAACTAGAGGGTAAAAGCCACCTTTCTTTCTCAAACAGATTCCTTAAGTGTTTCTAGGTGGAATGAGGGGGAAAAAAACAGGAAGTCAGTTCTTGCCCCAAAAATGTGGTCGGCGAGGGAGGTAAACGAACAGAAAAGACAGCTACAGAAAGAATAAAAGGTAAGGAAAAGAATAGAAAACCAAATTTGGGAAAGGTGAGGAATCCCACCTTGGAGCTATCATCAGGTTTAGTCTTTTGCAGTCAGCCACTCCACAGGCTAATCACTTCGAGATTATACGGAAGCAGTTTCTACACACGATTTCACAACTGCCCGAAACGACTGTGATTACCCCTCTAGAGATGGCGCCACTTGATTCCAGCAGCCACAAAGCACTAGAGCAATCGATGCTAAGAGGTGACAGGAAAAACAGGCTGCAACGATCCAGCCAAAGGAATGCCGTTGCAGCGGTGGTCAACCTAAAACACTGTGGAAGGGCAAGGTGAGCTGAGTAACTTTTAATTAGGCATCATTTTCAGAATCTGTAGCACCACCCTTTCCATTTTTTTCCTGAAGTCGTTGGCAGGGCGCAAGGTCTGCGATTGACTGACCGGATGCAGCTGGTGTGGAGAGTTCTCAATCAGGTCCGATTTATCACTATGTATAAGTACTGCTGCGAGACTTGCTGTGTTGCATTTTATTTGGTACAAGATATGTCTGGCCGCGGCAAAGGTGGGAAAGGTCTGGGCAAAGGAGGCGCTAAGCGCCACCGCAAAGTCCTGCGCGACAATATTCTAGGGCATCACCAAGCCAGCCATCCGACGCCTGGCACGGCGTGGAGGCGTTAAGCGCATCTCAGGCCTTATATACGAGGAGACGCGCGGAGTTCTTAAGGTGTTTTTGGAGAATGTGATCCGCGATGCAGTTACCTACACGGAACATGCCAAACGCAAGACAGTCACGACCATGGACGTGGTTTACGCGCTCAAGCGCCAGGGTCGTACCCTCTATGGTTTTGGCGGCTGAGTGTTTTCCTTACTTATCCCATTCCTCAAAGGCGCTTCTCAGGGCCACCTATGAAATCTGTGAAAGCTGTAGACTAAAGAGTCTTAATTTCCTAAGAACACCTAAACGTATGGCAGTTTTGGCAAATTAGCGATTCTACATAAGCAGTCGCTAAGGTTTATTGCGGTTCGGTGCCCCTTTCAGCATTACTTAGTGGTTAAAAGTGTCGTATTCTCTGATAGACGGCCAAATTAATAACGCCTCCGGTTTTTGCAAGTCACAGTGGAACATTCGGTCTCATTTACCTTGTATCGATTACTTTGCCGCTACGAATGCAAGGCATTCTATGACACTGGTCCGCAACGCTCAAAATGCCTCAATATTGCCCTTTACAGAAAAAGTCGGCCAACTAGTAAAACGTTCTTAAGTACGTTTAAATTTGAGAAATACTGGCATACCTACAACGCTCGAGTTTCATATCCCCTTCAATGCCTCCACTGAAAAATTTACTCTAGTTTCACTTTCCCTTCACGTTCCTTAACTTTTTGTCAAACCAATAATTCAAATAGTGCAAGGCAAGTTTAGATTTTTCAAGCTTACATTTAAACAGGATTTTGATGCATGAAAATTCCTAGAGTTTAGGAGGATTTTTTTTTGTTTCCGTTTTTGTTTTTCTTTAGCTATCAAAACCATTTTACGTTTCTTGACCCAAAGCAGAGGCGGAATGTCTCCCTTTCACTAGCAGATTAAACTGGGAGCCAATTCGTGTGTGAGACGTGGCATGCCACAGTCTGCTATCCAATCAGAACGCGAGGGCAGCTATAAATACAGGGATGATCAGTTTTTTTTTCTCTCTCATTTGTGTTGAGTAGTTAGGCCTACTTAGCAATGGCACGGACAAAGCAGACAGCTCGCAAGTCCACCGGCGGCAAAGCGCCGCGCAAGCAGCTGGCCACCAAGGCGGCTCGCAAGAGTGCTCCGGCCACCGGTGGAGTCAAGAAGCCCCATCGCTACCGCCCCGGCACCGTGGCTCTGCGCGAGATCCGCCGCTACCAGAAGTCCACTGAGCTGCTAATCCGGAAGCTACCTTTTCAGCGCTTGGTACGGGAGATCGCACAGGACTTTAAGACCGACCTGCGCTTCCAGAGCTCGGCGGTGATGGCGCTGCAAGAGGCTTGCGAGGCCTACCTGGTGGGGCTATTTGAGGACACCAACCTGTGCGCCATTCACGCCAAGCGCGTCACTATTATGCCCAAAGACATCCAGCTTGCGCGCCGCATCCGAGGGGAGAGGGCATAAATGTTTTTCTATCACCCCAAAAAGTCTGTCCAACCCCAAAAGGCTCTTTTCAGAGCCCCTCAATTGTCACCGAAAGGAGGCTGTAGATATTGAGACGTGTCTTAGCTCCATGTTAATTACAAGTTGTGGACAAAATGTAGTCATGGCTCAACGCACTGCAATGCAGGAGTTAGGTCACAGGCTGTTAGTATGCTAAATCAATTCCACATGCAGAACCTGCTCGTACTGATAAGGATTGCCATTCAAAAAAGACATATGTCATAGGGACAATTGTGGAGATGAAGTTTAACTTTTGGAAAGTATTCCTGTTCTTTGAGGAATGTGTTTCCTGCTTGTCTACCTGCCTCTAAGGAAGGGAACAAGTAATATAGTGAGTGTACACAGGCTCTTGTGAGGCCGAGGCGGACAGATCACAAGGTCAGTACATAGAGACCATCCTGGCTAACACGATGAAACCCCGTGTCTACTGAAAAAAAATGCCGGGAGGGTGGCACGCGCCTGTAGTCCCAGCTACTCCGGAGGCTGGGGCAGGAGCATCGCTCGAACCTGGGAAGCGGAGGTTGCAGTGACCCGAGATCGCGCCACTATCCTCCAGCCTGGGCTACAGAACCAGACTCCCTCTCAAAAAAAAAACCAAAAAATCAGGCTCTAAAAACTGCACACATGAGAGTGGAACAATAGACAATCAGGACTCAGAAGGGACGAAAGAATGAATGATACGTTACTTAATTGGTACAACGGAAGCTGTTTAGCTCTCGTATACCCCATGTAACTTGATCACCATGGAGCATATGCATGTAACAAAGTTGCCATTGTACCCCATGCAAGTAACAGTTTTGACCAAAAGCTCGACACTTTTGTTCTGTTTCAATGTAATGTTTAGCAAGCCATGTGTTAGGTAGTGGGCCTCTGAAGAGGAATACTTTAACCTACGGCATGCTGTCATCTGTGAAATGAGCTTCTAGCTCTGTAAGTGGACCTTAAAAAGTACTTTCCTGTCATTTCACAATATGTTTGTCATAGATTGTGGATTTGGATTTTCATGAGGTGTTTTTTTGTTTGTTTTTTGTTTTGTTTTGTTTTTTATTTTTTGTTTTTTGTTTTTTTCGAGAGAATCAGTCTGCGTATTAAACTTCAAGTGGTATTTAAAGCTCTTCCTGGTTTCTAACCAAACTTGTCCAGTATTTCCAGCTGTTTAGAGTTTGGCAGAGATGTGAAGGCAGTTTTTCTCCCGAGTGCTCTCAGCCAGCTCAGCCATGTATCTGTGCCTTCCCTTCTTTCTCATATTGGATTCACTCTTGCAAAGAGGCATGCAGTGGTGTCCAGCCCTTTGGCTTCCCTGGGCCACACTGGAAGCAGAAGAGTTGTGTTGGGCCACACGTAAAATACAAGATCACTAAGGATAGCTGATGAAAGAAAAGAAAAGAAAAAAAGAAAAGAAAGAAGGAAGGAAGGAAGGAAGGAAGGAAGGAAGGAAGGAAGGAAGGAAGGAAGGAAGGAAGGAAGGAAGGAAGGAAGTGGGTGAATCTTGAGGTCAGACCAGCCTGGCCAACATGGTGAAACCCCATCTCTACTAAAAACACAAAAAATTAGCTGGGCATAGTGGTGGGCGCCTGTAATCACAGCTCCTCGGGAGGCTGAGGCGGGAGAATCGCTTGAACCCAAGATCGCACCACTGCACTCCAGCCTGGGCTACAGAGCTAGACTCCATCTCAAAAATATCCCAGCTCCTTGGGAGGCTGAGGTTGCAGTGAGCTGAGATCAGGCCACTGTATGCCAGCCTGGGTGACAGAGTGAGACCCCATCTCAAAATAAATAAATAGAAAAAAGGAAGGAAGGGAAAGAAAGAAGAAAAGATCTGTGCATAATTTTTGTGATATCCATCACCACAGATGAGCAAAAAAGTCCTCACATTTAAAGGGTTGGATAAGCACATACAGTTTTCGGAAACAAGATTTGATTCAGAAAAACAACAACAACAAACCACTTTTGATCCATGGGACCAGAAGCCTCTTCCCACAATTAACTTAGAGCTCTTTTAGTGGCTGTCTGCTAGGTGTAGGAACAACTTGACACTGCCTCTTCCAAGCTTCAAAGACAGTTCTCTTCTCACCTCTTCAAGGATTTTCCCTCCATAATGGAGCTGAGGCCATGTTTCTGGGTTTAAAATTTAGAGCTGCCACTTCATAGCTGTATAACCTTTGGCAAGTTGTTCATTCTCTATCTGGGCCTCATGCTGTATAGCTGTAAATGTGGCAAATTAATAGAAACCTGTAGAACATATTTAAGATTACTTCCTGGCAGGTAGTAAATGCTGAATGAGTGTCAGCCCTTATTGTTATACCCCTGCTCCCACTACGCATGGAGTTTTGGGGTTTTTTTCTCCTGGACCTTCTAAGTTTTGTGTTTGGAACAGCAGAAAGTGCTTGGTTAGAACATTTTCTTGTGAAGATCTCCTTTTCTTTAGTTCTCAATTTGCATTGTTCGGTAAGAGGCCTATACAATATCTGTGTCTCTGTGGATAAATTTATAACACAGCAAAAGGGCTAGATAATAAATAGTTTGGAGTTTAAAGGCTACATATAGTCTCTGTAACACATTCTTTTTAGTTTTTAGTTTGTTTGCTTGTTCGAGACAGCATCTTGCTCCATCGCCCAGGCTGGAGTGCAGTGGTGCTATCACTGCTCACTGCAGCCTTGACACCATGAATTCAAGTGATCCTCCCACCTCAGTCTCCCAAGTAGCTGAGACTACAGGCATGCACCACCACACCCAGCAATATTTTTTGTATTTTCAGTAGAGATAGGGTTTCACCACGTTGCCCAGGCTGGTCTTGAACTCCTGAACTCAAGCAACCCACCTATCCCAGTCTTCCCCAGTGCTGAGATTACAGACATGAACCACCGTGCCCAGCCTTTGTTTTTGTTTTTGTTTTAAACAATACTGTTAAAATGTAAAGACTTCTTAGCTTGAGGGCCATACAGAAACAAGCCATTGTCCAGATTTGGCCATAGTCTGCCAACCTCTCCAGGAGTTCTTAGAGAGAAGATGAAGTGTGTTGGCTACTTTAAATTTTCTTGCACAGCATTTCAAGGGTGAGAAATAAGTGACTGTTGATTTCATTAGGAATCCAAATTATCATTTGATCATTTTTATCATCCAGGCATCCTGTCCAATCCCCTCCACATCCCATAAATCGTAAACTTCACCATTTATTTCAACCTCAATGTATTTGCCTGTGTTTTCCTGAGTTCCTCTGAACTTCTATAATCTGAAGTCACTCAATATCCAATCCAACCTTTTCAGTCAATAGCCAGATATTCTTCTAAAATATTAGCATTTAAACACACAAAAATACCCATATTGATGTATCCTGGCTGCTTATAGAAGAGAGTATTCCTGATGGTGCAGCTTGTTAAATGTGGGTGGAGATTCAGGGGGAGCAGTGAGAACATTTTGAAAACCTAACAGAATCCTGGGTCACCTAAACAGTTTGTGTATTTGAGTATAACAGGGCACTCTTGAATAATTTTCCGCAGGTTCGAATTTTCTCTAAACTGAATTACCTATATTATTTTTCTTCCCCTTTTTAATGGGTTTGCCCAGGAACTAAAAAGGGAAAACACTTCAATTAGAAAACATAACACATTTAAGTTTGAATTTGAATCTCGGTAGTTGGATTCTTAAGTCAAAGCGACTTGAATTACTGGTGCTGCAATGCAGAAGAAGTCACTCTGACAGTGGAACTTTTCCAAGCTGCAAAATCCCATTCTGTAAAGACATCAGCACATGGAAACTCCTAGGACACAGAACCAGTTTGTAAAGTCAAGTCTGTGTGGTTAAGTTGGGGCTGCAGGCAACCAGCTGTCCTGTGCCTGTGTTACTTGCTACAGTTAGAAACAAAGTTCATGCCCAAACCAAGGAACCCAGTGTCTTTTCTCTTGCAAAAATCAAAGCGTGAACTCATGGGCAAATTTTAAAAAATAACTTTCACCGGATACTTAATAGAAATTTATCGCGACACGCTACTAACTAACATGATGCCCTCAGCCCATTGGATTCTTATGAAAAGCAGAAGGGATTTTTAAAAATATCTTTCATCAGTTGCACGAGATTCGTGAAAACACAAACAAGTATGTGAACCTGGAGGCTGTTTTCCTCCTTTGGAGCTTCAAAGTGCCAAATTCTGTACCGTTGTTTTAAGCATTTAATCAAATTTTGAGGACTAACAAACACAATTTGGGAGTCCAACCGCGAGTGGCGGCGGCCAGAGGGCGGCGGATTGGACGCTCCACCAATCACAGGGCAGCGCCGGCTTATATAAGCCCGGGGCCCGAGCATAGCAGCAATGCAAAACTTGCTCTTTGGATTTTGAGCTTATTCTCTTCTAGCAGTTTCTTGCTACCATGTCGGAAACCGCTCCTGCCGAAACAGCCACCCCAGCGCCTGTGGAGAAATCCCCCGCTAAGAAGAAGGCAACTAAGAAGGCGGCCGGCGCCGGCGCGGCTAAGCGCAAAGCGACTGGGCCCCCAGTCTCAGAGCTGATCACCAAGGCTGTGGCTGCTTCTAAGGAGCGCAATGGCCTTTCCTTGGCAGCTCTTAAGAAGGCCTTAGCGGCCGGTGGCTACGACGTGGAGAAGAATAACAGCCGCATCAAGCTGGGCCTCAAGAGCTTGGTGAGCAAGGGCACCCTGGTGCAGACCAAGGGCACTGGTGCTTCTGGCTCCTTTAAACTCAACAAGAAGGCGGCCTCTGGCGAAGCCAAGCCCAAAGCCAAGAAGGCAAGGCGCCGCTAAAGCTAAGAAGCCCGCGGGGGCCACGCCTAAGAAGCCCAAGAAGGCTGCAGGGGCGAAAAAGGCAGTGAAGAAGACTCCGAAGAAGGCGAAGAAACCCGCGGCGGCTGGCGTCAAAAAAGTGGCGAAGAGCCCTAAGAAGTCCAAGGCCGCGGCCAAACCGAAAAAGGCAACCAAGAGTCCTGCCAAGCCCAAGGCAGTTAAGCCGAAAGCGGCAAAGCCCAAAGCCGCTAAACCTAAAGCAGCAAAACCAAAAGCTGCAAAGGCCAAGAAGGCGGCTGCCAAAAAGAAGTAGGAAGCTGGCGTGTGAAAACCGCAACGAAGCCCCAAAGGCTCTTTTCAGAGCCACTCAGAGATCTCTAAAAAATTGCTGTGCACAACGTGTTAGATCAGACAGGCAGTTTTCCTCCGTCTACCCTTATCGAGAAACGCAAGGCATGAGTCCCAACAGTTGGTTTTTTAAGAAGTTGGTGTCAAACTTTTTGTCTGACGCCTAGCTACAAAGAAGCTTCTTAAATTTTAAAAACCCCGCTCTAAAATCTGATTGGTCAGTTTTGTTCCATCATCAGTACGTGGTTTCTCCCGGTTTAAGCCATTTAGGCGCCAGCTACTTCGGTGTTACTGTGTTCGGCATTGATATGGCCAATTTGATATGACTGTCATTCTGTACTGGATTCCTTTTTTTCTTTACCCGAGTCAGAGTCTCGCTCTGTCACCCAGGCTGGCGTGCAGTGGCGCGGGCTCGGATCACTGCAGCCTCAGCCTCCCCGACTCAAACGATTGTCCCACTTCCGCCTCTGAAGTTCTAGGACTAAAGGTATGCACCACGCCGCCCGGCTAATTTTTGTATCGGCTATGATGCCCAGGCAGATCTCGAATTCATGAGCTCCAGCGATCTTCCCGCCTCAGCTTCCAAAAGTGCTGGGATTACAGGCGTGAGCCACTGCACCTGGCCCTGGATTTTTTTCTTATTGGCTCTAGTACATATAACACGAGATGAATAAACACAGCAAACACTCTTGTAAGTACATTCTGACTTAAACCAGTCACCTGAATCCTGTAAGGTTTTCCCTAAAGTCATTACTAAGCTCTAGATGAAAAATGCTTTTCTTTTCACAATAAAGGTTCCGAATGTTTAACCAGTGGCCCAGCTCTCCCGCAGAAATAGTAAGTGGCTCTGAAAAGAGCCGTTGTATTGGAAAATGATGCTGTGGAGACCTTATTTGCCCTTGGCCTTGTGATGACTCTCGGTCTTCTTGGGCAGTAGCACGGCCTGAATGTTGGGCAGGACACCACCCTGAGCGATAGTGACTTTGCCCAGCAGCTTGTTGAGCTCCTCGTCGTTACGGATGGCCAGCTGCAGGTGACGCGGGATAATACGGGTCTTCTTGTTGTCGCGGGCGGCGTTGCCCGCCAGCTCCAGGATCTCGGCGGTCAGGTACTCCAGCACCGCTGCAAGATACACCGGGGCGCCGGCCCCGACCCGCTCAGCATAGTTGCCCTTGCGGAGCAGCCGGTGCACTCGGCCCACGGGGAACTGGAGACCAGCCCGAGAAGAGCGGGTCTTGGCCTTGGCGCGAGCTTTGCCTCCCTGCTTGCCGCGTCCCGACATGACGAAGAAAACGATGAATAGACAGACTGAGAAGAGATTAAAGAACTTTGCCAGAGCTCCGCTACTTATAGTCAATACTGGGCGCGAAAATAAAGCTGTGCCATTGGCTCAAATTACAGTTTTATTTAAACCAATGGAATCGCTGTTATGAAACACGCTTCTTTGGATTGGACAAAATTGCATGTGACGTCATCTAGAATCGCCACCAGTCCTACACACTAGTGTATTAATCACCTTATTTGCATAAGAATTCGTGAATAGGAGTTACAACACACAGATTTTTTTTCTTCTTTTTTTTAAAGACCTGGTCTCCCTCTGTCGCCCAGGCTGGAGTGCAGTGGTGCCATCTCGGCTCACTGCAATGTCCGCTCCTGGGTTCAAGTGATTCTCCTGCCTCGGCCTCCTGAGTAACTGAGATTACAAGCGCCAGCCACCACAGCCCGGCTAATTTTTGTATTTTTTAGTAGAGACGGGGGTTTCACCATATTGGTCATGCTGGTCTCGAACCCCTGACCTTAGGCGATCCGCCTGCCTCGGCCTCCCAAAGTGCTGGGATTACAGGCGTGAGCCGCTGCGCCCGGCCACTTTTTATTTATTTATTTATTTTCCTTGAGACAGGGTCTGGCTTTGCCGCCCAGGTTGGAACGCAGCGGCGCGATCGTGACTCACCGCAACCTCCGCCTTCCTGGCTGAAGCGATCCTCCTCCCTGAGCCTCCCCAGTAACTGGGATTACAGGCCTGCATCACACGCCCAGCTAATTTTTTACATTTTTTTGGAGAGTCATGGTTTCGCCATTTTGTTCAGGCTCCTCTGGAACTCCTGACCTCAAGTGATCCGCCCATCTCCGCCTCCGCCTGCCAAACTACTGGAATTACGGGCGCGCGCTGCCGCGCCGGGCCGCTTTTTCCTATTCTTTGTACCTTTTCTGCAGTTAAATTACAGCACGCCTGACCCCACCAAGTCAGCCCCAGCCCTGAAAAAGGGTTCCAAAGAGGCTATTACTAAGACAAGAAGCGAAAGCGCAGCTGCAAGGAGAGCTGCACCGTGTACTTGTACAAGGTGCTGAAGCAGGTCCACCAACACCGGCATCTCTTCCAAAGCAATGGGGATCTTGAACACCTTCGTTATGACATCTTCGAGCGTTTCGCTGGCGAGGCTTCCCGCCTGGCGCATTACAAGCGTTCGACCATCACCTCCAGGGAGATCCAGACGGCGGTTAGCCTGTCACGCACGCGGTGTCCGAGACCACCAAGGCCGTCACCAAGTACACGAGCTCCAAGTCAGCTCCTCTCTGGTTCGTCCACTTGGAACTCCACCAGGTTCTTCCTGACCCACACCCTAAAGACTCTTTTCAGAGATACCCACACTTCCTAAGCAACTGACGTTCGTTTATCCCCAGTTTTGAAACGTTCAGTTAGCTTTAACCTAAAGCCTTTCATAAATGCTTCTTAATTTATGCAGTAGATACATTGTGGCCTTATGATATTTCCAATATTATCTGCTACCAAGAATTTTATGTTACAAACGTCAAATACACAAAATGGGAGTTTTATTGTGCATATTTCACTTATTCGGACTCAATTTCAACGCTGAGGATCCCCTGTTGAGTAAGTTATTGTCTAGAAAACCAAGTATTCTTTAAAGTAAAAGTCCTATCAACCTCTACTGAAATATCATTGGACGTTTTACAGGTTACACTACAATTTTCAGGCCTCCTGGTAGGATGCTCAGTGACGCATGTAATCCAGGTGGCATTCTCTTTCAATTTTTCTTTTGTAACATGAATGCTGGGAATGTGCTTTCTTGCTACCTCCACTTTAGGCCTAATTTGCACAAAATGACCTAAAGGTGTTGAGATTAAAATGGAGAAAGAAGAAGGAAAGAAATAAGAACCAATTTACATCACCTCTTCCCACCAGTTAGAAATGAGGTCTGGATCATTCCTTGCTAATCCACATGCCATGCTGGCAGATGGAATTTTTCTACTAATTACTTTCTTTTACATTTGTCCTAGGTAGACCGAAGTACTCCACACTTCTCCCCACTTTCACACCTGTCTTATGAAGTTCCTCTAAGATGTAACTTGATTATGCTTCATGTTTTCCTCTCACCTTTAATGTCTCACCACTATAAAGAATGGCATTTCTGTTTACTATACTTTTAACATGATCAAAATTTTCCTTGGTTAAGAGTTTAGAATGTAGGTCTGTTTCTTTTCTGAGTCAGCTCCACATTTCATCTTACTTTATATTCTCCTTACTGGTTTTTTCTGTAATAAGGGGGAAATTCTAAACAAAAAGGCAATATTTTTGAAATGTGAAGGCAGGAGAGTCATGGGAAGGCTTTTTCTCCAAGAGAGAAGTGCAGTCTCCCAGTGTTTAGGCTAGGAAAACCATTTTGCCTTTTCCAGTAATCAGTGTGGAAATACAAGTTCCAATTGTGCTACAGACTATCAGATACCAGAATCATGAAACCTAACACCTTTGTTGTTTCTCTAGGTATTAGTCAATCTTTTCTCATTAAAAAGCTGGAGGTCTTAGATGGGCCTATGTGAATGAAAAAGCACAAAATCTAGGCTGAATTTATGAGCTCAGAGAGCCAAGGACAGTTAAGGTGCCAAGCACAGTTAAGGAGCCAAGTCTGCAAACAAAACCAGTGACTGTCTTCTCTCCAACTTCCAAAATGTTGCTAGAAACATTTGCAGAAGTCTATTGCTAGGCTGGCGCTGTGGCTCATGCCTGTAATCCCAGTATGTTGGGAAGCCAAGGTGGACAGATCACAAGATCAGGAGTTCAAGACCAGCCTGGCCAATATGGTGAAACCTTGTCTCTACTAAAAATACAAAAAAATTAGCCAGACCTGGTGGGCACGTGCCTATAATCCCAGCAACTCCAGAGGCTGAGGCATGATAATCACTTGAACCTAGGAGGTGGAGGTTGCAGTCGGCCAAGATGGCACCACTGTACACCAGCCTGGGCAACAGAGTGAGACTCCAACTAAAAAAAAAAAAAGAAAGAGGAAGTCTATTGCTTTACTAGATCCACCAACATTATTCAATCTGAAATTAGTACTGTTACTGATACAGTCAAGGAATGAAATAATATTAGCCTCACAAAGTACAATTATTATTTCCTGAAATGTTTCTTATAGCTGTCCTCCATTTCTGTAAAGTCAGTTTTTGTCCACACTTTGAAGACCATCCCAAGTCTTACTTCCCCTGAAATCTTTTTTTTTTTTTTTTTTTTTTTTTTTTTTTTTTTTTTTTTTGAGACGGAGTCTCGCTCTGTCGCCCGGGCTGGAGTGCAGTGGCCGGATCTCAGCTCACTGCAAGCTCCGCCTCCCGGGTTTACGCCATTCTCCTGCCTCAGCCTCCCGAGTAGCTGGGACTACCGGCGTCCGCCACCTCACCCGGCTAGTTTTTTGTATTTTTTAGTAGAGACGGGGTTTCACCATGTTAGCCAGGATGGTCTCGATCTTCTGACCTCGTGATCCGCCCGTCTCGGCCTCCCAAAGCGCTGGGATTACAGGCTTGAGCCACCGCGCCCGGCCCCCTGAAATCTTTTTTATGTCTATTACAATTTGCATTGTTTTCCTGTCTTGAAGCTTCTCTAGAGTTCCTTCCTGTTTGAACCATTCCCACACATATATACCCTGCCTATGAGCAAGCAGAGACCTCCTTGTCTTTTCTGTATCTTTATAATTTCTGTTCCATTAGACCCACTAATCTCAGAAATACAATTTGTTTCTAGATAGTCTTCTATTTGTCTTTAATATTTTTGTTTTGTAATCCATTTTTCTTTTTTCTTTTTAAAAATTTGTTGTAATCTATTTTTAACCCACATTACCTGTCTTCTCTTTTGTGGTTGGCCTATGGGACTTACACCAGTACTCAGTTTTGAAATTAGGAGACCAACTCCTAAAACAAATGACCACTTCAAGAGATCGAGATTTTGGTTTCTTTGACACCCAGCTTCTATATTTGTAAGTTGGAGATAACAGCAATTCATAGTTGTGTGAGTGTTGTAAAGATCAGTGAGAATACTTTGTGAATTATGATTATAAACATATTTCATGTACATTAAAGAGGAATCTTATATATTTATTCGGCACTTGAAAGGCTTAGGGCACCCTCACCTATCAAACTGAATCACAGAGCTCCGGCCAGGCAGTGCTGTTTTCCAGTTCCTTTTTATTTTCAGTAGATACTTGTTGAGCACATGCTGTGTTCCAGAAAGTCTTCTAGACCAGAATTTTTTTTTTTTTTTTTTTTTTTTTTTTTTTGAGACGGAGTCTTGCTTAGTCGCCCAGGCTGGAGTGCGGTGGCGCAATCTCGGCTCACTGCAAGCTCCGCCTCCCGGGTTCACACCATTCTCCTGCCTCAGCCTCCGGAGTAGCTGGGACTACAGGCGCCAAAAATTAGCCTGCCCGGCTAATTTTTTTGTATTTTTAGTAGAGATGGGGTTTCACCATGTTAGCCAGGATGGTCTCGATCTCCTGACCTCGTGATCGGCCCGTCTCGGCCTCCCAAAGTGCTGGGATTAGAGGCGTGAGCCACCGCGCCCGGCCGCCGACCGGAAATATTACAGTGAACTAAACAGACAAAAAGTTACGCACTCACAGTTTATTTTCTAATAAGGGAACTATATATATATATCTTTTATGATGCAAGATAATATTAAATGTTGGGGAGGAAAATAAAGCAGAAAAGAAAGATAGGCTTTGTATTTCTTATTTTAAATAACATAATCATAGAATGTTCATCTATAAGTTGAAATTTTAAAAAAGATAAGGAGATGAGGGAGTGGGCCTTTGGGGACTGTAGGCAGAATAAAAAATGAATAAGTAAAGAGGCCCTGAGGTGTTTGTAGGAAGGAGAGATACCTGGTATTAGTCAAGGAACAGCAAAGTGGTCAATGTGGCTGGAACTGAGGGAACAAGGAGAACAGTAGCTGGAAGTGGAGTAACAGAAATGGGGAAGCAGCCTCAAGAATGTATAGGACCTTATATCACACTGTAGTAGCTTTGGATAGTATTGTCCTATATTTCAAATGTTTAGTAGCTGCAGAAAGCTGTGGGTTTTGTGTGATCAGCTGTACTCATCTTAACCCCCTGTTCCTGGACTTTAAAGGGACAATATGCAAGGCACTCCACATGTCATTACTTCTTTGTTCAACCTTTCAGAAAGGATAGAAGGAAGGAAAACCTCCCAGGGTGAGTCAGGGTATGAAGAATCCCAAAGAAGTGCCAGACCCTTCCCTGAAGATATGGAAACTCAAGGTCTTTCACTCTCAACAGTTGCCTTCTTCCCCCAGAATAGTACCCGTTCCCCCACAGCTTCCTGAACTAAGCAAATGCTGGTGGGAGAATCACGAATTTTGAATCTGCTTCCAGTTTGGGAGCATTAGAAACACCACAAACATGGGCCTGTGACAAATAAGACTGTCTCAAATGTTAAAGCCATGCCCACCATGTGATGCATGTCCCTACTTCTGAATTTCGGTGTTCTGCAACTTCTTTTTTTGAGACGGAGTCTCACTCTGCCGCCCAGACTGGAGTGCAGTGGCGCGATCTCGGCTACTGCAAGCTCCGCCTCCCGGGTTCACGCCATTCTCCTGCCTCAGCCTCTGGAGTAGTTGGGATTACAGGCGCCCGCCACCACGCCCGGCTAATTTTTTGTATTTTTTAGTAGAGTCAGGGTTTCACCATGTTAGTCAAGATGGTCTGGTATCTCCTGACCTTGTGATCCGCCCTCCTCGGCCTCCCATAGTGGGAATTACAGGCGTGAGCCACCGCACCTGGCCGGTGTTCTGCAACTTCTTTAGATCAGTACCTTATTTCTACCTGTCTCAGAGCAAGACAGCAAAATCTCTCATATTTCCTTGTGTAGTACATTATCCACTAATTAGGTAATAATCAAATGGCCCTTTCAATGATATATCAGTTTTTTTGTTTTTGTTTTTTGTTGTTGTTTGTTTGTTTCTTTGCTCAACCTTTCAGAAAGGATAGAAGGAAGGAAAACCTCCCAGGGTGAGTCATGGTATGAAGACTCTTTGTTTAGCTCTTGTTGCCCAGGATGAAGTGCAATGGCCCAATCTTGGCACATTGCAACCTCCGCTTCCCAGGTTCAAGTGATTCTCCTGCCTCAGCCTCCAGAGTAGCTGGGATTATAGGCATGCGCCACCACGCCCAGCTAATTGCGTATTGTTAGTCGAAACGGGGTTTCTCCATGTTGGTCAGGCTGGTCTCGAGAACTCCCGATCTCAGGTGATCTGCCTGCCTCGACCTCCCAAAGTGCTGGGATTGCAGGTGTGAGCCACCGTGCCCGGCCTATTTATCAGGTTTATATTCCCTATTTCTCATTCTTCTTTCAACTAATGGTCCCCAACTTTAATCATACATCACAATCATTGGTAGAACTTTGTGGGGGGAAAAATACTATTAACTAGACCCTACTGCAGAGATTCTGATTTAATTGATTAGGAGAGGGACCTGAGCATCTGGTATATGCACACATTTCTTTTTCCAGATGAAGTCTTGCTCTGTTGCCCAGGCTAGAGTGCAGTGGCCCAATCTTGGCTGACAACAATCTCCGCCTCCCAGGTTCAAGCAATTCTCCTGCCTCAGCCTCCTGAATAGCTGGAATTACAAGCGTCCACCACAATGCCTTATTTTTTATTTTATTTTATTTTATTTTTTGTATTTTCAGTAGAGACAGGGTTTCACCATACTGGCCAGGCTGGTCTCAAACTCCTGACCTCAAGTGATCCGCCTACCTCGGCCTCCCAAAGTGCTGGGATTACAGGCATGAGCCACCGCGCCCGGCCACATCTGGTATATTTGAAACTCCCCAGGTGATATTATGCCTGTAAGGGCTGAGAGACACATTTTTCAGTGCGTACTGTGGAAACAGCCTAAAAGATAGCTTCTGATATTTGCACCTTTGTGTAGCCCTTTCCACATTGCACCAGGGTTGGTCAACAGAATATGGCAGAAGTGAAGGTATGTCACTTCCAAGATTAGATAAGAGATTTCCATCATTGCCAATCTCTCTTGGATCACTCACTGCAGAGGAAGGAAGCCAGCCCTTATTAAGAGTAGCCCTCTAGAGACGTGTGGAAGAAAATGAGTCCTCTAGCCAACAGTCACATAAGTGAGCCTCTTCTTGCAACTTGGAAGTTACAGTCCCAGTCAAGCTTTTAGGTAATCACAGTCGTTGACTGAGCCTCGTGAGAGACAGACACTGAGTAAAAACCATTCAACTAAGCTGCTCCCAGATTCCTGACCCTCAGAAACTCTGAGAGGTAATAACTGTTTACTGTCATAAGCTGCTATATTTGGGGGATAATGTGTTACACTGTAATGGATAATACAACCCTTTCTTTCAAGGTTGAGCCTTGTCAAATCTCTTCCAAAAAATTTTCTCAAATTGCAGCATTCCAGAATATTTACCCTTTCCAAATTCCTATAGCAGTTATAGTTAATATTAAAGACAGTATAATTTATATGTTCTTATAATATAAATAGACATATAATTTATAAAGATCATATAAAATACTGTAGTCTTTAGTGTCATGGGGAATTGATTCCTCTAGCGTGCCAAAAACCCTGGATGTTCAAATCTGTTGTATAAAATGGTGTAGTATTTGCATATAACCTACATATATCTTCCCTATATTTTAAATCATCTCTACGTATAATACTTAAAACATGCAAATGATATATAAATAGTTGTTAGATTGTGTTTTTTTATATCACTTTTTTATTGTTGTTATTTTTGATGTTTTCCCCTAAATATCTGAATCCTTGGTTGGTTGAAACCATGGAAGCAGAACCACATATACAGAAGGCTGGCTGTATAACCATAGTATCTTTTGACATTTCCTGTTTTATGACATTGGTTATTTTATTTAATATTGTTCAAACTTCAGTTATGTGAGTACCACTTTAAAATTCTTTTTCTTTTTACTGTATTTGGATACAAGCTACACTATGTAGAAAATGAAATCAATTTATTTTAAAAGCTTTACATCAGTATTCCAGGGGAAAATTTCTACCTCTGATCATAAAGAGAAGGTAACTATAAAACAGTATAAAATAAAACAGTAGTATTCAATTCTAGTTATATGCTGCTTGCTGTCTGCTACTTGGAGCCTAAAAACTGTTCTTTGTTATAAAATTGAAAAAAAAAAAAGAGAGAGAGAGAGAGGAAAGATTAACAAGTGTTAGAGAGGCCTTAAACATCTGCTAGCACCAAATTGACACTTTTCTTTCCAGTCACTTAATCAGAAATATTTAAATAGAATAGAAAAGAGAATGATATTCTTATTCTCTGTTCCAACATTTAAAAAACCAAAGTTCATAAACTCCTCATAAACATTGTCCACAACTCTAGTGGTACTTGATACAGATCTGAGAAAACACTAGTTTCATTAATGTATTATTTATTTGAGCCACTACTGTATGCCCAACTCAGGAAATACAAAAATATATGACCTGGAGAAGCTTACATTGTGGTGGAACATTTGCAAAATTATGCTTACTTTTATTTCTCAAGCTTATTTTGTTGAAAGGAAAAGTAAATTGTAATGACTATTTCACGGTAACTTTCATATATACACCTCATCCAGGTTCCAAGAACATGCTTAGAAGCAGTGGGCATCATCTCATAAAGTACTTGTAAGAAAAGTGGGAGTTTATTATTATCTCCGTATTGCAGACAATCAAGAGAATTACATACTCATTAAGGTATTTAAGTTACCAGGCTAGCAAATATGGAGTAGGATGTCAATCTCCAAAGGGCTTCCAGGGCTGTACTCCTTCCCTCTGTTTTAGGCAGCTTAGTAGGTTCTTCACTAATGTGGAATATCAGAACAACCTGCTTCAGTGCCACATCCACTTTTTCTATTTTCAGTATTTTGTTATTCACATATTCATCTTGCTTATTTCCCTTGTACATCTGAAAATTCTTGATTTAGTTTGCTCTAATACTCTGTTAGGGACTCCTGAATGTCAAAATTTGCATTATGGCCCTGCATTTAATGATCTGCCCACAAGCATTAAACCATACAATACTTATATCTTGCTTTTGCCACATTGGGGAAAAACATAACATTAGTCATCAGCTGCCATTTATTGAGTGTGTACTATCTTCTCAATACTATGCATTACTTAATTTATTTTTCCAGGCCCGGGAGGTAAGTGCTAGTGGTATCTATGATAAGGAGACAAAGGATTGGACATGTAGCATTATATTGTATTAATGTATTGACTGTTGTATTAGTTTGCTAGGACTGCCATAACAAGGTACCACAGACCTAGTGGCTTAAACAACAGAAATTAATTTTTTCACAGTTCTGGAGGCTGGAAGTCTGAGATCAAGCTGTGGTTTCTTTGAGACATAGTAGTGTTAGTTTCTTTGTCTTCTTCCTTCTCCCTCCTTCTTCTCCTCTTCTTCTCTTCCCTTTCCTCCTCCTCCTTCTTTCTTCTCTCTCTCCTAGCTTGTAGATGGCATCTTCCCCCTGGGTCTCCAGGTCATCTTTCCTCTGTGCATGTCTGTGTTCAAATTTCCTCTTCTTATTTTGTAGTTTAAAAAACATTTTTTTAAGAGATGGAGTCCTGAACTCCTGGCCTCAAGCTATCCTCCCACCTCACCATTCCAGAGTGTTGGGATTACAGGCCTGAGTCACCATGCCTGGCCACAAATTTCCTCTTCTTAAAAGGAAACCAGTCATATTGGATTAGGGCCTACTCTAATTACCTCATTTTCATTAATTGCCTCTTTAAAGACTATCAACACACGGTGGCTCACACTTGTAATCCCAGCACTTTGGGAGGCTGAGGCGGGCGGATCACGAGGTCAGGAGATAGAGACTATCCTGGCTAACACGATGAAAGCCTGTCTCTACTAAAAATACAAAAAATTATCGGGGCGTGGTGGCGGGCGCCTGTAGTCCCAGCTACCTGGAAGGCTGAGGCAGGAGAATGGCATGAACCCGGGAGGCGGAGCTTGCAGTGAGCCCAGATCGCGCTGTGGCACTCCCACCTGGGCAACAGAGAGTGACTCCGTCTCAAACAACAAAAGAAAAACAAAAAGAAGACTCTGTAAACAATTACGGCTACATTCTGAGGTACTGGGGATTAGGACTTCATTTATTGGGGATGGGGAGGCACACAATTTAGCCCTTAATAACTGCTTTCCTACATGGAGAACAGTCCACAGAAGTCAGAGATGGGTGACTCCCTTCTCTGGGCTGCCTAAGTTTGGTTATTTGATAATAACCAATAAGGCAGACAAAAACAAAACAAAACAAAAACTAAGAATGAGGATATGTTAAAGTTTAAACTGCTACATTTTCAAAAAATGTATTGTAAATAATTAAACATTTATGTCTTTTCCACAATGAGATTTTTCAGCTCTTTACTTGGGCAGATCTAAATTGTCCACCCTCTAGGAGGGTGAAAAAAGAGGGTCTTTCTACTGGGGCTACTACTTTAGACAGAGAGTGCTCATAATTCCCTATCTAAAGTTACTTCATGTTACTTCATCACTGCTTTCAAGACAGCAATGATGGTCAACTGCAAGTTGGCAGACATTTTAGACAAAAGACATAAAGGGTGTCTGCAGGCATTATGTGACCTATAAGTTGCAATTTTTCAATAGTCTCTTTTGAAAAAGTTTCATACAGACTTTAATCTGTCTTAATTTCAGTACAATACTCAATAGGCAGACTGCTATACATGCTGGTTTCTCACAGGAAAGGCAAAAGTTAATTGTGTGGTGATGATATAGTGAAATTGCTTGATCCTCCCTCATAAAGAAAATTTGTCCAGGGTTCTCTAAGAACAAATTTCTATTTGCCTTTTATCCTAAAATTTGGAAACAAGAGGGAGAAAAACATTTTTTTAGCTCTAGAACGACATCTTATTTGCATTATTAAAACAAAACAAATACAAATGGCTAGTTCTCATTTGTTTGTAAGTATTTTATTTGATGGTACAAAAGATCATGGAATCTATCCTTTCTACAGTGAAGGCCACTCACCACCACAAAGTTCATAGACTGACTCTCTCACTGATTCTCTAAGTGATATACTGAAAATACTCCCTTTCTCTGTCCATCAATTTTTTCACCCATAAAATAGGGATAGGATGATAGCAGCCTCAAAAGGTTATTGCAGGCCATCACCTTCATACATAAAATGGACTGAGATTCCCAGTTGGAGGAGATGAAGTTTTTTCTCACAGTGAATGGTATATATTTTTCAATGTTTCTTAATTCCATTTTTTTTTTTTTTTTTTTTTTGAGACAGAGTCTCACTCTGCCACCCAGACTGGAGTGCAGTGGCACAATCTCAGCTCACTGCAACCTCCACCTCCTGGTTCAAGCAATTCTCCTGCCTCAGCCTCCCCAATAACTGGGATTACAGGCACCCGCCACCATGCCCACCACCACGCCTGGCTAATTTTTATATTTTTAGTAGATATAGATATTTTTAGATATAGGTATATTTTAGTAGATATAGTGGTAGATATAGATAGTTCTGAAAAACAAGGCAGAAGTGAAAGTTCTACCAAAGGAATTACCAAAGGTTTTGCCATCTTGGCCAGGCTAGTCTGGAACTCCTGACCTCAGGTGATCTGCCTGCCTTGGCTTCCCAAAGTGCTGGGATTACAGGCATGAGCTGTCATGCCTGGCCAATTCCATCAAATTACAACAGAAAACTCAAAGTCATGTTTTGTGACTTGCAGAAGTCTACGCTCCATGGGTGTGACCACTGCCAAAGCACAACACCAGGACAGAAAGAAGCAACAATTGCATTAAAAGACATGAAGGTAGCTGAAAGAGAGAAGCATCCCTTAGAAAGGCAGGATGGTCTCCAGGGATTGGATCCAGCAAAAATAGATCACAGAATTACCAAAGGACAGAAGTGGTGAAGCCATTTCATTGCAGATGTCACTTAGTTCTCTGATGGCTTGAGAAGGATCATCTTAATGTGAAAAGTGGTAGATATAGATAGTTCTGAAAAACAAGGCAGAAGTAAAAGTTCTTCTTTCTGAAGTGAAATATGTGATTGAACAGATGAGAGGTTTGATTAAAATGTCCCAGATGGTAAAGTGAATATATTTTGATGGTTCAATGTTAAGCTCTTTGGTGAGAAAAATATAGTCAGGATGAATTGCCTAGCCTTCAAGAGATTTGATTCCAATATGATATGCACTTTTTAAGGTACTTGCTATTTCTTCTACCAATAAGGTAGTGCAATTAATGTCTGTATTTTTATTTTGGACTTCACAGACACTTGAACTATAAAAGTCATTCATTTGTTTAAATTTTGAAACATGATTTCTTGATCCAACAATACATTGTTTAATCTCTTCCTCTAGTTCTATGGCTAGGTATTTGTTTATATTTAATTTAGCAACTTACTTCTTTGGTGGTGATACACAACTGAACAAACATGGCAACTAATTTGCTAACTTAAACATCATTAGTGAGAATTTGAATTATTATAGGAGAAATCCATCCCTGGACCAGAGAGTATGACAGCACTGATCTATATCATTTTATACAACTACATTTTGAAGATTTTAAGAATTGGAAGTCCTAGAATAATTTAGTTATTGATATTTTTAAAACATGTTAACAAATACTATACTATTGATTCTATTTTTAGTAATTACTTTCAGTAATGATATGCCAGACATCTTAGATCAACCCTTATGTTTAAAACAACTAGAAAACAATCTGATTGGAATTGTAGGAGAGGGAAGACTCCCTCTGCCCTCTGAGGGTTTGATAATTAAGTGTATGAAATAAATTGACAACAGGCACATTAATAAGAGAAAGACACAAAAATTTATTTTGTGGCCGGGCGTGGTAGCTCACACCTGTAATCCCAGCACTTTGGGAGGCCGAGTGGGCGGATCACGAGGTCAGTAGATCAAGACCATCCTGGTTAACACAGTGAAATCCTGTCTCTACTGAAAATACAAAAAAAAATTAGCCAGCGTGGAGGCTGGCGCCTGTAGTCCCAGCGACTCAGGAGGCTGAGGCAGGAGAATGGCGTGAACCCGGGGTCGCACCACTACACTCCAACCTGGGCGACAGAGTGAGACTCCGTCTCAAAAAAAAAAAATGTATTTTGTTCATATAGATATCATATGAAAAAGAAGTGAATGCCTCCAAATCCAATGAAATCTAGAAGTTTATATACTCTCTTCATAGGGAAGACAGGAAGGGGGATGTAGGCAATGTAGGGGAAAGGAAATTATTCTTGGAAAAGATGAATGGGCCCTCCAAAGAATAGGTGACTGCATAGTATCAACTTCCAGTCTCCTCTCCGGTGATACAAGTTAATCTTCCCTGGGTGATGAGATTGATGGGGAGGGGACTGATGACACTCTAGTTCCTTTTGGAGGGATTGTCTATAGGCAAATATGGGGAATTCAGAGAAAACCCCACCTTGCATTTGCTGTTCCCTAAGTGCCCCCAGTGACATATTTTGAGGTGGCATTTTGTGAACTTCTTCAAAACTGTCAGGCAGCTATCAAGACAAGGAAGAACTACAGAGCAATAATCTGAAAAGGAAGAAAACCCAGAGTATTTTGCAGCTGTGAAATAATAAAGGAGGAAAATCTCCACATATTATAAATGATCTTTAAGATATATATGTGAAATAGGCAAGATAGAGAAAATTGTTATGTAGCACATTATTGTTTAATAGAAGGGTGTTAAGAACACAAACATATATGCTTATAATAAACAAAAGAAGGATATATCACAACATTTAAAGTTATTACTCTAAGGTGAGAGAGGCTATTAGGATGAAGGAGAAAGATTTCTTTGGATATAATTTGATTTGACCTTGGGACTATGTAAAAATATTTTATTTAATGGTAGAACCAAATATTTAAAAATCCAATCCCTAGACATCAACAGCAAAATGAATTAAATGGATCTGTATATCTAGATCATAACATAAGCATACAGGAAGGGATACTCCAAATACTTTGAAAAATAGTCATTTGAACATAAATGAACATTACTAGTGTGGTATATACCCTAAGGCAGCAGTTCTTGAACCTTCTGTTCTCAAGACCTGCTTATACTCTTAAAAAGTAATGAAGTGATGCAGTTGACAATTTGAGAATGCCTTGGGAATTAGAGTTTGGATGCCAGCAATGACAGTCATTAAAATGAAATATGCTCTCCTGAAATAACATTTCAGTGAATAAAGCACCAAGGAGTTTTCCAGGGAGCTCTCTTTTGAACTTTGATCTATAGCACGTTAGGTGGTGGAGCTTTGGGATCCAAAGAATTTGTGTTTCTGTAGGTTATAACTATTGATATTTACCATATTATAGAGTAAAACAAAAAAATTGGTTAATTCACTTAAAAATAATAATAAACCCATTTGATATTAGCATACATATTTTATGAAAAATAGCTATATTTTTAAAATAAAAAGAAGAGTGATACTGTTTTACATTTTTGCAAATCTAATGTCTTGTTTAATAAAAGACAGCTGAATTCTTGTTTCTGCATTCAATCTCTTGCAATATAAATGTCATCTGAAAATAATAATGAAAAAGAAAAATAAGTGTCAGAATTAGTATGAAATAATATTAGCCCACAGACCCACTAAAAGGGTCTCAAGGGTCCCCAGATCACATTTTGAAAATCACTGCAATTGTTGCCATTACAGAAATCACTGTCCTTAGGACAAAAAAAGAAAAGCAAACATTTTTTAAAAATTATGTTCTTAGTAACAATATTGTTGGTGACACTGGTGGGGATGACTATGGCAGAAGCTGATGCAGATGATAATTTGAGAATGCCTTGGGAATTAGCGTTTGGATTCCCAGCAATGACAACCATTAAGATGAAATATGCTCTCCTGAAATAACATTTCAGTGAACAAAGCACCAAGGAGTTTTCCAGGGAGCTCTCTTTTGAACCTTGATCTATAGCTTGGTAGGAGGTGGAGTTTTCCCCAACGTAAATACAACAGAACTTTACAAACGGAAGGATGGGACCCTCCTGGAGAGTATGATGCTCATCTCAGAGATGTAGGGCACAATGACCTAGGAGAAGACAAATCCTAGACCACAGTGTAAGCGTCTTATTCAGTTCATCATAGTGTTTGTTCTGATTGATTATCGTCATGGATTCCTGGCGTTTTACATGCTGAATCTATTCTAATTGACAACTGTAATTGTTCTGTTTAATTAAAATTCTCAAATTAGCAATACTAATTCTTAGTGGGGATTCTTTCAGGCTTTGTTGCCTGTCTCCTGCCCTAACTTACTTTTTATTGCTTCTCCAGACATCTGAGATTATCCTCACCTTCCATCAGCATGATGTCCTACACTCATTAGGATTTCCTATTCCCCAAAACTTGTAATTGGATCCTCTTCAAGAACTTTGGGTTCTTGAGTATAAACTAAAAATCTCTATACTACAGTTTACGTTAGATTGTTTTCTGTGTGCACTGATGCACCTGGTTGACTTGTGGGACTTTTAGATGATTTTTTAGTGACAGATTTAAAACACTGACATTTTTTGCTTTTATTTCCTCCTCTCTCACATATCAAAGAACAGTGTTTTTAAAGGATGAGTGCATGTTACTCCTTTCACTGAATGTCCTTTATCCTTCCTAAAAAGTTTTCCTTTTTAAAACTAACTCACTTTTCTTCCCGATCTAAAAGCTTCATTCTTCTCTGTCATAAAAAAAATTCCTTTACTAAGGTTAATTTACTATATTATGGGTTGTTAATTTAAATAATGTGTTTAAAGAACAATATTGTTTAAAATTTTAGAAAGCACAACAATGGACTTTTATCCACATATTATTAAAGTCACAGTAGTGACTTTAACATTCTACATTGAGCATGTAGGACAATTAATATACTCCACAGCTAATAAATGTATGTAGTTACTGTGTGTGTTTTGTTTTTTTTTTTTTGTACTTTAGAGTTCTAAATGATGCCTCCCAGTTTTTATTATGTATATAGCAGTTGTTTGAAAAGAAAATGAAATGGAATTTTAATTTTCTAACACTCTTACTCCAAGAGAACAACAAAATTACAAAGGTATCATTGATGTCCAGTTTATTATTATTTCATTAACTCCATTAAATATAATATGAATAATGTATTAAGTACATGTATGTATAAAGTGTCATTTGGCTCATGGAATATGTAGCTAAAGCGTCAGAAGATTGGACCTATCTATATTCTCCATCTCACTGCTGAGATGAGCTTCATGAGCACACAATAATGTGGCCAAATATAAATACCTTAATATACACAGAATTTCTTGATATTCTATAGTTTATTTTCAAGATGTCAATTTAAAATGTTGGAAAAAATAATTAAATTATGATAAAGCTACAATGCATTAAAATTAATATCTAGAATTACTTTTAAAGTCCAGTGTCAATGTTGTCTCCAAAATTTTAGTGCAATTATTTATATAGTTCAATATTCTTGAAACACCATTTCACAAGAACCGACTAGTAAATGATAGTAGTATACTTGGGTTATAATGTATTTTAGGTGCAACTCCACATATATTCACATCACATGTACAAACTTCTAATATTAATTAAGATAACTGAGATGTAAATTTACAGGGTTTTTTTGCTTTGAAAAGTGCAGACACTTTAGAAGTTATCATTACAGGACCTCCTAGTTCTATGTAAAACTTGAATTTTTGCATTAATAGGCGATGCCTATATTCTCAGTTTTATATTCTGTATTAATTCTACTATTAAAGCAAGCACAATATAAAACATAGCCTTAAGAAATGAAAACACACCAAAAAAAAATCCCTTAATTTATTAAAGGATACTTTTCTTCATTCTAAGCAGCTGAAGAAATCCTCTGGCAAATAGTTTGTATCGATGTTTTAGTATAATATATTAAATTAAAATTATTATTTTTAAAGTAGTATCTAACATAATATGCCTTCCAGAAAGATATAGGCCATACCTATTTAGCTTTGAATGCTAGGCTTTAAGCAAAAATTCAAAATTTCTCTCTTTTCCATATCTCAAGATCACAGCCTAAGAGACTTTTAATGGGCAATCACTAGTTTATATCTTGGGAATACTGCAAATTAAACAAATTAGGTCACCTATATGTATCTTCATATGCAATTTGAACAAAAGGGAAATACAGCAGTAAGTGGTTAATTGGCCGAATAGTGTATTTTTTTGTTCTTCAGTAACAAGATGCCTTCCAGAAGTTTAGTAGCTAAATAGATAAGAAATACATAAACAACCTTATATCGCTTTTTTTTTTTTTTTTTTTTTTTTTTAAGACGGAGTTTCGCTTATGTTGCCCAGGCTGGAGTGCAATGGCGTGATCTCAGCTCACTGCAACCTCCACCTCCCGGGTTCAAGTGATTCTCCTGCCTCAGCCTCCTGAGTAGCTGGGATTACAGGTATGTGCCACCAAGTCCGGCTAAATTCTGTATTTTTAGTGGAGATGGAGTTTCTCCATGTCAGTCAGGCTGGTCTCAAACTCCCCACCTCAGATGATCCGCCTGCCTTGGCCCTCCAAAATGCTGCAATTACAGGTGTGAGCCACCGTGCCCAGCCTATATTGCCTTTTAATTCTTGTTTTTACAATGATGGCAGTCCATAATGTTATTTAATTGTTGTTTAATCCTTTCATAAGAATGTTATTCTAGTTTTTTTGGTAATTAAAAAGACAGCTCTGGAAACTTCCATAGACTTACCTATTGTTATTGTTTTGATTTCATATCACTTTTAAAGATTGTGTACTTTGTTTTGTTTTGTTTTGTTTTGTTTTGTTTTAAGTAACATGGTCCCGTTAGTCACCCAGGTTGGAATGCAGTGGGGCCATCCTAGCTCACTGCAGCCTTGAACTTCTGGGCTCAAGCTATCTTCCTACTCCAGCCTCCCAAGTAGCTGGGACTATACACATGAGGCACCTCTCCTAGCTTCACTTTTAAAAGTTTTAAAATCTAATCTTTCTCTGGTTTTAGCTTGCTTAATACAAAATTCAGTTATGTTCTATAGGAAAAATTTCCTCTACTTTGGGATCTTGGCAGTGATCCTCCTAGCAATGGTGATGGGCAAAACAAAAGGCTTTTGATTTTGTTGAAATGTGTTTGATAGGCTATATTAAAGCCACAGCACAAAGAAACCTCGTAGAGCAAAGGAATAAAGAAATTATTGATGAAACTCTGAATCCTGGAAGGAAACACAAAGATCATCTTACTAAACCCTACCTTTATTTACATTTGAAGGAATGGAAACCAAGACGTATTTGTGAAAAGCATGCTGTCACACCAGAACCCAGATCTCTGGGATTCCTGTCCATCGTGTGTGTGTGTGTGTGTGTGTGTGTGTGTGTGTGTGTGTGTGAGAGAGAGAGAGAGTGTGTGTGTGTAGGAGAAAAAGCAGGAGGAGGGGAAGGAGAAAAGGAGAGAGAAAGCACAATTCTCTCATTCAGCATATATGTATTGAGTGCCTACTATATGTCAGGGATACACCAATAAATGATATGGATTGTAACACATATTTACTTTTGTAAATGAGCAATTCTATTATAAAAGATAAATATGCTTTTAGTTAGTAAAACGTAGGCAAAAACGCTTTAAGATGTTTTAAGTAGACATAACTAGTTAGTAAATAGAGAATATGTTGTTAAATATAGAATAAGGGATGGAAGGGTCAAAAGATACCTAATGTTCATGAGGCACAAAATATACAAAAGGAGCCACACATTCAGAATTCACAGATATATGAGACATCGAAGCACTGACTCATTATTCATGAGGCCTTGAGTCAGCCACATATTGGAGACACCATAAGTTCTCTACTTCAGAAACAAAAATAAAATCCATGGCTGTTCAACCAACTAATTGGTTGGGACCAGGCATATATATCTCTGTGTCTGTCCTACAGGTTGATTCAGCGATGTAAGAGAGCTCAGATATATGGAAATTGCTCACACTTGATTCAGATAGTATGGTTCTTCCAATTCACTTACACACTAAACTTAATTTGCTCTTCTTTTCCCCCTTGCTCTTTGCTATGTTTTTTAATGAAGCTGTGATTTAAGCATTTTACTGCATAGTCTGCAAACCTATTTGTGCTGTGTCCTCTGGGAGAGCTTGCATGGGACTGTACTTGGAGCCTACCAGGGCATCAAGGTAATTTCTCACATGGTACCAATAAGGACCCTCTATCATAACAAAAATCTGGAAAAGTCACCTTTAGATGGCAAGTTGCAGGAAGTAAGGGGAAAATGATGGAGGTGTGTTCCAGTCAGAGGTAAAATAAAGTACAGGGGCTCACAGGGACACAATGCTCAGCAGTTTGAGGAACATCAAGGGGACCAGAGTGGCTAGAGTAGAGGAAACAAGTGAGACAGCCCTAGAAGACGAGACCAAATACATCACTGGGGCCAGAGTATGCAAAACCTCATAAGGCAAGGTAAGGGCTTTGGAAGTTTCTAAGTCAAGGAGCAGGTGATCTGACCGAAAATTTTAGAAGGGTATCAGGATGCTGAGGGGAGCACAGACTGGAGAGGCACAGAGATAGGAGCAGGTACTACAGGTAGAAGCTATGCAATAACCAGGAGAGAGGAGGTGGGTACAGAGTAGGTCAGCACTGGCAATGGAAAGTAAAGGGCTCCTAGTATGGATTATTTATCCCTAGATTACTGCCAAAGAGGTCTTCTTTCCTAGTCTTATTACTCTGTTCAATTCTGACCAATTAAAATCTCCAAATGTCACTTCTTTTTCATCTTAAAAGCACTTTTTTTTTTTTTTTTTTTTTTTTTTTTTTTTTGTGACGAGTCTCACTCTGTCGCCCAGGCTGGAGTGCAGTGGCGCAATCTCAGCTCACTGCAAGTTCCGCCACCCAGGTTCATGCCATTCTCCTGCCTTAGCATCCCGAGTAGCTGGGACTACAGGCCCGCCTCCACGCCCGGCTAATTTTTTTTGTATTTTCAGTAGAGACGGGGTTTCACTGTGTTAGCCAGGATGGTCTTGATCTGCTGACCTCGTGATCCGCCCGCCTCGACCTCCCAAAGTGCTGGGATTACAGGCGTAAGCCACCGTGCCTGGCAAAAACACTTTTCAAAACAGTGCTTTCCTTTCCACACAAACAAATCTAAACTAATCAGCCTGGGCATTGTGTTTCCTGAGCCCTGGTGCCTGTTTTGTTGAAGAATTTGCCCATTCTGTCCCATCTCTCTGACTTAGGACACACCACACTAAATCCTGATATATCAATTATATATATCATTAAGGCTTCTTTAGTTGTCGTCTATTATGATGTATGTCCTTTAGGACAATGACCATGTTCTTTTGTACTGACTGTTTCTCCAAGGGCACATTCAATGATAATCAATGGGGAGGATTTCCAAGTTAATGACCCTTTGCCATCACAGGTTGTCCACCTCTTCTTAG
This sequence comes from Rhinopithecus roxellana, assembly GCF_007565055.1. Lineage (NCBI taxonomy): Eukaryota > Metazoa > Chordata > Mammalia > Primates > Cercopithecidae > Rhinopithecus > Rhinopithecus roxellana. Next base: position 21,105,554 of record NC_044552.1, on the reverse strand, counting down.
CATTAAGACCCTCTGCTTATGCACATGCCCACAGCTCTAGAGGGGAAGAAAAGAAGTTTAGAAATACCCAACCAGGCACACGGACAAATTGACCTACATAGGCCTTCCTCCATGCCTCCTCTTCCCCCAAACCCACATTCATTTTCATTCCTTTCCTTCTAGTCTGGCACAACATGTCAGTAAAAAGGACACAAGACCAGAAAGCAAATTCTGAGATTTGGAGAATCTGTCTCAGAATAAGCAGTTGCAATATGCCTTATCTTTCCCAGAACATGTTCTTGCTCCACGTCCAGCAATGAAGTTCCAAGAAGGGGAATTCGTCAACATCTCTCTGACTGATTTAACACAGTGAAGACATATCTGTTTAAGAAGTATTGCTGGTGGCCAGATGAGAGAAGCTATTGAGACATCTGCAGTGAGGTACCTGTTGCAAAGCCCTACCTAGAAAGGGGCTGTGGGGAACTCATTGTTTGTTTGGGATCAGCATAGTTCTATATTCCATTTTTAGAACAGTTGAGTTTCCATGTTCTTAAGGTCTAGGATGTTTAGAACAGTTGTGGATGTTTAGAACATCTAGGATGTTTAGAACAGTTTCCATGTTCTTAAGGTCTAGGATGTTTAGAACAGTTGAGTTTCCATGTTCTTAAGGTCTAGGATGTATACAGGAGCTCTGGTATCACAGTGGACCCCACAGAAGTGGCCAACTACTTACATTTCAATTATCTTTCTCTGCTTTTTTGTTTATCAGGCTAAAGCTGAATGTGAATCTGATGGCTGCTGCCTTAGTTCAAAGCCAATGGAGCACTATACCTACAGAAGCAGAATTTTAATAAACTGGCCTGAGCAATAGCAAATGGGGAGGACTTCCGAGTTGATGACCCTTTGCCATCACAGGCTGTCCACCTCTTCTCAGTAATAAGACCCTCTGCTTATTCACATGTCCACAGGTAACCTCTAGAGGGAAGAAAAGAAGTTTAGAGATACCCAACCAGGCGCATGGACAAATTGGCCTACCTAGGGCAGATGCCTCAAGTATTTTTCTTCTGCAATGGACTTATCAGCACTGCAGACTATTTCTGGGGGACATTCTGGCATTATTAGAAGCCCTCCAGCCACTCTCAGCTTTGACATGTCCTCTATGTAGTTTCTGCAATGAAAGTAATTAATGTAATTGTTCTCATAGAAGAGTGATGGTTCTTAGGGAGCATTCTGGAAATTAAATAAGTTGGGTTTTTGTTGTTGTTGTTGTCCTGGTGATTGGGAGAGGGCACAGTACTGACATTTAGGGACATTTAGGGAAGGACCAGGGATGCTAGATATCCTGTGAAGAAGTCTCAACTCATGCATGACTTCCACGTATCTCAAAATCAATCTGAAGGTGAAAAACCTGATTATTTGAGGCTAAAACAGAATTCCTTTTACACATAAGCATGCAATGTTTGTGTGTGTGCATAATTTAATGTGCACTGAATTTTCCAAGAATGCAATCACTTTACAAATTAAGAGAAGACTATATTTTGTTGTATTCAAATGTCACTCAGCATTACTGGTCTTTTCAAAAAGAAAAAATCACATTGCTGAGAGTAATGTCCCTTGTGGTATTTGAGTTACCTAAGTCAGTTGGTTTGGTCCTTGTTGCATTCGGGATAGTTCCATACAGAGCTAAAACATCCAACTACTTCATTTTGTTTTCTAGTATAGGGCCCAAGCATTTATAGGTTGAAAGTACCATCTTTATTATTAAAATACCATCCCTTATTTAGCTTTTATATCATATTAAGCTGCTTTAGCAATTTTTGAAAAATTAAGTTAAATAGTATTACCTAAGAATTTAATTTCAGGCTGTAAAAAGGATCATAAAAATATTAGACATACAAAGGGAGCCTAGGCCTGACAGGTGTGAGAACCACTGCTTTTTATAAATTCTCATTTGTAAACCCTGTTTAATGAGCTACACAAGCACCAACCTCACAGAAGGTCAATAAATACAGGTCACAACCCTCACTCCTACTCCAAATGGTTGCACTAGGACCTGACTATATGATTTCAAAGCCTGAGTTGCTGCTCTTGTGCCTTGGGATTTTAAGGCTCTTCCCAAATTAATACACTTAGAATCCCAGTGTTTTCTTATAGTGTTTCTTAATTTCTCCATCAAAAATAATTCCTTTTCTCTAGTATAACTAAAGAACTATGACTGAGGCACTTTTATTTTTCCTTATATCAGTGGAAATTCTTACTGTCAGGGGATGAAGTTATTTGTTCTCACAGTCTATCCCCATTGTTCTTTGCATTTTCTGACCCTCAATAAAACCTTGTTAAGTTTCATCACTCACATTTACCAACCCCCTAGAGATACTTGTATGCGTGTTCAACTCTGGAAATTAATAGAAAAAAAATTTTTTTTCTTCTGAGATGCAATCTTGCTCTGTCACCCAGGCTGGAGTGCAGTGGCACAATCTTGGCGCACTGTAACATCTGCCTTCTGGGTTCAAGCGATTCTCCTGCCTCAGCCTCCCGAGTAGCTGGGATTACAGGTGCATGCCACCATGCCTGGCTAATTTTTGTATTTTTCGTAGAGATGGGGTTTCACCATGTTGGCCAGGCTGGTCTTGAACTCCTGACCTCAGGTGATCCACCCACCTCAGCCTCCCACAGTGCTGGAATTACAGGCATGAGCCACCGCACTTGGACAGACATTTTTATCATTATTCAAGTGTGGAAAAATTTTCTCCTGTTTTTTAGTACCACGCATCTGCTTTACCTCATGCAGTCTCCTAACCTTTATGATTTGGTGACAGTATCAGAAAAGGAGAGGCTCTGAAATACAAGTTAAAAGGAATTGGGAAATGAATAAATTGACCATCTGCAGAAGTAACAGATATTTGAGATGGTTTGGAAATGGATGGATGATGAAATTCACACAATGTTTTTCTACATCAAGTAACAGGAAATGGACCTCAGATAAGTTGTGATCACATTAATTTAACATGCCCTTTATCAGGCAATGTTTGCTGTAATGAAATAAACAAACAAAAAAACAAAAACAAAATAAAACAAAACAAAATAAAAAAGGAGCATGTCCAATACTATGTCATAACTGAAGAATGGTAGACTGCATGAAATCTAGAAATGAGTGAAAAAGAATTAGGCTTTGTTAGTATGTTTCTTGCAATCTCCATGGAAGGGAGTGCTCTGTTTCCAATGAGGAAAATATAAATTTTTCTAGTCTGGCCAAAGACCATTTATTCAGGTAAATAGTTGTTTTTTCAAGACATAGCTGTAAAAAAAGAAAAAAAAAAGTCCTTTAGGACCAGATTCTCTCTTATAATTCTATGTTCCAATCTGTTCCTTTTTGCCTTATAAATTGTTTTCAGGAAAAAAAATATATATATGTGTGTGTGTGTATATATATACACACACACACACATATATATGTATATATATATATACACACACACACAAAAAGTTATATGGGGCAAAACATGAATCATGTGCTTTCTTGCAGCTACCATATAAAAGTTCCAGTGTAAAGCACTAACGTGACATGCTGGTTTGGATTAGCTCTAATCAATTCTCCAGGGCTGATTAGCAATCTCATAAATTAATCAAGATTGTTTCAGCAACAGAGGGTACCATGCTTGGCTACGAGGTGCAAATAACTTAAAAGATCTATCTTTGAGTCCTTATTTCTCTTTCTCTCTCTGTTTTAGAAATTTTAACCTTCTTAATAACTGAGAGTAATGGGCCTGATATGTGAACTTTGTAAAGAAGTGTTCGATTTTTTTCTTAATGCTTCTCTCCATTCTCCACACAGATTTTAGCCACCCCAAATACAATATTCTTCTAGACATCTTCTTCCCTGCTGACAATTCCAAGTTATTCAAGTAGTCCCTGATGGCCCAAACTTACATATAGACATATACATGCAGAAATATAGACATCTATCCATATTCTCTGTATGTTTAATAAGGAGTCACTTCACTATTCTTTATTCTGGCCTGGAGAATGTGTTTAGGTAACTTAATCCTTCTAAATCCCCTTCTCACTTTCTCTTCTGGATTTTAACTACAGATTTCTCCATTCCATAAAACAAACCAACAACAGAATTTCCTGCTGATTATCTGTATTAATGGAGAGGCTCAACGGCACCTGTGCTATGAAAAGTTGTGATGAAAAAACTCAAATGTATGATGAATTTACTGTCCTCAAGTATTTTGGTGTGAAATGGTGGGAGGAGAGAAGATACATAAATGAAAAGAGTATAATCTCTGTTCTAACAGAGAGAGGAGTATACACACATACACATACATAACATATATACAAAATACACATATACATACACACACACAGCCTCCAGAGAGATGTTACAAAGATTTTGTGGGAAGTTAAGTAGAGATTTATAAGAGCTTAGAGGAGCTGAAGGAAGACAGAGCTCAGCTAGGTTCTAATAGAGAGGGCTTCAGAGAGTGAGACTTGTGTGAACTTTGGAGGATAAGTTAGGATTTAGATAGATGGAGAAGCAGAGAGAAAGAACATTTAATTAAATGGATTTCATGAAGTCTGAATTGTATCAATTCTGTGCCAAACGCAGATTCAATACATCAAATAATGTGAAGAAATCAACTGTAATGAAGTACCATCAGGGTCCTCCAAGCAATTCCTAGGAATCAGGATTTTTGGTCTAGGGTCTTTAGTCTACAGATTGAGAAGCAAGGGTACCTGGAGATTGGTTGCTGACTCTTAATTTTAGCCAAAATCTTGAGCTTTCGGAAACCATCCACCTTCTTAATGTCCTTCGTGAGTCTTCTTTTTCTCCTCCTTAAGAGAGGAGGAGGAATGAACAATATTTAGAAAATGAATAATATTTATGGAAACACTATTAGGTTTGAGTTTCTCATCTATAAATTTTCCTTTATGACAAACTATGTGATGCTTGTAACTTGTTTTTACACTGGGAGTTTTTTCCTATTATATTTTCCAGTATAGTATTTGATACATAAATTTAATATATGTAACATATATTTAAAGCGTAAATCAGGCTGGGCATAGTGGCTCATGCCTGTAATCCCAGCACTTTGGGAGGCCAAGGCGGGTGGATCATGAGGTCAGGAGTTCGAGACCAGTGAAACCATCATGGTAAAACCCTATCGCTACTAAAGATACAAAAAATCAGCTGGGCATGGTGGCCGGCTCCTGTAAACCCAGCTACTAGGGAGGCTGAGGCAGGAGAATCACTTAAACCCGGGAGGTGAGGGTTGTAGAGAGCCGAGATCGTGCCATTGCACTCCAGCCTGGGTGACATGGTGAGACACCATCTAAATATATATATACACACATACACATATATATATCAAAAGTTTAAATCAAATTATATCAAAACCCATGATAAAACATCTAACCCCAAACTGGAATATTGGCAACAACTTGTATTTACCTCTGTGTGTTTCTGTATCCCATGTCTTGTCTTTATCACTAAGATAGCCACTGCCAAGTATTTTTAAAACTCTCTCTTAAAAGTTTTCATTATCACACACTTATGTATACTTATTCTGTATAAGTGCTTCTATATATACTTCAACAATGTATAATTTGGTTTTATGTTCATTTTACTGTTTTTTGTTTTGTTTTGTTTTTTAAGAGATAGGGTCTCACCATGTTGTCCAGGCTGGTCTCAAACTCGTGAGCTTAAGCAATCCTCCCACCTCAGCATTCCCAAAGTGCTAGGATTACAGGCGTGAGGACCATGCCCAGCCATGGTTTTACTTTTGAGTTTTAAAAAATGTTATTATGTATGAACCTTCTGAGACTTATGTTTCTAAAATTCAACCAGGTACTACTGTGTGTACCTCAATAAATGCATTATTTGGACCATGAACATGTAGTTCTCTCTAGTATTTTTATCTATTAAAAATAGTATATTTTCCATTCTCATATGTCTCCTGTTGCATGTGTGCAAAATATTCTCTCATGTAAACATCTAGGAGTCAAACAGTTGGGTCACTGGAGTACACTTACTGGATAAAAAATACTATCAAAAACCTTCAGCAAATACAATTCGATGTGGAAGAGTTCCCACACTGATTCTTGGCAAAGACCAAAATACTTTTAAATATGCCACTCCTAAGTGTTTAAAATGAAGACACTCATTCTGATTTCCTCAGTTGGGGGTGGGGGAAAACAATGGAGAACAGCCCTTCTCCTCCTCTATTTTTTTTCTTTTAAAATTTATTCCAATTAATAGAGATACAGTAAATGCAAGTGACACAGATAAGAAAACATGGAGCAGATCCTAACAGAAAAGGTAGGGAATAGAAACTATGTTCATAAACAGGAATTCCACACAAGAGAAATATGGGAATGAGTAAAACGGCAAGAATCCTCCAAAAAACCCGCACTGCCAAGAATTTTCCCAATTAGAACACTCACCAGAGAAAACAGTGGTCAAGTTTCAAACTGCCCGCGCAGCGTCGGGATTGGCCATCGACATCAACTCGGCCCGATTGACCTGTACGATGCTGTAAACTGGGTTCAAACTTTTTTCTGCTGCCTTTCTATCTTAATATTTAGCAAACCCAAACTGGGAACAAGGGAGGAGAAACAGCACCACTCTCAAAATAAACAAGTTTAAGTCGATTTGTACGTTTCTGTGTGTGCCAACTGCTTCATTACTAAAGTATACATGAAGTTTAGGGACAGAGCGCCGTAAACAGTATGGATATTTTACCAGTTGACACTTAAATATTATATTTTATTTGGGGTCAACAGGAATTGAATTTTCCCTTTACTAGGTTTGTCTGATGATAAACCTGATCCTTCTTCAGATAAAACATTGTCTCAAGCGTTGTTGCAACATGCAGTACACTGCAGTGCTAATTAATTTCTTTTTTCTTTCTTTTTTGAGACAGAGTTTCGCTCTTATTGCCCACGCTGGAGTGCAATGGCCCGATCTCAGTTCACTGCAACCTCCGTCTCCCGGGTTCAAGCCATTCTCCTGCCTCAGCTTCCCGAGTAGCTGGGATTACAGGCGTCCGCCACCACGCCCAGCTAATTTTTTTGTATTTTTAGTAGATACGGGGGTTTCACCATGTTGGCCAGGCTCGTCTTGAACTCCTAACTTCACGTGATCCACCCGCCTCGGCTCTCCAGAGTGCTGGGATTAGAGGCTTGAGCCAAAATTAGTTTCTAGCAAGGATAAAGTAAGGAATCTTGTAAATCTTCTTTGTAACAATTAAGAAATATCTGCTGTAAGAAAAGTGAGTGCCAGCTCTCTTTGGGAAGACTGAGTGGCTCTGAAAAGAGCCTTTGGGGCGTGGGCCGAGACTGACCGAACGTTCCGCGGTGGGCGGGCTCACTTGGAGCTGGTGTACTTGGTGACGGCCTTGGTGCCCTCCGACACCGCGTGCTTGGCCAGCTCCCCGGGGAGCAGCAGGCGCACAGCCGTCTGGATCTCCCTGGAGGTGATGGTCGAGCGTTTGTTGTAATGCGCCAGGCGGGAAGCCTCACCCGCGATGCGCTCGAAGATATCATTGACGAAGGAGTTCATGATTCCCATGGCCTTGGACGAGATGCCGGTGTCGGGGTGGACCTGCTTCAGAACCTTGTACACGTACACGGAGTAGCTCTCCTTGCGGCTGCGCTTGCGCTTCTTGCCGTCCTTCTTCTGGGCCTTTGTCACCGCCTTCTTGGAGCCTTTCTTCGGGGCGGGAGCGGACTTTGAGGGTTCAGGCATGGCTGGTAGTAACTACCGGAAAATTGGAGAAAAAACGAGAAGAAAGTCGGTAGCACTGTCTACCTACCGCTTATTCCCTGCTTCTTAACGCAAATGGGGCAGACAATGAAGGTGTGCGTTTAACTAGTGGTGAGTCCTGGAAACGTGTATTAACTTTGTCCAATCAAAATAAGTGTTTTTCAAAACCGCAATCCCATTGGTTAAAGCGAAACTGTAATGTTAGCCAATAGCATAGCTTAGTTTTCGTGCCCGTATTGACTATAAGTAGCCGAGCCTTAGTGTTGGGTCAGTCTCAGGCACACTGCTGATTTGAGTGTTTCTGTCATGTCGGGACGTGGCAAGCAGGGCGGCAAAGCTCGCGCCAAAGCTAAGACCCGCTCTTCTAGGGCGGGTCTTCAGTTCCCCGTGGGCCGAGTGCACCGACTGCTCCGCAAGGGCAACTATGCCGAGCGGGTCGGTGCCGGCGCGCCTGTGTACCTGGCCGCGGTGCTGGAGTACCTGACCGCTGAGATTCTGGAGTTGGCTGGGAACGCGGCCCGCGACAACAAGAAGACCCGCATCATCCCGCGCCACCTGCAGCTGGCCATTCGCAACGACGAGGAGCTCAACAAGCTGCTTGGTAAAGTGACCATCGCCCAGGGTGGTGTTCTGCCCAACATCCAGGCCGTGCTGCTGCCTAAGAAAACTGAGAGCCACCACAAGGCCAAGGGCAAGTAGTGGGTCTGGAGTATTGCGTTACTCATACCTCGGTCCAAACCAAAAAGGTTCTTTTCAGAGCCACCTACTTTTTCACCAAGTAGAGCTGTGTTCCACAGTTTTATCCGATGTCGAGTCATCTTGCAATGGCACTGGAATGCTGTATAGAGATGAAGCAAAACCAAAGGGCTTTTACACCACATTGTTTTGAGATAGAAAGTAGATATTGAAATATTCAGGGCACATCAAGAAATTTAGGCGCGGCAGCTCGCGCCTGCAATACAGCTGAAAACAATAGGAAAAGTGAGGCAAGAGGATAACAAAGGGAGCTGAAAGTTGGTTAGAGGGCTGAATAAGTAAAAGCAAAGGGCAGAACTAAGGTGGACGGGCGGGTGAACAAGAAGCGAGATAACAAGCAGTGAACCTTTTGCAGCCGAAACAAAGGTGAGATAATGTGAGCAAGGACCTCGTGGCCGGCAAGATCTGGAACAAGCCAGTAAAAGGCAGCTCTTCAGAGATGGGCATGCGTATTAGGGAGGAAAAAAGTATCCTTAACAAAAGCCCATATGATAATCAGCTACTTAAGGTTCTTGCATATGGGCTACATATCTTGCATGTATTTAAGATTATGAGATAGAGGTGATGCACAAGCCACAGAAGCCAAAGTAACTAAGCAACAAACCTATCAATAAAAGGGCAGATACTGGCTATAGATTAGGCGGCACTGGGAAGAGAAAAACACGCACACACATAAAAAGACGTAAACTGCAACAAGCTGATGCTGATCTCATCTCGCAGAGGTCAGTGCGCTCTCCCCCGCCGAGAGTGCTTAATAAACTTTTGCTGCTTTGCTATCTGTGTATGTGTCGACTAGTTTGCTCCTGGCACCAAGAGCCTGGAACTGCTTGGCACCATCCGGTAACACAACCACTTTGGGAAGCCGAGGCGGAAGGACCGCTAGAGCCTTGATGATCGAAGTCAGCCTGATCTTTACAAAAGTAAAATAACAGACTGTGCCTGGCGTCTCAAAGCCTGTAGTCCTAGCTACTCGGGAGGCTGAGACCAGGAGGATCACTTGAGCCCAGGAGTTCGAGGCTGCAATGAGCTATGATTGCACCACTGCAGTCCAGCTTGTGTGACAGAGCAAGAGTGTTTCAAATGAACCTAGTGTCAGATACTTACTTTCTGTATTACAGAGGACTGAAAGCTAGCTAAATAATAGTTTTCAGTGTACCTGGGTTCCAGAGATAAAATTGGTAAACTAACCTTTGCTCCTTGCTTGGGCTTTTAGTTTATACTTCATAAGACCATGGAAGCAGAATTTGGGTATCTGACCCTTCTGCAGAATTTAGGACCCCATGTGCGTTTGGCCTACCTATTCGAGTTCAATTGAATCTTTCTGAGCACCTATGGTGTGCCAGGCACCCTCCTAAATGGGGATACAATATTAATCCAGATACATAACGTCTATATCCAAAAGGAGTTTCAAATTGACTTGGGCAAAGAATACATGTCATAATGGACTGTTTATGTAAATGATGGGAAAGAGCTGGGGTTAGGGTGTGAGATTACGTTAGAAGGTGTTACTTAAAAACAGTATGAATGATGGACGTTGTAAGTCAGGTTTTTTATTATATCATGGTCATATAGTCCTGTTCCTGTCAGTTTTTCCTGCTTCCTTTCTCTCATCAAGATCACTCCCTTCCTCCTCAGATCACCAAGTCCTCCTAGCTAGAGAGGGCCTTCTATTCCTCTCCACCTAAACTTATATAAGCTACTGTGTTCCTCATAAAGACATGTTAATGAAAACGAATTTCTACAGGATCTCTAGTCCATTGAAATACATTAATTTTTGAGTCTCTGCACACATTTTTATTTCCTAGATTTAAGTCTTAATTGCAATCGCATACAACTAATATTTCTTGGAATAAAACAGCAAACACAACTGTCATAAATATTACTTTTTTTAAAAAAGTTATGATTATTTGATGTTGAGGACTCCATCCTGATTTCAATGAATTAATTCATTCGTTCCCTTTTAAAATGTCATCTGCGTTATTTGTGTGTATAAATTTTCAATAATTGTTTCTGTTACAACCATCAATATAAAGTAAATGATACAGCTCCATAGAAGGCCTGTAAGATTTTTGAAATTAAAATAAGTTTTTAAATAAAATATGCTGTCATGATCATTGAAGTTGATGATAAAATTATTCCATTGTTTCTATTTCTCCCAAGAACCACCATCTAATCATGAAAGCTAGCTAAGTAATAATTTTCAGAGTTCCGGAGTTCCAGAAGTAAAATTCTTTAAGCTAAACAGCTTGTAAAGTAACTTTTGCTTTATAATTATTATAATTTTTGGTGTTATTTATCCTAACTCAATGTACTCATAATCAAAACACTGACAAATGCAAACTTATGTATTAAGTAAAATAAAATATACAAGTGTGATATATCATTGTTTATAATTCTACATACACATGTAAAGAAAAATGGAGGAGCTGTTAAATGTGTAGCTTCAAAGTAAGTAAACTAGAGGAGGCAACCTAAAGATCAGAGGGATCCAAGGGGCAAAGAGCAATTAGGAAGATTTATAGTGCCTTATCACTTTATGGTATCATATCATCTGTGAAATATTGAATTAAATTAATGTCCTTACTGATTTGGTGCCCTCTGAAGATTCGTTGAAAAATCAGACATGAGGCAGATTAATAGAAAAAAAAGAAGACAAATTTACAATGTGCATGGCGAGAATCAGAGTGATTGCTCACCCCAGAATGTGGTTCAGAAGTTTATACACCATCCTAGAAAAACAGTTTGAGGGAGGGAGAAGAGGAATTCATTTGAGAGGATTACTAGGAAGAATGAATGGATCAGGGAAAAGAAATTAAATTTCTACCTTATCTTGTGAAATGAGCTCTTCAGGTGTGATGACATTTGTCTTACAGGGATTCATTTTTGGTGAGTCTGGATAATAGGCAGATAAAGGTTGGGGAGGGGGAGAAGGTCTAAGAGACTTTGAGGCTTCTGCAGTTCAGCTTGTCACCATGCCGTAGTTTGGGGTATTGGTTTCTGAGCCCCGACATTGATAATGTGCACTAAAAATAAATATTTGTTATTTAAATTAACTACTTAATGCGTTATACATAATTAGATTAATTTATGATGTATTAACATATTTAAAGTATAATATAAACATAAAATATTTGTAAATTAGTTATAAAGAAAAAATTACTTATATTAAATAGAGGTTGGCTTTCTGCTTGATATTTTATGTACATTATCTCCATTGTTGTTTTTTATTAATTTTTTTTTTTTTTTAGATGAAGGTCTTGTGATGTTGCCCAGGCTGATCTGTGACTCCTGAGCTTGCACAATCATCCCACTCCTGGACTCATGCAATTCTCCCACCTCAGCCTCCAGAGTAGCTGGGACTACAGGCAGGTCACTGAGCCTGGCCTCTATTAATTCTTACAGTAACTCAAAGAGGTAAATACTGGAGGGGCTAAGGGATGTTTCACAGATAACCAACTGACAAAAGGCAGGATAATGGGAGAAATTTAATAATGTGCACAAGGGAGAATTACAAAGTGATTACCCCAGTCCTCAAAGGGGTACAGGTTCTGTAACTTTTTTCATAGGGGAAGGAGGAGATGGGAAAGGTAGACAATTCCTTTGAGGGGCAATAAAAGATTGTTATGGAGAATAAATGGACCACAGAAAGAAATTAGCTTGTAAATAATTGTCTTCGTAATTTATGTATTTATTTTGAGATGGAGTCTTACTCCATCACCCAGGCTGGAGTGCAGTGGCATAGTCTCCACTCACTGCAACCTCCACCTCTGGGATTCAAGTGATCCTCCTACCTCAGCCTCCCTAGTAGCTGCGAACACAGGTGGGCACCACTATACCTGGCTAATTATTTTTTTTTTTAGACGGAGTTTTACTCTTGTTACTCAGGCTGGAGTGCAATGGTGCAATCTTGGCTCACTGCAACCTCCGCCTTCCAGGTTCAAGTGATTCTCCTGCCTCAGCCTCCCAAGTAGCTGGGATTACAGGCATGCACCACCACCTGGCTAATTTTTTGTAAATTTTCTAGAGATGGGGATTCACCATGTTGGCCAGGCTGGTTTTGAACTCCTGAGCTCAAGGGATCCACCTGCCTTGACCTCCTACAGTGCTGGGGTTATGGGGAGGAGCCACGGCATCTAGTATGTCTTGGTAATTTAAATGAGACTGAGAGGAAGGCATTATCTTGAAAAATCCATATTCAGTCTTCTTTTCTGCAATGAGATAACTAGGGAGGGGATAGAAGGCAATTCTGTTTCTTTTGTTAAGAAATTTTCTTGGTCCGATTAGGACAGGTCAGAGTTCCTTTGCATGTATAGGAAAGAGAAACAAGACGAGGTTAGAGGGGCTTTGATTCTAAAGCTTAATTCTGAGGCCTTTCAGTGTTCAAAAGCGCTCAGCATGCCCAAGAACCACATTTTGGGGAATCATTCTGCACCCCAACAGTACCATCAGTATCCTGATCTAACTTTGTAGATGAGCAAAGATTTAAAGAGAATAAACAAGTCACCTCGTGTCTGATCGGTAACAAGTCAGCTCGAGTCTGATAGGTAAACATTTAAACTAAAACCAAAGTTTTCTAATTCCAGAGTTTCAGCTCTTAACTACTTTGTAAACAAAGAATTGAATACTAAGAGATTATATTAGAATAGTTATAGGAGTTTTATAATTTTCATAGGGGTTAAAATAATTTCAGAGTGGCCGGGCGCAGTGACCTCACACCTGTAATCCCAGCACTTCGGGAGGCCAAGGTATGTGGATCATGAGATCAGGAGTTCAAGACTAGCCTGACCAACATGGTGAAACCCTGTCTCCACTAAAGATACAAATAAATTAGCCGGGTGTAGTGGTGAGTGCCTGTAATCCCAGCTACTCAGGAGACTGAGGTGGGAGAATCGCTTGAACCCGGGAGGTGGAGCTTGCAGTGAGCCGAGACTGGGCCATTGCACTCCAGCCTGAGTGAAAGGACAAGACTCTGTTACAAAAAAAAATAAAAATAAAAATTCAGAGTATAACCCTGTATTTACTAATAAGAAAGAAAATTAAATATACGGAAACAAAGTTGTTCCATAATGGTTGATAACAAATCTTTAATTGGATCATGTAAAAGTGTCTTTTTTAAAACCTACAGGCGTCCAAGTGCGGTGGCTCACGCCTGTAATCCCAGCACTTTCGGAGGCTGAGGCAGGCGGATCACGATGTCAAGAGATCAAGACCATCCTGTCCAACATGGTGAAACCTGGTCTCTACTAAAAATACAAAAAATTAGCTGGGCGTGGTGGTGCATGCCTGTGCCGCGCTACTCGGGAGGTCGAGGCATGAGAATTGCTTGAACCTGGGAGGCGGAGGTTGCAGTGAACCGAGATCGCGCCACTGCTCTCAAGCCTGACGACAGAGCGACACTCCATCCCCCTCCCAAAAAAAAACGCCCGCCCCACACACAAAACCTACAAACACCAATTTTCTAGTTATAAGAACTTGTTTTAAGGATATTAATTCTATTCCAAATAAGTCCTAACGCTAACGCAATTATTATCAAAATCTCGAAGAGATTTTTATTCAAACTTCACAAAAGGTCTCCAAAGTTGCCCAGAAACCTTGGTGAAACAGATTAGGAAATTTGGAAAGGAAATAATGAGGAGACCGGCAGTACCAAATCAAGGGACCTCTAATTAAATTTTAAATATTAATGTAATAAAAATTTAAAGTTTGGTGTAATCATACAAATTTCAATATTGGTCCCAAGCATAGAGAAAAAATAAATTTATTTTGAATGTTGAAAACATTATTCTCAAAATACAGCGGATTAAAAAATTGCTGGGGAACTGATTAAAACTGTATTGATAATTCCTAAGAAAGACACTATTTTATCTCTTTAATAGAAATTGATTAAACTGTAATCAATATAAGGAGGTTACAAAACGCCATATACACACTGTATACATTTTCTTGGAAAAACATGTGCAACTACTTTGCAAAATACGTTATTAACTAGCACTTGTGATCTCTGTGTGATGGGATAACAGGTTGTACTTTCATTTCTTGTCCTTTCTTGTGTTGCCCACAGCGTTGATGTATATCTTCTGCGTTCAAAAGCAATTTTTTAAAGCCTTATAACGTGGTAACAAAATACTTTGCACATTACAAAATTCAGAACACGGAAACAAGAAGCTGGCCTTTTTTCCCTATTTCGGTTTGGCCCTTTCGATTCCCCTCCCCCACCGGGGCGGGACTTCCCGCCGACTTCTTTCAGGTTCTCAGTTCGGTCCGCCAACTGTCGTATAAAGGCGCTGCCTCAGGCCAGAGTCCTCACAAGGCGTTGTGTGCGACTCGTCTTGCTCATCATGTCCGGCCGCGGCAAAGGCGGGAAGGGTCTTGGCAAAGGCGGCGCTAAGCGCCACCGCAAGGTGCTGCGTGACAACATCCAGGGCATCACCAAGCCGGCCATCCGGCGCCTTGCTCGCCGCGGCGGCGTGAAGCGCATCTCCGGCCTCATCTACGAGGAGACCCGCGGGGTGCTGAAGGTCTTTCTGGAGAACGTGATCCGGGATGCTGTGACCTACACGGAGCACGCCAAGCGCAAGACGGTCACCGCCATGGATGTGGTTTACGCGCTGAAGCGCCAGGGTCGCACCCTCTACGGTTTCGGCGGTTAAGCTTCCTAGTCTATCCATAAAAGGCCCTTTTCAGGGCCCCCACTTTCTCATCTGAGGAGCCGTGATGCATTGTTTGCCCAGATTCTCTTTACTGTTTGTCCGCACTTGCTGAGTTTGCCCTATCGGAGCATGCGTTCCTCCCTAGTCGCTGTAAGTAGGTATCGGTCACTAATCGCTTTCCAGTACCAGTAAATGCAAAACAATACAGCTTCTTTCAGCTTTCAGGTATTCCAGGGCTTACTGACATGGGGTGTCGCGCAGACCGTAGTGCAGTGTCATGGCTCACTGTAGCCTCCCGATTAGCTGGAACCTCGCGCTCGCCACCACGCAACGCTAATTGTTTTTCCAAAGACCGGGTCTGCGTATGTTTCCCAGGCTAGTTTCGATATCCTGGCCTCAAATAATCCTCTCGCCTATACCTAGTGTTGGCATTACAGGAGTGAGCCACCACACATGGCCACGATACTCTTGTTGAGGTTTTAAAGTTAGTTATATTTAAGTGCCAATTTTCGCAGTATAGCTGGGGAGGAAAGTCAAGCAGTTGTTACGTTTCTGGCACTGTAAACCCAACTGCTGAACACAAGACCTTCTTATGCAACAACCTTTAATCTGTGAACCGTAAATAAGTTTAGTTTATCGGGTTTGGCCCAATTCTTGAGAAAGGTGAGAATTTGAATCCTTGAGTAGAAATATGTAGCTTCTCAGTACAACAAAGAATGATCACAACAAAGACTAACTTACCCTTTGTTACTGAACGTGGGTCAGAGCTTTACCGCTGAGAATTCCTCAGCCTTTGAGTGTTCTTATTTACAGTTGAAGTTGATAAGATGGTATTAAAAGTGAGATTCCTACTAAGTAAACTTAAAGGCCTGAAGGACCAGTGATTAATGGGAAGTGCTAATAAGTCATATTTGAGGTTATCCAACCCGAGATTCTGATTTAATTGGTTTAAGGACACCATCACCTTGTAGGTTAGATTTAAAAAATAATAATTGCGTTAAGGAAAGAATCTGTTGGTATTTAAACAGAAAATTTTCCTTCCTGATTCTTACATGCTGTCACTTAGACAAATCTCTGGTCTACATGGCTGGATCTCTTTCTGCTAAATTCTGTGCTACCCTGTGAAAAAGAACTGAGATTAATAAAACGGTAGTGAGAACACAGGGAAAGATAAAAATCATAGCAAGCCTATCCAGTCATGCTGTAGTCATCCTCATAAGGATAGGGAAGGATCTTGCCTTTCATTTACCACACAAAGTGTGAGTACAAACTTTAGAAAGATAGGATACTACAGGAATAATGAAGATGTCTCCACTGGCAAAAACTGGGTGAAAAAATGCACTTGACACAGGTCTTTCCTATGGCTTCATAATAGACTAAGATTTAATTACACGATTGCTGGCTGAATCTAGAGTACTAAAATGTGGCTGTAAGAAAATGTTGCTGTCTGGGCCTGGTGTCATGCCTGTAATCCCAGCAATTTTGGAGGCCAAGGCTGGCAGACAGACTTAGGCCAGGAGTTGGAGACCATTCTGGCTTACATGGTGAAACCCCATCTCTACTAAAAATACAAAAAATTAGCCAGGCGTGGTGGCACATGCTTGTAATCCCAGCTACGCGAGAGGCTGAGGCTGAGAATCGCTTAAACCTGGGGCTCAGAGGTTCCAGTAAACCGAGGTCATGCCTCTGCCCTCTAGACTGGGTGACAAGAGTGTCACACACACACACAAAAGATTGCTCTTACCCAGGGATGATGGTCAGATGCAATTAAGGGTTACAGGCCTGGCATAAATGAGTAATGCTAAGTGTTTCACACTGAACATACTGTTGTCAGTATCCTAAGTGCTTTTTATTTACCAATTTGTTTATACTTATTGTCTTTTTTTTTTTTTTTTTTTTTTTTTTTTTTTTTTTTTTTACTTTTTGTGGTGAACAGGGTTTCACTACATGGCTTAGGCAGGTCTCCAACCCCTGGGCTCAAGCTGTCCTCCCACATCTACCTCCCTAAAAGCTGAGATTACAGGCGTGAGCCACCTGGCCCAACTCATTTACTCCTTACAACAACCGTTAGAGCTAGGAACTATTTTTATCATCATCACATAATTGTTTACAAAAAAACACAGAGGCTTAGAGAGCATATGCACCTCAACCCAAGATCCCACGACTAGAATATGATTGTTACAGATTTGATTGCAAATAATCTGCTTCTTATGATTGTGCTTAAATTTTTCACCATGTCACATTGCTTTGGTGGTGTAAAGTTATAAAACATTTACGTCTTAACTTTAAAAATGTATTTTTGGCCCAGCGCGATGGCTCATGCCTATAATCCTAGCACTTTGGGAGGATGAGGCAGTCAGATTGTTTAAGACCAGGAGTTCGAGACCAGCCTGAACAACATTGTGAGACCCCTTCTCTACTAAAAAATACACAAAAATTAGCTGGGCATGGTGGCCTGCATGTATAATCTCAGCTACTCCGGAGCCTGAGGCATGAGAACCGCTTGAACCCAGGAGGCAGAGGTTGCAGTGAGCGGAGATCCTGCCATTGCTCTCCAGCCTGGGTGACAGAGTAAGACTCTGTCTCAAAAAAAAAAAACTCTATCTATCTATATATATATATACACACACACACACACACATATAGATATACATAGTTAAAATATATATATTATTTTTTACATCTTAAAAAGAAACATTATCATTTATATCCAAAAAACTTATTTAGGCCCACTTAGCAATTCCAGATCTGACAAATTTTGGGGATTTAAAACTGTTTTTCATGTAAAATACAATTTTTTTCCCTTAACAAAAATTCCAATTAAAAAAAGTATAATTTAAATTTCCCTGTGGTAATTACTTGGACTACAAAGTTTTGTACTTTTGCTTTAACTGAATCAATGCCACTATTATTGTCCTTCCAGATCTTTTGATATCACCAATTACACATCCATCATTTTCATGATCATAACAATGAGTGACTGAGCCTCACCAAAAAAAAAAAAAAAAAAAAAAAAAGCTTTACTCACTGGATTTCATTTATGAACTTAAACTCCTACAGCTCTTTCAATAAATCAAGTATCCAATGCCAGATGAATGGATAAAGAAAACGGGGCATATATACAATGGAATACTACTCAGCCTTAAAAAAAAGAATCTTGTCATTTCTTACAACATAGATGAAACTGGAGACCATTATGCTAAGTAAAACAAACCAGACACAGAAAAACAAAAACTGCATGATCTCACTTACATGAGGAATCTAAAAATGTTGAACTCAGAGTAAAATGGTCCCTGCCAGAGAATGAGGATGGAGGTATAATGGGACTCAAGAGGTATAAATTCTGGAGATCTATTTTAAAGCATGGTGACAATAGTTAATGTACTTTATACTTGAAAATTGCTGATAGTAAGCTTTATATGTTCTCACCACAGAAACTGAGATGGATGTTAAGCTCGATGTAATCATTCCACAATGAATATATGTCAGATCAGATTGTACATGTCGTAATTTGTCATACCTTAATCAAAGTGGAGAAAAGTAAAAAATTCTCTTAAAATCCCTTAAGAGGCCGCACGTTAGGAGGCCGAGGCGGGCGGATCACGAGGTCAGGAGATCGAGACCATCCTGGCTAACATGGTGAAACACCATCTCTACTAAAGTAAATACAAAAATTAGCTGGGTGTGGTGGCGCATACCTGTAATCCCAGCTACTCGGCAGGCTGAGGCAGAATTGCTTGCACCCAGGAGGCAGAGGTTGCACTGAGCCGAGATCGCGCCACTGCACTCAAACTCGCTGACAAAAAAAAAAAAAAAACACACCAAAATACTTGTGGATTTAGGGGTTTTTCAAAAACGATTTCCGATTACCACTGTCAAGCTCGCTACAGGGACTACAGGAGTTACTGGTACTGCACATTCCGTGTTTAAGTATTTTCCCCATTACGTAAACAAGCTTATGAATTTTGAGCAAGTTTAGACCACATTACAGCTCGTAATTAGTTCTACCAACAGTGACCGCCGGTGAATGATCACGTGTGCCGCTGTCTTCAGAAAACTGCTCGCCCCAAAACTGACTTAGAAACAAGCAAAATTCCGGCCGTACCAATCCAGTGTTACCACTCCTCAGGTGAGAAAGTAGGGGGCCTGAAAAGGGCCTTTTACTGTTAGAAAATGAGGCTCAGCCACCGAAACCGTAGAGGGTGCGACCCTGGCGCTTCAGCGCGTAAACCACATCCATGGCGGTGACCGTCTTGCGCTTGGCGTGCTCCGTGTAGGTCACAGCATCCCGGATCACGTTCTCCAGAAAGACCTTCAGCACCCCGCGGGTCTCCTCGTAGATGAGGCCGGAGATGCGCTTCACGCCGCCGCGGCGAGCAAGGCGCCGGATGGCCGGCTTGGTGATGCCCTGGATGTTGTCACGCAGCACCTTGCGGTGGCGCTTAGCGCCGCCTTTGCCAAGACCCTTCCCGCCTTTGCCGCGGCCGGACATGATGAGCAAGACGAGTCGCACACAACGCCTTGTGAGGACTCTGGCCTGAGGCAGCGCCTTTATACGACAGTTGGCGGACCGAACTGAGAACCTGAAAGAAGTCGGCGGGAAGTCCCGCCCCGGTGGGGGAGGGGAATCGAAAGGGCCAAACCGAAATAGGGAAAAAAGGCCAGCTTCTTGTTTCCGTGTTCTGAATTTTGTAATGTGCAAAGTATTTTGTTACCACGTTATAAGGCTTTAAAAAATTGCTTTTGAACGCAGAAGATATACATCAACGCTGTGGGCAATACAAAAAAGTGACCGGGCTCAGTGGCTCACGTCTGTGATCCCACCATTTTAGGAGGCCAAGGTGGAAGTGTACCTGGACGTCAGGAGTTTGAGATCAGCGTGAGCAAAATAGTGAGACCCCCATCTCTTCCAAGAAAACAATTAAATTAAATTAAAACATTAGCCCAGGGTGGTAGCGCTTACATTTTAAGAGACCCTCTTTTTTCACATATACATATTAAAAAAAAAAAACACTACAGTAACAACAGCCTGTTATCGCCATTTTCCCATCACACAAAGAGCTCTACTGCTAGCTAATAAGATATTTTGATGAGCAGATAAATGCACATTTTTTTCCTACAATATGTATGCAGTATATGGCATTTTACAACTTCGCGCTGTTATTTTAATCAATTTCCCTTATCTAAAGAGTTTACAAAGAGTGATTTTAATGTCTGCTTATTGTTTCTCCTCCTGAATTCTCCATACTAAAGTGTTAACCAATTCCCTAGGAATTTATTAATCAACAAGATTTTTTAAATAATTCATCTTCTTCCTGCTGATTAAGTACCACCTTTAACATTATACATACTCAGAACTATTACCAAAATTCTATTCTGTCTATAATTTAATCAAGATGGTTTGCAAAAGGGAATCTTTGTTCACAGTTAAAAGTTTAGAAAATTCACATTAGGGGCCGGGCGCAGTGGCTCACGCCTGTAATCCCAGCACTTTGGGAGGCCGAGGCGGGCGGATCACAAGGTCAGGAGATCGAGACCACGGTGAAACCCCGTCTCTACTAAAAATACAAAAAATTAGCCGGGCGCGGTGACGGTGCCTGTAGTCCCAGCTACTCAGGAGGCTGAGGCAGGAGAATGGCGTGAACCCGGAAGGCGGAGCTTGCAGTGAGCCGAGATCGCGCCACTTCCCTCCAGCCAGGGGGACAGAGCGAAACTCCGTCTCAAAAAAAAAAAAAAAAAAAAAAAGAAAAAGAAAATTCACATTAGGAAAATTTTTAAAAGCAGTAATTTATATCTGCTTAATATTCCATCATAGGAATTTTCTAGGTCCACTTTAACAATATTTCTAGTATTTCGCAAAATGTGCTTTCTAATTTTCTTTTTCCTATGTTAAAGGAGAACTGTACAAAATTTACTTCCTGAGGAAAATGTAGAATTGAAGTGCTTTGTCACACAAGATGCAGATTTTAAGGTATTTTGATGACTGTTACTACATTTTCCTCAAAAGCTTTATTCCATTCACTTTTGCCACCAGTAACTGTTCTTGTGTATGTTTACCATCACTGAGTGTTATGGTTTTTAAATTCTATGTTACATTCAGAATTTACTTTTGGTTTTGTTGATTGAGTCTTGAGTTAATGAACTAGTTACCCAGCAAGATTTATTGATTTCTTTATAAGTAATAAATTATCATCTTTAATATAAGCTTGTTTAGGATGGGCGTGGAGGCTCATGCCTGTAATCCCAGCACTTAGAGAGGCCAAGGCAGGCAGATCACTTAAGGTCAGGACTTCGAGACCAACCTGGCCAACATGGTGAAACCTTGTCTTTACTAAAAATATAAAAATTAACTGGGCATGGTGTCACACGTCTGTAATATCAGCTACTCAGGAGGCTGAGGCAGGAGAATCTCTTGAACCCGGGAGGCAGTAGTTACAGTAAGCTGACATCACACCACAGCATTCCAGGCTGGACAACCAAGCGAGATTCCATCTCAAAAAAAAAAGAAGGAAAAGAAAAGAAAAAAAAAATAAGAAACCTATAAACTTTATTTTTTCCTGTAAAAACTGGCCACAAAGAAATTATTTAACTTACCTTGTTTGACTGTAAGTCGTAAGACCACCATTCCATGTACAAAAGAAATACTGCACAGACAGCCCAAGAATCTAGACAGGTCTGGCTGGGTTTCCCCACTCAGTCTCTTAGCATTAGGTCATACTCTTTATGTCCAATCATATTTCTTCATAGTTGTCCATACTTTGTTGAACCTAAGCATAAAAATGGACAATTTCCCCTGTATCTTTAGGTCTTCATTCTGAAGGCTCCTGTGTACATGTTAAATAAATGTATATGCCTTTCTTCTATTAATCTGCCTCTTGACAGGATTTTCAGTGAAGTTTCAGAGTACAAAAGGAAAGCTTTCTCTGGGCCCCAACAAGTTCAATCATACAGTCAAGGATTCAATCAATCCTGCCTACATAGTGAAACCCTCATAAAAGCTCTGAATACCAAGGTCAGTGAGTTTATTGGTTTGTGAACACATAGATATCCTAGGGAGGTGACTGCTGGTTCCACATAGACATGGCACAGAAGCTTTGCTTTCAGGACCCTTCTAAGACTTGCCCTATGTGTCTCTTCATCTGACTCGTCCTGATTTGTATTCTTTATGATAAAACTATAATCATAAGGATAGCACTTTTTATATTCTATGAGTCATTCTAGCAAATTATTCAACATGAAGGGGTAGTGGGAATCCCTGGATTTATTTGAAGCCAGTTGCTCAGAAGAGCAAGTGGCTTGGGAACCCCACTTGCAGCTAGTGTCTGAAGTTGGGACAGTCTTGTTGGGAAATGTGCCCTTTAACTGGTGAGGTCCAGCTAACTCCGAATAATTAGTGCCTGAATTGAACTGCAGTACATCAGTTGGTGTCCAAATAATTAGAAAGCAATTCTTGTACGTAGTTAAAAATTTAGGAAATTCAGATTAGGCAAACTGAAAAATGTCTATAAATCACAGTCCAAAGATTATCCTATTAACTTTATGATATCTGTCTACTGAAATAGTCATCTTTTCATATATTTAATATTTTTTACATGCATGGATACACTGTGAAATTCTTTTAACTCTAAAGAAACTGCAATCCTGACACAATTTAAAATGTAATTTCTTTGTTTTTCAGTGTTTTCATGTAGATATTTACTTTGGAGAATAGTGAGGAACTCAGCCTCTGCAATGGAACAAACCTAGACTTAAATTGTGACATCGTTGCAGACACTTTGCTGTTTATGTCTTAATTTCCTCATCTTTATAATGAGAGTAAAGGCAATAAGAGTTACTCCACAGGAAGCTGTAGGAAATAATGGAGATAATTGAGCAAAATGGCTGGACTAGCTTAGTAATATCTCACTAGTCATACATATATAATTTATATTTATTATTTATTGATTAATATTTTACTGATATTCAATTACTTAACTTTTTGTATAGATTTAAATTCACATTTATGCTATTTGCACTAGTCCAAATAAAGTACTTAACAATTTTTATGTCATTTACATTTCTAATATATTTGAATAAATGCTTAGAGTTTTATGTTTTGATATAACTTCTAAAGCAGCTATTAGAAGATATTAATAGCTAAAATAAAAATATAATCAAATGAAGACTTTTTTTTTTTTGAGACAGAGTCTCACTCTGTTGCCCAGGCTGGAGTGCAATGGCTCGATCTCAGCTCACTGCAACCTCTGCCTCCCTGGTGCAAGCGATTCTCCTGCCTCAACCTCCTAAGTAGCTGGGATTACAGGTACGTAACACCAGGCCCAGCTAATTTTTTTTGTATTTTTAGTAGAGACAGGGTTTCACTATGTTGGTCAGGCTGGTCTCAAACTCCTGACCTCGTGATCCACCCACCTCAGCTTCCCAAAGTGCTGGGATTACAGGCGTGAGCCACCGTGCCTGGCTGAAGACTCTTTTTGAGGCCTGTTCTTCATTTCCCACTTCAAACATCATCACAATAACAATAAAGAGAATATGTTTATACATACAGTTAAAATCAAGACATATATAGTAAACAGATTTAAGATATGAAAGAAAAACATTGGAAAACCAAGAAGATAACTAAGAGAGTAGAAAGTTTGTCAAAGTATGTCATTAATTTTGTCAGGAAGTCTGGTTTTCCTGGAAGCCTCATGTGGGAGGAAAAAATTATTTTCCCTCTACACTTCTGAGTTCTCAGCTAGAGCTCTTGTGACAAAAGACAGATTAAGAAGAGAAAAACAAACAAGTTTATTAACATGTGTACAGCACATGTCACAAGAGGGAGTACCCAGAAATGAGTAATTAAAAAATGTGACTTAAAACTCCAGTTTATATACAGCATCTTTAATAAGATCAATAAGTTTTTAGAGAAATTAAAAGACAAAGGAAAAGGATTTTGAGTCTGTAGGAGTAACAAATTGTGGGAAGGCAAATATATAGTAAACTAATGGTAGATAACGGCTGTTTAATAAAGTTGTTATGCAGATTGCTCTGGTGCCCTCTCTAGGCTGATGAGTCGTCTCTGGTGATTATTTTTTGTCCTCTCTGGTAGAGAGGGGAGGAACGACACTTCTGCACATTTATGTCCTGCTTTTAGGCAAATAGGGAGAAGGCAGAGAGTTTTCTTGTATCTGCTTCTTCTCAGTGGCCCTCAACTGAAATAATCTTTATGTCAATGTGGCATATTTTGGGGTGGTGTGTCATGCCACCCTTCACTCAGAAAAAGCTAGTCTCTACCGAAAAAGAGAATCCAGGCTGGGCGCGGTGGCTCACGCCTGTAAATCCCAGTACTTTGGGAGGCCGAGGCGGGCAGATCACGAGGTCGGGAGATTGAGACCATCCTGGCTAACATGATGAAACCTCGTCTCTGCTAGAAATGCAAAAAAATTAGCGGAGCGTGGTGGCGGGAGCCTGTAGTCCCAGCTACTAGTGAGGCTGAGGCAGAATGGCATGAACCTAGGAGGCGGAGCTTGCAGTGAGCCGAGATCACGCCACTGCACTCCAGCGTGGGCGACAGAGCGAGACTCGTCTCAAAAAAAAAAAAAAAAAAAAAAAAAAAAAAAAAAAAAAAACAATTGGGGCAGGGCACAGTGGCTCACACCTGTAATCACAACATTTTGGAAGGCCAAGGAAAGAGGATCACTTGAGCACAGAAGTCTGAAAACAGCTTCGGCAACATGGTGAAACACTGTCTCCACCAAAAAAGATACAAACATTAGCTGGGCGTGGTGGCCTGTGCCTGTAGTCCCAGCAACCCAGGAGGCTGAGTTGGGAGGATTGATTGGGCTTGGGGAAGCCAAGGTGCAGTGAGCGGTGATTGTGCCACTGCACTCCAGCCTGGGCAACAGAGTGAGACTTTGTCTCAAAAATAATAATAATAAACAATTTTGCCAAGATTTCTGGAAAGTATTTTCCTACTTTTTTTTCTTTTCTTTTAGATGTAGTCTTGCTCTGTTGCCAGGCTGGAGTGCAGTGGTGTGATATCAGCTCACTGCAGCCTCTGCCTCCTGGATTCAAGCAATTCTCCTGCCTCAGCCTCCCAAGAAACTGGGATTACAGGAGCATGCCACCACACTCTACTAGAAACCGATTCCGCAAAATATGGAGTTTTGACATACTGAACTGAAGAAGAATCCTGAAGGTCTTTCTGAACTTCCTCCTATTCCTGTCTCATTTCTCTATCTGAAATCACAAAATGAAGTTGTTCTCTGAAATTCCCTTATCTCTCTAAAGTATAGACCTGCTAAAGAAGAAAGCAATTACCTCTGGTCCCTTCTCTGAGTCTTCCTTAACTGAAAACTCATATTGCAAGAAGACTGAAGTCTGTTAACACACTGAGACAAACCTTTGTCACAAACCGTTGTCTGGTCTGTGGGCCAAACAGACTTTGTCCTAGGCTGTTATATGTTATTCAAGTCTATTGAATTCCCCTAAAAATCACTTAATACCCTCTAAAATAATCCACACTTATCCATCTCCCTTTTCCCTAAGAAAAAGGGTATGTAATCATCTCTATTCTATTGCTTGGGGCATGGATGGGGGGGAGGGAGAGGCAGTAATCACTGATTCTCCCCCATGCACATTAATAAATTTGTATGCTTTTTCTCCTATTAATTTACCTTTTGTGAGTTGATTTTTCACCAAACCTTCAGAGGACAAAGGGGAAGTTTTCCTTTGGATTCTACAGTTTCAATAGACAACCAAAAGTAAAAGTTGGGAATTATGTAAATATGCTTCACTCTTTGAACGTATTATTCTTACTTATTCCATTAATGTTTATATGTCTTTTCTAACATTATGATAATTTATTGAATGGAACCCTAAATTGGAAATTCCTAGCATAAATCACACACATGTTAAAAAATATTTTTCAGGTTGGGTTTCTTTAAAGAAGTGTGAGGATTCAAAGGCTCTGGAAAAGCAATCTCAGTGCAGATGCCTTTTTAATCCTTCCAGGTATGAGTTTTCTCACAATTTTAAAAATTGATTTAAGCATAACTAGAATATTTCTGGCAATTTAATTATAACACATCTACAAAACACTCACTAGGTATTCACAGTAATATTAAGAGCAATTATTTTTTCCAGTTCATTTCTTTGATTTACCTGATTTTTTAATTTTATTTATTTATTTATTTATTTATTTATTTATTTATTTATTTATCTGTTGCTCAGGCTACAGTGCAGTGGCACAATCACGGCTCGGCTCACTGCAACCCGTCTGCGGGTTCAAGCGATTCTCCTGCCTCAGCCTCCCTAGAAGCTGGTATTACAGGCACCTGCCACCATGCCCGGCTAATTTTTGTATTTTTGGTACAGACGGGGTTTCTCCATGTTGCCCAGGCTGGTCTCAAACTCCTGATCTCAAGTGGTCCGCCCGCCTCGGACTCCCAAATGGCTGGGATTACAGGCGTAAGTCACCGCGCCTGGCCTAACCCTTCACATATTGATTTATGACTTTACCTATAACTTCTACTTCCCTAAAATGTATAAAACGGTTGCATTCTGACTGCCTCAGAACCACTTTCTCATGGTCTTGGGGGGTTGTGTCTTCCCTAAGCCACGGTCACTCATACTTGCTAATAATCCTCTTTAAAATATTTTGGGCCAGGCGCAGAGGCTCAAACTTGTGATCCCAACACTTTGGGAGGAAGCAAATGTATCACCTAAGGTCAGGAGTTCGAGACCTGTCTGACCAACATGGCGAAACTCCCTATCTACTAAAAATACAAAAATTAGCAGGGCATGGTGCCACACGCCTGTGGTCCCAGCAACTCGGGAGGCTGAGGCAGAAGAATCGCTTGAACGCGGAAGGTGGAGATTTCAGTGAACCGAAATCGTGCCATTGCACTCCAGGCTGGGCAACAGAGTGAGACTCCACCTCAAAAACGAAAAACAAAAAACACATGTGTGTGTACATTTATATGTACGAAGCGAGTCCCAAAGGGTACCTAAGGGGAGACAAGCTAACAGTGAACTGGCTCTTTCTTGAGAAACGTGGACGGCTCTGAAAAGAGCCTTTGGAGTGTGGGTCAGAGCGGACCTGTAACTGCAGCGAGGGGCTCACTTGGAGCTGGTATACTTGGTGACGGCCTTGGTACCCTCGGACACGGCATGCTTTGCCAACTCCCCGGGCAGCAGTAAGCGCACGGCCGTCTGAATCTCCCTCGAAGTGATGGTCGAGCGCTTGTTATAATGCGCCAGGCGTGACGCTTCTCCGGCGATACGCTCGAAGATGTCGTTGACGAAGGAGTTCATAATCCCCATAGCCTTGGAAGAAATGCCGGTGTCGGGGTGGACTTGCTTCAGCACTTTGTACACGTACACGGAGTAGCTTTCCTTGCGGCTGCGTTTTCGCTTCTTTCCATCCTTCTTCTGAGCCTTGTTAATAGCCTTCTTGGAGCCCTTTTTAGGGGCTGCAGCAGATTTCAGTGGTTCAGGCATGGTGAAAAACAGAACACAACAATCCTAGGGTTGTTTCGTCCTCTTTATTTAAACGCTATTATGCAAATTAGGAGTAGAATAGGTCACTGCTTATTGGTGATTATCCGTGGATGACGTCAGATGCCAGTTTTGCCCAATTAAAATAGGTATCCTGCATAATTGAGTCCTATTGGTCTAAATAAAAATAAAACGTCAGCCAATCGAACAGCTTCCTTTTCGCGCCCAGTAGAGGCTATAAAAACTGCGTTTTTCTACTTTCGTCTGTCCTTTCTAACAGTATAGATATAGGCCTTTTGCCATGTCTGGGCGTGGTAAGCAGGGAGGCAAAGCTCGCGCCAAGGCCAAGACCCGCTCTTCTCGGGCCGGGCTTCAGTTTCCCGTGGGCCGAGTGCACCGCCTGCTCCGCAAAGGCAACTATGCCGAGCGGGTCGGGGCTGGGGCGCCGGTGTACCTGGCCGCGGTGCTGGAGTACCTGACCGCCGAGATCCTGGAGCTGGCTGGCAACGCCGCCCGCGACAACAAGAAGACTCGCATCATCCCGCGTCACCTCCAGCTGGCTATCCGCAACGACGAGGAGCTCAACAAACTGCTGGGCAAAGTCACCATCGCACAGGGTGGTGTCCTGCCCAACATCCAGGCCGTGCTGCTGCCAAAGAAAACTGAGAGCCACCACAAGACTAAGTAAAGACCGAGTTGAAAAGCGCATAGAAACAAAGGCTCTTTTCAGAGCCACTTTAATAATCATAAAAAGATGACACGAGTCCGTTTTCAGCTGCTTCACCACTAGACAACACACTCATGGCGTTTCGGTTTTAATTTTTAACCTCTGTGTACGTTGTCAGAATTAAAAAAATTTTTTTTTAACTCCTTAATGTAGATAATAACAAGGTACCTTTGCTAACACCTATTTTCAGGGGTTTTGCCTTGGTGGCCAGGTTGGTCTCGGACTCATGACCTCAGGTAATCCACCCGCCTAGGCCTCCCAAAGTGCTGGGATTAACAGGCGTGAGCCACTGCCAGGCCAGTTTGTAGTATCTTAAGGCATTTTACTGGGACACAACTTCGACAAAAATCAGCATCTTAACTGGGAGTTACATAGTAGATACTGGTGGGATTTTATTTATGATTCTGGGAAATTGGGCTGTAAGGAATGTAGTATAGTATTCAGTTTTTAATATGCTTACTAGGAAAAGTATATGGATTGCTACTAGACATATTTCTCTACAGTTTCATAGTCTCTAGATTGAAAACAGGGGGCCGGGCGCGGTGGCTCAAGCCTGTAATCCCAGCACTTTGGGAGGCCGAGGCGGGCGGATCACAAGGTCAGGAGGTCGAGACCATCCTGGCTAACACAGTGAAACCCCGTCTCCACTTAAAAAATACAAAAAATTAGCCGGGCGAGATGGCGGGCGCCTGTAGTCCCAGCTACTCGGGAGGCTGAGGCGGGAGAATGGCTTGGACCCGGGAGGTGGAGCTTGCAGTGAGCTGAGATCCGGCCACTGCACTCCAGCCTGGGCGACAGAGCGAGACTCCGTCTCAAAAAAAAAAAAAAAAAAAAAAAAAAAAAAAAAAAAAGAAAACAGGGTAGAGTCCTCAGCCCTATTTCCTGGCCTCTAGGAAAGGAGCTACTCAATGGGTATATTTAAACAAAAACATGCAGTTTTATGTTTACCAATGTATACATTTGTTATGTTTTATTTTGTTTTCTATTTTTAATTTTTGCACTTACAAGAGTTTGGAATAAAAAAGAAAACTGGCCTTAGAAGCATTCCAATTAAGGGTCTTTCAAACATACACATATTCTGTAATGACCCAATAATTACATGTACATATGTTAGGGTACTGCTGAAATAACACGTTAAAAAATAATAGTTAACTTCATTGTATGTGCTCTGATATTTTTCTGTTTAATTCTGTATGTAATTAACCTTTTTGTACCTGAGTGTTATGTTACAAATGTATCCTGTAAACACTGTTACAATTAGTGAGTTAAATACTTAGTAACTGCCGGATAAGTAGATGGTCAAGCATAGTAGTCCAAGGTGGTGATGACTGATAGTAAGGATGGTTCTGAATACTTATTGATTCCAAGAGCACTAATAGGTGAATACCTACATTCGGAAAAAATATCTCTTCTGAGAAAAGCCAAAGGCTACTTTGAGTATAGTGAGGTCAGTTCCTCATGTTATCTTTTTTTTTCTTTTTTCTTTTTTTAAGACAGGGTCTCGCTTTGTCACCCAGGCTGGAGGACAGTGATACGATCTCGGTTCATTGCAACCTTCGACTTCTGGGCACAAGCGATTCTTCCACCGCAGCCTCCGGAGTATCTGGAACTACAGGCGCACACCACCACACCCGGCTAATTTTTTTATTTTTTGGAGAGATGGGGCTTCGCCACATTGCCCAGGCTGATTTCCAACTCCTGGACTCAAGCGATCCACCCGCCTCGGCCTCCCAAAGTGCTTGGATTACAGGCATGAGCCACCGCGCCCGGCCTGTTGCCCATATTTCTGTATGGGCATGTCAAGGTCCTTTTATTTTGGGCCTTGAAAAGGATTGTTATGCCACTTATGAGTTTTGCCATCTCAGGAAATTCAGACACAAGAATTATGTCCTTTTTTAAATTTATTTTTTGTTTGTTTGTTTTGCGTTTTTGAGATGGAGTCTCCCTATGACGCCCAGGCTGGACGGCAGTGGCGCGATCTCGGCTCACAGCAACCTCCACCTCCCGAGTTCAAGCGATTCTCTTGCCTCAGCCTACCGAGTAGCTGGGACTACAGGCACATGCCACCACACCTGGCTAAATTTTTTGTGTTTTTAGTAAAGACGGGGTTTTACCATGTTGGTCAGGCTGGTCATGACCTCCTGACAAACGAGCTTAGTTGGATGGTTCAGACTATTGTAATTCAGTGCATGGAGTGTTTTGAAAAGACATAGAGTATTCATTTCCACATATCTAGAACTACTCACTGTCCCCTGAATAAATAATTCCTCATGTAATCATAACTGGAAATTTAACTGGGAGTGTATTGGCTGCATATCTCCAGGAGAGGATGCCCTACCCAGTCGGCAAGAGTATTGATTAGTGAGCCCTTCCTGACTTATTACTAGCTTTTAGTTTCCCAGAACAGAAAGAAGGAATGCACTACTTACACACTCAACAATACCCATCGGTTTAGCAGTTGGCCCCACTAAGTGTCCGAGAGGCATTGCTTCCCTCCAAAATAGTGTATCTTCCTTTCCAGAAGAAAGCTAATTTCCGAGAGGGGAACACTCTACTTTGTTTTGCTTAGGGTGTTGATTCCAATTAAAAATATTAAAGCATTATTTTAATTTGTAAAATATTAATCATAAATTACTTATCGTTCTAAATTCCATATATGTGGAAATAATGATATCATGAACCCACACACAAGAAGATGTGGATGAGCAGATTGTGAATGTTGCAGTAGTGATCTGGATATCGAATTTCCAAAAAAGTGTATTAAGAATGTAGCCAATTCTAATAACTGAAGATACATAAATAGCCAACTGAAACAAGATAGGGAGTTAAAACTGCTTTTTAAAACTCAGTGTAAAAATACTATGATCTTTCCACTTACATCCTTCACAAGCTAAGCTGAGGAGAGACAGAGATAACACACATACACAAGCCAACTTGCCAGGGAAAGTCTTGAATACTTGTAAGAACGCTAGAGAGCTCACAGAAGAAAAGTTATAGAAATCTAGCATTCTAAATACAAGAATAGATGAGGTAAGGGCTTTCATGGCCCACAAGAAGCTGATTTCAGCACATCTAGCAAGCTGATGTATTTCTTTCATTTGAGATTTTCCATGTGGTTATCTTTCCTTACTATTATATAGCCATGCATTCATTCTTTTATCCAACAAATACTGATCAAAAGCTCCTATATTACTGGAGATATGCGAGTAAACAAAAGTTCCTCCTCTCATGAGCCCGTATTTTAGAACACACAGGCAATAGATCAGCAAACTATTGTACGGCATATAGTGACAAATTCTAGGGTGAAAAAATTAGGTGGGGATTATACAGATTTTATTTAGTATCAATGAGAAACCTCAATGAGAAGGTAACATTTAAGTAAGACTCAAGTATTTTATCCTGTGCTCAAAAAAATTATCACAGGATTCCCTACAAGGCAGTCTTAATTTTGGATACTCCTGACAGTTCAAAGTTTTAGCCACTGTCAGAAGTCAGATAAAACACTCTCTCACACATATATTTTTACATGGGGCTTCAAAGGGAATTTTCTCTGGTGGGCTTTCTCCAGAAGACTTTTAATCCCCCAACCACCTGTCATTAACTACACTTAAGTGGTTTAAAGAGGCCCAAAATTCGACTTGAAAATTTCAAAAACAACACTGCTTAGGAAACGGGGGGCGGGGGAGGGGAATGTTTTCACTTTAGCCAGCATGAGCTACATTACCCTGAATTTTTCCAACTTCAATTCAACCTTAGTTTTATTCTTGGCGTGTTGCCAAGAAATATACACACACTACAGCATAGGCTGGCAGAAAATTAGAACCACCATCCGGCCAAAAGCGGGCTGCGGAGTGGGCGGGTAACACATGAGGGAACTTTTGGCTACACCAAGTGATTGCGGAAAGCTCCCGGATTATTAAATGTTAAGATTTACAAAATTAGCATTTTAACAGGGATAGGCTGAGCCTTACAAAACAGATTGTATAACGTCTGGAAATGGACCCTATCTGCTATAGGCAAAACAAGTACTAGGAAGAATTTCTCAGATAAACAGATCTTTTCAGCGAGCACATGGGTGGCTCTGAAAAGAGCCTTTGGGTATGTAATCTGAGTCCTTGAGACTCAAGCCCTCTCGCCGCGGATGCGACGTGCGAGCTGGATATCCTTGGGCATGATAGTCACCCTCTTGGCGTGGATGGCGCATAGGTTGGTGTCCTCAAAGAGCCCCACCAGGTAGGCCTCGCAAGCCTCTTGCAGCGCCATCACCGCCGAGCTCTGAAAGCGCAGGTCGGTCTTAAAGTCCTGCGCGATCTCTCGCACCAGACGCTGAAAAGGCAACTTTCTGATCAGCAGCTCGGTGGACTTCTGGTAGCGGCGGATCTCGCGGAGAGCCACTGTACCAGGCCGGTAGCGATGGGGCTTCTTGACGCCGCCGGTGGCGGGAGCGCTCTTCCGAGCCGCCTTCGTAGCCAGCTGCTTGCGCGGAGCCTTGCCGCCGGTGGACTTGCGAGCAGTCTGCTTCGTACGCGCCATTCCTTCAGAACTAGATTCACTGAAGGACAAAGAGAAAGCTAGCCGCTTATTTATAGTGAGAGTCTGAAGCTGATTGGACAAAAAGTATGCTGAAGGCCTACCCAACAGTAACCGGATTGGCCAAGGACTCAAATTTTTGTTGCCCACCAATTCCTCTGAGAGTCTTAGCAGTTCACGGCCTCCATATTTTATTTTCTATTTTCGCTTTATAGTTGCTCACTATACCAGCGATTTCCAGTGGAAATAAATGAGAGCAATATAAGTAATTTACATTTAGGAGCAACATTAGAACAAAGCAAGAAAAGATTAACTTTTAATATTTTGCTTAATCAAATATGGCCAACATATTTCAGTATGTTATCAAAATTAAAATTGTTAGGTATTTTACACTTTTTGGCACTGAGTTTTCCAAATGCAATGTGTATTTTATATAAAATTCATGCTATGAAATTTCCAATGATCACTCTACAATTGACTAGTGGCTACAATACTGGACAAGACAGCCATATATACACCTCTCCCCTCAATTGTCTATTTTTGACCACTTAAATTTTTAAAACTTTTGTATTTTTTTAAACAAGAAAAGCTGATTCGCATGTGAGAAATTCAAGGCCTAAAAATGTCAAACAACCTTATGTGAGCTTTTCGCGTTCAGATTAAAGTAATTCCATTACAGCTTAACTTATTTTTCCAATACTCTAGAAACGTAATTCATTTTCTCTTAAGTATCTATTCCATTCGTACATCCAGATCTGATTTATTAAATCAGATTAAAAACATCAAGTCAGATATTTTAAAAGTGGGATTTACCATGCTGAAACAAATTAATAGTCATCTCTATACTAAGAAATCAATTTGTGTGGCTGGGGGTGAGAAAGCTCGGGAAATTTTAATTTCAATGAATTTTCAGAAAATGCTTCAAAGACTACCTGGCACCATAATTAACTGTTCTAATTAATCTAATTAGAAATTATTCTCTCAATCATTAATGTTCAAGTACAATCTAATTATTCTGATTCGAGAGATCTTTCTCAGAAATAAAGAATCCAAGTCGTTGATCTAGATTTAGATTAAACGTCGAATGTTGTTTGTCATTTACTAAGAATGCATTTGGCCCCAAAGCAGTCGTGTTTGCTTCCAACAATCTAAAAATGGTGGAGTGACAGTAAAACCCGACAGTGAACCACACAGAATATACTTGGATAATGCCAACTTAAGAAAAGCCAAATCTTCTTGTGTTAAGCTTAAGATGAAGGCGGTTTAATACTTCTAACGTTATCCACGCTTTTTAAAAAGCTAATGAGATTGCCACTACCTAACCAAGTCACCGAAGACTGATGTACGTTAACCTTTGGAGTGGTTTAGAAGTAGGCAAAGACGAGAAATCATATTAAAAGTAGTGCTCAGTTCTTCCACAAAATTGTAGGTGGCTCTGAAAAGAGCCTTTGGTTCCGTTGGGATTGAGTTGCTGCAAACTAATGCAGGCTTCTACTTGCCCTTCGCCTTGTGGTGGCTCTCGGTCTTCTTTGGCAGCAGCACGGCCTGGATGTTGGGCAGAACACCACCCTGTGCGATGGTGACTTTGCCCAGCAGTTTGTTGAGCTCCTCGTCGTTGCGGATAGCCAGCTGGAGGTGACGCGGGATGATGCGAGTCTTCTTGTTGTCGCGGGCGGCGTTGCCAGCCAGCTCCAGGATCTCGGCGGTCAGGTACTCCAGCACCGCGGCCAGGTACACCGGCGCCCCAGCCCCGACCCGCTCGGCATAGTTGCCTTTGCGGAGCAGGCGGTGCACTCGGCCCACGGGAAACTGAAGCCCGGCCCGAGAAGAGCGGGTCTTGGCCTTGGCGCGAGCTTTGCCTCCCTGCTTACCACGCCCAGACATGACAAAAGGCCTGTATCTATACAGTTAAAAAGGACAGACGAAAGTAGAAAAACGCAGTTTTTATAGCCTCTACTGGGCGCGAAAAGGAAGCTGTTCGATTGGCTGACGTTTTATTTTTATTTAGACCAATAGGACTCAATTATGCAGAATACCTATTTTGATTGGGCAAAACTGGCATCTGACGTCATCCACGGATAATCACCAATCAGCAGAGACCTTCCCCCTACCTCGTCCACATAGACTATTATATAAACAGAGGAGACCAAGTTCTTGTTTTCGTCTTGCCAGTATTATTTCATTATGCCCGAGCCGGCCAAGTCTGCTCCCGCCCCGAAGAAGGGCTCCAAGAAGGCGGTGACCAAAGCCCAGAAGAAGGATGGCAAGAAGCGCAAGCGCAGCCGCAAGGAGAGCTACTCCGTGTACGTGTACAAGGTGCTGAAGCAGGTCCACCCCGACACCGGCATCTCTTCTAAGGCCATGGGAATCATGAACTCCTTCGTGAACGACATCTTCGAGCGCATCGCGAGCGAGGCTTCCCGCCTGGCGCATTACAACAAGCGCTCTACTATCACCTCTAGGGAGATCCAGACTGCCGTGCGCCTGCTGCTTCCGGGGGAGCTAGCCAAGCACGCCGTGTCGGAGGGCACCAAGGCCGTCACCAAGTACACCAGCTCCAAGTAAATTCTCAAGCTCTTTGTCAAACCCAAAGGCTCTTTTCAGAGCCACTCACTATTATCTAAAGAAGAGCTGGTTCGCTCTTCCTAACGCTGGGGGCGAGGGGTCATAAATCATTTTGTTGGTCTATCTGCTAAATTAAGCTCTTTGAAAGCCTTTTCAAGTGAAATATACATGAGGTCCGTGCATATAGCTGCCAACACCATAGAGGGTCCGACCTTGGCGCTTGACGGCATAAACTACGTCCTTAGCAGTGTCTTGCGTTTTGCTTGTTCCGTGTAAGTCAAGCGCACCCGGGATCACGTTAACCGGAAATGCCTTGAGCATCCACGGGTTTCTAAAAAGATGAGACCAGTGATGCGTTTGACACCGCCCGGCCAGGCGGTGGGTTTGGTGACGCCTGGACGTTGGCGCAGCAACTTGCAGTGGCGCCCCCTTTGCCCAATCCCTTCCCACAGTTGAGCAAGCTGACATGATTTTAATGTCCGACAAAAGACCCAAGGTAAAAGCCAAAAACAGCACTAGGGAAGCAAGGCTGGCCTTTTTAATCATTCAGACTAAATTGGAAACTACTGGGCTGGGTGCGGTAGGCTTATGCCTGTAGTCCAAGCACTGTGGGAGGTGGAGGCGGGCGGATCGCTTGAGCCCAGGAGTTTGCAACCAGCCTCGGCAACATAGCAAAACCCCGGCTCTGCAAAAAGTACAAAAATTAGCCAGAAGCCGTGGCGCGCCCCTGTTGTCCCAGCTACTTAGGAGGCTAATGTGGGCGGATGGCTTGAGCCTGGTAGGCGGAGGTTGCCGTGAGCTGAGATCCGCACCACTGTACTCTAGCCTGGGCGATAAAGCCAGGCCTTGTCTCAAATAAATAAATAAATAAATAAATAAATAAATAAATAAATAAATAAAAAGTGATCAGTGAAAGTTAACACTTTGCCTTCTCCTAATTGTCAATACCTGCTAGCAAAAAGTGCCAAAGTAGATTTTTAAAAGTTTTTCTTGCTGTCACCCAAACCCAACTGTTTTTCGTATACTATTTACCATCAAATTTACTAACATTTTTAAAGCATCTGCTGTTCACCATGGGCCAGTCATAGTATTCTGCTATAGGTATGGAAAATCCTGAATGAGTCTCCCAGACCTTAATTCTCAATCATTGCTGGTGGCCCCACAAATTGGTAGTGCTTTCATAAAGGAAAATTTGGTAATACCTGTCAAAATTTTTAAAATGCACCTACTTTACATCAGAAATTTCACCCCTAGGAATTTACTATTTTTGAAAATATGCAAAATAACATGTACAGGGGTTTTCAGCAGTACTGTTTGTAGTATAAGACTAGAAGCAATTTGACTGATTAGCAATAAATTACTGTACATCATTCTATCTAGCAAAAAATAAGAAGGCTCTTTTTCGTAATTATTTATTGCTTATTATGTGCCAGATAATTTCCTAAAAAGCTCTCTACATACATTAAATCATTTAGCTTTCATAACAACTTTGTGATAAATTACTATTTTTATACCAGTTTTACAGATCATAAAATGGGGGTTCAGAGAGCTTGACTAAATTGCCTAAAGTGTGAAATTGTACAATGGAAAAGTTGTCAATCAAAATGAAATCACTAATGTTAAGAAAATCCTGACACACAGAACCAAGAAAGGCTGTAAAGAGAAGGTTCTCATGCTTGTATGCCTAATAACAGAAACTATCACAAAAGACGGTAACAGCCGCAACCATAAAGACAGGCTGTGAAAACCTTACACACAAAAAAATACTTCTGCAAGACCATTTGCCCAACAACTGCCTTCCCAACTTTAAACTGGCATCACCCTTGTTATTGTAACCCTCCTCGTTTTTTTCTTTAAAAACCTTTGTCTTCCTTTACCTCCCTGAATACACATATACTTTGTAGCATATGGATTCCCATTACAATGCTTTATTCCCAAATAAATATATTTTTCTTTAGAGAGCCTCTATGTTTGTTACTTAGGTTGGTAACAGGTAATAAGTAGTGAAAACATGAATCAAAACCAGAGTCTGGTTTCAAAATCCCTATTTATAACTGTAGCAGGACCAGTCGCAGACAAAACCTCTCAGACACTGAGTTGTAGAAGGAAGGGCTTTATTCAGCTGGGAGCATCGGGAAGCTACTGCCTTAAAATCTGAGCTCCCTGAGTGCACAATTTCTGTCCCTCTTAAGGGCTCACAACACTAAAGATTTCATATGAAAGGGTCGTGATTGATTGAGCAATCTAGGGGATACGTGACAAGGGTTTCATGCACTGATAGAAAGAAACAGAACAGGGCAAGGAGTTTCACAATGTTCTTCTATACAATGTCTAGAATCTACTAATAACATCGGTTTGTAAGTTATGAGTTGATTTTTAACTATTAGGTTTAGGCCAGACAGACCCAGGCCCTGTTTTAGGCCTGGCACCAGGCTGCCTGTCTTTGGTTTCACTTCCTTGTTTTTCTCTTAAATCAGGTATTGAGTGTGAAACAATATAGAACAATATAAGAAGGTCTTTCTCTTTTCTCATAACCAGTGTATGGTATACGGCTTCTCCAGGTACTAATAATGGGATGATCTCCAAAATTTGCTGTAAAATGCAAAGAAAAGCAAGATACAGGATAATGTGCAGTAGAATTTTGTGTGTGTTTGTGTGTGTGTATAAATGTAAAATATTTTTGGAAGGGTACTGGATAAATTGCTAACAGTGGTGGCCTGTGAGGAAAGAGAAAGTTGGATGTCCTAGAGACAGGGATGGATGGATGATCTTTTCATTGTAACCTTTTTATGGTCTTTGAATTTTGAATCCTATGTATGTATTGTCCACCCATAAAAAAAAATAGTGTAAAGAATCACTTCATTTGATTATCAGTAAAACACACATTATAAGATGATAAATGCTACAGTAGAGATATGAATAAAAAGCCTAAGGAGTACAGAATAAATAACATTATGGGTGGGAGTGGGAAGAGTGCCAAATAGCATTCTAGGCAATAAGAAAATGGGTGTCACCTTCAAAAAAGCAGAAATATTGTGGTGTGGCTAAAGTCAGGGGTAGGCAGAAGAGAGTACCCATGGGGCTGGGCAAGTAGTCTGTGACTATGCTACACCAGTGGCCTCCTGTATCATGGCAGGCTTCTCAAAATGAGGACTTCAAGATAAAATAACTAGATGTAACCTGATAAGGACTTACTAAGTGAGATTCTGAAATACTGTACACACAATTCCAGATGCCAATTTAACACTATTTATATAAATGTTGTTTAAATGAGCAGACTCTAAAGTTATTTGTTAATCCAGCAGTCATAGAGTTTTCTTTGTTGGTCAGACCATGTGGGACAAAAAGCAAAAGAAATTACTATTAGTACCTTTTAGACTCTTACAAGTATTTATCACCAGTTAAAAAGAGAAATGTCGGCCGGGCGTGGTGGCTCAAGCCTGTAATCCCAGCACTTTGGGAGGCCGAGACAGGTGGATCACGAGGTCAGGAGATCGAGACCATCCTGGCTAACACGGTGAAACCCCGTCTATACTAAAAATACAAAAAATTAGCCGGGCGAGGTGGCGGGAGCCTGTGGTCCCAGCTACTCAGGAGGCTGAGGCGGGAGAATGGCGTGAACCCGGGAGGCGGAGGTTGCAGTGAGCTGAGATCCGGCCACTGCACTCCAGCCTGGGCGACAGAGCAAGACTCCGTCTCAAAATAAATAAATAATAAATTAATTAATTAATTAATTAAATAAAATAATAATAATAATAATAATAATAATAATAAAAGAAATGTCAAATAGAGCATCGTTTTTTGTGGTTGTTGTAGTTTTGTTTTGTTTTTTTGGACGGAGTCTCACTCTTGTTGCCCAGGCTGGAGTGCAATGGAGTGATGTGGGCTCACTGCAAGCTCCGCCTCCTGGGTTCAAGCAATTCTCTTGCCTCAGCCTCCTGAGTAGCTGGGATTACAGGCAGGTGCCACCATGCCCAGTTAATTTTTGTACTTTTAGTAGAGACAGGGTTTCGTCATGTTGGCCAGGCTGGTCTTGAACTCCTGACGTAAGGTGATCTGCCTGCCTCAGCCTCCCAAAGTGCTGAGATTACAGGTGTGAGCCACCATGCCCAGCCCAAATAGAGCATTGTTACCATCACAACATATAACTAAATAAGCCAATGAATCAAAATTGCACACTGAATGGATATGTATCTATGGGATATTCAACAGTGTCTGATGTTGGACAAACCCTTTTCAAGTTAAGTGATGCTCTGCAATTATGTTAACTTAGAACAAACTATTTGGTGGCAGTTTTGGATACTGGTACCACTATGATCTGAATGGGTACTGTTTGGACGAACGGAGGCAAGATGGTGCACTTCCGGGTTCTTCATCACCAACTTTTCCCACGCCATCGAAAATGTAGCTGGCGCCCAGGAAGGTGCAGATCAAGTGTGCATGCGCCAGGTGAGGTCAATCCGAAGAGACCGAGATTTACCTGGCCGCACCTACGGAACGCCCCCCGACACGCCCGTGTCCCGCCTATTGCCCTCCCACTCCTAGAAAAGCCGCTCCCAGCAGGCGCACTGCGCGAACTTCCTCAGTCCCCACTCCTGTCGGGACTGCATCAGGAGCTTCCTCCGAGAGCTCCACTAGGCGACTCTCTCGGCCTCCTTTGCCGGAGGCCAACAGACCTCACTCTCCACACCTTCTTCCCTGAAGCTAGGTGACCAAAAAATAAATTTGCAGTTTTGCTCCTAGCCTTGCCTACTCGCTGGTGCTTTTGTGCTCGCTCTGGTGGTCTTAGAAAAACAAATCAGTTACCTCTAAATATTTATGTTGAAAACAAAAACAAAAAAAAACAAATAGTTATGTTGAAGCATAATCCCCAATGTGGTGGTATGAAGAGGTGGGGCCTTTGGGAGGTGAATAGGTCATAAAGATGTCATCCTCATGAATAGGATTAGTACCCCTATAAAAGAGGGAGCTTGTTCACCCCCTATACCATATGAAGTTGCAAGAAGACGCTATCTGTGAAGCAGAGAGTGAGCCTCATTAGACCTAGAATATGGAGTCTCCTTGATCTTAGACTTCCTAGCCTTTAGAACTGTAAGAAGTAAATTCCTGTTACTTGTTAGTCACCTAGTTTAATATATTTCGTTACAGTGGCCCAAACAAAGATGCAAAACCTCATATTGAACAGGAAAGAGAAAAGGCTAACACATCAGATCACATCCTTTGACTATCTTTGTGAAGAGACCATGCCCTTACTTTTTTTTTTTTTTTTTTTTTGTGAATGATTTTGTTCATTAGGATTTTATAGGGCCAAGCGGGGTGGCTCACGCCTGTAATCCCAGCACTTTGGGAGGCCGAGGCGGGCAGATCATCTGAGGTTGTGAGTCTGAGACCAGCCTGACCACATGGGGAAACCTCCTCTCTACTTAAAACACAAAATTAGCTGGGCATGGTGGTGCATGCCTGCGATTCCAGCTAGTTGGGAGGCTGAGTCAGGAGAATCGCTTGAACCAGGGAGGCGGAGGTTGCGGTGAGCAGGGATGGCGCCATTACACTCCAGCCTGGGCAGCAAGAGCGAAATTCTGTCTCAAACAAAAAAAGAAAAATTTATAGCCAGGCGCGGTGACTCATGCCCTTATTCCCAGCACTTTGGGAGGCCAAGGCGGGCGGATCACTTGAGGCTAGGAGTTCGAGACCAGCCTGCCCAATACAACATGGTAAAACCCCTTCTCTACTAAAAGTTTTTTCTTAATTAGGCAGGCATGGTGGCGGGCGCCTGTAATCCCAACTACTCGGGAGGCTGAGGCAGGAGGATCACTTGAACCCGGGAGGTGGAGATTGCAGTGAGCCTAGATTGAGCTACTGTACTCTAGCCTGGGCGACAGTGCTAGATCATGTCTCAGAAAAAAAAAAAAATTTTGCGAGGCTATGTTCTGAAATTTTATTAGTAGGTATTAAATTATAAGAAATAATAGGCCTGAATGGATATTTGAC
The DNA here is from genome assembly GCF_007565055.1 of Rhinopithecus roxellana. Classification (NCBI taxonomy): domain Eukaryota; kingdom Metazoa; phylum Chordata; class Mammalia; order Primates; family Cercopithecidae; genus Rhinopithecus; species Rhinopithecus roxellana. The sequence continues at coordinate 21,064,111 of NC_044552.1, read as the reverse complement.
ATGAGGAAATAGAAAAAGACTGGAAGAGGATTTTATTTCATGACAAGAGAATAAGAGAGCATACATATCCTTCAACAGGGTTTTATTGTCTACCCTCTAGGCAATCCTTCTCTCAAATGAACATTTTGGTTTATTGTCAGAAATAAGAGGTTTTTTTTGTTGTTGTTGTTATTCATGTTTAACGTAGGTACAGTCCTCAACTTGTTTCACAAAAGCGTTCTTCTAAATTGATTTTTTTTTTCGTTACAACCTCATGTTCCCCTGTAAGAACTTACTCTTCAGCCTGTCTCAGAACAAATTTACAAGATAAGAGCTATAATTGAATAATCATAGCATTTAAGGCTAGAAAACCTTAAGCAATGTCAGTACATTTGTGCTGCTATAACAGAATATCTGAGACGGAGTAATTTATAAAGAAATTTCTTTTTCTCTGCCGGGCGGGGTGACTCACGCCTGTAATCCCAGCACTTTGGGAGGCCAAGGCGGGTGGATCACGAAGTCAGGAGATCGAGACTATCCTGGCTAACACAGTGACACCCCATCTCTATTTAAAAAAAAAAAAAAATTAGTCAGGCGTGGCGGCCGGAGCCTGTAGTCCCAGCTACTCCGGAGGCTGAGGCAGGAGAATGGCCTGAACCTGGGAGGCGGAGCTTACAGTGACCCGAGATCCTGCCACTGCACTCCTGGGCAACAGAGCGAGACTCCATCTCTGTGGGAAAAAGAAAGAGACATCAGACTGTTACTGTGTCTATGTAGAAAGAAGTAGACAGAAGAGACTCCATTTTGTTCTGTACTAACAAAAATTATTCTGCCTTAAGATGCTGTTAATCTGTGACCCTACCCCCAACCCTGTGCTTGCAGAGACATGTGCTGTGGTGACTCAAGGTTTAAGGGATTTGGGGCTGTGCGGGATGTGCTTTGTTAAACAAGTGCCTGAAGGCAGTATGCTTGTTAAAAGTCATCACCATTCTCTAATCTCAAGTGCCCAGGGGCACAAACACTGCGGAAGGCCGCAGGGACCTCTGCCTAGGAAAGCTAGGTAATTGTCCAAGGTTTCTGCCCATGTGATAGTCTAAAATATGGCCTCATGGGAAGGGAAAGACCTGATCGTCCCCCTACCCTGACACCCATAAAGGGTCTGTGCTGAGGAGGATTAGTAAAAGAGGAAGGAGGGCCTCTTTGCAGTTGAGATAGAGGAAGGCATCTGTCTCCTGCCCATCACTGGGCAATGGAATGTCTCAGTGTAAAACCCGATTGTATGTTCTATTTACTGAGATAGGAGAAAACCAGCCTTAGGGCTGGAAGTGGGACGTGCTAGCAGCAATGCTGCTCTTTATGCACTGAAAATGTTTATGGAGATGTTTGCATATATAGACATCAAAGCACAGCACTTTTCCTTAAACTTATTCATCACACAGAGATCTTTATTCATATGTCTTCTTGCTGACCTTCTCCCTGCTATGACCCTACTGTCCTGCCACTTCCCCCTTTCCGAGATGGTAAAGATAATGATCGATACATACTGAGGGAAGTCAGAGACTGGTACCGGCCTGGGTCCTCCATATGCTGAGCACTGGTCCCCTGGACCCACTTTTTCTTTCTCTATACTTTATTTATTTCTTTTAATTTTTTTTTTATTATACTTTAAGTTCTAGGGTACATGTGCATAACGTGCAGGTTTTTTACATATGTATACTTGTGCCATGTTGGTGTGCTGCACCCATCAACTCATCAGCACCCATCAATTCATCATTTATATCAGGTATCAATCCCTCCCCCCTCCCCCCTCCCCAGGATAGGCCCCGATGTGTGATGTTCCCCTTCCCGAGTCCAAGTGATGTCATTGTTCAGTTCCCACCTATGAGTGAGAACATGCGGTGTTTGGTTTTCTGTTCTTGTGATAGTTTGCTAAGAATGATGGTTTCCAGCTGCATCCATGTCCCTACAAAGGATGCAAACTCATCCTTTTTTATGGCTGCATAATATTCCATGGTGTATATTTTTATTTTATTTTTTATTTTTCATTTTTTTTTGAGACGGAGTCTTGCTCTGTCACCCAGGCTGGAGTGCAGTGGCACATCTCAGCTCACTGCAAGCTCCGCCTCCAAGTTTACGCCATTCTCCTGCCTCAGCCTCCCCAGTAGCTGGGACTACAGGCGCCTGCCACCTCGCCCAGCTAGTTTTTTGTATTTTTAGTAGAGACGGGGTTTCACCGTGTTAGCCAAGACGGTCTCGATCTCCTGACCTCATGATCCGTCCGCCTCAGCCTCCCAAAGTGCTGGGATTACAGGCTTGAGCCACCGCGCCCGGACTTCTTTCTCTATAGTTTATCTCTGTGTCTCTTTTCTCAAGTCTCTTGTTTCACCTGATGAGAAATGCCAACAGGTGTGGAGGGGCAGGCCACCCCTTCACGTCTCAAAAAAAAGAAAAAATGATTTTTCTCACAGCTCTGGAGGCTGGGAGTACAAGATTCAGGTCCCAGAAGGTTCCATGGCTGGTGAAGTTCAGGTCTCTGCTTCCAAATTGGCACCTTGTGTCCTGTGTCTTTAGGGGAGGGTTGTGGGGGGTTAACACTGTCTTCCTATGGCAGAAGGGCAAAAAGGTATGAACTCCCTTCCTCTGTCAAGCCCTTTTATAACAGCATTAATTCATTCCTGAAAGCAGAGCCCTCATGACTTAAACATTTTCCAAAAGACTCCACCTCCCAACCTTGTTGCACTGGGGCTTAAGTTTCCAACACATTAATTTTGGTGGACACATTCGTAACATACCAAAGAAGGTCCTGCAAACCTGACATTCTCCCTAGCCTGTCTTCCTCTGCAATGTTTCCATGAGCCTCGGTTGTTATAACCTGGATATACTGATGGAATGCTTCAAGCAGGGATTTTATTTATTTATTTATTCATTTATTTGAGATGGAGTCTCGCTCTGTCACCCAGGCTGGAGTGCAGTGGTGCAATCCCGGCTCACTGCTACCTCCACCTCCCAGGTTCAAGTGATTCTCATGCCTCAGTCTCCCAAGTAGCTGGGAGTACAGGCGCACACCACCATGCCCAGCTAATTTTTGTATTTTTAGTAGAGATGGGGTTTCACCATGTTGGCCAGGCTGATCTCAAACTCCTGAGCTCAGGTGATCTGTCTGCCTCGGCCTCCCAAAGTGATGGGATTACAGGTGTGAGCCACTGCACTCGGCCTTTTCAAGTAGAGATTTTATTGGGAAGTTTGCATCTAAGGGATATATTCACAACAACAAAACTTATAAGAAAATAGTAAAACTAGAACTCATTGTGTTAATTATAGTGGAAGATGTGCCTAGACTTAGAACTGACCATAAATTGTTAATCAGAAATTGCTTTAGTAAGGAACGAATCAAAGTAAATGAAACAGCCTGGTTACTAAGGAACGGTTTCATAATTTTGAATGGGATTAAAACTTGTCTCTCTTACTTTTGTCTTAAACAGCCACACTGGCAATCTAGCATGAACTAATAGTCCTTCCTTGGTTGGTTTTGGGCTACAACTCATTAACAATCATCATGCTCAGTTTGCCTTTGTTCCAATTCCAAGCAGGCCAACCACTTTCCCATGTACATATTGTAACTGCCCAAGGGGTTAACCTTGCCCGCTGCCTAGACAGAGCTGATTCATCAAGACAGGGGAATTGCAAGAGAGAAAGAGTAATTCACACATAGCTGGCTGTGCAGGAGACTGGAGTTTTATTACTCAAATCAGTCTTCTCGGGCATTTGGGAAGCAGAATTTTTAAGGATAACTTGGTGGAGGGTCGGGGGGAAGGCGGGGAGAAGCCAGTGAGCCAGGAGTGCTGAATGGTCAGAGATTAAATCATAGGGAGCTGAAGCTCTCTTCTTGTGCTGAATCAGTTCCTGGGTTGGGGCCACAAGATCAGATAAGCCAGTTAATAGATCTGGGTGGTGCTATCTGACCCATCCAGTGCAGGGTCTGCAAAAAATCTCAAGCACTGATCTTAGGAGCAGTTAGGGAGGGTCAGAATCTGGTGGCCTCCAGTTGCATGACTCCTAAACTGTAATTTCTAATCTTGTGGCTAATGTTAGTCCTACAAAGGCAATCCAGTCCCAAGGCAAGAAGGAGGTCTGCTTTGGGAAAGGGCTGTTACCATCTTTGCTTAAACTGTAAACTACAAACTAAGTTTCTCCCAAAGTTAGTTCAGCCTACACCCAGTAATGAACGAGGATGGCTTGGAGGTTAGAAGCAAGATGGAGTTGGTTAAATTCCATCTCTTTCACTGTCTCAGTCATAATTTTGCAAAGGCGGCTTCAATATCTGTCATTAAATTGCTGGAATTTTACTTTGTATTATTTTGCATTTGACTATTTCTTTTTTTTTTTTTTTGAGATCTGTTGCCCAGGCTGGAGTGCAGTGGCACGATCCATGCAACCTCTGCCTCCCAAGTTCAAGCAATTCTCCTGCTTCAGCCTCCCGAGTAGCTGGGATTACAGGTGCGTGCCACTGTACTCGGCTAATTTTTTGTATTTTTAGTAGAGATGGAGTTTCACCATGTTGGCGGGGCTGGTCTTAAACTCCTGACCTCAGATAATCCACCCATCTCGGCCTCCCAAAGTGCTAGGATTACAGGCGTGAGTCACCACACCTGGGCCGATTATTTAACATCTGAGAAACCTAAGAGGCTAAGAAAAGCTTTGAGAGAATGTCATCTATTTTATTTATGCTTATATTATGGCCAGGTTATATTTCTTTTTTTTTTTTCTTTTGAGATGAGTCTTACTCTGTCGCCCTGGAGTGCAATGGTGTGATCTCGGCTCATTGCAACCTCCACCTCTCGGGTTCAAGAGATTCTCCTGCTTCAGCCTCCCAAGTATCCCAAGTAGCTGGAATTACAGGCCTAGGTTTTAAAAAATTTAAAAACTTTTAAATTTTAAAACTTACGCCTACTTTTTTTTTTTTTTTTTTTTTTTTTTGAGACTAGTCTCGCTCTGTCGCCCAGGCTGGAGTGCAGTGGCCGGATCTCAGCTCACTGCAAGCTCCGCCTCCCGGGTTTACGCCATTCTCCTGCCTCAGCCTCCCGAGTAGCTGGGACTACAGGTGCCCGCCACCTCGCCCGGCTAGATTTTTGTATTTTTTAGTAGAGATGGGGTTTCACCGTGTTAGCCAGGATGGTCTTGATCACGCCTACTTTTTAAAAAATTTTTAGTAGAGACGGGGTTTCGCTATGTTGGCCAGGCTCGTCTCGAACTCCTGACGTCAGGTGATCCACCCACCTCAGCCTCCCAAATTGGTGGGGTTACAGGCATGAGTCACCGCACCTGGCCAACCAGGTTATATTTCTATAGTCTTTCCAAATTCTGGGAACGAACCCCACTTGACGCCTACAACACTAAATTCCCACAGCCCCAAAAGATGTACTCAAATATTGGAGCAGTTGGCACAGTTCAAACTATCAAATGTGTTGACCTGGAATCTCACTTTCTGTATGGACAAGAAGACTACAGACTGAGAATTTTAAAATAAGATTTTGCCATTTAAGAGAATTGTGCTGCAGGAAGGAAAGGAGATGAGAAAACCTACAGGCTTAACTAAATAAATGGATCTAACCTCCCATTCAGTGGCCTCCAGATCTTCCTGTTCCTCTCCATGCAATGAACAAACATAGGAGCTAGAACCTGGTTCCTTGGTTTAAAAAAAAAAAAAAAAAAACAGCCAAAACTGAGGATTTAAAGTCATCTTGACCTTTGTGAGATCACCACAAAGAAACAAATGCCATTTTGGCCACTGTGTGATCACAAACAAGTCAGCGACACTCATTATACCAGTTTCCTTACCGGCAAAATAGGGGTGAAAATCAGCCTCATTTTATCAGGAAGTTGTATCATTGAATAAGACAATAAGATGTATGTAGGCCAGGAGTGATGGCTGACGCCTGTAATCCCAGTACTTTGGGAGGCCGAGGTGGGCAGATCACTTTAGGTCAAGAGTTCAATACCAGCCTGGTCAACATGGTGAAACCCCGTCTCCACTAAAATTACAAAAGTTAGCTGGGCGTGGTGGCATATGCCTGTAATCCCAGCTACTCAGGAGGCTAAGGCAGGAGAATCACTTGAACCCAGGAGACAGAGGTTGCAGTGAGCCAAGATTGCGCCACTGAACTCCAGCCTGGGCAACAGAGCGAGGCTCTGTCTCAAACAAACAAACGAAAAAGACGTATGTAACAGGGAAGTAATTATCACCATGCATTAAGAGGAAAAGAATAATATAGAAATTACTACAAATTATATTTATAAGTGAGGAAAATCACTGTAGAGCCAGTATTTTTACCTATATACGACCCCAGCAGCCAACTTAACAGAAATTAATTTACTTAACCAAAAACATTTATTGAGCACTTAATATATGAGAGAAAATATATTTGCACTGAGAATACATGGTGAAAATAGCCTGCTAAAATTCCTGTTCTTGTGGTACTTTGAGGTGGGATTAAATTCCATAACATGTTATCACCTTGATAAGTGGTTTAGATAAAAATACAGCAGGAAAGGGGACAAGGAACTGGAGATTGCATTTTTAAGGAGGGTATACAAATGAGGTCTCATTGGACTGTCATTGGCATAAAGTGGTGAGAGAGTATTGCTATCTGGGGGAAGCTGTTTGGGGCAGAAGGAACTATGAGTGCAAAGTACCAGAGGCAGGCCTCTGCTTAGCATGTTCTGGGAACAGGAGGTTAGGCCATAGTGGTTGGAGCAAAGAGAGCCATGGGGTGGGTAAGAAGTTTTGAGCTTCATCGTCCACCTTTTTTGCTCTTAGCCTCAAAAACCTGCACGTTTTCTAAATAGCTGCTGAAAAAATGCACCACAAAATAAGAAAGAGAAAGTGCTTCTGCCCCTGCTAAGATCTAGATCTAGGAAAGCAAATGACATTCTTGTACAATGATGCATAAAGGGATAAGTTCTAATAAAGAAGGCTTGTTCTCAGCCGTACCCCATCACCAAGACCAGTGTCTGAAATGCATACTGAGTGAATGATACCCAACAAATGTCTCATTATTGCTTCCTATGATAACAGTACATAGCACATAGAGGGTATCTTTGGGGGGATTTTCTTATCTCTAATCATCTACTTAAAGTTTTTTACTTTTCCACATTTTATCCCACTCTTTCAGACTCCCAGGCCAACAATTTTGTATACACCATTTTTGAAGATACGTTAACAAAGGAAACATGAACACCAATATTCACTAAGGCATTATTTATGGTGGCAAAAAATACGAGACTGGCTTGTTGGGCAACACAGAGAGTAGTGTGAACCCAAAGTATCTGAAACCAGTCTCAATCAATTTAGAAAGTTTATTTTGCCAAGGTTAAGAACATGTCCGTGACACAGCCTCAGGGGCTCCTGACGACATGTGCCCAAGGTGGTAGGGGCACAGTTTGGTTTTATACAGGGAGACATGAGACTTCAGTCAATATGTGTAAGATATACATTGGTTCAGTCTGGAAAGAGACAACTCAAAATGTGGGGTAGGGGGAAGGTTCCAGGTCATAGGTAGATAAGAGACAAAAGGTTGCATTCTTTCGAGTCTCTGATTAGCCTTTCCCTTAATATACAATTTACATGTGAGGACGGATAGAGAAATAATCACTTATTCCTTAGTCCTCTTAGTGAATCTGCATTTTTACATAAACGATAGGGCAGAAGAAGCAATCGGATGTGCATTTGTCTCAGGTGAACAGAGGGATGACTTTCTGTCCTGCCTCTGTGAAGATAAGCTATGAACTTCCATTGCCAGGGTGAAATTCAACAGAACTGTTTTAGGGTAAAGATCTTGAGGTCCACAAAGAATTTCTTTGTGGACAAATTGCGAGGGAGGTATATAGCTTAAAAGCAAAAAAAAAAAAAAAAAAAAAAAAGTAAAAAAACAAAAGAAGACCAAAAAAAAACTTTGTAGCTATCTTATTTAGGAATAAAGTGGGAGGCAGGTTTGCCTGTCACAGTTCCCAGCTTGACTTTTCCCTTTATCTTAGTGATTTGGGGTCCTGAGATTTATTTTCTTTTCACAGTAGATAGATACAATTCCTGTTTCTGGAGTTATTCTGGTTATTATCAGTGCATAACAAGCTAGCCCCAAACTTGATGGCATAAAACAAGCATATTATATTCATGGATTCTGTGGTCAGGAAATAGGACAAAGCACAGCAGGGATTGCTACCTCTGCTCCAAGATGTCTGAAGCATCAGATATAAACTCACCAGTTTAGGGCGATTCTTGGGATAACCACTGAGGACTGGGATCATTTGGAAGCCTCTCCACTCACATAGCTGGTAAACGATGCTGACTGTGGCACTGGGACTACCACCCAGAGCATCTACATGTGTGGCCTGAGTTACCTAACAGTATGGTGGCTTCAGAGTGGTCAGATTTGTCATAGAGTAGCTCAGGATTCTGAAGGTGAGTCTCTCAGGACATCGAACCACAAGCTGTGACTTCTCATTTCAGAATAAAAGTCAAAACCCTAACAAGGTCCTACACAGCATTGCAATTGTATGTGAGAGGATGATTCAGTGGGAGAGTACAAACAAGGATGGAAGCACGTATTTTACTGTCAGAAAAGGCCCCAGAAAACCTAGATGAAAGATCCAAGGTCGTTTTGCAAAAATTGTGCACTCCTACGGTTAATTCTTTATGCAGTATTGTCCTGAGCATTGCAAGATTTCCAGCATGTCTGGTTCTGACCTGTGAAAGGCAGTTGTACCCTAATTATTGAAACAAGCAAAACACCCAAGCATTTCCAAAATACTCCTGTAGAGGGCAGTACAGTTTTGTTTAAAAGCCCATTTTTTTATATTTAGCAGTTAAGAGCTAGTGACTCAGGGATAAATACTTGTCAGAAGAAAAGGTTGTCAAGCAGGTTTATATGTGGCCCCATGGTGTAATGGTTAGCACTCTGGACTTTGAATCCAGCGATCCGAGTTCAAATCTCGGTGGGACCTTCTCGAGACTCTTTTTTCACTTCTCCCAGTTATCTTTCTCTCAAAACTAGAGGGCTTCCTCGTAATCCAGTCCGCCATACGTCATAGTATCTGCTTAGCAGTGGTATCTATGTTAGTCCTCAGAAATGTGAGACCACCTGTGGAAGCAAGCCCATGTGCACTATCAACACTACCAGGAACAACTCCCCAATTCTGTAACCTGTGCCCAGACACGTATGGGAGCGAGGCGCCTGTCTGAAATGTCTCCCCATGTCTTGATTCCTAGAAAGGAATGTATGTGTGCATAATAAATAAATGCCTGTTTTTAAAAGAATGACCACATTACTCCATCACTGGAAAAAAAGGTGTCTGACGTGAGAAGTGATAAATATCTGATTTGAGGTCAACAAACTTGTAGTGGTACTGTTCTCCCTCCAGGCTTCACTCTTTCCATGGAACGCTTTCAGTGAGGATGGGATTCAAGCCCACACATGAAAAGTGTAATGGATTAGCAAATGGTCAGGCCACCTCATCCTATCCTGGTTGCAGATTTCTTAAGTTCTTTCTTTTGGTAAAGCCTCTGCACTTTAAGTTGACAGGCAGGGTACTGTCCAAACTGCTGGTAGCAGCTCATCAGTGCACAGGCCTTGCTGTCATCTTAGAGACTGTCACACAAGTCCTTTCCCTTTTGCTTGAGACAGCTTTTTACATTTGAGTGATTGCTGCCCTAACTAGCTCACATCTCCAGCCTCATCCATCACCATTCCTGCCACACACAGAGCCTAAAATTAGCTTCTAGTCACCAGCCATGGTAAATTTATTTCTATTCCTTAATTTTTCCCTCTCTTCTCATTTTCTACCTGCAAAACACTTTTGTCCTCCCCTCTACCGTCACGTTATGAGAGCTAGTTCTTTTACTCATTCTTCAAATATTAACTTAGACCTTCCAAACCTTCTTACTGATGCCTTCACTGAACTCCCTTTACAGGAGCTTACATGCCCATCTATGTCTCCTCAACACCCTAAATCTCCTTCTCACACCACCTCATAATTTAATTCTCATTTAATAAGCTCTCCCTCTTGCTCTACACAGCAAGTTTTCCTAGGGGAGAGATCAGTACTGTGGTCTTTTTCACCTTTCATTTCTCAGTTTCATTGTGCCTGGCTCATGTTAGGACTTCAAAAATACTTGCTGAGTACATAAACTTTGATCTAATGTGATTTGATTATCCTGGAACCCAGGGTAGCCTGTCTCCATTTGGTTACACATCTTTCTGCTCTGCTTCTTCACAAGTTTCTTTTCACTCTTTTTCCTTCACTGATCCTAAGTCTGCATCCACTCTAAGAACAAGTCTTCGCCCAAGACTGGAGCAGAAGTCTCCCTGGGATGAATTTCAGTTATGACAGTGTCTTAATGAGGGCTTTCAGTTAATAGCTAAAGTAGGGATGAGAGGTATGTGATTAGATCACTATATTTTTCATGTTTTTGGAAGATAATTCAGCTTGGAAGAAAGGTTCCTTTCACTACATTCTTGGCCAGTGGTCCAGAAGTCCACACATGCCTAGTTTGGGTACTTACCGGTTGTAGGGAGCCCGGGGCCTGACATCAGCCTAGCCTCTGGAAGGTAGTAACTAAACATTCTGGATTAAATTGAAGATTTTTTATTGCTACCAAAAAGCAAAGATTTAAGCTGATAAATCCCGCGTCCTTTCTGAGAATACAGGGAGAACACAGTAACCTCTGAACCCAGCGCTTACTCTCACCATGCTCAATAGAGTTTCAATTTGCTGCTCTCATCACAGTTGGTCTGAGAGTGAGAGTCTGAGAAGGCTATGGGAGATAGCACAGGAAAAGCATAGATGTATTATTTATGCTAACCCAGAAGTCATTGCTCAAGACTGGCACCGTTCTACATGTGGTGCACTTAAAAAAAAAAAAAAAAAAAAAAAAAAAAAAAAAAAAAAAAAAACCTATCAGGAACCCCACAAGGTCAAGAACATTGGGATGAGGTTCAGTGGCTCACATCTGTAATCCCAACATTTTGGGAGGCCAAGGCCAGTGGATCACTTGAGGTCAGGAGTTCGAGACTAACCTGGCCAACATAATGAAACCCTGTCTCTCCTAAAAATACAAAAATTAGCTGTGTGTGGTGGCACACGTCTGTAATTCCAGCTACTTGGGAGGCTGAGGCACAAGAATCGCTTGAACCTGGGAGATGGAGGTTGCAACGCAGTGAGCCAAGATCACATCACTGCACTCCAGCCTGGGTGACAGAGGAAGGTTGTCTCAAAAAAAAAAACAAAACAAAAAAAAAAAAAACAAAAAAAAAATAACAAAAACAACGATTGGAACTATTTTCCTCTTTCGCATTGGAAATTGTGATTGAACTAGTATATTCCTGTCTGGCTGGTTATGTAGAGGGACAAGAAATCTATGGAACTTTCTCCACTCAGGTTTGAAATCATCCTCTTCGTAAGGACTTTGTTTTGTTTTGTTCTGTTTTAAGGAACTTTTCTTGTCTCCACCACGGTTTGAAAGTTTGGAATCTCCCTTGGAGGATTTTTACCCTCTCTCCTGAGAGTTTCCTGCCACCTCTGTGCAAACGGGACTGTCCTTGACCATCCTGGACCTGAAGGAAATAATGTATACAGTGGTCCATTTCTAAGACAAAGTGCCTTAAATCTTCTTAGGTAAGCAAAATACAGAAGAAACAGGATATACTAGGCCCCTGCTTGAATAGCGATGCCTGCTTGTCGGCCCCTCTCTCTTTCCCGCCGCCCCTTAGTTGCCCTTACTCGAACCAAAGTTCAGTCTAAGATGAAAGTTTACTAGTCTGCAAAATAGCTCATTTTGTCTGTTCTTATCAGCCTGCCCAGCTACTTAGGTCATGAGTTAAATACTTGAAGAGCCCCTGAGCTAACTAGGATTGCAATTTTTTGTGGGCTGCAACAAAATGCAGCAAGACAACCCTAAAGGAACACCTAAAGCCTCTACTCAACAATCTATAGGCGACATCCGGGAAGGTTGTGACCCCACAGTACTCACCCTATGAGGAACCCGGGGAGGGACCTGCGCACTAGGACATAAATTGGTTGTTCAAAGTGTGCTGGGTGTGCCTACTCATCAGACAACCGATCTTGCAAGACCGTTGTTAAACTCTCACTTTTGCTGTTCTCCGGGTCTCTGAGTCCATTCTTTGTGTTTGGACGGTGAATTTGTTTCTCACAGACGTAGTCTAGGACTGAGGAACACTCCCAACCCAACTTTCCAGAAAACACTGAATTTAAAGATTTTCCCTAATGACAGCCAGTTGCAAAAATTCCGTTGCAAAGAAATCCAGCAGGAATCCTGATAAAAGAAGCCTGTATTATTTGCAGGGAGAGTTACTGGGTTGTGGTTTTCTTGTTTCTTGTTTCTTGTCGGGGGCTGGGGTTTGGGGGCGGTGCTCCTTATCATCCACAAGAGGGCGCCTGCGGTCCTCGAAGACCACTTCCAGAGTGTCGGTGTGTCCGTGTAAAAATCTGAAATCCCGGAAACCAGCCCCAGCCTGCAAACTATTAGATTTAATTTGCACTAAGCACGCTCTCCTTGAACAGGCGTCGAATCCAGGTTAAACTACTTGGAGCAGAGCTGAATTCCTCTCTACCACTAAGGAAATTGCTGAAGCACTCGCTTCTAAATGTGTACTGAATATCGTGGCGCTCCTAGTCAGCTAAAAGCTACCAGGAGGCGTTTATAAAGATGCTAGGGTAGGGCCGACTGAGAACTTCTCCAGAGACCCATCACAGCAATCAGCTGTGGTGTAGGGGGTGGATTTTCACAGTACGGGCTCCCGTGTTTGTGCGAAAAAGTGGCTATGCGAAGCAAGGGTGGAGAATCTTTTCTGTGTCCGTTTGGGAGTCTCCCCTGCGTGTATTTCTGGTTGGTGAGCCGACAGTAGGAGGCCCGTGGGGCCGCGCGCTGTCCTGGGAAACTCCCGAGGGGCTTTCTCCCTTCCCTTCGCCCCCTCAGTTGAGCTCCCAGGAATGCTGGGATTTTCCTCCAGTCTCGTCTTGCAAGTTCACTTATTTCAGTTCTCCGTAAACACCAACGTCTCCTCTGCGACTTTGGAAAATCTTTCCATGCACGTCCTTAAAAGCTCCATACACCACCCTAATAAACGACGATTTTTGTGAAGCAACAGGATCTGATAACAAAGCAGAATGAAAGATCTCAGGTCTCTCACAGGCTCCTCACCTGTAAAATAACGACAATAGTTCGCATCTCACCAGGGTTCTGTGAGCGTTCGATGAGGTAAAAATACAAAACACTAGTCACAAAACCTGGCACACGGTAAGGGCTCGGTTTTGTTCGACAGCTTCACTTTTTTTCCAGTGCAGAAACAGAGGCCCGAGGGGGCACCAAGTTTCTGAACCCCTTGGAAGAAAAGGTCTGGGGTGCGAAGGGTAGGGTGTGCTGACATTGGAAAACCAAATCAGACTTTAGAAAGGAAGAACTAGGTCACGAAAGACTTTAGGGAGATTAGTTGGTAAGTTGGCCCCATGGTGTAATGGTCAGCACTCTGGACTCTGAATCCAGCGATCCGAGTTCAAATCTCGGTGGGACCTACTGTTGGCTTTTAAGTTTCTGTCATGTGATTTCTCTGAGATATAGAAGCAATCATGCGATTTCTACATACCTTTCTCATTCCCTCCCAGAGCTCTTATTCACAAACACATGAGTTTAACGGGTGTGGGAAGTTTTATCTCTTTTGTTTAATGATATATTTTCAACACAATTTTATTTTTATGTATTTATAAGTATTTAAACATTATACACTTATTTTTTATTGATTGCACACTACCACCATTAAATTTAAAAACAACTAAAACCAGAGGAAAAACACTTAAATTACAGATAATTACTGGTAATGACTAAAAATTATATATCAATTTTAAATCTGTTTAGAATGTTATGATGGTGTGATCAGTCATAGCCTTTAAGCATAAACGTGTAATATAGTGGGTTTAAAATTCTATGGCAGATGTGGAATAGAAATATCTTTTAAAGATAGAAAAAGAATTTATGCACATTTTCAACTGTTAAATAAAATTATGCTAAATATATTTTTAAAGAATTCTAGTACCTGCCAAGTTGTTAGCTTTTAGGTTCCAATGCACAAAATTCAGAGTCATTAGACACCTCTAATTTGTATTTCATCAGATGCTGGCAATTACATGCTTTAGAATGATTTAAATTTGTAAAGAAACATTTTAGAACACCACTGGAAAGCAATGTGTGAAAGCATAAAAATATTTTTACAATCCTTAAAGATTCCAAGGGATTAAAATAGCTTAAAGACACTGTTTTGATGAAAATAATACTGTAATAGGACAAAGCAACTCCCTTGTCATCTCATACTCAGACTCTTTTGTTTCTATTTTTCAAATGCATTTTTTTCTGTAAATTTCCTATTTGTGTACATTTGGTTTAAGATGGTTTGTATTTTTGTTGTGATTTTGTAGACATTCATAGAAGCATATTTTTATTAAGCCATTCTTGCTCAAATATGTCTTATGTAACAGTTTCCAAGTCAATATCTTTTTCTTCTGAGTTCTCTTATTAATTTCCACTGCATGTTTTGTTGTTTTACATTTTGTATTTAAATCAGTAATCTATCTGAAACTGAATTTCTTACACACTTGAGAGATCTACCTTTGTTTTCCTTCATAGGTAAAGTTAGCTGTGCCACCACAATTTATTTTAAAATCACCTTTGGGCCAGGCTTGGTGGCTCACGCCTGTAATCTCAGCACTTTGGGAGTCCGAAGCGGGTGGATCACGAGGTCAGTAGATCGAGACCATCCTGGCTAACATGGTGAAATCCTGTCTCTACTAAAAATACAAAAAAAAGTTAGCTGGGCATGTTGGCACGCACCTGTAATCCCAGCTACTAGGGAGTCTGAGGCAGGAGAATCGCTTGAACCCGGGAGGCTGAGCCTGCAGTGAGCCGAGATCTTGCCACTGCACTGCAACCTGGAATCTTTTGATTAGTTTTTTTAATACATTTTATAACCCCAAAGCATTCGTCCTCTACAGTATTCAACATTTTCAGGCACGGGGAATAAAGAGATAAAGAGGAAGAGGTTGAAGACTCAAATATTCCATTTTGTAGTGTCCAGCTTCCTGTAAAGAACTAAGAACCCATTAGGCTGTTGATGAGCTTACGTATGAACCAGTAGCCTGGAGTGCAGAAACCCCAGGAGTCGGATTCCAATGCTTTGGCCCAGTGGTTAGTTACCCTACTCATAATGAAGATGTTGGCGCCATTAAGCACAGCAGAGTTTCCTTGGTGAACCCTGCAGGCTTTGAAGAGATCCAGAAAACAACAATAGGTCACAAACAGACCTTGGTGACTTTTGGCATTCATTTGAGATATTTGGAATATGTCCCAAAGTTGGGCCAAGCTAAAAGATAAAAATTTTCTTAACAGAAAAAAAGATATTTGGAAATACGATACAGCTCAAGTTTGTATAACAAAGCTTAATCTTGAAAACAATGGTTAATTTGAAAACAAGGGTTAATTTCTCAGTGACATCTTTTGATTTTCATGATCCACACCTCAAGGGCAGTCTGGCCTTCCCATTTTTCTTTTTCTTTATCCCACTATTCCCTTCTCCTTCTCTATTTCTTCCATTAGCCCTGTTTTGTTTTCTTTATTTCCTTTCCAGCCTATGCACAAAGTAAACCAATGATAAAATATTGTCTTTATGCTCTTTTTAAGTATATTGAAGGACTACATTTAAGGTTTGAAACTGTCAGAAGCACTAGAATCACAGCAAGCTTGTTTATGACTTGTAGCTAAAGACCTACAGATTAAACGGCAGTTTCAAATCCTAAAGTTCCATGGATGTGTTTATAGTATGCATGAATCTAAGAATTTGTGTGGGTAAATTTCATTCTAAGCTGCGATACATCTGAAAGGATGACAATAAGTACAATTAATGACATCCATTGCCTTCACTACCATTTAAAAAAAAAATTTTTTTTCAACCAGGGCCAAAGCTGAACGCTACCAATTTTATAATTATGCACAGTTATCAGACAAGTTTGTTTGTTTTGAGACACAGTCTTGGTCTGTCACTAGGCTGGCGTGCAGTGGCCCAATGATGGCTCACTGCAACCTCTGCCTCCCGGGTTCAAGCAATCTCCTGCCTCAGACTCCCGAGTAGCTAGGACTACAGACACGTGCAACCATGCCCAGCTAATTTTTGCATTTTTAGTAGAGACGGGGTTTCACCATATTGGTCAGGATAGTCTCGATCTCTTGACTTCGTGATCTGCCCACCTCGACCTCCCAAAGTGCTGGGGCTACAGGCGTGAGCCACCGCGCCCAGCCCAAGTTTTATAAATCTTGATGCCATTTGAAAACCTATATGATTGTGAGACCAGGAGTGTGGCTCATGCCTGTAATCCTAACACTTTGGGAGGTTAAGGCAGGTGGATCACCTCAGCTCAGGAATTCGAGACCAGCCTGGGCTACGTGGCAAAACCCTGTCTCTGCCAAAATACAAAAATTAGCCAGGCGTGGTGGCAGGCACCTGTAATCCCATCTACTCAGGAGGCTGAGACAGGAGGATAGCTTGAGCCCAGGAGGCAGAGGTTGCAGTGAGCCGAGATCGTGCCACTGCACTCCGGCCTTGGCAACAGGGTGAGAATCTGTCTGAAAAAAAAAAAAAAAAAAAAACCAACGGAAACCTATACGATTCTGATTGATAAAACAATCTCACAGAAAACAATTTGACAAGATAATTCCTCTAACTTTACAATGAATGGCAAGAAAATGCAGCAGAAAAAAATTATCACTGATGAAAGGACAGAGCTCAAAGTAACTTTACTTGGGACTGCTGTTTCAACAGGATTGGTAATTTGCTAATCAGTTTTCTACTTCCTAAATTCCTTTTGCTTATAAGCATTCAAATGAAATTGACACCACCATAACTGGTTTTCAAAAGCATTTAGGTCTTTTGAGGTGGCATCATGGTTTACATGTAATTATAAGCTGATTTATTTCCTAAAGAGAGAGCTTTTTCTGATTTTATATTGCCTCTGATTTATCATTAAAAACTAAAACGAAAACCTGGATGCTGGGGAATGTAGTTCATTTGTAAGAAGGCTCACCGCCTCATGAACTCAGATGGTTAGTGGGCAAAAACAAAACCAAAACAAACTAACAACAACAACAACAAAAAAAAACACTCCCTGCAGAATTCAGACTTTCTGCGTGAAGTTTGCCCCAAATAGAAACACACACTTGAGAAAGTCTTGGATTTTAGCTCGTCTGAATAGCACAGGTGAGAATGTGCTTCCGTCATTGAATTTCTAAGCAAACCAAACCCATAACGAGGCTGGCTAAGAATTGTTCATGACTTGCAAGCACGGAAGCAGGAGACAGAGTGAAAATTCTCCTCCTGGAATTCCAAACTGTAAAACCCTGGAGGTGGCAAGGGAATGATCCTAACAAATGGGAAGATTTCAGACTTTCATGGGGAGACCTCATTATATTTCCCGTCTAAAACTAACAAGACACGAAAAATCTTTTCCAACACCAAAGGTGAAAATCATCCCAGCTGGTGTGGCCTGGGGAAGTAAAGGTCAGTTTCCCAAATGCAGCGCATGCAACAATGTATGACCTGCAATGTGACAATGACAGCTTTTCAGAAAGATGTCTACTTGCGCTACCAGGGCCTTGCACCTCCCAGCCCCTGACCAGACTCTCCCTTGAGCAAAGCAGTGATGGGGGCAGCAGAATGTAGTCTTTCTGAGAAGTGGAAAGGAGTCAGGATTACTGAGAGGACAAGCTCTCCTTTGTGAAGCCTTGGGAATGAAATGGCTGGATAATGGAAAACAGGTTCCTTGCAAGTCTTTGCTTACTGTGGGTGAGGCCTCAAAATGTTCCATTCATTTCCACAAACTTTTGATAACTCCTCCAGGTGCTGGTCACTGAAGCAGAAGATGAGGCCTCTGCAATTAATGACTAAATGTATACAACTAAATATAGAATCACGGCCGGGCGCGATGGCTCAAGCCTGTAATCCCAGCACTTTAGGAGGCCGAGACGAGCGGATCACGAGGTCAGGAGATCGAGACCATGCTGGCTAACACGGTGAAACCCCCTCTCTACTAAAAAAAATACAAAAAACTAGCCGGGCGAGGTGGCGGGAGCCTGTAGTCCCAGCTACTAGGGAGGCTGAGACAGGAGAATGGCGTAAACCCGGGAGGCGGAGCTTGCTGTGAGCTGAGATCCGGCCACTGCGCTCCAGCCTGGGTGACAGAGCGAGACTCCGTCTCAAAAAAATAATAATAATAATTATTATTATTATTATATATATATATGTATGTAGAATCACACTTGTGGATCTCTTTCTCCAGAGGCCACTGGCCAAAAATGATGTGAACTAGAAACTTTTCCATCATGAATTCAATCCCCACCATGCAAAAGAAAGGTTCCCATTTTTTAGGGACTCCACAAGTTCTTCTATTTTAATCATGGTTAAACATGAGCTCTTTAAAAGCAAGCAGGGTTGGGATTAGTGAAGAAGGAAGAATGGGGAGAAGAAATTTGGGAACAACCAGTGCAGACCGCCTTGGGGCAAAAGGTAAAACTGAGCCATCCTGGATTCTGGTGAAGACCATAACTGGGTGAAAGTCTTTTTTTTTTTCTTTTTTTTTTTTTTGAGACGGAGTCTCGCTCTCGCCCGGGCTGGAGTGCAGTGGCCGGATCTCAGCTCACTGCAAGCTCTGCCTCCCGGGTTTACGCCATTCTCCTGCCTCAGCCTCCGGAGTAGCTGGGAATACAGGCGCCCGCCACCTCGCCCGGCTAGTTTTTTGTATTTTTCAGTAGAGACGGGGTTTCACCGTGTTAGCCAGGATGGTCTCGATCTCCTGACCTTGTGATCCGCCCGTCTCGGCCTCCTAAAGTGCTGGGATTACAGGCTTGAGCCACCGCACCCGGCCATAACTGGGTGAAAGTCTTATCCCCAGCAAAGTGTTGATGAACTGTTTTCCTGACCCAGGCACTGTGTTAAGCAATGGGGACTCTAAAGGGAACAAGATCTCAAGACTGGTCCCTGCACTGGGGGAACTTGCTAGAGGGTAAGAGGGAGATATCAAAAAGGAACTAAAACATGTGGTGTTATGATGACAGCAATTTGGGTGCTGAGGAATCATAGAGGGAGACAGCTAAGCTGAGATAATGGAAGCCAGAGAAGTCTCACTAAAGTCTAAGTTGAGATCAGAGGAATAAGCACTGAAGTAAAGCAAGTAAAGTGAGGGCAGAGGAGAGGGCTAAAGAGTGTTGTGGGTAGAAAATGTAAAGGAGGAGAACATGGAGTTTGGGCAGAAAAAAAATTCACCGTAGCTCATACTTGGAAGTCAAGTGTGAGGACTGAGGGTAGAGATGCAGCAGGTTAGGGGAGCATCATTAAAGTTTAAAGTACTCCCTGGAGCCTTCCCTACTTATTTGCTAGTCTGCACACAACATTCTATTTTAAGCAAGAGTCCTCCCTTTTCTCCATTTTACTTAAATGTCTATCATTAATATGGACTCACAGCATCTTTTTCCCCCAGTGGTTTATAACTCATTATTGTCCTTAATTATATTGGTGTTCAACTTTACCCATATTTAATTAGGGAGAGCCCCCTTTTGGGAAAATAGCCTTTGCCTTGCAAGAGTAAAGCCATCTTGAAGCAAAACAGTCATAATGACTAATATTTGACTCCTGCATACTAAGGCATTCTGCAGCAAGGTCAAAAACAACGTATGTAGCATGAATAACCCCTCATAAAGATGCTTATTTAACTTCCCCAGTGGCCATGGGTTTTGCAAGACAGTCTGAGGTGTGATCAGTTGTTCATGTTTTACCCTAAAAGCTTGCAATAGAAAGAATACTTTCTGCAGGGCAAGTGTAGGGATCCACCCTCTGGGGCTGCAGCCCAAGATGTGCCTTCTGTTTGTAAGTCCTTATTAAATGTTTCTTTCTGAGAAACTGGATTTGTCAACCTTTGTTTGGCCTCCCAGCTCCCTGGGCCTTTGGAGGTCACTTTGCCTATACCTGCTCATAGTGGAAAACCCTTCCAGTGGCTTCTGGATCCTTGTAGCTTGCTACCATCATTTTTTTTTTTTTTTTTTTTGAATGAGATGGAGTCTCACTCTGTCGCCAGGCTGGAGTGCAGTGGTGTGATCCTGGCTTACTACAATCTCCGCCTCCCTGGTTCACGCCTCCCCAGTAGCTGGGATTACAGTCGCACGCCACCACGCCCAGCTAATTTTTTTTGTGTGTGTGTGTTTTTAGTTGAGACGGGGTTTCACCATGTTGACCAGTGTGGTCACGATCTCCTGACCTCGTGATCCTCCTGCCTCGGCCCCCCAAAGTGCCACAATCATTCTTTTGAACATGTTCTTATTTTCTGCATAACAAGTTGTTCCAGACTTAATTGACATCTACCCTGCCCCAGTCCAAAATTCAATCATTTCTCAGTAATTTCCTGATTTCTTTCAGTGGGGAAGAGTATTAGAGAGGAATACCCGGGGGGTTAGTGTACTAACTGCTTCTATGATATCTGCTTCTTGATCCTTTTAATGGAAAAACCTAGGAAATACATGTGCATGTATACACATATAATCATATGTACTTACACATGTGCATGTGCATATACACACATATTTGCATGTATTCATGCCCATACAAGTACATACACATATTTTAGAAATCATGAGCTTGGCTGGGCGAAGTGGCTTATGCCTTTAATCTCAGCACTTTGGGACGCCAAGGCAGATGGATCACCTCAGGTCAGGAGTGTGAGACCAGCCTGGGCAACACTGTGAAACCTCGTCTCTACTAAAATACAAAAAATTAGGTGAGCCTGGCAGCATGTGCCTGTAATTCCAGCTACTGGGGAGGCTGAGGCAGGAGAATCGCTTGAACCTGGGAAGCGGGGGTTACAGTGAGCCGAGATTGTGCCACTGCACTCCAGCCTAGGTGACAGATACTCCGTCTCCAGAAAAAAAAAAAAAATCATGAGCTCACATCCATACCTCCCATTTCTATCCATTCATCTCTTCAGAATTCTTTCTTACATTCTCCCATTCTATATTTTTATGTGTCCCTTTTCCCACATTGAAACCCCTAATTCCAACAAGATTAGCATATTTACTCACTTGCTCTATCATATAATACATGTACGATAGTTTTGGAATTGCTTTGCCCATCTACTAACAAAAACTATCCATTAAAAGAGATTCAGTAGGTAGTTGTAACAACTAACCAAATAAATAAATAGAGTTAAAGATTTGTTTGCATTTCTCTATACACACACCCCTGTCCCCCTACCATCCTTACTCTCTTGGCCAAAGAGAGAAGGTGTACTGTCAAATGCCCTGTTCACAAATTATGTTCTTTTCCTTTCCATGTAGTCATAATACGGAATAAAATTGAGTTCATTTGCTTTAACTTGCTTTCAACCTTAGTTTTCTCCACTCCCCATCCTTAATATTAGTTTTTGAATATGTAGGTTGGCCGGGTGCGGTGGCTCATGCCTGTAATCCCAGCACTTTGGGAGGCTGAGGTGGGTGAATCGCCTGAGGTCAGGAGTTTGAGACCAACCTGGCCAGTATGGTGAAACCTCATCTGTATTAAAAATACAAAAACTAGCCAGGTGAGGTGGCACGTGCCTGTAATCCCAGCTGTTCCGGAGGTTGAGGCAGGAGAATCATTTGAACCTGAGAGGCGGAGGTTGCAGTGAGCCCATATCGCTCCACTGCACTCCATCCTGGGTGACAGAGTCAGACTCTGTCTCAAAAAAAAAAAGGTAAAACATTCACACGCTTTCAAAAGTTAAAGGTCTAACAAAAGGTAAACTCAGAGAAGTGGCCTCTCATATTCCTTGCACTCCATTTCCCCCAAGTCTCTTACCACCATTTTAGGTAACTGTTAACGGTGGAGGGTGTCCAGGTTCTGGCATCTCGAATGAAGAATTGGACAAAATGCACAAACAAAGCAATGAAGAAATAAAAGGTTTTATTGAAAATGAAAGTACACTCCACAGTGTGGGAGCGGGCCTGAACAGCGGCTCAAAGGCTCCCGTTGCAGAATTTTTGGGAGTTTACCTCCTGGAGAATTCTATTTGTTACTTTGGAAGCCCTATGTAAATGGAGAGGATGAGGTAAAGTTACAAAGTCATTTACAGCATGTGCTCTATGGAGAGGATATTCCCTGTTATAGCTGAAGTATGAACTGGCCTTATGTTCCCTGCCTCTAGACCTTATTTTCCTGTCTCATCTCCTCTCTGAGAGATGTGATCCCCATAAATCTTTATGGGAGGCAGAGGGACTGATGGTCTTTTTTCTGTAACTGCTTCATGCTACCTTGGGGTATAGTCCCTACCTATTGGGGATCATGGAACTTTCTCCCTGTTCTGTCTAGTGGATGGTAGCTTCTTGATGGCCAGGGGTAGTGTCTTCACATGGAGCTGGCTGGAACCTTTGTTTCATGATCATCTGAAGCTTGATGGTTTCTAAGCAAGAGGAAATGAATTTGGTTAAAATATTTAATGGGAACTTCGGGGGTGGATATCTATGCTGTCAGAAATGTTTGTTATAGAGATTTGCAGGAGAAAAAAACAAAACCTGGTTTGTTCTAGAATCTATGTGTTTCCTTAAAGTCTTAGCAGAAGTGACTTCATTTTGGTTTGGTTTGGTTTGGTTTGGTTTGTTGGGGCCTAGTGCATGAGCCTAGTCCGAAACAATGGCCTCCCAGAATTTTGTTAAAAAAATTTCCCCTTTTTGGTCAGGTTCTCAGTTAGGTGAGAGTGTAACCAAAACTTGGGGCCTTAGTGCCACTCTCAGTTACCATTATTTTGGGCTTCCGGTCTCAGTATATCATTCATAGGTTAAGGGGTCCTCATGGTTGCACATTTCCTTCAGCTCTTATTATTCCAGTTGAAGAAAGACCATTTGACATTCTAGAGATGGCTGCATGCAAGCATTTAAAACCTTTGAGGGAATACAGTGCACCAGGGAGAGTATTATTATGACTATTGGGAAGATGATACCAAGAGTTTGGAGTGTGCTGCTCACCCAAGGTCCCCATAAACCAAACCTCCTAAAATCAAATAGATCAAAGGATCAGCTAGATAAAGAGTTTACTCACTTGACTGAGCAATTTCTTTGTCAATCCTCTACCACTGAATTTCCGCGTAATCTTCATTTGATGTATTTCTCCATAGGCCACAAGTGCCAGCAGCTGCAAAGATACTTCTCTGTTTAGCCAATTCTATCATAACTTTCACAAGAGAATTTAGAGTCTGTTGTGTAACTATAGCCTACACAGTAGAATTTGCTATAAGATTTATTGTGAGGGATATGTTTCTAATCATTGCTTGCTTCTTTTACCTTAAACCATGGAAAAAGGACCTAACAAATGATGTCTTTTTAGAAGAGTGAAGGCCTTCCGGCAATGTTCTCTATAACCCATGATGTGGGTTAAGAGGTGTGAACCAATGTTTTGTTTTTGATTATGAGGCAAAGCATGTACCTTTAAAATTTCTTGCCTACATTGGGCCTTCATCTTTTGTCTATCAAAGTATAAGTTTATCCATGTAAAAAACTGACTATAAACTCCCTCACAAATAAGAGTATACATCATAAGTGCCCATAACAGACACCTTTTCCACTTCTATTTTTTGTAGAGGCATGAGCAAGAAAAAAATATTCAAAGATAAGTTTCATGACAGTAGAAATCCAAATCTGTGAACTTGAGAAAAGCTGTTCACATTAAGGATGTCATCCTCTTCTTGGGAGAAATTTCTCTGGTTAGTTTTATCTTAAGGTTTCCAGTGGGTACACAGCTCCAAGAGCTCAGAGGGACCCTTCTCAGTTGTGAGATTATGAACTCAAAGTTCAAGGTCCCAAAGTTTTGTTGTAGTGTGAATGGCAAGAACAGTCTTTCTCTGATGCTTCTAGAAGATTCAAACCATAAAAAGCTTTCTTTACCTGTTGAAAATACATTGTAGCATAATAATCTACTGTTACATCAGCCCTCTTGCCTAGGAAACCTTTTATACAACCAGAAAACATGCACTGAAAATAACAAATGAGCTCTCAAGCTTGGTGTTTGGTTGGTGGGGACCCATGCAGTTTCAACATGTGTATCGAAAAGTGTTATTTCTGTTCAGGGCCCATCTACCCTGGTCACGGCATGATGTTCATCCATAATGATTGCAAGGTGTTCAGATTTTGTAAATCTAAATGTCATAAAAACCTTAAAAAGAAGTGCAATTCTGACCAAGTTAGGTGGATCAAAGCATTCCAGAAAGCAGCTGGTAAAGAGCTTACAGTGGATAATTCATTTGAATTTGAAAAACGTAGAAATGAACCTATCAAATACCAGCAAGAGCTATGGAATAAAACTATTGATGCAATGAAGAGAGTTGAAGAGATCAAACAGAAATGCTCAGTTAAATTTATAATGAACAGATTGAATAAAAATAAAGAGCTACAGAAAGTTTAGGATATCGAAGAAGTCAAGCAAACATCCATCTTATTCAAGCTCCTCTTGCAGGCAAGGGAAGCAGTTGGAAGAGAAAACGGTACAGCAGTTACAAGAGGATGTAGACACGGAAGATGCTTCTTAAAAATCTCTGTAACCATTTCTTTTATGTACATTTGAAAATGTCCTTTACAGACTTGGAACTGCTAAATTATTAGTTTATTTTTTACATAAGGTCACTTAAATGAAAAGTGATTAAAACATATCTTTCCCACATTGCCTTCTGCAAAATACCAGATATTACGAATGTTAGATTGCATCTCAGTGTTAAATCTTCACTGACAGATGTACATATGTAAATCAGGAAAATTCTACTTCTAAGTATAGAAGTGATTTGTGGATGTAAAATGGTTATGCCATTTGGATAATGACACGAGGCAGCATTTGTATAATAACTAGTGGCAAAAATTCACGGCTAGTGATGTATAAAATAAAATATTCTTTGCAGTAAAAGATTCCCTTTATTAATGTTATAGAAGGGGGGATACAACAAGGAACTAACAATTTGTATGACAGTGTCAAATGTTATTTTGATTTTAGTATTTCCTGTTTTGGTTTAGTTGCATCTTAGAAGAGCATAATGACATTGTTTGATGAAGCCTAATTATGCTGGACTGTTTTGACCTGGTTTAACCCTTCTGATAAGTAGTTGTGGATGTTGGGGATGAGAACTGAATAATCTTTGCCTGGAGTGACACTACACTCTAGAATTTCCAGTTTGGAGAATACTCAGTTCTAACTTGTGATTCCTGGTGGAACACACTTTATTTTTCTAGCGTAGCAATGATCTAGAAGCAGAGGAATCCTAGTGTCTTTTAAAAGTTATTACAAGATTTTATTTTAAAAAGCTCCTGTTTTTGGAAAGTAAAATTTATGGGTATAACATCTGTTCATTATTTGCACATAAAATAAAACCATTTAAAAAGAAAAAAAAAACAGAAAAAGAAAATAACAAATGAATAAAATTCCTTTATAAAATGTTTAAATGGCCGACCATGTGACCAAATATACCTGAACTTTGTTTTCCCAGGAATATGGCATCAGGCATTGGTTATAAACTATTTTAAACAACTTCAGTATTAGCTGGTTTAACATGAAATTATTTTCTTGATATTTAATTAATTTTTTGTTTTACTTGGGTTAGTAGCTTTATACAAGAAAAATTGGTTGTTTCTGCAGTTTACAATAACTTAACTATAATTAATAGCTTATACTATTTTAGAAATCCTATACAATTTTGAAATATATATTAGTATTACAAAAATATAGCCTAAAGAAGATTGAGCATCATTTTGGCAATCCCATGTACCTAAACATGTCAAATAATCCTGTTTACCTCTCTTTTCTGGACACTTTAGAGGCCCACTGAAGTATTCAAAAAGCCAGGTGCCAGGGTAGAGATTTTTGAAATTGATGTTTGATTTTGGGAATTCCAGATTACCGTAAGTTATTTATTTTGCCAAAATGATGACTCAGAAATTTTAAAGAAGCAAAAAACCTTTTATAACCCTTTTGAATTTAGTCAACATGTTCACACAGAGAACCTCTTCTGTAAAAAAAAAAAAAAAAAAAAAAAAAAAAGGTAAAACATTCACACGCTTTCAAAAGTTAAAGGTACAACAAAGGTAAACTCAGAGAAGTGGCGTCCCATATCCCTTGCACTCTATTTCACCCAAGTCTCTTACCACCATTTTAGGTAACCAGATTCTCTGTTTTCTGGTTTATCTTCACTATGTTTTCTTTTCATAAAGAAAAACAGGTATGTGTATGTTTTCTTAATTCCCCTTCCTTCTTGAAGAAAAGGTAGTCTACTATAATATTCATCTGCACTTTCTTTACTTAACACTATCTGCTAGAAATTATATCTCTTTTGTAGCCCCATAGCGCTTCCTCTTTCAGTTCATGTTACAGTTTATTCAACCAATCTCTTTCCTGGACATTTAAAGTTAGTTAAAATGCTTCTAGAAGGTAAGCAGACAAAATAAAGATTATTGGTCTTCTGAGTTTGCCCATGGAATTCTGATTCACATAATGCTTTAAATGTACCCCAATGTTTTCTACCATTTACATTTTTAAAAAAAATCTATCCGAGTAGAATCAACCATTTTACATTTAACTTCATTGTTGCTTCTCTTTCTCATAACATTCCATGTGTCTAGTTTCCATAAGTGTGGAAGGAGGAGGGTACAAAAGATGTCTTTTGGCTATTGTAACAGATTGCTTTAGAGAAGAATTCACAGTACACGGAATGAAATTAATAAATAATGCATAGAAATGAACAAAAGAGGAAAAGAAGCAGCAGGCTCCCATAAAAGCAAAAAGACAATAATGATTTACAATAACCAATGGTCTCAGGCAAAAGTCTGTAACAGTGTTTTGCCTTCGAGTGCGAGAAAATATAAAATTATATTCAACCTCAGTGTATTTTCTATTCACTGGAAGATAGGTAATTTGTTGGAAGTTAACATGGGAATTGTCACCTCCTCTTCCCAAGTAAGATATGCCTTTCCTCTGAAATGAGTGAGAAAGGAATTATGCAAACATTTGGAGAAAGAAGAAGGAAAATGCTGAACACATATCTAAAAGTGAGATAGAGCCTCTGAAAGGACTTTTAAGAGATCAAGTGTATGTGTATGTATATATAGAGAGAGAGACAGAGGCCTCTTCTCCCCACAACCGCGGAAGGTAATTCCTCAAGAAGGGAAAAAAAAAAATAACTCCACACTAGCAGAGGATGGTTTCGATCCATCGACCTCTGGGTTATGGGCCCAGCACGCTTCCGCTGCGCCACTCTGCTAGTGAAACGCTTTCTCCACTCTTCTTATTTATCATGTAAGTGATCAGCCTTTTTTTTTTTTTTTTTGGTCACACTGCTCTACATCTTCCTATTTTTCTTTCATCCTTTCTTTCCCGGTTTTTCCTTTCTCCTCTTGGTCTCTTAAGATCAGCTCACTCTAGAACCAGTTCACTCCAACAATCCCCTTCAAATTGCGAGTTGCCCTTTCCCAATCTACCAAACATGCTTCAAAACATGACATTTCTTTCTTCAAGAGCTGCTTTGAGCTCAGGAGCAGAAACAGGGGAAAGTCGAGCAAAGCCCTCACAAGCCCTTACTTAGAGAGAATCGAGGAGGGCATTAAGTCAGATTTACTCTCCTTAGAGAGAAAGTATATTAGCCAGTTAGCTTTGTTTCCTGTCCCCAAGAAAATTTCTTTCCCAACATGGATATTAACTATCACAAGTATTTTTGCATATTGACCTAGAAGTATTTTTGCATATTGACCTAATGCCCTTTGCAGCTTTCCGGGCACCTGGTGTACCCAAGCAGCTCCACCTTACCCCCACCCCTATCCCCGCCGTTGAATTCATGAAAAGTGGCTTCCTACCCTAACCCGTTGGTGGTATGTCTGGGAACAGCTTTCTCTCACTCAGCCCATGTGGGCTTTCCCAGACAAGGGCCCAAACAGAGACCTTTGATACTCTTTCATCCTGTGCTATGTCAACAAAGTCCCTTCTGAAACTTTTCTTTTGCTCTTTTCACCGACTTGCTTTTCCCGTTTTTTCAGAGTTTCTCTGTCTTCAGGAAAGGCTTGTGTTTCCAGTTCCAGGTTAGGCATAGGATTGGTGGCCACTACTCTCCAGCAATTTCATTTACGTTTTTTTTTTTTTTTTTCCTTCTCTAGAAAAAAACAGACTGAGACACTGAGGCAGATATACTGGGGTTAGGAAGATGTTCCAGAATAAGAGCATGAGAAAACTGGCTGGAATGGTTCATGTGGACAAGATGGGTACTAGCAAAAATGAACCAGGTCCCACTAGGACCTGACCTGGGGCCACTAGATATGGAGCCATGGGTATTAACTATCACAGCAGGGATCCCCAACCCCTGGGCCACTGACCGGGTACTCGTCTGGTAGCCTGTTAGAAACCGGACCACACAGCAGAAGGTGAGCACCAGGAGAGCCAGTGAAGCTTCATCTGTATTTAGAGCTACTCCCCATCACTCTCATTACAGCCTGAACTCCACCTCCTGTCAGATCATCTGAGGTATTAGATTCTCATAGGAGTTCTAACCCAATTGTAAACTGCCCATTTGAGGGATCTAGGTTGCCCACTCCTTATGAGAATCTAATGCCTGATGATCTGTCACTGTTTCCCATAACCCCCAGATGGGACCATCTATGCAGGAAAACAAGTTCAGGGATCCCTCTGATTCTACATTATGGTGAGTTGTATACTTATTATATATCACAATGGAATAATAGAAATAAAGTGCACAATAAATGTAATGCATTTGAATCATCCTGAAATGATTCCCCATTCCCCCCTACCCCTGTCTATGGGAAAATTGTCTTCCATGAAACCAGTCCCTGGTGCGGAAAAGGTCTGGGACCCAGGCATCACAGCACTGAATTGCTGCTTACACTACAGGTGTTGCCTGAGTGCTCAGAAGTGTTTCCAGAAGCCAGTGAGACCCCAGCCCTAACCAGTTTCCAGGTTCTTGACACCTTCGTAAGAAAGAATTCAGGGGGGAGTCAGAATGAAGCCAAAGGCAAGAAGCTTTTGTTGCTAAGCAAAAGTACACACTTAGGGAAGTGCAGGTGGGCTTGTGAGAATGAGTCATGACCAACAGAGTTTGAGTTTTCTATTTTTATGGGCTCTTGTAATTAGAGGGTGGACTAATCATGAGGTTTTCTGGGGGAAAGGCGAAGATTTCATAAAATTGAGATGCCACCCATTTTTATATTAAATATGAGCAGGCTCGATCTGTCAGGGCCCTGGTAGGTGTGTAATTTCATACGGTAATTAGCATATAATTAGGTCTTGGATAGGGCATGGGTCAAATCCAGTGCCATGTTGGACCCAGACGTTTTCAGACATCTTAGCCCCCATCCTGTTTGTTAGGGTCTTATCAGCCCAAGCTCTTCCTTTCCTTGTAGCTAATTTTAACAGCTCCTTTTTTGCTGATATGTGAAATTACTGCTTGATGTTTCTCTTATGACCACCCAGCATTCCTATCAAATAGGGATGAGATTTATCACTTTTCTTGTTCCCCCTGCCCTCTCACTCCACTAGCTTGAACCCTCCAGAGTCTCAGGAGGCTGCAAACTAGGTGCCTGATCTCAGCCTCTTTCAGAAGGAAAGAGTGGAAAAACATTTTTATACCCACAAGCCAGGACTCCTCCCCTCCCCTCTACCAAATGCCCTCTTTTCCTCTCAAGGGGGTTTAGGTCTGTGTTGCATGGACCTCCTCTCGTCACAGGAAAACCAGTGAGGAAGTGGAAGGAGACTGAGCATCTGCCATGTAATATGCAGTGGTGTACCTCACTTACTGCTCACCTCCATTAAAAGTGATGAGGCTGTCTTTGTCTTACAGATGAGAAGACTGAGGCATAGATCTGTCATCCTTCACCTGTATGTTTCAATTTCATGTCTATGTTTATCAGGATGCTTTTTTTGGGGGGGGTGGGGGACAGGGTCTTGCCCTGTCACCCAGGCTGCAGTGCAGTGGCATGATTGTAACTCACTATAACCTTGACCTCCTGGGCTTAAGTGATCCTCCCACCTCAGCCTCCCCAGTAACTAGGACTACAGGCCCACAAATTTTTTTTTTTTTTTTTTTTTTTGTAGAGATTAGGTCTCACTAGGCATGAGCCACCAGACCTAGCTTTCGTTTTTAAAAGGTAAAGGATCCGACACTTTGGAAGAAAGGTAAAGGAGGAATTTTTAGAGAAACCAGTTCAGAAGAAGCTGTTAATGGCACTTACAGGAAACATAAATGTTTGAATGACAAGACTGGGAAAGAATTAATGCACCATAGGACAATTATCATAAAGAGAGTGGTGAGGAGATAGTGTGGAGAGTTGAGGAGAGGGAGGAATCAGCAGTTTCCCAGATCTGGAATTACAACAGGGCCCCAAGTTCCCATCCCACCATCAGGAAAGATACCCGATGAGAACCCCAAATGGACCTGCTGATGTCTCTTCACCACTGCCTTGCAAGTCCCTTTCCTCGTGTTCATGTGGGGACCTGCAGGTCATTAATTTACAAATCAGTCTTACCTGCTTCATGAGGAGCTTTTTCCCAAGAGTCATTTAGCAAAGAGCTTGGGCGATATCCTTAGCGCTGTAGTGTTGGCAGAGCTTTCTTCCAAGCAGTCAGAGAGCTTTCCTAAGCTCCTAACACCTCCTAAAGGAGCTGATAAAATTAGCTACAAGGACAAGGAAGAGCTTGCGCTGATAACACCCTAACAAACAGGATGGGGGCTAAACTATCTGAAACCGTCTGGGTCCAACATGGCGCTGGTTTGACCCATGCCCTACCCAAGACCTAATTATATGCTAATTACCATACCCTAATTACACACCCTCAGAGAGCTTTCCTCTGACTGCTTGGAGGAAAGCTCTGCCTACCACAAATGCAAGGAGTAACCCTGGCACCCAATTGCGTTTTCGCGGCTTGCTAAAGGCCTGCTTTCCAAGGCTGCCAGGCCTTGCTGAGTTTGCACAAAGAAACGCGGCCTGCGGGAGCAGGCGTCTGGCTTCCTGGGGCGCGCCGCCTGGTGGACTGCGGGGAAGGAGCGACACGAGCAGGTAATTCGCCAGCAGGTTCTCGTTTGCTGAAAAGGTGCTTTGGAAATGGCTTTGAAAAGTGACTTTGAAAAGTGACTCTCACGTAAGCCTTTGGTTAATGCTCTTCCTACGCATCACGAGTAAGGCCCTCCTCCCCTCAGCGAAGATTCTACAAATCAAGAGGCCAGGATGAGGTTGGTTAAGGATTGCTTTGTGTGTGCACGACGGGTATAGGCCAGGAGGGAGGCTGAAAATGCACGGCGCGTCTACGGTCATACCACCCTGAACGCGCCCGATCTCGTCTGAAAATGCACCGCGGGCGATTCACAACTGTCAAGACGTAGGACAGGATTGTAGCCGGCAGGTTCGAACCTATGCAGACAGGCGTAATTATATTTTCATCACCTTAAGCATCCGGAGGCTGCACCACATTGTCTGCCAATCACTTCATGTTATGTTGTCTTGCCGGTTGTATCTGTTTTAAAGCTAAGGAAGCTTAGGGATGGGGGTTGTTGTGGACCGAACTGTGTCCATCAAAATTCCTGTGCCAAACCCCTAATCTCAACGTGACTGTATTTGGAGATAGGGCATTTAAGGAGGTAATTAAGGTTAAATGAGGTCAAAATGGTGAGACCCCAATCCAAAAGGATGGGAGAGGGGGAGACGGAGGAAGGGGCCTACTCTAATGACCTCATTTTAATCACCCCTATAAAGACTGTCACCAAACATGGTCACATTTTGATATATTGGGGGTTAGAACTTCAACATACGAATTTGTGGGGGGCCGGGCAGGGGGACACACGGTTTAGCCCATTACAAACGTATACACTTTAAGGATTGTTATATCTTCCTGAAGAATTGGCCCTTTTATTATTATATAATGCCACTCTTTATTTACTTGGTAAATAAGTAAAATTTATTTACTTTACTCTTTATTACTTTATTACTCTGGTAATTTTCCTTGCTCTGAAGTCTACATTGTCTGAAATTAAAATTACTCCAAGTTTTCTTTTGACTAATGTTAGCATAATATGCCTTTTCACATGCCCCATTACACTGTGGCTTGTGTTTCCCTAATCATGCAGCTGAAAGTCCCACAACCCAAGATCACTCTCCAGGAATCAATGTGCAGTTCTAAAAGATATGCACGCCTCCCACTGTTCATTCACAGTGAATGACTGTAATAAACACCAGTGCAGGAGCCTAGGTTGTGTATCATCAGGTCTTCCACCTTCACAGAGAAGAACCAAAGCCCTGGCACTGGCTTTGTACATGGCACTGGCTGAGCTCCCATGCAAAAGCCACTTCCACTTTGCCAACCACACAAGTGAACCAACTTAAAAGTGGATTCCTCAGCTGACACCATGTGGAGAAAAGACAAGCTGACCCTGCCCAAACTGCAAATCAGGGAGCAAAATGATGCTATTATTGTTTTAAGCCACTATGGTCTTGGTGGTTTGTAATGCAGCAATATATAAATGGAGAAATAAAAAACAATAGTGAGAGGGTAACATTTTTTCCATCCTTTTTGGGGGTAGGGGAATTAAGTACTCGGTTTCAAATATGCTGAATTTAAGGTACAGGGTAACTCAAGTAGAGATGCTTGAGTAGGATAATAGGATATAAGGAATAGCCTCAGGCAAGTTCTAGACTGCAGCTATGAGAGGAGATAGTATAAAACTGAAGGGCCAACGAGGAATTATAGTGAGGTGTTATACAGGAAACTGAGAGGGGAAAAAGGGCCAAGACTAACACTTGAAAAATTGCTTTTTTTTTTTTTTTTTTTGAGACAGAGTCTCACTCTGTTGCCCAGGCTGGAGTGCAATGGGGCTAATTTTTGTATTTTTAATACAGATGGGGTTTCACTACATTGGCCAGGCCCCTCTCAAACTCCTGATCTCGTGATCTGCCCGCCTTGGCCTCTCAAAGCTGGGATTACAGGCATGAGCCACCACGCCTGGCCCTGAAAAATGTCTTTTTTTTTTTTTTTTTTTTTTTTTTTTTTTGAGATGGAGTCTCGCTCTGTCACCCAGGCTGGAGTGCAGTGGCGCGATCTCCGCTCGCTGCAAGCTCCGCCGCCTCCCGGGTTCACGCCATTCTCCTTCCTCAGCCTCCCGAGAAGCTGGGACTACAGGCGCCCGCCACCACGCCTGGCTTTTTTTTTTTTTTTTTTTTTTTTTTTTTTTTTTTTTTTTGTATTTTTAGTAGAGACGGGGTTTCACCGTGTTTGCCAGGATGGTCTCCATCTCCTGACCTCGTGATCCGCCCGCCTCAGCCTCCCAAAGTGCTGAGATTACAGGCATGAGCCACCGCGCTCCGCCGAAAAATGTCACCTTTTAAAGCTTGCGGTTGGCCTCACAGGAGAGAATTTGTAAGGAAAAAAGGATTTGGTGTCATTGATGCCATGAGAAGTGTTTTACGAAGTGTAAATATTAAGAAGGCAAGTAAAATGAAGACCAAAGGATATCAAATGGATTCAAAAATGAGGTCATTAGGCAGGGCGCGGTGGCTCACGCCTGTAATCCCAGCACTTTGGGAGGCCGAGGCGGGCGGATCACGAGGTCAGGAGATCGAGACCATCCTGGCTAACACGGTGAAACCCCGTCTCTACTAAAAAATACAAAAAAAAAAAAAACTAGCCGGGCGAGGTGGCGGGCGCCTGTAGTCCCAGCTACCCGGGAGGCTGAGGCAGGAGAATGGCGTGAACCCGGGAGGCGGAGCTTGCAGTGAGCTGAGATCAGGCCACTGCATTCCAGCCCGGGCCACAGAGCGAGACTCCGTCTCAAAAAAAAAAAAGAAAAAAAGAACGAGGTCATTAGCAAAAATCATCACTATGTGGACCATCAGGAATAGGAGTCAGAATGCTTTCACCCATTGCGTCCTGGGCTACAGTCTTACCAATTGCTTGAGTCAGGTGAGATAGCATATACTCACACACCACAAGTTATATAAAGCAGTTTATTACTTACAGATAGGCAGCAAGAGACAACAGAAGCCTAAGATTCATGACAAGCTAGTCCTCCTGCATGGCTGGCACCTGTTGATTCTGTGAACTGCAAGGGCCTCCCTCTGATTGGTTCCAGTAGCATGTATCAGATGTGGGGAGGCCATCAACCTCTTATTTAGGAACCTAAATAAGTCTGTGGAGTGGGGGCACTTGGAGGCAGCCCCACTACCAGCCCTTGGATTGCCCCCTCCCAAGTTAGCCTTTTGTATTTAATTGTCAGATTAAATTTGTCAAATTTGATCCCCATTCTGCTGCCAGGCTAGCAAAGTATGATAAAGTTTTTCAATGGCCTTGCCAAAGGCTATTCCAAGGGGAAGAAGTAAAATCAATTGGTTATGCCAGGGCCAAGGGCTCTGGTCTATTAAATCATCAATATTGCATCTAGACAATATTGTATCATCCAAATATCCCTTCTGGAGGTTGGATAGCCATCAGCCTGGGGCCACCCTGCACAAGGCTGTGACAGCCTCATGTCCTGACTGCCAAGGACACAATGGAAGGTTAGGCAAACCACCCTGGATGGGAAAAGAGCCTAGAATGCTAGACACCAACCAAATAAGAAAAGATTCCAGGTTGTGGGCATGGTGATCTATAGCCATGGCTTGTTGGATAACCCTGAACATCTGCTGCAACACTGGGTTGTGAGCCAATCTACCCAGGCTGTGCCATTCTTTTCATGACAGCAGAATGTTCTGCCACTCCTCATCAACTACCTGAGATAGCCAAGAAAACATGTCTTCTCTTGGTTTTTGTCCATAGCTGTCCTTGAGATCACTAATTTGTCTTTCTGTGAAGGAGAGCATTTTGATGGTTTCTTGCTGAGCTACCCCAACATTCTTGCACTGCTGGGTAAAGATGGGCTGCATCATGCACATTCATTCCTTCTTAAGTGCCTCAGAGACTCTTCTTTTAGCCTCTTGGGTGTCTTAGGGTCTGAGTATCCATTTCCCAAGATCTCCATCCTGGAGAATGAGCAATCGCATATGTGTCCCAAAGCTAGAGGACAGAGTTGCATATTCCTCTGTTTCCATATTCCTTTCTCTGCCTCAATTCATGTAGCCAGCTCATTCACATCTGTGGGGAGGTGACATATGTCCCACTTATCATTCCTCCTTCCCCATAAAACATCCTGAAGCATGTCTGGCTCCTGCAGCCCTCTGCCCTGGACTGGGTACTAAAGGGCATTGCCCCTTCCTCTTAGCCTATAAGTCATGGTTCTGTCAGACCAGACCCTACTGCTATACCAATTTTATGAAGCAGGTTCACTAATTACCCGTCCCAAAGGAGAACTCTCACTGCATGAAGAATAGCAAAAATCATCACCATGCTAACCACCGGGAATCAGAGCATTTCCACCCACAGCATCCTGGGCTGCAGTTTTACTAATTGCCTCAGTCAGATGAGACAGACTACATTCACATGCCACAAGTTATATGAATCAGGTTTATTATTCACAGATAGGCAGTAAGAGACAATAGAAGCCTAAGATGTACGGCAAGCCAGTCCCCCAAGGTTCAAGAAAACTGCCAGGGTGATGCAGTCTCCATTGCATGCTCCCCATTTGCACCACAGCTAAGGGACCCTGAAAGGTAACCCACCCTGGGTTATATACCTCAGGGGCAAGAGGATGCAATGGGCAAAGCTTTGAAGGACATCTTTTTAGGGAAGGCAATCCAGGGCCCTATCTCGGCTTCTGTCCCCTTGGTCTCTAATGCCAGGAGTGAGGATGCAGAAGGGACCCCATGGGGAAGGAGAGATTGGGGGAGGCAATTTCTCCTCTCCCCACCCTCTTTCTCACCCCTTGTACATTAAACTCCTCCTTGCCCCCGTGCTGGGGGGCACTTGGAGGCTTTCTCTGGGAAAGGGTTTTTAGCTTGAACTTTAAAGACCTGGGTGGATAAGGAAGAAGGACCCTATACTTCTGTCCTTAATCAGATGAGGGCCAGGCATGTGAGAACCTTATATTCAGGCATGTCCTGGAGGACCGAACCCACAGAATGATGATGGCGCAAGGTACCACAAAAGAGCGGAGGAAAAGTCTCTCTGACTGCACCCTAGGGTTTCATTTCTGCAAACAGATGACTGGGCCCCTGTTCATCCCAAACCTCACTGGCAGATTAGGCCTAAGAGGAGGGGATAACACCACTTGCACATGTCCCTGTTGAACAGCTCTCATATGCTGGAGCAGCTGCGAGTCGATGGGTGTCTGATTTCTGAATATGATTTATCCAAATTCACTCACATTTCAGATGTGGATTTATTTTCCAAGGGAATGTTGAGATTACCACCATTAAAGGAACTCAGTTACTTGCCTAAAGTGGCAAAGACCTTCTTGACCCAACTCTAGTCAGCCTCCTTCATAAGTATTGAAAGCCCAGACCTTGGGTTTTTCTCTTTGGTTTACTTATTCTAGTTTTAGCAAGAATCCTGCTAAGTTTAGTGAAAAATCTTCACCCTTGGTCTGATTACCCTAGATATTTTATCAAATTCCTTATGTCTCACCTTGATATCTTATTACCCTGGCCTCCCGGCTTTTATTATTATTATTATTATTTT
Source organism: Rhinopithecus roxellana (assembly GCF_007565055.1). NCBI lineage: Eukaryota > Metazoa > Chordata > Mammalia > Primates > Cercopithecidae > Rhinopithecus > Rhinopithecus roxellana. The sequence goes on along the minus strand of NC_044552.1, from coordinate 21,027,431 downwards.
TTTTTTTGGTGTTGTTGTTGTTTGCTTATTTGTTTGTTTTTGAAATAGAGTTTTGCTCTTGTTGCCCAGGCTGGAGTGCAATGGCACAATCTCAGCTCACTGCAACCTCTGCCTCCCAGGTTCAAACGACTCTCCTGCCTCAGCCTCTCGAGAAGCTGGGATTACAGGCATGTGCCACCACACTTGGCTAATTTTGTATTTTTAGTAGAGACAGGGTTTCTCCATGTTGGTCAGGCTGGTTTCGAACTCACGACCTCAGGTGATCCACCCACCTCAGCCTCCCAAAGTGCTGGGATTACAGGGGTGAGCCAGGGTGCCCGGCCTTCCTGGCCTGCCTTTAGAAAAAAAAAAAAAAAAAAAAAAAAATCTGTTAGATCAGTTTAGCAAAGAATTACCCTACTTCTCAGTAATTTTTCAGCCACTAACCCCTGCCCTGATCCTTTGCTATAAACCTTCACTTGTTCTTTTGTATTTGGAGTTAAGCCTGATCTCCCCTACTGCAAAACTCCATTATAGTAGTCCCTTGAATAAAATCTGCCTTACCATGTTTAGCTAGTGTCATGAATAATTTTTCTTTAACTAAAAAACATAACAGAACAGCACAGATCAATACTAATAAATCCAAAAACACTAAAGAAAAAAGGTATAATCTAATTGGCTTACAGTAAGGGATAGTTGAAATAATATTAATTGATGGCATATAATCAATTAGTAATAAAATGTAAATTAATTTTATTTCAGATATGCTCTAAATTCCAAAAAAGCATAGGAGAAGGAAGAGGCTTCTTATCTGGATACAAATATTTTAATGTAACCAAATAACTAAATTTTATTAAACAAGTATGAAGTTTAACCTAATTTATGAGTAAAAACATATGCCAAAAATAGTAAACTGGAGTGCATCAATCTCCTGAGAATTTGAGACACAAATAGTTTTAAACACATATGAAAATGGGTACTTCTAATAACAAATAGGTAATAAAGGAATGTGACTTTTAGAAATAAGTTCATTTAAATACCATCTGTGAACAATAAATTCTTCAAACTTTCAGAGCTGCCGGTGGCTGGAGCCCTGTCCTCCAAATGGATGACAGGCACCTACTGGCCAAGAGTTCAGGTGACATCACAAGAAATGGCGCGGATCCTTACTGCCCTGTGCCTTGGCTTCCGCATCAGCAAACTCCGCCTTCAGTCTTCCAGGCAGCCTGTACTGCTTAGGTGGTAGCAGTGGCCCCACCAGCCCAGCCTCACAGTCCCTGGGACTCCAGTCTTTGGCTCTTACCAACTCTACCTGCGCTGTGGTGCTCGGGCCCAACTCCTCACCTGGATGCAGTGGGTTAGAGGTTGGGTGAACAGACTGACTTGAGCTTGGAGTCCTGAGCCCAGACCTTTCAGGCCAGGGGCAGTCCAAGTTTAGAGACCCAGTCCCTTCTACGTTTCCAGATCTGCAAAATTAAGTAAAACTATACCCAAATGACCAGTACGGCAACGCGGCACTGAGAATGCAGAGAATCATGAGAGCCACTCTCCTTCCTCGCGCCCAGATCCCAACAGTCACCAGAACACTGCGTATCCCACACTCTGCTCCCCAACGACAGTTACCTTGGCAAGTCAAGACCCCAGCCATTGTCACCAGAGGAGAGAGGCAGAGGGAGATTTGGCTACAAAGAAAAAGAAGACAATGTGGTCTTGAATCAGGATACTAGGCTGCTGACTTTGAAAATGGGAGGAGGAGCTATGAGCCAAGGAATGTCCCTGTAGAACCTGGAAAGACCAAGCAAAGCTGCTTCACCTCTGGCACTTCTGGAGGGTTTTAGACACCCTGTCTGACATTTTCATTTTGGTCCACTGAAACTGATTGCAGATTTCTGACCCCTAGACCTGTAAGGGAATAAAGACATATTTTTTAAGCACCAGACCTGAGTTTAAGAGACCTTAGTCTCTTAACCCCAAGTTAGAAGCTGCATAGTCAAGACACCTGCAACCCCCGGGGCAGGGCAAAGATAGGGACCCACATGATACTCCTTTTAGAACAACTCTATGTTCACACCCTTAACTGGAGTTGAGTTCAGTGAAACAAGAAATTATCCAAGCTGAAGTAGAGAGAGAGAGAGAGGGAGAGAGAGAGACCCATAGGGGAATATTTCTGCCCAGTTTCCATTTCCTGTGGGTGGCACACATGACAACCACTACATTACAAAAACCACCATACACCTAGGAGCTATCTTTAAAATTTAAAATGGACATTTCCTGAATGGCTTGCGTTCAGTATTGTGAAACTATTTTTTCTTTTAGAGCATTTTCATATTTGTGGCCCTTTTTTTCTTTCCTTATATATTCCATTTATCAAAACCAACAATACCCAAAATCCATGATTCAAGACAAAGGAAGGCTTTTGCCCAGTGACCCAAATCCTCACAAATACCATGTCATCATGTCAGGAAACTTCAGGCAGAATAAGGAGGAATTTTATTTCAATACCATTGTCCATACTGTCCTATGCCTTTTTCTGTATCCTTCCAATACACCCAAACATTAACCTCTTGATTACAAAAAAAAAAAAAAAAAAAAAAAAAAAAAAAGACTTTTTAGAAACCAGGACCCAAAGGGAGGGGCTTTGGAGACCTTTAGCATTTTCTGTCAAGGAAACGCTTTGCCATAAGAGACTGTGGAGTGAGGTGGGGTGAGGGGACCACCTGTGACCAGTTATCTTCCTGGCCAGCAAGAAGGCAGGGGACTGAGTGTAATCAGGTGTCTTCCAAGAAGTGGCAAGCATGCCAGTCAGATAATTTAACTTAGTTTCTTCCCCTCCTCATACAATTTGCCACCATTCCCTCTGGCATTAGTCATTCAGCTACTGCCTCACCCACCGTATTTTGTGTAACTCTGTAATTTTAATTTTGGTATTGTACTGTACATCCTGATATATATTTTGTTTCTTAGATTTTACTTTGCACTGAAAAATCCACCTGTTGTGGTATATATACATCTGCTTCCTTAGTTGTGACTCCTGCAAAACATGAAACTTCATACAAACTTGTATTCACTGCAGTATTTACTCATTCTGGTGATGGACATGCAGGTTACCCCAACTCTCTGCTGCCTGAAGTTGCTGCAGTGACTAGATTCTATGAAGCCACTACAGAGCTAAGCTGGAATTTCACTGAGAGACATTCGTAGAAGTGGGATTGCTGGGTAGTCATCAAAAAGGCTATATAGAAATAAACACTTGTTTAATGCCCATACAGTGAAATCTAAGACCTAGATTGTTAAGATTAAGATCTTACCTTAGCCAGGTGTGGTGATGGGCACCTGTAGTCCCAGCTACTTGGGAGGCTGAGACAGGAGAATGGCGTGAACCCATGAGGCGGAGCTTGCAGTGACCTGAGATCGCGCCACTGCACTCCAGCCTGGACAACAGAACAAGACTCCATTTCAAAATAAATAAATAAACAAATAAATAAATAAAATAAATGATCTTACCTTTATTTCATGTAGAAATTCATACTTGTAAGATTTTTAGTATGACAAATCAAAACACAGGAAGTACACCTAACTCACACTGGTCTCAGAAAAATTCCCGGGGAAAGTGCCTTGAGGTAAATCTAAAATAATGAGTAAACTTATGGTAAAGAATGAAGGATTTGGGAGAATCATCCAACTGAATGAAAATTAGACATGCATGAAATGTCCTCCCATAGTAATTGAATCTGTCAGCAGTGACCTAAACCTGTGAAACCAGAGAGCTTACATGGCTCTGTCACCCCCACAACCCTCATGGCCTGATTTCAGCCCTTTGGGGAGAGCTTTGTTCAGTCCTAGGGCTTCCTAAGGGATGCAGGATAAATTCTCTGACTTTAACACCTTCTCTGTGGATTTTTCTGGGCCAAATCCACAGAAGTGAAACACTAGAAACTTCCTTTTTCAGTTCTTTGAATTCGGTTTTAAGATCAGCAATATTTTTCTGTGAGGAAGCTGCCTCTTTTTTTTATTTAGACAGAGGTACAAGGCGGAAAAGACTTTTTCTTTTCCTTTTTTTTCTGTTTCCTTAAAACACACAAGATTGAGCTCAGGTGTTCTCTTTATCAAAGTCTTCCTGTAGCTGAAAGAGGGTCTGGCTGATTGTCACTTGTAGAAAAAAGCCAAAAGAACAAGAATGAGGTGTAATTAAAAACAGAGTGAGTTTTATTATCCATGCTAGCAACAGGGAGTGTGGACGGCCAAAAGTTGCCACTCTTCAATTTCTGGAGAGAGGCAAAGCATTTTAAGAAGAGGAGCTTGTAATGCAGAGGGGCAAGAGGCAGGAAGTGCCCAGTGGGTGTCTCATTCTGATGGCTTATCTTGAATTATTGTTTCAACTGGTGAAGGGGCCAGTGACATCATAGGCCCAATCAAGTTACAAATTAATGACGGTCAATCTAGCAGATAATCTCTAGCCAACAGTGAATATTGTCCTTGAATTAATCTCCTACTGGAGAGATAATTCTGGAGATGCCTGGTCTGCATCAGGATTCAGCCCCTGAAGCTTCTAAGGAAATATATGACCAGATAAGTGGGCATGGTATGAGCTTAACAAGCATCCAGGTAAATAAATGAGCATAAGGCATGGGAGCATAATATGGGAAAGGGAAGGCAGTTTTAATGCCCATTCCAAGGCAGTAATTCAAGACAAAAGAAAACACATCTGCAGTTTGTCTCAAAGTTATGTCTAGAAACTGGGGAGAAAGAAGGAAAGAAACAAAGTTTTTAAAACGTGGTTTGAAGCTAAGCTGTTTGGTTACATTCCAACCTCCCACAAGATTTTGCTGTTTTTTGTTGTTATTAAAACAAGTAATAGGCCAGGTGCAGTGGCTCACACCTGTAATCCTAGCACTTTGGGAGGCCAAGGTGGGCGGATCGCCTGAGGTCAGGAGTTCCAAACCAGTCTAGCCAACATGGTGAAACCCTATCACCACTAAAAATACAAAAAAAGTAGCCAGGCATGGTAGTGGGCGCCTGTAATCCCAGCTACTTGGGAGGCTGAGGCAGAAGAATTGCTTGAACCCAGGAGGCGGAGGTTGCAGTGAGCCAAGATCATGCCACTGCACTCCAGCCTGGGCGACAGAGCAAGACATCATCTCAAAAAAAAAAAAAAAAAAGTAATCAGAGCCTGGGCAACATAGTGAGACCTCATCCCTACTACAAAAAAAGTAGAGACCAGCGTGGTGGTACTCATGGTTGTGCATGCCTGAAGCCCCAGCTACTTGGGAAGCTGAGGCAAGAAGATTGTTTGAGTCCAGGAGTTTGAGGCTGTGGTGAGCTAAGATCGTGGTACTGCACTCCAACCTGGGTGACCAAGCGAGGTTCTTTCTCATTCATTCATTCATAAGTACATATAGAAACTACAATAATTTGGATGGAGAGTTTATTGCAACAATTGGGTGAGGAGTTACATGTTGGTTATAGAGGGAAAAAGTTAAGGAATTGTCTTCTTTACTACAATGAAACTTTAAATGATAATGAAACTTTAAATGACAAACTTTAAGTGACACAATCTTAAATTACAAAAGAGAAGAGAAATTGATTTGTTTCTAAGTGTCCACTCACCTATTTTATGAAAAATCCTCTTTGTGCTTAGGGGTAAAGAGCAGACAATAGATTGTCCAATTCTCTGCTTTGCTGAAAGCGGAACCCTCTTCCTTCTTAGAAATCCCTGAGAAAATTATCTTGGATGGAAACTCACAAGTCCAACTCTTGCTGTTTTAAAGAAGCCAGTCTCATTGGTGAGGTGGGGTCCTGCACGCCCCAGGTGCCTACTCAGATAGACACCATGGGAAAGTGGGGCGGGGCTCAGAGCAGGCAGGCAATTGCAGAGCATGGCGGGAGAGGAGGGCGCTGGTGATGCGAGCTTCAGCTTGCTCAGGATAAAGGAAGGAGAACAGAGGTTCTTGAGATGGCTCTGGATGAAGGAGGGAGAATATAAGTTGTTTTTTGTGTTTGATAATCTAGGAGTGAGGAAAAAGTATAATGTTTCCACCCAGTTCTGAACTAGGAGTCTTTTGTGTGTTAGGCAAGTGTGATAACCACTATACCATGGAAACATGTGGGTAGAATTCCCTCCAAGTGGAGGATGGTATGTGTATGTCTGGACAATTCAGGTTTGGAAACATTTCCTGTTCACATGATGGTTTTTTTTTTTGTTTGTTTGTTTGTTTGTTTGTCTGTAATCCTTTCATATCTCTCAGACTTTTCACTTATAAAATCAACAATATCACATCCTGATTAATATTTGCCTACCACAAATGAGTAGCTGTGTTCACCAAATATATTTGCTAGATTGCCCAGCAACCTATTCATAATACCCAAAAGAACTAGAGACATCCCAAGTGCCAGCCATCACATGAATAAGTTTGCATAGAATAATCAGTTCCAATAAGAAAGAACAATCTATGTATGAACCTCACAAACTTGACCAAAATAAACCAGACACAAAACGGGATGCACTCTGTGGTTCCACTGATTTAAATTACAAAGCTAGCAAGACTCCCTTCAGCTGTTAGAAGTCAGAATAGTGGTTCCCTCTGGGAAGAGTGGGTAGTGACTAGAAAAGGACCAGAGATGCTGTTGCGCCATGTGCTGGTTAGGTGGGTATGTTCAGTTTAAGTAGAATCATCAAGATAGATATTTACATGAGGGAGAAATTGATTTTTTGAACAAGGAATTGGCTGATGCAACTGTGGGCTGTCTAGTAAGTGCTAAATCCATAGGACAGGCTGTTAGAAAAGGCAAGCCATCAGGAAGGGCAGACCAGAAACAATGAAGAAAACCAATGAAACCAAAAGTTGGCTGTTTGTAAAGTTCACTGAAATTGACAAACATTTAGCAAAATTGACCAAAGGAAAAAGAAGACTCAGATTACTAAACTCAGAAATTTAAGTGGAGACATTACTACCAATTTTGCAGAAGAAAGGATTATTAAAGAACACTATGGACAATTATAGTTCTTTTATCCAGCAAATCGGATAACCTAGATGAAGTGGACAACCTCCTAAAAGCACACAATCTACCAAAATTTAATCATAAACAGAAATCTGAATAGATCTATAACTAGTAAAAATATTGAAGTAATCAGTAATATCCCAACAAAGAAAAGTCCAGAACCAGATGGCTTCACTATTGAATTCTACCAAATTTAAAGAACACCAATCTTTCTCACAATCTTCCACAAAATCAAAGAGGAGGGAATATTTATGACTCATTTTATGAGGCTAGCATTATCCTGCTACCAAAGCTAGGCAGAGACATTACAGAAAATGAAAATTACTGACCAATATCCCTTATGAATATTCACGCGAAATTCCTCAAAAAAATACTGGCAAACTGTCAATATCCCTTATGAATATTCACGCAAAATTCCTCAAAAAAATACTGGCAAACCTAGCAAAGTATTGAAAGGTTTATACACCATAACCAAGTAGGATTTGTTCCTGGAATGTGAGGATGATTCAGCATACAAAAGTCGATGCAATATATACCACATTAACTGAATGAAGGAAAAAAAACTATAATAATCTTAACTGATACAGAAAAAGTATTTGACAAAATTCAGCACCTTTTTGGCAGGTGCAGTGGCTCACACCTGTAATCCCAGCACTGTGGGAGGCTGAGTCAGGCAAATAACTGGAACCCAGGAGTTCGGGGGTGCGGGGGAAGCCTGCCCGCTCTGAGCCCCACTCCCCATTCCCCATGGTGTCTGAGTAAGCGCCTGGGGCGAGCAGCATCCCTCCTCACAGGTGAGACTGGCTTCCTTGGAAAACCAATAGTCGGACTTGCGAGTTTTCCTCCAAGATAATTTTCTCAGGGACTTCTAAATGTGGTGGTGCACACCTGTGGTCCTCGCTACTTGGCAGGATGAAGTCGAAGGATTGCTTGAGCCCTGGAGGTCCAAGCTGTAGTGAGCCAAGATCGCGGCCAATGCACTCCAGCTTGGGTGGCAGGGCAAGACCCTGTCAAAACACACACACACACACACACACTCCAGCTTGGGTGGCAGAGCAAGACCCTGTCAAAACACACACACACACACACACACACACACACACAATTTAAACCAGGAATAAAAGGAAACTTCCTCAACATGATAATGCCCAATTATGAAAAACATACAACTAATATCATTCTGAACAGCGAAAGACTGAAAATTTTTCTCCTACAATCAGGAATAATGGATGCCCACTTACACCATGTTATTCAGCACAGTATTGGCCAGGAAAAAGTAAAATTATATATGTTCACAGATAACATGACTTTTTTTTGAGAGAGAGATGGGATCTCTCTTTGTCACCCAGGCTGGAGTGCAGCAGAGCTATTATGCCTCACTGCAGCCTCGACTTCCCTGGCTCAGGCGATTACCCTGCCTCATCATCCGGAGTAGCTGGGACCACAGGTGCGTGCCACCACTCTCGGCTAATAAAAAATAAAAATTAAATTAAAAAAAAATTTCAGAGACTGGGGTCTCGCAATGTTGCCCAGGCTGGTCTCGAACTCCTAGGCTCAAGCGATCTTCCTGCCTCGGCCTCCCAAAGTGCTGGGATTACAGGTGTGAGCCACCAAGCCCGGCCGTGACATGATTTTTATATATAGAAAACCCTGAAAATTACACACACACACACACACACACACACACACACCCCCAAACTGTTAGAGCAAATAAAGAAATTTAGCAAAACAAGGATAAACAATCCACATGAGTTTCAGCAGAGAGCGCGGTGGGAAGCGGAGAGCCGCCAGCTGCTTTGGGGGCCTGCAGACCCTCTGGTCTTGGACCTAAGGAAGAGGCGGGGACCCGGTCCCGCGGCGGCTTCTGCTCTGCAGGCTCCCAGAGTCCTTGCTGTGTCTCCCACCGGCCAGGCCCAGGCCCGAGGCAGCGGCGAACCTCTCTTCCCTTCCCACCTCGGTGACCTGGTGGCCGTCTGGTCTCCCAGACAACCCTGCCCGGCCTAGACTAACCGCCAGGACGCAGCGCCTTTATGTGGCGGCGGGTGTCGGGGGCGGGAAGAACCGCGCAGAGGCTGCCGGGGTGTGCAGGGACCGGGAAGGCGGAACTGGGGATGCAGATTCGACCGCCTCTTTCCGCCACTGCGCCATGCGAATTGGGTCCAGAAGATGCCGTTAAGTTTCTTCCCAGAAACTGTCAAGGTGGTGATGTTTCTTGCCCTTGCACTTTTAGTGTACTAAAATCAACGGCCAAACTCTACTATTTATAGCAATCGAAGTATTCACCCGTGCGCCCAATTGCTTTGCAAATGCCAAGCAGGAAAACCTCAGGTAGATAGAGGGAGCAGATAATTTGATTTTTGTTTTCTTTAATTTCACTATAGTGTCCTCCTCCACACATATAAGGGTGAAGTTTTCTTTTTTACGATGAAACAAATCTGTCATTAATGAAAGCATTGTCAAAATCTTACTTCTCAAAGATCCTCAGCTTCAGAATCACCTGGAAGCTTCTAAAAAGTAAGACTTGTGGACCATACCAGAGACCCTCTGCACTAGAAGAGGGTATGGCAGGGAATCTTAGAGATATTCCACCTGGAGAATCACTAGCATAAGTTCTGGGCTTTACATTCCCTCAGAAGAGTCCCATGAACCTGTGGTCAGCAGCTTAGGGCTGGTCTTCTTTACTGATCTGAGGGACAATAGGAAGCTTAGGACTCCCTGCATGGCATCTCTCCCGCCCAGTGGAGAACAGCTCAACAAATTTCCTCTTTAACTACAAAGTCAAATGGAAGCATATGCTACGAAAATGCCACAAAAAGCTGTTGCTACATGAAAATGTCTAAATTTGCTTTAAATTATCATGGGGGTTGGCAGAGGGAGGAGAGCCTAACTGTTGAAGTAGGATCATGGAAATAAGGAGGTCCATAATATTCTCTATAATCAATTTTTTTTTTCTTTTTTTTTTTTTTTTTTTTGCCAGAGGTTTATAAAACTACCTAGTATAGCATGGTGGTCAAAAACACCAGTTCTGGAGACAAACACACCTGGTGGTGTCCCTTCCTAGCTAGCATAACCTCAATACATTGTTCTAAGCCTTAACTTGCTCAAATGTAAACCGGAAATGACAAGGATAGATCTTGACTAAAGAGGCTTGACAAAGCTAAAAGTAATTCTAAAAATAAAAGCAGTAACTACTTCTGTAAGTTAAGCACTGTCTGAAACATTTCACGGAGTTTTTCTTAATTGAGTTTATAATTCTATGAGGTAGACACTGTATCCGTATCCATTTTACCAACTCGGATAGAGTCATGAAGAAGCCAAATAGCTTGCCTAAAATCCTACATATGATGAGAAAGTGGCAGAGGAAGGAATTGTACCCAGATATTTTGGCTCCAAAGATCCCTGCCAGATCTAGCCCTGCCAGTTCATAAGGACTAGGGAGATGCCTCCTCCTCTCTATACTCCCATCCAAATGCTCCGCAATCTGTACGTCTGTTGCTCCACTTTTTGCTTATGGCGTATTGACTGCTTGTGTGCCTCTTTCTTCTCCTTAAGAGTTAGGATTGTGTAATCTTGTCCTGCATGTCTCTGGCACTGCTAGTGACAACATAGGGTCACAGTGGCACATTGTTTGTAGCTCAATAATTTATTTTTCTTTTTTAAAAAAAAATTGAAATGGGGGTCTGGCGATGTTGTCCAGGCTGTCTCAAACTTATGCCTCAAGTGATCATCCCACCTAAGCCTCCCAAAGTGCTGGGATTACAGGCGTGAACCACTGCACCCAGCCAATAATTTATTTTAATTAATAAGAAATAAATGTGTTTACAACCATTTTTTTAAAATTAGAGATGGAGTCTCCCTATATTGCCCAGGCTGGAGGGCAGTGGCTTTTCACAGACACAATCATTAGACATGCAGCCTCAAACTCCTGGGCTCAAGAATCTTCCTGATTTACTTAGTCTTCAGAGTAGCTAGAACTACGGGTACACCACTATGTCCAGTTTAACAATATTTTTTATCTTTTTCTTTCTTTTTTCCTTTAACAATATTTTTTTTTTTTTTTTTTTTTTGAGGCGGAGTCTTGCTCTGTCGCCCAGGCTGGAGTGCAGTGGCGCGATCTCCGCTCACTGCAAGCTCCGCCTCCTGGGTTCACGCCATTCTCCTGCCTCAGCCTCCCAAGTAGCTGGGACTACAGGCGCCCACCACCTTGCCAGGCTAGTTTTTTGTATTTTTAGTAGAGACGGGGTTTCACTGTGTTCGCCAGGATGGTCTCGATCTCCTGACCTTGTGATCCGCCCGTCTCGGCCTCCCAAAGTGCTGGGATTACAGGCTTGAGCCACCGCGCCCAGCCAACAATATTTTTAAAGATCATTGTTGCTGCTAATCTGGTCTTGATTTGTTAACTGGGAAATACAGTCTAATTTGTTAATTGGGAATTACAGTCTTTCTTTCAGTTGTTACCCACAGCATTCCAATTATTCATGATCCAGCTACTACCAGCTCACATGATCTCAAGGTGAGAAGGGGCTTTCTGTTCCTGGCACCCATGGAAGAAAGAATACTAAGTAGAGGAAAAAGTAAGCACAGACTTTCTCCAGACTGGTCTGGCAGCCCAACCACCATCTCTAAGCACAGAGAGTTTGTGGTGTTTATATGCAAAGTGAAGTTATAAGGAGGAATCTGGGAGAAGGCAGCTTGCTTCTAAGTGTGCAGTGAAAGTAGATAGAGGAAGACAGTGAAAAGGGAGAGAAGAACAAAGAAAAGAAAAAAATACACTAGCGTTTTATCCTCCTTTTCTAAATCAAATAACATTGAACTGTCACATTACAGAGAAATACTTATTTGTGACATAGGGTCCAATCTTGTAACCTTTTGCCTGTTCCCCAGTATATCTCATCCTGAAGCTTTCCTGCTCTGCAGCAAATGCTAATAGTCCCAAGAGCTCAGTCTTACAGGTCCTGGTTCCTAAAAGGCTCATTTTCTGGCACTAGAAAGGTGAAGATGAGAACAAGTTGCATAGATAAGATTAGGACACTATGGTAGAATTTTTTTAAAAAATCAAATCATCGGCTCCCTACTCCTCTATCTAATTGAGGTTTTCTTGCCTGGCGTTTGCAAAGAAATTGGGCTCATGGGTGAATACTTTGATTGCTAAAATGATAAAGTTTGGCTGTTGATTTCAGTTCACTAGAAGTACAAGGGCAAGAAATATACCACCACTGTGACAGTTTCTGGAAAGAAAGGGCAGCTTTGAGATTATAGAACCTGGGGCATCTGGAAAACCTCTATTTTTTTCCTGTGGAAGAGACATGGGACCAAAGGCAAATTTTACTGGTATTGTGGTTATCACATTTGCCCAATACAGTAAAGACCCTTGGTTTGAAACTCAGTAGGATTTTTTTTTCTTTTAATTTGAACAGAGCTCTTTTGTTTTCTCTACTGTCCTGGACTTGAAATCGGCTTATCCAAACCCTAGAGAGGCTGACACCCGCATGCTTTCCCCTGCCACCGTTCAGGGCGTTGCCAGCTCCTCCCTCCTGCATGGTCGGCTGGGTTCCACCAGCCCCGCTAGTGTTAACAGGAGGAAGGGTCTCCCTGGTCTGCATCTCTCTGGTGGATCTGGTTCTCATTCCAATGCAGACAGCGGAAAGGGAGGGTTTTCCGCAAGGAGGTCGGCAAGTATTTCTAGAAGGAAAAGAGTTTCTTTTCTAATTAGATCACCAAATACTACACTATACTAGGTTAAGCCATTAGCCAGTCATTTATTATTATTGTTTTGGGAAGCATAATGCTCTATTTTTATAGAATTCCTTCCAGTTGAGTTATCATTGAAGCTACTAGTTGGTTACAACTAAACATTAAAACAGGTACAAATTTGAAAACTAATCAGTATTTTTTAAAGTATAAAACAATGGGAAAAACATCTAAATACTAGAAATAGGTTTAAAAATTAGTTCATAGATTCATAGATGCATAAATCTTAACAAATTACCTTTCCAAAATTAATTCTATGCCTCTTCTTTATATAAGTAACTACTAGGAAATATATTTTGTTATACAAAAAAGTACAGACCAATTATTTATCAAATGTTCCCCAACTTAAATTAGGTCATCGAGTTTTTATATTATAAATAGCAACTGTGAAAGTGTGCAATTCACCATAATCAAAAAATATATATATATCTATATATATGGGGGTGTGGAGGGAAAGAGGCAGAATTCAGGACTAGTCTTTTAAGTGAGAAAGGAGAGTGCTGCCGACAGTAAGTTTCCGTAGTGTAGTGGTTATCACGTTCGCCTAACACGCGAAAGGTCCCCGGTTCGAAACCGGGCGGAAACAAGAGCTGCTGTTTTCTTTCATCGCTAATTCTGGTTTTGAGTATTTTCCTCTAAACCAATAGAATCTGCTTTTGCCGAGCACGTGAACCCTCAACTTCTGTGCTCCTTCTGTCACCCAGCAACGTGGCGCTGAATCCAGCGTCACACCATTCCCTACCCCACGCCGAACCCTCCCTCTCATCCTCCTTTTCTGATCTCCATCTGAGTGGCCCCGGTGGTGGCAACCCCAATAGGCACCGGAGTCCCAGAACCCCACTCGCCTGCACCTCGCAGGTGAGACTGGCTTTCTTGGACTCCAGAGAGCAGCACTTGCGGGTTTTTCGCGGAGGAAATTTCCTCGGGGATTTCTAAGGAACAGGGCTTCGCTTTGAGCCCGTCGGGGAATTATTGGACTTGCTCTTTTTTTTTTGCTGAAGCACAGAGAGGAAACACTTTTTTTTTTTTTTTTTTTTTTTTTTTTTTTTTTTTTTTTTTTTTGAGACGGAGTTTCGCTCTTGTTGCCCAGGCTGGAGTGCAGTGGTGCCATCTCTGCTCACTGCAACCCCCGCCTCCCGGGTTCAAGCGATTCTCCTGCCTCAGCCTCCCGAGTAGCTGGAATTACAAGCGCCCGCCACCACGCTCGGCTAATTTTTGTATTTTTAGTAGAGACGGGGTTTCGCCATGTTGGCAAGGCTTGTCTTGAATTCCTGACCTCAGGTGATCCACCCGCCTCGGCCTCCCAAAGTGCTGGGATTACAGGCGTGAGCCACCTCGCCCGGCCGAAACAAAATTTTTGACGTCTCTTAAACTTTCACCATGGATTGTGCACTTGAACAAGGATATAAGAGTGTGTTTGAATTCGAACCAATCAAAATAAATTCAGCATTTTCTCTTCTGTCCGATTATCTATTTATTATTACCTCTTAGCTGCAAAATCACTTTTCCTTGCGCCGTAACAATGGAATGGAGGGGCGCCCTTTAAATATTTTCTTTCGCAGTTAGCTCAGTGTTAAGTTTTGTCAATAGAGGGCGATGGAGAGACATTACTGGAGAAAACAATCTCGCGTTAGTGTGCACAATGGCCTGGCCCTCGCAGCCTAAGCAGTTTCTCTAGTAGGAACCTCCTGCAGTGCACGGTGGCCAGCAGTACTTTGGGGAACCTCCTTTAGAGCATCTCTGGTAACAGACTTCCCCATGAACAGTTTTCCTTGGTAATCTAGATGGCACATGTCCTGCACCTTCCGCTGGAGCACTTTTTTCCTACCCTTCCCACCTGGATGCAGGTCTGGATCTCAGCCCTGGTGGGAAGAGAATACTTCTTTGTGTGCTCTAGCTCAGCCCTCAGCCCTAGGGGTGGTAGCTGCTTCTTATATGGGCTAGTCCTATATTATTATTATTATTATTATTATTATTATTATTATTATTGCTCTTCTTCTTCTTCTTCCTCCTCTTCTTCTTCCTCCTCCTCCTCTTCCTCCTCCTCCTCCTTCTCTTCTTTTTCTTCTTCTTCCTTTTTTTTTAGACAGAGTCTCCCTCTGTCGCCAGGCTGGAGGGCAGTGGCACGATCTCAGCTCACTGCAACCTTTGCCTTCCGGATTCAAGTGATTCTCCTCCCTCAGGCTCCCAAGTAGCTGGGATTACAGGTGCCAGCCACCACGCCTGGCTAATTTTTTGTGGTTTCACCATGTTGGCCAGGCTGGTCTGGAAATCCTGACCTGAGCTGATCCGCCCACTTCAGCCTCCCAAAGTGCTGGAATTACAGGCATGAGCCACAGCGCCCGGCCAAGTCCTATATTCTTTAAACTTCTCTGTACTTCTTACTAGCCAATCCCTCCTTGTTCTAATCCTCTGATGTAATTACTAATTCCCTATAATAAACTTTCTTGCTCAAATTACTCTCTCTCTGGAGTGGACCCAGATTGATATACCTCCCTTATGTGGCTCCCTTTAACTGTTTTCTGCTGCTTCTTAGTCTAACCACCATTCTGACTGGCAAGAGCATAGATTAGTTTTGCGTGTTATTTAAATTTGTACAAAGAGAATCATATAATATGTGCACTTTTTAGTTTGGCTTCTTAAGTTTAATATTTGGGCATTTTCATATTTTCGTTACAAATTTCATGTTTTAATTACAAATTGTGCTACTTACAACATTCTCTTTAGGCAAATATATTAATACATTCCTGTAGAGAATATAAATATGAGTGAAATTTTAGGTGACAGTTTGCATATGTTTAGTTTATTAGATATTGCCAAATAATTTTTCAAAAAGGTTGTACTATCTGAAATTCCCTCTAATAGTGTATGAGGGGAATTTAAAATGTTTTTGGAAAAATGGAATTAAAAGATAAAAAAATTATAAACTTTATTTCTCAAATAATCATCATCAAGTTCAAGACACTTTTGTAAGCAATGATATCAGCCACTTAGTCTATCCCTAAAGAATTGAGGGTCCTGGGAATTTAAACATGTCAATGCAGTGTTTTTTACATTATTAGCTAAAGAGAAATGGGTGTCCTTTATTGATTTGTTAAGATTAGGAAACAAAAGCCAGAAGGAGCCAAATCAGGACTGTAAGATTGATGCCTAATGATTTCCCTTTGAAACTCCTACAAAATTGCCTGTTTAATGAAAGGAATGAGCAGGAGCGTTGTCATGGTGGAAAACTCTCTGGTGCAGCTTTTCTAGGAGTTTTTCTGCTACAGCTTTGACTTTCTCAAAAAACTCTAATAGTAAGCAGATATTATTGTTCTTTGGCCCTCCAGAGAGTCCACAAGCAAAATGCCTTCAGCATCCCAAAAAACTATTACTATGACCTGTGCTCTTGACTGGTTCACTTTTGCTTTGACTGGACTACTTCCATCTCTTGGTAGCCATTGCTTTAATTTTCTTTGTCTTCAGGATTGTACTGGTAAAGCCATGTTCCAACCGCTGTGACAGTTGTTCGAAGAAATGCTTCAGGATCCTGATCCCACTTGTTTAAATTTTCCATTGAATGCTACTGTCTTGTTTACAACCAACCTGAATGCAATGGTTTGGATACCCGTCAAGTGGAATGTCTGCTCAACTTTAATTCTTAAGTTAGAATTGTGTAAGCTGAATCAATTGAGTTGTCTATGATGTTGGCTATCATTTCTGCTGTTAATTGTCATTCTTTTTCAATTAGGGTATAAACAAGATGAATTTATTCCTTGCAAATTGATGCAGATGGTCTGCAGCTATGGGTTTCATCTTCAAAGTTGTCTTGTCCCTTCTTAAAATGAGCTATTCATTTGTAAACTGCTGATTTCTTTGGGGCATTGTGCCCATAAACTTTTCATAAAGCATCAATGATTTCACCATTTTTCCACCCAAGCTTTACTGTAAATTTTATGTTTGTTCTTGCCTCAATTTTAGCAGAATTTATGTTGCTCTGACAGGAGCTCTTTTCAAATTGATGTCTTAGGCTTCTTAGAGACTCAAACTAGATCCTGTTCAGATATATATATTTTTTTAAATATTTATTTATTTATTTTTATTTATTTATTTTTGAGATGGAGTTTCGTTCTTGTTGCCCATGCTGGAGTACAAGGGTGCAATCTCAGCTCACTGCATCCTCCATCTCCCCGGTTCAAGCAATTCTCCTGCCTCAGCCTCCCAAGTAGGTGGGATTACAGGCATGTGCCACCTCACCCGGCTAATTTTGTTTTTGTTTGTTTTTTTTTTTTTTTTTTTGAGACGGAGTCTTGCTCTGCCGCCCAGGCTGGAGTGCAGTGGCCGTATCTCAGCTCACTGCAAGCTCCGCCTCCCAGGTTCACGCCATTCTCCTGTCTCAGCCTCCCGAGTAGCTGGGACTACAGGCGCCCGCCTCGTCGCCCGGCTAGTTTTTTGTATTTTTTAGTAGAGACGGGGTTTCACCGTATTAGCCAGGATGGTCTCGATCTCCTGACCTCGTGATCCGCCCGTCTCGGCCTCCCAAAGTGCTGGGATTACAGGCTTGAGCCACCGCGCCCGGCTAATTTTGTATTTTTAGTAGGGACGGGGTTTCACCACGTTGGTCAGGCCAGGCTGGTCTCAAACTCCTGACCTCAGGTGATCTGCCTGACTTGGCCTTCCAAAGTGCTAAGATGACAGGCGTGAGCCACCACACCTGGCTCAGATACGTTATAAGAAGTTAATACAAGTTTATTATAGAAGTTATAGAAGTTAATACAAGTGCAAAAAAAATTTGAAATACGCATAGTTTTTTCTTAATACTCATTTTCTATGAACTTTTTGAAGTCCCTTATTTATGAGAGTTTTTGTGTTTCTCATCTTTGCAAATGATTGTTTTTTTCTGTCTTTTTAATTTTGGTCATTCTACTGGTATGCCAGTACGGTTTCAATTTGCATTTCTTTGATGACTAATAAAGTTGAGATGCTTTTTGAATTCTAATTGCCATTTAGATGTCTTATTTTATGCAGTGTCAGTTCAAGTCTTTGCCAATTGTTTTATTAGACTATCTTTTTCCTAATGATTTGTAGGATTTCCTAATATAATTTAAATATAATTCCTTTTCATATACTTGAATTGTAATTCTCTTATTTACAAGCTTTGCAGCTTGTGCAAGTAAATGAACCCATTTGAGCCTGAAGGCTCCCTCTTGAAATTGATATAATAATACTACAGCGAAGGTGACACATTTCTTTCACTAATATTTATTGAGTGCCTATTATAAACTAGGCTATGTGTTAGACAGTAGGGCTTCATTGGTGAACAAGAACAGACATTGTACCTGCCTTATTACATTCCATTGAGGGAGAAAAACATTAATCAAGTGGCCTTACAAACTAATGTAAAACTTGCTATGAGGAGAGATACATTTTGCTATGAGTAATGCAGGTGTCACACACTTAAATGTTTAGGAAAGTCCCTAGAAAATTATTTATTGATTTGGAGTCTAGAGAACGCATTAGAGAAAAAGAGTTTTCCAAGAATAGGAAATGACATGTAAAAAGGCCCTGTGGTAGGAGGTAACCTTATAAATAAGAGGAATTAATACACTAGGGCCAGTATAGCTAGAGTACATAGAGCAAAAAAAGGTATGATTTTAAATAAGACTAGAGAAGTAGTTAAAAGTCTAGCATGCATGACATTTCAGGCCATTTTAATAATGGCCTACTCTACCCTTTATCATCTCAGAATATACAGAATCTGAAACATGGTCTGATTTTATCTAAGGGACAGTCTATTACATTTACTTCCAAGAGTCTGAGAGAATTCATAAAATCAGAAGAATCATGTAAGTCCTCTTGGTCCGCTAGGAACAAAAACTACAGTCCTACTGGAATTTCAAGTCTCTGTTGCCCCCTTGGTGTTTTGAGTTTTGTCCTTTTTACCTAAAGTTATAGATGTTACGTGAAGTAAACACTAGAGATCATGATAATTAAAAGTAGAAAAAAATTCCCTGAATTACCTGTCTAGGGAGGTCATAGTCCCCATATACTAGCCGTATGTTAAAAATCAGAAGAAAATCAACACCGCATGTTCTCACTCATAGGTGGGAATTGAACAATGAGAGAAAAAAAAAAAAAAAAAAAAGAAAATCAAATGGCCCTAACAGACCTATTCGGAACATTCCACCCAACAGCAGCAGAACATACATTCTTCTCAAGTGTACACAGAACATTTTCCAGGATAGATCACATTAGGTTATAAAGCATGTCTTTAAAAAATTAAGAAGATCAAAGTTATACCAAGTTTCTTTTTCTTCCTTCCTTTTTTTTTTTTTTTGCACACAAGGTCTTGCTCTGTCACCCAGGCTGGCGTGCAATGGCACAGTCTCGGCTCACTGCAACCTCCCAGGTTCAAACAATTCTCATGCTTCAGCCTCTCCAGTAGTTGGGATTACAGGTGTGTACCACCGCACCCGGCCAATTTTGGGCTTTTTTTGGTTTGTTTCTTTCAGATGGAGTTTCACTCTTGTGGCCCAGGCTGGAGTACAATGGCACAATCTGGGCTCACTGCAACCTCTGCCTCCCAGGCAATTCTCCTGCCTCAGCCTCCCAAGTTGCTGGGATTACAGGCGCCTGCCACCACGCCCAGCTAATACTATGTTTTTAGTAGAGATGGGGTTTCTCTATGTTGGTCAGGCTGGTCTTGAACTCCCGACCTCAGGTGATTTGCCTGCCTCAGCCTCCCAAACTGCCGGGATTACAGGCATGAGCCACTGCACCTGGCTAAACAATCTAATTTTTATACCTCAAAAAAGTAGAAGAAAAAATTAAGTCCAAAGTTAGCAGAAGGGAGGAAATAATAAAGTGGTTTTTTTTTGTTTTGTTTTGTTTTTAAGACAGAGTCATGTTCTGTCACCAGGCTGGAGTGCAGTGACACGATCTTGGCTCATTGCAACCTCTGCCTCCCGGATTCAAGCAATTCTTCTGTCTCAGCCTCCTAAGTAGCTGGGACTACAGGCGCCTGCCACCACGCCTGGCTAATTTTTGTATTTTTAGTAGAGACGGGGTTTCACCATATTAGTCAGGCTGGTCTCCGACTCCTGACCTCAGGTGATCCACCCACCTAGGCCTCCCAAATTGCTGGGATTACAGGCGTGAGCCACCACGCCTGGCCTTGCACTCATTTTATGAGGCTAGAAATACTCTGATATCAAAGACAGATACATTACCAAGATAACTACAAGCCAGTATCCCTGGTGAACATAGATGCAAAAATCTTCAACAGAATATTAACAAACTATTACTGTATTCAACAGCACATTAAAAGAATCATACACCATGAACAAGTGGGATTTATCCTTTGGATGCAAAGATGCTTCACATACAAAAATCAATTAATTGATGGCATGGCCTTATATAGAGAACACCCTAAAGACTCCATTTTTTAAACTGTCAGTTAAGTTGCAGGATATGAAATCAGCATTAAAAAGCAATTGTGTTTCTATGCACTAACAACCAACTAGCTGAAGAGAAAATTAGGAAGATAATCTAATACAGTGGCACCAAAAATGATAAAATACTTAGTTAAACTTAACTAAGAAAGTGAAACACTTGTGCACTAAAAACTATAAAACATCCATCAAAAAGATACAAACAAATGGAAAGACATCCCATGGGCATAGATTGGAAGACTTAAAGTGTCCATACTACCCAAAGTGATTTACAGATTTAATGCAATCTCTATCAAAATCCCACTGGCATTTGCACAGATATAGAGAAAACAATTCTAAAATTATATGAAACTACAAAGGACCCTGAATCACTAAATAACCTTGAGAAAAAAAACCAATAAAGCAGGAGGCGTTACACCTCTCCTGCCCTCTCTTCTGTTCCATTGGTCTCTATGTTTGTCTTTGTACCAGTATCATACTGGGGTTTTCTTTGTTGTTGTTTGGTTTGATGTGTTGTTTTTGTTGTTGTTGCTGCTGCTGCTGCTATTGTTGTTTAAGACAAGGTCTTAGGCAGGGCTCAGTGGCTCACACCTGTAATCCCAGCACTTTGGGATGCTGAAGCAGGTGGATTGCTTGAGCCCAGGAGTTTGAGACCAGACTGGGCAACATGGTAAAACCCCATCTCTACAAAAATTACAGAAAATTAGCCAGGCCTGGTGGCCCGCGCCTGTAGTCTCAGCTACTTGGGAGGCTCAGGTGGGAGGATCACTTGAGCCCAGGAGGCGGAGGTTGCAGTGAGCAGAGATTGTGCAGCTGCATTCCAGGTTGGGCGACAGGGCAAATATAGGGGAAAAGCTTCAGAACATTGGTCTTGGCAATTACTTCATGGGTAAGACACCAAAAACACAGGCAAAAATAGAAAAATTGGACTATTCCAAATGAAGGAGCCTCCCCACAGCAAAGGAAACAATCGAGTGAAAAGGCAGCCTATAGAATGGGAGAAAGTATTTGCAAACCATATACCTGTTAAGGAGTTAATTTCCAAAATACAGAAGGAACTGCTACAACTCAGTAGCAAAACAAACAACAAATAAACCTCTATTAATCTGATTTAAGAAGGGCTAGTAGACATTTCTCTAAAGATGTGCAAATGAGCAACAATGTTCGATGTCATTAATCATCAGAGAAATGCAAATCAACCTGTCAATGAGATTCACATCACACCTGTTAGGATAGCTATTATCAAAAACAAACAACAAAAACAAAAGGCAACATGTGGAAAATTGGAACCCTTGTTTCTACACTGTAGGTGGGAATGCAAAATGATACAGTCACTGTAGAAAACAGTATGGCGGATCCTCAAAAAAATTTAAAATGTAACTACGTTTTGATAATCCTGGCTATTTATCCAAAAGAACTGAAATAAGAATCTGGAAGACACATTCCACTTCTGTATTCACTGCAACCAATGAATTCACAACTGTCAAGACGTGGAGGCTGGGTTCATGGTTGCGCACGCCTGTAATCCCAGCACTTTGGGAGGTTGAGTTGGGTGGATTTCTTGAGGCCAGCCGTTTGAGACCAGACTGGCCAACATGATAAAACCCCATCTCTACTAAAAATATAAAAATTAGCAGGGCATAGTGGCGCATGCCTGTAATCCCAGATACTCGGGAGGCTGGGGACGAATCGCTTGAACCCAGGAGGTGGAGGTTGCAATGAGCCAAGATAGTGCCACTGCACTCCAGCCTGGGCGACAGAGCAAGTCTGTCAAAAAAAAAAGGTAGGAAGGAAGGGAGGGAGGGAGGGAGGGAGGAAAAAGTGGAAAAAGGCCTGGCACAGTGGCTCACACCTATAATCCCAGGTTTTTCAAAGGCTAAGGTAGGAGATCAGAAGTTTGAGGAACAAGAGAAAGCAAAAATTTTAAGTTTTAGTTATTTGATGTGGGTTTTATTATACATTTTGCTAGGAAGAGTAAAGGTCAATTTTTCTTTTGATTTAAAATACCTATTTTATTATAGTAAGAACACTTGACATGAGATTTATGTTCTTAACAAATTTAAATGTATAATATACAGTTGTCCCTTGCTTTGTGGCAGAGATTGATTCCAGGACCTCAGGCAGATACCAAAATCCCCGCATAATCAAGTCCTGCAGTTGGCCCTCTGAAACCCGCCCCGCCTACATGAAAAGTCAGCTCTCTCTTTGCGCAGGTTTCACATCATGCCATACTGCATATTTGATCTGCTAGTTTGGTTGGAAAAAAAATCCACATATAAGTGGACCAATGCAGTTCAAACCTGTGTTGTTCAAGAGTCAACTGTAGTATCGTTAACTATAGGCACAACATTGTACAGAGATTTCTAGAACTTTTCCGTCATGTGTGATATGGTTTGATTGTGTCCCCACCCAAATTGCACCTTGAATTGTAATAATCCCCACGTGTAAAGCGTGGGGCCAGGTGGATATATTGAATCATGGGGGCAGTATCCCCCATACTGTTTTTGTGGTAGTGAGTGAGTAAGTCTTAGGAGATCTGATGGTTTTATAAACACAGTTCCGCTGCATAAGCTCTCTTGCCTGCAGCTATGTAAGACATGTCTTTGCTTCTTCTTTGCCTTCTGCCATGATTGTTAGGCCTCCCCAGACACATGATACTGTGAGTCCATAACACCTCTTTCCTTTATAAATTACCCAGTCTTCGGTATGTCTTTATTAGCAGTGTGAAAACAGACTAACACAATGTATAACTGCAACTTTGTTGATTAGCAGCTTCCTGTTTCCCCTTCTCCCAAGCCCCTGGCCACCACCATTCTTTCTAATTCTAAGTTTGATCATTTTAGATATCTCAAGTAGAATTAAGTAGTTAACAAATTAAGATTAATAAAGGTTAATCTAAAATAGAATTAATTTGTTCTTTTGATGGCTTATTTCGCTTCACATACTATCCTCGAGGTTCATTTTCTTTTTTATTATTATTTTATTTTATTTTGAGATGGAGTTTCACTCTTGTCATCCAGGCTGGAATGCAATGGTGCAATCTCGGCTCACTGCAACATCTGCCTCCCTGGTTCAAGGGATTCTCCTGCTGCAGCCTCCCAAGTAGTTGGGATTACAGACGTGCACCACCACATACATACAGCTAATTCTGTATTTTTAGTAGAGACAGGGTTTCACCATGTTGGCCAGGGTGGTCTCAACTCCTGATTTCAGGTGATCTGCCTGCCTCGGCCTTCCAAAGTGCTGGGATTACAGGCGTGAACCACCACTCCCAGTCAAGGTTCATTTTCTTCATCCACTCATCTGATGGTGGACATTCAGTTTGTTTCATATTTTTAAAAAATTTTTATTTTTGTAGAGACAGGGTCTCGCTATATTACCCAGGCTGGGCACTTGGTCCACTTATACACAGATTTTTTTCATCCAAACTTGCAGATCAAAAATGCAGTATTGGCAAGATGCAAAACCTGCACAAAGGGAGAGCTGACTTTTCATGTAGGTGGGGCAGGTTTCAGAGGGCCAATCGCAGGACTTGACTATGAAGGGATTTTGGAATATGCCTGAGGTTCTGGAATTAATCTCCCCCACAAAGCAAGGGACAACTGTATAGCATACATTTAAATTTGTTAAGAACAGAAATCTCATGTAAAGTGCTCTTACTACAATAAAATACATTTCTTAAATCAAAAGAAAAATTGACCTTTACTCTTTCTAGCAAAATGTATAATAAAACCCACATCAGGCTGGGCCCAGTGGCTCATGCCTATAATCCCAGCACTTTGGGAGGCCGAGGTGGGCGGATCACAAGGTCAGGAGATCAAGACCATCCTGGCTAACAGGGTGAAACCTCGTCTCTACTAAAAATACAAAAAATTAGCCAGGCGTGGTGGCGGGCGCCTGTAGTCCCAGCTACTCGGGAGGCTGAGGCAGGAGAATGGCGTGAACCCAGGAGGCGGAGCTTGCAGTGAGCCGAGATCCTGCCACTGTACTCCAGCCTGGGTGACAGAGCGAGACTCCATCTCAAAAACAAAAAACAAAAAAACCCCATATCAAATAACTAAAATTTAAAATCTTTTCTTTCTCTCATTCCTCAATTCTGATAAATCCTGCCACTGTCCCAGCAAATCTAGGGCCCCACAAATCTAGTACATACCCGCACCACTGCAACCCCAGAAAAGGCTGAGCTCTCTCCCCCAGCTCCTGACTGTCTTGAATTTCTGAACTCCACCTCGCGTACAGAACTGTGTGACTGCCCATTTAACCTACTTAAGAATAGTCTCCCCATAATCACTGGACACCGATGGCAACTGCTGAGTGCCCAACCTGGGAGACCTTATGGCAAGAGTGACCAATTGTCATATTTGCGGCGCTTTTCCCCTTTCCTTATACATTCCACGTAACAAAACCGAAAATACCAAAACTCTAGACTCAAGATCCAGGAAGTCTTTCCCCAGGGACATAAAATCTCACAAACGCCAGACCAATAAACCTCGGGCAGAACACACAGAAATTTGATTTCAATTTCAAAACTGTTATACAGTCCTATGACTGTTTCTCTGTCCTTTCAATGCACACAGACATTCACTTCTTGATTACAGAGAATGACTTTTAAAACCCACTTTATAAGGAAGGTGCCCAGGAGACCTCCACCACCTTTCTGCAGAGAAATGCTCGCAGGGAGAGACTGTGGAGTGAGATGGGGCCAGGGGGCTGCCTGTGACTGGTTATCTTCCAGATCAGCAGTGCTGGAAGAAGGCAGGGGACAGTGCTACGCAGCTGTCTTACAACAGGCAAAATTAGGACCACTTGACTCAGCTTCTTCCGATTCTCACACAGTTCCCTGCCATTCCTATTCAGCTATCCTCTCACTCAATCTGCTTTTTACGTATTGCTATAATTTTAACCTTGGTATTGTGCTTTTTGTTTTTGTTTGTTTGTTTGTTTTGATCTTTTGGTTTTTGTTTCTTAGATTTTACTTCAAATTGAAAAATCTACCCATCTTGGTGCATGCGCAGCTGCTTCATTAGTTGTGACTACTGCACAGCATGAAATGTATACCCAGCTACTCTGATGACAGACATGCAGGTTGCTTCAACTTTGTTACCCCATATCACTACAATGATTAGTCTCATTTAATCCACTAGAATGATAAGCTGAAATGTCATTGAGGGACATTCCTAGAAGTGGGATTACTGGGTTCTAGACAAAAAGCTACTCAAAAATAAAAACTCACTTAATACCTGTACAGCAAAATCTAAGATCTATATTTTTAAGAATTAAATCCTACTTTTATCCCATGTAGAAAATCATACATATAATATTTTTCTCGTGATAAATCAGAGGAAGGACATCTAACTCACAATGCTCTGAGGAAACCTCCCAGGGAAGATTCTTGAGGTATATCTAAAATTTGAGTAAACTTGTGGTGAAGAAGAAGGGAAGGTATTTTGAGCGGACGGAAAATTTAAGTTTAACAAGTTATTTACTGTTAATTAACATTTCTTTACTTTAATGATCTAGCAAAATTTTCTGCAATGTGATAATGTTTTGTGGGGCTGTCTTCTTCAGAGTTTCAAAGTAAAGTAGAAAAACTTGTTTTATAGAATCTGATGGCAGATTATTCTGCATGTGGGGGAGATCAGTGAATTTCCCAGTAATTCTGTCCCCAGAAAAACCCAGAACTCCAACTATGCCTGTCCTGACAATTGACACTCTTAGCTTGTCATCATGTCTTTCTTCCTAGCGTTAGTATAGTTTCAAGTATCCTTTGTTTTGTATGAAGCAGGGTTCAATCTCTGCAGTAGAAGTGTAATTTTTGCCTTGGCCTACAACCTCATCTAGGTCAATCCGAGATCAGAGTTTTTTATTTGTATAGCATGATCTTTCAAGCATTATTCATGGCTAGAATACCTTACTATTTATTTATTTATTTATTTATTTATTTATTTATTTATTTATTTATTTTTGAGAAAGAGTTTCGCTGTTGTTGGCCAGGCTGGAGTTCATTGGTGCGGTCTTGGCTCACTGCAACCTCCGCCTCCAGGGTTCAAGCGATTCTCCTGCCTCAGCCTCCCAAATAGCTGGGATTACAAGTGCCTGCCACCACGCCCGGCTAATTTTTGTATTTTTAGTAGAGATGGGGTTTCACCATGTTGGCCAGGCTGGTCTCAAACTCTTGACCTCAGGTGATCCATCAGCCTCAGCCTCCCAAAGTGCTGGGATTACAAGCATGAGCCACCACACCCAGCCACTTTTTATTCTTCTAGAGTCTTCATGGATTGCCTAATTTTGCTTCATAGTTGCAACAGATAATCTAATATTGTGCAAGTGTGATATTGAGTATGGCCAGGATCCTGTTTTATTGTGCTCACCACAAAGAAATAAATCACGCTGCAGAGGGCAATTTGGCAGAATCCATCAACATTTCAAATGTATATATCATATGTCCCTTGATGTGCATTTCACATGTGTGCAAAGGATGCTTGCAGGCATAACGATTATGTTTAAATTATTCACTTGATATTATTTGTAATAGAAAGATTAAGAAAAAGCTATTTATCTTAGGTAATCAGTTAAATACATTATGCCATATATACAAAATAGAACAAAATGGAGTCTCTTATGTCTACTTCTTTCTACATAGACACAGTAACAGTCTGATCTCTCTTTTCCCCACACATAAGGAGGGGCCAGGCCCAGTGGCTCACGCCTATAATCCCAGCACTTTGAGACATCGAGGCGGGCAGATCACCTGAGGTCAGGAGGTTGAGAGTAGCCTGCCTGGTCAACATGGTGAAACCCTGTCTCTACTAAAAATACAAAAATTAGTCAGGCATAGTGGCAGGCTCCTGTAGTCCCAGCTACTCAGGAGGCTGAGGCAGGAGAATCTCTTGAACCAGGGAGGCAGAAGTTGCTGTGAGCTGAGATTGTGCAACTTCTAAATAAACAGAGGGGAGGACTGCCTGAGCCCAGGAAGTTGGGAGGTCAAGGCTGCATTGAGCCATGATTGTGCCACTGCACTCTTGCCTGGCCACACCTGTAATCCCAGCACTTTGGGAGGCCAAGGAGGGTGGATCACAAGGTGAGGAGTTCAAGACCAGCCTGGCCAAGATGGTAAAACCCCATCTCTACTACAAATACAAAAATTACCTGGGTGTGGTGGCAGGTGCCTGTAATCCCAGCTACTCAGGAGGCTGAGGCAGAGAATTGCTTGAACCCGGGAGGGTGAGGTTGTAGTGAGCCGCGATTGTGCCCCTGGACAGCCTGAGCGACAGAGTGAGACTCTGTCTCAAAAAAAAAAAAAAAAAAAAAAAAAAAAAGATAGACCCACATGGAATGTCTTTCCATGTTAATTGGATCTGTCAGTAGTGACCTGGACCTGTGAATCCAGGGTGCATACATGACTCAGGGAGTCAGAACCACAAGACACTCATGCTCTGATTCCAGCTTTTAGAATCCAGCCCTTGGAATCAAGAGTAGTGGCCTTGATCAGCTCCAGAACTTCACAAGGGATGCAGAGGAAATTCACCCCAGCTAGCACCTTCTCTAAGAATTTTCTGGGCCAAATTCAAACAAGTGAAACAACAGAAACTTGCTCCTTCAAATCTGTGAGTTTTGGATTTAGAGATTGGATTTTCTGTGAGGGAACTGCAAACAAAATAGGTTTTTGTCTTTGTATTTCCTTATTAAAACAAGTAACTTACAATCATTTGGATAGACTTTACTGACACAGGTGAGATGTGACCTGGGGATTATGGAAGGTGGATATGGAAAGAGAGAATTGCTTCCTTTATTATAGTGAAACTTTACATGACAATGATGGTTTAATGCAGTCTTAAAAGAAAATGGAGCCGGGTGTGGTGGCTCATGCATGTAATCCCAGCAGTCTGGAAGGATTGAAGCAGGCAGATCACCTGAGGTCAGGAGTTCGAGACCAGCCTGGCCAACATGGTGAAACCCCGGCTCTACTAAAAATGCAAACATTAGCCTGGCATAGTGGCAGGCACCTGTAATCCTGGCTACTCAGGAGGCTGAGGCAGGAGAAGAGCTTGAACCTGGGAGGCGGAGGTTGCAGTGAGCCCAGATTGTGCCATTGCACTCCAGCCTGGGGGACAAGAGCGAGACTTCCTCTGAAAAAAAAAAAGAAAAAAGAAAATGAAAACTTTCGGCCCGGTGTGGTGGCTCACGCCTGTAATCCCAGCACTTTGGGAGGCCGAGGTGGGTGGATCACGAGGTCAGGAGATCAAGACCAACCTGGCTAACACGGTCAAACCCCAGGCGTGGTGGCAGGCGCCTGTAGTCCCAGCTACTCGGGAGGCTGAGGCAGGAGAATGGCGTGATCCCAGGAGGCGGAGCTTGCAGTGAGCCGAGATCATGCCACTGCACTCCAGCCTGGGCGACAGAGCGAGACCCTTTCTCAAAAAAGAAAAAAAAAGAAAACTTTCTTAGTTAAAACTGATCAGTTTACTTGATTAGAGCATCGTGCTCATAATGCCAATATTAGGGGTCCCCATAGAGGCCAGGCCAATATATAATTTTTTTTTCTTTTTGTCTGAGACAGTCTCACTCTGTCTCCCCAGAACGATCTTGGCTCACTGCAACCTCCGCCTCCCGGGTTAAAGCAATCTCCTGCCTCAGCCTCCCAAGTAGCTGGGACTACAAGAGACTACCACCACGTCCAGCTAACTATTTTTGTATTTTTAGTATAGACGGGGTTTCACCATATTGGCCAGGCTGGTCTTGAACTCCTGACCTTGTGATCCACCTGCCTCGGCCTCCCAAAGTGCTGGGATTATAGGCACGAGCCACCGCACCCGGCCGGGATATAATTTCTTTAAAGCCTTGACAGTTTCTAAGTATCAGTTCACACATCCACATGAGGTTGCCACGTATCTATTTCTTGAACTCCTTTCTGTCATTCAGGGTAAAGAATGTCCAGTTCCCCACTTTGCTCAAAACGGAGCCCTGTTCCTTTTTCGAGATCCCCAAGGAAACTCTCTGCAGAAAACTGTTGACAAAGGTCTGCTCTCGAGACTCCAAGGAAGCCAGACTCACCTGTATTGCACAGATGGGATCCTGCACATTGGCACCTACTCGAGTAGGCACCACCTGGGCCTCTCAAAGCCTGCAGACAAACACAGAGTAAAAAGAAAGGGAGCGACCGGGCGCGGTGGCTCGTGCCTGTAATCCCAGCACTTTGGGAGGCTGAGGCAGGCGAATCATCTGAAGTCAGGAGTTCAAGACGAGCCTGGCCAACATGGCGAAAACAGGTCTCTTACTAATTATCTGGGCATGGTGGCACGCGCCTGTAATCCTAGGAGGCTGAGGCAGGAAAATCGCTTGAACCCAGGAGGAGAAGGGTGCAGTGGGCCGAGATCGCTCCACTGCACTCCAGCCTTGGCAACAAGGTGAGACTCTGTCTAAAAAAAAAAAAAGTAAAGAGGGTAATGGATTCAGGGTTCAACAACATAGCTCAGGACAAAGAAGGGACAAAGGTTCCTGAGATGGCTGAAGATCAAGGAGAGAATACAAAAAGTCTTTCCGTGTTTATGCTTAATAATATGCAAAGATTCTATCAGTTCAAACAGAGGCTCACAGAAGCAACATGACAAAAAGAAAAGGCATCATATTTTTTATCCAAAAACCTTTTGCTTGTTAGGCAAAATAGTAACCTCTACACGATAGAAAAATATACCCTGGAAGATCTCAGAATAGAAGGTGCTGGCCGGGCGCGCTGGCTCACGCCTGTAATCCCAGCACTTTGGGATGCTGAGGTAGGTGGATCACTTGAGATCAGGAGTTCAACAACAACCTGATCAACATGGTAAAACTCCGTCTCTACTAAAAATACAAAAATTAGCCAGGCGTGGTGGCGGGCGCCTGTAATCCCAGTTATTCGGGAGGCTGAAACAGGAGAATCTCTTGAGCCCGGGAGGCAGAGGCTGCAGTGAGCCGTGATCGCGCCACTGCAATCCAGTCTGGGCAACAAAGTGGGAAACTCTGTCTCAAAAAAAAAAAAAAAAAAGGAGCTATGTCTATACAATACAGCTTCAGTGATTCGGTGCGTAGTGGCTCACGCCTCCAATCCCAACACTTTAGTTAGTTGAGGCGGAAGGATCACTTGAACCAAGGAGTTAGAAGACAGTCCTGGAGTTAGAAGCCAGCCCTGGCAACACAGTAAGACCCCATCTCTACAAAAAAAAATTAAAAATTAGCCGGCCTTTAGTGGCTTACGCTGAGGCGGGAGGATTACTTGAGCCCAGGAGTTCAAGTGAGCTGATTACGCCACTGCCCTGCAGCCTGGACTACAAAGCAAGACCTTGCCTTCGCACTGGTTGAAGGGAGCGAGTCACAATAGTGGTTCCCTCTGTATAGTGATTGGAAAGGAACTTGGAGTGCTCTTGAGTTGCGTGCTGGTAGGCGGGGTTTATTCGGTTTGTGGAGAATCATCCAGGTGAATATTTATATGTGAGAGGTTTATTTTTTTTTTTAAGGAATTGGCTTATGCAACTGTGGACCTGGCTAGTAAGTGCTAAATCCATAGGGCAGGCTGTCAGGAAAAGTGGGCCATCGGAAAGTACAGGCTGGAAACAATATAGAAAATCAATGAAACCAAAAGTTGGTTATTTGAAAAGTTCACCAAAATTGACAAATATTTAGCTAAATAAACCGATAAAAAAGAAGAAAGGGCCGGGCACAGTGGCTCACGCCTGTAATCGTAGCACTTTGGGAGACCAAGGTGGGCGATCACCTGAGGTCAGGAGTTCGAGACCAGCCTGGCCAACATGGCGAGATCCCCGTCTCTACTGAAAATACAAAAGTTAGCGGACCACAGTGGCGGCGCCTGTAATCCCAGCTACTCAGGATACTGAGGCAGGAGAATCGTCTGAACCCAGGAGGCGGAGGTTGCAGTGAGCCGAAATCGCGCCACTGAAGTCTGGGCAACAGAGTGAGACTCTGTCTCACAAAAAAAAAAAAAAAAGAAAGAAAGAAAAATTAGAGAGGAGACTCAAAAGACTGAAATCAGAAATGAAAGTGGAGGCGTCTGCTCCACCTAAGCTGAACCGGAGGCGGGAAGCTCAGGACATAGACGTTGATTGGCTGGCTGGGGCGCAGCTTGATGGCGTCGGGTTGACCAGCCGCAGGCGGCACCTGGGCGAATGGCGCCTGTGTAAGAGGCTGGTGGCCCCAGGGTACCGTGGCCTTGGAAGTGGGAAATGGAGGCAGGAGCCCTCCCTACACTTCACCATAGGCTTCCTGATAGATTCCAACATCATGATTACCTCCCAGATACTTTTTTTTTTTTTTTTAATTTGGGTGGCTTTTCTTCATGCGCCAATTGTTTAAGAACTATGAGGTGCGTCAGTATGTTGCACGGGTGACCTTCTCTGTGCTGTTTGCATTTTCTTGCACTATGTTTGAGCTCATCATGTTTGAAATCTTAGGCGTATTGAATAGTCGCTCTCGTTATTTTCACTGGAAAATGAAACTGTGTAATTCTGCTGATCCTGGCTTTCATGGTGCGTTTTTACACTGGCTATTTTGTTGTGGGCAACATCGGACTACTTTTGTCTCCTCTGTCTTAGTGCATAAACAACGACTGCTTTTTTCCTGTCTCTTGTGGTTGACCTTTATCTATTTCTTCTGGAAACTAGGAGATTCCTTTCCCATTCTCAGCCCAAAACATGGGATCCTATCCATAGAACAGTTCATCAGCTGGGTTGGTGTGATTGGAGTTACTCTCACGGCTCTCCTTTCTGGATTTGGTGCTGTCTACTGCCCATACACTTTCATGTCTTACTTCCTCAGGAATGTGACTGACACAGATATTCTAGCCCTAGAATAGCGACTGCTCCAAACCATGCATATGATCATAACCAAAAAGAAAAGGATGGCAATGGCACAGAGACCAATGTTCCAGAAGGGGGGGTACATAACAAATCATCAGGATTCTGGGGAATGATAAAAGTATTACCACTTACTCAATAGGAAGTGGATGCTTTGGAAGAACTAAGCAGGCAGCTTTTTCTAGAAACAGCTGATCTGTATATTACCAAGGAGAGAACAGAATACTCCAAAACCTTGAAAGGGAAATATTTTAATTTTCTGGGTTACTTTTTCTCTATTTACTGTGTTTGGAAATTTTTCATGGCAACAATCAATATTGTTTTTGATGGAGTTGGGAAAATGGATCCTGTCACGAGAGTCATTGAGATCACTGTGAATTATCTGGGAATCCAGTGTGATGTGAAGTTTTGGTCCCAACACATTTCCTCCATTCTTGTTGGAATAATCATTGCCACATCCATCAGAGGACTGCTGATCAATCATACCAAGTTATTTTATGCCATCTCTAGCAGTAAGTCCTCTAGTGTCAATGTCCTGCTATTAGCACAGATAATGGGCATGTACTTTGTCTCCTCTGTGCTGCTGATCCGAATGAATATGCCTCTAGAATACTGCACCATAATTACCGAAGTCCTTGGAGAACTGCAGTTCAATTTCTGTCACCATTGGTTTGATGTGATCTTCCTGGTCAGCACTCTCTCTAGCATAGTGTTTCTCTATTTGGCTCACAAACAGGCACCAGAGAAGCATATGACACCTTGAACTTAGGCCTACTACAGACTGTTAGAGGCCAGTGGTCTCAAAATTTAGATATGAGAGAGGAAAAAATGGAGGGGACAAGGGTCTAACATTTTATAAACAAACAAAATGCTGTGGTAGTGTTTTTTACCTCTGGCATCCTCTTTCCTACTCAAGTGATACTGTGATCATGAGTAGCATCAGCTAGAACATGAGAGGGAGAAGTAACTCAAGGCAATACTCAGCAGAGAGCATCCTATGTGGACCTGAGGCTAGTGCAATGGCAGAGAGGAACCAAAAAACCAGAAGGAAAAAATACACTGGAACTCTGGGGCAAGAGATGTCTATGGTAGCTGGGCCAAACACACAGGATATCCATTTTAAGTTTCACATGGAGGTGGTCATAGCTTTCCCTTGAGATTGACTGTCATTAAAATCAGAGATTGTAAGGAAAAAAATAAAGAGAAAGAAAGTTAAGGAAGGAAGGAAGGAAGGAAGGAAGGAAGGAAGGAAGGAAGGAAGGAAGGAAGGAAGGAAGGAAGGAAGGAAGGGAAAAGAAAAGAAAGAAGAGACATTACAAATTTACAGAAATCAAAAGGATTGTAAGAGAATACTGTGAGCAATTGTATGCTAGCAAATTGGATAATCTAGATGAAGTGGACAAGCGCCTAAAAACAATCTATTAAAATGTAATTACAAAGAAATAAAAAATCTGAATAGACCTGTAACTAGTAAGGATACTGAAGCAGTACGATACAAAATTTCTCCACAAATTACTAGCAAACTAAAGTTAGCAATATGTTTTTGGGTTTGTTTTTGTTTTTTGAGATGGAGTCTCGCTCTACCACCCGGGCTGGAGTGTAGTGGCGCAATCTCGGCTCACTGCAAACTCCACCTCCCAGATTCAAGCAATTCTCCTGTCTCAGCCTCCCGAGTAGCTGGGACTAAAGGCACACACTGCCACATCCGGTTAATTTTTTGTATTTTAGTAAAAACGGGGTTTCACTGTGTTGCCCAAGCTGGTTGTGAACTCCTGAGCTCAGGCAATCCGCTGACTTGGCCTCCCAGAGTGCTGGGATTACAGGCGTGAGCCACCATGCCTGGCTAGCAATATGTTAAGAAGATTATACACTATGAAAAAGTAGGATTTATTCCTGGAATGTGAGGATAATTCAACATACAAATATCAGTCAATGTAATATATACCACATTAACAGAATGGAAAAAAATTACATAATCACCTCCATTGATACTGAAAAAGCATTTGACAAAATCCCACACCCTTTCGTGAAAAACAAACAAACAAAAAAAAACCACCCAATGAACTACAAATAGAAGAAAACTTCCTTAGCATCATAAAGGCTACTTATGATTAACCTTCAACTAACATCATATTCAATAGTGAAGGGCTGGCCCGAGCACAGTGGCTCACGCCTATAATCCCGGCATTTTGGGAGTCGGAGGCAGGCAGGTCACCTGAGATCGGGAGTTGAAGCCAGCCTGGCCAACATGGCAAAACCCCATCACTATTGAAAATACAAAAAAATTAGCTGGGCATGGCGTGCCCCTGTAGTCCCAGCTACTCAGGAGGCTGAGGCATGAGAATCACTTGAACCTGGGAGGCAGAGGTTGCAGTGAGCTGAGATCTCACCACTGTACTCGAGCCTGGGCGACAGAGTGAGACACCCTCTTAATTAAAAAAAAGAAAAGAAAAGAAAAAAGTAGTGAAAGACTAAAGCTTTTTTTCCAAGATCAGCAAAAGACAAAAATGCCCACATTCACCACACTATTCAGCATAGTGTTGTCAGTTCTAGCCACAGAAAGTAGGCAAGAAAGTGAAATTAAAAGCATCCCAGCTGGCTCTGTGGCTCATGCCTGTAATCCCGACACTTTGGGAGGCTGAGGCAGGAGGATCACTTGTGCCAATTAGTTCGAGACCAGCCCAGGCAATATGGCCAAACCCTGTGTCTACCAAGAATACAAAAATTAGCTGGGTGTGGGTGGGAGGATGACTGGAGCCGGGGAAGTCAAGGCTGCGGGGAGCCATGATTGTGCCCCTGCACTCCAGCATGGGTAATCTCCTGTCTCAAAAACTAAATAAAATAAATTTAAAATATTAAAATTTAAAAAAGAAACTTGCATGCCATTGTTTCACAACAGCATTATTGATTTTGGTTGATTCTACCTGTTGACTATTCAGAAAGCCTTAAAAGGAGTAAAATTTTGATACATGCTGATATATGATATATGAATAAAGAGTGAGAACATTATTCAAAGTGAAATGAGCCAAACATAAAGGACAAATATATGATTTCCACAATAGTAAAATTCATAGAGATAGAAAGAGTAGTTACCGAGAGCTAGGAAAGTAGAGAGAAATGGGGAGTTATTATTGAAAGGATACAGAGTTTCAATTTTGGATGCTAAAAAGTTCTGGAGATGGATAATGGAGATGGTTGCACGATGATGTGAATGTACTTAATTCTACTGAAATGTATACTTAAAACTAATTCAAATAACAAATTTTATGTTATGCGTATCTTACCACAATTTTTAAAAGGCCCTAAAAATATATAAGGATGTAAATTAAATGGTTTAGAAAAGTAAAGGGATAGGCCGGGCGCAGTGATTCACGCCTGTAATCCCAGCACTTTGGGAGGTGGATCACGAGGTCAGGAGTTAGAGACCAGCCTGGCCAATATGGTGAAACCACGTCTGTACTCAAAATACAAAAATTAGCCAGGTGTGGTGGCACACGCCTGTAGTCCTAGCTGCCTGGGAGGCTGAGGCAGAAGAATCGCTTGAACCCAAGAGGCAAAGGTTGCAGTGAGCTGAGATCACACCACTGCACTCCAGCTTGGGTGATAGAGGGAGAAAAAAAAAAAAAAAAAAAAGTAAAGGGATAAAGATATATTACACAAAGGTTAGGCTGGGTGTGGTGGCTCATACCTGTAATTCCAGAACATTGCAAGGCTGAGGCAGGTGGAACACTTGCAACCAGGAGTTCAAGACCGGCTTGGCCAAAATGGTGAAACCCTGTCTCTACTAAAAATACAAAAATTAGCCAGGTGTGGTGGCCCACCCCTATAGTCCCAGTTACTCAGGAGTCTGAGGCATGACAATTGTTTGAACCCAGGAGGCAGAGGCTGCTGTGAGCCAAAATCGCGCCACTACACTCCATTTATGAGAGTGAGTCTCAAAAAATAAATTAAATAAATTAAATTAAATTAAGTTAAAAACAACCCCTCCCCCCCAAAAAAACCACAAATGCTAACCATAAAAAAGTTAACGTAAAATGTATGTATTAACATAAAGTGTAGATTTTAAGACAAGGAGTATTACCATAGATAGAGACATGACATAATTAAAAAAAAAAAAAGGAGGCATTTCATACTGATAAAACAGACATTTTATAAAACAGAAACATGTGAATGCTACATGTGTAGCATTCAATATATATTGTATATATTCAATAATATATAACAATACAAAATGACATGAAAACTTATGTCTACACAAAAATCTATCACAATTGTTTGTAACACCTTTATTTACAATAGCAAAACACACTACTAAAATGTACCTCAATAGGTAGATGGTTAAAGAAACTGTGGTACATCCATACAATAAACAACTACTCAGCTATTAAAAGGCAGAAACTGTTGATACAACAAATTGGATGGATCTCAAGGGCATTAGACTGTGAAAAAGGCCAACCTTTTTTTTTTTTTAAGACAGAATCTTGCTTTGTCACCCTGGAGTGCAGTGGCACCATCTCCACTCACTGCAACCTCTGCCTCCCGGGCTCAAGCAGTTCTCATGCCTCACCTTCCCGAGAAGCTGGGACTACAGGTGTGAGCCACCACGACCAGCTAGCCAATTTTGGTATTTTTAGTAGAGACAGGGTTTCACCATGTTGGTCAGGCTGGTCTTGCACTCCTGGCCTCATGTGATCCACCTGCCTCAGCCTTCCAGAGTGCAGGGATTACAGGTGGCCTGTAATAGGCACCTGGCCTATTTCTGTAACATTCTAAAAACAAAATAAAAAACAGAGATTAAGAACACATTAGGCCTGGCACAGTGGTTCATGCCTGTAATCCCAGCACTTTGGGAGGCCAAGGTGGGTGGGTCACCTGAAGTCAGGAGTTCAAGAACAGCCTGGCCAACATGGTAAAATCCTGTGCCTACTGAAAATACAAAAAATAGTCAGGTGTGGTGGCACGTGCCTATAATCCCAGCTACTTGGGAGGCTGAGGCACAAGAATGGCTTGAACCCGGAAGGCAGAGGTTACAGTGAGCCGAGGTTACGCCACTGCACTCCAGCCTGGGCAACAGAGTGAGACTGTCTCAAAAAAAAAGAAAAAAAAAAGAACATATTAGTTCTGTGGGGGTGGTTGGCATGGGAAGTGAGTGTAACTAATTAAGTGGTGACACCCACAGGGAAATCTTTGTGGTGATGAAACTTTTTTTCTGATTTCCAGTGATAGTTACACAAATCTACACATGATAAAATGACCTAGAACTACATACAAACATTGTACCAACGTCAGATTCTTGGGTTTAATATTGTACTATAGTTATATAAGATGTAGCCATTGGGGGGAACTAAGTTAAGGGTACAGGGAACTTCTCTTTGCTTTCTTTGTAATTGCCTGTAAATCTATAATTATTTCAAAAGTAAAAATTTTAAAACCTGATAGTAGTGGGGCATGGTGGCCCGCACCAGTAATCCCAGCTACTCAGGAGGCTGAGGCAGGATAATCACTTGAACCTGGGAGGCAGGGGCTACAGTGAGTTGAGATCGCACCACTGTACTTTAGCCTGGGCAATAGAGTGAGATTCCATCTTTAAAAAAAAAAAAAAAGTAATAAGAATGTTCTCTAATCAATATAGAATTAAACTAGAAATCAGTAACAGAAACAAAGGAAAATATCCCCAAATGCTTGGGAAAATAACATCACACTCCTAAACAACCTATGGGTTAAAGACAAATTACAAGAGAAATGAGAAAATAGTTTGAACTAAAAATAATAAAGTACAACATATCCAAACTTATTGATAGCTGCTAACACTGTTCTTGGAGAGAAAGCTGTGGATTTATATACATATAGTATCCAGTTGGGCATGTAAGAAGCTACAAGTCATCACTAAGTCCTAAAAACAAGTAAAACCTGAACAAACTGAAAACCCAGCTCTTCTTATGTCTGTCAGAAAAAATGAGGTCACAGGGCAAGCCACTGCTTCCAAAATTGAAAAGACAAATACAGAGAATCACAACTTACCAGAGCAGAAACCCACAGAACAGACACCATGTGAATTAGTGCTGGAGCAGGGAAATCTGAACTCCAATTAGCAAATTGTTGGTGGCTCAACATTGCTGAGTCTAGGAGATAAAATCTCCAGAACTCAGTCATCTTCACCTCACAATTTTGTTAATTTTACCTCAGGAGCTTGACCAGATTGTCACAGTGAATATGGGAGAAAAATCCCCTCTACCTCTGGTAGCAGGTGGGCAAGAACCAGTTTGCAATAGGTCAAAGCATTTTGTTCTCTTAACAAGGTCTGCCCTCAGGAGAAACAATTTAACCTCAGCCTAACCTGCTGGGGTTTTATCAGAGCCCAACTGCTCTGTGGGAAGGGAAATAAGGAACTCCAGCCCACTCTAGCCATCTAGTCCCACCTAAAGTGGGGGAAAACTAGGAAGCACGTTTAAAGTTGACAGTTCAGAGACACAGGATCACTAACAGACTGAGACCTACTTGTGGGACTACAGAATGCTTTATTCCCCCCACACCTTTCCACCACATTACTAAAGGCCTGCTTATAGCACCTCACTTTACCCAGTGAAACATGTCCTGCTACCAAGAAAAAATAACAAGGCACAATAAAAAGCAAAATACACAGAAGAAACAGAGCAGGCCTCAGAATCAGACTCAGACATGACAGGGATGTTGGAATTCTCAGACCAGAAATTTGAAACAACTGATTAAGATGCTAGGGGCTTTGGCCAGGTGAGGTGGCTCACAGCTGTAATCCCAGCACTTTGGGAGGCTCAGGTGGGCAGATCACGTAAGGCCAGGACTTCCAGACCAGTCTAACCAACGTGTTGAAACCCCGTCTCTACTAAAAATACAAAAAAAAAATTAGCCGGGCCTGGTGGTACATGTCTGTAATCTCAGCTACTTGGGAGGCTAAGGCATGAGAATTGATTGAACCCGTGAAGCAGAGATTGCAGTCAGTCATTGCACTGCAGCTTGGGTGACAAAGTGAGGCTCTGTCTCAAAAAAAAAAAAAAAAGATGGGAAAGGCTCTAATGTATAAAGAAGATGACATGCAAGAACAGATGGGCAATGTAAGCAGAGAGATGGAAATTCTAAGAAAGAGCCAAAAAGACATGCTAGTGATCAAAAACACTATAACATCAAGACAATGAAAAGACAAGCCACACACTAGGAGAAAATATTTGCTAAAGATATACCAAAGTACTCTTATTCAAAATCTACAAAGAACTCTTAAAATTCAACAGTAAGAACACACCCTCATAAAAAAAAAGGCCAAAGACCTTAACAAGCATGTCACCAACGAAGATATACAGATGAAAAATAAGCATATGAAAAGGTGTTCCGCATCATATGTTACCAGGGAAATGCACATTAAAACAACAATGTGATATCACTACACACCTATCAGAAGAGCTAAAGTCCAGAACACTGACAACAGCAAATTTTGGTGAAGCTATGCATGTGCGGGAGCAGAGGGTATATGGGAAATCTCTGTGCCTTCTCCTCAAAGTTTTGCTGTGAATCTAGAACCTCTCTTTAAAAAAAGAAGTCTATAAAATGTATATGTAAGAAAGAAGAAAGGTTTATGTTTGTGGAACTTTATGAAGGGAAATGAAGCTTGGGACTTTAAGCTCGGTGGAGAATTGATTCAGAGAGTCAACCCTCGAATCGCTACGGAGAGTCGTGAAGAGCTGATATAAAAGGGCCTGAACGAGGGACCTATCAACAACAGAGGAAAAGGACATTTTATAGAGTCTGAATGTAAGCTCAGTAGAACTTTGCAACAATTTTGACACTGGGTGAGAGAGTGAGAAAGAATTCTGAGGTAAGCAGAAGGACAAATTCCAGTCATCACGTCAAGTAAGTAAACGTCAAATCTGGTCAGCGCCAAGATGTTTGAGATTTATCTTACTGAGGTTATAGTTTTAGTATAAGACTCATAGAACTCAAATACTCAGCAATTTCTGGGTTTTGGATATTTCCTAATCTCGGTGTGGTGCTCATTTTGTAGCAGTTTTAAAATGCGATGGTAGACACTGACTTGAATGGAAAGAAAACAAATTTCTAGGAAGGATGATCAACAGAGAATTCCTGATTAGGTCCAGCAGGATACTTTCTTTGCTTAATAGGGGTTTCCGTAGTGTAGTGGTTATCACATTCGCCTCACACGCGAAAGGTCCCCGGTTCGAAACCGGGCGGGAACACTATCCTGTACTAAATTTTTGTCTTCCTAAAACTTATAGCGAACGCTTGTCTTCCTAAAATTTACAGGGACCGCTCTTAGGACCCCGTCCATTCGAATCAATTACTACACGCCTGTAAGTTGTTTACACTGTGTAACTCAGTACTACAAATGCGAATTGCTCTCTTCCTATGCCAGATTTAGAGAGGAGGGGACCCCATGGGGGCCCGAAGACAACAGGAAGCTAAAGGAAGAAGGAGCATATATCTATGTTGAAAGATCCCAGCCTGGTGCTATTTGATGGGATTTGGAAGGAGGTCGAGTTGTCTGAGAAGAGTAACTTGAATTGTATAATAAATGTTACTTTGTTAGAGAAGACTAACAAAATCATGACTTTAAGAATTCTTTTTATACTGTAACATTTCCTTGTTTAGTACTTTTTTTTTTTTTTTTTTTTTTTGAGACAGAGTCTCCTTCTGTTGCCCTGGCTGGGGTGCAGTGGCCGTAACCTCCACCTCCCAGGTTCAAGCGATTCTCCTGCCTCAGCCTCCCAAGTAGCTGAGACTACAGGCGTGTGCCACCACGCCCGGCTACTTTTTGTATTTTTAGTAGGGATGGGGTTTCACCATATTGGCCAGGCTGGTCTCACACTCCTGACCTTGTGATCCGGCCGCCTCGGCCTTCCAAGTGCCACCGCGCCTTGCCCCTGTTTAGTACCTTTAAGTTGTCAAGCCTTCTAGCTGCAATTGATATCATTGACTATCACTTTAGATTTCACCCCATTTTAAGGTGTCTCTAAAATCCAGTCTTTTGACAAATAACCTCATTCCCAATCGGGACCGTCTTCCCAGTAAGGACTGTCTTCATGGGCATGCGACCTATGCATTTGCACAAGGCCAGGCACTTGATTTAATGCTCTGCTATTGCTGGTTTAAAATTCCTAATTTTCTTAAACAAGGAATATTTCGTTTCGCACTGCACCCATAAATTATGTAACTGGTTTTCCTCCTAAATGCTCACAAAAGGAGTAATCATCCAATGTAATCATTCCTTACACGGAGAAGCAAAAAGCTGAGCGCCATTCTGCAATAAGGAATGTTATGAGGGAAGGCATTTGTAGAATGTGATAAGTTGAAGATATAACTGATATTTTTTTTTTCTTTAAAGAGCAGCTAAAACATAACGCTGTATCCAGGGTTTGATTAATTTTTTCCATCCCTTTATTTTTATCTGTCTAATAAATGATTCACAATTTCAGGTCTCATTTGCTTCCAGCCTCTTGTTAGGTTTTTTGTTTGTGTTTGTGTTTTCTTTTGGTGTATCAATAATTGTTCTATTTATCCTCTCAAGACGTTGTCATGTTACTCCACTTTTCAATATATTCGGTGAAATTCTAGAGTTCAGAATCATGCAAGGAGGAAGTTATCACAACACTCAATTTATACAATATGTATGTCTTATTTCCTTCCTTGCCTTCCTTTTGAATTGTATTAAAAGCAAAAATGTTATGGGAAGCTGTAAGTTCCTTAGAAATACGAAAAGTAGCTACAAAAATTTAAACGTAGAAAATTGCATCTCAATTCTAGATGGTTGGTCCCTAGCATAGGTTTAGCTAATTCATTGTAAATATTTCCAACCCATCACCATGTTCCTCTACAAAGTGCCTCAGACATCAAGATTCAAGGTCTGCCGCTTTATTAGGTATAAATGCAAGTCAGGTTTAACTAGTGACAAAGTTTAGGGGAAGAAATAAAGAGGCCTCGCTGGGATTTGAACCCAGGATCTCCTGTTTACTAGACAGG
Source organism: Rhinopithecus roxellana (assembly GCF_007565055.1). Lineage (NCBI taxonomy): Eukaryota > Metazoa > Chordata > Mammalia > Primates > Cercopithecidae > Rhinopithecus > Rhinopithecus roxellana. The sequence goes on along the minus strand of NC_044552.1, from coordinate 20,985,421 downwards.
CGCTTTAACCAGCTAAGCCACGAAGCCTCACTTGTATTGTGTGGGGGTAATTTATTATTTTATAAAAATTTACACCTCAGCCTGTCAATGTTTCTACCTCACTGATTTTTTTTGTAGTAACACAATATGACATTTTTGGATCTCAGTCAAAATCAGAGAATAATGTTCTTGCTGTAGTATAAGAATAGGTCCTGAATTAAGAAGACCGTTTTCCTTTAGGAAACTGCTCTAAATGTCAAGAACACCTCCAGACTATAAGCTCTGGTGGCCAGGTAGAGAACTTGCTTGGTTTTGAGAACAATTATATCTCATATGCTTAGCAGTGAATTTGCCTTCTGATGAACTCTCATTTTATTTGTTCATCCACTGGGTAAGTGGTATCAGGAAAAACACTCTCTCTACATTTTTCTCTAACTTGACCCCCAATGATTCTGCCTGTCTAGCATGCAAAATATAGTCACCCTGGCTATGTCTGACTCCTTTGCAACATGAACTCGAACTCTAGGATGGCGTTATCAAAATCAGGTAAAGGCGCGGATTTAATTCCTTAGGTAAATTTTTTCAAATAAGGTTCTACTTAGTTTGAACATCTATGTACTTAAGATACAAGTTACCTGTCACCCAACTACAGGCAGAGCTTTGGTCTCCAACTTCTGATCTCAGATGATCTGCCCGCCTCGGCCCGCCAAAGTGCTGGAATTACAGCTGAAGCCACCGTGGCCGACCATCCTTCATATACTTCAAAAAGTTTTACTTTTTACTTTCACATGTAGATATTTAAACACTCTAGATAAGTGTACTCTTAAAAACTTCACAGCTGATTGAGTCTGCTCTGTAGTTCGTGTTAAGAGCTAACAGTAATAGGATATTCTAAACATTTTTATGGCTATCTATATATGATAGTTTCTTTCTCTGATATGCTTTTCATGGAACCTTCCAATCACCTTCATCCCCATCCTCAAGTCAGTTCTTTCCCCAGCAGCGAGAGACCTGAATTTCCTTCAGTGTTTGGTAGAAGTGGGAATCTCTTAGGTCATATCTCCTCTTCTAGGAATGGAACCTTGATCTGGCCAGAGACAGAACCCAGAGCCCAACAGCCAAAGGCCTTCAGGAGTCCATTCCTTTTCCATGACTTCATAAGCCAGAGAAAGATCCTGATGTGGACCCAGGCAGTCCTGAGGATCACAAATAAGGCCTGGACTCCTGTTTCCTCAGCTGACGAGATTCTGAGGAGATGTCCTCTGACTCTCTTTGCTTGTTTGCTGCAGACCACACAACCTTTGCATATTGTGGTGCTTTCCTCTGATTACCTGAAAAACAAAGGGGCATGCCACACACTAGGTGTTCAATATTGTTACATAAATTAATTATATTCCAACCCTACTTCAGGATTTCATTTCAGCTCTGTGTCCTCCAGACCCTAAACTTCCTTTCTACAAGCTTCTTTCATGAGTTCTTAAATTCCCCATGAGAGCTTTAGCACCCTTCACTGAGTGCCCTTTAGCAGACTATTGAAGTTACCGTTACTTGAGGGTACTTGGTAAGACTGAGATTCTTGGGACCCATCGTAAATCGCTTTAGTCAGGACGATTGCACTAGGGGTTCTAGAATCCACATTTGTAATAAGTCTCCCAGGAGATACTTTAGCCACAAGGATTGGATTATCTGCTTTAACGATTGCGAGCTTTTCCGGGAGCACTTTGAGTTCTGGCGTGGTGTATTTCTGTGCAGCCCACACACAGCTCAATATGTTCCTTTTGTAGATAGGTTGCATTGTCAGTTTAAAGCATTTTGTCATTAAAATCAAAGAATTTGAACTGCCTTTGTGTCCGCTAAACATCTTAAAATTTACCCCAGGATGAACTCGTTTTAATAATAAACCTTGGGCCCCCAATCCTGATGCCTCCAATGACATCAGTGTGTCTGGAGTAGAGGTTTGAATTCAGCAGGCAAAACGGTGATCTCTGGAGTAAAAATCGGGACAGTGCCTTTAGTGAAGTAGAAGTAGTAGGTGGTGTTAATGCTGTGGTTTCCATAGGGCACTCCCTCCCCTCATCTCTCCATCCCTCCCCCTGCTCCTTTGTTTTTCTTTTCAAACAAACTAAAAACAAAAATTTCTCTGGAAAATTTTGACCAAGTGAGGAGACTCAGGAGAAGTGCTTGATGAACACATGCTGTATTTTCTTATTATATCCTCATATTTTAATACAATTCAGTAAAAACAGGAATAATTCGGTACTTCCTTAACGGTCAGCACAAATGCCTTTGTTGTTATAAAAAAATGATTGCCTTATATCTAGCCCCAATCACCGGGATGGCCGAGTGGTTAAGGCGTTGGACTTAAGATCCAATGGGCTAGTGCCCGCGTGGGTTCGAACCCCACTCTCGGTAGGTTAAGTTTTCATCTCCAGACTCCTTTCAATACCGGCATTTAAAAAGTATGTGAAGGTGACTTCATTGCTTTTCTACCCCTTTGCGTTAACACTAATGTTTTTTGTCTTCAAATCTAAAGAAATCACCTGAATAGGCAGTAGTGTGTAAATGATTCTCTACCACAACCTATCGGATTGCCAATAGAAGGAAAAACCACTCATATCCACCACTCACATCCATGGTCTGCTCCAGGACTTTCAATTCCACCAGGAATTGAACCTCTGAGGCTATTTGACCCTAAGGCCACAGGTAAGAAACCCTAAGTTCTCAGTACCTCCCAGGAAATAAGAGCCACTCCCCAGGATTCTCATAGTTTCCAAATGATTGTACAAGAAAAGCCTAACTCTTAGCTAGGGCTGTCTCTCATACACTCTGGAGAGCATGGTTGAGTCCTTCTCAACAGAGTTTATCTTGTTTTTTCCAGTTTGAAATGTGAAAATGATCCCTCAGGGAGTTTTATTTTGCATTTAACTGGTTATACTGTCCTTGAGCACCTTTTTATATGTTTAAAAGCCATCTGTATTTCCTTTTCTGTTACGTGCATACCATTCTGTGCTAATTTTTCTACTTAGTTGTTAGGTCTTTCTCTTATGATTTGTAGGGACTCTTTAAATACGGCTTGATTAAACTTTGTTTGTTTGTTTGTTTGTTTGTTTGTTTGTTTTTTTGAGACGGAGTCTTGCTCTGCTGCCCAGGCTGGAGTGCAGTGGCCGGCTCTCAGCTCACTGCAAGCTCCGCCTCCTGGGTTCACGCCATTCTCCTGTCTCAGCCTCCCGAGTAGCTGGGACTACAGGCGCCCGCCTCGTCGCCCGGCTAGTTTTTTGTATTTTTTAGTAGAGACGGGGTTTCACCGTATTAGCCAGGATGGTCTCGATCTCCTGACCTCATGATCCGCCCGTCTCGGCCTCCCAAAGTGCTGGGATTACAGGCTTGAGCCACCGCGCCCGGCCTAAACTTTGTTTTGACATGAATCACAAGTAGTCTAGTTTGTTGTCTTTGAACTTTGGGGTGGCTTGGGATGTGTGAAAATGGGTATCTTTGCAACCACCAAAGTTATCAGTCTTTTCTTCAAGTTTTATGTTTAACTTAGATATGCCTTTCCCCATTATGAGGTTACTTCACAAAATAACTATATCTTCTAGAATATTCTTTTTTATATTTAATTATTTGACCTCATTTTTCCCTTGGTGTAATATGTGAGGTATAGATCCAACTCCGCATTAGTTCCAGCAGACTACCACTAATCCCAACACCATTACTGAATACTCATATTTCCCAGAGTGATTGGAATGACAGCATACTAAATTCGGTTCCCTTTAGAATTCATAGGACCTTGTGTCTCTGAAAGGATTTGAAAGAGTGGACTTTGGAACTCAGCAATCAGATGTCCTAATTCTGGCTTTCCCATTGAATCTCTGAATCTTGATTTCCTCATTTGTTAAATAGAGATTCTAATTCATGGAAGGCAGTTGTAAGGATTAAAAGAAATATATATATATATATAATATATATATATAATTAATATATTATATATATATAGTATCTAAGAAAGTGCCTGGCAAATTTAAAAGTGCCCTTTTCCACTATATAGGTTAGTACCCTTTTCCCTTAGAAGAAACTCACACTTTCTTTTAGAGCCATCCTTCAGAGAAACACAGAAATTAGATATTGTTCTGCTAGTTAATTTGTTTCTATGTTGGATAAATATTGTCCCGATAGTTATGCTTCTATGTTGAGATCAAACACCAAGATTCCACACTTGAAATGTCTCTGATCCAGGTGGTAGCACAAAGTGGGTTATTTTCATGAGCTGCCTTAGTGCTTTGAATTTGTTCCTGGCCTTGAGAGGGTTGGGGTTGTTGGGGTGCCGGGAAGGAAGCACCTTCTGAGAATGTTTATTTGCAACCTCACAGCCAGAATACTCAGGTTTGAGAAAGACTGAGTTCCCATAGAGGAGAATAAATCATCCCTAGCAAAGGTCGGTTTTCTTACTTTTGTTTTTGTCACGTGGGTGGGGTAGGAAGAAAGAGGATGAGTAAGTGGTTTTGTTATGTTTCGAAATGAAACTGCAGATGATACGGTTTGGCTGTGTCCCCACCTAAATCTCATCTTGAATTGTAGCTCCCGTAATTCCCATGTGTTGTGGGAGATAATGGAATCACGGGGGCAGTTTCCCCCAATCTGTTCTTGTCGTAGTGAATAAGTCTCATGAGCTCTGATGATTTCATAAGGAGTTTTCCCTTTCACTTGGCTCTCATGCTCTCTTGTCTGCTACCAAGTAAGACGTGCCTTTTGCTTTCCACTGTGATTGTGAGGCCTCCCCAGCCACGTGGAACTGTGAGTCCATTAAACTTTTTTTTCTTTATGAATTACTCAGTCTTGGGTATGTCTTTATCAGCAGCGTGAAAATGGACTAATAAACCAGATGACATATATTTTACCTGAATCAGATCTTTCTGAAAACACAATAGTCTGTTTTCTGTGTGGTCACTTAGCTCAGTTGTTTAGAGTATAGTGCTGATGACATTAATGTTAGGGAACGATCCCTACAGAAGTTAATTTATGTAACTTTTCCTACTGGAAGGGCCAACTGCAACCTAAAGTCACCACCCAATGCACACCTCTGCCACAAGAGATTTGAATCTGTTGTATCTGTCACTTGGTTTTATATTTGCCTGATCATTAGCGATGCTGAAAATTTCTACTCAACTCTAATTTCTGTTGGTTTTTGTTGTTGTTGCTGTCTTTAGACAGTCTTGCTTAGTCGCCCAGGCTGGCAGTGGGTGATGCAATCTCAGCTCACTACAACCTCCACCTCCTGGGTTCAAGCCACTCTCGTGCCTGAGTCTCCTGAGTAGCTAGGACTACAGGCATCTGTTACCACGCCCAGCTAATTTTTGCATTTGTAGTAGATATAAGGTTTTACCATGTTGGCCAGGCTGGTCTGGAACTCCTGGCCTCAAGTGATTCACCCACCATGGCCTCCCAAAGTGCTGGGATTATAGGCATGAGCCACCCTGCCTGGCCAGTTGTTGTTTCTTGAGATTCTAAGATGGCCCCCAAGAATTCTCCCTCCACCTGGATATTACAAACCTGCATAATACGCTGAACTGTGAATATGATTAGGGTATGTTATATAGCACAGTTGACTTTAAGCAAGGGAAATCATCAGAGATGAGCCTGGCTTAATCAGGTAAGTCCTTAAAATAAACTGGGCATCCTGTAGTCCCAGCTTGTCGAGGTGGCAGGATTGCTTGAGCCCAGAGGCTTGAGATCATAGTGAGCTATGACTGTACCACTGCAGTCCAGTCTAGGTGAGAGTGAGACCCCATCTCTTGGAAAAAAAAAAAAAAAAAAGAATGGGCTCTTCCCAGAGTCAGAGATTAGAAATTTGAGAGAAATTGAAGAGTTTGAAGTGGGGCTGGCTTTGAAGATGAAAGGGCCACCCGCGTGAAGATGGCCTCTAGCTGCTGAGGGCACCCAGCTGACAGCAAGGAAATAGGGATTCTCGTATAACCATGAGAGCTTGGAAGAGGATCGCAAGATCCAAATAAGAATCCGGCTGGCTGGGTACCGTGGCTCACGCCTGTAATCCCAGCACTTTGGGAGGCCAAGGCAGGCAGATCACCTGAGGTTGGGAGTTCAAGACCAGCCTGATCAACATGGAGAAACCCTGTCTCTACTAAACTGCAAAATTAGCCAGGCACGGTGGTGCATGCCTGTAATCCCAGCTACTCGGGAGGCTGAAGCAGGAGAATCACTTGAACCGGGAGTTGGAGGTTGTGGTGAGCCAAGATCACACCATTGCACTCTAGCCTGGGCAACAAGAGCGAAACTCCATCACAAAGAAAAAAAAAATCCGGCCAGCCAATGAAGTTAGTCTTGCTAGATCCTGAGCAGAGAACCCAGATACCCAGTGCCCAGACTTCCTACCTACGGAACTGTGAGTGGATAAATGGGCATTGTTATAAGCTGCTAAGTGTGATACTGTGTTACACAGCAACATAAAACTAATAGATTCCTATTTGGTTGTTTGTTAAACCAAATAACAGAATGCTAAGATGGAAATGTTACAGAAGAAAATTGGGTTGTATAGGATAGGGTGTCAAGTGCCTCTAGGAGCCACTCTCCATCTAAGCACCTTACTCTCTCTGTCCCTTTCTTGGGGTCCTGAAACTGACTCTCTGAGGGACCCTTACACACTTCCTCTCAATGGATGCTTAGAAGCTAATAATTGGGCTGGGCACAGTGGCTCACACCTGTATTCCCAGCACTTTGGGAGGCCAAGGCGGGCGGATGACCTGAGGTCAGGAGTTCGGGACCAGCCTGACCAACATGGAGAAAACCCGTTTCTACTAAAAATACAAAATTAGCTGGGCATGGTGGCACATGCCTGTAATCCCAGCTACTCGGGAGGCTGAGGCAGGAGAATCGCTTGAACCCAGGAGGCGGAGCTTGTGGTAAGCTGAAATCATGCCATTGCACTCCAGCCTGGGTAACAAGAGCGAAACTCTGTCTCAAAAAAAAAAGAAGCTAATAATTAAATTTTAGATTAATAGAAGCATATATTACCTAAGTATGTAAGTACAATTTTTTTTTATTTTTTTGTTTCTTTATATAAGTACAATTTATAAATACAGATGTGTATTTGTAGATATTAATTTCACATTTAACACATAATATGACAATAGCTACCAATTCATTCCTTAAACAATTTTTTTTTTTTTTTTTTTTGGAGCACACATCTAGTTACTAGGAATGCAGCAATGGGGGAAAAATAAGTCCCCACTGTCCCAAGCTTTCTGGTGCAGAGGACCAGAAGGGGACCTCAAAGGTGTCTTTTCTTTTCTTTGAGATGGAGATTTGCTCTTGTTGCCCAGGCTGGAGTGCAATGGTGCCATCTCAGCGGCTCACTGTAAGCTCCATCTCCCGGGTTCAAGCCATTCTCCTGCCTCAGACTCTCCAATTGCTAGGATTACAGGTGTGTGCCACCATACTCGGCTAATTTTGTATTTTTAGTGGAGACGGGGTTTCACCATGTTGGTCCGTCTGGTCTCGAACTCCTGACCTCAGGTCAAACTTGTGAGCTCAAGTGATCCACCCACCTCAGCCTCCCAAAGTGCTGGGATTCAGGCGTGAGCCACGGTGCTTGGCCAGGTCTTTTCTTTTTTTTTTTTTTTTTTTTTTTTTTTTTTTTGAGACGGAGTCTCGCTCTGTCGCCCGGGCTGGAGTGCAGTGGCCGGATCTCAGCTCACTGCAAGCTCCGCCTCCCGGGTTTACGCCATTCTCCTGCCTCAGCCTCCCGAGTAGCTGGGACTACAGGCGCCCGCCACCTCGCCCGGCTAGTTTTTTGTATTTTTTAGTAGAGACGGGGTTTCACAGTGTTAGCCAGGATGGTCTCGATCTCCTGACCTCGTGATCCGCCCGTCTCGGCCTCCAAAAGTGCTGGGATTACAGGCTTGAGCCACCGCGCCCGGCCGGTCTTTTCTTTTTTTTTTTTTTTTTTTTTTTTTTTTTTTTTTTTTTTTTTTTTTTTTTTTTTAAGAGAGGAATCTCGCTCTGTCCCCCAGGCTGGAGTGCAGTGGCCGGATCTCAGCTCACTGCAAGCTCTGCCTCCTGGGTTCACGCCATTCTCCTGCCTCAGCCTCCCGAGTAGCTGGGACTACAGGCGGCCGCCACCTCGCCCGGCTAGTTTTTTGTATTTTTTAGTAGAGACGGGGTTTCACCATGTTAGCCAGGATGGTCTTGATCTCCTGACCTCGTGATCCGCCCGTCTCGGCCTCCCAAAGTGCTGGGATTACAGGCTTGAGCCACCGCGCCCGGCCGGTCTTTTCTTTTTAAAAAGAAACAGGATCAATATTTTACATATGCATATATAATATTTATGAGACCAACAAATCCCAAGATCTGCAGTTAGGAAACTGGAGACCCAGGAGAGCCAGTGGTATAGCTCCAGTTTGAAGGCCAGCAGGCTCAAAATCCAAGAACAGGCAATGTTTCAGGTTGAGTTCAAAGGCAGAAATAAAACCAATGTCCCAGCTAAAAGGCAGTCGGGCAGGAGGAATTCCCTTTTCTTCCTGGGAGGCCAGTCTTTTTTTCTAGTCAGGCTTGCAACTGATGGGATAAGGCCCACCAACATTGCGGGAGGTAATCTGCTTTATTCGTTTTTTTTTTTTTTTTTTTTTATAGTTTTAGAGACAAGGTCTCACTATGTTGTTCATGCTGGTCTCAAACTCCTGGGTTCAAGCAATACTCCCACCTCTATGTCCTGAATTGCTGGGATTACAGGTGCAAGCCACCATGCCTGGCACAGTTTATTTATTTAAGAGTTAAACTCGGCTGGGTGCCATGGGTCATACCTATAATCTCAGCAGTTTGGGAGGCCGAGGTGGGTGGATCACTTGAGCTCACAAGTTTGAAACCAGCCTTAGCACCATGGTGAAACCTCATCTCTACCAAAAATACAAAAAATTAGCCTGGTATGGTGGAGCAGACCTGTAGTTCCAGCTACTTGGGAGGCTAAGGCAGGAGAATCGAGCTTAGGAGGTGGCAACTGCAGTGAGCCATGATCGTGCCATTGCACTCCGGTATGGGCAACACAATGAGACCCCCTCAAAACATAAATAAAAATTTAAGGCCGGTCGTGGTGGCTCATGTCTGTAATCCCAACACTTTGGGAGGCCAAGGTAGGCAGATCAACTGAGGTCAGGAGTTCGAGACCAGCCTAGCCAACATGGTGAAACCCAATCTCCACTAAAAACACAAAAATTAACTGGGTTTGGTGGCAGGTGCCTGTAATCTCAGCTACTTGGGAGGCTGAGGCAGGAGAATCGCTTGAACCTAGGAGGCAGAGGTTGTGGTGAGCCGAGATTGCACCATTGTACTCCAGCCAGGGCGAAAAGATTGAAACTCCGTCTCAAAAAAATTAAAATTAAAATTAAAATTAAAAAAAGTTAAACTCAGCCAGGCATGGTGGCTCACACCTGTAATTCCAGCACTTCGGGAGGTAGAGGTAGGGGGATTTCTTGAGACCAGGAGTTCAAGACCTGCTTGGGCAATGTGGTGAAACCCTGTCTCTACAAAAGATAGAAAAATTGGCAGTGTGGTGGCACATGCCTGTAGTCCCAGCTACTCAGGAGGCTGAGGTGAGAGGATCACTTGAGCCCAGGAGGTCGAGGCTGCAGTGAGCCAAGATTGTGCCACTGCACTCCAGCCTGGGTGACAGAGAGAGAGAGACCCTGTCTCAACAATAATAATAATAATAATAAGTTAAACTCATCCCAAAACACACTCACAGGACACCCAGAATAATGATTGACCAAATATCTGGGCATATCATGGCCCAGTCAAATTGACACATAAAATTAACCATCACAACAGTTTAGTGTAAGAGAAAACAAAATTTAAAAATAAAGAACAATTTGCACCAAACAGCATAGTTACGATGAAAGAAAGAGATGCAATAATTGTTGTTTCAAATTTTTTTGCACAAGTCATATATTCAGATGGTTCAAAAATGAGAAAGCATTAAAAGGCATAGAAAAAGTCTTTGGCCTTTCCTTTCCCCCATTCCCTCAATTCCCCCTACCACCTCTACCATAGTTTTTTTTTTTCTTTTTTGTTGTGTTTTGTTTATTTTGAGACAGGGTCTCACTGTGTCGCCCAAGCTAGAATTCAGTGTTACAATCATGACTTACTGCAGGCTCAGCCTCCTGGGCTCAAGTGATCCTCCCATCTCAGCCTCCCGAGTAGCTGGAACTATGGGTGTATGCCACCACATCTAGCTAATTTTTAAATTTTTTTGTAGAGATGAAGTCTATGTTGCATAGGCTGGCCTTAAACTCCTGGACTCAAGCGATCCTCCCACCTCAGTCTCCAAAAGTACTAGGATTACTGGCATGAACCATCCCTACTGCCTTACTTTAGTTTTTAAATGCATTCTCCCTGATTTTATGATACTTGCAAATATGAACACACTCTTATTTTATCTAACTTTTTACATAAAAGGTAAAAATATTTACTCATTATTCTGCAGCTCCTTTTCTCACTTAATATATTTTAGAAATCTCTATTTTATCAGTGCTTAGTTACAAATAGCACATTTAAATTTGCATCTGCACAAAATAGGAGCTTATTTTCAAATGAGTTTATCCAACCAGGCAGGAGTGGAATCTGCAAACTTCTTTTCCATTGCACCTTTAAAGAAGGGAATGAGAACAAATGTAGATTTATTGGAACTCAATGGAAGAAGAGAAAATGACATCCTTAATTGTTTTTGATCCAATGAGAAATAAAACACTTTTTGCCTAAAGCAATGTAGTATTCAACAATACCTGAAGTAGGGAATTAGAAGCAGCTGGTGATCAAAGGAAATGTTACATTAATTCAACAAATATTTATTGACATTTTTCTTCATAATGTAATACTTAGCTTTTTATTTTCTTTAAGTAAAGATGTTCAAGATATAGCATTAAGTTTTTTTTTTTTTTAAAAAGATACAAAATAGTTTTAATAGGATAACAATTCCCCCCCACCACCCAACTTTTTTTTTTTTTAGATGGAGTCTCACTCTGTCGCCCAGGCTGGAGTGCAATGAAACAATCTCAGCTCACTGCAACCTCCGCCTCCCGGGTTCAAGCAATTCTCCTGCCTCAACCTCCCAAGTAGCTGAGATTACAGGTGGTGCCACCAAGTCCTGATAAATTTTGTTTTTAAATTTTTGTATTTTTAGTAGAGATGGGGTTTTGCCATGTTGGCCAGGCTGCTCTTGAACTCCTGATCTCAAGGAATCCTCCTACCTCAGCCTCCCAGAGTGCTGGGATTATAGGCATGAGCCACTGTGCCCAGCCAAAGACAATCCCTTTTTAAAAACATACACAACACATACACACAACACATGTATATAAATGTCTAGAAGTGTATGTGTATACATGCATGTACACACATACACATATGCCACCCATATATATACAGTAAAATGTGCTTAACATGCTTAACAGTGTTTATCTTTGGAACGTGGGGGGGAATATATACATATACTCAGTCATATTTTTAATATTATTAAGCAAAAATCCTATATAATGCTTGTAAAACAAAAAAGTAAATTCATAACTAGTGAAAAGAAAAACAATTAATCCTTCAGATATTTATGCCAAAGATATATTTGGCACAATTGGTAGAAAAATGAATAAATTATGAAATAGTTAACATACTTAAAGTAAAACTTTAGAACAAATTTCTTGCCTTGGTAGCTCAAGGCTGCTGCTCAGAGTTCTTTACCCAGAACAGCAGTTATCCAACCTACAGTCCATATTCAGTATTAATGATGAAGGTAAAAACAGATGAAAATCAGAACAGTTAACATTCCAGTTGATTTACCAGGATTCTATTAATTTGGTTATGTAGACAGGAGAATTCTTCTGAAGGTGGCTACTCCCTGGTAAAAAGATGAACTTGCTCTTTTTTTTTTTTTTTTTTTTTTTTTTGAGACGGAGTCTTGCTCTGTCGCCCAGGCTGGAGTGCGGTGGCCAGATCTCAGCTCACTGCAAGCTCCATCTCCTGGGTTCAAGCCATTCTCCTGCCTCAGCCACCCGAGTAGCTGGGACTACAGGCGCCCGCCACCTCGCCCGGCTAGTTTTTTGTATTTTTAGTGGAGACGGGGTTTCACCGTGCTAGCCAGGATGGTCTCGATCTCCTGACCTCGTGATCCGCCCGTCTCGGCCTCCCAAAGTGCTGGGACTACAGGCTTGAGCCACCGCGCCCGGCCTGAACTTGCTCTTAGAAGGCAGTGGGGTAAAGAATTTAGGACAAGGACTCTGAAGATCTTCAAAAGGGAAAAGTGCATGGACCTTGGAGCCCAACAGTCTTGTCTTCCAATTCTGGTTTTGCCACTTCCTCTCTCTAAGCTGCAACATCTTCATTGTACTAACCCTTACCCTATAAAAGAATTATGAGGAAAGACATACAGACACACACACACACACACACACACACACACTGTATGTCACATAGTGCCTGATAAATAGTAAGTGCTTAATAAATATTAGTTCCTTTACCCCTAAAGAGAAAATCATCCTCATCCTTTATAAGCTGCCTGCCATGACAATGTTCCTGCTTTATTTCCATAGCCTTTAAAATATTCTGGACACTTACTTCTTTCTCTCTCTCTTTTTTTTTTTTTTTTTTTTGAGACAGAGTCTTGCTCTGTCACCCAGGCTCACCTGTAGTGCTGTAGTGGCATGATCTTGGCTCACTGCAACCTCCACCTCCCAGGTTCAACAGGTTCAAGTGACTCTCATGCCTCAACCTCCCAATGGGTGTGGGCCACCAAACCTGGCTAATTTTTGTATTTTTAGTAGAGACAGGGTTTCGCCATGTTGTCCAGCTGGTCTCCAACTCCTAACCTCAAGTGATCTGCCCAGCGATGTCTCCTTAAGTGCTGGGATTACAGGCATGAGCCGTAGCACCTAACCCTAGACATTCATTTCTTTTTTGTTTGTTTTTTATTGTTCATTTGTTTTTTGAGACGAATATCACTCTGTCACCCTGGCTGGAGTGCAGAGTGGCATGATCTTGGCTTACTGCAATCTCTACCTCCCAGGTTCAAGCGATTCTCCTGCCTCAGCCTCCTGAGCAGCTGGGACTACAGGTGCATGCCACCATGCCTGGCTAATTTTTTTGTATTTTTAGTAGAGATGAGATTTCACCATGTTGGCCAGGATCACCTTGAACTCCTAACCTCAGGTGATCTGCCCACCTTTTCCTCCCAAAGTGCCGGGATTACAGGCGTGAGCCACCGCACCCAGCCGGCATTCATTTCTCAAGTATCTAAGAAACCACATCATCTGATCAACACTTTAATCAATCAAACACCTGTTAGCTATTCTCAGTGGTACAGGCAATATTTCATTCTAGTCTTGAGCATAAAGCTTCCAGACAAGCTGTTTAAATTTGGTCTCTAGGATTCCCATGCTGTACTTTTCCATAGCAATGGTGTCCATATGTAGTAGAACCAAATGATTATTGCCCTTCTGCTAACATCAGATGACCAGATACCACAGTGAGGAAGACCTCTTCACCAAAGAGAGATTCTGTGCCCACCACTGCCACTTGCTGCAGTAACACTGGGGAAAAAAACTACCAATCACAATACTTCTGGAGGGAAAAGGATTTTTATCAAAATCTAAACTTTACAGACAGAGGAGGAGTTCTGTTATAGACAACAAAATATCCCTGCCAAATAGGAAGCGCAGTAAGGGTAGATTCATGGAGATGATAGAAAATAGGCACCTGCATAATCTAGGAGCCAAAGCATAAGACTGCCTATCTGCTTCTCTCTCAATACACACAATTCCACCCCTCTTCACTTTTCTGTACCATAAAACACATTTATGGTCCTGGGCTCTAGAAAAATGAGCAGGACCAAGGGAAGAAGTCAATTCTTTTCAAAATCAGTGACACTAATCTTGGAGTAAGTGTGAGTGGCTGAGGCATCCCCAGTTATGGGTGGAGAGTCCTCTTCAGTGAGTTCACTCTTCTGCTTGAATCAATTTTGTCTTTTCTGAGGAAATAGTATCCATGTGGCTTGGTTGAGATGTTAAAACTCTGACAGCTCCACAGCACTGGGAATTGCAAAGGCAGAGGGCTCCTAGAAAACAGTAATTATATTGATGATTCAATGATGGCAATCGCTAATTTTCAAATAGCTTAAGAGTTCAGGCACTAAAGTGTGAGTTACTCATGTAAATTCTTATCATCAGTCTAAAGATGTTGTCCAGACTAGCTTCATGGGCATGTTAACTTCTACAGTTGCAAATGGCCCTGCACCCAGAAGAGCCCCACACTTGGTTCAATGCTCTGCTATCACCATCTGGAGATTGTTATAATTTTTGAACAAGAGACTCTGTATTTTCATTTTGCACTGGCCTCACGCATCATGCAGTTGGTCTGACAGAATGTCTTCAGACTTTTTCTGTTGTCAAGAAAAGGAAACAATTCTTTCCCATACTCTGGATTCTATCCCTGTTCAAGGTACGTTTAGTGCACAGGGATTGCTTCCCAATCCCTCTTCTGGTGTTTAGGTGGTAAAAGTGAAGTGCAGGGAAAAAAATCAAGAAAGGATTTTTTGTTTTGCCTTTTTTTTTTTTTTGGAGAAGGATATATTTTAAAAAATACATCACTGAACAATAAGAAGTCATGTATGTCTGGACATGGTGGCTCACGCCTGTAATGCCAACACTCTGAGAGGCCAAGGTGGGCAGATCACCTGAGGTCAGGAGTTCAAGACCAGCCTAGCCAATATGCTGAAACCTCGTCTCTACTAAAAATACAAAAAAAATTAGCCAGGCTTGTTGGCGCTGCCTGTAATTCCAGCTACTCAGGAGGCTGAGGCAGGAGAATCACTTGAACCCAGGAGGCAAAGGTTGCAGTGAGCTGAGACAGTGCCACTGCATCCCAGCTCCCAGCTTGGGCAATGGAGCAACACCCTGTCTCAAAACAAAACAAAACGAAGAAGTCATGAATGAGCATTCATGATCAGAAATCAAAGACAAAAAGGGGTAGGTTACATGACCGGGTGTTGCCATAGCTTCCACATATTTGAGAACTTTACAGAAAAAGAAAAGAAAAACCAAAGAAATTAGCTTTATCCACTTCCTGGGAGGTTACCTCTCCCTCTTTGGCCTCACAGAATCCAATGATCACTCACCAGATAGCAGAAATAGAGCACAGCTGAATGAATTTATGAAGTAAGGAAACTTATAAGTGACTTTTGTTGGGTCAGGTCCCTGACTTACTTCCAAATTTTGTATATAGTGCATAAGTAAGGAGAAGAACACAAAAGTACCTGTCAACCCAAAAAAAGGAGGGAGAGATCAATCTGTTAATTAGCTTATCAATACTTAAAAGATTTAACTGTAGTATTATGATCAGAGAACCAAATTATTTCATCACCTCCCCTCATTCTTCTTCTCCCTCCTTTCAGACCATTTTTTCTCCTAGCTTTTCCTTTTCTCTTGTACCCTCCTGAAAATTTTTTAAGAGGCTAATTAAGCCTCTTCCACCCTCACCCCAAGGCCAAGACATTTGGAATTATTCCTGCCTCTGTTTACCTGTGACAATGCAGATGGATGCACAGAAAATATACTGTTTCTGGGTCTCAGGGAATAACTGAGGGAAGGTCAGCAACAAAAAGTTCAAGCAGAATGAGAGGAGAAGGGCACTAATCATAGAAATTCCACCCAGTATGAAGTTGGCTACACAGAGAGAGAGAGGGGTGTAAGTTCTTTTCAGGGCTATCTCTGGTTTTCTGAGTTCCCCAGTTCTAAAGGCCACATAGTGAAGTCTGGTGGATGTCAGCAGGAAGAAGTAGTTGTGAGGGAAATGAGGGGAAGGAGTACTGAGGCTAAGGTTAGTAATGACATTTAGCCCTCCCTTTTTTAATCCAGGACTTACTTGACTTGTGTTTGGGCATCCAATACATCGTCTTACCACTGCAGTCCATGAAAAGTGCGCTGACAAGAACATTGGGATCTCCAGGCAGTTCTATTTCTACCCAGGAAGAGATGAGGGAAGACCACCAAAGCAGAGTGGCAGCCAGGAAATTACAGATAAGGATCATGGCCCTGCTCAGTTTCTTCATCCTGCACCACTCATGAAGAAGCATCACCTAAGAAGAAAGTTGGGGAAAAGGGAGGAGTTTCTTTAAATTCTCCATATTTACTTCTCACCCTTCAAAAACAATTCCTAATGATCCCTCATTTCTAAAACTCTCTTAATCTGCCATTCAAGCCCCAATATCCTCTCTACAGTTTAACTCCTTACTCATTTAACAGATACTTACTGCATGCCCATAATGTGTCACGCCTTAAGTTCTGTTATATTGTCTTTTAACTGACCCTAGTTATTATCCCCACAATTCTAGACTCCAGATTAACAGCACCTCCCCCAAATAAGTTTATCAGGCCCTTCCCCAGCTTGAAACTCCCCTAACTCCTTTTGATTACCTCTAAATATAATCCTTGGGGTAACAACCAAGCCCTTCCTTATTCTAGCCTCAGTCTATCTTTCCAATTTTATTTGTCTACTTCCTTCCTATAATTCAACCTCTTTGCCAAAAAAGGTCATCACACTGCTTCCCAAATCCTATATAGGCAAGATTTTCTGGAACGGGCTCCATTTTAAACCTTCTATTCCACTGCCCACAAAGTACCATCCAAATATCCTTCATTCATACAGTAAATGAACATGTTTTGAGCACCTACTATGTGTCCACAGTGCTTACATTGTTCTAAGTACCTGATGCTGGTTTGCAAAAGAAATATGGTTACCATTTGGACACATCCCCAGAGTGGCACAAACCTTTGCCAGAGCACATGTCCATCTACTAGCTCCTTCCTCTTCAGTCTCTCCAATGGCCAGTATAAATCCACCCTTCAAGGCCCAAGCTTGGGCTAGAAGCTTACTCAACCACAGTGTCCAAACAGTTCACTTTGTGTGAACACATATGACCGTGATTGACTGCCCAATTTCACAGTCAATCATGTATCACTTCATATATTTATCTTTTCCTCTCTGAATATTTTGACTTCCTAACTAAATCAGAGACAGTCCCCATTCTCATAGTACTTACATTCTTATGGGTGTAGACAGTAAACAGACAAATAGAGAACAATGGAACAGGCTGGAGGTAGGACCCGAAAGTAGCCATAGTGTTAACTATTTAATATAAGATGGTCAGGAATGATCTTATAATGCCACATTTGAGCAGAGACCTAAGAAAGTAGGAGACTGAACTGAGCAGATATCTGGGAAAACCTCATCCAAAGACCTAGAGGCAGAAGCAAGCAGGAAGGCCTGCATTACAGCTGGAGTGGACTGAAGGAGGGTGCTAGAGTAAAGAAGCTGGCAGGAACCGGATTGTGTAGGACCCTGTAAGCAGCGCTAAGGAATATTTTATTTACTTATTTATTTATTTTATTTATCTATTTAATTTTTTTTTTTTTTTTTTGACGGAGTCTTGTTCTGTTGCCCAGGCTGGAGTGCAGTGGCGTGATCTGGGCTCACTGCAAGCTCCACCTCCCGGGTTCATGCCATTCTCCTGCCTCAGCCTCCTGAGTAGCTGGGACAACAAGCACCTGCCACCACACCCAGCTAATTTTTTTTGTATTTTTAGTAGAGACAGGGTTTCACCGTGTTAGCCAGGATGGTCTCGATCTCCTGACCTTGTGATCCGCCTGCCTCGGCCTCCCAAAGTGCTGCGATTACAGGCGTAAGCCACCACGCCCCGCCTGCGCTAAGGAATATTTTATTTTGAAAAGACTTTGGAGGGTTTGAGCAGAGGAATGACATTATCTAATTTACATTTTTATGGATTCACTCAGTTGCCATGTTAGGATTGGACTATGAACCTAGGATTAATTTAAGCAGGAAACTCAGTAAAATTTTACAATAATGCTGTAATATGAGACAATGGTGGTTTGGAACATGCCTTTTTTTTTTTTTTTTCCCTTGAGACAGAGTCTGGCTCTGTTGCCCAGGCTGGAGTACAGTGGTATGATCTTGGCTCACTGCAACCTCTGCCTCGTGGGTTCAAGCAATTCTCCTGCCTCAGACTCCCAAGTAACTGGGATCACAGGCATGTGCCACTATGCCCAGCTAATTTTTGTACTTAGTAGAGATGGGGTTTCACCCTGTTAGCCAAGCTGGTCTCAAACTCCTGACCTCAAGTGATCCTCCTGCCTCACCCTCCTACAGTGCTGGGATTACAGGTGTGAGCCACCGCGCCTGGCCTGGAATATGTTCTTAACAGTGAAAGGCAAGAGGAGTCTCACCCTGTGGGTTTACTTTGCAGGGAGAGCTATTGGACTTAATGATGGATTAGACATGGGATATGAGAGACAAGAGTCAAGAATGGCCTCAAGGATTTTGGATCCAAATCTGTAAAGACTGAGTTGCTGTTTACTAATACGGGCAAGACCATAAGAGAGGCAAATAGAATGTACAAGAAGGGAGTTAGAGAAGTTTGATTTTACACATGTTACATCTGACATGCTGATCAGATATCTAAAGATGTTAAGTAACTGTACAAAATAGCATGGTCATCAGGGAAGAGGTCCAGGCTAGGAGTAAAAGGGGAAAAAATTTGGGAAATATCCATAATACATGAGAATTAAAACCATAAGAGTGAATGGGATCACCCAGGGCATAAGTGTAAACCAAGGAGAGAAGTGATTCTAGGACTTAACTCTAAGGCTTTCCATTATTTAGAGGTCCAGAGATGAAAAGTACCCAGCAAAGAGGACTAGGAAGGATTAGCCAGTGAAGCAGGAAGAGCTCAAATGAGAGTGGTGTACCTTGGTTTCTTTGATTTTCTTGAAGATACAAGAAAAGAATTTTTTTTAAAAAGAGAGTGGTATAGCAGAAGCCAAGAGAAGAAAATATTTCAAGGAGAAAATGTCTAACTGTGTCAAAGGTTATCAATCGGGCAGGTTAAGCTAAGACATGACCAGGTTTTGTGGCTCACACCTGTGATCCCAGCACTTTGAGAGGCCAAGGTGAGAGGATGGCTTGAGGTTAGGAGTTCGAGACCTGAGCAATATAAGACTCCATCTCTACATAATAAAAATAATAATAAAAAAATATGAGACGTGAAAATCTATCACTGGTTCAGCAAAGCGAAGGTCACTATGACCTTGATAAAATCTGTTTGAAAGGAGTGCTAGGGACAAAAAGCCTGACTGGAGAGGAAGGTTCAAGAAAGAATGGATGGAAGCCCAGGCGCAGGGGCTCATGCCTATAATCCTGGCACTTTGGGAGTTTGAGGCAGGCAGATCACCTGAGGTCAAAAGTTCAAGACCAGCCTGGTCAACATGATGAAACCCTGTCTCCACAAAGAATACAAAAAAATTAGCCGGGCATGGTAGCACATCCCTGTAATCCCAGCTACTCAGGAGGCTGAGGCAGGAGAATCTGGCAGGCGAAGGTTGCAGTGAGCTGAGATCGTGCCATTGCACTCCAGCCTGGGCAACAGGAGCAAAATTCCATCTCAAAAAAGAAAAGAAAAGCAGAATATATGCATGTTTAAATACCTGGATGAGGTATTGAGAATGTGTGAAAAATGTCTTCTGATTGCTTCTATTTCCTCAAATAGAAAGCAAGTTTGGCTGGGCACAGTGGGTCATGCCTGTAATCCCAGCACTTTGGGAGGCTAAGGCAGGCAGATCACGAGGTCAGGAGTTCGAGACCAGCCTGACCAACATGGTGAAACCCCGTCTCTACTAAAAATACAAAAATTAGCCAGGTGTGGTGGCACGTGCCTGTAACCCTAGCTACTCAGGAGGCTGAGGCAGAAGATTTGCTTGAACCCAGGAGGGAGGTTGCAGTGAGCCAAGATCGCACAACTGCACTCCATCCTGGGTGACAGAGCAAGACTCCATCTCAAAAAAAAAAAAAAAAAAAAAAAGGAAGAAAGAAAGCAAGGTCATAGCTGAGGTGAGCATAGGAGAGGAGGTATTAGAAGTTTGTGAAAAGATAAGTGAGAAAATGTTATCTACCAGAGTGGAGAAGTAAAGGGGCTAGGACACTGTATGAGATTACAGTGAACACTAAGGACTCACTCAAGGTTAGTGGTCATGAAATTACAGTTGCATCAGTGTGGTGTTTTTCCCCAATTATGTTCACTTAGATAGGTATAAGCAATGAATAAATAGAAATGTGGATTTTTTTTTTTTTTTTTTTGAGACAGAGTCTCACTTTGTCGCCAGGCTGGAGGACAATGGCACAATCTCAGCTCACTGCAACCTTGACTCCCTGGTTCAAGTGATTCTCCTGCCTCAGCCTCCCTAGTAGCTGGGATTACAGGCACGTGCCAACACGCCCAGTTAATTTTTGTTGTATTTTTAGAAGAGACAAGGTTTCACCATGTTGGCCAAGATGGTCTCGATCTCCTGATCTTGTGATCCACCTGCCTCAGCCTCCCAAAGTGCTGGGATTACAGGCGTGACCACTGTGCCAGGCCTGAAATGTGGATTTTTACAAGGATTAGAATTTCTTTTTCTTTCTTTTTTTTTTTTTTTTTTTTTTGAGATGGAGTCTCGCTCTTTTGCTTAGGCTGGAGTGGTGCAATCTTGGCTCACTGCAACCTCTGCCTCCCAGGTTCAAGCCATTCTCCTGCCTCAGCCTCCCAAGTAGCTGGAATTACAGGTGTGCGCCACCATGCCTAGCTATTTTTTTTTTGTATTTTTAGTAGAGATGGGGTTTCACCATGTTGGCCAGGCTGGTCTCAAACTCCTGACCTCAGGTGATCTGCCTGCCTCGGCCTCCCAAAGTGTTAGGATTGCAGGCGTGAGCCACTGTGCCCAGTCAGGATTAGAATTTCATAAGACAAGTATGATGAAGCAAGTGGGATGACAATGTAAGCAAGAATGACTGTAGTCACAGACCATGGAATCTAGTTTGGGAAAGGAGGAAAGTGAAGACATGAGAAGGGTGGTGGACAAGACACTGGTGTAATAGACTGTAAACACGGTGGGGTCAAAGTGTTGGAGCTGAGGCCCTACAGGGAGTGAGCTGAAGGACAGGAGGTAAGAGGCAGAGCAAGATGCTTAAGGTTGAATTGCAGAGTGGGTCTGATCAAGTCTAAGGCAGTTTTTAAACCTGCAATTCTCAGAGCAGAAAAACATTAGTGGATTGAGAAATCAGCTTTGGAGATCAGAACCAATTTATTTTTGTTGTTTTTCTATTCTTTTAGGTGCTTTTGTTTTTGTTTTGAGACGGAGTCTCACTTTGTTGCGCAGGCTGGAGTGCTATGGCGCAATCTCTGCTCACTGCAACCCCCGCCTCCTGGGTTGAAGTGATTCTCCTGCCTCAGGCTCCCGAGGAGCTGGGATTACAGATGCCTGCCACCATGCCCGGCTAATTTTTTGCATTTTTAGTAGAGACGGGTTTTCACCATGTAGGCCAGGCTGGTCTTGAACTCTTGACCTTGTGATCTGCTCATCTCAGCCTCCCAAAGTACTGGGATTACAGGCGTGAGCCACCCCGCCTGGCCTATTTTAGGTTTTTAAAAAATATAGTCATGGCTGGGCGTGGTGGCTCACGCCTGTAATCTCAGCATTTTGGGAGGCCAAGGCAGGTATATCACCTGAGGTCAGGAGTTCAAGACCAGCCTGACCAACACAGTGAAACCTTGTCTCTACTAAAAATACAAAATTAGCTGGGCATGGTGGTGCGTGCCTGTAATTCCAGCTACTCAGGAGGCTGAGGCAGGTGAATGGCTTGAATCTGGGAAGCCGAGGTTGTGGTGAGCTGAGATCACACCATCGCACTCCAGCCTGTGCAACAAGAGCGAAACTTGGTCTCAAAAAGAAAAAAAAAATACTATCATGTGCCATATGATGACATTTCAGTCAACAATGGACCACATTTATGACGGCAGTCCCATAAGATTATAATGAAGCTGATTATTCCTATTGCCTAACATTCATTATACTATACTTATTATTGTTAAGAGTATACTCCTACTTATAAAAAGAGTTAGCTGTAAAACAGTCTCAGACAGGTCCTTCAGAAGGTATTCCAGAAGAAGAGATGACAGCTCCATGTGTGTTATTGCCCATGAAGATGTTTCAGTGGGATAAGATGTTGAAGTGGCACACAGTGATGTTGATGACCCTGTGTAGGCCTAGGCTAATGTGTGTGTCTTAATCTTTTTTTATTTTTTTTATTTTTTTGAGATTGTGTCTCACTCTGTCATCTAGGCTGGAGGGCAGTGGTGTGATCACAGTTCACCACAACCTCTGCCTCTAGGGCTCAAATGATCCTCCCACTTCAGGCTCCTGAGTGACTGAGACCACAGGTGCACACCACCACGTCCAGGTAATTTTTTTGTATTTTTGGTATAGATGGAGTTTCATCATGTTGCCCAGTCTTGTCTCCAACTCCTGAGTTCAAGCAATCCATCTGTCTTGGCTTCTTAAAGTGCTGGGATTGCAGGCATGGGTTACCCTGTCCAGTGAATCTTAGTCTTTAACAAAAAAGTTTTGAAAAACAAAATATTTTAAAAATAGAAAAAAGTTTATTGTATTGGTCCATTTTCATACCACTAGGAAGAAATGCCCAAGACTGGGTAATTTATAAAGAAAAAGAGGTTTAATGGACTCACAGTTACACATGGTTGGGGAGGCCTCACAATCGTCGCAGAAGGCAAAGGAGGAGCAAAGGCATGTCTTACATGGTGGCAGGCAAGACAGCGTGTGCAGGGGAACTGCCCTTTTATAAAACCATCAAATCTCATGAGACTTATTCACTGTCATGAGAACAGCATGGGAAAAACTCACCCCCATGATTCAGTTACCTCACACCGGGTCCCTCCCATGACATGTGGGGGATTATGGGAGCTACAGTTCAAGATGAGATTTGGGCGGGGACACAGTCAAACCATATCACTTATAGAATAAGGATACACAGAATGAATATAGTTTTGTACAGCTATCCATTGTTTGTGTTTTAAGCTGTTATTCCAAAAAAGTCAGAAAGTTTTTTTTTTTTTTTTGAGACAGAGTCTCGCTAGGTCGCCAGGGCTGGAGTGCAGTGGCCGGATCTCAGCTCACTGCAAGCTCCGACTCCCGGGTTCATGCCATTGTCCTGCCTCAGCCTCCCGAGTAGCTGCGACTACAGGCGCCTGCCACCACACCTGGCTAATTTTTTTTTTTGTATTTTTAGTAGAGACAGGGTTTCATGTGTTAGCCAGTATGGTCTCGATCTCCTGACCTCTTGATCCGCCTGCCTCAGCCTCACAAAGTGCTGGGATTACAAAAAAGTCAGAAAGTTTTAAAAAATTGCCAGGCTTGGTGGCTCACACCTGTAATCCCAGCACTTTGGGAGGCCAACATAGGCGGATCACTTGATGTTAGGAGTTCGAGACCAGCCTGGCCAACATGGTGAAACCAAAAATACAAAAATTAACTGAGCATGGTGGTACATGCCTGTAATCCCAGCTACTCACGTGGCGGAGGCAGGAGAATCACTTGAATCCAGGAGGCAGAGGTTGCAGTGAGCTGAGATCGTGCCACTGCACTCTAGCCTGGGCGACAGAGCAAGACTCCATCTCAAAAAAATAAATAAATAAAAATAAAATAAATAAATAATGAAAAAGTTTGTAAAGTAAAAGTTATAGTAAGCTAAAGTTAATTTACTATTGAAGAAAAACATTTTTTACAAATTTACGATAGCCTAAGTGTAGTGTTTATAAAATCTACAGTAGTGTACAGTATTGTCCTAGGCCTTCACATTCATTCACCACTCACTGACTCACCCAGAGCAACTTCCAGTGCTGCAAGCTCCATTCATGGTAAGCGTCCTATACAAGTGCACTTTTTTGTTTGTTTGGAGATGGAGTCTCGCTCTATTGCCCAGGCTGGAGTGCAGTGGCATGATCTTGGCTCACTGCAGCCTCCGCCTCCCAGGTTCAAGTGATTCTCCTGCCTCAATCTCCCAACTATCTGGGATTACAGGCACCCGCCACCACACTGGCTAATTTTTTGTATTTTAGTAGAGACGGAGTTTCACCATGTTGGCCAGGCTGGTTTCAAACTCCTGACCTCAAGTGATCCACCTGCCTTGGCCTCAAAGTGTTAGTATTACAGGTGTGAGCCACTGCGCCCGGCCAGGTGTACCATTTTTAAAAATCTTTTATATCGTATTTTTACTGTGCCTTTTCTATGTTTAGATATGTTTAGGTACACAAATACTTATCATTGTGTTACAATTGCCTACAGCACTCAGCACAGTAACAGGCTGCACAGGTTTATAACCTAGGAGCAATACGCTATAGCAAACAGTCTAGGTGTGTAATAGGCTGTACCATCTAGGTTTGTATAAGTGCACTCTGTGAGTCTGCACAAGGATGAAATCACCTAACAACACATTTCTCAGAATGTATCCCTGTCATTAAACAATGCATGGCTATTTAAATATGATTAAATGCATATTTAATACTAACTTTATACCTGTACTTATAAGTAGCAAGGGAAAGGAGTGGATTATGAAACCTTCAGTTATAAATTCATATACATTCAGGAGTCAAGATGTAAACTGTATTTATTACTGTGAGCTGAAGAAAAAGAAGTTGGAAAACATTGCTCTAAATGTTGGTCACATGAAAGGGTTGCAAAGAAAGTGTGGAAAAGAAGATTACCAGATGAGAGAAGACTAGGGAATCTCATGATAGACTATGTGATTTTTGGCACGCAATATGGAAGTTAGAAAAATTAGAACTGCATTTCTATTTCAAAATTCCTTTCATCCCTATCTACTTGTGTGAACACAATTTCTCATATCCATAAGAATGACAAACAGACATAGAGCTGATTTTGACCTCTGGTCTCATTCTAGCAGTGAGGAATATTCTGCCATGGAAACATGACTTAGAAAATATTAGTCCCAACATGCCCCGTGGCTCCTCACGCCTGTAATCCCAACACTTTGGGAGGCCGAGACAGGCAGAGCGCTTGAGCCCAGGAGTTTATAACCAGTTTGGGCAACATAGTGAGATCCCCTGTCTACAAAAAATAAAAAAAAAACTTTAGCTGGGTATGGTGGCATCTGCCTGTGGTCCCAGCTACTTGGGAGGCTGAGGCAGGAGAATTGCTTGAACCTGGGAGGCAGAGGTTGTAGTGAGCTAAGACTGTGCCACTGCATTCCATCCTGGGCAACAGAGTGAGATGGTCTCAAAAAAGAAGGAAAAAAGAGAGAGAGAAAGAGAAAGAGAAAGAGAAAGAGACGAAGGAAGGAAGGGAGGGAGGGAAGGAGGGAGATGTTTGGGGAGGGCAGATGGAAAAGAATAGAAAAGAAAGAGGCTAGGAGCGGTGGTTCATGCCTATAATCCCAGCACTTTGGGAGGCCAAGGCAGGCAGATCACGAGGTCAGGAGATCGAGACCATCCTGGCCAACATGGTGAAACCCCATCTCTACTAAAAATACAAAAAAATTAGCAGGGAATGGTGGCACACGCCTGTAGTCCCAGCTAATCAGGAGCCTGAGGCAGGAGAATCGCTGGAATCTGGGAGGTGGAGGCTGCAGTGAGCCAAGATCGCGCCACTGCACTCCAGCCTGGGTGACAGAGTGAGACTGTCTCAAAAAAAAAAAAAAAAAAAAAAAGAGAGGAACAGAGGAATAAACATCTGAGTTCAAGTAAAAAAAAGAAAGATGGCTGGGCTCGGTGTCTCATGCCTGTAATCCTTGTACTTTGGAATGCCAAGGTGGGCAGATCACTTGAGGTCAGGAGTTCAAGACCAGCCTAGCCAACATGATGAAACGCTGTCTCTACTAAAATTACAAAAATTAACTGGGCATGGTGGTGTACGCCTGTAATCCCAGCTACTCAGGAAGCTGAAGCAGGAGAATTGCTTAAACCTGGGAAGTGGAAGTTGCAATGAGCCGAGATCGTGCCACTGTGCTCCAGCCTGGGCGACACAGCGAGACTCTGTCTCAAAAAAAAAAAAAGAGAAAAAGATGTAAAATATTTAATGTTAAAAAAAAAAAGCATTTTTTAAAATTTTCTTTTTTTTTTTTTTTATTTGATGATAGGTTTAAATCACTATCATCATATCAAATTCAGGACACACAAGTTGCTGTGTCCTGAATTTCAGCCTGGCAATAATACTTGGAGATTTGTGTTCTGTGACCGAAGAAAACAGAAGGGTTTTTAAAGATGAGAGGCAGTAACTGGATTTATTTCTGGGGTGTCTGAAAGACTGCCTAATTCAGGAGTAAAACCTAAACACTTTAGAAACCACTGGATATATTTAGAGGAGTGATGGAACACACTTCAAAATGTCATAATTCACAATATACTGGAAATCACATTCTTTACAACTGTTTAAACTTATGATGTGAAATTTTTAGATGTCAACTTAAAAATGTAGAAGTGGATACAAAATTTTTTCAACAGGATATGCTTTCAAAGTTTGAAGACCACTGCTCTAAAGTAGTTATTACATGTGATGGGCTTCAAGGAGTCAGTCTTGCTAGTTGCATGTGACACTGGCAAGTGATATAAATTCAGCTGTCTCCTTATCTGTAAAATGGGGATATTAACAATACCCTATCTCAGTAGCTGTCTAACTTTGGCATTCATCAAAATAGCATGGAGGGCTTTTTAAACAGACTGCTAGGTCCTCACTCCTAGAGTTTCTGATTCAGTATGTCTAGGGCCGGGCCCTAAAATTTGTATTTCTAACAAGTTTCCAGGTGATGCTGATGCTGCTGGTCCAGGGACCACACTCTGAGAACCTATGGCCTATCTCATAAGGTCATTGAGAAAATTTAAAACATTACTAGATAAAATGCTTAAACTGTACTGGAACATAGCAGGTGCTAATATGTATTAGCCAATATCATCAATTAGGACTGGATTCACTGTAACAGAAAATTCTACTCCAGTGGATTAAACAGGAAAGAGTACTATCTCATTTAATAAGAGGTCCCAAGGTAAATCATCCAGTGGTGGCACTACTGTCAAGAATGTCCCCAGTTCCTTCTGTCTTCTTGCTCAATTGCCTTTGTTCCATGGCTTTCATCATCACAGATGTATGATAGCTGCTGTTCCTCCAGGAATTCTGTCTGCATTCCTGAGAGGCAGAAAGAAGGGCAAAAATGCACAGGGCAAAGAATTGATGGAGTGTTCCAGCCAAGCTGCTCCCTTTTAAAAAATGTTTCCCGAAGCCCCCACAGTGACACTGACTTGAATCACAATGATCAGATCCAGGTCACATGCTACCCCAACTACAAAGAAATCAGAGAAAGAAAGAATTTTTAGTTCTCCAGCCACTGTGGTGGAGGAAATCAAAGGAGAATGCAGTTTGAAACAGACAATATATTTCAATTGCCTGAAGGGTACCCATGAACACCAAGAAACTCATGCAAAATATCAAGTGTATGTATATTTTTCTGAAGAGTCAGTCCACAGCTTTTATGAGATTCTTAGAGTCCAAAAACAAGGGCTTTCAAGCCCTAGTTTCTTGACTTGAAGGCCTAAATATTTTCACAAAAAGTTATGTCCATTCCTCTTCATCCCCTCTGTCTGCCATCACATTAAATCATAAAACCTGAGGGCATGGAACTCTCTTAATTGCTGTATCCTTTCCTTTTTTCTAAAAAAAAAGGTTCTGAATGCGTTGTAAATGCTGCTTATACTATTACATATCTGTCTATAATTTGTCCTAAAGTATATTCTTTGGTGTGTGTATGTTCTTAATGTGATTTCCCAAACAGATAATATACTTTTTTGTGTGTGAGACAGACTCTTGCTTTCACCCAGGCTGCAGTGCAGTTGCACCATAATGGCTCGCTGCAGCCTCAAACTCCTAGGCTCCAGCCAATCTCCCACCTCAGTAACCTGAGTAGCTGGGACGACAGGCATGTGCCACTATGCATAGCTAAGTTCAATTTTTTTGTAGAGATGAGGTTTCACTATGTTGACCAGGCTGGTCTTGAACTCCTGGGCTCAAGCGATCCTCCCACCTTGGACTTCCAAAGCATGTCCTTGTATATTTTCTTCCTTTGTCATTTGCATAAAGTTGGGAAGCAAGGAGCATTAATATCCAAAATAAGTTGCTGTGTCCTGAATTTCAGCCTGGCAATAATACTTGGAGATTTGTGTTCTCTGACTGAAGAAACCAGAAGGGTTTTTAAAGATGAGAGGCAGCAACCAGATTTATTTCTGGGGTGTCTGAAAGACTGCCTAATTCAGGAGTAAAACCTAAACACTGAAGGATTTGCATTCTTCAACATATGACTTTCACATAATGGGAAGACTTATCAACAAAAATCTTTACTGGGATCATCTGGAATCTCACCCTGAAAACACTTAGATCAAAAGTACTAATTGTGAAGTATCAGCTGAACAGTGTATAAAACAGGTTGGAAATAAGTTCTAAAATTATTAAAATGTTAGAATTGAGAAAGTTTAAATATATTTAAGAATAGCACATAGGTTTATATCCTGGGTAAAATGCATTTAGAAAGTTAACGTTTGCCACTCCTGATAGTAATGAGTCTGAGTTTGGTAGAAAGAGCCTTCTCATTTACAAACCAGCCAAGAGAATGTTCCACTGTGCAGAGAAGAAGCGATTTACAAGAAATGGGGAATACTTTTTCAAAGAAAGAGCTAGGCTGGGCACAGTGGCTTAAGCCTGTAATCCCAGCACTTTGGGAGGTTGAGGCGGGAGGATCGCTTGAGCCCAGGAGTTCAAGACTAGCCTGGGCAACATGGTAAAACTCCATTTCTACTAAAAATCCAAAAAAAAAAAAAAAAAAAAAAAAAAAAAGGAGCAGGGTGTGGTAGTGCACATCTGTAATCCCAGCTCCTTGGGAAGCTGAGGTACAAGAATCACTTGAACCGAGGAAGTGGAGGTTGCAGTAAGCCAAGATCGTGCCACTGCACTCCAGCCTGCGGGACAGACCAAGACACTGTCTCAAAGAAACAACAACAAAAAAATAAAATAACAAGCTAAAAACCTTATAAAAGTCAGTATTTCAAATTAATTAATTTTTGTTTTGTCCCAACAATGTTATATTTAACATAATTTGGCACTTTTCACAGTGAATCATTTTTATTTTTTTTGATATCTAACTCAAGCCCCAATTTTTTTTGCAGTTCAGATAACCTGACTTTCAATCAGCAGATGTATTAGCTCCCTTATGTTGGCCTTAACCTATTTATGGGTTAAGAAAATTTGGAAAAGGTGAACGGTCATTTCCAAGTTAGGCTCTCTGATGAGAAGAATTCCTGAAATTTGAAAATACACTGATCCAGTTCAGAGTCTCAGCTTTTGGTGTCTCTGCTCTTTAAACATCAAAAAAGAGAAGAGTGACAAATTGATTTTGGGCGGCCATAAAACCATGTTAAATGTTAATATGAATGGTTTCCTTAAATATGGAGTTCCCTGGTGTCAAATGGGATGTTAGAAACTGGTTAGAAATTAGTCATATTTGCAAGCTCCCTTATTAGCAGATATCATGGGTTGAACTGTGTTCCACCAAAATTCATATGTTGCAGTCCTAAAACTTGGTACCTCAGAATGTGACCCTTATTTGGAGACAGTGCCTTTAGAGAGTTACTGCGAGGCCAACTGAAAGTAGGTCATTAGGATGTGACCAAACCCATCCTAATATGGCCAGTGTCCTTTTAAAATGGGAAAATTTGGATACAGACATACACAGAGAGAAGACAATGTGAAGGGACATAAGAAAGAATGGCTATCTATAAGCCAATGAGAGAGGCTGGAACAGATCTTTCCCTCATTGCCTTCAGAAGGAATCAACTCTATTGAAACCTTGATTTTGGATTTCTAGCCTCCAGAACTGTGAGACAAATTTTTGTTGTTTAAGTCACTCAGTTATGATATTTTGTTATGGCAGCATTAACAAACTAGTACAGCAGAGATTCTCTGATGTCGTACAAGTTTTCTTTCACTCCTCCCATTCAAACACCACTCTCTTCTTTCCCCATGCAAGGACACTGATGTACAGGAAAGGCTGAGCTTTAGCTGAAAAATTTCCCACTCTTAATGCTTATAAACTCTTTCCTAAATATGTGGCATCTTTGATGTCAGAATCTCCCAAGTTTTAGCTTAACATAGAATGTGAGCCGAAGTGTTGCATGCAACTTTCATTCTGTCATTGCTTAAAAGGAAGCTGCTAGGTGACAATATTTTCTTTCCCCTTCCTGCAGGCTGTGATTCTCTTTCACCCATGTGAACAAGGCAATCCCCAGGAGGTCCAAAAGCAGCAAGAAGAACATAGACCCCTGGAGAACTTTGTGAAGAAGGGCTTCTAGAAGTCTCTGGTTTGCTCTTCAACAGCACATTTATATGACAAAGAAAAATTTTTATCTTGCTTAAATTGTTGTTACTTGGTCTTTATGGTACTAATCAAATAAACATCCTAACTGAAAGAAAACAGAATAGAATTAAGGACTGATAACTAAAGAGGGACCAAAGTTTACACACACCTACCTAGATTATTCCGAGAGTCTCTTGACTGATTTTACTGTTTTTGGTCTTGTCGCTGTTCAATGCATTCTCCACATTATAACTATAATCTAAGACATAATCTCGTTATGCTACCTGCTTGTTAAGAAACCACTGCCTAGAGTTGATTTGTATTATCTTATACAGTAGCCACTAAAATTCAATAAAAATTCAGTAGTACTGGCCACATTTCAAGTGTTTTTGTTGTTGTTTTTTGTTTGTTTGCTTGTTTTTTGTTTTTTTTGAGGCAGGGTCTCTCTCTGTCACCCAGACTGGAGTGCAGTGGTGCAAATACAGCTCACTGATGCCTTGACTTCCCAGGCTCAAGTGATCCTCCCACCTTAGCCTCCCAAGTAGCTGGGACTATAGGGGCATACCACCATGACTGATAATTTTTTGTATTTTTTGTGAAGACAGGGTTTCATCATTTTGCTCAAGCTGGTCTCAAACTCCTGAGCTCAAGGGATATGCCCACCTCAGCCTCCAAAAGTGCTGGGATTACAGGCGTGAGCCACCATGCCCAGCCTCAAGAGTTTAATAGTCACATGTAGCTAGCGATTACTGTGTTGGACAACACAGATACAGGATAAAGTTCTATTGGACAGCATTGGGCTAGGAGATGCATGTCCAAGTCCCCCACATGTCCTGTAAAACTTTCTCTCCAGACTGACCTGCTGTCACCATATACTTAGTCAAGGCCACCACGCTATTTCTTAGCCTTGCACTTGTTCATAATGCTGCTGCCAAGTAATTCTCTCTCCTCCACCTTGTCCACCTAGAAAACAATTTATTTTTTTTAAGTATTACCTTATTTACACACACACCCAAAAAACCCCAGAAGCATTGAGTAGTTCAAGAATTTGAATACATCTTCCCTTTTATCTAGTATCCCTACAAAGATTAGCAGATCCAGAGAAGGATCTTCATTTTAAAAATAAAAGATTTATAACTTAACAAAAAAACATAATCCAATTAAAAACTAGACAAAAAGCTTGAATAGGCATTTCTCCGAAGATATGCAAAGAGATGCACAACATCACTAATCACTAGGGAAATGTAAATAAAAACCACAAAGAGATACCACTTCACACTTACTAGGCCACCTACCTTTAAAAAAAAAAAAAAAGCAGAAAATAACAAATGTTGGCAAGGATGAAGAGAAATTGGAATCCTTGTACACTGTTGGTGAGAATGTAAAATAATATAGCTGCTATGGTAAACAGTATGGCAATTCTTCAAAAAAAGAAAAACAGAATTACCATATAACCCAGTAATTCCTTTTTTGGGTACACCCTAAAGAATTAAAGGCAGGATCTCAAAGAGATATTTATAAACCCCATGTTCGTAGCAGCATTATTCACAATAGCCAAAAGGTGAAAGCAAACCAAGTGACTATTGACAGATGAATGGAAAAACAAAATGTGGTATATACATATAGTGAAATATTGTTCAACTCTAAAAAGCAAGGAAACTGACATGCTACAACATGAATGAAACTTGAGAGCATTATGCTAAGTGAAACAAGCCTGTCACAAAAAGACGAATACTATATGGTTCCATTTATCTGAGGTACCTAGAGTAGTCAAATTCATAGAGACAAAAAGCAGAACGGTGATGTCCAGGGGCTGAAGGGAGAGGGGAATGGGGAGTTATTGCTTAATAGGTACAGTTTCCGTTTTATAAGATGAAAAGAGTTTTGCAGATAGATGGTAGCAATGGTCGCACAACAATGTGAATGTACCTAATACCACTGAACTGAACACTTAAAAACAATTAAGATAGGGCCGAGTGCAGTGGCTCATGCCTGTAATCCCAGCACTTTGGGAGGCCGAGGTGGGTGGATCACGAGATCAGGAGATTGAGACCATCCTGGCTAACATGGTGAAACCCCGTCTCTACTAAAAATACAAAAAATTAGCCAGACGTGGTGGTGGGCGCCTGTAGTCCCAGTTACTCAGGAGGCTGAGGCAGAAGAATGGTGTGAACCCAGGAGGCAGAGCTTGCAGTGAACCGAGGTGGTGCCACTGCACTCCAGCATGGGCGACAGAGTGAGACTCCCTCTCAAAAAAGAAAAAAAAAGATAGGCTGGGCGCGGTGGCTCACACCTGTAATCCCAACACCCCAACACTTTGGAAGGCCGAGGTGGGCGGATCCCAAGGTCAAGAGATTGAGACCATCTTGGCCAACATGGTGAAACCCTGTCTCTACTAAAAATACAAAAAAAATTAGCTGGGCGTGCCTGTAATCCCAGCTACTCGGGAGGCCGAGGCAGGAGAATCGAAAGAACCCAGGAGGCAGAGGTTGCAGTTAGCCTAGATCGTGCCACTGTACTCCAGCCTGGCAACACAGCAAGACTCCTTCTCAAAAACACAAACAAACAAACAAACAAAAATTAGGATGCTAAATTTTATGTGTATTTTATTACAATTGTTTTAAAAAGATCCATATTTAAATCTCATTCTTAAAAAGGTAAGTCTTGAGCAAGCCCCGACTCTACCAGAACCCAGTTCACAACCATATCTTCAAACATCCCACATTCTCTCTTTTTTTTTTTTAAGAGACAGAGTCTTGCTCTGTCACTCCGGCTGGAGCACAGTGGCACAATCGTAGCTCACTATAACCTCAAACTCCTGGGCTCAAGCAACCTTCCACCTCAGCCTCTGGAGTAGGTAGGACTACAGGTGCAAGCCATCACACTCCACTAATTTTTTTTATTTTTTGTAGTTGGGGGAAAGAGGGATGGGCTGGGTATTCTTGCTTTGTTGCCCTGGCTGGTCTCCAACTCCTGGCTTCAAGTGATCCTCCCACCTCAACCTCCCCCAAAGTGCTGGAATTACAGGCATAAGCCACCAAGCCTGACCTATCCCATCTTCTTAAAACATACCCCATGATCCTGCTTTTCCAAAGAGAAGAGCACACATGCACAAAAATGCATACAAGGAATGTGGCGAAACTCCATCCCTACTAAAAATACAAAAATTAGCTGAGTGTGGTGGCATGCGCCTATAGTCCCAGCTACTCACGAGGCTGAGGCAGGAGAATCACTTAAACCCAGGAGGCAGAGGTTGTAGCGAGCTGAGATTGCAACACTGCACTCCAGCCTCAGTGACAGAGCTAGACTCCGTCTCAAAAAAAAAAAAGAAAACAACAAAAGCGTGAGAAGATTCAAAAAAAGATGGTTATGCTTGTTTAAATAAGGTTGGAGAGGAATGGAAAGAAGGGTAAGTATAAAGTGGCAGTCAAGAGAAAAATCTGCTGGGCAAGAAACATCTCATTCATTTACAGAAGGGTCTTGCAATTCCTGAGTGGATGCATGTGACTAGTGGTGTGCTAGGCAGGCTCTAGCCCAAGTGAAGGAGATTGGGGCAGCTGCCATGAAGCACGCAGATCTTCGAAAGGCAGGACATTACCTAGGACTCAACTCTGACATTTGCTGCAGCATCACCTGGTCTCCTGATCTCCCTTTCTGAGCAAAGCAGGTCTATTAAAAGAGAAAGAAGTTGTCAGGAACAACCGAGTGCTAGTTCTGCTCACCCAGGCCAACCCCCATGAAAGTCCTTTCTGCACAATTCAGCTGCAAATAAACCTTCTCTCAATATATTAGCACCATCCAAATCCACCACCCAATACAAAGTAAATGCAAAATGCTCAGCAAGGTGGCAGGACCAATATAAATTTAAACATGAATGGAAGAGCAGATATGTTTACAATGTGTTAGCTCATCATACAATACAATTTTTTTTTTTTTTTTTTTCTGAGACAGGGCCCTGCTCTGTCACCCAGTCTAGGCTCTGTCGCAGTCACAGCTCACTGCAGCTTCAACCTCTGGGGCTCTAGCAATCCTCCCACTTCAGCCTCCTGGGTAGCTGAGACTACAGGCACACACCACCACGCCCAGCTAATTTTAAATTTTTTTGTAGAGACAGGGTTTCGCCACATTGCCCAGGCTGGTATCAAATTCCTGAGCTCAAGTAATCCACCTGCCTTGGCCTTCCAGCATTCAGATTACAAGTGTAAGCCATGGCGCCCAGCTAAAATGTGATTGTTAATCTATGTTCGCCTGTGCTAAAGAAATGTGACACTTTAGGAAAAAACAGACATTAGCTATTTAATAAAGCAAAATTTTTCTGTGTAATAGTGTTATATACAGGGAATGAAGTGCTCGGCCATTTGTCTTAAATGAATGTATATATTTATATATAAAGCTATATATAGTTAACTGTACATATATACATATATAATTGTATATATGGGTATATATATGAGATACATACACACAGTTATTCACAGCATTGTTTGTAATGGTGAAAGATTAGAAACAACCTAGTGTCTATCACCAGGAAATGAGTAAAGCCCAAGTGTTCATCACCAGGAAATGGTTTAAATATATTATGGTATATCCATATACAAATGAAGACAATGTCTATTAATATAGAAATCTCTTAAGATATAGTGTTAAGTGAAAAAAA
The DNA here is from genome assembly GCF_007565055.1 of Rhinopithecus roxellana. Lineage (NCBI taxonomy): Eukaryota > Metazoa > Chordata > Mammalia > Primates > Cercopithecidae > Rhinopithecus > Rhinopithecus roxellana. Next base: position 20,950,488 of record NC_044552.1, on the reverse strand, counting down.
GATGGAAAGTATGCCACCTAACAAATAAGTAAGAGTGAAAATAGCTGGGCGTGGTAGCTCACACCTGTAATCCCAGCACTTTGGGAGGCCAAGGTAGGCAGATCACCTGAGATCAGGAGTTCAAGACCAGCCTGGCCAATATAGCGAAACCCAGTCTCTACTAAAAATAAAAAATTAGCCGGGCCCAGTGGCGCACGCCTGTAATCCCAGCTACTCAGGAGGCTGAGGCAGGAGAATTGTTTGATCTCTGGAGATAGAGGTTGCAGTGAGCCGAGATCACGCAACTGCACTCCAGCCTGAGTGACAGAGCCAGACTCCCTCTCAAAAAAAAAAAAAAAAAAAAAAATTATTCTATCATTCTTTTTTTTCGCAGCAGATTCCTGGAAGTCAGCTTTCTTCTCCTTTCACTAGCTTTTCTCTTCTCCTTCCCTCTACCATGAGCACATACATACAAGATTACTTTCAATGTCACTAAAAATATTCTTTTAAAAGCCTACTTTGAAAGAGGTTTCTTTTTTTCTTTTTTTTTCTCTGAGACAGGGTCTCTGTTACCCAGGCTGGAGTGCAGTGGCGGGTACGGGCCACCATGCCTGGCTTATTTTTGTTTTTAGTAGAGATGGGGTTTCACCATGTTAACCAGGATGGTCTTGAACTCCTGATCTCGTGATCTACCCTCCTTGGCCTCCCAAAGTGCTGGGATTACAGGCATGAGCCACCACCTGAAAGAGGTTTCTTTTAAGAGTCTGTTTTTACCAGCCAATGACAACTTCCTTCCTGTCATGAACTCTACCCCTTCCTGGCTAGATTCTGATCATCCTAGGGTATTTGTCACGTACCAAAATACAAATTTCTGGTCAACAGTATAGAGCTCTTTATAGCTTCCAAAACGAGGCATATTTCCTGCCTAGAATGTTCCTTCCCCAGAATCCTCGTGATTCACTCCTCATTCCTTAGTCTTTGCTTAAATAATGGTAAAGCCTTCCACATTCATCCCATTTAAAACTAACACCCATCCCTCACTCTACCCTACTCTACTCTATATTGCCCTTCTCTGATTTCTTTTTCTCCACAATACCACCACCTGAGAAACTGTATTTTCCTCTAGAAAAAACTCCATAAAGATGGAGATGTTTGTCTTTTTTTTTTTTTTTTTTTTTTTGAGACGGAGTCTTGCTCTGTGGCCCGGGCTGGAGTGCAGTGGCCGGATCTCAGCTCACTGCAAGCTCTGCCTCCCGGGTTTATGCCATTCTCCTGCCTCAGCCTCCGGAGTAGCTGGGACTACAGGCAACCGCCACCTCCCCCGGCTAGATTTTGTATTTTTTAGTAGAGACGGGGTTTCACCGTGTTAGCCAGGATGGTCTCGATCTCCTGACCTCATGATCCACCCGCCTCGGCCTCCCAAAGTGCTGGGATTACAGGCTTGAGCCACCGCGCTCGGCCATTTGTCTTAAATGAATAAAGCCATGTCTATTCAAAACCAATTAGTCAAAATTAGTATCATATTCTTAGTTACTATTTTTTCATAAACTGTCAATTTGGTGCAACCTGGTTCTCATATCCCATTCCCCTTTTCTAGACATTTCTTTAATCAACATACTACGGAAGCTTTCCTTTTCTTTGTAATAATTTAAAAAACCCAGGTCTTTTTTATTGCAATGCTTGCTAGAGGCATCATGCAGGAAATGGCAGAAAATGGGTCCTCTTATATGCTGAACCAATAGTTCATGGAATGGTTGTGTGGGGTCACAGATCTTGTAATCTGAAGTGTCCCATTGACTTAAAAGTAAAAAACACATGGCTGGGTGCAGTGGCTCATGCCTGTAATCCCAGCACTTTGGGAGGCTGAGGTGGGTGGATCACCTGAGGTCAGGAGTTTGAGACCAGCCTGGCCAACATGGTGAAACCCCGTCTCTACTTAAAATACAAAAAATTAGCTGGGCATAGTGGTACACACCTGTAATCCCAGCTACTAGGGAGGCTGAGGCTGGATAATTGCTTGAACCCGGGAGGTAGAGGTTGCAGTGAGCCGAGATCACGTCGTTGTACTCCAGACTGGGGGACAAGAGTAAGACTTCGTCTCAAAAAAAAAAAAAAGTGAAAAACAGGCTTTGATGTTATACAGACATGAATGCAAATCCTTGGTTCTGCCACTTACTAGTTGTGGGATACTGGACTTATTACCAGGTTAAACCCTCTGAGCCTCAGCTTTACTGTGGTAAAATGGATATAACAATATCCAATCTCTCTAACAGAGTTGTGAGGATTAAATAACACAATCTGTAAACCATTTAATAGTACTGGGCATATAACTCCTCAATAAATGTTATTACAATCACTGTGACAGAACAAAGATCACTGGAGGGATATTTCCAAATCATTAGAGGTTTTAAGATCATCACAACTGTAATCCCAGCATATGGGAGGCTGAGGTGGGCGGATCACTTGAGGTCAGGAGTTTGAGATCAGCCTGACCAACATGGTGAAACCTGGGTTCTACTAAGTAGCTGGGTGTGGAGGCACAAACCTGTAATCCCAACTACTTGGGAGGCAGAGGCAGGGAAATCACTTGAACCCGGGAAGCAGAGGATGCAGTGAGCCGAGTTGGCACCACTGCACTCCAGCCTGAGTGACAGAGCTAGATACCATCTCAAAAAAAGAGCACCACTGAACTTTGTAACATTAACTCCTGACAGAAAAGACACTAGACATTGGAATTCTATGAGCCACCAGCAGTGTCAGAAAATCCTTTTATATGGATTTTGGTTTTTGTTGAAGAAAAAACTTCTTAAACAGAGAAATAGTGCTGGATTTCTTTCTTTTTTATTTATTTTGAGATGGAGTCTGCTCTGCCGCCCAGGCTGGATTGCAGTGGCGCCATCTCGGCTCACTGCAAGCTCCGCCTCCCGGGTTCACGCCATTCTCCTGCCTCAGCCTCCCGAGTAGCTGGAACTACAGGGGCCCGCCACCACCCCCAGCTAATTTTTTGTATTTTTACTAGAGAGGGGGTTTCACCGTGTTAGGCAGGATGGTCTCGATCTCCTGATCTCGTGATCCGCCCGCCTCGGCCTCCCAAAGTGCTGGGATTACAGGCGTGAGCCACCGAACCAGTGCTGGATTTCTTAGATTAGATAAGGATAAAATGAGAACTACCTTACTCTACTGGTTCCTTATATTATTCAAGATTCAGTACTCTGCTGGTAAGTTTCACTCAGCGAATCCAGCACACATGAATTAAGTGCTACTTAAGGTACAATGCCTTCAACAGGCACGGTGTCAGAATAATGGTTTCTGTCCATCAGAACAAAGGGTGAGATGCGCCTCTTGGATTTGACTGTAGCCCAATGGTCATCATCGCTGGCTGCACATGAACATTATCCAGGAAATTTTAAAGCTCTATAGGTGATTCTAAGGAAGAGGAGGACTGAGAGGCCGACTGTTCAGATGCACTGCTACTGTCCGATGAGCACACACTCACCCATAACCTTATACATTTCCTATTCACCTGAAGCCCAGAATCATCAGTGTATTCAACACAGTGCCGCCATTTCTGTTTTCCAGGTGGCTGTCTTCCACAAGATAGTGTTATCCAGAGCAGGTAAACTCCCTAGCACCTGTCGCTCAAGAACTTAAATCCCTCCCTGTACCCAACCCATCAACAGTGACTTACTACCATCCACAAGCCAGGCTGCTTCCCGATGCACCTTTTCTGCTGGGGAGTGCCCAGACAAAAGCCATCTGCTCCTGGACCAGAGGAGTCCCTGCAGAGTCATCGACTTCCTCCAAAGGCCCGTAGGTTGCACTGGAGTCCGGAGGCGAAGCGCCGACACATGGGTGCCTTCATCTGCCCGTCACCTCCCGATTTTTGCAGTGTGTTTCTTCTGAACAAGAATGTGTGCCCTGGAAGCCAACTCAAGTCCCAGTACTAGGTTTCTCGACATTTCTCCAAGTCCCACCTGAGTCAGGTTGTAGGCTCCGGGGCCTGGCCCCTTTCAATCCGCATCAAAGAACATGGCGATCCCGTTTGGGCACAAAAGCTCAGGGCGTTGGTCCCCGCGATCGCGAAAGCCCACTTCCGGAAAAACTTGACCACTAACGGTAAGCTTCAGGGGCAGCAAAAAGGGGAAGAAGGGTTTGCATCCCCTGGCGTCATTTCCGGGTCCGCTCTAGAAACCTCGGAAGTTTCCGCGTCTCTGTCGTTTATTCCGACTGTTAATGCTCCATGTGTCTTTGACTCTCCTCACCTTCCCTTCTAAACAGGCGGGGAAGAAAGGTCCAGGTTTCCCAGAGAAATTGTGCGGAAAAAGTTTCAAAGTATATATACAAAGGTAGACAGAATAGTACAGTGCATCCGATATACCTGTCACACCTTCAAGTATTACCAACTCGGCCGGGCGCGGTGGCTCAAGCCTGTAATCCCAGCGCTTTGGGAGGCTGAGACGGCCGGAGCACAAGATCAGGAGTTCGAAACCAACCTGGCCAACACAGTAAAACCCCGTCTGTACTAAAAATACAAAAAACTAGCAGGGTTTGCTGGGCGCCTGTAATCCTAGCTACTCGGGAGGCTGAGGCAGAATTGCTTGAACCTCGGAGGCGGACGTTGCAGCGAGTTGAGATGGCACTACTGCACACCAGCCCGGGCGACAGTGCAAGACTCCTCTAAAAAAAAAGGAGGAGGAGGAGGAGGAGAAGGAGGAGGAGAAGGAGAAGAAGAAGAAGGCGTGGTGGCACATCTCTGTAATCCCAGCTACTCGGGAGGCTGAAGCAGGAGAATCACTTGAACCCGGTAGGCAGAGGTTGCAGTGAGCCGAGATCGCGCCATTGCACTCCAGCCTGGGCAAAAAGAGTGAAACTCCGTCTCAAAATAATAATAATAATAATAATATCATCAAGTATCTAGTCACTGTGCAAATTTCTCTAGTTGTTTTGTATGTATTCCACCATATAGATATAGCCAGGAGCGGTGGCTCACATCTGTAATCCCAGCATTTTGGGAGGCGAAGCGGGTGGAACACTTGAGGCCAGGGTTTGAGACCAGGCTGGCCAACATGGTGAAACCGTATCTCTACTAAAAATACAAAAATTAGCCGGGTGTGCTGGTGTACGCCTGTAATTCCAGCTACTTGGGAGGCTGAGGCAGGGAAATCTCTTGAACCCGGGAGGTGGAGGTTGCAGTGAGCCAAGAGCATGCCACTGCACTCCAGCCTCAGCAACAGGAGTCTCCATCTCAAAAAAAAAAAAAAAAAAAAAAAAAGATACATATTATAAAAGGCATGTACATGTATATACTATATAACTTGTTTCTTACAGTTCATCGGACATATGAACTGTAAAAGTGACACATTCAGCCACCTGGCTGTCACTACAGTACTATAAGTTCAGTTGGTTTTAGGGCCTTTGTAATTGCTGTGCCTTTGCCTCCAGTGCTTTCTCCCAAGATCATAGCTGACTCTCCACATTCCCATATCAGCAGAAAAGTGACCTCTTCAGGAAGCCCTTCCCTGGCCACCCCATCTAAAATAGTTTCTCATCTAGCCTTCTCCATCACATTACTCTATTTTATTTTCTCATAATTATGATACATTTAGCACTATCCAAAATTATCTTGATAATCTATTCCAGGGATCCTCAATCCCGGAGCCACAGACTGTGGCCTGTTAGGAACAGGACCACACAGCAGGAGGTGAAGGGCGGGTGAGCATTATTGCCGAGCTCTGCCCGCTGTCACATCAGCTGTGGCATTGGATTCTCGTAGGAGCTGGAACCCTGTTGTGAATTGTGCATGCAAGGGATCTAGTTTGTGTGCTTCCTTAGGCAAATCTAACAGCTGATGATGTGAGGTAGAATAGTTTCACCCAAAGCCATCCCCACTGCTTTATGGTTTTACTTGTTTGTCTCTCCTATTAAAATGAGAGTTCCAAAAGAATAAAGACTTGCCTATTTTGTATAACTTTGTTTCTTAGTGCCCAGTATACCTGCCTGGCCTGTGGTAAATATGTCGTGAAGGTTGTTTCATATTCAGGATTGGAATGTGTGGAGACTGAATACAAATAAAAGCCAATTTGTAAAAAATTTACTGCATGCAAGGCACATTGTAAGTTTTCATTTAATACAAAAATTCTATGGGGGTGGGGTAATATTGTTATTTCCATTTTACTGAAAAGCACACTAAGTAAAATGTCTCAACCTCCTCAGCAGATACTAGGGGACAACTTACAGAGCCCGAATCATTCTGGAAGAAATGTGGCTTGACATATCTGCATGCATGATAAAGGAGGATTAATATTCTTTCAACATGGAAATAAGTGAGGAGCTGTAGTTATCCAGAAGAGGTGTAAATAAAGCCACAACAGCCTAAGGGTGGAAACGACAATGTTCCCAGCTTCCACCTCACTTGGAGAGTTGTCATACACGCTGCTTGTAAATGAAACATTTCTAGCACTTGGTCTGCTGTTGTGCTCTAAGAAACAGGAAGGTAGAGAACCCAGGTGCCTCCACTACTGCTCCCACAAAGGTAGGTCTGAAAATAAACCACAGCAATTCTACCTGCAATGTAACCTACGTTTCCCCTGAAAAAGAAGGAAACTCATTCTAGAATGAATGAAATAGGTGGGTCAACAGACAAGTTTGACTCTAGAAGTGGATAACTAGGCTGATTAATAACAAATAACTTTTTTTTTTCTTTTAAGACAGGGCCTCACTCTGTCGCCCAGGCTGGGGTGCAGTGGCACAATCAGGCTAACTTCAGTCTCAACTTACTGGGTTGAAGTGATCCTCCCACCTCAGTCTCCCAAGCAGCTGCGATTACAGACATGCGCCACAACACCCGGCTAGAAATGGGATTTCGCCATGTTGTCCAGCCTGATTTTGAACTCCTGAGCTAAAGTGATCCACCTGCTTCGGCCTCTCAAAGTGCTGGGATTATAGGCATGAGCCACCAAGCCTGGCATGAATAACTATTTTTGACAGTTATATCTTTCATGCCCTTTCAAGTGCTATTGTAAAATGCAAATTGGTATTTTATCATCTTCATTTTAATGTGGGGGAAAGGGCAGGCAGAGAATGAACAAGAGCCTCAAAAACCCACCCATGCAGCTCGGTTGTAAGCACAAAAGCTTTCCAAACAGAGTGAAGCTTCATATAACAAACAAACAATCCATCTAGAAATTCTACTTTCAAAAATCATTGCTGGCCGGGCGCGGTGGCTCACACTTGTAAGCCCAGCACTTTGGGAGGCTGAGGCGGGCGGATCACGAGGTCAGGAGTTCGAGACCAGCCTGGCTAACACAGTGAATCGCCTTCCTTACTAAAAAAACCACAAAAATTAGCTGGGCGTGGTGGCATGCGCCTGTAATCCCAGCTACTCAGGAGGCTGAGGCAGGAGAATCGCTTGAACCCAGGAGGCAGAGGTAGCAGTGAGCCAAGATCGAGCCAGGGCACTCCAGTCTGGGTGACAGTGAGACACTGTCTCCAAAACAAAACAAAACAAAACAAAAATCATTGCTTTGTAGGAGTGCAAAGGTCGCTTTGTTTGTTCAGAGAAACAAATTTAATCTAGCCCTTCAAATGGATCCTATCATGCTGTTAGCAGCGCCAATCTGTAAGGGTCTGCAGCAACTCGATTCTTGCCTCCTCAGAGGAAATAATTCATCCGAGGGGCATAAGGCAGAGTTAGAGATGGAGGCAAGTTTAAGAGCAAGAGTGAAAGTTTATTAAAAAGTTTTAGAGCAGAAATGGAAGAAAGTAGAGTACACTTGTTAGAGGGCCAAGCAGGCACCTTGAGAGACCCAAGTGCCCTGTTTGACTTTTTACTTGGGGTTTCAGACTTTGGCATGTCTCCAGGATTTTGCATCTCTGCTCCGTTGATTTTACCTTGAGGCAGGCTGTCCGCAGGCTGACAGCGCTTGGGAGGGGAACATGCGCAGTGTATTAATGAAGTCATGCGCAAGCTCATTTGAGGCGTTTTTCCCTTACCAGTCTTGTTCCTAAAGGAAGGTCGTTTACCAGTTAAAATCAGCCATTTTGTCTTTTGGTGCCTGTGCTTCAGCCCACATGCCCAACTCCTGAAATCTTATCAGGAAGCTGCTGATCACCAGCTTCAGGTGTTTTCTCTATATTGGGAGATTGCCTTTACCTGTCACTGGCTGCAACGAATTATTATTTTAGAGAGACGGTGTTAACAGCCACCTGACCTTCTCTTGATGGTTGCCTGACATTCCTGGGTTGGGAGTGCTCTCTGGCTCTGCTCATGTCTGCCTAACTACCTACTCTAACGATGCTGGATAAGAATTGGTAGCGGCAGAAAATTATAAACTCCACTTTTTCTTTTTTCTTTTTTTGAGACAGCTCACCCTGTCACCCAGGCTGGGGTGCAGTGGTGCAATCTGGCCCACTGCAACCTCCGCCTCCCGAGCTCAAGTGATTCTCCTGCGTTAGTCTTCCGAGTAGCTGGGACTACAGGAGTGCACCACCACGCTCGGCTAATTTTTGTATTTTTTAGTAGAGATAGGGTTTCACCATGTTGGCCAGGGTGGTCTTGAACTCCTGACCTCAAGTGATTCACCCCTCTGGGCCTCCCAAAGTGCTGGGATTACAGGCATGAGCCACCGAGCCTGGCCCACTCCACTTTTCCTTCAAGCAAAACCTGTAATTCTCCCGTTTCTTGCCTCCTAGTTTCTTAGTCATTTTTTTCCTATTAGCCCTATTTGTATTTGTTTGTTATTAATGCACTATGACTAATAAAAACTTGCCTAGGGTCAGAAACTGTGAGCTTTAGCAAAAACAACAACATACAAACAAAAACTCAAAAAGTTTTTTCAGATAAAGGTTTTTCAAGTACAATTAAGAGCATGATTCTGCTCAGGTGTGGTGGCTTGCGCCTGTAATCCCAGCACTCCGGGAGGCCGAGGCAGGCGGATCCCTTGAGGTCAGGACTTGGAGACCAGCCTGGCCAACATGGTAAAACCCCAAGTCTACAAAAAATACAAAAAGTAGCTGAGCGTGGTAGTGGGTGCCTGTAATCCCAGCTACTGTAGAGGCTGAGGCAAGAGAATGTCTTGAACCGAGATAGCGGAGGTTGCAGTGAGCTGAGATCACACCACTGCACTCAAGCTTGGGCAACAGAGCGAGATTACATCTCGGAGAAGGAGCAGGAGGAGGAGGAGGAGGAGGAGGAGGAGGAGGAGGGGAAGGAGAGGGAGAAGGGGAGCATAATTCTGAACAATGTAGTCATTTTAGAAACTTTTGGGATAAACCTGAATATTCAGAGTTTTCTCTGGCCATAAAATAGAAGATAGGAAGGATGTAAATTTTTATTCGTATGGAGAAAAAAGACACAGTTGTCCCTATGTTATCTTGAAGAAAGCTCCTGTTCTTAATTTCCTAACTGTAATAATTCTCAAAGGACTATCTGTAAAACAAAGGAAACAACCACCTGCTAAATTAAGAATTCCAAAAAATTTAATTGTATCTTCTGTGTAATATAAACATCCATCTAATTGCCTTGCTTATTAATCATTCTTTAAAAATTATATATAAATTGGTTCTATGACCACTATAAAAGTACCTGTGTTTTATTTGTTATACAGAAAAGTTTAAGGTTCAATGTAATCTTTAAGGGACCTAAATTGGCATAATAATATTTTCATAATTGGGAGGAGGGGTTATGACTTTCCTTCAATGCTTGGGGAAAAAATCACTTTGCTGCTTGTGGCAGCAGTATTAACTATAGCTGTAAGATTAGACAGCTTAAGTGTAATGCCAACACCAGATGTGGTAGAACAGTGCCAATCATAGAGAAAGAGTCAGAGTACCTACCTCTGTACTCCCTGTCACATGAGATGTATTTCTGTCCTAAGCCAATTGGATTATTCTTCCTTTTTCCCATTTTTATTTTTTATTTTGCAGGTGAATGATGCATTCTAACTCAACAGTCTTACCACTTACCAAGTTCTCAAATCTATTCTGCATGATCCCCTCCTCTCTGATAAATCTCCTTCTCTGAGTCCTTTAGCTTCCTGCTCCTGTATGGATTAGTTGCATTCTAGGTTTCTTGAATAGCTGTCATCCTGTGGTTTTTCATTTTTGAGTTCCTAGATTGGATCCATCATTTCCTGAGTTCTATGTCTTTCTCTTTCTTCCTCCCTATTCTCCCTGTAGTATATATATTCAGTTTGCTTCTTAAAATGTAGATCAGCTTTTTGAGTCGTCATAGGTTTATAAATGTCTTTATTCCAACTTCACATTTAATGTTATGCATAGCTATGGAATTCTGTGTTAAAACATTTTTCCTCCAGATTTTGAGACATTATTTTGTTTTCTCCTAACATTCATTCAAGGTTGCTGATGAGACGTCTGATGCAGAAAGAGTATCTTTCTCTTGTAGACTAATAACTTGCCCACCATCACTACCTCTGAAAGCTGTTATAATCTGATGTAGTTTGCTATCAGTCTTATGCCACCGTGAGCAGGTTTATAAAAGTCTACTCCTGAAGGCTGAGGAAGATGAGAGGCCAAAGAAAGAGGTTGACAATTCAGTTTGTCAGAAAGAAACATTTAGTAACAGAAGCCATGTCTTGAGTGGCAGCTAGACAAGATGATGGATCCACACATTGTCACCGGCCAAACCCAGGGCTTATGAACCCCGGGGGTTTGGCTTTTTTTTTTTTGTTTTTTTTTTTCTTTTTTGAGACAGGATCTCCTTCTGTCACCCAGGCTGGAGTGGCCAGATCTTGGCTCACTGCAACCTCTGCCCTCCCAGGTCAAGCGATTGTCATTCCTCAGCCTCTGGAATAGCTGGGACTACAGGCACGCCCCACCATGCCAAAACCAATTTTTGTGTTTTGGGTAGAGATAGGGGTTTCACCATGTTGGCCAGGCAGGTCTCAAACTCCGGACCTCAACTGATCTGCCCACCTCGGCCTCCCAAAGGGTTGAGATTACAGGTGTGACATACCACGTCCAGCCTAAGGGCAGGATTTACATATAGTAAGTATGTGATTACAATAACATCAAGGTTGTTTTCACCTAATTGCAGGATTTATTGTATCTCAAAGTAGAACTCTTAGAGGCATTCCCAGAACTGGGGTTAATCAGAAGTCAACATGGTGGATTAACATCCAAGATGGAGTGGCTTTCAGCCGGGTACAGTTGCAGTTGGCCAAGATCATGACACTGCACTCCAGCCTGGGCAATAGAGCTAGACTGCTAGCTAGCACACACACATATATACATATATATAATATTCATACATGCGCATCTTTTTGTACTCTGTTACTTAGTATTATTTCCTTCATATCTTTTCACGAGAGATAGCAGATTGCCATAGTGAAGAGTGAGAGATGAATAAATATTTATTGAAATTATATGTAATGTCCTTTGATCATTGTACAGCTTGGGAGCCCATATTCAAACCTCTTTGATGATCATATGGTCTAGGAAAGAAAGTGCTTTGTTCACGTTACAAGAGAAAATTAAGGGCCAGGCGCGGTGGCTCAAGTTTGTAATCCCAGCACTTTGGGAGGCCGAGACGGGCGGATCACGAGGTCAGGAGATCGAGATCATCCTGGCTAACACGGTGAAACCCCTGTCTCCACTGAAAAATACAAAAAACTAGCCTGGTGAGGTGGCGGGCGCCTGTAGTCCCAGCTACTCCAGACACTGAGGCAGGAAAATGGCATAAACCCGGGAGGCGGAGCTTGTGGTGAGCTGAGATCCGGCCACTGCACTCCAGCCCAGGTGACAGAGCAAGATTCCGTCTAAAAAAAAAAAAAAAAAAATTAAGGACAGCATCTTCACCATCCTCTTTCCTAGGATGAAAAAGCCTGCATTTTGTACAGTGTACAAGAAGAATCTAGATTCAACTCCTGGCTAGTAGGATCAACTCATTTGAAAATAAGCTCTAATTTTTTTTTTTTCCAGACAGAGTCTTGCTCTGTCACCTGGGCTGGAATGCAGTGGCATGATCTTGGCTCACTGGAGCCTCAGCCTCCTGGGTTCAAGCAATTCTCCTGCCTCAGCCTCCCAAGTAGCTGGGACTATAGGCGCCTGCCGCCACACCGGCTAATTTTTGTGTTTTTAGTAGAGACAGTGTTTCACCATGTTGGCTAAGATGGTCTTGATCTCCTGACCTCGTGATCCGCCACCTCGTCCTCCCAAACAAGCTCTGATTTTAACAGTGTACAAAGTTGAAAAGTGCAATTTAACACATCTAAAATACATTAAGAAAAAGCATTAACGCAGAACAACAAGTAAATAACTAAGCTCTCTTTTGTGTGAAAAAGAGGAACAAATAATAAATATAAATGCAGTATTTAAATAAAGAAACCCAGTACGGATATATGAAAAATTAAGGACAGAGTTTACCTATAGAAGGTGGTGGTAAGAATTGAGCTGATGAAGAATAAAAATGGAAGGAAAGGCTGGGCTCCGTGGCTCATGCCTGTAATCCCAGCACTTTGTGAGGCCTAGGCGGGTGGATCTCCTGAGCCTGGGAGTTCGAGACCAGTCTGGCAACATGGCGAAACCCCGTCTCTACTAAAAATACAAAAATAGCCAGATGTGGTGCTGCACACCTATAATCCCAGCTACTCGGGAGGCTGAGGCAGGAGAATCGCTTGAACCTGGGAGACAGGGGTTGCAGTGAGCCGAGATTGGGCCACTGCACTCCAGCCTGGCCTACAGAGTAAGACTGTCTCAAAAAAAAAAAAAAGATAACTTTTTAATATGTCTTTTTAAAGTTTTTTTTTTAAAAAAAGTTTCTGCTTTGTATAATAATAAGGTGTTTTTATTTTTTACAAAACTCTTAAATTAGAAAAATATTTTTAAAGGTATGTATCCTGTTCATGTTGGAGTAAGTGTTCAGAGTATATAAAACAAAGATCTTTGTCATTGTTATTATTGAAGTTTTGGAAATTTTTTCTATCTCACTTTATAATCTTGTTTTCTCTTAGACTGAAAAGAAGAAAATGGAATGACCCAGCATGAATGATACAAATGGTGGGTAGGTTTTACATGTGATTTTTTTTTTAAAGTAATCAAATAATTCAGCATTTTACTCCAAGAAAATTTCCCCGGGCAGAGGAGGACAAGAATCACAAAAGCCTCTCATCGTACCTCTGCCACTGTAAGGTGCCTGTAAGCCCTTTTGTTTTGTGGGTATGCCTTGGAGGGGACGGAGAGAAACTTCCCAGACCACAGACTGGTTTTGCCGGCGCAAAGTTAAGCCTGGAGGAACACACAGGTATACGTTTGATAGACATCTGGAATACCAGCGGTAAAACCACAGTGAATAATTGGCCCGTACGGGGATCGAACCCGCGACCTTGGCGTTATTAGCACCACGCTCTAACCAACTGAGCTAACCGGCCAGATGATAGGGTTCTATACTTCCACATTATAAATTACTATCAAACGGCATGTTTTATTGAAATTTATCTTCGAATAGATAATTACATTCATTTTGTTTTCCACTTTTCCTTCACCCGGACTGGGAGTGGCGGAGCTCCACATTGAACACCGAAGAACCCTGTTTCTTATGGGGAAACAGCTTTTCTTATCCTGCTAATTCTGATCCGAGAATATTCAGGACAACGTTCCCAATCGGGGCTTCCTTCCTTTTGCCTGGGGTGAATCCAAAGTTGCATCCAAGCTTGATATCTTGGATCAGGCAACCGTTGGCCCACGGAGCCGTCTTATGGTTGAAAGGACGCGGCTCCCGAGTGAGTGGCGCAGTGTCCTCTCTGTTCTTGGAGACCCTTCAGGACAGGTCGGCTCTTCCCGAAGGTTTAGGGATCCGGGAACTGCACCCTCTCCCCGCCTAGCCTTGGGTGGTTCCTCTGTCACTACGACCCTGAAGTCTCAGCGGCGTGTCCCAGGCCTGTGACGCTACGCTCAAGAAAGTCACACACTTGCCGCTGCAGTTCCCGTCACAGGACGGCTAGTGGCGCTCGAGAGCGAACTGGGATCCCCTGAGGCAAAACGACGGTGGAGACAGCTTCTCTTGAGCATCTGACCTCGCCTCGTCCCTGGCAGAACCAAATCCCCCAAACAATAATAGGGATTACGGAGCCAGGGCGTTTCCGGAGTAAGGGCCGTTATCTGCAGGGGAGAGAAATTTTACGATCTGAAAAGGGAGGAGGAGGCGAGGCCGGGATTCGACAACTCAGAGGAAGCAGGCGTGAAACATTTGCCCCTGCGAGGTGCCCCTCTTCCAGACAGAGCCTGATGGCAGGTGACAACCCAGGGAGGGGCCACTGGAGCAGCTAATTCATGATTTACTGTCTGTTTTCTTGACAAGATTCTACTTTTACCCTCTTCCTACCACGACTGTTTCTGTTAGTTAAGGGTAATAATATTTTCAAAAGTTAATTGGCCTATGTACATTTTAATGCGCTCCTTATGCCCTCCCCCTCTATTTACACGTATATGCATATACGTATTTATATATATGTAAATTGTAAAGTCTTATCTTGGATATGCACTATTAGTATATAATGCGTTTAATGCTTTATATTCATGTCTTTGCCTTAGAAATGAGAATCATATCCTTTGACTAGCCAAATTTGCCATTTATTTTCTAACTTTACATTTCAACTCTTTGATTAGGAAAAATTAAAATTAGTTTAACATCATCAACAATAAATCACCTTCCTGTCCTTCAGCTCCTTTCACTAACTTTGTACTTTTTTTTTTTTTTTTTTTTTTGACAGGGTGTCGCTCTGCTGCCCAGGCGAGAGTGCAGTGGCGTGATCTTGGCTCACTGCAACCTCCGCCTCCCGGGTCAAGCGATTCTCGTTACTCAGCCTCCCGAGTAGCTAGGATTACAAGTGCGCGCCACCACGCCTGGCTGATTTTTGTATTTTTTGTAGAGACGGGGTTTCATGTTAGCCAGACTGGACTTGAACTCCTGTCCTCAAATGATCCGCCCGCCTCGGCCTCCCAAAGTGCCGCGATTACACGGGTGAGCCACCATGCCAGGCCTGTACATTATTTTAATCAACTAACAGATGTCTTCCTTTGTTTTGTTCTGTAGTGAAATGCTCAAAGTTTGTGGCACAGATTATTATTATCATTATTGTTTTACTAGGACAATTATTATGGTAAATGATTCCTGAAAGACTGGGCCACATTTAGACTTACTTTGACCTCAAGAGACCACCGTAGGCATCAGTCGCTTGCTTTTTGTCATCGGTCAGTTCCCTAGGAAACAGACACTGAGATGGAGATTTGTGTGCGGGAAGTTTATTGGAAACGCTCTCAAAATCAGCATCTGTGAGAGGGTGAGGTGAGCAGGATTGAAAAAAGGCAGAAGCTGAATTTAATACAGGCGCAACATACGTCCGGCCCATCTCACAACTGTGTATAAATCTGAATGGTCCTTTACAAATGTCCTTAATTATAGTAGGGAGGCGGGAAGGGCAGACCTATGAATTCCTCCATCAACAGTCATTGGATTTGAACTGCTCCGGTGGTGGAGTGTGACTTGGAGCAAGTGACTTTCCTTCCACTGAAGGTAGATCCCAGAGTCGGACCCAGATATGAGCCATCAGTAGTTAATATTCCTGTCGTTGAGGAATGAGGGCCACCACCCGGGGGAGGGGGGAATCTACACTTGATCTTAGTCAAAAGGCCGAGGAGCAATGGGGGGGGGGAGGGGATCTGATAGATGCAGCACATATCCTCATAGTTCTTTTCCTACAGCAACCATGTGTCAGACATGTGTTAATCTTCCACCAATAACCCCTGCTTCTCCACACTAACAGAGAAGAGAACAGGTGTGGTTAAAACAAAATGATGGTTAATAAAAAGCCAATTCATTTTTCCTTTGAGATTCAGCAAAATTCCCTACCTGGCCACCAGAGCCTATAGTAAGTCTAGCGGTCTCCATGTTGGGACAACTTTTTCCTTCCTCCCTCCCTCCCTCCCTCCCTCCCTCCCTTCCTTCCTTCCTTCCTTCCTTCCTTCCTTCCTTCCTTCCTTCCTTCCTTCCTTCCTTCCTTCCTTCCTTCCTTCCTTCCTTCCTTCCTTCCTTCCTTCCTTCCTTCCTTCCTTCTTTCTTTCCCTTCCTTTCCTTCCTTCCTTTTCTTTCTTTCTTTGAGACGGAGTCTCGCTCTTGTCGCCCAGCCTGGAGTGCAGTGGCAAGATCTCGGTTCACTGCAACCTCCGCCTCCCGGATTCAAGCGATTCTCCTGCCTCAGCCTCCTGAGTAGCTGGGATTACAGGCGCCCGCCACCACGCCGGCGAATTTTTGTACTTTTAGTAGAGACGGGGTTTCGCCATGTTGGCCAGTCTGTTCTGGAACTCCGGACCTCAGGTGGTCCGCCCGCCTCGACCTCCCAAAGTGCTGGGATTACAGGTGTGAGCCATCGCGCCCGGCAGGGACGACTTTTCAAGAGGAAATAGTCATTTCAATCCAGCCCATGTATTAATCCTTTCAAAATAAAGTTATTTGGTTTTCATTGAGACCTGGATGTCTATTTTTGTTTTGAAGCCGTCTAACAAACTAGTTGCTGGGATTGTTTCTAATTATAGAAGTGTGAAATAGTTTTCAAATAATATATAATTCAGATTTTGTTCAGCTGCGGCTCCGTGGCTTAGCTGGTTAAAGCGCCTGTCTAGTAAACAGGAGATCCTGGGTTCGAATCCCAGCGGGGCCTTGCTTTCTGTAAGTTACACGTTTTGTAATTTCACCTGGTGCAACTGAATTTACCACCAATAACTCCTGTAATATTCAGGCTTTTAAAAACCTTGCCAGAAAACAGTGGAGATACATTAGGCGAGAAGTGTAAAGTGCCAACAGTTTCATGACAACAAGCGTTCCTGATTCATGATATCTTCAAGACACAGTATTTGTCCTATTGTAAGGCTAGGTAGCCTAACATAGCTGAGGTTAGCTCCTTTGCCCTACCGTTTGAGATCAAGTGATGCAGATTCAACAGCTTTAGAAATAGGCACTTTTGGCCGGGCAAGGTGGCTCTCATTTGTAATCCCAGCACTTTGGGAGGCCGAGGAGGGCGAATCACCTGAGGTCAGAAGTTCGAGACCAGCCTAGCCAATATGGCGAAACCCCGCCTCTACTAAAAACACAACAGTTAGCCGGACGTGGTGGCAGACTCATGTAATCCCAGCTACTCCGGAGATTGAGGCAGGAGAATCGCTTGAATCCGGGAGGCGAAGCTTACAGTGTGACGAGATGGCGCCACTGCACTCCAGCTTGAGCGACAGAGAGACCCCGTCTCAAAAACCAAACCAAAACAAAACAAAAAACCAAAAAACAAAAATCCTCAACGCTGTTGGAATAGAGATGGCACTCAAAACGTTTTTAGAATAGACCACTAATGACTTTTCTGATTGTTTTTTTGAGACGGAGTTTGGCTCTTGTTGCCCAGGCTGGAGTGCAATGGCGCCATCTCGGCTCATCGCAACCTCTGCCTCCCGGATTAAGGCGATTCTCCTGCCTCAGCCTCCCGAGTAACTGAGATTACACGCATGCACCACCACGCCCGGCTAATTTTGTGGGGTTTCTCCATGTTGGTCATGGCTAGTCTCGAATTCCCGACTTCGGGTGATCCGCCCACCTCGGCCTCCCAAAGTGCTGGGATTACAGGCGTGAGCCACTGCGTCCGGCCTTAAACTTTAAATTGATTACCGTAATAGCTATTCTTCCTCTTTGAGTGATTCTGGACTTAGGATAACACCAAAGTTTCTGAAAAAAAGAGACTGTGATGGCATCTTAAAGAATTATAAATGACAAAACTGATAAACTATTAACAATAGACTAGAGGCGAATGAAAAATGCATTTTAACATCTGAAGTCTTTTCTAGGCAGATTTTCACATAAAAGATCTGAGAAAAACACCAAACCCTAAAGAGTAAGGTGTTTCTGTCTTATCTGCTGCTCTGTTTCTTTGGGTATTCTAAGACGTATTAATTATATGTCTATCTTTACTCACACATACAGGTACATATTCTTTTTTTTTTTTTTTTTTTTTTTTTTTTTTTTTTTTTTTGAGACGGAGTCTCGCTCTGTCGCCGGGGCTGGAGCGCAGTGGCCGGATCTCAGCTCACTGCAAGCTCCGCCTCCCGGGTTTATGCCATTCTCCTGCCTCAGCCTCCCGAGTAGCTGAGACTACAGGCGCCCACCACCTCGCCCACCTCGCCCGGCTAGTTTTTTTGTATTTTTTAGTAGAGATGGGGTTTCACCATATTAGCCAGGATGGTCTCGATCTCCTGACCTCGTGATCCACCCGTCTCGGCCTCCCAAAGTGCTGGGATTACAGGCTTGAGCCACCGCGCCCGGCTAGGTACATATTCTTTACTCAAAAAGACTTTCCTTCTTCAGGGGCAAAATGCCACTTTTCCTAGGATCCTCAAATGGACAGCTCTGTGTGTGTGTGTGTGTGTGTGTGTGTGTGTGTGTGTGTGTGTGCGCGCGGGCGCGCACGCGCCCGCGCGCTCTCTCTTAACGTAAGCCTTGTGTTGCCTTAAGCTAACTATGTGGTTCTTTCTTCTTCACGTCCAGGTGTTAAATCCTGACATTGAGCACTAAATAAACTTTACTTTATTTTATTTGTGTGTTTTTTTTGTTTGTTTGTTTTGTTTGTTTGTTTTGTTTTTGTTTTTGAGATGGAGTCTCACTCTGTCCCCCAGCCTGGAATGCAGTGGCGGTCTCGGCTCACTGCAAAATCGGCCTGCCCGGTTCTCCTGCCTCAGCCTCCTCAATAGCTGGGATTACAGGCGCCGGCCACCACGCCAGGCTAATTTTTGTATTTTTTAGTAGAGAAGGGGTTTCACCACGTTGGCCAGGCTGGTCTCAAACTCCTGACCTCATGTGATCCGCCCGCCTCGGCCTCCCAAAGTGCTGGATTACAGGCGTGAATCACCGCGCCCGGCGGGGCACTGAATAAACTTTAATAAATTCATTTGAATATTCCTGAAAAGGTGAAAGGTATGGCAGGGCGATGATGGAAAGTGTTGGGAAGGAGAAATAGTCTTAGGAGGCATTTCCATCTGGTATCTAACCAGAGAACTTTCAGCGTGTGAGGCGAACGTGTTAACAACTACATACAGAAAACAACTTCCTAACATTGTTATTCGACAGACTTGGCAGAGATTTTTCTAGAGTCCACTGTTCTTATTACCTTCTATAGTACTTCTCTTTGTTAAGACTGTTTAATGCTAACGCTGTGTCCACAATTCCACATAAGCAGCACGCCACTTAGGAATGTCCAACACTCACAGATTGTTTTAAGTTTTCTGAACCTTGATTAAAATCTAAACCATGATCACACATGAAAAAGTCTCAAGAATCTTGCCACTTTTCAGGACTGACATTGACATCTTGACTGGCAATCATTTTAATTTAGTAGAGACAGAATTTCACCCTGCTGGCCAGGCTGGTCTCCAACTCCTGACCTGGAGTGTTCCGCCTGCCTCTGCCTCCCTAAGATTTTTTAAATCTTTGGTTTCATCATTTTTATATAATTTGAGCAGTTATAGTTTTCTTTATGTTTATCTTTGTTGGCATTTATCGATGAATTAAATTTGTAAGTTGATGTCAAATGTGTTCATTGACTAGTACACCTTAATAAATTTTTTAGAAAACCAAGAAACCAAAACTCTTCACTGGACGACATCTACAAGCCAAGAATTAAAGATTAGTTCCCAACCGCTCCAATTTCTCTCATCATTTTCCAATTAAAACATATCTTCCCCTCTTTTGGAGCCACCTCCCTTCTTCCCTGATCCAGCCCGCATATTCCCATTTAGTCTAATTTCTTTCCAAGCCCTGCTTCAAATCTTTGGATTTCCTCCCTAAGATTATGACCACTCCATTCAGTTCCTAATGACAAAAAATCACATTCTTCGTCTAAGAGCTACAGAGGGAAGGAAAAAAAAAAAAAAAAAAAAAAAAAAAAAAAAAAAAAAAAAAAAAAAAAAAAAAGCTCATTTCTAACCTATCTACAACCATCATTCTTCTTTTTATCTATCGAGTCTCAGATCTGGCGTCGTTTTCTCTAGGTCTTCCTTGATGGGCACTGGTGCAGTTTTTAGTTTTTTGTTTGTTTGCTTTTTTGAGACGGAGTTTGGTTCCTTGCTGCCCAGGCTTGAGTGCAATGGCACGATCTAGGCTCACCGCAACCTCCGCCTCCGCCTCCGCCTCCCGGGTTCAAGCGATTCTCCTGTCTCAGACTCCCGAGCAGCTGGGATTACAGGCATGCGCCACCACGCCTGGTTAATTTTTTTTTTTTTTTTTTTTTTTTTTTTTTTTTTTAGGTAGAGACGAGGGTTCTCCATGTTGGTCAGGCTGATCTCGAACTCCTGATCTCAGCTGATCCGCCCGCCTTGGCCTCCCAAAGTGCTGGGATCGCCGGCGTGAGCCACAGTGCCCAGCCCCCAGTTTTTTGACTACTGTCAACAGGCTGCGCTGAACACTCCGAACAATATAGTCGATATATCTGTCATCGGTATGTGACATTGTTGATTCCAATTAATGAGAAAAGTGAGGGTGAGAACAATACTACAATCGGAAACTTTTCTACAAAGAAAGAACAAATCCAAAATTTCTCAACTTGGGGCAATCAGGGAATTATATACTTTTACGTTTCAAGGTAAGATGGCAGTTATACGAGGTTTCCCTAGTGTAGTGGTTATTACGTTCGCCTAACACGCGAGAGGTCTAACGGTTCATTAAACTGGGCAGAAACATGTGGGCTAGAATAGGGTTTCGTGGCTGCCTTTTACCCACGAACCCGTTTGCGGTTCTGGACTTTAAAAATACACAATTCTGAGCTCGATTTGTGGTCCAGAAGTCTAAAATGAAAGATTTCTGACGCCACTGACACTGAAGTCCGTGTCTCCCCAACTCTTCTCGCCCCAGTAGGTTTCCCGTCCCTTTCCTTCCTATTCTGGGGCTCAGAACCCTAGGAGGTGTCAATGCCAGGAGACTCCCACAGTCCAGGACTTGGCCTACTGCCGCTCAGGTAAGATTGGTTTCCTTGGAATCCCATTTTAAACCTCTGGACCACAAACAAATCGAACTCAGAATTGTGTATTTTTAAAGTCCAGAAGCCCAAACGGGTTTGTGCGTGTAAGAGGGAATAGAAACCAAGCAGCAACAAAAACCAATCCCGGCTCTCTTGTTTCCGCCCGGTTTCGAACCGAGGACCTTTCGCGTGTTAGGCGAACGTGATAACCACTACACTACGGAAACCTCGCGTCGGTTGATTCTTACCTCACTAAGTTTGAGGGGTTCCGGTAATTCGAATTTCCGCAGCGGCCGCCACCGAGTGTCAGTTAACGGATAACAGACGTATTGGGCAATTATTAGTAGTAGTACTATCGGTACTGTTAGTGCCACACAATATTTCTAAAACCCATCAACTGTGCACGAGGAGGAAGAGTTGTGAGGAGAGAAGGGTAAAGGAATAAATAAGAAGATATTCCTGCCGTCAGCGGCCTGGATAATCTGTATTGGACTAACAGACTTGAAGTTTCGTGACCGCCTTTCCCCCTCAAGTTTCCACCACCCGAGAAGATCCTCTGGGACTTGATTCTCAGCGGGGCTTGACCTTAGACATTTCAATTCCAGTGCGTTCCTCCCAGTGGGAATTCGGGGCCCGGCTTCGTGCGCACTGGGCGGACTCCGGGCCCAGCTAGCTGCCAGGAGCCTTCTGTACAAACGCGACCTTCTTCCAGGACTCAGCAATGAGCGTTCAGCTGGGTTCGAAGCGAGCTCCCAGCAGGCAACCATCGTGAGTGAAGGAAGAGAACCAGACCCTTTCTGGAATCAGCTTAGTGTTCACGCCGTTTGCGAGATTTCTCTGAAATAAGAAAGAAAAAACGAAAGGGTTAAAAAGTTTAGCGACTTTGTGTGTTTCGTCGCCTATTTTAGTAAAAATCGCGAACTTTAGGACAGTTTTTCTTCTGGAAAAGACATACACTCGAAGGGCGTTTCTACTTTCCTAACCAACGTTCAGAGAGATTATGTCCTCATTTTGTGTTCTAGTGTTAAACTCAGTTAACACCCTGCCTGCAATAAGTGACTCCCCGCAAGTGGCAAAGACTGGGCTCTCCTGATGGTCGATCGCCAACCCCCTACCCCCAGTGCACTAAGAGAACTCTCATGATCATGCTGATACATGAATTGTTTCAAACTTATTGAAGGAAATTTAATTGACTTCCTTAGAGGTTAACTCACACCAGATCTCAGATTCTGGTTATTTTATATTTTGAGTCGGAATTTCACTCTTGTTGCCCATGCTGGTGTGCAATGGCACGTTCTTGGCTCATTGCAACCTCTGCCTCTCGGTCGGCCTCTCAGGTTGAAGCGATTCTCCTGGCTTAGCCTCCCAAGTAATCCCGGGATTACAGGAATGTGCCACCACGCCCGACTAATTTTTAGTAGAGACGAGGTTTCACCATGTTAGGCTGGTCTCGAACTCCTGACCTCAGGTGATCCACCCGCCTCAGCCTCCCAAAATGCTGGTATCGCAGGCGCGAACCACCGCGCCCAGATTCTGGTTATTTTGACAAGATAAAGGAAAGAGGAGGCAGAAATTAACATTTTAAGAATCTGGGCCGGGCGTGGTGGCTTACACCTGTAATCCCAACACTTTGGAAGACCGAGGTGGACAGATCACCTGAGGTCAGAAGTTCGAACAGGGCGAAACCCTGTCTCTACTAAAAATACAAAAATTAGCCGGGCGCGGTGGCTCACGCCTGTAATCCCAGCACTTTGGGAGGCCGAGGCAGGCTGATCACCTGAGGTCAGGAGTTTAAGACCAGCCTGGCCAGCATGGCGAAACGCCATCTCTACTAAAAATATAAAAAATAGCCGGGCGTGGTGGCACACTCCTGCAATTCCAGCTACTTGGGGGGCTAAGGCAGGAGAATTGCTTGAACCCGGGAGGCGGTTTGCAGTGAGCCGAGATCATGCCATTGCACTCCAGCCTAGGCAACAAGAGCAAAACACTGTCTCAAAAAAAAAAAAAAAAAAAAAAAAAAAAAAAAAAAAAAAAAAAAAAGAACCTGATATATATACTACACATTTTAGAGGTGTTATCTTCTATAACACTTCTTATATATAAATTCCTGAAATGCCGTGCGTGTCTAACTTTTAAATGCTTCTTCATCTGCAAATCATGGTTTGCTGTCTCCTGCAGCCTATGCCTCATACTCCGTGAACTCCACACATCAGTCTCTCTCACGACTGGACTTTGCACCTGAGGTTCCCTCTAGCTGAAAAGCTTTGCGTTTGGCTTTGCCTAGTTAGTTATCTTTAGTTCGTGATTGGATCTCAGGGAAACTATTTTTTCTTTAGGAAAGACTTCCTTAAACTGCATTAATGAAAGTCCTATATTCCTCATAGTACCATGAGCTTTCTTCCGTTGCCAATTTTACATTTGTAAGTGTAATAACTAGATTGATGCCAATTTTACATTTGTAAGTGTAATAACTAGATTGATGTCGGTCTCCCTGGAATGTAAGTTGCATTTGGACAGGAACAGTGTCTGTTCTTGCTCGTCAATGAATCCATACTGCTTTGCCCTCAATGAATACCTTTAAATGTAAGCCTGAGCCCTTACCACGATTCTCTAAGTAAAGTATTCTTTTCCCAATTTTAAGTTGAAGCACTGAGGCTTGCAAGCGATCATCTGTCTTGCCTAAGAGTGGAGGCAAGACAATGTACAAGGGTACATTCCTTAACGTACCATTGGATGTGGGTATATTTTTAACAAATCTCCAAAGTTCTGATCTTTGTAATTCCCTGGAAACTAATAATGGAAATCACTAGAACGATAGTAATATCTACAATTTATTATCAGCCATTAAATCAAGTATTTAATGATTTTTCATACGTAAACGAACAAAGCAAGCCTAAGGTGTAGGTGTAATTGTTACTTACAATCATTTGCCTTTCTTATAGATGCAGAGGTTGAGGAGTGGGGAGGTTAAATAATATAAATAACTTCCTCAAGCTCACACAAGTTATAGAACTTGGAACCAGTATTTCTATCCATGTGTGTCTGAGGTCAAAGTATTCCTCACGGCCGGGTGCGCTAGCTCACACCTGTAATCCCAGCACTTTGGGAGGCCAAGGCGGGTGAATCACGAGGTCAGGAGTTCGAGACCGGCCTGGCCAACATGATGAAACCCCGTCTCTACTAAAAATACAAAAAATTAACTGTGCGTAGTGGCGGGCGCCTGTTATTCCAGCTACTCAGGAGGCTGAGGCAGGAGAGTAGCTTCAATCCGGGAGGCGGAGGTTGCAGTGAGTCAAGATCGTGCCACCGCACTCCAGCTTGGATGACAGAGTGAGACTCCGTCTCAAAAAAAAAAAAAAAAAAGAAAAGAAAAGTATTCCTCATTATTTCAGTTTTCTGGAAAAAGGAAGGGTCTATGAAAATACATGGGTATTAATAGGGTGAAACTGAGCATATAATATGAAAGTGATTTTTACAGTATAGGGAGAGGCAGAAAAAACTCAATATAGAGACACTCTGAGGACATGGGGAGTTGCCAGAGATAACTGTTACAAATATTATGCTTGTAATTGGTACTACTTCCTGGGGAAAATGGGAAGTGCATATTTCAGAGTAAATGGAGGATGTTTTTCATGTAAAATAATTTGTGTGAACAATGGTACCAATGCCCAGGAAATATTCCCTAATGCAAATTAAATGTATTGCTACCCTTGGATGTGGGTATTAGAGAAATTCTAGTCTGCCAGGCGCAGTGGCTCACACCTATAATCCCAGCAATTTGGGAGGCTGAGTTGGGCAGATCATCTGAGATCAGGAGTTCGCGATCAGCCTGGCAAACATGGCAAAACCGGGTCTCTATTAAAAGTACAAAAAAAATTAGCCAGACTTGGTGGCACTAATTCCAGCTACTCAGGAGACTGAGGCAGGAGAATTGCTTGAACCCAAGAGGCAGAGGTTGAAATGAACGGAGATCACACCACTGCACTCCAGCCTGGGCAACAGGGTGAGACACTGTCTCAAAAAAATAAAAAATAAAAAGAAAGAAAGAAAGAAATTCTAGTCAGATACATGGTTCTTTTGGTGAAAGCTGTTTGTTTTGGTAGCAAGAACCATTCCACTTCCCTTAGAGTCCTTTCCCTTTCCACATTTCAGCCTAATTTGCCTCCTTGCCCTCCTCAACTACACTGTCTTCCTCTAAGTCTCCCTGGAAGATCTAGGCAGGAAATGTGAATATCTGAGCTTCACTCTTGGTGTTTATTGTGTTGTGTCCCTGGGAAACTCAATGACCTTTCCGAATTTTATTTTCTAATCTGTGAAATGGGATAGTGAAATCTGTATTCTAATGTATTTTCAGCAAATATTTATTGAATGTCACCCATATCTCTTCTAGGTATTAGTAATCTGACAGTAAACAAATATCTTGCCCTCATGGAGTTTGCATTCTCATAGGGAAGGCAGACAATACACAAAATAAATAAGTTATATAGTGTGTTTTTAAAATGATCATAAGTGGGCCGGGCATGGTGGCTCATGCCTGTAATCCCAGCACTTTGGGAAGCAGAGGCGGGTGGATCATCTGAGATCAGGAGTTCAAGACGAGCCTGGCCCAACATGGTGAAACCCTGTCTCTACTAAAAATACAAAAATTAACAGGGCGTGGTGGCAAACACCTGTAATCTCAGCTACTCAGGAGGCTGAGGCAGGATACTTGCTTGAGCTCAGGAGACAGAGGTTGCAGTGAACCGAGATCATGCCACTGCATTCCAGCCTGGCGGACAGAGCAACACTGTCAGAAAAACCCAAAAAAACAAAAAAACAAAAACAAACAAACTGAGTCCTGAGATATCCTCGTAGAATGATGAAGGAGAGCAGGAAGAACCAGCAAAAGAGAAGTTGAAGGAGACAATAAGTGGTGAAAAAATAGACAAATAGATCAATGACAAATAATAATGACAAATAGATCTAGAGAGACCAGAAATAGACCCGCACAAATATAGTAGTCAAGTAGTCAATCTTTGACAAAGAAGCAAAGTCAACACAATAGAGCAGAGATAGTCTTTTCAACAAATGGAAACAATCGAACAACTGAACTTCCACATGCAAAACAGTGAACCTAGACACAGACTTTACACCCTTCACAAATATTAACTCAAAATGGATCATAGCCCTAAATGTAAAATGCAAAACTGTTAAACTAAAATGTAACAGGAGCAGGCCTAGATGAAAATAGATATGGCAATGATATTTTATGTTATTTTATTACTCAATTAGAAAATTTTAGGCCGGGCGCGGTGGCTCAAGACTATAATCCCAGTACTTTGGGAGGCCGAGGCGGGCGGATCACGAGGTCAGGAGATCAAGACCATCCTGGCTAACCCGGTGAAACCCCGTCTCTACTAAAAAAATACAAAAAACTAGCCGGGCGAGGTGGCGGGCGCCTGTAGTCCCAGCTACTCGGGAGGCTGAGGCAGGAGAATGGCGTGAACCCGGGAGGCAGAGCTTGCAGTGAGCTGAGATCCAGCCACTGCACTCCAGCCCCGGCGACAGAGCGAGACTCCGTCTCAAAAAAAAAAAAAAAAAAAAAAAATTTATTGAAACAATGTGAATGAATAATTTTTTCTGCAAGTTTACAACTATTTACAACTAGCAAATTTTGCTGCAAGTTTACAACTATTATATGATCATGAAAATGGGTTGATCACTAATGAATGGGTTTGTCATTAGCGACCAACCCATTTTTTAAATATAAAATGAAGGGTCAGGCCCAATATTAGCATAAACTACCTCAGTATCAGTAAAATATATTTTTAAAATCAGAACTAATTAAAGTGACACATATCTATTTTGTTTTTGTTATTAACTTCATGGGCACCCATGAGAGGATTCTTACGATTCTAATAATCTTACGATTGTCAGAAGTAACATATGGAGGAAGAAATAAGACAAAAGACCTACAAAAGGCCGGGCGCGGTGGCTCACGCCTGTAATCTCAGCACTTGGGAGGCCGAGGCAGGTGGATCACGAGGTCAGGAAATTGAGACCATCCTGACTAACACGGTGAAAC
Source organism: Rhinopithecus roxellana (assembly GCF_007565055.1). Taxonomy (NCBI): domain Eukaryota; kingdom Metazoa; phylum Chordata; class Mammalia; order Primates; family Cercopithecidae; genus Rhinopithecus; species Rhinopithecus roxellana. The sequence goes on along the minus strand of NC_044552.1, from coordinate 20,923,443 downwards.
CCCGTCTCTACTAAAAATACAAAAAATTAGCCGGTCGTGGTGGCATATGCCTGTAGTCCCAGCTACTTGGGAGGCAGAGGCAGGAGAATTGCTTTAACCGAGGGCGGTGGAGGTTGCAGTGAGCTGAGATCTCGCCACTGCACTCCAGCCTGGGCGACAGAGCGAGACTCCGTCTCAAAAAAAGCAAAACAAAACAAAACAAAAAACAAAACCTAAGACAGTTGCTCATAAAGCAAGCAACAAAGCTAAGACTCCCACTCAGAGAGTGGGCAGTACGTCCTCTCGTTGGGGGCAGGCCAAAAGGAGGACTCCCATGGAGCCTAGCTTGGGTCCCAGTTGGGAGAACAATATAAACCGATGTTCTGCCGGGTGACTCCAATCATTCTTATTTTTATATGCAATCTTTCAGAAAAGAACTATAATAATTATGATGTGATATTATTCTAGAGAATAACTAATTGATATTTTTACTTTATTAATCTTTTTCTTGTGTGCATACAAACATGCACACATACACAGTTTTGGAGGAAAAGACAGTTATAGTTCATAGTTTACTACAAATGCATATCATCCAACTCAATAGAAATTTACTACAAATGCATATCATACAATTCGATAGAAATCTATGTGCTCCAGAATGTACAGAAGGTACGCAGTGTTCCAGAGAGTGTCATTGTCAGCTCTGGTTTTTTGTTTTGTTTAAAGACAAGGTTTCATTCTGTCATCCTAGTGCAGTGGTGTGATTAGGGCTCACTGCAACCTCTGCCTCCCAGGCTCTAGCCATCCTTCCACATCAGCCTCCCAAGTAGCTGGGGCTACAGGTGTGTTCCACCACACATGGCTAAGCAATCACTTTTTAGATAAAACAGCAAAGGTATGTCCCATGAAAGAAGTAATAAACTTCATTAAAATTTAAAATTCTACTCTGCTAGAGACAACATCAAAAGAGTGAGAAGACAAACCACAGATTAAAGAAAATATTTGCAAAAAGCATATGTAATGAACAACTTATTCAAAATATGCAAAGGACTCTTAAAACTAAACAGCAGGAACACAACCCAATCAAAAAATGGGCTAAATACCCTAACATATACCTTGCTAAAGAAGATATGCAGATGGCCAATGAGCATAAGAAAAGATGCTCCACATTATATGTAAACAGAGAAATGCATTGTTGTTTTAATTGTATTATACCACTCACTACCCACCTATTAGAATGGCCAAAATCTGGAACACTGACCACACCTATGCTGGTGAGGATATGGAGCAACAGGAACTCTCATTCATTGCTGGTGGGAATGCAAAATTGTACAGCTACTTTGGAAGACAGTTTGGTGGTTTCTTACAACACTAGACATATTTTTATTATATGATCCAGCAATCATACTCCTTGGCAACTATCCAAAGGAGCTGAAAACATGTCTACACAAAAACCTGCACATAAATGTTTATAGAAGTTTAATTCATAATTGCCAAAAGTTGGAAGTAACCAATATGTCTTTCAGTAGGTAAATGAATAAATATACTACGGTCCATTAGACAATGGAATATTACTCAGCCCTAAAAATAAATGAGTTATTAAAACATGAAAAGACGTGGAGGAATGCTTATTACTAAGTGGAAGACAAACAGGAAAATTGTTACCCTAAAGTCAATTGAAGAAAGTGTTGTAAGAAGGAGAATGTATTTTTTTTTTTTTTTTTTTTTTTTTTGAGACGGAGTCTCGCTCTGTCGCCCAGGCTGGAGTGCAGTGGCGCAATCTCGGCTCACTGCAAGCTCCGCCTCCCGGGTTTACGCCATTCTCCTGCCTCAGCCTCCCGAGTAGCTGGGACTACAGGCGCCTGCCATCTCGCCCGGCTAGTTTTTTGTATTTTTTAGTAGAGACGGAGGTTCACCGTGTAGGCCAGGATGGTCTTGATCTCCTGACCTCGTGATCCACCCGTCTCGGCCTCCCAAAGTGCTGGGATGTGCTGGGATTACAAGCTTGAGCCACCGCGCCCGGCCAGAAGGAGAATGTATTAAAAGCTGCAGCTATCCCAAGTAAGGTGAGGACTGGGAAATTATTTTAGCCTTGTGGAGATAATGGCGACCTTGTCAAGGGATAATAGGATCACTGACAGTCCTTCAGAGGCTGGTAGGTGGATGAATGTGGTGATAGATTGCGTGGAAGGTCTCTCCTGATTGTGAAGCAGGAAGTAAAGTCATCAATTGACCACAAGGATGGGAGAGGAGGTGTTGGAGCATTGGGATGAGAGATATGAAATAATGACAAATTTTTTTTTTTTTTTTGAGACAGAGTCTCACTGTCTGCCGCCCAGGCTGGAGGGTAGTGGCACCATCTCAGCTCACTGTAACCTCCATCTCCCGGGTTCAAGTGATTCTCCTGCCTCAGCCTCCCGAGTAGCTGGGATTACAGGCACGCGCCATCACACCTGGCTAATTTTTTTGTATTTTTAGTAGACACGGGGTTTCGACATGTTGGCCAGGCTGGTCTCGAACTCCTGACCTCAGGTGATCCCCCCCCCCCCCCCCCCGCTCGGCCTCCAAAATGCTGGGATTACAGGCTTGGGCCACTGCATCTGGCTGAAATAGTGATTTAGAATAAGAGGATTGGGAGTGGACTAATCTAATCGCGTATGGTACAATTTGCCTGGTAGCCTTGAGGACCTACTTGAGATTTATTGTCATGAATTTAAAGTGAGATCTGTCAAGTGATTGTATGTTTTTCTTCCGCAATGTTTAGCTGCCCTGGTTGTGGCTTTGCCAAAGGAGTACAAAGTGGGAGAGGCAGGGAAATTGACAGTGTAGCAATTGAACAACTGAACTTTCACATGCAAAACAGTGAACCTAGACACAGACTTTACACCCTTCACAAATATTAACTCAAAATGGATCATAGCCCTAAATGTAAAATGCAAAACTGCTAAACTAAAATATAACAGGAGAAAGCCTAGATGAAAATGGATATGGCAATGATATTTTATTTTATTTTATTACTCAATTAGAAAATTTTATTGAAACAATGTGAGTGACTCTAATATGTGCTGGGTAAGGAGAGAAGAAAAAGCACGAACAGGAGGGAGGAACAGGAAACAGACAATTGAGTCTCCGGGGATTTGTTCCAGCAACAAAAGCAGCCACTAAACACCAAACAAGTTTCCGATGCATAAAGAGTCAGATAATAAGTAAAGATTAAGACACTATTATGTCTCCCAGGAGCTTCTTGTCGAAAGAGAAAGACAAATATATAAAAAGTGACAAACACAAACATGGAGGCATTAACCTGCTGTGGGAACCTTAACGAGTGAGAAAGTCAAAGAGCCTAACACGACTTTCTAAGAGACAAAGCTGCTTCCCGAGGCTGTGATGGCCGAGTGGTTAAGGCGTTGGACTCGAAATCCAATGGGGATTCCCCGCGCAGGTTCAAATCCTGCTCACAGCGTCGCTGTTTTCTGCTTGGAATTTGCTACTTTCATCATTCCCCGACCCCCCCCCAGGAGTTAGCGTTCCTGAGGATGGAAATGGAAAGCTGTGAGTGCTATCACTGTGGCTTTTACAGCACGCGCACACTTGTGGAAATGTACATTAAGAAGTACGTTACTCGGGAGTCTGAGGCAAGAGAATCGCTTGAACCTGGGAGGCGAAGGTTGTAGTGAGCTGAGGTCGCGCCACTGCACTCCAGACTGGACGATAGAGTGAGACTGTCTCAAAGAAAAATAACATTTTGGTTGTCTTACGTCTAATCATAATGGCACAGACAAGACAGGTGCAACGTTGAAAATATAAGGAATATAATTGCCCTTTTAGGTTAATAGTATGACAGCTTTCTTAAAGCACTCTCAGGCAGCAATCTTTACTTCGTATTTGTCCTGACCTCACAGCTGGTGGGAGCCAAAAAATTTAGGATGATAACAATCTATTATATGTATTAGTTGCTCTTCAAAGCATTTTGTATCAACGAGGAAACAGAGGCACAAAGAGGATACATTTTGGTTAATGACTACCTTCTTAAACTCATACGAAACTTCGTCTCCTTATAAGCACTTCGCCATTTTCCACTACTTTGCCTACTTTGAATAGCTATGCAAGTAAAGTTCCTTGTTTCTAAGTTTCCATGTCAAATGTGATTCTGAAAAATGTGTACTTTCCTGAATTCTTGCCTCCTTGTTAAATTTGAGTGTCTTCATCTGCTACTTTGAGTAGCAGTACCGTTTTACAATAAACTTCTCCCTAGTGAGTGGGTACTTGTTTTTTCCTTTTGGATAAGAAGAGGACAAAACTATGACTAATGCCTCCAGAAATGTATTACAAAGCACTTTACTTTTTGCAGTATCTAAATTTAAAATAATACAGATTGCTCATTACTAATCCACATACATCATTAGTGCCCTATGTAAGTATATTAAAAATGAAGTTCAGGCCAGGCTCGGGGGCTCACGCCTGTAATCCCAGCACTTTGGGAGGCCGAGGCTGGCGGATCACCTGAGGTAGGAAGTTCAAGATCAGCCTGACCAACATGGAGAAACCCCGTCCCTACAAAAAATACAAAATTAGCCGGGCATGGTGGCACATGCCTGTAATCCCAGCTACTTGGTAGGCTGAGGCAGGGGAATCGCTTGAACCCAGGAGGCGGAGGTTGCGGTGAGCCGAGATCGCGCCACTGCACTCCAGCCTGGGCAACAAGAGCCAAACTCCGACTCAAAAAAAAAAAAAAAAAAAAAAAAAAAAAAAAAAAAAAAAAGAAAGAAAGAAAGAAAGAAATTCAGGCAAAAGCAACTGATTGGCCTGAAAAATAAATTACAAAAAGCTCAAAAGTAGGCACACACATAAAAGGGAAGATAGAAACACTAATAATGCTTTGAAGACATTCATCAGGCACATATAGAATGTTTCAAAGGTGAAAATTGGTCATTATTTTCAGTAAAGACACTTTATGTGAATGTCTATTATGCCAACGAACCACAAAAGAAAACATGCTTTCCTAGAATCAGTGTGGTTTTGGGGTTTTAATCGCTACCTAAATAAAGATACAATCTATTTTTTTTTCTGGCCCCAATAGTATAACACAACATAATTATGAAAAGAGTAACAGCGAAAACGAGTCACGGGTACGGGCCAGTGGCGCAATGGATAACGCGTCTGACTACGGATCAGAAGATTCTAGGTTCGACTCCTGGCTGGCTCGCTTATTCCTACCTTTTTCCTTCTTCAAAGCCGTATTAACAATCCTGTTCTGAATGTCCTTTTCCAGAGTGGTGCTGTTACTTGAATGTGAAAGAGACAAGCGTCGAAGGAGCCAACCTACAAGATTTTGTTTCTACCTTTCATCTCTTTCTCAACTTGAGAAGGGAGAAAGGAGAAAAAAACCGTTAGAAAGCTTAAAAATCAAAGAAGCTTAAAAAAATTTTTTTCCACTTAAATCTTCTTCATCAGTGTTTTTTTTTTTTTTTTTTTTTCCATTGGGAGAAGTCCACACTCCTGGCCTCTCTGAGGCACAGCTCTTTCCCTGGGCATGACTGTTGTCAAAAAGAAAGGGGACATCTGAAGAAACGTTGAATCCATAAAGGCAGGGCTGTGGGGGATGCGGGATGCAAGCTGCTCCTTGCGTCAGTTGGGCTCCCTACACAGAGCTCAACTGTGAAGTCGGTGGACCCAACTCAGCCTTAACATCGCCCCCATCCACCACTCCCGCCACGAGCCTCTTACCCGCCTCCCAGGTCCCCACCACTTTTCCTCCGCCCTGAAATCCTCAAGAAATAGAAGACAGGAGAATCGGCAGGGACAGAGATAGACAGACAGATGATAGATAGATAGATAGATAGATAGATAGATAGATAGATAGATAGATAGATAGACAGACATCCCAGAAGATGAGTGTGGAAGGTGGCAGCTTTGGGGCGGTATCTGAACAGATGGACCTCCTTTCTCAGCGACGAGGAAGATGGTGGAGGAGAGAGAGGCTGGGAGGCAACCAGAGTCAAGCGGGGGAAAATTCCTCAAACTAAACCAAAAGAGCATCTTAATATGTGGCTCGGTTTCCGAACGTATAGCTTGGATCTTCGCTCTGCATCTCAGGTGAGTTTACTAAAGTTACTTACCAGTGTGCGCTGTCAGGAGCATTGCGGGTAAACAAATGGAACCACAAACCCGGTAGTCCAGGTGTGTTGGGCTGTGGACAGGTCGAATGGAGAATTGGCGATTTTTAAAACACCGCATTCACTTCCGTGCTCTTTAAGCTAAAGGGGAGAAATTTTCCGTGAAAGCCAGTGGCAACCTCACGTGAAGTGGACATTTATTTGCCTTGGAAACTGCCTGGGATCAGAAAAAAAGAACGAAGCACAGCTGTTACGGGAAACAAAACCTCGCATCTTGCTGCTATTAGTACCGCACTCTCACCAAGTCACTGGCCACTCCGAGCCTGCTTGCCTTTCCCTACCGAAACTCGTTTAAAGCGTCAAAATAATATTGTCTCCCTTTGAATATTGAGAATAAAAAAAATTGAAAAAAGTGTATATTGCTTCCTAATGTTTCACTAAAACTAAGCAGGCAATTGTCATACCTCTTCTTAAATTTCCCATTCCCTAAAACACACCCATCTAGCTGCCACACTACCCCAACCCTATTTTACACAGGGTTGTAAATGCTTACATCTTTTCTGTTGTTCTTTGTTTTGGGACGGAGTTTCGCTCTTGTTGCCCAGGCTGGAGAAATATGGCGCGGTCTCAGCTCACCGCAACCTACGCCTCCCGGGCTCAAGTAATTCTCCTGCCTCAGGCTCCCGAGTAGCTGGGATTATAGGCATGAGCCCAGCTTATTGAGTTTTTAATAGAGACGGGGTTTCACCCTGTTGGTCAGGCAGGTCTCCAACTCCTAAACTCAAATGGTCCCCCCCCCCCCCGCCTTGGCCTCCCAAAGTGCTGGGATTACAGGTACCAGCCCCGCGACCGGCCTGTTCTTTATTTTTTACAATAAAGGGAAACGGAAGTAAATAGCCTATCGCTGGATGAGTAAGACAGCAGCTTATTCAGCGGTTATTCGAGAGGCTTGAGTTAAAACGTCGCCACCACAGTAAGCACCAGTGGCCTGTATGGGGATAAAACCGGCGACCTTGGCGTTATTAGCACCACGCTCTAATCAACTGAGCTAACCGGCCACATGGTTATTGTTAAGTTTTGAGGGAAGACATATATAAATTGATTGACATTTTTGTTTTTCTAAATAAAACAGCTTCTTTTTTCTTACTCCTTTCAAAAGAGACCTTTAAGACTATATTCACAGACTTTAGCAAGGAAGTCCAAACTATTTTAACTCTGAGCCAGACTAGAAAATCCGCGGAGAATCCACGGAGAAATTTTTGACAGACGATATGGAAAACGCACTGTAATAGGATTTTCAACGGTGAGTGAAGGGAACCTCCTCTTTTCATTTTATTTTTGTTGTTGTTAGACAGCAATTTTTTTTTTTTTAACAGCACTGCTCCTTGCGGGGTATGGCTAATTCAAAGGCAGTACGCCCAGAGTAGGCAGCTGTCTCTTTTTAGAGGCACGTCAGTGTACTGGATCGCAAGTTGCAAACTTTCCTTTAGTGACTTGTAACTTAAGGACCTATTATTTTCAAGTTGGTTCAAGACAACGCCGCCGAAAGGAAGGCGAATGGGGTTGAGGGAAGGAGTCACGCCTTCTCGGTGTCTCTGAAGTCACAAACGTAAGCATTGATGTCATCGGGGAAGATATCCAGGGATGGAAACTGAGGTAGCCCAGCAGTACCGGAATCCCATAGTAAACCTGGTACGTTTTTTGAGGGTGGTAGAAAAGGGCTACAGAGGTTTGCAGAAGGGCAAGATTGTGGTGGCACTCTACTAGGTATTAAGTCTCATTTAACAGCACTTGTGTGTCACTCAAATTCCAACTTGGGAACCGAAGGATTTCAGCCCGAGTTGGAGAGGCCAGAATAAGTGACATGCGCTCTTTCATCCTTGGTCAGGCTACTGGTTTTACCACCTGGATACAAGTTGAAAGAAACCTCCTGCAGCGTCAGGAACTATCTCTCTACATGTGCCTGGAGTTTCCTTTGTGTTTTTGGAACTTTCAAGAACTAATAAACTTTTAACGAATATATTAGCAGTTAAATGAATCAATAAGTAACGATTTTGTTGATTCTAAAACTGACGCTGGCGCGAGGAAGAAGTGTTGGAATTCTAGTGTTACTCTTAATGTATTCAACGGTTACAGATCGAAGTACCACCAGGTGCTTCGATGTTTTATTCTTCTAGTCCTCAAGAGCTTTTATCCTAGGTGTCAAGAACTGAGGCTTCTACTTGCTCAAAGATAACCTGAAAGGAAACTCTCTGATACAGTTCCTGCAGTCACACATCCTCTTCACCCGTCCCAAAGAATTACATTCTGGCTTTTGAGGATCCCTCTTGCACATTCCGACTGGTGTTTATAGACCTCCAAAGTTCACATGTAAAGCCACAGCAAAGGAATGAACTTGTTATGTATGACATCAACACCGGAAAGATTACCCTTTTTTCCTCCTTCGGACAAATGGGAGCTAATCTTCTAGCATTCCTGTACTCTGTTCTGAGACTTATTGGCGGGCAGAGCTCTTCCTGCTGTCCTGACTCTGACAGCACCAGCCTGGGTACTCGCTCTTTCTTTTGTAACCAAAAGCAAATACTGTTGGAGAAAATCTGCACCTGGGACTAGAGAAATCACATTTTTTTTGCTAGTAACACCTAAGATTTAAATCTGTTCTCCTCACCCCACCCCCACCTTCAATTGTGTTTCCCGGTACAGGGAAGGTCCCAGATCCAAAAATCGTATTATTCTTTACTTTCTTTAAATGAAATACTATGTGTTAACGTTACCAGCAGTGATTCCAGACAAAAACAAGAGTTCAATACAAGGTTTTCTGTCCTTCCTTAACCGTAAACATGGTATAAAATAATGATCAAATCTCCCTTGATCTTATATCCTAACTATCCCATATCCTCCTCAGAGACTATCGAATTTCTTACTTTCTTATCTTCCCTAAAATAATCTATGCATAATCAAGCATATCATTACTATCTTCACCTACATTATTGGCAACACAGGGGAACATCTGTCACAAGTGTCTTGTAAGATATATATATATTTTTTTTTCTTCCTTTCTCTCTCTCTTTTTTTTTTTTTTTTTTTTTTTTTTTTTTTAGACAGAGTGTCTCTCTGTCGCCCAGGCTGGAGTGCAGTGGCGCGATCTCGGCTCACTGCAGCCTCCGCCTCCTGGGCTCAAGTGATTCTTCTGCCTCAGCCTTCCCAAGTAGCGGAGATTACAGGCGCGCACCACCACACCCGGCTAATTTTTGTATTTTTAGTAGAGAAGGGGTTTCACCATGTTGTCCAGGCTTCTGTCGAACCCCTGACCTCAGGTGATCCGGCCGCCTCAGCCTTCCAAAGTGCTGGGATTGCCGGTATGAGCTACCGATCTTGGCTTGTAAGATAATTTCAAATTATTTATGTCATATTTCAGATTAGGTTATTTTAATTATCTAAGACTGCCTCAGGAAAAATACTTACTACTTTTTTTTTTTTAAATCTAAGACTGCCTCAGGAAAAACACTGAATCAATACTAACTATATCTACATATATATATTTTTAAAGAAATGTGGGTGACCTCGCCATGTTGCCCAGGCTGGCCTTGAAGCCATAGACCCAAGTGATCCTCTCACCTCAGTCTCCCAAGTATCTGAGGACACTGTGCTTCAGCACCTGCCACTGTGCCCAGCTCATTTATTTTACAATGTGAATATATATATATATGCATGCACATGTGTGTGTGTGTGTGTATATAATCACATATAACCTTAGTATTACTAAAATTCAGGTTATTTTTAATATGTCATCTCTTGCTTCTCTGCACAGTAAAAATGACTAGTCATGCACTGGGACTGTCCCTGCAACTGAAAACAATTAAAATACTGTATAAAACAAGCAAAACTTCTAAAAAAAATTCAAAGTGCTGATAATAATTTAAGAATTTCACAGACCAAATTCTGAGTGAAAGTAGAAACAGGGAGTTAAGCATAGAATTGGAAGTGCTTGGCCAGGCTTGATGACTCACGCCTGTAATCCCAGCACTTTGGGAGGCCGAGGCGGGCGGATCACCTAAGGTCAATAGCTTGAGACAAGCCTGGCCAACATGGCGAAAACCCATCTCTACTAAAAAAATACAAAAATTAGCCTGGGGTGGCGGCCGGCGCCTGTAATCCCAGCTACTTGGGAGGCTGAGGCGGGAGAATCGCTTGAACCCGGGAGGGGGAGGTTGCAGTCAGTCGAGATCCAGCCACTGCACTCCAAACTGGGCGACAGAGTGAGACTCTGTCTAAAAAACAACAAAAAAAAGTGCTTATGCCCTGATTTTTATGTGTTTCATAATATCATAACATGTGAGTGCGGCCGGGCACGATGGCTCACGCCTGTAATCTCAACACTTTGGGAGGCCGAGGTGAGTGGATCACCAGGTCAGGTGACCGAGACCATCCCTAGCCAACATGGTGAAACCCCGTCTCTACTAAAAATACAAAAAAATCTCTTGAACCCAGCAGACAGAGGTTGCAGTTAGCCGAGATCGCGCCACTTCACTCTAACCTTGGCGACAGAGTGAGACTCCGACTCAAAAACAAACAAAAAAACATGTAAGTACACACTGAATGAGGTACTGAATAAGCTTGCTTTCTTCCCCTCAACGAATTACTAATATCTGTGGAGGAGTTCAAGTTTATGGGCGTGGAACTGCGTTTTGTGAAATGACTTACAAGAGCCCTTTTCATTATAACGGCAAATGCACGTATTCCTTATCATACAAATTAAATGTCAATATGGACGTACATATTGGTAGATGGCTGACATTTGGTGCGGGGCCAGAATTACACAGTTAACGTGGCCAAGCGTTAATTTAGCAGGGTCGACATGTACAAAAGAGTCCTGAAATGGCTGCCGAAACCCAGGATTGAACCAGAAGCCTGTAGATATTCAGTCTAAAGCTCTCCCAACTGAGCTATTTCAACCATTGGTAAGGAAGAATTTTTTTTTTAATTTTTTTGGTCAGTTGGTTTCAAAATCGCCCTTCGTGAACACCCTCCTAGTTTCCTTTCTGGGTGCTATATTTCACAGAAAGTAAAACATACATAGTTCCTTAGGATATTAATTGGATGGGCATAGGGATTTGGTGATTCAAAACTTCCTGCTGAAATGAGATGCTTCCTAGAATTGAAGACACCAGTAGACACCACCATCTAGGATAATTTCTTTTCTTTTTTTCAAGACAGTTTTGCTCTTGTTGCCCAGGCTGGAGTGCAATGGTGCAATCTCGGCTCACCGCAACCTCTGCCTTCCCGGTTCAAGCGATTCTCCTGCCTCAGCCTCCCAAGTAGCTGAGATTACAGGCATGTGCCACTACGCCCAGTTAATTTTTTTTTTTTTTTTAAATACAGATGGGGTTTCTCCATGTTGGTCAGGCTGGTCTGGAACTCCTGACCTCAGGTGATCCGCCCGCCTAGGTCTCCCAAAGTGCTGGGATTACAGGCGTGAGCCACCACGCCCGGCCGGAAGTATTGAGTTTTAGGAAAAATGAAGGATTAGGTGCATATATTTACTTAATATACATTTCTTTTTGGCCGATTCTACATAAGGCTAAACACACTAATCTAGGAATAATAATTATTTCTGAGAAAGGGAGTGGTATTGCAGGTGAGAGGAGATATTTTTGCTGTTTTTCCTGTATTGTGTAGAATATTTATATTCAGAAAGTAGCCATTATTTGGATAATTAAAAGAATAATAATTTAGCACATACTACATTAAAAATACATGAGATAGTCGAAGTTGACAAACCTTACCTCCTACATAATGTAAAACTTTATACTATTTAGTTATTGACAAAGCCAAACACAAACTTTCTTTTTTTATTTTTTATTTTTTTGAGACGGAGTTCACTCTCTCTCTCTCAGTCTGGAGTGCAGTGGCACGATCTCGGCTCACTGCAAGCTCTGCCTCTCAGGTTCATGCCATTCTCCTACCTCAGCCTCCCGAGTAGCTGGGACTACAGGCACCTGCCACCACGCCCAGCTAATTTTTTTGTATTTTTAGTAGAGACGGGGTTTCACCGTGTTAGCCAGGATGGTCTCGATCTCCTGACCTCATGATCCGCCTGCCTCGGCCTCCCAAAGTGCTGGGATTACAGGCGTGAGCCACCGCACCCGGCAGCAAATCTTCCCCTTTTGCCTGAACCTGCTGATAGGCAGACCGTTTCCATTTATCTCAGTTCTCTGTTTCATGAGTGATTAGCTAAGATTAGAACTGTTTGTCTCTGTGTTGGGGGTCTCCAAGACTCACTCCTAGGTTCAATAATTGGCTAGAAGGACTCACAGAACTCAGCATATAATCACCCTCACAAGTAATTCCAAATGTAAATAACCTCACCTATAACTTTTGAGGTTATATTTTTACCTCACCTTCCTCCATCTATTTGTACCACACCTTCCCCAACTCCCTGGCAACCACTGATCTTTTTTACTAACTACCTCTCTTTATAAAAGTCTAAGCAAAACCAGCCTGCAGAGTACACACCGCTCTTCAGATAAAGAGTGCTCTCCCAGTTGTAATAACCAAAGACAGAAATCAACCTCCTCACTTACCCAGTCTGGTCTTTGTATTAGTGCTGTGAGTCGCAAAGGAATGAAAGCCTCCCTCAGACACCCATCTTCTTCACTCAGGCACTAAATCCTTTTTAGCTTGTTCTGGTCCTTCCCTGACTGGCAACTTGGGGATTTCACAGTGAGGCCAGCTCCTGATCCCTGAGTTAAAGTCATCTGTCTGTGGTAGCACAGTAAGGGTTTGATTTTGATTCTTTGAGAGCTCCCTTTGGTTTTCTTGGTGGCTTTTGTTTAACTTGGTATTATGGATAACTCTAAATCCACCCCTCAACCCCTTTCAAAAACCCTCATGCTTTTCACTGTGATAACAATTCAGTTAATTACCTCACACTTTGCTACTGTGATAACAATTCAGTTAATTATCTTTAAAAATGGCAGAATTTAACTATTAGGAGTAGCTCTTCTAATTCCTTGATAATTCAAGATAATTGAAGTCCGTGTTTTTAAACAGCGAAGGTCATTTACAATTATGTTACCCCCTATCCGCCTATGCTTACCTTTTTTTTTTTTTTTTTGAGATGGAGTCTTGCTTTGTTGGCTAAGCTGGAGTGCAGTGGTGCAATCTCAGCTTACTGCAGCCTCCGCCTCCCAGGTTCAAGCAATTCTCCTGCCTCCGCCTCCCAGGTAGCTGGGATTACAGGCACCCACAACCACACCTGGCTAATTTTTTGTATTTTTATAGAGATGGGGTTTTGCCATGTTGGCAAGGCTGGTCTCAAACTCCTGACCTCAGGTGATCAGCCTGCGTTGGCCTCCCAAAGTGCTGAGATTACAGACGTGAGCCACTGCACCTGGCCACCTTTTTTCTTTTTTTTCTTTTTCTTTTCTTTTCTTTTCACTACAGCTGCTAGCACCTCTAAGAAATTGTGTTTACTTTATTATTATTATTATTCTTTTCCTTTCTTGAGACAGGGTGTCTCTCTGTTGCCGGAGCTGAAGTGTAGCTCACTGCAACTTTGAACTCTTGGGCTCAAGGAATCCTCCCACCTCAACCTCTTGAGTGGCTGGGACTACAGATGTGTTATTAACATTAACATCTTGCATTCATGTGGTACGTTGGTTGCAATTTTTTTTTTTTTTTTTTGAGACGGAGTCTCACTCTGTCGCCGGGGCTGGAGTGCAGTGGCCAGATCTCAGCTCACTGCAAGCTCCGCCTTCTGGGTTCACGCCATTCTCCTGCCTCAGCCTCCCGAGTAGCTGGGACTACAGGCGCCCGCCACCTCGCCCGGGTAGTTTTTTGTATTTTTTAGTAGAGACGGGGTTTCACAGTGTTAGCCAGGATGGTCTTGATCTCCTGACCTAGTGATCCGCCCGTCTCGGCCTCCCAAAGTGCTGGGATTACAGGCTTGAGCCACCGCGCCCGGCCTGGTTGCAATTAATGAATCAATATTAATACAATATCAACCAGGCGCAGTGGCTCATTCCTGTAATCCCAGCATGTTGGGAGGCCGAGGAGGGCTGAGTTTGAGACCAGCCTGGCCAACATGGAGGAACCCCGTCTCTATTAAAAATACAAAAACTAGCTGGGCGTGGTGGCTGGTGCCTATAATCCCAGCTACTCGGGAGGCTGAGGCACGAGAATTGCTTCAACCCGGGAGGCAGAGGTTGCAGTGAGCTGAGATCATGCCACTGCACTCCAGCCTGGGCAACAGAGCAAGACTCTGTCTTGAAAATAAAAGACAAAAAAACAAACAAACAAAATATGCATGTAAAGTTCCTCTATGTCTTTTAATGACTTTGTAGCTGATTTATTTTTGTCACTGAACAGTATTTCATTGTATAGATATACCACAGCTTGTTCATCTATTCACCTATTGAAGGACAGCTTGGTTGCTTCCAAGTTTTGAAAATTATGAATAAAGTTGTTATAAACACTCATGTGCAGGTTTTTTTGTGGACTTAAGTCCTTTAATTCTTTGGGTAAGTATTAAGGAGTGCAATTGCTGAATTTTATGGTAAAAGTATATTTAGCTTTTTAAGAAAATGCCAAATTGTCTTTCAAAGAGGTGGTGCCATTTTGCATTTCCACCAGCAATGAATGAGAGTTGGTGACGCTACACATCCTCACCAGCATTTGGTATTGTCAGTGTTCTGGATTTTGGCCATTTTAATAGGTATGTTGTGTTATCTCATTTTTTAAAATTTGAATCTCCCTGAACATATACTGTGGAGCATCTTTTCATATGCATATTAATCATCTATATATCTTCTTTGGTGAAGTGACTGTTAAGGTCTTTGGCCATTTTTTCATGGGATTGAGTTCTTACTGATGAGTTTTAAGAGCTCTTTGTGTATTTTGAATAACAGTACTTTATCTGATATGTCTTTTGCTTGTATTTTCTCCCAGTCTGCATTTTCTCCCAGTCTGCAGCTTGTATTTTCATTGTCTTGGTGTTATAGTATTTTTGATCACTAGTAGGTCTTTTTGGTTCGTTCTAAGAATTTCCATATCTCTGCTTACATTGCCCATGTGTTCTTGTATGCTGTCATCTTATTCTTAGTATCTTTTTTTTTTTTTTTTTTTTTTTTTTTTTTTTTTGAGACGGAGTCTCGCTCTGTCACCCAGGCTGGAG
Source organism: Rhinopithecus roxellana (assembly GCF_007565055.1). Taxonomy (NCBI): domain Eukaryota; kingdom Metazoa; phylum Chordata; class Mammalia; order Primates; family Cercopithecidae; genus Rhinopithecus; species Rhinopithecus roxellana. Next base: position 20,908,173 of record NC_044552.1, on the reverse strand, counting down.
TGCAGTGGCCGGATCTCAGCTCACTGCAAGCTCCGCCTCCCGGGTTCACGCCATTCTCCTGCCTCAGCCTCCCGAGTAGCTGGGACTACAGGCGCCCGTCACCACGCCCGGCTAGGTTTTTGTATTTTTTTAGTAGAGACGGGGTTTCACCACGTTAGCCAGGATGGTCTCGATCTCCTGACCTCGTGATCCGCCCGTCTCGGCCTCCCAAAGTGCTGGGATTACAGGCTTGAGCCACCGCGCCCGGCTAGTATCTTAATCAGTTGTTTCAAATTCCTGTTCTGAGAATTTCAACATCCCTGTCATATCTGAGTCTGGTTCTGATGCTTGCTCTCTCTCTTTAAACTGTGTATTTTGTCTTTTTTTTTTTTTAAATGTCTTGTTATTTTTTTCTTGATAGCAGGACATGCTGTACCGGGTAAAATGAGCTGCTGCAAGCAGGCCTTTAGTAATGTGGTGACAAAATGTGGAGGGAGAAAAGCATTCTGTAGTCTCACAAGTAGGTCTCAGTCTGTTAGTGAGCTTGTGTCTCTGGACTGTGAGCTTTAAACATGCTTTTTAGGTTTTTTCCCACTTTCAGTGGTACTGGATGGCTAAAGTGAGCTGGAGTTGTTATTTCCCTTCCCGTAGATCCATCGGGCTCTTGATAAAACCCCAGCAGGTTAGATTGAGATTAAATGGTTTCTCCTGAGTGCAGACCATGTTAAGAAGAACAGAATGGGCCTGGCGCAGTGGCTCACGCCTGTAATCCCAGCACTTTGGGAGGCCAGGCAGGTGGATCACCTGAGATCAGGAGTTCAAGACCAGCTTGGCCAACATGGCGAAACCCCGTCTCTACTAAAAATACAAAAATTTAGCCGGGCGTGGTGGCAGTTGCCTGTGATCCCAGCTGCTCAGGAGGCTGAGGCAGAAAGAACTGCTTAAAACCCAGGAGGTGGAGGTTGCAGTGAGCTGAGATCGTGCCGCTGCACACCAGCCTGGGTGACAGAGCGAGACTCCGTCTCAAAAAAAAAAAAAAAGAAGAACAGAATGCTCTGGCCTGTTGCAAACTGCTTCTTGCCCCACCCGCTACCAGAGGGGATTTTTCTCCTTCATTGTGAGAACTTGGTTGAGCCCCTGACATAAAGTTCACAAATTTATAGCTGGAGAGTTTTCCTTGAGATTTGTCCACAGAAAGCCTCGAGCAGTTTCTTAATTACAGCTCAGGTGTCCCTGCTCCAGCACTGATTCACATGGAGGATTTTGCTCTTTGGGTTTCTGGTCTGGTAAGTTGTGGTACTCTGTATTTGCCTTTCTGTCTCTCCAGTTTTGAGGGCAGTGGTTTGCCCTGTGACCTCACACGAAGTATGGAAAACCTTAAGCCATGAGTGTGGATTTTCCTGTTTTTAGTTCCAGCGTGGTTTTATCGTTGTTTTTCTTTCACTATTTAGTTCCTGTGAACCATCAGGTCTTCTTAAGCTGTAATTCTGAAATTATAATAGGTTAACAAGGAGTTACAAAGAAAGTAGAGAACTCCCCTGTACCCTTAACTCAGTTTCCTACAAAGATTACTTCTTCTTCTTTTTTTTTTTTTTTTTGAGACGGAATCTCGCTCTGTCGCCCAGGAGGGAGTCCAGTGGCGTGATCTTGGCTCACTGCAACCTCCGCCTCTTGGGTTCAAGCAATTCTCCTGCCTCAGGCTCCAGAGTAGCTGGGATTATGGTCACCCACCACCACGTGCGGCTAATTTTTGTATTTTTAGTAGAGACAAGGTTTCACCATGTCGGCCTAGCTAGTCTTGAATTCCTGACCTCAGATGATCCACCCATCTCAGCCTCCCAAAGTGCTAGGATTACAGGGGTGAGTCACCCAATGTGCTGGCCCAACGGTTACTTCTTATATAACACAATATCAAACACAGGAATTTGACATTAGTATGACATGTGTGTATGGTTCTAGATAATTTTTATCATGTGTAGATTTGTGTAGCTACACTGGAAACCAGACACAAAACAATTCCAGCACCACAAAGATCTCACTGTGAATGCCAGCCCTTAATTAGTCATACCCACTTACCTCTTCTCTTGACAAAAATTCTTTTTTTTTTTTTTGAGATAGAGTCTCGCTCTGTCGCCCAGGCTGGAGTGCAATCTTGGCTCCCTGCAACCTCTGCTTCCGCATTCAAGTGATTCTCCTGCCTCTGCCTCTGCCTCCCAAGTAGCTGGGATTACAGGTGTCAGGTGCCAGGCCTGGCTACTTTTTCTATTCTCAGTAGAGATGAAGTTTCACCATGTTGGCTAGGCTGGTCTCAAACTCCTGACTTCAAGTGATCCTCTTGCCTTGGCCTCCCACAGTGCTTGGATTACAGGCATGAGCCACTGTGCCCAGCCTTGACAAAAATTCTACAATTCTTTTTCAGTTTGAGAATGTTATAGATATAATATCGTATAACAGATGACCTTTAAAGATTGGCCTTTTCCACAACCTAGTTTCCTTAAGATCCATCCAACTCGTGATATCAATAGCTCCTGAGTTGTTATTGTTGAGTATTCCATGGTATGGATGGACAACTGTTTAACCATTCACATATTGAAAGATATTTTGATGCTTTCCAGTGTTTTGCTATTACAAATAAAGCTGCTATGAACCATTTTATACAAATTTTTGTGTGGATATAAGTTTTCACATCATTTTTGGTCTATATATTTTGAAACTATGTTATTGAATGCATACACATTTAGAATGTTTATATTTCTCTTTTATAAAATGTCTCTTCCATTACTATAAAATGCATCTCTTATTGTTATGAAATATCTCTGTGGTAATGCTTCTTGTCTTAAATTCTACATTTAAAAAAATATTGGCCGGATGTGGTGGCTCACACTATAATCCCAGCACTTTGGGAGACTGAGGCGAGAGGACCACAGGAGGTCAGGAATTTGAAACCAAGCTGGCCAATATGGTGAAACCCTGTCTCTACTAAAAATACAAAAATTAGCTGGGCATGGTGGTGCACACCTGGAATCCCAGCTACTTGGGAGGCTGAGGCAGGAGAATCGCTTGAACCCGGGAGATGGAAGTTACAGTGAGCTGAGATCACGCAACTGCACTCCAGCCTGAGTGAGAGTGTGAGACTCCATCTCAAAAAAATAAATACATACATACATAAATAAAGTTAATATAGTCAGGCCAGGTAAAACAAAACAAAACACAGAAAACTAAACATAGAGTTAGCTTTTGTTTTGTATATTTTTAACATTTCTCTTCTAGATCCCTTACTTTATATCCTTTTTTTTTTTTTTTTTTTTTTTTTTTTTTTTTTGAGATGGAGTCTCGCTCTGTCACCCAGGCTGGAGTGCAGTGGCCAGATCTCAGCTCACTGCAAGCTCCGCCTCCCGGGTTCACACCATTCTCCTGCCTCAGCCTCCCGAGTAGCTGGGACTACAGGCGCCGCCACCTCGCACGGCTAGTTTTTTGTATTTTTAGTAGAGACAGGGTTTCACCGTGTTAGCCAGGATGGTCTCGATCTCCTGACCTCGTGATCCGCCCGTCTCAGCCTCCCAAAGTGCTGGGATTACAGGCTTGAGCCATCGCGCCCGGCCCACTTTATATCCTTATGCATACTTTCCCCCATGGCATTTTTTAAATTGTGGTAAAACACACATAATATAAAATTTGCCATTTTTATCATTTTAAGAGTACATTTTGGTAAAATTAAATACGTTCAGTGTGGTGGAACCATCACCATCATCCATCTCCAGAACTTTTTTAGCATCCCAAACTGAAACTCTATAACCATTAAACAAAAACTCCCATCTGCTCCCCTTCAGCCCTTGGTACCCATTGTCTGTCTCTATAAATTTTGCTTGTGTTTTTATGTATCTAATAGAAGTGGATTATACAATATTTGTCCTGTTTGGCTTTTTTCACTTAGCTTAATGTCCTCAAAGTTCATTCACGTCATGGTATTTATGAGAATTGCATTTTTTCTAAGGCTAACGTATATCCCATTGCATGTATATATCACACATTATTTATCTGTCAGTGGACATTGGGTTAAATATATCTTTTTTTGGGGGGAGGGGACGACAAGGTCTCACACTGTCACCAGGCTGGAGTGCAGTGACAGCTAATTTTAAATTTTTTTTGTAGAAGTAGTGGTCTTGCATTTTGCTCAGTCCAGTCTTGAACTCCTTGCCTCAAGGGGTCCTTCAGCCTCAGCCTCCCGAACTGCTGGGATTACAGATGTGACCCACCATGCTCAGCCCCATCTTTTGACTTTTATGAATAATGCTGTTGGGAACAATTGGCGTGCAAGTATCTGAGCTTCTGCTTTCTTTCTTTTTTTTTTTTTTTTGAGACGGAGTCTCGCTCTGTCACCCAGGCTAGAATGCAGTGACTCGATCTTGGCTCACTGCAAGCTCCGCCTCCCGGGTTCAAGTCATTCTCCTGTCTCAGCCTCCCTAGTAACTGGGACTGCAGGCACCCACCACCACGCCCGACTTGTATTTTTAGTAGAGACGGGGTTTCACTGTGTCAGCCAGGATGGTCTTGATCTCCTGACCTCGTGATCTCCCTGCCTCAGCCTCCCAAAGTGCTGGTATTACAGGCGTGAGCCACCACACCCGGCCGAGCTTCTGCTTTCAATTCGTTTAGATAAACACCTAGAAGTGGAATTGCTGGACCATATAGTAATAATATGTTTAATTTTTTTAGAAACTGCCATACTGTTTTCTACAGTGGCTATACTATTTTACATTCCCACCAGCAATGCACCAGAATAATAATTTTCTATATCCTTCCTGGTATTTATTTTTGCTTTTTGTTTTCTTTTTCTTTTTTTCTAATAGCCATCCTAAGGGATCTCACTTGCTATCTCACTGTGGTTTTGATTTGCATTTTCCTAATTGTTAGTGAAGTTGAGCTTTTCTTGATGTGCTTATTGGCTATCTGTGCTTCTATTGTCTTTGGAGAAATGATCCAAGTCCTTCGCCCAACCTGAATTGGGTTGTGTTGTTGTTACTGTTGAGTTGTAGTAGTTCTTTACATATTCTGGATATTAATCCTTTGTCAGACATATGCTGCGCAAATATTTTCTTCCATTCCATGAATTGTCTTTTCACTCTTTTGATTGTGTCCTGACTAATTCAATAAATAATTCAATAAAATCTGACTAAACAGTGCCCTGACTACAAATGTTTTTATTTTATTTTATTTTATTTTTATTTTTTAATATTTATTTATTTATTTATTGTTTGAGACAGAGTCTCGCTCTGTTGCCCAGGCTAGAGTGTAGTGGCACAATCTTGGCTTACTTGAATTTCCACCTCTTAGGTTCAAGTGATTCTCCTGCCTCGGCCTCCCAAGTAGCTGGACTACAGGCACAGGACACCACGCCCAGCTAATTTTTATAATTTTAGTAGAGATGAGGTTTCACCATATTGGTCACGCTGGTCTCGAATGCCTGACCTCAGGTGATCCACCAGCTTCAGCCTCCCAAAGTGCTGGGATTACAGACATGAGCCACCATGCCCAGCCTACAAATGTAACTAATTTGATGAAATCTAATTTATTTATTTTTTTGTTATTGTTCTCTGTGCTTTTGGTATGATATCCAAGAAATCATTGCCAAATGTCATGAAGATTTTCCCCAAGGTTTTCATCTAAGAATTTTAAAGTTTTAGCAACTATGTTTAGGTCTTTGATCTGTTTTAAGTTAGTATTTACATGTATTATAAGGTGAACATCCAACTTCATTCTTTTGCATGTAGATATTCAGTTTTCCTAGCACCATTTGTTGAAAAGTCTGTTCTTTCTCCATTAAATGGTCCTGGCACCCTTCTCACAATTCAGTTGCCCATACAAGCCACAGTTTCTTTCTGGGCCCTCTATTCGCTTGTGTCTGTATGTCTCTCCTTATGCCAGTACCATACTGTTTTGATTACTGTAGCTTTAAAGTAAATGTTGAGATCAGGAAGTATAAAGCCTCCAATTTTGTTCTTCTTTTTCTTTTTTTTCTTTTTGCATAAAGACAAACTTTATTGAGCCCCTAGCTCTCTTTATTGAGCACTAGCTCTCTTTCTCCTGCACAGTCTTGGTTCCTCGGAGAAGTCCAGTCTGGTGGGCAGCAGTGAGATCCACTTTGCGGCCAGCAGGGGCATCTCTATGGATGATGGAGGGCTTGCCAATGTGCTGGGGGTTACCACCTTCAAAATGATGCTCCACAGGGTTCATAGCCACACTCCGTACTGGTGGCCAGCAGTTCCTCTTTGCCTTATATTTGTAGTAGGCTCCGCCAGCCTTCAAGATGGGTTTGTGAATTCGGCCACCTCCAGCCACCACACCAACCACAGCTCTGTTGGCTGAGGAGATAACCTTCTTGGAGCCAGAGGGCAGCTTCACAAGGGTCTTCTTGGTCTCAGGGTTGTAGGAGATAACGGTGACATAGTTCCCTGATGCCCGGGCCAGCTTGCCACGGTCTCCAGGTTTCTCCTCCAGGCAGCACACGATCGTACCCTCAGTCATGGGGCCCACAGGGAGCATATTGTCAATGTTGAGCTGAGCTGTCTTGCCGCAATACACAAACTGGCCTGTGTGAATGCCCTCGGCGGCAATGAATAGCTCCGTTCGCTTCTCAAACCGGTACGGATCTCGGAAAACCACCTTGGCGAGGGGCGCGCTGCGGCCCGGGTAGTGGATGACATACTTCAGAGTGCCCTTGATGTAGCCGTGCCGCTCAGCGAAATCCACGGCGTGCAGGCACGCGGAGCTCTAAAGGTGTTTCACTTGCGCGAGGAACACAGACCCGACGCCCTTCCTCTGCCCTCCGATCACGCGGCCCATGGCGACGGGTCCTGGTCACTAGCGTGGCCGAAAGAGCTGTTCTTCTTTTTCAAGATTAATTTGGCTATTTAGGATCCCTTGAGATTCAATATGAGCTTTAGAATAGATTTGCTTATTTCTGTAAAAAAAAATTATTGGGATTTTGATAGAGTTTATGTTGAATCATAGATAGCTCTTAGTGTTAACTAATTGAACATCAATGTCTTTCCTTTCATTGCTGTCTTCTTTCATTCCTTTCAGCTATGTTTTGTAGTCTCCAGCGTACAAGTCTTCTTCCTCCTTGATTAATTTTAATCCTAAGTATTTTATTCTTGTTGATCCTATTGTAATTGAAAATGTTTTTCTTTTCTTTTTTGGAGACGGAGTCTCCTTCTATTGCCTAGGATGGAGTGCAGTGGCGCAACCTCAGCTCACAGCTCACAGCTCAAAAACATTGAAGATTTTTATATATAAAATCATCATCTGTGACAGAAATACTTTTACCTTTTTTTCCAATTTGGATGCCTTTTATTTCTTTTTCTTGTTTTTTTTCCCCCTCTATCTAGAACTGCCAATACCAGCTAAATACAGTACTAAAAGTAGGCATTCCTGTCTTGTTCTTGATCTTACAGAAAAAAACTTTCAGTCTTTCATTATTGAGGGTAATGTTCATAAAAAGCCTTTATCATATTGAGGGAATTTCCTTCCATGTGTACTTTATTGAATTTTTTTTTTTATCATGAAGGTGTTTAAAGTTTGTCAAATGCTTTTTTTGTATTAGTTCAAAAGACTTTTTTCTTTCATTCTGTTTATGTATACATTATGTTAATTACTTGTTTTGTATTCTGAATCCTTCCATTTCAGGAATGAATCCTACTTTGCTATAGTGTATAATCCTTTTAATATGTTGTTGAATTCAGTTTGCCAGTATTTTGTTGAGGAATTTAGCACTGATAAAAAAGTATTAGCCTGTAGCTTTCTTTTTGTAATCGCTTTGTCTGGCTTTGGTATCAGAGTAATGCTAGCTTCATAAAATGAGTTAGGAAGTGTTTCCTACTCTTCAGTTTTGTGGAAAAGTGTGAGAAGGACAGCTTAATTATTTAAATGTTTGATAGAATTCATCAGTTAAGCCAGCTGGTCCAGGGCTTTTTTTCATGGTAGGTTTTTGATTACTGTTTCAATATCCTTACTAGTTATAGGTCTTTTCAAATTTCTAATTCTTTATGATTCAATCTTTGTAGATTGTGTGTTTCTAGGAGTTTGCTCATTTAATCTAGGTCATCCAATTTACTGGCATACAATTTTCATAGTGTACTCTTATAATTCTTTTTATTTTTGTAAATTTAGTAATAACATCCCCGCTTTCACTTCCAATTTTAATACTTTGAGTCTCTTTTCCTTTTTTTTGTTTTTACTTAGTCAATCTAGCTAAACGTCAAGTCTGCTGACAATGTAGACAATGTAGACAACTTTTCAAAGAACTTCTGGTTTTATTGAATTGTCTGTATTGTTTTCAGCCTGCCTTTTCTGATGGCCTGTCTTTTATTACAGCCTGCCCTATGGATTTAGCACTTTCTAACCGGTCTCCACAACTGCATAACCCTATTACTTCTTCAATTTATCAGTCTATCCCTGTGCACCTCTCTCCCAATCTCTCCCTCCCTCTCCCTCTCCCTCCCTCCTTCTCCGTCTCTCTCTCCCACCTTCCCCGCCTCTTACACATGCACACACACACACACATACACATCCCTTGATGAGTACACATAAAATGAACACACCTGGGAAACCAGAGCATTTCCAGTTCCTTTTCAGTTACTACCCACTCTTCCCAGAGGGAAGCACTATTGTGACTTCTGGCTGGACAGTGGAATGTTACCTGCTTTATAATTTAAATCAGTGGAGCCACAGAGTACTGTCCTTTTCTGTCTTGTTTATTTTAGTCGACATCTCCGTGAGATTCATCCACATAGTTGTAGATTGTTCATTATTGTTGCAATAGATTATTTCATGTGAATTAATTCATGTATCTGCTGATGGGCACTTGCGAAGTTTCCAGTAGTTTTAATTATTCTGAATAGCTTACTGGGCATTCTGGTAAATATATTTGGTGAATATATGTACCAATTTGTGGTAGGCAAATAACAACGGTCAGGATGTGATATCTTTGATTTTAATAAGTAGAAAGTCTGAAATATATGGAAAAAACTACCAGGAAAAAAAAAATCTGAGTAGAACATATAGATTTTCTAAAGCCAAACCTGGATTGTTTCGCCCTAGGTGCCTCAGTTCCAATGGCTTCTGGCAGGGTTGTTTCCGTAGTGTAGTGGTTATCACGTGAAACCAGGCGGAAACAAAAAAGTGGTCACCTTTTTTACGTTTTGTTCCTGAGAGTCTCTATTTGAACCAGATAGGACCTTTGTATATGATCAAGCACCTAAATCAAAGGATCTCATATCCTCCTTTTTTTGATTTGAGCCACCTCAGGAACATTTTTGCTCCCTCCTTTGTTCTCAGCCACGGTGAGGCCCATGTTGCCCCATCTTGCCGCGCCCCAGCATGTCGCTGTCCCAGCTCCCTCCCCTTATGCTCTGCGTGGCCTGTAGGTTCTAGGGCCCAATGGCATCAACTCGAGTAGGCTCTAGTGGTGCAGGATCCCGCCTATACTATGCAGGTGAGATTGGCTTCCTTGAAATTTCCAGAGCCACTTGTGCAGGTTCTTTGCCAAGAGATTTTCCTTAGGGGTTTCTAAAAATAAGCAATGCTTAGGACCCAGGTCCGTGAGAAAAAAATAAAAAAAGAAACAGGGCCACACTTTGAGCCAAGTGAATAACTGATATTCTATTGACTTCCCTTTACCCCTAAGTGCAGAGAGAACTTTTCACAAAATAGGTAAGAGGCAATTTCATGTGGATACTTAGAAACTGTCAAGTGTTTAAAAAAAAAAAAAATTAGATACTGGCCTGGCCTCTATGAGTACTCAACGCCAGATGTTGGCATTATGGGTAAGATGCGCCAATCAACTGAACTCATCAGTAACAAAGAAACTGATTTCTTTCTTAAACTTAGGAGTGTGCTAGGCTGGGCGCGGTGGCTCAGGCCTGTAATCCCATCACTCTGGGAGGCCGAGGCGGGCGGATTACTTGAGGTCAGGAGTTCAAGACCAGCTTGGCCAACATGGCAAAACCCCCATCTCTATAAAATTACAGAAATTAGCTGGGTGCGGTGGCACACACCTGTAGTCCCAGCTACTTGGGAGGCTGAGGTATGAGAATTGCTTGAACCTGGGAGGAGGAGGTTGCAGTGAGCCAAGATTGTGCCACTGCACTCCAGCCTGGGCAACAGAGTGAGACTCTGCCTAAAAAAAAAAAGTGTGCTAAACCAGCATTGTCACTTTAAATTTCACTGTAATAAAGCAGACAATTTCCTAACTTCTAATATCCACCTTCCATAATCTACCTGTAGTGCCTCACTGAGTTTTTTAATAAACTCTCCAACCAAATGATTATAAATTACTTGTTTTAACAACAAAACCAAAGAGCAACAACAACAACAAAAAAGCTTTATATAGGGAAAAAGAGGAGGACCACATTCATGTAACTTTCATTACAGTATATTGTTATAATTGTTATATTTTATTATTAGTTGCTGTTATTTACCCTGGCTATTTTATCAGTTAAATCATTATAGGTATGTGTTGTAAACCCAAAATATCTGAGACAGATATCAACCAATTTAGAGAGTTTATTTTGCTAAGGTTAAGGATACGCCTGTTACACAGGCTCAGGAGGTCCTGACGACCTGTGCCCAAGGTGGTCAGCGTGCAGCTTGCTTTTATACATTTTAAGGAGACATGAGACATCAATCACTATGTGTAAGATGTACATTGGTTTGATCCAGTAAGACTGGACAACTCAAAGTGGTGGTGGGGTCTTCCAGGTCATAGGTAGAAAAGACATAAAAGACAAAGGTTGCATTCCTTTGAGTCCTTGATCAACCTTTCACTGAATACACAATTTAGTTTGGCTCAGTGACTCTGCATTTTTACATAAACAATAGGGCAGAGGAAACAATCAGATATGCATTTATCTCAGGTGAGCAGAGGGATGACAGTTTGGTTTTTTTGTTTTGTTTTGTTTTGTTTGAGACAGAGTCTCACTCTGTCATCCAGGCTAAAGTGCAGTGGTGCGATCTTGGCTCACTGCAACAACCTCCTCACTGCAACAACCTCCGCCTCCTGGGTTCAAGTGATTCTCCTGTCTCAGCCTCTCCAATAGCTGGGATTACAGGCGCATGCCACTACACCTGGCTAATTTTTGTATTTTTATTAGAGACAGGGTTTTGCCATGTTGGCCAGGCTGGTCTCCTGACCTCAGGTGATCTGCCCACCTTGGCCTCCCAAAATGCTGAGATTACAGGCGTGAATGACCCACCGCACCCGGCCAGAGGGATGACTTTAGGTACCACACCTGTGAAGGTAAGCTATCAGTTTACATTGCCAGGGTGAAATTCAACAAATTGTTTTAGGATAAATACCTTAAGGCCTTCAAGGAATTTCCTTATGGGCAAATTGTGAGGGTGGTATGTAGCTCTTTTATCTTTTTAACTATCTTGTTTAGGAATAAAATGAGAGGCAGGTTTGCCTGTAGTTCCCAGCTTGACTTTTCTGTTGACTTAGTGATTTTAGGGTTCTAAGATTTATTTTCCTTTCACAGTGTATATAGAAGAAAAAACAGTTATGTATAGGGTTTAGTACTATCAGCAGTCTCAAGCATCCACTGGGGGTCTTGGAATATATCCCCCATGAATAAAGGGACTATTGTATCTGAAACTGCACCAAACAAAAAAGAAAGGCATAAGAGTCTGCACTAATGGGACATACACAGTTGGGGCCCAGGCTTTTTCTAGGAACAGAAATACAGAGAAATTCACTGATCTTCCTCACATGCAGAAGAATCTGTTATAAGATTCTATGAAACAGGTTTTCCTTCTTTACTCTGAAAGTCTACATTGCTCTGAAATGACCAAATCATAAAATATTGAGATTGTTTTAAAAAAGTTTTTCAGGTCACTAAATGTAACTGCCCAATGGGTTCATCTTGCCTGCTGCCTAGACAGAGCCAATTTATCAAGACAGGCTAACACGGTGAAACCCCGTCTCTACTAAAAAATACAAAAAACTAGCCGGGCAAGGTGGCGGGCGCCTGTAGTCCCAGCTACTCGAGAGGCTGAGGCAGGAGAATGGCGTAAACCCGGGAGGCGGAGCTTGCAGTGAGCTGAGATCAGCCACTGCACTCCAGCCCCGGCGACAGAGCGAGACTCCGTCTCAAAAAAAAAAAAAAAAAAAAAAAAAGGGAAATTGCAATGGAGAAAGAGTAATTCACGCAGAGCCAGCTGCGTCGGAGACCAGAGTTTTACTATTACTCAAATCAGTCTCCCTGGGCATTGGAGCACTGGGGGATAGTAATTTTAAAAGATAATTTAGCGGCAGGCACGGTGGCTCATACCTGTAATCCCAGGACTTTGGGAGGCCGAGGTGGGCAGATTACCTGAGGTCAGGAGTTCAAGCCTGGCCAACATGGTGAAATCCCACTTCTACTAAAAATACAAAAACTAGCTGGCCATAGTGGCGGAAGGGGAGCCTGTAATCCCAGCTACTCGGGAGGCTGAGGCAGGAGAATCACTTGAACCCGGGAGGTGGAGGTTTCAGTGTGCCGAGATTGTGCCATTGCATTCCAGCCTGGGCAACAACAGCGACAGTTGGTCTCAAACAAACAAAAATAAATAAATTAATTAAAAGATAATTTAGGGGGTAAGGGCCTTGGGAAGTAGGGAGTGCTGATTGGTCAGGTTGGAGATGGAATCATAGCAGGTGTGAAAGTGAGGTTTTCTTGCTGTCTTCTGTTCCTGGGTGGGATTGCAGAACTGGGTGGTGGTAGCTGATCCATCGAATGTAGGGTCTGCAAAATATCTCAAGCACCCATCTTAGGTTTTACAGTAGTGATGTTATCCCCAGGAGCAATATGGGGAGCTTCAGATTCTTGCAGCCAGAGGATGCATGACGGACCCCTAAACCATAATTTGTAATCTGGTAGCTAATTTGTTAGTCCTACCCAGGCAATAAGGGATTTTCTTTTGGGAAAAAGCTGTTATGGTCATTGTTGTAAACTATAAACTATAAACTAAGTTCCTCCCAAAGTTAGTTCAGCCTACGTCCAGGAATGAACAAGGACAGCTTGGAGGTTAGAAGAAAGATGGTTAGGTCAGATCTCTTTCACTGTCTCAGCTATAATTTTGCAGTGATTGTTTCATAAAGACCAAAAAAAAAGTTTAAAGTTTATTAATAGCAAAGAAGTCAGTCAACTTTAAAAGTTTCCTCTGCTCGGCCGGGCATGGTGTCTCACGCCTGTAATCCCAGCACTTTGGGAGGCCGAGGCAGGTGGATCGCCTGAGGTCAGGAGTTCGAGACCAGCCTGACCAATATGGCGAACTCCGCCTCTACTAAAAAAAATTCCACGAAAATTAGCTGGGCGTGGTAGCGTGTCCCAGCTACTCAGTAGGCTGAGACAGGAGAATTGCTTGAACCTGGGAGAATTGCTTGAACCTGGGAGGCGGAGGTTTCAGTGAGCCAAGATTGTACCACTGCACTCCAGCCTAGGTGACAGAGCAAGACTCCGTCTCAAAAAAAAAAAAAAAAAAAATCCTCTGCCCAAAATACCTTTCCTTCTTCACCTGGCCTGGCATTTGTGAAGTATTTGGGTCACTGGGGAAACCCCTTCCTGGGTATTGGGTTGTGGAGTTTTGGTATTGTTGGTTTTGATAAATGGAAGATACGATGAAAGGAAAAACTTGCCTCAAATATGAAAATGCTCAAAGGAAAAAAATACATTTCACAATACTAAATATGGGACATCCAAGAAAACTCCATTTTAATTTTTAGAGGTGACTCGTGGGTGTACGGTAGTTTCCATAGAAACTGGGCGGAAATGTATCCTGTCAGTATTGTTTTTTTTCTTCTCTCTCCACTTTAGCTTAGTTAATTCTTCTTTCACTAAACTGGACTCCAGTTGTCAACGCAAACGTCAACACCAAAGGTGAACACTGAACGTTGTTGCAAAACTAGTATCGCTGTGGGTCCCTAACTTTGGTCTCTACACTTGCGTAGCTTCTGACCTGGGCTGAGGTGCAGGTGGTACAGGTCTCACCTACCTGATGCACCTGGCCACTCTTCACAATCAGGAAAGAATGAGGCTCTCAAGGTTTATAAAACGGAACAGAACTCCTTTTGGGGTTTGTTGTTTGTTTGTTTGGGTTTTTGTTCGTTTGTTTTCTTTTTGTTTTTGAGACAGGGTCTCACTCTGTTGCCCAAGGTGGAGTGCAGTGGCACAATCAGGGCTCACTGCTGCCTGGACCGCCCAGGCTCAAGCAATTCTCCCACCTCAGCCCCCAGAGTAGCTGGGACCACAAGCACATGCCACCATGCCAGGCTAATTTTTTAATGTTTTGTTGTGGGTGGGGGAAGGGGTGTCTCACTATATTGCCCAAGCTGGTCTCGAACTCAAGGGATCAAGAGACTCTCCCGCCTCAGTCTCTCAGAGTGTTGGGATTACAGGCGTGAGCCACCACGCCTGGCAGAGTTTCCCTTTGAATCACATCTGTGCACATTTTATTATGCTTTATATCATTGAGCCATATGTATCACTTAAGAGTTATTTGCCAAATATTTGTATTGCAAATATCTTCTTATCACTTGAGTCTGGGAAACACTTTAATGATCTCTTGTGATGAAATTGTTAATTTTGATGGCACATGCCTATAATCCCAGCTACTTGGGAGGTTGAGGTGGGAGAACTGTTTGAACCTGGGAGGTAGAGGTTGCAGTGAGCTGAGATCGCACCACGGTACTGTAGCCTGGGCGACCCAGCAAGACTCCGTCTCAAAAATAATAATTAGAAGAAGAAATTGTTAATTTTTATGAAGTCCAATTCATTTAACTTTGGTTTAGTTATTTTTGTGTCTCCCTAAGAAATTTTTCTTTCCCCAAGGTCACATAAATATTCAATTCTTTTTTATACCCCTCATAACTTTATTTATTTTTCACTTTTAGAATTATGAGCAAAAAACCTGAACAGGCAATTCTAAAATAGAATATGTTAATGGCCAATGAGTACATGAGCATACGTTTTCACAGCAATAAAAAGTTTGCTGATTTCTTTATTTTGACCAGTGGTGACCAGACAAAAGACCTCAATGACCTCTGGTAACATTATTTCCTTTCCAGAAATCTTTTCAAAACTCTTCTGTGAAGGTTGTGTTTTTCTGGGGGAGGGGTGGAAGCATGATTTGAGGAGGGTTGCAGATGGAGATAAGACAAGGTTTCTGCCTTTAGGATTTTCAGGAATATCTGCCCTTCAGAAGCTCTGCTTAATCTGATTCTGCTGATCTCCCTTTCTTTTTCAGTTTGCTCCATCCCTCCAATCCTGAGACTTAGTTCATAGCTGCATTTGATCTACATCTCTTCGGCTCCAGATGGTTTTAGTAGGGGTCAATGTGGGCTGCATCTCTCTGGGACAAAGGGAGTACCTACTAGAGTCAGATTGCCCTCTCCAGCCAAAAGAGCCTACAAGTTAGGTGCTCGAGACATAAGGTCCTATCAGTTAGGCTCTCAGTCACTGCTAGGAGCCATCCTTCCTTCCTTAGTGGGTGGAATGGGAATTCCCCGGGAACTCAAAATTGAGTTCAATCAGAGGTGGGGAGTCAGAAATTCAAGACAGTCTAGAGCTGGAGGTTGGAGCCCAACCTTTTTGGCAGTTCCAGTGGTGCTTGTACACACTGGATTTGTGAGGCCCTAATTTGTGGGGCTAGTAGCAGAATTTATTGGAATTGAGGAACAAAATGAAGAAAAGATTTTAAGTTTTAACATTTTGATGTAATGTGCCAGTATTATATTTTACTAGAGAGTAAAAGTAAGTCCATATTTTTTATTAAAAATATTATTAAGGTAAAAAGAGCTTGCCATGAGATTTACTCTCTTGATTTTTTTTTTTTGTTTGTTTTTGTTTTTTTTTTTTTGAGATGGGAGTTTTGCTCTTGTTGTCCAGGCTGGAGTGCAGTGGCGTGATCTTGGCTCATGACAACCTCCACTTCCCAGGTTCAAGCTATTCTCTTGCTTCAGCCTCCCCAGTAGCTGGGATTACAGGCATGCGCCGCCACGCCAGGCCAATTTTGTGTTTTTAGTAGAGATGGGGGTTTCTCCATGTTGGTCAGGCTGGTATTGAACTCTCGACCTCAGGTGATCTGCCCACCTCGGCTTCCCAAAGTGCTGGGATTACAGGCATGAGCCACTGAGCACAGCGACAAAAATTTAAGAGTACAATACAGTATTGTTAACTACAGGCACAATGTTGTACAGCAGATCTCTAGAACTTACTTTGCACAACTGAAATTCCCATTTTCCCCTTCCCCCAACCACAGGCAACCACCATTCTACTCTCTGATTCAATGAGTTTGGTTATTTTAGATATCTCAAGTGGAATCAAGCAGTATTTGTCCATTTGTGGGAAGCTCATTTCACTCACAATAATGTCCTCAAAGTAGTTGACCCATGCTGTTGCATATTGCAGAATTTCCTTTTTTTTTTTTTTTCTTTTGAGACAGGGTCCTGCTTTGTCTTTCAGGATCGAGTGCAATGGTATGATGTTGGCTCACTACAGCCTCAACCTCCTGGGCTCAAGTGATCCTCCCACCTCAGTCTCCTGAGTAGCTAGGACTGCACACCGCCATGCTTGGCTAATATTTTAATTTTTTGTAGAGACAGGCTCTCACTATATTGCTCAAGCGATCCCCCCACCTCAACCTCCCAAAGTGCTGGAATTACAGGCGTGAGTCACCATGCCTGACCAGAATTTCCTTTATTTTAAAGGCTGAATAATATTCTATTGTATGTATATACCATATTTTCTATATTAATCCCTCCACTAATGAATATTTAGGTTGCTTCCACATCTTTGGTGTTGTGAATAATGCTGTAATGAATATAGGTGCACTAACATGTCCTTGAGATTCTGAATTCAATTTTGATGGATATATACCCAGAAATGGGGTTGTTGAATCATATATGGTAGTTCTAATTTTTTGTTGTTGTTGTTTTGTTTTTGAGATGGAGTCTTGCTTTGTCACCCAGGCTGGAGGGCAGTGGTGCGATCTTGGCTCACTGCAACCTCTACCTCCTGGTTTCCAGCGATTCTCCTGCCTCAGCTTCCCGAGTGACTGGCATTATAGGTGGGCACCACCACACCCGGTTAATTTTGTATTTTTAGTGGAGACGGGGTTTCACCATGTTGCTCAGGCTGGTGTCGAACTCCTGACCTCAAGTGATTTGTGAGCCTCAGCCTCCCAAAGTGCTGGGATTACAGGTGGAACTACCAGAACTACCCGGCCTGGTAGTTCTATTTTTAATTTTTTGAAGAACCTTCATACTGTTTTCCACAGAGGCTGCACCATTTCACAATCTCATTAACAGGGTGGAAAAGTTCCCATTTCTCTACGAACTCACCAACACTTGTCTTTTGCTCTTTTGATAATAGCTATCCTAACAGGTACAAGATGATATCTCACTTTTGTTTTGATTTGCATTCTCTTGATGATTAGTGACATTGAGCGTCTTTTCATATACTTGTTGGCTGTTTGTATATCGTCTTTGGAGAAATGTCTATGCAAGTCCTTAGTACATTATTATTATTATTATTATTATTATTATTATTATTATTTATTTTTTTGAGACGGAGTTTCGCTCTTGTTTCCCAGGCTGGAGTGCAATGGCACGATCTTGGCTCACCGGAACCTCTGCCTCCCAGGTTGAAGTGATTCTCTTGCCTCAGCCTCCCGAGTAGCTGGGATTACAGGCATACGCCACCAAGTCCAGCTAATTTTGTATTTTTAGTAGAGACAGGTTTTCTCCATGTTGGTTAGGCTGGTCTCAAACTCCCGATCTCAGGTGATCTGCCCGCCTCAGCCTCCCAAAGTGCTGGGATTACAGACATGAGCCACCGCGCCCTGCCCAGTTTTATTTTTAATCAGGTTTTTGTTTTTATTTGTTTTGATTAACTACTGAATTGTAAGAGTTATGTATCTTGGAAATTAACCCCTTATCAGATACATGGTTTGCAATTTTTCCCCCCATTTAATAGGTTGCCTTTTTTTTTTTTTTTTTTTTTTTTTTTGAGAAGGAGTCTCGCTCTGTCACCCAGGCTGGAGTGCAGTGGCCAGATCTCAGCTCACCAGATCTCAGCTCACTGCAAACTCCGCCTCCCGGGTTTACGCCATTCTCCTGCCTCAGCCTCCCGAGTAGCTGGGACTACAGGCGCCCGCCACCTCGCCTGGCTAGTTTTTTGTATTTTTTTAGTAGAGACGGGGTTTCACCGTGTTAGCCAGGATGGTCTCGATCTCCTGACCTCGTGATCCGCCCGCCTCGGCCTCCCAAAGTGCTGGGATTACAGGCTTGAGCCACCGCGCCCGGCCGGCTTTTTTTTTTTTTTTTAACCGTGCAGAAGGCCTATAATCCCAGCACTTTGGGAGGCCAAGGTGGGCAGATCACCTGAGGTCGAGAGTTTGAGACCAACCTGACCAAATGGAGATACTCCTTCTCTACTAAAAATACACAATTAGCTGGGCATGGTGACACATGTCTGAGGCAGGAGATCACTTGAACCCGTGAGGCGGAGGTTGCGGTGAGCCAAGATCGCGCCATTGCACTCCATCCGGGGCAACAAGAATGAAACTCCACCTCGGAAAAAAAAAAAAAAGAAAAAGGAAAAAAAGAAACTCTTTTATTTTATATAACCCCGATTTTTCTATTTTTGCTCTTGTTGGCTATGATTTTGATGTCATAGTCATTAAATCAAGACCGATGTCCTAAAGCTTTCCTCCAAGAGTTTTATAGTTGCAGATCTTAGATTTAAGTCATTAATCCATTTTAGTTAATTTTTGTGACTGCTGTAAACAAGGGTCTAATTTCATTCTTTTTCATGTGAATATCTGGTTTTCTCAACATCATTTGTTGAAAATATTGTTTTTTTTTCCTATTGTGTGTTCTTGGCAACCTCCTTAAAGATCAGTTGACCATATATTTATGGATTAATCTCTGAGCTCTCTATCCTGTTATTTTGGTTTGTATACCTGTCTTTTTGCTAGTACCAGACGGTTTTAATAACTGTAGCTCTGTAGTATATGCTGAAATCAGGAAGTGTGATGTCTTCAGCTTTGTTGTTCTTTCTCAAAATTGACTTGGTGACTTTGGGTTCTTTGTAGTTTCATATGAGTTTTACATGAATTTTATAGTCTTTTTTTCTGTTTTCTAAAAACTGCCAGAGAGATTTTGATACAGATTGCATTAATTGTACATCACTGAAAACTTTAACGAACATTAACAACATTTCACCTTCATGATTAAGTTTAATTCTTTTTTAAAGGGGGAGGGGTGCTACTATAAATGGGATTGTCCTTTAATTTTTCTTTCTATGTAGTTTATTGTTTAATAAACTACATAGAAAGAAAATAAAGAAAGAAATAAAGAAAGAAAGAAAATAAACTGTATTTATTTCATGTAGTTTGTTACTGTATAGTAATGCAAGTGATTTCTGAATATTGATTTTGTATTCTGCAAATATATTGAATTTATTGAATTTATTGAACAAATTCAAATATATTGAATTTGTTCATTAGTATTAACACTTCTTTTTAATGGAGTCTTTAGGACTGTCTCTATATAAAGTCATGTTATCTGCAAACAGGCCCAATTTTACTTCTTCCTTTCCAATTTGGATACTTTTGGTGGTGGTGTTTTTGTCTTATGTTGAGACAGGGTTTTGCTTCAACTCAGTCTTCAGGTTGACTGATAATGCATGATTCAAATCACATGATTGGTATTTCTGATGAGGTTATGGGGTGTGGCCAGCCTCATCTTAAAAAAATACACTATACCCAAGAGGGTACTTATAGTCCCAGCTACTTGAGAAGCTGAGGCGGGGGGATCCCTTCAGCCTAGGAGCTTGAATCTAGCCTGGGCAACATAGTAAAATAGCATCTGTTAAACAAACAAAATACTACTATTAGGTGGTTCAATTTTTCATTACACAGGAAGAGATGGGCTCCTCCTCAGAAACTAATCTAGAATGACATCTGACAAAGAACAGAACATAAATAATTCCGCTTTTCTGGGAAACTAATAACAGAAACCAATAGCCTATTCTGAGGAGAACTGGGTGGCTAGGATATAAGAAAAATGGTAAGGTTTATACAAAAAAAATTTTAAACAATACATATTATCTATGCAAAATTTTTAAAAATTAACAAATTATTACATGAAATACAATTTAGAAATGACAAGAGATGGAAAAGACTGTATTTATGCTCTGGATAAAATCACTTAGGGGAGCATTTAAGGATATAGATCTTCTCAGTTTATACCAGAAATAGAAATGGAAATATGGGTGAAAAAAAAGTAAACAAACAGTAAAGAAATCCAGAAGATCAAAATGGAAAAAAAAGAAAAAGAGGGAGAGAGAAAATTTTTCTACTATTGAAATTATATTCCATAAATAATCTAAAAAATTATTGGACTCATTTTCACATGATGATGAAAATTTTAAAAGTAGATTACTTAGCCCCTTTTGGTGGTGGTGTGATATCTCACAGTAGATATTACCCTACATGGGGACTAAAACAAACTCACTTCAAATTCTAGTTGTTAGCCAAGCATACATATAAATCTTTCATTTGGCAGGAGTATATGACAAATCTAGGAGAACCTTGGAGTTTTAATGCTTAAAATTTCCAATATTCTCATCTGGAATAACCAAAAAGAAGTACATTTTACATTTTTTTCCCCTTCTCATCATCCACATCCAAATCACCTTATTTTTTCCTCCTTTCCTTTCTATTTTTCTTATCTCTCCCCATAGTTCTGACTTTACTCCACTGTACTGTTTTGACCTTCCAAGAATATTTTTGAGCATCTACTAAGTATCATTACATTGGACTAATTATTTGAAAGGTTTTGCTTTGTTTTGTTTTGTTTTGTTTTTGTTTTGAGATGGAGTCTCACTCTGTCACTCAGGCTGGGGTGCAGTGGCCCAATCTCAGCTCACCGCAACCTCCGCCTGCTGGCTTCAAGCGATTCTCCTGCCTCAGCCTCCTGAGTAGCTTGGACTACAGGAACGCGCCACCACGCCCAGCTAATTTTTGTGTATATATATACATACACAATTTTTTTTTTTTTTTTTTTTAGTAGAGACAGGGTTTCACCATATTGGCCAGGATGGTCTCTATCTCTTGACTTCGTGATCTGCCCACCTCAGCCTCCCAAAGTGCTGGGATTACAGGCGCGAGCCACCGCGCCCAGAAAATCATAAGTGTTTTTAAGATGCTTTTCAGATCCTGAATTCCAGCAGAAAGGCCGACACCAACTAGCACTGACATTCATAAAGGAACTGAATCAGTGTGAAAATGCAGTTTCAGGCAGAGCACAGTGGTACACACCTGTAATCCCAGCACTTTGGGAGGCCAAAATTGGAGGATCACTTGAGGCCAGAAGTTCAAGATCAGCCTGGGCAACATAGTGAGACCCTCTCTCTAACAATGACAGGAACATTTTTTTTTTCTTTTTATACTTTAAGTTCTAGGGTACATGTGCACAACGTGCAGGTTTGTTACATATGTATACATGTGCCATGTTGGTGTGCTGCACCCATTAACTCATCATTTACATTAGGTGTATCTCCCAATGCTATCCCTCCCCACCCCAATTTTTTTAATTTTACAAAAAAGGGTCAGGTGCGGTGACTCACGCTTGTAATCCCAGCACTTTGGGAGGCTGAGGAGTATGGATCATTTGAGATCAGGAGTTTGAGACCAGCCTGGGCAACATGGTGAAACCCCGTCTGTACTAAAAATACAAAAATTAGCTGGGCGTGGTGGCCATGGTGCCACACGCCTGTAATTCTAGCTACTTGGGAGGCTAAGGCAGAAGAATCATTTGAACCTGGGAGGCGGAGGTTGCAGTGAGCCAAGATGGCGCCACTGCACTTCAGCCTGGACAACAGAGTGAGACTGCGTCTAAAAGAAAAAAAAAAGAAAATGCAGTTTTCTCATCTCCTCATTCCATGACTTTACCCCTTTTTTTTCCTTTTTTGAGACAGAATCTCGCTCTGTCGCCCAGTCTGGAGTGCAATGGCGCAATGTTGGTTTACTGCAACGTCTGCCTCCCGGGTTCAAGCAATTTTCCTGCCTCAGCCTGCTGGGTAGCTAGGATTACAGGCACCCGCCACCACACCCGGCTAATTTTTTGTATTTTTTTTTAGTAGAGAAGGGGTTTTACCATGTTGGCCAGGCTGGTTTCGAACTCCTGACCTCAAATGATCCTTCTGCCTCAGCCTCCCAGAGCACTAGGATTACAGGCCTGAACCACTCAACACTCTTGGGCCAATCAACGATCCCAACTCCTTGATCCACTCCAAATCCCTTAAAATCCCTACCTGGAACTCCTCAGGGAGGCAGATTTGAGGTTTTCCTCCATCTCCTTGTTGGGCTGTCCATGATTAAACCTCTTCCTCTGCTACAATCTGATGTCTCAGTATATTGATTTGCCATGCATTGGGTAATGGATCTGATATGGTTACATTCTTCTTGATAAGCAAACTAGTAGGAAAAGCAGTTCTATATATAAATATATCTTTTTTTTTTACAGTGAAATAAATGTGAGTTAAGTGTTATGAAGTTGTTATTGTTGTTGTTTTCTTTGAGACAGAGTCTCACTTTGTTGTTCAGGCTGGAGTACAGGGAGAGTGATCATGGCTCACTGCAGCCTCAACCTTTTGGGCTCAAGGGATCCTCCCACCTTAGCCTCCTGAGTAGCTGAGACATGCCCAATTAATTAATTTTTTGTAGAGATGGGGTCTCCCTATGTTGCTCAGGCTGGTCTCAAACTCCTGGGCTCAAGGGATCCTCCGACCTAGGCCTCCCAAAGCACTGGGATTACAGGTGTGAGCAACCTGAAGTATCTTATAATAAAAAACAAGAAATCATTGATTTCCCCCCCTGGATTATGAAAAATGAGTAAAAATCTGTCGTGTAGACAAGATGAAGAGCATTCTAGGTGCAGAGAAGAACTGGAGACAGCGCGGCTACTACTACTTTATTATCTGCGCAAGGAAGCCCCTTCTCTGACCTTTGACCTTCACATTCTTCAGTGAGAACCTACGCGACAGACAACAGTCTCTTTTAATGTTCATTTCTCAGTACCTACACTTAACCTTTAGTTTGCTAAAAATAAATAAAATTAAATGTTCATCCTAAGAGGTGAAAATAAGGGAGACAAAAGGTGTAAAGCAGTGGTCCCCAACATTTTTGGCACTAAGGACCGGTTTAGTGGAAGACAATGTTTCCACAGCCTGTAGGGGGTGGGGATGGGGGCGGGGGCTGGGGCGGGGGCGGGGGCGGAGTATGGTTCTGGGATAAAACTGTTCCACCTCAGATCATCAGGCGTTAGATTCGCATAAGGAGCCTGCAACCTAGATCTTTTGCATGCGCAGTTCACAATTGAGTTCGCACTCCTATGAGAATCTAATGCCCCGACTGACCTGACAGGAGGCAGAGCTCAGGCAGTAATGCTCGACCGCCACTCATCTCCTGCTGTGTAACAGGCCATGGACCAGCACCACTCTGCCGCCCAGGGTTGGGGATACCTAATATAAAGGGTGCAAACAGTCCGGGAGCAGTGGCTCACGCCTGTAATCCCAGCACTTTGGGAGCCCGAGGTGGGCGGATCACAAGGTCAGGAGATCGACACCATCCTGGCTAACAAGGTGAAACCCCGTCTCTACTAAAACTACAAAAAATTAGCCGGGCATGGCCGTTGGCGCCTGTAGTCTCTGCTACTCGGGAGGCTGATGCGGGAGAATGGCGTGAACCTGAGAGGCAGAGCTTGCAGTGAGCTGAGATTGCGCCACTGCACACTCCAGCCTGGGCAACAAAGCAAGACTCCGTCTCAAAAAAAAAAAAAAAAAAAGGATGCAAACACTTCCTGATATCACAGGTAGAGAGAATTCTGAGAGTTACAATTCATTCAGAGTGAGAAATTGAACTTGGTACTGAAGAAACAAACACAATTAAGGTTCAATCTTTCTCTTCCCCACCAAAGAGCTCATGATGCAATAGATGAGAGAGTAAAGTAAAAAGAAGACTAAAATAACGTATCAAGTACCTAGCACAACAGATAAAGCTCATAGGAGTGTGTCTGATCCAAACTGTTGGATATAAAGTTCCCACCATAACCTGAAGGATAAACAAGTGATCACCAGTGGAAGAAATGGAGGCAAACAAAGGGAAGCAAAGTGTAAAACAAGTTCTGTCCCTCTGGAGAACCCTGACTAATATAGATTTTTGTACCAGGAGTGATTCTAGAGGAACAGAGTATTAAGGATGGAGTTCTTTCTTTGGTTTTGGGGTTTCTGGAGTTGGCTGCTTAATATGATTCGACACAAAAATGATAAGGACTCTACTTCTAATAGTGTGGAGAACACTGATAGTCCTTGGTATGAACTGTTTAGAGAGTTATGCAAAATAAATACATTTCACACTCCTGATTCACCACTCCTGAGAAGCAAGTTTAGTGACTTTATACATAATACCTTTGACCATATGTGGAGAACCAAGGAACAAAATGAGGCTGGTTGGTTGCTTCTAAGTTCAGTGGTCAAAGTGATGAAAGAAAATGATGAACTCAGGGATTCTGTCTCCTGGCTTCAGAAGCAGATACTAAGCCTCAAATCTGCTAAGATTGTCCTGAGTGAGAGTCACATCTCCTGTAGAGAAAGAGCTGACATTGTGGAAAAACAGACACACGCTCTTACCATGCGAGTGGCTGACCTGCAATGAAAGATGAATGCACAGCCTCACCAGGTGTCTACTATTAAAGTGAGGGCATTGATTGGAAAAGAATGGGACCCTGAAATTGGGGATGTGTAAGAAGACCCTGATGAAGCTGGGGACACTGAGTTTGTAAACCCTGATGAACCTATTTTGCCAGAAAGAACAGCTTCTTAATCCCCAGTAGTGGCAACATCCCCTCCCCGACCCATGCTGCCATCAGCCTGTCCACCTTTGTCTGAGGAGATAAACCCTGAGCTGCTTGAGGCAATAGTGATGGCCTCCCCTTAAGCAGCTGCCAGGCAAAATAATGTTGATTCTCCTCAGGAGAACCCCCAACACTCCTGTTTGCTTCTAGACCTATAACTAGACTAAAGTAGGCCCCTGGAGGTGAGATTGAGAATGTAACTCATGAGGAGGTGCACTACACTTGAACTGTTTGAGTTCTCTAATTTACATAAACAGAAATCTGGAGAACAGGCATGAGAATGGATATTTAAGGGTATAGGATGATGGTGGAAGGAACACAGAGTTGGATCGGGCGGAATTTATTGATTTGGGCCCATTAAGTAGGGACTCTGCATTTAATGTTGCAACTCGGGGAGTTAAAAAAAAAAAAGTTCTAATAGTTTATCTGCTTGGTTAGCTGAAATATGGATTCAAAGATGGCCCACTGTGAGCAAGCTGGAAATGCCTGATCTCCCTTGATTTAATGTAGAGGAAGGGATCCAAAGGCTCAGGGAGATTGTGAAGGTGGAGTGAATTAGTCACTTTAGACCTACTCATTGCAGCTGGGAAGGCCCAGAAGATATACCCTTGACCATGCTTTGCAAAATAGATTTGTGAGGGCAGCACCTGCATCTTTGAAGAGCCCTGTAATTGCTCTTCTCTGTATGTCAGATCTAACAGTGGGAACTATAGTCGCTCAACTACAAACTTAAATACAATGAGAATAATTGGATTGCAAGGTGGCAGGGGCCAAGTGGCAGTACTCAACTGTCGAAGAAAAGGTGGGCATAGCTACCATAATGGACAGCAGAGTCAAAGCGGCAATCAGAATAGTCTGACTCATGTAGAGTCTGGCATTGGCTAATTAATCACAGTGTTCCTAGAAGTGAAATTGATAGGAAGCCTACTGCGTTCCTACTTACTTTATACAAGCAGAAAACTTCTAAGTTGAATGGACAAAAGACTAATTTGAATTATAAAAACAGAATCATGGCCCCTCAATCAGTTTCCAGACTTGAGCCAGTTTACAGACCCAGAACCCTTTGGATAAAGGGGAGGCCATGTCCCCTCGAGGAAGGACCCCACTACATTACTGACAGTTTATGCAGTGGATCTTTTTCCCACCCTTCCCCAAGAAGACCCCCTGCCTTTTACCAAGGCAACTGTGCATTGGGGAAAGGAAAATGATCAGACATTTCAGGACTGCTGGACACTGGCTCTGAGCTGACGTTGATTCCAGGAGATGCAAAACATCATTGTGGTCCTCCAGTTAAAGTAGGGGCATATGGAAGCCAGGTAATCAATGGAGTTTTAGCTCAGATCCAACTTACAGTGGGTCCCCGGACTCATCCTGGGGTCATTTCCCCAGTGCCAGAATGCATAATTAGCATAGACATACTTAGCAGCTGGCAGAACCCTCACATTGGCTCCATGACTGGTAGGGTGAGGGCTACTATGGTGGGAAAGACCAAATGGAAGCCATTAGAGCTGCTACCTAGAAAAATAGTAAATCTAAAACACTCAATCATCAAAGGAAAGGTGAGTGTAGTGACCCTGATGAACTGAGGAGTCAAAGCAGCAGTCAGAATAGTCTGAATCTCATAGATCATTGGCTAGTTAATCACGGTGTTTTCAGAAGTGAAATAGATAGGAAGGACAGTAAATTATTTTTTTTTCTAGCAGAATGACGTTTTTATTTTACCATCATGCATAAAAGGGAAGATAAATATGCCAATGGTGCATTTCTAATTTGTCAGAGCAATTTCACAGTATTTTTGCAATTTAGGAAAGAGACACATCAGTTATTATGTTGTTACCAGGGCAAATTATCAAGTAAGACAATCAACTACTTGATCTGTATAAACAGAGAACTACCAGATCAAGTGAACAAAAGTCTAACTCGATAAAAATACAGTCATGGCTTCCCAGACTGCCGCAGTTTGCACAGTTACTATGGGACTGAACGAGGAGGATGAACACAAAAATGAAAACTTAAAACAAAAGAAACTATTTTAAAGAAGGGGTCCGGGCAAGAAGAAGAGAGCTCCTTGCTTCTAGTGAGCAAAGGCAGCCCTGAGCTTCTACAGCCCTTGGTATTTATTGGGTAGAAAGAGCAGGGAGGAGGAGGTAATGATTGGTCAGCTGTTTGATGGGTCACAGGTTCACATTATTGCTAACAGGCTTCAGATGTGCCTAGTCACAAGCAACACTACACTTGGAGCGTGACTGCCCTCAGCATTCCTTCTGAGTGGCAGACACAGCTGTCAGCTTGCCAACATTCTGCATTTATGAGAACAGTTTGCTGTTTGCTCATATAGCCTCCAGTGGTATACTGAGTTGATCACGACCCTCACTCTTTCAGCTTGCAACACCAGACTTGAGCCAGTTTATAGACTCAGAACCCTTTGAATGGAGTGGCAGTGGGGTCTTCTTGAGGAAGGACTTGGTACGCTACCAAAAATTTATACTATTAATCTTTTTCCCAGCCTTCCTCAAAGGGACCTACCATCTTTTACCAGAGTAACTAAGCACTGGGAGCAAGGAAATAATTAGACTCTTTAGGGACTATAGTTCTGAGCTGACATTGATTCCAGGAGACCTCAACATCACTGTGGTACTCCAGTCAGAGTAGGGGCTTATAGAAGTCAGGTGACCAATGAAGTTTTAGCTCAGATCTGACTCACAGTGGGTCCAGTAAGTCCCTGAATGTATCCTGTGGTTATTCCCCCAGTTTCAGAAGGCATAATTGGAATAGACATACTTAGAATCTGGCAGAATCCTAACATTAGTTCCCTGACCTATGGAATGAGGGCTATTAAGGTGGGAAAGAACAATTGGAAGGCATTAGAACTACCTCTACCTAGGAAAATAGTAAATCAAAAGCAACACTGCATTTCTGAAGGGATTGTAGAGATTAGTGCCACCATCAAGGACTTAAAAGATGCAGGGGTGATATTTGTGCTTTCCCACATCAGAGCTCCAGGTTCTCAGGCCTTCAGAATCTGGGACTCCAGAGAAGTCTCCCTTCTCCCTGACCCACTGCTTCCTCAGGCTTTGGGACACAGGCCTAAATCACACCACTGGTTTTCCTGATTCTCTAGCTTGCAGACAGCATATTGTGAGATTTCTTGCCTCCATAATCCTGTGAACCAATTCTCATAATTCCTCATATTTACCTTTATATATCCTAGTGGTTCTGTTTCTCTGGAGAACCCTAACACAGAATGTGTATATCACTACATGTGTGGAAAGCTGAGGACAGAACTGTGGGGGAATATCCATATTTAAGGAACAGGAGGAAGATTCCACGAGACCAAATGAAATCCAGGAAAGACTGGATGAAAGCACAGCAACCTGGAATCATGTATTTCAGACACCAGCATCAAGATGAATGTGTTTTTCCAAACAAGGCAGTTTGTTTACTTTTTGATGAAATTAGGAAGAAATACTTACCTAGCCACTTATGTCTGATGTTTCACTGCTGGGGGAAAATGAGCATTTCTTGTTTCCCAGTCAGGTTTTTGTAAAGTAGACAGTGGAGCTCCACACAGAACACATTTAGGTTTCACAGGTGGAGTTCAACAACTTCACTGCCATCCTTGTAGATACCAAAGCTCAGGCACCTGGGAGTACTTTCTGCACATTGATGAACCCTGGTGACAGTTGCACAAATCGCAGATAATAAAACCCAGTTTTTCCACCTCCTTGCTCAGTCCCCAAAGAGCTGAAGAATAGTTTTTAAGTGGAGGAGCAAGGGAGGGAGGAGGCGTCATTGAAGCAGAACAGCCTGGCTGTGAGGCCTCCCGACTGAAGAGAAATGAGTTTGCTGGATGAGTTCAATTTGGGTCTTGCTGGGTTTCTTCCCTTCTCTGAAATCTGCCAAGTATCTCCCTTGATCAAAGGAATCTTTATGGGCTCACCACGGAAAACTTATCCATTTTAGCATTTTACTGTAAAGAGAAGGGAAAAATGCATTATCGTGAAATGTCTGAAATCGCAATTGGAAGAAAACATGCTCCAGGTGAGGCTCGAACTCACAACCTCGGCATCACCCGCACATATACTGTTGTATAAGTACCGCGCGCTAACCGATTGCGCCACTGGAGCATGCTTTCCTTATGTTGGCCATGCGCACTCTACAGAGCCATGAGCTACTGAAGCGCTCGACCCCGGCCTCGCGCCGGAGCGGGAGCGCGCTGAGCTGCAGGGGATCCTCCCTCCGCAGTCACTCGCCTCCTGCGTAAAACACAATTTGATCAAGATATCTCCGTCTCTCCTGGAAGATGAATGTGATCCTCCCCCTATGCCATCAGGAGCCAAAATTTCCCGGGAATATGCGGGTGCTCTTTTCAGAAAGCCCGAGAAAAGCCGAGGAGAAAAAGGAGAGACTCCGGCTTCTCCTTGCCATCGTCCTAGCAAGAACATGTTTTTTTGTAGAAGACGCGAGCCTCTTTGGCTTCTTTGTAGTTTCACCGCGCACTGCCCGGCTGGCCTGTGATGCTTTCAGACCCAGGACGCGGAGAAGCGGAGCTTGCCGCCTGCCCCTCCCTCTGCGCGTCTCCGGACACCAGCAGCGCTCCTGGCTGCCCTCCCAGCCTCTCCTGCAGCGCGCCCGCTTTCGCAGTCCAGCATCTCTGGGCTGTCTATCGGGATTCCCCAAAACTCTCCCAGCGCCTGCCTGAATACTGCATTCGAATTCACAGAGCCAGCTGGTCAGGCACCTCTTCAGGGAAAACTGGCATAGCAACCATTTCTTATTTGTTCAGTAGGTGCCAGAGGTCAAGGCGGTGTGCACCCCCAGCGCTCCTCCCTCTGTCTTGACCTTTTCCCGTTGCAGAAAGTTTGCCGCTGTGACATACCCGCTCAGTAACCTCATCTCTGGGGCCTCAGTTTTAAGGCCAATTTTGTTTGTTGCTTGATTGTTTGATTTGGGGGGTGGGGGAAGGCAGCTGTCAAAGTACACATACACACAAGGTATGAAGTCTGTTGGCTTTTATAGAATAATTTCTGTCAACCAGAAGAAATGTGTAAAAGGAATAGCCTGCCTATTCCTGACCACGGAACACTTAACAAATAGAACCAGTGACTAAGTTTCTCCATACTTAAAAAAAAAAAAAAAAGGAAATGCTTCCATGTCTTGATGTCTATTACATAGCTGTTTTGAGATCATTTCATGTGTTTAAAGTAACACCTTAAGGTAAGGAGCAGGGAGAAGCAACACAGGCTCCTTGGTAGATGACCACCTCTCCTGAGAAGCTCCTACATTCTCACTACACAGTCCCAGAGGGAGAAATAAGGCTCTGCCTGAACCTCTAGAGATTGCTCCATCTAAATAACAGTAGCTCACAACATTTTGTCAGAGCTTACCATGTTGCTTCGGTTTGAGTGTTTGTGTTTCTCCAAAATCATATTGAAACTTAACCTCCATTGTGATATTAAGAGGTGGGGCCTTTTGGGAAGTGATTAAGTCCTGAGGGTTTTGGCTTCCTGAATCGGATTACTGCCTATGTAAAAGAGGCTTTAGAGAGCTGCCTGGCCCTCTCATATCTTCTGCCCTGTGAGGATGCAGCAAAAGGCATCACCTTTGAAGCAGAGAGAGGATCCCTCACCAGATACCGTATCTGCTGGAGCCTTGATCTTGGACTTCCCTGTCTCCAGAACTATAAAAAAAAAAAAAAAAAATCTGTTCTTTACAAATTATCCAGTCAAAGGTATTTTGTTAATATAGCCCTAAAGTACTAAGACACATGGGTCAGGCACTGTTCTGAGTTCTATAAACCTCATAACAATACTAATGATTTTGTGTTCCAAAACCAGATCTAAATATGAACAGCCAGCATTTGGGGAATTATTGTTCTGAAGGGATGAAAACGTATAGGACTCACAGGATGTCACTGGATATTAAACAACTCTTATCAGGAGGCAGGTCAGTGACATAATATAGGATTTATAAGCATAAAATAATGATCGGAGAAAATGGTGGATGGAAAGCTGAATGTTTTGAATTGTTGATGTTAAAAAAGTGACTGTCTTCAGTTCTCTACCCACTGTGCCATAGAAAACTGACCTGTGTGATCCATACCAATAGACATCCCAGGCCTCTGGCTTCAAGTTGAAATTTTTTTTTTTTTTTTGAGACGGAGTCTTGCTCCGTTGCCCAGGCTGGAGTGCAGTGGCAATCTCAGCCCACTGCAACCTCCGCCTCCCAGGTTCAAGCGATTCTCCTGCCTCAACCTCCCAAGTAGCTGGGGCTACAGGCATGTGCCACCATGCCCAGCTAATGTTTGTATTTTTAGCACAGATGGGGTTTCACTATATTGACCAGGCTGGTCTCAAACTCCTGATCTTGTGATCTGCCCGCCTCGGCCTCCCAAAGTGCTGGGATTGAGATTATAGGTGTGAGCCACCACCCTGGCCTCAAGTTGAATTTCATTAGTGGAAACACTAGCATTAGATCAGAATGAGATTGGAGAAAGAGGCTAGAGTATTTATTTATCTGAATCTCTTTCTGTGGGTCAACTCTGGCTAGTTCATCAAAGCGGACCTTTCCTCCAAATCTCAGTAATGGCTTTTTCCTCTCTCCTTCAGGTCTAGGGGCATTGACCACTCTACTATCAGTAACCCTAGAGTACTGCCCTCTTCTTTGTCCTTCCCGCAGCCTGCCCATACCTTTACTAGACACCTTTATTAAACAGTCCCTTTATTAAATCCTTCTGAAATTATTGCAATTTGAATAAGACACCTGTTTTCTCTTGGGATCCTGACTGATAGAAATCCTGGTACTATTGATAATGTCTTTATGAGTGATTAGAAGTAGTATGGGGAGGCCAAGGAGGGGGTGGCTCATGCCTGTAATCCCAGCACTTTGGGAGGCCGAGGCAGGCAGACCACCTGAGCTCAGGAGTTCGAGACCAGCCTGACCAACATGGAAAAAACTTGTCTCTACTAAAACTGCAAAATTAGTTGGGCATGGTGGCGCATGCCTATAATCCCAGCTACTCAGGAGGCTGAGGCAGGAGAATCGCTTGAACCTGGGAGGCAGAGGTTGCGGTGAGCTGAGATCACGCCATTGCACTCCATCCTGGGCAACGAGAGCCAAACTCCATCTCAAAAAAAAAAAAAAAGTAGTTTTGGGAGTAGTAGTTAATATTATGTTTTGGCCAGTTTTGGGAGGCTGGCTGGGGTGGCTCAGCCTGTGATCCCAACACTTTAGGAGGCTGAGGCAGGAGGATTGTTTGAGGCCAGGAGTTCAAGACTAGCCTGGTATGGTGAGACCCCATCTCTGCAAAAGAATTTTTTTAATTAGCTGGATGTAGTGGCAGTCATCTGTGGTCCTGGCTACTCAGAAGACTAAGGTGGGAGGATCACATGAGCCTGGGAGGTAGAGGCCGTAGTGTGCTGTAATTGTGCCACTGCACTCCAGCCTTCCAGCCTGGGCCACAGAATAAGATTTTGACAAAAAATATATGTATATGTTTTCTTTCTTTTCTTTTCTTTTTTTTTTCGGAGACGGAGTCTTGCTCTATCACCCAGGCTAGAGTGCAGTGGCATGATCTTGGCTCACTATAACCTCCACCTCCCCTGTTCAAGCAATTCTCCTGCCTCAGCCTCCCAAGTAGCTGGGATTACAGGCGCCCACCGCCACGCCCAGCTAATTTTTGTATTTTTAGTAGAGATGGGGTTTCACCATGTTGGCCAGGCTGGTCTTGAACTCCTGACCTCGTGATCCACCCACCTTGGCCTCCCAAAGTGCTGGGATTACAGGCATGAACCACCACCCCTTGCTAAAAAAATTATGTTTTAAGTTGGGGAACAAAAACATGAAGATAAACATGTTATTTTTGCAATAGTTACACAAATATAGAAAAATTACAAAGTCTTTAAACTACTTTTCAAGGAGATAAAGATCTGGTAGCAACTGATATGTCCTATTTAAACTAATCTGAAACAACAACTGTAGGTAATATACTCAAATTCCCTCTCAAAAATATTATTCTCTGTGCAACAATGGCAGGGAATTTTTTTTCTAAAAAAAAAAAAAAAAAAAAAAAAAAAAAAAGATGATTCTCAAGGGTCCAAGACTCAAGGGTTTAATCATTTTGTTCCAGGATCAGATATGGCAGTGCCTCCTTTGCTGTTTGAGAAAAGTGATGAGCCTTTTTAAACCTGAGAAAAATTCTGTTTACCTTTTGGTGTATTCCTCATCACAAATATATAATTAAGGCTATATTAATAAAGTGAAAATGTTGAAATAGTATTTTAAACATTTCAGGGTGAACAAAGGTTTTTTTGTGTGTTTGTTTTTTGTTTTTCACATGCCGTCACCCAGGCTGGAGTGCAATGGTGTGATCTCCCAGCTCACTGCAACTTCTACCTCCCAGGTTCAAGTGATTCTCCTGCCTCAGCCTCCCGAGTAGCTGGGATTACAGGGACTGGCCACTACACCTGACTAATTTTTATATTTTTAGTAGAGACGGGGTTTCACCATGTTGGTCAGGCTGGTGTCGAACTCCCGAC
Source organism: Rhinopithecus roxellana (assembly GCF_007565055.1). Lineage (NCBI taxonomy): Eukaryota > Metazoa > Chordata > Mammalia > Primates > Cercopithecidae > Rhinopithecus > Rhinopithecus roxellana. The sequence continues at coordinate 20,874,705 of NC_044552.1, read as the reverse complement.
CTCGGGTGATCCACCCACCTCAGCCTCCCAAAGTGCTGGGATTATAGGCGTGAGCCATCATGCCCAGCCCGAGTTGGAGGATATTAGTGCTTGTTTTCAGTTTTTTGTCTAATGGATGCTTAAATGCATTCATTTATAGAATCAGTGTATCATTTGTGTGTACAGAGAGAGAACCTTGAAATATATGTCAATTTTCAGAACTTCTTTTTTTTTTTTTGAGACGGAGTCTCGCTCTGTCGTCCAGGCTGGAGTGCAGTGGCCGGATCTCAGCTCACTGCAAGCTCCGCCGCCCGGGTTTACACCATTCTCCTGCCTCAGCCTCCCGAGTAGGTGGGACTACAGGCGCCCGCCACCTCCCCCGGCTAGTTTTTTGTATTTTTTAGTAGAGACGGGATTTCACCGTATTAGCCAGGATGGTCTCGATCTCCTGACCTCGTGATCAGCCCGTCTCGGCCTCCCAAAGTGTGGGATTACAGGCTTGAGCCACCGCGCCCGGCTTTTTTTTTTTTTTTTTGAGACAGAATCTTGCTCTGGCGCCCAGGCTGGAGTGCAGTGGCACAATCTCGGTTCACTGCAACTTCCGCCGCCCGGGTTCAAGCTATTTTCTTGCCTCAGCCTCCCAAGTAGCTGGGACTACAGGTGCCCGCCACCACGCCTGGCTAATTTTTGTATTTTTAGTAGAGACGGGGTTTCACCGTGTTAGCCAGGATGCTCTCTATCTCCTGACCTTGTGATCCGCCTGCCTTGGCCTCCCAAAGTGCCAGGATTACAGGCGTGAGCCACTGTACCCGGCTAATTCTCAGAATTTTTATTCTAGATTTGTGCCCTTAATTGTTCATTTTTGGGGTGATTCTTTCAAAATTTATGTATGTGTTGGGGATTAGAAAAGGATACCCCAAAGTATGGTGCTTGGGCATGCTGAGTTCTTAGACTTAAAGGAAACTGGAAGGCTTAGAAGCTGCCTCAAAATTAAGGTCTCTCTGGTTTCCCTTGTTTCTCCCCTCCAAGTACAAGTACAGGGAGGGGCTGTCTTTGAAGTTCCCCATACATGACTGAAGGAAGTTCTTCCAAAAGGAATATAATTGTCTTGAACTTTTTTCCTAGGAATGTCATCAAACAACCAGAGATTAATCACTGAGAGAAGAGGAGATTGAAAGTCATCATGGCCAGGCACATGGCTCATGCCTGTAATCTCAGCACTTTGGGAGGCCGAGGCACGTGGATCACCTGAGTTCAGGAGTTCCAGACCAGCCTGGCCAACATGGTGAAACCCCATCTCTACAAAAAATACAAAAAATTAGCGGGGCACGGTGGTGCATGCCTGTAATCCCAGCTACTTTGGAGGCTGAAGCAGGAGAATTGCTTGAACCTAGGAGGCAGAGGTTGCAGTGAGCTGAGATTGTGCCATTGCACTCCAGCCTGGGCAACAAGAGTGAAATTCTGTCTCAAAATAAATAAATAAATAAATAATTTCTCCAATTTAGTGTGTGGAATGAAAATAAATCTCAGGACCCCAGAATCACTAAGACAAAGGGAAAAGTCAAGCTGGGAAATGCGTCAGACAAACCCGCCTCCTATTTTAATCCTAAATAAGATAGCTACAAAAAAGAAAAGGCTACGTACCTCCCTCACAGTTTTCCCACAAGGAAATTCCTTGTGGGCCTCAAGATCTTTACCCTAAAACAGTCTGTTGAATTTTATCCTGGCAATGTAAATTGATAGCTTATCTTCACAGGTGTGGGACAGACAGTCATCTCTCTGCTCAGCTGAGACAAATGCATATCTGATTGCTTCCTCTGCCCTATTGTTTATGTAAAAATCCAGTTTCCCTGAGTGAGACTAAGGCATAAATGACAATTTGCTGCCCCCACGTAAATTGTGTATTCAGTGAACTGGGTCATTGATCAAGGACTCAAAAGAATGCAACTGTTTGTCTCTTATCTACCTATGACCTGGAAGCTCCCTCCCCTCAACTTCTTCAAGTTGTCCCTTTCCAGACCAAACCAATGTACATCTTACACACATTGATTGATGTCTCATGTCTCCCTAAAACGTGTAAAAGCAAGCTGTACCCTGACCACTTTGGGCACGTGTCATCAGGACCTCCTGAGGCTGTGTCACAGGCATGTTCGGAACCTTGGCAAAATAAGCTTTCTATATTGATTGAGACCTGTCTCAGATATTTCAGGTTCACAGGTAGTATTTAGATTGTGTAGGGCAGGGGGTGAGGGGGTAGGGGGTAGTGTGGAGGAATGCAGACCAGGAAAAAGTTGCACAACATCCCTCTATACTAGAAACCCCTCTCCCGCAACACTGACCAGGGATACTTGTCACAAGATAGAGCTGTCAAACTTCATTATTTTGGCATCTCCTCTCTGTAGGATACAGTTAGGAGAGTCTTTGGGAGTGATTTCGGAGACTACCCAGAATGAGTGATCTCCAAGAAATAATCAAGGTTTGGCAAGACACAAAGAAAAAATAAAATAATGTGGAAATGGGGGTCAGTTGCCATAAAGATGCCCAGAAGATCACACTAAAGCTCCCTCTCATCACTGTGGAGTAATTAGCATCATATATAAAGCCATGTGTTAGTCAGAATTCTCCAGAGAAACTGAACGAATAGCAGATAGATAGATAGGTAGATAGATACTAGATATATGAGAGGAGATTTATTCTGAAAATTAGCTTGTGAGCTTACAAAGGCCAAGAAGTCCCATGATCTTCTGTCTGCAAGCTGGAGAGCCTGGAAAGTCAGTGGTGTAATTCAGTCTGAGTCCAATGTCCTAGGACAAGAAGGGAGGCTCTAGTGTAATCCTACGGTCTGAAGATCCCAAAGCCAGGAGCTCCAATGACAGGAGAACATGTGTGTCCCAACTCAAGAAGACAGAGCATTATCCCTCCCTCCACCTTTTTGTTCTTTTCAGGCCTTTAATGGATTGAATGATGTCCATGCGCACTGGTGAGGATGGATCTGCTTTACTCAGTCTGTTGATTGAAATGCTAATCTCTTTCAGAAACACTGTTGCAGACATATCCAGAAATGATCTTTTATCCAAGCTTTTTGGGTATTCCTTACCCAAATCAAATTAACACACATAATTTGCCATCACAGACCATAAGAACACTAAATCCATTACACCTTTCTCTCTCCAGAGAGAAGGTGAGGATGGTGATCAGAAAAGATAGGGTTAGTGGAAGGATACGGTCCTAAGGCTAATTATTTCTGACAACCTCATGTTAGAGTAGGCACTAGGCAGACATGAGCAGGGCATGTCTGCCTAGCTATCCCAATCCCCTGCCCCAATAATATCAGGTCACCAGCAGGTGATGATCAGGCAGTTGTTAAACTGTCTCTAAAATAATAATTGGTCGGCCGGGCGCTGTGGCTCACGCCTGTAATCCCAGCACTTTGGGAGGCCGAGGCGGGCAGATCTCCAGGTCAGGAGATCGAGACCATCCCGGCTAACATGGTGAAACCCTGTCTCTACTAAAAATACAAAAACAAAATTAGCAGGGCGTGGTGGCAGGCGCCTGTAGTCCCAGCTACTCGGGAGGCAGAAGCGAGAGAATGGCGTGAACCCGGGAGACGGAGCTTGCAGTGAGCCAAGATCGCACCACTGCACTCAAGCCTGGGTGACAGAGCAAGATTCCATCTCAAATAAATAAATAAATAAATAAATGAAATGAAATAATAATTGGTCATAGCCAGCACTAGGGAAAGGCAGTCTCCTGATAGAGGCAGTCTCCCAATAGATAGAAAACATTTGGTGTTATGTTGGTGATCAGCAGCTTCCCAGTAAGATCTCAGGAGTTGGGTGAGGGGGTCAAACATGTGCACTAAGAGGCAAAACGGTGGCCTTTAACCAGTGTATGACCTTCCTCTAGGAACACTAGAAACACTAGATTGGTAAGGGAAAACATCTCAAATGAGCATGTGCACAACTTCAGTAAACACACAGTGCTTGTGGCCCCTCCCAAGTGCTGGCAGGCCACTGAGCATGCGGACAGCCCATCTTAAGGGAAAAATCAAAAGAAGAGAAACAGAAACCCCGGAACCATGCCAATGTATAAAACCCCCAGTCAAGGGCCAAACAGCACACAGATCTCTCAAGTTGCATGCTTGGCCTTCTTCCAAGCTCTAAAACTTGCCTTGGTCTCTTTGCCTTATGCCCCTCGGACAAATTATTTCCTGCTAGGAGGCAAGAACTGAGTTCGCCACTCCAGACACTCAAACCAACAATTTCACCTAAGCTAGAAGAACAATTTAAAACTGGCAAGTTAGAGTTCTTCCGGTATGACAGGCACTTTGAAATGGCTAAACCAGCTCTACTAGAAGTAGATAACGAATTCACTAAAGATTATAAAGTAGTTCATAGAACACCTGAGTAAGCCAGAACACCAGGCTTGTAGACTATACAGCTAGAAACAACACCCAAAATCACACTACAGAACTGCTCACACACTGTTGCCACTACAAGGCAATAGTTGATGGGTTTTCTAGGAAAATGAACATATTTGCTACTATCATCACCAGAATGGGTGCCTTGTACTGTCTGCTTCTTTATGTCCACAATTTCATTTCTTTTCTTTCTTTTATTTCTTTTCTTTCCTTCCTTCCGTGTTTTTTTTTTTTTTAGGTGGAGTCTCACTCTGTTGCCCAGGCTGGAGTGCAATGGCACAGTCTCAGCTCACTGCAACCTCCACCCCTCGGGTTCAAGAGATTCTCCTGTCTCAGCCTCCCGAGTAGCTGGGACTACAGGCGTGAGCCACTACACCCAGCTAATTTTGTGTTTTTAGTAGAGGTGGGGTTTCACTGTGTTGGCCAGGCTGGTCTCAAATTCCAAACCTCAGGTGATCCACCTGCCTTGGCCTCACAAAGTGCTGGGATTACAGGCGTGAGCCACTGCGTCCGGCCTATGTCCACAATTTCTGAATCAAAGCCTGATGTGGATGAACTTGGTTGGTGAATTCCTTGTCATATGCTTATGCTCTGAATGCAAAGAAAATAAGTTGAAAGACAAATGAAGGGGGCTTTGTGCTGTGGCTCACGCCTGTAATCCCAACACTTTGGGAGGCTGAGGAGGAAGGATCACTTGAGGACAGGAGATTGGGATCAGCATGTGCATCCTACTGAGACCCCGTCTCTACAAAAAAAATTTAAAACTTACCTTGTCCCAAGAAAAGAAAAAAAAGACAAGTGAAGGGTATCAAAATATGCCATCTCAAAATACGCTACTATAGCATAAGAATTGTTTTTAGCTGAAGCCAACTGAGTGAAACATCAGATGCCAGAAATGCTCTCTACCTTCCCCCTTTCTGTCTAAGAGCAGAGCATAAATTTTACTTTTGTGAAGGTCTTCCCTCTCCCCTCTCACATACTGGGAAGAGGAGACAATTATAATGCATCACCTACAATCTGCTTAAACAAACCTTACTTCCATTAACACCTTCCCCCATCTGTATATTTACCTTACCTAAAAGCCTAAATGCTTTTCATTTGTCTCATCAGTTCTCCAGTATTTATCACCCTTTGTTAAATAGTGCATAAGTTCTCAAGCCTAAACACTTGTTTGGGTTTTTACTTTCTTTTCTGTGAGACCCCTGTGTACACATTAAAATTAAAATATTAGCATCAAACAAAGTTTGTATGCCTTTTCTCCTATTACTGTTTTTTTGTCAGTTTAATTTCTAAGACTTCACTCACTAAACCTAAGAAAGTCAAGGAAAAAGTTTTATTTCCCCCTATAGAAGATAACAGAATTGAGTGAAAGTGGAGATTGAAGAGCAAATAAAAGAGTGTGCTATAACAATAACAGAATTAACAAATTAGAAACAGCAAGTAAAGGAGTTTGTGGTCCTTCCCCAAAAAACTAAGTGACAAGAAAAGGTTAGTGAAAATTTCAAATAATTCAAAGGAAAAAGACAAACATATAAAAATAGTTATACATTTTATTGAAAGATAATGGAGAACTAAGCAAAATCAGGTAACTTGTGTCTGAAGTTGAGAATAACTTCAGTGGAAAAGGAAATAAAACTTCAATAGAAAGATTTGTAAATATTTATAAAGAAAGCCATGTTCCACAAAAAACAAGTACTTTCAATCCATCAGAACAGATACCGTGGCTGGGCTCGGTGGCTCATGCCTGTAATCCTGGCATTTTGAGAGGATGAGGTAGGCAGATCACTTGACGCCAGGAGTTTAAGACCAGCCTGGCCAACATGGTGAAACCCAGTCTCTACTAAAAATACAAAAATTAGCTGGATGTGGTGGTACACGCCTGTAGTCTCAGCTACTCAGGAGGCTGAGGCACAAGAACCTCTTGAACTGGGGAGGTGATGGCTGCAGTGAGCTAAGATCCCCTCATGGCATTCCAGCCTGTGTGACACAACGAGACTCTGTCTCAAACAAACAAAAACAAAACTGAGATACCTTTTAGGTCACCCCAGAATTTAGAAAAAACAAATAGATAAACAAAATGGAGACACATCCTCATGGTTACCAAACTTCTAAATGTAATTGCCCAAAAGTTTTGTCCTGCCAGCTGCCCAGGTGGAGCTGATTTATCAAGACGGGGAATGGCAATGGAGAAAGAGTTTAATACACACAAAGTCAGCTAAACGGGAGACTGGAGTTTTACTATTACTCAAATCAGGCCCCCTGAAAATTCAGAAGCTAGGGCTTTTAAATGATAGTTAAAAATTAAATTCATCCCAAAGTTAGTTCGACTTACACTCAGGAATGAATAAGGGCAGCTTGCAGGCAAAGGCCAAGATGGAGTCAGGTCAGATCTCTTTCATGGTCATACTTTTCCCACTGTTATAATCTTTGCAAAAGTGGTTTCAAAAATACAGAAAGAGGCAGGTGCTGTAATCTCAGCACTTTGGGAAGACAAGAAGGGCAGATCACCTGAAGTTAGGAGTTCGAGACCAGCCTGGTCAACATGCTGAAAGCCCATCTCTACTAAAAATACAAAAATAGCCAGGCGTGGTGGTGGGCACCTGTAATCCTTGCTACTTGGGAGGCTGAGGCAGGAGAATCGCTTGAACCCGGGGGGCGGAGGTTGCAGTGAGCCGAGATTGTGCCACTGCACTCCAGCCTGGGTGACAGAGTGAGACTTCCTCTAAAAAAGAAAAGAAAAGAAAAATACATTATTATTTACTAGACATTATTCAAATATAATAAAGATGTGCAAATGGTGCTATGAAAAAGCTAGATTGAGGGCAAAGTGATACGTTATTTGAATTCTGAAGTGGTAGGACTTAGCTAGAAGAAGGGATGAAATTATTATTGTATGCAGAGAAAGCAGTATCTATGAAGCCATGGAAACATAAAGTACCCTGAGGGCTTTCGGAAAAGAATGATAGTCCTAAAGTGCAAGCAACTAAAAGCTGCTCTGGTGGATTTTAGTAGAAATGAATAATCTGTGCCTGTCCTGATTCTTAAGCAATTTAAAGTAGATTTTCCAAACTTAGTACAGCGAAAAGTGTTGGATTATTTCAGGAATCCAAATTACCATTTTGAGGAGTCTATTTGTGACTTGTGAACATTATTATATTATTCAGTATTTAGAACAAATGTGGTGGAGAGAAACTCCATCATTTTAGTCTCTGATATAGATTATTGATATTAACAATTTATATGAGCCACTCAGATGTTATCTTTGGGTGTTTAATTTTGCAGGCAGCTCAGTTCCGATTCTGAGGCATAAATTGAAACCAGGAGGACTGATCACTTAACATTTAGGTAGAATCTTTATCAGAGCTTGCTGTGTTGTTTTCTTTGTTCCTCTATATTTGCTGACTTTGATTTCTTGGGCTTCAGGTAAATTTTCGACCTCCTGTGGTATTTACAAACTCATTACATTCTGATTGTCTCTTTTCTTTTCTCTTCTTTTCTTTTCTTTTCACAGGGTCTCAGCTCTGTCACCCAGGGGCTTGACCATAGCTCACTGCAACCTTGAACTCCTAGACTAAAATGATTCTACCTCGGCCTGGAATTACAGGCTTGAGCCACCGCGCCCAGCCTGGTTGCATTTCTTTAGCTGTGCTTCATTCAAGAAACCGTTACTTAGCAGAGACTAGGGTTCATACTTTGCAAGGCTCTGAGATACAATATTAAATAAGATATGATGCCTGTTATCAGGGAGCTTACAGTCCATTAAATAAGCATCATAAAATAAATAATTATAATATAGTTTCTTTAGACCTACAATGACTAAATTAGTGGGAATGAAAGAGATCAAATGAAAGAAACCAAAAGGCAGAAATGAAGTCCACAGGCAAACAGCCTGGGCGGCGCCCTGACAGCCCGGGTGGCGCCCTGAGCCTAGTTAAAGATCGACCCCAGACCTAACCGATTAGGTTATCTATAGACTCCAGACGCTGAAAGGACAAACGTTGTGAAAGTCTCTGTCCTGCTCTGTTCTGTTCTAATTACCGGTGTCTGCCATATATCTTAGTCCTGGGCCCAGTACAAACACAATCCTCTATTTGTTCCAAACTTCCTGAGCCCAACACAAACACATCCCCCCATACACCTAGAAACACCACCTAGAGAGCCCCTGATAAGGTCACAACCGTTTGTAGTTTTATTAAATGCGCGGGAACAAATAGAAACTGTTAATTGTATAACTTAGAATATTAACCAATTACCAATTGTGATACTGTGACCAAAAGAATTTCTTTGTACCTCTGTAACCTTACATATCCTGTATGCATCGGGCTATGAAAAGCGGGCATATGCATCATTCGGGGCCCTCTTGTATGTTGTGGAACGGAGGGACCAAGTTCGAACTTGCATTAAAGATCCTTGCCGCTTGGCTTTGACTCTGGACTCTGGTGGTCTTCTTCGGGGAATAAACGGTCTGGGCATAACAGGAACTCCTTAGGTTGCAGGTGACTGAGACTTGATACAAATTAGTTTATCAGAAAGAGGCATTTATTAACTGGTTTATATTGCCACTAATTCTTGTATTGGTAGATCTTCAAAGATTCCTACAACTGAATTTCTTGTATCATCAACAGTTCAGATAGCACAGCAGTTTCATTTCCATCTGTTATGAGGAATTTTAATTTTAGAATTCCATACTTTTGGTGATAATTTTGGTGCTGTGTATTTAGTTTTGGTTTTCAGTAGGAAGCAGTGAAGCCAGCTTGCTTCCGCCATTTTGGAACCAGAAGTGTATTTCTAGCATGTCCTACTTTTGCTACCAGTACATTCCTGCATTCTGAGAAGGTGGGCTAAAATGGGTGTTATCGATTTGAATAATTTCCAGTTTTAGGTTTTGGCATCTAAGAAACGCACCCTTCGGCCGGGCGCGGTGGTTGACGCCTGTAGTCTCAGCATTTTGGGAGGACGAGGCGGGCGGATCTCCTGAAATCACGAGTTCCAAACTAGCCTGGCCAACATGGCGAAACCCTGTCTCTACCCCAAAACACAAAAATTAGCCGGGCTTTGTGGTGCACGCCTGTTGTCCCATCTACTCGGGAGGCTGAGGCGGGAAAAAATTGCTTGAACCCGGGAGGCGGAGGTTGTAGTGAGCCCAGATGGTGCCATTGCACTCCAGTCTGGTGACAGAGCGAGACTTCGTCTCAAAAAAACATAAAAGACACGAAAACTACAGACCTCGAAAGCAAACACCAGAACCCCAGGGGTTAGTCTGCACTGGCCCTGGTGAGACTTAGGACTCACAACCCCTGGTTTACGAGAGCAGTGCTCCAACCCCTGGGCCACAGGGCCCTGTTAAAAGCGGCCTTACTTCCTTTTACTAAAGCTATTTTCACTCTCAACTCAGTTTTGTTGCTGTTTGGTTTCTAGAATGTTTGATTTTTCACTTTCCTCTTTCTTCCAATTTTCTGGCCTATGGTCAAACACCGCAAATCCCTGCATTCTCTAATAGTTTTAGCATCCCCTCCAATTAGCTTTTGGCCATTTTTAGCCACGCCCCACTGTCTGCTGTACTTTTCACGCCGCTTAACGCCCAGATATTCTGGACTTCAGTTCTTAGCGCCTTAGGGAAATAGTGCCTTCATCTGTCTCAAATTGCCCCAAATCATAAATCAAAAGAGCCACACTAATAGGTGAGGGTAAGGGTTAGACAATCTGGAAGGGGGCCGTGAAGCACCTCCCCGGGACAGAAGCCGAAGAGAGGCTCCGCCTGCTGGAGTCGTCTTTAAGATTGTATCCTTTTGGAGCCTCCACCCAGGGCGTAAAATCCTTGCCGTGTTTCTCATTCTCCACTGGGCGACACTGAAATCCAAATAAAAGAGTTCCGTCCAACGTTGCTGTGGCATAGAAACCAGAAATTTGTTCTCTTCCACAAGGGGAAAGTGGCTGGGAGGGGCATGAGAAAAGCTATTTGAGACGGCTTGGACAAGCAGACCGGGGTAAAAAAGTAAACTAAACCATAATTCTTAAAGTCTCCTTAAGTCGGGGGCCCTGTGCTCATAAACAGGATCCCTTAAAAAAATAAAATAAGTAAAAATAAAAAAGTCCTCGACTACTGACAAATACAAGTAACATTAAAACAACTCGGAAAAAAATGAGAGCCACTGGTTGGGAAGTGGGGAATCCAGGCCCTATATCCCTGTCTTATACCGAGGACGCAGCTCTCCCTTCCAGAAGAGAGGCTGTGAAATCTGCTGTTTAAGAGCAATCCAGCTGGCTCTCCAAAAGGTCTTACAGGGTAAAACAATCACACATTCCACATCCCTACCTTCATTCCCCAAAGTCGTACCGACAAAATAATGCCCTTGTAACCGGAAGTGGCATAAACGCAAACGATAGCAAAACAAAACAAGAAATGGAGGGTCATATGAATGTGGCAGAGTGAGAGTGGAGAGAATGTAAGGTCATTTTTATCGCTGTTCTCCATCCTGTCTTCTTAGAATCAAAGGTTCGCCTCCCAGAGGGGCCAGTTGTTTGTTCAGATTCTCCAAAATCCTAAACTTCCTTGGGTAGACGGGACCCTTTCTCCTGAAGCTCCTTGTCATCACCCGAGTTCCAGAGAAGAGGGGGATGCAGGTCCAAGAAGGATCGTGAAGTCCCAACAAGCCTGTGCAGGGCAGTTTTTGAGAATGTTGTTTTATGTTTAGGTACAGTGTTCCGCCTCCCGATTTCTAGTGCCTAAAGAAAAGAACAACCTCAGTGAAACACAGGTCTATTATGTTCAGAGGAATCACTTGAGCCTAATTTTGTTGTTGTTGTTTATTTGTTTTGTTTTTGTTTTGTTTCTTTGTTTTTGTTTTTAATGCTCTTACCGTATCTCAGTGGGCTCTCTTTCTTTCCTTGTCTGCTGAGATTGAGACTTCGCGCCTGTAATCCCAGCACTTTGGGAGGCCGAGGCCGGCGAATCACGAGATCAGGAGATCGAGACCATCCTGGCTAACGCGGTGAAACCCCCCTCTCTACTAAAAATACAAAAAATTAGCCAGGTGTGGTGGCGGACGCCTGTAGTCCCAGCTACTCGGGATGCTGAGGCAGGAGAATGGAGTGGACCCGGGAGGCGGAGCTTGCAGTGAGCCGAGATCCTGCCACTGGACTCCAGACTGGGAGAGAGAGTGAGACTCTGTCTCAAAAAAAAAAAAAAAAAAAACTTCTGATTCTTAAAGGTATTCATTTAATAAAGTACTCACTAATGCATGAGCAATCCTTATGGGAAAGGGACTATGGATGTCACTTCTTTATCTCAAGGAGTACACAGTAATTAAGAGTAGGCAAAGCATACATTCAAATCTCTACCACATTGCCGGGCGCGGTGGCTCAAGCCTGTAATCTCAGCACTTTGGGAGGCCGAGACGGGCGGATCACGAGGTCAGGAGATCGAGACCATCCTGGCTAACACAGTGAAACCCTGTCTCTACTAAAAAATACAAAAAACTAGCCGGGCGAGGTGGCGGGCGCCTGTAGTCCCAGCTACTCGGGAGGCTGAGGCAGGAGAATGGCGTAAAAAACCCGGGAGGCGGAGCTTGCAGTGAGCTGAGATCCGGCCACTGCACTCCAGCCTGGGCGACAGAGCGAGACTCCCTCTCAAAAAAACAAACAAACAAACAAAACAAACAAACAAACAAAAAAACAAATCTCTACCACATAAGGCACTTGTGACACAATACTTAACCTGCAAACACACTATTATATCGCAAGTGTTTTGGCAGCTACGCGAGGGCCCGCAAGGACTGAAATTCTGGGAAAAGTACCAGCCTTAATATCTCTTACTTCTCACTTCATTTTCCACAAATCAGCAGAGGCTTGCACAAGGGAACTTACATGGAGGGTGTCTGGAGCAGAAAGATAAAACAGACCTTCAGTTCTTGATAAAATTAGGTATGGCCTCTTTTACAGAGCTTTTCTCAACCTGGGCTCTTTCAGAATTAGAGAAGACTCATAAGTTAGGGGGCAGAGGGAAGGGGACAGTGGTGAGAAAACAGAGACATAAAGGAAAAATAAAGATGTAAGGGAGAATGCTGAAGGGCGGGAATTAGGAGTGGATAGGTAGCCTGTTCCTGTACACTTTTCCTCTACCAAATTTGTTAGCCACATTCCCAAAGATGCCCAGACTCACTGCCGTCTCCCAGGCTCAAGTCTCTGCTTGCGAATCTGGATTTTAGAAAATAGGTAATGGTCCACCTTTCAACTTATGAACACCACACTATATACTATATACTATATATAGGTATATGTAGGCACATATGTGTGCATGTGTATAGGTATATATTGTATATGGAGCTTGTGCCAGAAGGCAAATCAACTATATCACTAATCATATTTAGTTCCATTGACTCACTGATTGTAGGAAGAGTTCCTCAGTAAAGGCAGCAGTGCATTTAATTATACTTTGGTGCAAGCTTATCTTACTGTACCATATTCACATGGAATATCATGCAGCTCCTAAAGGTTTTTAGAAGAAACCTGCGTTTAATAATACAGAGAAAGTTCATGAACTACCATTGAGTGAAAAAAGCAGAGCGCAAAACTTTATGAATGATCACAATTTCATTCTCAGTGTATTTGCATAGCAAAATCTTAGAAGGAAATAAATCAACATACTGATGGCTATTGGTTGACTTTTGAATTTATGTATAAGTCAAACGATTATATTGTAATACTTTCTAAATTATAAAAAATGCTAAAGTAATATTTCTTTGTATTTGGTTTAACCTTCTGACAAATGTGATTTGAGGAGCTGAATAATTCAGAATTTAGTAAATGTAGGATCTGTCCCTTTGACTCTGTGACACTAAATTAAACAATTAACTTTATTGTTTTTATTGTTATTAATTCCTACTTCCAGTAGGAAGCAGTGGCTCACGCTTATAACCCCAACACTTTGGGAGGCCAAGGCGGGAGGATCACCTGAGGTCAGGAGTTCGAGACCAGCCTGGCCAACGTGGTGAAACCCCGTCTCTACTGAAAATACAAAAAATGGTCCGGTGGTGGCTCATGCCTGTAATCCTAGAACTTTGGGAGGCTGAGGCGAGTGGATCACGAGATCAAGAGATGGAGACCATACTGGCCAACATGGTGAAACTTTGTCTCTACTAAAATACAAAAATTATCTGGGCATGGTGGCGCGTGCCTGTAATCCCAGCTACTCGGGAGACTGAGGCAGGAGAATCGCTTGAACCCGGGAGGTGGAGGTTGCAGTGAGCTGAGATCAGGCCACTGCACTCCAGCCTGGCGACATAGTGAGACTCCATCTCAAACAAAACAAAACAAAACAAAATACAAAAAATTAGCCGACTGTGTTGGCGCGCACCTGTAATCCCAGCTACTCAGGAGGATGAGACAGGAGAACTGCTAGAACCTGGGAGGCAGACGTTGCAGTGAGCTGAGATCACACCATTGTACTCCAGCCTGGGTGACAAGAGTGAAACTTCATCTCAAAAAAAAAAAAAAAAAAAAAAAAAAAAAATCCTGCTTCCTTCTATTGTAGTATACCTTTGTCTAATTAGAATGTCTTAATGAGTATTTTCAGAGCACCCATTATATCGATTTCTAATTTCAGAGTTATGTTTAAGAGGGAAAATCACAAATGCAGGGAAGTTACTCTTCAGGCCATGGACCTTGAGGCTCTTATAGGCTCCATCTTTTTTTTTTTTTTTTTTTTTTTTGAGACAGAGTCTTGCTCTCTCTCCTAGTCTGGAGTGCAGTGGCGCAATCGCGGCTCACCGCAAGCTCCGCCTCCCGGGTTCACGCCATTCTCCTGCCTCAACCTCCCGAGTAGCTGGGATTACAGCCGCTCGCCACCATGCCCGGCTAATTTTTGGTATTTTTTAGTAGAGACTGGATTTCACTATGTTAGCCATGATGGTCTCTATCTCCTGACCTCGTGATCCGCCCACCTCGGACTCCCAAAGTGCTGGGATTACAGGCGTGAGCCACCGCGCCCGGCCTAGGCTCCATCTTTGAAGCGCCTCCTCACACTGCTGTCAGGAGAGTAAGGCTCAGAAGTGGACTTGGGTAAATCTGGTTATATTCATCAGGGCACATTCCAAGGGTGGATTGAGGAGAGATTATTTGGTGGGCTTCTTTATAGAATTAGGGAACCAAGAAGATGTGAGGAAATCTTCAGGGATCAGAACAGTGGGAATCTTCACTATTCCTAGGCATTAAGGGAAAAGGGAAGGGGCAGAATTGCCAGAATTTGGCATGAGTTCCAGCAACGGGAGAGGAACCACCCACTGGGAGCTGTGCCCATGGGAGGAACACAGCTTGTCCGGGAGCAGTAGGAGAAATACTGTACATGCATCTGCCTCGCTTTCTTTGTGCCCTCTTATCTCCTGCTGCTGTCTTCCATTGGCTGAATCCGAACCGGAGCCGGGTACCAGGAGCCAAGTGATACAGCCTTCCAGGAAGAAGAAAGGCAGATAATGGATCTGGAAGTGCAAATGTAGAATAATCTGCATTATCTGATTGTTGTTATAATTATAGTGATACCTCCCAGGAGTTTGTTGGGTGATGAATTTCTATACTTTTTTTTTTTTTTTTTTTTGGACAGAATCTTGCTCTGTTGCCCAGGCTGGGCGATCTCTGCTCACTGCAACCTTTGCCTCCCGGGTTCAAGCAGTTCTCTTGCCTCAGCCTCCAGTGTAGCTGGGATTACAGGCGCCCGCCACCATGACCAGCTTATTTTTGTATTTTTAGTAGAGACAGGATTTCATGATGTTGGCCAGGCTGTCTCGAGCTGACGTCAGTTGATCTGCCCGCCTCAGTCTCTCCCAAAGTGCTGGGATTACAGGCGTAAACCACGGCACTCGACCAATACTGCATAAACTTTGAATGATTGGATAAGTTGAAGCCTGAGTAGCTGATAAAAAATAGTATTTACCTCAACATATTTTTTATTTTCTCACATTGGGAGCACCGCCATTGCAAGGACGAGTATGAATAGGTTTGCCATAAACAGCTATGACAGAGGAAGTCTTGGTTCTTCCCAACAGATGCATCTCAGTAAGACTAGTATACAGAAGGCTCACCTTCTGTCAAAAAAGGGTGAGGAGGCATCTGGCCTGGGGAAGAATGCGATGCAGCTTCTGGCTTTAAGCAATAGCTTGGTTCATTCTAAGTAGCCTGATAAGGCTGCAGTGATATTTTCTGGCTTTGTTATCCCAGTTTGCTTTTCTTGGAGACTTCATTAACTATATAAATAATGTTTCATAAATATTTTTCTAATTATACCAATAGAATGAATCCTCTTTTAAAAATACATATGCTGGGCTGGGTGCAGTGGCTCACGCCTGTAGTCCCAGCACTTTGGGAGGCTAGGGACGGTGGATCACGAAGTCAAGAGATGGAGACCATCCTGGCCAACATGGTGAAACCCGTCTCTGCTAAAAATACAAAAATCAGCTGGGCGTGGTGGCATGCACCTGTAGTCCCAGCCACTTGGGAGGCTGAGGGAGGAGAATTACTTGAACCCGGGAGGTGGAGTCTTCAGTGAGCCAAGATCTCACCACTGTACTTCAGCCTGGCAGCTGAGCTAGACTCCATCCAAAAAAAAAGAACAACAAATGCTGACCTCCATGCAAGTGTTGGAATACCCCTCTAAAACTATTAGTGTGCAAAATTGTGCAGGGAACACCAGTTACTGGTCTACAATAAGATAAACTTTCTCCAAAGTATAATTAAATGTACTGCTGCCTTCACTAAGAAACTATTCCTACAATAATCAGTCATTCAATGGAACTAAAGATGCTTAGTGATATAGTTGATTTGCCTTCTGGCATAAGCTCCATATCTTGAAACAGACCAGACTGGTAACTAACATTTATAAATTAGCACTGGGTTGCAGACCATGCTTTGAGTGGCTGTGCTTTACACAGTTTTATGCCTCATAGTTATTTACCCCAAAACAGAACGTATCCACTGACAATATCTACATACATTAGTACAATCTTGGATCAGTAGATAGCTAACTGGTTCTGTAGGACTAATAGTTTATATACAAAGCAAAAAGAAGATTCTGATTTTGTAATCTTTTGGTGGCCACTGCCTGATAAACAAGGCTCAACTAAAATTCATAGCACTTCTCCTGACAGCTAGTGCTTGATGATAAGGCTATTGTAATACTAACTGTGTTGACCTTTGAAATACCTAATAATAAAACTTTGTGGAACAAGTACTTTTGCCTCCTTCTTTGTAGGATGAAAAGGGGGCAACAGGAGCTGAGGAGACATAGATACATTTCTAGCCAGGCACAAATAACTGAAACTAGGTGAGGTGTGGTGGCTCACACCTGTAATCGCAGCACTTTGGGAGGTCCAGGCTGGAGGATCACTTGAGACCAGGAGTTCAAGATCAGCCTGGCCAACACAGTGAAACCCCGTCTCTAGTAAAAATAAAAAAAAATTAGCCAGGCGTTGTGGCGGGCACCTGCAATCCCAGCTACTCAGGAGGCTGAGTCAGGAGAATCGCTTGAACCCAGGAGGCAGAGGTTGCAGTGAGCCGAGATCGCGCCATTGCACTCCAGACTGGGGGACAAGAGAAAGACTTCGTCTGAAAAAAAAGAAAAAAAGAAAAAGAAATAGCTGTTGCCTCCCACAGTGGGTAACATTTGCAGAAAAGCATCTGAGAGCTCTAGAGAGAGGAGAGACAGGATTATCACTTTATCACTATAGAGCACATGTGACCCTACAGGGCAGAAGATGGTGATGTTTACTCAACTGTGTAATGAAATGAAAGATGTAAGGATGACTTCCACTGGTGAAATCACAGTTCGGATAGGTTGAGGAGAAGGGGGAATGCCTAGAAATCCATGTACAGAACAGCCCCACTCTCTGGCTATGACCGCCTCTTGTCCAGAAAAGTTTCCACGGGCCCTGGGGCAGCATCATGTTGGAGCTGCTGCATCAGGACTTAAGCAACAAAGAGCAAAGTGACCCCACAGGGTCAGGGTCGTAAGCAGAGGTCTATGCGGGGCAGGAGGGCTGGGTCAGAGGGAGAGGACAGGGCCCAGCGCAGGGAGTTACTGGAGGAAGGGGAGAGGCGACCTGGAAACGTCTCCTCCACATCTTGTTCCCCCACTCCCATTTTGGTCTCCAGTACTGTAAAAATTATTCAGTTCCTCACTAACAGTTGTACTCTTCTACCCTTCCATTCCGTAATCAGTGAATTCGGAACTCCTGTTTAGTCGGGCAAATTCCAGAGATAACTTTTGCCGCTGGGATTCAGCCAGGAGGCGAGCCGTAAGTCATCTTTACTCATCACGTGTACTTTCAGAGGCTGTGTTACAGTGTCAGGATGGCCGAGTGGTCTAAGGCGTCAGACTCAAGCTTGCTGCTTCTTGTGTTCGGGTCTTCTGGTCTCTGTATGGAGACGTGGGTTCGAATCCCACTTTTGACACAGTTTGACATTTTGTTTTTCCCTACCAGATTTGTACCAAGTTTCGCCAAGGAATGCCACAATAGTTCAGCCGTTTCTATCTCCAAGATTTCCCGCCCCAACAGATATTCGCCAAACAGGGTCTCGTAAAGAGAGAGGCATCTCTCTTACATCAAACCAATCGACAAACGAAAACCCCTGACTTACAGAATCCTGGGATATTTTCAGTACCATTTGGACGCAGTCCCGCAGCACTGTTGGAGATCCCTTTCTCCTGCAAGAAAGTAAGCAGTGAATTTCCATCTATTGGTCTGTGAATCAGCTGACAAAAATTAAACAAACGAAAAAAGGAAAGAAAAAAGAAAGGCACGAGAAAAAAGTCCCCATTCTCAGACAGCCCTGTAGGAACTTTCCTGATTCCTGTATATCGTCTGTCTCTCTGAAAGGGGAATCAGACATTGATCTGACCAGCAACCGTCGTAAACACACACCGCTGTAGCAACGATGGTAACACCCTGTTCTTTTCCTTAGTCGTTCAACTGATCAGTCACGTGAGGGAAATTACTAAAATCTTCACTACTTTTCTGCACAGGTAAAATAATCTGTTACAAACCTCTACCAGAAGATTTCCTAGGTTCCCTCTAAAACCTAAGAGGAAGGAAACCCTAAGATTATAACACTGCTGAAAACACGTTTGGGTCATCGATAACAAAGAAATACTCATCCTGTTGAAAAGAAACTAAGTGGCCGGGCGCGGTGGCTCAAGCCTGTAATCCCAGCACTTTGGGAGGCCAAGACGGGCGGATCACGAGGTCAGGAGATCCTGGCTAACACGGTGAAACCCCGTCTCTACTAAAAAATACAAAAAACTAGCTGGGCGAGGTGGCGGGCGCCTGTAGTCCCAGCTACTCGGGAGGCTGAGTCAGGAGAATGGCGTAAACCCTGGAGGCGGAGCTTGCAGTGAGCTGAGATCCGGACACTGCACTCCAGCCTGGGCCACAGAGAGAGACTCCGTCTCAAAAAAAAAAAAAAAAGAAACTAAGTTTAAAGTTCCTTCTGAGATTGCGTCTCAGAGTTACCTGATTTGGATATCCTTTCTGTCTCTTGTTTTTGAAGATAAAAATTGCATTATATGAAGTACTACGTAGATTGAAATCTTGGTCATAAAATTAGGGTCCTAGGTTTTTTTTGCAATATTAACATTACCTGGGTTTTCCTCCTGTATAACTTTTAAATTATTACCCAGTAAAGTCCACTTCTAGGTACAGTGCTTCTAGCATTTTGAGGTAGCAGATTGTTAGAGGCAACCTGGATGTCCATCAGGTATACTGCCTATGGTTTTCATACTATGCAGCAGCCTCTAGTGACCAAGCAGATGTACATGTAGCAGGATGAGTAGATTTTTCAAACCGTGTTGAGTAAAAGAAAAAAGTTAGGATTTATTTTTATTTTTTGAGACAGAGTCTGGCTGCATTGCCCAGGCTGCAGTGCAGTAATGCAATCTCGGCTCACTGCAAGCTCCACCTCCCGGGTTCACGCCATTCTCCTGCCTCAGCCTCCGGAGTAGCTGGGACTACAGGCGCTCGCCATCACGCCCAGCTAATTTTTTGTATTTTTGGTAGAGATGGGGTTTCACCGTGTTAGCCAGGATGGTCTCTTATCTCCTGACCTCGTGATCCGCCTGCCTCGGCCTCCCAAAGTGCTGGGATCACAGGCGTGAGCCACCACGCCCAGTCAGAAGTTAGGATTTAAATTACGCAACTCAACAACATATTTTTCAAGGATAGTTTATTATAATTTCAGCCGGGCGCAGTGGCTCACGCCTGTAATCCCAGCACTTTGGGAGGCCCAGGTGGGCGAATCACTTGAGGTCCGGATTTCGAGACCGGCCTGACCAAAATAGCGAAACCCCATCTCTACCAAAAATACAAAAATTAGCTGGGCGTGGTGGTGCGCGCCTGTAATCCCAGCTACTCAGGAGGCTGAGGCAGGAGAATCGCTTGAAACTGAGAGGCAGAGGTTGCAGTGAGCCAAGATGGTGCCACTGCACTCCAGCCTGGGAGACAGAGTAAAACTCCATCTCAAACAATAATAATAATAATGTAGTCCCACCACTTTGGGAGGCCTAGACGAACCTGGCATACGCCACCCATCCGAGGTCTTTTCCTGCTTTGTCGGAGCCCGAGTCTGCCGACTACGAGTTACATAATGAAACTTAAAAACTAGCAGGACGTGTCAGGATGGCCGACTGGTCTAAGGCGCCAGACTCAAGTTGCTGCTTCCCAGGTTTGGGGCTTCTGGTCCCCGCATGGGGGCGTGGGTTCAAATCCCCCTTCTGACATATGTTTTTTGCCCCTTTAATCCTAGGATTGGGGGACCGGGCGCGGTGGTTTACGCTTGTAATCTCAGCACTTTGGGAGGCCGAGACGGGCGGATCACCTGAGGTCACGAGTTCGAGATCAGCCTGGCCAACATGGTGAAACCCCTGTCTCTTCTAGAAATACAAAAAAAAATCAGCCAGGCATGATGGTGCGCGCCTGTAATCCCAGCTACTCGGGAGGCTGAGGCATGAGAATCGCTTGAACCCAGGAGGCAGAGGCTGCAATGAGCCAAGATTGCGCCACTGCACTCCAGCCTGGGTGACAGAGTGAGACTCTGTCTCAAAAAATAATAATAATAATTTTAGGGCTGGGTGCGGTGGCTCAAGCCTGTAATCCTAGCACTTTGGGAGGCTGAGACGGGCGGATCACGAGGTCAGGAGATCGAGACCATCCTGGCTAACCCGGTGAAACCCCTTCTCTACTAAAAAATACAAAAAAAAAAAAGAAAAAAAAAAAAAACTAGCCGGGTGAGGTGGCGGACGCCTGTAGTCCCAGCTACTGGGGAGGCTAAGGAAGGAGAATGGCGTAAACCCGGGCGGCGGAGCTTGCAGTGAGCTGAGATCAGGCCACTGCACTCCAGCCTGGGCGACAGAGCGAGACTCCGTCTCAAAATAATAATAATAATAATAATAATAATAATAATAATAATAATTTTAAATATTTTAGAGAGGTTGCCTGTATGTTGGGAGAGAGGAAAGGGCATGACAAAGAAAAACAACAAAACAGTAAGGGAAACAGAGAAAGAGAAAGAGAAAGATTTCGTTGACCAATAACAAAAATGAGCCATGGACAGTTTGATTAATTTACCTCTCCAAACCTGAAGTCTCTTCTTCTTCCTCTCTTCCCCGCCTCCATGATTAATTCCACCTTTTCACTCTTCTTCTCACCTCTGCACATTCACAAGCACCTACTCCTCTTTCTCGCTCTAGAAACCTCTTAAAATGATAAAATTATTAATTATTTTTCTCCATTCTCCACCTTCATCTTTTTCAATCATTCTTTTGAATTGAGACAGTTCATTTTTCTGTTACTGATTTTATTTCTGCTTCAAAGTATTCACAGTGTATTTTGGGCTAGGTGGGGAAACCGGAAAAGTAGAAATAAAAATCTTGTATGACTTTTGTTTCTCTCTACAAAGCGCCTGCTTAGGACGCTGAATACTGAGCTTTGAGGGTCCCTCTAGCCAGGAAACTGTTACGGAGCTAGATAGAAACTTAGGAAGCACTGTTCTGAGTATTTGCCACTTTCCCTATTATTTCATTTTTGACTTAACCTGAAAGATAGCAACATAAGGTATTTTGATGACACTATTTTTAGTATCATTTAGAATAGCACCGGGCAAAATAATAAATACCGTTCTGAAAACTGGGAGCATACGCCACCCATCCGAGGTCTTTTCCTGCTTTGTACAGAGCCCGAGTCTGCTGACTACGGGTTACATAATGAAACTTAAGACCTGGCAGCACGTGTCAGGATGGCCGAGTGGTCTAAGGCGCCAGACTCAAGTTGCTGCTTCCCAGGTTTGGGGCTTCTGGTCTCCGCATGGAGGCGTGGGTTCGAATCCCACTTCTGACACAGCTCTTTTTGCCCCTTTAATCCTAAAATTGGGGGACCAGGCGCGGTGATTTACTCCTGTAATCTCAGCACTTTGGGAGGCCGAGACGGGCGGATCACCTGAGGTCAGGAGTTCGAGACCAGCTTGGCCAACATGGCAAAACCCCGTCTCTATTAAAAATACAAGAATTAGCCGGGAGCAGTGGTGGGCGCCCGTAATCCCAATTACTTGAGAGGCGGAGGCAGGAGAATCGCTTAAACCCGGGAGGTGGAGGTTGCAGTGAGCCAAGATCGTGCCATTGCACTCTAGCCTTGGCGACCAAGCAAAACTCCCTCTCAAAAAAGCCACAAGAAAAAAAAAAAAAAAAAAAAAAAAAAGCAAAAAACCACTAGGATTTGGGGGGCTGAGCGGGGAGGATTGTTTGAGCCCAGGAGTTCCACCCCGTCTATACAAAAAATGAGCGGTGCGTGGTGGCGCGCGCCTGTAGTCCCAGCTACCTGGGTAGGAGAAAGGCTTGATCACTTGAGAGCCCAGGAGAGCGAAACTGCAGTGAGTTGTATGATTGCGCCGCTGCACTCCAGCCAGGGCGACAGAGCGAGTTCACGTCTAAAACAAACAAAAACAGGAGACAAGGGCTTGAGATATAGATTTTACCAAAACCATTTTGCAACTACCACCTTTCAGGAGCTTTCCCCAATGCTTCCGCCCACATTTTAACTTAAGCCCGTGAGTGGCACTTACATATTCCCTGTACAATTATTTTCAGCATCTTAATGGTTTCTGCAAGGAACAGGCTGGAGTATTATTGTACAATCATCTCGTTTCCTTCCTCAAGGTCAAACCACCGCCACCTCTTCCCCCCACCCCCTTCCGCCTTTCTTCTTTCCATGTTTCCCCGTTCTTCCTCTCCCTCGCTGATCTAGATCCTCTTTGATTCTTTCTGTGGGTGATGGGAGAAGGGATGTGAAGTGAAGAGACAGGATGTAGGTTATTATGGGACGCACGTAAGAGAAATATAAGACCTTGATGGACGAACAGAGAGATCTTCGTCTTGATTTAAAACTCTACCGAGTAAAAAAATAAATAAATATATATGTGTATGTGTGTGTGTATAAATATATATATACACACACGCATACAAATCTCTCTTGCTTTATTAAGGTTAAGATTAAGAGACATACATCCAATATTTAGTTTCCATTCTGTTCCGTAGTAATGCTTTCAATTACTGCCCCAAATTAGCAGCTTTCAGAAACTTCATTTTCTTTTTTTTTTTTTTTTTTTTTTTTTTGAGACGGAGTCTCGCTCTGTCGCCCGGGCTGGAGTGCAGTGGCCGGATCTCAGCTCACTGCAAGCTCCGCCTCCCAGGTTCACGCCATTCTCCTGTCTCAGCCTCCCGAGTAGCTGGGACTACAGGCGCCCACCACCTCGCCCGGCTAGTTTTTTGTATTTTTTAGTAGAGACGGGGTTTCACCGTGTTAGCCAGGATGGTCTCGATCTCCTGACCTCGTGATCCGCCCGTCTCGGCCTCCCAAAGTGCTGGGATTACAGGCTTGAGCCACCGCGCCCGGCCAGAAACTTCATTTTCTACAGAAATGAAACAACGAGCATACACGCAGAAGACAATCCTAACATACTCGAATGTACTGGCAAGCAGCTATTACAAGATCCTATTTTATGTACCCAACGATCAGGGGTGAATTGTTTGTTGTTGTTGTTGTTGTTGGTCTTCAAGTGGAGAACTTCAAATGTTACTGAAAAGTGCGAAGTCCTCCGTTCTTGTTTTTTGGTTAAAAGAAATTAAACAAGAGACAAGCAATAACGAAGATACCACCTTAAGGCAGTTTATTGCAAAAACGAAAATACACTGAAAGCTGAGTCAGAGCAGTCTACTTGAAGATGAGACAGCGCCAACTGGCACTGGGGATACCCCCTTTTTGGGATTCTTTTTTAATTTTACTTTTATTTAAATTATTTACCTATTTATTTATTTATTTATTTATTTATTTATTTATTTATTTATTTTGAGACAGAGTCCGGCTCTGGAGTGCAGTGGCGCGATCTCGGCTCACTGTAACCTCCGCCTGCCAGGCTCATGCAATTCTCCTGCCGCAGCCTCCCGAGTAGCTGAGACTACTGGCAAGCGCCACCACACTCGGCTAATTTTTGTATTTTTAATACAGATGGGGTTTCACCATGTTGGCCCGACTAGTCTCCAACTCCTGGCCTCGTGATCCGCCCGCCTCGGCCTCCCAAAGTGCTGGGATTACAGGAGTGAGCCACAGCGCCTGGCCGGGAGTCTTACATGTTTCTTCAAAAAGTGGCAGGCAGGAGGAGGTGTTACTAGTAAGCATGTTTTGGGTGATCCTCTGGGTGCACATGCGCTGTGGCTATACATGCTAGTATATACATTGCATGTCTCATTAACATGTTAAATCTCCATCCAGGGGTGTGTTTTTTACTATTATAATGAGCAAAAGGTTACATTTGGAGCAAGCAAAACTGGAGCAAACCGTACTCCGCTTGCCTCCATGGCATGGAAAGTCCCTTGTGGGGTTATTAGTTAGTTCCTGCTTGAGCCAGATAAGTTCAACTGCAAGAAGGGTCCAAGGACTCTTGTAGTCTCAGATGAGGATGATGTGTCCCAACTGTCATGGCCCCCTTCCTGGGTGTGCCAGATATGGAGGCCAACCTGGAGCCCACCTCCCTGTTCATATATAACTGTTGTTTATTGTTATTATTTTGAGAGAGAGTGTCGCTCTGTCGTTCAGGCTGTAGGGCAGTGGTGCGATCTCGGCTCACTGCAACCTCTGCCTCGAAGGTTCAAGTGATTCTCTTGCCTCAGCCTCTCGAGTAGCTGAGATTACAGGCTGCCACAATCACGCCCAGCTAAAACCCGACGGAGTTTCATCATGTTGAGCAGCCTGGTCTCGAGTGATCCGCTCGCCTCGGGCTCCAAAGTGCTGTATTACAGGCGTGAGCCGCCGCGCCGGGCCAAACCCAGCATTGTTTTAAAGGCAAAGTGCAATAGTAGCAAACATAAGCCTCTTGAATCAGATATATGTGTTTAAATTCAAACTCCATCACTTCCGAAAGTAAAATGTATGGTGTTTTATCTT
Organism: Rhinopithecus roxellana; assembly: GCF_007565055.1. Taxonomy (NCBI): domain Eukaryota; kingdom Metazoa; phylum Chordata; class Mammalia; order Primates; family Cercopithecidae; genus Rhinopithecus; species Rhinopithecus roxellana. The sequence goes on along the minus strand of NC_044552.1, from coordinate 20,849,832 downwards.
ATTTAGATCATTTGTGAAACTTTTCTTCATCTGCAAATGTAGGGAAAATTCTTCAAAATTATTTGGGTATTGTAGGGGCGCAGTGGCTTACGCCTGTAATTCCAGCGCTTTGGGAGGCCGAGGCGGGAGAATTAACTGAGGTCAGGAGTTCGAGACCAGCTTAGTCAACATGGTGAAACCTTGTCTCCATAAAATTACAAAAATTAGCCAGGCATGGTGGCGTGCGCCTGTAATCTCAGCTAGTCTACTTGGGAGGCTGAGGCAGGAGAATCACAGGAATCCGGGAGGCAGAGGCAACAGTGAGCCGAGACCGCGCCGTTGCACTCCAGCCTGGGCTACAGGGCAAGACTACGTCTCAAAAAAAAAAAATTTTTTTTTTTTAAATCCTTTGGGGACTGGGCGCGGTGGCTCACGCCTGTAATCCCAGCACTTTGGGGGGCCGAGGCGGGCGGATCACGAGGTAAGGAGATCGAGACCACGGTGAAACCCCGTCTCTACTAAAAAAAAAAAAAAAAAAAAAAAAAATTAGCGAGGCGTGGTGGCGGGCGCCTGTAGTCCCAGCTACTCGGAAGGCTGAGGCAGGAGAAAGGCGTGAACCCCGGAGGCGGAGTTTGCAGTAAGCCGAGATCGCACCACTGCACTCCAGCCTGGGCGACAGAGCGAGACTCCGTTAAAAAAAAAAAAAAAAAAAAAAATCCTGTGGGGATTAAAAATAATTTACGTAAATACTTTCCCTAGCAAACCGTGTCTCTTGAGCAGTTGCTCAAGAGAGCATTCAGCTTCGTATTTCTATTTGCTGCCTTTGGCATTTTTACCGTTTTGCAACAACTCAAATTCTCTGCTGTATCGCCATTTCTGGACCAAGGTGTCCTACCTTCCAAACACTTTAGAAAATGTGCTCGGAGTCCCTTTTTCTCTGACAATTAAAATATTTCAAACTTATACCTCACACCCCACCATGTGCTCGTCATCCAGCACTTGACATCCCCGTCAGGACTTCTTTCTTCCTCTTTTGAACCCCCAAAATGTTCTGGTATTATCAGCCACAAGAAAAACCGAAAACCTGACTTTCATACAAATATAACATGAATGTAGTGTTTAAGATTTCATATATCTCGCTAATTACTAAGTAAATTGGGAAAATCCCTTGAAAGATGAATTTGAAGAACAAATAACACACAATAGAAAGGCTGAAAATTGTATCTCAACTGAGTAAAATCTTAGGGTTAATGTAGACATGAATCACTTGAATTATTATCACTTTTCTATAACTTAACTTCACCATCACAGAGCTTAGCCTAGTGAATAGAAAGTCAAAGGTGCATAGCTCTAAAAAAATCAGATTACTTGCTAGAGGGTGTGCCAGACAACGCCAAGCGCATCACTGAAAGGAAGGACCCAGTAATTTCTGTTGTCGATTTTTAAGTCGGATAATTCTTTCTGACACATGACACCTTATAAAAGTTGCTTCGAAGTAAAAGTGGGAGAGTGTTAAAGGAGATGGAGTCTTGTTGTTTTTTTGTTTGTTTGTTTTGAGGTTATTTAGTTCTGACCTCGGTCTTCAGTTTGTCCATTTATACAACTGGGTGTGTATCTATTTAATTTTAATGTTGTGGTCAAGTGGAACATTTAAAAATCTTTTATGCTTTCCTTGGTTTACATTCTTTCTAATGGACTCTTTATATTTCCAACATGAATAAAAATGAATGTATTATTTTACTTTTGTTCTGAATCTTTCTTCTATATCTCCCAACTTGATTATTTTTATTTAAAATATCAGATGTATTATGTGGTGTGAAAGGACTCCAAAATCAGCAAAGTCCGAATAAAGGATTTCTTTTCTTTGTTTTGTTTTGTTTTTTGAGACGGAGTCTCGCTCTGTCGCCCGGGCTGGAGTGCAGTGGTGCCATCTCCGCTCATGGCAAGCTCCACCTCCCGGGTTCCACGCCATTCTCCTGCCTCAGCCTCCCGAGTAGCTGGGACTACAGGCGTCCGCCACCACACCTGGGTTTTTTTGTTTGTTTGTTTGTTTGTTTGTTTTTGTATTTTTAGTAGAGACGGTTTCACCGTGTTAGCCAGGATGGTCTCGATCTCCCGACCTCGTGATCTGCCTGTCTCTGCACCCGGCCCCGAATAAGGTATTTCTTAGGCTCAATACAATGTGCCAGTCAGTTGAGATGGTCAAAATCTAGCAGACCAGAGATATTCTCAAGGTTATTAAAGACCCCAGAATTTGATTCGAGTAACTAACTCCATATTAATCTCTTCGGGGAAAATTTTGAAGCTTTCACTTGTAAAGATGTCTTTTAGGATAGAGAGCAGTAACAATATATTTTCTACAAACTCTATCAATGCACTTGAAAGAAGTCATTTTAAGAGCTCCTGAAGAGACCCTTTATACCATAAAAATGGTAGTTTGTGATGACACCTGTCTGCACAAAAGTCACATAATTGTCTTGTAAGCTAGGGGTCAATGGAATAAAATATCTGATGCCCACTGGCACCCAAATCCTATGAAATCAGTTTGTCTAGTGGGGGTAGAAGCCTACAAAAATTAGTACAGTTAGCCCTCCATGTCTGTGGGTTTTACATCTGTTGATTAAACCAATTGTGGATCAAAAAAATATATTTTTTAAAAAAAGGATGGTTGCATCTATATTGAACATTACAGATTCTTATATTCTTGTCATTTTCCTTAATCAACACAGTTTAACAATTATTTACATAGCATGTACCTTGTATTTTAGGTATTATAAGTAATCTAGAGATAATTTAATGTATACAGGAGGATGTGCATAGGTCATATGCAAATACTACCCCATTTTACATAAGGAACTTGAGCGTGCATGGATTCTGGTATCCGTGGGAGATCCTAAATCAATCTCCCACAGATACCAAGGTACGACTCTATTTTTAAAGATCCTGAAGTGTGATTCTAATGTGCAAAGTTTGAGAACCACTGTTCTAGGCCATTTCCGTATCATTGGTTACTCTATTTTTTTAAAAAATGTGGAATGCTTCACAAATTTGCATGTCATCCTGCACAGGGGCCATGCTAATCTTCTCTGTATGGTTCCAATTTTTGTATATGTGCTGCCAAAGTGAACACAACTCTAATTGTTGCTTGCTTACATACAAAGTTTTTCATTATATATAAACAATCAAAGCCAATTTTGATAGTGTAAAGAAAACCCCTTATCATATAGTATAAGTCATATTTAACACTACCCTCAAACAACGATTAAAGTAACTGTGTTTCTTCCCTAACATCAAGAATGCCAAAATGGGACAGGTGCGGTGGCTCACTCCTGTAATCCCAGCACTTTGGGAGACAGAGACGGGCAGGTCACCTGAGGTCAGAAGTTTGAGACCAGCCTGGCCAACATGGTGAAACTCCATCTCCACCAAAAATATTTTAAAAATTAGCCGGGCGTGGTGGTGGGTGCCTGTGATCCCAGCTACTCAGGAAGCTGAGGCAGGAGAATCGCATGAACCCGGGAGGCAGAGGTTGCAGTGAGCCGAGATTGCGCCATTGCACTCCAGCCTGGCTGACAGAGCCAGACTCTGTCTCAAAATAAAAATAAAAATATATTTAAAAAAGGAATACCAAAATGTACAGTGAAGATAGTGTTTTAAATCTCGCCCTGGCACTGTGGCTCACGCCTGTAATCCCAGCATTTTGGGAAGCCGAGGTGGGCAGATCACCTGAGGTCAGGAGTTCGAGACCAGTCTGGCCAATATGGTGAAACCCCATCTCTATTAAAAATACAAAAATTAGCTGGGCATGGTGGTAGGCGCCTGTAATCCCAGCTACTCAGGAGGCTGAGGCAGGAGAATCGCTTGAACCGGGGAGGAGGAGGTTGAAGTGAGCCGAGATCGCACCAATGTACTCCAGCCTGGGTGACAAGAGCAAAACTCCGTCTCAAAAACAGACAAACAGAAGCAAAAACAACAACAACAAAAACTTATAAAAATATGAATATTTTGATTGGCATCTTTTATAGCTCAAATTTATTAAATTATGTGTTATTTATATATAAAAACATCATGTTTTTAACACCAACATGTTGGTGTTAAGGAAAACATTATTTATGGCAATTGTTAAAGACAGTAAGGAAAACTTTATTACAAGGGGATTTTGCAGTAAGTGAGAGAGACTGGGCTCAACTTTGCATACAACAAGGAAAAGTGGGAATTTATGGCCAAGGATCAGGGTGGGGAGATGAGGTCAGTGGATGGAAAATAACTGAAAGGAAACATCACAGGTAAGGGGGTTTCTGGTTAACCTGGCCTGATAGAATTCTTGAAGGCAGGCCAAGGAGATGACATCACTGGAGCATGGTGGAGAATGAGGATCCTGATCAGATATGAAGGAAGATCAGATAATAGAGGATGAGGGATTCTGGCTAAACTGACTTAGCACGATTATTGTTAAAAGTGGGCAATGCAGAGCTACAAACATGTAAGTACAAAAGTCGGGGCTTTAGTTGAGAAGAGCCTTCAGAGGAACCTGACTAGAGTTTGGTCATGAAGAAATCTTTGTCACTGCTCAAAAAATGTCTGATAAGTAATTAAATTGTTAGAGGTTAGTTGATATATTATCTAAATGTGTTAGTAATTTAAACGGTTTGGCATCTTTTCTGACTTGAATTTTATAAAATTTAGATAATGTAAAAATAGAAACTTACAGCAGTGTTAAGCATTGGGGTTTCAAAATGAAGCCTCCAAATTCTTACCTTGAGGACTCCAAGCTCCACCTTTAAGAATCCAGGGGTTGATTTTTCTTTTCTTTTCTTCTTCTTCTTTTTTTTTTTTTTTTTTTTTTTTTTTTTTTTTTTTTTTTTTTTTTTTTTTTTTGAGGTGGAGTCTTGCTCTGTCGCCCATCCTGGAGTGCAGTGGCACGACTTGGCTTACTGCAACCTCCGCCTCCCGGTTTCAAGCAATTCTCCTGCCTCAGCCTGCCGAGTAGCTGAGAATACAGGCATGCGCCAGCACGCCTGGCTAACTTTTTTGTGTTTTTAGTAGAGACGAGGTTTCACCATATTGCTCAGGCTGGTCTCGAACTCCTGACCTCGCGATCCATCCGCCTCAACCTCCCACAGTGCTGGGATTATAGACGTGAGCCACCGTGCCCGGCCACCAGGGTCTGATTTTTCAAGTGTGAAAACAAGATAGTAAAGAAGCCTGAGGGGAGTCCAGCAAAGAGAACCAAACACCACTGAAATTTGGGAAGCAGGACCAGCTATATAATTTGTAGGGCCCAGTGAAAAATTAAAATGAGGGAGCCCTGGTTCAAAAAGCAGGGAGACAATGCTGTTATAATTATTAATGTATACTGATATGGGTGTGAATTACAGGCTCACTCCCACCACGACGCCCTCCCAACTCACCTGGGCACTGCCAGGCTGCCAGCCAGTGTCAGGAATGACAGCCATTATGCCACATCCCAGAAACCCCGGGATTAGGCTGCAGGAACTTAATTCTTCTTCTGTAGACCCCCTAGGGGGCTTTACTGCTGGAGGTAGGTGGGGAAGAGGGGTCGGGAAAGAGAGTGGGGAAGGATGTCAGTTAGCAGGGCAAATTCGCTGCTGAAAACCCATCCAGGGGAGGCAGAGCTCTTGGGAGCCAACTCTTGGGCAGAACTCTTGGGAGCCAACTGACCCCCATACCTAAGCTTGCTACATTGTCATGTTGGCTATAGCTTACAAAACACAAGTTTAAGGATAAAACTATTGAGAACTTCAAGAGAGCCATTACAAAACGTTAAACCCCAAGAGTAGGGCTGAGTGTGTGTAGGGGTGCTCGGGGGATGGTGGTAAGTTGTGCGACTCCATAGATGTCAGGCCCGTGAAGCCCACCCCACTGGGGAGCTTAAATTATACTCAGGATCTTTAAAACAGCTTTGCGCAATTCCTTGGCTGGAAGAACCAAGACTGACAAAAACGGGTCCACAGACACAACTAGAACGCGATCTGAGCCTCAGTTTTCCCATCCAGTGTCCAAAGGCCAAGTGGTCAACACACACACGCTCTTCTTGTAGTTAGGAATACCCATTACGATCTCTGTGAAAGAAGTTTCATTGTGGTGGGGGACACAGAAAACTGAATCTTCTTTGAGTAGGCATGTCGTCTCCACGTCTCCCTCAATTCCGCGAGACAAGATTTTCGGAAGTACATGCATTTCCTTCTCTTCCGTTCGCTGCATCTTCAGTTTCTCCTTAGTCTCTCCAACCTGGCAGAGGACCGGGCCTCACGACCACACAGTGCCCTTGCCTTACCAGGGACACGGAGGAGCCAAGGTGTTCCAAATGCAGACAGTGTGTGTGCTATAGAAGGCGCGGAAAACAAACAAACAAACAAACAAACAAACCATGAGTTCTAATTTCAACCCTAGAAGTCAGTGTATGAGAGCCTAACAGGTTGAATATCAAGTTCCTGAGAACGGATTTCAATAGGGTTTCTTAAGTTGCAAAGGAGCAAACAACAAGTCGTAGGTGACTATGTTGAGAGGGAAACGTGAGACAACTCGAGGATGAAAGGCAGACTAGAGAAAATAAATAGATAAGGAAGAAAAAAAATACATTGACACAACTGGACAGCGGTGTTAGGAGATGTATAAGTAACAACAGTCCCCCCGGGACAGCAGAGTGGCGCAGCGGAAGCGTGCTGGGCCCATAACCCAGAGGTCGATGGATCGAAACCATCCTCTGCTAACTTCTTGTTTTTTCCCTCCAAAACGTTGGATCTGGCACTCGTCAGAGGTGCTTTAACACCTGTCATGAGTGATTGAAGACCTACTGTGACTGAGGGTGTAAGCTCTGTTTTAACTGCCTGGTCCTTTCTGAAACCTAGTTGTCCACTTTGAAAGAACGGAAGCACGGGCGGAGAAATGAGTGAATCTGCAAATGGGAGGTCTGAAAAATAAGGCGGTAGAGGAGTAGAGATCGGTGTGGAGAAGAAGGGAAAGACGGAGGAAGAGGTGAAGAAAAAGAGCGAAAGATGAAGACTAGGTTGGACGACCCGGAAAAAGATATTACCAAACTCTTGGAGAAGTGCGTTTTGAAGGAGGTAATTCCCCAGACAGAAGCGGGTGTCACATGTGTGTTGCTCTGGCATTACGATTCCAGGAAACCTCATCTCTGAAGAGCTAGGAAAACACCGGAGGAAACAATGGGAATTGAACTACTTCCATTGTGCCATAACTTAATCTTTCTTTACCCAAATGTTTGATTCTTCTGAAGTTTCTTCCCACTTATTGAAGTCGTTGTTGAAATGCGTACCTTCTGCCTCCAACCTTCTGGTAAGCTGATGAAGAAGCCCGACAGTACGCTCTAAAGCGCCTTTACCAGCCAGCTACGATCTCTAAGGGCTCCTGTGTGCAATAATGAGCTGCACACGGTAGTGGGAATATTCACTACCGAAGGGGTCCCACTCTATTCTGAGCCCGATTTTCTTCGTCATTTCCCCTGTAATAAATACAACACAATAATTTTATATTTAACGCATGAACAGTTTGAGGGTTAAATGAATGCTCAATATAATAAAGCTCGGCTGCAGTGCTGAAGCACCGGTATATGACCAGAACGCTTGGAAGACCCGAGTAATTACCGAAATCACGAGCCTTATTAGCACTTCCTAGTGCCTTCCAGCTGGTGATGGAGAGCCTGGATAGCTCAGTCGGTAGAGCATCAGACTTTTAATCTGAGGGTCCAGGGTTCAAGTCCCTGTTCAGGCGAAAATCAGTGGTTTTACTTTAGTTAGGTCTAACTCCCAGCCCATTTGAGAACATCTTGTGAGGAGAAGGAAATTATCACAAAGGCCGAAACAGACAAAGGCATCGCTTTCTTCATTAAATTACCCTTTCCTAATATTATTTGAAACGTATCCCCAATATTTCAAGAGAAGTGGAAAAGGACATGATATAAAAATAATAAACTGGTGATGGAATGACTGGAATCTGGTTTAATAACTATATTTCCTGTAACTAGCATATAAGGGGGCTTTACACAACTTTGCAAAGAAACTGCTAGACAGGAATTTAGGTCGATAGAATAAAATGGCTTACGATCTCTTATTTCTACAGTTTGATTTCCAGACCAAATTCTAATGCAGTATGAGGCCACAGTAAGCCTCCATAATTCTGGATGTTCAGGATCAGAAACAGGACTTATCATTTTTGGTCTTGGAGTAGAGATTCCCTTTTCTCCCCATTCCCAAGGGTAGAAAGACTGTAATTTTTTGTGCTTATGTTTGTCTAAACTTTCTGTTAAGTCACTATTAACAGCTGGACTCACACACTGGGACAAGATTGAGTTTGCCCTGTGCAATTGTGGTAGAATTGTTCTCAAGATGCCCAATCAATAATAGTTCCGAATTCATCATTTTGTAATTATCACAGCACTATTGGCCACACGTCCTTCCGAAACTAAAACTTCTGTGTCTTTTGATCCTTTGGGAATTTCCTTGGGGCAAGGTTTCCCTTTAGGCCTAAATTTGATAAGAAAAGTCCTGTAAATAATTTACCTGTAGCCTGAGTGACATTCCATTTACCATGTGATAAGTAAATCTACTGGTGGTGCTGACAGTAGGTGCTTTTACCAACCAATTTTGGATTGCCGGCATTAAACATCCTGGTGCTCTCCCTAGGCAAATAGGAGGATAACGATACCCAGTGGAAATATTTATCATCATCCCTTCTTCTTCAGGTTTGGCAGGGCAACGATCGTGGGGCCAGGTACCCATATACTATTATTATTAACATATACTTCAATAGGATTATCCATCCATGTGACTGTCCGAATTAAGGGTGGGAAAGGCACATAGGCCCAGTAGGTATAATTAGCTGCAGCTGCTCCTGCAGGCATGGGGAGACTTAACACCGTTGATAAAATCAAAGCTGCAAGCTGCATATTCTCTGGAGTTTGTGTCACCTTTGTGTTCTCTAGGCTTTTTTTAGCTAACTGTGTCAGCTTATTTAATTGTGCCCAAGTCGGCGGCTCCGCCTTCTTGATGGATGGCAATTTCATTTGTTCTTCTGACATCATCATTTTGCTCATCTTGTGAGTCGATGATGCTCGATTGTGGTGTTTCTGTCTCCGTGGAGGCACTTTTCTTTGCGTCTCCAATGGGTTCATTGTAGAACTTCATATGTCTTGTGGGTATCCAAACAGGAAACTGATTTTCTCCTGGTGAAACACAAGCAAAACCTCTCACCCACATTACCACCTTCCCTATTTTCCATGTCTTAATTTTGTTGTCTTGCCACCAAACCAGTTTTCCTTCATATGGACTGTTCTTTTTACCAGTAAGATGTTGTTCTGCAGAAGTAGTAGTCTGATTTCTATAAATGTTTAAAAAATTTAAAGTATAGAGTGCTAGATTAAGTTGTATCTGAGGAGTGATATACTCCTTACTGTCTCCCCCTTCTTTTTGTTTAACTAATTGAGTTCTGAGTGTTCTGTTAGTTCTTTCAACTATGGCCTGTTCTTGGGAATTATAGGGAATTCCTGTTGTATGTTGTATGTATAATTTTCCACTGATTTAAGAATTCTTGGAAAGCTTCACTACAGTATCCTGGTCCATTGTCAGTTTTAATTTTTTCTGGAACTCCCATGACAGCAAAACAAGATAATAAATGTTTTTTAACATGGGAAATACTTTTTCCTGTCTGGCAGGTTGCCCATATGAAATGTGGATAAGTATCAATTGTTACATGAGCATATGATAATCTTCCAAATGAAGGTACATGCGTGACATCCATTTGCCATACGTATTAAGACACAGACCTCTGGGATTAACTCCTGCCTCTTCAGTGGGCAGGTGTAGGACTTGACACTGGGTGCAATGTTATACAATATCTTTTGCCTGTTTCCATGTGACATCAAATTTGTTTTTCAATCCTGCTGCATTTACATAAGTCAAAGCATGAAGTTCTTATGCTTTTATGAATGCAGATAATACCAGTAAGTCAGCTTGTTCATTTGCTTTAGTTAAAGGCCCTGGTAAATTAGTGTGTGCTCAAATATGAGTAATATAAAATGGGAAATTTCTTTTTCTTACAGTTTGTTGTAATAAATTGAACAGCTGGTTTAACTGATCATCCATGCTATATTTAATTAGAGCTGTCTCAACATCCCTTGTAGCCTGTACTACATATGCAGAATCTGATACAATATTAATAGGTTGATTAAAATCTTGTAACAGTGTAATGACTGCAACCAGCTCTGCTCTTTGAGCCAATTGACATTGAGTTTTGATTACTCACTCTTTTGGCCCCGTGTAAGCCGCTTTTCCATTGCTGGAACCATCGGTAAATACTGTGAGAGCATTTTCTAAAGGTTTATGTCTGGCAATTTTAGGTAAAATCCAAGTAGTCAATTTTAAAAACTGGAAGATTTTTATTTTTGGGTAATGATTATCAATAATTCCCACAAAATTAGCAAGATCAATCTGCCATGTACCAGAATTGATAAAGGCTTGTCTAACTTGTTCCATGTTTAAAGGAACAATAACTCATAGAACAACTATTTTGTCTGGGTCATTTCCACACAATTTTATTATTCGTAATCTTGCCTGACCAATTAATGTAGCTATTTGATTCAAGTACAATGTAAAAGTCTTAATTGTACTGTGAGGAAGAAATGACCACTCCACAAGATCAGTATTTTGAGCAATGATGCCTGTTGGAGAATGTGCAGTAGCAAAAATCAAAAGTTGGACTGGAGCTAAGGGATCTATTCTATTTATTTGCGCTAACCAAATTTTTTTTCTTCCACTAATTTAATTTCTTTTGTTGCCTCTGGGGTTACTATTCTTTTACTATTTAAGTCTGGGTCTCCTCTTAGGATAGAGAACAAATTTGACATGGCATAAGTAGGAATCCCTAGAGTTGGCTGAATTCAATTAATATCTCCTAGCAATTTTTGAAAGTCATTTAATGTTTTTAATGTGTCTCTTCTTATTTCTATTTTTTGTGGCTTAATTTTTCTATTTTCTATCTGTATCCCTAAATAATGAAAAGGAGGAGAGGTTTGAATCTTATCAGATGCTATTGTCAGGCCTGCTTTGGCAACCTCTGCTTGCAGAAATGTGTAACAGTCAATTAATTTGTCTCATTTCTGAAGCACATAAAATATCAACATACTGAATGATATAACAGTCTGAAAATTTGTCTCTAACTGGTTGAAGGACTTGACCTACAAAAGTCTGACAAATAGTTGGACTATGAAGCATTCCCTGAGGTAACACTTTCCACTGAAACCTGGTGGCTGGTTCTTTGTTATTTATGACTGGTATAGTAAAGGCAAATTTTTCACATTCCTGCTCTGCCGGAGGAATAGTAAAAAAGCAATCCTTCAGATCAATTATAATTAGAGGCCAGTCTTTTGGGATCATGGCCGGGCAGGCAATCCGGGTTGGAGAGGTCCCATGGGTTGAATTACGGCATTGACGGCTCGTAAGTCAGTCAACATATACGCCATCGGCCAGAATTTTTCTGAATTACAAACACAGGAGAATTCCAAGGCGAGAATAAAGGCTCAATATGTCCCTTTTCTAATTGTTCCTTCTAATAAACACAAAGCCTCCAGTTTTTGTTTTGGTAGTGGCCACTGATTTACCCATAATGGTTTTTCTGTTTTCCAAGTTAATGGAATGGGTTTAGGAGGCTCTACAGTGGCCACCCCTAAAAAGGACACCCTATTCCTTTTCTTTCTTGATTTCCCTCAGTCTCAATTGGGACTTTAATGCCATTTTCATGTTCTCCTAATCCCTTTTCTGTTACATATCCCATCTTAATCATGATTTTTTGACTCATGGGGCTGCATAATGGAGCAGGCACAGTGATTTCCGCACCCCATTGTTGTAACAAATCTCGACCCCACAGATTAACAGGAATGGAAGTAATCATTGGTTGAACAGTACTTTCTTGATTATCCGGCCCTAAACAATGTAAAATCACGTACTTTGATACACTTGAAGGCAATGCCTATGCTGAGAAGTCCTGTAACAGCCTTTTCGACAAGTCCTGTGACAGCCTGGCCACCGATTTAAAGCAATGTTAGAGACGACTGCTCCAGTGTCTGTGAGCCCTTCAAACTTTTTCCTTGAATAATGGCCTTACACACAGGTCTGTTCTCTGAGAACTGACTTGCCCAATTTGCAGCCTTTCCTGCCAAATCAGTGCTTCCAAACCCTCCTGTTCTTTTTATCTCACTGTTACCAACCTAATATAAGGCAGGAGTAATAATTGAGCAATCCTGTCTCCTGGACTGGCATTCCAAGGAATTGAGGAGCTAATAACCAGTTGAATTTCACCTTTGTAGTCTGAATTAACCACACCAGTATGAATTTGAACTCTCTTTAGATTTAGACTTGATCTTCCTAAGATTAGTCCTAGAGTCCCCTTAGGCAGTGGACCATATGTCCCTGTGGGGATTTTTTGTGGGGGCTCCCCTGGAAGCAGAGAGACTGCTTGTATAGTATATAAATCTACTGCTGCACTGCTGCTTGTGGCAGGGGACAATTGCTATATTGTGGTAACGGGTTCATTCCTTGAAGTACTTGCGACAGTGGGGGTTGTTGTCCCTGAAAACCCTGAGGAACAAAAGGCTGAATTGGGAATGCCCCAGTTTGTTGCAGGACCTGAGGCTGGCCCCTCTTCTCGTTTCCCGACAATGGTTGCCCATTTTTATCAAATTTAGAATGAAATTGATTAGCCCGATGTTTTACTTTTTTACATCTTGGACATAAGTCAGGTGGCTCTTTATCTGTTGTTGTAATACCTTGAATAGTTATATTTTGTTTGTTTGAGACTGGGTAATTTTTTTTAGGTGCCAATTTGTCCACAATTATAACATTTTCCCCCAAATGTTCTAACTTGTCCTCCTAAAGTAACTCCTGTGATTGCTTGAGCCATAAGCATAGCTTTATGCATAGCTCCTCCAATTCCATCACAGGCTTTTTCCGTACTCTGAGATGACATCTGATCCTGCTGGGACCTTTCCTTTAAATGGCTTAATGGCTGATTGACACTCAGGACTGGCGTTTTCGTACACCAGCAACTCCACTATGACCTTACAGGAATTCTCATCGGTAATTGACTTGAGCAGCATCTTGGAGCCTTGCCACAAAATCAGGGTAGGGCTCTTTAGAGCCTTGTCTTACTGTATCGAATGAGGGGCAGGTGGTTCCTGGGTCTTGGATTTTTTCCCAGGCTCTAAGGCGGATAGCTCTAACTTGCTCAATGGCCTTATTTTGCATTATTGCTTGTTGCTCAGTAGTGCTCCAATTTTGACCTGTTCCTAATAGTTAATCTGCATCTATGTTTACTGGAGGATTGGCAGTCCTATTTTTTCGGACCTGTTCTTGTGCCCCATCAATCCACCAAGTCTTAAATTGTAAAAATTGAGAGGGTGAGAGTGATGATTTTGCCAAAATCTCCCAGTCATAAGGAATGAGTCTATGTCCGTGAGCAATGGAATCTAATAATGTTCTTATATAAGTGGAGTTGGGTCCATACTGTTTTATTCCCTCTTTCATATCTTTTAGCATTTTTATAGAAAATGACTCATATCTGGCTTCAGCTAGGGGAGGCGCTCCCTCTTGGGCCCCTTCTCCAGATGGTATCCGTTCTAATATTACCGAGAATTGCCCCCCCCCCCCCCAGTATCTCCTTGTTTTCTTGCTCAACAATGTGATGTAATTCACTACCCTCTCCACTAGGTGGTGCTGTAGGATTAAATCTCATACTGGACGACTGCAGCTATAACGCCCTGCCCTGTGGTGCTGGAAACATTCCTGGCTGTCCATACTGATTTTACGGGGGCGGCCGATACTGAAGTTCAGCTGGCAGCCAATATTGATAGGCTACTGGCAATTGGGTCTTATTTTCTAGCGGCTGATATTGTGGATACTGTGTTTGAATTGGCACTGCCGTGACAGAGACTCTATCTTGTTCTATTTGATCTTCTTTTGGGGTTTGTACTTGTCTAACCTGCATTTGAGGTTGTAATGTTACAGGCATCTGAGCTGCTGGAAGACGAGTTGGCCATCATGGTTTAGACTCTGATGGTCCCGCTAATTCTTGACCTTTTTCTTCTAATTTTAACGTTTCAGGATATGTCACCTCCTGTAATTGATTATAGTCAACATTTTGCGTTGACTGAGCCATTGCCAATTCTGCTACATATTTACAATGTGAACTTTCCATTCCTTTCCAGGATTCTATCCCTGCCTCTTCTTCACAATCGATTACACAGCTATCAGGAGCATCAGAAACTGAAACACTATCTTCTCCTGTTTGAAACGGTTGTAAAGCTACTTTAATAATGACCCAATCATTCCATACTGTAAGTGGGATGATTTCACCCTACCTACTTGCTTGTTTTAATTCTTTGCCAATTTTTTCCTAATCTTTTAGATCTAAAGTTCCCTGTTCTAGAAACCGTGGGCAGAATTGTTCTATTGTTTGAAATAGCGTGATTAGATTTTCTGTAGAGACTCTAACTCCTCATCTTTTAAAAACAATTTTAATAGAGCTAAGAGGCATATTTACTTTTAGTTTGCCCCATTTTTACCCTAGGTTCTTTTGAGTGCACAGGCTTACCGCAAGGCTGACCATAGACGTACTTTGGAATCTCTCATTGACTTGTCCTCAATGACCACGCTCAAGCATCCAGATGAAGGGGTGGCCTGTCCCTCCACACCTGTGGGCATTTCTTGTCAGGTGGGATGGAGAAAAGAAAGAGACACAGAGACAAGTATAGAGAAAGAAAAAGTGGGCCGAGCACAGTGGCTCATGCCTGTAATCCCAGCACTTTGGGAGGCCGAGGTGGGTGGATCACCTGAGGTCAGGAGTTCGAGACCAGCCTGACCAACATAGTGAAACCCTGTCTCTACTAAAAATACAAAAAAAAAAAAAAAAAGAAAAGGAAAGGAAAAGTGGGCCCAGGGGACCGGTGCTCAGCATAGGGAGGACCCGCCCTGGCACTGGTCTCTGAGTTCCCTCAGTATTTATTGATCATTATCTCTACTCTCGGAGAGGGGGATGTGGCAGTACAATAGGGTAATAGCGGGGAGAGGGTCAGCAGGAAAATGCGAACAAAGGTCTCTATGTCGAAACAAGGTTAAGAAAAGATGCTGTGCTTTGATGTGCACATACATAAACATCTCGGTGCATTAAAGAACAATATTGCCGCCAGCATGTCTCACCTCCAGCCTTAAGGCTGTTTTCTCCTATCTCAGCAAATAGAACATAGAATTGGGTTTTACACCGGGACATTCCATTGCCCAGGGACGAGCAGGAGACAGATGCCTTCCGCTTATCTCAACTGCAAAGAGGGCTTCCTCTTTTACTAAACCTCCTCTGCACAGACCCTTTATGGGTATCGGGCTAGGGGATGGTCAGGTCTTTCCCTTCCTAGGAGGCCACATCTCAGGCTATCACATGAGGAGAAACCTTGGACAATACCTGGCTTTCCTAGGCAGAGGTCCCTGCGGCCTTCCGAAGTGTATTGTGTCCCTGGTTACTTGAGATTAAAGAATGGCATGACTTTTAACAAGCATACTGCCTTCAAGCACTTTTTTTAACAAAGCACATCCTGCATAACCCTAAATCCAATAAACCTTGAGTCAACACAGCGCATGTCTCTCCTAGCAGAGGATTGGGGCTAGGGTTACAGATTAACAGCATCTCAAGGCAGAAGAATTTTTCTTAATACAGAACAAAATGGAGTCTCTTATGTCTACTTCTTTCTACACAGACACAGTAACAGTCTGATCTAGCTTTCTTTTCCCCACATAATGTCAGGTAATCCACCCGCCTCAGCCTCCCAAAGTGCTGGGATTATAGGCATGAGCCACCGTGCATGGCCAGCCCTAGTTTTTAAAAGAAAGTTTTATAATTTTCAAAGGTCAGAAAATGTTGATTTCTACTTTTTCTATATTTTAGAGTATATTGAGGATTTTTTTGTGGGGTAGGAGCAGCTAATATATGAATAATTTTCTTGCATATATTATGCATATACCATGGGAAATTTTCTCATTTCAGAGTGCAGACTTCAAAAATCTTTGCATCAGGCCTTTCACACATCAACCAATGAGCCTCTGAGTTGTTTCCAGGCATATTTAATATTTTTTTTTTTTTTTTTTTTTTGAGGCGGAGTCTCGCTCTGTCGCCCAGGCTGGAGTACAGTGGCCGGATCTCAGCTCACTGCAAGCTCCGCCTCCCGGGTTTACGCCATTCTCCTGCCTCAGCCTCCCGAGTAGCTGGGACTACAGGCGCCTGCCACCTCGCCCGGCTAGTTTTTTGTATTTTTTAGTAGAGACGGGGTTTCACCATGTTAGCCAGGATGGTCTCGATCTCCTGACCTCGTGATCCGCCCGTCTCGGCCTCCCAAAGTGCTGGGCAAAGTGCTGGGATTACAGGCTTGAGCCACCGCGCCCGGCAATATTGTTAACAGTTCTATGAGCAATTATGCACATACAGCATGGTGCAGAGTTACAAGTGTTTTGTGTGTGTGTGTGTGTGTGCGTGTTCCTAGAAGAAAAATCATCAATTTGTTAGATTTTGTAAATGTTTAACCTTTTGAGATAATGACAAACCATTTTTCAGGGTTATAAAAATGGATGCCTCTCTTGGCAATGTATTAGGGATACTACTATAAATCTAAATAGTCAACTGCTCTTATTTTTGCACAATTTCATTTTAATCTGATCAAGTAGAGGTTAATAGTATCTTATTGTAGTGATGGTTTGTATTCCTTTATCACAATGAGGTTGAACATATCTACATATGTTTGGATTTATACATTTGAATTTTCTTCTAAATGTCAGTTTATTTATCTATTTGATTATTTCATGTATATATTTGACTTATTTACATGTGGAAGTCTTGCTACATTTTTTTATCTTCCTCCTTATCTAATCCCTTGCAATTCAATTCAATTATTTGGATGCAGTTTAATCTTTCTCAGAGTAACTTGTGTTTTCAATTTAATCTGTAATTACTTTCATAATTATCAAGGTTTTCTTAAACCTGGAGCATTTTTGTGACTTGTTTAACCAGTGTTTCCAATCTTTATTACTTCCAATACATATTCTCATATATGTGGTAACCACTGCCTCTTGCTTCTCAAATTCTTTCTTCACCCTTCTCCTTCACCTTTTTCCCACATCAAAGAGGGTTGAACTCTGACTACATTTCCCAAGCCTGCTTCACATTTGTCTGCAGCTCAGTTTAGTCAACAAAATGCACTGGTGGGTGATAGGAGAGTAAAAGGAATAAAGTGAAAGAGATCAAATGAAAAAAACTAAAAGGCAGAAATGAAGTCCACAGGCAAACAGCCCGGGCAGCACCCTGACAGCCCGGGCGGCGCCCTGAGCCTAGTTAAAGATCGACCCCGGACCTAACCGATTAGGTTATCTATAGACTCCAGACATTGTAAGGACAAACGTTGTGAAAGTCTCTGTCCTGCTCTAATTACCGGTGTCTGCCACATATCTTAGTCCTGGGCCCAGTACAAACACAATCTTCTATTTTGTCCCAACTTCCTGAGCCCAACACAAACACATCCCCCTCCCACACATCTCAGAAACACCACCTAGAGAGCCCCTGATAAGGTCACAACCGTTTGTAGTTTTACTAAATGCGCGGGAACAAATAGAAAACTGTTAATTGTATAACTTAAAATATTAACCAATTACCAGTTGTGATGCTGCAACCAAAAGAATTCCTTTGTACTTCTGTAACCTTACATATCCTGTATGCATCGGGCTATAAAAAGCGGGCACATGCATCATTTGGGGCCCTCTTGTATGTTGTAGAATGGAGGGACCAAGTTCGAACTTGCATTAAAGATCCTTGCTGCTTGGCTTTGACTCTGGACTCTGGTGGTCTTCTTCGGGGAATAAACGGTCTGGGCATAACAAAAGGAGTCAGATAATTTCTACCACTGTCTGCCTGCTTTGGGCACCATCTATGGGAACAGCTGCATGTTCTCCTTCACTTTAGCTCTTACTGGACAGGACAAGTACGATTAAACCTTAAGCCAGATAATTTCAATTCCTAGGCTCTAATAATGCTGTCTCCTCCAGAAAGTGTGATGGTACTTGCTTCTGTTTGCTGGGGGAGTTTAAGGATCTCTTCATGTGCAGAAAGCATTAGTTTTTGAATGTGAGTTAAATATTGGTAAAATGCTGAGATTGGATGTTGAGTAGCAAAAGAGGTAGAGTTCACTTAGCTGTTTTTGCTCAGACTTACTCATCACCCATACTCTTTTGTGCTCTACACTGCAATGACGTAAACTGCGTTTCCCAGACTCCCTTGTCAACTGACTTCTGGCTGGACTTAACCAATGTTAGGCACTGAATGGAGATGAAAGGGAAGAAGGAAAAGTGGAAACAGGGTATTACCCATCCCTCCTGGGCTTCTGCTACATCTTAATGTGTCAAGAGCCTGAAGGGTAAGCCTGCTGCGGCTTCAGGTTCTTCCAGGTGGCAGAGGCTTTTGGCCTTTAGTGATTTCCAGTTCTTGCTAATCTCTGTCCCATTTGTCATATCAGTTTCTCTATCACTTGTGTAGCCAATTTGTTGTATTAAATGTCTCCATCTTACTACCTAACTAGTGTATACACAGTCCTGATTGATTTGTATAAATACTAGTAAGAATTGCAAATTTTGTTCTTGACATTTATGTCCTTGATCTTCATGGTGTTAATCTTTTTTTTTTTTTTTTTTTTAGACAGGGTTTCTCTCTTGTTGCCGAGGCTGGAGTGAAACGACATTGCCTTGCATCACTGCAACCTCCACATCCCAGGTTCAAGCGATTCTCCTGTCTCAGTCTCCCAAGTAGCTGGGATTACAGGTGCCTGCTGCCGAGCCCGGCTAATTTTTTGTATTTTTAGTAAAGACGGGGTTTCACTATGTTGGCCAAGTTGGTCTTGAACTCCTGACCTAGGCAATCCACCCACCTCAGCCTCCCAAAGTGCTGGGATTACAGGCGTGAGCCACCGCGCCCAGCTCATGGTGTTAATCTTTACCCAACTTCGTGTTTCCCTCTATAAGAATATTATATTCCTGGCTTCATTCATTAAACACCCCCAACTCTCCTATGATCTGGCATAACCCTCAGTCAATATACCAGAGTTTATATATGTATGGGTTTTTCTTTAATGAGCTCTTTTTTGTATTTTGTCAACTCAAGATTTTATATCAGTACCTGTTTTAATATATGAATTTCTGGAATGTCTAATAAGTCCTGCAAGTTTGTTGGCAATTCTCTCCTTATTTTTAGTAAGTGTTCTCGCTATTATAGTTCCTATGCACTTCCATAAAATTTTACAACCAGTTTATCAAATTCTTGGAAAAACGCTTTTGGAATTTATGTTGAAATTACACTGAATCAATAGATCAGTTTGGGAAGAAATTATATGGTTGAGATATTAAGTCTTCTTATCTGTAAACATGATATGTTTTTCCACTTATTTAAGTTTTCAGTTTCTATTTTGAAAATAAGCTATTTTGTCATTCTACGTGTTCTGATATTTTTAGAAAGTTTGTAATTTTTATCTATTTGTTATCTTCATCATTACGTTATTATTTAAGAGCTTGGTTATTGTGTTTCTTTAGACAATCTCTTTGTTTCCTTAGTTTGAACAATTAACAATGCAAGATTGCATATTCTTCCTCCCCGCCTCTCTTCCCTCTCACCCACAGCCAATTGTAATCAGTAATTTTACAGCTCTCAATGTTTACTTTGGTGTAGTTAATTAAGCTCATGCATATAACACTGCTTCATTCTTAGTTGTAGTGGATTAAAAATGTTGCCCCCAAGTTTGTGTCCATCCAGAACCTCAAAATGTGACTTTATTTGAAAATAGGGTCTTGGCTGATGTAATTAGTTAAGATGAGGTCATACTGGATTAGGGCGAGGCTTAAATTCAATGACTGGTGTCTTTATAAGAAGAGAAAGCATACAGAGACATAGAGAAAAGAAGGCCACATAACAACAGAGACAGAGATAGGAATTACGCAGCTACAACCCAAGGTACACTAGAGGTTTCCAGGAGCCACCAGAAGCTAGGAAGAGGCAAGGAAATATTCTTCCCTAGAGCCTTCAGAGAGGGTGACTGCAGACACTTTGATTTCAGACTCCTAGACAACAGAACTGAGAGCAAATTTTTGTTTTAAACCACCCAGTTTGTGACATGTTATGGCAGTGCCAGAAAACTTGCTGATTTTCTCTCAGTACACACTTATTCAGATTTCTGATGCACATCAGGTTGCCTTTAATTCCCTGTTACATCAAATTGGTACAATTAATATCTTATTTCTGTGAAGCCACTTATTGAACTCAGCTGGAATTTCACTGAAACACATTCCTAGGAATGGGATTTCTACTACTAAACGGCTATACAAAAATAAACACGTATTTAATGTCAATGCTGCAAAATCTAAAACCTAGACTTCAAGATCCTTCCTTTATGAAAGGAAATGTAGAAATTAATATATGTATATTTTTATCATGGTAAACAGAAGCAGAGGCCATCTAACTCATACTGGTCTGAGAAAAAATCCTGGGGGACGGTGACCTTGAGGTAAACCTATAATGAATAAACTTGAGTTGAAGAAGAAAGGAGGATATTTCGAGCATAGGAAGCTTTTTAAGTTTACTGTACTCCTTACTACTAATGAAGATTTCTTTGCTATTCATGACCTAGAACTATTTTCAGCAAAGTCATAATCTTTTGCAGAACTGCCGTTTTCAGATTTTTGAAGCAACATGGGAAATCTGTTTTATAGAATCTCATAACAACTTTTTAATATGAAGATTAGCATTTTTTAGGGCCTCTGTCAAGAAAAAAAATTCAGTAGCCAATGTATGAATACCACTTCAATAGAGTTTCTTTTCACAACTTTACGAAGGAGTTCTCGTTAGTATAGTGGTGAGTATCCCCGCCTGTCACGCGGGAGACCGGGGTTCGATTCCCCGCCGGGGAGGCGAGTAGATACTCTTGATGCCAACCTAAACAATTCCAATGTTAAAAAGCAAATCAGGCCTTAAGAAGACCAATCTTAGAAAGCACGTCTTTCTGGTTTTGATTTATTTATTTATTTATTTATTTATTTAGAGGGAGTTTCACTCTTGTTGCCCAGGCTGGAGTACAATGGCGCGATCTCAACTCACTGCAACCTCCCTCTCCCGGGTTCAAGCGATTCTCTGCCTCAGGCTCCCGAGTAGCTGGGATTACAGCCATGCGCCACCCAGCTAATTCTATATTTTTAGTAGAGATGGGATTTCTCCATGTTGGCCAGGCTGGCCTCAAACTCCCAACCTCAGGTGATCCACCCACCTCGGCCTCCCAAAGTGCTGGGATTACAGGCGTGAGCCACCGCGCCTGGCCCAGGTTTTGTCATTTTAAGTCGGATTCCTGCGTATTGGTTTATCAGTGGGTTCACGCAGCAAGCCATCATCTGATGGAAGTCCACTGCCACCTTCTCTCTGGGAAGAGAGGTCACCGAACGCGCCAGTATTCAAAGTGTGTTCAGCTGGCTCTAGAAACACACCAGGATCTCTAATTGGGAATTCTCATTCCTCGACTGGTTGTTGGGAACAAGAAATGCGTTTTTCTTTGCCTTAGTGTGTTCCAAGCATGCTAGCTGGTGAGAGTCGTTTGAGGCTGGCCTGCCACAGGAGTGACTTTGAGGCAGAAAGGGCCGAACTACTGGGGTGGGTGGTGAAGTTTACATTTAGGCTGCATCACTTGCAAATTGGGCGATGTCTTGGGTTATTTTGTCCTCTCCTTCCATCTGTGAATTTAATAATTTGTATCTTAGGATTCTTGGGGAAATTAATAAGTAAATGATAAATGGAAAACTGATTAATAATCTATACAGGAAAGGCCTGGCGTGGTGGCTCACGCCTGTGATCCCAGCACTTTGGAAGGCGGAGGCAGACAGATCACGAGGTCAGGAGTTCGAAACCAGCCTGACGAACTGGTGAAATCCCGTCTCTACTAAAAATACAAAAAGTAGCCAGGCAGGGTGTCCTGTGCCTGTAATCATAGCTACTCGGGAGGCTGAGGCAGGAGTATGGCTTGAATCTGGGAGGCGGAGGTTGCAGTGAGCCGAGATGGTGCCACTGCACTCTAGCTTGGGCAACAGAGCGAAACTCCATCTCAATAATAATAATAATAATAATAATAAATAATAATCTATACAGGACAGTAAAATGTAATATCTGGGGTTATATTTTCTACTAGAAATTAATTATATTTCTATCAAACAAAATGTATTTGAGTTGGTATGGACTAATATCATTTGCATTACTATGAGTTATCTAGAAGTCAACTTTTCTCCTGCGGAGTCCTAGAACAGTTTAACAAATAAAAATTTGGTGAAAGGTACACACTCACAATCAAGTAATTTCCAGAGGTCTATTACACAATGCCCAACACTTCACTGAAAAGACACCCAATCATTTCTGTTGCCCATTTCCAAGATTCTGACAATTTTTTGTAACACATGAAACTTTAAGTTGTTATGCACCGTTTCAAATCGAGTTATTAAGGAGGAGTTAGCAGGGACAGAGACACCTTTAACCAGTTCACTTAGTTCTGTCCCTCTGTTTATCCAGTTGTAAATTTGGTCAGTGTATGTTTTTAACTTTATTACCACAGTTGGATGGGATATTTTAAGTCTTACTCTTTCCTTAGTTTATACTGTTTCTTAGGGACTTCATATGAACAAAGATGAGTGAAAACAAATGCATTCTCTGGCAGTTCTACAAGATCTTTCTTCTCTCACTCCCTACTTGCTCTCCCTCATTTAGAAGATCTGTTGTTTGTGGTATGAAGAGACTTCAGCAGGCTTCAGTAGATGGCATTAATATTTCAGGATGCGTGTTGCTTCTGTTGTCCAGGTCTGACAAAAAGTCCACTGAGTCAACCGAGACAGTCAAAATCTGCCAGTACAGAGATACAGCCAATCTAAGGCTCTGCAATCCAAGTGACTGAAGGGACTCACACTGCAGCCTTGACCGCTTGGGCTCAAGAAGTCCTCCCACCTGAACCTCCCTAGTGGCTGGGACCACAGTCGTACACCACCATACCTAGCTAATTTATTATTATTATTTTTTGAAGAGACAGGGTCTCACTATTTTACCCAGGCCAGTATCAAACTCCTGTGCTCAAATAGTCCTCCTACCACGGCCTTCCAAAATGCTGGGATTGCAGGCATGAGCCACTGCACTTGACCCTCATTCCTTTTTATAACTACATATTACACCATTATGTGTGAAACAATAGTTCATTCAATAAATATCCTATGTTTGGTAGTTTAGGTAGTTTCCAGTATTTTGCAGTTTCAAGTAGTCCTGCAGTTAATGTGTGTAGATAGTTTCATATTGTTGGAAATGTATCTTAAGTATAAATATTTCAAAGTGGGAGTGCTACGTTGAAGAATGAGTAAGAAAGCAAGATGTTGATTGGCTTGTGGCTTGAGGTGTATGTATTTTATAATGCTAAAGGACTATCCAACTATTCTTAAGAGTGTCTTAGAAAGTGGTAATAATTTTATCAAAGTTCAGCATCTAATAATAGAGGAGATAATTATATAATTTTATTTTTGCACATGAAGAGCAATAACCCATCCCTTTATTGTGAGGTCCTTTGTGAATGTTTGCATGTCTTTTTTTTTTTTTTTTTTTTAGACAGAGTTTCACTCTTGTCACCCAGGCTGGAGTGCAATGGTGCAATCTCGGCTCACTGCAACCCCCTCCTCCTGGGTTCAAGTAATTCTCCTGCCTCAGCCTCCTGAGTAGCTGGGATCACAGGTGTCCACCACTATGCCCAGCAAATTTTTTTATTTTTAGTAGAGACGGGGTTTCACCATGTTGGCCAGGCTGGTCTAGACCTCCTGACCTCAGGTGATCCACCCACCTTGGCCTCCCAAAGTGCTGGGATTACAGGTGTGACCCACCGCACTCAGCCAAATGTTTGTATGTCTTGAGTGAGTGCGTGTGTCAAATAAGTCTCCACAGAGAAGAATGCCATCAATATAATATCACACCTATATTTCTGGAGAAAATTGGTTGCAGTTAAGATCTTGCTGGCAAAGATTATGTGCTATGGCAAGCCACATGAGATAATCCATGGTAGAGAGGTAAAGGTGTATTGTGTTCCCTCACAGATGCAGGCAAACTGAGAAGATTTGAGGCATTGAAATAGCCACTAAACAAAACGTAGTAGACAAATCTATAACTACAGAGTATGTATCAGTTAACAATTAGATGGAGTCAGTAATTACAATAATATTTGGTATAAGGACCTTAAGGGGTGGGACCATGGAATTAAGGTTACAGTAATCTTCCATTAGGAGGCATTCATGCTTTCCAAGTTTAATAACAAGCTAACCTGGGCTGTTCAATGAGACACTGTAGGGATAATCACCCCTTCTCTAAACAGAGCTTATACAATGGGCTCAATACTTGAAAGTCTTGTTTTAATTTATATTAAATTAAATATACAGTCAAAATATCCCATTACATGTAGCACTTTTTAAAATCTCTTTTCTACCATCTTTTAATACTGATAAAGCAATTTCCACAGTACTCACTTTGACAAGGCAAATGCTTATGCGAGCAGAAAAAATCAGAGAATGTAAAATTTGGGAAGGAAGAAAAACCTGAATCTAATGTTCCCAGGCTACAGAAAACTCATAAAATCTTAAAATTAACTTGGGTTCCACTTCGCTTTGTATAGCTTTCACCCTTACATGCTCAGAGCTATGCCTACACTCACCCTCATATCCATCTCATTCTTTGGCCAGAGGTTCCTAGTACATAATATTCAGAGAAGAAAGAAATGCAGGAGACTCTTGGGATGAAATGGAGGGGGATGGAGGAAATGGATGAAAACAGAAGGAAAATAAATCAAGAATGAAGAATAAAATTGTACTTCTGTGTTGAGTTGAACCAATTTATGTGAATCCATAGAACTGTTTTCCTGGCAACTTATGCAAAGTCAGATTGCACAGCAGATGCATGCTGGACCTACAACACAGACCTCGATGGGTGAAACCATACTAACATTTTCAATATGGCACTTGTGGACTCCAAAATTATTCTGTTTTCCCCAACTCTGAGTCCCCCAGGAGAGAAGAACAACACAATTTATGTAAATCACAGCCACTGCTTTCTGTTTCCTGCCCTGTCCCATACCTGACAAAATCTAGCCTTTCATCATTTTCCATGGTTTAGGTTTATTTGTTTATTTGTTTATTTATTTATTTATTTACTTATTTTGAAACTGACATTATTGCAGGAAACATTGTGAAGTCTCTTGTTGTCTTGGTTCTTACCTCATTGCTTCCTTTCTTCCTCTGCAAAGGTGCTCATGCATGACTAAAGGTCGAATATGACAGTGGCAGCAAATATTATTTTTTCAACATCCAGGTCATTCTTGTCTTTGAATGAGATGGACCTTAAGATAAGATGTGATGAAACATATTAGAAGAGGACATGGATTAATATGGAATCTCTGATGTTCAAGGTGATGCATTACCAAGCGATTCATTCAACTTTGCCCTTATGGATGGGAAAGGAAACACTTAAGTAGCAAATGAGAGGTAACAGAGAATGAAAGGTAGAAGAAAAGAGAAGACAAGAGGGAAAAGAAGAAGGGCCTAGGGAAAGGTGGAGGAGAGGAGAAAGGAAAAGTTAGCATTAGGATGGGTGTGCTAAAAAGGGAGAAGCACGAGAGACATGGGAAGTGATCTTCTACGTCTGCAAAACCCTTGGAAGTGGGCAGTCATTCCACTTCCCACCCAACCCTAAATAACCCAGGAAATCCCAATTGTGAAAGTGCAGAAAAAATTTGAAGGGGACAACAGATTTAAATCCTCTGTCTTGTGTTGTAAGTTATAACTTTCATTCTTCTTTCCCTATCTTTTATTTTTATTTATTTATTTATTTGAGACTGAGTCTCACTCTGTCACCCAGGTTGGAGTCCAGTGGCATGATCTTGGCTCACTGCAACCTCCACCTCCCAGGTTCAAGCAATTCTCCTGCCTCAGCCTCCCGAGTAGCTGGGACTACAGGTGCATGCCACCACACCCAGGTAATTTTTGCATTTTTAGTAGAAATGGGGCTTCACCATGTTGGCCAGGCTGGTCTTGAACTCCTGCTCTCAAGTGATCTGCCCACTTTGGCCTCCCAAAGTGCTGGGATTACAGGGGTGAGCCACTGCGTCTGGCCTCTTTCTGTATCTTTTAATTCCTCTGAAGAGGAAACCTTGTTCACTCCAGTCATTACTAAATTGGACACATTTCCTCAAGTTCAGGAAGAAACATGAGTCCCCAGGTGATTGAGACACACTTTGGGAGACCCTGAAAGTCTTTGAAACCCTGAATTCCTCTCACTCTTCTTATAGATCTCATCATTTCACCAGCTGAATTAGGACCTAAGAGAGAGCTGGAGGTTCAGTCTGGGGAACAGCAGACTTTTGACCTTTCAATACCTGTTTCTGCTAAAAGAATACTTCATTTTTATGTCAGGTGCAACCAGGGACTGACAATTCCTGCTGCCCTGCCTACTGAAGGATTTCTGAGGTCCACTTGGAAGGTGGGAAAACTTCCACAACTTTTCAAAAACAGGGTTTCTCTGATAGAAATCTTGTTAGCTTTACTCCTCTTCTCTAGGGTACATATGACTTAGTGAAAATGAGGGAACAGTCATAAAGAATATGCACTTACTGTGCTCAGAGTATCCACTAGGTAAAAACCTCGACTTTTTGTCCAAAACCCATTTCAAGTCTTATAAAAATCTATAGTGCTGTACACAGAAAAAATGCACAGAAGCCCATTTCTGGTTTTGTTTTGTTTTTGTTTTTGTTTTTAGATTATATCTTAAGGTGAGGACAGTAGCTTTGTAACGAAAGCACAAAATGGATGACTAACAATTTCAAAATCTGTCTGGATTTTAGTTTGTAAGTGTTTCTTGCAGGGTTTTGTGTACTACCATCTTATCTAAGACCTGGGAAACTCAGAGATGAACAAGACAAAGGCCACTGCTCTTAGAGTCTACATGCTACTAGGGTCCTCCCAAACTGCAACACCCTCTAGAATGAGGTAGTTATCCCCCACCAGGTAAGGGAATTTGAAAATAGCTATCCAATAACTCCAGTGCAAGTTACTTGTTAAAGTATCTTTACCATAACCCTAAATTTTCTAGCTAATATGTGATTTAGTCTTTGGAGGGTATAAGTAAGTTAAACCTAGCAATGTGTACGACTGTTTCGACATATATGGCAGAAGTTTTCTGTTTTGACTTCTACATGCTGCAGAAGTCAAAACTACACTTAACGCCTGGACAGGGACTTGAACCCTGGACCCTCAGATTAAAAGTCTGATGCTCTACCAACTGAGCTACCCAGGCCCTTTTGCAAGAGCTTTCTTCATTCTTTAAATAATGTAATCCCATTAGTAATTGGATTGCCATGAAAAGCTGCAGGAAATCCATGGTTTTCAGAAACTACCAGGGTTGTAGCTCAATCACCTAAGCCATTTAATCACCAAGCAGATAATTTAACCTCCACACTGTACTTTCATTTCAGCCTATTCATGTACACAATTGCAGGGAGAATGAAGATTATTCCTATATTGCCAAAGGGAGTTCGTTGCTCTGGGCAGAGGGGTCCTGGGAGACCGAATTTGCGGGCTCCCTAGCCATCTTGGAGGGAGGAACCAGGAGGTGGAGACGGTTTCAAGGAACGATTGGCCTAATCGAGGAGAATCCTCGAGAGGATTAAAAAGTGTGGAAGGAAAATGAAGGTTCTCTGTTGCCCCATTTGGTATTTTTCCCACACTTTCAGAAATGGAATGTCTAGGTTCTTCAGAGGTAGGAGGAAGTAAAAATACAAGTCCCCCTCTAATTTTCTCTTCGCATTTTGTCTGGAGCCCCAACTCATTCAAAGACAAGAATGGCCTGGGAGTTCAGGAAATAGTGCTCGTGGTTTGTTCAGTATTCTTTAATTCTTGAGATATTTTGAACACCTGTAAAGAGGGACCATGGGGACAAAAACCCCACAGCAAATTTGGCAGAAGAGGAAGACAGGAAGAGACTTGTTCCATGAGGAGCTGTGCCAGACCTGGACTGCCTAACCCAGGACTATTTATTTTTGAGTCAGTAACTTTATTATTTAAAACATTAGGCCGGTTGCAGTGGCTCACGCCTGTAACCGCAACACTTTGGGAGGCTGAGATGGGTGGATCACTTGAAGCCAGGAGTTTGAAACCAGCCTCGGCAACATGGCGAATCCCGGTCTCTAATAAAAATACAAAAAAAAAAAATTGGCTGGGCTTGGTGATGCGCACCTGTAATCTCAGCTACTCGGGAGGGTGACACAGGAGAATCACTTGAACTCAGGAGGCAGAGGTTGAAGTGAGCCAAGATCGCACCATTGCCCTCCAGCCTGGGCGCAGAGCGAGACTCCATCTCAATCAATCAATCAATCAATCAATAAGCAAGCTTTTCTTTTTTCTTTTCCTTTTTTTTTTTTTTTTTTTTAAGACGGAGTCTCACTCTGTAGTCCAGGCCAGAGTGCAGTGACGCAATCTCGGCTCACTGCAAGCTCCGCCTCCTGGGTTCAGGCCATTCTCCCACCTCAGGCTCCCAAGTAACTGGGACTACAGGCGCCTGCCACCACTCCTGGCTAATTTTTTCTATTTTTTGAAGTAGTGGGCAGAAGGGGAGGCTGAGGCAGAAGAATGGCGTGAGCCCGGGAGGCAGAGCTTGCAGTGAGCCGAGATCGCGCCACTGCACTCCAGCTTGGAGACAGAGCAAGACTCCGTCTCAAAAAAAAAAAAAAAAAAAAAAAAAAAAATTACCCCTACTTCCTGACAGTATCCAAAGCACGGCAAAGCCCTACTTTCTTTAAGCCTCTCTCAAATCACCCCGCCAAAGTCTAAATTTTATAATTTTTTTTCTAACACCCTATTAGTGAGACACCCGTGGTTTCCACTATGTGTGTTCTCCCTCAATGCAATATGTAATAAACCCAACTCCAGGTGTGTCCCTGGCGGCCTTTGGTGAGAGTGCCTTGGCACCAATCAGTTTTATGTATTTGTCTGTCTCCCTCCACTGCTCCACTTCTGTATCTTTGGTACCAATTGCAGAATCAGAACTTGGCTGTGCATTCAACAAATATTTGTGAAATGAATAAATGAATGAACAAATCAATAAAGTCAGCTTTGCCCACAAGAAAGCAAAAGGCTACATTCCTGAGCAGGGCAGGCCAAGAAAGCAGCAAATCTTGCCATATGCCTGGCTTCCAGAAAGGTTGGATTAGCATAGCTGGAATAAAGCAGGCTATTTTCTTTCAGGGCAGCATGCCAATAATAAACTTTTTGATAGTCCTGCTCAAAACTATTCTGGATGTTTCACTACCTTCCATCATTTAGATATTATAGCTCTGCCAAAGCCTGCCTCCAGTTGTGTTGGTTCCGGGAAAAAAAAAAAAAAAAAAAAAAAAAAAAGCCCTTCTTTAAGCATTTAAAACATTCTTTCACTGGTGAGAATTTCTACTTTGATTTAGTTTTCTAGTCTGTTAATTTTGGCTTCTGATATTGTGAGCATGGGCTGACAAATTGTGATGATGGCCTTGTATGGGGTAGAACCTAGTCTATTGATTGTTAAATAGGCTTCTTGCCCATGGATCACATCCTTTTACTCTTCCCTATGGATAAAGCTATTGGCTCTTATTCCTCATGTGGTGCATCTGATGCCCACCATCATCTAGTCCAAACCATCATCACCTTTTTCTGGACCACTGCAAGGTTCTTATAAGGGTGGAGCCTGAATTCAATCCCACTTATATCTGACTCAAGGTTTTCATTCTTTCCACATCTCTAAATGTTGTTAAAATATTTTACATGCTACAGCTAGATCAAGAAATTATTAATACAAGTCCTAGCTATTTGGGAGGCTGAGGCAGGAGGATTGCTTGAGACCAGCAGTTCCAGGCTGCGGTACACTATGATCACACCTGCAAATAGCCACTGCATTCCAGCCTGGGTAACCAAAGAAGACCCCGTTTTTGTTGTTGCTCTTGTTGTTTTAAAATGACAGACAAGTAAACAACAACAAGATCAACTTCTCTTTGGCCATTGTCCATTCACAAAACAGCCTGCAACTCTCCAATAACTTATTTACAATGTGTCTGTAATGCTGGAAGCCCTTCACTATGAAATAAAAGCAGGGACAGCTATGAGCCTCTCACCTTCATCACTGAAAGGAGGGAGAAGGGAAGGCAGATACAGTTTATTGCTTGGTAATAGCCATTAACCCTTTTTACTCGTACCTCTATTAGCACATATCGAACCATATATCACATTCCTTCACTTTCGTATCCCCTTTCCCCAGGCTATCAGGAAAAAATGAATGAGAGGAAAAAATGAGATAGAGAAAAGCCAGAGGGTGAAGAAAGTGCTGGAACAAGTGGGGGATCTGGGGAGAAACACAGGAAAAGTGTGCAATATGCCGCCACCTAAACTTAGAAGGACGATTTGGATGCTGGAAGACAGGTTTAAAGGGGGGCGTTCAAGCCTTTCTCACTGGCTCCCTCCTTACCTATGTTACTTTTTCAATTTAATTGTGAGAAGAGAGTGTAAGCATCACAACAAGCTAGCAGAAAAGATCTCCACAGCCATCACTAACAAGATCTACAGATATGTGAAATTCCCACACCGTGGGGACTGACTTGGATTGTGGGGCTGGTGGGTGAGTGGGAGGAGGGAAACTTGGTGGGCAAGGAATTAAGGGGAGGTGTGGGCGGGAGCAGGCTCTCAATACACCGGGCTCTTTGGCTCCGGGGCTGCCTTAACTGCGTGCCATAGTGATAGTCTCCAGCTTCCATCAAAACTCAGCTTTACTCCTCTTCTGTTTTGCAATTAGTTTAGTTTTCACTGTACAACTGAACACAGTCTCTGGAACACATTGACTATTGATTACGGTAAGTAGATGATTGAACCACCCACTCCATGCAGGTGTCAGGATGGCCGAGTAGTCTAAGGCACCAGACTCAAGCTTAGGCTTCCCCCTCTGGGCGTTCTGATCTCCATATGGAAGCAGGGGTTTGAATCCCACTTCTGGCATACCTATTTTGCATATGCCACAGATTCAAGATCTGCAACTTCTCATGTTAACTGTTTTACTACCCTACCCTTTTAAAAAAATTCTTTGGTGTGGTCTTCCCCACTTTCTTCATTAGAACATTGCTCTTCTTTCAGCTCTTTTTGGACCAGTGTGGTTTAGAAATCCTTTCCCTCTTTCTTCTTTCCTCTGTCCTTTCAATAAAAAGTACATATTTACAAATTTCTACGTGGAATAATAGTAATAGCTCAGTCCTAAAATCTAGGCCTTAAAATATAGATAAGGAGAGGGCTATTCATTCCTATTTTCAGCCCTTTAACTTCTCTGTGAGAGTAAGTGGCAGGCATTTTGAGCATGCTTCCATATTTCTGTATGTCGTTCCTTCTCCATTGTCCTCACCAGAGCTTCTTCTTTTTCTTCACCTGCTGGCCTTCTTTCATTCCTCATATACCTTCTCCCCATCACTTTACTCACTGGCTTTTATCTCTCTCATTTTTTGCTCTCATTCATTTCTTCTTCTTCTTTTTTTTTTTTTTTTTTTTTTTTGAGACAGAGTCTCGCTCTGCCGCCCAGGCTGGAGTGCAGTGGCCGGATCTCAGCTCACTGCAAGCTCCGCCTCCCGGGTTTAAGCCATTCTCCTGCCTCAGCCTCCCGAGTAGCTGGGGCTACAGGCGCCCGCCACCTCGCCCGGCTAGTTTTTTGTATTTTTTAGTAGAGACGAGGTTTCACCGTGTTAGCCAGGATGGTCTCGATCTCCTGACCTCGTGATCCGCCCGTCTCGGCCTCCCAAAGTGCTGGGATTACAGGCTTGAGCCACCGCGCCCGGCCTCATTTCTTCTTGATAGCCTAATTGTATGGTGGGTGAAGTAAGGAGATGGGATGTGATATATTCTATGGCATAAGATAGGAGAGATGTGAGAGTCAGAAGAACGAGAACAGTGGTTCTCAACTAGGAGTGATTTTGCCAAAGTCTAGAGATATTTCTGGTTGTCACACTGGGGAAGGGTGCTACTTGCATCTAGTGATTAGTTATCAGGGGTGCTGCTAAACATTCTACAGTGCATGGGACAGCATCTGCAACCAACTAAGAATTATCTAGCCTAAAATGTCAATAATGCTGAGATTGAAAAACCCTGGATTAGGAAGAACCTCTCTCTGTTTTGTAATCACTATTGAGTAATAAGTCATGTGTTAGTTTCCTTTTGCTATTGCAACAAATTAGCACAAACTTGGTGACTTAACGCAAATTTATTCTCATACAGTCAGAAGTCTAAGATCAAGCAGGACTTTGTTCCTCCTGAGGCTTCAAAAGAGAATCTGTTTCCTTGCCTTTTCCAGCTTGTAGCAGCCACCTGTATCCCTTGGTTCAAGGAATACAGTCCTCCATTTTCTTTTTCCTTTCTTTTTTTTCTTTTCTTTTCTTTCTTTTTTTTTTTTTTTTTTTTTTTGAGACAGAGTCTCGCACTGCTGCCCAGGCTGGAGTGCAATGGTGTGATCTTGGCTCACTGCAACCTCTGCCTCCCAGGTTCAAGTGATTCTCCTTGCCTCAGCCTCCCAAGTAGCTGGGATTACAGGTGTCCGCCACCACGCCCAGCTAAATTTTTTGTATTTTTAGTAGAGATGGGATTTCTCCATGTTGGACAGGCTGGTCTCAAACTCCTGACCTCGTAATCTGCCCACCATGGCTTCCCAAAGTGCTGGGATTACAGATGTGAGCCACCACACCTGGTTAGTCCTCCATTTTCAAAGCACATACATCTATCCTCTGGTTGCATCATCACATATTCTTTTTCTGTCTCTTTCACTCTTGACTTCCCTTTTATAATATTGGGCCCAACTGGATCATCTGGGATACTTTTCTCATCTTAAGATCCTAAACTTAATTACTTTGCAAAATCCCTTTTGCCATGTAAGGTAACCTATTCATAGGTTTCTGGGATTAGCATGTGGACATCTGTGAGGGGCCACTATTCAGTCTATCACAAGTGGTTTCCTGACTTGATTAAGGTGAAAAATGTTCATGCACTGGTTAGTTTTCATACTAGTATTTATTAGCCCTCTAATTAGTAGCTTTCAGAGGCTTTCATTTCCCATGAAAGATAATACAAATATTATAAGCAACAATTGGCAATCGGGTATCTAATTTTACCCATTTTGTGTGTGGTTGGTGATCTGGTGGTGTTTTGTTTGCTTGGTTTTGCCTACTTAATTAAATTTGTTTGTTTCTCAGCTAGAATACCCAGAATATTACTTTGAAACAATGTAGAGAAGTAATACCATGAGAACTTTGAGTCAAATATTAGGAGTTTGAATTCAAGTCCCCCAAATGAACTCCTCTAAAAGGTAAAATTTTCTTGTTCCTAGAAATGTCATCAAATTCCAGTAGCTGACAATTTCAAGTATTCCCGCCCTACTTCACATTACCCTAGTCCAACATGATCCATGTTATGAGTCAGCCAATGTTTTCTGTAAAAAGACCAGATGGGTCAAGAGGAAAACTCAAGGATATTCTGTAAGTTTTAAATTGTAAGAGAAAAAACAACATTTGTTTGTTTGTTTGTTCTGAGATGGAGTCTCACTCTGTAGGCCAGGCTGGAGTGCAATAGTGCAATCTCAGCTCACTGCAACCTCTGCCTCCCGGGTTCAAGTGATTCTCCTACCTCAGCCTCCTGAGTAGCTGAGGTTACAGGCACCCGCCATCAAGCCGGGCTAATTTTTTTTATTTTTGTAAAGACAGGGTTTCACCGTGTTGGCCAGGTTGATCTTGAACTCCTGACCTCAGGTGATCCACCTGCCTTGCCCTCCCAAATTGCTAGGATTACAGGCGTGAGCCACCATGCTCAACTGAGAAAACAACATTTTTAACAAAATTCAAAATATAACTATAGAATTGAGCAAATTTTTTTCTAGTATAGGCCCACTAGTGAAAAGAATGAAATTCTTTTGGAGGGAATAATGTTTCAGTTACTTGAAATTCTAAGTCAGCATTCCCTATTATCAAGTAAACTAAGCAGTATTGGTAATATCTATCCAGACATCAAGAGCCAGGGAAAATCATTCAAAGGCATTTGCCTTTGTTGTAATTGACTACTAACATTATTCAAAATGTTTTCAGCTCTTAGCAGAGTTCTGTTCTGAAGGTCGGCTGTTCAGATTTCTATTGGAACTAACTCACAGAATAGAGTTGCTTTCTCTTCTCTCCTTTTCATCTTATTTCCAACCAAATTTTGGTCTCTCACTGTTTGCTTTGGTTCAGTTAAATAATCATAGGCACAGAATATTTGTCGTTCTTAAATAATACATTTTATCTTAGTTATTAGAGATTGTACAGTGAACTTAAATTCTGCAGCATTGCTCCGTACTCCTTCAGATTTTTAGTTATATCATCTCTATATTGTCACAGCATATACCATTTCCATTTTCTCCAGTTACTCTTATCTTTCTCACTGTTTTGGTGATCTGCAGTTTAATACATTCAGTGCCCCATGTTAATTGTTTTGCTCCAATTTCTCCAGTCAGTTTAATTGTTTGTTTGTTTGCCTAGAATAAAACTTTGTGTAGTTGTTTATTGAAGGAAAGTCTATGTGATCAATATATCCTGACCTCTTGCATTTTAAGTGGTTTATCCAGAATATTTGACTTAAAAATGCAGCTTTTTGAATATATACAACCCCTTATTCACTCTATATTTCCTTGAGTGTATAGTAGGTGTTACTCTACTGTGTTCAGGCATTTGATGCTGTTGTAGAGAAATCAGATGCCAACATGATTTTCTTTCCTCTAGCGTTGACTTGACCTTTGTAGCTGCTACCCAAATATTTTTTTATCTTCAAAGTCAAATAACAGTACTAGAAATTATCCTGATTATTTGAGATCAATTTTCTCTGGTATGCTTTGTGATCTTTCAGTAGATATATTCAAATTTTCTTTTAGATTATAAATATTTTCTCATGTAATGCAAATTCTGCACTGTTTCAATAATTCTTATTTTAGAGGGGGGAATTCCACTTATGTGGGTTTGTTGTTGTTGTTGTTGTTTCGAGACAGAGTCTCACTCTGTCGCCCAGGCTGGAGTGCAGTGGCAAGATCTTGGCTCATGCAATCTCCACCTCCTGGGTTCAAGCAATGCTCCTGCCTCAGCCTCCCAAGCAGCTGGGATTATAGGCGTACACCATCATGCCCAGCTGATTTTTGCATTTTTAGTAGAGACGGAGTTTCACCATTATGGCCAGGCTGATCTCAAACTCCCAGCCTCATGTGATTTGCCAGTCTTGGCCTCTCAAAGTGCTAGTGTTGTGCCCCAGTCCTTTAATTCCCCAAAGAAGACCACCAGAGTCCAGAGTCAAAGCCAAACGGCAAGGATCTTTAATACAAGTTCGAACCTGGACTCCCAACCAAAAACTGTTCAAGAGCCCCCGGCTGGGTCTGAGACAGCATTATATAGTCAGCAGTAAACAGGCACAGAGTCACAGGGGATTTTGTGCAATACAGGTTTGGGATTGGCTGACATTTGAACAAGGAGATTTGGCCGTTTATGATTGGTTCCCGCCTTTTGGGAGTTTCAGTTATTCTTTCAAACACTCATGACCTTTGTCAGGGGACTCTCCAGGTGGTGTTTTTTTTTTCCAAAGTCGAGATATATGGAGGAATGTGTTTGTGTTGGTGCTGGGCTCAGGAAGTTGAGATATATGGAGGAATGTGTTTGTGTTGGTGCTGGGCTCAGGAAGTTGAGATATATGAAGGAATGTGTTTGTGTTGGGCCCAGGGCTGAGGAATGTGTGAGTGTGTTTGATCTCTTTCATTTCCCCCTTTCTCAGGAGACTGAGGGTCCAATCTTGGATCCCTATAAGGTTGTCTCTGCTTCTTCTGCGCCCCTGAGGTCTAGGGGTTGATATTGGGCGCGGAGAACCATAAGTTGGATGGTGTTGAACCTTTCTCTAACAAATTGCAATATTTTATTAATAACGCATGGTCCTATTGTGAGCAGGAGCAAGAGGGTTATCAGTGGCCCAATGAAGGGGGCTAGGAGAGAGAACATGGAAGAGTTCCACCAGTTATTAGCGGCTGAGGCAAACTGCTGCCTCTTCATTTCTAGGCTTAACTTGTGTAACTGTTGTACCCGACTTTCCACTAGCCCCGACTCATTTATATAAAAACAGCACTCTTTTTTGAGGAACATACAGGTGCCCCCTTTCTCAGCGGTGAGTAAATCTAAAGCTCTCCGATTTTGGAGGGTTACTTGTGCTAGAGAGGTGAGTTGCCGCCGGAGGGAGGCAAGGGATTCAGCCGACGCTTCCATTGCGACAGAGAATTGCTGGAACAGCTTGTCATTTTCCACTATTGAATGGCCTAGTGCCCCCCCCCCCCCCCCCCGCCAACCCAGCTGCAATAAGGGGTTTGGAAAGGGAGATTCCAGCAACAAGGGGTAGGAACATTGCCCGTTTATGTCTAAGGGCCTCGTCAAAGATGGCACCTGTCCAGCCCAGGAACTCAGCTGGTGTCAGTAAAGTTAGCCGGGGGACCAGAGTGACAGGGAGGCATATCCGTCCGTCAGGAGACTCCCCAGACAAATTTTTAAACAGTGTACCATTGCACCAGAAAAATATGCCAGGTGGGGCATACAATGGGGTACTAGGGAGGGCAGCTGTGTGGTTACAGAGACTGGAGTTGGTAGCCGAATAGCAGTAGGGGAGCTTTTCTTGGTTCGGATTACGGTATAGGAGGACGTTTGACACCGGAGCAGCAGACGAGGGTTTTACAGTTTGGTTGCTGGGTGAGGTAGACAGGG
Source organism: Rhinopithecus roxellana (assembly GCF_007565055.1). Lineage (NCBI taxonomy): Eukaryota > Metazoa > Chordata > Mammalia > Primates > Cercopithecidae > Rhinopithecus > Rhinopithecus roxellana. Next base: position 20,812,901 of record NC_044552.1, on the reverse strand, counting down.
GGACAGCAGTCAGTGGCGGACGCCCTAGAGCTGCACACATAAAGCAAGAAGACAAGTCGCCTAGGCCCGTAAGGTTGGCGACCATTAGCCCCTCCTGCAGTAGGGTTAGCCACGAAAAGGGATGTAGGTCCTGTAACAGTTTTTCTTCCTGTTGGTGGATGTTCCCGTGGACTAGGGACTGGACTTGGACTAGGCTGCGCCACAGATATAAGTGACTACTGGGCCAAGTACTGGTGGAGGAATAGTAGACAGCCCCATGCTGTGGCGAGGTCCACCGGGAATCCCATGGGTCTTTAATTATCCAAGTATAGGTGCCTGCACCGTGATAGAAGTTCCACCCAGTTTGTGTCCACTCTCTGACCGAGTGGGTTTTACAGTAGCTATAGGGGCATCCTGCACTCATTCGCTTCCAATAATTTTTACAGTTGTGTTGGGCCTGATCAAATTCGAAGCAGATCGTGGGTAATGCCGGTTTGGCAACCTGAAACCCAGTGGAGGTAAATTGGGGTACTACATCCAGAGGCGGGGCAATCTGCACTAGCTAGCAATTTGCCAGCTTGGGGGGTTTCTCCTGGGTGGGTTTGGTTCTCATAGAGCCAGAACCTCCAAACAAAGGGGTTAGTAGCTGGATTTGCAGTGAGCGGGGAGGATAGGCGCAGGGGGCACAAAGTCACAAAGAAAGCTAACATAGTTACAGTGTGTTGCGGCGCCGGCGCAGTGTCAGCTTCAAAGGATTGTCCTTAGTTCGATCTATTGTCCAAGTATCCGCAGTCCCTGGCATCTCCACGCCTTGCTGGAGGAGATCTGCCGCTGGGTTCACCAGCCTGACGTGGGTGTGATGGATCCACGACGCGATGCCCTCAACCTTGAGAGCGGTAGGGGTGGTTAGGAGTACCTGGAATGGTCCTTTCCACCGTGGCTCTAGGCTTTCTTGCCGACGCCACTTGACCAAGACCCAATCTCCTGGTTGATGTGAATGAGGTGTAGGCGAGGGTCCAGACTCATACAATTCTCGCAGTCGAGGCCACACTTCCTCCTGGACTCTCTGTAGAGCTTGCAGGGAAAATAAGAACTCAGAAACACTTTCTAAGTCTGGGTTCAACAGGTCACTTTTTAAGCTGGGAATTACAGGTGGGGGGTGACCATACATGATCTCATATGGGGTAAGTTTTAACCTATAGGGGGTGTTACGAGCCCTAAACAGAGCGTAGGGGAGTAAGACTACCCAATTAGCGCCAGTCTCCATGGTCAATTTCGTTAAGGTCTCTTTTAGGGTCCGATTCATTCTTTCTACCTGTCCTGAACTTCTGAACTTTGGGGTCGGTAAGCACAATATAATTTCCAATCAGCCCCAAGGATGGAAGCCAGGTCCTGACTTACCTTAGCGACGAAAGCTGGTCCATTGTCAGACCCTATCTGGACAGGAAAGCCATACCTGGGGAGGATTTCTTCTAAAATTTTCTTTACAACAACCTGTGCAGTCTCGCGTTTGGTTGGGAATGCCTCAGTCCATCCTGAAAAAGTATCTATGAAGACTAATAAGTATCGGTACCCATATTTACCTGCTTTAACCTCAGTGAAATCCACTTCCCAGTAGACTCCAGGCCTGGTCCCTCTTAACCTCGTCCCAACAGTTTGGGACTGACTATAAGCATTGTTGAGTAGACAAACCTTGCAGTTTGCAGCTATCTTGCCGGCCTTTTCAGCCACATGCCTAATTTTAAGCTTGGTGTGTCTGATTAAGTCTATCATCCTTTGGGCCCCCAAGTGAGTGGACCTGTGGATACGTTCTAGCACTTGCTGTCCCAGCCTTTCAGGTAGGACGATGTTGCCACATGTATCTGTCCACCATCCATCTCGAATCTGTTTCATTGGGAGCTTGTCTATCCACCGTAGGTCTTCTTCTGGGTATTCAGGGTTATAGGGTAAATCTCGAGATCCTGGGTCAGGGAGTTGGAGTGCAAGGAGCCGATCGAGAGCTTTTGCAATTTCTTTGGCAGTGGAGTCCGCTAGGTTATTGCCTCGGGCAACTGGACTGACTGGTTTCTGGTGTCCTGGGCAATGCACGATGGCCAGTTTCTTTGGCCTCCACAGGGCTGCTAGTAAATCAAGGATTTCTTTTTTATTTTTAATGTCCTTTCCTTCTGCTGTGAGCAAACCTCTTTCCCTGTAAATAGCCCCGTGCACATGTGCTGTGGCAAAAGCATACCGGCTGTCAGTGTAAACTGTCAGCTTGTGGTTTGCCCCTAACGTAAGGGCCTGGGTGAGTGCTATAAGCTCGGCTTTTTGTGCCGACGTCCCGGGGGGTAATGGCTCGGCGCAAATTACCTCACTTTCCGAAGTTACTGCCGCTCCTGCATACCTCTGTCCTTGGTGGACGAAACTGCTTCCATCGGTGAACCAGATGAGATCGGCGTCGGGTAGTGGGTGGTCTTGTAGGTCTTCCCTGACTCCGTGTACCTGGGCCAGTATCTCGGAGCAGTCATGGAACGGGGTTTCTAAGTCTGGATTTGGCAATAGTGTTGCTGGGTTTAGGGTCGTTGGGGGCAGGAAAGTTATCCTGAGGGGGTTCAGCAGTAGCCCCTGGTAGTGGGTGAGCCGGGCATTGCTAATCCATCGATCAGGCGGCTGTCTGAGAACGCCTTCAATGGCATGCGGAGTAGTGACCCGTAGCTCCTGTCCCATGATAAGCTTATCAGCATCCTGCACCATCAGGGCGGTTGCCGCAATTATTCGGAGGCAGGGCAGCCATCCTGCGGCTACCGGGTCCAATCTTTTTGACAGGTAGGCCACTGGCCTCCGCCAGGGGCCTAATACTGAGTTAATACCGCTTTGGCAATGCCCCTGCTTTCGTCCATGTATAAGTGGAAGGGCTTGGAGACATCAGGGAGTCCCAGCACGGGGGCTGATAACAGAGCGGTTTTGATCTGTTGGAAGGCCAACTCAGCCTCTTCCGTCCAATTGAAGGGCTGCTGTTCCTTTGTTGCCTGGTATAGGGGCTTGGCTAACTCTGCAAACCTGGGTATCCATAACCTACAGAACCCTGCCGACCCCAGGAATTCTCTTACTTGTCGCATTGATTGGGGTCTAGGGATACGTAGGACTGTCTCTTTCCGGGCACTGGTTAACCAAAGTTGCCCCTCCTTTAACAGGTATCCCAGATAGGTTACCTCTGATTTGCAGATTTGAGCCTTTTTTGCTGAGGCCCGGTAGCCTAGCTTCCCCAAAGTCTTTAGGAGGTCTTCGGTTCCTTGAACACAGGCTTCCGGGAATTTGGCCGCTACTAAAAGATCATCAACATACTGCAAAAGAGTTATTTCAGGGTGTTGCCGTCGGTACTCACCCAGATCTTCGTGGAGGGCTTCGTCGAACAGGGTTGGCGAGTTCTTGAATCCCTGTGGCAATCTGGTCCATGTTAGCTGGACGTTTATACCCCTCTCGGGGTCTGTCCATTCAAATGCAAAAAGCTCTTGACTTTTGGGAGCCAAGGGTAGGCTGAAAAAAGCATCTTTTAAATCAAGGACAGTATACCACTGTTTTTCAGGGTTCAAAGTACTTAAGAGGGTATATGGGTTGGGTACGGTGGGGTGTATGTCCATGACTCTTTTGTTGACTTCTCTTAAATCTTGCACCAGCCTATAGTCTTTACTATTAGGTTTACGGACAGGTAACAACGGAGTGTTCCATGGCGAGTGGCAGGCGCCTAGAACTCCTTGGTCTAGAAGCAGGTGGATGTGGGGCGTAATTCCCTTTTTGGCCTCTAGGGGCATTGGGTACTGCGGAACCCGAACCGGGTCTGTCCCAGGCTTAACTTCAACAAATATGGTGGGGCGGTGTTTTGCCAGCCCTAAGCCCCCGGTTTCTGCCCATGTTTCCGGGAAACGCTGGAGCCAGGAGTTGATATCTTGATCAGGAGGCACTTGCTCCTGATGGAGTCTATATTCATCCTCCAAGGTGATAGTGAGGATGGATATTGGCTTGTTTTGAGAGTCAGTCACTTTGGGACCCCCCTGACTGGAAGTGAATTTGGGCTCCCATTTTTGTTAATAGATCTCTCCCCAACAAGGGGCAAGGGCTCTCGGGAATAACTAGGAAGGAGTGAGACACATTTCCTGTTCCCAAGTCTACGGTCCTCTGAGTTGTCCAAGGATATTTTTTAATTCCTGTGGCTCCTTGTACCCAAGATGAATTATCAGACAATTTTCCATAAGGCTTGACCAAGACTGAATGTTGTGCCCCGGTATTGACTAGGAACTGAACCGGGGACCCCTCCACTTGCAGAGTTACCCTAGGTTCGGGGAGGGGGTCCGAACCCCGTCCCCCCTAGTCGGAATCCTGGGTAACAAGTACGGGGGTAGGTCTTCGCAACCCTGAGTCCGACTGCCTCTTTTTCTTTGGGCAGTCTTTAATCCAGTGGCCATGTTCTTTACAGTAAGCACACTGATCTTTTTCTAACTTTTGCTTAGGGCCTTGTGCTTGTTTTTTTCTTTGGTTTTTCTCTGCTTGAGGGAAGGCAGCCACCAGGACCCTGGTCATCTCTTTGGTAGCTTTTAGCTGCCTTTCTTCTGGGGCATCCCTATTGTTGTATACCTTACTGGCAATGCAGAGGAGATCCTGCACCTGTTTTCCTTCTAAATCTTCTAGTTTTTGTAACTTTTTCTTAATATCTGGTGCTGCCTGGTTTACAAAGGACATTACTACCGCTGCCTGATTCTCAGGTGCTTCTGGGTCCATAGGGGTAAACTGTCTGAAAGCTTCCATTAACCTTTCTAGATAAACGGTAGGGCTTTCTGTCTTTCCCTGCAACACTGAATACACTTTAGCTAAATTAGTGGGCTTGCGAGCTGCCGCCCGGAGACCTGCCATTAGAGTCTGGCGGTAAATGAGCAGTCGTCCCCTACCTTCTGCCGTGTTGTAATCCCATCTAGGTCTGGTCAGAGGAAAGGCTGCATTGATGAGGTCAGGATTGGCGGTCGGTTGGCCGTCATCTCCAGGAACCAGTTTTCTGGCCTCAACCTGTATCCTTTCTCGCTCCTTCGTCGTGAATAGAATCCGGAGGAGTTGCTGACAATCATCCCAAGTAGGCTGATGGGTAAACATAACACTGTCTAATAATGATGTTAGGTCCTTAGGGTTGTCTGAGAACCGGGCATTCTGGGATTTCCAATTATACAGATCACTAGTGGAGAAGGGCCAATACTGGAGGCGGGGGAGCCCAGTATCATGGGGGGGGGTCCTATTTCCCTGAGGAGCAGCGCTGTAGTGGAGTCGGGGGGCTGCGAAGCCTGTTCCCGTTGGGTACCGCCGCGCGTCCGTCCCGCCGGCCCCCCAGGACTGCTTTCGCTTCCCACCACTGCCGGTGCTGCCGCGGCTTCTCGGTTTTCGCGTTCTCTCGGGGAAGCAGCCGGCGGGGCCTGGAGCTGAGGGCCGGGGTGTGTGTAAGGCGGGGGTTCTAACGACAGGGGGTCTTGGCTGTCAGACAACACAGGGGCAGGAGGGGCGGATGGGATCTTTTGTCTCTGGGAATTTTCCGCAGGCCGCGTGACTAACGCCTTACAGGGCTCAGGGGCTAGCACGAAAGGGATCAGCCAAGGTAGCGGATCTTCCACAAGGTCTTGCCATACCAAGATGTAGGGGATCTGATCAGGATGCCCCGAACGTCCTGGTAGGAAGATTTTAGTTTTGACCTTAGTGATAATAGGGAGGCAAAATGTTCCCTGGGGAGGCCACCCTATGCCGAAAGCGGGCCATTCTGAGTGGCAGAAAGTTATCAATTTCCCTTTCTTTAGCTCTACACTAAGGTCATAGCCCCTAGCTTTGACATCTTTAAAGTTATTTAAAAGGAGAGAGAGAGGAGTACTCTGGGCGCCGCCCATTTCAGGAACCCCTGGAGGTAGAGAAAGGGATACAGAGAAATAGCAGTAACAGGATTTGAAGTAACTTTTGTCTCGTCCAGCGGCTCCTGAAAAGTGAAAGTGAGTTCTAAACAAGTAACAGTCTACAACAGCAACAACAGACAACAGTTCCGCAAGCGCATTTCGGGTTTAGTTCCCGATCAGAATCAGACGGGCCAACAGAATACAGAGGCCCCAGATGGGCACCGGAGGACGTCTCCTACTGGTCCCTGGTGGCTGTCTTATAGCGCGTCCGCCAAGACTATGCCAACCTCAGTACAGATCCCGCGGGATTCCTTAGAGAGACAAAGACGAACAGAGACAAAGCCAGCTCACTTACTGATCAGTGATGATCCGTTGACCTGGGGTCTGGTGGGCTTGGGGGAAATCCCAGACGAGCCCCCAGATGTTGTGCCCCAGTCCTTTAATTCCCCAAAGAAGACCACCAGAGTCCAGAGTCAAAGCCAAACGGCAAGGATCTTTAATACAAGTTCAAACCTGGACTCCCGACCAAAAACTGTTCGAGAGCCCCCGGCTGGGTCTGAGACAGCATTATATAGTCAGCAGTAAACAGGCACAGAATCACAGCGGATTTTGTGCAATACAGGTTTGGGATTGGCTGACATTTGAACAAGGCGATTTGGCCGTTTATGATTGGTTCCCGCCTTTTGGGAGTTTCAGTTATTCTTTCAAACACTCATGACCTTTACCTGGAGAGGTGGTGTTTTTTTTTCCAAAGTCGAGATATATGGAGGAATGTGTTTGTGTTGGTGCTGGGCTCAGGAAGTTGAGATATATGGAGGAATGTGTTTGTGTTGGTGCTGGGCTCAGGAAGTTGAGATATATGAAGGAATGTGTTTGTGTTGGGCCCAGGGCTGAGGAATGTGTGAGTGTGTTTGATCTCTTTCACTAGGATTACAGATGTGAGCCACCATGTCCCTCCACACATCTGTGTATTTTTAAAATCTCCCTTGCCTATATTCTGCATTAGCAGTTGGCAAAATTTTTCTGTAAAAGATCAGATAGTAAATATTTTAGGTTTTGCAGGCCATATGGTCTGCAGCTACTCAACTCTGGCACTGAGAAGGGTAGTATGAAAGCAGCAACATATAATATAATAGCACATGAATGAGTATGACTGTGTTCCAAAAACCTTTATTTAAATAAAGCCTAATTTGAATTTTAAACTGAAAATAAATTTTCATATCATTGTTTATATGTTATAAAATTATTTTCATTTTTTGAGCCATTTAAAAATAGAAAAAACATTCTTAGTTCAAGGCCACACAAGAATAGGTGGTAGGCTTGATTTGGTCCACAGCTGTAGAGCATCAACACCTGCTCTATATCTATAATTATTTTTATAATTAATTTGATTACATTTTTGTTGTTCTTCTATTTTTCATGTCTATTCTCACTATCTACTTATATGCTATCAGTGGTACCCGCCTTGTGCTTTTTGTAATTTTAGTCTTCAATCCTGAATATTTTTTTCTTTTGTCTCTATGAGTTCTGTATTTTTCTGTTTCACAGTCTTTATTTTTCTTGTCATGAAATATTTATTTCTGGCAATGTATTTCCTGAATTCTTGTGTTTCTGCTTTGTGTTTTTTTCTTTATAGCCATTATTGTTTCTGTTTAACCCAAAAGTATCTGAGACATGTCTCAATCAATTTACAAAGTTTATTTTGCCAAGATTAAGGACATACCCATGACACAGCCTCAGGAGGTCCTGAGGACATGTGCCCAAAGTAGTCGAAGTACAGCTTGCTTATTTATTTATTTATTTATTTATTTATTTATTTATTTAGAAGGAGTTTTCACTCTTGTTGCCAAGGCTGGAGTGCAATGGCGCGATCTCAGCTCACCACAACCTCTGCCTCCCTGATTCAAGAGATTATCCTGCCTCAGCCTCCCAAGTAGCTGAGATGACAGGCATGTGCCACCATGCCCAGCTAATTTTTTTTTTTTTTTTTTTGTATTTTTAATAGAGACAGGATTTCTCCATATTCATCAGGCTAGTCTCGAACTCCCGATCTCAGGTGATCTGCCCGCCTCGGCCTCCCAAAGTGCTGGGATTACAGGCATGAGCCACCGCTCCCAGCCGTACAGCTTGCTTTTATACGTTTTAGGGAGACATGATATTACCGGAAAGGAGTTCCAATCCAGACCCAAGAGAGGATTCTTGGATCTCGTGCAGGAAAGAATTCTGGGCGAGCCCATAGAGTAAAAAGCAAGTTCTTTAAGAAAGTAAAGGAATAAAGAACGGCTACTCTATAGGCAGAGCAGCAGCAGAGGCTGCTCTGCAGCTTATTCTTATAGTAATTTCTCCATCATATGCTAAACAAGGGGTGGATTAGTCCATGAATTTTCCTGGAAATAGGTGGGCAATTCCCGGAACTGAGGGTTCCTCAGATCATACAGACCGCATAGGGTAACTTCCAGAGGTTGCCATGGCATCTGTAAACTTATGGTGCTGGTGGGAATATCTTTTTGCATGCTAATGAGTTATAATTAGCCTATAATGAGCAGTGAGAATGACCAGAGGTCGCTCTGGTCACCATCTTGGTTTTGGTAGGTTTTGGCCGGCTTCTTTACCGCATCCTTTTATCAGCGAGGTCTTTGTGACCTGTACCTTGTCGTGACCTCCTCTCTCATCCTGTGACTAAGAATGCCTGAACCTCCTGGAAATGCAGCCCAGTAGGTCTCAGCCTTATTTCACCCAGCCCCTATTCAAGATGGAGTCGCCCTTGTTCCAGTGCCTCTGACAATGAGCCATCAATCAGTGTGTGTAAGATGTACATTGGTTTTGTGTGATAAGGCAGGACAACTCAAAGTAGGGGCTTCAAGGTTAGAAGTCCATAAGAGACAAAAGTTGCATTCTTTTGAGACCTTGATAAGCCTTCCACTGAAAACACAATTTAGTCTGGCTCTTTGAATCTGCATTTTTACTTAAACAATAGGGCAGAGGAAGCAATCTGATACACATGCCTCTCAGGTGAGCCTCAGAGGGATGACTTTGAGTTCTCTCTGTTCTTTGTCCACAAGGAATTTCCTTGTGGGCAAATTGTGAGGGAGGTATGTAGCTTCTTATCTTTGTACCTATCTTATTCAGGAAAAAAATGGGAGGCAGGTTTGCTTGACATAGTTCCCAGTTTGACTTTTCCTTTGGTTCTGTGATTTTTGGGATCCTGGTATTTATTTTCCTTTCATACCTCCTTATAATATTTTTAATAAATGAATTATGTCATTTTATATTCTTCTTTGTAGCCATATTTTTGGGCAAACTTGTATATAGAAAGATTAGATTGCAAGTTTTATATTTATTTTTATTGCAGCTATCTGTGTATATCAGCATACTTATTTTGTGTGTGTGTGTGATACAGTCTCACTCTGTCACCCATGCTGGAGTGCAATGGTGCCATCTTGGCTCACGGCCACCCCCACCTCCTGGGTTCAAGTGATTCTCTTGCCTCAGCCTCCAAGTAGCTGGGATTACAGATGTGCACCACCACACCTGGCTAATTTTTGTATTTTTAGTAGAAATCAGGTTTCACCACGTTGGCCAGGCTGGTCTTGAACTCCTGACCTCAGGTGATCCTCCGGCCTCAACCTCCCAGAGTTGAGATTACAGGTGTGAGCCACCGTGCCTGGCCCAGCATACTTCATTTTCTGTTCAGATATAAGTGAGACAGATTTTCCTGAACTAGTAGCATAGGCCCCTGTGAGAGCAGAGAAGGCAGGGTAACTTTGTAGACTTCAGATGTCAAAGATTCTCTATTGTGTTGTTTCAATAAAAGCCTGAGGTTGGCACCTCTGCAATCATGCTTCTCTTGGCTTTCAAAACCTAGCCCAGGTCTGGAGGGTTTTTGCCCATAGCTCTGAAATACTTAGACTTCTTTTCATGGACAAAAGTAATGAATGGTATTGCCTTGATGTTTCAAGATGAAGCACCAATTCAAACACAAGCTTTTTTTTTTTTTTTTTTTTTTTGAGATAGAGTGGAGTCTGGCTCTGTTGCCCAGGCTGGAGTGCAGTGGCATGATCTTGGTTCACTGCAACCTCCGCCTCCTGGGTTCAAGCAATTCCCCTGCCTCGGGCTCCCAAATAGCTGGGACTACAGGTGCGTACCACCAAGCCCAGCTAATTTTTGTGTTTTTAGTAGAAACGGGGTTTCACCATGTTAGCTAGGGTGGTCTCGAACTCCTGACCTCAGGTGATCCACCCGCCTCGGCCTCCCAAAGTGCTGGGATTACAGGTGTGAGCCACTGCACCCCACTACACAAGCACTTTCTAAACTTTCCTACCCTCCTTCAGCCATGACATTGTCTGGTATCATCTCAGTTCTATTTGCAGAAATTTCAGCTCAGGGTTGGTTCTCTCCTTCTAGCAGAGAGAGGCAGCTCAATATTTCTGAAGCCTGCTCCCTATCAGATTCCTCTGCATTTCCTCTTCTCTGGGAAATAACTCGATTTGACTGCTATTTTGTTTCCTAGGCATGCATTGTGAAATTATCAGGCGTTTAAGGTGTTGTATATGCTCTATTTTGTTCCTGTGTAAAAGTTGTTTGTGCTCTTTATGATATTCTGATGGGGTATCTGAAAGATTTCAAACTAAGTGGCTGCCACGCCTCTCCCAGCTACTGTCCTCGGACCCGGGCTAGCCGGGCTTCTGCTCTTGCCCCTCGCCGCAGGGAGCGCAGCGTTTTGAAACACTTTCCTTGAAATTCCAAGTCTGAGACTCTAGTCTTTAGCACAGCCCTGGCATAGGGGTGGCGACCTGATCCGAGAAAGAGGCCCAGCGCGTGGGTCGCATTTCTTACATGGGATCGTGAGAAATTTGGCCACCAAAACGGAACTGACGCACTGATCTGGGGTGACCTTCACTCACATCAGACACTATTTGGGTCTCTGGCTACCGATGGGCCACCGCCAATTCTTAACCTTCATCCACAGTGTGGATTCATGCGGCAGCTCTCACCACCGGTGTCACCTCGAGGCCACCTCGGGTCTGCACCAGACAGCAAAGGGGGAGCAGTAGCAGGAGTCCTTTACCGTGTGCTCTATCCCTACTTCCGCTGCTGACCCCACAGCGGTCGCCCCTCCCCGTGACTGGCTCCACACCTAGTGTCAGGTTGTCCTCAGGGAGGGGCAACACCTCTCTCTCGAGGACTCTTGAGACTGTTGCCTCACAACGCCAACAGGTCCATATGACTGATGTCCCCTCTTGACTCTAATCAATGTGATGGCATCATTCTAGACAAGGGCAGACTTTCCTTGTTTGAATAGAACCACTCTTCTAACTCCACCTACAAGACCTTTGCCCTCTAGTGGCCGTGTATGAAATGCATCGTGTAATGCAATCAACAACGGAAAGAAATCACATTTTAAGAATGCAAAACTTTGTTCTTCGTTTTCGCATTAAAATTCCGACAAGAGATAAATGTAACCCGACCAGAAAAATGAATTGTTGTTCACATTATCCTGCATATTCTGGGTAAGACTTGCCTTAATGGTCGTTAACAAAGCACAGTAACAACCTTTCCGAGAGTCACTGTAAACTGGTATTTATTGGTAACCGATGGGCACACTCCTGCACTGGAGGTCACATTTCCTTTTAAGGCAGCCCTCGAGACTCTATACTTCTAGGTTCAAGTAATTAAACTATCCCCATGCCTTTTCTTATACAGGGGCGATATCCCTACTATTACTTGTCTTGGAGAACTATTCCTGAGGGTTTTTTCCTCCCTTATAACATCTTTGTAAGTATTCCCAACATTAAAAATAAAAACTAATGCATTCTGTATGTCCCACTAGAAGTTCCTCTAGTATCCCTGTAGTAGTTCAAAATGTACAGTATTACTAGAAGATTTGCTGGGAAATATATAAGCCGCACTGTCCCCTGATTTCTCAAGTCACCCTAGGTAGGTGCCAACAAAATTAACATTTGTTTTTCTTATTGGATTTACAGACTTGTAATTTCATAAATAATATGCATAACTGATATTATTGATTAATTGATTTAGACAATTAATTAATTTAGGCAATTTAGGCCAAACTGGCAGAGATCTGAGAGAGGATGAGGGAAAAGTGCTAATCTCATCCAGGAATGTCCTTACAGACCATACCCAGAAATAATGCTTAATCTGGGTACCCTGTGGTTCATGCAAGGTGTCACATGAAATTAACAATCACAGATACATACTATGAGGTAATGATTACATACTATGAGGTAATGATTTTGGCATTTAAATGTTATATAAATAAAATAATGATTGTGGAAAAAGTCAGAAATTGAAAGATATGTACATAAAATATAATTTATAAAAAGACATGCACCAAATATCATTACATACTCTTCTAAAAAACATTGTCATAAACTGTAAACATTTAATTCATTAGACTAGTTTCCTATGAAAAAGAATGATATACGGAATAGGCTATGTAGATAAAAAGAAATTAATCAATTGATTAAGATGGTCTTATGTGGGGAAAAGAAAGAAAGATCAGACTGTTACTGTGTCTGTTATGCCCAGACCGTTTATTCCCCGAAGAAGACCACCAGAGTCCAGAGTCAAAGCCAAGCAGCAAGGATCTTTAATGCAAGTTCGAACTTGGTCCCTCCGTTCTACAACATACAAGAGGGCCCCGAACAATGTGTGCGCTTGCTTTTTATAGCTTGAGGTAAACAGGACTTGTCAGGTTACAGAGGAACAAGGCATTTCTCTAGGTTACAGCATTACAATTGGTTTACATTTTAAGTTATACTTTTAGCAGCCTTCTTATTGGTTCCTGCGCTTTTACAAACGGTTGTAACCTTATCGGAGCTTCTCCAGGTGTTGTTTTTCTTCTAAAGTTGAGATATATGGAGGAATGTGTTTGTGTCAGGCCCAGGAAGTGGAGGCATATGGGGGGATGTGATGTGTCGGGCTCAAGGCTGTGATGTATGGAGGAATGTGTTCTTTCAGTCTATATAGAAAGAAGTAGACGTAAGAGACTCCATTTTGTTCTGTATTTGAGATGCTGTTAATCTGTGACCCTACCCCCAACCTTGTCCTTGCAAGAGACATGTGCTGTGGTGACTCGAGGTTTAATGGATTGTGGGCTGTGCAGGATGTGCCTTGTTAAACAAGTGCCTGAAGGCAGCTTGCTGGTTAAAAGTCATCACCATTCTCTTAATCTCAAGTACCCAGGGACACATACACTGCCGAAGGTCGCAGGGACCTCTGCCTAGGAAAGCTAGGTATTGTCCAAGGTTTCTCCCCATGTGATAGTCTGAAATATGGCCTCGTGGGAAGGGAAAGACCTGATCATCCCCCAGCCTGACACCCGTGAAGGGTCTGTGCTAGGGAGGACTAGTACAGGAGGAAAGAAGGCCTCTCGGCGGTTGTTGGCAGTTGAGATAGAGAAAAGCATCTGTCTGCTGCCCGTCCCTGGGCAATGGAACATCTCTGTGTAAAACCCGATTGTATGCTTTGTTTACTGAGATAGGAGAAAACCGCCTTAGGGCAAAAGGTGGGACTTGCTGGAACAATGCTGCTAAAAGGTTTATGGAGATGTTTGCATATGCATATCAAGGCACAGCATTTTCCTTTGAACTTATTCATGTCACAGAGATCTTTATCCATATGTCTTACTGCTAATTTTCTCCCTACAATGATCCTATTGTCCTGCCACTCCCTTATCTTTAAGATGGTAAAGATAATTATCAATAAATACTAAAGGAACTCAGACCGGTGCCGGCGTGGGTCCTCTGTATGCTGAGCGCCCGTCCCCTGGGTCCACTTTTTCTTTCTCTATACTTTGTCTCTGTGTCTCATTTCTTTTTTCAAGCCTCTCGTTCCACCTAACGAGAAACGCCCACAGGTGTGGAGGGGTAGGCCACCCCTTCAGTCTTAGATTAAGTAATCAAAAAAATTAACAAAATACTATGAGATATTCAAAATAATTGATGATCTCTGTGGTGTTTTTTTTTTTCTTTTAAACAGTCTTGCTTTGTTGCCTAGTCTCGAGTGGTGCAGTGGCATAATCTCAGCTCACTGCAACCTCTGCCTCTCAGGTTCAAGCAATTCTCATGCCTCCCAAGTACCTGCGATTATAAGCATGTGCCATCACGACCAACTAATTTTTGTATTTTTAGTGGAGACATGGTTTCACCATGTTGCCCAAGCAGGTCTCCTGAGCTCAAGTGATCCAATAGCCTCAGCCTCCCAAAGTGCTGGGATTACAAGCGTGAGCCACTTCACCCGGCCCATGGTGCATTTTTTGAAAATGAAAATTCTGCTTCCACTCTTGAAAAATGAATTGCTAGGAGAATTGTCGTCTGGCTATAAAAAACTAGAAAAATAGAAAAAATATTTAATACAGTTCTTAGAAAACAGTGTTTTGGAAACAGGCAATGCCAGCTTGTAATACTTGAGAGAAGAGAAACAGAAAATGTGAACCTGGTGATTACATCAGTCAAGAGAATTTTGAAGAAGGAAAAGACAGTGGCATTTACCACACTAAGTATCTTGACTTACTAGAAGTCTCAATACATTCAGAGCATGCATTGTTGGTGCAAGGATAAACAAAATGTCATAGAATAGAGAGCTCAGAAATCATCTGCACATATGTGTAAATTTAATACATGATAAAGGTGGCATTGCAGCTGGAGTAAGAGAGTATCATTTACTGAGAAATGTATACAGGAATAAATAGGGGTAAGAAGCTGTGAATCTATCACACCCTGTTTCATTGCCTGACCTGACTAGATGTAATTTATGTCATAAGAAAAGGAGTATGTAGTGGATAATAAATATTCTACATATGGTCAATCATGACATTAACTGATCTTAGTGAAAGGGTATGTCATTGCCAAATTGTTGTGCAAAGTAAGGGGAAAATTCACCATGTCAAATGGCATGTTTATTTTTATTTATTTATTTATTTATTTTGAGACGGAGTCTCGCTCTGTCGTCCAGGCTGGAGTGTCGTGGCGCCATCTCGGCTCAATGCAAGCTCCGCCTCCCAGGTTCATGCCATTCTCCTGGCTCAGCCTCTCGAGTAGCTGGGACTACAGGCGCCCGCCACTTTTTGTATTTTTAGTAGAGACGGGGTTTCACCGTGTTAGCCAGGATGGGCTCGATCTCCTGACCTCGTCATCCACCCGCCTTGGCCTCCCAAAATGCTGGGATTACAGGCTTGAGCCACCGTGCCCGGCTAGGCATGGTTTTTAAAAAGGGCTTTATTGGGGGATTTATTTTGCTAAGCAAGCAAAGGCAGAGATTGATCAATTCTCTCTTTATTTCACATGGAAGCATGCCAGGCACAGGCATTGCTGGAAATACAGCAGGTCTGTAGTCGACAAGAAGGTATCTTCCCTTTATTTCTCACCCTCCACAAACAGAAGAGCCTTTTCCCAGACCTTCAGTGAGAGTGGGCCAGACCGCCTGACGGCAGGCAATCTGGATTTAAGGTGTGACGTGTTTGTAATATAATGGTACAATCCATGCTGTGGGATATTATGTAATTTATATAAAGAATTATATAACACTACATATGTTAAATGATACCACTACAGTCAAAGATGAGTGGAGATATACATCTATATGTATATATATAATGTGTGTATACATATATGCATATATATACATCTTCCCAGAAATATATTACATATTATTAACGTTAACACACATATAAAATTTTTGGGAAGATGCACAGGATACTTGAAACTAGGCGCCAGTGGAGGGAATTAAGAAAGTAGTGTTCTAGGATGAAAAGGAGACATTTTCCAGCTCTATTTGTACAATTGAGTGGGGGGAGGACTTTTACTGATCTTTGTTTTGGATCAAAATCAGTGCTAGACATCCTCATCCATAATATTTCATTTAAAAGTGAATTTAATTTTAATTAATTTCTTAGAGCTGAAATATTTGCACTACCAACGATCACTTATTGAGGTTGACGATGAGATGAAGAGCGGACTTGAGGCTTGAGTTTTCACCAGCTAGAAAACTGGCGTGTTTCCAAATGGACACTGTAGAATTCTTACAGGCACAGTTTAGAACATTTGCCAGCAATTCTCAAGCAGAGGCTGGGAAAACAGTAAGTTTATCTGCCCCAGAAAGTTGTTTTTCATAAGGAAGAAACAGTTACTGGTATTCATTTTAATATCCAACTTGTATTATTTTCCCTTTGGTCATCTAGCGACTGTAGACGTCTACACATGGCAGTGTTTCTGAAGAAGCTCCTCAGATGTTAACACTAAAAGCAGAAAATGAATTACAGGAAAATGGGATTCGCTGATTGGCGAAAACGTCCAATTAATTAATATAAGGAGAAATTACTTGCGCAAGTATCCACTTAATTCACAAAATGTAAGATCCGACTCTGGCGGGACTCGAACCCGCAACCTTTGAATCTCTTGAGTCAGGCTAGAAGTCCAATGCGCTATCCATTGCGCCACAGAGCCTGCTTGAGCTCTGCCTTTCGCCCTGAGTTTACTAAGTAATTTGACTACTCATGTAATACGTTTCCGGAAAACATTCTGCTCCAGTCACCGTGAGAGTTCAATAAACACAAAAATGAAACAACACAAGGGGTACACACAATCCCTGACACGGAGGAGTTACTAAGCCTTTCAATAACTATTTTCACTTGTGCCATGAGATAACGAATAATTTAGCGAGACTACGTCTCAAAAAAAACAAAAACAAAAACAAACAAACAAACAAAAAAAAAGCGAGACTCCGTTTCAAGAATAATTGGAGAGCTTTCGGACAGCTGAACACGTGGAGGTTTCTGGAGGGTGGCAGACCCAGAGAGTGCTTGGAAGCTTGGCGCCCCTTCTTCCATACCTTGCCCTGCGTGCCTCTTCATTTGTATCCTTTGGGATATCCTTTATAATAAACCAGTAAACCCTATAGCCTGGCGCCCACAACATGGGAGGTGCAGGTGGCTTGCTCTGAGGATCTGGACTTGCCCTGCATGGTCCCCTGGGAACTGCAGGTGCCCTACATGGTCTCCTGGATCAAGCTATTGGAAGGCGGTGAAGAGAGGGTGGAGGCACCCCAGGAAGATCTGCGCCTCAGAGGACAGAAGGACCAAAATGGCTCTTCCGGGGTCCAGTGAAAGATCCTATTCCCTGAAGATCCGAAACACTACCAGCTGCAACCCGTGAACATACAAGGGCACTCTGCAGGCACCGGAAGGGCAGAGAAACCTAAGTGGAGAGGCGATCTTGAGAGTGACAGGATGTCCTAAACGCCGAAGAGAATTTTAAGAAATACAAAGCTGGAGCCGGGCATGATGGCTCACGCCTGTAATCCCAGCACTTTGGGAGGCAGAGGCGGGCAGATCACGAGGTCAGGAGTTCGAGACCAGCCTGGCCAACGTGGTGAATCCCCATCTTTAGTGAAAATACAAAAGTTAGCCAGGCATAGTGGTGCACTCCTGTAGATCCAGCTACTCGGGAGGCTGAGGCAGGAGATTTGTTTGAACTAGGGAGGCAGAGGTTGCAGTGAGCCGAGACTGTACCACTGCACTCCAGCCTAGGTAACAGAGCAAGACTCTGTCTCAAAAAAAAAAGAAAAAAGAAAAAGAAATGTAGAGTTGGGATTTTGCTGTTGCTATCTCTGGTCGTTTTCTACTCATTCTCACTTGTAAGTTTGCATGACTACAGATTATTTACCCAGAGTTTTCTAAACCCGTCATGGAATGAGCTTTTCTCCCAGTTACCTCCCCCAATTTGGGGCCAGTAACTGTTTGCAAGACAGAACTGGTATAAGCAGGATTTCTACAAATTGTTTTTCCTAAAGCTGAGGACTCAGTGGTGTATCTGTCACACTGGAGGAGAGAATGAGTCCTACACTGAAGAAGTGTGAAGTCTTTCATCTGAGTGAAAACACCGGAAGTGAATCATCCCACCCCGTTTTCTATGAGCGGGCCTTGAAAACCATCACATGACCACATAGCATGGAGTTACCACGACTTCTCCATGGCTATCTTTTTAGCGATTTATGCAGCTATCTGGTCATATAAAAACTATGGTGAAATGCAGTTGGAAAAGGGTCTTGGGAAATACGAATGCCCCCAGCTGGCCCTGTGACAGACTCCTGAGGACAGCTGTCGTCTTCTACATCTGTGGAACATCTTTTTTAATTTACTGTGTTTTATTGTACCAGCCCAGATGCTTTATGTCTGGGAAAAATTGACAGATAAAGCTGTGAGACAGTGGGAAATATTTAGCAAATAATTTTCTGGTGTGAGGGTCCTGCTATTACTAAGGAGTGTTCTGTTTCTGTGTACAAAGAAATAACAGTTCAATGGATTATTCCCCAGCAGGACTGGGGAATTATTCCAGCAGGATTATTCCCCAGCAGTGTGTTTTCATCTGGGAAAGATATCCATAAACAAGCAATAAACAAGAGTGCCACAATTATTTTTGTATCTTTATGTACTTGTCAAAAAAGGGTTTGTATTTTTCTCCTTTTGAAAACTGTATCTATAGTTAGATTGCATTGTGAACTGACAAGTAGCCTGGATATGGAGAGTGAGAAGTCCGAGGTGACAACAGGATTAAATACCTGATTAAAATACCATACATGAGGCCGGGCGCTGTGGCTCGTGCCTGTAATCCCAGCACTTTGGGAGGCTGAGGCGAGTGAAAGAGATCAAATGAAAAAAAACTAAAAGGCAGAAATGAAGTCCACAGGCAAACAGCCCGGGCGGCGCCCTGACAGCCCGGGCGGCGCCCTGAGCCTAGTTAAAGATCGACCCCGGACCTAACCGATTAGGTTATCTATAGACTCCAGACATTGTAAGGACAAACGTTGTGAAAGTCTCTGTCCTGCTCTGTTCTGTTCTAATTACCGGTGTCTGCCACATATCTTAGTCCTGGGCCCAGTACAAACACATTCCTCTATTTTGTCCCAACTTCCTGAGCCCAACACAAACACATCCCCCCCACCCCATCTCAGAAACACCACCTAGAGAGCCCCTGATAAGGTCACAACCGTTTGTAGTTTTACTAAATGTGCGGGAACAAATAGAAAACTGTTAATTTTATAACTTAAAATATTAACCAATTACCAGTTGTGATGCTGCAACCAAAAGAATTCCTTTGTACCTCTGTAACCTTACATATCCTGTATGCATCGGGCTATAAAAAGCGGGCACATGCATCATTCGGGGCCCTCTTGTATGTTGTAGAACGGAGGGACCAAGTTCGAACTTGCATTAAAGATCCTTGCCACTTGGCTTTGACTCTGGACTCTGGTGGTCTTCTTCGGGGAATAAACGGTCTGGGCATAACACGAGCAGATCACTTGAGCTCGGTCGTTCGAGACCAGCCTGGCCAACATGGTGAAACCCCATCTCTACTTAAAAATACAAAAATTAGCCAGGCATGGTGGCGCACGCCTATAGTTCCAGCTACTTGGGAGGCTGAGGCAGGAGGATCGCTTGAACCTGGGAGGCAGAGGTTGCAGTGAGCAGAGATGGCACCACTGCACTCCAGCCTGGGTGACAGAGCCAGACACCATCTCAAACAAATAAAATAAAATAAAATACCGTGAAAGTGCTTTGAAAAAGTATAAAGTGCTACGCAAATTTGAAACTTCCATTTTAGGGTTTTTAGGAAAAAAATGTACATGTTAAGGTTATTAGAAAAATATAAAAATATAATTAAAAAAAGAAACTCCATTGAGTCATTATCCTCGTTATGATGGTGGTGTTCTGGGGATGAGAGGATACCTTTCATTTCTCATGTTTTCCATCACTCCAAACAAAGAAGATCACAAAGAAGCCTTTCTCATAGTCTTCTGCAGGAATTCCTTTGGGGAAGTTAGGAGGCCAGGTGCATGGTCTGTTCTTGAAGCACCAGCCAAAAGAATTCCAAGATATGGACATATGGGAGCCACTGGCAGAAGGAACTTCACTAAATGCTGCACTGATATTTTAGAAATTGTTGGGTTTCTCTGATCAAGCTTGGGCCCTTCCCTTCCTGTTTTCCAATGACATTTTATTGCTTTAGTTGTGTGTTCATTGCCTCCACTAATATTAGGGTGTAAAAGGGATACTAAGTTCATTTTGTGTTTTGCATGTTATTAAAAGTGTACATGTGGGGGAAAAAAGAATAGTTTGACCAAGGATCAAAATCCATATCTCATTTAATCTGGCCTCTCCAATTCCATGCTTGGGATAGTTGATTTCACAGAACGAAATTTGAGGAACTTCCAACATTTGACGTTGGATAGTATTTTTAATCTATAGCCGAGTCCCGTAAGTCCCTTTCCTGTAGCTCCAGTCTAGATTTTTCTCTCGAAAGATAAGCCCTTCTTGTTCATTCTTGTTCATATCTGTCTTTTTCGTTTGTGTTTAAAAACGAGTTTCGTGTGTTTTGTCAACAAGCTCACAGAGCAAATGATGACCTTGTGGCACAAATTTACTGCGTCCAGGTGGCTTTAGAATGCTCCCAGGTTCTCTAACTAGGGAATTTTCTTTTAGCGGCTATTTGGGCTGAGATGTAAAAACACCATTTTCTTTGCTTTTCCGCCTTTCGGTGAGACAGTGTGATCCAGCGGTACTTGCTCCGTTAGGGGAGGTCAATTAAGTGGCTTCTTGTCGTCCTGGACAAAAAGGAATAAGGTCGTTGAAGGTGACGCTCAAGCGCGGGAGAATCCAAGTTTGGCGGTGTGGAACGGGCGAGCATTCGTGGTCTGAGAAACGGGAGGAGAAATGTGGAGGGAAGAGAAGTCTCAGGTGATCCGCGACCCAAAGATGGCTTGGTGCAATGTGACAGAAACAAATACGACCGTCACTGGAGGATTAGAATCCATGCCTCCAGGGCGAGATCGAATCCCAGGGTTAAGACCTTAAGGTCATTCATTCGTCCCCACACGCTACTTAACAATAGACAGTGAGGAACTTCTCTGGCCCGATGACCTCTCAACTTTATGTCGCATCCAGAAAAGAAAATACTGTAATTAATTCTGAAACTTGCAGGACGCAAAACAAAGCAAAATACGAGCTCTGAACTGTTTGCAAAAACGCAACGCTGACTTCCTCTCAAGCTTGGCGTTTGTTTGGTGGGGTCCCACGCGGGTTCAACATGCATATTGAGAAGTGTTATTTCTGTTCGGGGCCCATCCACCCTGGATACGGCATAATGTTCGTCGGCAACGATTGCAAGATGTTCAGATTTTGCAAATCTAAATGTCATAAAAACTTTAAAAAGAAGCGCAGTCCTCGTGGACCAAAGCATTCCGGAAAGCAGCTGGTAAAGAGCTTACAGTGGATAATTCATTTGAATTTGAAAAACGTAGAAATGAACCTATCAAATGCCAGCGAGACCTATGGAATGAAACTATTGATGCAATGAAGAGAGTTGAAGAGATCAAACAGAAACGCCAAACTAAATTTATAATGAACAGATTGAAGAAAAATAAAGAGCTACAGAAAGTTCAGGAAATCAAAGAAGTCAAGCAAAACATCCATCTTATCCGAGCCCCTCTTGCAGGCAGAGGGAAGCAGTTGGAAGAGAAAATGGTACAGCAGTTACAAGAGGATATAGACATGAAAGATGCTCCTTAAAAATTTCTGTAACCATTTCTTTTGTGTACATTTGAAAATGCCCTTTGGATACTTGGAACTGCTAAATTATTTTATTTTTTACATAAGGTCACTTAAATGAAAAGCGGTTAAAATACATCTTTCCTACATTGCCATCTACATAACATCAGATATTACAGATGTTAGATTGCATCTCAGTGTTAAATCTTCACTGATAGATGTACTTAAGTAAATCATGAATATTCTACTTGTAACTATAGAAGTGAATTGTGGATGTAAAATGGTTATGCCATTTGGATAATGGCACTAGGCAGCATTTGTGTAGTAACTAATGGCAAAAATTTATGGCTAGTGATGTATAAAATAAAATATTATTTGCCATAAAATATTCCCTTTGTTAATGTTATAGAAGGGGGGGATACAAAAAGGAACTAACAATTTGTATGGCAGTGTCAGATATTATTTTGATTTTAGTATTTCTTGTTTTGGTTTGTTTGCATCTTAGAAGAGCATAATGACATTGTTTGATGAAGCCTAAATTATGCTGGACTGTTTTGACCTGGTTTAGCCCTTCTGATAGGTAGTTGTGGATGTTGGGGATGAGAACTGAATATTCGCCTGGTGTGACACTACACTCTATAATTTCCACTTTGGAGAATATTCAGTTCTCACTTGTGATTCCTGGTAGAACAAACTTTATTTTTCTAGCCCAGCAACGATCTAGAAGCAGAGGAATCCCAGCGCCTTTTAAAATTTATTATGTGGTTTTCTTTTAAAAAGCTCCTGGTTTTGGAAAGTAGAATTTATGGGTACAACGTATGTTCATTATATGTACATAAAATAAAACCATTTAAAAAGTAAAAAACAAACAAACCAACAACAACAACAAAAAATAAAAACGCAACGCAGAAAGGATTTTTAAACCGGAAATGAAGATTGAGCTGAGGGGAAAAGTTCTTGCATCCCTAGAGCCTCGAAGCCCAGGTTACTTATCGCGGGTTTCGGGGCACACTCGCTTCCCATTCCCCTCTCTCATCCCGGCCGGCATCGCTTTCTCAGAACTCGGTTTCTTCCACGGACCACACTGCCCATGGAGACCTCAATTCCTTGGAGAGACTTCTGGGAACCTAAGGAATGAGAAGATGGGAGGTAAATCTACCAGCAGCACCAGGCTGCTGAAATCTTTTCCAGCCAATTTACCTCGGTGCTGACTTGTTTCTCTTACAAATTAATTTTAAAATGAAGATAAATGAAGAGAGTGTCCGTGAGAAACGCTTAAGGTCCCTTATACAGTCCTCTCTCAGCATTTTAACTGCCCCCCATGACAGGTATACTGAGCATTAATCCACACTCCTTTTGAGTGCCGCTACCTCCTGGCGTCCCCAGAATACTTCTTACTTCAGTTTTCTTCACCATCTAGACTTCCTCTTCCCTCCCTCTCATAATTTATTCCCTTTATTTTTTTCTTCTGGACGAAGGAAAAGGATTGGAAGTAAATGTAAAGTGATATATATTATATGACATAGAATATGAGGTATATATAAGACTAAGAATTAGGAGAAATCTCTTTGCCTTGGTAACCACTTGGTAAACACTTCTGAGTTGTAAGTGATTTCTTCTTTACTTTCTACAAGGTATTAAACCTTGGCGACAGTAAACAATTTTCATTCACTGTTCATTCTCCATTCTGTAACACAGTAGTTCTCTCTACTTAATAGCTTCAAGATTTTTTTTTTTTTTTTTTTTTTTTTTTTTTTTACGGGAGAGAATCCAAACACTCCAAATACTAATTGTAAATCTTTTCGTACAGACGATTTTCTGTGTGGGCAAACTCTCAAAAGGTGGAGATTTTTTCTTGTTTTATTTGTCTATAGTATTTGGTTCTGCAGTAAACTACTATAGTTAGTATAAAATATGCATAAAATACTATTAGAAGGCAGAGTAGAATCATGGTGATTGGGGTGGGGGCGTTGGCTGCCGGGTATAGATAGGTACAATTCAGACTCGTTCCCTACCAGTTGCTTGATGTTCAAGTTTATTTCGTTTCCTTAGGCCTCATTATCCTCAATATCCCTTCCTCATACTGTTGTTTAGTCAAACTGTTTCTTGTCCCCACGATCCTTTCCGACAATGGCTCACTTTCTGAGCCCCCCAACCCCCCCACCAAAAGACTATCTACATCATTCTGGAGAATGTTTTATCAGATCCTTCTCTTTCCCTACAAGGGCACTGGTTTTCCTGAAAAGAATAGACTTGGAAGGACTACTTTGCCAAGATACGTAAAACACCAATAAAAAAGAACTTAATTCATTATCTTAGATCACCAATTTCTTTTAACTGAACATATGAAGTATGGTTCTTGCTCCTGCCACTTTAGTTATAATCAGCAATAATACAAATGTTGATATATCATGGCCAGTCTGAAAGGCTAGTTTGGTTACGTAATATTCCATCTAACTTCCCAAAATTAATAAACACAATTTTGTAGAATCATCTAGATTGGGTGATCATCTCACCGAAGGATATCCTAATATATTCTCATAAACTAACATCTCATAAACTTCTAATGAAGATGCCTTTGACTGACAATAGGGAAGAGGTAGAGGGAGAGGAAAAGAGAGAGGGGCACACACACACACACAGAGAGAGAGAGAGAGAAAGAGAGAGATTGATTTTCAAGGGACTCTGGCTGAGCCAGAGCAGTTGGCTGGCACTGGGAGCTTCTGTGACTGGGGATGTTCCATCTCTTTCTTCTCACCAGGAACGTTTCTCCGACCCCTCCTTCTTCAGAATTGAAAACCAGACAATAAGCCTCCAAATCTACTTTTGCTTTTTACTGAGTATTTTGTGAAGCCCACAGAAAGGCTCTCATTCTCTAGAGTGATGGACGAGGTAGGGAGGGTACAGATTACATCAAAGAATTTCCCTCTGTGGTCTCTAGGCTGCAGAAGGAAGGCATTTGACATAATTCTTACTAACATGAAATTTGAGGCCGGGCGTGGTGGCTCACACCTGTAATCCCAGCACTTTGGGTGGCCCAGGTGGGCGGATCACGAGGTCAGGAGATAGAGACCATCCTGGCCAACATAGTGAAACCCTGTCCCTACTAAAACTACAAAAATTAGCCGGGCATGGTGGCGGGCGCTACTCGGGAGGCTGAGGCACAAGAATCGCTTGAACCCAGGAGGTGGAGGTTCAGTGAGCCGAGACCGCCACTGCACTCCAGTCTGGCAACAGAGCAAGACTTCGCCTCAAAAAAAAAAAAAAAAAAAGAAAAAAGAAAAAAAGAAAAGAAAAGAAAAGAAAGAAAAGAAATTGAGCTATCTAATTTTTAGTGGATTCAGTTTTGCTTGTAGATTTTTAAAAATCCAATTTCTTTCCAATTAAGTGTGGTTTGACTCTCATTTCTCATCATCTTTGGGACTATGACTCTGATGGCATTAACTTGGGCTGCTTCTTCCCTAGCTCAAAGGATTACTATGTATTCAAAAGTGTAGTTGAGGCCGGGCATGGTGGCTCAGGCCTGTAATCAAAGCACTTTGGGAGGCCGAGGGGGGCGAATCACTTCAGGTCAGGAGTTTGAGACCAGTCTGGCCAACATGGTGAAACCCCATCTTTACTAAAAATACAAAAACATTAGGGCCCAGCTGAAAATAAAGATTTGAAATACATTATACAATCTTTTAAAGCAAATGACAGGATGTTTTCCAAAGATGGCCAGTAGAAAAACACATAAGTAATGCTCTGGTTATGTATAAAGATCTATATATAGAAAGTAAGTGTGATGCATTCTTACTTTCTATGACCACATTTATTCTGTTTATCAGTCATGACATAGTTAAACTTCTCTGGGTACAGATAAAAGGAAATTATTTGATCTTGAAAAAGATTTAGTTTTCTGGAAAAAAACTTTCTCAGTGATACATGAATTAAATAGAATGCTATGTAAAAGGCACTTTGTTACTTCTGGTTACACAAAGCATATTAAAACCAAACAATTAGCTTTCTCAAGATGCATCAAATTCATTTTGCCCATTAGCATTTTTCTGACCATAAAGTGGGACCTGCACATCTATGCATCTTGGGATCTGGCATCCACATTTATCGTTTTTTGTTTTTTGTTTGTTTTTGTTTTTTTTCATTTCATTTCATTTCTATAGAGCATCTGGACATTCTGCTAAAGGAACTGGTGAGTTGCAAATGTAAAAAGGAGAACTGGAAATGTGCTTTATTGGTTAAATTTGGTTTGATCAACCATTGCATTGTTCACAAAATTAAACCAAGAAGTCAATTTTTTAGAAAGTAAACTAGGATCTATTAGGATCTACGATTTCACAGGAAAATAACTCATGGGCCAGCTTTACTTGCAAATTTCTTCTTAACCCGTCTGGAAAGTGAAAGCGCATTGTCATTTGCAAAACAATTTCCCAAACATAATGAAATACATAATTTAGGTTTACATTTAGGGGCTTAGGGACATGAAGTGATAAGATCCAGAGGTTTTCTGTATCGTTTTTCTCTCCCTCAGCTTAGCTGAGGGTGAAGGGGTGGCCAGCCCCTCCACACCTGTGGGCGTTTCTCGTCAGGTAGGACGAGCAACTTGAGAAAAGAAAGAGACACAGAGACAAAGTATGGAGAAAGAAAAGTGGGCCCAGGGGACCGGCGCTCAGCATACGGAGGACCTGCGCCGGCACTGGTCTCTGAGTTCCCTCAGTATATATTGATTTTAGCATCTCGGAGAGGGGGATGTGGCAGGACAATAGGGTAATAGTGGGGAAAGGGTCAGCAGGAAAACGTGTGAACAAAGGTCTCTGCGTCATAAATAAGTTTAAGGAAAGGTACTGTGCCTTGAAATGCACGTATACAAACAACTCGGTGCACTAAAGAGCAGTATTGCCGCTAGCATGTCTTACCTCTAGCTCTAGGGCGGTGTTCTCCTATCTCAGTAAATAGAACATAGAATCGGGTTTTACACCGAGACATTCCATTCCCAGGGAAGAGCAGGAGACAGATGCCTTCCTCTTATCTGAACTGCAAAGAGGCCTTCCTCTTTTACTAATCCTCCTCAGCACAGACTCTTTACGGGTGTCGGGCTGGAGGACGGTCAGGTCTTTCCCTTCCCAGGAGGCCATATCTCAGGCTATCACAAGGGGAGAAACCTTGGACAATACTTTGCTTTCTTAGGCAGAGGTCCCTGTGGCCTTCCGCAGTGTATTGTGTCCCTGGGCACTTGAGATTAGAGAATGGTGATGACTTTTTAACATGTATACTGCCTTCAAGCACTTTTTTAACGAAGCACATCATGCATAGCCCTAAATCCATTAAACCTGGAGTCAACACAGCACAAGTCTCTGCGAGCACAGGGTTGGGGCTAGGGTTACAGATTAACAGCATCTCAAGGCAGAAAAATTTTTCTTAATACAGAACAAAATGGAGTCTCTTATGTCTACTTCTTTCTGCATAGACACAGTAACAGTCTGATCTCTCCTTCTTTTCCCCACATGAGGGAGCATTTCCTTCTCTGAAATCCATTAAGCAACAGTGTCATTCAGCAAGGAGGCTGGTCTCCTGGAAGTTCTAGCAGAAGGTCCCAGGTTTAAAAGTAGGATTAAGGCCTGGCTCCACCTCCTTGGTGAGTAAATTTGTTTTCAGTTTCAAGGACTCCAGCAAAGAGGTAAACTTGTCCCCAGGGGAGCTGGTTGTTGAATTGACCCGGTTTGTTCGAAATAAAGATGCTTGTGTGGTGGATATGGTCATCTTAGTTCTTCCAAAGTTCTGTCATGTCTGTAGTCTTGCTGCAATGTCTGTAGTCGTGGCCGAGTGGTTAAGGCGATGGACTAGAAATCCACTGGGGTCTCCCCGCGCAGGTTCGAATCCTGCCGACTACGTTTGAAATTTTACCCTAAAATGGGGTCAGATTAATGTAATACGAAAAGTACAGGAGCACTGGTATCATCTTTCGCCCCTCTGGTTGATGTAAGATGGAACGTACAGGAGTACTTATATCATCGTGCGCCCCTCTCTCATTCTACCCTGGTGGTGTATGTGTTTGCTGTCAAAATGTCGCTAGTTCATTTACTTAATGAACTAATAACCTCAGTAGTCCTTCTTCACTGGCAACGTGCAGTGCTCCACGGTCTCACCGGGTTTTCTCTCCTCCAAACCCTGCTCAAAGTAAGCTCTTTCAAGAGCTTGGTGAAAGTGTTTCTCAGACAAACCATGGAGTGTATATAGTCTATGCCACAAATGGGAGCTATCTGTATTTTTTAAAATTATTAAGTAAAATTGACTTTTAAAAAGCACTTATGTGTATATACACATAGTCATTACCATATCAGGATACACACCAGTTCTATCAATCCATAAGCCTCCCTAGCACTGTTCCTTTATAGTCTCATCCAAATCCCACATAGCAGCTGACAATCGTAAATACGTTTTCCATTTGTACATTTTGGCCTTTTGGAAAATGTCGTAGAAATGGAATCATACAGTATGCAACTTTTTGAGATTAGCTGCCTTTACTTAGCATAATGCCTTAAGATTTGCCCAAGTCGGCCGGAAGCGGTGGCTCACGCCTGTAATCCCAGCCCTTTGGCAGGCCGAGGCAGGCGGATCACGAGGTCAGGAGATCAAGACCATCCTGGCTAATACGGTGAAACTCCGTCTCTACTAAAGATACAAAAAATTAGCCCGGCGTGGTGGCGGGCGCCTGTTGTCCCAGCTACTCGGGAGGCTGAGGCAGGAGAACGGCGGGAACCCGGGAGGCGGAGCTTGCAGTGAGCTGAGATCATGCCATTGCACTCCAGCCTGGGCGACAGAGTGAGACTCCGTCACAATAATAATAATAATAATAATAATAAGAAGAAGAAGAAGAAGAAGAAGAAGAAGAACAATAAAAGATTTTTCCTAGTTGTTACAAATACCAAAATTTCATTCCTTTTTCCTCTTGAATAGAATTCCATTGCACGAATGTACCACAGTTTATGCACTCATGGAAAGACATTTGTGTTGTGTGACATTTGTTTCCAGTTTGGGGCAATTGTGAAAAAAAAAAAACAAGTTGTATTTCATAACGGCTAATGATGTCAAATATCTTTTTGCGTCCTTATTTGCCATCCTTATACTCTCTTTGGTAAAGTGTTTATGCGTTTACCCAATTTTTATTGAGTTGTTTTCTTATTGTTGAGTTTTAAGGATTCTTTATATATTCTAGATACAATTCCTCTATCAGATACACAACTTGCAAATATTTTCTGCCAGTCTTTATTTTTTTCAGTGTCTTAACGTTTCTTTTGCAGAGCAAATATGTTAAAAATTGATTAAGTCCAATGTATTTCTTTTTTCTCTTTTGGAAAGTGCCAAATCTAAGAACTCATCACCCAACTCAAGGTCATGTGGATATTCTGTTATGTTTTCTTTTAACAATTTTATAGTTTTATATTTACATTTGCATGTTTGATCAATTTTTAGTTAATTTTTGTATAAATTGTGAGATTTATGTTAGGATTTCTTTTCTTTCTTCCTTCCACTTTTCCTTCCACTTCTTCCTTCCAGGCCTTTCTGACGTTTTTTTTCCCTTCATTTCTTTCTCTCCTTTTCTCAGCTTTCCTTCTTTCCTTTGCATATGGATAGCCCATTGTACCAATATTATTTGTTGAACAATTTTAATTTCTTCATTTATTTTATTTGCACCTTTGTCAAAAACAAATTAGCCATATTTGTGTAAGTTTATTTCTGGAATCTCTGTCCTGATCAGTTGATGTACATGTTTATATTTCTGCCAATACCTTACTATCTTGATTACTGAAGCTTGTATGAAATCTTAAAACCAGGTAATGTGATTATTCACTGCATTTTTTCAAAATTGATTTAGGTATTCTAATTCTTTTGTCTATCCATATAAATTTTAGAATCAGCTTTTCTCTGTCTCCAAGAAATTCCACTTGAATTTTGATAGCAATTGCATTACATCTATAATCAATTTTGGGAGAATACACAGGATAATTCTGGTTATTTTTCCATCCTTACACTCTTTTATTTACTCTTTTATTATCAGAGTCTTCAAATAGTTATCTCATGCATTCTGCCTATAATTTATAGTTGTATTCGATAGGAGAAAAATGGTAAAACACATTTCATCTCACCTGGAAATAGGAACTTGAGATACTTTTTTTTTTTATTTTTTTTTTTTGTAATGAAACAAGACCTCCTAGAAATAAAGAATAAAGTAGCAGGGGAAAGGAAAAACATTTAATGAAAAATTTGGAAGTTACAGTTTAGAATTACTTCAAAAACAGTAGGAAAACATCAAAGATGGAAAACAGTAGTGGAAAGAAAATTGAACAACCCATTCTAGAGATTCAATATCATCTGATTACTGGGAGTTCCAGCAAGACAAAGGAAAAATGGAGGATAATTTTATCAAGAAATATAAAAATTCTCAGAACTGAAGGACTTGAAGATCTACATGGGAGGGATTGCCCTTTATGACTAACACTTTTAGCATCAAGTCTAGAAAATACTTCCTTGGGTCAAAGTCTAAAGATGTTCCCCGATGTTGTATTCTACAAGCTTTGTTTGCTTACTTTTATATTCAGATCTACAGTCAATCTGGAATTGGCTTAGTGGATAATGTGAAAAAGGTAAATTTAATTTTTTTGCTTGTGGATTATCATCTGATCACTTTTTTTTCTTCTATATATTCATCATTTATTCAAAGACTGGATTCTGTGTAGTGCTATTATCCATCTTTGGGCAATGTCATGTTTTTAAAAATTACGTTACCTTTCTATCTTTCTGTTTGGTAAAGTAAGTCTTCTGACTTTGCTTTCCTTTTTCAAGACGAGTTAGGCTACTGTGGTCCTTTTCACTCTCATATTATTTTTTACTGAATTTATCAATCTCTTTCCAAAAACCTGATATTATTGATACTAAAAATGCAGGAGAAATGGGGACTTACTGGTTAACAGGTATAGGGAAGATGTAAAAAGTTCTGGAGATAGATGGTGGGGATGGTTGCACAATAAACCAACATACTTAATGCCACTCAAGTGTACACTTACAAATGGTTGAAGTTATAACTTTTATGTTTTGTATATTTTATCACAATAAAAATTTAAAAAGATAAAAAGATGGCCACTTTATTGACTTTGTTGATCATCTCTATTTCTTATTAATGTCTGCTCTTTGTATTAATAATGCATTAATATCTACTCTTCGCCTCATTATTTCTTTTTCTAAAATTCTCTTGGGAGTAAATTACTGATTGGTCACTAATTTCATGTAATACATGCTTAGATCACTAATCTTATTTTATTTATATACTATAGTATTTAAGGATTTCTTAATGCATTTCTAGCTGCATACTACATATTTTGATATGTACTATTTTTATTCTCATTTATTTCAAAATAGGTCCTAATTTTGATGGATATTTTTTCTTTAAGTCATGAATTATTTAGAAGTGTTTTATCATTTTGCAAATAAATATGATTTTTAATTTTCCTGTTTTGATTTCTGGCACAATTTTATTGCTGTGAAATAATAGCGTGTATCTAACCCTGTTATGTTTTTGGAGCATTGCTTTGTGGTCTGGTAAAATGTCAAATTTGAGATAATTCGATGTGTGTCTGAAAAATGTTTGAATCCTGAAGTCGATATGTGCACTGTTCTCTATATGGGTATGTTATATGAACTGCATTACTTTTTTTTTTTTTTTTTTTGAGACGGAGTCTCGCTCTGTCGCCCAGGCTGGAGTGCAGTGGCCGGATCTCAGCTCACTGCAAATTCCGCCTCCCGGGTTTAGGCCATTCTCCTACCTCAGCCTCCCGAGTAGCTGGGACTACAGGCGCCCGCCACCTCACCCAGCTAGTTTTTTGTATTTTTTTAGTAGAGACGGGGTTTCACAGAGTTAGCCAGGATGGTCTCGATCTCCTGACCTCGTGATCCACCCGTCTCGGCCTCCCAAAGTGCTGGGATTACAGGCTTGAGCCACCGCGCCCGGCTACTTTTCTTTACAGTTATTTTTCCATTATGTTTTTATTAGTTTTTCAGAGAGATATATTACCCTAAAGTATTACACTATAATTGTGGTTTTTATCTGCTCCTTTTACTTCCATGAACTCCTGGATTTTTTTTTTATTTTTTCTCCATGTCTTTTTTTTTTTTTTTTTTTTTTTTTGAGGTGGAGTCTCACTCTGTTGCCCAGGCTGGAGTGCAGCAGCACTATCTCGCCCAGGTTGGAGTGCAGTGGCACGATCTCGGCTCACTGCAACCTCCACCTCCCGGGTTCAAGCGATTCTCCTGCCTCAGCCTCCCGAGTAGCTGGGATTACAGGCGCGCACCACCACGCCCGGCTAATTTTTGTGTTTTTAGTAGAGACGGGGTTTCATCATGTTGGTCAGGCTGGTCTCGAACTCCTGACCTCCTGAACCGCCTGCCTTGGCCTCCCAAAGTGTTGGGATTACAGGTGTGAGCCACCGTGCCTGGCCTCTCTATCTCTTTATGTCCTAGAAGCCAGAAATTCTGGATAGAGCATGACTTATGTAACAGCTATAATTTGGAAATACCAGACACTACCTCCAAGTGAACAATTGCAACAAGAAAAGCCTAGGAGAAAAAAATCTGAGTTCAATTTATACAGGCTTTAGAATATCCATTGGGACTTCAAATAAATACTTTCACTTAGACATACTTTTACATGTTTCCTTCCTCAAAATAAATGATGAAAATATAATTCAAATACAATTTATCTTATGAGAAACTCTGGATGATGCTGAGTAGAAGCTGCAGTAAAGTTTCCAATCAACCTCTGCTTTAAAATGAGCCTAGTTCCTAACCTAGCTGACTCTACCTGTCCTACAAATGGCTGTGTCTATAGTCTCCCAAAACTGTATCATCATAACCTCTCCGAGACCAGGAGACACAGGGAACTGGTTTGACTAGAATTATAGCTTCATGCGTGGGTGCAGATTTGCCTCCAATTTACAATATTGAGGTTAGTGAATCACGTAGCCTCGATTTAAAGAGATGTTTGTTGAGAAGCTTTATGCTTAATTGCATTTGAGTAATTTTTTTTCTTAATTGTTACAACTAGTTTACATGATAGAGAGAAAGCCAAATTTAAATAATTCTCAGTCGATCGCACGGAACCTTTAATAATTTTGTGAATTTCCTGGAATCAAGATATTAAAAGTTGTTTTCCTAGAGGCAGTAAACCCGATAACTCACCTATGTGGAGAAAAATATCCCGTGTCTGAAATTGAGCAGAGTTGCAGACAAGACACGAGTTCTCCAAGACTTAATTTCCCAAGACATGAGTTCTCCAAGACTTAATTTCCCCGTTTTTATGGGGGACTATAAGCGCCCACTTAACCTAGCTTTTAAGCATTAAATTGCAGAAAGAATAGAAGAAGTTCGGTCCAGTTCCGTTACGTATAAAAGTCGCTCAATTTTTCTTAATGAAGAAAGCAAGGCTCAGGACCACCAAGTTTCTGAGTTAATTGGGGGTTAGGGGGAAGGGAGACTTTGTGGATCAATGTAATAGGCAAAAATAAATAAATAGATCCCCCAGGGTTTGCTTTGAAAGGGTGTTGTGAGTGGGCATAAACTAAAGATTTTTGCTTTGATACATTAAATGCGTGCAGTAGAATGCCTATAACCCAGCATGAGCAATTGTTGGGTAAACAGTACCAAGAGGAGTTCCATGGTGTAATGGTTAGCACTCTGGACTCTGAATCCAGCTATCCGAGGTCAAGTCTCAGTAGAACCTGCTCAAGGATATATGTATATATTTTTCCGTACCTTTCCTTTCCCCAGGGAAAACGTTCTCTATGTAAATTACCGAAATCAATTTTCGGCCTGATATATTCCACGAATTCCTGCAACTCCCGATACTACACTTGATGTTAGTCAAAAGGCCAAGAAGCGGCCGGGCGCGGTGGCTCAAGCCTGTAATCCCAGCACTTTGGGAGGCCGAGACGGGCGGATCACGAGGTCAGGAGATCGAGACCATCCTGGCTAATACGGTGAAACCCCGTCTCTACTAAAAAATACAAAAAACCAGCCGGGCGACGAGGCGGGCGCCTGTAGTCCCAGCTACTCGGGAGGCTGAGACAGGAGAATGGCGTCAACCCGGGAGGCGGAGCTTGCCAAGTGAGCTGAGAGCCGGCCACTGCACTCCAGCCTGGGCGGCAGAGCAAGACTCCGTCTCAAAAAAAAAAAAAAAAAAAAGACCAAGAAGCTAGGCAAGTCCCAATATACCTGCCTCTGGGTGAGGAGGCGGAATAGAATCCACTTTCCGGGATCACAGCTCACTACAGCCTCGACCTCCCCACGCTCAGGTGATCCCAGGTAGCTGGGACTTCAGGTGCACACCACCACAGCCGGCTAAACTTTTGTTTGTTTGTCTTTGTTTGTTTTTTGGAGGGAGACAAGGTTTTCGCTATTTTGCCCAGGAAAGTCTCGAAGACCTCCTGGGCTCAGGCTATCCTTCCGCCTCCATCTCCCAAAGTACTGGGATTACAGAGGAGAGCCATCGCGCCTGTCCTGAAAGGATTGTTTCTTTCGATAATTTGTGAAGTCCACGGAAACATTTTTGTCCTCTGAAGTAGGAAGTGCTGATAAAAATAATCTGCTCTTGGGTCTTTATGCAGGAGAGCTGAGATTTTAATTACTACGAATGCAAAATTTGGGCAACTTTGTATTTCTTTGTTTTGTAGAGTTGCTTTTCTTTTCTTTCCTTTTTTTTTTTTTTTTGTCGTTGTTGTTTTTACCTCACATACTTCTAATATATGTAGCATAACTACAATTTCTCTCCATCTCTCGGGCCAAGATAGTCTTTAACTCTCTCTCAAACCAGCCCTGCACTGTGCATTCAAATCCTATTGGTTGAAAAAGTATTCTTTGCTATCAAGCTCTAGTGTTCAGTAGCTTAAATGGTCTAATGTGTTGGCAAGCTCTTTATAAACTGGTAAGAAACACCCTGCTCAAAAACAGACAAACTCCCGCGGACTGTTGAGCGGTATGCCCTACATCAAAGATAACTCAAGCGTCAAACACCCCATGGGCAGCAATATCCCACCCCAGGCTAAACCCAACGGCTAAAATCATACCACTTTGTGGCCTCATTACCAACAGAAACAGGATAATGTCAGAACAGTGAACTAACTCTGAATGTTAGAGATAGGTGGTGGTGATGGTGGTGGTGGTGGTGGTGGTGTTAATTGCCAGTACAGGTAGAAGACTGAGACGCCTGTTGGGTGCCGTGGTCTTGGAGTCAATATCAAGAGATACTCAAGTTACAACTTACTGCCCTCTCACTGTGAGACCTTTGCCACATATATACGCCTGTGGACCTCCCAGTCTGTATAATGACTATGTTGTGAGGATTTACAAATTACAAACCACTTAAAGACCTTGATGGTGATGTGTAGTAAGTACTTGAAAAACAGGACTTACTATTTATTCCTTTTGGGTACTAATAAATCTAACCTTGAATCTGCTAGCAACCTGATAATTTGGGGGATGCCCCCAGTGGAATTTATAGAACTTGAGTTCACAACCCCATCTAGAAGTCCTCAGTTAAAATACCATTTCATTGTGTAACATTGGGTGGTTTCTTCATCTGTAAAATACAGATGAAAATATGCTGTTGGTGCTTAACTCGTATCTTGGAACGTACTAAGTATTTAATGAAAATTACCTGTTAGTGGTAAAGCTTTTTGTGAATCCTGACTTCTTTTGAGTTGACAGTAGTTATGAGGATACAAAGATGCTATTTAGTGCAGGACAGGCTGAAGTCTTGCTGGCTGTGATCAGAAGGATTTATACCAGTTTTGAAGTAACTGCAACATAAGGTAGTCTCCATTCACTGAGTAAAGAGAATATCATTTGAATACGCAGTGGGAGGATTGCGTAGGAGAGCAGCAAATGGAACACAGGAATGTGGATAAGTTTTGATTGTACCTGGTAAAACCGTAGTCGGCAGGATTCGAACCTGCGCGGGGAAACCCCAATGGATTTCAAGTCCATCGCCTTAACCACTCGGCCACGACTACCTACCTAATACTCGGTTGACGGCTGTGATGAACTTATAATGGATGTGTGGAGCGCTCTGAAGCAGTTGGTCTTCAGCCTCGTCAAGGCCTCTGCTCACGAATGAAAGAGCTCATTTAGAGCACATCAGTAACCAGAACATAGTGCCTAGGATTGCAATTTAATACAGGACTCCTAGACAAGCGACTCAAAGTGCCTGGGCGCTGGAGCTTGCCCACTAGCCGCTGAAATCCGCGGACACCACGTTGACACCTAATTCTCACGAACCCGCAAAAAGGAGTATTGAATTGAGAGTCCAAGCAACCTCAAGCCTCTCAATGCCAATGGGAGAAGCAACGGGAAATGAGGGAAGGCACGAGAGTGGGGGGTCATCCGCGTTTACGTACAGTTAAAATCGAAATCAGGAACCTCTTCGATGACATTCAACTGACTTACTATTCCGAAAGAACGGCTACCGGACTGGCGCGGGCGTGCGAGCTGAGGAGGGGGCTCGTTTCTGTCCTAACTGGAAAAGATGACTCTAGAGAGGTCTCTGACTCTTCAGGTAAATGTAATTCCCGTCAGTCTGGTGAAGGATGCGAGACCATTCCCAAGAGCCAAAGCTTCAGCCACCCGAGCCTAGGGAAAAGGAAGAACTCAGAACACAGGTTTCCAAAAATCTTAAGGACAGTCCAGCACAGAAAAACGCAAAAAGATGAAAACACGTAAATGTCAGGATAAATCTAGCTAAATTAATAAGGTTGATTCTTGCTTCAGATAATACAGTATTGTCAGAGTGGGATAATAAGGGGTAGACTTGAATCAGATTTCTTTTTAGACAAAAGTCAGGGGGCAAGTCTACGAATTCTGGGAATGGAAATGAGTCAGCCCCGCAGATACACAGGGAAAGTGATCCCTATGACCGAGGCCGGCAATGTCTCTGACAGTGAAAGCTCGCCCACATTTGTTTTTCCCTCTAAAATAGTAAGAAATGTGTTCCCTTCCTTGTACTCTTGCAAATATTATTTGGTCTTATTTCTGCGGCACTAGCTAGAAACGGTTTGTAAACTTTGACACAGCAAATTTATTTTCAAGTTCTTTGTCCCTGGGCAGTCTTCGCAAAGTGTTGTCCTCGCCCAGCAGCCTGTGGACCACCTGGGAACTTAGGAGAAATGCATATTCTTGGGCTTGAACTCAGATCTCAGAATCAGAAACTAGAGTGGTGTGGTGCTTATGTGTGTGTGGGGAGGAGGTTGGGGGGTGAGGGGGGCGGGGCGCGGGGGAGGCGAAGGGTGTCTAGCAATCTGTTTTAACAAGCCATCCTGCCCGGCGCGGAGGCTGGTGCCTGTAATCCCAGCACTTTGGGAGGCTGAGGCAGGTGGATCATGAGGTCAGCAGATCGAGACCACCCTGGCTAACACGATGAAACCCCGTCTCTACTAAAAATACAAAAAATTAGCCGGGCCTGACGGCACGCGCCTGTAGTCCCAGCTACGAGGGAGGCTGAGGTAGGAGAATCTCTTGAACCTAGGAGGCGGAGGTTGTAGTGAGCCAAGATCGCACCACTGCACTCTAGCTTGGGAGACAGAGCAAGACTGTCTCAAAAATAAAAATTAAAAAAACCCCAAGCCATCCTGGTGGTCCTGATGCCCACTGAAGTTTTCAGAAGCACTCTCCTAGAGAAATAATCGTTTTATTTGTTTGTTTGTTTTATATTTTATAAATAGAAATGGGGCGCCTCACTATGTTGACCAGCCTGGTCTTAAACTCCTGGTTCAAACCCCTGGTCTCAAGCCATACTTCCATCTCCGCCTCCCAAAGTTCTGGAATTACAGGTGTGAACCACTGTACCCAGCTAGGAAATAAGC
The DNA here is from genome assembly GCF_007565055.1 of Rhinopithecus roxellana. Classification (NCBI taxonomy): domain Eukaryota; kingdom Metazoa; phylum Chordata; class Mammalia; order Primates; family Cercopithecidae; genus Rhinopithecus; species Rhinopithecus roxellana. The sequence continues at coordinate 20,775,555 of NC_044552.1, read as the reverse complement.
TTAACCAAAGGAAAACATATACTACACAGGAACCTTTATTTTTATTTCTAATTGTGATAGTGAAAAATAGATATTAAAATGGGAGTTCTTTATTATTGTTGTTGCTCCATCTGCCTAATAGATCATTACCAAGCCACTAGAAACGACACGCTGGGAGACTGTAATAGTTCTGGGAAAATGTTTGTGACATAATGTTCACTGACAAAAGTAAGAGGCAGTAAGCATGACTTAATCTAGGCAAAATTTTTGCAGGTAAAATCCTGCAGTGAACTCATAATGGATGCGTGGAGCGCTGGGAAGCAGTTGGTCTTCATAATCTTATCCAGGTCTCTCCTCACGAGTGAAAGAGCTCGTTCAGAGCACATCAAGAACCAGAATATTGTACATAGTGTTTCAATTTAATACAGGACAAGCGACTCAAACTTCCTGGGCGGTGGAGCTTGCCCACCAATCGCTGACATCCGCGGACACCACGTTCACACCTAATTCTCACGAACCCGCAGAAAGGGAGTATTGAATTGAGAGTCCAAACAACCTCCAGCCTGTTAATGCCAGTGGGAGAAGCAACGGGAAATAAGGGAAGGCATGAGAGTGGGGAGTCATCTGCGTTCACGTACAGTTAAAATCTAAATCAGGAGTCTCTTCGATGGCGTTCAACTGACTTGCTCTTCCAAAGGAACGGCTGAAACCAGACTGTCGCGGGCTGGTGAGGTGAGGAGGGGCTTCGTTTCTATCCCAACTGGAAAAGATGACTCTGGGGAGGTCTGCTGCTCTTCAGCCAAATATAATTCCCGTAAGTTCTGGTGAAGGACGCGAGACCATTCCTAAGACCCAAAGCCTCCAGCCACTCGAGCCCAGGGAAAGGGAAGAACTCAGAACACAGGTTTCCAAAAATCTTAGGTAGAGTCCAGCACGGAAAAATGCAAAAAGACGGAAACACATAAATGTCAGGATAAATCTAGCTAAATTAATAAGGTTGATTCTTGCTTCAGATAGTACAAAATGGTTACCACCAGGATCAGCTAATTTTTCCCCAGTTGCATATTTCATATTTGTGGAGTACTCTTCCTTAAAAGGTAACATCCTGGTACATAGAGAAATTACAGTTTGGCTTATTAACAAATATTGGATGATGGCAATTGCCTCGCCCTTATAAGGCTTACTGTTGGCATATACTGCTTACCGGTTTAGTTCCACAAATGGATACCTGAGAAACATGTTTAAAATCTTGTTGATTTTGCTTCTGTAGAGCACTTAGAAATAATGCTGGCCGGGCGTGGTGGCTCAAGCCTGTAATCCCAGCACTTTGGGAGGCCGAGACGGGCGGATCACGAGGTCAGGAGATCGAGACCATCCTGGCTAACACGGTGAAACCCCGTCTCTACTAAAAATACAAAAGCTAGCCGGGCGAGGTGGCGGGCGCCTGTAGTCCCAGCTACTCGGGAGGCTGAGGCAGGAGAATGGCGTAAACCCGGGAGGCGGAGCTTGCAGTGAGCTGAGATCTGGCCACTGCACTCCAGTCCGGGCGACAGAGCGAGACTCCGCCTCAAAAAAAAAAAGAAAAAAAAAAAAAAAAAAAAAAAAAGAAATAATGCTGAAGGCACAAATAGAGTCCATGAGCAAAGAGCGGTGAACATCATCTAAGATGCCTAGGTTACTGATCTAAATCTAATTCTCAGGTGCTGTGTAGGTTTGCATACTTACCTTAGCCCCTCATTTCCTTATTTGTGATGTAAAGACTAAATGAGAGTATTTTGCAAAATGTGAGGTCTTATATACATGTTAGTGACTAACGTGATTTTGCTAAAAGAATACCCTGGAGTACATTTCATATCAGCATTATAGAAGCGCATCTCATTCCTTTTATCACTTGCAGAAGCTTCCATTCTATGGATCTTCCAAAATTTATTTTAAACATCAAACATCGATGGCCATTTGAGGTTGCTCAAATCGTCGCTGTAAGTCAAAGATTTGCAGCGAATGTTAGAGTGTGTCCCTGTTGTTGCGGGTGTCTCCTGCATCCCCATCCCCTGAAGGAGCAGGAAGCTTGATCTCTGGGAATGCATCCTGCTTCGTCTCCTTCCATCAGAACGTCAGAATAAGGGATCCTCCCAGGTCCGAGGATAAAGTGTTACTTGTCAGTTTGAAACAACAGCATGATAATCATCTAATGCCAAAGAATAAGAAACATTGACAGCAAATACAATTTCTGGCAGAAAATTTGACCTTTCCAAGAAAGCTATAGTTCAGTACAGTGATTTATGCTAATGAGCAAAGCGTTGCGTATGTAGTCGTGGCCGAGTGGTTAAGGCGATGGACTAGAAATCCATTGGGGTTTCCCCGCGCAGGTTCGAATCCTGCCGACTACGATGACCTTTCCGTTTGCAAAGGGGATGTAACACCTTATCAGATGGGATATCCTGACTTTGTCTTCCAGGAAGAAGCCTGATCAGACTTTTTCTCTTTATATGCCCACTAAAAATACTCTGCCACCTTCCTGAAACAATGAGGAAAATGCATACTTATTTGAAAAAAAAAAAAAAGTTAATTCGACCAGAGTCTTACTGGTGTTTTACCCCCAAGAAGAGCCAAGGTGATGCTATCGTGTTTCCTGCAATCGATGCCCTGTTTTGAAGGCAGCTTTCCTTAAAAAATGTTGCTAGGAGTGTTTGTGTCTCACAGAATTGTTCCCTTGTTAGGGATCTACTTCAGTCAAGTAAACATTCTCATTCGTACCGAAAAGGAAATTCCAGGAAATCCAGGATCAAATACAAGTGAAAGCAAAGACTCAGATATGGTCGCCAAGATGGGAATAACTTGGGGGTTATTAAGCAAACAACTAAGCAATTAAATATATTAAGTAAAGCAATTTTCCTTGAAATCATATAAAAACGAATTGACGACTTCAAGCCAGACTGGCTTGTCCAGGTGTCCAGGACGATGATGAGGCAAGAGGGACTGAAAAGAAAGTGATGTGTGACTATATTCAGAGCACGGAAAGATAATCACCTCAGGTGCAGAATCACATTGTGTGATTAACAACTATGGGTTAAATAATGCATTGGTCAAAGGAATGCTAGCCACAGCTGAGTAATTTTTAAGGAATTCCTAGGGGAATTCTATCACTGCCTTGGAAGCTTGGTGGAGCTCATCCTCACTTCTTGCCTTGCTGCATCTTCTTTTTTATTTGTTAGACCTGCCATTCTCCTTTTTCTATATCTGAGATCAGTTATTTGTGCCTTATTGGATAAACTCAATCAGTTTATCCAAGGATTTTGCAATTTTATTAGTTTTTTTTTTTTTTCAAACAAAATTTTGGCTTTTTTTTTTTTTTTTTTTTTTTTACTTATTTCCATCTTATGTTTCTATTTTATTGCATTAAATCAGCCATTTTCTTCTTCATTTCCTTCCCTAAGAGTTCTTTGGGTAAAATTTACTAATTTCTAATTTCTTCCAGTGGATCTCAGATTATTGATGTTCAGCTTTTACTTTATTCTTTTTTTTTTTTTTTTTTTTTTGAGACGGGGTCTGGCTCTGTCGCCCAGGCTGGAGTGCAGTGGCCGGATCTCAGCTCACGGCAAGCTCCGCCTCCCGGGTTCACGCCATTCTCCTGCCTCAGTCTCCCAAGTAGCTGGGACTACAGGCGCCCGCCACCTCGCCCGGCTAGATTGTTGTATTTTTTTTAGTAGAGAGGGGGTTTCACCGTGTTAGCCAGGATGGTCTTGATCTCCTGACCTCGTGATCCACCCGTCTCGGCCTCCCAAAGTGCTGGGATTACAGGCTTGAGCCACCACGCCCGGCCTTATTTTATTCTTAATTATGTATTTAAGAGTTTAAGCATCCAAGTGCATTTTGGACTGCATGAAATATATTTCATAAGTATTATTTTCAATGTCATTCTTTTGAATATAAGTTTTAATTACCATTTAGATATCTTCTTGGAACCATACGCACATTTTTTTTCTTTCTCTTCTTTTCTTTTCTTTTTTTTTTTTTTTTTTTTTGAGATGGAGTTTCGCTCTTCTTGCCCAGACTGGAGCGCAATGGTGCGATCTCGGCTCACCGCAACCTTTGCCCCCGAGTTCAAGCGATTCTCCTGCCTCAGCCTACCAAGTAGCTGGTATTACAGGCTTGCGCCACCACATCCCGCGAATTTTGTATTTTTAGTAGAAACGGGGTTTCTCCATGTTGGTCAGGCTGGTCTCGAACTCCCGACCTCAGGTGATCCGCCTGCCTCGGCCTCCCAAAGAGCTGGAATTACAGGCGTGGGCCACGGCACCCGGCCATATGCACACTTTTTAACTTCTAAACATAACACAATTTTCGATTTCTAATTAATGTCTAGCAAAATGTACTGTGGCTAGACCCTAGTATTTATCTCTCAGACTGTTCGAATTTTGGAAACTTACTTTAAAACCGGCAAGGCAAACTTTTTTTTTTTTTTTTTTTTAGTTCCATGTATACTTCAAAAAGAAATTTGTCTTCAGAAGTTGAGATGCCACTGGGCGCGTTGGCTCGTCCCTATAATTTCAACACTTTGGGAGGCTGGGGAGGGCGGGTCACTTGAGCCCAGGAGTTCCAGAGCAGCCTGGGCAACGTGGTGAAAACCAGTCTCTACAAAAATATTAGCCGGGTATGGTGGCAGGCGCGTGTGTTCCCAGCTACTCCAGAGGCTGAGGTGGGAGGATCACTGAGCCTGGGGAGGTCGAGGCTGCAGTGAGCAGTGATTCCACCATTACACTCCAGCCTGGGCAACAGAGTTAAAAAAAAAAAAAAAAAGTTGAAGTGTGTAGTGTTCTTCATATGTAAGTTAGATAAAATTCAGGAAGAGTTGTGTTTAAAATTTTTACGTCTTTACTGTTTTCCTTCCCTCTTCTGCTTTTTAATTAGTTTCTGAGGGATATATATTGTGTTAAAATGTCTAAATATGATTGCTACTTTTCTTTCTTTCGACAGAGTCTGGCTCTGTCGCCCAGGCTGGAGGGCAGTGGAGCTATCTCTGCTCGCTGCAAGCTCCGCCTCCCGGGTTCTGGCCATTCTCCTGCCTCAACCTCCCGAGTAGCTGGGACTACAGGCGCCTGCCAGCACGCCTGGCTAATATTTTGTGTTTTTAGCAGAGACGGGGTGTCACCATGTTAGCCCACTTTGTTAGGATGGTCTCGATCTCCTGACCTCGTGATCCGCCCGCCTTGGCCTCCCAAAGCGCTGAGATTACAGGCGTGAGCCACCGCACCCGGTTTTTCTTTTCTTTCTTTTTTTTTTTTTTTAATTTTTACCTTATATATTTTAGGAGTTCCTAAATTTTACCTCGTACAGTTTAGGAGCTTATTTTTTCCCTGTATCTTTTTGTTTTCCAAAGCAACAAGAAATTCTAAATAAAATGCTGCTTATGAAATATTTATAAATTGGTAATGGCAAGTATCACCTTCCAGTGGCACAATAAACAAGATAACACTCAGTGAAAAAATCTGGGCTTAAATTTACACGGAATTCAGAATACTCATAAAGTGCTGAGAAAAAGAGCATTACTTTGCTTCTGTCTCCCTTTTGCTTCTTTTTTCAACAAGAAAGGAAAAATATCCTAAATTGAGGGCTTCTTCTGAGTGGAGGTCTCACAGTAAGGGTTGAAAAGGAATTTAAGTAGAGGTTTTAATCATCCCTTAACCAGCCAGGTTTTATTCCCTTCTGCTGGACCTATATATGTGTCATTCTAATGTCCCAAAGGGTAATGTGAGGAAAGAACATCCATAAGCTCTCTCAGAAAAGAGAGAGAAACTCAAAGAACTGGTTTGACTAGGATCTCAGCTTTGGGTGTGTGTGTACTTTTGGCCTCCTAATTTAAAAGGCTGAGATTAATGAATCATATGGCCACAATTCAAAGGTGATTTTTTTAATCCTTTTTTTTTTTTTTTTTTTTTTGAGACAGCGTCTTGCTCTTTGGCCCAGGCTGGAGTGCAGTAGCACCAACTCTGCTCACTGCAACCTCTAGCCTCCAGCCTCCTGGGTTCAAGTGATTCTCCTGCCTCAGCCTCCCAAGTAGCTGGGATTACAGATGCCCCGTGCCACCATGCCTGGCTAATTTTGTAGTTTTAGTAGAGACGGAGTTTCGCCATGTTGGCCAGGCTGGTCTTGAACTCCTGACCTCATGTGATCCACCTGCCTCGGCCTAACCAAAGTGCTGGGATTACAGGCACGAGCCACTGCACTCAGCCTCAAAGGTAATATTTTTAAAGCAGCTTCATGCTTAAGATCATGTTTGGTGATTTTGAACCTTTTAGTTAAATTCGATTGCTTGACTTGGAAGGAAATTCAAAAGGCAGGTGATTCCCTGCTCAGCATCCATGGTCTTCCACAGTTTTTGTAAACTCCTTGATAATGATTTCTCCAGTTGTTTGTATCAGGGGACATGTAAAGTGAGAGAGTTCACACCTTTTTTTCTATTTGGCTTGGGCTTTTTATTTTTCTTTTTAAAAAGACATGAGTCTCTCTATTTTGCCCAGGCTGGCCTCTAACTCCTGAGCTCAAGTGACCTTCTTGCCTCAGCCTCCCAAGAAGCTGGAACTATAGAGAAATACAGTACCTTATCTGGCTGTGCCTCGGAATTTTTAAGAATTTAAAAATCTCTTTCCTAATAACTTCATGACCATGAAGTGGAAGAGAGAATTGCCAACTGCTTGTTGTTGTTTTGGGAAATGCATAAAATACATATATGAGAGACAGGTGTCTCTAATTGTTACAGAATTCTCTGAGACAGTCCAAACATCTGTTTCCGAGTGAAAACGTTATATCCACTACTATACCAAGGTGAAAAGCGTTATTGGAAATTGCTGTGCTCAGTGCCATGGTCCAAGTATATTTTTGATATTCACAGACCAATGCAGGCACATGCATACCTAAAGCACATGACTTTCCAGGCTTTATCTGAGCCATGCTGCTAATCTCATTGCCAGACTTAATCTTTCCCTTTTCTTTCATGTTGTTGCACTCCAGAATTAATCATTCTCCTTTAATTATCAAGGCCCACAAGCATAAATCTTGTACCCGAGAAATTGTAGACTCACACTTTTCCCCAGTCAAACTTTCCAGTGCTCATCCACCCGGAAACTGCAGTTTTCATTTTTATTTGAGTCTTCCACCCTCTTTGTGCCATTATGCTGCTGGCCACAAGTAGTTTTCTTAAACTCTCTCTATATGGGCTTGTTTATATTTGTAGAATATTCCTCCTAATAGACATCAATCACCATGCGGTCAGCAACTGTGCTTGTGTTTTGTTTACCTTTGTGTCTATAGCACTGAGCACAACACCTGGCCCATCATAAAAATTTAATATTTTCTACTTTTTTTTTTTTTGATACAGAGTTTCGCCTTGTCACCCAGACTGGAGTGCAACGTCGTGATCTGGGCTAGCTGCAACCTCCGTCTCCTGTGTTCAAGCGATTCTCCTGCCTCAGCTTCCCGAGTAGCTGGGATTACAGGTGCCCGCCACCACGTCTGGCTAATGTTTTGTATTTTTAGTAGAGATGGAGTTTCACCATGTCGGCCAGGCTGCTCTCGAACTCCTGACCTCTGGTGATCCACCCACCTCGGCCTCCCAAACTGCTGGGATTATATGCATGAGCCACGGCATTCAGCCTATTTTCTACTATTTATAGAAAGAATGACCTTTTCAGAGCTCCTAACTGAATGTTTAGCTCACAGTAAGAACCTAGTTTAGTATATTGCCTTACTTCAATCTGCTGATTGTTTCAGTTCAAATTCTTACTCATCTCATTCTCCATCCTCCTTCTAAGTTATATTCTCTGTTAGAACAGCTCTAAGCCAGTCAAGTGGCTGCCTACAGGGCCACTAGCTATTACTGGGTCTGAGAAGGCAGTTCAATTACTGAAGGAGATAAAATTGTATTCCTCATGTTGCAAGCTCTAGTTTTTAAATTTCTATTGGAGAAATTCTTTTCCTTCTCTACATTCTTGGTCCGTATTTATGTAGAATAATGTTTTCTTGATTTGCTAGATCAAACCTATTTATATATTGATTGCAGACAGTCCAGAGCCTATCCTTTATAGAAGGTGATCATTGTAAGTACGTCAGATAGAATTAAATTTAAAATTCACTGTAACCTAAAACTAATGTTAAAATTGATCTTTATATGTTTTTATCTTTCAGACTGTGGGTAAGAATGATTAAACTCCTTTCTTTAATATCAGCTTAAAAAAAAATCCCACTTACCAGAACATCCTCTTTCTACTGTCTCCCTCCAAGTAGGCAAGTGGGCCAAGGTGCTCTGAAGGAACGTATGGGCTTTCCCTGGGGTGTGGGGGTGAAGGTCAAGAAGTGGGGTAGGGGAGGGAAGACAGTGACATTTTCTTCTGTTAAACCAGTGACCACTATCCATCGAATCACATAGTATGAAGTTCTTTATGCAGCATAGGTTTTTTCCAAGCAGTCACAGACAGTTGAACACTTGGAAATGCCTTCTTTAACAGTTGAAAATTTACAGTGCAATAAAACTGTCTTTGCATCATGGCTATAGCATACACTGGAGTCCAGCTGGCTAGGGTCAAATTCTGAGACCTGTGATTCTTTACTCTAGTAAAGGCCATTTGCTTCTCCCCACAGCCCTTTAGGCTCATAATCTGGGATTGCTACTCTCTCCTGCCTTTTCTTTGTCATTGATGGTACAATAATGATCAGTTCTTGGTATATCTCCTATTCTTTTTGGTAGCAAGGAAAGCATTTTTTGCAGCAGAGCTTGGAAGGACCCTGTAGGAGCTGCCCAGCAGTTCAGATCACAGAACAGTATTCCCAAGTAAGTTTCAAACTCTTTTAGAAAAAAACTCTCCATAAAGCCTGAAATATGAGACTAGTATTTTAAACTCTTGTGTTTTCCATGACTCTTTCTCTAATGCTTTCCCTTTAAGGGTGATGTCCTTCTATCTTGACATCACCACACTCAAAATCAGGAACATGGTAATCCCAGCACTTTGGGAGGCCGAGGCGGGAGGATCACAAAGTCAAGAAATCAAGACCATCCTGGCCAACATGGTGAATCCCCGTCTCTACTAAAAATACAAAAATTAGATGGGTGTGGTGCTGCGCACCTGTAGTCCCAGCTACTCAGGAGGCTGAGACAAGGAGAATCACTTGAACCTGGGAGGCAGAGGTTGCAGTGAGCCGAGATTGCGCCACTGCACTCGAGCCTGGCAACAGAGCAACACTCTGTCTCAAAAAACAAAAAAGAAAAAAAAGAAAAAGAAAAGAAAAGGCAGGAACAACCTGTCAGTTGAGGAAATGATATGTGAAGCCATGGTCTGATTCATGAGGCCCTCTAGTGAAAATTAAGCAAGCAGTGAGGGAGTCCACAGTTGAGGTGGAAGACAAATAAAAGCGCAGAGTGTCTTCCATTATTCTGTGAGCTCTGAAGATGGAGCAGTGAAAAGGCAGCTTAAAGAACTAGATCCCTAAAGTGGTAATGTTTGTTCTCAAATATAGTAAAATATGAAAGAAAAAATAAAAATCAGTTTGACAATACCCTTAGCAGCATGGGTCAGGCAAGGACTTGAAAGTTTTTTGCTTTAGGTAGACATGTACCTGTTTCATTTATTTACGTATTAATTTTACATGTTCATGATTTATTGACAATTTTTTAGTAGCCAACTATTCACAGAAGGGAACAGTTGTTTCATTGTATTTTTTATTTTTTGATCTTGTTTTTAATTGACACATAATAATTATACATATTTACAGAGTACAGCATGATGACTTGTTACATTTATACATTGTATAATGATCAAATCGTGGTATTTAGCATATCCATCTCCTCAAACATTTGTCATTTCTTTGTGGTGAGAACATTCTCTTCTGCTTATTTTGTAGTATACACTATGTGGCTGGGCAAGGTGCCTCATGCCTGTAATCACAGCACTTCGGGAGGCCAAGGTGAGAGGATCCCTTGAGGCCAGAAGTTTGAGACCAGCCTGAGCAACACAGGGAGACCTCATCTCTATTTCAATTAAGAAATTTTTTTTTAAAGAGATATACACTACAGTATTATATACTATAGGCACCATACTGTGTTTTCTTATTTTTCTGCGCTGATCATGACACTGTCCATCAGTGTGTCTCGTTTTCCATGTTACTTTCTTGTCTATAAGACACCTTTCCTCTTCCTTAGTAGTGGGACGAGAAAAAACAAAACAAAACAAAACAAAAACCCTTCTAGAACTAGATGGCATTATTCAGAAACTAGATCACATGCTGTTCTTCTACAAGGCAAAATTCTGTGAGATCAATCCTTGCTCAAGACCCTGCTGCAGCCCCAGAACCTGAACTTGAGTCTGCATGGGCTTGTCCAGAAAAAAAGCATCCAGAAGGAGAGAAGCTCCTATTTATGCTATCAACACTTCTCTCTAAGATATGTTTTTGTTGTTGTTGTCATTGTTAAGACGGGAGTCTCGCTTTGTTGCCCAGGCTGGAGTGCAGTGGCGTGATCTCGGCTCACTGTAACCTCCATCTCTGGGGTTCAAGCGATTCTCCTGCCTCCCCCTCCTGCCTTGCTGATATTACAGGCCCACGCCATCGCGCCCCGCTAATTTTTGTGTTTTTAGCAGAGACGAGGTTTCACCATGTTGGTCAAGCTGGTTTCGAACTCCTGACTGCAGGTGATCCACCTGCCTCGGCTTCTGAAGGTGCTGAGATTACAGGCATGAGCCACTGCGCCTGCCCATTTAAGATATCTTTTTGAACAAATTTACATTTTCAATTTCTGTACATATATGTCAGATGGAATACTTAACTCTACTATTAGGAATTGTTTCCACAAAAGGGCTGTAGCATTTCATTAGCTTTCACATTCTAGAATTCTATTAGATTGTTTTTCCGAATCAAAGCAACCTGCATGCTGGATATGGGAGAGGGTAGGAGAACCGATCAGGCTCCTCCTCTGGAAACCTGAATCTCCGTACACTAAGACAAGTCTTGTTCTTCCCGCCTGCACCGCTCAGCAGAGCATTTGCGGTCACTGCCCCACTAATTTTGAAATGCAATGCTCTAAAGAGACACATAAAAGAACAAAGGATCTGGCATTTTATCAACAGGGCCGGCACTGTGTTTATGAAAACATATTAGCATCATTCTTGGATGAGGTAAAATAAATCACGACAACTCTTTGAAGATTAGAAGAAGAGAGGTGAGGACAAGCTGCTCCACTTAAGCTGCCAAGGCAGTGATGCATGGATTCCCCTAGGAATTCCTGGGAAGGTACTCAACTGTGGTCAGCATTCTTTTGGTCAATACATTAACCCGTACTTGTTCATCACAGTGAGATTCTGCATCTGAGCTGGGGCTCTTTCTGTGCTCAGGATATAATCACAACTTCACCTCGGTTTTAGTCGCTCTTGCTTCACCACTGTCCTGGACCCCAGGACAGGCCACTCCACTTGACGTCGTTGATTTTTTTAAAATTGAGTTATGAAAAAAATTGCTTTACTCAGTTATCTTTTATTATGTAGTGGTTTGCTTATAAATGCCCAATATAGATTCTCATCTTGGTGACCATGCCTGTGGGTTGCTTTCACTTGTATTTGATCATGGATTTCCTGGAATTTCCTTTTCTACGTTAAACCAGGGCGTTTGCTTGACTGGAGAAGATCCCTAATAAGGGGACAATTCTGTGAGACACAAACACTCCTAGCAATTTTTTTCTCTAAGGAAAGTTGTCTTCAAAATGGGGCATCTGTTGCAGGAAACAGAGAAACATCACCCTGAGCTCTTCTTAGGGCAAAGGAAAACATCAATACGGCTGTGACAGAAGTATTTTTTTTTTGTATGACTTTTCCTCATTGTTTCAGAGACATGGAGCATTTTTAGTGGGTCCCTAAAGAGAAAAGCCTATAGGTTGGGACAAGCAAGCTTCTTCCTGAGAGCCAATGACAGACTTTCAACCTGGCAAGGTGTCAGTAGACTCCTTTTCCAACAAGAAATGGACCGTAGTCGGCAGGATTCGAACCTGCGCAGGGAAACCCCAATGGATTTCTAGTCCATCGCCTTAACCACTCGGCCACGACTACATGAAGGATCCTTTGCTCATTAGCATAAGTCACCTTAACTGAACTTTAGCTCCCTTGGAAAGGTCAAATTTTCTGCTAAAAAGTGAATTCGCTCTCAATGTTTCTTATTTTTTGACATCAGTTAGATGACTATCATGCTGTTGTGGCAAACTGACAAGTAACACTTTATCCTCGGACCTGGGAGGACCCCTTATTCTGATGTTTTGATGGAAGGAGACTACGCAGGAGGCATTCCCAGAGACCAAGCTTCCTGCTCCGTCCGCTTCTGATGGTGTTCCAGGAGATACCCGCAACAATTGCGACACGCTCTAACATTTGCTGCAGAATTTTGAGTTATAGTGATGATTTGAACAATCTAAAATGGCCATCGATGTTTGACTTTTAAAATAAATTTTGGAAGATTCACATAATGGAAGCTTCTGCAATTGATAAAAGGAATGAGATGCATTTCTATTTACTGAGAGGAAATACACTAGTATTTCAGTCGTAGCCCAGTGCATTAAGAGGATATACTAGAAATCCACTTATTTCCAGTTTGAGAGCCTGGTATTGCCTCTAAGAAACTTCATCTTTTCCCCTTGACAACTCCCCCTTTGACCTCCAGTAAACAACTCCCCCTGCATCTCAAATCAAAGGTACATTTTTACTACCATTTTTTTTCTTTTTTAAGTTCCCACTTATTTAAATGTCCCTTGAATGCTTACCTGAGCTTCACAAACGATTCTGGGAAACAAATAGTAGATTTACTCAGTGTGGTTTCCAGTTAGAAGGAAGAGAGCTGAGGAGTAAACTCAAGGTCTTAATTTCTTGTTCTGTCAGTTTTGATAAATCATCTCTTCAAGGGAATCTGTCCTAAATTGTCAAATCTATTTACAAAACATTGTTCATACTGTATTCTTAGTATATTCTTGATGTCCAAATACTAAAATATAATGTTATCCTATATTTATTCCTGGTATTAGTATTCTCTGTTTTCTCTTCCTTTTATTGAACAATACTTGATTTAGAACAATAATTTTGTCAATCCTCCCTAAATGCCTATTTTTGGATTTGTTGATGTTCTGTTTGTTTTTTTTCTGTGTGTGTTCTATCTTTTTATAATCTTGCTTCTAATATTTTAATTTGCTGTTTTCCTCTAAATTACTGAGAAAAAAGCTTTAACATCAAATATTAAAACGTCTTTATTCTAATATATGCAAGTAGAACTATAAATTAGACTATGGGCACAGTTTAGCTGCATTACACAAATTTTTATATATCTTATTTTATCATTCATTTTAACTAAATGTGATTTCTTTAAGCTATGGCTTTGGATGAGTGTTTTTTCATTTAGTAACATTTGGGGGTTTTCCATTTTATTTCTGAAATTAATTTTATTTTTATTACGCTGGACTCACAGAATGTATTTTGTGTCATTTCAATCCTTGTACATTTTTAAAGACTTGCATTAGGACCCACCAACGGTATTTAAAAATAATATGTAAATCAACATCAAAAATAGTAGCATTTCTATACAAAAATAATGACCTAACTGAAAAACAAATCAAGAAAACAATCTCATTTATGATAGCATCAAAAATAAAACACTTAGGAATAAATTTGACCAAGGAGGTGAAAGATTTTTACACTGAAAACTATAAAATGTTGAAAGAAATTAAAGGCAACATAAATCAATGGAAAGATATCCAATAATTAATACTGTTAAAATGTCCATGCCATCCAAAGCAATATACAAATTCAGTAGAATCCTTATCAAAACTCCAAAGGGACATTCTTCACAGAAGTAGAAAAAACAGTCCTAAAATTCATATGGAATCACACACACACACACACACACACACACACACACACACACCCCAAATAGCCATAGCAATACTGCGAAAGAAAAACAAAGTTGGAGGCAACACACTCCCTGCTTTAAAATTATATTATAAAGTTAAATAATAATCAAGACATATTGTTCTGATAGCAGCATAAACATTCCTGCATAGAAACAGAAGCAGACCAATGCAACAGAAGAGACATCCCAGAAATAAACTCAAACATATACTGCCAACTAATTTTTGACAAGGGCATCAAGAGGACACATTGGGGGAAAGAATAATCTCCAATAAATGATGCTTGGAAAACTGGATTTCCACATGCAAACGAATGAAATTAGACTCTTATTACTATACACAAAAATCAACTCAAAATGGATAAAACACCTAAACATAAGACCCGAACACAAAACTTCCATAAGAAAACCGTGGGAAAGCTCTTTGTCATTGGCCTTGGCAATTTTTTGGATATCATGCCAAATGTCCAGGATACAAAAGCAAAAATAAATAAATGGGACCACACCAAACTACAAAGCTTCTGCACAGCAAAGAAAACAATCAACAACAAAAAAAGGCAACTTATGGACTGGGAAAAAGGAGTTGATATTCAAAATTTATAAAGAACTCTTATAACTCCATAGCAGAAAAACAGATAACCTGATTAAAAAGTGGTCAAGGAGACCTACCTTCTGAGCACAGCTGGCAGCACTACAGTCTCATGAAAAATGGGCAAAGGATCTGAACAGACAATTTCTTCAAAGAAGACATAAAAGGGACAATATGCATATGCAAAGGTGCTCAACAACATTAATCATCAGAAAAATGCAATTTAAAACCACTATGAGATATTACTTCACATCTGTTAGGATTGCTATTATCAAAAAGACAAGAGACAACAAATGTTGGCAAGGATGTGGAGAAAAGGGAACCCTAGTACACTGTTGGTGAGAATGTAGATTTGTGCATTATGTCATTATGGAAAACAGTATGGATGTTTCTAAAGAAATTAAACATAGAACTACCATATGACCCCACAATTCCTCTCCTGGATATAAACCCAAAGGAGATGCAATTACTACCTCATAAAAACATCTGCACTCCCACATTCACTGAAGCACTATTCACAACAGCCAAGATATGGAAACAATCTATGTCTGTCAATAGATTAATGGATAAAGAATCCGTGTGTGTGTGTGTGTGTGTGTGTGTGTGTGTGTGTGTGTGTATAATATTATTCAGCCTTAAAAAAGGAGATCCTGCCATTTGCCACAACATGGATGACCCTGGAGGATATTATGCTCAGTGAAATAAACCAGACATAGAAAGAAAAATATTGTGAGATCTTACTTATATGTGGAGATATATATATATATATATATATATATATATATATATACACACACACACATACACACACACACACACACATACATATATGAAGGTCAAACATACAGAGAGAATTAAAAAGTGGTTGCCAGGGGTGGGTAAGGAGAAAAGAAATATGGAAATGTAGGGTACAACATGAGGACTCTAGTGAATTGAATTGTATTAAATTAGGGATTTTTGTTAAATTAGTAGAGTTTAGGTGCTCTTGTCCAAAAAAGATGTAACTATTGAGATGATAGATATTAATTTGCCTCATTGGCAATGAGTAGTCGGCAGGATTCAAACCTGCACGGGGAAATCCCAGTGGATTTCTAGTCCATCGCCTTAACCACTCGGCCACGACTACATGAAGGATCCTTTGCTCATTAGCATAAGTCACCTTAACTGAACTTTAGCTCCCTTGGAAAGGTCAAATTTGCAAACTATCTACATATATTTCATAGCATCATGTTGTAAACATCAAATATACACAATACAATATCTTTTAATAAATAAATAATACATATTTTTTAGTTGAGTATAGTGTTCTATATTTGTCATTTAGGTAAATCGATTTGTTTAACCTGAAATTTCATTAAATGTGTATTGTAAAATTTCTGTGGCCATGGAGGTGCACTGCTCAGATCTTCCTTCAAGGAAAAACTTGTTTTCAGTTGCAAGAAATGCTGTCAGCTGACAGCCTCCAAGGCACTTTTACCATCTTCAGCTACAGCACTTTTACCATCTTCCACAGTGTTCAAACTGAGGTTGTTTTCTTCTTGGTGAGCACAGTGGGTGTACGCTAAAGTCTGGTCATTTCCACTTGACTGGGATCTCATCCATGGGCAATCTTTAAACCAAAGCTGGACAAGACTTTCTTAGAGCTGTGCGAAAACCTCAGGCTTTTTCTACTGAATCCTACTTTCTTCCTTCTCTAATTTTGCCCATGCCTGACCCACATCATGGTCTGAAAGCTCTTCCTGCATTCGTCTTTCCTTCTCCTCTTTGTTTGTTGTTATGGGCATTATTGTCAATAACCTCTTGCACTTCTAACACATCTTAGTGTTTGCTTTCCAGAGATCCCAAACTTTCACAGCTGGTATCAGAAGAGGTCTGTGAAAGCAGATGGTAAAATGTGATTTGACAACTATATTACTCACTGCCAAGTTGGCAAGGAGGACCCCGGCTTGAGTGGTATGAGTGTTCAAGGAGTCTCTGAAACAAAGTGACATATAATTGCTAAAAATTTCTGGTTTTTATATGAGTTCTTGAGATATATGTTTTAAAAATCTCTGTGGTGCAGATGACGTTGTAAAATGGTTGTGTGATGATTCATGTGTTTTTAAGTTGAAAACATGGGTGACAACCATACAATAGTGATTATCTGGCTATTGAAGCAGAAGGGGTTTAACCTACAGAGCTGTGAAGATAGCTAATACAGCATAGTGTCCCTAAGGGTAGAAAACGTAGGCTAGCAGGGTGGCTCACACCTGTAATCCCAGCACTATGGGAGGCCGAGGCTGGTGGATCACGAGGTCAGGAGTTCAAGAGTAGCCTGACCAACATGGTGAAACCCTGTCTCTACTAAAAATACTAAAATTAGCCAGGCGTGGTGGTGGGTGCCTGTAATCCCAGCTACTCAGGAGGCTGAGGCAGGAGAATCGCTTGAACCTGGGAGGCGGAGGTTGCAGTGAGCCAAGATCGTACCACTGCTCTCCAGCCTGGGTTACAGAGCGAGAGTCTGTCTCAAAAAAAAAAAAAGAAAAGAAAAGAAAAGGCAGTGAATGTTTGTGCTGCATAATACATAGAATCAAAATAAGCAAGGGCCTATGAACAGAAGGCTGAGGACACTTCCCTAATATAATCTTTTAATGAGTTATTGGACCAAAGCCTGACTCTACTTTTTTTTTTTTTAGACGGAGTCTCACTGCGTTGCACAGGCTGGAGTGCAGTGGCACGCTCTTGGCTCACTGCAAGCTCCGCCTCCCGGGTTCACGCCATTCTGGCTCAGCCTCCGAAGTAGCTGGTACTACAGGCGCCCGCCGCCAGACCTGGCTAATTTTTTGTATTTTTTGTAGAGACGGGGTTCACCGAGTTAGCCAGGAGGATGGTCTCGATCTCCTGACCCAGGCCTGAGCCACCGCACCCGGCCGAAGCTTGACTCTACGTCTAAAAGTTTTATATTTAAAACATTTTTGTTTTGTTTTATGACTTACAATTTTTTAAACTAATTTTATGTATTCAGTGGAGTTACAAACTCCATTTCTAGGGACTTCTGCTCTTGGGAAGCTGGAAGAGGAAAAAAAAACTGTGGTCGAAACCTTCACACACGACAGCAAAGGCAAAGTGGGGAATCTAGACTTCCATCAGGCTGTAACAAGGTGCTTTTCCTCTACCTCCAACACACACACACACACACACACACACACGTGCGCGCGCACGTTTTGAAGAAAGCAAAATAGGGAGCTGAGACTTTCATTGCCCCAGGCTGTAAAGAACCCCATACCCCCAGGCCAGAATGAAAGTCAAATAGCCAGATACCTACTTCCATGTTATTTCTGGGATCCTTGAGCCTATTCTGTTTTTTTTTTTTTTTTTTTTTTTTTTTTTTTTTTTTTTTTTTTTTTTGAGGTGGAGTCTCACTTTGTCACCCAGGCTGGAGTGCAATGACACCATCTCGCCTCACTGTAACCTCTGCCTTCTGGGTTCAAGCGATTCTCCTGCCTCAGCCTTCTAAAGTGCTGGGATTATAAATGAGAGCCACTGCACCTGGCCAGGTGAACTCTTTTAATGGTGAACTTCAAGTCACAACAGTAACTATCAGTTCAACTACACCAAGGTTACTGAAGACAATGGCTTCTCCACTCAAGCAGGTTGTATACAAATTTCAAATAGAATGTGGCATCACCCTGAAGGAATTCCCTTCACACTGTTGGGGAAATTTACCAAGATAGCCTCAGACTAGACTAACTTTACACAGCACATTTTTGAAAGAGACACATTTATTCAGCATCATGATTAGACTATTACATTTGGCATCCAACAGCATAGTTGCAAAAAAAGAAAAAATCCACTACATTAAAATCCTTTGTTGGAATGATATATATTTTCCTCAGAACAGAAACTAAAATAACCTATTATACAATTAGTCACAAATACAGTCCTCAAGTTTTTGCCCATACACATGAATATTTGTCTAATACATGTCTTCTTTGTAGCAGTTAGGCCCTTCCACCACTGGGCTTAGCTGAGTTCACAAATCGGTTGTAGTCTGCAGCTTCCCTGTCACTTCTTTGACTCTCCTCTCCTGGTGAGTTTTGTTTTCTGGCAGTAATTAAAATCTTCTGCCACTGTCATAGCTCCTGCTGCTACTGGAACTGCCATAGCCACCTTGGTTTCATGGTTTGGCAAAGTATTGGCATCCACCACCATGGGGACCAGAGCTTCTGCCTCCAAAGTTTCCTCCCTTTATGGGTCCAAAATTTGAAGACCGATCGTTGTAATTGCCAAAATCATTGTAGCTTCCACCACCTCCAAAATTGCTTCCATCATTATCACATCCCCTATAACCATTCCCACTGCCACCATATCTACCACCACCACGTCTGCCACCAAAGCCACCACAACCACTGAAGTTTCCTCCATGACCAAAGTTGTCATTCTCACCAAAACCGCCTCCAATGCCACCACCAAAGTTTCCAGAACCACTTTGACCTCTTTGGCTGGATGAAGCACTAACCATCTTTTGCTTTGACAGGGCTTTCCTAAAGTCACAGTTGTGGCCATTCACAGTATGGTATTTCTGAATGACAATCCTATCCATGGAGTCATGGTCATCAAAAGTTACAAAGGCAAAGCCCCTGTTCTTGCCACTACCTCGGTCAGTCATGATTTCAATCACTTCAATTTTTCCATACTGTTCAATATAATCTCTTAGTTTATGTTCTTCAGTGTCTTCTTTAACATCTTTATCACAGTTAAGTGGGCACCTGTTCTTTGAGAATCTTCTCTTGAGACAGCTCTCTTTGGTTCCACAACTCTTCCATCCACCTTGTGTGGCCTTGCATTGATGGCTGCATCCACCTTTTCCATAGTGGCATATGTGACAAACCCAAAGCCCCTGTAGTGCTTGGTGTTTGGATCTTTCTTACTGCACAGTCCGTGAGCGTTCCCTATTGCTCAAAATGGCTCCTCAGGCTCTCATCAGTTGTTTCAAAGCTCAGTCCTCCTGGCTGGGTGCAGTGGCTCATGCTTGTAATCCTAGTACTCTGGGAGGCCAGCCTGGCCAACATAGTAAAACCCTGTCTGTACTAAAAACACACACACTCACACAATTAGCTGGGCATGGTGGTGCACACTTGTAGTCCCAGCTACTCGGGAGGTTGAGGCAGGAGAATCACTTGAACCCAGGAGGCGGAGGTTGCAGCGAGCCCAGATTGCGCCACTGCACTCCTCCAGCCTGGGCCACAGAAGGAGATTCATCTCAAAAAAAAAAAAAAAAAAAAAGCTCAACCCTCCAATGACAACGAAAAGCTTCAGCAGTTGTTCAGGCTCTTTAGGAGACTGTGACTTAGATATGATGGCAGTGGGAAGAGAGACATTTAACAGTGCTTTCTCAGCAGCGTCCATGGTCAGAAAAGGACAGATTTACTTTTATTATCTGAATAGTATGGTTGTCTCATTTTATTTATTTTTTATTATTATTATTATTATTTTTTTTTTTTTTTTTTTTTTTTTTTTTGAGACGGAGTCTTGCTCTGCCGCCCAGGCTGGAGTGCAGTGGCCGGATCTCAGCTCACTGCAAGCTCCGCCTCCTGGGTTCACGCCATTCTCCTGTCTCAGCCTCCCGAGTAGCTGGGACTACAGGCGCCCGCCTCGTCGCCCGGCTAGTTTTTTGTATTTTTTAGTAGAGACGGGGTTTCACCGTATTAGCCAGGATGGTCTCGATCTCCTGACCTCGTGATCCGCCCATCTCGGCCTCCCAGAGTGCTGGGATTACAGGCTTGAGCCACCGCGCCCGGCCTATTTATTTATTTTTTAGTACTCATTGCTTAGTACAAGAATAAGAATTTTAGCTATTAAACATAGAGTGAAAATCTCCTTGTGAGCTTTATTTGTTAAGATACTGTCAATCATTGAAATATGAATGGGTTTTTACTATTTGGGGATAAAATGCTTTAATAATTAATAATTTGTGAAAAACTTTACATTTTATGTAATATTAAGAATAAAATTGAATTTAATATAAGGAAGTTAATATAAATATGAGTTCTTTAGATTGCTGTATAGGAAGAACATCATATACTTTTATTCTCAACAAATATAAATATTTACATTAGAATAAAATGAAGAATAATAAAGTTGTAATTACATCTTAATACTTCATTTCTAGAATATTTAAAAATACCTTCAAAAACTATTTTCTATCTTAGCCTTGAGTCTTTAAACAAAATTTCTATCTGATAATTTTTTTCATTTTGTTAAAATGATTTAAAAGCAAAATATCTATTTTGTCACATTAAACTTTCACAAGGGGGAAACGTTCCAAAATTTTGTATTATATCATGATAAATCTTTGTGTATGCAAGTATAATAAAATCTTTGAAGAAAAGAGAAAATGTTTAGAAGCAATGAAGTCCATCTAAGTTAAAAGTGGGCATCTATTTTTTGGCCCAACTGTGCAGTAGAGTGACTGAAGAAAAATCTAGTAAATGATACTGATACACAGTATCAACCTTTGAAATTTTGACTAGTAAAGTTTTGATTACAACACAATTCTTATAGTAATATCTTGATATAAAATATAATACATTAAATACAATGCTAATAATAATTAGTTTTTCAATAAAATTCTTACATTTTTACATCCTGACATTTTATTCACAGCAAAGGGGTGCTACTGTGTAGCTTTGGCCATGACCTCAGACAAGTACTAATTTCATAGTCATTCATTCAGCATTTGCATGAATTATAACTTCAGTAAACAGCTTAAAAATTATCTTTTATTATGATAAATGACTCGAGTATAATTTGATCCTTATTACAACATCCCATTTTGTGAATTACTGTTATTCATCATTTTAGTTCCATTTTGTTTCTACATCTCAAAATTTAGTAATTATTAACTAATATTTTAACAGATTCTTTAAAAAATATATTATTACTTTTGTAGAGACAGGGTCTCACCATGTTGCTCAGGCTGGTCACCACCTCCTGGCCTTAAGTGATCCACCCACCTCACCCTCTGAAACTGTGGGAATTACAGGCATGAACCACTGTGCCCAGCCTATACAGATTCTCTGGCTGAATCATAATGAAGGAGAAAATTGATGGAAAAGGAAAAGTTTAGGAAGAAAAGAAATGATAGATAATCATACTGATGAACATAGTGGTCTAATATGCCTAAGACTTCATATGACTAGGGAGAATTCTCTACCAATGAACTGTGCATCCTCAATGGTACTGTCATAACTAAATTTCTGCTATGGACTGAATGTTTGTGTCCCCCTCAAATTCATATGTGGAAGCCTCTCTCTCTCTTTCTCTTTCTCTCCCCTTCTCTCTCCCTTTGTCTCTGTCTCTCTCTTTCTCTCTCTCTCTCTCTCCCTCCCCACAGTATATGAGGATAGAGCAAGAGGACAGTAGGCTGCAAATCAAGAAGGGAGGCCTCACCAGACACTGAATCAGCTGGAACCTTGATTTTGGGTTTCCCAGCCTCAGAATTGTGAGAAATAAATGTTTGTTGTTTAAGTCAACAAACATTATATAGTTATAGTAGTCCAAACTGTCTAAAACAATTTCCTAGGCTTCTATGTAGCTCGGATGGCAGGCATGTGCCCTAAGCTTTGCCAATCAGATGTATTTCTTCTTTCAGAAGAAACATGTATATAAACAAGGGGGGAAAACTCCAAAATTATGTATTATATCATGATACATCTTTATGCAAGTATAATAAAGTCTATAAAGAAATGTTTAGAAGCAAATTAGGTCTATCTAAATTAAAAGTAAGCATCTATTTTCTTGCAACATTTGCCTTGGTAAGGGTAATGAATAGATATTTGCTAAAAGCAGGTAGATATTTAAGCTTTTAGAGGCAGTGGTGGCATAAGGCCTAGCAAAGGCATTCCATGCTGGGGAACATAATGCTGCTAGCAGTTAACACTAGAAAATGCATGAGGAATCAGAAGGAATGGGTAGTACAATATAAAAGGGTGAATAATCATTATGTGCGGAAGCATTTGGAAAATTAAAATGATAGCTCAAAGTTATAAATTCTCCACCAAATGTATGGTTGCAGAATCAGGAATTTCCTCTGCAGTAAAATAATTTTTAATTTTTGTGACTCAAGAATTGCCATAATTCAAAATCAAATTTATATTATAAATAACTCTAGGTTTCCCATTAATGGAAAGATGAATGAATGAGCTGTGGCATGTTCATATTACACAGCAGCTAACATGAAATCAGTGAATGAATGGTAGCTACATACAACAAAAGAGATGATTAATTTTAGTAATATAAGATTAAATGAAAAAAGATTATAATATATAGCCTGATGCCCTGTATCCATAATTAAAATACATAATTTTATAAATACTAATAGATAAGATCAAACTAAGGAAGACACTTTGGCCTTATTTCTTCAGAGACCCAGTAACTTCTTTGTCTTACCTTAAGTTGTGACAAATCCAAACATTTACCAGAAAATAAACTAACTTGCAACAGGAGACATTTAGTTTTATGAAGACAAAATAATCACAGAGACATCTAGGATACAATTTTAAAGCTGTATCATTCTATGGGACATATTCAGCATTGACAGCAATTCTGTGTGGTAGGTTAATGTCATAGAAATGACCAACAGAGAGAGCACCATGGAAGCACTTAGAAGATGTATCTGGATATTTACTTACTGTGTTGACAGTGATTGAAGTTACCATGTGAAGATCCAATAGTGTTCAAATACCTAAGAGAGTTTAAGCAATTTTTTTTAAAATACAGATTTATTTTCATGAATCCTTGTTTCTCAGTGGCAAATGAAACACCTATAAATTCTAATGATTGCACCTGAAAGGCATTATAAAGCCTCATTCTCTTGGGAAAAAGATACATACAAGAATCTTTCTTCTCCTTCAAATCTGTTGAGTCCTTTTTGTCCTCTGAAGTGAATTAACCACATTTCATAAGGCAATAAATCAAATAAAAAGTTTAACTCAACTCAAATTATTTTGGGCATTAGAATATCTGTTAGGTGGTGGTGAGGAGGGTACTAAAAGGAAGGAGGTATGAGATGAGGAGTTGTCTCCTGCTCTGAACATAGAGCAGAGAGTCAGTGGGCCCCATACAGAGTCCGCGTCATACTTTGGGTTCATATGAACTGGAGATTCCCTGCCAATCATATCTAAGAGGGAAATTTATTTTAGAAAGAAAAAAATGGTGAGGAAACAAGAAGAAAAAAAAACCCGAAAATCTCAGGTTCCACCGAGATTTGAACTCGGATCGCTGGATTCAGAGTCCAGAGTGCTAACCATTACACCATGGAACCTCACTACTGCCATTATTGCTAGCATTCCTTCCTGATGGAATATATCATCTGAACTCAAGCCGTCTTCCCTTTAAGAACCTAAGTTTCTACCCTAATGTTCGTTATCTACCGCCACCACACAAGTTCCCTTTTCGTTTCGCACAGGGCTCTTCGTGCAAAATCCAAGAGCAAATCGGTTTCCAGGGACAGATAAGGTAAGTCCGTGTCCCCCCTAGACTCTTAGCGTCCCTCTGCCTTCTGCAACCTTCGGGGTTCCCTAGCCTCGGTTCGGCCGCCCTCAACCGGGCTGCCCCGACGCAGGGGCAGACTGCACCAACCTAGAGGCGCTGACAGATTGAGTTGTTGGAAGAACCGCGAGGCTTGCCGCCTCCCGAGCGTTTGTCCGGCGTTCTTTGCTCCTAATGCTAGGCACACTTTTGGAAGTTCAATTTCGTAACATATAAATTATGGATGACTTCAGTTGAGGTGGCGTGTCAACTACTCCTGGCTGTGGCGTTGACAAGGGTAAAAAACAAAAAACAGGACACCGAAAGATGCTTTCAGCTTCACGGGAAGGCTCCACCTCGTGGATACTAAAGGGTAAAGCACTGTTAAAAGCTCGAATATTTGCAAAGCAGGATTTTGTAATTAGTTTCTCACTGATAAAGCTTTGACTTGGTCTTTTTCAATTGTATTAACTATGAGCCTCTCCCAAAATATTCAGCAGTAAAAATTTACGGATGCCAAGACCCGGACGTGACTTGTCTAGGACTGTTCATTGCAGGAGACAAAAGCGATCTTATATTGTCAAATAGAAAGGCCGAGGAAGGAGGCAGAGGGTCCTTAAGAGTAAATAATCGCAGTTGATAGGATCTGAACCTTCCCAACAAGATCACATGAGAGGTATCGGCATCTGCCAAAATGACTTCATTGCTTAGAGACGTCTGGTATCATGGACAAAAATCCTTCCGGCTTAAATGAGGCGGCACTGTCATTACCAGGTTAAAATTGACCCCGCCCATAGGGCCGTGTGTTCTGCGGCATGAGCTGCAATGGCCGCTGTACAGTGGCAACGAGAATATCCGTACATATCTCATCCAATACATCTTCTCCCAGCCCTATGACTTTCCGATCCACTCACTACCAGAAAGCAAGACAGAATGAAACCCTCTTGCCAAACGGGATAACTAAAGGTGGTTTGCAGGAGCCTCGGGAACAAGAAGCATGAGGATCCTAAGTATTTTCAACAAAAATCTAGCCCACTGCAGGCTTTTGAAAAACTGAAGGTCCCGGTAACAACTTTAAGATTAGCATTTCTAAGGGCTAGGGCTTGTACCAAGTTCTGTGCTCTCTGACCAAAAAAAAAAAAAAAAAAAAAAAAAATTAAAAATATATGCCTGTAATGGTCAAAGCTGAAACAATTTGAGCAACAATAAATAGAAGATTTAAACCAATCCCTACAGCTTCCCTGATGTGCAACAAATCTCAGTTTTTCAGGGAATCTCCTGAGCAGAATTCCAAATAACTCCACCCCTTCATTCTGGGCTCTGCATAGTGATTGCTCTACAGAATACAGTATGAAAAAGGGTGGGAAAGTAAGCAGTGAATAAATCCCAAAAGCACTACACCAGCAGTGATAAGCCATGTTGATAGTATATAGTCTTGATATAATGTGATAAAAATGGCACTTTAGGCCAAGCATGGTGGTTTATGCCTGTAATCCCAGCACTTTGGCAGGCCGAGGCAGGTGGATCACTTGAGGCCAGGAATTCGAGACCAACCTGGCCAACATGGCGAAACCCTGTCTCTAAGAAAAATGCAAAAATTAGGCCAGGTGCAGTGGCTCACGCCTGTAATCCCAGCACTTTGGGAGGCCGAGGCGGACGAATCACCTGAGGTCAGGAGTTCGAGACCAGCCTCAACATGGAGAAACTTCGTCTCTACTAAAAATACAAAATTAGCTGGGTGTGGTGGTGCATGCCTGTAATCCCAGCTACTCGGGAGGCTGAGGCAGGAGAATTGCTTGAACCTGGGAGGCGGAGGTTGCGGCGAGCCGAGATCACGCCATTGCACTCCAGCCTGGGCAACAAGAGCCCAGTCTTTGGGAATTGGTCTTCATGTTTGCTCATAGTCATTTTATTTATTTCCCAAAAAACAAAATGCTGATGGAAAATTCCTCTCCCTCAAATTCCCTATGTCAAAGTCAGTAGAGCCAAGATTTGTACAATATTTTTTTGCTCTGGACTCCAGATCATATTGAATAAAATCTAGGAAACCCCTTTCCCGGAAAGATGCCCCTAGATACACACATACACCATTTTGAAAACTATCTCAAGGTGTTCATGAAACACTTGAGGTCCATGAATCTCAGGCTAAGAATCCTCTGCATTTGATATTCCTCTGTATGTCATCTAGCACAATTTTTAACTAATAAAATTTTTAACTAATAAAAAATGAATTCTATAAGCAGAAATTAAGCATCATACTACTGAAGAAACTCCGTCTCAAAAAAAAAAAAAAAAAAAAAAAAACAACAACAACAAAAAAACAATAATTAGCTAGACGTGGTGGCAGATGCTTGTGGTCCCAGCTACTCAGGAGGCCGAGGCAGGAGAATTGCTTGAACATGGGAGGCGGAGGTTGCAGTGAACCAAGATGGTGCCACTGTATTCCAGCCTGCGTGACAGAGGGAAACCCTGTCTCAAACAAACAAACAAAAAACTCCCACTTTACTTCTGAGGTCTTGCTCCTTCGAACCCCTAACTCCAATCTAATAATGAGAAAAATATCAGACAAATCCTAGTTGAAGAACATTCTACAAAATACCTGATCAATACTCTTCAAAAACTGTCAAGATCATCAAAATCAAGGAAAGTCTAAGAACTGCCACAGCCAATAGAGCTTAGGGAGTCATGATGACTAAAAATAATGTGGAATTCTAAGTAGGATCCTGGAACAGAGAGAGGAAATTACGTAAAAATGAAGGAAATCTAGCATATTCATTTTAGTTAATAATAATGTATACATATTTGTTAATTATTTGTAACAAATGTACCATACCAATGTAAGATTTTAATAATAAGGGAAACTGAGTGTGGGGATATATGGGAACTCCTTTCTATCTTCCCAATTAAATGGAAACTATTGATCATGGGAATAAGAACAAAAATGTGACCAAATGAAGTTATTTCTTCAAAACAAATTCAGAGCTCTGGCTTGCAATGTGCATCGGTACAATTATCTCCTCTTTTTGCTTAATGAGCCACATTATCAGACCTAGTGACACAGCTTGCACAGCATGCAACTGACCTAAGAGTATAAAGACTTGGAAATAGGAAGGACAAATTTTTGTGCCATGCCCACTGCTGCCCTTAGTGCTGTGGACCCAGAATTGAGCAGTACACTAAGCACTGGCCCTGCCTGTGGAGATTTCAGTTTGTAGTGATGGGATATTGGCTAAAAACTGTGAATAAACTAACACCCACACAGAGAAAGTTAGGGAAAACTGCAGGTGACTAGAAACTAACAGCCTAGATAAACTGAGAAGCTCAAATAAGCTGGATATTTGAGTTTAGGCAGGGATTGAAGATAGTATTTAGAAGACAGTGTTGGCCCAAACCTTTTCACATACTATGAGATACAAGATAGGGGCGTAGTCTGTGGACTGGTCGTCTGGGTGGCAATACCATAGTGGAAGTAAAAGAAGGGCTGAGAAAAAGTTGAAGGATAGACTGAGACCATGGATCGGGCCAGGGCTTCAAGGTTGCTTGTTTTGGGAGCACAAGTATCTGCTTTGAACTGTAAACATCAGGGAGCGGCAGAAGTGACTTTGGGGAACTTAGGAGATTCCCATTGTCCTTTTGCCCTCAGTATAACTGAACATTTTTTTGTTCCCTGCCATGCTGAAGTTGGTTCTACATCAGGAGCTACTGGTACCAGTCTTTGGAAATTGGTCTTCATGTTTGCTCATAGTCATTTTATTTATTTCCCAAAAAACAAAATGCTGATGGAAAATTCCTCTCCCTCAAATTCCCAATGTCAAAGCCAGTAGAGCCAAGATTTGTACAATATTTTTTTGCTCTGGACTCCAGATCATATTGAATAAAATCTAGGAAACCCCTTTCCCGGAAAGATGCCCCTAGATACACACATACACCATTTTGAAAACTATCTCAAGGTGTTCATGAAACACTTGAGGTCCATGAATCTCAGGCTAAGAATCCTCTGCATTTGATATTCCTCTGTATGTCATCTAGCATAATTTTTAACTAATAAAATTTTTAACTAATAAAAAATGAATTCTATAAGCAGAAATTAAGCATCATACTACTGAAGTAAAATTGTCTTTTAATTGTACATGAACATTTCATTAATATTGGTCTTGTAACTTAGGTCACAGGTGCACCCATAACAAGCCAAAATACTAGTTAAACCAGTTCTCAGAGGGCTCTTGGGGTGTATATTCCTGACAGAGCAGTTTGGGGATACTTGATGCAGACATAAGTAGGTCAGACAGTGGAGAAGAACAGGTGCATATTTATCACAGGGTAATTGGACCTCTACTGAGATAATTTGTTACAGAGAATTGTATTGGTTTCTGTTTAGTGCGGATTCTATCTTGTTCACAAAAGGAAAGTATACACTTCAAAATTGCACTATATACATTTATTCATTAAGGACTAATTCTCAAACTTTGAACATCAGAGAGGCAGTCTCTTCCAGGTGCAATCCTCATGACTATAGCTGATTTTGGACTCCATTCTCCCAAATTATTTCTTATATAATTATTATCATTATAGTAAATGTGCACAATACATTGTTTTATAACCCAAATGGATTGGCAAGTTTTTTGTTTTGTTTTGTTTTGTTTTTTTCTATAAAAACACGAAGAAGCAGGGGACTTGGCATGTCAGGGCTGACTCGCGGGCTGTGTAGGGCTCAGGGGGCCAGGGGACCTGGGTCTGGGGGGTGGGAGGGCGCCGTCCTGGGGTCGCAGCGGCCGAGAGTGGGAAATGGCGGCGCGATGGAGCAGCGAGAACATGGTGGTAGTTTCGTGACTTCCAGGCAACTGCGATGTCTGTGGACTGTCTTGGGCAACATGCTGTGCTTTCCGGCCACAGATTCTTATACATCGTCAATCTCGAAGCCGCTTTCGAAGGTCACCGAAAGATCTGTCGCCAGAGCAAATGGAACATTGGAACTATGCAGTGGAAACCTCATGACAGCTTTGCACACTATTTTGCAGCTTCGGGGCGGGACCACTCTACAGACTATCTGAGTCTGTTCTTGTCAGGAAAGACAGTCTGCAGAAGGAAAGGGTCTGAGCAAAGAAAGAAGAGCAACTTTGTGGGCTTGAGAAGGAACAGAAAGCAGCCCTTCCAAGCCATTTCCAAAACAGGGTCTGACTTTTAACCGTGGATGTCCGAGGTTGCACTGATTTTCAGGACTATTCTGGAAGAGAAAGGGAGAGACAGTCTCCTGCCTTTCCACTCTCAACCTCTTTCCTGGGCGATAGAAGGAACTCCTTTAGTCGGTTTATACCTCGGGTCCCTTATTCCCCTATCACCCTCAGTCCTTGATCGTCTAGTCCAGGGTTTTCTAACCTTGGCACCACTGGCATGTTAGACCAGGTCATTCTTTGTGGTGGGGGCTGTCCTCTGCATTGTACAAAGTTCAGTAGCATCCCTGGCCCCTACATACTAGATCTCAGTAGTATACTCCCCATCTCTTGTTATGACAATCAAAAATGTCTCTAGACACTGTCAGACGTCCTCTGGGAAGCAAAATCACCTCTGATTGGGAACCACTGATTTAGGCTGATGCCTCAGTACTTGTACTCAGTGGATTAACACTGCATTTGTTCAGGCGTGCTAAGGAAGACAGTCTTTTTTTGTTTATTTGTTTTTTCACCATTAATCATTTTAAAGTGAACAATTCAATATCCTTCACAACATTCACAGTGTTGTGTAACCACCACCTTTATCTAGTTCCAAAACATTTCTATCCTTCCAGGGTAAAACCCCTTACTCATTAAGCAGTTTCTCCCCTTTCCTCCCTCCCTCACAACCCCTGGCAACCACCCCAGTCTGCGTGCTGTCTCAATGGATTGACCTATTCTGGATCTTTCATCTAAATAAAATCATAAGAAAAACAAAGAAGCACAGCATTTTCCTGTTCCAAACTCTCTCTAAACTGAATTTAGGTTTCCTAGTGGCAACTGTCCAGTTGCTTTTCACTCCTAGTTCTATGACCTTGGGCAAGGAGCTTAACCTCTCTGTGTTTTAGTTTCCTCAACTGTAAAACTGGAATAAGAGGAACACTTACAGGTTATTGAGAAAATTCAGTGAGAACTTTGAACAATGCCTGACACTTCGTAAGCACAACTGATTGCGGTTATTGTTGCCCTTCCTTCCTTCCTTCCTTCCTTCCTTCCTTCCTTCCTTCCTTCCTTCCTTCCTTCCTTCCTTCCTTTCTCTCTCTTTCTTTCCTTTCCTTTTCTTTCCTCTATTTCTTTCTTTTCTTCCTTTCCTTTCCTTTCTTTTCTTTCTCTCATTCTCTCATTTTTGAGACAGAGTGTCACTCTGTCACCCAGGCTGGTGCGATCTCAGCTCACTGCAACCTCCGCCTCCTGGATTCTAGGTCTTTCTCCTGCCTCAGCCTATGGAGTAGCTGGGATTACAGGCGCGCACCACCACTCCCGGCTAATTTTGTATTTTTGGTAGAGCTGGGGTTTCACCATATTGGCCAGGCTGGTCTCAAACTCCTGACCTTAGGTGATTCACCCACCTCAGCCTCCTAAAGTGCTGGGATTACAGGCATGAGCCACTGCACCTGGCTGCCCTGCAATTTCTTGGTTCCTCAATTTTAGACCTCGTGCTGCATATCATCTAGGTCCCCTGGCCCCATTCTGCATCTTGTTGTCTGCCCTGGTGCTGATCAGTATGGACATTTTCAATGGGCTTCTTTATCCTCTGACTCCTGCTTGAGTTTGGCCAAGAGAATACTTACAAGAGATCCAGGGGGAGAGTGAAGAGTGAAGCTGGTATATTTATTCTCTGGTTCTGTTGGCTGCAGTCTGAATCCCCCAGGAAATGTCCCAACATCCGCCAGGAAACCTCTCTACACAGCCCTCTCCAAAGAGCTGCAGGTCCCAAGCTCCATCTTATGCCCGTCAAGCTCAAGGGTAGTGGGATTAGTAGCTCCAGTAATCTATGTTGCCCATTTATTTATAAATAATAATTTAAATAAATTATCCTCAACTTTTCTAGTTCAAGTAAATATTCCACTTCCTGCTCATGTCCTGATTGATACAGATATCTAAAGACTTCCCACACTGAAAGAAAAGATATAGCCTAAAACACAAATACACTTATCTACCCTCATCTTTCAATGTATTTGTATCATAGTATTGTGGCTAAATAATGTTAAGTGTTTCCTTATTATGTCCATGGAAATATTGTTCACCGCAGGATCACTTGTATACTATAACTACATTCTCTTGTTTTTCCTGATTTGAATACTGCCTCTTTTGTTTGTTTGCCTCCTTTCTGTGTTTCTAATACTAATTTGTCACCCAACTCTCTTCCAGTGCTGCAAAATACTTCTGAATTTGGTCATTTTTCAGTTCCTTTTTTTTTTTAAACTTTTTTTTGAACTGGTTAATCTGTAGGTCTGCTTCATAGCGATCATGCTGATGCTTCTCCATCTGCGGAAGAGCCAGCCCCTTTACCGCTCACCTGTGTTGAATGGTTTTTTTGTTAAGTCACAAATCTCTTGGTTTACTCCCTATTTTTGGAGAAGATCCTCCAACAGCTTTCTGAGAAAAGAGAAATTTTTTGAGGTTTTTGCATTTGGCAATCTTAAGCCTGCTTGTGCTCAGATGCATTCCTAGCCACTCCCTTGGTCATCTCTGTAGTGCCAGTGGCTGGCCCCTGCCACTGCATTTCCACTGATGGCTGCTGACTTCTGCCTGAGTTCAGCCAATAGAAGACAATGAAGGAATATTGAGAGGTAGAGAGAAGAAGGAAGTCAGGATATTTCTTGCTTTCCCTCCCTGTTACTTGCAGCATTTCTGGCAGCAGTTGTGTCTCCTCCATGGCTCCAGATCCTGCCAGACCTGCCTGCTCCAGAGGGAGATCCCACCCCTTGGGTTCAGATTTCTACCTCCCATCCCAGTTGGCTTCTTTGATCTTCCACCACCTCTGTAACCAATTCCCTGCATGTAAGACACTGGAGTTTGAGTCCTCATGAGGTCTCTGTTTCCTGCTTATGACCTAAAAAATATGATGCATTTCTGAAAATATATTTATTCAAACTTCATAAATGATTTTAGTTTGGTCAGGTAGGGATTTCTAGTGTGAAAATAATTTTATCTTAGAATTCTGTGAGCATTACTCTGTTGTCTTCTTGTTATCAGTGTGGTGATGAATTTAAATGCCATTCTAAAATAGACACTCTGGATAATTCTTGTTTTTTGTCTTGTTTTTGTTTTGTTTTTGTTTTTGTTTGTTTTGGTTCATTGTGCTGGGCAGTAGGTGGATCCTTTGGATCCTTTTTAGGTTTAGAAAATTTAAACGGCCGGGGGTGCGGGCTTATGCCTGTAATCCCAGCATTTTGGGAGGCCAAGGTGGGCAGATCACCTGAGGTCAGGAGTTCGAGACCAGGCTGACCAACATGGAGAAACTCCGTCTCTACTACAAATACAAAATTAGCTGGGCGTGGTGGTACATGCCTGTAATCCCAGCTACTTGGGAGGATGAGGCACAAGAATCACTTGAACCTGGGAGGTGGAGGTTGCAGTGAGCCACGATCGCACCATTGCACTTCAGCCTGGGCGACAAGAGCAAAACTCCATCTCAAAAAAAAAAAAAAAAGAGAGAGAAAAGAAAATTTTATTGCATTCATTAATAGTTTTCCCTCTCTATTTTCTTTGTTGTCGTCCACAAAACTTTCAATCACATATTGTTGAAACTTCTAGATTTGTCTTCCAATTTTCTTATCTTTTATTCTATTTTTCCATTTTTCTTTTTTGTAACTTTTTATGGGAAATGTTCTCAACTTTGTTTTCTAACCCTTCTGTTAAACTTTTTTTCTGTCATATTTGTTATTTTCTTTTATCTTTTGAGATAGGGTCTCACTTTGTCACCCAGGCTGGAGTGATCTCAGCTCACTGTAGCCTAAGCCTCCCAGTCTCAGGTGATCCTCCTGCTTCAGCCAGGTGTGCACCACCACATCTGGCTAATCTTTTTGTATTTTTCATGAATATGGGGTTTTGCCATGTTGCCCAGGCTTATTTTCCTTTTTTTTTTTTTTTTTTTTTTAAATATTATTCCTTGGAGATATTTATTGAGGATTAAAAGGAAGGATTTTTTAAAAGTTAGAATGGTGGCCAAAGGGAAAAGCACATTTCTTCTGCTCCTTTAGATGTTGCCCTTTGATGTAACTGTAGTACATTCAAGTGGACCTGTCCACTAGGAAGACTCAGGAGAGAAGTCGGGCCTGGAGATAAAGATTCAGTTGTCATCTTCATGGAGATTGCCAAGGAGGGGAATGATGGAAACATGAGAAAAAGGTTGCTGACAGTCTTGAAAATAACTTAGTGGTCTCAGCTTCTTGCTTGCAGCAACTTGGGGGTTCCTTTCTGGTCAGACACCTTCTGGAAATTTTTGTTTTTAATGAATTGAAATTTTACACCTTCACCTTCAATTTGCATTGTAATACCTTCAGCATGGGCAGGGTGATCAATATACCCTGTGGATTCAAACCATAGTGGCGCGCTTCCACAACCATACTCTCAGAGCTTCCCTAACACATACATAATTTTCTTGGCTGAGATACTCCTGCCCCATGCCCATATTTGTTATTTTCAAGGGTTCTTGTTCCCCTTAATGCTCTTTAAAAAGTAATAGCATCTTAGTGAACTATGATAGCACCACTGCACTCCAGCCTGGGCCACAGAGTGAGACCCTGTCTTGAAACGATAATAATAATAATAGAATAGTATCTTATTATTCTCATATATACAGAATGCTTTCTTATTTCCCTGAGAATAATAATGATAGGTTTTTGTTTTTTGAGGTTTTTGTTTTTTGCTTCTGTTACCTATTTATCTCTATTTCCACCAGGCTCTCTTTCGTTCATTTGTTTGCCTTGGTACCTGTGTTTTCTCCAATTTCTGGTGGCACATAGCAGTTCAGTCATATTTAGGAGGTAGACCCCAAAACCTAATTGGTACTATGGGTATGGAAAAAAATATAGGCCTCATTCTAGAATGATTGTGTATGATAGGCCATTTCAATCCAGATCCTTGATATGTCCATATCTATGGGTCAGTTTTCTTAATGACAGTCCATTTTTTTGGGGAGCAGAGTCTTTCAATCTTCTGCATGTTTAGGGCTAGTGGTAGAAAAAGCTTAGCTGTCCATACTTTCTGAAACAGAAAGGGAGCTTCAAGTGTCCTATAGAGACTTTCATTCCATCTCCCAATTTTCAATATGTGCTTCACTCCCAATTTCAATTATACCTAGTATCCTTAAGTCAAGAGCATCTCTGGAGCTTTTTTCCCAAAGTAAACCCTCTGTGAAGGAGGGGCAGTACAGACTAATGAGTCTAAGGTTACATGATTCTAACAACTCTTTTTTTGTTTGTTTGTTTTAGAGATGGAGTTTTGCTCTGTCGCCCAGGCTGGAGTGCAATGGCACGATCTCAGCTCACTGCAACCTCCGCCTCCTGGGTTGAAGCAATTCTTGTGCCTCAGCCTCCCAAGCAGCCGGGATCACAGGCGCGTGTCACCACGCCGGGCTAATTTTTGTATTTTTAGTAGAGACGGGGTTTCACCATGTTGGTCAGGCAGGTCTCAAACTCCTGACCTCGTGATCCACTCACCTCGGCTTCCCAAAGGGCTGGGATTACAGGCGTGAGCCACCGCACCCGGCAGGTTCTTCCAACTCTTAAGCCTTTCCAAGAAACTGTGACATCAGCTTTATTATTGTTGGCTTCCCACCTTGCAAACAGGTTTCAGCTTTATCCACTCTAATTCAATTACTATTTATCCAACTCCCTTCTGTCTCCCAAATTTTGTTGATAACTGTGGTATCCACCTAAATTCATGTTTCCTCCTCCATAGTACAGTGTTGTCTGTGGGACTAAGCTACCCAGCCAAAGTCTGTACTTACCAAGACTCCTTACACCTCAGTGAGGCCATATGATTAGCTATAATCAATAAATCATGAATGCAAGTAACATGTTTTTCTCTAAACCTTTAATTGGTGTGCACTTTCCCAAGCTTTAGGGGATAATAGATTCATAAGATGGAAGGGGCCTGGAACCTTGAATCACCACAAGGACAAAAAACAGGTTCCTCTTTCTTTGCTGACACAAAAATCTGCAATCGACTGTTACATGGGTAAGACATAAATCTCAGGCCGAGGAGGGCAGATCACCTGAGGTCGGCAGTTTGAGACCAGCCAAACCAACATGGAGAAACCCCTTCTCTACTAAAATTACAAAAAATTAGCCGGGCGTGGTGGCGCATGCCTGTAATCCCAGCTACTTGGGAGGCTGAGGCGGGAGAATAGCTAGAACTCGGGAGGCAGAGGTTGCGGTGAGCCTAGACGGTGCCATTGCACTCCAGCATGGACAACAAGAGCGAAACTTCGTCTCAAAAAAAAAAAAAAAAAAAAAAAAAAAAAAAAAAAAAAAAAAAAACTCGTAAATTTCCATTGCATCAAGCTACTTTAATTTGGGAAGCAAACAATGTTTTGTACTATCCATTATTTGCTCTCATGCTCTCTTCATCACTGTAGGTTTACACATTTTTTGAATTGCTTTTATTGCCAACCTGTGGGCATCTTAAGAAAGCAAAAATAAAGCCCTGGGTTTCACTACCATTTTAACCAGAAGTCCCCTAGAACAATGTGACCACTTGAGCCAAATGTTTGACTAAATCAAAGTTATTGTATCTAGGGACTACTTTTTCCCTGTTCCAGCAATAAAATGCTATTTCTGCCCGTTTGTTTTTAAACCTGAATAATGATGTTTGCTTCACAGCATAGAAAAACAAAGAAAAAAACCCCCTATGATCCTACAACCCAGGCACAACTAGTAATGCATTGGTGTATTCTCCCACATCTCCCAAATATGTATAATGCAAAAATGTTACATGAGGTTATACATTATATGCATTTTTAAAATTCTCCTCTTTTCACTTAACATTATATCACATGCTTCTTGCCTGAACTATCACAATCTTTTCAAAAATACTGTTAGTTTATTTATTTATTTCTGCTATCCACTAGTAAGAGTTGCAAAATATAGTTTTTATTGGATTTGTAGTATTTTTCCAGGTAGATATAACCTATATTACATAATCATCTTCCCTCCTATTGTTGGAAATGTTTGTTATTTTAATTATTTCATTATTATAACAAAATATCATAAGTGTCTTTGAACATAAATGATTTCTTTTAGTTTGGATTGTTTCGCTAAGTGAGTTTTCTTCAAAATGAAGTGAGTCAGCCGGGCGCGGTGGCTAATGCCTGTAATCCCAGCACTTTGGGAGGCTGAGGCGGACGGATCACGAGGTCAGGAGTTCGACACCACCTGTCCAACGTGGTGAAACCCCATCTCTACTAAAAATACAGGAAAAAAAAAAAAAAGCTGGACATGATGGCGCATACCTGTAATCCCAGCTACTCAAGATGCTGAGACAGGAGAATCGCTAGAACCAGGGAGGGAGTCGGAGGTTGCAGTGAGCCGAGGTCCCACCACTGCACTCCAAGCCTGGCAACAGAGCTAGACTCCATCTCAAGAGAGAGAAAAAAAAGAAGTGAGTCACCATTTGCACGAGCTTCCTGGTGGAATGGAGAAGTGCTAGGGCTGCAACAGCAAGGATCTTGTTGCAAGAACATGGGTAAGGGAGCTGATTAGTTTCCTAAGACTGCCCTAACAGCCATAAACTGGGTAACTTAAAAAGACAGATTTATTCTCTCACAGCTCTAGAAGTCAGAAATCTAAAATCAAGATTTTGGCCGGGTTGATTGTTTTCTAGGTGCTCTGAGGGAGAATCTGAGACCTCTTTCCTTGCTCCTAATGATTGAAGAAAATCCTTGGCGTTCTTGGTTTGTAATTGCATCACTCCACTCTGCCTCCCTCTCAACATGGCTTTTGTCCTGGTGACTGTGTCTCTAAATTTTCCATTTCTTATAAGGACAATAGTCACTGGATTACTGGATTTAGAGCCTACCTGAATCCAGTGTGACCTCCTCTTAACTTGATTAAATCAGCGAAGACTGTTTTCAAATAGGTCACACTCACAAGTACCACAGGTTAGGATATCAACATATCTTTCTGAGCAACACAGTGCAATTCACTTCAGGAGCAACTCTCTTTTTGTCTGCCCTAAACGAAAATGAATGTGGGAGAACTGTATCTGCAAGAGAGTTTGAGGGTCTCAAATGTAAAGGAATTCTCCCATTTGTATCTGAAAGTCTGTCTGAATCTACTTGGTGGTACTTTGGTCAAGCACTTCAATTCCCAGAACTCAAAGCTGTAATCCCTGAGATTCCCCATTAAAGAATAAACAATAAAAGCCTGGTTCTGTAGTGTTTCCCTGAACCAACAGTCTTTAATCCTAGGGGGAATAAAAGGTATTAATATAGCTAGATTTAGTGTGGCATTCACAAGCTCTTTTGCATTAGGAGGGACAAAGAATGTTCTCAAGCTGGAAAATTTTGGAAAACATGTTATCTAAGGTTCTCCATATTCCCCTGGCTCCTGGGACTGCCTGTTTCCCTCCCTGGGGAAGGTGAAAAGGAGTTAGCTTTTCCTGAGAGGATGGAGACCTTCCCATCAACTTTTTCTTCAGAGGGTCCACGAAGGCTAGGTCTTCCCTGCCCCTTCTCTTCCTGCACCCCTGCTCAAATTGGGTTTCAACGAATTCTTTTTTTTTTTTTTTTTTTTTGAGACGGAGTCTCGCTCTGTCGCCCAGGCAGGAGTGCAGTGGCCGGATCTCAGCTCACTACAAGCTCTGCCTCCCGGGTTTACGCCATTCTCCTGCCTCAGCCTCCCGAGTAGCTGGGACTACAGGCGCCTGCCACCTCACCTGGCTAGATTTTTGTATTTTTTAGTAGAGACGGGGTTTAAGCCAGAGAAAGAACAAAGCAGTTCAAAGCTGTTGAAGATATTTCTGGCTTAGTATTCAATACTGAAAGTAAAAGCAAATGACTCCAAGGTCATAATTCCTTCAAATTTCCTTTAGCAGGTTTCCTGTGCCATTGCCATTTGAGGGTGTGAAGCTACTAGGATCAGACCCTCAGCTCCAAACTCCCTTTCTGCTGGTATCTCACAAATACCTGTGAACAGGTGCATCAACCGTGACTAGCAAGTGGAGTTCTAGGGGGAGAGAAAATTCAAATCTCTTGTCTTGGAATGCTCCTTTGAACTCCACATTTCTCAACTGAATTCCAATTCACTATGGATGACTTATTTCATCTAAAAGTTGGAAGCTCTTAATGCACCTAGAAAATTATTTGTTACTAGACTTAGTAACCAGGCACCAAAACATCTTTTACTGTAGTATCTACTTACTATACTACCCAAGAATGGCACACTACTCACATCTTCAAAAGCTTTAACCAAGAATGCTATATGGGTGTGTAGTCGTGGCCGAGTGGTTAAGGCGATGGACTTGAAATCCATTGGGGTTTCCCCGCGCAGGTTCGAATCCTGCCGGCTACGGTTTTAGCCTGACTTCTCCCAAATAGTTTCTTTCTAATTGTACCCCAAAGGCAACTGAGTCTCCTGGATTACAGTTGTGTCATCTCCTTTGGTAACCCTGCCTTGTGCTCTGCGTTCTATCTGTCATCATTGTAGGTAACCCTGCTAGTTTCTTTCTAATTGTACCCCAAAGGCAACTGAGTCTCCTGGATTACAGTTGTGTCATCTCCTTTGGTAACCCTGCCTTGTGCTCTGCGTTCTATCTGTCATCATTGTAGGTAACCCTGCATTATAGTTTACCTCTTTCTCTGAGTCCATTAACCTCCTCCTCCAACACACCCGAGACAACTGTGTCTCCAGTAGGAGAGAATCTATTGTGGTGTAAACACCACCTAACGTTAATCCACCTAACGTTAATCCTAATTTGAGGAAGGCAATTCTCTTTTCCTCACCTACAAGCTCTGAGAATTGAAGTCAGACTCCATGGAATTTTCTCTGTAGATAAGTCTAAGTTGCTTGTCTGGGGTGTGAAGATTTTGCCTATTGTATATTAAGTGTTGTGTTTTGTTAGCCCAAGTTTAGGGACTGTCTGTCATTCAACAGCAATAAGGCATTACCTGTTTTGCAGCAATAATAACAATGACTGTGATTGTAACTTCAATATAAATGGTTGGTTTGTAGACAGTACCACAAACATTGTATCTTCTCGGCCTGAAAATTCGAGAGCCCAAGAATGGGAAAGGTTTATTAAACCACAGGAAGTGGATGTTAAAGCTAACCTCTGACTGCCAAGCCCTTATTATTTTTATTCTATTGATTTTGTTAAATGCCTTCATCTTACAGCTTAGAAAAATTCAAGGTGAAGTTCTCTGGCCCCAGTCTATTCTTCCTATCTTCTCCAGCACATTCAAAGACCAAGAACACTTATCTGGGCTTTACAGTACATTCAGGAAACAAGGTGTAACTTCAGACACTCAGTACTTTGGTTCTTATACAGAAGAAAGTTGGGAAGAAAAGGTCTAGGGAGGAGAAGAAAAGATATGGAAAAACAAGAAAACGGAAGAGAGGAGAAAGGCCAGGAGATGGAAGGAATGGAACAAAAGAGAAGCTAGCAGGGTGCCAAATACAGGAATGTTCTCACCCCTCTTGGCCACTTTTTTATTCTGAGTTTCCTCTGTCTTAGCAACCCCTAAATGCCCTTGCTCTTGTTCTGACAAGTAACTTTCCACTCCCTCCACTCTTTGAAATCAGCCCCTGATGTCAAGGCGCTTCTTAAAGTCCAACACCTCCATAGAGGCATTTGGATTATTTCCAGTTTGGCCATTACAACTAGTGCTGCCATGAATATTCTTGTACATGTATTTCAGTGAATATAAATAAATATTTTTGTTGGAGAGATATACTTATGGGTGGAATTGCAGAGCCACAGTACATGTATACATTCAAGCTTTAATATATAATGCTAAGTCATTCTCGCAAGTGATTGAGCCAATTTACACCCCCTGAGCAAGTATCACATTGTCCTGATTGCTATGGCTTTTTAAGTCCCCCCCACCCCCACCTTTCAGGAAGCTCGATTTTTATTTTAAATCTGACATACATTCACTAACACATTGCCTGAAGCTTCAGATATTGTTGAAAGCAGCAGTGTTGACATTCCTCATGTGTTCCTGAAACTTGGGAATCTCCTCAAAAGTCTGTGGCCACTTCGTCATCTTCCCTCATACGTTTGATTGACATCTTGTGGATTCTATAGTTTGGAGTTGCCCAGGTCAGCTAGTGCAGCTGGAGCACACACAATCCCCCAGCTGGACCATGTCAATAATCTTCATTCCAGGATTTCATGTCTAGAAGGATGGAGGATTTGAACATTTACATGAGCTTTTTGACCATGCAAATAAGAGGTAGATGCTACACAACTGTATTCTCAATAACTTTTAATGAGTGCATGTTGTGTCATTTAAACCTGGATTCTCCTTAGGGCCTTAAACTAACTGTGACTTTGAGTTTTCAGAATTGACTGGAATGTTTCTCTGATCAGAACAGCTGGTCTTAAGAGTGAGGAAAGTCGAGAGGGTCCAGTGACAGTTAAGGAGAAATGGCAAGTGGGTCCCACTGCAGCTCTGCCCTCAGAGCCAGGTAGGGGCCATCAGTGGGCAGAAGATGCAAAAACCTGCTTTCCTCCCCGTCGGGGAATTGAACCCCGGTCTCCCGCGTGACAGGCGGGGATACTCACCACTATACTAACGAGGAAGAACTGAGTAACTATCTGTTTTGACTACCTTTAATAAACTGAAGTACTCTCGTCCACTTTTTTAAGTCTGTATGTTTGTATTGTACTAAATTGATTATACTTGACGAATTTACACTTTAATATGCCGCCTCAGTCCAAACGAAGGGGTCTGTCAGGACAGCCTGCTTTTTTGATTGTGATGGTGTCGATATCTCTGACAGTGTTTCTAGTCATTTGCAACCAGCGAGACCGGGTGACAAAAGCAGTTAAACCACTGATTCCACAGAAACTGATAATTGACCACAGACTTGGACCTCAGACTAAGACTAAATTTCCATGAAGAGGAAAGCACTATCAAGACTTGTAACAAGTACAGGCTTCAAGAGGATTTGGAGGGCAGGGAAACGCAAGGCGTCCCCGAAAACCGTGCAAAGGTTCTGCTAAAGGGAAAATGATTAGGTATCTACTAATTAAGGCACCCATAATCTTAATGAAAATAGTAAGTAGTCAATCGATAACTTCCACCCTCCATTGTTGTGGGGTTTCAGGATCGGGGAAGTACCAAACTCAACTCGCAACACGCGAGTTAGTTTGAATTTCTTTCTTCTAAATCTTTCCTTGTCACCTCGTAGTCGGCAGGACTCGAACTTGCGCGGGGAGACCCCGGTGCATTTCTAGTCCATCGCCTTAACCACTCGGCCACGACTACCCGGCCGCACCACATTTTTTTTTTTTTTTTTTTTTTTTTTTTTTTTTTTTCACGTTACAGACATGAAGAAATGCAAATCAGGATAACTACTGTATTGGTACAAGAAAATTGGCTTTGTGAGTTGAATGTAAACTTTCAGGTATAACGAGAGTTTGGTTTTTTTTTTTTAAAAAAAGCCAACCTCCTGGGCCACCTGGACAAGAGCACTGGAATGAGAGTCCTCCCGCGTGACGATGAGCAGCATCAGCGTTCCAAGCAAACAATACAAACTTCACGTTAGTAAACGGTGAGCGAGCTCTCGTCGGCGCCCGAAAGTAGGCTGTGATCTGAGCTCTGGCAGTGGAGTCTCTGCAGATGGAACTAAACTTTGCTAATTACGAAGTGGAGTGAGACCCTAACTTATGGCCCCCACTCATCCATTGCCTTTGAACAGCCCGTCTTTCGATAGTCCTGGACACTCGTAGGTAATTGAAGACAGAGTGGAAGATTGCATAACTTGTGTGAAATCAGCACTTTGATCAAAGTAGAAACTGGGCGAAAACAGCTGGTGATTTACATGATTTAAATGGTTACAATGCAAAGATGTCCACTGTGGCATTATTTGTATATAGCATATAAATATGCTAACCAGTAAGGGAATGGTGTGATGCATTCCTGTCATAGGGTACCATACAGCTGTTAAAGAATTAGATTCTGGCCGGGCGCGGTGGCTCAAGCCTGTAATTCCAGCACTTTGGGAGGCCGAGACGGGCGGATCACGAGGTCAGGAGATCGTAGACCATCCTGGCTAACACGGTGAAACCCCGTCTCCACTAAAAAAATACAAAAAAATAGCCAGGCGCGGTGGTGGGCGCCTGTAGTCCCAGCTACTCGGGAGGCTCAGGCAGGAGAATGGCGTAGACCCGGGAGGCGGAGCTTGTAGTGAGCTGAGATCCAGCCACTGCACTCCAGCCCGGGCAATAGAGCGAGACTCCGTCTCAAAAAAAAAAAAAAAAAAAATTAGATTCTTATCGTTTTATTTGGAAAATGTGTGTAAACTTTAATACACAAAATAGCGAACATAAATAGTTCTATTTATATCGAATGAACCCCCAAATTAAAGTCCATTAAAAACATCAGAAGGGACACTCACCGATCTAATAAAACAGCAAAATGGAATGTGAGAGATTAAAATATCAATTTCGATTACCTTTGTATTCTTTACATTTGTCATAAAAATAATCTGCATTATTTATGTAATTGGAAAATTAAAAATGGAAAAACAGGCTAACATATGCCATTGCATACTTATGCATTTAAAACCTGGTTGTGTAAAAACAAAAAAGTTAATACTAATTTATCCGAGGTGTTGGATCATAACTCCTCATCGTTTTCTTCTTTCAGCTCTTCTCTCTTTCAAATTTTCGAGCAAAGTATGTGTATTTATTTGTATTTGTACTTAAAGTGTTCCCACACTTCCTTAAGACTACAAGATGATTGTATTACCTTGTTATCTGTTTGAAGAAATACGGAGTGGTGTGGCATGGATATTGAACCAGTAAAAAAAAAAAAAAAATGATACCATCTAACTATTCTAAATTTCACATTTTAGAAAACGCCTTCATATTCAGGACCTCATGTAACTCTCATAACAGTTCCATGAGGTGCTGCCATCCACTTTTACAATAAGAAAAATGTTCAGATTAGAGAAGTTTGTAATTCACAGGGCTACTAAGTATTGAAATCAAAGCATCTTACTCTGTATCTTTCCTTATAGAGATGGAAAATGACACCTTTAAGAACAGAAAGGCACAGTCCCCTCAGCATTCAAAGGATAAATCCCACTTGGTCACAGCATATCATCTTTTTAAAAATGGCTGATTCAGTTTGCTAACACTTGTTAAGAATATTTACACTTATTTCCATGAGGAACATTGGTTTGCTTTTTTTTTTTTTTCCCTCAAACTGTGATCTGGTGTTTGTTTGCTTTGTTTTTGCTGAGGTAGGGCTATTTCATTTTTTATTTTTTACAGTAGTTTATTTTATTAAGGTAAAATATATATGTTTAATTTACCATTTTACCCCATTTTTAAGTGTACGGTTCAGTGGAAACAGATACATTTATGTTCTTTGTTTCCCTTCATTCCCCCCCCCCAAGTTTTGACGTCAACTAATATCCAATTCATAAACTGAGTAGGAAAGTGTTCTCTACTTTTCCAATTTCTGGAAAAGTTTGTGTAGACATGATATTATTTCCTCTTTAAAGGTTTGGTAGAATCTACCAATGAAGCCATCTAGGCCTGGAGTTTTCTTTTTGAGACGTTTTAAATTATAAATTATATTTTTAATAGTTATATTACGATTCAGATTATTTCTTGAGTGGGTTTTAGTTGTTTCTATCTTTTGAGAAATTGATATATTTCATCTAATTTGTCAATTTAATTGGTATATTATCCAAAATATTCTTTTATTTTTTGTATAATCTGGGTAAAGTCCCCTCTTTCTTTCCTGCTGCATTTATCTTCTGACCAGTCTGACTGGAGATTTATTTATTATTCATCTTTTCAAAGCACTGGTTTTTGGATTTCATTGATCTTCTCTATTGTTTTTCTATTTCATTCCCTTTTGCTCTTTAATATTTGTTCTCTTCCACTTACTTTGAATTTCATTTACTCTTACTTTTCTAGTTTCTTAAGGTGAAACTATAGATGATTGATAGACAATTATTTTTTTTAATAGGGTCTGGCTCCGTCCCCCAGGCTGGGGGGCAGCTGGGGTGTAGTGGCATAATCTCCGCTTGCTGCAGCCTCCACTTCCCCAGCTCAAACATTCTTCCCACCTCAGCCTGCTGAGTAGCTGGGGACTGCAGGCACCCGCCAGCCGCCAGCCACCAGCCCGGCTTCTCTTTCCTTCCTTCCCTCCCTTCCTTCCTTCCTTTCTTCTTTCCTTCCTTCCTCTCTCTCCTCTCTCTTTCTCCCTCCCTCCCTCCCTCCCTCTCTCCCTCCCTTCCTTCCTCCCTCTCTTTCTCTCTCTCTCTTCTTTCCTTCCTTCTCCTTCCTTCCTTCCCCTTCCTTCCTTCCTTCCTTCCTTCCTTCCTTCCTCTCTCTCTCTCCTTTCTCTTCTTTCTTTCCTTCCTTCCTTCTCCTTCCTTCCTTCCCCTTCCTTCCTTCCTTCCTTCCTTCCTTCCTTCCTTCCTTCCTTCCTTCCTTCCTTCCTTCCTTGCTTTCTTTCTTTCCTGTTCTGGTAGAAACAGGTCTCGCCATGTTGCCCAGGCTGGTCTCAAATCCCTGGGCTCAAGCAATCCTCTTGCCTCAGTCTCCCAAAGTGCTGGGATTACAGGCATGAGCCATAGTACCTGGCCACTTTTTTCTTCTATAATATAAGCCTTTTTTCTATGAAAAGCTTTAGCTGCATTTTTTTATATTTTGTTTTCATTTTTATTTAGTTCAAAATAATTTAAATTTCCCTTGTGATGTATTATTTGGTTTTAGGCTATTTTGTTTAATTTCT
This sequence comes from Rhinopithecus roxellana, assembly GCF_007565055.1. NCBI lineage: Eukaryota > Metazoa > Chordata > Mammalia > Primates > Cercopithecidae > Rhinopithecus > Rhinopithecus roxellana. Next base: position 20,730,635 of record NC_044552.1, on the reverse strand, counting down.
GTTAATTGATTTCTGGTTTAATTCTGTTGTGGTCAGAAAATATACTTTCTGTAATTTCAGTCCTTTTGAGCTTACAGTGATTTATTTTTTAGCCCAAAATAAGGTCTGTCTTGGTAAGTATTCTATGAGCACTTGACAAGAAAATTTTCTGTTATTGCTGAGAAGAGTGTTCTATACATGTTAATGAGGTCAAATTTGTGGTAATGTGGTTCAAATCTTCTGTGTTCATACTGAATTTTCAGACTATTTGTTTTATCAATTACTGAGAAAGAAGTGTTAACATTTCCAACTATCAGCCTGGCACAGTGGCTTACACCTGTAATCCCAGCACTTTGGGAGGCCGAGGTGGGTGGATCACCTGAGGTCAGGAATTTGAGAATAGCCTAACCACCATAATGAAACCCCGTCTCTACTAAAAATACAAAAATTAGCTGGGCATGGTGGTGGGCACCTGTAATCCCAACTACTTGGGAGACTGAGGCAGGAGAATCACTTGAACCTGGGAGGCAGAGGTTGCAGTGAGCCGAGATCGCACCACTGCACTCCAGCCTAGGCAACAGAGCAAGACTCTGTCTCAAAAAATAAAAAAATAATAATAAAAATATAATTTCCAACTATAACTGAGTAATTTTTCTATTTCTCTTTGCAGTTTAGCAGGTTTCACTACACATATTTTGAAGCACTATTTGTAGGTGCATACATGTAGGGTTATTGTGGCTTCTTGGTGTATTGACCTCTTTATGATTATGAAATGTTCCTCTTAATCTGATTATAGGCAGTAAATAGGGCAATTTCTTTCTCATTTGTTCCCTTTTCCCAGGTATCAAAATTAGTCACTGCCTATTGTCTGTCTGAAGAAAGTTGTTACATATACTTTGTACAGTTTTCCAGTTGTTTAAGGCGATAGGGTAAGTCTGGTTTCTATTACTTTACCATGGAGAAGAAACAGGAGTCCTTTTGGCACTGGTCTTAAAAATGACCAATTTGACTTTAAATCCTGGTGGGATATCATCCTTTCCTTTGAGTTGTGTTTACTGATCCTCTTCCTCCATGATCCTTTTCTTGACTCTACACTTTATTGCAGCTAATTTTATTCATAATTAACACTGTGAGAGTCAACAATTGCAACAGGCCCATGAAAAATAATTGGTTATTAGATACATGAACATCTTCTTTTATAAAATATTTGTTCAAGCTTTTGATCATTTAGTTGAGTCATTGATATGTAGCAGTCAGGATTCAACAAAAGAAGCAGAACCACTGGGGTGCACTTCAAGCTTCAGCATTATAAAGACTGTGGGGCAGATTATCAAGAAAGGATGAAGGAGGTAAAGTGGGGAATAATAGAACAAGCTGGAACCCACAAGCATGAACTGGGAGCCCCACAGGATGAAATGAAATCCATGTCAGCTCTTGTTGCCTCTCCTTGGTGTTGTAGTATTCTATAGAAGACAGGGTCCTTTGCTTGAAGCTAAACACAAACATTAGGTTCAGAAATTACAGAGGTTGAAGGAGAACCCACAGGAAGGTGGGGTAGTTAGTTGCAGGCACAAATACTGCCATGTGACAAGATAAGTCAGCAGGTGAGTTAGCATGAGCTACAAAATGACTGCTACTTAGCTTTCTTTCTCAAATCTTCTGCAAGAATATCTCTTGGGGACCATCCTAACCACAGACACACAGAAAAAGAAATTCTGGGGAATGTAGTTCAGCCTGGCCAAGGTGATACCATAGCAGTGAAGATAATGTTTGGTATCAATTAAAAATAAAATTTAAATTTAAAAAGTGTTAGTATTTATAAATAATTAATAACTCTTAATTGTAGGTTTGCAATAAGTCATGATATACATGTTGTATAAGTCCTCCAACTTTACTATCTTCTTTAATATTTTCTTGTCTTTATTTTTTCTATTTTTTCTTTTCTTTGAATCTGTAAACTAGAGTTTTTCTTGTTTTCTAAAGTTGTTTTACCTTTTAAATATATTTTTGAAACAGCTAGTTAAACTTTAAAAAATACAGGCTCAGAACTTGATTGGGATTCATTGAACTTATTGATTAATTTGGAAATAGTTTTCATCTTGATGAAATTGAGTCTAACAAGACATAAATATGTTATGTTTCCTCCACTTCCTCCATTTAATTTCCACTAGCAACGTTTTATAGGTTTTTTTTTTTGTTTGTTTTTGAGACGGAGTCTCGCTCTGTCGCCCGGGCTGGAGTGCAGTGGCCAGATCTCAGCTCACTGCAAGCTCCGCCCCCCGGGTTTACGCCATTCTCCTGCCTCAGCCTCCGGAGTAGCTGAGACTACAGGCGCCCGCCACCTCGCCCGGCTAGTTTTTTTTTTTTTTTTTTTTTTTTGGTATTTTTAGTAGAGACGGGGTTTCATCGTGTTAGCCAGGATGGTCTCGATCTCTTGACCTCGTGATCCGCCCGTCTCGGCCTCCCAAAGTGCTGGGATTACAGGCTTGAGCCACCGCGCCCGGCACCGTTTTATAGTTTTAAGTGTAGATTTCTTACATATCTTTTGCTAGACTTATTTTATTTATTTATTTATTTATTTATTTATTTATTTATTTATTCATTCATTCATTCATTCATTCATTCATTCATTCATTCATTTATTTATTGTTATTTTGAGACAGAGTCTCGCCCTGTCGCCCAGGCTGGAGTGCAATGGCATGATCTCCACTTACTGCAACCTCCGCCTCCCAGGTTCAAGTGATTCTCCTGCCTCAGCCTCCCAAGTAGCTGGGATTACAGGCACATGCCACCATTCCCGGTTAATTTTTGTATTTTTAGTAGAGACGGGATTTCACCATATTAGTCAGGCTCGTCTTGAACTCCTGACCTCGTGATCCACCCCCCTCGGCCTCCCAAAGTGCTGGGATTACAGGTGTGAGCCACTAAGCCCGGCAGTTAGATTCATTTTCAGACTCTAAAATGTTTGCTGCTATTAGAAATAGGAGTATTTTAATTTTAATTTCCACTTATGCATATACACATTTTGGATATGGTCAGTAAGTAAAAGAAGAAACAGAGACAAATGATGTTCAATTATAGCTGAAAGTGAGCATCTACATATTATTTCAAATGTGAGGTAGAGTGAAGAAATAATTGTGCATAACTCTACTGCACAATAATATCAATATCAATCCTTTTACATTTTAAACACTAACATTTAAATAACATAATGGTAATAATTAAAAATTAAATTAAAATGTTAACATTCCAGATTTATTTTACATGCAGGAAGGGTATTCCTCGATTACAGACTCCAACGGTGGCTTCACCGAAAAGCCACCAGAATTCAATGAACTTCTTCAATTTCTTCTTTCTTTAACTTAACTTTTCAAAATAACCAAATATAATGCAAAATAAGTAAGCTGCATAAATCACGTAATGAGCAATACCAAAGGTAAATTGACAGTGGAGAAACTTAATAGACATCATCTGAATTCATCACAGTTGTGAGTATCAGTACTAATTAACATCATGTGCCTCTGGATTTGAAGAACGGTAAAAGACCTCGCTTCACTTCTGTGGTATTCCTGCCAAAATAACCTGAATATAACTCAGAGGAAATATCAGACAAATTCAAATTGAGGGGGCTGACCTACCTTTTTTTTTTTTTTTTTTTTTTTTTCCTTTTTGAGACAGAGTTTCAATGTTGTCTCTACGTTATGTCTATGACAGAGTCTCTATGTTGTCCAGGCTGGAGTGCAGTGGTGCGACCTTGGCTCACTGTAACCTCCACCTCCCGGGTTCAAGTGATTCTCCTGCCTTAGTCTCCCTAGTAGCTGGGATTACAGGCGCGCGCCACCATGCCTGGCTAAGTTTTGTATTTTTAGTGGAGACGGGGTTTCGCCATGTTGGCCAGGCTGGCCTTGAACTGGCCTTAAGCGATCCGCCCGCCTCGACCTCCCAAAGTGCTGGGATTACAGGCGTAAGCCACTGCGCCCAGCCCTACTTTTCCAAGTGAGGCATATTTGTGAACACAAAGATAAGAGATACCTTTTTTTGTTTTCTTCACTGGCGCAATTCCATGAGGAAAATTCGAGGCACGGGGTTCGAAGACAGGAAGTGAGGCAGCATCGCCAAGACCTGCGTTTTGCTTATAGAAAATATTGCTTACTTTTAGACAAATAAGAATTCATGTCGGGATCCCCGGCACGATGGGAACCCAGTGGCGGTAGAGGTTTGAATGAGCGAGGCATCAGGACAGTCAAGAAGTTTGCACCCTTGTGGTAGGAAATGGGTGGTAAGGATTTCCTTGTTAGGTAATTTCACACTGTCAAACCGATGGGTTGATTAAGTTAGCTCACTTGGAGCAAAAAAAGCATTCCGTAGTCGGCAGGATTCGAACCTGCGCGGGGAAGACCCCAATGGATTTCTAGTCCATCGCCTTAACCACTCGGCCACGACTACAGCTGTGAAACCTCTGACTTGGATATATTGGTGAAATCACGTGTCAGGTGATGTGTGCAAACATTTGTCTTTGGTGAGTTTTTTTGGAAATGCTAAGGTGAAATGAGAATTCTAGGAAAGGAAGTCAGAAGATCTTTGGTAATTGAGAGCACTGCAATTAGAGAGTCCTCATCGCATAAGCATTAACGTTTCCAGCAAATATCCAGTCAGTCGAATAACATCCGGCGAGCGCCTGCCTGCCCCAGGACCCGCCAGGCTTCTGTGCTCGCCATAGCTGGTACCAAACCTAGCTGGTACCAAACCTAGCCGGTACCGACGGGGAGTCATGGCCAACTCTCCTCTAATCCGGGATGTTCGGACTTCCCGGAGCCCAAAGCTCCTCGGTGAATTATGGTGTTCGTAGGGGAATTCCAGGCACGGAATCGCTTCCGCTGATTTGTGTCTTAGGTGGAGGGAGCGAAAAATTATGTAGAAAAGTCTCCTCTGTGTCACTTCGTTGTGACATTGTTAAGTCTTTTAGGCTCAGAATCTGGTTTGAGTTTTGGCGGACAAAGGGGCTTCCCCCGTTGCTCTAAATTTAGTCAATTCAGCAGATTTTCTTTTTCTCCCTTGTACATTTTGACCTTAATATCTCAATAACAGTGTTTTCCTAAGACCTGAGAGTGATTTTGTCTACGCCGCTTAGAGAGTCTTAATCTAATTTTCTAAAGAAGAAACAGAGGTAGAGGAAGAGGAGAAAAGGGAGAGTGGGCAGAGGAGGAGAAGAGAACGATGACAGAGGGGTCAATTGTGACATCTGAACGGAGAAGAGGAGAGGGGTGAAGAGAAGAGTGAAGGCAGGGTAAGGGGGAGTGAAGAAATATTGCTTTGCTATGGAAATATTAATAAAATCAACTATAAGAAATCCCATGGTTTAACGAAAGGGAGTCTGCTCTGAGGGGAGTATTAAGCTGAGTTTGGAGTAAGAGAACCAGATTCCATATTTAACTGAGGAGTCTGTTATTTAAACTTTCTTGTTAAAATGAGTATCAGTCACATAAACCTTTAAAAATCGTGTCAAGTTATGAAATGACTAAATACAAATTTAAAGGAAAATGTAAGTTGTGATAGAAGGTGTTTCCACAGTCATATCAATGTCCCTTTTATTTGGTCTACACATTTTAACAGGCATATAACATTTTAATTAGATTCCTTTAGAACTCTAGTTTGAAGAGAGTTAAGTACTAAAGAAATAACAGACTTTTCATGCTTAAATCAGCACAAAAGGAAACTTGCTGTGATTGATATTAATATGAACTGAATTTATTGAATCAATTCTTGTTTTGCTTAGAATACAATGAACAGAGACTTATGATGGCTTCAATCTTTTTTTTTTTTCCTCATTTGTATGTGTAGACCAAAGCATGACAGAATAGATTCATGTAAAACAAATGAATCAGGGTTCACTTGTAGGAAACAAAACTATTCTAGACCTATTAGTTCCAAACTGAAAACAGTCCAAAGTCCATCAACAATAGAAAAGATAAATAGTTGTTTTTCATACAAAGGAACAGTAGAGCAATAAGAATAAAGAATTTTCAATTACACACAAATTGGAAGGATTTCATAAACATAATATTGAAATGATGCCATACACAAAGGCATACATGCTTTTGTTTATATACACTGTAGCTCAAAACAAGCTAAACAAAGCTGTGGTGTTAGAAATCAGGAAGGTGATTGTTGAAGGTGGTTACACAGAGAAAGGCCATGAAGAGACTTGTTGCAGATCGTAGGAATGGTTCTATTTTTCAGTCTGAGTTCTGGGTTCATAGGCGTGTTCACTTTGTGAAAATTTCTTGAGCTGTGTAATTATGGTTTATATACTTTTCTGCATCAACATTGTGTTATAGGTCAATTAAAAATTTACTTAGGCAAGGTGTGGTGGCTTACATATGTAATCCCAGCACTTTGGCAGGCCAAGGTGGGAGGATCACCTGAGGCCAGGCGTCCAAGACCAACCTGGGCAACAGCCTGGGCAACGAAGCAAGACCCCCGTCTCTACAAAAAAAATTAATTAAATTTATTTATTTATTTATTTATTTATTTATTTTTGAGATGGAGTCTCACTCTGTTGCCCAGGCTAGAGTGCAATGGCGCGGTCTCCGCCTCCTAGCTTCAAAGGATTCTTCTGCCTCAGCCCTACAAGTAACTGGGATTACAGGCACACGCCACCAGGCCCAGCTAATTTTTGTATTTTTAGTAGAGACGAGGTTTCGCCATATTGGCCAGGCTGGTCTCAAATTCCTGACCTCAGGTGATCCATCTGCCTCAGCCTCCCTAAGTGCTGAGATTATAAGCATGAGCCATGGTGCCTGGCCAAATTAAATTAAAAAAAAAAAATGTGCCTAAGAATCAAAACCTCTCAAGCTATTTTAAATAAAAGGGGATTAATAAAGAATATAGAGGCTTACAAAATGTTAGAAGAGAGGATGGAGGAAGGTATGAATTCTAATTTGATTCTGCAGGAATTGTTCCCAAAATAACCTCAAGGAAATAGTCTCCATCGAGGCTGTTGTTCCCACAATCAAGAAAGTAGAAAATCAAGATGCTTCCACTAGAATTGTTCATTTCAGGCAAGTCTGTCAGTGATTCATGCCCAGGCCTTAATTTATAAAGATGATGGAGTGAAGACACAGAAAGGTCAATGCCATTCAAAGAAAATTATAATGTTATTCACAGTTTATCTAGAAGTGAGAAGCGCAGCACACCATGCAGGGCCACATTGAGAAGTACCAGTGTCACCCAGGAGGCTGAAAGGAGTGAAAAGGAAGGCATAAATTAAAGTCTTTATTGGGGTTTCCATGGGAAAAGCAGGGCAGATCAGGGTAAACAGTTTAGAATTGGCTAGTTTGAATAATTCTGGCAGGTTTGGATATAGAGGCTGTCCCTGGTTGTCTGATATTTGGCCCTTGGTTGATTTACCCCAGGGGAAATATTGGCTTAGTGTGTGAGAGTTAGGTAAAGGAGGTCATTCAAAGTATGGGCTCTGGATAGCGGGAGATATAAATAACTTTGGCTATAGTTTGACCCCTCTGATCAATGATGCCGAATGGATCAATGGATGCCAAATAGACAAATACAGGCTCAAAGAAAACACAGAGCAATCAGAAAGCAATTTACATTTCTAAACAAATTGCCAAATTCTGTTGCTGTTGGTCTGGGAACCATACTTTGAGAATCACATGTTGCAGAGCACAGCATGCCTCCCAGATGTGAACGAACAAAGTGATGCTCTTTATGTTGCATTCCTCTGCAGAAAACCCCAATGAGTCCATGACAATGCTTGTGCGCACAGAATAACAGAAACAGAAGTCTCCTTATTTCCATATTTGAAAATCCTGAGGCAAAGCGTAAATCACACCCAGAACCCTAACTGCAAGAGTTGGGGAAATGTTCTTTCTAACCTCTAGTTCAGGAAGGCTCACTTGAAGGAGATGGAAATGAATGGTTACTGCCAATCTACTACACCCTGTACAGATGTTGAAGCTGAATTGTTCTGCCAAAATAGAGGGCCTTCCCAGAGGATTAAAAATAATGTCAGTATTGCACTGAGGGGGAACTTTCACTGCCCTTGAAAGAGGACCCAGTGTAATAGACCAGTATATTAGTCCATTTTCACATGTTCCAGGGCAGGAAGCATCCAGCACGGGAGAATGATGTGGGCTGAGAGGCTAGGCCCATCTTGTCCCTTCAAGTTTTTCCGCCTGCTTTATATTCGCTGGTGGCTAATTAGATGGTGCCCACCCAATTAAGGGTGGGTCTGCCTTCCCCAGCCCACTGACTCAAATGTTAATCTCCTTTGGCAACACCCTTACAGACACACCCAGGATCAATATTGCATCCTTCAATCCAGTCGAATTGACACTCAGTATTAACCATCAGACCAGACATGGATCCTTTGTCATAAATATGTATTACAAATATCTTCTTCTACTCTGTGCTTTGCCTTTTCACATTGTTGATGATGTCTTTGGATGACTGAAGTTCTGAAGTCTAAAAGAAGGTCAATTTATCAATCTGTTTCTTTTATAGTTATTGCTTTTGGTGCTTATTAAACAGGAAGTATTTGCCAACCCAAAGTTCATGAAGATAGTTCATTGTTTTCCTTTATAATTTTATTGTTTTAACTTGAACATTTGGATCTTTAATTCATCTTGAATATTTTTAGGGAATAATTTAAGGAAGACGTCAGTGCCCACATTGTCTTCCTTTGTATATCCACTTGATTCAGCACCACCTTTGGAAAAATCTATCTCTTTCCCTGATTGAATTGCATTTTATATGGTTTTACAAAGGTAGATTCATTTTGTTTCATTTGTCTCTATCTTTATGTCAGTAACACTTTTTTAATCAGTGTATCTTTAAAATAAGAGAAATCTCATTATGTGGTAGTGAAAGTCTTCAGATTTGCTCTTCCTCTGCAAGATTTCCTTGGTGATTCTAGGTCCTTTCCAGTTGCACATGTATTTTAGAAACAACTTGTCAATTCTACCAAAAGTCCTGTTTCAATATTTTATTTTGATTACATTGAATCTGAGCCTTTCAATCAATGAATATGTTATATCCCTTCATTTATTTTGATATTTTAAAAATTCTGTGCACAGTGATTTGTAGCTATTAATGTACCACTGTTACATATTTTTATTATATTTATTATTGTATTTATTATTAGGATATTGATAGTGTTCTTGATATTGTAAATCACATTTTAAAAATGTATTGTCTATTTTTTCAAAGTATATATGAATACAACATATATGTGAATATTGGTTTTTGTACCCTGCAAATTAGGATATTAAATTGTAGGATTTTGTATATATGCATTCTAGGATTAAGAAATTTCCTTTCCATACATAGACTGCCCTTTTTTTTAAACCAATGTAGTGTTGAATTTTGTCAAATACTTTTACTGCATCTACTGATAAGATTATTTGTTTTTTTTTTTCACTTTGTGGTAAATTTAAAGTGTTTTTTTATATTAAAATAATTCATGTTACTGAAACACACATTACAGCTTAACATTTGACTGTTCTTTCTGCATATTACTGGGTCTGATTGCTCTTACTGTGTTTAGTGGTTTTATATCTAGAATGTTTAACACAAAGATTGACTTGTAATTTCTTTTTTTTTTTTGAGACGGAGTCTTGCTCTGTCGCCCAGGCTGGAGTGAAGTGGCCGGATCTCAGCTCACTGCAAGCTCCGCCTCCCGGGTTTACGCCATTCTCCTGCCTCAGCCTCCCGAGTAGCTGGGACTACAGGCGCCCGCCACCTCGCCCGGCTAGTTTTTTAGTATTTTTTAGTAGAGACGGGGTTTCACCGTGTTAGCCAGGATGGTCTCAATCTCCTGACCTCGTGATCCACCCATCTCGGCCTCCCAAAGTGCTGGGATTACAGGCTTGAGCCACCGCGCCCGGCCGTAATTTCTTCTTTAGTAATTCCTTGTCAGGTTTTAGTATGAAGATTATGCTGGCCCTATAAAATGAATTGTGAAGAGTTTTCATTTTTTCTATTTTCTGAAAGAGTATGTGTATATTAGATCTTCCTTAACGTTTTAAGATTTCAGCAATGAAGCCATTTTTGCATAGTGTTTGCCTGTTTTGTCTGAAGGTGTTATAGGCTGAATTGTGTCCCCTCAAAATTTACCTGTTGAAGTCCTAACCTCCAGTACCTCAGAATATGGCCGGATGTGGAGATGGAACCTTTAAATAAGTGATTGAGTTTGAATGAGACCATTAAGGTGCCCTAATCCGATCTGACTGGTGAAAAATAAAGATAATTTAAGTCAAACAAAAGTTGAGACAATATGTCATTAACAGATGTGTATTACAAGACATAATAAAGGTTTTGTTTGTCTGTTTGTTTGAGACAGGGTCTTGCTCTGTCATCCAGGCTGGAGTGCAGTGGCATGGTCTCGGCTTACTGCAGCCGCTGCCTCCCGGTTTCAAGGGATTACTTCTGCCTCACCCTCCTGAGTAACTGGGATTACAGGGGCCCGCCACCACACCCAGCTAATTTTTGTATTTTTGGTAGAGACGGGGTTTCACTATGTTGTCCAGGCTGGTCTTGAACTCCTCACCTCAGGTAATCCACCCACCTCAGCCTCCCAAGGTGCTGGGATTACAGGCATGATCCACCGTGCCCAGCCAATAAAGGGTTTTCTTGAGGCTAAAGTAAAATGAAAAATCTGAAAGTTGGAATTAATAAAAGAATTAGCATGGTAGCTGGTTTCATGGTCAAGATACAAAAATTCAAATGTATCTGTATATTAAAAACAAACAAGTGAAAATTAAAAATTAAAAGTTGGGCTGGGCGCGGTGGCTCATGCCTGTAATCTCAGCACTTTGGGAGGCCAAGGCGGGCGGATCACCTGAGGTCAGAAGTTCGAGACCAGCCTGGTCAACATGGTGAAACCCTGTCTCTACTGAAAATACAAAATATTAGCTGGGTGCGGCCGGGGACGGTGGCTCATGCCTGTAATCCCTGCACTTTGTGAGGCCGAGGCAGGCAGATCAGGAGATCAAGAGATTGAGACCATCCTGGCCAGCATGGTCTCTCCTAAAAATACAAAAATTAGGTGGGCGTGCTGGCGTGTGCCTGTAGTCCCAGCTACTTGGGAGGCTGAGGTACAAGAACAGCTTGAACCCGGGAGGCAGAGGTTGCAGTGAGCTGAGATCACACCACTGCACTCTAGCCTGGCGACAGAGTGAGACTCCGTCTCAACAAAAAAAAAAAAAAAAAAAAAAAAAAAAAAAAAAAAAAAAAAAAGTGAAAGAGTTGTGGACAGTGATTGGAATATGGCACACGCCTGTAATCCCAGCACTTTGGGAGGCCGAGGTAGGGAGATCATTTGAGGTCAGGAGTTCGAGACCAGCCTGGCCAAGATGGTGAAACCCCGTCTCTACTAAAAATACAAAAATTAGCCGGGTGTGGTGGTATACGCCTGTAATCCCAGCTACTCCAGAGGCTGAGGCAGGAGAATTGCTTGAACCTGGGAGGTGGAGGTTGCAGTGAGCCGAGATCACACCATTGCACTCCAGCTCTGGCGACAGGGTGAGACTCTGTCTCAAAAACAAACAAACCAACCAGATTGGGTCTGGTGCAGTGGTTCCTGCTTGTAATCCCAGCAGTTTGGGAGGCTGAGGTGGGTGGATCACTTGAGCCCAGGAGTTAGAGATCAGCCTCGGCGATATAGGATATCAATCTAGATATTAATAATTTGATGGCTTCAGATATAGATATAAATATAGATATAGATACAGATATTGCAAATGCCTTCTCCATTTCTTGGCTGTGTTTTCACTCTTTTAATGCTGTCTTTTGCAGCCAATACATCCCTTATTTAAAATAAGCCCAACACATCTTATTTTATGATTTATGTTCCTTATGTACTGTTTGAGAAATCTTTGCCTAGCCCAAGTTCATGAAGACATTCTACTGTGTTTTATTCTAGAAATTGTATCTTTTTTTTTATCACATTGATGTCTATTATATAATAAAATAATTTTGTTTATAATGTGACATAGGAGTCAAGGTCATTCTTACTTGACTGATTATAAAGATCATTCTTACTTGACTGAATTGACCTATAACCTATTTTGTAAATTGGCAGCATAAATTTTCAAGCTTAGCTAATCTTCTACAATATAGACATGATTTTTCAAATTCCTTTGCATTTACAAAAATATAGTTAATTTCCACAAATACATGCTGGGATTTTGATTGGGATTTCATTGAATATATTGATCAATTTAGGGAAAATTAATATCCTAACAATATCAAATTTTCCAAAATGTAAACCTGATATATCACTTCACTTATTTAGGTCTTCTTTAATTTATCCCAGTAATGTTTTTTAGTTTTTATTATAGTTTTTTGCACACCTTTTTTACATTTATTAATGCTGTTGTAAATGGAATCTTTGTTACTGTTTAGTGAAACAGTGTCTCATTTTGTCACCCACGCTGGAGTGTAGTGGCATGATCATGGTGTACTGCACCCTTGACCTTCCAGGTTCAAGCGATCATCTTACCTCAGCCTCCCAAGTAGCTGAGACCACAAGTGTGCACCACGCCTGGCTAATTTTTTTAAACAATGTTTTTGTAGAGATAGGCTCTCACTATATTGTCTAGTCTCAAACTCCTGGGCTCAAGAGACTTTCCTGCCTCCACCTCCCAAAGTGCTGGGATTACAGGTCGGAGCTACCGCATTCATCCTCAAAAATTGACCTTTTAAAATTTCATTTTTCGTTTGTTTGTTGCTAGTATATGGGAGTATATTTGATATTTTATATATTGACCATGAAGTCAGTACCATGCTAAACTTACTTACTAATTCCAATCATTTTTTAGATTCTTCTCAGTTTTGTACACTCATAATCAAGTTATCTTCAAATAATGAAGGCTGTATTTATTTCCCAATATTAATATCAATCATTTATTTTTCTTATTTTACTGCAGTAGCTACTATTGCCACCATAGTATTGAATAGAAGTGATAATCGTGGGCATTCTTGTCATGTTCCCAAACTCAGGTTCATTGTAGGTGTTTTGTAGTTCAGCTTTATTAGACTAATGAAATGCCCCTTTATTCTCATTTGAGAGTTTTAAATCATGAATTATTGAATTTCATCAAACGCTTATTCTATGTCTACTTAGATGAAAATTTGGTTTTTATATTTATTCTATTAATGTGGTAAATTACATTTTAAAAGGTTAAACCAAATTTCCATTTCTAGAGTAAATCTCATTTGAACATAATGTTTTGACTTTTAAAATAATATGCTTTATTTACTTTGCTGATATTTTGGTTAAAAGTTGAGTCTATGTTTAAAAGAAATATTGGCATGTAATATTCTGTTCTTGTACTCTCTTTTTGAGTTTTGGTTTCAGAATTATGTCTGTGTAGTTAAATTAGCTGAACAATGTTTTCTCTTTTTCAGTTCTCTGAATGGCTTTCTGAAAGACTGATATTATTTATCTCTTATTTGTATGTGGGAATTCACAAGTGAATCTACCTACACCTGGAGGTATATATGGGTGGCTCTTTAAATTATGGATTTAATTTTTCCAATAAGTATAGGACAATAAAGATTTCCTATTGCTTTTTGTGTCAGTTGTGGCATATTGTTTGTCTTTTTTTCTTTTTTCTTTTGAGCTGGAGTCTCACTGTGTGGCACAGGCTGGAGTGAAGTGGCACAATCTTGGCTCACTGCAACCCCCACCTCCTAGGTTCAAGCAATTCTTGTGCCTCAGCCTCCCGAGTAGCTGGGATTACAGGCATGTGCCACCACACCCAGCTAATTTTTGTATTTTTAGTAGAGAGTGGGTTTCACCATATTGGCCAGGCTGGTCTCAAACTCCTGACCTCAGGTGATCCACCTGCCTTGGCCTCCTGAAGTGCTGGGATTACAGGCGTGATCCACTGCACCCGGCCATATTGTGTTTTTCAAGGAATGTATCTATTTCATCAAATGTTTCACGTATATTGACATAAATACATTTATAATACCTCTTTCTTGTTTTTAAAATATCTTTAGGATATATATATGTGTGTGTGTGTGTGCGTATGTGTATACACATACATATAATCTGTTTCATTCCCAATGCTAGTATTCATGTGTTATCTTACCCTCTTTTTAAAATCAGTCTTATCAATCTTTTCAAAGAACCAAACTTTTACTTTGTTGATTTTCTGTGATGTATGTTTGCTTTCCATTTTATTGATTTCTGCACTTATTTTTAATAGCTCCTTGTACTTTTTGCATTTAAATTGCTGGCTTTTTATAGTCTCTTGAGTTAGATCACTGATTTTCAACCTTTCTATTGTTGTAATACATGTAGTTAAAAGTAAAAGTTGTTCTCTATAAACAGCTTTAGATGCTTATAGAGACAAATTATGATACGTCTTATTTTCATTATCTTTCAGCTTAAAATATTTTAAAATTTCTATTGTGTTTTCTTCTCTGACCTGTAGAGTGTAGGACACAAACTGCTTTATTTCCAAACTTTCAGAGTCTTCTGGTAGTTTTTCTGGAATACAACAAAGACTGAAGCTTTGTTACAATTTGTCTAGTTTAGTTTTTCCTTGCTGTGAAGGCATAGCCTTACTCCTTTCATGTGGTCCTTACTTTAAAGGTTTATCACTTAGCGCTAAGGGTTAGTATTTCTGAAGTCGCAAAACAACAGCCATTTTACCAATGGGGCTCCAACTGGGAGAAGCATGAACATCAACCTCTGTCTCCCTAGAACCATGCAGCTGCTGGATCTCTATAGATCATTAGCCCTACAGTTGCTCTTTCCTGTATTGGAACATCTTCCTGTGTAGGTACAACTTAGGAATTAGCCAGTAATATAAAGAGAATTTATAATACAAATTTGAGATCTTTCTCTGTGGTTCCCTCATCACTTGAATTTTGACCATCAAGTTCTATGCACTTTGGTAGCCCCAAACTCGGACCAGTGTCTCCTTAATGCAGTACAACTGCGTCTTTCCACATGAGATCCATTCCACAATGGTGCAATACAGAACACACCTTTGGGAGGAAAGCACTTTCGAATGTGCAAACTCATATCATGTGCTCCCTTCTTTCAAGGATTGTAGTTTCTCAAGCCTTGCCTGGGTTGACAGCTCATCAGTGCTTTCAAACAGTTGCTTTAAGTTGGGCGTGGTGGCCCACACCTGCAATCCCAGCACTTTGGGAGGCCGAGGCGGGTGGATCACGAGGTCAGGACTTCAAGACCAGCCTGGTCAACATGGTGAAACCCTGTGTCTACTCAAAAGACGCGCCTGTAATCCCAGCCACTCGGGAGGCTGAGCCAGGAGAATGACTTGAATCTGGTAGGCGGAGTTGTGGTGAACCAAGATTGTGCCATTGCTCTCCAGCCTGGGTGACAGCAGCCTGGGCGACAGAGCGAGACTTTGTCTCAAAGAAAAAAAAAAAAAACCCAGAAACAAACAAAAAAAACTAGTTGCTTTATAGATCTCATCAACAATGAATCATTTTTCTTCTAGATTAAAAAATAAGTAATAGATTAAAGAGGCAGTAACAGAGACAAATGAGATTCAATGTTAGGTGAAAAGGATAGGGCATCAATCACTCTACTGTGCAATAGTGTTAATAAAAAAAAGAATCTATTGGCTGAAAGTGCTGCACAATGATATTAACTTTTAAATTTGATGGCCAAAATTTCATGACAAAATGTTAATAATTATTGTTCTTTCTTTTTTTTTTTTTTTTTTGAGACAGCGTCTCACTCTTTCACCCAGGCTGGAGTGCAATGCTGCGATCTCGGCTCACTGCAACCTCCGCCTCCCGGGTTCAAGTGATTCTCCTGTCTCAGCCTCCAAGTAGCTGGGATTACAGGTGCCTACCACCACGCCCAGTTAATTTTTGTATTTTTAGTAGAGACGGAGTTTCACCAGGTTGGCCAGGCTGGTCTCAAACTCCTGACCTCAGGTGATCCACCCGCCTCAGCCTCCCAAAGTGCTTGGATTACAGGCATGAGCCACTGCGCCCGGCCAATAATTATTTTTAAAACAAAATCAGATAGACTGTTATATGCTGGAAGAGTATTCCTTCATTAAAGAAGCAATGCTGTTGGCTTTGACTATGGCTCACAAAAATACTGCTTTTCATATTCATCCATTCAGCATTGGTCGAGGGTATATACTGGGTACACTTCTAATTCCTACCTTATTATAAGGGAGCTTAGAATGATTTGGATTTGGCCATACCTTTCCATCTTATATTGTTGTTGCTGTTTTGAATTTTAGTACTGTTTTCATATTCCAAAATGTAATAATTACAAAACAATGTCGTTTTAGGCATTCACTCTTTATTTAGCTTTTGTCACATGTTATGAATTTCCTTGTTCACTCATAACATTTTGAATCCCACTCCTTCATCAGTTCTAAATTCCTATTCATTAATATAGTCATCACTCTGTCATATGCATTGTTCAAAATTGTATATTTGACCTTTTAAATCTTAATTAGTGTATTTTAATTTATAGTTTTGTTAGGTTTCTCTTCTTTTAACTTTCCATTCTGAAATTATTTTAGACTGACAGACACAGTACATGAATGATACAGAGGATTCCTGAGCACCCTTCACCCCAATCGCCTCAATGTTAGCACATTAAGCATATTCCTATATTTTCTTTTCCTTCTCTCTCTCATATATATACAAACATGTATATTTCTTAACTATTTGACAGTCAGTTTGAAGACACATACCTCCCCTTACCCTTAAATATGTATTTTGTAAATAGGTGTGAATTTTCTTAAAACAAAGACATTTTGTTCTATAACCATAGAACAATTAATACAATCAGGAATTAACATTCATAAAATAATGTCATAAAATCTATCGACTTTATTCAGATTTCACCAATTATTTCAATAATGTCCTTTACTAGCAAGAAAAAAATTCCAGATCATATGTTGCTATCATATCTTTAAGATCTTCTATAATGTGGACTATTTAGTCAGCCTTTCTTTGTGTTCAGTAACTTTATTTATTTATTTATTTTTCCTCCCCGCTTGCCTGTTACTAGGTTGATGCAAAAGTAATTGCAGTTTTTGAGGCGTACAAGTCAGTTATTTTGTGAAAATCTCCCTCAGTCTGGGTTTGTCTGATGTTTTCTGATTCAGATTACATATTTTTGACAATACCACCACAAAAGTGATGTTGTGCTCTCATGAGCACATCCTATAAAAGAGGTACAGAATGTAGATTCGTCTCAATACTGATTTAATCACTCAGTTAAGATGGCATCTACCCGGTTTCTCCACTGTGGTGGAGATTACAGTGGAGAGTGGAGATTTTCTTGCTATTACAGAACTTTATGACTTCTACAGCTTAAGGTTCTTGCGATCAGTATTTCGTTGGTTTGAAGGAACTCTGATAAAGACAGAGGGAACCCAACATTTACCCAGAAGACTAGAGACTGTGTTTACCAGAAGTGTGCTTTTGTAAAAGTTTAAGCCTCCTCCCCGTCGGGGAATCGAACCCCGGTCTCCCGCGTGACAGGCGGGGATACTCACCACTATACTAACGAGGAACTGACGTGAAAAAAATGTTCTTAGGAAATCCATGTGAAGTTACTCACTATTCTCTCTTATTTCTTTGCTCTGTAGTCACACTTCCCCCTACCAAGTATACGCAAGGCAATTCAGCGAACATGTCTGCGCCCAACTGCGAGTCCTCTCCAGTTCCTCCTTCATTCCTCGGACGCTTTGTGAGGCCCTTTTAAAAAAGAACTCTCGCTAGCCTCCTTTGTGGCGCACTGGTTTCCGTCTATGTTCAACCATGGTTTGAGCTCTAGCGAACATAGGAGTTGCAAATTTTGAAAGGTGCGTCCGTTGGTTTCAAAGACAGGAAAAGCGGAGGTGGGACCAGTACCTGCACTCCGCTGAGGTAAAATAGATTAAGAATCTGCAGATGTATTTTTAAAGTTCAGGATGCGTTAAGTGGCACGCAGAAGCTTTATCACGAGTTTCCTCGCCCAGACTCAAAGCAAATATGACATCGTATTTCCTCGCTGAACTGTTCTGAGTAAAACATTCCATAGTCGGCAAAACTTCAGACGGCGTTAAGAGGCTCGCAGTAGCTTTATTAGGAGTTCCCTCACTCCGAAACTGAAAGCAAATGTTCCTCGCTGCATTGTCCTCAGTAAAACATCCCGTAGTCGGCAGGATTCGAACCTGCGCGGGAAGATCCCAATGGATTTCTAGTCCATCGCCTTAACCACTCGGCCACGACTACATGAATACAAGACCTTCCCTTCAAGTCTTTAAACAGAAATTACATCAGCTAACTAACAAGGAAGGGCCAAATGAACAAAAAACGGTAAAAATGGTTTCCTGCGCAAGAAACTGGAGTCTGCGAGTACATTAGAAACTCTGAGGTGAAGTGCAAGTTGGATAAGGCAAACCAGCCTCTCTGGGGCCGCCGCAAGGAGTCCTTGCCCTATCAGCAGTACCGTTTCCGGAAAACTAGAGACCACTGTACCTCTCTCACCTAGACCCAAACCGACCCCGCAAGGAGGTGGAATCAGACCCTCACCCTAAATCTAGGCCTGACACATTTCGTTTTTGTTTGAAACTTCCTCGCACTGAGGCTCCTTGATGAATGCTAATGGCTTTCAAGAAGGCACTAACTTCTGATTTGTGTCTGAACTGGAGGGCCAGAAAATGATGCAGAAAACCCTACTTGCACTTTCTTGCTCTGATGAGGTCCCTAAGTCTCTAGGCTCACACCAACCCAAGGAAGTATCTACCCGGTCGCGTTTGCACGGCATTTTGCATTTCACAATGCGCTTCCACGCTCCAGTTGGCTTAAGAAAGAAATTTATAGATGGTTCATGAGTTCCCATGGAACCGGGTTACCTATCAAAAAGAAAGATCCTACTTTGATTTTTGGCCAAGGCAGACGCTCCTTCTCTCAAAATCTAACCCAGGCAATATGTTTTCTTTTTCTCTTGTGCTTCGGTATTGAAGTCTAAAGCTGCCGGTCCTGGAGTTTTCCTGAGCCCTTCGGGTGCACAGATTATTGTAACTGGCTTTCATCTACTTCTTGGAACCATATACTAATCTAAGAAAAGAGGGAAACAATCGCAAGCTAAGAAACCATGTCGACTAAGTAGATAAATGAGGAAGAGGGACAAGGAGGAAGAGGGAGAGAAGAAAGTGACCAGAAGGGAGAAGAAAGCAAGGAGGGACAGGGGGTAGAAATAAGAGGATGAAGGAGAAAGAAGAGGAGGAAGAGGAAAAGAAGAAAGGAAGGAAGAGCGGGATGGAAAAGACAGAGATTTTCTGAGGAGCCTTGTTAGGGCTCAGAAAACGATACCCCAAAATATGGCTCTTGAAAGTGCTGAGTACTTTGAACAACCTCAGAACCTCAGAACCAAAGTCTCTCTGACCTTCCGCAGCCCCACTGCCTCCTGATCCTCTTTCATTCCGGGATGGCAGGGAAGGGCTTTCACTGAAGTTTCCCTTATTTGACTCAAGGAAGTTCCTCCAGAAGGAAAGAGATTGTCATGAACCCTCTCCTGGAATCTGTACTAAACCAGAGAAGATTAACTCAGATCCCAGGAGAGAAAACTAAAGGTCTCCATGCCCAGGACATCTCGCCGAGCCAGACTTCAATTCTTCACCACCTATTCTGAGGGCTGCTACTTGAGAGACTTTATCTGTGTAATAAGACAAGCTTTGTTCCCAGAGTAGTTCCTGCCCTCACCCTCACATTACTTCTCACCATCACCTTCCAGGAGCCTTCAAGCCCCTATTTCTTTATGTAGCTCCAAGACCTATTTAAGCTTCAATCATCTGCCCCTTCTTTGAGTCTCACTTACACTTTCTGGGACCCCTGTGCATATGTGCATAATAAATGTGTATACCTTCGCTTCTGTTAATTTGTCTACTGGCAGCTTTATTTCTCAGACTCAGATAACCAAACTCCAGAGCGGAGAAAAGATTCTGTCACCCCTACAGGGTCAAAAGAAGACTAAAAGAAATTCACTAGTTTTATGGAAGACCATAATTTGAGGGGATAGACATGAAGCAGTTTGATGGGGTAGCGAGGTGTCCATACAGATATAAGTTGTGTTATAGATTGTTGTTCATAGTTCATGCATATCACATCCTTTTTATTTGGTGGACATATTTTTGTGAAGCATTTCTTTATACATATTTCTTTGCTGAAATCATTTGCAACTCCAGCTTTGAATACAGTTAAATACCAAAGAAATATCAAAAATCTGTTTTAAAAAATTTTTTAAAATTTAGAATCAGGGTCTTACTCTGTCACACAGACTGGAGTGCAGTGGCACCATCATAGCTTACTGTAACCTGAACTCTTGGGCACAAGCCATCCTTCTGCCTCAGCCTCCAGAGTAGCTAGGAATAGAAGCATGTACCACCATGCCTAGCTATTTTTTTTTTCTTTGTAGAAAAAAATTTATTTTCTTTGGTATTCCTTGTATTTGAAGAAAAATCGACAATTTGCCTTTTTAAGTATAGAAGGACATTTGATTTGTTTCCAATTCAGGGCTAAAGAAGAAACTGGACTAGCTTTTGTTTCCTGCAACTAAATCCTGACTCTCTACCATGTTTTTGTTTTCAGCCCAGTAAAACAAACAAGATGGCAGCTGTGGCCAGTCCCTAGTCATTGTTACAGTAAAACAAACAAGCCAACAGTTGATTAGTAACTTTAGTTCAAATATATCACTAGTTGCTTTGTATTTTGCTGAAGTGTTTTCTTAAGCACAAAAGGTTTCTGAGGACTGGGTTCAGTGGCTTATGGATTGTAACCCCATCATTTAGGGAGGCTGAGGTGGGAGGATTGCTTGAAGTCAGGAGTTGGAGGCCACTTTGGGCAATATAGAGATAGGGAAGTCGCTGAAGACAGAAATTATATCTTTCTGTGTCCTCAATATGTATTGAAAGTCTCATTTGTATAAGGTATGGCTAAAAGTTTTCCAAATCATGAGTGCTGGTTCCTTTTGCTGAATAATTCCTTCCTCAGTTTATTTATTTCCTCATGCGTTTCACCATAAGCAGCAATAACTAACCAGGTTGCACATTCCACATTTTACTTGGAAGTATTCTCAGCTAAATATTCAAGTTCATCATGTACAAATTCTGTTTTCCACCCAACTGTAGAATACAATTCAGCCAAGTCTCTCCCATTTTATAACAAGATCACCATTCCTTCAGTTTCTAACTGCATGTCATTAATTTCCTTCTGAGACCTTACCATAAGCATATTTAACATTCTTATATTTTAAATTTAATAGAAAACTTTTGGAACAGTTTTAGGTTTATAGAAAAATTGAGTGGAAAGTAGAGTTTCAGTATACTCCTTCCTTCCCCCTTCCTCCCCCAGTTTCTCTATTATTAACATCTTGCATTAGTGTGGTATATTTGTTACAACTGATGAGCCAATGTTGATAAATTATTATTAACTAAAGACCATAGTTTATATTACGGTTCACTTTTTGTGCTGTATAGTCTATGGGTTTTAACAAATGTATAACAACATGTATCCACCATCACTATATCATACAGAATAGTTTCGCTGCCTTAAAAATCCACTGAACGTCACTTATTCTTCCCTCTTAAAATCCACTGAACATCACTTATTCTTCCCTTTTTCCCTCCCCCTAAGCCCCTGGCAACCACAAATCTTTGCTGTTTCCATAGATTAGCATTTTCAGGGATGTTATATAGATGGAATTATACAGTATGTAGACTTTTCCAGATTGACTTCTTTCACTCACCGATATGCACTAATGGTCTTCTGTTCTTCTTCCTTTTTGGTAGCTTGATAGCTCTTTTATTTTCCTTACTGAATATTTCATTGTCCGAATGTACCATAGTTTATGTATTCATTCATGTACTGAAGGACATCTTGGCTGCTTCCAAGTTTTGCCTATCATGAACAACGCTACTATAAACATTCTTGGGCATGTTTCGTGTGGACATACATTTTCAATTCCTTTGCATAAATACCAAGGAACACAATTACCAGATCGTATGGTAAGAGCATGTTTAGTTTTGTAAGAAATTGTCAAACTGTCCTCCAACATGGCTCTAACGTTTTGCATTCCCACCAGCAATGAATTAAAGTTCCTGTTGCCCCACATCCTTGCCAGCATTTGGTATTGTCAGGGTCCTGGATTTTGGCCATTATGATAGGTGTATAGTGGCACCCCATTGTTTTAATTTGCATTTTCCTGAGGACATATGATGTGCAGCATCTTTTCATATGCTTATTTGCCATCTGTATATCTTCTTTGGTGACATCTGTTAGGGTCTTTGGGCTGTTTTTTTAATCGGTTTGTTTCCTTATTGTTGAGTTTTAAGAGTTCTTATATATTTTGGATATCAGTCCTTTATCAGTTATGTATTTTGCAAATATTTTCTCCCAGTCTGTGCCTTGTCTTTTCATTCTCTTAAACATTTGTTGTTGTTTTTTTTAAACCAATGTTCTCTTCATGACAATATATGCATTCTCTAAGATGACCGAAGCTTTCTCTATCATGTTCCCTTGACTATAATTGTTTTTCATATACTCAGTGTTAGGATTTCCAGGTTTAATGTTTGTCAGCCGACAGTCTGAGAGACTTGACCTTGGCCCCTTATTCAAATGCTGGGAATGCACACCAGCACAGTAAAATGCAAGTGCCATGTCTTAAATATAAAAACCTACCGATTTGTTGGATTCTTTTTTTCTGCCAAGGACACAGTGACAGACTGGCCTTGGGCTATAAGCAGCTATGTGCTGGCTGACACAGGCATATAAAATGCTTTACTAAGGGGCAAAACATGGTAATATCATCTCCGGGTTTCCTTAAGCATTAGAAAAACATGTTGGGGCCGGGCGCAGTTGCTCACGCCCGCAATCCCAGCACTTTGGGAGGCCGAGGCGGGCGGATCACTTGAAGTCAGGAGTTCGAGACCAGCCTGGCCAATATGGTGAAACCCCGCCTCTACTAAAAATACAAAAATTAGCCGGGGATGGTGGTGCATGCCTGTAATCCCAGCTACTCGGGAGGCTCAGGCAGGAGAATCACTTGAACCCGAGAGGTGGAGGTTGCACTGGGCCGAGATCGTGCCATTGCACTCCAGCCTGAGCAACGGAGCTAGACTCCATCTCAAAATAAATAAATAAATAAACAAAGTTGGTCGCCACTCAATTGAGGGTCGTGAAAACAATTTTAACAGGTAACTACCAGTATTTTCAAAACGACAAAGGAGTAGAACAGAAAATATAAGGTGGAACATGTAATAAAGGTAACGATTGTTTGCGTTTTAAAACTGTGTGTAGGCCGGGCGCGGTGGCTCAAGCCTGTAATCCCAGCACTTTGGGAGGCCGAGACGGGCGGATCACGAGGTCAGGAGATCGAGACCATCCTGGCTAACACGGTGAAACCCCGTCTCTACTAAAATACAAAAAACTAGCCGGGCGAGGTGGCAGGCGCCTGTAGTCCCAGCTACCTGGGAGGCTGAGACAGGAGAATGGCGTGAACCCGGGAGGCGGAGCTTGCAGTGAGCTGAGATCTGGCCACTGCACTCCAGCCCGGGTGACAGAATGAGACTCCATCTCAAAAAAAAAAAAAAACAAAAACAAAAACTGTGTGTAGACGTGTATTTCTTTTTTTCTTTTCTTTTTTGTTTCTTTGAGACGGAGTCTCGCTGTGCGGCCCAGGCTGGAGCGCAGTGGAGCGATCTCGACTGACTGCAACCTCTGCCTCCCGGGTTCACACCGTTCTCCTGCCTCAGCCTCCCGAGTAGCTGGGACTACAGGCGCGCGCCACCACGCGCCACGACCATAATTTTGGTAATTTTAGTAGAGACGGGGGTGTCACCATATTGGCCAGGCTGGGTCTCGAACTCCTGACCTAGTGATCCGCCCAGCTCGGCCTCCCAAAGTGCTGAGATAACAGACGTGAGTCACTGCGCCCGGTCAGTAGACGTGTATTTCTTAAAATCAGTTCAGTCAGACAAGTTTACGATGCACACGCATACCTGAAACAGTCAGGAACAAATCACTGGCGGCGAAAATGCGCGGCCCTGCGCAGGACGAACGCGAAACGTTAGCTAAAGCCTCTGGGAAATGAAGTTCAGGAACCTCGTCGCGGAGTGTTCTGGGAACGCTGGTCCAGTGTGCCCGCCCGGCGCTGGCGTGCGGGGCGGGGCGGGGCTCTCTCGTAACGACCGGAAGTGACCGTTGAAGCCGGTTGTAGGCGTGGAAAGAGGTTGGCGCTCTGGAAGTCTAGCTGCTTCGGCTCCCTGCGTTAGGTCTGGTGGCGGTCAATGCGCTTCCGGACCCGGGATCAGAGTGTGTGGATCGCTATAAAGGGAGGGGAGCTCAGGTATCACCATGGCAACAGCCAGCCCTCCGGACCCGTGACGTCACCCTTCTGGTTTCGCGCTTAGAGGCCTCTGCGGGAGAAAGCTGGGGAGTCCTCGAAGGGGGCGCACCTCGCCTCCTTGTGTGCGGGGCGGTCCCGCCCTGATCCCTTGGAGGGCTTTGTTCTTTTGTTCCGGCCTAAGGGGAAGTCGGGTGCCGGGCCGCCCTGCTTATCCACCTTCCAGCGTTAACGCTCTGCAACAGGTGTGTCTTCGTGTTATCCAACCTCGCAGGGGTGTGAGTCACAAATGTGCACAGAGGGAACAGACTAGGTCTGTGGATGCCCCGGCCAGATTCTAGGGTGGGCACCAAGGGTTTTTTGGATCTGAGGCAGAACCCGCTTACCCGATCTCCACTCTGTTTTTGTTCATCGGAGTGCCACACGCCTCTCTAGTGCTCTCTTAGGGCACTTCTCTTGTGTAAGACCTCTTGGTCACTTTGCAAGACTCT
Source organism: Rhinopithecus roxellana (assembly GCF_007565055.1). Lineage (NCBI taxonomy): Eukaryota > Metazoa > Chordata > Mammalia > Primates > Cercopithecidae > Rhinopithecus > Rhinopithecus roxellana. The sequence goes on along the minus strand of NC_044552.1, from coordinate 20,705,804 downwards.
GATGTGTGATTGTGTGACGTATGCTACTGACGCCATCCTGTGTCTTTTAGGATAGACAACCTCAGCGTGTTGCAGACTCCCTGCAAGGGGAGCTATACATCTGAGTCCCAGACAGGGGTATCAGCTGAAGGAACGCTGCCTGGCGAACCCTGGTATTCAAGTTCCAGAGGAACGGGATGAGCTTCTGAGATGGAAGGTAGTGGGGTCGACTTAGGGGAGAGCGGGGTGATGGAGGCTTGAGAACAGTCATGCCTGGAGAATCAAATACTTAACATCAGAGCAGGAGAGCTGGAAGGAAGGAACGGTATGCTTAGGGATTAGCAAAGAAATCAAATTACATTGTAGGGAGAGATTCTTTTTTATAGAGAGATACTTGGGGGAGGAGTTTATTTTTTCTTTCATTCCATTGGGGAATGAAAAGACATAATCATTCAGAGTATCAGTGATCCCCACATGACTTCTGAATATTAAATATTAAAATTATAATGTTGAAGTCAGAAGACATCTTGGTAATTATCCCTTCAATGAAAGAGTCAGTTTTGAAATCTCCTTGGCAGATGGCAGTCTGTCAACCCTAGGCCAGAACTAGTGTGGCATTAAACTTGCCATTTTGGGTGCAGACTATTCCCTTGTTGGCTTTCTTTTTTAGTTTGTTATATTAAACAGATGTACTTGTTCCTGTAACTTTTGTGTTGATCTTATTTCTGAGTTCTCCACAGAAAAGGAAACTGTCTGTTCTTTATTTCACACTGCTGCCCTTAAGATAACGTGAATTCAGCTGTTACAACTCCTCCTCATAAATTCTTTTCTAAGCAATATAGCCTCACTTCTTTTGATTGGTCTGTGTGATGTATCTAGACCTCTTCTCTGAAAACTCTCCTGCTTGTCAGCATTTTTCATAAAATGCAGTACCTAATGGTAAACAGTTCTTTGGATGTGCTTTGAAAAGTACCTGAAAGAATAATGTACTACTTCCTTTGACTCGGATTATACTTCTGCTGTTTGGCATCAGATCACATTTGCTTTAAAAACTATCAGTGATGTACTGTAAACTTTAGATTTTTTTTTACATAAACTGCGGTGATCTAGATTTACACCATTTTTGTGTAATGGAATTATTATTATCCTTAATGTCAGGACTTAACATTTATGATTGTTCAATTTTTTGGTCACATGTTTTAGGCTTTCAGAATGATTATGAATCCTAATTTAGTTATTCAGTGTCTTAACTGTCCTTTCCAACTTAATGCCACTAGCAGATTTGATGAATATTCCTTCTATTTCTTCCTACATGTCATTGAACAGGTCAGGGTAAGGACAGAGGCTTATGACGTGTCCCTATAGACTTCCCTCTGCATTGGTGTTGTCTTTACATTCTTTAGGTATGGCTGTGCAATCAAGTTTGGTTTAACCTAACTATTATCATGCAGTCCTTTTTTTGCATTTGTTAAAAATAATATCATTAGAAATCTTAACATTATTCATATTATTCATTTGAATAATGTAGGTTTGGTCCATACTACTCTTCAATTTTTTGTCCTTCAAGTCTTTTTTACAGTGGATTTTTAAAATATATATTCTAAGTTTCTCAGAATTAAATCAGTCAAAGTAGTTTCATTAAAAGCCTTTGTTTTTTCTTTATTTTGGGGATTTCTCACAATTTTATCATTAGGATTAACTTTACTGAGCCTCTGTTCCTTGTAATAATCTTTGCAACACATACTGAGCATTTACTATGTGCCAGGCACACAGTTGGTTTCTGTAACTGTTGCTGTTTTTGGTTTTGTTGGTTGCTGTTACTTGGAATAAAAAGCATCTTACCTGAGACATTTCTCTTGATTCTGTTTTCCTAAAGTCTTAGGTACCTGTCTGTGCATGTAGAACATTTTCTTTCACTGTTAAGAACTTCCAAGATAACATCTTCATTTTTTTTCTTAAGACTTCTGTTACAAAACAGTTTTTCTTTACTGGTCAAAATTAAGTTGAGCATAATAGTTCCCTTTATTGCTTCCTCTGCTTTCTGAGGCATGACACCATTAATTAAGAATTTCTTGATTAATACGTTTTTTACAAAATGAAACTTATGTACTTAGCCAAGCAGTTGAAACTGCTTTTCTCCATATTATTCATCACCCCCACTTGCCTAAGCTGTCTATGTCATACTGTTGCCAGCATGGTGCTGCTTTTGTTTTTTTTTTTCTTTCTTTTGTTTTATCTACAGTTTCCATCAGGTTTCACACTCAGGATTATTGCATCACATACAATAATCCATCTCTTAGTCTGTCTCTTTATATCAGATCATTCTGCGTAAATTTTACCCAGCTCTCTTTTAAACAAGGATTGGTCATAAAACCCACACTAGGCCAGTTAGCTCTCTCTGGAATTTGAATCTTGGAACTAAAATCAGATGGCACTGACCTATCCTAATGGTTGTATCCCAAAGAGATTGTCCTTGCACCTTAGTGGTACAATTTAGATTCCCTGAAATTACTTGGGTTCTCTCCATTTGATTGTTTAGCTTTTCTTTTTGTTCTTCATGTTCCCCACTGTCTTTATATTTAGTCTGTTAGTTGATTTTTTTTTAAAGTTAATATAGTTTTAAGGTCTTAATGTCTTCCAGCCCAGCAAGCCTTGGTTAACGCCTAAAATATTGGGTTTCCCTTTTTTTTCAGGTGCAAATTCACTTGGCTTATTGCCACTATCTCATGCATCTGTGTGTGGTCGTAAATATCCATCTTGACCCTTACCTGTTTTGATTGTTTTTTCTTAGTTTTTACCAAGCATCTCTTACAGCATTGCTAGTCTTTCTACTTCATACCTCATGTCTCATTCAAAAAAATTTTTTTTTTGAGACTGAGTCTCGCTCTATCACCCAGGCTGGAATGCAGTGATGTAATTTCAGCTCACTGCAACCTCCGCCTCCCGGGTTCAAGCAGTTCTCCTGCCTCAGCCTCCTGAGTAACGGATTACAGGTGCGTGCCACCATGCCCAGTTAATTTTTGTATTTTTAATAGAGACGGGGTTTCACCCTGTTGGTCAGGCTGGTCTCAAACTCCTGACCTCAGGTGATCCGCCCACTTCAGCCTCCCAAAGTGCTGGGATTACAGGCGTAGCCACTGTGCCCAGCCAATCTCATTCAAATTTTTATATCCAGAGACATCTTCCCTCACTAGTCTTTCTGCATACGTTAAATTTCTAAGAGGAGAAAATTTTTCTTGTTTTACTTCTTTGTGGAAACAGGTGTACCTAGTTTGGTTTTCCTCACCACTATCTCCTCTTCAAGAGGATTTTGAAAGGTGTGTTTGTCAGACGTTTGCCTCTAGTCTTTTAAAGATGAGAAAATTGAAGCCTAAAGAAGATGAGGGACTTGCATAATTATACATAATTAATTACCAGACGAGTCATTTTGAGAATCAGGCTTTCCTGTCAACCAGTACTCTGAATGGATTCCCCCAAGAGCAAAGTTTTTGGTTTGTTTTGTTTTGTTTATTAAGGTATAAGTTATATATAGTAAAGTGCACAAATACTATACAGCATATAGCTTTTCAAATTTTTATGTATGTATAAACTAGTATAACCAAGATATGGAATGTTTCTAATGCCCCAGAAGTATCTTGTGTCTCTGCCCAGTCAGTTATCCCTCCAGAAGTACTATTCTAACTTTCAGTACTATAGATCAGTTTGGTTGGTTTTTAAACTTAATATAAATATAGTCATACAGTATGCATTATTTTCTGTCTGGCTTATTTTGCTCAACATTATGTTTATGAGATGCATCCATGTTGTTAATTATGTTAGTAGCACTGTCTTATATTTTGGAGTAATCCATTGTATGAAAATAAATGGTTTTTTATGCTGTGTTCTGTTGAAAGGCATTTGGGTTGTTTCCAGTTCAGAGATATTATGAATAAATCTGCAGTGAAGATCCTTGTACAAGTCTTTGATGGACATAAGCATTTTTATGGATGTAAGGACAAGAGTGGAATTGCTGAGTCATAGGATAGTCGTATGTTTAGCTTAGTATAAACTACCAGTTTTCATAAGTGGTTGATACATTTATTCCATATACCAATCTAAAAAGTTCTAATTGCTTTATATTCTTGCCAGCAATTAGTATTGACCATGTCTATTTAATTTAAGACATTCTGTTGGGTGGGTAGAGTAAGTAGCATATGTCATTGTGATATTTAATTTGCATTAATAGCAAAGTTTTCAAAGGGCCTATGAAGACTTTTGGAAAGTAATCAGATTATTTCTTCATATTTTATATGTAGCAGAGAAAAGGCAGCAGAAATAGTTTGCCTCACTTAATAAGGAACATAGATTGAGTCATATAATACATATGACTTCTAAGTGTCTAGGTACAAAACTGAATCATAAAGCAATGCTTTACCTCCTGAGCCTACTGAGGAGGGTACCAGGGCCCCAGTTACCTTGTAACTTTTTTTTGCATTCTAAAATGTAAAGGAAATGGCATAGTTTCTATTATTTTCAAATAGAAGAATAAACGGAATTTATGGATTGCTGGGAATAGCTAAACTGAACAGAAGTCATATGGCTCCTGCTTCTTCCCCTAGATCTGTCCTCTCCAGACTCCACCCTTCTCCAAGGGGGACATAATCTACTCTCATCAGCCAGTTTTCAGGTAAGATGTGGTTTCTTGAAATGCCATTTTATTCTTTAGAGGGTGATTGTGGTTTTTTTGTTCTGTTTTTTCTGTTTATCCAAAAATCAATGTTGGCAGTTCATTCTGGGCTGTTACCTGTCTAGTAACCACATTCCTAGCTCTGCCTCTCCAGCTTTAACTAATACATTCACCACTTACCTCTTGCTTAGTATCTTGCTATGCTCCAGGGATGGGAGAGCAAAATAAGTACAAAACTTGATCCTTTTTTTTTTTTTTTGAGATGGAGTCTCTGTGTCACCCAGGCTGGGGTGCAATGGCGGCGATCTCTGCTCACTGCAACTTCCGCCTGCCAGGTTCAAGCAATTCTCCTGCCTCACCCTCCTGCGTAGCTGGGATTACAGGCCTGCACCACCACACCTAGCTAATATTTTGTAGTTTTAGTATAGACAGGGTTTCATCATGCTGGCCATGCTGGTCTCGAACTCCTGACCTCATGATCCACCCACCTTGGCCTCAAAACTACAAAGTGCTGGGATTGCAGGTGTGAGCCACCATGCCTGGCCCTAAAACTTGTTCCTTTAATAGGCCAAAATTACTACTAGAAAATAAAACAGGTAAATGTAAGAAAGGTGAAATGAGTAATGTGGATATTAGAGAATGGAAAAATGTATGTGCTCTGGAAGGATTAGGAGAGTTTCATGGAGGATGGCTGATTTGTGATGCCTCTAAAACAATAGGTGACATTTGGATATTTGAACAAGTAAGGTGGTGGGGATGGAGGTATGGATTCTAGGTATAGAGAAGATTATAAGCGGAAGTTCATAAGTAAGAATTAACAGATGTTACACAGGATTCAGAAAAATTTGGAAGAGATGGTTTACGGCAAGTGGTACACAAATGATTCAATGAAGTCAGAATACGAAAGCCTTGAATACCTGGATGAGAAGTTGAAGGCTTTATTGTGTAGGCCATTTATGAACCATTAATGATTTTTAATGGAAGAAAAGTGACCTGGACTGATTGAGAACTTAGACAAAAAAGGTAACAATTGCTCACCAGCCATAATCAACCTCAAGCCCTCCTCCTTCTTAAAATTTTCCCCCTGCTTAATTCCTTTCCCATAACTGAATTTTCTTAACAAAGAAATGGTACCAGTTCTTCCCACTTTCAGCCCAAGTACTTTTGGTATTTTCTATTTAATTGGGGGATATATTGTGACAGTAAAGTGCACATATTTAAAAATGTATAATTTTATAAGTTTTGATATACATACATTCATGAAACCATTATTACCACAATCAAGACAGTGAAAATATCCGTAATCAGAGAACATACCTTGTATGACTTGAATCCTTTCAAATTTATGGAGACTTGGTTTTTTGTCCAGAGTGTGGTACATCTTGGTAAACTATCAGTGAGCACTTGAAAGAATGTATATTGTGCTATTGTTTTATAGAATGTTGTATAGATGTATTCGTTTTCTATTGCTGCTATAATTAATTGCCATAAGCTTAGATGGCATAAAACAACACAATTTACTCACAGTTTTAGAAGTCAAAAGTCCAAAATAGGTTGTCAGGACAGCATTCTTCTGAAGGTTCTAGGGGAAGAACCTTTTCCAGCTTCTAGAGACTGCTGTGTTCTTTGGATTGTGTCTACTTATTGTATCTTCAAAACTAGCACTGTGGCAGCTTCAAATTTGTCTCTCTGTCTCTCTCTCTGACTCTGACTTGTCTTCTATCTTTGTATTTCCTACTCTGATCCGCTTACCTCCCTCTTATAAAGACCCTTGTGATTACCCTAAGCTCACCCATGTAATACAGAATAATTTCCTCACTCAAGGTCCTTAACCTGATCACATTTGTAAAGTCTCTTTTGCCATGTTAGGTAACAAATTCACAGGTTTCAGGGGTTAGGACATGGACATCTTTGGGAGGGCCTTGTTCTGTATACCACAGATACCAGTTTGGTCAACTTGGTTGGTAGTGTTGTTCAAGTCTTTTATATCCTTACTGATTTCCTGTCTGCTTGTTTTATCAGTTATTGTGAAAGGGGTATTGAAATCTCAGACTGTTGTGGGTTGGTCCGTTTCTCCTTGCTGTTTTACTAATTTTCGCACCATATATTTTGAAGCTCTGTTATTAGGTGCATAAACATTTAGGATTGTTATGTTCTCTTAATCAGTTGACTCCTTTATTGTTGAGAAACGGTGTTTTTAATGCCTGGTAATATCTTTTGCCTTGAAATTTACTTTGACATATGGTATATATTTTTTTATATTTTTGCTTTTAACTTATTTGTATCTTTATATTTAAAGTGAGTTACTTACAAGCAACATGTAGTTGGGTTTTGCCTTTTTTTTTTTTTTTTGAGATGGAGTCTCGCTCTGTCGCCCAGCCTGGAGTGCAGTGGTGCGATCTCAGCTCACTGCAAGCTCCGCCTCCCTGATTCACGCCATTCTCCTGCCTCAGCCTCCCCAGTAGCTGGGACTACAGGCACCCACCACCACACCTGGCTAGTTTTTTGTATTTTTAGTAGAGACGGGGTTTCACCATGTTAGCCAGGATGGTTTTGATCTCCTGACCTCATGATCCGCCTGCCTCGGCCTCCCAAAGTGCTGGAATTACAGGCGTGAGCCACCCCGCCCGGGTTTTGTTTTTTTGTTTTTTGTTTTTTTATCAAATCTGGAAATCTCTGCTTCTTGGGGTGTTTAGACCATTTGTATTCAATATTATCTTACATGTAATGTGTTACATTTAAATATAATGTGACTTGATATGGATAAGTCTTTTACCTTGCTGTTTGTTTTCTGTTTGTTTTGTATTGTCTTTTTTCTTTTTTTCCTTCTATTCTTACCTTCTTTTGGATTGAATATGTTATGATTCTATTTTATCTCCTTCATTAGCTTATTAGCCATAACTCTTTGCTATTTTACTTGTTGCTTTAGGGATTCATATTTGTTTTAATCATCATTTGCTTTCAAGTGATAGTCCATTTTACTCAGAATAGTGTATTTCCATTTTCCCCCCACCGCGATTTTAATGCTATTGTTGCCATATATTTTACTTGTTACATATATTATAAATCCCATAATACTTTGTTATTTCCTTTAAGCAGCCAATTATCTTTGAAAGATATTTAAATAATAAGAAAATAATTGTGTATAATTATTACAATGCTCATTGTGTAATGACCATTTTTGGTATTCTTTATTTGTTTTTATAAATCAGTGGTTCACAATTGTGAGAGATTTTGCTCCCCAAGGAGCAACATTTGGGAGTGTTAGGGGACTTCTTTGATTGTCAAGACTTGGTAGGGAGTGCTGTTAGCATCCAGTGGGTTGAGGCCAGTGATATCTCCATACACAGGACAGGCCCCCCCACTTATCTAAGAGAATCATCTGGTCCAAAATATCAATAGCGCCAAGGTTGAGAAACCTTAGTGTCGAACCATATTTTCATCTGGTATCTTTTTTTTTTTTCCTGGTTGACGGACTTCCTTTAACATTTCTTATAGTGTAGGTCTGCATGAATAATACTTTCAGGTTTCTATGTCTAAAGAAGTCTTTATTTTGCCTTTGTTTATTAATTCTAGTGTGATAGATTTCTTCTTTTCAGTATTTGATGTTGCTCCAGTGTCTATTATTTCTAACAAAAAAGTTACTGTTGTTTTTATCTTTTTTTATATTTGTGTATCTTTTTTCCTCAGATTACTTGTAAGATTTTTTTCTATCACTGAGTTTGAGCTATTTGATTATGACGTATTTTGGTGCAATTTTTTTGTGTGTTATCATCAAGTTTGGAAAATAATCAGCTGTTATTTCCTCAAAAATGTTTTTTGGTCCCCTCTCATCTTTCCCTTCCCCCTGACCTGGTACTCCAGTTAGACATAAAGCAGGCCACTTAAAGTTCTCCTAGAGCTCCCCAAGGCTCTTTTTTTTTAAATTATTTTTTTATTTTATTTTGAATAGCTTTGATTTCTGTGTCTTTGAAGTTACTAATCTCTCTCTTCAAAGCTTACTCTTCTGTTAATACTACCTGGTGAATTTTTTTAAATCTCAAAACATTCTCATTTTCAGCTCTAGAAGTTCCATTTAGGTTTTTTTTTTTTTTTTTTAATGTCTTTCATATCTCTGCCTGATGTTTTGAACTTATGGAATACAGTCATAAAAACTTTTGATGTTCTTATCTTTTAACTGTTTCAATTGATTGACTTTTCTCCTTATTATGGGTTGTATTTTCCTGCTTCTCGGCATTGCCTGATAATTTTTGTTTGTTTGTTTGTTTTTGAGACAGAGTCTCGACTTTTCTCCTTATTATGGGTTGTATTTTCCTGCTTCTCTGCATTGCCTGATAATTTTTGTTTGTTTGTTTGTTTTTGAGACAGAGTCTCGACTTTTCTCCTTATTATGGGTTGTATTTTCCTGCTTCTCTGCATTGCCTGATAATTTTTGTTTGTTTGTTTGTTTTTGAGACAGAGTCTCACTCTGTCACCCAGGCTGGAGTGCAGTGGCACAGTCTCAGCTCACTGCAACCTTTGCCTCCTGGGTTCAAGCAATTCTCCTGCCTCAGCCTCCTGAGTAGCTGGGATTACAGGTGCGTACCACCACGCCTGGCTAATTTTTTTGTATTTTTAGTAGAGATGGAGTTTCACCATGTTGGTCAGGCTGGTCTCAAACTCCTGACCTTGTGATCCACCCACCTCGGCCTCCCAAAGTGCTGGGATTACAGGTGTGAGCCACCGTGCCCAGCCACCTGATAGTCTTTGATTGGATGCCACACACTGAATTTTACCTTACTGGGTTCTGAATTTTTTATATTCATATAAAATATTCTTGGCCAGGCACGGTGGCTCACGCCTGTAATCCCAGCACTTTGGGAGGCCGAGGTGGGCGGATCACGAGGTCAGGAGATCAAGACCATCCTGGCTAACATGGTGAAACCCCGTCTGTACTAAAAATGCAAAAAAATTAGCCGGGTGTGGTGGTGGGTGCCTGTGGTCCCAGTTACTCGGGAGGCTGAGACAGGAAAATGGCGTGAACCCAGCAGGCGGAGCTTGCAGTGAGCCGAGATGGTGCCACTGCACTCCAGCCTGGGCAACAGAGGGAAACTCCATCTCAAAAAAAAAAAAAAAAAATTATTGAACCTTATTGGGATACAGTTAAGTTACTGAAAACAGTGTGTTCCTTTCAAGCCTTTTAAGATTTGTTAGGTGGGCCCAGAACAGCATTTAGTCTCAGGCTGTTTATTCCCGACTATAGAGGCAGGACCATTCTGAGTATTCTAGCCAATGCCTCATGAATTATGAAGTTTTCCATTTTGGCTGATGTATTTCCAGTCCTTTTTGAGCACTGGTACTGGTCCCTTGACTCCTTTTAGATGATTCTTTCACTGGCCTCAGATAGTCTCATCACACCTATGCACAGATTGGTACTTTTCTGAATACTCAAGAGGGAACCTCTGCAGTTTTCCTTGCTTCTCTCTTTGTGTAGCTCTCTCCTCTCCAGTACTGTGTTCTATGAACTCTAGTCACCTTGATTTTCCAAACTCTCAGCTCTATCTCTTCAGTTCCAGAAATCTGCTGGGCTACTCCTGGGTTCCACCTCCCTACACCAGTGTTTGGAAACTCTAAAGGCAGTAAACTAGAGCTATTGTAGGGCTCACATCATTTGTTTCGTGATTCTCAGGGATCACTTTTCTTTGTTACCTGAGGTTCAGTGTGTTGGAAACTTTTGTTTCATTTTATCTGGAATGTATTGTTTATTTCATGTAGGAGAGTAAATCCAATTATTGTTAATTCCATGTTGGCCACAGCTTGATCCTATTGACATCTGTGTTTTGAACTGTAAGCAATGTTAGGGCTGATCTAGTGTAGCCTTACTCTAGGGCTGTGTTTCAGGGACCCATGACCATGCTTTAGTTCAGTGATTTGTTGGAATGATTCATATGACTCAGTAGCATAAATCATGGCTAAAGAATATTACAGCAAAGCATACAAAAGAGGATCAGAAGGAAAAGGGTATTCATAAGCAGAGTCCAGAGAAATCAGGTACAGGCTTCCGAGCCCTCCCTCTGTGATGATCATACAGATGCACTTTCTCTGTTATTGTGAGCCACCGAAACATGAGAAATGTCTACCCAGGGAATCCTGCTTGAGTCTTAGAGTCCAAATTCATAAAGGTTGCTGATCACGTTGGCCTTTACCTGCCATATGACCAGCTATAGTATAGACCCCACACTCGGTACCTGGTACACATCATAAATTTCCATGTTTCTTTAAACGATGTTGACAGTTTGGTACAACTTATCCCAGTGCACTGGGCACACAGAATAACATCATTAATCAGTGACTAGGCACACAGAATTATGTCAATAATTAGTGACCATGGAAGTGTTCAAAGGTTTAGTTTTCAGAGCTTGTTCAAGGGTCAGAACCAAGGATCTAGGCGTCCCTGGAATTTAGCAAGGAATGAGCCAACCAGACCTGCTGCTTATGCTCTTTCCTCACAGTCTGGACTTGTTCTGCTCCTAAAGTGTCCTGGAACTGTTTGTGGGAGCCGGCTGTGCACATAACTTCTCAACTCTATTCAGTTATGTCATGTTGGTAACTTTGCATTGACCATGGAGATTGTATTTATACCAGATTTGTGGTATTCCTTTTCTCTGCAGCTCCCTCCTCTCCAGTATCTATCCTGCAGATTCCTTGCTTCAGTAGTTCTGAACTTTCAACTTTGTCTCCTCAGCTCAGTAAGACCACTGCTTTGGTAGAGCTCTGCCTCTCTGCTCTTCAGTCTGGACAGTTCCTCAGGCAAAAAGTTAAGGGGATTCTGGGGCTCATGTTAGTGTTTCCCTTCTCTCCATATCACTTCTGTCCTGCCTGCTGTTCAAAATATGAAAACACTTGTTTCAGATATATTGTTCAGTTTTATTTATATTGGAAGAACTAGTCCAGTTGCTTTGTCATGGTTAGAGGGTAAAGTCCTAAAGATTTAATATATTTATATTTTTTAAACAAAGTTCATGCTCTATCACTTAGTTTTAAATACATGGCAATATAAAAAAAGCAGGAAGTTCCCTGCATTGCCTGTAGGTCCCACTACCCAGTCCCACCAATAGTATTTGGTTGAGTATTCTTTCAGATTTTTTTCTGTTCATTTACATATAAACTTTCTTTCTATTCATAAAAAGAAAAGTAGCATTGTACCCTAGAGTGCAGTGGTATGATCATAGGTCACTGCAACCTCGAACTTCTGGGCGGAAGCAATGCTCCCACCTCAGCTTCCTGAGAAGCCGGGACTACAGGTGCGTGCCACCACGCCCAGCTTATTTCTATTTTTATCTTTAGTGCCGACGAGGTCTCACTATGTTGCGCAGGCTGGTCTTGAACTCGGGCTCAAGCAGTCCTCCCATCTCGGCCTCCCAAAGTGTTGAGATTGCAGGTGTGAGCCACAATGCCTGTCCTCCTGTGTACATATTTTCTAATGAGTACATATAGATATACCTCATTTGATAACTATCTATATAAAGTGTCTTAGTATGGGTGTACCATATATTTTTTAACCACTATGCTATTAATGGACATGTAAGTTTGATTTTTTTTTTCCTTCCACACAAATGATGTTGAAATGGCAATTGTACATATGTCTTTGTACCTAGAAGAGTTTCTGAAGAATAAATTCCTAGAAGTAGGATGACTGGATCGAATGGTATTTCCATTAAAGTTTTGATAGATCTTGTCAGATTGCCCCCTAGATAGATTGCATTTGGGTTCTCTTTCCACCATAGTATACATGAGCACTTCAGCAGTGTTACCCAGTCTGATATTTTACTGTTTAACTATATTTTTAGGGGAGGGGAGCATCTTTTCATGGTTACACATTTTCCACGGTGACTTGCTTATTTGGGTTGTTGACCTTTATTGTTGCTATTTTTGTGAGTAGTTGATCTTTTTTTCCCCCCTTAATTTTTAATTGACATGTAATAATTGTACATATCCATGGGATACAGAGTGATATTTTAGTATGTGAATACAATGTGTAATGATAAAATCAGGATAATTAGCATATCCGTCACCTTGAATATTTATCACTTCTTTGTGTTGTGAATATTCCAAATCCTCACTTCTATTTTCTTGTAATTATACACGAAATTATTGTTAACCATATTCACCCTATAGTGCTATAGACACTGGAACTTATTCCTTCCATCTACCTGTAACTTTGTAACTGTTAGCCAGTCTTTCCCTAACCTTCCCTTTTCACTACCCTTTTCAGCCTCTAGTAAGCACAGTTCTACTCTCTGTGAACTCATTTTGTTTTTGTTTGCTCCTACATGTGAATGATAACATGCGATATTTATCTTTCTGTGTCTGGCTTATTTCACTTAACATAATGTCCTGCAGGTTCATCCATGTTACCACTAATGACAGGATTTTATTCTTTTTTTTAATGGCTGAATGGTATTCCATTGTGTATATACACCACATTTTCTTTATCCATTCGTCTGTTGATGGACATTTAGGTTGATTCTATATCTTAGCTGTTGTCAATAAAGCCGTAGCAAACATGGGGATGCATGTGTCTCTTTGGTCTACTGATTTCCTTTACTTCTGATAAATACCCATTAGTAGGATTGCTGGATCATATGGTAGTTCCATATTTAGTTTTTTTGAGACAGTGCCAAACTGTTTTCCATAATAGTTGTACTAATTTACCTTCCTACCAGTGGTGTATCCTTGCCAGCATTTGTTATTTTTTTTTGTCTTTTTGACTAACTGGAGTGAGATATCTCATTATGATTTTGATTTGCCTTTAGTGATGTTGAGCATTTTTTCATGTATTTGGGTGTTTATATGTCTTCTTTTGAGAAATGCTTATTCAGATACTTCATCTACTTTTTAATGGTATTATTTATTTATTTGCTGTTGATTTGAGTATATTCTGGATATTAGTCCCTTGTGAGATGAATAGTTTGCAAATATTTTTGCCCCTTCTACAGGTTGTCTTGAACTCTGTAGATTTTTTTTATTGTGCAGAAGTTTTTTTAGTTAAATTGCCTTTTGTTTATGATGTCTTATAGATGTTTTACATTGTTATGTGGTTGTATCTATCAGCCTGTCTCTCCATCATGTAAATTTTACTTTCCAGATTTCAAGCTTATACAAATATTTTCCTGTTTTTTATTCTATATTATTTTGACTTTTTCTTTAAAATTTCATCTTTAGGTTGGCAGGAATTTTTGTGTGTGTTGTGAAGTAAGGATCTCACCTTAATTTTTTTTCATAGACAGTTGTTTGTTATGGCACGATTTAGTGACTAATCCATCTTAACTAATTTAACTTTTAACTTACTTTTAACTAATTAACTTTTAACCAATTTGAAAGCAGCTTAATGCCTTTCAACTCTTCTAAATATGAGTCTATTTCTGGATTTTCTATTTTATTTCATTTTGTTTCATTCCAGACTAGGCCATTTTTAAATTACTTTATCTTTTGAAATGTATTAGGGCAAGTCTTTCCACCTCTCTTTTTCAAAAAACCTTTGGGTGCTCTTGCACATTGTAGGTAGTAGAAAATATTATTGATGATAATAGTTAAACCATTAATACTTAACATATGTTGGAACACAGAGATAATGGTAATGATGATGATGAAGGACAACAATGGACATATTGACTGAGCACTTATTATATGCCAGACGTTAAATTAAGCATTTCACCTGGAATGTTTTATTTAATTCTTACAATAACCCAATGGATGAGGCACTGTTTTTACATTTATTTTATAAAGGAGAAAATGTCAAGATTATTTTGCAGACGTCCTATAGACTGCCTTACTTCTGTTAGTATTGCTAACTTTACCCCTTTCCTAAGTAAAGGCTTATGGCTAAGCAGAAATATGTTTGGTATTTCAGGAATCAGTGACTTTTAAGGATGTGATAGTGGACTTTACCCAGGAAGAATGGAAACAGCTGGACCCTGGCCAGAGAGATTTGTTCAGAGATGTGACATTGGAAAATTATACACACCTGGTCTCTATAGGTAAGGATAACTTCTCTGAGTATCAAGGGGTGTTCAGGAGAAGGGCTCTCTCTTGTGCTTAAGGGAGTTTGCCTTTAAGTTTAGTAACCAACAATTTCTAAATTTCTAAAGTTTTTGAAAAGGTTTCTACCATCCTAGCAAGCAGAGGACAAAATAATAATTTTCCTGAACCCAGATCAGTTCCCAAATTATACTCCCACCATATCTGGGAACTGGTAACACTGAAGGTTGATATGTTATCCACTCCCATCAGGTTTTTACTACATGTCATTTCTTCTAAAGACAAAGCGGTGATTGAATTCTGATATGTTACTTTTCCCTTACTGCAGGTTTCTTTCTTTTTTTTCCCTAATGAACAGGACTCCAAGTTTCTAAACCTGATGTGATTTCCCAGTTAGAGCAAGGGACAGAGCCATGGATCATGGAGCCAAGCATTCCAGTAGGTACCTGTGCAGGTAAGTCATGGATTGCCAGCAGATGAATATCATAAACTCCGACTGTCAGCCTGATGAGAGGATTTTATGTCTGAAGTGTAGATGTACTTTCTTCCCTTTAAAATATTTCCTATGGAGAAATGGGAAAGCATCTGTTTTCTGGACTTTCTTATGCTTTGTTATGTCACTAATTGTTGCAATATATATTCTATGTTATAGAACATAGATTCTATGTTATAAATGTCCCTTTTTGAGATGTCCTTCCTACCGTTTTACAAAATCCACCTCATACTGGACTTTGCATTACATCTCTTTCTACATCCTTTAGGACCATGATCTCATAATTATCACCATACTTTTCAGTCCTTACAATTTTTTATTTTGGGTCTACAGGCTCCATTCCTAGTATTTTTACATAGAAATACCTAACCTATATTTCCAAATAGATTTATTCCACAATATGAATCTTTATGGCCACCATTCAGTTTCTCTTTTCTTTCCCAACCAAACTCAACAAAAATGAATTGCATACCTGCAGGCTTTATTTCTTTATCACCTGATTCTTTCCTAGTAACATGTATAGCTTCTTTTTTTTTTTTTTTTTCTTTTTTTGAGACAAAGTCTCACTCTGTTGCCCAGGTTGTAGTGCAATGGCATAATCTTGGCTCACTACAGCTTCTGCCTCTCAGGCTCAAGCAATCCTCCCAACTCAGCCTCCCGAGTAGCTGGAACTACAGGTGTATGCCACCATGCCTGGCTAATTTTTGTATTTTTAGTGGAGACAGGGTTTCACCTTGTTGCCCAGGCTGGTCTTGAACTCCTGGGCTCAAGTAATCTACCCCCCTCAGCCTCCCAAAGTGCTGCAATTACAGGTGTGAGCCACTGCACCTAGCTAGCTTCTGGTTTTATCACTTTATCATACAGTTTTTGAAATTATGAATAACTTTCTTCTAAATCATCAGTTTTCAAACTGCATGAAGTAAGCTAAGGATCTGACCCTAGAAAAATAAACAAACCTAGTCATTCTAGGTAAGGGATACGTCTCTAGAGTTAATGGGATGTAGGTGAGGTTTTTCTTTATGGGGGAAAATTGTGTGCCATGTTCAAACTTTAGCAAGTTTCTAACTGGAGTACCACTCAGAGATTTTTTTTTTTTTAAATAGGCAGTTACGTGTTATGAATGTTCAACAGGATTGCATAGAATGTAACATCTCCCCAACCCCCACCCTGCCTCCAACCATGAATACTTTTTTTCATATCACATCTGTAAAATCTTTCTCTTAGAATGGTTTCATGGAACATACTTTAGAAAGCTTAATTTAAAAAAAAAAGAAGAACTTTAATAACTGGGGCTTATGGTTAGTTAACTTTTGGAAAAAGCAAGTTGTCAAGTTTTATCACAAACTAAAAATGAAGTTTTACTTGACCAGATAGAAAACCGTTTTAGGCCGGGCGCGGTGGCTCAAGCCTGTAATCCCAGCACTTTGGGAGGCCGAGATGGGCGGATCACGAGGTCAGGAGATCGAGACCATCCTGGCTAACACGGTGAAACCCCGTCTCTACTAAAAATACAAAAAACTAGCCTGGTGAGGTGGCGGGCGCCTGTAGTCCCAGCTACTCGGGAGGCTGAGGCAGGAGAATGGCGTAAACCCGGGAGGCGGAGCTTGCAGTGAGCTGAGATCCGGCCACTGCACTCCAGCCTGGGTGACAGAGAGAGACTCCGTCTCAACAAAAAAAAAAAAAAAAAAAAAAAAGAAAACCGTTTTAAACCATTTAAATGTGTATTGAAAAACTTAGGCTTTTCAAAAAATACTTTTTACCAAAAAGATTTATTTAGGCAAAAATAATAACCCCCACACCCCATGTTGTATAGATAATTTATATAGTTCCAGTTACCTGGTCAGTGAACAGAAGGCAAGCACTTGAGATATTTAGCTCCATTCTATTGGTTACTTTTTATTGCTGGAATTTGACCTGATGATGATTGTCTTGGTAAATCAGCCCTCAATTCTATCTTTATCAGCATCTAGAATAGATTTATTCTTAGCTGATGAGTTGGCTACTTTTGTGTTTATAAAAATGATGTATAGTTTTGTAGATATCTCTACAGGTAGTGATATTGTGACAGTACCTACATTGAGGTGGCCACTAACCCTGGGCCTAGTCTACATAATTTCCCTTATCCTCTTCATTGCCATCTTCTCGGAGCTGTCTTGATGATCTTGACCCTCAGAATCATGATCTATAACCCTGATATATATCTGTCTCACTGGTCTACTTTGTTTTCTTGTCCCCTGGTTGTCAACACCCTCGATTACTTCTCCACACATGGGATGTCAGAATACTATGGTCAATGTCTGTAGACTTTGCGTGTAGTAAAGGGAGAATTGGTTTCTGCAATAGGGATGGTATTTTTCAATCTGGTCTTTGGGAACTTTCTCCATCCCTTCATTTTTTGCCCTGCCCCTTATATTCTAGTACTTCTGTTGGTTATTGAGTAGAGGAGATGATGACATAGATAATATTGGCCATGGTCTGTTTCATGTTGCCTTTGAGTGGAACTCCAACCAGGGTTGGAGATCTGCCACTTCCATGCACTGTTCTTTAACAGCATCAGACTCCACGGTCTCCATATCTTTCATTGTGAAGTACTTCCAGAGGTGTTCTTTATGGCAACCTGCTGTGCAAACATACCTTCCTTGGTGTCATTTCTGTTGATGAAAACATATTTATTTCTTGAACAATCGGCTGTTTCCAAAGCCTGTATTGTTTTGATCTTGTCCCTCCTGTAGAAATTCTACTGCTGTGAGGCTGCCTACACTAATACATGCTGTGCTATTACCCAGAGTGCCAGGTGTGGAGGGGATGCTAGGAAGCTCTGGGGTCTGCCCCACCGCTCATGCTTGCAGTGATAGTGGTAGTGGTAGTAATAGTGACTGGGCTTGCAATATGGGAAAGATTCAGGATCCTCTGGAGTCTGCTGTAAACTTCTGATACCATTGAAACTGAAGAAATGCTGTTTTAAACGCAGCCTTTGTTTTTTAAGGATATTGCCAGCATTGACTACCCTGCTTCTTTTAGTTGTCATCTCTCTTGTTTTGGGCAACAGTTTACTTCCTGATTATGTACTTTCCTGGTTGTGTTTCTTCTGTTGTTTTGTGTGTTTGCTGATAAACTGCTTTCTTTCATTAGTATATTTTATTAATTCTGTTACCCTGACTATTCTCAAGGATCTTCCCTCTGCCTCTGCTCTTTTTCACATATTTTTCTAAGGCTTTAGCTATTGTTGTCCTTCCTTTTTTGAGCTGATACTTTCCATCCTACATTTGAACATCCTTGTTATTCTGATGTTGGCATCTTTCACTTATACAAACACTACTGTAGTCCAGCTCTCCATTACTTTTCTTAATTCTCAAAATGCCTAGACTTGAACTTGTTAGTTTCTCCCTGCTAAAGTATTTCCTCTACTATTTACAATTCTTCCCATATCTAGCAATGATGTGATTATTTCTTCATTGTTCCAGGCTAAAACACATGGGGTCTTAGCTAATAAATCTTTCCTGTTTGTTCTGTCTTTAAATCGTGGTTCTTGCATTTTTTGTTTTGTTGTTTATTAGCAAGGAATCCCAATTCAAACTGACCCCTTCAGATTCAGTTCATCTCTGTCTACTCTTAGCCATCTCTGCTGTCACCTTTTTAATCAACTATTATCTTAAATGTATTTCCTAACTGGTTCTTGGAGATTACGAAATTGAATTAGACATTCTTTTGCCACTTTTGTATTTTATTTATAATTCTCCTTAGCTCTTTCCAACTTTCTCCCCAAATAATATGGCTATATATTTGAAAACCATTAGAATTTTCCAAGGGATTTATTTTTTAGTATCATAATTCCCACAATAGCAGTTTATTTTTTCTCTATTCAGAGAACACTGGAATTTTCTTTTTCTTTTAGACTGGGAGACAAGACTTGAAGATAGTATGTCAGCCCCAGAGCCTGACATTTCTGAAGAAGAGCTATCTCCAGAGGTAATAGTGGAAAAACACAAAAGAGATGATTCTTGGAGTTCCAACTTGCTAGAAAGTTGGGAATGTGAAGGCAGTTTAGAGAGGCAGCAAGCAAACCAACAGACACTGCCAAAGGAAATAAAGCTAACTGAAAAGACAATACCCAGTTGGGAAAAAGGCCCTGTAAATAATGAATTTGGGAAAAGCATCAATGTGAGTTCAAACCTTGTAACACAAGAACCATCTCCAGAAGAGACCTCTACGAAAAGAAGCATCAAACAGAATTCAAACCCAGTTAAAAAAGAGAAATCTTGTAAGTGCAATGAATGTGGGAAAGCTTTTAGTTATTGTTCAGCTCTTATTCGCCATCAGAGAACACATACTGGAGAAAAACCCTACAAATGTAATGAATGTGAAAAAGCCTTCAGCCGGAGTGAAAACCTTATAAACCATCAAAGAATTCATACTGGAGATAAACCATATAAATGTGATCAGTGTGGAAAAGGCTTCATTGAGGGCCCATCTCTTACTCAACATCAAAGAATTCATACTGGAGAAAAACCATATAAATGTGATGAATGTGGGAAAGCCTTTAGTCAGAGGACCCATCTTGTTCAGCATCAGAGAATTCATACTGGCGAGAAGCCATATACTTGTAATGAGTGTGGAAAAGCCTTTAGCCAGAGAGGCCATTTTATGGAACATCAGAAAATTCATACAGGAGAAAAACCTTTTAAATGTGATGAATGTGATAAAACCTTCACCAGGAGCACACACCTTACTCAACATCAAAAAATTCATACCGGAGAAAAAACCTATAAATGTAATGAATGTGGAAAGGCCTTCAATGGACCCTCAACTTTTATCCGTCATCATATGATTCATACTGGTGAAAAACCGTATGAATGCAATGAATGTGGGAAAGCCTTCAGCCAGCACTCAAACCTCACTCAGCATCAAAAAACACATACTGGGGAGAAACCCTATGATTGTGCAGAATGTGGAAAATCTTTTAGTTACTGGTCATCCCTTGCTCAACACCTGAAAATTCATACTGGAGAAAAACCTTACAAATGCAATGAATGTGGAAAGGCCTTCAGTTACTGCTCATCGCTTACTCAACATCGGAGAATTCACACGAGAGAAAAGCCCTTTGAATGCAGTGAATGTGGAAAGGCTTTCAGTTATCTCTCAAACCTTAATCAGCATCAGAAAACTCATACTCAAGAGAAAGCTTATGAATGTAAAGAATGTGGGAAAGCTTTTATTCGGAGTTCATCTCTTGCTAAGCATGAAAGAATTCATACTGGAGAGAAACCCTATCAATGTCATGAATGTGGGAAAACCTTCAGTTATGGTTCATCCCTTATTCAGCATAGGAAAATCCATACTGGAGAACGACCTTACAAGTGTAATGAGTGTGGGAGAGCATTCAACCAGAACATACACCTTACACAACATAAGAGAATTCATACAGGAGCCAAGCCTTATGAGTGTGCTGAGTGTGGTAAAGCCTTTCGACATTGTTCATCTCTTGCTCAACATCAAAAAACTCACACAGAAGAAAAACCCTACCAGTGTAATAAATGTGAAAAGACCTTTAGCCAGAGCTCCCATCTAACTCAACATCAACGAATTCACACTGGGGAGAAGCCCTATAAGTGCAATGAATGTGACAAAGCCTTTAGCCGGAGCACTCATCTGACTGAACATCAGAATACTCATACTGGAGAGAAACCTTATAACTGTAATGAATGCAGAAAGACTTTTAGCCAGAGCACATATCTCATTCAGCACCAGAGAATTCATTCAGGAGAGAAGCCTTTTGGATGTAATGATTGTGGAAAATCCTTCAGATATCGCTCTGCTCTCAACAAACATCAGAGACTGCATCCTGGCATATGACAATTCCAGGAACATCATAAATTTAGGGGATATATTTACTTTAGTTTGTCCTTTTGTTAAGTACTGAAGAATCAGAGTGGATTTAGAAACTGCTTGAAATCTTTTAAATTTTCACTGTCATGTTATGGAATGGAAAGTACATTGGGCTGAACTAATCCAATTGTTATTAAGCCACTTTGTGGCATTAGAAAACTCTACTGTTTTAAGCTTTAGTTTCCTTTATGGAATGAAGGATTTGGAGTAGATTATTTCAAAAGTAGTTTGGAGTTTTATAATCAGTTTTGAATATTTGCAATATTTTCTTGAATGGGTTTACTATACATCAGCATTTTGCTGTGTTGCATCTAGAATGTGTATGTTTATGCATGTTTTGCCAATAGAATCTGTGCTTCAGTAACTAGATTGGGGATCTAGTATGCTCCTGCTCTAATGTGTTTACATTGTTTAGGTAACTGGTTCCTAATAAAAAATTATAAAATACCCTCAAATTAACAATTCAGTTGCATATAATAGCCTAACTCAGTAAGAATATTAAAACTTACTATTCTTCTTCTTCTAGTCTGTTTTTAATATTTTAGGAGTTTACCACAACAGAGGTCCGCTTCTACAACTTAAACTGGTGTTATTTTACCCTGGTTGCATATTGGAGTCACCTGGTGTCTTAATTTGTGCTGTTATGTTAAATTACAATAGATTAGGTATCTTAAACAATAGAAATTTGTTTAAAGCTGGAAGAGGCTAGGAAGTCCAAGATCAAGGTCCTAGCAGATCCAGTGTCAGACAAAGGCCCATTTCCGTTTGCAGACGCCTGTCTTCTTCTTGTGTTCCTCTATGGTGCTAAGCAGAGACAGAGCAACCTCTCATATCTCTTTATAAGACTACTAATCCCATTGGTGAGGGCTCTACCCTTATGACCTAATCACCTCCCAAGGCCCCCCTCCTAATATCATCACATTGCAAATTAGGCTTTCAACATAGAAATTTGGAGAGAATATATTAAGTCCATAACACCTGGAGAACTCTACAAAATTATCTTGCCAAGGCCCTACAACTCCAGAGACTAATTTAATTGCCTTAGGAGATAGGACCCAGGCATCAGTGTTTTTTCTTAAATTTCTAATTTGTACACTGGAAAGAAAAATTGGCTTGTATTTGTATTGACAGTCAGTGAGATTACAGAAGTTCACATGATCCTGGTTTTTGTATCTCCTTTTTGTGTTTCTCAAAAACATCTCTGCTAGCTATTCCAGACCACATTCCTGTTTTCCCAAAGCAGTTGGATTTACAGTTGCTCCTTTTGCTCAGACATGTCTATCTAACTACACTTTGGTGAACTAAGTCACATATTTACCATTTTTTTCTCCTTACCTCTATTTTAAGAGCAGAGGGAGGAAATTATTTTAAACCATTTCTTAAATCTTTTTTTCTTGATTGTAATATACACATCATATATGCCATAAACATCTTGTATAATACCAACATTAGTTTCTTAATATTTACCATACTGAGAGAGTAAAGTTAAAATCTTTTTTTTTTTTTTTTTTTTAAATTTAAGAGACAGGGTCTTGCTCTGTCACCCAAGCATGATTATAGCTTACTGCAGCCTCAAACTGGGCTTAAAGGATGCTCCTGCCTCAGCCTCCCAAGCAGCTGGAACCGTAGGTGCATGTCACCATACCTAATTTTTTAAAAATTCTGTAGAGATGGGGTCTGGCTCTGTTGCACAGGCTAGTCTCCAACTCCTGGCCTCAAGCAGTCCTCCTGTCTTGACCTCCCAAAGTGTTGGTATTACAGTTGTAGCCGCCACCCTTAGCCTCAAATTAAAATATAAAGGGGAGAATTGGCAGAAGTTGTAACTTTTTCCTTGAAGTTGTAATGAATTCAGAAAAATAACAGAGAGATTCCATTTACCACCTTACAGATTTAAGATTTGCTAAAAAACTGCCCAGAAATAAAAAGACCTCGGAAGTTTTCAGTAAAGCCAGCCACTTCTTTATGTGGCAAGGAATTGTCTACTAGTAACAAAAAGTTCTAATACCTTCATGTGTAATTTATTTGGATGTTTCAGTGTCCAAGATTGGGTATATAGAGACTAAGCATTTTCTTTTAGGTCCTAAATTCCATGTCTGCCAGATTATAGATATTAAACCACTTGAGTAGTTTTTGCTAAATGACTGTGAGGGAAGCAGAAAAGAGAGAAAATGTCACATAACTTAGTCACTCATCCTTAAACATTTAAGTCTTCATTAAAAATCATTCAACCACAGCCAGTGCTTATGAGGTGGCTGAATTTATTATAGTTGCAGGGGTTCAGAAATAGACAAAGAAAAATATTATGTTGCAGAGCTCACATCCTATTATAAAGTTGTAAAATGCCAAGGGTGATAAACAGAAAATAAAGCAGGGTGAAGGGCTTGGGCAAGACTTCCATCATGGGTTGTGGTGGTGCTATTGTAGACAGAATGGTTAGGAAATGCCTTTCTTGGGTTCATATGCTTGATGTGGGGTTGGCGGGGGGGGAATTTATTTCTAATGACTTGTCATTGGAGCACACACTTGGAGGTAGTGAAGGAATGAACTAAGTAGATATCTGAGAGGACAACATTCCAGGCAGAGGGACTAGGAGCCGCAAGTGTCCTGAGATAGGAGCATTTGGCAGTTTCAGAAACACTGGCTGGATTGTAATGAGTGAGGGTAGGAGATAAGGTCACAGAGAGAGCTGGGGTTGCAGTTTCTCGAGACTTTCCTTGGCTATGGTAAGGATTTAGTATTTTATTCAGAATGAGATGGCAAGTCATTGGAGAGTGTTGGGCACAGATTTGAATTGTTTAAAAAGGGTCACTTGCTGTAATGTAGGGAATAAATTATAAAGGGTTAAGAGTACAGGCATGGAATTTAGTTGGAATGCTAGTAGTCCAGGTAAGATCTAATGGTGGCTTAAACAAAGATATTGTTGACAAAACGATGGGAAGTAGTTGGACTGAGGCTCTATTTTGAATGTACAGCAGATAAGGTTTGCCTATGGTTTAGCTATAAAGGTGAGAGAGAAGTTAGGGTGGCTTAAAGGACTTTGGCCTGAGCAACTTGAAAAGATTTGCCATGTACTGAGATAGAGAATACCAAGTACACAGTAGATTCACAGAGGGGATGAGGAATCAGAATTCAGTTTGGGAACTTTTTAACTCAATAAAAGAAAAGAACACAAAATATAATTGTGCAAAGTGAATATATCTGTAAAATTATCATCTAGGTCAAGAAATGGAGCACTACTAGCATTCCAGTAGTGCTATTTCACCCCTCAAATCACAGCCTTTTTCTTCTTCCCCAAAGGTAAGAATTATCCTGAGTATTAATTCCAACCATTCGATATGGTGAGGGCCTTTGTGCTACATCATCTGATGGCAGAAGGCATCACATGCTGAGAAAGGGTGAAAGTGTGTGAGACAGAAAAACGGGCCAGACACCCATGATAACTAAGTCACTCCTGTGATAATGGTATTAATCCCTTCATGAGGGCAAAGCCCTTATGACCTAATCAGCTTTTGTTTGTTTGTTTTTTTGAGACAGAGTTTCGCTCTTGTCACCCATGCTGGAGTGCAGTGGCGTGATCTTGGCTCACTGCAGCCTCTGCTTCCTGGGTTCAAGCGATTCTCCTGCCTCAGCCTCCCGAGTAGCGGGGATTACAGGCGCTTGCCGCCATGCCCAACTAATTTTTGTATTTATAGTAGAGAAGGGGTTTCACCATGTTGGCCAGACTCGTCTTGAACTTCTGACCTCAGGTGATCCACCCCCCTCGGCCTCCCAAAGTGCTGGGATTACAGGCGTGAGCCACTGCGCCTGGCTGACCTAATCACCTTTTAAAGGTCCCACCTCTTAAAACCATCACAATGGCAATTAAATTTCAACATGAATTTTGGAGGAGACATTCAAACCATAGCATTTTGCCCCTGACCCTCAAAACTCATGTTCTTCTCACATAGAAAATACATTCATTCTATCCCAGTAGTCCCCAAATTCTTTTTTTTTTTTTTTTTTTTTTTTTTTTTTTTTTTTGAGAAGGAGTCTCCCTCTGTCGCCCAGGCTGGAGTGCAGTGGCCAGATCTCAGCTCACTGCAAGCTCCGCCTCCCAGGTTTACGCCATTCTCCTGCCTCAGCCTCCCAAGTAGCTGGGACTACAGGCGCCCGCCACCTCGCCCGGCTAGTTTTTTGTCTTTTTTTAAGTAGAGACGGTTTTACCATGTTAGCCAGGATGGTCTCGATCTCCTGACCTCGTGATCCGCCCATCTCGGCCTCCCAAAGTGCTGGGATTACAGGCTTGAGCCACTGCGCCCGGCCAAGTCCCCAAATTCTTAACTCATTCCAGCACCAACTCAAAAGTCCAGAGTCTCATCTGAATCAGATGTGGGTTGTACTCAAGGCATGATTTACCCTGAGGCAAATTCTCTCCATTCATGAGCCTGTGAAATCAAACAAGTTACCTATTTTCCAAAACCCAGCGGGGAAAACATTAAGCCTTTTTTTTTTTTTTTTTTTTTTTTTTTTTTGAGATGGAGTCTCACTCTATCACCTAGGGGGAGTGCAGTGGCATAATCTCCTGCCTCAGCCTCCTGAGTAGCTGGGATTACAGGCACTTGCCACCACGCCCAGCTAATTTTTGTGTTTTCAGTAGAGACAGGGTTTCACCATGTTGGCCAGGCTGGTCTCAAACTCCTGACCTCAAATAATCCACCTGCCTTGGCCTCCCAAAATGCTGGGATTACAGGCATGAGCCACTGTGCCTGGCCAACATTAAGTCCTAAAGTGGGAGAATAATCTCCTTTGACTCTTTGTTCTACATCTAGGGTTTGGGGTTGGGCAAGCCAAGCCCTCAGGCAGCCCTGCTCCAATGGCTCAGTCCATGCAGTAACTGTCATGGGTCGGAGTCTTGTATATGTAGTTCTCTCAAGTTGGTGTTGCATGCTGTTACCTCAACAGTTCTGGAGTCCTGAGAGTGGCCCTACTTCCATGCTCTAGTGGAGACTCTGTGTCAACTCTGACCCCACATTTCCATTTGTCGTTGTCCTAGTAGGGGCTCTCTGCAGTGGCTGTGTCCCTGCACAATTCTCTGCCTGGGTCCCCAGACTGTCAGCAACATCCTTTGAAATCTAGGTGGAGGAAGCCAGGTCTTCACAGCTATCGCACTGTGCATGCCTGCTGCATCAGCACCACATGGACACTGCCAAGCTCTACAGCTTGCAGTTTCTGGATCAAGCCATACCTGGGCCTACCTGAGCCATGGCTAGGGTGGCCACAGAGTGCTGCTCTGGAACCCTGGGAGCAGACCTGAGGCAGATCTGAACTGAGTCCATGGAGGGTGCCTTGGGCCTTTCCCCTGAAATCATTTTACCCTTTTAGAGTTCTGGGCCTGTGATTGTAGGGGCAGACTTGAATATATTTGAAATGCTTTATGGTCTGTCTCCCATTGTCTTAATGAATAGCACCTTCCTTTTATCCATGCTTATCTCCTTAGTAAAAAGTCACTTAGCCACACACTTAGTATTCTCTCCTGAACATACTTTTCTGTTTTTATATGGCCAGGCTGTATATTTTCCAAATATTTCTGCCCTGATTCTCTTTCAATTATAAATTCCATCTTTATTTCTTTCCTCTCACATCTCATTGTAGGTAGTTAAAAACAGCCACACAGCAGTCTGAATGCTTTGCTGCTTAGATATTTCTTCCACCAGATATCCCAGTTCATCACTCTTAATTCCTGCACTTTATAAGGCCCTAGAACACAGACACAATTCCCCCAAGTTCTTTGCAACTGTATACAAGGATTTCCATCTAGGACCTCATTAAAATAGCCTTTACCAATTTTCTGTTTTAGTCTGTTTTTTGTTGCTATAACAGAATACCACAGACTACGTAATTTATAAAGAAGTTTATTTGGCTCATGGTCCTGGAGGCTGAGAAGTCAATGCATGGCACCAACATATGGTGAGGGCCTCCATGCTGCATCATCCCATGGCAGAAGGCATCGTGTGACAAGGGAGGGCAAGAGCACTTGAGATGGAAAAAGTGGGTAGAACTTCAGTGCTAACTAACCTACTTTCTCAATAATAGCATTAATCCATTCATGAGGGCAGATCCCTAATAACCTAATCACCCTGTAAAGGTCCCATCTCTTATTCCCGTCACAATGGCAATTAAATTTTAACATGAGTTTTGGAGGAGACATGCAAACCACAACAATCATACCCTATACATTTGTGTCTAGCATTTTTTACCTACTGTTTGTGAGATTTGTTCACGTTATTGCAAATAGCTGTGGTTCATTTATTTTTGTGGGTGTTGTAATATTCCATTATCTGAACGTTTCACTATTTACCCATTTTATTGCAGACAGGCATTTGGATTGTTTCCAGTTGGAGGCAATTATGAATAATGCCATTGAGAACATTCTTATACATGTCTTTTGATGTAATGTGTACTCATATCTGTTGGGTATAAACCTAGGAGTAAAATTGTTGTGTCACAGGGGTATACATATGTTCAGCTTTAGTTGACATTGACAAATGGTTTGCCAAAGAATCGCACCAATTTACACTCCCACTACCCATGTTCGAGAGTTTCCATTGCTCCAGATCTTTGCCAACGTTTTCATTATGATTTAGCTATCTAAGCAAAGTGTTTTATATGTCTATTAGACCTTCAAGCTGAGATATCAAGACTGTGGGATATGCAAGCCTGGGGTATGAGGGAGAGGTCTAAAAAAAAAAAAAAGAAATCAGAAAGATGAGGATCCATGTGTGAGGTAGGCAGCATGTGAGGTAGTAAGATAATCAGCAGAATGTAGTACCCCAGAAGCTGAATGAAAAAAGTGATTCAGGTAAAACACTTCTGAGAGGTTGAATAAGATGAAGACAGAATTGACACTGGATTTGGCAGTGAAAAGGTCAATGGTGATCTTAAGAGCAGTTTTGGTAGAGTGGTGGAACTAAAACTGACGGGAGGGCTTAATATGAGAATAGGAAATGAGACACTGGAGAACACAAATTTGAACACTTGAGTTTTCCATAAAGGGAAAAGAAAATTGGGGTAGTTGCTAGAAGGGGACATGGAGTTGAGGATTTTTAAAATATTCAATGTTATAGTATGTTTGAATGTTTGAATCCTACTGGGATTGAATGAATACAAAAAAACTGATAATTCAGAAAGGAGAGGGGATAAATAGGTTGGAGTTTCTGAGGAAGCAAGATAAGATGACCTTCAGGCTATAAGCGGAAGGGTTGAAAATAGGAGCATAAATGATATGGTGGTTAAAATAGGAGGGAACAAAGAGTATTTGGCTGTGGTTGCAATGGGTTGGTGGAGGATGGATGTAGAAGTTCTGTCCTGATTGCTTCTATTTTTTTCATAGAAATTAGATCATAAGCTGAGAATGAGAAGTAGGTATAAAGAGATGTTAGAAGTTTAAGAAGAGGGGATCAGGTCACCTCCTGTAGAATGAGAAAGTGAATTGACTAAAGAAATGTAGGATTGGAGGGTAGTACCAAATTATTTCAAAGGGTATCTCCTCTCAGATAATTGGGTCATGAGTTCAAAATGAGACAAATCATCATCACTGAGTTTTCTTTAGCTATGTTCAGGTGCAGGAGAGCAGGAGTGGAATAAGCTGAAAACTGGATTAGCCAGAATTTTTCCAGAAGAGTGTGACCCAAGAGAGAGGGGTAAGAGAGCAAGGGTGCTTATGAGAAATAAATTATAGCGATGTTCTGTGGAATTCAAAGTGAGAAGAAGTGAAAGTAAGGGCTAAAGTGGGGGTGCAGGGAGGTGGGAAGGGAGTTAGAAAAGCAAAAATAAATCCATAATTTTATTATTTTAGGTTTTGTTGGCTGAAAAAATTATGGTTGAAGTATTAAAGGGAGGGGAGTAAGTTGAAAAGATAGGGCCTGGTAGTTTGGAAGTGGAATGCTTGAAACTGAGGTTTTGAGGAGTGTGCTTATTGGTAATGCCACGAGGTCTAGGTTGTGACTATTGGTGTGGATGTCTGAAGTGGAAGGAAAAAGAAGATAATTGGAAGAGAGGAAGGCAAAGGCCTGAGACCTAAGATATTGAATGGATTGACTTGACATACATATCGAAATCACCAAGTATAATGGTCTGAGCAGTCATGGGAAGTGTGAGGAAGGTGTTGTCATCTCCCATAAATGAAGAAGTGACCGAGTATTAGTAGATTACTTCAGCAAGGGGTAGTAAGTGGTTTAGTTTGACAGCAGGTATCTTAGAGGAGCTAGGGGACTCTAGGGAGAGAAACAATGGCCTGAATGTGGCAATGAGGAGCAAAAAGGGCACCTACCTTACCCTCCAGGCCCAGTTAAGTCAGGTGTGGAATACAAAGCAGCCACTGCTTACATAAGAGAGATGCAAGATAAGAAGAACCCGAAGGTGAAGGAAATGTTCCAGAAGAGGTGCCAAAATTATTTGGAGAATTGTTTTCAGAGTCTGTAATATATTTTCTTGTGAATTCCATCATTGTGACAAATGCAAATGAGAAAGTGGCTTTGATAATTTGGGAACATGTTGAATCAAAAATAGTGAGCACAGAGTCTGGGCTCTCAAATGTTACAGTAAAAAGGCAGAAGAAAGGTAGTGGAAGAGGGCCAAGCCCCTGGAACCCACTACCTCATATGATGGGCTCTTTCTTTCTTTCCTTTCTTTCCTTCCTTTCCTTCTTTTCCTTCCTTTCCTTTTTTTCCTTCCTTCCTTACCTTCCTTCCTTTCCTTCCTTTCTCTTTCTCTCTCTCTCTTTCTTGCTTGCTTTCTTTCTTGCTTGCTTGCTTACTTGCTTTCTTGCTTTCAACAGGGTCTTGCTCTGTTGCCCAGGCTGGAGTGCAGCCTCGAACTCTGGGCTCAAGCAATCCTTCCACCTCAGCCTCCTGACTAACAGGGACTACAGGTGTGTGCCACCATGCCTGGCTAATTTTTTTTTTTATTTTTTGTAGAGACAGGGTCTCCTTTTGTTTCCCAGGCTGGTCTCGAACTCCTGGCTTCAAGTAATCCTCCTGCCTTGGCCTACCAAAATACTGGGATTACAGGCATGAATTACCATGCTTGGCTGACCCCCATTATTATTTAAAAGTGCATAACTGGTTGAAAGGTAAGTAGGGCAAATACATTATTGGGGGAAATGACTTCAGTTTTCATCATAATGATCCTGTTGTTTTAGGAGAAAGTAATCATGGCCCATGTCCCTAGGTAATATACAGAATCCAGGCTGTAGAGAATTGGAAATGAAACCAAGAAGAAGCTGAGAAAATAGAAGGGCACAGGGCCCGTGAAGGAACAGTGCCTAGATTAATTAGGAGGCTTAAAAAATTAGAGCACATATGACAATGTTGGTATGATCTCTATCAGGTTATTTTAGCATGATCAAAATAATTTGAATCACACATCTAACTTCCCTTGCACGAATTTCACATTTTTCTAGGCTGATTTTCTCCTATACACCCTTCTTTTCTGATAACAAGTTGGTTTACCCTATAGGTATGACTACAAAAAGAGAATGCAGTGTTTGTGTTCACTAAGTATTTCAGTCTTCATAATAGTTGGAGTTCTCATTGTTAATTAATAAATAAGCATTCTGTTTTATACATCAGTTTCAAGTGAGTTTGGTTAATGTGAATCAGCCTATCAATTATTTTCTGACAACATCTAGTTTCAAAAATTTAGGACTAGGCCCTGGATTATAACTATAGCAATAATAATTACCATTTATTAAATAACAGCATGTCAGTCCACTTAACATGCTTTATCTCATTTTAAAAATAAGAATCCTAGGAGATTTGTATTGCCATACCTATTCTTATAAGTGATAAAGTTGAAATTAAAATGGTAAGTAACTTTCTTAAGGTCAATCATGTAGAAAGTGGTAGAGTCAGCATTCAGATTCTGTTCTGGCCAGGTACAGTGGCTCATGTATATAATCCCTGCACTTTGAGAGGCCAAGGCAGATGGATTGCTTGGGCCCAGGAGTTCCAGACCAGCCTGGGCAACATAATGAAACCCCGTTTCTAGAAAGATTACAGATAATTAGCCAGGCGTGGTGATGTAGGGCTGTAGTCCCAGATACTCGGGAGGCAGAGGCGGGCGGATTGCTTGAACCTGGGAGGTGGAGGTTACAGCCAACGGAGATTGTGTCAATCACTCCAGCTCCAGAGCAAGATCCTGTCTGAAAAGAAAAACAAACAACCAAACGAAAAACCCACATTCTGTTCTGACTTGCTTCAGAGTTCATGCTTTTCCACCTCATCACAATGCCTATCAGTAAATCACCAAAGGTAGTGCTACATCCTGAGTGGTCAGCCACCTGGGTTTCTTTTAGTAACAAGGATACATAGCAAAGTGCCTCTTTTAAACTGCATGATAGTTTACACCTTCTCTTTTTCTATTTATTTATTTAGAGGTGGAGTCTCGCTCTGTTGCCCAGGCTGGAGTGCAGTGGCGCGATCTCGGCTCACTGCAAGCTTCGCCTCCCGGGTTCACGCCGTTCTCCTGCCTCAGCCTCCTGAGTAGCTGGGACTACAGGTGCCCGCCACTATGCCTGGCTAATTTTTCTGTATTTTTTTTTTAATAGAGACGGGGTTTGACCGTGTTCGCCAGGATGGTCTCAATCTCCTGACCTCGTGATCCGCCCACCTCGGCCTCCCGAGGTGTTGGGATTACAGGCGTGAGCCCTGGTGCCCGGCCTGCACCTTCTCTTTTATACACCCAGTGTTCTATCCTCACGGAACTTCCCTTGTTACAAAGTTCTCCCAAACCCAATGTAAGTCGTTTTCTTAAGAAAATAATAACTTTGGTGAAGTTCCTTGTCAACACTTTTACAAATCTGAACAGATCACATTATCATGATCAAGGTAAAATTTCTTCATTGTGTCAGTGTACCAGAGGATTGCCAGTGTACCCTCAATTAATTTGAAAAAGCAAATGATCACTGCTTATTTAATGAGTGTCTGTAATGTAGTGATCATGGTGAAATGAACAGAGTAGCATTGCCGTTTACATCCAGGATCAAATCTCAGGACTACACTTACCATAAGTGAAACTTTAGGTTTTTAACTTCTCTATACATCAGAGAGCTATAGAATTACAAAATGAATATTGTTAGACTCTCCAAAACTGACTTTCTTGGGTGCTTGAGCAACTTTACACTACCTCTCAATAGAGCTTCGCTTTTGTGGAATCAGTAAAATCCATAAATCAATTAGACAAAAATCAATGAATGAACAATTAGCTAAAACTCAGTTCATCCACTTTATCAGTTTACCAAAATCATGTTTCTTTAACTGCAAAGTATGGGCAGAAGGAGAAAATAGGCAATGATAAGAGTGAAAATACTAGATACATGAGTTTTGATAGTTTTAAACATTTCTTTAAAATTTCAGCTGCCCAATTTTTTTTAGCATATAAAGAAATGTTCAATTTCAAGAAAGTTAAGGATAATAAGGCAGTTTCATCTCCTAATATATTATGCAAAAAGTAAAATTCATATTCAGTAACAAAATTTTTCATACAAGATTAGTATTACAGTGGTCCCCTCTTATTCACAGAGGATACATTCCAAGACCCTCAGTGGATGCCTAAAACTGTGGATTATACTGAACCCTATACATACTGTACTGCTTTTCCCTACACATATATACCTATGATAAAGTCTAATTGTTATAAACTAGGCACAGAAGGAGATTAACAATAATAATAAAACAACTATAATAATATACTGTAGTAAAAGTTATGTGAGTGTGGTCTCTCAAAATACCTTGTACGTGCTCATACTTTTTGTGATGATGTGAGATGGTAAGATACCTATGTGATGAGATGAACTTAGGTGAATGATGTAGGTATTGTGACACAGTGCTAGGCTACTCTTGACCTTCTAACAATACCTCGGAAGTTTCATCTGCTTCAGGTGATTCTGGATCATGAAGCCATGGCAATGTCCATGTTTGGATGTCAGGAGCAGACAATGTCGTGGATGTGCTGGACCAAGACATGATTCATGTCCCAGGTGGGATAAAACAGGATGGCATGAGATTTTGTCATGCTACTCATAATGAAGCACAATTTTAAATTTACAAATGGTTTATTTCTGGAATTTTCCTTTTCATATTTTTGAACAGTAGTTGACATCAGGTAACTGAAACTTTGGAAAGGGAAACTACAGATAATGCAGGGGCTACTGTACAAATCTGGTATACATGGACCATAAATTTGCTAAGAAACATTCTAGCAATTTTGCTTCTCAAAATTTAAAGTGCTTTTGAATCATTCAGGATCTTGTTTAGGAGGTCTGGAAAGAGGTCTAGGAGTCAGCATTTCTAACAGGTCCTTGGTGATGCTGCTGATCTGCATACTACACTCAAATACTAGTTACTACAGTGACTTCTTCAATATGAAATAACGAAGTTTTGGCTACGAATTTTGAGAAGTAAAAAATTAAAGTGAATGTGACATTTAGGACATTGATAAAATAATGGTGAAGCTTTTAGAGATGGGCAAAATAAAAAATAACATTGTAAAAAAACTCAAAAGTGGAGAGAGAAATCCCATCACACATAGAATGTTAAAATTTATAATTTTGGCTGCTAGAAATACAAAATTTGAGGAATTGAGTAAGTACTAAAAATGACTAACATTATATTTAAAAGGTGATATTTAAAAGCATCTAAAACAGAAGAGAAATGGCCCCCAAATTCTTAATTGTAAAGCTCTATAATTTTCATTTTAATTTGCTAATATTGGGATATTTCAAGTTACTTGGTTTGCAGAAAGATCTGACATGGAAGAATAAAATTACTGAAAGCAGTATAAACAAAGTCATGATGCCTAGAAGAGATTACTTTAAAGAACAATATGATCTGTACTGCTTCATTTGTGAGCTGCCATCCTGTACTCCTAGCTGTCTACTAGACATTTCTACTCAGATGGCATGTCCAATTAAAAAAAGCATGTCCAATGCTCCACTGGCATGTCCAATTAAGTACTCCTGTACTGGAATTTATCACTTCCTCCTCAGAGAACAAATCCAGTATTTCCTTTTCCTGTAGTTTTTCTTATTTATGTAACAAATGTTTATTGAGCACTCATATTTCTTAGGAATTACAGATACAAATATAATACAATTAGTTCTCAAGAGTTCACAATCTATTCATGCATATAGATGGAACAATTAAAATTATATAATGAAATGTCACCTGTACTAAAGATGTAAACAAAGTGATGTACTTGGCCAAGAAACGGCAAGCCATTTTACTCCATGGTAAATTTCCCAGTAAAGGTGACATTTTAATATGGGCCCTGATGAAACTATCCAAGCAAAGAAAGGAAGAAAGAAGTGCATTCTGGGAATAGAAATCAACATGATAGAAGGTTTGAAAGTTTATGAATTCCCAAAGAGTTTATAGTCTTATAATTGCTATGGTGTGGGATACATGGCATAGAGTGATATAAGATGAAGTTGTGTAAGTGGATTTGACCTAAATGACCTAGGAATAAAATGGACATTGATACCAGCAGATAATTATTCCTACAGAGAATAAAAATTACCCTTTTCATCTCCTTGTTCAAAATGTCCAGGATAAGTAGAAGCCCAAGGCCACTGCAAGACACAGCCTCTGATTCTGATTTCTCTCAACCTTGAAGATTGCTTCACATTTTTTAAGAGGTTAAAGAGGCTGATTTCGTTGCAAAGACACCAAAGCTGGAAATAATGTAAGTCAAGACAGTTCAGGTGACAGCTGTATTAGCTTTCTATGGCTGCGTAACAAATTCCTACAAACTTTGTGGCTTAAAACAACACATATTTACAGTTCACAGTTCTGTAGGTCAGAAGTCTGGGCAGGTCCAATTGGTTTCTCTTTGTGGGCCCTTACAAGGCTTAAATCAAGGTATTGATCAAGCTGCATTCTCATCTAAAGGATCTGTAGAAGAATCTACTTCCAAGCTCATTCAGATCGTTGACAGGATACACTTCCTTGTAATTGAAGGACTGAGATCCCCATTTTCTTGCTGGTTATTGACTAGAGATTGGTCTTAGCTCCTAAAGGCCCCTTTCAGGTCCTTTCCATGGAGTCCTCCTCATCTTCAAAGCTATGAACCACAGTCAAATCCTTCTCATGCTACCAGCTGGAGAAAGCTCTCTGCTTTTAAAAGGCTCATGTGACCAGGTTAGGCCCAGCAGGATAATCTATTTTAAAGTTAACTGATGAGTAACCTTAACTACATCTACAAAATTTATTTTGCCACATAACCTAGCATAATTATGTAAGTAATACTAGAAACAGAAGTGTCCATGGGAATCATCTTACAATTCTTCCTACCCCAATAGTTGACTATGAGTATTGACATATACTTGTATAATATATTTTATCAGGCCACAAAAACCTGGAGGTTAACACAGAATGTTTATATAGTCCTGTCTCTACCTACTTTGTGAAAACTATGATCTTCTCAAATTCCTCCTACCTCTGAGATTCCTTAGGGAGAATTTTATTTGTGCCTCCAAAAGTACTCTCAAGTGCCTTTTTCTTGTCCTCCTTTTTCAGATGTTTCATTGCCAAATTGCCATTTCTTGGCAGTCAAGAAAAATGTACTGAGCTGGGCATGATCCTAGTTGTAGTAAACAAAGCAGCGTTCCTTTTCTCCAAGGAGCTTACATTCTCAAGTGACACATACATATATATAAGTAAGATAATGCAAATACTGATAAAAATTATGAAGATCAACAAGATACTAAATTAGCAAACCAAATTCAGCAACATATTAAAAGAATTATACACCATGAATGAGTGAAATTTATTCCTGGAATATGAATGGTTTAACAACTGAAAGTTAATTAATGTGATACACCCCATTAATAGAATGCAGGAACAAAATTACATGATCACCTTGATTAATACAGGAAAAAGCAGTTGACAAAATTCAATATACTTTCATAATAAAAAACACTCATAAGGCCGGGTACAGTGGCTCATGCCTGTAATCCCAGCACTTTGGGAGGCCAAAGCAGGCAGATCACCTGAGGTCAGGAGTTTGAGACCAGCCTGGCCAATATGGTGAAACCCCTTCTCTACTAAAAATACAAAAATTAGGTGGGAGTGGTGGCATGTGCCTGTAGTCCCAGCTACTCAGGAGGCTGAAGCACAAGAATTGCTTGAACCTGGAAGGCGGAGGTTGCAGTGAGCCAAGATCGCGCCACCTGGGTGACAGAGTGAGACTCAGTCTCAAAAATAAACCAAAAAACAAAAACCACTCATACACTAGGAATGGATGAAAACTCCCTTAACATGATAAAAACCATATATTAAAAACCCACAGTTAATGTCATACTTAATGGTGAAAGACCAAAACCCTTTCCCTTAAGGACAGGAACAAGGTAAGAATGCTTACTTGGGCCTACTATCTATTTAACATATTCTTTAATTTGGGATCATTAAGCTGGAGAGCACCCCTTCAATGATTAAGAGAGACACAAGATGGAAATAAAGATTTTACCTCTTGCAGGTCCTGACAGGTACATGGTATGACTGAAGGCCATACATATGAAGGTCAGAGAATGCAGGTAGCGGGAGAGAAAGAGGGACCCTTGGGCCAATACCTTTACTGGGTCTATAGCATTATCCAAACAGATTTCTCTCAGGGAGTTTTAATTGATGGGTTTAAAACAAGCAGGTAAGAGTTCCGAGGTCATGCAACATAAAATCATCAGAATTTACAACATAGTATTGGAAGTTCTAGCCAGAGTAATTAGTTAAGAAAAAGAAAGATACGTTATACAAATTGAAAAGGAAGAAGTAAAATTATCTCTGTTTGAAGATGGCATGATTTTATGTGTAGAAAACTCTGAAGATTCTACAAAAATACCTAGAGCTAATAAAGGAATTCAGCAAAGTTGCAGAAAATAAAATCAATACACAAAAATTAGTTGCATTGCTATACACTAACAATGAACAATCCAAAAGGGAAATTAAGAAAACAATTGTACTTAATAATTGCATAAAAATAAAATACTTAAGAATAAATTTAACCGAGGAAGTGAACGATTTGTACACTGAAAACTACAAAACACTACCAAAAGAAATTAAGATATAAATGAATGGTAAGACATTGCAGTGGATTGGAAGACTTAATACTGCTAACAGAATAACGTCATCCAAAGTGATCAACAGCTTCAATGTAATCCCTATAAAAATCCTAATAGTGTTTTTTTCTAGATAATAAGAAAAACTCATCCTAAAATTCACATGGTATCTCAAAGGATCCCAAATAGTAAATAAATAAATAAATAAATAAATAGACCAAAGTTGTAATACTTTCTGATTTTAAAAGTTACTACAAGTCTATAGTAATCAAAAGAATGTTATACTGACATAAAAACAGATATATAGACCAATGGAAGAGAATAGACAGCAAATAAATAATACGACCAATTGATATTCAACAAGAGCAAGCACCAAGACCATTCACTGGGCAAAGGACAGTGTTTTCAACAAATGGCTCTGGGAAAACTGCATGTCCATATGCAAAAGAATGAAGATGAATCCGTACCTACACCACACTAAAAAATTCACTCAAAATGGATCAAAGACCTAAACACAAAAGCTAAAAATATACAACCATTAGAAGAAAACACCTACAAGAAAATCTTCATGACATTGCATTTGGCAGTGATTTCTTGGATATGATACTGAAAGCACAGGAAACAAAAAAATAGATAAATTGAACTTCATCAAAGTTTCTAACTTTTGTGCATCAAAGGACACTATTAAGGAAGTGAAAAGACAACCCACAGAAAGGGAGAAAATATTTGTAAATCATATATCTGATAAGGGATTAATATTCAGAATATATAAAGAACACCTACAACTCAACAACAAAAACCCTATTCCAAAATGGGCAAAGTACTTGAATAGAAAATTTTCCAAAGAAGATATACTGTGTAACACATAATAAAATGCTCAATATAAGTAGCCATTAGGAAAATGCAAATAAAACCCACAATGTGGTACTACTTTACACCCATTAGGATAGTTATTACTAAAGCAAAGGAAAATAGCAAGTGTTAGCTAGTATGCAGGCAAATTGCAACCCATGCTTTGTTGGTGGGAATGTAAAATGGTGCAGATTATGTGGTAAACTGTTCGGTAGTTCCTCAAAAATTTAAACATAGGATTACCACATGATCCAGCAACTTTATGTCTTGGTATATACGCAAAAGAATTGACAGCAAATGTAGTCCTAGCTACTCAGGAGGCTGAGGTGGGAGGATCACTTAAGCCCAGGAGACTGAGGCTGCAGTGAGCTATGGTTGCACCACTGCACTGCAGCCTGGGTGACAAAGCAAGACCCTGTCTCAAAAAAAGGTGAAAGAAAGAAAAGAGAGGGAGAAAGAAAGAAAAGAGAGGAAGAAAGGAAGAAAAGAAAGAGAAAGAAAGAAAGAAAGAAAGAAAGAAAGAAAGAAAGAAAGAAAGAAAGAAAGAAAGAAAGAAAGAAAGAAAGAAAGAAAGAAAAGAGAGAGAGAGAGAGAGAGAAAGAAAGAAAGAAAGAAAGAAGAAAGAAAGAAAGAAAAAGAAAGAGAGAGAGAAAGAAAGAAAGAAAGAAAGAAAGAAAGAAAGAAAGAAAGAAAGAAAGAAAGAAAGAAAGAAAGAAAGAAAGAAAGAAAGAAAGAAAGAAAGAAAAAGAAAGAGGGAGAAAGGAAGGAAGGAAGGAAGGAAGGAAGGAAGGAAGGAAGGAAGGAAAAAAAATGGAAAGCAAGATCTTGAAGAGATATTTGTGCATCCATGTTCATAACAGCATTATTTACAATAGTCAAAAGGTGGAAGCAACTCAATTGTCCATTAATAATTGAATGGGTAACAAAATGTGGTATACACATACAATAGAATATTATTCAAGCTGAAAAAGGAAGGAAATTCTGATACATGTTACAACATGAATGAACCTTGAAAACATTATGCTAAGTGAAATAAGCAGACACAAAAGGGTAAATATGGTATGATTCCACTTAGGTGAGGTATCTAGAATAAGCAAACTCACAGATACATAAAGTAGATTACAGGCCGGGCGCGGTGGCTCAAGCCTGTAATCCCAGCACTTTGGGAGGCCGAGACGGGCGGATCACGAGGTCAGGAGATCGAGACCATCCTGGCGAACATGGTGAAACCTCGTCTCTACTAAAAAAAAAAAAAAATACATATATATATAAAGTAGATTACAGGTTCCAGCAGTTGGGAGGAGAGGGGAATGGGGAATTATTTAATAGACACAATTTCTGTTTGGAATGATGAACAGTGGTGATCATTGTTCAATATTGTGAATATACTTAATGCCACTGAATTGTACACTTGAGAATGGTTAAAATGGGAAAGTTTATGTTATGTATATTTTACCACAGTAAAAAATATAAAGAAAATGAAATAGGGTAATGTGATAGAGAATGATTGGTGCATGTGATTTTGGTGAGCAATGTCAAGAAAGGCTCTGAGGTGACATCTTAACTGAGTTTCACTTATTACAGCTGTATAACAAATTATCCCAAAACATAGTGGCATAAAATAATCGGTTTTTGTGGTCATGGATTTGTGGGTCAGGAATTTGGACAGGGCACAGAGGGCATAGTTTGTCCCATGATGTCTGTCTGGCACTCAGTTGGAAGGCTTGAAGGCTGGGGTTGAAGTCACCTATAGGCTCACTCAATTACAGATCTGGCAGTTGACCCTGGCTATCTGCTGAGTCCCTAGTTTTGCTATAGGCCAAAACATCCACAGGTTGTCTCTCCAGATGGCCTGGGCTTTCTCACGGTATGGTGACTGGGTTCCAAAGGTGAGCATCCTGAGAGAGAGTCAGGTATCAAGTGACATCTCACTTGTTATAACCTAGCCACTGAAGTCACTCACTGGCACTCTGTCAAATACTATTCATGGATGCAGTAAAAATGTCCCAACCAGATTGGGAGGTGGAATGGGAGAATAGCCTTCACCTCCTACCAGAGACTAGCAAGGTTCTAGAAGAACATTTGGGACTGGAAATATTGCTGTGGCCATTTTTAGAAAATAGAATCTCCCACAGTTCTGAAGGATGAGAAGAGGCAACCACAGAAAGATCTGGGAGAAAGAGCATTCCAAGAAGAAGCCACAAAAAAGACCCCTCTCCTGCAGCCTCTCCTGTCTCAGAAAAGGCCTGTCATCAACTCTTGAGATCTTTTGTTACTTGTGCTACAAAGCAGGGATGTTCCCTTTGCCCTAAAGGACTGATAGAGATTTTTTTTTTTTTTAAGAAACAGCTCTTTGAGAAATTTTCCTCAGTCTTTATTACTGTTCCTTCTTTCTGTAGTTCAGGCAGCTGAGAAAGAGGATTGTATAAATATCAAACAGGATGTGGATATTCAAAATCATGCTTTACTTCAGCTACTGGCCCTCTGCCCTTCACATCTGCTACAAATCCACTTCACGTCTTTTCTACAAGTTACTGACCCATC
This sequence comes from Rhinopithecus roxellana, assembly GCF_007565055.1. Taxonomy (NCBI): domain Eukaryota; kingdom Metazoa; phylum Chordata; class Mammalia; order Primates; family Cercopithecidae; genus Rhinopithecus; species Rhinopithecus roxellana. The sequence continues at coordinate 20,665,277 of NC_044552.1, read as the reverse complement.
ATGCAGAAACCACCTATAACTGCCTGTTTCCTTTTTTGATAGTTGACTGCTGACAGCTTTCAAGCCACCTCTTCTTCCTTTCTGTACTACATCTGGACAGCTGATAAGAAAACTTGGATGCTCTCTCCCTTGGTGTCCTAGCAAGGTGGGGGTGGGAGTTGTTCAAACTATATAACCTCTACCTTGCATGGGAAACCCTTATCCCAGTCCAGTCCCCTAACCACCATAAAACTCTAAGCTAGAAACCCCTCCCTGCTTTCTCTCAATACATTTTCGGACTAGTTTGGGAACCTGCCATACTTTGCCTATGAGTCTCATTGTGTGAATAATAAACCTTCTTACTCTTTTGGTGTGTGTGGAGTCATCAGTCTTGACATCTAAACCAAATTTTGGGTGGTTGTGGGGCATCCATCCTGCCTTTGTGAGGTGCCATCCCACCACCCCAACGTGAGTCCTTGATTAAGCACAGCGCATGATTTCAACTGGAAATCTTCACACACAGATGTTAGGAATCAAATTGTTTCCTTATAGAAATTCTGGCTCTACTATGAAAGCACAGTGTAAAATTAAAACCATGCCTACTTGCTGGATTGGAACAAGACATACTGTTAAACCATGCATAATTACTTTGCTTCCTGTTCTTTTATTCTGTGGTCTATCAGTACTAGAGAGTGTTGGCAGTTGCTAAAGGTTTAAGAAATATGGCAGAATAAGTTAATGCTGAGAAAAAAAATCAATCCACTAACATTTCCTCCTGTCAACTATAATTATTAAATTTTTTTCTGTCCAGCTGATGATAGAGAGTTGTTCCCAGGAAAAATAGTTTGATACAACAAGAGAAAGATCAGAGACATGTATCTATCTCTGGATTTGTTGCTGTGAAGATAATGTGGTGAGGGGATGGAATGGAGGACCAACATGAAAGACCTCACAGTGGGATGGGACCTATATCTGTATCCTGTCTTGAACACATCCTGTGCCTCAGATAGGCCCCTCTAGGCCATGGATGAACCCACCCCTGAATAGAGGTGAGGGGATTCATCTTGATTGTGGCCTCTGAGAAATGTAGTTCTGAGGAGAATATACAGGGCCAAGGGAAATCTGGAATGACAGTTCTGAGAAGCTGATGGCCCCAGCACTGCCCAAGAAGACTGAAAATTAAAGGATGGGTTTATTGGTGAAATAAGATATTTTCAGGGACCTCTTGTTGTTTGTGTCTTTATTTTCTTCACTGCATCTCTTGGCAGAGTCCCAGCAAGAAAGTGATACTATATTAATTGAAGAAAGTATAAACAAAGGTCAGTGGGACGTGAGCATTTAGCAATTATAGAAAAACATGAACACTCCTGACCCTGAAAGAGCAAGGGCAAAAGAAGAGTATATTCGTTTCCTATGAACACTGCAATAAATTGCCACAAATATGGTTGGTTAAAACAACAGAGATTTATTCTCATTAGTTTAATGTAGAAGTCTGAATTCAGTTTCACTGGGCCAAAATCAAGGTGTTGGAAAGTTCCAGGGAAGACACTATTCCTTGCCTCTTCCAGCTTGTGGTAGTTGCCAGCTTTCCTTGGCTTGTGGCTGCATCACTCCAATCTCTGCCTCCATTGTACCCTCCTCTTCTGTGTCTGTCAGCAAATCTCTCTCTGCCTTCCCTCTTACAAGAATACATGTGCTTGCTTTTAGAGTCCACCCTGCTAACCAGGATAACCTCCTTATCTCAAGATCCTTAATCATACCTGCAAAGTCCTTTTTTTGACAAATAATATTCACAGGTTCCAGGGTTAGTGTAACCAGACCCAGGGGGACAGGGAATAATACTGTGACTTGTCTCTTGTCCCACCCTATGCAGTTAAAAGGGTTCAAAACATGCCATCCCAAAATATGCTACTCTGGGATATTGACTATTTTGAATTAAAGGCACTTGAAATACAGCAGGTGCAAGAAGATCACTCTGACCTTAAATGCAGAAGATAAAATCCCCATGTGAAAGATGTTCTCCCTATACAAGAAGGAAAATTTAATTCTTGTCATCAAGAATGAGAAGTTGAGGCTGGGGGAAATCTGTACAAACCGTGTTAAATTAATCCTTATCTTCCTAGTCACTTCTCCACCCAATTAACTTCTCTAGCCCAACCCCCTTTGCCTTGTCACATTTTCACAAGTTACTACTCTTTGTCCAATTCAGTATATAAGTGTTCAACTTTAACTGTTTCTTTGGGTCTTTATTTCCTTATGAAGGCTCTGTGCCACAAAAATACTTGTATTAAATAAACTTGTATGTTTTTCTCCATTGATCTGATTTATGTCAATTTAATTCTTAGGCCCAGCCAAACAAACAAACAAACAAGTACCCTAAGAGGATAGAGGTAAAAGTCCCCCCCCCGCCCCGCCCACAGAGTCCATAGAGATCAGCCTTTTGCTGGGGCTCAGAGGAGAGTAAAGAATGCACGTGGAGGGGCAAAAAGAAAGAACAGTGCAAAGCTGTAACTAGGTGTGTAAGGAAATGAGGCACAATGGGAGTGTCACTGAGGCAATCTATCATCCATCAACCATTCACTCATTTACTTAACAATATTTGTTAAACCTTCGGGTTGGGGGCACCAGGCACCAGAGCACTACTGACTGATGAGAGCTCAGCCCACAAGAAGCTAACAACACAATCTGAGAAAGATAAGCACAAACACAGGGCACCCAAAGATAGAGGATAGTAAGCATCCAGAGAGGGACCTAGGTTAATGTTGCTGAGTGCAGAAAAGAAAGGAAGAACTTGCAGTGAAGCTGAGAAAGACCGCTTTAGACCAGGCTGCTTCTCTAATGACTGCCAGGCTCTGCCAATATGATGAATACAACAAAGTAGAAGCAAGTTTGTTGCAAAAGGAAGAGAGGCAAAGAATGCGATCTCTAATATGTAATTGTGGAAACAGAGGTCCTAACCCTATTATGTCTGTAGGTTCATGTACATATGTGTGTGCATTCATAACCACAATAATCAATGGATGGGGTATTCTGTGTAAGTGACCCAAGAAGAAAGCAAGGAGGAAACCACAACACCTTTTATGACTTAGTTTCTGAGGTCACACACTGCCACATCCACTTTATTCATTAGAAAGGGATCACTAAGTCCAGGCTACACACTCCAGGAAAGGGAAGTTAAGCTCCACCCTTTGAAGAAAGTATCAGATAATTTGTAAACATCTTCCAAACCACTCTGTACCTACCTATTGCGAGGATTAGATAAGACAAAACTTAGAACAGTGCTGGGTTCACAGTAAGTACTACCTGTATAAGCTAATTTAGCTAATATTATTCTCCCAGTGTCCAGTCCAGGCTTTCCTGACAAGTTCTCCCTTCTGTGCGGAAGTTCCTGAAATTTGAGAAGAGACCCTTTGTGTCTGCTGCTGAGGTGGGAAGGAGTACACAGCCTGCTCACTCACCAACATTTAGCCAGATTTCATGACTTAAATGAAAGTTGGGGGAGTATTTGCCTTATCAGTATATCATAACTTTATTCATTTTCTAATATTCCCACAGGAAGACTTGGAGTATTATCTCCAATTCTGGAGATGAGAAAAACCGAGGCTCAGGTCTCATTGTGTAATATCATACAACTAGTTATAACTGGCTAGTAGTACCACAGAAACTAGAAACGTGGTTTTCCTGAGCCCGCAGCCTTTTCCCAGACCATGCCACTCGGTGAAACTAATATTTTAGTTTCACATACCTAATCAGTAAGTTACTTAGCATTTGGTTTCCTCAAATGTCTCTTGAGTCAGGGAGGTTTTAGGAAACAGTGTCTTCCATTTACCAATGGAGTTTAGGTCAGATGGGAATAGATACAGAGATTCAGCAGACACGTCTTGTGTCCCAGACTTGAACTTTATTCACTGACACTAGATGCTATGTCCTTGGTCCATCTTTAAGTCCCAGAAGGAGGTGAACCTTGATCTTTGTAGGGAAGGAAGGGAGATTCCAATAAACAGGTGGATGGTGATTTTTTACATCGGAATCCTAGGAGTACCTGAGTAGGACCAGTTATTTCTTAGGACTTCATCCTTTTCCAAAAGAGAGTAAAGAGGCAATGGAAATAACTGCATTGCCCACACAGATTAGAAGTGGAGAAAAAGATGAAAAACTGGGCTTTCACGCTAGAGCTTGGGTTATATTGTTTATTGAAGGGGGTCATGATCATATGTTTTGGGGGAAGAGAACTCTGACAGCAATGTGAAAGTAGGAAAAGGAAGATTCAAGGCAGAGGCCAGTTTAGAAAGCTTTGGCAAAGTTGTAGCTGACAGCTCATATTTGAATTAAGTCAGTGACAGGAGCAAAGGGGAGGAGATATTTCAGAGACAGAATCTATAGGACTTGGTGACCAACTATATGTGTGGGTAAGAAAAAGAGAAGAGTTGTAAATGACACCAGATTTTGAGCCAAAAAGTTGGTATAGATGGTAAGGTAATTACCCTGTTGGCATTTGGGACAGTTCCTGCTGTGCCAGACTCTACCAGACCTTTTAGGATGTTTATCATCATTGACTTCTGCCCACTAAATTTGAGTAGCACTCCCCAGCTATTGTGACCACCAAAATACCCTCTTTTGGCTAGGTGACACCACCAAACATGGCAGCCAACAGAAAAAGCTGGATTGAAGATGATTAGCTCCTTTTTGGACACATTAGTTTGTGGTACCAACAGAATTTGATATGGATCTAGAGATAACTAGGAAGTAGCTGGAAATGTGGGTCTTGAGCTCAAGAGAAAGGCCCTGTGCAGAGATGTAGACCTAGTACACAGAGGTAATGGTTTAAGTTGCAGTAGAAAGAGACCAGAGAGAGACAGAGAAAAGATGCTAAAGACAGAACTTTGGAAAATGTCTGTACTCCAGAAACACAGAGAAGAGTCAAATAATGAGAAGTAAGTAAGGTAAGTCAGAGAACTAGGAGGGTAAAGCCCTCAAAAGCTAGATGAGAAAATTCCAAGGAAGGATTGGTGAGTGGTATACCATGCTACTGAGTTAGAATTTGTACCAGGAAGAATAGCTTTACCAATTAGGGGTTAGTGGAGTCTTCAGAAAAGTTAAGTTTTTGAATAAATATGAACAGTCATGTGGTTCAAAAATCATAAAGTATAAAAATGAAAAACTTGTCACTCCTACCCCTGTTCTCCATCTGTCTAAGAACCCCAAGTAACCACTTTAATTATTTTGTTCATCCTTCCAGAGCTTTGGTAAAAAGACATAAGCAAATATAAATACACATTCTTGTTTTAATTCTGTTTTGTTTTTTTTTTTTTAACATAGAGTGCTATATACCTGCTCTTTTTCACTCAATAATACGTTCTAGAAATCTTTTCATATAGAGAGTTTCTTCATTCTTTTTCATTAGCTGTTTGCCATTTAGGGTTCTCTAGAGAAATTTGTAAGTTTGCCAGATATTCATGGAGTTACTACCCCTACCATCAACATATGAAATTGATTCTTTCTCCACAGTCTTGACAAAGACTATGTTGTCATATTTAGGAATTTTTGCCTATCTGATTGGTGAAATGTTATCAGTGTAGTTTTAATTTTCCTTTTCTTAAGATAGGATATAATTGAGTTTCAGAGAGGTCAAATTTAAAAGGCTGTGGAATAAGTGGATGGCAAGGAAGAGAATGAAGGAAATAGTAATAGTCCAAAGAAACTAAAATCTGACTGTATTAAAAGGAATTAGCTTGCTGACTAAGGTAGCATGTAGGTTTAATGAAGATGTTTTTAAATAGTAGAGACTTGTCTAGACCTGTTTAAAATGATAATGAAATAAGTCACTAGAAAAGGAGAGACTGAAAATTGTGGAGTTTGAGGGCAAAGTCACACAGGAGGCAGAAAGAAATGGTATCTCTGGCAGTTGGGATGGATAGGAGCTAAGTTGTGGGTGTGAACACTGTGAAGGACAGAAGGTTGTGGGTGGGGAGCAGATGGCAGGCACCTTCTAAAGGCAGAGGAGGAGGAGGACTTTTGGAACAAGAATTAAAAAGAGAAGGATTAGATTCACCAGTGGGAGGAGAAAAGCACAGGCTGCAGATGCTGCATCACTCACAGGCGTGGGGATTCCTGCCTGTCAGATCTCAGGGATGCAGATAAAAAGCGAATTTTGCTGGATGATTCATACACGTGGATATTGATTGATTCAATAAATATTTACTGGGCATCTACTCTTTCAGGCACATTGATGTCACTCAGGATTAACTGAGACATGAGATAGAGTGGAAGGCTACAAGCCAGATAACAGATGTATGCCAGCTGTATGTGTGAGAGATTAGGAGTTGTATAGGTGATGGTGACAAGGGGTAATAAGGGGTACAAGAGCCAGACAGTTTGCTCCTTATTGTGCCTTGTACCTCAAGGGAGATGTGGTTTTAGAAACCTGTAGTAGAAATACACCAGTGTGCTTGAAATTGGTGGAGGCAATCTATGGGATACTACCACAGTCTTTGGACTCAGGAGAATAACCACTCTGACTTTGACAAGGAAGCAGTATCTGAAGAGAGTGAGATCTGGGAGACAGCCTGAAGACAGAAAGGGTGTTCTGGGAAGAGCTGAGATTTATTTAGTTTCAGAGATACTGTGGAAACACTAGGAAGAGGACAGGTCCCAGGGAAAAGAATCACTGAGCAGTAGGAAGATAACAGCGGAGGTGAAAATTCTTCATTTGAGCAGTGACCAAAAATGACCTGAACGTGAGGCAGGAAAGAATTAGCTGGTTTCATTTGTTCTAAGAGGAATGCTGGTATACTTATTTTTTAAAGTTTATTGCAGAAAATTTCAAATAGACACAAAATAGAACAGTATGGTGAACTCCTGTGTATCCTTCACTAACAGTCATTCAACAATGATCAATACTTTGCCAATCTTGTTCAGCAATCCCTGCCCCTGCTTCCCACTTTTATTTATTCCTGAAGTATTTTAAAGTTCCAGACATTTTACTATTTGACTTGTTAGCATGTAAGAACTTTTTCTTCCTTTAAACATAACCATGATGTCATTGTCACAACTAATAAAATAATTATATATATATTTTATAATATTGTTTCAATAACAGCAGACTCAAGCATTTGCTAGAGATTCCAAATAAACAGGAAACCTGCAAACAAATGCAGATACATGGTACAAGATTAGTTAGTTCTTAGATAATAGCATTAAAAATTGTATTGTAAAAAAATATTAACATGGGAAAAATTTTAAGATGAATATGTAAACATTTTGTTAAATATAAATTATAACATTTTTGTTAAGCATAAACATAATACACATAACCTTTCTCTGTATATATCATATATAGATATAAACTTAAATATCTACATTGTAAAAGGGTTTAAAGAGCATATACTAACATGACCAGCGATGACCTGAGCGGTGTTTATTTTTTGCTTTTCATCCCTTTACGCTTTTCAAGGTGTGTATTTGCGTGTTATTGCTAAGGACAGAGAAGGGGAGGGGTTAGCAGGGAAAATGTTGGGGAAAGGATGGAGCCTTCTTTGACAGGCTGAATTATTATGATAGTGACAACCTTTATCCAGTGGCTCATCTTTCTTCAGTAGTAGCAGGACGAGACGCAGACAAAACTTCTCAGACACCGAGTTGTAGAAGGAAGGGCTTTATTCAGCTGGGAGCATTGGCAAGCTACTGCCTTAAAATCCGAGTTCTCTGAGTGCACAATTTCTGTCCCTTTTAAGGGCTCACAACACTAAAGATTTCACATGAAAGGGTCGTGATTGATTTGAGCAAGCAGAGGGTACGTGACAGGGGCTGCATGCACCGGTGGTCAGAGTGAAACAGAAGAGGGCAGGGAGTTTCACAATGTTCTTCTATACAATGTCTGGAATCTATGAATAACATTGGTTTCTAAGTTATGAGTTGATTTTTAACTACTGGGTTTAGGCCAGGCAGGCCCAGGGCTGGTTTCAGGCCTGGCGCCAGGCTGCCTGTCTTTGGTTTTACTTCCTTGTTTTTTCTTAAAACAGGTACTGAGTATAAAACAGTATAAAACAATATGAGAGGGTCTCTGTCCTCACAGTCTCACAGCCCACAAATCAGAAATCTAGACGAATGTAATAGGCTTGGAAAATACATGTTAAGTGAACAAAATCTAACAAAAAAAGGACAAAGGCTGCATTCTGAATTATCACTTTGTTAGAAAAAGAAGTGAAAAGAAGCGATTCCTGTTGGACAATCTCCGCAAAACGAGACCCACTACACAGACAGCACTTTACCCACCCAGCTAGCCTTTAGATTCTTAGGGCGAAAGCGGATGACCGCTCACGGGGTTTCTGAGGCGCGTGGAAATCCTCCCTAAGACTTCTGGGAAATGGAGTCTAAGGCACTGTGACGATAAGCGGCTCGGAGATTTCTGGGAATTGTAGTTCGCAGACTGAGGCTACGTACCCGACTAGCATCCAAGAGATATGGCAAAGAGGAGGGCGCGGTTGCTGGGCCTCCCTCCGAGGCCACTTCCGAGGTTCAGCCTCCCTTCAAGGCCATTTCTGCTTTGGGAGAAGGGACCTGAGTCTCTGCGCACCCTTGCCTGCTAATAAAGGGGATGAGGGACCTAGGATCTCGATTATGAACCTCATAACGGCAGAGACTGAATCGAGGACGAGGGAGAAAGCTGTGTAAAACCGGGTGCTGTATATGAAAGAAATTCCTGGTATACGAAGGTTCCTGTGTGTCAGACTCTGAAACTAGATTTGGATCCCTTGTTTGACAATGGGGAAAAGTGCAGCCCAGTGTATCAGGTTTGGGCGATACTGCAGGGAACAGATAGTAACTGTATGGCGTTCATAGTACTGGTTTGCCTCTGGGAAACAGGAATCTTTTCCAGGAAAAACAAACCTGACCCAGGGCTTTTCCAGCTTGAGATTTTGGGAAACAGGAGAATCACATGAGGAGCATGTCCAAAAACTGCTGGTATTGAAGTCATTTCTGATTGCTTTACTAGGGAAGATTAGGATTAAGGTAAAACAGCAAAATCTTCCATAATTATCAACGAGGTGGTGAGTGGTAGATTTTTTATTTTTTATTTATTTATTTATTTTTTGTCGTTTTGTTTTCAAGGCTCACAGAAGGATGTGGATTACAGAAAGATAAGGTTAAAGGGGAGAAGAAATCAATCTTCAAAGGGTAAAAAAGTGAAAAACAGACATCTCAGAACCCTTAAAAAGAGCATCGAAAAGGAACATCTCTCTTGCTTCAGGCTGGGGTTTAGTGGAATGTGTGGAATCTATACAGTCACCCCCAACATCAGGTCATCCAGACCACTTGTCATTAGACTCCGCTGTACGTGCCACAGTGGTCTCTGACTTTCTTTTCTTTTTCCTTTCTTTGTTGTTTTTTGTTTGTTTGTTTGTTTGTTTGTTTTGAGGCAGGGCCTCGTCCTGTTGCCCAGGCTGGGGTGTAGCCATGGCTCACTGCAGCCTCGACCTCCTAGGCTCAAGCGATCCTCCCACCTCAACTTTCCCAGTAGCTGGGACCACAGGTATGTGCCACCAAGCTCTTGGGCTCAAGTGATCCTCCCACCTCAGCTTCCTGAGTAGCTGGGACCACAGGCATGTGCCACCAAGCCTGGCTAAGTTTGTAAATATTTTGTAGAGACAGGGTCTCCCTGTGTTGCCCATGCTGGTCTCAAATTCCTGGGCTCAAGCAATCCCTTCCCCACTCAGCCTTCCAAAGTGCCAAGATTTACAGGCGTGAGCCACCACGTCAGGCCTGCTCTCTGAATTTCTAGAGAAAATGCATAGTTGCCTTGGATGGTTCAAGGGGACTATGCAATCACCAAACTCCATCTTTCAGTTTTTTGTTGAATTAGCTGGGTTGTCATATAGAGTTTCCCATAGTTGTACTGTACTTTGTTAGTTATATTCCTCCAGTGTCATTTAACATATATCTTTTGTTCATGTTTCCTATAAATCAATAAATTCAAGGAGTTCGATTAGTGTCATATATATGTACATGGACAGACACTTCATAGGTAGTGCCATAATACTAATACTGGGAGGTATGTAATGGTTATGCTGTCAGCCCTTGATGATCATTGCCTTGATTAATTAATTCATCTCTTATTTATTTTTGGTCCTAAGATTGGATAAATATAGACTTTTTTTTTTATAGTAGTTTTAGGTTCATGACAAAACTGTGGAAGCTATAGATATTTCCCATATACCATGCTCCCACAAAGGCATAGCCTCTCCCATTTTCAATATCCTTCAATGGTACATTTGTTACAATTCATGAACTTATATTGACACATATTACTACTCAGAGTCCACAGCTGAGAGTAGGATTTATTTTTGATGTACATTCTGCAGATTTGAACAAATGTACAGTGACATGTATCCACCATTAGAGTACAGACAGAATAGTTTCACTGACTTAAAAATCCTCTGTGCTTCACCAGTTCCTTCCCTCCTCATTAACTCTTAGTAACCACTGATCTTTTTCTGTTTTTGCCTTTTCTAGAATGTCATATAGTTAGAGCTGTACAGTATGCAGTCTTTTCAGATTAGCTTCTTTCACATATTAATATGCATTTAAGTTGTCTCCATGTTTTTTCATTGTTTGATAGCTCATTTCTTGTTAGCACTGAATAATCTTCCATTGGCTGGATGTACTGCTGTTTATACATTCACCTACTGAAGGAAATACTGGTTACTTCCATGTTTTTGTAATTGTGAATAAAGCTGCTCCTTTGTATTGATGCCAGTGAGTGCGATTGCTGAATTGTACAGTAAGAGTATGTTTAGTTTTGGAAGAAACCACCGAACTGTCTTCCAAAGTGACTGTACCATGTTGCATCTCTACCGGCAATGAATGACAGCTCCCATTCATCCACATCCTTCATCAGCATTTGGTGATGTCAGTGTTCAGGATTTGGGCCATTCTCATAGATGTATAATGGTATCTCATTATTATTTTAATTTATATTCCCCTGAGGACATGTGGTGTAGTGGGACATTCTTCACAGACACCAGCAACTATTAATGATGTGCCTTTCAACCAGAGTAGCTAACACTGGGCATGGAGAGATAGTAGGGAGAGGAGGGATTAAGGAGCAGGGCTTGGTGCTCACAGATTGCACAGTTGTGGCCAGAGAAGACTGTCATGGTGAGAGTAAGGAGGAGTTGAAAGAAACTGACTCTTAGCCATCTAGCATGGAGGAATAGACAGTTTTGGGAGAAAACTAATGAATTTTGAACAGGATGAATGTGAAATGCCTGAGGGATAAAAGGAAGTATTTAGTAGGCTGTTCCTTCATTCATTAAACAAATGTTTGTTGGGTACCTGGGAATATTACAATCCATAGAAACATTTATTGGATACTTTAGTAATTTAGAGGGCAATGAATGCTATGGAAAATATGTAGAGTATCAAGATTGGTTGTGGAGAGTAACCAGGGTTGCAACTGGAGTGTAGGCTTCATGAGAAAATGCTATTTGAGCAAAGACTGACAGGCAATAAAGCATTTGACCACGCAGATGTGAAAGGGAAAAGGATTCCAGACAAAGGGAATAGTGGCTTCAGGACCCAAGGAGTGAGCATAGCCAAGTGAGATGTGGAGCCAGTACAGGCTTTGGGACAAAGAAGTGACAGAATCAGACTCAGTTTTAGCAGGATTTTTCTGGCTGCTAGCTGAGATGAGACTGTGGAGGGGCATGAGGGGAAGTGAGAATGCTGGGAGAAATGCAATGCAGGAATCCAGGTGAGAGATAACAGTGGCCCAGACAGGGGTAGTCACAGTTGAAGTGGTGAGAAGTGGTCAGATTTTACATATATTTTAGTGGATTTGCTGTAAGATTGTTGTGGAGCATGAGAAGAGATGAAACACTGATAAATCAAGGATTTTGGTTTTAGCTGTTGAAGGTATGGAAATACTGACCAGGGCTTAAGAAAGCTTTAGACATCATCTATCTATCTATCTATCTATCTATCTATCTATCTATCTATCTATCTATCTATCTATCTATCTATCTATCTAAATGTTGAAATTAGATATGTACCCCGCAGGGAAAGTGTACAAAATCACAAAACAAAGTCTGAATTAGGATCTTCAAATCTTAGGAAGATAACGAACATCTCTAAAAAAGTGGTAGGCGACTGGGTGTGGTGGCTCACGCCTGTAATCCCAGCACTTTGGGAGTCCAAGGTGGGTGGATCACTTGAGGTCAGGAGTTTGAGACCAGCCTGGCCAATATGGCGAAACCCTGTCTCTACTAGAAAAATCAAAAGAAATTTGCCAAGGTGATGGTGCAGGCCTGTAACCCCAGGTACTTGGGAGGCTGAGACAGGAGAATAGCTTGAACCTCTGGGAGGCAGAGGTTGCAGTGAGCCGAGATTGTGCCAGTGCACTACAGCCTGGGCAACAGAGCAGAGTGAGACTGTCTCAAAATAAATAAATAAATACTAAAATTAAAATTTAAAAAGTGGTTAGAAAAATTAGCTATGAATATAGAAAAAAGTTAGTTTATCACCTTACTCAATTAACAAGATAAATATCACATGGATTAAAGATTCTAAGTGTGAAGCAACAAACTTAAAATATATTTTAAAATATAGGACACTAGATTTACATTTTTGGGGTAGGGAAGACACCATGAGACAAAAAAATAAAAATAAAAATACTCATGAATTAAAAATTAAAGACACTCATGACTACATTAAAATTTAGCACCTTTGTATTTAAAATAACAGAAGCCAAATTAAAGCATATGTTACAGATTGGGAAGAGAATGTGGAACAAATAAAGGCATAATACCCAGACTATATAAGTAATGTTTATAAATCAATTTTTAAAAGGCACATAACCAAATAGCAGAAAGAATACAAAATATAAATTAAAATTCAGAAAAGAAAAAAATCTGCAGTGAATTTATACCATGATGTGCAACTGCCTAGGGTCAGAAAAATGCAAGTTAAAATTACAATGAAATACCATTTTCCCTGTTAGGCAGAAAAAATGAAAATTTTGTCAAAATCAAACGTGAACAAGTATGGAGGAAAACAGGCACAAATATATACTGTAAGTAGGATACAAATTTACCTAATCAATGAATTGAAATAAAAATGAAAAGCTGAATGTGCCAATCTCAGGACAAAATATATTAACCAAATGGAGATGGTCATCATGAAGCCAAAAACCCTAGAACTCAAGGACTGGGGTCTGCCAGGTCCTATCCAGGGCTGGAGAGATGTGGAGTCTACCCAGGAGCATATTAGTCACTAGCAACATGTACTCTGTTATGGCATGAGGACACATAAACATACCCCTGTGGCCTGAATAGGTTCTCCCTCATGACTACCTTTTCCGTTGCCTCTGACTCAAGGATCAACAAGCAGTCTTCTCTCTGACACCTTAAAACATGGAACCCATTAATTATTTCACTGGAAAGATACAGTCTCCATTAGCATTCAGCAAAATATATTTAGGAACTGTCTTTTGTGAGGTTTGCTATTGTGAATTGTCCCCAAGAGACTCTGTAACATCAGTGCCCTGAAAAATACCCAGTTTCTGGACCTATGGGGCTGAGGTTCACAGCCTACGAAACTTGGTCTAGCTGGTCAGTCCCTGTCCATATGACACTTGTGAGGCATCTCCTATAGTGTCAAATGAAGCAAAATGAAAAAGTTGTAGACTGTGGAGTGCTCAGTACATATAAGTTAGATTAGTAAATTATTTTGTTTTACATAGCTGAAATTATACTACATACGTAGTTTAGTATTCAGGTTTTCTATTTAACAATATTCTTATGAGCATTTTCTCAGTTCACCATTAAAGCCCTGCTTGTCTGGAGGAAGTTGTCCTGCATAGACTCTCAGAACCAGAATCAACCTCAAGCAATGAAGTTCATCCAATCTCTTTATTTACACATGGGCAAATTGAGGACCAGAAGGATGTGTGCATGATTATATAGAGTTTGGCAAGCAGAGGCTGTCGTGGACTCTTCTCCAGGATTTCTCAAAGTTCTGAGCCAAGGTCAGAAAAAGAACTGGAAAGCCAGTCTCCCTCCTCTGTCTAACACCAGTTTGGGAGGCAGTCTCATGGAACATGGGAATTCAGAAAATGGGGGATAAAAGTCCAACATCCCTGGAACTCTGAAAGGATTGAGGGGGAAAAAAAACCAGAATTGTCTAGAGAGAAAGAGAACGGGCAAGAAAATGAAAAATTAGGCTGGAATAGGGATTTGATAAAGAGTTTAGGAAGGGGATAGGAAAAATGGGGATCAAAATCAGAAAGAGGAGTGAAAAAATATATTTTTTGACACTTTTGCTTTGCAATGTGCAGTAATTTCCTCTTAGAGCCACTTTGAAACTAGAAAATACTTATTTTTCAAAGCATTTTGGAAGTTTGTTTTTTCATACTGTCTTGAGTCTTTCATGACCCCCAGAATTGAGATAGGCATGGACTAAATGCCTGGGGGATTGGTTTTCCCATTCTAACAAGGGGATGTTCCACTAGTTCAGTTTAGGCAAATGAGAAGACAAAGTATCCCTCAGACACAGCAGGATAATGCAAAAAGCATTGTACTCAAGAGTCAAGGGACTAGATTTTGATAATTTGGGATTTTTCTATCTGTGTCATCTTGTTCAACTAAATCATCTCTCTAAATCTCAATATTATTATAAAATGGAATGATAATAACCCTACCGCAATAGGATATTTTGAGACTTAAATAAGACAAACTCATAACAAAATTACTTTGAAAATTCCAAAGTGCTATGTAAACGTGAATAATGAAACTCTTATAGCAGGGGTCAGTGAGATCCAGATAAGAGAAAGAGTTGTCTAGGGTCACACACCCTGGGAATGACTGGCAAGGCCTGACACTCAGCTCTCCTAAAATACCAAATGATATTTGAAGGACCTGATGCCTTTTGAACATCGTCCCATGATTGGGAAAAATAAGGGGAGGAGAGATTCAAACAGAGACATATACAAACTAAAGGCAAGTCCTTCTCAGTTGTTAGGGTATTGTCATGATACCAGAGAAGTGGGTGGTAGGCTTGTTCCACAGAAGATAGGGAGAAAGGACTAGGAAGCATGATGAGCCAAATCTGCCCTGGTAACAGATATCCGTGGTAGATGATCTGCCTTTCAATTTCGGTTTATTCATTTTCCCAAGTCTACATAAGTAAATCTTACCCTCTATCCTTTTGGGTAATTGTTATAGACTAGAAATTATTCTAAACATATGCCATCTCTTAACTCAAAATTCCCTTACAATAGTCCTATCAGGTAGCTAATCACCATTCTCCTTTTATAGACAAGGAAACTAAGACACTGTTATAGGTGTAATTGTGTCTTCCCCAAAAGATGGTGAAAATAGACTTTGCAGATAATCAGGTTAAGATGAGGTCATTAGGATGGGCCCTAATCCAGTATGACTCATCCTTAAAAAAGGAAAATTTGGACACAGAGAGAGACAAGTAAAGAGGCAAGATAATGTTAAGATACAGGGAGAATGCCATCTACAAGCAAAATAATGACTGACACTACCAGAAACTAGGAGAGAGGTCTGGAACAGATTCTCCCTCAGAACCATCAGCAGGAAACATCCCTAATGGCACCTTCATTAGGGACTTCTAGTCTCCAGAACTGTGAGACAATACATTTCTGTTGTTTAAGCCACTCAGTTTGTGGTACTTTGTTATGGCAGCCCTAGCAAACTAGTACAGACACAGAAAGATTAAATAACTTGCCTGAGGTCACACTGCCAATATATGACAGAACCAGGATTCAAACTTCAGAGCCCACTTTTTCAACCACTATAATGTCTTGACTCATTTTACATGATAAGAGAGGCCTGGAACAGCTTTTTAGTCCTTATATTTAAAAGGAAGTAATGGGATTTTTGAGGTAAGAAATGTTCCAAAACATAAAGTATATGGTAGACCTTGGCAACCTGAGACTAACTCCATGTTACAGTCAGTCTCTTTAATTCCTTATTGCATCCAAGAAACACCTCCTCAGAAAACTGATGTCTCAGTTTTATACCAAACTCTTATACCAATAATTCTCAAACTCATGTCCTTAGAACACTGAAGTTCCTAAAGTTAGAGAAAAGCATTTTTTCTTGAAAATTCTAACACTGTCAGTCTTTTCCAGTAACAGAAATATAATTACAGAGGATTTTCTACATTAAAATTTTTCTTTGATAATTTTTTTTTTACTAAAATGTGGCTAGCTGAAAATCAAGATAGAGAAAAATAGAGTATGGTATAACCTTTCTAAGCAACCATTACTCATTAGAAACATAAAGTTGATGTCTGACTCAGGACTTATGTAAGAGGCCTTTTCTCTGTGGGCTTCTCGAACCAACTGTAGAGTAGTTCAGCCCGCCAACAGACCTACTGAGTTAACAGCCAGCTCACCAATAGCCTGAGATTACAATCAGCCCATTGTATACTCATTGCAGATGGTTACTGCTCATTACAGACTTTTCTTGTCATTTCATATTCCTCTCAAAATATCCCTGTAAGGTAGGAAGGGAAGATACTTTTAACAACATTTTACATTTTAGGAAACAGCCTCAAAGAGATTAAATGATTTGCCCAGGGTTACATACTGTCATGAGGTATGAGTCCATGGGTATTTTAGGTAATTTTTCTGTACCCTACTCACTTCCAAAGGGTAAAGGCCAGGAGAGATCGCTTAAAGTTGCATTTAGATAACAGCATTGTTTGCTAACCTCCCTTCCTGCTTATGGGGAACTCTCACTTGTGTCTCACTGAAGGGGGAGATAATAATATTTTTTAAAAGTATAGAGTATATACTATGAAGAAAAATAAAGTAAGATAGGATACAAAACACCGATGGGATATGTATCATAATTTTAAATAGGGCAACAAGAAACAGCTTATTAAATAGGTGTCATAGAAGGTGAGAGAAAGAAAGAGCCATCCGGATATCTGAGCAAAAGCCTGCAAGCAGAAGGAATAGCAAATGTGAAAGTTCTGTGGCAAGAGTGGCCTGGAATGTTTAGGAATAACGAAGAGGCCAGTGTGGCTACAGTAAAGTGAAAGAGAATAGAGCAATAGGAGATTAGACTCAAGAGGTCATGAAGGACCACACTATGTCGGGCCTTGTAGGTCACTGCAAGGACTTTGACTTTTACTATGAGTGAGATGAAAAGCTACTGGAAGATTCTGAGTAGGAGCAGTTTTAATTTTAAACAAAAAGGATCTTTCTGGCTAATGTGTTGAAAATAGGTTGTATGAGCGATGGGGGTGGTTGAGAGGGACAAGGATGAAAACAAAGAGATAAGTTAGGCAATAGTCTAGCAGAGATATGGTGGCAGCTTGGTTCAGGGTGAAAATGGTGGCAAATGGTTTGATTCTAGAACAATTTTGAAGTAAAGCCAACAGGATTTGCTGATGGTTTAGATATTTTTAATTTTGGTTTCCATATGTTCATTGTTCAATGAGTAATTTTAGACTATGAAGTTGTAAGGAAATGATCAATGATGGAACCAGGCTTATCAGAGAAGATGGATAGTGAACAAGAATATTAGAAAGTAGTTCTTGAGATCTCAAATCTCCAGCTCCCCAGCAGGAAGCCAATGCTCTGAAGGATCCATTGTGTTCAGCTAATGCAGTTCTACTCCAGGATCTGAATAGAAAAGGTGAGAGTCATATGGAAGAAAGGTCCAGTTTCAACCCCTAAATTTAGCATGGATCCACATCCAGACCCAGGGCTACCTTTTTTCTTCCAAATTTCCCAAACAGAAGATGTAAGTCAAGTTATGTTTTATTTACAAAATGAAGGGTATACCAGGAATTACTGTTAACTTTATTAAGTATGATAGTAGCATTTGGTTAGGTAAGAAATTGTCCATGGTTTTTAGAAATGTATAATGAAATACGTAGGAAGGAAACTATATGATGTCTCAGTTTTATTTAAAATATCAAAATAATAAAATGAAGAAAAAAGGAACAAATAAAGCCAAATGAGGCAAAATGTTGATAGTTGTTAAACCTGAACAATGAGCATAGGAGTCCATTTTACTAGTCTCTCTAATTTTGTGTATGTTTTAAATTTGTCATAATTAAAAATGAGCAAACATTATGTTTTATCAAGTTAAGTATTTCTGAGAGAATATTAAAATGAATTTAACTGGTTTTATGATCTGAGATAAAAATTAAAACTCTTCCCCAAACCATAAAAGGTATGGATTTAAGTGTCTTGACTTCCCTCAAACTCATTTTCTTAAATCTTTTTTTTTCTTTCTTTCTTTGTTTGAGATGGAGTTTCACTCTTGTTGCCCAGGCTGGAGTGCAATGGCATGATCTCCTGCTCATTGCAACCTCCGCCTCCCAGGTTCAAGTGATTCTCCTGCTTCAGCCTCCCGAGTAGCTGGGATTACAGTCATGTGCCACCACGCCCGGCTAATTTTGTATTTTTAGTAGAGACGGGGTTTCTCCATGTTGGTCAGGGTGGTCTCGAACTCCCAACCTCAGGTGATCCACCCACCTCTGCCTCCCAAAGTGCTGGGATTACAGGCATGAGCCACCACGCCTGGCCTCTTGAATCTTATTATCCTATGATTATCCTATCTCCTTCATATCCTTTGCCATACAATTTTTATTTATTTACTTTCAGAGACAGGGTCTTGCTCTGTCACTCAGACTGGAGTACAGTGGCATAATCATAGCTCACTGAAGCCTCAGACTTGTGGGTTCAAGTGAGTCTCTCACCACGTATGACCTGGAAGCCCCTGCCTTTTCCAACCAAACCAATGTACATCTTTCATGTATTGATTGATGTCTTATGTCTTTCTAAAATGTATAAAGCCAAGCTACAGGCACATGTTCTTAGGATGTCCTGGGGCTGTGTCACAGGCCATGGTCACATATTTGGCTTAGGATAAATCTCTTCAAATATTTTAGAGTTTGACTCTTTTCGTCAATATTTACAATATTGACTGACTTGTGGAGTGGCTTATGCCTGTGTGCCCACAGCTCTGCCTGCAGAGTGAAAGGGAAGTACTAAGGAGAATTGCCTCCTTGGGAACTGCATGTAGCTCATGGCTTTTGTGACTGGAATAGCATTAGTAAAAGCCTGACATTGTGGAAAGACACACATGCGTGGACCTGGTTGTCTCTAACCTTACACTGCTCCTGACAGTAGGGAAGGCGTGCTGACCCAACTGGCCCAGCTCTCTGCTTTGAGCACTTGCTTTACCTCGCTGATGGTGGCCTGGGGCAACTCCTACCTACTGTGGAACCAGGTGGCCCTGAGCATGCAACCCCGCAGAGTATGTTTCCTAGGAGACGCTGGCCCGTTCCAGGACACCAAGCTTTTCTTGTTCTTGGCTGATCTTGTTTTAAATACCACCCCACCCAACCCCCATGGCTCTACCCAAAAGCAGTCAAATAGAGTTTGTGGCAGTTGCCTGCCCTTATCTTCTAGGAGTGCCCACTGCCACCATGTTGCGGTGGTCCCAGCCAGCCTACTGGGGGCGTGATGGGACAGGAGCATGTCCAGAGAGTAGCGCCCAGAGGCTCCTCATCCACACCGCAGTATTAGCTCCCATGTCCCTCCTCACATACTGCGATTCCCACCGAGGGATGGGCTAGGGGACCTGGCAAGTGAGGAGGGAGGGCGACTGGCCTCCACAGGGGCCTTTCTCTCCCTCCACCTGCTGGCTGACAGAAAAGTAAGGGCCCATGCAAAGCACCTAGATATAGGCTCCTTGTAAAATAGGAGATTATTTTGAAGATGTTCTACTTAAATGTGAGAGCCAAGTCACAGTAATTCAGGTCACATCAGAAGACCCTTAATTTCTTCTTAAAATAGGTCTGCCTTCTCTGGATCACT
Source organism: Rhinopithecus roxellana (assembly GCF_007565055.1). Lineage (NCBI taxonomy): Eukaryota > Metazoa > Chordata > Mammalia > Primates > Cercopithecidae > Rhinopithecus > Rhinopithecus roxellana. The sequence continues at coordinate 20,645,434 of NC_044552.1, read as the reverse complement.
CTTACCCTCAGGCCTTCTATCTGAACTTCCTCACTGCAAACCCCAAAGTTTCTGGTTCTACTTATTGACTTTGCAATAAAAAGATATAGGCTATTTTCATCAGACATTCAACCTACATTATGCTTTGTGTTCATGACTGCTGATTATATGTCAGAAACCCCCCTCTGCACACCCTAGTAGCTTACATGTAAGTTAAGTAACAATACCACTTTAAGGAATGTAGCCACTCGTCCCTTGCTTCCTTGCCCATATCTAGTCACCAATTTCACTGGATCTTTCCTTTTCTGTTTGCTTTCAGAATGTCCCCAAAATTCATATATTGAAACTTAATCCCCATTGTGGTGGTATAGGAGGTGGGGTCTTTTGGGAAGTGATTAAATCATGAGAACTCATTCCTCTTGAATGGATTAGTGCCTCATAAAAGGCCTGGAGTTTTAAGCCTCTTTTGCCCTTCCATCACTTCTGCTATGTGAAGCCATATAGCATTTGTCCCCCCTGGAGGTTGTGCAACAAGGCACCATCTTGAAAGCACACAGAAGCCCTCACCAAATACCAAATGGGCTGGTGCCTTGACATTGGACTTCTAGCCCTCAGAACTGTGAGAAAAAAAATTCTTTATAAATTACCCCACCACAAGTTTTTGTTGTAGTAGCACAAAGACGCCAGTTTCTTCATCTGTCCACTGCTATTTCCCAATACTGTTATTTTAAGAACCCCAGCTTCTCACCTAGTTTCTGTCTACCATCTCTCATTTCTAAACCATCCAGTCTCTTCCACCAGATTAATCTTCACCCTCAAGCCAGACTTTACTATGAACAAAAACCTCCCATAGCTGGGTGCAGTGGCTCATGCCTGCAATCCCGACAATTTGGGAGGCCGAGGCAGGTGGATCACCCAAGGTCAGGAGTTTGAGACCAGCCTGGCCAATATGGTGAAACCCCATCTCTACTAAAAATACAAAAATTAGCCAGGCATGGTGGTGCGTGCCTGTGGTCCCAGCTACTCAGGAAGCTGAGGTGGGAGAGTTGCTTGAACCTGGGAAGTGGAGGTTGCAGTGAGCTGAGATCACACCACTGCACTCCAGCCTGGGTGACAGAGCAAGGCTCTGTCTAAAAAAAGAACCTCCCATAATTCCTTTATTGCTTAAAAGATGAAATCCAAATGCAACCTGATACTAAAGGCTGCAATCATATAGTTATGAAATTCCAAATCACCAATTTCTTTTCAACTTCTTTGAACCCCCTGCCATAAGCAAGTGAGTTCAACTACTTAAACAAACTGAGAACATTTTCCTACCTCTGACTTTCCTTAAACAGTTCCCTTTCTTTCTTACATCTGCTAGGATCCAGTTTAAGAGATCCAGTACTGGAGTCGGCAGAACTGGAGTAAAATACTGGCCCTTGTGTAAGTTATTCAACATCTGTATATTTTAATTTCATCTTCCCATAATGTAGTGAATTAAATTACAGTTATGTCACTTAAGGATAGCAGTATATTCTGAAAAGTGCATCATTAGGTAATTTTGTCCTTGTAACATCATAGAGTATACTTTCACAAACCTACATAGTATAGTCAACTACACACCTAGAATATATGGCATAGTCTATTTCTTCTAGGCTATAAACCTGTACATCATGTTACTGTACTGAATACTAGAGGCAATTGTAATACAATGATAAATATTTGTGTATCAAAATACATCTAAACATAGAAAAAGTATAGTAAAAATACAGTGTAAAACATTTTAAAATGTCACACATATATGGGGCACTTGCTGTGACTACAGCTTACAGGACTGGAAGTTGCTCTAGGTATCAGTGAGTGAGTAGTGAGTGAATATGAAGGTCTAGGACATTATAGTTCATCTAATGAAGACTACACTACTGTAGACTTTATAAACACTGTACATTAGCCTGCACTAAATTTATTTTTAAAATATTTTTTCTTCTATAATAAACTAACCTTAACTTACTATAACTTTTTTGTTTGTTTCATCATTTTTATTGGTCATATATCTAGAATTCATTACATAAATCTTTCAAAATAATGAGATATTACAAGAATAGTTTACAAGTCAGCTCTGACTGCACAAATATTTGACACAGGAGATCATTTTTACAAATACATATGCTTTCTTGTTTGTTGTGATTTTTTGTTTGTTTGTTTTTGGTTTTTTTTGAAACGAAGTATCGCTCTCTCTCCCAGTCTGGAGTGCAGTGGCACGATCTCAGCTCACTGCAAGCTCCGCCTCCCAGGTTCACGCCATTCTCCTGCCTCAGCCTCTCAAGTAGCTGGGTCTACAGGCACCTGCCACCATGCCCGGCTAATTTCTTGTATTTTGAGTGAGACGGGGTTTCACCATGTTAGCCAGGATGGTCTCCATCTCCTGACCTTGTGATCCACCCGCCTCGGCCTCCCAAAGTGCTGGGATTACAGACCTGAGCCATGACACCTGGCCCTGTTTTCTTATAAGAATACTTTAAGAAAGAAAATAAGTCTCTATCTATCATATAGCAAATTTTATGCAGTCTCTTTTTCTCATTCAATCATCCTTTCAGCATGTCCATCACATCCAATAAACCAAATTACAATCTGTTACTTCTCATTTTCAAATACTATTAAGATTCACACTGTTTAAGGATTTTTAGGGTTCCTTTTCTAGTCTTTCCTGATTTGAAAAGAATCCATGTATTCAGGCTAAAAGAGGTAATTTAAACAAGATTCCTCCTGAATAGAACTTCTATCGGGTTAATCATTGTTTGGTGAATTATCTTTTCACTTCCTACTTAGGCTAGGCTAGTTGGTAGTTTTACCCCTGCTGATAAAGTCCTGACATTCCTAATAGTTCCTAAACTGCAAAAAAAAAAGAAATCCTAGAAACAAGAGTGAAATAGAAATATTAAGAAAGCTAAAACACTATTGATTAGAAAACATTTAAATTCAAGGTCTCCCCCAGGTTGAAGAAGACAGAAAAGTAATAAAGTATAAGGATGTGGCAGTAAGTTGTATAAAATGCTGAAAATCTGAAAAAGATTAATCACTCAAGCCAGTGGTGTACCATTTCCAAAATGCTAGAGGGCTAGAGGATACAGAATCTTAGACTCTGTGGCTAGGCTGAACTCAATATTTGATATTCTTCTTATGCTGTGGCTTTGAAATAGTCTAATAAATATCCATTTGCCCAGAGCAAGTAGTCTTTCAGGCCAGGGGAACTTTAGAGAATACTGACCAGGTTTACCTGAAGAGACAGGAACCACCAGGACAAACATTTGGCATTCACTCCACTCCTTCACTGTTACTGAAAAACGTCCACTTGTCAAAGTCTGTTGTTTGCTTTTCAGGTAACATGAATTAAAATTAAGAAACTAGCAGTTTTCTACTACAGTGAAGCTCCTGAGTACTCAGCTCCAATTAGTCAATATTCTTGCAAGGATGCTTTAAAAAGCAAGCCCTTGTCCAATAAGGTATTTAATAGCACTTAGGGACTATTAGATGTCCCATTTCTCTTCTCTTTCATTTCTCTTGATCTCTTCTCACCCCAGTGTAACAAATTGCTATAGGTTTTTACCAAAACGCTGCAGCAGTAGTTGGAAATGAGTTATTTTGCATTATCAAAGTATTCAATCACATCATCACAGATCACATTTGCATATAACCAAGAGATGGACAAATAACATTACTGCAGTGATTTTGCAAATTCAGCATAGTCAATGTATCCATCATTGTTCTTGTCATCATCTCTCAAAACACCATCTCTTATGTTAATCAGTTCATCTTCACTCATTAGTGGTGCCTGTTCACTCCCTTTCTCCTTATGGACATGAGTAATGGCTGTGGAGAGTTCTAAGCCATCAAGCAAATCATTGCCATCATAATCGTGCATTTTGAAGTAATGGAGCTGCAGTTCTTGTGGTGACATCTCCACCTCTGGTTTGTTGATGACACTTTCTGTAAGGTACATGGATGTGTTTTGGTCAAGGAATAGGCCAAGGTGGACATCCAGGCCTGAATGACTCAGCAAGTTTGGCATGCAGGCACACCCTTCCACTTGTTATATAACCTGTTTGTGTAAGTTCATACTTGGCTCTGAGCCACTATTGTCTGTAAAAGGTTTAATTGTCCTGCTGACACTGTGTGCAGGGCTAAGCTCGGCATGGCTCTTGTGCAGGTGCTGCTGCCCAGAGAGAGAGTGAAGCTACTGCCCTGTAAGGGAGAATGACCAACTAGCAGATGGGCAGGGGGAGCCAGGAACCAGCTCATGCCCATAGAGAGAAAGAGTTAAGCTGCTGACCCTGAAGGCAAGGGAGAGCCAGCCCTTCAGCTGTGTGTGGGAGTGGCCGGCTCAAGCAGTTGAGACAGAGTGGACAGTGTGAGAGACCTGGTGTAAGTGAGCTAGTATGAGTAAGCTGCTGATGAGAGCTATTGCTGAATAAAATCATCTTTCACCTGCTTACTTCCCCTGCCAAGTGTTCTGTTAGCTATTTGCCCAGGGACCCACTCCCTTGGACCTCAGCATGGGCTGGACCTGAATCCTAAACCTAACAATTGGTGATGAGGATGGGATGAGGTGAGTAGGTCTTCAGCCCCTGAGGGCTCCTGGGATGGCTATGTGGCTACAGCATGGGCTGTGGTACCAGGTGGCAACGTGCTGCGAGGATGGGCTTCAGTGGAAACATGGGAGGCAGTGGATGGGTCCCCCGCAAGTGTGGAGAAGGCACTGAAGCACCTGGAAGTGCACAGCACTGAGATGCAGCATGCTTTTTCTGCCAGAGTCAGATGGATGTTTGTGACTTTGCTGCAGGAAGTCCCTGCCCAGTCCTTGTGGGACACACGCAGGGAGGAAGAACTTCTGTTACAGGTTCACCCAATGGTCTGCCAGAAAATAGAGCATGAGCAGCTGTTGGGCCCCAGGGGTGGGCCAGAGACCCTCTACTGTGGTGGAGTACACTTCCTATGGTGTCTGTGCTCCAAGTAAGTTGCAGGAGTTAAGCAAGTAATGTTGGTAGTTGTGTACATACTTGGTGCAAGTCATTCAGGAGAAGGATGTTGCTACACAACCTGGTCCTGCCCGAGTGTTCCAGTTCAAAGAGTACCTGCTGCAGTTGGTGGAAGTGTAAAGCCTTTTCTGTGTGATAAGAGAACTGGCCAAGGTGCCCGGCTTGGTAGGGGACACTAGACAACCAAAGGCCATATATGGACTTGGCAATCCACTGGTCCCTGAGCCTGGATAAGTTTCCAGGCAAGGCTGCATAGACAGCTATGAAAGCTGGTCAGTGAAAGCGAAACCTGTGTCTTTGCACCTTGGCATCGGCTGCTTGGCTCTCTACTTATGCACAGCGTATATCTCTTGCATGCCTGAGGACATCCTTGGGGGTGGATGTTTTGCATGACATGGCAGCTGTGCCACCTGTCATGGACTTGATGGACCCTATGACAATGGAACTGGGATGGTGCCACTGTGTGGTGGACTTGACCAATGCATTCCTCTCAATCAACATTGCTCCAGAGAGCGAGGAACAGTTTGCCTTCATGGGAGGGCGACAATGGACTTTCATAGTGTTGCTGCAGGGCTGTATGTATAGCCCCATTATATATCATTTTCTTATTAATGATGTTATGTTAACCTCTAGTTCTCTTGCAGGTTTGGAAGTGGCAACACCCCTCTTGCCTGGGATTGGGATGAGGCTGAAACAGCCCTTCTGATGACATAAGCCCTGTGGGTAGTTAACCAGGGGTGCCCATTTAAACGAGATGTGCATGTAACCACAAAAAGTGTTGGCTAGGGCCTACAGCAGTATATGGAGTGCTTGGAAGTGCCAGTAAGCTTTTAGTCCCAACTATGGAAGGGAGCTGAGCCCCAGTGTTCATTAATAAAGAAGCAGTTAGTAACTATATATGCTGCCCTTCAGGCTCACAAGAGTGTGGCTGGATGGGTTACAGTCATGTGGATGGCTTACCCAATAGCAGGATGGGTGTGTTCATGAGTAACGACCCCCCAACTGGGACAGCACAGACATCCACTTTAGCGAAGTAGGGCACCTACTTAGAGCAGTGGAGTACAATAAGTACAAGTCCCTTAGCAGCAGAGTTGCAAGAGGTCTTGGGACCTGTAGTCCTAATGCAAGATAAGGCCATGAGGCCTGAGGTACCCCTAGACCCTGAGCCTTCATTGTTAGAAAGGGTGTTCTCCTATTCCTCATAGGACATGGTACACAGCTATGTCTAGCTGGGGTGCCACTGCTGCCTGGACTGCTGGTGCAGTCCAGCCTAGCACTGACACCATATGGTTTGAAAATAGGTGTAGATAGAGGAGCAGAGTCAGGCTTATCAATATCACTGTTTTATAGTTCCACATCTTAGCTGACTGGAAAGTCTTCCAGGAGCAGTAATATGCATGGAGCTGTCATCTCCTATGATAACAATGCCTTCTTCTGGAATACCTTCTGTAGGATCTGCCTGAGACTGTTTCACAGTTAACTTTTTTTTTAGTAAGTGGAAGTACACTCTAAAATATTAAATTGGTGCAAAAGTAATTGCGGGTTTTGCCATTGCAATTACTTTTGCACCAACCTAATAATAATAAAAAGTATGGCAAATACACAAACCAGTGACATAGTGCTTTCCTATCAAGTATTACGTAGTGCTACTTTTTTTGAGACCGAGTCTCACTCTGTTGCCCAGGATGCCATGCAGTGGCGTGATCTCAGCTCACGGCAACCTCTGCCTCCTGGATTTAAGCGACTCTCATGCCTCAGCCTCCCAAGTAGCTGTGACTATAAGCGAGAGCCACCACACCCAGCTAATTTTTGTATTTTTAGTATAGATGGGGTTTCACCATGTTGGCCAGGCTGGTCTTGAACTCCTGACCTCAGGTGATCCACCAGCCTCGGCCTCCCAAAGTGCTGGGATTACAAGCGTGAGCCACCACACTAGGCCTTTAGTGCTATACTTTTATATGACGGCAGTGCAGTAAGTTTGTTTACACCAGTATCACCACAAACATATAATTGTGCTATGATGTCACTAGGTAATAGGCATTTTCCAGCTCCATTATAATCTTATGTGATCACTGTCATATCTACAGTCCATCATTGACCAAAATGTCCTTGTGTGGTGCATAACTATATTCAAATATATACAAAGAGCATTTCTTCTGGTACCCAGTAAATATTTCATTACTTAATACACACTACCCCCTGCTCCTGAGAACCTCACTCCATCCCAAGAACAATCTTCACATCTGCCTTTCTGGACCTTCTACTATGAACTAAATATTTATTCACCAGAGAACCTACTGTACACTAGGTGTTATGAAATATAAATTTTTTTATATCAAAGGCATTGTATAATTACATGAAGACAAATGGAGGAATTCATCTTAATTCTATGTATTAGAAAAGCTTTATTTTCCTTGACGAATAGACATATTTTTTTCCTTCTAAAACAATTTAAGCAAATAACCTTCTCGTTTTGGTTGCCAGAATGCTCAGTTTGTATCCCTAACTGAATACCTCTGTAGGTTATCATAACTTGTCCTGATCTCCTAGTGCTCATTTGTATGTGTTTTTTGTTTTCTATTTTATTGTATCTTGTTTGCCATCTTGAGTCATTTTTTACACACAATGGAGTGTGTAAAATAGCTATGGCCTATTATGATAAAAGAAATACCTTCTAGCTTATTTGATTGTGATCCTAGTTTTCCATTTCTAGTAATGAAGTTAAAGGCTCTGCAGGGAATAAAATAAAAAGCTATAGGCAAATGTGAATCAGTAGAATCATAACAATTAGAATTTATTGAGCATTTACTATATGTCAGGCACTGTTTTACTACTTTACATAAACTCATGAACTGGAAAGCCAAGAGGTCAGCATCCCAGGGGATTTAAAGGAGTCAGTCTAAATAGTCAGTTATATACGTAAATTCAAGGAAAAACGAAATGGGCCAAAACACCTATGAGGTTACGTCATCATTCAAAAGACTAAAAAGATTATGCTGGTAAATTAAACTCTATGCATTTAGATTAAAACTAGAGTCCAGGCTAGCATTTTACTATGTATTATATGAGGTTTATAAAAGATTTAGGATGATTTACAACTTCAAAACAGCTTATGTAAAAAAGTACTTGTGAAAGAACCAGAAAACAGTAAAGAAGGTGTCTAACACAGGAGAATAATGCAAATCATCACTACAAAGATTTCTAAGAAGGTAGGGGACTGAAAGTGTCACAGAGTCAGGATATGAGCGTAGCATTTAGAAAAGGGTAGATAGGGTTTCTGGAATACAAAGAAGAAAGTAGGACATGTAAAAGTGCCAAGGAATGGTTTGAAAAGCAGCAAAGTGTGAGAAGAGGGTATTGTAGGGACAAAAAACAGGCCTGCCCACATGCATTATCTTTGAGAAGAGAAAGGAAGTAAATAAGTAGATCAAACTATGAAAGGCCTTTAGGTTAAAGAAGTTTCCATTTGGGGCAGAGGTCACTGGGAAACTGTAGACTACTTTTTTTAACAAAATAGTAGTTTAGTAAGGAGCTAGATAATGGTAGTGAGTCAACAGTGATCAATTTAGTAATGTAGGCACAAGGTACCAAGAACTTGGAAGCAGCAGTAGAAAGACAGAAAGAAATCAATTATTAATCTATATCGAATAAAGTCAAGTTGATTGATTACAGATGATAAAGAGGAATCAGTGAGCAATAATTACAGGGCATTTAGTGTCTACTCAGCACTTTGTGATGTTTTGTATCAATCAATAACAAGATTTCTGGCAGGTGTGGTGGCTCATACCTGTAATGTCAGTGTTTTGGGAAGCCGAGGTGGGAGAATTGTTGGAGTTCAGGAGATGGAGGCCAGCCTTGCCAACATAGTGAGATCCTGTCTCCACAAACAAATTTTAAAATTTTGGGTGTGGTGGTACACACCTGCAGCCCTAGCTACTCAGGAAGCTGTGGCAGGAGCCCAGGAGTTCAAGGCTACGGTGAGCTATGATTGTGCCATTGCACTCCAGCCTGGGCAACAGAGTAAGACCTTCTCTCAAAAATAAAACAACAAACAAACCAAGATTTCTGTCTTCAAGAAGTGTATAATCTAGTTGCACTACCTCAAGTTTTATAACTTGATGAAATGAGATTATTCTGGCCTAACCCTGGTCCCAAATCACAGAGCTGATCATTGACAATCAAAGAAATGCTGGGAGGTAGGAAAAGTGTAGATCAGCACAGAATCATGGATCCTGAAAGAAGCTCAAGCTTTAAGGTATAACAGTGGCCAAAAGTGCCAGTTCTGCAAATGTCAAGTAGAAAAAGGACTGAGAAATAGGCACTGGGTTTGTCCTTGAGAGATCAATCTTCCAAGATTGGTGAGGGTCAAAGCTACAGAATATAAGTTTCATGAAGTCTGTAAATGAAAGAAAATTAAAAAAAAAAAAAAAAAAAAAAAAAAAACAGGCCGGGCGCGGTGGCTCAAGCCTGTAATCCCAGCACTTTGGGAGGCCGAGACGGGTGGATCACGAGGTCAAGAGATCAAGACCATCCTGGCTAACACGGTGAAACCCCGTCTCTACTAAAAAAAAAAAAAAAAAAAAAAAAATACAAAAAACTAGCCTGGCGAGGTGGAGGGCGCCTGTAGTCCCAGCTACTCAGGAGGCTGAGGCAGGAGAATGGCGTGAACCCGGGAGGCGGAGCTTGCAGTGAACTGAGATCCGGCCACTGTCCTCCAGCCTGGGCCGCGACAGAGCGAGACTCCGTCTCAAAAAAAAAAAAAACCAAAAAAAAAAACCAAAAAAAAAAAAAAACAGCACAGCATTTGGCAACTTTTTCCCCCAAGTTCATGGAGAAACGTCTCCAAGATTTTTAGAACATTCTTGGTAAAAATGTGATAAAATAACACTAGGATTAGTTAGGCACTAGTAAAAGAAATGAGTTATACTTTCAGGAAAAATGCTACTGCAAAAAAAGGAAGAGAAGGAAGAAGATGAGAAAAATCTGTCTTTGCAAGTCAAGAGAATGAATTTGCCTCAACACTATTATCCTCAGATGGTGAGAAGTTTTTGGTCCTGCTCTGAAGCCAGATCCCTCTCTTCTGGTACTAGAGCCAGCAAGTATGAAGACACACACACAGGATTTTCTCTTCATGTGAAGGGGCTGATGTGGTTAGAAAACAGAGGATTACCTGGTGGTTCCAGGACCCACGCTTGATGGAACAGATTAGCAGAGAAACTACAAGGTGTCAGGTAGTTTTATACTCTAAAGTTGGAGCCCTTCAGAATATTAGATTGCATATGTTAGGTTTTTTGAGTCATCCTTTTGTTTTATTGCAAACTTATTTGAGAAAAGAGAAAGGGGGTTGGGAGAAAAAGTAGGAGGGAGGGAGGAAGGGAGGGGAGAGGAAAGGATACATGGATGGAAAGAATGAATGAAAGCTTAAAACGGGTATCGGTATCTAATAAAAGAAAATCAGAACAAGTATATATACACTTGAAATATATATATTTCAGTGGTGGGAGGTTAGGTATATATGTTCTTGTGCTAACATTAATAAAAGCTCAGATATTACTCTTTAGTATGAAGGTGCTGATGTCTGATGAGAGTTGAACTCTGACTGAAGGCTCTTCCACAGTCATTACATTTGTATGGCTTCTCCCCAGTATGGATTCTCTGATGAATAATAAGGGATGAGCTTCGACTGAAGCCCTTTCCACACACTCTACACTCGTGGGGCTTTTCTCCAGTGTGGATTCTCTGATGTTCTGTAAGAGATGAGCTTCGACTGAACACTTTCCCACAGTCACCGCACTCATAGGGGTTCTCCCCAGTGTGTGTTCTCTGATGTTCAATAAGCGATGAGATCCAACTGAAAGCTTTTCCACATTTACTGCATTCATAGGGATTCTCTCCAGTGTGTATTCGCTGATGCTGAATTATGGTTGAACGGTCACCGAAGGCTCTCCCACATTCATTACATTTGTAAGGCCTTTCTTGAGTATGAGTTCGCTGATGTTGACTAAGGTTAGTGCTTCGGCTAAATGCTTTTCCACATTCACTACATTCATATGGTTTTTCTCCAGTATGGATTCTCTGATGTAGACTAAGATGTGTGCTCCGACTAAAAGCTTTTCCACATTCATTGCATTCATAAGGTTTCTCTCCAGTGTGAGTTCTTTGATGATCAGTAAGATGTGTACTTCGGCTGAAAGATTTCCCACATTTGTTGCATTCAAAAGGCTTTTCTCCACTATGAATTCTACTGTGTACAAGAAGGTCTGATTGGTAACTAAAGGCTTTTTCACATTCATTGCATTTACAAGGTTTTCTTTGTGAGAAAAGTCTTTGGTGTTTAATTAAGTCTGAATTATCTTTGGAGTTTTTCCTAGATATTGGGGATCCATCTCCCTTTGGAATTTTCTGTTGTGTGTCAAGGTTTGGGCTTAGACTAAATTCACTGGATTCAGGGCCTCCATCCCCCATGAAAATTTCTTCAAGTGTCACTGACACTTTTCTGACCACTGTGTTCTCAAAACAGGATTTCTTCTGTGCAGAACATTTTGTCTGCCTTGATAAATGGCCTTTATTTTTATAGGCTTCTTCATTTGTAGGACCCTGAGCAGTATTCCCTCTGAGGCTTTCCATTGCTGACCTTGAAAACTCTAGTTTTTTGGAAACAGTCTGATTGGTGTTGATGCTTTGGTTCAGTTCAAATCCCTCTATCTGAAAGACATTTAAAGTGTAAATGTCACCTGTGTCTACTGTGGAGAGCAAAGAAAATAAACCAGCAGAGAAAAGACAACTAATTTGAATTCATGCATACTAGCAACTTTATATGAGGAGAAAACAAAAAAGGGTAGTGGAGGAGAACAAAGCCAGAAGAGACAAGAGGCAGAATTTTTGCACTGGGCATGGTGAACACAGAGACATCAAGAAATATCGAAAGAGTTATTGGGTAATATGCTAACCCAAACAAATGGAAATGAGCAGGTGTACCAGCTGATGACAGAGAGTTCGGGATTAAAAGGTAAAATGACCTTTTATGGTAGCTGATTAGCCATGGAAAATGAGAGCAAGGAGAAGGATGAGAAGAATCAAGACTCTCAAGCGTAGAAAAAAGAAATGGAAAAAGGAAAGATGACTTGATCAAGCCTGAATGCAACCATTTTCCTGGGATTGAAAGAGAATAAAAATTTCAGAAATAATAACTACCACACTGCTCTTCCCATTTGCCTCTCAACCCTTCTTCCAATTATTATACTTCAGGTATTCTTCTAAAGAAGTCTACAGTCCTAGACTATCAGAGATTTAGCAGAACTTAGACATTATCTAGGCCAACCCACTCATCTGACAGATAGAAAACAGATTGAGTCACTTGCCTACATGACCCAACAAATTGCAAGGGCTTGGACTAGAACTCATCTCCTCAACATCAAATTGGTGGTCTTCTTATGACACTACTTACCTAGACAGGTATTTCTGGGCACTGCCCTCTTCAGCTTCCTGAAGATCCAACATCTACTGTTATTCTTCCTCCAATTGGGTGATAAAGTCCAATTCACATGCTGGGGTTCCTGCAGATCAGAAATGTTTTAACACAAGGCTGCTGGTGCTGAAGACAGAGCTATCCAGAGCTCAATCTCAGTGTTTTTAATCTAAGAAAAGGTAGAGTGAGCTTTCACAGGGTCTATGGCAGGAGGGGCTGGAGAAAATGAGTCTCTGAAAGGGACTAAAATTAGATGCCAAAAGACGGGTTACATATACACACACAGGTTACATACAGAAACACATACACATCAGAATTACTTATGACACTTGTTACTCCAGATATCTGAACCTTGCTTTGGACCTAGCAAGTCTGATGGGGCCCAGGCATTTGTATTTTAATAAGTTCACGTGACTTGACAAGCTGAATGTCCAGAAAGAGCCTTAGAAATACAGTCTAGGTTGCTTGAACAAAGTGCTAACTTGGACTATCTTCTGCCCCCTAACATTCTTCTCACAGCAGGCAGGTATAAAATAGAAACTCAGCTTCCCATAGGACAGGAGGCCCCTTTTCTCTAAAGAGGGGTTGAAACTTCCCACAGATCTCAAGTTTCCCAGGTACTAGACAGTTAGCTTTCCCAGATGACTCTCGTTTAAAAAGCAAACACCTCACATTCATATTGCCTGGCACCAAGTAGTATGTTCATCTCCACACTGACAATGTTGTTTTCCACTTGTATTATAAGAAGTGAGAGCAACAGGGCAGCAAGGACCTCTCCTGGAACACCAACCTATCAGTGTCCAGCAGAATATCCTGGCTCCAGCGGCCTTTGTCAGGAAAATAAGAAGATCTGGGAACCTGTGCCTTTTCTTCTTGCCCATCCCTGGACTCTAAATTTCCTCATTAAAGCTTGTTTAACCCCTCCTCTTAATTAACTTGGAGCCCTTGTGTATTAAAGGAGGCAATGAACTGTATAACAGTTCCCCAAATATTTCTGCTCACAGCACAATTTGAGATCCATGAGATTAGGAAGTTAATCTGGCTTCATAAAACTCTTTCCTTTCTCATAGACTGGGACCTCTCAGATGTGGAGGTTAGCCTTGAAGGATATGTGCCAAGAAGCCATGCATGGAGAACCTCAAGTAACATGATGATGCCGTCTGTGTTCAGCTTTGCCAAGAATATGCCTTTCAACTGAAAATAGGGAAGATAAAAAGCCCTACTACTGGGATGATGCAGGAGTCAGAATTTCTTATCGTAGAATCTTACACTAAGATCCAATTGCTGTGGGGCGCAGTGGCTCATGCCTGTAATCCCAACTCTCTGGGAGGCCAAAGCGGGCAGATCACTTGAGGTCAGGAGTTCGAGACCAGCCTAGCCAACATGGTGAAACCCCGTCTCTACAAAAATTAGTTGGGCATGGTGATGCATGCCTGTAATCCCAGCTACTTGGGAGGCTGAGGCTGGAGAATTGCTTGAACCTGGGAGGCAGAGGTTGCAGTGAGCCGAGATCGCAGCACTGCACTCCAGCCTGGGTGACAGAGTGAGACTCTGTCTCACACACACACACAAAAAGATCCAGTTGCATACTTTATGATGCCAACATTCCTAAATAGGAATTTGCCTTACTGCTACCGTGGCTGGCTTCCATTCTTGTAGCTCAGATCCTTAAGCTCCTCCATTGTTATCTGATATGGTTTAGATGTTTGTTCCCTCCAAATCTCATGCTGAAATGTGATTCCTCCCCACCCTCCCCTGAAAAAAAGAAAAAAATGTGATTCCCAGTGTTGGAAGATGGGAGATGATGGGATCGTGGAGGGAGATGATGGGATCGTGGAGGTAGATTCCTCCTGACTGGTTTAGCAGCATCCCCTTGGTGATAAGTGAGTTCTTGCTCAGTTAGTTCATGTGAGATTTAGTTGCTTAAAAGTTTGGGACCTCCCCTCCCTTGCAGTCTCTTGCCCCTGCTCTTACCATTTGACATGCTTGCTCCCCCTTTACCTTTCACCATAATTGGAAACTTCCTGAGGCCCTCTCCAGAAGCAGATGCTAGAGCAATGCTTGCACAGCCTGCAGAACTGTGAGCCAATTAAATCTCTTTTCTCTATAAATTACCCAGCCTCAGGTATTTCATTTCCATAGCAATGCAAGAATGGCCTAACACATTATTTTACTGTCAGTTCACTACCTTTCTCTTTTATTATAGTGATCCTCAAGATAGCATCCTAGGGAGACTTTGGGGGAATTTGTGAGGGTGTTTTGGGTTGTCACAATGATTGGATAGTACTATTTGAATTTAATGGGGGCCAGGGATTATAGATATTCCTGCAGAAAAAAGAACTGTCATTTATCCTACCTGACTTTCAAAAAAGTTGTTAATAGTTACCTGAAACTAAAACCTAATAACGCTTTATGCATACATACACCATTTTGCATAGCTTTAATATGTATTGGAAAATCAAGGAAATATACATTTCTTTCTTTACTTTTTTGAGACAGGGTCTCACTCTATCACCCAGGCTGGAGTGCCGTGGTACAATTACTATTCACTGCAGCCTTGACCTCCCCAGGTTCAGGTGATCCTCTGACTTCAGCCTCCTAAGTAGCGGGACTACAGGCACACACCACCATGTATGGCTAATTTTTAATTTTATTTTGTAGAGATGGGGTTTCACCATGTTGCCCAGGCTGGCATCAAACTCCTGGGCTCAATTGATCTGTCCACCTCAGCCTCCCAAAATACTGGGATTACAGGCATGAGCCACCAAGTCCAGCCAAAATATACATTTTTTTTGTTTCAATGTTATTAGGAATTTTTCACCATTTCAGGGAAGTAAAGCCACTTATGGTATTAGATTCACAAATATAATTCATAAATCAGGCTGCATTTGTAGTTGAATTCACAGTGGTTCTAATAGGTGTAAGCATCTATTTCATCCAGTCATTTACCTGCTGAAATGCATATTATTTGATTATAAATCATTTTCCTTTTCCTTCTCCTTCATATTATAGTTAAGGTAACATATTGATACTTTTGAAATTATTTCATAGGTAGGTAGTATTCATATGACATAAAATGAATTTTATTTCAGAATAGTAAAGGGAATGGTAGGTCTGAAGGGTAGAGAAATAATTCTCTAGTGCAATGGAACTAAAATATTGACAATTACATGATAGGTGAATACTGCATCTCCCAGTAGGTAAATTACAAAGCCTCTAAAGCTACTAAAGCAAAAGTTCTTGTCCCCAACAGAAGTCTCTGAAGATTTGAGAACACCCATACTGCCATAAGGTAATATGAGAACTAATGGGAATGTTGTACTTAGTGGAATATTACTACATTATTAAATATCATATCCCATTCTGGAGAAGAGAGATTATTAGGAAATATTTAGTTTTTGGAGGCAATATGAAAGCAGGGAGATCCAAAATTTGAAGATTTGTGCAAACTGTCTCACTAGAAGAACCTTGAAATATAGGATATCTAAAAGTAGGCCGAATATCCTGACAAGAGAAAGAACTATGACAGAGTTCTTGGATATGGCCAATTTGAAGTTCACTCTCATGCTTATTAATATTTTAATTATTGTCAAACTGTGCCAATTTGATATGAGACTATCTATAATCAACTAATGTGTTTATACTATGTATTAGGCTGTTCTTGCATTGCTATAAAGAAATACCTGAGGCTGGGTAATTTATAAAGGAAAGAGGTTTAATTGGCTCATGGTTCTGCAGGCTGTAAAAGCATGGTGTTGGCATCTTCTCAGCTTCTGGTGAGCCTTCAGGGAGCTTTTACTCATGACAGAAGGTGAAAGGGGAGCAGGCATATCACATGGTGAAAGCAGGAGCAAGGCAGGAGGGAGGGGCCACACACTTTTACACACCAGATCTCACGAGAACTCACTCATTATTGCAAGGACAGCACCAAGCCATGAGGGATCTACCTCCACGATCAAATCACCTCCCATAAAGCTTCACCTCCAACACTAGGGATTACAATTCAACATGAGATTTGATGGGGATATATATTCAAACCATATCATTCTGCTCTTGGCCCCCAAGTCTCATGTCCTCACATTGCAAAACATAATCAGTATTTTTAGGAGACTGCTCAACAGTACCCGAAAGTCTTAAGTCATTCTGGCATTAACTCAAAAGTCCCAAGTCCAAGTCCAAAGTCTCATCTGGAGATGAATTTCTTCCACCTATGAACCTGTACATCACAATTTATTTACTTCCAAGATACAATGGAGGTGCAGGCACTGGGTAAATACTCCCATTGTAAAAGGGAGAAATCAGCCAAAAGAAAGGGGCTACAGGCTCCATTCAAGCTCGAAATGCAGCAAGGCAGTCATTAAATCTTAAAGCTCCAAAATAATCTCCTATATGTCCCACATGTAGGGCACAATGGTGCAAGGGGTGGGTTCCCAAGGCCTTGGGCAGTTCCACTTCTGTGATTTTGCAGAATTCAGCCTCACATTGCTCTCCCAGGTTGTTGAGTGCCTGTGGCTTTTCCAAGCACAGGGTCTAAGCACAGGATCTACCATTCTGGGGTCTGCATGGTGGCTCCCTTCCCACAGCTCCACTAGGCAGTGCAGTGGGGACCCTGTGTGGGGCCTCCAACCCCACATTTCCCCTCCAGACTGCCCTAGTAGAGGTTCTCTAAAGGGGCTCTGCCCCTTACAGCAGGCTTCTGCCTGGACACCCAGGCCTTTCCATACATCCACTTAAATCTAGGCAGAGGCTGCCAAGCCTCCTTTACTCTTGCACTGTGCACATCCACAGGCTTAACACCACATGGAGGCCACCAAGGCTTACAGCTTCTACCCTCCAGAGCAGCAGCCTGAGCTGTACCTGGGCCCATTGGAACTATGGCTGGAGCCCAAGCAACCAGGATTTAGGAGCAGCCTCCTGGAGTGGTGCAGGGCAGTGGGACCCAGGATCTGGCCCTGAAATCCTTAAGTCCTCCTGGGTCTCTGAGCCTGTCATGGGAGGCATCGCCTCTTAGATCTCTGAAATGCCTTTCAGGCCTTTTTGCTGTTTTCTTGACTATTAGCACCTGGCTCCTTTTTAGTTTGCAAATCTCTCTAGTAATGGGTTGCTCCATGGCCTGCTTGAATTTCTCTCCTGAAAAAGCTTTTTAAAATCTTTTTTCTCTGCAAATTTTCCAAACTTTTATGCTCTGCTTTCCCTTTAAATATAACTTCCAACTTTAAGTCATTTCTTTCCTCCTACATCTGAGGACAGACAGACTGTTAGAAAGAGCCAGGCTACATCTTCCTTTGCTGCTTAAAAATTTCTTCTGACAGATACCCTAAATCAACACTCTGAAGTGCAAACTTCCACAGATCCCTAGGGCAGGGGCACAAGGCAGCCAAGTTCTTTGCTAAGGCATAACACATATGACCTTTGCTTTAGTTCCCAATAAGTTCCTCATTGCCATCTGAGACCTTGTCAGCCTGGACTTCACTGTCCATATCACTATCAGCATTTTTGTCACAAACATTTAACCAGTCTCTAAGAAATTCCAAACTTTCCCTCATCTTCCCATCTTCTGAGCCCTCCAAACTCTTCCATCTCCATCCTCTGCCTGTTACCCAGTTCCAAAGTTCCTTTCACATTTTTAAGTAACTTTATAGCCAAGCATGTGCCTCAGTACCAATTTGCTGTATTAGGCCATTCTTGCATTGCTATAAAGAAATACTTGAGGCTGGGTAATTTATAAAGAGAATAGGTTTAATTGGCTCACAGTTCTTCAGGCTGTACAACCATGGTGCTGGCATCTGTTCAGCTTCTGGGGAGACCTCAGGGAGCTTTTACTCATGGTGGAAGGCAAAGGGGCATCAGGCACATCACATGGCAAAAGCAGGAGAAAAGAGAGGTGGAGAGGTACCACACACTTTTTTTTTTTTTTTTTTTTTTTTTTTTTTTGAGACGGAGTATTGCTCTGCCACCCAGGCTGGAGTGCAGTGGCCGGATCTCAGCTCACTGCAAGTTCCGCCTCCCGGGTTTTTTACGCCATTCTCCTGCCTCAGCCTCCCGAGTAGCTGGGACTACAGGCGCCCGCCACCTCGCCCGGCTAGTTTTTTGTATTTTTAAGTAGAGACAGGGTTTCACCGTATTAGCCAGGATGGTTTCGATCTCCTGACCTCGTGATCCGCCCGTCTCGGCCTCCCAAAGTGCTGGGATTACAGGCTTGAGCCACCGCGCCCGGCCGGTACCACACACTTTTACACAACCAGATCTCATGAGAACTTATGCATTATCGCAAGAACAGCACCAAGCCCTGAGGTATCGACCTGTAAGATCCAATCACCTCCTGTCAGGTCCCATCTCCAACATTTGGGATTACAATTCAACTTGAGACTTGGTGGAGACACGTATCCAAGCCATATCATACTGTATAGTGCAAGAGTCTCAAAGTGTAGTTGGTTTTTTCATTTCAAATAAGCTCATTATATATACAACTGTATTATGCATTAGATGTGTTAGTGTATGTGACACATATGATAGACAGATACAAACTCCACTAGGGAAACTTTCTACCTAGAAAAAATAAAGAAAGAACTTGTGAAAGGAATCCAGAAATGGCCTTTCTTTGGGCCTGTCTATTCTAAGAATTTTATGAATATTGACTCATTTATTCTTCACAATAACTCTGTGAGAGGGGAATTATTATTCCCGCAATACAAATAAATAGTGTAAGTACAGAGAAGTTAAGTAATTTGGCACAAGGCCAAGTAATAAATCCTAGATTCAAACTCATTATACCATACAGTATGTGTTGCTTCTCAACAGACAGGGAAAGAATGCCTGAGTCACACTTTCTGTTTAGGGGCCTGTAAATGGCCAAGAAACTAAACTCCACTGATGTCAGAAGGATATCAGCATGACCTTGACTTCAGAGTGGCGTAGGGGTATAGAGAGTGATGACCTCCCAGAGCCAGTCCCTGAAACGCTGCAGTAAATCTCAGCCACACTAACAGCCCTATCTGTGTAACCTATGGAGTAAAGTCTCTGGCCTTGGCCGGGCATGGTGGCTTATGCCTGTAATCCCAGCATTTTGGGAGGCTGTGGTGGGCAGATCACCTGAGGTCAGGAGTTTGAGACCAGCCCAACATGGTGAAACCCAGTCTCTACTACAAATATAAAAATTAGCCAGTCGTGGTGGCACGCACCTGTAGTGCCAGCTACTCAGGAGGCTGAGGCAAGAGAATCGCTTGAACCCAGGAGGTAGAGGCTGCAGTGAGCCAAGACTGTACCACTGCACTCCAGCCTGGTTGACAGAGCAAGACTCCATCATCTCAAAAAAAAAAAAAAAAAAAAAAAAAGTCTCTGGCCTCCACTGAAGTGCAAGTGGCATCCTCAGCACAATTCAGGGAAACATCAGATAGAGGCCCAGAGCTATAGGCACTGACTAGGTAAGCTGGATTTTGGTTATAGCTCCATTGGTAGCTATATAGAAAACAGGGGAAAATAAACAATCTGGTTTTGTGTCTCCTCACCTGAAAAATGAAGATGCTGGACTTGATTTGTCCAAAGCTATCTGATACCCAGTAGTTTGACTTTAGATCCCAAATTTTGAGGCACAGAGCCATCTGCCTAGACTAAGGGGAGAGAACTACAATGAATCTACTCTTTTTCAAATCCTCAGAGACATGTAAGATCTCAAGGTCCATATTTCAGATGAAACCATTCAAGAAATAGGCCAAAAAAAGCCTGTGTTCATTAATTAATCTAATGATGAATTAGAGTGAGGGAGTGTTGAAGATATTAAGAACAGTCAACAGCCAAATAAAGAATAGTCCCCTTGGCAAAATTTGGCAGACTCATCTAAGAAGGGATGAATGTGTCTCTGCTTGCCAAGATGGAACACACTTTCAGAAAAGAGAGAAGAATACTTAATTCATGTGGAATATGGATCTTATGGAGAGATAGACAGTTGCCTTTCCATCATCTGCCTCCACTTGGTTTTATTTTTAATGAAAGGCAGAAATGGGCAAAGGTCATAGTCTAAGGCATCCAGAACCTCTGTCTAGTAATGTCCACATCTAGTCCTGTTGAATGCAACCCTAAGGATTAGAAGTAAAATGATTGGGAGGCCGAGGCGGGTGGATCACCTGAGGTCAGGAGTTCAAGACCAGCCTGGCCAATATGGTGAAACCCCATCTCAACTAAAAATACAAAAAAATTAGCTGGGCGTGGTGGCAGGCCCTGTAATCCCAGCTACTTTGGGAGGCTGAGGCAGGAAAATCGCTTGAACCCAGGAGGTGGAGGTTGTAATGAGCCAAGATAGTACCACGGCACTCCAGCCTAAGCGACAAGAGTGAAACTCTGTCTCAAAAAAAAAAAAAAAAAAAGTAAAATGAATGCCCAAAGTAATCCTATCTCCTCTCAGATATAAAGAAAATGACAATGGATACTTATGTCTGGGTTTCATCTTTTATGATAAAAGACAGATCTGAACCAAATCCAAACTTTCTCTAAACTCTTTAGGTGATCCAACCTCTTTGACATTCTCTTCATATGGGGTATGAGTTCAAAGACACTATGACACTAGTCTCCTTACTTCTTCCTGAGGGTCAAAATAGAAGACAGATGACACTGCTTACAGCTGCACTTCCTTGGTCAAGTCACCTTTCTGAAAACTCTTGCCCCACATTATAAAACACCATTACTAGCATGGGCTTGTCTTTTCTCACAAAGGTTTTGTGAATACTGCAAGTTAAACTATGGCAAAACATTTACAATAAAGAATGATATATAGTATAAGGGAGATGATGCTATTGCTGTGCTCATCTCACATCAATGAATTTGAAAACTGTGATGGTATATGTTTAAGGAAAGATGCTGTCAGAGGATTTATGAGGCTCCCTTCAGCAGCTGCTGCTCTAGAGCATGGAGAGATGCATTCTTTTTCCTGGCTTTGGAGGATGTATATAAGATGGGAAAGGGAAGACTAATGGATGTGACAAAAGTTTCAGGGATAGCCCCCAAACATATTTCAGAGAGGCCAGGAGGTTAGGGCCTGTCTCCACAATGTTAGGCCCACACCGTTTTCCAGAGTCCATTCAAGGGATTCCTCCCTCTTGATGTGGAAAGTTGCCGCTCCTTTTATCCTTTCTTCTTCATACTTTTATTATTTGAGTCACCTTACTGCTCTCTGGATACTGTATTCCCACAAAATCATTATTCTCTTAAGTGGTCACAACATGCTGCAGCCCTAGCCAACCTGGTGGTTTGCTATTCCTTTATGTGACTCTAACTTTCCAGCACTAACAGTGCTGGCCACCACTGTTACCCTAATTATCTAAAATTGTTTTGACATTGCCAGTCTGTCCTATAATCAATTCCTGATCCAGGGATAATTCTCCTTTATTTTCTACCCCCTTCAGAAGGAAGAAGGTTTTGAAGAGTCTGGAATAGGGCTTCTCTGGGTGCTTTGTTTTGTGGCACTAGGTTGATTGCTTCCTGGAGCCTTTGCCAATCGACAAAGCAATCAGCAGAAGTGCCTAGGCAGCCTCAGTTTAACCACAGAATAGAGAAAATCTTGTCCTACCAAAGGTGATCTTCAGGTAACAATGTTCACAGAAATTGGTTCAAAGCACAAACTCACACATAAAGCACAAATTCACACACAAAGATCCACAGTAACTGTCAATACACCTACAACAAATAATGAACGACTACTTTATTCAAGTACCAACCTTCATCACCAGAACCAAAAACTAAGGACTGGCACTCACTAGCCTCTGTAACTTAAGCAAGTAATTCTTTTTTTTTTTTTTTTTTTTTTTTTGGTGCAGGGGAACGGAGTTTCACTCTTGTTGCCCAGGCTGGAGTGCAATGTAGTGGTCTCGGCTCACTCCAACCTCCGCCTCCTGGGTACAAGTGATTCCCCTGCCTCAGCCTCCCGAGTAGCAGGGATTACAGGCACGCGCCACCACTCCCACCCAATTTTTGTATTTTTAGTAGAGAAGGGGTTTCACCATATTGCCCAGGCTGGTCTCGAACTCCTGACCTCAGATAACTCGCCTGCCTTGGCCTCCCAAAGTGCTGGGATTACAGGCGTGAGCCACTGCCCCCCGCCGAGCAAATACTTCATCTCTCTGTGCCTCAATTTCCTTATCTGTAACATGGGGATAATAATAGTACACTATTTCATAGGGTTGATGCAAGGATTAAATGAATTAACGCAGGTAAAAACTCTTGGAGCAATGCCTGCACTCAGTAAGCACCAGGGAAACACCCCAGTACCGAAGCCCTCCCTCGCCCAGCTAGAGGGGAAGCAGGGTGCAACCCTGCTCTTTCTCATCTCCCAGGGATACACTCGGGGAAAACCACTGGCTGTCACTGCCGCAGAGGAACTAGGCTGGCCCGCCCATGAGACGAGCGCTGGGGGCCCTCTCGACTCCTAGCCACGCCGCGTCCCAACCGTGGAGGTACCTCCTGACCCGACCTGCAGCCAAACCACCCGCGACCCTTTCGCCCGTTTCCTTCGAAGAAACCGTGTTTCCACTTTCCAGAACCTCCAAGAACACCCACCTTGGTCCCGGGGCCCTGTAAGCCCCGTTCACCGGCCGCCTCCGGCCGAGTACCCCGACACACCCCGGGCGTATCCCGCACTTGGAGCGGAACCTGAGTGCGCGGGGCTTGGGGAAGTCGGAAGGATTAAAGAGAAACCCACGCGTCGAATCGCTGCTCCAGCGCCCATAAGGTTTCCTAGGATCACAGGCAGTCTCCCACTTAGGCTGCTGCTGATCATGCTCTGCTCGGTATGCGGGGCCAGGCATTGTCTGAGCAGTCGCTTGGACCTAAGTCTCCTGACGCCGACGACCAGTTGCAAAACAGAGACCACACTGAGAATGGGCAACGTATCAGCGGCGGTCGCAGCGCTGCGCCTGCGCCCGAGAGCCAGCGATAGCAGGGCTGTGCTGGGATTCACTTTCCTGAAGGTTTTTGCAAAGCCCCTCCCCTGGTATGTGAGAGGCTGAGAGGTTGGTGCTAGAGGCAAGAGGAGGGGGGTCTGCGAGAGATACCGAAGACCACCTTAATACACTACAAAGTATAGCCTACACCGGTGGTTCATAGAGTTTTAAATAGCGTGCACAAATAAATCAAGCGAGCTTGTTAAAATACAGCTTCACAAGATTTACACTCCGAGACTGACTCATTGGCCTGGAACACTGCATTTTCAACGGGCATCCCAGATAATTCTGATGCAGGTGGTCTCTCCAAAATGGCTGCGTTGCACAATCTAGATGCTTAAAAACTGTTAAATGCAAGACACGTCCCTAATTTCACCAAAAGAAAAAGATGAATAAAATCAGGACACTACCATAATCTAGTAGATTTTTTAAAATTCCAGGTAATTTTAATATAAGGTAATGAAGTTGCACAATGTGCCCTGGGAGTTCAGAGTAGGGGAAACTTATGGAACGAGGGACATTGGAGTGGTTTAATTAATGGAAGATTTAATGGAAAACATAGCGGAGGGCAACCTTACAAATAGTTGAGGAACTAGAAGAGTGGAACGCGTGTGCGAAACTGCAGATCTGATATATGACAGCTGTGCACAAGTATCATAGAAACATCAAGTAAGTATAAAGCATGAGCCTTGAAGTACAAAGGAGCAGGATCCAAATTATAAGCAGGAAGAAGCAGGATCCAAATTATAAAGCTGGAAAGAATTAGATAAAATCTAATTTTATCATTTCCTATTTTTAAAAATTAAAAATACTTTCAAACTGTGGTAAACTACGCATAACATTAAAGTTACCATTTTAAAGTCATACAATAAAGTTTTTAGTGTATTCACAACAGCACCATCACTATCTAATTCTAGAACATTTTCATCATCCCTAAAAATGCCCATTGAGCAGTCTCTATTCCCTGCTCCCCACAGTCCCTGGTAACCTTTATTTTATATTATGTTTCTATGAATTTGCCTGTTCTAGATATGCCGTATAAGTAAAATAATACAATATTTGTCCATTTATTTCTGGATTATTTTAATTAGCATAATATTTTCAAGGTTCATTCATATTGCAGCATGTATCCTTCATGCCTTTTAATGGCTAAATAATATTCCATTGTGTATATGTGTGTGTTTATACATAAACAGTGTATAAATATAAATACATAATATTTTGTTTATCCATTCATCTCTTGTTGAACACTTGGGTGGTTCCCGCCTTTTGGCCATTGTGAATAATGCTGCTATGAACATTGGTGTACAAGTATCTGAGTCACTGTTTTCAATCCTTTGGGTATACACCTAGGCGTTGAATTGCTAAATCATATGGTAATTCTGTGATCAGCTTTTTTGAGGAACCATCAAACTGTTTTCCATAACGACTGCATCGTTTTACATTCCCATCGGCAGTGCAGGAGGGTTCTAGTTTCTCCACATCTTTGCCAACACTTGTTAACTTCCGTTTTGTTGTAGTTGTTGTATTATAGCCATCCTAATGGGTATGAAGCTTTATCTCATTGTGGCTTTGATTTGCATTTCCCTAATGGCTAGTGATGTTGAGCATCTTGTCATGTGCTTATTTGTATGTCTCTTTTGGAGAAATGTCTGTTCAAATCCTTTGCCTATTTTGAAGTAGATTTTGTTGTGTTGCATAAGTTTTTATATATTCCAGATATTAATTCTTCTTCAGATATATGATTTGCAAATATTTTCTCCCATTCTGTGAAGTTTTTCTCTCTTTTGATAGTGTCCTTTGATGCATAAAACTTTTTGATTTTGATCAAGCTCAATTTATTTTTATCACCTGTGCCATACTTGAAAATTACTTTCTCTAAGAAAGATTTTTATGTTTTCTGCTAAGAGATTTATAATCTCTTATAAATTTTTTACTTCTTAAATTTAAGTCCTTGATCCATTTTGGGTTAATTTTTGTAGATGGTGTAAATACTACAACTTTATTGTTTTGCATTTGGATATCCAGTTTTTCCAGCACCATTTGTTGGAAACACTGTCCATTTCCCATTGAATAGTCTTGGCACTTGTTGAAAATCCATCAACCATATATGCGAGGTTTATTTCTGGGCTCTCTTTTCTGTTTTATGGGTCTATATACCTATTCTCCAGCACCACACTCTTTAGGTTACTGTAGGCTTGTGTAAAGTTTTCAAATTATGAAGTGTGTGTCTTTAAACTTTATTCTTTTCTTCAAGGTTTTCATTGGTTATTCAGGGTAATTTGATTTTCCATATGAATTTTAGGATGGGATTTTCTATTTCTGCAAACAAAGGTTGAAATTTTTATAAGGAATACATTGAATCTGTATATCAAATAGTATTTTTTTTTTTTTTTTTTTTGAGACAGAGTCTCGCTCTGTTGCCCGGGCTGGAGTGCAGCGGCCGTATCTCAGCTCACTGCAAGCTCCACCTCCCGGGTTTACACCATTCTCCTGCCTCAGCCTCCCGAGTAGCTGGGACTACAGGTGCCCACCATCTCTCCCGGCTAGATTTTTGTATTTTTTAGTAGAGACGGGGTTTCACCGTGTTAGCCAGGATGGTTTCGATCTCCTGACCTCGTGATCCGCCCGTCTCGGCCTCCCAAAGTGCTGGGATTACAGGCTTGAGCCACCGCGCCCGGCCATCAGATAGTATTATCATCTTATCAATCGTTAGCCTTCCAACCCATGAACATGGGATGTCTTTCCAATATTTAGGTCTTCTTTAATTTCTTCAAGTAATGTCTTGCAGTATTCAGTGTACAGATCTTTCACTTCCTTGGTTAAATTTATTCCTAGGTGTTTTTATGCTATTTCTAATATGTATGTATTCATTGCCATAAATTCCTCCTAAGCACTGCTTTCACAGCATTCCATAAATTTTGCTAAGTTGTGTTTTCATTTTCATGTAGTTCAAAGTATCTTTTAATTGCTCTTGGCATTTTTTCTTTGACCCATGTATTATTTGGAAGTGTATTGCTTAATCTCCAAGTATTTGGGAGATTTTCCAATGAGCTTTCTGTTATTGATTTCTAGTTAAATCTATTGTCATCTGAGATAAGTCACTGTATAATTTCTATTCTTTTAAATTTATTAAGGTATGTTTTACAGCCCAGAACATGGTCTATATTGATTAATTTTCCATGTGAGTTTGAGAAGAAAGAGTATTCTGCTGTTGTTGGATGAAGTCTAAGATGGCCATTATATCCAGTTGATTGATGATGTTATTGATTTCAACTATATCCTTACTGATTTTCTGCTTCCCGGATCTGCACATTTCTGATAAAGAATATTTGAGATCTCTGTGACAGTAGATTCATCTCTTGCTTCTTGAAGTTCTATCAGTTTTTGCCTCATGTATTTTGAAAGTCTGGTTTTAGGTGCATACACATTAAGGATCATATCTTCTTAGAGAATTAACCCCTTTCT
The DNA here is from genome assembly GCF_007565055.1 of Rhinopithecus roxellana. Lineage (NCBI taxonomy): Eukaryota > Metazoa > Chordata > Mammalia > Primates > Cercopithecidae > Rhinopithecus > Rhinopithecus roxellana. The sequence continues at coordinate 20,618,570 of NC_044552.1, read as the reverse complement.
CATTACATAATTCCCCTTTTTATTCCTCATAGCTCTCCTTGCTTTGAAGTCTGCTCTGTCTGAAGTTAATATAGCTACTTCTGCTCTCTTTTGATTAGTGTTAGTATGGTATAACTTTATTGATTTACTTTTAATCTATATGTGTCTTTATCTTTAAAGTGAGTTTCCTATAGACAACATATATTATTTCTTCACAATCTCTGCCTTAAAATGGTGCATTTAGACCACTGATGTTGAAAGTATTATTGATATAGTTGGATTAATACCTACTATGCTTGTTAACTGTTTTCTATTTGTTGCCTTTGTTCTTATTTTTGTCTACTGCTTTTTTCTGACTTTTTTGTTTTAATTGAACCCTTTATATGATTTTATTTTTCTTCTTTATTAGCATATTAGGTATACTTCTTTTTTCTAAGTGGTTAATCTAGAGTTTGCAATATATATTTACAACTAATCTGAGTCCACTCTCAAATAACACTATAAAGCTTCATGGGTAGTATGGCAAGTACCTTATAATAAAAAAAAATTCTTGTTTTTTTTTTTTTTGAAATGGAGTCTCACTCTTGTTGCCCAACCTGGAGTGCAGTGACATGATCTTGGCTCTCTGCAACTTCCACTTCCCATGTTTAGGCTTCTCCTGCCTCAGCCCCCTAAGTAGCTGGGATTACAGGTGCCCGCCACCACGCCCGGCTGTTGTGGGAAGTCAGGGACCCCAAATGGAGGGACCGGCTGAAGCCATGGCAGAAGAATATAAATTGTGAAAGTTTCATGGACATTTATTAGTTCCCCAAATTAATACTTTTATAATTTCTTATGCCCGTCTTTACTGCAATCTCTGAACATAAATTGTAAAGATTTCATGGACACTTCTCCAATCAATGCCCTTGTGATTTCCTATGCCTGTCTTTAATCTCTTAATCCTGTTATCTTCATAAGCTGAGGAAGATGTATGTCGCCTCAGCATGCTGTGATGATTGTGTTAACTGCACAAATTGTTTGTAGAGCATGTGTGTTTGAACAATATGAAATCTGGGCACCTTGAAAAAAGGACAAGATGACAGCAATGTTCAGGGAACAAGGGAGATAACTTTAAACTCTGACTGCCAGTGAGCCCGGTGGAACAGAGCCATATTTCTCTTCTTTCAAAAGCAAATAGGAGAAATATCACTGAATTCTTTTTCTCAGCAAGGAACATCCCTGAGAAAGAGAATGCGTCCCTGAGGGGAGGCCTCTAAAATGGCCACTTTGGGAACAGCTGTCTTTTACCGTCATAGACAAAGGGATCAAATAAGCCCCGGTCTCCCTTAGCGCTCCCAGACTTATGAGGACGAGGAAATTCCCGCCTAATAAATTTTGGTCATACGGGTTGTCTGCTCTCAAACCCTGTCTCCTGATAAGATGTTATCAATGATAATGTGTGCTTGAAACTTCATTAGCAATTTTAATTTTGCCCCATCCTGTAGTCCTGTGATCTCACCCTGCCTCCATTTGCTTTGTGATATTTTATTACCTTGTGAAGCATGTGATCTCTGTGACCCACACCCTATTCGTATACTCCCTCCCCTTTTGAAAATTGCTAATAAAAACGTGCTGGTTTTACGGCTCAGGGAGCATCATGGAACCTGCAGAAATGTGATATCTCCCCCGGACACCCAGCTTTATAATTTTTCTCTTTTGTACTCTTTCCCTTTATTTCTCAGACCAGCCGACACTTAGGGAAAATAGAAAAGGACCCGCTTTGAATATCGGAGGTGGGGTTCTCCCGATACCCAGCTAATTTTTGTACTTTTAGTAGAGATGGGGTTTCGCCATGTTGGCCAGGCTGGTCTTGAACTCCTGACCTCAGGTGATGTGCCTGCCTTGGCCTCCCAAAGTGCTGGGATTACAGACGTGAGCCACAGCGCCTGGCCAATAACAAAATAATTCTAATTTCTTCTTTCTGTTCCTTGGTTCATTGCTGTCACTCATTTTGCATATACAGAAGTATACATAAGAGTGTGTGTATATGTAATTGAATATACATAATATATCATTGAATAAATACATTGTTGTTATTATTTTGAACAAACTTTTAGGTCAATTAAAAATTGGCTGTACTACATCAACTAAGAATAAGAAAAATGTTTTTATTTTACCTTTATTCATTATCTTTTTTTTTTTTTTTTTTTGAGATAGAGTCTCACTCTGTCGCCCAGGCTTGAGTGCAGTGGTGTGATCTTGGCTTACTGCACCCTTCGCTTCCCAGGTTCAAGCAATTCTTGTGCCTCAGCCTCCTGAGTAACTAGGGTAACAGGCATGCACCAACAAACCAGGCTAATTTTTGTATTTTTAGTAGAGACAGGGTTTCACCATGTTGGCCAGGCTGGTCTTGAACTGCTAGCCTCAAGTAATCTGCCCACCTCTGCCTCCCAAAGTGCTGGGATTACAGGCTTGAGCCACCACACCAGGCCCATGTTATATACATATATATATATATATTTCCAAGTTTCTAGCTTCTGTTATTGTCCTTCTCCCTAAAGAAGTTATATTAACATTTCATGCAGGACAGGTCTACTGGCAACAAATTCCTTCAACTTTTGTTTCTCTGAGAAAGTCTTTATTTTTCCTCAACTTTCGAAGGATAATTTTTTCAGAGTACAGAATAGGTGGTTTTTAATCTGTAAACACTTAAATATTTCACTCCACTCTCTTCTTCCTTGCATGGTTTCTGAGAAGTCAAATGTAAATCTTATCCTTACTCCTCTATATATAAGCTGTTTTTTCCCCTCTATGGCTTCTTCCAGGATTTTTCTTTAATTTTGATTTTCTGTAGCTTAAAAATATTATCCCTAGGTGTTCTGGACTAAATGTTTGTGTCTCCCCAAAATTTATAAGTTGAAACCCTACCCCTCAATGTGGTATTATTAAGAGATGGGGCCTTTAGGAAGTAACATAGATTAGATGAGGCCATGTGGGTGGGGCCCTCATTAATAGGATTAGTGCCCTTATTAGAGTCATGAGAGAGCTTATTTCCTTTCTCTGCTCTCCACTGTGTGAAGATACAAGAGCTTGGCAGTCTGTAACCCAGAAGAGGGCCCTCACCCAAATCCAATTATGTTGTCGCCCTGATCTCAGATTTTCAGAACCCAGAGGTGTAAGAAATAAATTTCTTTTGTTGATAACAAATTATCATCACCTTGTCTATGATAATTTGTTATAGTGACTCAAACTGACCAAGCCACTAGGTGTAGTGGAATATACACTTTTTTTTTTTTTTAGAGACAGAGTCATGCTCTGTCACCCAGGCTAGAGTACAGTGGCACAGTTATAGTTCACTACAGCTTCAAACTCATAGGCTAAAGAGATCCTTCCAAATAGCTGGGACCATAGGCACATGCCACCATGCACAGCTTCAAATATATTTTTAATAAAAATGTTCTTATTTGATATACTTAATGGGAAATCACTAAAATGTTATATACAGGAATACTGACTACAAAGGGGTGCCAGGGAATTTTATGGGAAGAAAGAAATGTTCTATATGATGACTAGGGGTGGTTTTTACTCAGGCACATATATTCGTTAAAACCCACCTGTATACTTTAAAGTTCTACATCAATTAAAATATTTGGAAACAAGTTATGTAAATAAACCATTCAATAAATTTATATAATTTCTTATTCAGATCATGCAATTTTTTTAAACACGTACACATTCTTGTGAAGTTTGTAGATCTATAGGATCCAGATCCAAATTCAGCAGCATTTATTTTTCTCTCTATATGTAACACACATATATACACACACAAATATATACACACACACAAATATACATATACACTTTATACACACATATATGTGTATATATATTTTTCTATCTCTTGCTGCATCATTGAAGGTTGTGAACTTAAAACAGGAACCACTGAATTTCTTCTTGGACTAAGATTAAACACTGTGAACCCAAAAAATCTGAGACAGGTCTCAGTTAATTTAGAAAGATTTTTTTCCAAGGTTGAAGACGTGCCAGTGACACAGTCTCAGGAAGTCCTGACGACATGTGCCCAAGGTGGTCAGGGCACAGCTTGGTTTTATACATTTTAGGGAGACATGAGACATCAATGAATATATGTAAGAAGTACACTGGCTCCATCTGGAAAGGCAAGACAATTTGAAGCTAAGTCAGGAAGACTTGAAGCTGGGAGGAAGCTTCCAGGTCACAGATAAGTGTTACATAAATAGTAACATTTTTTGAGTTTCTAATTAGACTTTCCAAAGGAGGCAAATTAGATATGCATCTATCTCAGTGAGCAGAGGGGTGACTTTGAATAGAATGGGAGGCAGGGTTGCCCTAAGCAGTTTCCAGCTTGAGTTTTCCTTAGTGATATTGGGGGCCTGAGATATTTTCCTTTCACAGCACTAAATGGCTAATGAGACTGACAACACCAAGTTGCATCAAATTTGCCTTGTGGTGGGAGTTCTGGTTAATTGTCTCCTCTGTTTTTTCTACAGACGCTACAGGAGCTTTCTGCTTTCTGCTAGTCTTTCATTAATCTTGCCTAATTTATTTGACAATGATTTTCTAATTTTTAATTTTCCAGATTGAATTGTTCATATTTTTCCAATCCTGCTTTATTTGAATCCTCATGGCAGTTTTTCATTTTGGAGCACTGAGGTTCTAGATACTTAATTCTCAGTTCCATCTGACTCAGTTGTTCACAATTCCTTTAGATCCTCCTTGTGTCACTTGCCAGGTTGTGTTCTCAGAACCATTACATTACATTATTAACTAATTTAATCTTCATAACAATGGGTGGAAGGAGCCACTTAGGAATAATATCAAGGGACAGCAGGAGGCACCTAAATATCTAGTTTTACAAACTTCACAAGAATGTGTCCTTCCTTTCTCCCTCCCTCCTTCCCTCCCTCCCTCCCTCCCTCCCTTCCTCCCTTCCTTCCTCCCTTCCTCCCTTCCTTCCTTCCTCCCTTCTTCCCTTCCTTCCTTCCTTCCCAGAGTCTTGCTCTGCCACCCAGGCTGGAGTGCAGTGGCACCATCTCGGCTCACTGCAACCTTCACCTCCCGGGTTTGAGCGATTCTCCTGCCTCAGCCTCAAGCCCTCGCCATTACACCTTATCAATGGATGGAAACTGATTTAGTTTCTATTTTAAGTATGAAGAGACTGGATCCCAGAGATGTTGTCATTTGTAATACAGAGATGTATACAAGATCAGGCAGAGGAGCTAGAGAGCACATACACACATATGCCCCAATCCAAAAAATACCACAGTGAGATAGTACAGGGAAAAGACTGAACTGGGAATAGAAAGGGATTCTAATCCTAGTTTTGCCATTTGCTAGTTGTGAAACTTTAATAACATCTTGGGCCTGTTTCTACAGCAATTAAGGATATGTGCTCCTGTAGTTAAATCAAGTGAATGACCTTGGGTGAGTTACTTAACCTCTCTGTGACTATTTACTCATCTGTAATGTGTTAATAATAATTCATTCATTTCAAATAGCAAAATTCTTGACCATCTCATGATTTCAGCAAACAAGATTATCTTTTTTTAGTGAGAGTAGCAAGACAAAGGTGGGCATGCCATTGGTAAGGAAGCAATAAACATTTAAAAAGAGTGATTATTGAGGCAGGAATATAGGGCCTGGAGGCTGGGAACATACAGCTGGTTCACACTTCAGGTATAACAGGAAATATTCTCTCCATATGGCTTACACCATAAATGACTTTGTAACTTTACTTCATCCTCTCCATTTACATAGGGCTTACCGAAGTAACCAATTGAATCCTCCAGGGGATATTTAAACTCCCAAAACTTCTGTACTGGTGTCTTTGAGTTCCTATGCTTGGTACCCTGTGGAGTGTACTTTCACTTTCAATAAATCCCTTTGTCTCTTCCTTGCTTTGTTTGTGCGATTTGTTCAATTCTTTGTTCAAGATGTGGAGAACCTGGACTCCCTCCACCTTTAACAATTATGACACTTTACAGCTGCTACAGTATCATTTTGGTAGAAATATTGCTTGATGTTAACTTTGCAGCAGCCTGTCAGTGTCATTGAGTCTGGTTAATAGCGGGGCTGATTTTTGCCTTCTCAAATGCGATAAAACATGTAAAGTACTTAGAAGAGAACAGTGTGTGCTTAATTAGCTATTTTTATTGTAAAATAAAGGTGTCTGATTTTTCTGGGGCCCTGTGATTTTTAATTAGTGGTTTAATGTTTGTGTGTTATAAAAAGAGATAATGACAACCTGTTTTTGTCCTTTGCTTACTAGAGAGCTGCCAATGATGTAATGCAGAGGAACTTTACTGCATACAAATTATTCAAGTTATACCCTAGTCACAGTGGAAGTGTCACATAGATCAGATTCTCCAGCAGCCATGCCTACACCTCCCAATTAGGATCTCAGGCCTGTGCTAGCCACGCCCCAAACCCTAAATCTCTTCAGCCGCAGACAGCACTGGGAAATGTATTCTGCGTGCAAGAGCCAGCCGGCCCACAAACAGGCAAGCGTACTTCAATTCGGACAGGTAAACACTTTGTCAGCGCGCTCCTCCGCGTGCTGAGTGTCAGTTGCACCTCTTACCTGATAGGTGGGTCGGCACTCGCCTGTGGAGGAGCCTGAAACTTCCAGGGGTGCCTTGCTCTTTCAGAAGAAAGCAGCCAGAAGGAGCGGGTGGGGAGCACTGGAGAGGTGGGAGTGGAGGCTCACTTTTATACCTGCGCTTGTCGCTTATTCCAAAAGGCCTAGGGGGAGCCCGGGACGCGCTCTCCAGGCCACTGGGCACGCAGTGTATCCTGCGGGAACCCGAGCCAGCTCTGGACCGTGTGGGGTTGAGGGTCGTGGAAGGTTTCTAGGCGCAGGAGCGGCGGCGACTGTGGCTACTGACACTAAGAAGGGTCCCCGGGAGTTTTGCGAGGAATTACTCAGAGGGTGACGACGGCCAGCGGGCACTGGTTATAAAATTCCGGGCTCAGCCCGGCCTCCAGAGGTCAGAAATAGGTGGTTGCCTGAGACGGAGGGACGAGGCGAACTCCCGGAGAGCCACAAACTGGAGAAGCCGCTCCCGCTGACTGGGACCAGGGACTCTCCCAGAAGAGGCCGAGGGTCACTAAGGAAATATAACCAGTGCTAGTGCAAGGAACGGAACCTGCGTGATGTCACAGTGGCTGGAGCAGGTAAGGTGGAGGCTACGACTTTGCCTGAAGAGAAGTAAGAAATAGCTCAAGAGCGAGTGTGTTCTGGTAACTGATTTGAGGAAAGAGAGCTTTCCCTTTCCTCACGTGAAGGCCGAGGAAAACACACACACACACACACACACACACGAGTTGTCGTGTGAGAAATTGGGAAGAAAGCGAAATTTCACGCTTGTGTAGTTGGGGATGTATGAAGACGACCAAAACCCCTCTCTGGGTCACTTCAAATGTACGCACCCTTTTCCCCACGCCAGCCTTTTATCTATCAAAGTACAATGGAAACAGCCTGGTTTGGTTAATTAATTTTAAAATTATCATACAATAAAATCGACATGGGGGAGGCATACTGTTCTAGAACATGTTTAGATTCGGGTAACTACCACCAGAGGATACAGAGCTGTTTCATTCACTCCAGAAAACTTCCTTGTGCTACCCCTTTATATTTACACCCTTTCCCCACCCTTAGCCCCCGCAGCCACTGATTGTTCTCCATCTCTATAGTTTTGTGTTTTCCAGAGTGCCATATAAGTGGAATAAAATGGTGTGTAACATTTTCACACTGGCTTCTATCCCTCGGTATGAAGCCTTTAAGGTGGCCACATTATTGTCACTTTCTTATTTTTTGCTGAACATTGTTATTGCTAAATAATATTGTATATAGATGTATCAGTTTTTTTTAAAAAATCTCACCTTTTGAAGGACATTTGTATCATTTCCAGATTTTAATAACTATGAATGATGCTGCTGTAAATGTTCACCTACAGGTTTTTGTGTGAACATACATTTTTCTTGAGCCTGGATTTTGAATCCAAACAGGTCTGAATTTGAATTCTGGCTTTGAAACTTATTGGCTCTGTGGTAACCTTGGACAAGTTATTTAACCTTTTGGGGGGTTTTAATTTTCATAGTTAAATTGTTGTGAGGTTAAATGACCCAATATATCTCAATAGTTTGCAACTCTTTCAGACCAAGCAGGCTCTTTGTATAACAAATATTTTGTAATGTCCCCATTTCTATCCAGAAATAAAAATTCATTAACTTGGCAATAAGCCTAACCTACATATTTTAAAGCTATATGATGCCCTAACTCTAACAATAAAGGAGAAATGAAAGAGAACACACTGCAACTCAGGCTGATAAAATGATCGAATCTCAGTAAAATTCAGAACAAAGTACCTTGATTTAGACCATAGTTGTCCTTATAGAAGATCATCATATATTAGCACTGGAAAAAAAAAAAGAAGAAATGAAAAAGACTCTGTGGTTGTACGTGAAAAAAGAGTTAGTTTCTAGGCTCCGATAATTATCAATAGAATTTTTACCCATCTGAATGTCCTGCAAAACTTTAAAAAATCGTTTGGGATTGTCCTGTGCTGAAGGACATCTGGGATCCCTGACTCCTACAAATTAAATGCCAGTAGTTATTTCCTCCACTCAATGTAAGGACCAGGTCCTGTCTGTTGAGTTCCTCTGGTTTATGTGAAACATTCAATATAATAACTAGAACTAGCTTATGGCCCGGTGCGATGGCTCATGCCTGTAATTCCAGCACTTTGGGAGGCCAAGGCGGGCAGATCACGATTTCAGGAGATCGAGACCGTCCTGGCTAACACTGTGAAACCCTGTCTCTACTAAAAATACATACAAAAAAAATTAACCAGAGGTGGTGGTGGGCACCTGTAGTCCCAGCTACTGGGGAGGCTGAGGCAGGAGAATGGCGTGAACCCGGGAGGCAGAGCTTGCAGTGAGCGGAAGATGGCGCCATTGCACTCCATCCTGGGCGACAGAGCGAGACTCCGTCTCAAAAAATAAATAAATAAAAATAAAAAATAAAATAGCTCATGGCAGATGCAAGCAATAACATTCTGAACCTCCAAGAGGACATTCTCCATTGCTTGGGTCTTTCAGGAGCTGGTTTTAACAATTTCATTTTCTTATAAACTCGTGCTTCTTAACTCGCATCAGAGTCACCTGGAGGATTTGTTAAACACATCGCTAAACTCACCACCAGAGTTTCTGATTCAGTAGGTCTGGGGTTGGGCCTACTAATTTGCATTTCTGGCAAGTTCCCGGGTGATGCTGTTGCTGCTGATCTACGGACCATAGTTGGAGAAGCAGTGTCCTAAACCTCTTCTTTCAAATGTTTAAATTCAGAGGGTCTTTTTCAAATCTTACATCTTGCTTATTCCCTACAAAGTTCTATAAAACAAGAGGAATAGATACTCTTATCCCTATTGCTTTGTTACCAACAAAGAGTGAAGGAAGTTAGTGACTTGCTTAATGCTGTACAGCATTTTACTAACTCAGATATTAGAATCCAGGGTTCTTCAGTCCCAGTGGAGTGTTTATTCCATTAACCAACACTGCCTCTGATAATAAGGGCAGTATGCCTTATGTTGAGAGGATTTGCCAAGCAATTTCTCCTATATACTTGAAAAACCAAGGGCGACAGCATTATTTTATAACACTTAATGATAAATTCCTCATTTTTACGCTCTATTAGCTTACATTGGCCTCCTTGTTCTTAGATCATGACAAGGATATTCCAACCTCAAGATTTTGTTTGCAGACTTTGCACTTGCTGTTTTCTCAGTCTGCCCACAGATATCTTTATGGCTTACTCTTTTTTCAGAAGTCCAATAAAAATGTTTCCTTCTCAGAAAAGTTTTCCCTGGCCATGTCATCTAAAATAAAGGCCTTGTTTATCCTTTTATTCTACTTTTTTGGGAATATGTTAATCACTACTTGAGTTTATATATGCTTGTATAGTTTGGTTTAGTTTTGCTTTTTTTTTTTTTTTTTGCTGCCCCTCTCATCGGAGATTATTCTGTCTTATACTTGTTGCATCCCCAGTGCCTGTAAGAGTCCTTATTACAGAGCTGAATGAATGTGAGAATTCAATATGTTAAAAATCTAAATTGTGAATTTGACACAAATTTTAGCCTATTCATTTCACCAAACATATCAAGACTTACCATATATATGCCAGGCACAGTTTTGTTATTAGGAATATAAATATGGGAAAATCTTGATTCATGTGTAGTGGTGGGGATGGCAAAGATACTCCAAAAGATAATTTCAAAACAGGTAGTAAATGCTATGATAGCGTCTAGGTAACTGCTCTTGTTATCTGGAACCTACTTAAACCATGGATGGTGTCTTAGACTGCTTCTACTGCTGTAAAGGAATACCTAAGTTGGTTAATTTAGAAAGAAAAGAGGCTTATTTTATTTATTTGTATTTATTATATAAAAAGAATGGCTCCAGCATCTACTTCTGGTGACAGCTTCAAGTTGTTTCCATTCATGGTGGAGGGTGAAAGAGAGCTGGCATGTGCAGAGATTACATGGCAAGAGAAGAAGAAAGAGAGAGTGGGGAGAGGGACCAGGCTCTTTTTAACAACTGGCTCTAGCCTGGCGCAGTGACTCACGCCTGTAATGCCAGCACTTTGGGAGGCCAAGGTGGACAGATCATGAGGTCAAGAGATTGAGACTATCCTGGCCAACATAGTGAAACCCATCTCTACTAAAAACACAAAAATTAGCGGGGGGTGGTGGTGGGCACCTGTAGTCCCAGCTACTCGAGAGGCTGAGGCAGGAGAATCACTTGATCCCAGGAGGCGGAGGTTGTGGTGAGCCAAGATTGTGCTATTGCACTCTAACCTGACGACAGAGCGAGACTCCATCTCAAAAAACAACAACAACAACAACAACAACAAAAAACAAAAAAAATCAGTTCTTGCAGGAACGAATAGAGTGAGAACCCATTCCTTGTTATGGGGATAGCACCAAGCTGTTCATGAGGGATTCCCTCGCTGCCATGATCCAAACCTTCCCATTAGGCCCCACCTCCAACACTGGGAATTGAATTTCAACAAGAAGTTTGGGAAGACAAACATTCGAACTATTAAGAATGCAATGCCTGTGGCCTTTCTGTAGTCATGAGGTGGCAAGGAATGTCTGGTTGCCTTTACTTCCTAGAGCTGAAGATTCGGTTGGTATGACTTCAAAAACATACACATATGTGGATATCTAGACCAGTGCTATGCAGTGGAACTTTTGTGGATATTTTTGATGTATACATTGCTCAGTACAGTAGCCACTAACCACATTAGCTATTGAGCACTGAAATGTGACTATTGCAATTGAATAATTAAGTCTTTTATTTAATTTTAAACAGCTGCATGTGGGGAATGGCTACCATATTGGAGAGTGTAGTTCTAGAATATAAAGTGGTAGCTGTAGACACAAGCTGACTTCTTCATAGCTCCTCTCTCTTCCCTCAGAGCCACTGTCTCAAGACTCTGCCCTTCTTCAAGAGAAAAGCCCAGAAGAAGAGAGAATGACTGCTAGGCCCTTGATGGCTGGATCCAGGGTGAGTTATATTTTCATTTCCTGAAGTATCTTACATTTTCTACTTTCATTCTGGTGGTTTGGGGCCCAAAAAACTTCAATTCAGTGACTTGAATTCCAGATATTTTATTTTCTAGGAAGCAAGGCCTATTCTCTTTGATCATGAGTTTTAAAAGATTGGTTGTCTATTGCCACCTGCCTTCCCATAATGTTTTTGTTTTTGTTTGTTTGTTTGTTTCTGGTAACTAGCATAGCATTTAGTAACTAGCATTTGGTAACTAGCATAGCAGGTAGGTTCTCAATTAGGCATTGTCTGTGGTATTCAGTTCTTCAGCAGCCTTTTCTAACCAAGGAGTTAAGGAAGAATTCAAGGAAACACACACAGATCATTTTCAGTAGTAAAGAGAAAACATCCCATAGGAATTCAGAGAAGGAGAGTGTGATTTGGAGGATTTTATGAAGGGGTGGGATTTTGGTGTGCACTGAAATATAGTTGCAATTTGGTCAAAGGAGAACTGAGGGATTTTAAGGGGAGAAAATATAAGACAAGGCTTAGAGGTAGACGAGACTGTGTTTTCTATGGGGCAATGGGTAGTAGCCTTATGTTAAAAATGTTAAGGGTGAAATTTGCTGTGCTAAATAGGACTAAGAGTTTGACTTTGTCATAGAGTTGATTTTGAATCAAAAGTTTCAAATTATTAGAAACTTTTGAAAAAAAAAATGCCATGACACAGCTTGTTTCGGCAAGGAACAGTAATGTTTTAGTTTAGATTTAGGGAATGAAAGAGAAAGGAATTGAAAGTAACTCCAGTTAAGAGAATCTAGAATATATAAGAGGAATAAAGTACTTTGGAAGAGCCACCAGTGTGCTGTGGAGAAGACATGGGTGGGAAACTAATTGGGGTGAGTTAGCATTGTAAATAGATTATGTTAAGTCATATAAGGCAAGTTGAAAATGTCATGGGATCCTTGGGATATTGCTTTGCCAGCCAGAAACCTCTGTGGCCGGCAGCTCCTTCTGCCTGAGTGAGTATTGGTCTTACTACTGGGCTTCTTCCACCCACTCAGCCTGGCAGGCTGTGCTCAGCTCACACTACTGTCTCAGATCCCACACCTGCCAAGGGTGAGCCACACAACCAGGGGTACGTGGGCAAGTGAGCACGGGGTCTGGCCAGTGAGCACAACCAAACACGCTGGCTGCTGCGGTGGGGCAGGCAGCTCCGTGCAAGGCTGCAGCTGGAACAGATGTACTGCATGCAGTGGAAGTACCTCCACTGTGGGCACCCATGTCTGGACAAGGGGAACGCAATGACTTCTGGAGGCTAGGAGATGCCAGGAGCCACAGAGCCTCAAAGAGGGTGTCATAGCGCTGGCTCAGGGAGCCTCTAGATTTAGGCTCACTTAAGGGCTGCAGCTCTTCTTCTCATTGCCCACAACGTGGCAAGCAGGGAGGCATGTTTCAACTCTGTTTGTGTTACAGCTTTTTCAGTCCTTCCATTTGGCAGGTCCCAAGTTTTTGGCCCATGCTTGGTCCGTATTCAGGAAGAATGAGGTATCTGGACAACTGGAGGGTGAAGAAGTGGGAGAGGAGCTTCACTGAGTGACAGAACAGCTCTCAGGAGACCCAAAGTGGGTGGCTTCTTTCCGCAGACAGGTTGTCTCGATGAGTATCCAGCTGTCAGCAGAGAGGAGACCTGCAGTGGGTAGCTCCTTTCCGCAGGCAGGTCCTCCCAATGTCTGTTTGAATCTGACTGAGTCTGAGGTTTATATGAGCTCAGAAAGGAGGAAGTGCATGCCAATTGGTCCATGGGTGATCACAGGTGGCTGGAAAAAGCACCAAAAGTTCTCACTCCCTGCCAGGCTGTGGACTGCACCCAGAACTGACAGCCCAGCCCCCATGCTTTAGGCCATCCCTGACTTGAAAGTGGGGCTTCACTGGGGACCCACCCCTTTCCACCCAGGAGCCTGTCTGCCTCCTGTCACCATCAATCATGTCCTCCATGGTGCCCAGGTTGTTCATGCTGGGCCTGAAGGCCCACACTGAGCCACCCTCAACCCGGCTTCAGCCTCCTTCCCATGCTTTTCAGTGCTCAAAGTCCAGAGGGGGGCAAGATGGCAGGGGCTGGCATGTCAGCGCTGCTCTGAGCATGTGCACACCTGGTCAGGTTGTGACTGCGCCCAGGCTCAGCCTCAACTTTGCTGTAAAATCAGAGTGGATGCCAGGACCAGGGAGATGCCAAGCAGCAGGAGCAGGCACTTTGGAGCTTATCGGGGACAGGGCTTCCAGGACCCATAAGAGCACAGGGATGCCCAGGTCCGCAGCCACAGCTGGGCAGCTGCAGCTGTTCCTGGGAGGGTAGAGCTCCTGCCCCGCCAACTTTCATGTTGAATTATAATCCCCAGTGTTGGAGGAGAGGCCTGATGGGAGGTGCTGGATCATGGGGGCAGGCATCCCCCTTGCTGTTCTTTTGATAGTAAGTGGGTTCTCACGAGATCTGGTTGTTTAAAAGTGTGTGGCACCTTCCCTCTCTCTCTCTTTTCTTCCTTCTCCAGCCATGTAAGGCGTGCCTGCTTCCCCTTCACCTTCCATCATGATTGTAAGTTTCCTGAGGCCTCCCCAGGTGTGCTTCCTGTGCAGCCTGTGGAATGGTGAGTCAATTAAACTTATTTTCTTTATAAATTACCTGGTCTCGGGTAGTTCTTTATAGCAATGCAGCAACAGACTAATACATAATATACAATGTATTTATGTAGCGAGTCTATTGTTTGTCTTTCTTACTATGGAGTATGCTCTATGTAGGCAGAGTTTTTCTTTTCTTTTTGTTTTGTTTTGTTTTTTAGTCTCTTTCACGTTAAATCACCTGTGCCTAGAGTATTTAGCATATAGTACTCATTAAACTTGTGTTGAATAAGTGTTGAATGACTTAAAACAATTAAAAGTTTTTGATCTCCAACCTCACAATGCCCCCTCGATAATCTTGGCAATCCCTAACACTTCTGTGGAAAACTTAGTTTGCTATATTAATTTTAATCTTCATCTGGCTGAATTTTAAGGTTTTCTCTTAAAAATCTTGAATTTTCTTACAGACTTTTAAACTATGTTTTTAGTAGTTGCTCTAGGGATTACAATATATATCGTTACTTCTTCACAATCTTCCTACATTTAATGTGTCACTTCACAAAAAATGTGGAAGCCTTACAACGATATGTGTTCAATTATGACACCTCGTTCTTTTTGTTCTGCTTGTTGTTCTTTGTATTACATCTACATATCTTATAAGTTGTTCAAGAAAATGTTATTTTTTTTCTTTAAATAGTTATATATATTATAAAGAAATAAAGACAAAAGCAGCCAGGTGTGGTGGCTCACGTCTGTAATCCCAGGACTTTGGGAGACCAAGGCAGGTGGATGGCTTGAATTCAGGAATTCAAGACCAGCCTAGCCAACATGATGAAACCCTGTCTCTACTAAAACTTAAAAAAAAAAAACCTAGGCCTGGTGGTACATGCCTGTGTTCCCAGCTACTTGGGTGGTTGAGGTGGGAGGATCACTTGAACCCAGGGTCAAAGGTTGCAGTGAGCCGATTGTGCCACTGCACTCCAGCCAGGATGACAGAGAAAACCCTGTCTCAAAAGAGAAAAAGAGAAAAAAAAGAGATAAAAGCAAACTTTTAAAAACAAATTTTAATTTGCCCAATTATTTCTAAATGCTCTGTATTTCTTTTTGGGAATCAGAATTTCTATCTGGTATGATTTCCCTTCATCCAGAACTTTCTTAATTATTTCTGCATTAATCAAACAAAATCCACAGTGGCACTCCATCCATTTAGCCACTCTAGCCAGAGTCCAGAAATTCACCGTTATAATCCCTTCCCCTTCATCTGCATTTTCAGTTTGCCATCAAACCTTGTCAAATTTATTTCCTAAATATATTTCAAATCTATCACTTCTTTCTGTCTTTACTCACTTTATTTTTAATCTGTGTCCTCATCTTTTCTTGCCTAGATTCCTGGAGCATCCACACAAATATTTTTCCATGTCCATTTTGGCCATTCTACTTCTACTTATTCCACCTACTGCCGGAAGTGTCTTTTGCAGCTCTCAAATTTGAATTTGTCACCTTTTTGCTTACGACTCTTAAATGGCTTCCTAATGCTGTCAGGATAAAGATGCCATACTTTTTGCATGGCCTGTGAGCCTCGTGTGACTGGCCTCTAATTTTCAGTCTCAGTTCTTCCCCCGTTCTTCATGTATACCTTCTTTACTCTATTCACAGTGGCCTTCTTTCAATCTCTCTTCCTCCCCATTCCCCCTGTCATGATGGTGCCTTTACACTTGCTATTGCCTCTGCTTGGTGTGGTTTTCTTTAAAGATTTGATATGTTGATATTGTGAATCAGCCTAGCATAAGCTCAATTAATATTGGCTATAAACAAAAAACTTCATCAAAGTTCTTTCCCTTTTTTCTAAGACGTGAAATGATAACTCTGAAGACAACAATGTGCAGACAGGAGAAAATAGATAAACAACGTACAGCACTGCTATTAAGAGCTAAAATTAGAAGTTAAAATAGTAAGTTGTAGGAAATCAGGGAAACTGGAGAGTAAGGAATGTTATGGAACTAGTGTCATTTGAGTGGCACTCCAAAGTAGTGTCAAGAATTAGATGGGCGAAAGAAGGAAGAAAGGGCTTTTTGCACAGGAGAAGCAATAATAAAGTATTGTTTGTTGTTATATTTTTGTTTTTGCTTTTCTTTTTTTTTTTATAGACCAGAGTGATAATAAATAAATTAGAGTTAAAACGAGAAATGAGTGTTGGATGTTAGGAGTGCCGCTAATAAAATCATTAATTTTTATGTGTAATATAAGCCAGAATCTAGGGGACACATTGAAAACAGGTGGTTTAGTAAAAATCTACATATTGAATGGAGAGACTCTCACCTCAATTTTTCCTTCTACTTGATTTCTACATCCTACACCATTTCAGGTAGAAGGTTAAAGTGATCCATTCTGGGGAAATTAACCAACCTAAGATAAAAGAACTGTAGGTGCCACTATTTGGGCATCCTCTAATAAATCAGCCAGGTCCCTTCCCAGTCATCCTGCAATGGAACCCATTATAAATCATGACCTTACAATTTAAATTATAAATTACATTATAAATCATGACCTTACAAACAATTTTCAGTCATCATATTAGTAGATTAACTCTCTCTGAAGTATGAATCCAGACTGAAGGACCACTTTTTAATATGCTGATGTATAAAAAGAAGAGATATCCTTTTTTCCCTATGCTTTATGTTACTTGCCTCTTTATCCATGACTGAAAGTGAAAAATAATGTAGATTTGTCATTAGAAAGTCCTAATAATTATTTTTTCATTTCAAAAGAGTAAATTTCCCCGTTTTCATTCTTTCCTTTGTCCTTAAACCTAGAGTTTATGCTCTTTTTATACTAAGTGTAAAGCAGTAACATTAGCATTTACTTGACGAAGAATAATTAACTAAAAATATTACTTTGTACAAGTACTAAAAAATCTAATATAAAAGCTTATTGAAAATATAAAGCTGTTAGTATTTTTTAAGATAATAGTTTCAATGCTAAGTAAGTAGTTTTCTCATAGGATAATTTCTGAAAGACCATTTCTCTCTGATAACAGTTTTCATGTCTTAATCCCTGAACATTGTTTCTCTTTTCTAATATTCACCATTTAGTTTTTTCCCTAATCATTCTTCTCACCTGACAGAATGTTTGCTTCATTCCCTGTATCAGACATTTTCACACCACTAGTATTTCCTTCTCACTCCTCCCTCGATTACTATCTTATAGTCCCAGTATTTATAGTCCCAGTATTTTATGTTCTCAGTATCTGCAATTTCATTATTCCATTCCTAATATAGCAGCTTCTTTTCTCCCAACATTTGGCACATAGTAGAGTCATATTTTTATGTCTTTTAGATGGGAAGCTTGTACCTGGGGCCAAGACATCAAGAGTAGAGCAGCAGAACATTTCAAAAGAAGATTAATCTCAAGGATTAGAGATGGAAGAACTTGCGAAGAGAAAGTCTATACCAGAAGAAATCTGGAAATCTAGAGGCCAGTTTAAGAATCAGCAGCTAAACAAGGGGAATAATCTAGGGCAAGAGATAGCTACCTACACAAAAATTCCTACCAGAGAAAGAGATGTAGAATCTAATGAATTTGTGAGAATTTTTACTATAAGATCAATACTTGTTACAGAGCAGAGAGATCCTATAGAAGAGAATTGTCATAAATATGGTACATGTTGAAAGACGCACAAACAAAACTCAGATTTAATTATACAAAGAAAGTATGATGGAAAAAAACCCTTGTAAATATAGTGAATATGGGAGAACCTTCAGAGGCCGTGTCTTGTTCAGCATCAAAGAACTCATTGTGGAGAGAGACCCTATAAATCTACTGAATGTGGAAAGGGATTTAATCAGCGTTCCCACTTGAGAACTCTTCAGAAAACTCATATAGGAGAAGAGCCCTACAAATGCAGTAAGTGTGGGAAGGCCTTCAGTTATTGCTCAGTTCTTAATTCAACATCAGAGAATTCACAGTGGAGAGAGACCTTATGAGTGTACTGAATGTGGCAAGACATTCAGTCATAGTACATACCTTACTCAGCATCAAAGAATTCACACTGGTGAGAAGCCCTGTAAATGTCTTGAATGTGGAAAGGCTTTTAGTCAGAACACACATCTTACTCTACATCAGAGAATCCATACTGGAGAGAAACCTTATGAATGCAATTAATGTGGTAGGTCCTTTAGTCAGAGTGCACATCTTACTCAGCATCAAAGAATGCATACAGGAGAAAAACCCTATGAATGTAATGAATGTGAGAAAGCCTTCCATGATCACTCAGCTCTTATTCAACATCATATTGTCCATACTGCAGAGAAACCCTATGAATGTCATGACTGTGGGAAAGCTTTCAGTTACTGTTCGGACCTCATTCAAAATCAGAGAATGCACACTGGAGAGAAACCATGCAAATGCAACGAATGTGGGAATGCCTTTAGTGATTGTTCAGCCCTTATTCAGCATCATAGAACTCACACTGGAGAAAAGCCCTATGAGTGTAATGAATGCGAGAAAGCCTTTGGTAACTATTCAGCTGTTATTCGACATCAAAGAACACATACAGGAGAAAAGCCTTATGAATGTAAGCAACGTGGAAAAGCCTTTAGCAGAAGCACATACCTTACTCAACATCGGACAAGTCATACAGGAGAGAAACCATGTAAATGCAATGAATGTGAGAAAACTTTCAGCCAGAGTTCATTCCTTACACAGCATACGAGGGTTCATACTGGAGAAAAACCCTACAAATGTAATGAATGTGGAAAAGCTTTTAGTGACCACTCAGGACATATTCAGAGAACTCACACTGGAGAGAAGCCCTGTGAATGTAATGACTGTGGGAAACCTTTCAGTTTCTGTTCACCCCTAATTCAACATAAGAGAAATCATACCAGAAAGAAGCCCTATAAATGCACTGACTGTGGAAAAGCCTTCAGTGATTGGTTAGCACTTGTTCAACATCAGATAAATCACACTGGCGAAAATACCTATAAATGTACTGAATGTGGAAAAGCATTCAGTAAGAGTACACACCTCAAAAATCACCAGAAAACTCATACTAGTGAAAAATCCTATAAATGTAATGAATGTAGAAAGGCCTTCAGTTACTGCTCTGGTCTTATTCAATATCAGGTCATTCATATTGTAGAAAAACCTTATGAATGCAGTAAATGTGGCAAAGCCTTTAGGCAGAGGACAGACCTTAAAAAACATCAGAAAATGCATACTGAAGAGAAACCCTATGAATGTAATGAATGTGGGAAAGCCTTTAGCCAGAGCACATATCTTATAAAACACCAAAAAATTCATAATGAAGAGAAATCAAATATACATACTGAGTGTGGGGAAACCATTAGACAAAACTCTTCTTTTTTACAACAATAAAAACCTCACGCTGGAGAGAAATTCTCTGAATGCCTTAAGAATGTGGTTAATATGGAGACCCTTCCCAGGGAAACAGAAGGAGGATCATGAAAACTGTTGACTGCTTAGAATGATCACACGGTTTAGTGGAGAGAGCATGTTTCTGGGTTTTAGAAGTCATGAATCTCAATCTCAGCTCTATTACTAACTAGATCTTTTACTTTGGGGTAAGTCACTTCATATCTTTAGGCCTTAATTTCCTCATCTGAAAAATTGGAAGGCCTGATTTGTTGAGCTTTAAGATCCTCAGTTATTATATTTACTAGGAATTCAAGTTTCTATAGATGTGGTTCAGAATTGTGACTTATTTAATGTACATCAGGTATGATTCACAAGTGAGCTTGTAGTAGCTATTAAGGAGTCAATAAAGATATAAAGCACATGTCATGTAGCTGTTTATTACCCTTGTATTACTTTTCTAAAATACATGTCACAAATATTGAAGAAAACTAAGAGAGAAAGTGGCATAAGTTCTGTGAATTATTACATTAGGGGTTTGAGATCTTTTCTTGATTAAGAATATGGTGTTAGATAAAAACTGAGAAAAAAGGAATCAGATTGTTGATAGATAAAGGCTAAGTTACCTGGATTTCATTCAAGCCCAATCTTGCAATATAAACCCTACTAAGTTGAACATGGCAATCATCATGTTCCAGCTGAGAAGGGGTTAGAAAACATGACTTAATCAGGTATCTAGAAAGGATGAAATTGGAAAGTGCATTTGTTATTTCCACACCTAAATACGTAAAGGCCATGTAAATGAGAGTGAATTTTGAGATCTAATATGTCTAGAAAAGTCTGTTGTCTTTTTCCTATGGTTACAGAGACAATGGCCTGAAAATATGAAGATTTACCTCAGAAGACTGTAATTTAAAACTGATCATCTAGGGAAGGAAAAAGCCACTTGTTATGGAACTTATCCAGTGTGTGGCTTTGGAGGCTTAGTGCAGACTTACTGAGTTTGGAGTTGGTTTTGGTGTCCAGGAACTTGATAACTAAGCAAATTTGATGGTCTTGGAATATAAGAATACTTTAGGGAATTATTATGCAATGAATTTTTAAAGTATTAATATTAGTTAAATGTAAGATTGTCATGCACCTATAATCATACGGCTTTTTTGTTGTTACTGTTTCAACCTGAGAAAATTCATTTACTTAATTCCCCATACAGCAAAATACCATCCTACTCACTGAAACACATTTCAGTCACTTTCAGTTCTACTTCCCAACACTTTTACCATGTGGTAACTAGAATTGGAATATCCCCATTTGTTTTTCTTTTTTTTTTATTATTATTATACTGTAAGTTCTAGGGTACACGTGCACAACATGCAGGTTTGTTACATATGTATACATGTGCCATGTTGGTGTGCTGTACCCATTAACTCATCATTTACATTACGTATATCTCCTAATGCTATCCCTCCCCACCGTCCCCTCCCCACAATAGGCCCCGGTGTGTGATGTTCCCCTTCCTGTGTCCAAGTGATCTCATTGTTCAATTCCCACTTATGAGTGAGAACATGTGGTGTTTGGTTTTCTGTTCTTGGGATAGTTTGCTGAGAATGATGGTTTCCAGCTGCATCCATGTCCCTATAAAGGACACAAACTCATCCTTTTTTATGGCTGCATAGTATTCCATGGTGTATATGTGCCACATTTTCTTAATCCAGTCTGTCACTGATGGACATTTGGGTTGATTCCAAGTCTTTGCTATTGTGAATAACGCTGCAATAAACATACATGTGCATGTGTCTTTATAGCAGCATGACTTATAATCCTTTGGGTATATCCCCAGTAATGGGATGGCTGGGTCAAATGGTATTTCTAGTTCTAGATCCTTGAGGAATCGCCACACTGTTTTCCACAATGGTTGAACTAGTTTACAGTCCCACCAACAGTGTAAAAGTGTTCCTATTTCTCCACATCCTCTCCAGCATCTGTTGTTTCCTGATTTTTTAATGATCACCATTCTAACTGGTGTGAGATGGTATCACATTGTGGTTTTGATTTGCATTTCTCTGACAACAAGTGATGATGAGGATTTTTTCATGTGTCTGTTGGCTGTATGAATGTCTTCTTTTGAGAAGTGTCTGTTCATATCCTTTGCCCACTTTTTGATGGGGTTGTTTGCTTTTTTCTTGTAAATTTGTTTGAGTTCTTTGTAGGTTCTGGATATTAGCCCTTTGTCAGATGAGTAGATTGCAAAAATTTTCTCCCGTTCTGTAGGTTGCCTGTTCACTCTGATGGTAGTTTCTTTTGCTGTGCAGAAGCTCTTTAGTTTAATTAGATCCCATTTGTCAATTTTGACTTTTGTTGCCATTGCTTTTTGTGTTTTAGACATAAAGTCCTTGCCCATGTCTATGTCCTGAATGGTATTACCTAGGTTTTCTTCTAGGGTTTTTATGGTTTTAGGTCTAACATTTAAGTCTCTAATCCATCTTGAATTAATTTTCATATAAGGAGTAAGGAAAGGATCCAGTTTCAGCTTTCCACTTATGGCTAGCCAATTTTCCCAGTGTCATTTATTAAATAGGGAATCCTTTCCCCATTTCTTGTTTTTCTCAGGTTTGTCAAAGATCAGATGGCTGTAGATGTGTGGTATTATTTCTGAGGGCTCTGTTCTGTTCCATTGGTCCATATATCTGTTTTGGTACCAGTACTATGCTGTTTTGGTTACTCTAGCCTTGTAGTATAGGTTGAAGTCAGGTAGCATGATGCCTCCAGCTTTGTTCTTTTGGCTTAGGATTGTCTTGGCAATGTTGGCTCTTTTTTGGTTCCATATGAACTTTAAAGCAGTTTTTTCCAATTCTGTGAAGAAAGTCATTGGTAGCTTAATGGGGATGGCATTGAATCTACAAATTACCTTGGGCAGTATGGTCATTTTCACAATATTGATTCTTCCTATCCATGAACATGGAATGTTCTTCCATTTGTTTGTGTTCTCTTTTATTTCACTGAGCAGTGGTTTGTAGTTCTTCTTGAAGAGGTCCTTTACATCCCTTGTAAGTTGGATTCCTAGGTATTTTATTCTCTTTGAAGCTATTGTGAATGGGAGTTCATTCATGATTTGGCTGTCCGTTTGTCTGCTACTGGTGTATAAGAATGCTTGTGATTTTTGCACATTGATTTTGTATCCTGAGACTTTGCTGAAGTTGCTTATCAACTTAAGGAGATTTTGGGCTGAGGCAATGGGGTTTTCTAAATATACAATCATGTCATCTGCAAACAGGGACAATTTGACTTCTTCTTTTCCTAACTGAATACCCTTTATTTCTTTCTCTTGCCTGATTGCCCTGGCCAGAACTTCCAACCCCATGTTGAATAGGAGTGATGAGAGAGGGCATCTCTGTCTTGTGCCAGTTTTCAAAGGGAATGCTTCCAGTTTTTGCCCATTCAGTATGATATTGGCTGTGGGTTTGTCATAAATAGCTCTTATTATTTTGAGATATGTTCCATCAATACTGAATTTATTGAGAGTTTTTAGCATGAAGGGCTGTTGAATTTTCTCAAAGGCCTTTTCTGCATCTATTGAGATAATCATGTGGTTTTTGTCTTTGGTTGTGTTTATATGCTGGATTACATTTATTGATTTGCGTATGTTGAACCAGCTTGCATCCCAGGGATGAAGCCCACTTGATCATGGTGGATAAGCTTTTTGATGTGCTGCTGGATTCGGTTTGCCAGTATTTTATTGAGGATTTTTGCATCGATGTTCATCAGGGATATTGGTCTAAAATTCTCTTTTTTTGTTGTGTCTCTGCCAGGCTTTGGTATCAGGATGATGTTGGCCTCATAAAATGAGTTAGGGAGGATTCCCTCTTTTTCTATTGATTGGAATAATTTCAGAAGGAATGGTACCAGCTCCTCCTTGTACCTCTGGTAGAATTCGGCTGTGAATCCGTCTGGTCCTGGACGTTTTTTGGTTGGTAGGCTATTAATTATTGCCTCAATTTCAGAGCCTGCTATTGGTCTATTCAGGGATTCAACTTCTTCCTGGTTTAGTCTTGGGAGAGTGTAAGTGTCCAGGAAATTATCCATTTCTTCTAGGTTTTCTAATTTATTTGCCCAGAGGTGTTTATAGTATTCTCTGATGGTAGTTTGTATTTCTGTGGGGTCGGTGGTGATATCCCCTTTATCATTTTTTATTGGGTCTATTTGATTCTTCTCTTTTTTCTTCTTTATTAGTCTTGCTAGTGGTCTATCACTTTTGTTGATCTTTTCAAAAAACCAGCTCCTGGATTCATTGATTTTTTGGAGGGTTTTTTGTGTTTCTATCTCCTTCAGTTCTGCTCTGATCTTAGTTATTTCTTGCCTTCTGCTAGCTTTTGAATGTGTTTGCTCTTGCTTCTCTAGTTCTTCTAATTGTGATGTTAGGGTGTCAATTTTAGATCTTTCCTACTCTCTCGTGGGCATTTAGTGCTATAAATTTCCCTCTACACACTGCTTTAAATGTGTCCCAGAGATTCTGGTATGTTGTATCTTTGTTCTCATTGGTTTCAAAGAACATCTTTATTTCTGCCTTCATTTCGTTATATACCCAGTAGTCATTCGGGAGCAGGTTGTTCAGTTTCCATGTAGCTGAGCGATTTTGATTGAGTTTCTTAGTCCTGAGTTCTAGTTTGATTGCACTGTGGTCTGAGAGACAGTTTGTTATAATTTCTGTTCTTTCACATTTGCTGAGGAGTGCTTTACTTCCAACTATGTGGTCAATTGTGGAATAAGTGCGATGTGGTGCTGAGAAGAATGTATATTCTGTTGATTTGGGGTGGAAAGTTCTGTAGATGTCTATTAGGTCTGCTTGTTGCAGAGTTGAGTTCAATTCCTGGATATCCTTGTTAACTTTCTGTCTCGTTGATCTATCTAATGTTGACAGTGGGGTGTTAAAGTCTCCCATTATTATTGTATGGGAGTCTAAGTCTCTTTGTAAGTCTCTAAAGACTTGCCTTATGAATCTGGATGCTCCGGTATTGGGTGCATATATATTTAGGATACTTAGCTCTTCCTGATGAATTGATCCCTTTACCATTATGTAATGGCCTTCTTTGTCTCTTTTGATCTTTGATGGTTTAAAGTCTGTTTTATCAGAGATTAGGATTGCAAATCCTGCTTTTTTTTTTGTTTTCCATTTGCTTGGTAGATCTTCCTCCATCCCTTTATTTTAAGCCTATGTGTGTCTCTGCATGTGAGATGGGTCTCCTGAATAAACAGCAAACTGATAGGTCTTGACTCTTTATCCAATGTGCCAGTCTGTGTCTTTTAATTGGACAATTTAGTCCATTTACATTTAAGGTTAATATTGTTATCTGTGAACTTGATCCTGTCATTATGATATTAGCTGGTTATTTTGCGTGTTAGTTGATGCAGTTTCTTCCTAGCATAGATGGACTTTACATTTTGGCATGTTTTTGCAATGGCTGGTACCAGTTGTTCCTTTCCATGTTTAGTGCTTCCTTCAGGATCTCTTGTAGGGCAGGCCTGGTGGTGACAAAATCTCTATGCTTGTCTGTAAAGGATTTTATTTCTCCTTCACTTATGAAACTTAGTTTGGCTGGATATGAAATTCTGGGTTGAAAATTCTTTTCTTTAAGAATGTTGAATATTGGCCCCCACTCTCCTCTGGCTTGTAGAGTTTCTGCTGAGAGATCTGCTGTTAGTCTGTTGGGCTTCCCTTTGTGGGTAACCCGACTTTTCTCTCTGGCTGCCCTTAACATTTTTCCTTCTTTTCAACTTTGGTGAATCTGACAATTATGTGTCTTGGAGTTGCTCTTCTTGAGGAGTATCTTTGTGGCATTCTCTGTATTTCCTGAATTTGAATGTTGGCCTGCCTTACTAGGTTGGGGAAGTTCTCCTGGATGATATCCTCCAGAGTGTTTTCCAACTTGGTTCCATTTTCCCTGTCAGTTTCAGGCACACCAATCAGACATAGATTTGGTCCTTTCACATAATCCCACATTTCTTGGAGGCTTTGTTCATTTCTTTTCACTCTTTTTTCTCTAAATTTCTCTTCTCGCTTCATTTCATTCATTTGATCTTCAATCACTGATAATCTTTCTTCCAGTTGATCGAGTCGGTTACTGAAGCTTGTGCATTTGTCACATAGTTCTCATGTCATGGTTTTCATCTCTATCAGTTCTTTTAAGGTCCTCTCTGCATTGATTATTCTACTTATCCATTCATCCATTCTTTTTTCAAGGTTTTTAGTTTCTTTGCGCTGGTTACGTAATTCCTCCTTTAGCTCTGAGAAGTTTGATCGACTGAAACCTTCTTCTCTCAACCCGTCAAAGTCATTCTCCATCCAGCTTTGTTCCGTTGCTGGTGATGAGCTGCATTCCTTTGGAGGGGGAGATGTGCTCTGATTTTTTTAATTTCCAGCTTTTCAGAATTTCTTTTTCTGAAAAAAAGAATTTTCAGATGCTTTTTCCCCATCTTTGTGGTTTTATCAGCCTTTCGTCTTTGATGATGGTGATGTACTGATGGGGTTTTGGTGTGGGTGTCCTTTCTGTTTGTTAGTTTTCCTTCTAACAGTCAGGACCCTCAGCTGCGGGTCTGTTGGAGTTTGCTTGAGGTCCACTCCAGACCCTGTTTTCCTGGGTATCAGCAGTGGAGGCTGCAGAAGATAGAATATTGCTGAACAGCGAGTGTTGCTGTCTGATTCTTGCTCTGGAAGCTTCGTCTCAGGGTATACCCAGCCTTGTGAGGTGTGATGTGTCCGTCTGCACCTAGTGGGGGATGTCTCCCAGTTAGTCTACTCAGGGGTCAGGGACCCACTTGAGCAGGCAGTCTGTCCGTTCTCAGATCTGAACATCTGTGCTGGGAGAACCACTGCTCTCTTCAAAACTGTCAGACAGGGACTTTTACATCTGCAGAGGTTTCTGCTGCTTTTTGTTTAGCTATGCCCTGTCCCCAGAGGTGGAGTCTACAGAGGCAGGCAGGCCTCCTTGAGCTGCGGTGGGCTCCACCCAATTCGAGCTTCCAGGCAGCTTTGTTTATCTACTTAAGCCTCAGCAATGGCGGGCGCCCCTCCCCCAGCCTCACTGCCGCCTTGCAGTTAGATTTCCAACTGCTGTGCCAGCAATGAGGGAGGCTCCATGGGCATGGGACCCTCTGGGCCAGGTGTGGGATATAATCTCCTGGTGTGCCGTTTGCTAAGACCCTTGGTAAAGTGCAGTATTAGGGTGGGAGTTACCCGATTATCCAGATGTTGTGTGTCTCAATTTCCCTTGGCTAGGGAAAGGAATTCCTTACCCCCTTGCACTTCCCAGGTGAGGCGATGCCTCACCCTGCTTCAGCTCTAGCTGATTGGGTTGCACCCACGGACCAGCATCAACTGTCTGACACGCCCCAGTGAGATGAACCCGGTACCTCAGTTGAAAATGCAGAAATCACCCGTCTTCTGTGTCGCTCACACTGGGAGCTGGAGGCTGGAGCTGTTCCTATGCGGCCATCCTGGGTGCCACCCCTCATTTGTTTTTCTTACTCCTGCCTCTTTCAAACTTCTCATGGCCAGCCTAGCACATACATAGTTTTAGTTTATTATTATTTGCCTTCATCAGCTCCATTCAACACTCATACCTTCTTTTTTTGAATTTCTGTAGTGTATATTCTCATGGTGTTTAGTACTTATTGGTACTGTGATGTTCAGTAACAAGTTCTTTGAGGGTAGGGTCCATACATTAGAGTTTTAGAACTTCACAGAAGCTAAGGAGAAGTAGAGATTTAGTAGATTCTCGGTGAATTTTCACTGACCCAGGAAGAGTGTTGTAATATTGACTGCATAAGGGAGGATGCTTTAGTAACATTGACTGAAAGTGAGTTCTGTAATAACAAGACCATAAGGAAGGCAGGCACTTTATTTCATTTGCAAGATGAGTCTTAGAACTGTTTGGTTCAACTCACAAATATATAACCACATCTACCTTTCACTATGTATTTACATATTTAAATATGTATACTTATATATATATATATATTTAATATGAATTAAATCAAAATTTACAGTGATTACTCAAATCAAAGTTGATGCTACCCAGCAATCTTTTATTTCTTTAAATAGACAACTAAGGTACAGAAATGGTATGGTCCGAAAGTTTGCATCCATACAAAATTTATATGTTGAAACCTAATCCCCAATGTGGTGATATTAAGAGCTGTATCCTTTGAGAGATAATCAGTTAATGAAGGCTACCCTCATGAATACAATTATTTCTTTTATAAAACAAGCCTGGGGGAGCTTGTTTGCCATTTGGGCCATGCAAGGACACATAGAAGACATCATCTATCAAGCAGAGAGCAAGCCCTCATCAGACACCAAATCTGCTGGCACCTTGATCTTGAATTTTCCAGCCCTCAAAACTGTGAACAATACATTTCTGTTGTTTATAAATTACCTAGTCTAAGGTATTTTTAATAGCATCCTGAATAAATTAAGACAATAGATGTAGGTCTCCATAATAATTTCTAACTTCTATACTTAACACAACTGTCTTGGAATTTTTTAACTTGATATGCTCAATTATCTCTAGCAACTGACCACCAAACTCCAGCTATAGATACTGGACCTTCATGCCTAATTTATTCTGGCATGTTCTTCCATAGCTTATTTCAAAAATAACTTTGGAAATAACTCTTCCATTGAAATAGTCAATCACTTAGTTGGTTTGCTCTTCATGAAGTATCCATTTGCTTTTTCCTGTTTATGAGAGGAGCCTGTTAGTCTTTATTAATGTAAAATAACTTCTTCCATTTCTCTTTACATGCATGTTTTAACATACTAAGGTTATTTGTTATACCTAGTTGATTTCCATTCAGGTTTGGCTCTGTACTCAGAAGTTATTAGTATATAAGAATATATCTTATAGCAGACTCAAAATATCAGTGGTTACACAAAGTTTAAGGACAAAAGCCACCCAGAATTCAAAGATATAAGAAGTCCATAATAGCAGGAACATAGGATCTTGCAATCTCATTACTCCATCATCTTCAACCTATGCTTGCATTTTGAGGTTAAGGCATCTTGCCTGTTTTCAAGCTGGCAGGAATTGAAAGACGACACTTTCCCATTAGAGGCATGACCTATGGGTTTTGTGCAATATTTTAATATATATTCCATTGACCATAAATGAGTCATATTACCTCATGTACCTGTGATGAGAATAAGGAAAGTTTCAAATGACTTTAAAGGGAAACATGATAATAAGCAGTCAGCAGAGGTCTTAAAGTGATTGTATCTCTTATCAGTTACATTTCAATAGAAAATGACCTGGTTTCAGCTGGGTGCATTGGTTCATGCATATAATCCTAGCACTTTGGGAGACTGAGGATGGTGGATAACTTGAGCTCAAGAGTTTGAGACCAGCTTGGGCAACATGGAAAAACCCTGTTTCTACAAAAAAATATATAAATTAGCTGGGTGTGGTGGTGTGTGAAAAGAAAATGATCTGGTTTCATCATAAAGTCATTGACCATGAATTCAGGCAGGAGGGTAGGTTGGTAGGTTACATGTCCCAGTAGGGTAGCTCAATCCTTGGAGAAGTGAAAAGGCTGAGAGAAAGTGCCTCTATGGGGCAGGTACATGCTCAGAAGGTACAGCCATGTTCAAGATGTGGGAGGTTGTCCTTTTCCCAAAAACGTGGTTTTGAGCTTAATCTTAAATTATTAACTTTTAATAGACCTTTCTTCCCAAGTGATGTGCCCAAATCTGGGCAGCAAGCTGAATAGAAGCACTTGCAAAGCAAACACATTACAAAGGAAATCTAAATCATTTTTCAAGAAAGGTGAAGGTTTGTTGCTTTCTTAAGTAACCGTGTACTCTCCACCCAAATCTGTCAGGGAAGTTGGAGCATTTGTTTTACTCTAACTTACCTGGAAATCAAAGTCATTTCCCTTCAGTCTAGTACAGACATGAAACTTGTTAACCAGACTCAATCTGGTGGACCCCCTGACAGGATAATGTTGAAGAGTATACCCATTCTCTTAAATGGAATGTACATTTGAGAGAAGTAGTATAGAAAATGGTTAAGGGCAGGCCGGGTACGATGGCTCACGCCTGTAACCCAGCACTTCGGGAGGCCGAAGTGGGCAGATCACGAGGTCAGGAGTTCAAGACCAGCCTGGCCAACATGGTGAAACCCTGTCTCTACCAAAAATACAAAAATTAGCTGGACGTGGTGGTGGGCGCCTGTAGTCCCAGCTACTCGTGAGGCTGAGGCAGGAGAATTGCTTGAACCCAGGAGACAGAGGTTGCAGTGAGCCAAGACCGGGCCATTGCACTCCAGCCTGGGCAACAGAGTGAGGCTCTATCTTAGAAAAAAAAAAAAGGAAATGGTTAAGGGCACCAGTTTCTCCACTTGACAACTGAGTAACTTTTGGTCAGTTAATATAACCTCTCAGAGGTATTTCCTTCATCTGTAAAATATGCACAATTACCTACACAGAATTACTTTGTGGGTATTTTATTATTATTGTAATTATGCAATACAATGAGGCCCGGGCGTGATGGCTCATGCCTGGAATCCCAGCACTTTGGGAGGCCGAGGTGGGTGGATCACCTAAGGTCACGCATTAGAGACCAGCCTGGCCAACACGGTGAAACTCTGTCTCTACCAAAAGTTACCCAGGCATAGTGGTGGGCACCTGTAATCCCAGCTACTCATGAGGCTGAAACAGGAGAATCACTTGAGCCAGGGAGGCAGAGGTAGCAGAGAGCCAAGATCACGCCACTGCACTCCAGCCTGGGCACAAGAGCGAAACTCCATCTCAAAAAAAAAAAAAAAAGACTTAGAGAAACAAAAGTATATATTCATGAGTTGTAAAATCCTACAATGTTGTTAAATATCTATTCATCTAAAATTGATTAATAGATTAATGTAACTCTAACTAAAATCTCAACATTTTATTGAGTTTAATAAGCTTTTCTAAATATTTTTATGAAAATGTAAAGAGCCAAGAATAGCTAAAACATTCTTGATGAAGAAGGAACTAAGAGAAAAATTGCTCAACCCTATGTGGAAACTTCATTTAAAGCCTTGTAAACTGACAATGTGGTTATTGGTACAATGATGGACAAATGCACCAATGGACCAATGGCCAAAAATAACAGAAAACAAAAAAACATACATTTGGTATATAATAAATAGGATAATGTAGAAGTGTAAAAAAAGAAAGAACTATTCAGTAAATCATGCTGACACAATTAGATATTCTTATGGAAAATATATCACACATTAAAGTTTCAGGTGCAGTAATGCTGAAACGTAAAAGGCAAAGTATAAAGCATTTAGAAGAGAATATAGAAAATATCCACAGGACTTTTGGGTAGGAGAGGATTTCTTAAAGAAGGAATAACACATAATGATACTAAATATAAGGGGAAAATGATAAATTTAATGACGTTAAATTTGTAAGTTAAGAATAAATGAAATAGGCCGGGCTTGGTGGCTTATGTCTGCAATCCCAGCACTTTGGGAGGCTGAGGTGGGCAGATCACGAGGTCAACAGATCGAGACCATCCTAGCCAACATGGTAAAACCTCGTCTCTACTAAAAATACAAAAATTAGCCGGGTGTGATGGCAGGTGCCTGTAGTCCCAGCTACTGGGGAGGCTGAAGCAGGAGAATCACTTGAACCTGGGAGGCGGAGGTTGCAGTGAGTCGAGATCATGCCACTGCACTCCAGCCTGGCAACAGAGTGCGACTCCGTCTCAAAGTAAGTAAGTAATTAAATAAATAAATAAATAAATAAAATGAAATAAATAAATAAATAAATAAAATGAAGAACTATGTTCATCAAAAGACACCATAAAATTATGAAACTGAAAGTCACAGGTCAGAGAAGTCATTTGCAATATAAATAACTTACCCAGGATTATCATGAAAATACAGAATATATAAAGAACTTCTATCAGTCCATGAGAAAAATATAGACAATTCAATAGAAAAACGGGGAAAATTGGGAAAAATAGAGACTTCCCAAAAGATGAGATCCAAAATGGTCACATTAAAAGTTAATAGTTCTGTTTATATATTGGTTATGAAACAAACCACTTTAAAAGTCACTGGCTTAATATAACATTTATTTTGTTCACAAACTTGCAATTAGATCTGAGTGCCATGGGGTCAGCTTGTCTTTGATTCACTGGGTGTGAGCTGTGGCTGCTTGAAGTTGGGCTCAAATTATCTGAAGATTCCAGCAATTAAATGTCTGAAGGTTGACTCTGGCTGTTGGCTGTAACCTGAATTTGGACTCTGATAGGATCAGCTACATGTAGGCTCTCCACACTGCTGCTTGGCTTCTTTGCAACATGGTGGCCAGATCTCAAGGACAAGCTGAGAGAGAGAGATTGGGAATGAATGAATATATGAATGCATCAGGCAGAAGGTATTTTGCCTTTTATCATTTAGTCTGAGATTTCAGGAATGGTGTCACTTCTGCTCCATTCTTTTTGTTAAAAGCAAGTCATTAATTCCACCCCACAATCAAAGAGAGGGAAATTAGACTCCACCTTTTGATGGGCAGAATGCCAAATAATTGGTGGACATATTTTAAAACAACTATAGCAATCACCCGTATTAGAAATTAGGAAATTGCAAATTAATCCTGTAATTAGATACTACTGATCTTCTACCAGAATTGCTAAAATTAAAAAAACAAAAACTAATCATTATTGGTAAGAATATAAAGTAGTAAGAACTTTCTTTTTTGTTGTTGTTTTTCTGTTCTGTTTTGTTTTGAGACGGAGTCTCGCTCTGTCACCCAGGCTGGAGTGCAGTGGCGCGATCTCGGCTCACTGCAAGCTCTGCCTCCTGGGTTGATGCCATTCTCCTGCCTCAGCCTCCCGAGTAGCTGGGACTACAGGCACCCGCCACCACACCTGGCTAAGTTTTTGTATTTTTAGTAGAGACGGGATTTCTCCGTGTTAGCCAGGATGGTCTCTATCTCCTAACCTCGTGATCCACCCGCATCGGCCTCCCAAAGTGCTGGGATTACAGGCGTGAGCCACCGCGCCCGGCCCAAGTAGTAAGAACTTTCATCACTACTACTGAGAATCTAAATTGATAAAACCACTTTAGAAAACAGTTGAATATTATTCAGTAAGTTAAGGATATACATATCTTATTATCCTAGATATATATCCAAGAGAAATGTTTGCACATGTGCAAATATGTACGAGAATGTTCATAGTAGTAAGTGTTTGTATAACCAAGAACTAAAAACAACCTGAGTGCGCATTTACGGAAATTGGATAGTGTTGAATGCAAGTCAACAATGACAATGGACAGGTCAGAGATATGTACAATATGAATGAATCTTATAAAAATAATTTTGTGAAAAGACAACACAAAAAGAAAGTATAATTATACTTATATAAATTTCAAACCAAACAAAATTTTCTTATATTGTTCAGGGATATATGTATAGGTGGTAAAATGTATTAAAAATGTAAATAAATGGACTGGGCATGGTGGCTCATCCCTGTAATCCCAGAACTTTGGGAGGCCAAGGTGGGCAGATCACCTGAGGTCAGGAGTTTGAGACCAGCCTAGCCAACATGGCGAACCCCCCCTCTCTACTAAAAATACAAAAATTAGCCAGGTGTGGTGGTGGGTGCCCATAATCCCAGCTACTTGGGAGGCTAAGGCATGAGAATCACTTGAACCGGGGAGGTGGAGGTTGCAGTGAGCTTAGATCACCCCAATGCACTCCAGACTGGGTGACAGAGAGAGGCTCTGTCTCAAAAAAAAAAAAAAAAAAAAAAAAAAATGTAAGTAAATGATTACCATAAGTCAGGATTGTGGTTTTCTGTGGGAGTGAAGAGAGTGTGCAAGGCAGAGGTTGTGAATTAATGAGGCATGACAGCGGTGCTCTATTTATCCTGAATTATAGTTAAACATGTGTACACTGTAAAACTACTTTTCAAAGCTCTACATGTAGGTCTTATTTAGTTCTCTGCATATTTTACAATAGGAAGACATAAAACAAACACAGAAGCTTTTTATATATCAATATAGAAAGATTTCCAAAATATATTGTGAAGTATCAAAAGCAAGGTCCAGAACATGTGAATCTATATTTGTATTTATATGCAAGTAGATAAAGAAGAAAAGACAAGAAATTAACAATAGTAGAAACCTCTGGAGGATGAAGGAAAGGGTAGAAACCAAGTAGATAGGTGACAGGGATGGGAGGAAACTTTTCACTGCAACTATTTGTCTTTTAAACTCTGTGAGTGTATTACCTTTTCAAAATATAAGCCAAATTAACAAACAAAATCTCTTAAAGCCCTAAAAGAGACCTCAGAGAAAAGTATGTCTTCTTAGAACAGATTCCCACTCCCTCAAGGCTTCATGTGTTATCTTCATTCTTAGGAGCCAGGAGCTCAGGAGTCAGTGTTTGTTTCTGGACAGAGAAAAGGTTTGGAAAGAATTAGTGATTATGCAGATCAATACCTGCAGCTCCCCAGATGGGACTATAAGTCTCAGATGCTTAGTCCTACTGCAGGGTCGAGCTTTAACTTCTCATACAAGCACTGACCAGCGTGGTGGATCAATGTGATTAAACAGCCCTGTGATTAGCAACTTGGTCAGGTTTACACACATAATCACAACAGGGAGCTATACAGAGTTCAGAACATTTAGCAATGAACAGACCATTCCTGTCCCCTTTCAGGAAAAACTTATGTATTGAGAGCTTCCTGTGTACTCTGGTGGACCATTTATTTAACAAATTATTAATGAGTAGCTGCTACATCACAAGTACTCTGCTGGGCACTGGGACTATGGCTGTGAACAAAATGGGCAAAACTTCCTCTCCTCATGGATTTTGTATTCTAACGTGAAATGCAAAGAAATGAAATGAATAAGTAAAATATGTAGTACACTAGATAGTGATAAGCAATTACTTAGAAAAATAAAGCAGGAAAGATAATAGCAATGGCTGTTTTTTTTTTTTTTAATGTTTTGCATTTTTAAAGATGTCAAACAGGTAAGTCCCCACTGAGAAAGTGACATTTAAGAAAAGACCTAAAGGGAATAAGGAAAGGAACAGGGCACATATTTGGGAAAAGAAGTTTCCAGGCAAACAGTAAGTGCAAAGGCCTGAGGCAGGAGTTTGCCTGACATTTGAGGAAGAGCAAGGGGGTCTTGTGGCTAGAGGGGAAGAAAAGGGAGAAGAGCCCTCACAGGCCACTAGAAGCACTTTGGCTATTAAACTGAATGAGAAGGGAACCCTGGGAGAGTCTTGAACAGAGGCACTGCTGCTGCATTTAGAATACATAGTAAGAGGGCAGTGATAAATAGAAGCAGGGAGACCAGTGAAGAGCCTGTTGTGAAAATCTGGGTGAGATGTGGTGATAGATTTTCTAGTATGGTAGCAATGGAAGTGGTAAAAAATGGTTAGGTTATGGATATATTTTGAAGGTAGAGCTGATGGGATGTAGGATCTGAAGGAAAGAGCAATCAAAGATGATAGCACAGATATACTGGCTGTTTATTGAGATGGGAAAGATTCTTGAGGAGCAAGCCTGAAAGAATAATCAGGAGTTCATTTTTTTGAAAGGTAAAAAATGCTTGTCAAGCATTGCAGTTGCAGACAGGGCGCCGTGGCTCATACCTGTAAATCTCAGCACTTTAGGAGGCTGAGGTGGGTGGATCACCTGAGGTCAGGAGTTTGAGACCAGCCTGGCCAATATAGTGAAACCCCATCTCTACTAAAAACACAAAAATTAGTTGAGTGTGATGTCGCGTGCCTGTAATCCCAGCTATTCAGGGTGCTGAGGCAGTAGAAACGCTGGAACCTAGGAGGCAGGGGAGGTTGCAGTGAGCTGAGATCATGCCAGTGCACTCCAGCCTGGGCCACAGAGCAAGGTTCCATCTCAAAAAAAAAAAAAAAAAAAAAGGTAGTGAGTCTAGTGTTTGAGGCAGCAGTCCAAGATGGAAAGAGGCATTTGTATGTCTATGGTATTTAAGGACTGAGCCCTGAGTATGCTAATATTTAGGGAAGGATCACGCAAGCGATCGTTTAATTTATACATGTAATAATAAGTACTATTAATATAACTAAAATAATCTCAGGAATCCTATGTATATTCCAGGAGCTTCTAAAACTGCTCTTGGGGAGTCAGCAAAAGCTTTCAGAAAGAGGTAATGGGTTATGTTTAAACTGAAATCTGAAGGACAAGTAGGAACTGGCGAATAAGAAAAGGGGAGGATCCTCCAGAGAAAATGCAGCTGCAAAGTCCACAAGCAAGAGAGGACATGAAACAATCAGGAATTTCACTGTCCCTTCCACGTCAATGTCTCTGTCACACTTGTTCTGTTGGAGGAACAGCTACAGGAGTTTTTGGAATGTTAAATTGTAGAGATTTTAAATTGGGATTTGGTGGGCAATATTTACGTGACTTCTAGTCACTTCTGTGTGGAAGAAAATTATTTGGCATATAGTCATGTAACTCTTAGAATATACCAACTCAGAGGCAGCCTCAACAAAAGCCCAGTTCCCTGAAATAAGCTCCGGTTTTCAAACACAGGAACTCCTGGTTCCTGTCAAAACGCATCCAAACGTTATGCAGTCGGAAGTGAAATTCTGAAAGTCTGGCTCCCTCGCATGCAAAGAAAACCCTTTGAGATTTTTGATAGCAGGTAGTTAAGACACTTGTCCCTGAGGCGGAGGTGTTAACTCCAGAGCTCCCCAGTTCTTCTCAAGCAGGGTTTCCCAAGGGCTTTGCTTGGTGGGCTCCTCCTGGATTCTCTCTGTAGTTCCTCCTCAGAGCTCAAGGAAGCTTTTGAAGAAAGGATTTCTTTTTTTTTTTTTTTTTTTTTTTTTTGAGGCGGAGTCTCTCTCTGTCGCCCAGGCTGGAGTGCTGTGGCGCGATCTCAGCTCACTGCAAGCTCCCCCTCCCGGGTTCACGCCATTCTCCTGCCTCAGCCTCCCGAGTATAGCTGGGACTACAGGCCCCTGCCACCACGACCGGCTAATTTTTTGTATTTTTAGTAGAGATGGGGTTTCACCGTGTTAGCCAGGATGGTCTCAATCTCCTGACCTCGTGATCCGCCCACCTCGGCCTCCCAAAGTGCCGGGATTACAAGCGTGAGCCACCGCGCCCGGCCAGAAAGGATTTCAAAGGTTAAATATTTGACAGATTGGGACTGCGTAGAGATGGAGGGACTGAAGACACCTGCTTCTTGAGGGGGCCAATTGTCAAGAGGCAGAAAAAGGGAGGAGCGAGTACGGAGGAAGGAAAGAAAAAGACGGGCCGGGCGCGGTGGCTCAAGCCTGTAATCCCAGCACTTTGGGAGGCCGAGACGGGCGGATCACGAGGTCAGGAGATCGAGACCATCCTGGCTAACACGGTGAAACCCCGTCTCTACTAAAAAAAATAAATAAATAAATAAAAAAAAAAAAAAAAAAAAAGACTCAGGAAAACAATGAAACCATCTTCATGTTGCAAAAACTGTAAAAATTGAATGGAATATTAGCAGTGCTACCTATTCGTAAGCAGTGTGGTGCTGTAGAAGTCTGCTGGGCTCATGACCTCAGAGGTTGAAAGATCAAAACCATCCTGGCCTACAGGCAACTCGGAGTTTAAATCTACTTCTGTATCTTCCCTAAAAGTCTGAGAATCAAATCAGTGATGGCACTCCATGGAAAGATATCACCCGATAAATTTCTGGTAGTTGTTTGCCTATGACACATTGCCCCAGCCTAAAAATTCTCTTCTCTCGAGCTCCCAACATGGAAACAATTGGGAATACTAAGTTAGAACCTCCATCGATCTAGGTGAACTTGCATATTGCGTACAATTTCGTGGAGGAAGGGGGATGACAAATTCCGCATTGACTTCCATTACATCTTCCAGTAAAGGGGCTTTAAAATTGTTATTTACCTGTTAAGTTTTGATTATGTACTAGCAGTAGATGCAAATATAACACAATCCAGAAAAACTATTTTTAACACACATTTCAGGTAACAGGAAATAACATTAAAATAACATATTACATTATATTAAATGTAAATTTCAATATTTATATCTATATTTGGTCCAAAGAAGTGTCATAGAAGGATAAAAAAAAAAAAAAACTACAAAATGACATTGTACTAGGATAAAAATTCTACAAGAGACATGGAATGGCACTATGAATGCAGAAAAATAAAGGATCAATGTAAAATCTTCCACAATTAAAGAGAGGGCACTATTCACCTCCCTCTTTTAAACGGTTGTTGGTAAGTATTAAATTACTACGGTTTTTAGATTCCTATGATACAAGTCACTATATCCTTCAGAAAAACTTAAACTTAATGAAAAATGTTAGATGTCCACTGAAAATATGTGGTAGGTATCACGTTAGTCAAAATTCTTTTAGACAGGCAAGAACACCCCAGAGCAGTGAAAAATATAAATAATGGGACATTTTATGAGATTTGTCAGGCTCTTACCATTGCTTTCAACTGGTTGCTTCCCACTTCTTCTTTTTTTTTTTTTTTTTTTTTTTGAGACGGAGTAGCACTCTGTCGCTCAGGCTGCAGTGCAGTGGCACGATCTCGGCTCACTGCAACCTCCGCCCTCCGGGTTCAAGCGATTCTCCTGCCTCAGCCTCCTGAGTAGCTGGGATTACAGGCATGCGCCACCACGTCTGGCTACTTTTATTTTTTGTATTTTTAGTAGAGGTGGAGTTTCACTATATTGGCCAGGCTGGTCTACGAACTCCCGACCTCAGGTGATGCGCCCGCCTCGACCTCCCAAAGTGCTGGGATTACAGGCGTGAGCCACTGCTCCCAGTCAACTTCCCACTTCTCTTGTTTTTGTTTTTTAATTGTTTCTTTGTTCCTCTTTGTGTGTTTTTTGGTTATTTCTTGTTACCCAGTAAATATGACAGTGCTGACAGATTTAACTAAACGTTACATAAGTATTTATTAGGAGCAATCAGTTGTTTTCTTGTTTATTTTTCTTTCTACGAACCACACAAATAAGAATTTTTTTTTATGTTACTTACATTTCTTTTCTATGAACCTGCAGAAAACATAAACGAATGGTGGTTGAATTGATTCTGTGGAAGTTAAAGTTCTACTGAGTTACTGTTTCTTGCATGTAAGAACCAATGTATACTCCACTGAACTGTGATAATCATTGATCCTATTTGTAGAACTGTAAGAAAATGCTTCTCAGGGAGCCTGGGTAGCTCAGTTGGTAGAGCATCAGACTTTTAATCTGAGGGTCCAGGGTTCAACTCCCTGTCCAGGCGCTGAAAGAGTAGTTTTTACTTGCTTAGAATGAGGACACATCAAGAA
Organism: Rhinopithecus roxellana; assembly: GCF_007565055.1. Taxonomy (NCBI): domain Eukaryota; kingdom Metazoa; phylum Chordata; class Mammalia; order Primates; family Cercopithecidae; genus Rhinopithecus; species Rhinopithecus roxellana. Next base: position 20,579,711 of record NC_044552.1, on the reverse strand, counting down.
ATCCGTTAAATTTTACCTTAGCCAGTAGCAAAGATTTGAGGACAGAGGGCTAGGTGAAGACAGAGGGCCATCTTTGTTTCAGACGGAGTCTCACTCTGTAGCCCAAGCTGGAGTGCAGTGGAGCCATCTGGGCTCACTGCAACCTTGGCCTCTGGGGCTCAAGCGATTCCCCTGCCGCAGTCTCCCAAGTTGCTGGGACTACAGGCGCACACCACCATACCCGGTTAATTTTTTTGTATTTTTAGTAGAGACGAGGTTACACCATGTTGCAATAGGTGGTCTCCAACTCCTGAGCTCAGGCAATCTACCCGCCTCAGCCTCCCAAAGTGCTGGGATTACAGGAGTGAGACATCACTCCCGGCCTAAAGAGTTCTTAGACATGACATCAAAGATAATTTGTGAAAGAAAAGTTGGTTAATTGTGTATGTGACCAGCAATTGGATGACAGTCCTTGGGCTCCCCTTGGTAAACCGCTCGCCACTTTACCAAGGAAAATGAAAGAGGGCAGTCCTTCAGTCTTAGCGTGGACAGAGAGATAGAGTAAATGAGAAAAAAAAAAAAAAAATTACGAGCATGCTAGCCTTAGCCCATGTTCCATCATCATCCAAAAGCTTACATTACTAACGATAAAAGATTTGCAATATTCCAGAATGGCCCTGTCTAGTGTCATTATAAAGGAAGCTACAAATGAGAGCTGGTGTTCAGGGACTTCCTAAAAGCTCTGTTCCCTGATTGATATAAGCCACAAGAAGAGTAAGATCTTATCTTTATTAGTTTATTATTTTATTCGTGTTTTTGTCAAAGTGGCCCCAAAAGGGATCCAATCAAAACTGTAGCTGTCATGTAATAATTTGAGCTATACATCAGGTTTATCCTCTTTATTTCAGGGGCACCGTTTTTATTTTGTTTAAAATCTTGTGCCTTTGCAAGCAAATGAAGAAACTCTCATTTGATAATTACATATTTATACATGTATCGAAGTATCACTCTATACCCCATATATATGTACAATACTTACTGTCAACTAAAAATCTTAAAATTACACTGCTAACACTAACAATTTCATAAAAGTCAGAAGTTGGAAGTTGTCAGGCTCATGATAACGGATACAAGTTTTGCAACATTCAAATTTTTGCTAGAAAGCCCCACTCTTATCATTGGTCACAAATACTGTCAGTTGTTTTCCTTGAAGTGGCAGGCTCACTTGGTTAATTAAAAAATAAAAAAATCATGTCTGTCAAATACCGAGTCTTAATAACCATAGCTTGTTAATCATTCTTTCAAATAAAAATGGTGTTTTCTGAAAAAGCCACTAGCTGTGCTTGTAACGGAATCAGCTGGAGGAGTGTTTTTCGGGAGATAACATTGTGCTGAAGTATGCAACGGAAGTCCTTTATGTGTACCTTCCATTTCGTCACACAGAACACACACAAGTCGAGTTGAACTTTAATAAAATTGATCATTTTTACCGCATCAAGGGAAAAAATCTCTTCTACGATTGTCTATGAAATTTTTTGATAGAAACAAACAAGACGGTTAACATGATTCCTCTCCGGTGACAGCTGCGTTCGCTCCACGACTGCCTAGATTCTACTCGAGAAGACTACACCTGGTGTTTTGCTTGGCGCCCTCCTCCTGGGCTCGCTATAATAAATGAGTGTCTACTAAGAGGCTCAGACCATCTTTGGCAGGTTGGAAAACACAGACCCGGAGGTTATGGCCTGAGGCCATTTGGTTATCGAGTAGCGAATCTTCAACTTCCTTGGCAGAGATAGGGACAGTGTAAACCATCAGATGCAAAATGAAATAATTAGAAAACGAAAATTTTGTGGTTACTGAAAGGTGATTTTGATGATTGAAATTAAGATTAGTGGGGTTTGTTATTGGTCAGCAGAGTGGCGCAGCGGAAGCGTGCTGGGCCCATAACCCAGAGGTCGATGGATCGAAACCATCCTCTGCTATGAGTTTTATAGCTAAATGCATGACACACCCCCCCCCCCCCACACACACACAAAAGCCAAGTTCCTGGATTTTATGCTTTCAACCATTCCTGAAAACCCCCATTTCTGCTCTGAGTTATGAGTTTCTTTCCTTTGAAATCTCACCTTTCTCCCAAAAGTCACCTACTTCACTGAACCCTACAGTCCTACATTGGAAAATTCCTTTCCTCCCTGGTGTCGGACAAACAAAAGTGTATGCTCCGCTGAGATGTATTTTTATTACTACATTGTATGCGATTTCACCATGGAAATGACAAAACCCACATTTACTTCTGCTAATTGCTGGGATATTCTCTTTCTTATTAATTATTTGCTTTAATAAGTATTTGACAATGTATAACTTTATTGTTTTAAGCTAGTTGCTCTCCACCTCTCTGCCTTTGTCATTACTTTTGTTGTTTTTCTTGGTCACCAGAAAAGTCCTTTTTTGGGTGCCAATGTTAAGTTCAATAACTAGTTGCTGAAGGGAATCAGTTGGTTCCACCTCTTCAGTCTTCCCTTTTACAAATCGTAGGTAAATCAATAAGGACTGTTGTATTCATCCTATTTGCATTCATCCTATATAGACCAGTTTGATTTCTTACACTTAGTGCAAAAAAAAAAAAAAAAAAACGAAAGAAAGAAACAAGTAATAGCGAACACAAGCAATGTTCAGAGTACACGAATACACTTCTGTCCAATGAATTGACTCCATGGAATTCAAACCACCTCCTTAGTTGTCTTTTCTGAGTCCAATAATTCATTTATAACACCAGTCAACATTAGTGATATGTGCTAAAATCATTTCTCAATATGAATAAGAATCTCTTCTTAGGATCTATGTGGCTTGGTTGGTACAATACCAGACTTTTACTTTGAGAGTAAAGGGATCAAACTCTTGTCCAGATGTAGTGGCAGGCCGAGTGCAGTGGCTCACACCTGTAATCCCAGCACTTTGGGAGGCAGAGGCAGGTGGATCACTTGAGATCAGGAGTTAGAGACCAGTCTGACCAACATGGTGAAACCCTGTCTCTACTAAAAATACAAAATTAGCCAGGTATGGTGGTGCATGCCTGTAGTCCTTGCCACTCACGGGGCTGAGGCACGAGAATCGCTAAAACGAGGGAGGCACAGGTTGCAGCGAGCCAAGATCATGCCACCACACTCCAGCCTGGGTGACAAAAGCAAAACTCCTTCTCAAAAAACAAAACAAAACAGATGTAGTGGTGTTTTCTGGTTTGTACAGCCAGGTTTCTATGTATTTGAGTGGCCATACTTAAGAAACCATACCCGAAGTGTTTCATACGTACTTGGATATGATTTAAATGCTAAATTCTGGAACCCTTAGGCCCTTTTGGAAGGTGGTGAGTGTATTTGGTGAGAGAGACTGGGGTCATAGGTGGACAGAGGGCCTATCTGGTAGGCAGCCTCTAAGATGACCCCCAATAATCTCTACCTTCTGATATTCTTGCCCTGGTGTAGTTCCCTATGTACCAGGGGTGGTCTTTGTGTCTAATGTAAGTGATAAATTTAGCTCTAGAGGGAAGCCAGTTACTATGTCACCAGCTGTCCTGTGTAGTAGCCCTTTTGGGGAGGGAGTGAGCCTTCCTGCCAACACCTACTAGGGATATTGGAAGAAGATCCTCCAGACCCAGTCAAGCCTTATGATGACTAGAGCCCTAGCCTGGCATCTTGATTGCAACCCCATGAGGAACCCTGAGCTGGAACTACCCAAATACAACACTTTGATTTTCTGAGTTACAGACACAGTAAGATAATAAATGTGTTGTTTTAAACCACTACATTTGGAGGTATTTGTTACAGCAATTGATAAGCAATACAAATCTCAAATAAATTTAGTTTATAACTTAAGGCTCCCTGGACTATTCAAGAAATGCACTTCCAGGATGCCGATCTACTATAGGTCACCTCGTGGCTTTGATTTAACAAGATGAAGATATTTTCTAATTTCTTTACTTGGTGAATTCCTAAGTGACAGGACTACTTTTCGGGCATTCACTAGGGATGATAGTTGAGTTTTCTCTCTAGATTATTATTAATCTGCATGTATGACACTGAGGACGTGTGGAGTGGTTCTCCATTTTTAGCAGGTCCTAGTGACTTCAGTTTTCCTCAATTTAGAAGCTGCTAAAGCATAAGCCCAAATTTGCCTCCATGAGCAAGAGCTGTAAAAGCATAAGCAACTGGGTGTTGTGGTGCTCTGCTTATCTGTGTTCTCATTTCCTTTTACATTTGTTTTACATGTCTCTTAGGTTTCTTTAATGTTATATAACTTCATTGTCTAAAACAAACTTTTAAATAATTGATTTAGAACATATTTTAATAAAAGTACAAATCATATGGGTATAGGTAAATGAATTTTCACACAGGAAGCCTATGAGTAACCTCCATCTAGATCAAGAAATAGAATATTACCAGCACCTCAGAGACTCCCTTTATGCTGCCTTTCAGTTACTTTTCCCTTCTTCCTGTAAGGTAACAACCATCCCAACTTCTAACAGCAGAGTTCACTTCTTCCTGTCCTTTCAATTTGTTTTCCCTCTTTTGTATTTGTTTTCTTTACTCAATTATGCCTGTAAATTAATAATTGTTACTAAATGTAGCAGTAATTTCATTTTCATGGCAGTAGAATGTTCCATTGTATTTTTATTATCCAGTTTATTCTACCGTTGATGTACAGTTATGCTGTTTCTATTTTGGGGCTATTATAAATAACATCGAAAAACAGGAGGTTTTTTTATATGTCACAGTGCCCATACGTATTCATTTTGTTAGATTTATACACAGGAGTGAAATACTTTCACCTTTCACATTTACATCTAAAATCCATTGATATTAATTTTTGTTTATGTAATTTATAGGTCAAAACTTATTTTTCTTCATTAGATATCCAAAGAATGTAGTACGACATATTAAAAAGACTACGGATTCCCTCACTACTATACATTGCTATCTTTTTCATAAATTGTGTGTACAAATATTTGGTTCTGTTTCTGGATGCTGTATTTGGTTACACTGTTCTATTATTATATCATTATGAAAATTGCCTACTATCTTAATTATCGTAACATTGTAATAAGCTTTGATATCTGTCTATGTACATCCTCTCATTCTGTGCTTTTCGAGGTAGCCTTGGCTATTCTTGGATCTTTGCCTGGTTATAAAATGTTCAGAATGAGCTTGTCAGTTTTCACAACAATAGTGTCTTTTAATTTAGCTGCATAGACTTTATAATTTATTTTAAGGAGAATTGTAATCTTTTATTCTTCCATTCAATTAATACAGTATATCATTAGAATGATTTAGGTATTCTTTACATTCTTTTGGCAATATTTTATTGTTTTCTGAATAGAGGTCCTGCACAGGTTTGTAAGAGTTATTTCTAGGTTGAAAATGTTTTTTGGAGCTATTGCAAATAATATCATCTTAAACATGTTATCGAGGCATAACATACATACATAAAACTCCACCTATAAGTGTAAACCTTGATGAAGTTTCACAAACTGAACACACTCATGTAAACAGCATCCACTGAATCAAATTATAATGTATTATTAATGTATTAAGGAGTGTAGTCTTAGGGAAGTCTACTTAGGGGAAGAAAGTGGGAAAACTACTGGTCACGGCCAGACATGGTGGCTCATATCTGTAATCCCAGCGCTTTAGGAGGCTGAAGCGGGAGGATCACTTGAGGTCAGGAGTTCAAGACCAGCCTGGGCAAAACAGTGATACCCATCTCTACTAAAAATACAAAAATTAGTTGGGTGCAGTGGTGCATACCTGTAATCCCAGCTACTTGGGAGGCTGAGGCAGGAGAATCACTTGAACCAAGTAGGCAGAGCTTACAGTGAACCAAGATTGCGCCACTGCATTCCAGCCTGGGTGACAGAGCAAGACACGTCTCAAAAAAAAAAAAAAAAAAAAAAAAAATTGGTCAGCCACTGTATCCAACTGATCAAAGGTTTGCTCCATAGAGCATTAATAGCCCTGCATATAGAAGTTGTACATATGCAGATATCAAAGATCTCTCAGCAGCTCATGTTTCAACAGCAACAGAGAAGCTTTATAGCAGAAGACGAGAAGTTCAACAGAGGTGAACAGTGAAGTCCTGTTGTTTTCTGCACACAGAGGAAATTGGTTGCCATGACTATTGGGGTAAAACAAGTTGCAAAGTAAGATGGCAAGAGAATCGGAGGTGGCACGAAAGATATATCTGATACCCAAGAGTATGCTTGTCTTACAAAATATTTTAGGAAGTGTTCCTTTCTCTCTATTGCTTGAGAGTTTATGCAAGATTCATGTTATTTGTTTCATAAATATTTGGAAGAATTCACCTTTGAAGCAGCATAGGTCTGGAGTTTTATCTGTAAGGTTTTAATACCCAAGAGTATGCTTGTCTTACAAAATATTTTAGGAAGTGTTCCCAAGAGTATGCTTGTCTTACAAAATATTTTAGGAAGTGTTCCTTTCTCTCTATTGCTTGAGAGTTTATGCAAGATTCATGTTATTTGTTTCATAAATATTTGGAAGAATTCACCTTTGAAGCAGCATAGGTCTGGAGTTTTATCTGTAAGGTTTTAAATTACCGATTCATTTGTTTAATAGGTATAGGACTATTTAAATTTTCTATTACTTCCTGTATCAGTTTTTGTAACCTGTGTCTTCCTAGGAATTTTTTCATTTCATCTACATTTTTAAACGCATTGCCATGTTATTATTTATAATATTCTCTCATACACTTTTTACTGTGTGCGGGGATGTATAGTGATGTCCTCTTTTATTTTTATTTATTTATTTATTTTTTTGAGATGGAATTTCACTCTTGTTGCCCACGCTGGAGTGCAATGGCACAATCTCAGCTCACCGCAACCTTGCCTCCCGGGTTCAAGCAATTCTCCTGCCTCAGCTTCCCAAGTAAGTGGGATTACAGGTGTGAGCCACCATGCCAGGCTAATTTTGTATTTTTAGTAGAAACAGGGTTTTGCCACGTTGGCCAGGCTGGTTTCAAACCCCTGACCTCAGGTGATCCACCTGCCCCAGCCTCCCAAAGTGCTGGGATTATAGGCATGAGCCACCACACCCAGCCTATTTATAATATTCTCTTATATACTTTTTACTGTGTGCAGGGATGTATAGTGATGTCCTTTTTTCATTTCTGATATTAGTAATTTATGTGAACTCATATATAAGAATATATCTTATCAGACTTGCTAGGTAGTTATCAATTTTGTTAATATTTTCAAGTAACCAGTCCTTGGCTTTGTTTATTTTCTTTATATGTTTGTTTTCCATTTCATTTTTCTGCTTTTAACTCTCTTGTTTTCTTCTTTTATGACCTATAATATGATTTCCTGTTCTTCTAAAAGTCCTTAAAAGTTTATTTTTTTAAGTTTTTTAAAAAAATGTATTCAAGACTATACCTTTGTCAACTGAAAAATCATGAGATGTATAAATTTGGAAAGAATACTTTACTTTTTAAAAATAGTTACAGCCTGTAAGCTGGCTATACTGACAGGTTGGAAAGTGTAGCTTCCAGCCAAAGCCAGAAGGAGACACTTCAAAGGAGGAGGAATTAGGCAGGAGTTTTATGCTGAACAGGTTTGCTACACACACATATTTAACAGGTTATAGGAGGAGTTATGAATATTTTCAAAGGGGGAATGTGCATATACATGATAAGTAAACATGTAGTTACATGTCACTTATGTTTATTATGTTACTATGGGGTTGAGACTTAATATTTAAAAATATTACAATTAACCCCTATACATCAAAAGGTGAAGCAGGGACACGAAGGAAAAGCAGAGACATGAAGCATGAAGTTACTGAAACTAGTCTGTTGTCTAATCAAAGCTGTAGTTATGGCTTGTGAAATGGAGGGATCAGTTAGTCAGTGTTTGATGGGTGGTAAGCTGTAACTTTTAAAAAAATATCGTTTATCTTTAAGCCGGTGTTTGTTTAGCTGTTAGAGAAAAAGGAGAAAAATTAATCTTGTGGCAATTAGAATAGAGTTTATTTTTTAAGTGTATGGGTGTGTAACTTAACCCTTGTCTGACATGGCCTTTGGTCTTGTTTATAATTTCCTATCTTATTGCCACAAAGAGTTTCTTTCTTCCTTCCTTCCTTCCTTCCTTCCTTCCTTCCTTCCTTCCTTCCTTCCTTCCTTCCTTTCTCTCTCTCTCTCTCTCTTTCGTTCTTCTTTCTTTCTTTCTTTCTTTCTTTCTTTTCTTCTTTCTTCGTTCTTCTTTCTTTCTTTCTTTCTTTCTTCTTTCCTTCTCTTTCTTCTTTTCTTTTCTTCTTTCTTTCTTCTTCTTCTTTCTTCTTTCTTTCTTTCTTTCTTTCTTTCTTTCTTTCTTCTTTCTTTCTTTCTTCTTTCTCTTTCTCTCTTCCTTCCTTCCTCCCTCCCTTTCTCCTTCCTTCCTTCCTTCTCTCTCTCTCTTTTTTCTTTCTTTCTTTCTTTCTTTCTTTCTTTCTTCTTTTTCTTTCTTTCTTTCTTTCTTTCTTCTCTTTCTTTTCTTCTCTTTATTGCGATCTTTCTTTTCTTCTTTCTTTTTTCTTCTTCTTTCTTCTTTCTTTCTTCCTCTTCTCTCTCTCTTTCTTTTTTATTTTTATTTTTTTTAAGACAGAGTCTTGCTCTGTCACCCAGGCTGCAGTAGCACATTCTGGGCTCACTGCAACCTCCACCTCCTGGGTTCCAGAGATTCTCCTGCTTCAGCCTCCTGAGTAGCTGGGATTACAGGCGCCCATCACCATGCCCGGCTAATACAAAGAGTTCATTTCATCAGTCTTATGATCTCTATTTTAACATTAATGCTGGTCAGTTATTGTGTCTAAACTACAAAATGGCGGAAGTATGACGACGTGTATCTAACTTCCCATCCTGTAACCTCCTTATGAAATTTGCATAATCATATGTCAATGTGTCTATTTGGAAACAGAAATAGTGTTCCATGCCAAGCATCTTTTGGGAATCCATGAATCTAATCAACTTTATAAACCTAATGCAAAATTCGTGCAAATAAATGGTTTACAAATTTGAGAAATATACAAGAAAATATAGAAATAAGAGCAAATATTGTTTATTTTAAACTTATTTACAGGGCATTTTAGACATATACAGATATGAAGTACTAATAAACATATAAGCCAATTCAAGAAATAAAAAATTACAAATGAAGGTGAAATCATCTATATTCCCAACTCTTTTCACATCTTCTTCCAAACCTCTTAAAGATAACCACTACTTTGAATTTGATTTTTACCATGTCCTTACATTTCTTTATTTTTACTACATTAGAGTTTTTATTGATATAACTTTTCATGTTTTTAGAATATATATGTATTTTACACTTTACGTACTCATCTGCAATGTGCACATTTATGCTTGAAGAAACTTTCACAGATTGAATCGCAATGGATTTTTGTTTTCAAATTTTTAGCTAGGTGCAATCAGGACTACATTTATTTTTTATTTTATCATATATTGTTTCTCTTCAAGGATGACAACCAAACGAATAAATTTCTTTTTGTTTTCTTTTTTTTCTTCTTTTTCTTTTCTTTTCTTTTCTTTTTTTTTTTTTTTTTTGTTTGTTTTGAGACGGAGTCTTGCTCTGTCGCCCAGGCTGGAGTGCAGTGGCACGATCTCGGCTCAATGCAAACTCCACCTCCCGGGTTCACGCCTTTCTCCTGCCTCAGCCTCCCGAGTAGCTGGGCCCGGCTAATTTTTTGTGTATTTAGTAGAGACGGGGTTTCACCGTGTTAGCCAGGTTGGTCTCGATCTCCTGATCTCATGATCCGCCCGCCTCGGCCTCCCAAAGTGCTGGAATTACAGGCGTGAGCCACCGCGCCCAGCCTTCTTTCCTTTTCTTTTGTTTTTTTTTTTTTTTTCAGACAGGGTCTTGCTGTCTCCCAGGCTGGAGTTCAGTGGTGTGATCTTGGCTCATTGCAGCCTGGACCTCCCAGGCCAAATGACTAAATTTCTAAACTCAGAAAAATTTAAAAATACATTCTCTTGTAGTTAAAATAATTTTTATCAGGATTCCTTTGATGCAATAGAAAGCTGTGTGGTAAGCAGGGGGAAATAATCATATTTAAAATGGCACAGGTTAATCTGGAAACTCTATTATCATAATTAATCAATATCAAAGTGCAGATAATTGGGTAGGAAGATGAAACAAAGCTAGTAATGTTCTCCAGGATTAGGCTGTTCTCATATATAGAGCTAATGTAAGTGGAAAGACATACGTTAGTCCCATAAAAGAAAACAAAGCAGCTCACCAGCAAGAAGACAACATGAGTGGCTTCTGTTTCAGGAAAAGACTGTGGAGAGAGACTGATACTGTGAATATGAAAGACCGTCTTTTGATGCCTTAAGAAAATAGTCACCATGTAGAAACTACTCCAAATCATGAGGAACAAAAAGAGGAAACCTTGAGTAAACATGGCACTTTGAAATATCATAGCATGGTAGTATATAAAATGTTTGTTTTACAGTATATCAGAGAATATCCAAGTCCAACATTAGTGGATTTGCTGGTGGCTATGATGCTTATAATGACCCACATATTGATTAGCATGTTGTTTATTTAGGAATAAATCAATAAGGGAAAAAATTATGGGGAGATTTGAGGTTTGAGCCACGCCCACTTGGAATGACAAGGACTGATAACAACAGCCTGAAATATACTCAGGAGAGAAGAAGTACATACTCAAATGCCCCATGTCATTTTATAAATGTATAGCCCTGTTTTACAACAGGTATCAACAAAAGTACTTCTAATTCCGAAGGATGATATTATATATGGAACACCCTGATGATAATTGTTATAATGTTAGCCAAAGTTAGGTGCATAAGAATCACATCTAAGGGGTTCTTCTGATGGGGCTGAAATAAGAAGATGTACATACATGTAATGAATAGCAATAAGTTCCCCATGAGCCCAATGCCAGTTTGAAAGACAGGTAAGATTCCCAGTGTTGTGTCACTTGAATACAAAATATTCACGGTTTTCTTGGATCTTTTGATTAAAGCCAGCACAGCCTAAACAGCAGCATAAATATATTCCACATATGAAAGTTTAGCAATCACTGAATTCTTAGAAAGAAATTTCAATTTTGACATGGAAATTATCATGAACGAGGGACAAATCTATCATGAAAGAGGGACAAATACTCAACTATACATGAATTCATTACATTTTTGTGGGATTTCCAGAGGCTGGATGCCATGTATTGTTCAAATATCTAGAGAGCAGATTAAGTTTACGTGGCAGTTGGGCTTTGCATACACATTTTTACCATTTGTTCTAGCCCATTTTTTAGGATTAGTCTGTTCTATTTTAAAGACAGTTTCCCATGTAATAAAAAACAATCTTATTTCAAATTCCAGTATTGTATTTTAATTGTAAACTTATAACTGGAAATATTTTGTACTTTTTATATACAGGTAATATTTATAACCTATAAATAGCAATATATGAATATGAATCCACTTTTCAGAGCACTAATTGTACCACACTGTTATTTTATGAATAATAAAATGTATTTCTAGAATATGGTTAACTACTGAGTAATTTATGTCATTAAATGCTAAACTTGCTTGTTCTGAAAAACTTTCTTTGCTTAGGAAGCATATTTAATATTTTTACAAATGTAATAAAGGTTTAATTGAAGTTGACAAAGTGATCAAATGTAATAAGGTATTAAATAAATTTACTTTCCAGTTAGCCAACAGGGTTGATGAAGTCCTTTTCATTTAATGGATAAACAGCCCTTCTCCTGACACTGAATTACCATCTAGTTATTACATAACTTTCTATGTTTCCTTACAGCAAGGTATATTATAAACTTGGTCTCCAGCTTGCCCTGCAGTATTCAGAATACTGTACACATGCACACACATTCTATTGATTCTGTTTCTCTGGAGACCTCAGACTTAGACACCAGGGAAGTGGAAATGCAACCTGCATGCCCAGGGCCAGATGCAAGCTCCAAAAAGTCCTAAGAGAACCTTTGGCTTGTACCTCTGATTGATCTTTGGAGTCCGTACAAGCAGAAGATGATAGCTAAGGCAGAGTTGCAGGTGGCTTGGCTTAGAGATAAGGAGTACGCCAGCTCAGAGCCCATCTGCAAAGACCAGAGTGTTGGTTTTTTTCTCCCTCTAGATAGTTATGAAAATCTTTGTCAAGTCACTGGCTGACTGCTAAGGTAACGTAACTTCAGTGAAAACACATGACAAGCGATATAGTCTTTGCAAAAATAGTTTGGGAAACTCACTAAAGAAACAGATGACTGAAATCCTCAAACATCAAAAATCAACTAGAGCAAACCCTGTGGAGGAGGAAACATCTGATATCCAGAGTTTCCAGATTATAATACTCAAAATGTCCACTTTTCAACAAAAAACTACAAGGCATAAAGAAACAGAAATATGTGGCTCATTCACAGGGAAAAAAAGAAATGGACAGAAACTGTCCCTGAGGAAGCCCAGACATTGGGTTTGCTAGACAAAGACTTTAAATCAACTGTCTTAAATGTGCTCAAAGAGCTAAAGGAAACCAAGAACAAAGAACTGAATGAAACCAAAAGAATGGTGTATAAACAAGTAAAGAGAATATAAACATATAAAGAGAATAAAAATATAGAATGATAAAATGGAATCAAATAGAAATTATAGAGTTGAAAAGTATAATAGTTTAAAAATTTACTAGGGGTGCTCAACAGCAGATTTGAGGATGCGAAAGAAGGAACCACTGAGCTTGAAGATAGGACAATTGAAAATATCTAGTCTGCTCATGCCTGCAATCCCAGAACTTTGGGAGACTGAGGAAGGCAGATCGCTTGAGCCCAGGAGTTCGAGACCAGCCTGTCCAACATAGTGAAACCCCATCTCTACTAAAAATACAAAACTTAGCCAGGCGTGGTGGCGCATGCCTATAGTCCCAGCTACTCGGGTGGTTGAGGCAGGAGAATCGTTTGAACTAGGGAGATGGAAGTTGCAGTGTGCCAAGGTCATGCCTCTGCACTCCAGCCTGGGCGACAGTGAGACTCCATCTCAAAAAAAAAAAAAAAAAAGAAAAAAATCTTCACAATCTTGTGGTAAGAAAAATTTTCTTAGGACATAGAAAACACTAACAATAAAAAATGTTAAATACAATCTCACTAAAATTAAAATCTGCTCTTCAAAAAACACCATTAATAAGATGAAAAAGGACAGCCAAAAATTGTTAGAAAATATCTGTAATACATATATCTGACAATAAACCTGTATCTAGGCTATATGATTTACCTCACAACCTCACAACAACATAATACCTATTAAATAAGGAGCAGCTGAGCACGGTGGCCCACGTCTGTAATCCCAGCACTTTGGGAGGCCAAGGCAGGTGGATCACAAGGTCAAGAAATCAAGATCATCCTGGCCAACATGGTGAAACCCTGTCTCTACTAAAAATACAAAAATTAGCTGGCCATGGTGGCGTATGCCTGTAGTCCCAGCTACTTGGGAGGCTGAGGCAGGAGAATCGCTTGAACCTGGGAGGCAGATGTTGCAGTGAGCTGAGATTGTGCCACTGCACTCCAGCCTGGTGAAAGAGGAAGACTCAGTCAAGAAGAAGAAGAGGAAGAGGAAGAGGAAGGAGCAAAAGGTTTCAATAAATACTTCATAAAATAAGATGAATGAATGGCCAATAAAGCATTCAATAATGAATGCTCAACATCTTTATTCATTAGGCTAATGTAAATTAAAACCATTGTGAGATTCCACTACACACCCACTAGACTGGCTAAAGTTATTAAAGTTAACATACTGAAAATACCAAGTGTTGGCAAGGGTGTGTAGCAACGAAAACTTTTAAGTTCCTGGTGAGAATGTAAAGTTGTTCAAATACTTTGGAAATCACCGGACAGTTTTTATCTATTTAAAGACATGCCCAAAGAACTGTATCCTAATTTTCATAGCAGCTTTTTTTGAAATAGTTGAAAACTGGAAACAACCTAAATGTCCATTAATATGTGAATGAACAAACAATGATATATTCATATAATGGACTATTACTCAGCAATAAAATGAAATGCACCACTGATACATACAACAATGTGGATGAATCTGAAGAACATTACTCTGAATAAAAGAAGCCAAGCAGAACCAGTTCAGCGGCTGATGCCTGTAATCCCAGTACTTTGGGAGGCCGAGGTGGGGGAATCACTTGAGGTCAGGAGTTCAAGACCAGGCTGGCCAACATAGTGAAACCCCCGTCTCTACTGAAAATAAAAAAATTAGCCAGGCATGGTGGTGCGCATCTGTAATCCCAGCTACTTAGGAGGCTAAGGCAGGAGAATCGCTTGAACTCGGGAGGCAAAGTTGCTGTGAGCCGAGATCGTGCCACTGCACTCCAGCCTTGGTGACAGAGTGAGACTCTGTCTCAAAAAAAAAAAAAAAAAAAAAAAAAAAGACAGAAGCCAGACGGAAAAGAAGAGATACTCTATTGCTCCATTTATAATAAATCTTATGAGTCACAACTAATGTAATAGAAATTAGAGCCATTGGTTGACTGGGCCCAAGTCGAGGGTGCACTGATTGCAAAAGAACATGTGGGAAATTTGGGGAGAAGAAAATGTTCTGATTGAGGTGGTTGTGACGTTGTGTGTGTGTGTCAAAATGATGAAACTGTACAACTTAAAATGACTCTTTTGTACATAAGTTATACCTCAATAAAGTTTATGCACACACAAAACAAGAAAAACAGGATTAGTAAGATAGAAAATTCAGAATACATTGAATTAAATAGAAAGAAGATTAAAAATATATTAGATGTAATAAACAACGAAAAGGGAAGAGAGAAAAAGTAGGTAAAGAAGGAATAAAATGAAGAGTTAGTATCAATAAAAAGAAAATAAAAAAGAGGAAATATTAAAAAGAAACATAATTAAATTACCAAAAGATAAGAAAAGTATTGGTGATGGCTAAAATATAGAAAAGTTGTGAACACACTTTTAGAATAAACAGCAACCAATAAGTGAGTCAGAGAAAGTGCTTGAAAAGGAGACAAAGGTTATAAATTAGTATCCAGATATGCAGGGAAAGAGGAAAGAGAACACAAATATATAATTATTATGGCATTTTATTTACAGCATGTTATGTAAAATCCTACAAAGGAAAGTTTGGGAAGAAGAAGGTAAAGTAATAAACCAATATGAAAATAGCAATGTTTACAAAAGGAAAATGATTTTACTTTAAGATAATCTGAAATATCAAAGCGTTAAAAAAAAAAACAGAAAAATTAAGCAAAGACGTCAAGGAGGGAAAATATATTTTAAAATAATACCTGAATTGTTAAATATATTTCTAAATTATCGATACTAAAAATTAAAAGAATAATTAAAAGCAGTGTTAAAATAAAATCAGAAATATTGTTTAACAGAAGATGATTTAAAAAGAATACAAACCTGAGGTCAGGAGTTCAAG
The DNA here is from genome assembly GCF_007565055.1 of Rhinopithecus roxellana. Taxonomy (NCBI): domain Eukaryota; kingdom Metazoa; phylum Chordata; class Mammalia; order Primates; family Cercopithecidae; genus Rhinopithecus; species Rhinopithecus roxellana. The sequence goes on along the minus strand of NC_044552.1, from coordinate 20,564,246 downwards.
ACCAGCCTGGCCAACATGATGAAACTTCGTCTTTACTAAAAACACAAAAATTAGCCAGGCGTGGTGGCACATGCCTGTAATTCCAGCTACTCCAGAGGCTAAGGCAGGAGAGTCGTTTGAGCCCTGGAGGCAGAGGTTGCAGTGAGCCAAGATAGCACCACTGCACTCCAGCCTGGGCAACAAGAGCAAGACTCCATCTCAAAAAATAAAATAAAATAAAATATAAAAAGAATATAAAACATTTTCAACTTAAATATAAAGATGATTTGTAAAAGAATATAAAACATTTAATAAAATAAGACAGTATGAATAGAGAGGGAATAGAAATTGAGGGGGAGCAGTATAAAGATAAAAAGAATGAAGAGAGAGAAAAAAGAAAAATAAGATATGAAAATCAGTGAAAAGAAAGTGTACGATAAGAAATAGACACTATAGTAATGAAAGAAACAATACTAAAAGAAGATACAGAATGAGAAAAAAAGAATGCGACCCGGCTCGGTGGCTCATGCCTGTAATCCCAGCACTTTGGGAGGCCAAGGTGGGCGGATCACGAGGTCAGGAAATCGAGACCACCCTGGCTAACACGGTGAAACCCCATCTCTACTAAAAATACAAAAAACAAAAACAAACAAAAAAAAAAAAACACAAAACTTAGCCGGGCCTGGCGGCGGGCGCCTGTAGTCCCAGCAGCTGGGGAGGCTGAGGCAGGAGAATGGCGTGAACCCGGGAGGCGGAGCTTGCAGTGAGCCGAGATCGCGCCACCGCATTCCAGCGAGACTCGGTCTCAAAAAAAAATAAAAATAAAAATTAAAATTAAAATTAAAAAAAAGAAAGAAAGAAAAAAAGAAAAAAAAAAGAATGCTAGAATTTGGAGAGTTTTGTGTAAAAAATTGTAAAAGGACAGCAAAAGAATAAAAGTCATACAAATCCACTTCTGAAGTCAGAGAAAAGCAAAACCACCTGAGGAATATTGTGAGCTTTAATCATAGAAAGAGAAGAGCTTTGTAGAGAAGTGGTTGTAAGAAAAAAATATAAAATATCTGGAAACTATGCAAAGCATTTCAAATATAAATTTGAAAACATTTCAAATGTGAAAACATGGACCAATACAATATAGAGAAAAATAAGGGAAGTTATAACAGTACAGAAGAAGAGGTTATCCAGAATGGAGAAGTAAAGAGAAATCCATAATTGGATTTTTAAAAAATTACTTAAGGTATAAAGTATAGGAAGAATAAAAATTCTGAGGAGATGTAATACATGAAATTAACTAAAGCTTGATTAAATAATATCAAAATAGTATATAAAGTATGGGGAGAATTTTTAAAATAAAGAATATCAAAGTAGAAAATGAAATATATAGAGAAAGAATATAAAGATAAGGTTACTTATTTAATAAATACTTGCTGAGCACTTATGTGTAAGCAATGTTCTAACACTTTACAGATACTTAACATAACTAACCCTCACAACATCCTGTGAGGTAGGTAAAATTATTATTCCAAATTTACAGATGAGGACAAGAAGAGATTGAGTAACTTGCCCAGGTTCTCACAGCTCATATGTTGCAAAATTGTACTTGACCCAGGCAGTGGAGCCCATCCTGTTAACCACTACGGAGAAAATAAGCAGCAGAGAAGAAAAAGAGAAATGAAGGAAGAGAGAAAAATTTAAAAAAGAACAAAAATGTAAACAGTCAGTACTTGGTAACCAAAATTAATGAAGTAAGACTGAAATAGAGGAAGGAAAATAGAAAGCTTGAATTACATTAATTTTGGAAGAGAAAGAATAGGAGTTATACTGGCTGTTAAATTTGGGGGGACCAAAGCAAAACGAAAACACAAGGGGCCTCTTGTTAATAAATTACTAAGAATTTCAAGACAATGACAGCAGAACATTAAATCACGTATGAGGCCCTTCTATACATGGAGAAATAAGACAAGGAAAAGCTTTCAAGAATCCTTAAACTGCCTTTGAACTCTCAGAGCAGGGGCCTTTGAAGACTATTTACCACAGGAGATTGCTGCTGCCCAAAACTGCAGGCAGATACTCTTGTGCTGTGCAGAGAGGCCAAGGCTGGCTCCCTCCCTTTTAGGGAAGGCTCATCTGTGTTTTGACTTGTCATCCTTAGTGCACATGCCTTTGTGGAGGGTGGATTGCTCTGATGCATCCAGAGAAGCTGCAAATAGCTCTTCCAGATGCCAAATATCATCATGGTGAATTTATTAGAATTATTAACTGAAGGTGCAAAGCCACCACCTGGAAACACACACTTTTTCCTGCCTGAACAATGCAATAGAATTTTCTGCTGCATTCCCCAAGGCTCTAGGACTGTGATGGGAGAAATTAATCAGTTTAATTTCACTCAGCCAATAAAATTACCGCAAGTTTTACTATTGCTTGGGCCTTGTTGCATCTTCCCAAAGAATATTTTTTCCCTTAAGATGCTGCTATGGCTTTTTTCATTTGGAGCAGGTTTATATTTCTGAAGTTTCCTTAAAAAGCAAACTTAATACTGTTTTGTTTAATGAGTCAATTCAATTTTTAATTGAATTCTCAGTACCTATATTAATTGGTATGTACAAAGTGATTTTCCTAAGATTTTAAAATTTTTACTGTATTTTAATTGCTTCCAACAACTTAAGTGTTAAATATTATAAAGTATATTTTACTGTGAAAATTCGAATGTACATTCAAATGACATACACACAAAAATGCAATATATAAAAGTAAAAATTTTTTTTGCAAATACAAATTTACCCAATAAAAGTGAAGAAATAAAATATTGCCAATACTTTGAAGCCCTAAATCTGCCCTTCTCAATCTCATCTTCCTTTCTTCCTCTGTAGAATAATTATTTTATATTTATCATTCTTTTTACTGTTCTCAATTGATTTGCCACATATATATGCATTATGAGAGAATATGTTAAGTTTGCATGTTTCTGAACTTTATATCAATGTTGTTCACACTTCTACATTCTGCTTTGTGAAGCTGGGGCTGGGACTGCAAACCTCACCCTGTACCCTCTCTCAGAATCTAGCAGTGGAGGACTCTAGAAGGACAATGGAAGGCTGGAAAAGAGAGTACAAACTCTCAATTCTGTTGTTCTCTTCCTGTTAGCATCATCCCAGCAGCACTTCACTCTGTAGCAGCAGTAAGTTCCAGCAGCAATTAGTTCACGTTTTCAGTGTTGTTTTCCACACTCCCAGAACCAGCCTCATTATATCCTCTCGAAGATCACAGCACCATCTGGCCAGTGACCCCTCCTCAGAGATCTGGCTTCAGCACTGAGTCTCTTTCTCCAAGCTTCGAGCTTCTAATAACCTCACCTCTTGCACGTGTATTTCTCAGCTCTTGGGGTGGTAGCTGTTTCATGATGTTGCTACTGTTCCTTTTTGCCTTTTTAGTCTTCCAATACCCATTTTACCAATTCCACCTAATACATCCTGTTAAAATAATCAGTGTGCTCTCTGTTTTCCTTACTTGATACTAATACACCTCACGTGTATGAATCAAAAGACAAAATTTATTTTCCAGTTTTTGAACTTTATATCTATATTGTCTTTTTATTCTTTGTCTGCCTTCTTTTCCACAACTTTTGGTTTGTGATATTCATCCATGTTATTGAATGTACCTGGAGACCATTCACTTTACATTGTGGTATTGTATTCCCCTGCACAGGTATATCACAATTAATTTATTTATTTTCTGGTGTTTGTTTTTGTGAATACACATTCAGATACCTTCCAGGTTTTCTATATTCTAAATAATACTGCTATAAACATTCCTGTATTTGCCTTGTAGTACAAATGTATAAGCTTTCTATAAGGCAGTGGTTTCCCAAATATTGGGTTTTATAGTTTTAGCTCTTATATTTAGCTCTTTAATCCATTGAGTCAATTTTTGTATATGGTGTGAGGTAAGTGTCAAACTTTATTCTTTTGCACATGTCTATCAATTTGTCCCGGCACCATTTGTTGGAAAGACTGTTCTTTTCCCATTGAATAGTCTTGGACTCTTGGAAAAAGTCAGTTGACCATAGACATAAGGGTTTATTTCTGACCTCTCAACTGCAGATTTCATTCATCTATATATTTATTCTTATGGCAGTGCAACATTGTTTTAATTACTGTTGCTCTATAGTAAATTTTGAAATCAGGAATTGTGAGTCTTTCAACCTTGTTCTAGTTTTTCAAGGGTTCCATGCAATTGTAGATGTATTTTTGGGGTTGAAGAAATTCCCTTCTATTTCTAGTTTGTTGAGACTTTTGATCATGAAAGAGTGTTTAATTTTTGTCAGATGTGTTTCTTCATCTTTTGAGATGATCATGTAGTTTTTGGTTTTTATTCTGTTGACATGGTGTATCACATTAACTGATTTTCAGAATTTAAAACAATCTTGCACTTCTGGGATAAATCCCACTTGGTGATGATATCTAATTCTTTTTACATGTTGTTGGATTCGTATTGCTGGTGTTTTGTTGAGTGTTTTTATGTCTGTATTCATAAGAAATATTGGTCTGTAGTTTTCTTGTGATGGCTTTGCCTGGTTTTGGTATAAGGATACTGGTACTGGCCACATAGAATGAGTTGAGAAGTGTTCCCTCCTTTTCTGTTGTTTGGAAGAGTCTGTGAAGAGTTGGTATTCATTCTTTTAAGTGTTTGGTAGAATTCAACACTGAAGCCATCTAGGTCTGGACATTTATTTGTATACAGTTTTTTATTACTAATTTATCTCTTTATTATAGATCTATTCAGATTGTCTATTTCTTCTGGAGTCAGTTTCAGTAGTTTGCATCATTACAGGGATTTGTCTGTTCCATCTAAGTTATCTAATGTTTTGGCATACAGTTTTTCACAGCATTCCTTTATAGTCTTTTTATTTCTATATGGTTAGTAGTAATGCTCACTCTTTCATTTTTGGGTTCCAATAATTTCGGTTTTCTTTTTTTCTTGTACAGTCTAGCTAAAGGTTTGCTAATTTTGTTGACTTTTTAAAGAGCTAGTTTTTCATTTCACTGATTTTCTTTACATTTTTCTATTACTAATTTCATTAATTTCACTGTTATCCTGAATTTTGCTTCTGTTTAGTTTGGTCTTTTTCCAGTGTCTTAAGGTGAAAGCTTAGTTTACTCATTTGATATCTTTCTTCTTTTTTAATATGGGCATTTATAGCTATAAATTTTCCTCTAAACCCTAATTTACCTGAATCCTATAAGTTTTGGTATGTTGTTTCTTCATTTTCATTTATCTCAAGTATTTTCTAATTTATCTTAATATTTCTTCTTTAACCCTCTGGCTATTTAGAAATTTAATTTCCACATATTTGTGGATTTTTAAATTTCTCTGTGTTTGATTTCTGATTTCATTCCATCATGATCAGACAACATAATTTGCATTATTTCTACCCTTTTCAATTTATTTGGATTTGTTTTATGACCTAGCATAGGATCTATCTCAGAGAATGTTCCATATGCTCTTGAGAAGAATGCACATTCTGCTGCTGTTTAATGGAGATTCTATAAATATTTGTTAGGTCTAGTTGGGTTTATAGCATTCTTCAAGTCTTGTGTTTCCCTACTGACCATTTTGTAGTTGTTCTATTCATTATTGAAAGTGGGGCTGAGGATTCCAACTATTATTTTTGCATTGTCTATTTTTTTCTTCATTTCTGTCACTTTTGTCTTTATGTATTTTGGTGTTCTTATTAATTGCGTGATGTTTATAATTATGATATCTTCCTGATGGATTAGCCCTTTTTGTCCTTACTTGTCCCTAGTAACATTATTTGTTTTAAAGCCTACTTTTTCTATTAGTATAGCCATTACAGCTTTTTTTGGATGAAGTTTGCATGACATATGTTTTACATCCTTTTACTTTCAATTTACTTGTATCTTTAAATGTAAATGGTGTCTTCTCTAGACAAAAGATAGTTGAATACTGTTTCTTTATCCACCCTGACAATCTCTGCCTTTTGATTGAATTGCTTAATATATGTACATGTAATATTATTATTACAATTATATTACTGCTATATTTGGATTTGTCTGGTATTTACTTTTTATTTTCTGTCTATCTCATGCCTTTTTGGTTCTTCTATTCTTCCTATATTCCATTTTTGCATTAAGTAAATATTTTATACTGTAGCATTTAATTTCTTTGATGATTTTTCCACTATAAATTTTCAATTATTTCTTCTGATTTATACTAACTTAATTCCAGTGAGATATAAAAATCTCACTCCCATATAGCTCTTTCTCCTATTTCTCCCTTTTAATCATATTGTTGTTATACATATTACAACTATAAATATTACAAACCTAACATTATTACAATTATTACTTTATGTAATTTTATGTGTTTTAAATAAGCTGAGAGAAACAAGAGGAGAAAAAATATGTGTGTGTGTGTATATATATAGAGAGAGAGAGCTTATTCTATATTAATCCTCTTATTTATCATTTCTGGTTTCTTTGTTTATTCCTATAAATTTGTCTTAAGTTATTTCCTTAGCCCAGTGCAGCTTTCTTCTCACCCACCTCCTTTTGCATAAAACAAATCCAAATAAATTAGCAGATATATTACATTTCTATATGCTATAGGCCCCCAGATGCATAATATGTATATTGTTTTGTACAATTACTTTTTGAATCAGTTAAGTACATATTTATACTGTCTTTTATAATTATGTGATTACCTTTACCAGTGCTCTTGTTTTAAATGTGTATTTGAATTACCATATGGTGTCACCTTCAGTCTGAAGAATTTCCTTTAGTATTTCTAAGACAGGTCTTCTAACAACAAATTCTCTCAGTTTTTGTTTATGTGGGAATGTCTATTTTGCTTTCATTTTTGAAAGGTAGCTTTGCTAGATATAGAACTTTGGGCTGACAGTATTTTTTGTTGAACACTTTGAATATCTTATCCTGCCGGGCACGGTGGCTCATGCCTGTAATCCCAGCACTTTGGGAGGCCGAGGTGGGTGGATCACAAAGTCAGGAGATTGAGACCATAGTGGCTAACACAGTGAAACCCCATCTCTACTTAAAATACAAAAAATTAGCCAGGAGTGGTGGCGGGTGCCTGTAGTCCCAGCTACTCTCGGGAGGCTGAGGCAGGAGAATGGTGTGAACCCGGGAGGCAGAGTTTGCAGTGAGCCAAGATTGCGCCACTGCACTCCAGCCTGGACAACACAGCGAGACTCCATCTCAAAAAAAAAAAAAAAAAAAAAAAAAAAGAATAAGAATATCTTATCCCACTGCCTCTGGCCTCCATTGTTTCACATGAGAAGTCAGTCGTTAATTTGTTTAGGATTCTTCTGTAAGTGATGAGTCATTTTTCTCTTGCTACTTTCCAGATTTTCTCTTCGTCTTTGTCTTTCAGTGCTTTTACTTGACATGTCTCTTTGTGGAACTCTTTGTATAATCCTATGTAGAATTTGTTGAGCTTTCTGGATGTGTAGATTAATGTTTTTCAATTAGATTGGGAAGTTTTCAGCCACTCTCTTTGACAATTTTTTCTACTCCTTTCTCTGTCTCCTTTCCTAGTGCTTTCATTTTGTGTGTGTTGGTGTGCTTAATGGTATCCCACATTTCTTTACCTCCTCTCCTGAAACCACTGTTGCACTCTCTTTGCTGTCTCTATTGTTTTGCCTTTTCCAGACTGTCATGTATTTGAAGTCATATGTAGCCTTTTTGGATGGTTCCATTCACTTAGCAATGTGGGTTTTAGGTTCCTCTATATCTTTTCATGACTTGATAGTGCATTTCTTTTTAATGTTGAATAATATTGCATTGTATGGTTATACCATAGTTTATTCATTTGCCTGTTGAAGGACTTCTTAGTTGCTTCCAATTTTTGCAATTATGAATAAAACTTCTATAAACATTCATGTGCAGGTCCTTATGTGGACACTCACTTTAAGCTCATTTGGATAAACACATGGATTGTGGTGGTTGAATTGTATTGTAGGACTGTGTTTTAGCATTGTAAGAAATTGCCACAGTGTCCTCCAAAGTGGCTGTACCATTTTGCATTATCATCAGTAATGAATGAGAGTACCTGTTGCTCCACCTCCTCCTTAGCATATGGTGTTTTGAATTTTAGCCAGTTGAATAGGTGTGTAGTAATATCTTACTGATGTTCAATTTTCAATTATAGTATCTTACTGATGCTTAAATTGCAATCAGTAGTATTTACTGATGTTTAGTTATATATAGCTGAACACTGACATATAGCATATGTCAATGATGCTTAGCATCTTTTTACACTGTTTACCATCTGTATATCTTCTTTGGCGGGTTTCTGTTCAGATATTTTGCCCATTAATTTTTTACCTTATTATGAGTTTTAACATTCTATGTATGTTTTGTATACCAGTGCTTCAGCAGATACATACGTATTACGCAGATATTTTCTCCAGTCTGTGGCGTGTCTTTTCATTCTCTTAACAAGTGCCTTTCACAGAGCAGAAGAGAACAGGAGGTGACCTGAGCAAGGGACTGAGCCGAGTGTTTGTGGAGGGCTCAGGTTCTGGGCCGTAAGACGCGATTTCCCGTTCGTCCACTCCGGATCTCTGAGGCCACTCCTGATGGCAATCGCCATGAGTTTTCCAAGTGCGAACAGGAAGGAAACCTGGATTCGGCCGCTGGGAGACACAGGTGGATCTCAAAGGTGGCTGTGCGGCAAATGACTGACACCTACTGGCAGCGTCAAGAGCTGCAGAAAGGGAGAAGCGCCGGGATCTTCAATCAGCTGCCTTCCCGACTGCTAGTGCCACAAATGCCATCCGGACGGCACAGATACACAGGTCCAGACCTCCAGTCTTGCGCAACTGCGAAAGCCGCCCGCACTCACCCCGCGGGGCGCGGATAGTGCTCCCCACTCAGACTCAGGGGATCCCGCGGGCAGACAGATCTGCGCCGGGGCCCTGAGTCCCCTGAGCCTGTACCTTCGAGGCCCATAATGGTCTCAGCCTGGAAACTGTGCACCCACTCTATTCCAGCTCTGCGCCACTTGGTGAATCCGGACCACAGGGTCCCAGACAGACGCTGCCGACGCCAGGGGCGTGGGGCCGTGCGCTTCCTCTCGAGCTCCTCTCCCCGCGCCAAGTACTGTAACTCGCTGCAAAGAGTTACAAAGAGAGAGCAAAAGGTCTGACCGCCCCGCTGAGGTCTCAAAACAGCAAAGCAAGTTACTGGGACTGCTGAAGTCCCTCGTGTCCCCCGTTCCAGCGGGTGCCGGGTCTGGAGACTGCCAAGCACCCTGAGACTCGCGCTTTCCTCGCGCGTGAATCCCAACCGTCAACCGAACACTGCGCTCTTCGACTCGGTCCGATTGTGCAGATGTCCGAAACCTCGGAAGCCAAAACCTTGTTTGAAGCCACTGACCGCGCCTCGTCTTTCCTCATGGGCAGTTTCCTGAGCAAGCTGGGACTTTCGCCCTCGTCCCCAGCCCAGGTGCGCACCGACTTGCCCGAGAGGCCCACGAAACGCAGGCCAACTCAGCCCCTTCACCAAGTTCATCGGGTTCAGTTAGTCCACCGCGCCCACCCTGCCCCACGGTATAGACCTGTGAGGAGGTCGCCAAACCTGGATCCTGCCAATCCAACCACGTGGCTGGCCAACGAGGCTTGGAGGCGCTTTCCCATGAAGAAGTCCCAGAATTCCACCCTGGGGCCTCTCCCTTCAGACTGGTGGGAAACTTACTTAAAGCGGACTATTTGGTCTCTTCGACATCCTAGGCCAATTTGGAGCCCAGTGACCATCAAGATCACTCCTCCCGACCAGAGGGTGCCCCCTTCCACTTCTCCTGAAGATGTAATTGCCCTTGCAGGACCCCCACCCTCTGAGGAGCCCTCAGATCCGTGTTCAAAGGAGACAGTGTTGAGGGCCCTCAGAGAGTGCAGAAAAGGGAAAGGGAGGTTGGAAGAACCACTATTCCCTGAGGGCTTGGACAGTAAGAGAAGGAGTCCAGAGACCAGACCATCTGCATTTAAGCCTCTGATGAAAAATGGAACCCTCACTTCTTTTGTGCCCAGGCCTGGGCCGCTGAAGAGAAGTCTCCATTCCTGCAGCTCAGATCACAGCTTGACTAAGAGACCCAATTGCTCCTCTATGAGCTCCTTGGCCAGCATATACAGAGGTGGCCCCCTCAGCTCCAAAAGGAATGCTATTTCCAGCTCTTACAGCTCTTCCAGGAATTTCTCAGACCCTTGGAAGAGAAGTATTCCCAGTGTATCATTCGAGACACCAGAGTGGCCAATAAAAAAGAAAAAAAGTGGTCATCGGCCTTACTCTCCAGTCCCACTGGTATCAGATTTTGAGTCCCCAGGAGCATCTGGAAGTTCTGGGCAGCAAAATCAAAAGATTCCACAGCTGCCGTCTAGTCCTGAGAACCTGCTGTTGGAGATTCCACTTCCCCAGCTTGGTTATGCAGTCTCTGATGAGGACTTGACCTTGGGGAAGAAAACTGAACTACAGTGGAGCACCAACGCGAGAGAAGATACAACTGAGGTCACCACAGACCCTGTCCCTGAGACTTGGCTTGCTATTCAGCCTTCCCTATCTCTCACTCTGCCTTCCTCAGAAACAGATCTAACCCAGGGGGCAAATCCTCAGTTGGAAAACTTAAGAAAAATGCAGAAGTCTCTAGGTCCACTGACCTCCCCACAGTCCATGGGAGAGGCAACCAGTGTGGCCCATTCTCCTTTGAAGACACCTAGCCTACCAACCCCACCAGGGTGCTCACAGTCAGAGCTCCTTCCAGGCACCTCTCCAGACTCAAAGCCCACAGCTACTTTCATCCTGCTGACCCCCACCTCTCCCACATCACCAGTTACTGACACCACCTGGCTGCCTTCAACCTCTCAGGCTGACAGGTCTCCCATGCCCCCAGACCCACCTGCACCACCCACCGTCCAAAGTACTTTGCTTGGAATGGTGAGTAGCCCAACTCCCCATCTTTCCACATCTGCACCTCCTGATGCAACTTCTGCTCACCTCATGTTAAAACCGACTTTGGGGCCCCTGCACAATAGCGAGATTGGAGGCTCCTCATATTCCAGAATTTCAGTCACAGCTGCAGCATCTTCAAGCTCTTCCCTCTCCACAACTCAGGGCACCTTAACTTCTACCTTCAAGCCTATATCTGGCAGCATAGATCTACTTAAAACTATGCCCATGATAGCTCCTTTCTCCTCCAAGCAGACCCCTCCTCCATTTACTCATGCTTCTACCCATCACTTCCATGGCCTGGTCAAGGCCACCACTGTGGTCATGCCCACCACCCTAGCCAGCACATCTAAAGACTCTGTTTTTAAGCCACCTTTGGATTTTGGTATAGTGAATGTTACAGGTGCCATAGGCAACACTTATTCTGTCCCTTCCACTTGCAACACTTTCCTGCTTAGGACTGCTCAGGCCTTCAGGGCCAACTTCACCCCAGCCACAGGATTCATTTTCCCACCACACCACCATCCTACCATTCCTACTGTGCACACAGTCACTATCTTTACCCAGGTCCTTTCCAGTGCTGTCCAGATATCCCCTAGAAGCAGCACTGCTAATTTCAGGGGTATGGGCAGCCCTCTGCCCACCTCAGCCCTAGTATCCACGAACTGGCCTGCATCATCCCCCAGCGTCTCCAACCTGACTCCAGCAATCACAAGTCCCTTGGGATCAAGCTCAAGGCCACCTTTCCCACTATCCCAAGGAGCTAATCCCCAGCCTGCATTTGGTGCCACAGATGGACAGAAACAAGGACCTTCCCAGCCAGCCTTTACTCCAAGTGTCAGTAGCTCTTTTCTTCTTGGGAGCTCAGCAGTGGCATTGCCAACCCCAGTGCCAACTCCAGCTCAGTCAGCCTTCATCAGTACCACACAGTCAGCCTTGGGGTGTTTGATACCCTCAGCCTCCACCTCTCAAACCCCTGCCAGCACCTGGCCAGGCATTGGCAGCATTCCAGCAGGTTTTTCCATTAGTCATGCTAGTACAACTGGGTTTAGAATTGTAATTCAGACCCATCAAAGTGGGGCTTTTGGCTCAGTGTTTGGCAGCAGAGCCCCACGACCTTTCGCTTTTGGGGGATTCGTGACCCCTATGGACTGTGATGAGTCTGGGATTAGAATGACTGGCCCAGACATGAGCTCCACCTCCGGAGCTTTCAGCATTGGAGCATTGCCTAGTGGGACCACCAGTACCATGATCCCATATGGAAAAGGCTGGAGCCAGAACACTCAAGGCCTGCCCAGCCACAGCACAGCTTTTGCCTTGGGGAGAGCCGGCATTTCTGCAAGAAAGACTATGGCCCCCATTGCTCAAAGCATCCCAGTCCCTGGACAAGCTAAGGCAGGCAGCAGTGTTGACTTTGGGATGCCTTTTCCACCTGCCCAAGGCTCTGTTGGGAGAGGACCTTTTAGATCATCAGCCTCTTCATTTTCCATTGGCACAAAATCAAAAACCTCAAAGAATCGGGAGCAAGGGCATTCCCGAAGGCATCATGCCTACAAGAAGTAGCCTGTGTTCCCTGTCACTTGCACCCTGATTTGGACCTCAGTATTGTTTTTGAAAAACCTCAGTGTCTTCCAATTTTCTAAAGTAAACGTACTTCAGATCTAAAGCTGGAGCTTTGGATGTTCACACTGTGTGTCCTAATCTACATCCCTGAAGAACGTGAAGGACTAAAGCATCTAGTGGTGATTGCAGACTGAGGCCAGGTGGAACCAAACCCATTGGACTTGAACAGAACCTCGCCTTCCCCTTCCTGTCCACTCCTCTCTGTGTCAGGTGTGCAGCATGCACATCAGCAGGATCTATAATATCCAGACTTTCCAAACAAGTTGAATGTCTATCAGTAAGAACATTTTTTCATACATCCCACCATCCCTACTGCTGGTAAACACTAACATGTTCTCTGTCAGTCATTATACATTGTCTTTTTAAGAGTGTCGCTTAAATGGAATCAAACAGTATGTAACCTTTGGAGACTGGCTTCCTTCACTCAGCATAATGCCACTGAGATTTATCCAAGTTGTTACTTATATCAATAATTTATTTCTTTTATTGATGATTAAAAATCCATTTTTAATTGTATTCAATTGTATGAGTATACCACAGTTCATTTATCCATTTACCTGTTGAAGAACATTTATTTCCATTTTTTCTCGATAATAAGTAAAGTCACCATAAACATTCATGTTCAGGTTTTTGTGTGAACATGTTTTCATTTCCCTAGGAAAATTTCTGGGAGTGGTATTGCTGGGTCATATGATAAGTGTATATTTAACCTTATGAGAAACTGTCAAACTATTGAGTTAATGAGAATCCTATGAGTAGGCACTGTTTCAGTCATTATTTTGCAGATGCGGACAGAACAATGAGGAAGCCAAGTAGTTTGTCTAAAGACACACAGTGAGAAAGTGACAAAGGCATGAATTGCATCTAGGGTGTTGGCCAGGATGCAGAGAAAACATTGTACGTTGGTGGCAGAAATGTAAATTAATACAGCCATTATGGTAAATAGGCATGAAAGTTCCTCAAAAAACTAAAAATAGAACTGCCATATGATGCCCCAATCTCAATTCTGGATATATATTCAAGGAAATTGAAGTCAATGTGTTGAAGGGATACCTGCACTCCCATGTTTATCGCGGCATTATTCACAACAGCCAGGATATGGCATCAACTTAAGTGTCTGTCCATCAATGACTGAATGGATAAAGAAAATGTGGTATAGATACACAATGAAATTGTGTGCCCAGAGCCCTGGGCAGGTCAGCCTTAACAAGAAGGAAATTCTGTCATTTGCAAATGTGTAAGATGAACCTGGAGAACATCATGCTAAGTGAAATAAGACAAGCACAGAAAGCAAATACCACATGATCTCATTTACTTGTGGAATCTAATATGGTTGAACTCATAGAACTAAAGAGTAGAATGTGGTTACTGGGGTCGGGTGAGAGGAAGGGAATGAGCTATTGGTCAAAGGGTACAAAGTTTCAGATAGATAGGAGGAATAAGTTTTGAAATATATTGCACAGCAAGGTGACTATAGTCAACAAAAATGAATTGCCTATTTCAAAATAAGAGAGTAAATTTCAAATGTCCCACCATAAAAAATGATAGGTAATTCAGCTCATCTGGGTATGAAAAATAAAAGATAGGCAAGGGAACATATTCAGCACCTGATTTAATTTAATTAACTAGCTTGATTTAATCATTCCACACTGTATACATATATCAAAACATCAAAACAACACACTGTACCTCATAAATATAGACAATTATGATTTGTAGATGACAAATAATTTTAAAATTTAAAAAATTGTTGCTAGGTAGTTTGGCTCCAAAGACTGTGCTCCTCACCCCTCATTATGGGACTTTCCTGGAGTAAAGGGTAGTGGTAAAAGTATAATATAGTCCAAATCTAGGCTGACACATGGCTCACCTCACATAGGAAAGTTTCTCAATCGCTCTGTGCCTTTTACCTAATTAATAGAGAATAACTCAAAGGAAAATTAAGCATCTTAAGCCCTTAGACTAGCACTTGAATACAGTGAGGAAACAATGCCTCTTAGCTGATAGTACATTCCACGGTCCTCTTTCCGGACACCCAACACCTATGATGTCTTTAACTTTCCTCAGTGTAGAAAGTGTGATATAAATATGGGTTATTTTCAATCTACACCTGGAAGGCAGTCATTTTCCTTAGTCAAGAGTTAATAATCTAGGAATGGTCCAATTGCTTCAGCTCTCTTTTCTGGATCAATAGCAGACACCATGCTGGTTAGTCTAAAGAATGTCAAAAACTGTGTTTACAACTGTAAAATTAGTGATATATTAATCAATGGACATTGAAAAGAGGTCATGATAAAAATTTATGGTATACAAGATGCGGACTGGCTACATCAGCCATAGTCCAACAAAATATAACACAAGCCACAAATGTGAGCCAGGTATATAATTTTAAATAGTCTAGAAGCCACATTAAATGGGTGGTGATATGTATTATTTAATATACTCAAAATATTATTTTAACATTCAATTAATTTGAAAAAAAGTAGAGTTTTTTCACATAAAGTTTACAAAATCTGTTGTGTATTTTACATTTACATCACATCTCAAGTTCAGTCACATTTTTTTCCTTTTTTTTTTTTTTTTTTTTTTGTTAGAGACAGGGTCTCACTTTGTCATCCAGGCTGGAGTGCAGTGGTGTGATCTCGGCTCACTGCAGCCTCGACCTCCAGTGCTCAGGTGATGCTCCCACCTCAGCCTGCCAAGTAACTGGGATTACAGGCATGCTCCACCATGCACGACTAATTTTTTATAGAAACAGGGTTTCACCATGCTGCCCAGGCTAAGTCTAGCCACATTTCATGTGCTCAATAGCCACTGTAGATAACAAGTACATGAATAGTGCAGGTCTAAAATGTTTTAGAGTTGCTTCTTATCCTTCATCAACACAGCATAAGAATATGGCAAGACTTACAGCTTTCTCCCTTAAGGAGGGCACCCCAGGTTCAATCCCCAAAGACTCTGTGTTCAGCAATTATATTACAAGTCTTCTTACTGGCTAGTACCCTAGCATAAGGAAACAGAATAACTCCCCTTGAATGTTGTTGTGTTTACTTCAAGTGAAACTTTCATACAAGATATGACTGGATTCTCTAAAAGAGAGAATGCTGGAATTTAATAAAATTAAAGGACTAGTTAAAGAATAGCTATAAATTGTTTGGTACCTTTGTATGTGTGTCTATATGTCTATCTATCTGTGGGTTTGTGAGCAGCTGCTCTGTATGTGTTGATTTCCCCACCAGTAGTTTTAACTGACTTCCCCACCATTGCCCCAGAAATAGCCTGACTCTCTTTACTCATTTTCCAGGGACCTCAGGATATACTCTCTGCTCCACTCCTGGACTGGCATAGTTAGTACTGCACATGCCCAACCACTCACGACAGTGCATAAAAGGAAGCCAAAAAGAAAACAATAGAAAAGCATATGGTCTTCATGCAGTAATTGCAGCCAGCCACAGAAGAGACCTGTCCCTACTCGAGAGATCTTTCTTTGCCTCTGAAGTCCAGATCCATGGTCCAAACAGACACGTTTTCCTGAATATTGAATGAATGAGCACCTCAGTTAAACAAGAAGTATTTCTTAGTTTTCTGGAGCTCCATTTAATTTCTGTTTTTTTTTTTTTTTTTTCTTTTGGAATTAATACATTAAAAGGAAACGTTCTTCTTATTTAGGAGAAGGCTTTCAAAATCTATCAGAGCCAGTACCCCCTTTAGGTCCACCATTCTGTCATACATTAAGGCCTTTTGTAAACAATCCTGCCTTTCTGGGAGGAGAGCAAGGCTCAGCAAAATAGTGTTTTACATTGAGAGGGTGTTATCTGTGGGAGGCACAGCTCAGGTACTTTTTCCAAATAGTGCTAGGAATTTCCTTCTGCTCCTACGGACCACTTCATGGCTCTACAACTTCATTTAGGAAGTTGTCCTCTGGTCAATTTTGCCTTAGCTCCCTGAAGTGTATATAGAACATACTTTCCTTTTTCTTGCCTTCTTTCTTTCCTTTCTTCATTTCTGCTTTCACTTTTTTCAGTACTTTATTGAAATATACTTACATACAATAAAATGTAAAAAGAAAAGTATGCATAGAGCTCAATGAATTTTATACATGTATAATTTCATGTAATTTTGAAATTACACCATCCAGATCAAGATTGAGAAAATATCCAAATTGCATTGGGTTCCCTTATCAAGTCAATAATGCATCCTGCAAGCTAAGTTGTATTCTGACTTCTATCACCAGATGTTAGTTTGCCTGTTCCGGAACTCGATAGAAGTGAAATCATAGAGCATATCCCATAGTGTGGCATTTTTGCACAACGTTATGGTTTTGAGATGTATTTATGTCTTTTTAAGATTTATTTGAGTTGGGTGCGGTGACTCATGCCTGTAATCCCAGCACGTTTGGAGGCCGAGATGGGAGGATTGCTTGAGCTCAGGAGTTCAAGATCAGCATGGGCAACATAGAGAAAGCCCCTCTCTACAAAAAATACAAAAACTGAAAAAAAAAAAAAAAAAAAAAAGTTAGCCAGGTGTGGTGGAGCGCGCCTGTAGCCCCAGCTACTCGGGAGGCTGAAACAGGAGGATCACTTGAAACTGGGAAGCAGAGGAGAGGTTGCAGTGAGCCTAGATGGCCTAGCTGCCCTCCAGCCTGGATGAGAGAGGCCATGTCTCAAAAATAATAATAATAATAATAATAAATAAATAAAAACTTTTATGTGTATTTAAAGAGTACTTGTGTTGTCACAGAAATTCATTCTTAGAGCTAAATAGTATTCCATTTTATAAATAAACCAGAATTTGTTGGTATGAGGAAATATAAACTTACTGATTATCATCTTAGCAAAGGAAAGTAAAAGGTCTCTTTGGCCTGCTAGCAGAGTGGCGCAGCAGAATCGTGCTGGGCCCATAACCCAGAGGTCAATGGATCGTTAAACCATTCTCTGCTAGGGTGTTTATGTTAATGATCACTATTTCCCAGGATCGTGGGTAACTTGATATAATAAAGAAAATCAGATACTCAACGTCTCCTTACTTAACGTCTTAAAATTAGTTATTACTCCATCGCCCAACTTTTATAAAGGTGTTAATCGTTTTCTTTTCTCATCTGTTCTTGCAATACCTTCCCTTATCAGTCATTTCAAAAGAGAGATGACAAATTTCACTTTAATTTCCAGGGGATTTGCGTTCTGTCTTCCAGTGAATATAACACACACCTATCTTTGGTATGTTATGGTTTTATAATTTTCGTACACGAGAAAGAAAAGCATTTTTTACTTCTGCTCAATAACTATACAGTCGTCCTTTGGTATCCGTGAAAGGTTGGTTTCAGGACCTCCTGCGAATAGTAAAATCTACCAATGCTCAAGCCCTTGATGTAGAATGACCGAGTATTTGCATATAACCTATGTACACCTTCCGACATACTTTAAACTACTTCTAGATTATTTATCACACCTTATATCAGGGGTCCCAAACCTCCTGGCCGCGGAGCAGTACCGGCCCGGTCCCTGGAAAAATTGTCTTCTACTAAATCGGTCACTACTACGAAAAAGGTTGTGGACCGCTGTCTTACATGATGCAAATGCTATGTAAATAGTTGTTATATCGCACTGTTTAGGGAATAATGACAAGAAAATTTCTGTACATGT
Source organism: Rhinopithecus roxellana (assembly GCF_007565055.1). Lineage (NCBI taxonomy): Eukaryota > Metazoa > Chordata > Mammalia > Primates > Cercopithecidae > Rhinopithecus > Rhinopithecus roxellana. The sequence continues at coordinate 20,546,026 of NC_044552.1, read as the reverse complement.
TCAGTATAGACGCAGGGTTTTTTCAAGTATTTTAGATCCGCGGTAGGTTGAATCCATTGCATGCAGAACCCATGGTTACGAAGGGCCAGCTGTTTTGCATTTTTACTTGGGTTAGACTCTCCTGCTCACTGTCACTCCTTTGTACGCATTCACACATGATTTGTACACTTTAGATAAAGTTAATGAGAATGCTTTGTGAATTCTTCTCCAAAGCAATATATGTTAATCATGAAGACATCTTCTTTTTTTTTTTTTTTTTGAGACCGAGTTTTGCTCTTGTTGCCCAGGCTGATGTGCAATGGCACAAACTCGGCTCACCGCAACCTCCGCCTCCCAGATTCAAGCGATTCTCCTGACTCAGCCTCCCTAGTAGCTGGGATTACAGGCATGTACCACCACGCCCAGCTAATTTTGTATTTTTAGTAGAGACGGGGAAACCTTAGTAGAAAACTTTAGTTTACATTGAGAGGAAATTACGGGGAAACTTTAGTAGAAACCTCCATGTTGGTCGGGCTGGTCTGAAACTCCCGACTTCAGGTAATCCGCCCGCCTCGACCTTCCAAAGTGCTGGGATTATAGGCGTGAGCTACCGCGACCGGCCCAAAAAGACACCATTTTTATCCCCACATACATAAGCTAGAGTCATTTGGACTTTATGGGGAAAACAGAAACAAATAAGTTAAATCTGAAATGCTAGTGGGGGAAATGGAATGCATTAAATTTTTTTTAAGTTTGTGCATCAGGTTTCAATAGCAAAATGGGGGAGGGGAGTCTTAGTACGATATTTGCAATTTTTGTTGTTGTTGATGAGGAGAAGGGGTTTTTTTTTTTTTTTTTTTGGACTACAGGCGCACACTACCACGCCCACGTAACTTTTTTTTTTTTTTTTTTTTTTAGACGGAGTTTAGCTCTTGTTGCTTAGGCTGGAGTGCAATGGCTCGATCTCGGCTCACTGCAACCTCCGCGTCCTGGGTTTAAGCAATTCTCCTGCCTCAGCCTCCCGAGTAGATGGGATTACAGGCATGCACCACCACTCCTGTCTAATTTTGTATTTTTAGTAGAGACGGAGTTTCACCATGTTGGTCAGGCTAGTCTCCAACTCCTGACCTCAGGTGATCCGCCCACCTCGGCCTTCCAAAGTGCTGGGATTACAGGCGTGAGCCACCGCTCCCGGCCTATGTTTTGTATTTTTAGTAGAAACAGGGCTTCGCTATGTTAGTCTCGAACTCATGGACTCAAGCGATCCGCCCGCCTCCGTTTCTCAAAGTGCTGGCAATTACAAGAATAAACCCCCCTGTGAAACAGAGTGAATAGGGACGATATCTATTAACTTCTACGGAGCAATTTCTAGAAGACATTGTTAAGTGAAGAAAAAGCAAAATGCAAAGGAATATTTATAGTACTATATTAATTTCTGAAGTGCAAGAAGAAAGGAAAAATAAGGCAGACGTGCAGAAGGATAAATCAGGAAGCAATGAAGTCAATTACCTAGAAGTGCAGTGATTACCAGACGCTGTGGCTCACACTTTTAATCCCAGCCCTTTGGGAGGCTGGGGCGGCCGGGTCCTTGAGATCAGGAGTTCAAGACCAGCCTGAGAGAAGGGCAAACTCCTGTCTCCACAAAAAAAAAAAAAAAAAAAAAAAAAAAAAAAAAAAAAGAGCTATTCTGGAGAGGTGAGAGGGTGGTTTGAGCCTCCGGGAGGTGGAGGTTACAGTGAGCTGAGATCAGGGCCCCACATTCCAGCCTGGGCTGGTATTCAAGAGAATACCAAATCACTGTGTAGGAAAAGAAAGAACCAGACCAAGTTACTTTTAACTTGGGGCAGGACGAGAATTACAAACAAATCTTGGACTCTTTTTAATTGCTTTTGTTTTCTGTTGTAATGTGGACAAAGCAATTTTGAAGCAATTTTAGGTGTATTATAGGATAGGGCACGTGAGTAAATGTGTTGATTTACTCATTTGAGTAAATCATTTCAGCCACTATTCTAATTGCAGAAGAGGATCATACAAATAGATGGTGGGAAGGCAAAAGATTAAAATTTAAATTAAAAAAATATTTTAAAAAGCCCCTCAGGAGATACATTAGAATTGTAAATATCTGGACGGACACGGTGGCTCACGCCAGTGCCGGTAATTCCAGCACTTTGGGAGGACGAGGCCGGAGGATCACCTGAGGTCGGCAGTTCAAGACCAGCCTGACCAATATGAAGAAACCCCACCTCTACTAACAATACAAAATTAGCTGGGGGGTAGTGGCACACGCCTGTAATCCTAGCTACTCGGGAGGCTGAATCAGGAGAATCGCTTGAACCCGGAAGGTGGAGGTTGCGGTGAGCCGAGGTGACACCATTGCACTCCAGCCTGGGCAACAAGAGAAAAACTCTGGTTCAAACAAACAAACAAACAAACAACCTCTTGGCTTTCGGAGGGGGCAAAGATGCTACTTTCTTCTGTCATCCGGAATCCAGGTTCATCCGACACCAGCCGCCTCCACTATGCCGCCGAAGTTCGACCCCAACGAGATCAAAGTCGTATACCTGAGGTGCACCTGAAGTGAAGTCGGTGCCACTTCTGAGCTGACCCCCAAGATCAGCCCCCTGGGTCTGTCTCCGAAAAAGGTTGGTGATGACGTTGCCAAGGCAACGGGTGACTGGAAGGGCCTGAGGATTACAGTGAAACGGACCATTCAGAACAGACAGGCCCAGACTGAGGTGGTGCCTTCTGCTTCTGCCCTGATCATCAAAGCCCTCAAGGAACCACCAAGAGACAGAAAGAAACAGAATAACATTAAACACAGAGGGAATATCACTTTTGATGAGATCATCAACATTGCTCGACAGATGTGGCACCGATCCTTAGCCAGAGAACTCTCTGGAACCATTAAAGAGATCCTGGGGACTGCGCAGTCTGTGGGCTGTAATGTTGATGGCAGCCACCCTCATGACATCATAGATGACATCAACAGTGGTGCTGTGAAATGCCCAGCCAGTTAAGCACAAAGGAAACTATTTCAATAAAGGATCATTTGACAACTGGTGAAAAAAAAAAGTAAATATCGTTGGGTACTCATAATTATTAAAATATTCATATGTATGTGCACACGCATGTATATGTGCACATGTACATATGTGTGTGTCTATTTGCATATTTTGTATATGTGAGTATACACATGTATTTCCTAGATATTGTTGATAAAAGGTTCTAGAAGCAAAGGTGTCTTAGAAACAGTAAGTACACCTAGACCCTGGATATTGGTCTCTAATACATTCCTCACTAAAAGATCACCTCTAAGAAATAGGAGACTTCAGGACGGGGACAGGGTAAATGTAGTAGAGCCTAGAACAATTTGTCATGCCAGAAATTAAGAAAGTTTTAAGAAATATGGTGGAGGAATGTCACAAGGACAGAGTACTCAGCTTGAAGGATCTGCCTCTGACAAAATCTGGGTTATATGGACTACTAAAGTTATTAACAAGGCAATAATGGAATTGTAAACCACTGAAAAATAAGATTTTATGAGCCCATACTGATAATAAATACACAATTAGATGTTAAAGGGGGACTCTTTTTTTATTTTTTGAGACAGAGTCTCACTCTGTTGCCCAGGCTGGAGTGCAGTGGCGCAATCTAGGCTCACTGCAACCTCCGCCTCCCGGGTTCATGCGATTCTCCTACATCAGCCTCCCAAGTAGCTGGGACAACAGGCGCCCGACACCATACCCGGCTAATTTTTTTTTTTTTTTTTTTTTTTAAGTAGAGATGGGGTTTCACCATATTGGCCAAGCTGGTCTTGAGCTCCTGACCTTGAGATCCACCCTCCTCAACCTCCCAAAGTGTTGAGATTAGAGGCGTGAGCCACAGCGCCCGGCCAAGGGGGATTCTTGATTACAATAGAATGCCAAAGTAAAAACTGGTAAATGTGAAGAAAATTCTGGAGTTGAAAAAAAGAACATCATTTTGCAACCATCATAGTAAATATGGTCCAGGTAGGAATTATCAATAGACGCTAACTCTAGAGGAAAATTTTGATGGGGAGTAAGTTATTTGTATGATCTTTAAGCATCTCCCGCAGATTGCTTATTAGTTGCAAGGAGGAAACTATACATATATATCAACGTGACTATGTGATTGGAATTAACCTCAGTAATGAGGGGCAATGAACATTGCATGTCTCCAGATTTAATAGTCCTGAGAACGACATGTCACATACATTCTATTCTCTGGGATGCATAACGTGAACCCAATTATAAGGGGAGAAAATCACACAAAGCCCAAATAAGAAATGTTCTCTGTTTTAAAAATGTGAGCAGTTACCATGTTCTTCAAAAAGTCAATGTCATAAAATACAAAGAAAGGTTGTGAAAATGTTTCAGGTTAAAGGAGACTAAAGGGGTACGGAAAACACCCAATTCTAGACTGATTCCTGAATGGGAGGGGTAAATACTATAAAGGATATTACTGGTCAATTGAAAAAAATGGAATACAGGTTAGAAAATTCCTAAAAACTTATATCAATGTTAAATATACTGAATTGATAACTATATTATGGCTATAGCACAAGAAATTACTCCTTTAGGAAATACTCACTGAAATATTTAAAGGCAAAGGAACATATATATATAATATACATAATTTACTCTTAAATGTTCTGGGACACATACACACAAACATACACAGATATAAACATATACGGAGAGATAGAGAATTAACGTTAATAGGTGAATCCTGATAAAAGGTATATGGGTGGTCTTTATACTATTCTTATTCTTAATTTTTTTCCTTAAGTTTAAAATTATTTCCAGATAAAAAATTTTAAAAGCTCGAGCACAATGGTTCACCCTGTAATCCCAGCACTGTGGGAGGCTGAGGCGGGTGGATCACCTGAGGTCAGGAGTTCGAGACCAGTCTGGCCAACAAGGTGAGACCCTCATCTCTACTAAAAATGCAAAAATTAGCTGGGCGTGGTGGCGGGCGCCCGTAGTCCCAGCTACTCGGAAGGCTGGGGCAGAAGAATCGCTTGAACCCGGGAGGCGGAGGTTGCAGTCAGCTGAGATAGTGCCGCTGCACTCCAGCCTGGTCGACAGAGTAAAGACTCTGTCCAAAAAATAAAAAATAAATAAAAAATAAAAAACATTTTAATAAAAATTTGAGGAAGTGAAAAGATTAGTATAACGAACATTCAACTTCCCATCAACCAGCTTAAACAATTAACAAATTTTGTCAATGTTTTCTCTATTGCTCCCCAACATCAACTAGTATTTTGAAGCAAATCCAAGACTGGAGATTCCAAAGCACTTTACTTTGACAATAAGCAAAGGTACAGATTACTCGTTTATATGTAAATAGAGAGGAAGGTGACACACAAACACTTCGGTTAATTGTTCGGAGGAGAGGGTAGTCAGGGTCTGAACAATGCCTTTGGTTCTTTGACTTTGTAACATGAAGCACAATGTGAGTGGAGCAAGGGATCGGTTGCACCATGCGGACATCTTGGCTAAGAGCCCTTCAGGTGCAGGCAATGCCCGCAGCCCACGTGCTGGATGTAGTAAACTGTAATCTAAGAATGGAGAGTAATTCCACTCAGATCCGCAGGAATTCTGTGGAACCTCAGGAGGAAATAAAACTGATAGATGGTCGAGAGAAATAAGAGGAAGCAAAAGGAGGAAAGCTGTAGATAATCTATATAACGTTTCTGAGAACAACTCAGACCTGAGACAGAAACCTGGTTATCCTCTTAGACAAAAGGGTCGACGAAGGTGGGATCCGAACCCACGCGTGCAAAGCACAATGGATTAGCAGTCCATCGCCTTAACCACTCGGCCACCTCGTCCCTGGGGCTGCAATACGTTTTTGGGATAATCCTTTAAGGCTTGCTTTTGACAAAGCTTTGCAGCTTGATTTTGGTGATGTGTTGATATGGATTGTAATGTCCTTCAAATTGTGGTCTCTTTAAAGAATTCTTACACAAAACAAGTTCTTTCCACCTTCGTATGGAGAACCTTTTACAGTTTAATGATCCTGCCCAACGCCCGTGTGTCCAGTCTTGAGTGTTATCGTTCCTCCGTATCCATTCTCACTTTCCAACTACAGTGAATTTTTTTTCTCCCCAAGCTCCATGCTCTCCTTCTCATTTTCTACCCGCAGCACTCTTAACTCTTCTCTCTGCCCTCACTTCATCTGCCTTAGTTCATTACTCATTTCTCAGATCTCAAGTTAGGCCTTACAGCCCTTCTTACTGAAGGCTAAGCAGCTGAAAATTGGGGGTGGAAGGGGAGGACGGAGGGGGGGCACTCTTTTTCTGTTGCAAATGTATTTCTGTTCTGTTTCTGCCACAGAATTTTATCCCAATATTACGTATTTTTATGCTTAAAGACCCTGTCATAAAGCACAGCAACGGAAAATACTTAATATAAATTGAAACCTCTAATTTTTTTTATTTCCGTTAATAATCCCCGAGAGTTTCACCGTTTTTCTTCTGGTTTGAATTACCTTTATATTCAATGGTGGCACACAATAACAAACACAAATCAACAATTTTGGTAAGTAATTTAGTATATATGAAAAGTAGAGTTGCATTGGAAATGCATCTTTTAGTGAAATGGCTGTTAACATGTTTTTTCTCCATCAGTTCATGTGTCCGCGGATAAATACTTCTTATAGCTGGAATAAGAAAGGTTCGGTGGAATTAACAACAAAAAGATCCGTAGATTGTCGTTTTGAGTAAGTCCGAGGCTTCCAAAAGGAGTTTTTATGATTATTTAAGGTGCATTATTTAAAGTGGAACCTTCAACACATTCCCATCACGTTTATCTAAGTTTAATAAATAAATGGCAGCAGTAAATAAAAGTGATGGCGAGCAGGAGATTTAGGACCACGCAAAATATATAACTTTACGGATATTCATATTTGATAAAAGTCAAAGAATTTTCCTACTAGTCTCAATAATTGTAAAAAAAAAATTGAAAACACTAACTTTCCACGGCCCAATATGTACGTTCCGATTTGTTAAAAATGGAATGTTATTAGTTGGAAGTAAATGAGGAATTTGTCAGCTCCTTCATGAAATCATGTAAAATACTCAATTGAGACGCGCAACTCTGTGTCTTGTTTACAGAAGACTTTGGAGACACCAGCATTTCCAATTGTTCTGTCACAGTAAGATGTTAGCTAAAAGGCGAGAATGATTCGCAGGGAAAGATGGAAGTAGGGAGCATTCACATCCCATAGGGAGTTAGTGCGCGGTAGGGGAGACACATCTGGGGAAATGTTTCTTTGTAGCCTCTAGGATCTCGTGGTCTCCGGTGCAGTAACCCTGTCGCTAAGCTTCTCTGCTGCACCGGGCGCTGGCTTCTCTGACATTCCTTAGCGCAAGAACTTTTCCTGATCACATTCCCTGCCTTCTCTCCTCGCTCACCGCTTTCTTCTTTCGTCCCCGCCTCTCTCCAAAACCAAACCGCCCCAGCAATTTCCGGGTGATTGAACTTCTCCAATCTGTCTAAGAGGGTCCGACCTCTGAAATCCCTTCTTCAGGAGCTGGTCCATGCCCAGACGTGGAAATGCCAAGAAAGCCGAGTTGCTGCGCGCCCAGCAATGCGCTCAGGGAACCCTCACTAGGAAACGCTTGAGGGACTCTGGGGGTTGGGGAGAGTGGGCGGGGAGGGGGCGTAGAGTAAACTCTGTTATGCTGGGACAGGGAGTCTTTTCAGCTCATTTCCTCCTCTTCTCTGTCCAAGCAAAACTTGCTTGTGCAAACTCGAAGCAGCAATTATATTGACTATTGACTGTCGACAGTTGTATCTTCCCGTCACCTGTTCTATCGGCCCAGCCCTCAGAATTTGAGCTTGTATCCCCTTGTGGTCTTGTCTGAGGACAGTTTCTCTCGGCTTCGGCGACAGTCAGCTCTTCCAGACCCATTACGTGGGTAAATCCTTTCCTCAGTTTCCATCCCAACTTTTCTCTGTCCGTGACTATCACCAAATTTCCTTTCCTCTTCTCACCAGCCTCAGTTTTAGCAGGGGACGAAAACTAAGGTTCCACCGAGACTTGAACTCGGATTACTGGATTCAGAGTCCAGAGTGCTAACCATTACACCATGGAACCTACACCTACACGCGTCTTTCCTAAAGTCATAGGTGACCTATTTCGCCACCTTAGGTTCCTTCCCTCTGCCCCGTAGTTTGGGTGATGGGTACATTCTGCTTTTCCTCTTGGAGGATTAAGTCAAGAAGACTCTTACCTGCCACATGCCTACATTCAACACTTTTACACCAGAGTCGTAATGGAAAACGTTGACTTCCAAATGTCCGGAGTACTCTCATCCCTGTATTTCCTTTCAAGTGGTTTAGGAGCTTGGCGCCCCGGGCCTCAGGCCTCTCTATTTCATCAAGTGAGATTGTTAAACAAGACTGTGTGCCAGGTGCCAGGCACACAGTATACCAGGTTACCGTGTGCCAGGTTTTGTGACAAGTGTTTTCTATTGTTACCTCACCTGTGAGACTCACAACCACGCTGTGAGATGGGATCCATAGTTTCTATTTTACAGGTGAGAAATTTGAGTCAGATACCTGAGATGCTTTACACCTTTTCGTTATAGATCTAATTATTTTCTCAAAAATCATTTTTACCAGGGTGACATGTAGCGGTTTTGAGGACACGTTATGGAAAGATTTTACCGAAGTCACAGGTGAGCCACGTTGCTGTTTACAGAAAACTGAAATAAATGCACTTGAACTACAGGGTTAGAGGAAGATCCCAGCAACCCTAGGATAGCAACTCAGGGAAAGAAGGGGAAGAGTAGACAAAGGTCCCTCTGGAGTCTCCCAGGACAATGCACAGCTCCCCGGTCCTTCCACTGCCCTTCACCAATGAGAAATATGTACAGGGTAGACTTCCAAACGGACACAAAGAAAACTCCCTGCTTCTCCTTCGCATATCCCTTTGTGACACACACAGGAGCCCATGTGAAAACACACACACACACACACACACACACACACACACACACACACAAAATCGGTTTCTGTGAACAAAATAAAACAAAGAAAGTCTGTGGTTCCTTGTTTAAAGTGATAGCTTCCTCACAGGGCAATTTTGTCTCTCGGTTAAATTCGAAAGGGTTTTCAGAGACACACATCCACAACATTCTAAGAATTTATTCTTTATCTTGTGTCTCGACAATTTGAGAAAGAAGGTAGGTTTCAGGACTAATTTGGAAGGAAAATGTGAAATCAAATAAGCTTTATTTTTTTTAAAAAATGCCAGTTATCTTTCCACTCCTTGAACTCTTTCCGCGCCCCCCACCCCCACTCTCATTAAGCAGGCTCCCAATCTTGGAGGTCTCTGCTCTGAACAACTTTCTGTCCCCAATCGTTATTCCTGGAGGAAACAGAAAGAACATTTAAAACAAAAAAAAGAAGAACATTACCTGGGGAGATGTAGCATTTCAGATGATTAGGAAACAAACTTAGGTTCTAGGTTCATTAAGAAATGGGGACGGTGAATTTGAATCATCTTAGAGCATGAAAACCAAATTTCTCGGAGGGGAAAAGGAAGCGAGTGGCCCGTACGGGGATCGAACCCGCGACCTTGGCGTTATTAGCACCACGCTCTAACCAACTGAGCTAACCGGCCTCTCCTGGAAGCTCGGCTTTGTTATTCTTCTCACCTCCATCCCTGCCCCTGCTCTGCTAAAGTATTAAATTCTTTAACGTAATTCCTGTTTGTCTTACAGGGAGGAACAATTTCTTAGTTGCTTTAGAGTCTTAATAGAAAGAAAGAGAAATTTCCTCTTAATGCAAAAACAGAACAAAATAGCTGTATTCGTAGACTTGAAAGAGGACGCTTAAACATTTCAAACTGTGGCTAATGGCCCAAGAATTTATGGAAATATTTGCTGCCTTCTGAATGTCTAGTCAATACATGCAGACAATGAATCAGATTCGGTGAAATATTAACGAGTCTTTGCTTCGTAAAAGCCGCTCACTAAAACAACATACAAATTGGTACCTGAAGGATTTTCCCAAAGAGTCTGATTCTCGATGGTCCCACAATCGAGATCGTCCCAGGTTTCTTGTGTCCAGATCCTCAATTTGGGAGTCTTCCTATGTGTTCCCTTAGATTCCGAAAGTGAACTCAAATCAAAGGTCGCTTCGAAGACCTTGGTATTGGAAAATGCTGGAAATGTGGTTCTAGTCACCATTCTAGGGGCCGTTAAACCGAATCATTGTCTACTCAGCCATTGTTTCCCAAAAGCATTACCATTGTTTTTAATATCTTGTTTATCGTTCCAGAGATTTTGAATACATAGACAAAGTTACTCAAGTGTTTTCTTTTTTCTCTTCACGAATAGTAGCATTTTATACACTTTTTAAATCCCTTGCCTTTTTAAATTTTTACTTACAATGTATTTTTGCAACCTTTCCATATCAGAATAGACAAGTGTTCTCCATTCTTTTAAAAATATGTATAGTATTATATATACTATACACGTGTATACCTATGTAACAAACTTGCACGTTCTGCATATGTACCCCAGAATTTAAAGTATAATAATTAAAAAAATATATGTGTAGTAGTTGGGCAGGAGCAGTGGCCCACGCCTGTAATCACCACACTTTGGGAGGCCAAGGTGGGCAGATCATCTGGGTCAGGAGTTGGAGACCAGCCTGGCCAACATGGTGAAACCTCATCTCTACTAAAAATACAAAAATTATCCAGGCATGGTGGCACACGCCTGTAATCTCAGCTACTCAGAGGCTGAGACAGGAGAATCACTTGAACTTGGGAGGCGGAGGTTGCAGTGAGTGGAGATTGTGCCACTGCACTCCAGCCTGGGCGACAGAGTGAGACTTCATCTCAAAAAAAAAAAAAAAAAAAAAAAAGTATAGTATTCAATTATGTTAGTATATATCATAGTTTAATGACCAGTTTGTTTAGTTTTCCATCCTGCTATTGCAAACTCTTTATGTCTACGAACATACACCATCTCTGATATTTGCCATGATACCATGCATTCATGTGGAAAAGCTGCATCAAAGAATACGTATATTGGCAATTTTGACAGCCATTGTCCCCCTGTGTTTTAGAGGATTGATCCCAATATTCTTTTTCCTTGTTTGTTTGTTTTAACTATATTGAGCACAAATAGGACGCTGGGCACATTTCTACCCCTCTTTCTTCCTGAATTACAGTCAGTGAAAATGTAGAGAAATTCATACTGAGGAATGTTTGTTTCTGGAATATCACCTTCTCTCAGTTAGGCAAGACTTTGGGAATGTGATAGAATCAGGTGGGAGAAGGAAGGGTCTGAATGGAGAGCAAGGAGAAGGACCAGCAGAGGCCTTCCTTTGTGCACCTCAGAGAGAACAACATGGCAAAAACACCTGATGGGAGAGGAACTAAGACAGTGTCAGTGTGTCTGGTGATTAAGACTGAGCTGCAGAGTGATGTGCAAGCAGTAGGAGATGACAACTGAGGAGGAGAGAACATGTGCATGCTGCAGGACCCTCTAGTAGATTATTATAAATAAATCAGGATACTTTACTTGATAGTGAAGAGGATGGGGCACTAAAATTAACAGGCATTAATTGATCTATATTGAGTCTAAACTAAGAACTATGATTACTCTGTATGGGCCAAGTTAAGGATTTTTGAATTGGCCCTACCAACAATGGGAATCCATGGAAGGATTTTAGGCAGAGAAGTCTCATGAACAGATTTGCATTTTGAAAAGATCTTTTTAAGTTCCTGTAACAGACAAGCGCATTGTTACTGGGCCCATGCTTAGCTTCCATCGCTGACATTAGGCTATTCAATTCATGTAATCAATCTGCCAGCACTGTAGTGGCTAATTATTTAGGCTAGCTGACAAAAGCTGGTAGAATCATTCCAGTTAGTTAGTTGTTTAGTTCTTCTGTGGTGGACGCACTCTGGTTAACTTAACTTGTGACACAAAGATCTTCACGCTTTGTGTCCACACATCTCCCCGTCTAGGTTCCTTTCGAGGACCCCAGCGTATGTACATGTAGGGAAACACGCTAACTTTACCCCATATCCACCTGGAGCGTCCTTAAGTGGAACTTTGCCATGCCCCGGTGGGAGCCAGGTTCCCAGCAGCGAGTGAGCAACCAGAGCCCAGCCTGGACCTGGAGAGGCGGGTCCCGCCCAATGTTCCATGCAACGCTATCTTCCCACAAAAGTGCTACTACGCATTGACCTCGCAGTGGAAACGCTCCGAGCCAAAAGGCCCTTAAACAAAGCTCCTGCGAACCTAATCCCTGAGGTCCTTGTGGCGATCGGGAGATGGGACCATCAAGGGAAAGGATCGTGGAGAAACACGCGACGCAGTAGCCTCTGCCCTAATTGAGCTCTCCCTGCAGAATCTTGTCTTATACGTATTCCCTCTCCATTCTCTCTTCTTTTCTTCCCTAAAAGTCATGCGATGTTTGAAAATATCGTCTGACAATAAATGAATTGCTGGAGACTGGTAATGTTCACTCAAGTGGTCAGGGACTTTTGGTCTAGAAGCAGCGACTCATACTTATGGAAATCCCCAAGAGCCTGTCTTCAAATGAAGCCAGCAGGCAGTAGTTCGCATTAGGAAGAGAGCAGAGACCCCTTCACCCCCAATCTCGCCCCCTTTAAAGGCAGGAACCTCCTCCTATTCAGAACACTGCTGACAACATGCAGAGAAATACCTAATAGAACAGTATTAAAGCTTTTTGAAAGCTGAGAGTGTTCGAGAGATAGTGCAATGGTGCCTTTGTAAAGACGTCCACTGACAAGGTAAGCTAAGGGAATCTTGAAAAACAGAAACACCCCGAAAAGTTACAGGTTGCTTCCGCTCAGGTTTCGACCCGAGAACCTTTCGCGTGTAAGGCGAACGTGATAACCACTACACTACAGAAACCCATGTGAGTTGTCGACTTCCTTCCTTAAGGGAGAAATAAATTTTTCTCTTTCAGCTTTGGTAACATCGAGTTGATTGGCCTTTCCTTTCAGTAAATTATCAAGGTTACTATACTTTACTACAAAGTCTTTCATTAAAACTTTTTTTTTCAGACGTGACTGGAGAATTTAAGAAAATTTCCCCTGAGATGCGAGGCTCGTTACTGTAGACGTTGATTTTCTTTTTCTTTTTCTTTTTTTTTTTCTTTTGACGGGGCAGAGGCAGGAATTCAGAAGAGTGTGATTTCGTTGTTGTTGATGTTTATGGAAAAAAATGTAAAGAGATGTAATGTAGTAAACAAGATTCTACATAGTGTAAAAGGAAGGGTTGTGGTGGCCAGAATATTGTGAACTTAAGTTGAGGCTCAAAGTGAATGTATCTCCTATCTTGATGACCAGATGTCTGCGTTTCCTGTCTGGAGATCTTCATATTGTTCTAAATATATCACGAGAGTAAGCATGCTTACAGAATTTGGTAAGGGCAGAGGATTATCAGGAAAGTGGAAAGGTTCTATTGTCTATGAAATACCTCTCTATACAGCATTCAATTTGTGTAGTTAATGAGTGTCTCACTGGGGTGATTGTGAAAATCCTGTTCAAATACACCAGTCTGCATTTTTCCTTAAAGATGCTGACCATGAAGGCCATTGTTATTATCCATCTTTTTTAAAGGGAAGAATTCAACTCCTCTTTCCCTACTGATTATACAGTTTCTGCAATTGAGTCCCAAATCCGAGAAAAATAGGAAATAACTCTTTTACTAATTCTGCAATTTGGACAATTAACTATTAACCTCAGTTCCTTGTCTCAAAATAAGATTAACATTTACTTTGCAGAATGGTATGGATTCACATATTATTCAAATCATATTTATTGTGTGCCCATTGCGTATATGGGCATTGCAATGGACAGTAGGGTTTTATTAGTAAACGAAACCAGGCACTGCACCTGTCTTCTTGGAAATTATATTCTTGTGAGAGACAGACAGTAATCAAGTTATCATCTAAATTAATGCATCATTTCCAAGAAAAGAGAGACATATAGTGCTCTCATTTAATATATGAAGATTAATTTAGAAAGTTTAGGGGAAAATTTCTCTGAGAAAATAATGATTCTGCTCAAGTTTGAAGGTTGGGGAGATGTTAACTAGGTTTAAAAGAATGTTAAAGGTAAAAGAAATAATATGTACCCAAACCCATGGTAAATAAGAGGGATTGATTTGCAAGTAGGACAGTGTGGTTGGAGAGAAAGGGGCAGTGGGGTATGAAATAAAGCTGAACATATGAGAGTCAGCCGTGGAGAGGATTTCAGGTCATAATATTAAGGATTACATTATTAAATAGCTATAAAATGTGATAATCGGCTCTTTTAAAATGCCAGTTTCTGCCCTTTATCCTTTCGTTCTCTCAAAGTACACAGGATGTGAGACCTAGTGTGACCTAATCTCTAAGTTAAAACCAGCTAAAATTTCCCCCAAATAATTTGGGAATACTCAGAGGAATTCAGATCATGTGTATACCCTTAGCCAACTAAGAACAAAGGCAATGGTTTCAGTTGAGAGCCCAGCAAATTTGACTCCCCTACGTAGAATTCCAGTTCTGTGTTCTCTCCGCCCCCACTCCCCTATCCCATCCTGTGCTGGGCTCTGCAGATGCACTAGGATTTAAGACATTGAAGTGTAGCTGGACTAGGGAGGTGGTAGCACTTATTTTCTAGTCTTGTACTCAATCAAGCAGAAATCCTGCACTCCGTATTTCTCATTTTTTAAAACCAAAATCTGTGACTAAAATACACTCCAGTAAGTCAATACACTATTAAACCATTTCCTCCTCTCCTTTCTCATTTCAAATTCCCTCAAACATCCTGGCAAATCCAGAGTCCGCTATGCACAGTTCTGATTCGGGGGGAGTAGGGCTCCCTCCTTGCAACCAGGACGTCTTCATCCCCACCTTGAGCTGAGCTGGATGTCGAGTCCTTGGCAATATCCTGCACCAGCTGCTGCCAGTCTAGATACCCTGCCTGCGAGGGCCCCAATGCCGGATTTCGTATCTGTCTGTCCCATAGACCTATTTCTAAATCACACACTCAAGTAAACTCATCCTAAGCCAACCTCAACCCAGGCAGGACTATTCCGTGCCTAAATTAAACTCGCTGGAGCGGTGACTCTAGTGACAGTTGGATAACTCACAACCTCTGGCAGAGAGTGGCCGCCGCACCCAGGGAAGCCTCCGCCTGGACTCCAGACCCCTGCGCGGCGCCCGGGATTCCTAGAAAGGTGAGGCTCGGAGTTGACCCTGTTGCGGAAACACCTTAGCACAGAGACGCAGATCAAGCTGGGCTGCTGACCAAGTCCCTGGAGGAATTGCTGGTGGTAAGAACAGGGTCGCAGCGGCAACCGCGGCGAAGGAAAGCAGAGTGAGGTTAAGTAGTCATCTCTATCCAAAGAGATCTGCCGCAGTTCCAGACAGGAAACTTTTCTTAGTAATCTTCTCTATCCCCTACTACTTTCCACCCCACCCCCTCCACGCAGAAATCTCCTGAATTATTTCTTCTGAAAATAATTCTGTAAAGGAAAAAACAACAATAAATGTTTACCAGAGATGGATGACACCTGGTAGCGTCGTCTCTCGTTTTTCGTTTGTTTACTTGTTTAGAACCTCTTCTTCTTCTTCTTCTTCTTCTTCTTCTTCTTCTTCTTCTTCTTCTTCTTCTTCTTCTTCTTCTTCTTCTTCTTCTTCTCTTCTTCTTCTTCTTCTTCTTCTTCTTCTTCTTCTTCTTCTTCTTCTTCTTCTTCTTCTTCTTCTTCTTCTTCTTGACTAATTGCAAATTGTTCTGTAGCCATTTGGCTGTCTTTGTGAAGCTCCTGTTCAAATTGTTCAACCATACACCTTAAAGTGCAAATGAAAACAAAGCCTATTAAAGAAAATTTAGAAAAATCCTTTTTGCCTTTGTGATAGCCAAATGTTTTGTAGATTTGACAAAAGTAAGCATTTTTAAAAAGATTGAAACTATGGACTTCATCCAAACTAAACGTTATTTTCATCAAAAGGCTATTGAGAGAGAGAATGCCAGCCTCAGACTGGAAGAAGGTATTCGTAAGACAAATTTTTTGGAAAAGCTGTTGTTTCCACTGGATTTAAAGACCAGAATCCTTTCACGGGCTAGGCGGACATGCTAATTACTACATTACAGAAACTCCCTGCTACAATCAGGCCTTTCACAGCAGAATGAGACGGTGATTCTTTGGATATACTGAAACCTATTAACTTTTAATGTTTCTCTTTTTTCTTTTTCTTTCTTTGTTTCTTTGTTTCTTTCTTTCTTTCTTTCTTTTTAAGATAGAGTTTTGCTCTTGTTGCCCAGGCTGAAGTGCAGTGCTGCGGCGAGCTCAGCTCACTGCAACCTCTCTCTCCTGATTCAAGCAAATCTCCTGCCTCAGTCTCCCAAGTAGCTGGGATTACAGGCAGATGTTGACACGCCTGGTTAATTTTGTATTTTTAGCAGAGACAGGGTTTCACCATGTTGGTACAGCTGGTCTGGAATACCTGACCTCAGATGATCCACCCATCTTGGCCTCACAAAGTGTTGGGATTACAGGCATGAGCCACTGTGCCCAGCCACGTTTTTTCTTTATATTTTTACCCACATGTGTTTCTTTCCTTCATGCTTTCTTTCTTTTTTTTCTTTTTCTTCTCCCCACCCCCAAGATGGAGTCTCACTCTCTCCTTAGCTGTAATGCAGTGACACGATCTCAGCTCACTGCAACATCCACCTCCTAGGTTCAAGCAATTCTCATGCCTCAGCCTCCTGAGTACTGGGATTACAGGCGTGTGCCACCATGCCTGGCTAATTTTTGTATTTTTAGTAGAGACAAGGTTTCACCATGTTGGCCAGGCTGGTCTCAAACTCCTGACCTCGTGATCCGCTGGCTTCGGCCTCCCAAAGTGCTAGGATTACAGGCGTGAGCTGCTGCACCCGGCCCTTTCCTTCATACTTTCTATTTGTTAAAATTAATGCTATAGAAACTCCATGATTCATAACCAAATACAGCTCATACCTAGAGTCTAAATTTCTCCCCCAAAGCTAGGCAGAATAAATACACGGATTTGATTTCAAGGAACTCTTCAACGTTTTCCTATGGCTTTGATTTCCAACTCTCTTCTTTACCATGAGGAGCCAGGAGGATCCAACACACTAAGATCTGGAGACCACTCAAGCTTCTGCAAGGTCAATGCTTGTCTGGAGGACACTGCTGAGCAGGGAATGTGATGGGGGAGGGGTGGGCTGTGCCCAGTTGACTGTCAGAAGGTGAAGAAAAAAGAGATGGTATCTGGGAATTCATGTGACTGGGAATTCAAGTGTGGTGAGTGTGTCTAGGAGTCATCAGTCATTCTATTGTTTGTGTCACTCATACTGCTCTGGAAAGCATATGCTCAGTGATAACATCAATCTGTTTAATGGACAGATGATGTACAACATTTGTCTATTCTTTATTTATTTTCCTATTTCAACTGACATTTGTCACTGTCTTTTTTCCTTTTCCAGCATTTCCCAGGTATCTGGAAGGTGCTCAACAGTGAGATGGTGCTCTTCCTCCAAATCTGTTGACATGACAGGACAGTGCTGCTTATGAATCTCTGACAAATAGCAAAGTGGAAAACTCCTGCTCTTGGCAGCTAAAACTTGGATTGATCACAATGTTTCAGGAAACAGAGAAGAAAGACAGAATTTCCCAGTTAGCAAGATCTTGAGTCTTATGATTTTTTTCTGACATTAAATCTGAAACATAAATGGCATGAGTTTATTATTTTCAACAATTTGATTAGACATTTATTTCAAAGAAATTAATGAGTAGCCTACAATATGCCCCATCCTGAGCTAGGCTCTAGAGGTAACAGATAAACTGAAAAAATTGACATGCCCGAGGTAACAAAGGGCTCAAGCACTGATTTTCATAATAAAATTACCCAAAACAGGGTAGTTATATTTTAAATTGACAAATGAAACCTCAGAGATAAATACTCATGCACTATCACAGAAACATAGAGAAGGGAAAACTCTGTCACTACAAATAGTGAGGAAAAACTTTCAGAAGAAGTGATAACTGATCCAAGACTTAATAGATGAAAAGTAAGAAATTGGCTGATGAGAGACGGAGGGGATAGGGGAATCTGTCATTAGAGGCAGCATGGACAAATAAGTCAGTGTTTGGGGAGACTCCAAGGAATTCTAAATTTGAGGCAGGGAGTAGGAGCAAATAAGACAAAATGAGAAAATAAGGGTTAGAGCAGGAAGAAAGAGGAATATCTTTCACTTAACACTTTAGTGTGATGTGCTGTGGAGAGTTGGGAAAGTTTGAAGAAGAAAAATTATATTTTCCATTTCAAGCTAAAGTCTCAATGGCTACTATGCAAATAAGAAATTTAGGGGACCAAATACGGAGACAAAGGAGCAAGGAAGGCTTTTCTGCATATGTTAAGGTAAGGCCTCAGAAAATTTAATACTTTAATTGGATTATCTGAAAGAAAGAAAAAAGTCATTAGAGTAGATGTAATAATTGAAATGATTATCCAAGGAAAGTTTCTATAAATAGAAGCCTAGTATCAGACTTCTGAACAGTAATATAAAAAATTAGATCAGTATTAAAAATAGAAATAAAGTGTGAACCAAGAATTACATAACAAGCTAAGCTAATATTCAAGAATCAAGATTATGGAAAATAAATCGGGAGGCTGAGGCTGGAGAATCGCTTGAACTCAGGAGGTGGAAGTTGCTTGCCGTGAGCCGAGTTGTGCGATTGCACTGCAGCCTGGGCAATGAGAGAGACTCCGTCTCAAAACCAAACAAACAAACAAACAAAAAATATATATATGTATATATATGACAACAACTAAGCAATATCGTTTCTTCAAATTAAGGTATTAAGTGTTACTCAATACCCCCTCTGGAAGGTGAAATTATCTTGATGACTGTGCTTGGGTTCAGCAGTGACGATCTGTAGTTTGTATTCAGACATATTGGTTGCGTTCACAGCGTTCACAGATGATCGATATAAATGATGAAAAGCTAACACCCGCTGTGGCCCGTTCGGGGATCCAACCCGCAACCTTGGCATTATTAGCACAACGCTCGAACCAATTAAGTTAACCGGCCGTGACGCGAAGTTCACTTCCCTCTTAACAAGATACATATATGTAAAAAAAGAAAGAAAAGGCCAGGCACAGTGGCTCACGCCTGTAATCCCAGCACTTTGGGAGGCCGAGGCGGGCGGATCACGAGGTCAGGAGATCGAGACCACCCTGGCTAACACGGTGAAACCCCCGTCTCTACTAAACTTATAAAAAATTAGCCGGGCGTGGTGGCGGGCGCCTGTAGTCTCAGCTACTCGGGAGGCTGAGGCAGGAGAATGGCGTGAACCCAGGAGGCGGAGCTTGCAGTGAGCCGAGATTGGGCCACTGCACTCTAGTCTGGGAGACAGAGCGAGACTCCGTCCACCCCCCCCACCCCAAAAAATAAAATAAAATAAACAAAACAAAAAAACTATTTTTTTCTCTCTTCATTTTTTTTTTGAGACGGAATGTCGCTCTTGTTGCCCAGGCTAGAGTGCAATGACGCGATCTTGGCCCACCGCAACCTCCGCCTACCGTGTTCAAGCGATTCTCCTGCCTCAGCCTTCCGAGAAACTGAGATTACAAGCATGCGCCACCACGCCCGACTAATTTTGTGTTTTTAGTAGAGACGGAGTTTATTCTTGTTGGTCAGGCTAGTCTACGAACTCCCAACCTAGGGTGATCCGCTCGCCTCGGCCTCCCAAACTGCTGGGATTATAGGCGTGAGCCACCGCGCCCGGCCTCAAGCAATTTTCTTATTCGAGTTCAAAATGGGTCATAAAGCAGCGGAGACAATTCGCAATATCAACAACGCATTTGGCCCAGGAACTGCTAATGAACGTACAGTGCAGTTGTAGTTCAAGAAGTTTTGCAAAGGTGAGGAGAGCCTTGAAGATGAAGAGTGTAGTGGCAAGACAATTGAGAGCAATCAGCGAAGTTGATACTCTTACAACAACCAGAGAAGGTGCCAAATGACTCAGCGTCGACCATTTTACCGTGCGGCATTTGAAGCAAATTGGAAAAGTGAAAAGGCTTAGTAAATGGGTGCCTCATGAGCTGAGCAAAAATTTTTTTAAAAAATCGCCGTTCTGAAGTGTCATCTGCCCTTATTCCACGCAACAACGAACCATTTCTCCATCGGATTGTGACGTGCGATGAAAAGTGGATTTTGTACGACAACCGGCGACGATTAGTTCAGGGATTGGACCGAGAAGAAGCTCCAAAGCACTTCCCAAAGCCATACTTGTACCAAAAAAGGTCATATTCGCTTTTTGGTGGTCTGCTGCTTGTCTGATTCACTATAGCTTTCTGAACACCCGTGAAACCATTACATCTGAGAAGTATGCTCAGCAAATCAATGAGATACACCGAAAAGTGCAATGCCTGCAGCCAGCATTGGTTAACAGGAAGGGCCCAATTATTCATGACAACACTCGACTGCACGTCGCACAAGTAACGCTTCTGAAGTTGAGCGAATTAGGCTACGAAGATTTTCCTAATCCATCATATTCATCTGACCTCTCACCAACCGACTACTACTTCTTCAAGCATCTCCACACCTTTTTGCAGGTAAAACGCTTCCACAACCAGCGGGATGCAAGCATTTTCTAACTGTCCAATCCCGAAGCACAGGTTTTTACCCTCCAGGAATAAACAAACTTATTTCTTGTTGGCAAAAATGTGTTGATTTTAATGGTTCCTATTTTGACTAACAAAGATGTGTTGAGCCTAGTTATAATGATTTAAAAAGTCGCGGTCCGAAACTGCAATTACTTTTGCACCAACCTAAATATTAATTTTAACCAATTGAAAGTATGAAGGGGCGGGGCGCGGTGGCTCAAGCCTGTAATCCCAGCACTTTGGGAGGCCGAGACGGGCGGATCACGAGGTCAGGAGATCGAGACCATCCTGGCGAACACGGTGAAACCCCATCTCTACTAAAAAATACAAAAAAACTAGCCGGGCGAGGTGGCGGGCACCTGTAGTCCCAGCTACTCGGGAGGCTGAGGCAGGAGAATGGCGTAAACCCGGGAGGCGGAGCTTGCAGTGAGCTGAGATCTGGCCACTGCACTCCAGCCTGGGCGACAGAGCGAGACTCCGTCTCAAAAAAAAAAAAAAAAAAAAAAAAAGAAAAGAAAGTATGAAGGAAGAAACACACTGTGGATAAAAATACACTAAAAAGAAAAACATGAAAAGTTATTAGGTTTGAGTATATCCAAAGAATCCTCCTTTCATTCTGCTATGGATTGCTGCACAGAAGAGAAAGTTTTTTGGAGTGTACTGGTTAGCACATCTGCCTACAAGAAAGGGGTCTCAGATTTGAAACTGATGAAAACAATAGCTTTTCCAAAAAGATTTCTCACTTTATCGAGAAATACAAATAATCACATTCCCTAAATGCCAAAGTCTTCCCGTTCTCTCTATTGTTCCAAACTTAAATATGAAAGGTTTTCCCAGTTCTCCTAGAAAAAGGACTCTGCCAGATTTGGCCATTTAGTCATTTAGGCAAAAGGTGCTGTTAAGTCTACATATTACCATTATACACACACACACACACACACACACACACACTCTCTCTCTCTCTCTCTCTGATTCTTCTCTTAAAACACTTTTATGTTTTGAGGTGTTAATTTTTCCCACTATGAAAACTAAATAGGTAAACAATTTGTTAAAAGATAACATGTCTGTTTTAAATTTATGAGGTTAATAAATCAGTTCCTACATTCCAACATTTGTCAATTACGATTTATGGAGTAACTTTATTAAATTTGTGCCGCCTTTCATCTTTACTGTTTATTTTTGCACATTTTTAACTGCTGCATGATTTATCACACATTTTGGCCAAGATTCTTCCCCTTAGTGAGTTATGTCTTTATTCATAGTAGGAGGAAATCATGTGATTCTACAGAAAAATGTATTTTCATGTATTTTATGAGATTTAATTAAAAATAATAGAGTACTCATTACTAATCCATGCACACATCATCAGTACACAATATAAATATATAAGAAAATACAACGAAACTGAAACTATGGTAGATTAACAGACTGCAAAAATTAGTGATGAGCCCACAAGTACACCAATAAAAATGTACACACAGATGATAAATTGGAAATGATACTTCCAAGGCACAGGGAGGCTAAACGCATTTCTTTATCCATTCATCCAATGGTGAACACAAGAATTCCATATCTTGGCTGGGTGCAGTTGTTTACGCCTGTAATCCCAGCACTTTAGGAGGCCAAGGCGAGCCCAGGAGTTCAAGACCAGCCTGGGCAACATGGTGAAAACCTGTCGCTACTAAAAATACAAAAATAAAAAATAAAAAAAAAAAAGAAAAGAAATCTTCAGGGTATACTGATGTAGGCTTGTAATCCCAGCTACTCGGGAGGCTGAGGCACAAGAATCATTTGAACCCGGGAGGCAGAGGTTGCAGTGAGTCAAAATCACACCGCTGCACTACAGCCTGGGCAACAGAGGGAGACTCTGTGCCACCAAAAAAAAAAAAAAAAAAAAAAAGATTTCCGTATCTTGGTGGTATGCAGATAATCTCTTGGACATACTGATTTCACTTCCTTTAGCTATATACCCACTAGAGGGTTTGCTGGATCATATAGTATCCTTATTTTTAATTTTTTGAGGAACCACCATACTGTTTTCCATAATAAATGGTATTAGTTCTTTAAATAGTTGATAGAATTCACCAGAGAAGCTACAGGTCCTGGGCTTTTCTTTGACGGGAGACGTTTTTATCACTGATTCAATTTCCTTATCTACTATTGGTCTGTTCAGATTTTCTATGTCTTCATGATTCAGGCTGGGTAGGTTGTGTATGTCTAGGAATTTTTTTTCATTTTTCCTAGTCCTTATCCTGCCTGGCAGACAACTGGACCCACTCGACTCCCGGGCCCTCAGTTTCTTCCCTTGGAGCACTGCCCAACACAAACAGCAGGCCGTTTCCAGGGTTCAATCCGCTGGCTTCCGGTTATTTTTTTGGAGTAATTTTCTGCCTCCCAAGAGATGGAGATCACAGAGCCTTCTATTGCTGGAGAAGGCCTAACGGAGGGAGCACTTAAACAGAAAAAAATGTACTCTACTGCGGGGCTAAGTAAAATTTCTGTGCTATGTTTGAAAAGAAAATTTTCCACAAGTGGTGTTTTCTTTGTGTGACTCGTGAACTCCGATATTACTGATTTTAATAAATAGAAAAGCTTATCAACCTTGATAATTTCCTGAAAGAAAAGATCAATTCGATGTTACCAAATCTGGGATACCCAGAAAAATTTTCTTCTCCCCCTAGGAGAAAAATTGTCAAACATGAGGGTTTCTGTAGTGTAGTGGTTATCACGTTCACCTCACACGCGAAAGGTCCCCAGTCCAAAACCGGGCAGAAACAACTTGCATTTTTGAGGAATCCTTAGCTGAATTTCTCATTGCACGTTTTTAGAATTGCACCCCCGCACCATCTTTAGCCGTTTAGGAGAGAAGGTTGTCCTTGTCACCTGTGGTGTGAATATAAACCAAAGTACCCCTGCCGCCTTTCTCCCGCCAGAGCCCTTACCGTTTTCGACAAGGAAAAAGTCCTCTTCAAAGCCAAGAGTCCATGTCTTCTCAGGTGGACACGAACAGTCCCAAGCAATTTTTTGCCGAACAAATTAGTATTATTATAATTGACGCTCTCATCGCCTGGTCCCTAAAAGACCTCAGGGACTCGGTTCGCAGGCAACTTGAACGATCTTTCCGCTCAGGAACATTTTTTCTGCAGGGTCAATGCGAGGCCTAGACTTTGCTGAAAGCCACCGTTTCCGGGAGCACTGGGCCAGACCCGCCTCTCCAGGTGCAGGCTGGGCTCCAGTCGCTCACTCGCTGTTCCTAAGTCTCGCTCCATGGGATCATCACAAGGTTCCACTTAGACTCAGTACGCTCCAGGAAGATTAGGAGTGGGATTAGGGTGTTTTCCTATATGTACATGTACTGAGGTCCTCGAAAGGAACCTGGGCGGGCAGATGTTCTCTCCGAGTTTCCCTTCCCACCCAGACTCAAGAGTACAGCTCGGAGATTACTGCAATCAGGCCAAGGCCGGCACCTGTGGGTAAATGGAGCCTACCGGCTCTGGATGTATGGACCCGTTTGTGGATTTTTTTTTTTTTTTTTTTTTTTTTTGAGGTATAGAGGGAGCCAAACAGCCACTCGCCTCTTTTCAGATTTATTCACGAAGAGATCAACCGGAATCCTAGAAAAGTTATTCCCAGGTGGATTGAATTCATTAATGAAGGAAGCGGTTCTGAATAGGGCAAGTGGTAGACTGTAATGGATATGATGTGTTCTACCTAGAACCCACTGGCTTTCTACATTGCCCAATGTTTTGTGGGGCAAGGTACTCAGACACCCAACATCCTGGTGTGCTGTTTGCTGCTAACTCAAAGCTGAGCTCTTCCCAGGAATTGTTCTAAGCTAAAGAAAGCTACCCTGTTTAAGGTTATACCTTTTCTCTGGGATCAGCTTACATCTAAAGCCACGTCTATGAGTGAATACAACAACCCAGCTCCTTTTCCCCAATTCAGGACAATTCTAAAGGATCATTATAGCTCCAGAGCTCCCCATGGGAATGGTTGAGTCCTCTTTTGTATATCATTCTTGGATACACAATAGACTTCCTTCATGAAAACTAGATCCTGGAGTCTGTTTCTCATAGAATACAAAAACCTAATGCAATCTTTTTTTTTTTTTTTTTTTTTTTTTTGAGATGGAGTCTAGCTCTGTCGCTCAGGCTGGAGTGCAGTGGCGCGATCTCGGCTCACTGCAAGCTCCGCCTCCCGGGTTCACGCCATTCTCCTGCCTCAGCCTCCCCAGTAGCTGGGACTACAGGCACCCACCACCACGCCCGGCTAATTTTTTGTATTTTTAGTAGTGACGGAGTTTCACCATGTTAGCCAGGATGGTCTCAACTCCCGACCTCGTGATCCGCCCGCCTCAGCATCCGAAAGTGCTGGGATTACAGGCGTGAGCCACCGCACCTGGCTAATGCAATCTTAATATAAAACCGAATACAATGTCCTAGAGTCTGTTTACAAAAGACCTACTAAAAACAGTATTTTAAAGCATGTATCAGATTTGTCTCTCCTGAAATCAGAATTATACAATAAAATTATTTAATTCCCGTTTTACTTGAATTAAAGCCAAAGTCCTAAGACCTCCTACAAGATCCTACATACTCGGATCCTCCATTGCTCTCTGATCTCATTTCTATGACTCTCTTCCTCCCTTGTGCTCTGGCCACATGAACCCTTTTACTGTTCCTCAAACGTTCCATGCGAGTACCCACCTTTAGACTTTTATAGTGGTTGTACTCTGCTTGTAACACCTCACGTGTCAGATGGCTTGACTGCTCATTTTCTTCCAGTCACAATCTTACTAAGGCTGCACTGACAACTCTGTTCAGCATTCCAACCTATTCCCATCACTACAATTCCTCCTACCTACCTCTATTTACCAATTACATTTAACACCTTCTTACATATTTAATAATTTACATTTTTATTATGTTTGTTATTTATATCTGTTTCCATCCTCTATGAGGGCAGATATTTCATTGGTGCGGTACTAGTGATGTGTTGCTATAGTTCCCTGATGCCTGTCAAGTGTCTAGAACTGGACCTGTGTGGTTGTTACACAAAGTTAAAGAGATCTTTTTAAAACATGAATCTGGCTGGGCATGGTGGCTCACACCTGTATTCCCAGCACTTTGGGAGGCCGAGGCGGGTGGATCATTTGCAGTCAGGAGTTTCAGACCAGTCTGGCCAACATGGTGAAACTCCATCTCCACTAAAAATACAAAAAAAAAAAAAAAAAAGTAGCTGGGTGTGGTGGCACATGTCTGTAATCCCAGCTACTGGGTAGGGTACTAGGGAGCCTGAGGCAGGAGACTCGCTTGAATCCGGGAATTGGAACTTGCAGTGAGCCAAAATCATGCCACTGTACTCCAGCGTGGGGGACAGAGCCAGACTCCGTCTCAAAAATAAATAATAAACAAATTTTTAAAATGTGACTCTGTCCATGTGACTTTTCTGCCTAAAATCCTTGCATAGATTCCCATTGTTGTTAGGACCAATTCAAAAATCCTTAACTTGGCCTATAGTGATCATAGTTCTTAGTTTAGACTTAATGTAGATGAATTAACACCTGATAATTTATGTTTATTTTTATTTATTTATTTATTTTAGATGGAGTCTTGCTCTGTTGCCCAGGCTGGAGTGCAGTGGCGCTATCTTGGCTCACTACAAGCTCCACATCCCGGGTTCACGCCATTCTCCTGCCTCAGCCTCCTGAGTAGCTGGGACTACAGGCCCCTGCCACCACGCCTGGCTAATTTTTACATTTTTAGTAGAGATGGCGTTTCACTGTGTTAGCCAGGCTGGTCTCAAACTTCTGACCTCAGGTGATCCGCCCACCTCAGTCTCCCAAAGTGCTGGGATTACAGGTGTGAGCCACCACACCCGGCCAAATTATTTTTAGTGCCACATCCACTTTACCATCAAGTATTCTGATTAATTTATAGCAATCTACTAGAGGGTTTTGCATCATATATTAATACATGTTCTCTCCTCCTTAGACGTCATCTCCTACTAGTCGCCCTGTACCACTCTGCAGCTCAATCTTAATCTCCAAACAGACTGACGTGTCTTAGTTTCTCTCCCTCAGGTGTTTCTGCTCATGTTGTTCTCTCTGAGGTGCACAAAATAAGGCCACTGTTGGCTCCTTCTCCCTGCTCTCCACTCAGCCCCTTCCTTCTCCCACCTGATTCTATCACAGTCCCTTTACATCATTACTTGTAACCCCAAAACAATATTCCAGAATATAATATGCCCCAACTAGACAGTCTACACACTGATTGGCTAGTTTTGCTTTGAATTTGTAACAGGGAATTCAGGAAGAAGAAGGTGTAGAAATGTGTACAGGATCCTATTTGTGCTCAGTATAGTTAAAACAAACAAGCAAGCAAAGAGAGTATGGGATCAACCCTCTAAAGCACAGTGTGACAATGGCCATGAAAATTGCCAATGTACATTTTCTTTGATGCAGCCTTTCCACATGTGCAAAGTATCATGGCATACATCAGATACAGTGTATGCTCATAGATATGGACAATTTGCAATAGGAGGATGGAAGTCTAAGTTATGCCCGTTGAACTATGATATAAACTCATGTAACTGAATACTATGCATATTTAAAAGAGAATGAAGAACACTTCGTTCTGATATGAAAGAATTGCAAAAATATATTCTGAGTTAAAAAAAAAGCAAAGGATTTAAAAAGTGTATTATCAGGGAAAACCCCCACCCCCAATATTCAATGTGGGTCCTTTTGTATTTCCCTAAGCGTTGGCTGGTCTGAGAAATAAAGGGAAAGAGTACAAAAGAGAGAAATTTTAAAGCTGGGCATCCGGGGAAGATGTCACATGTCGACAGGTTCCATGATGCTCCCTGAGCCGTAAAACCAGCAAGTTGTTATTAGCGATTTTCAAAAGGGGAGGGAGAAAACAAAAAAGGGGGGGGACGGAGTATACGAATAGGGTGTGGGTCACAGAGATCACATGCTTTAAGGGCGACAAAAGATCACAAGACAGGATGTCAGGGCGAGATCACAGGTCAGGGCAAAACTAGAATCACTAATGAACTTCTATGTCCACCTGTGCACACATTGTCATTGATAGACAAGGTTCAAGAACAGATAACTCGTCTTACTATAATTTGCCAGGCTGGAATTTCCTAATCCTAGCAAGCCTGGGGGCGCTGCAGGAGACTAGGGCGTGTTTCATCCCTATCTACTTCTGCATAAAAGCAGACACTCCCAGGGCGGCCATTTTAGAGGCCCCACCCTGGGAATGCATTCTTTTCCCAGGGCTGTTAATTATTAATATTCCTTACTGGGGAAACAGGTCAGCGATATTTATCTCACCCGTTTTCGGTAATAAGAGAAATATGACTCTGTTCTGCCTGGCCCAGACAGTCAGACTTTAAAGTTATCTCCCTTGTTCCCTGAAAATCGCTGTTATCCTGTTCTTAAGGTGCCCAGATTTCATATTTTTCAAACACACATGCTCTACAAACAATTTGTGCAGTTAATGCAATCATCACAGGGTCCTGAGAAGAGATTAAAGTTAAAACAGGCATAGGAAATCACAAGAGTATTGATTGGGGAAGTGATAAATGTCCATTAAATCTTCACAATTTATATTCTTCTGCCGCAGCTTCAGCCGGTCCCTCCATTCAGGGTCCCTGACTTCCCACAACAGTGGATAAAATGCCACTATTTGTGAAGAGAAAAAAGAAAACATTTGTTTAACTTTGTCTATGTGTTCAAAATCTCTGGAACAATAAAGAAGATACAAAAAACAATGGTAATATTTTTGGGAGACAATGGCTGGGTAGAAAGATCGGTTTAACCATCCCTGAATGGTGTAGAGCCACATTTCTAGAATTCTCCAATACCAAGGTCTTCAAAGTGGGCTTTGATTTGAGATCACTCTGGAAGTCTGAGGCAACAGGTAGGGAAACTTCCAAATGGAGACTCCGGGCATAAGAAACTTCCAAATGGAGACTCCTAGGACGATCTCGACCGTGGGACCATCGAAAATAGACTCGTCGGGAATGTCCTTCAGGTGCCAATTTCTAGGTTGTGTTAGTGAACGGCTCTTAAAAAACAAGGACTCGCTAATATTTCACCGAGTCTGATTCACTGTCTGCACGTGCTGATTACCAGACATTTAGAAAGCAACAAATGTTTCCATGGATTCCTGGACTGTTCGCAGCAGTTTGAAATTTTTAAGCGTCCTTTTTCAACTCTAGGGACATGGCTTAAAAAATAAAATAATAAAAATAAATAAATGAAAAATGTTCTTTCCTTGTTTTGTTTTTGTTTTAAGAGAAAGTTTCTCATTCTTTTTATTAAGAGTGTAAAGCAAGTAAGAAATTGTCTCTTCTTGTTAGACAAACAGGAATTATATTGCTAAATTTAATGCTGTCCCAAAAAAGGGATGAAGGTCGAGATTAAATGGAAGAAAAAGAAATGCTTGGCAAGCGTGGCCGGTTAGCTCAGTCGGTTAGAGCGTGGTGCTAATAACGCCAAGGTCGCGGGTTCGATCCCCGCACGGGCCACATGTTTTTCTCAGCACTCCTTCACGGCAGTTCTACAGAAACTCGTCGGTTTTCAACCAGCTGAGGGCTACGGATAATTAACAAAGACTTAAACTGTGAGGGAACAGCCACCGGATTCTACAGATTTACTAGGGATGT